>NC_134706.1:129225746-131835746 GCF_043290135.1 Rhipicephalus microplus | reverse complement strand
CATTGTCGTAGCTCAAGTTGTTACCATATACCTGGACTCAGTGCAGCGTGAAATCCGTGCAAAAGGTGGCATCAGCGAGAACCCAATAAACACACGTACTTTAGTAAAACTTGTGAGGCTAGTTGGCGCGTACACCTAAAACATTACACAACACAAACCACAGGGGAAGAAAAGGCGACATAAAAGAGCGTCCGTTGACGTTCTTTCTTCCGCCAATTTTCGTTCGGTAGGAATTGGCTAGGTGGCGCCGACGAGTGAAGCTTCGTGCGCATGTGTCCCGCGACTTTTGCTACTTTTATGAGAATTTGTTGTGACTTACCTGGACTGTGCTGTCACACTGTATTCAGGAACGTCAGGACTACCCGTGGATGACGACTTTTCTTGATGACCAGCCTCTTCACCTATATTTTCGGTCGACGACATGCCAGCTATGACCGCGCGAGCAACGCAGCGGCGGCGAGACGCAGACGCCTGAGACACACCAAGCGTTGATGGCGCGGTAGCGCCCGGTGGCGAAAGCTTCGTTGGCTCTCGCGAGAGCGCCTGCGGCGTCTATGCCTGGTTGAAAGCGACGACCAAAACACCACCTAAAAAGACAATACATCATACGACAGACCAGAAGGCAGAGCCTGATACATCGGCCTTGGACCAGGCTGAAATGAAATGCCAGGACAGCGTTGGAGTTGATGGGATCACCCACTAAGACAACGAAGGAACCGACGGAACATCTGGAGGCAAGAAACGCGACGATGACGGAGGCTGGAAGATGGTCCTTACCCTTAGTCAAATGAAAGCTCTCACGAAAGCGGAAAAGAAACTCACGAAACAGAGGGAGACTATGGCGCTATGAGTCCTACATCCTAGTCACTTTCGCAACATACGTCGCAAAGAAGACCAAAGAAGTGGAAGCTACCACCGTTCCCCAAGGAAAGCTTCGCAATCATCGTAAGACCATCCCAAGGACTACCTATATTAGAGCTAATGGCACCACAAATTTCAGAAGCAGCTGTGAGCGCGTGTCAAGGTACAACAAGCGGCAGCCAATTCTCGCTCCGGCTGAATCCAGGATCCAACATATTTATCATCTCTATTCCCAGCCAGGACGTGGCTCATATCACCAAAAAATCACAAGCCTCACTCTCAGTGGAAGATTGCACGCTCTCAATGCCTATGCAACAGTGAGAGACAGCACACGAAAAAGAATCATACATGGTCTGACTCTCAACACAAGCCCAGGTACTCTCCTAGAAGATCTATGCATAAGGACACAAGGAGTTGAGATCCTAAGAGCCAGAATGCTTGAAGAGACAAAACAGCGATGATCACGTTTTTTGTCCCCATAACCCCAAGATTTTTGTACTATATGGGCGGCGAGGTCCCCTGTTTCCCATTCAAAAATACTATACAATTCTGCTATGCCTGCAAGCAAATGGGACACAGGACAGACGTTTTCCCGACACCCACCATTGCCGCTTGTCACAAATTTGGTAAGAAGGAGCCTCAACCGGACCACCCTTGCAACCCTGTATGTTCCACGTGTGGACGAGGACACTTGACTGGGACCAAATAATGCAAACAGCGCTTCAAGCAGCCTGTAAGGCAGCAGCATCCTAAGCTGCCAGACCGGATGACAGACAAAAAGGCAACTAGCGAAGCCTTGTCATCGCCGCCGAGAACAAGGTGGTATCCAACGGAAGACACTGACAACAATAAAGAATGGCTACAGCTTGGAAACCAGGCTGATACAGCCGGAAGGAAAGGGCACAAGGCACGATCACGGGATAAAAGAAAGAAACATCTCGAACTAGGAGCCCCAAAGTCGCAACCTACCCACGTCCTCAATCTCTATCCTTTACACCAACCAGGACGCCTGAAGAGGCCGGGAACTCGACCCAGCAGCAGGTGAGCAGGGTGGCAGAACAACGTGAGGGGCGACCTCAATAACATTCCACCCTGAGTATCAGAGAATACTTTCGGAAAACCGATATTTAAAGCAGTCATTGGGCAAACTCAAATAGGAAGTAGCAGCTCTCAGGTTTCCATTACCAAACTTTATTGGCGCAGTAGTCAAAACTAATCATGCAGATAAACGCTCCCCTCAGCCCGTCACGTTAGAAAGTATTGGAAAAACGATGAGCCGACTGGTGCAACATTTGTACGGTACACAAATCTTTCTACAACAATTGTATGCAGAGCTTCAGTGCCACAAGGCTTATGTGCATGAGCAAATAGTTAAACAGCAAAGCTTGCATAAAAGAACTTGTGGTGATGCGGATGCTCCCATGGCAAAGAAAATAAAAATGAAGCAGCATCTGACTCCACAGATGTCAAGAGTGTGATTAGTCATGGCCAGTAATACAACTGGCACCGCTGACTCCGTTGAGATATGGCATTGAAATTGCCGCTCGTTCTTCAAGCGAGCAGCAGCGCTGCAATCGTACATGAACGCTGCAGTTACACAACCTGACGTAATATGTTTGCAGGAAATCGGTAAGGGCGCAGTGAAATTAAATTATAATTACACCACCCAGAATTTAAAACGCTCCATGATTTTCACATTGGAGCCTAAAGGTATTGGGAGCAGTGAATATTTCCCGCAGGGGCGTCTACGCAAGCAGGCGTTTGGTGTGTAGCGACACAACGGACCCGAGCTAACGGGAGAGTTTTGACTCCCTTCCATTCCTAGCTCTGCGTGGCCTTGCCATGTCCGGGGAAAAGAGAATCCTGTGGGTTGAGCCGAGTCTAGGTGATTGGACCTCTAAGACCCCCCGGCAGAGGCAACACACCCCTTTGGCCCCGGCTTCACGTAGACGGCACCCCTGGACTGACCCACCCAGCGGAAATCGGCAGTCGCCTTTTCCGATCCCTCCCTCTCTTTCTACATCTTCGTCTTTGCCATCACGTTTTACCTTTCCTGTCTTGTTGTTTCTTTCTTTTACTTCCAATTTTCCTGGCGGCGAGTATTAACCCTGTGCAAATAGTCTACCTTCGTCTAGGCGCATTGGGTTATAGTGGCGTTTTACGGCTGGCGTCGGCAAGTATTTAGTATTTACGAACTTGTAGCGTCCCCTTTTCGGGCTCCATGGTGGGTGGTCGCCAACGCTGCTGAATAAAAATAAAACCGGTATGCATTAAGCATTCCCCTCACTTAGCGATCGTACCGGCTTGAAGAGGGTACGCACCGATGACACAAACATTTTCAACAGGCCAATAGAAACATTTCCTCAATTTCATGTTATCCACAGTGAAAAAACTGGAACCGTCTCTCCCTTCGTAGTTGCTAGATGTCTTACCAAAACTCTTGGCACTGGATACAGGGTAACCAAAATGGCTAGCGGAGACCTTCTCCTCGAAATCCGTGACAAAGAACAGTTTGAAAAGCTAGATTGCCTCTCAGATTTCGGTGGCATACTAATAACCATAACACCACATAGATCAATGAACACAACTCGCGGAGAGTATCTGACATGAGCTTACTTGACTTGACCAAGAGTGAACTTTTGGAGGGGTGGAAGAGCCAAAATGTGACTAATGTAGAGATAATTATCATCAGAAGAGACAAAAGGAAAACACCGACGAAACACCGAATACTTACGTTTGCCCTCCAGTAAACTGCCAGAAATCATTCAAACAGAGTACACGAAAACTTCAATCCGGCCACACATACCAAACCCCCGTCGTTGCTTCCAATGTCAAAGGTATGACCATGGCTCTAAAAGCTGTCGTGGTCGCCAGACCTGTGCACAATGTGGAGCCCTGGGCCACGTGTCTGAAAACTGCAAAGAGCAGCCGCACTGTGTATACTGTGACGGAAACCATGCTGCATATTCACGTTCCTGTCTATGCTGGAAGAAAGAGAGGAGATAATAACGGTGAAAGCGAAAGAAAACATTTCTTTTAAGGAAGCTAGATAAAGAGTCTCACCATTTTATGGCCCAACATATGCTGATGCGGAGCGTCAGGGGGCACCGCGGCACCAGCCCCCGTCAGTCCTTTGGCCCGCGCATAGCTAGCCGGTGGTTGTGGCACCTGCCCCCAAGGCAGCTGTAGTCCAGACTACACCACCTACTCCCGAACAGAGAACGGAGACCCCAGAGTCCCCAGGTCTCAAGGCCTCACCTCACCAGGCGAGGCCCAGAATTCGAGCAACCAGCGCACACGTGCGGGCATCCAGTTCCTCCGAAAAGGCAATGGATACGTCGGTACTCTTCGTGCCAAAAGAGCGGCGTGGCTCCTTAGAGCGTGCCAAGAAAACAAAAAAGCAAATAACGGGGCCTGGTGATGGCCCTGTTACTTGAATTCAAACTTCCCGGCTTAACAGCCACTCGCTTTTTGTACACACAGCACTACTTTACATTCATCATGAACACTCAAATTATACAATGGAACGTTAGGGGCCTTATCAGAAACCTTGATGATATCCAAGAACATTTACACGAACACTCACCAAAAGTGCGGCGTGTACAAGAAACACACCTGAATTCAAAACACACCAACTTTCTTCGTAAATACGTTATTTTCCAAAGGACCATGATCATGCCATGAAATCATACAGAGGTGTTGCCAATATAGTGAATCAAGGGATTGCATGCACACACTTTCAACTCGAAACATATCTTGAGGCAGTGGCTGTTCGAGCTGTGCTTTTCGAAAAACTCGTAACAATTTGCACTCTTTACGTACCTCTAAGCTATCACATACACAAACATGAATTCCAGTCCTTAATCGATGAACTCCCGGAACTTTTTGTTCTCTTTGAAGATTTGAATGCGCATAGCAGGCTATGGGGGTACTCTCGTTGTGACGCCCGAGGTCGACTGATTGAATAGTTTCTTCTCTCTTCCATTGTATGTCTTCTGAATCGAAAAGAACCAACTTATTATAAACTCATTAACAATACTTATTCCTGAATACACCTAAGCATAGCATCTCCATCGCTTGTGTCTCTACTTTTCTGGAAAGCCATCACTAATCCCTATAGAAGTGACCATTTTCCGTAGTTTTAGGCACACCTACATCCACTGAATGCCCGCCACAGGTTCCCTAATGGCTAATAAGCAAAGCCGATTGAGAACACTTTTATACCATCACTCATTTAAGTTGGCGCGACATATGTATTTTAAGCATCTGTGCCGCTGTCAACTACTTCACATCGTTGTTCATTGATGCAGCAAAAACAATGCATCCCACTAACGAATGGACACCCTTGAAAACGACGTGTGCCATGGTGAAACTCCAAGTGCCGAAATGTGCGCAATACAGCAAAACAAAGCATGGAGGTTGCTCCAGAACCCATCGACAGCCGAAATTCTTGACAGCTTTAAGAAAATGAAGTCTCAAGGCAGGAGAACACGTCGGCAAGCCAGAAGAGAAAGCTGACAGGAGTTTTGGTTAGGGATCCATTCATACACACAGGAGGATAAAGTCGGCAACATAGTTGGTAGTGCAGCACACTCTTAGGCGAAATTACCCGAAAAAGGAGTAACGGAGCCCAATAGGCGCGCACGATGAACGAATAGATCGTTCAGGAGCAACCACAGAGGAAAGCGTGCAGCACGAAACCACTTAGTCTCCAAAAGGATGAACCGCCCGGGTATTTGAGGCAGTGCTAAAAGCGTTGCCAAGGTGACTAGCCCTCCTTCTTCACAGAACACATGTCCATCTCCTCCTCTGCTGGCTCAGTCTTTCCCCGTAATTTGCCGGTGACGTTTGCGTTTCGCTGCACCCTTAAAGTCTGGAGCGAGCCTCGACACGTCATCACACCGCGCTGTATATCTCTGGCTCAAGATAGTCACGAGCAACACATGACAGCAACAGTTGGGGAGGCCAATATGGCAGCCGAGAAGTCAACAGGCCTATCGGATATATAGTTTAGTCCAACTCAGGACAGGAAACAGCGCTGGCTTCTAAGGCAATTGGTTATCATTCTTTATTATACTCCACTTGTCACGTGTGCGATACGGATCGCGCTTTCCGGCAACGGGCTTGGTCGTGTTGTATATCGCACGCACTAAATGCGGCAGCTTGGTCTATTTGGTAGGGCATGACGATAGTTATAGCGCGAGAAAAAAACGACGACACAGAGACGCCAGCGCTCGTGTCCTTCGTGTCCATCTTGTCTCTGTGTCGTCGTTTGGTTCTCGCGCTATAGTTATCGGCACGAAATGCATCGCGAAAGCCAGCTTTTACTTCTGCAGTTCGCCTGTGTTTTGCCAGCGCCTGAAAATTGGCCGCCATTGCCGTCGGCCTCCCGCACGCTCGCTCATCGAGTGCTCGCCTGTCTTCGCCACCGCGATGAGCTCCGGGCTGACGCTCTGTTGGCGTCGCCGTGTTGGCAGTCGTGAAAACACGTTGCGGGTTCTCGTAAAGAGCTTGATTGTAGTATGTCGCACGCTGTAAGTGCACCAGCACGGGCTGGCGGGGCTTTCACTAGCGTCGGAACTCACTGAAAACTGGTCGCCATTACGGTCGGTCGCGAGCAGCTCGGCGCCGTCCGCTGGCTGCGGCGGTGGACTTGCGTTTGCGCGCTGCACTCGCTCGATTTTGTGGAAAAGGGCCGCATTACCATCGATTTCTTGGGCGCTGGCTCCAAACCAGCTTGGCGCTGTTCGTGGCGGCGGCGAAGCGTACGCTCGCTCTCCTGTTCGAAGTTCGCTGGCGTTAGATACTCCGCGTGCAACGCCGTCTTTGGTACCACGTTCGCTTGCTCAAGCTGAACGACGTCGCTCGCTTGGAAAGCGCCGAATTGTTAGCGGCATGTAGGTTCGCGTAGTTTTAGCTGCGGCCGCCGCTCCTAAACTGTTTCGCTACGGGGATCGAAATGAGTCTTTGACTATGTGTGACATCATGGCTAAATTACTAGCATGTCATACCTCCCGTATGTTTTCATTTCACATTGCACGTATTTCTCATATGCATTTGTATTCATCCTCTGTCACGTGTGACTCACTATTTTACATACTTATTGTGCAGCCGTGGTCACACAGCGTGCTGAAGACTGTGTGCGCTGGCGTATGCGATGCCTGTCATCCATCTCTTTCGTCAGAGCAGCTTCAGAAGGACTGCGCGAGATGTGAAGGTAAAGTTATTTGTGTGTCATATATTATGGCTTGTTTTTATAATTACATGCCCGTACTTGTCATATGCGTGCATCTTCATCGTCTGTCACGTGTGTCTGACTATTTTTACTATATTATTGTACGTGCAGTTGTGGGAACACAACAGGTAGAAGGCAGCGTGCGCTGGCGTCTGCAATGCCTGTCATCTATCGCTTCCATCTGAGGAGTTCCCCAAGGAGTGAACAAGAATTGACAATGAGACTGGACTTGTTCACTTCACCATGAATTCACTTAAAAGAATGAAGAAACTTCATGTGTATGTCGAAAAATAAAAGATTTTGATGTCTCGCTTTTGTCGTTCATTGTTGCCGTGACTGCGAGAGCAGTTACACATTGGTGGCTAACTACTTTTTCGCGTGTTCTTTTCTGCTCGATTTGTTGCTCACTGCGCAGAAAAACAGGCGAAAAAGTATTAGGCCTGGCGGAAAATAAACAGAAAACAATGTTTGAACTGGGGACAAAAAGTTCATCCGATTGGAGTACTTGAGTGGATTGACCGTTCGTCCAGCAAGGAGCAACTGTGAGGAATAATGGTTGCCCGGTAAGGTGTAAATGTGGGGATTAACAGTTCCTCTTTAAGGTGCAAATGTGAGGACTAAATGTTAATCTTTTGAGGTGAATTGTGGGACTTACAGTTACTAAGGTGTAAGTGTGAGGACTAAATGTTAGTCCGCTGAGTTCATTTGTAGAGACTAACTGTTAGACCCAGTGCCGTTAGTCCTATAGGGATTAATGGTTGTGGCAGCCTCATTAGTGCCCAAAAGGACAAACCACACACCTTTTTAACACCCTTTTGCCTGAGAGTGCAGGAAGACAGGCACACACACTCCCACTAGTAAACACACAGGGTGACGCCTTGGAAGATCAGGCGAACTTCCTCAGTGTACACTTCGAGCGGGTGTCAGCTCCTCGCACTATACTGACGCTTTCCAAAAATACAGAACAAAAATAGAAAAGCAAAAACTCAAACATGACTGTACGAGATACAAGGCGTACAACCAAGCCTTCAGCTTAGCTGAGCTCCAAACATCCCTAAACTTCTGCAGTGATTCCACTCCAGGTTTCCAGCGTGTGGTTTACGAAATGTTAAAAAAAGTGACCAATCGAAACTCAAAAAACATTACTTTTTTGTACAATGCTATCTGGTTCTCTGGCACTATTCCTACTTCCTGGAAAGAGGCTATTGTTATTCCCATTTTGAAACAGGGCAAGGACCCTTCTTTAGTTTCAAGTTACAAGCCTATTGCGCTTACAAGCTGCCTGTGCAAACTTTTACAAAAAGTGATCAACTGCTGACTTGTACATTTTCTCAAAACAAACAATTTGCTCGACCCATTTCAGTGCGAATTTCGAGAGTAGATCTACCATCGACCACCTTGTTCGTATCGAGGTACAGCTCAGAAACGCGTTCCTTCATAAGCAATTCTTTCTCTCTGTGTACCTTGATATCGAAAAGTCATATGATACAACATGGCGCTTTGGAATACTAAGAAACCTGTCCCACCTTGGCGTGCGTAGCAAAATTTTCACTATAATTGAAAGCTACCTGTCAAGCCGGACATTCCTAGTTCGAGTAGGCACCGTACTTTCCCAAACATTTGTCCAAGAAACAGGCGTGCCGCAAAGTGGTGTGCTTAGTTGCACACTTATTCTTATCAAAATAAATTCTTTGCACTTTTCCATTCCTCGCAATATGTTTTATTGTACATATGTCGATGACGTTCAGCTTGGCTTTATATCTTACAATCTGGCCATGTGTGAGCGCCAGGTTCAGCTTGGTTTGAGCAAAGTCTCCAATTGGGCTGAAGAAAATGGGTTCCGGCTGAATGCACAAAAAAGCACGTGTGTCTTGTTCTCCAAGATAACTGGTATTCATCCCAAACCCGATAATAAACTGCATGGGAACGTCTTTCCGTTAATACCGAACACAAATTATTAGGCCTAATTTTGGACACCAAGCTAACCTTCATACCAAGCATCAAATATTTAAAAAACAAGTGCATAAAACTATGAATGTTTTAAAAGTGTTGTCTCGCACTACGTGGCGAAGCGACAAGAAGTGTTTAATGAATTTGTATAAAAGCCTCGTACGTACCCGTCTAGACTATGGGGCAATATCCTATCCGTCTGCAACACCTACTGCCTTTGAAATGCTTGATCCTGTTCATCATCTAGGCATCCACATCTCTACGGGTGCTTTTTGCACTCGCCCCGTAGAGAGCGTGTACGTGGAATCGAACGAATGGTCGCTCCACCTACAGAGGTGTTACATGTCTTTTAAATATTATCCTAATTTAAACGCAGACAAGGGTCACCCATCACATTCTACAATCAATGACATGTCAAGCCTTGCTGTGTTTGAAAAACGGCCTTCTATGAGACAGCCGTACTCACTCCGTGGGGGAGGGGGGGCTTAGCGAAGGAAACCGTTGTGCCACTCGAACACCGCTTGATGGCTCCCGCAGTATGCCTGCCACCGTGGCAGTGGCAGGCGATAGATTGCGACGTGTCTTCCTTGGAGGTAACAAAGCATGCACCAATCACACAATTCCAGACATACTTCATTGAACTACAACATAAATACACATGTCCTGAGTTCTTAACGGATGCTTCAAAGTCTAACACTTCTGTCTCGTAGACAGCCGTCGGCCCATCCTTTTCGGAAGCCGGCATTATGCACTCTGATAAAAGCATTTTCACCGGCGAACCTTATGCCATACTTGCGGCCGTTGAACACATTAGGCAAATAAAACAACAGAAGGCAATAATATAAACAGATTCTCTAAGCGCAGTAAAAGCTCTGAAAACACCTAAAAAGCACGAAAACCCTGTTCTTGTCTCGCTTTATTCACTCCTATGCGCAGTGTACTCATCCAAGCAGCATGTTGTAGTATGCTGGGTGTCTGAACACCGCGAAATACAAGGCAACGTTCGGTGGACCCGCTAGCTGAATCTGCCAACAAAACAGCTAGCAATACATCGATACCAGTTCCTGCACTCAACTTGAAAGCCTTTCTAAAACGAAAGCTCAGCGATTCTTGGCAGAGCACATGGGACACACACACAGATAAAAAATTGCAGATCATCAAGCCGCAACTTGGTCATTGACTGCCAGTATCAAAATCACGCCACACAAAAGTAATACTCACAAGGTTAAGAACAGGACATACATACACTACACATTCATTTCTTCTGCCTGGTGGCGATCCACCTTTGTGTGAAAGATGTGGAGAAGCGCTTACTGTACTTCACATTCTGATCCAGTGTAAGGAATTAGACACGCTAAGAACACAACACTTTTCATTACCCTACCGACAGCAGATACCCCTTCACCTTTCAATATTCGTCGGTAGAGAACCACTTTTTACACATAAATCATTGTTAGCTTTTTTAAGAAAGGTTCATGCTTTACATATTATATACCCGGAAGTTCCGTAGCACGACCTCTCCCAAGAGGTCTCCGCTGCGGTGGCTACACTCAACAAAGCACTTGCCTCACGCCCTTGGACGCAAGGGTGAAAATGATGGAGGCACTTGTGCTAATGCCATACTTGTCAATCATCGTTTTTATTTTCACAAACTTTTGTAATGCATTAACACCACACACTTTTCACGGCATGGTCATGTTTTAATTACTTCTATGTTTTTACTCGGCTTAGAGCGAGGAATTTTATGGCCCGTATACAGCCGCTTATCACAACCATTGTCCATATCTCTTGTAACATCAACTGGCGCTCTTTGGCCATGAAATGGCCCTTGCGCCACAAAACATCAAACATTATCATCTGCAGTGAATGTCATGAACCTGAGTGTCCAACCAAGCACCAACTGATTTAGCTCCATACCATCAAAATGGGTAAAACCAAAATGTTTATTCCTAATATTTACAGCCCTCCAAGAGAGCGTCACGTCAACTTTATCGAGATGCTCGAATGGGATTTTGGGCAGAGTGGACATAAAAACCGATTAGTCATCGCAGGAGACTTCAATGCTCCCAATACTTGGTGGGGATACCGGAAAAATACAAGCAAAGGCGCAAAATTATGGCAGGCAGTGGAGAGATACAAGCTGCAACTAGATACCATGCCCCAGGCAGCCACTAGACAGGCAATAGTGTTTGCATGGACACATATCCTGATCTAACATTTACGTACAATACTGAAAGCGGATCGTGGAAAATCCTGATGAGAAGATGGGGAGTGATCACTTCATAATCACGTTTTCTACTTCCACTCCGAAGCTGAAAAGGTCGTATGTGCCCGATTTGCTAGAATAACCAATTCGGACACCTACAGACAGTATACGGTGACACAGCAACCACTAGAATCGGTAGACGAGTGGGTGGACGATACGAGGAAGGCATACAGCTTACATAACAAGCACAATGAAATAAATGGAAGACCTCCAGCAGTGGGCTTCCACCACATGCGCCTGTGGGAAAGCCAGCGCAGCATCATCAAAAGGTGGCAAAGGCAGGGATTGAATAGAAAGCTGAAAGCCAGAATCGCATAATTGTCTGTAAAAAGCTAATGAATATGCCCTAGAGCTTCAGGCTTGTAACTGGGTCACCTTTTGTGGTTCCCTGAGGGGAACTTTCGCAAAAGTGGGCGATATTTTTTGAAAACTATGATAGACCCCATGAACACGAAAACTACTGCAATGAAACATTGCGAACGTTAGCGGGAGAATTCAAAGGAGAGGATGACGCTTCGCTGCAAATCCTTCGGGAGAAATACATTGGCAGCGGTGGGAAACTATACAGGATATAGAATATACGGGTTTGGAAAGTCAGGACCTATATTCCCCGATAATTGAGCAAGAGGTCTTCGTGACTGCAATGTTGTGTAAAAGGCATTCCGCTCCTAGAGAGGACGAAATAACTGATGCGATTTTGACAAATATGACCGATAAGAAACATTAAAAAATTACCCAATACTTTAATGAAAAAGTCTGGGAAGGGCGAGAAATACCTAGCTAATGAAAGGAGGCCAACATATTTGTTATCAAAACCTGGAAAGGATAAAATGCTTCACAACCTTCGGCCAATATCGTTGACATCATGCCTAGGCAAGCTTTTAAAGACAATTGTGCACACCAGGCTTTCTGAATATATAGAAGAGAGAATCATCTGTGCGACATGTATGGATTCATACAGCATTTATCTACGTAGGATATATTCCTGCAAATAAAAGATGAAGTGATTCAGAATGTAACCACTGGAGGCGAGAACGTAGTCGCTGCGCTGGATTTGAGGCAGGCATTCGCTACAATCTCTCATTGACGTGTACTGGAAGAACTTCAATATTTGAATTGTGGTGCTCGAACAGTTTGCTATATCAAATCATTTCTTTCCAACCACACAGCAATCATTGGCATGGAGAACATACGCTCCCGAACATTTCCAATGCCAGATAAGGACACACCGCACGGCGCATTTCTTTCTTCTCTCCTTTTTAGTATAGCGATGAATCGACTAGAAAGCAACTGGAGCTAATTCCTCGCATCCAATTCGCGCTCTACGCCGATATCACTCTGTGGGTCAACAAAGGCTCACTGGGAAAGAAGGAGCTAACTTTACAAGAAGCGATCAACACCGTCCAGCCATTTGCTTACGATAATGGCATGACACGTGAACCAGATAAATCAGAGTTTATCTGCGTTCACGGCAGAGATTATAGAAACAAATGAGCCATACGAATAAGCATAGGAGATCAAACGCTGCCGGAGAAAGAAATGGTGAGAATAATAGACTTATGGCCGCAAAAGAACAAAAGAGCAAGCTATATAATAAAAATGCTGAAATGTATACTGAAGAACATCGCTCCAATGATTCACAGAATAACAAAGAAGAGCAAAGGGTAAACGAAGGAGAAACTGTACGCTTGACACAAGGCTTCATCCTTAGTAGAGTCACATATGGACTACCATATCAGAAGCTCACACAAATGAAAATTAAAGAGATTGACTAGATAATACGGGGAGCATACAAGGCTGCCTTAGTTATACTGCTTAATGTTCCCAATGACAAATGCCAAGCGCTTGATGTTGTGGATTTCAGTTCTGTTCACCAGTAGTCGTTTTGAATCCCAGCGCTGATCACCCGTTGTTGCAGACCGGGGTCTACCCGACGTTTCGCCGCTGACATGGGTTGCCGGAACATCAGGATGACGTCGGACCCGGTCTCTTGTGGTAGCGTGGCGTAACTTCGGAGGGAAGAAGCGAACGCTGGCTAGATGAAGATACGAAAAATAAACAGGTTTATGACACTATCTACACTTATTTACAGCATAGGGAGTTTGGGAGTTTCACGAACCACGAGCGTGATGCTTGAACCGTTACGTAGTTCAGAGCCCCGCCCAACACTTTGCAGCGTCATTTTAAACCCTGTTGGGCTCCTTCTCCTTGTTTGGAACGCCAATCACACACACAAGACACAACCGACAGGCATCAGTCAGTAACACACGGTCCACCGAATAGTTATTGCATCTCCCAACACAATGCTCTTCCTGTCACAGTTTCACTGAGGAGAGGGGAAACGGGGTTCTCTACCGGAACAATTCGGCGGTTGGATTGCTTCTTCCGCCTTTCCCTGGAAGGGCAGCCAAGGAGTAGATACTTAAATCGCGGAGACACGGCCTGTGTGGTTGGTCTGCTTCGCCCTCTCGCTAACAAGCTGGCCCGGAAAAATTGCTTGTAGGGACATTGGCTCATGGACAGTCTTCTATTCCTTTTGTCGCTCCCCGCCGATGGACACTGGTTCCGAGAGAACTGGGGTTCCGGGCGTGGAATACGTTTCTCAGATTCAGCAAGGCGCCTACTAACGAAGGTCATAACAATGTGTACAACATTTTCAAAGAGCTTGCGGCAGCAAGACTGCTCTCGCAAAAGGAACGACTATGCCTTACAAAGGTAGGCTGAGAAACCCTTACTCGCTTGGGATACCTTACACACCACAATACTGCCGGGAGAACAATACTATTATGATTATGGAAACACATCAACACATAACCGTCTGCCCCATTCCGCGAAACATGATTAGGTAGGGCCTTGGGGCGAGAAGACAAGCTAGAGCTCGCCAGCTTCAAAAAGAGTTTGGCGAAAGCCACGAAGTAATGTACACCGATGCTGCGAACTCAAACGATAGCTGCGTTATATTAGCAGTTCGACGAATGACGCATACCACTAAAACTGTCGCAGCGTCAATTAAAACAACCTGTACATTGACGGCGGAGGTGGTGGTGATTGCGCTAGCTATTCAAACTAAAGAAACAGAAAATGCCTCCGCATTAGTCTTGTCTGGTTCTCAAGAAGCCTGCAGAATGTTTCTCCGTCGTGCACCACTGAATTTCGCCTTGAAGATACTAGGTTACAGGCTGATACAGAACCATGCTATAGCTCGGGGCCCAGGCCACGAGGGTATTTCGGGTAATGTGCTGGCGCACAGTTTCGCTCGTTATTTGAGCAACCAAGTCAACAACGACAACGATAATTAGTATGAACCTTGCACTGCTTGCGATATACTCGAGCATCAACGAAAGACAAGACAGCGGAATGCCCCACCAGACAAATCGCTTAATGTGGACGAAGCTCGCAAGCTAAGACAAATTAAGGTTTACACCTATCCACATTTGGAAAGGTGGCATCACATAAACCCCGATGCATATGTCAACCAATGTCCGTGGTGCGAGTCACTACCGACGTTGCAACACGTCACATGGAACTGCCGCAACAGGCCTATGGAGGTTCCGTAGCTTCTGACACTCACGCTACTGGGGCAGCCTTGGGAGGCCGTTCTCGCCCGACCTGACCTGAAGTGCCAAAGGGGTCTCCTGGAACAAGCCTGGTGAGCTGCAGTGGCCATTGGTGTCCTGGATAGAGGAAACCACTCTTGACATTCTCCCCCTTTTTTTCTCGTTTTTCATGAATAAAAAGGTTGTATCTCTCTCTGTTTCTTGGTAGTCTGCGTCGTTTAGTGTTCTTGATACCGCGATAGCGGCAAAGAGCTCGCTTCGCAGATATGCCAACATCGGCGTCGATGTGGGTTTCGGCGTCTTTACTTGTGAGCGAAATATTATCATCTCTTGCGTGGCCACAAAATTGAGAACGATGCAAAGAAAATGATTGATGAAAAATCTTGCCGCAAAGAGGGGACCGAACAAGGGTTGTTTAGGTCCAAATATGGATTGAACTCGGGTTTGCGAGGCAAGCGCACTCTAAAGAAAAAGGGAGCGAGAATGGAGAAACGGGCTCCGTTCCTCCTTCGGCGTAGCGACTTTTCCCTTTCGGGCACTTTACCCGTCGCGCCCTCTCGCGGCAAGGACCAAAGGAGCAACGTTCCTCCTTCAGCGTTCAAGTTTCTCCTCAATCACGGGGGTCTTGCTCGCGCGCATGCGCACGCCAAACCTATAGCCGGCCGCGGCCAGTCGCGAGCGATTGCTTTTACCTAAGATTGTTGTAAGCAATGCAGGAATGACGTTTCCTTTTGTTTTATTAAAATAGAGTAAAAGCCTCTCTTTTTTTTTATCGTCAGACACTCGCACGATGCTCCGCACACTTCCATGTCTGTCTCGTGTTGTTTCATACTACCAATTTGTCACGAATACAAGGAGCTATGCTTCCCAAGCAGTCTTGCTTTATCGATTACCTTAGAGTGTAAAACAAATAATGATTTTTTTCGGTGTCGACATACTTGGTAAGCCCACGCATTTTTAGTTTCGCGCGGCCCCAACAGCACTCATGAATTCAACGAGGCACGTAAAAAAGCATCACACTTATTTTTTCAATAGTGTAAGAAACCTGATACCACTCTACAGTCCATGCGTGAAAGTACGATCATATACAATTGATAGAGTTATACGTGCCACTACCACCATATGGATGTTCTTTGCAGTTTACCCCCATTCGAATACGGCCGCCGTGGCTGGAAGTTGAACCTGCGTCTATCAGCATAGTCACACGACACCCAATAAGGCTATGCTACCACGGCAGGTGAAAGCACAAAGGGAAACAGGCTGCAAAGTTTCACCAAGCGTTTATTCGCCAGACTAGAATACAACCATCAGAAACTTTTTAAACATCATCATAACTAAACTTTTGTGAAAAGTGAACCAATGACTTTTGTAGGTCAAACCAAATTCTCAATCGCATTCGTTTTGAATTGCCCATGCCAGCACTGAGAAGTAAGAAGGAATTATGCACGCGAGCAGTATGTCTTTCTCGGCCATGATTCTCGTCCATGTCGTGAGAAACTCAACACAAAATGCACTTCTAGTAGCAGCTGTGCACAGCAAGTAAGTACTAACGCTCACTCACCTTTGTGAAAAAAGTATTCCGAATCCAGAGTAATAACCACCACAGCCACAGCGCTAACAACAAAATTGTGGCACGCACTATGATTGCAAGTTGACACGCGAGGGGAATCGCGAGAGGCATCTGAAGCAGAAAAGTATGCAGGCACAACATTCTATAAAGTTATAGTAAACTTGCACACTGCAGCGATAGTTCCTCCACTCAAGTATGAGAGCTGCCGCGACGCCAACAGCCACTGTCATGGCTCACGAAAAAATACCATCGGATGCGAGGTCATCGCTTATTGATCTCGCAAGACCCGCGTTGTAACGTACGTATACACTGCTAGGACGGTCGTTACCGCATCAAAAACATTGTCTTGAAGGGCTAGTGGTGTACTATATCCATGGCTAACGGTCACACTTGTGGTACGCACGTAAAAAGAATATAAGCAAACGTTAAGACAAAACAACTAAACGAGGTCGACGTGACCACAGAACACCTACCACGACGGAGACAAAGTTTGGTCTGCATGCTGCGCCCTCTCCAAGTACCAAGAAGAAAAAAAAACGTGACCTCCGAAATGGCTAACGCACGGCAAGTGTTTGCACTTTCAGAGGCTTCAAGAAAAAAAAAAGTAACTGAGGCAGTGGTCGACAGATGGCGCAGCGTTCAAAATGCTGTGGGCATTCTAAGCACGGCTTAGGGCATCCGCCTTCGTGAAAACCTGATAAGCTCTAGTAATTATTCCGTTGATTATTGTGCAACCATTGATTAACTAAGGTGTGCCTAAGCATCAGATACAATATATTTACGTGTGCGCATGTTGTGGTATTGATAAAAAACGTAAAAAAAGTGTAAGAAAACCTACTTGTCACCTGTGCCACTAAGGTCAGTTGAAATTCCTTGCTATATGAGCTGGCGCGCTTTCATAGTAGAGTGTGAGTAAACACGTCGAGGTGTGAGCCGTTGGTTTGAATGGTTGATTGTGCTATTGTTACGTGCTTGTTAGCGCATACGCTAGTGTACTTGTTGCGTACTATTTGTGTACTATGTGACCATGTGTGCATGTGTAAGCTATATGGATTGCATCAGCACATAATAGGCTTTTGGTGTCCGTAAATGGTCTTGAATGGGTTGATGCGTAAACATTCCGCAAGGGAGCCGTGATAGTGGGTAATAACAACAAATATCGCGGCAGTCAACTTTTTTTTTTAATTTTGTTCAATCCTTCCAGATGGCGCCACCTACTACCTACTTCATTGCTATGACGCTCTCACACCTCCAGCCATTTATATATCGTTGAACATCTATCTATCAAAGCTGCACTACGGATTCGGAATGGTTTCGCTGCGATCGAGTGTACGGTTTGGAGGCACATCTCGTGACCTGCGGACCCGTAAGCGCATGGATAACGTCGCTACACTATGTGAATCTGCGAGAAATAAATACAGCAAGCCCAGCATGCACTCTTCAGGTGAGGGCTCTGCAGAAACCGTGTCTTTCGGAGTGAACGTGGCTTCGCTGACCGAACGAAACGTACTTGCTCCATCGTTCTCTTTCGCGATGTGTTCACCGCCACAGGTTCGTCTGCTTGTTTCTATAATCATTTCGTTCAATATCAAGCTCAGCGGGACCGTTTTTTTGTAACTTTCAGTGTTGTGTACTCCTTACCAGTCGAGAATTGTTGCATTCGCTAAGCCTACTCGCTTCGCCGGGGGGCAGCCATGTTGATTTTCATAAGGAGGAACGTGTTTCTCCGTGGATGAGGGAGCAACGTTTCTCTATTTGAAGACGAAGATTGGGGACATCGCCGTTCCTCCCTAAATGGAGAGTACGTCACTCCATTTTTTTTAAGAGTGCGGATGTTCTACCACACGGCCACGCCTATACTTGTGCAAAGAGTGAAAAAAAAAGCCCTCTGCTTGGAAACTCAGTAAAAGTAGCTTTCATGCTTCACAAACACTCGCATCCTGTATACATGTTTCACAATGCATCATGAAATACTGCAGTATTAATGCGTGGTACAAGCGTCCAATGCCAATGGGCGTCGGAATATGTAATTGTCATAATGGCTCTGCGGACGAAACGGGCACCCCTCTACAAACGGCACACATGCTTTTTCGCCCATTCCCTTAAGGCCTTGCAGTGAGTGCATAGCAAATTCGAAACGTTTTCATGAACTAAGTGTCTGAAGTACGTTCTGGAAACAGGATTTTGCTCTCGCGTTCAACTCCCACAGGCGACGCTTTAGGGTACCCTGATTTTTACACTTGCACTTGATATGTACTTTTTGAAAGCGTCGTAAATTAAGGAGGGAAATGGCACGCTATGCTCCTCCATCTAAGCGCTGCTTCACGCTAGCGACAAGCTTGTCGTAACGGCACTGTGCCGTAGACCAGCGGCCGGCGCCACCAGCAGGAGAGCTGTTCGAATGGCACGGCAAGCACCTACGACAAAGATGGCTCCGCTTAGGAATGCAGTGGTCGACCACCTCGAATCTAACAAGCAGCCGCCATGCGCTCTGCAGCCCGTAAGCTCCGAGCTGATGCTTCCATTTGCTTTAGATTCATGTCACGTAGCTTCGACAACGCAGTACTCCAATCGATTCGGCTCTGTTTTTGAGAACCATACTAAAAACATTGGCAGATCCTACGTACAGTGAGAATCTATAATATACGACGCATGATTAAGGAAGTTTCGTGTGTCACTCTAAAAAGAGCACAACGTTACGACGCGGAGGTAAAATATGCCGTACATGACTTCCTCATCATGGTCATCATGTTTCAGTGTGTCATTTACCTTCTTCATCTATTGACGTCAACTGATACCAAGTTTGGTACATGTGGAGCTTGCGAAACGGCCACGAGCACATCATGAATGGCCCAATACACTCCGACGTAACGTTAACGCGTGCACAGCGACGCAGCGCTAAAAAAACGCGAGCACTGTATAGTTTCACGCCTGGCGCGACTGGTGCGACCAGCGTCCATCGGCGCGGCCCGGTGGCCATCGGCGTGAAATGTGACATGATACATTTCGCACCGATGACATTACCCGGACAGCACTGCGTCTGCCTCACTTCGTGACGGAGGGACGCCGGCCACGCTCAAACGTGCATGTGTCTAAGCAACGCATCGCGAAGCGCGTCTGCGAGTATAAGGCAGGCAGATTGGCGCATGGCGTGGCAACACCGTTATGACGCGACAAAACGAACGCCGGTGCGCACGCGCGCTGGGTCCCCTCGAAGCGTATTGGTGCCTTCAGTATGACTTGTAGTCATGTTCTTACATGACACACAATTCATGATTATCATGTTTGCACAAATCACATATCTTTGTCACCCATTCACTTCCCGTAATATCAAACTTGGTATATGGGAAGCTAGCGAAACGGCCGCGAGCACTTCATGAGTGAGGCATGTAGACATGTTGTTAAATGAGACATATCTCATGATTACCATGTTTGCACCAATCACATACCTTTGGCATCCACTCACGTCCCGTAACAGCAAATTCGGTATATGTCAAGCTAGCGAAACGACCGTGAGCGCACCATGAGCATGGCGTGTAATCATTGACATGCATATATTGATTTCTACATTAGGGTCTGTCACATGCATTCGCAATGCAGTCATCTCATACCAAACCAGTTTTGAAACGTGTCATGTGAACGAAACCACCGCGATAGCAGCGATACCATGAAATGCAAATCATGACTTTCATGATACACAGGTCATTATTTAATGTTTCACTAGTTACTTACGCTCGTCATGTGGTCACGTTACACCATAACAGGTTTGGTATAGATATCTTTATTGAAACGACCATGAGAGCTAAAAGTCGTAAGAGGATAGATAGATAGATAGATAGATTGATAGATAGATAGACAGATAGATAGATAGATAGATAGATAGATAGATAGATAGATAGATAGATAGATATGCTCAAAGTCGGCAAGGTTCGCGAAAAAATGCTTCGCAGTTATTATTTGATGTTTTAGGCCTAAGCAAGCCTTCTCAAGTCTCGGAGGACATGCAATGCACGTTTATTTGTTGCTGCTATTACTGAATAGCTGGCGCCACTTGTCCAAGCGCCTGCTTTGGGGGCGTCTTTTTGAATTGCTGTGCGCTTTTTTAAATAGCGGACAGGCGAAAGTGCTGTATTCACTGCTGGAACGTAGTCTGGGAACAACACGTACGACATATCGTGAAAAGTGCGGAACAAGAAACAAGCAGCTCGAAGTGTTCAGCATCAGACGCAGACATTGCGGGGAGGCGAAAGGAGACGACGCGCCTTAGCCCTGTCGTTCCTCCAGTGGTGATTGGCTAAACCACTCTCCAGCAAACTGCCTGAAATTCGGCCTCGGATCCATTTTTCTAACGGTGAAGAATCGCAGACGTGCGCGAAGCAAACAGCCGAACGCGGATGCCTGAGAAGGTCAAACGGCGAGACATGCTTGCAGCTAGTGTAAACCGGCCCTAAGCTGGGAATCTGCACATGTACTCATGCATACCCTATCCCACTGCGCTTCACTGACGCGGGAAACAGAGTTGCATAGCTTCAGCCGCGAACGCGTGCAAGGGTTCCACGTCCCGCTGGCCACAATCTGGCTTCTCCAAGCCGCAATATATGCCCGTCCTAATTCTCGCTTTTCTTCTGCGCCTACCAAAGCAGTCTAATTATCGTTGGCGAAGCATGGTTGGCAAACGTAGTAAGAGGCTGTACCTCGACAACGAGCCGTGACACGCTGACAGACAGCGAAAGGCAAAAAAAAGAAAATTGGCCCCATAACTGCATGTTTCACTGCAAATGTCTTCGACAGACAATAGTCTTGCGTATGGAGAGAGTGAACACAACATTTACTTGATGTTCTGTGCGAGCAAATCGGAGAATTGTGTTCTGGATGCGCTGCGTTGGAGAGTCTCATCCGTGCAGCGAAGGTGAACGAGCGCATCGAGGCACGTTAGACACGAGCGCCATCTGGCATCTTCGAAAACGAACGAAGATGTGAGCGCCCGCGGAGAAAGATGCGCGCCTGTTTTTGAAGCGATAAAAAGTAGAACGCAAAGTGACGGGCAGGTGCCACCACCTGCCTAGCATAGTGTCTTATCATAGTGTTGGAAACACTTGCCTTTTTGAGCATCGCGTTGCATTGTAAGCGCAGCGTGGTAAACGCTACGGTCCTTATATTTTCTTGTGTGTGCCTTCTCTTGTATAAATGCACACATACAAAACATCGACGGGTTGTTATGGTGCCTCAGATATGCGCAATAGTTGCTTTAATTGAGAATCGCACAAGTATGAACGCTGAAACTTGAGCATTATTGGTGGGCGCTGCAGATGGGTTTAGCCGTTTGAGTTATCGCTGGGTGGCTGTAGGGGGCTTGTTACCGCCGACAAGCATACAAATGTACAGAGAGGCAGACAAACCGACAGACCCCAAAACTTGGCGTCAAAGGTCCCCAAAAAAGGCTGTCGTCTTTGAAAAAGAAAAAACCCAGGCCTGCGCGGCAGGCGCAGCACAGTCACAGCGAGAGCAGGAAAAGCGGCCTTTCAGAGCCGTTTCTAAACTCTCATTGGGTAACTGCTGCAAGCACACTTGCTTGATGCCCACTACGCCATTAATAATAAAAACTTTCGGGTAGCACGCCGGTATTCGCTATGCTATTTTTCCTAATTCTTCTGGGAAGCGTGGTATATCCGCGAAACTATTAGTAGAAATTTGTGCCAATTGCTCATGCAAAGGCAGACGACGGTGCGGAATTATGCCTGAAGTGGATACATTTATTGGCCACAGTTATTAGGTGAACAAAACAAAGGATTTGTAATGGGTTCGAGCATTGAATGACCTACACGTTACGCTATTCGCATTGTATGATGACTGGTAGTTCGTTCGCTGTTTTAAAACGCTTTATGAGTCCTATTAACGTAATTGCTTTCTCGACATCAAGCCTGCCTAAGACAAGTTTGCCAACAAATCCCAAGCACCGGTGTAGCTCAGTGGAATGCTAATTCAATACCTTTACATATGATCGCACCAAGACCAACGTACTCAGCTAGCGTGAAGAGTATATTGTGTGGAACCATGTTGAAAGCCTTGGCTAGATCAATTCGTAGCATGGCAACTCTCAGAAGTGCAGCGTCACATATTTACAAAATGCTTCTGTCGACATGATATTCGTGAATATGCTTATGCTTGATGCTGCAAGTCTGATGTGGCCCGACGAACTTGTATATAACTCCTTGAATCCTCCTAGCCAGAACTTTCATGAACACCTTACAATCTACGTTTGTTAGCGTTATTGGTTTGTACTCTCTCACTTTGCGTAAAACATGTTGCACTTTTCCTTTGAAAATCTGCACAGTGTGCGCACGATTAAAAAATGGAGGAAGAGTTCCTCAATCTAAAGACTCTGAAAAAAGGCCATATCCTTCTTGAACGCCTTGTAAAAAGCGGCATTATTTCATCTGGACCCGGCAATTTGCCCATGACAATATCATCGATAACCTTCTCAATTTCCGCTATATTAATAGACATTTCCAATAAATTTGAGACCTCAGCATCAAGTGTCGGCATGTCTCTCACGAACTCATCTACAAAATCCAGCTCCTTTGGCTCATGATAAGCAAATAATTCTCGATAGTAGCTAAGCTTTCATAAAACCTTTATGTTCTTTCAATAATTTACCGTTCAATTCTATCTTCACTGTAAGCAAAAGTTAGCCGAGATGGGAGTTTCTCCAGCACATGAGCCCACAAAACTCCCCTGCCCCAATTATTTACCCCCTGGTAGGGAGTGAACTCGCCACATGTCATCGTAAAACGCCCCCTGCTTAATCACAGAGTTTATGAACGACATGACCTTGTTAAACTCCCCAGGGAGTTTCAGGTCACGTGTTTACAAACTCCCTATAGGAGCTTTAAAAACCCTCTTTGGGCGTGACGTGTGTGTGTGTGTGCGTGCGTGCGTGTGTGTGTGTGTGTGTGTGTGTGTGTGTGTGTATGGGCATATGTTTGCACGTCGGTGTGAAACACATGTGCTTTGTGTGGCTAAACGTGTAAGCGTCTGTCAACAGGCAATGAAAGTATAAGTGCAGCGAAGAATAGCAACGACCGTTTGGTATTTATTGTGAACATTTCAATATATTTCGCACCGTTAAACCACGCTGCACATCGGTCCGATTCCTCAACGAAACGCCGTGAATGCCGCGCTTCAAAGAGCCGAGTAACAAAAAACTTCGAAGAATAAATTAATGGTAGCAAAAGTAACCTGTTACGATCGTCAGCGGCTGCTCGTCGAGTTTCACCGTCAAAAACTTCGAAGCGGTCTGAAGTAGGCTTCGCTCGACTACGGCAGGCTGGCCGGCAACCGGTCTGAAAGTTGCGCCGGCAACGTGCTCGCCCCGGCTCCGCCGATAGTGGCTTCTCGAAGTGGCTCCGGTATTTCACCGGCTGTAACATCTAAGTGGTAAAAAGGCCTCGCTATGCCATCGGTATCAAGCCGGCATCGTATCGAGCTCGCACTGCGCGCCGGCCACCGCGGCAAGCGCTACGAGCTAGCACCGACCACCGGTGAGGCAAAGAATGTGTTTCACAAAAAATGAAGGCTGCTGGGATGTATAACAGTCTTCTGCGCCTTGCGACTGCAGCTGTCAATGACTAACTACAAGGCGAGCGCTGAACGAGGCGGAGTACGATCGTCAGTGATTGCACCGTACAACTTCGAAGTGGTTCGAAGTAGGCTTAGCTCGACCACGGCAGGCTGGCCAGCAACCGGTGTGAGAGTTGCGCCGGCGACGCGCTCGCCCCGTCTCCGCCGATGGTGAGTTCTCCGAGTGTCACCGGTATTTCACCGGCTGCAACATCTAAGCGGTAGGCAGGCCTCGCTATGGCGTCGGTATCAAGCCGGCATCGTATCGAGCTCGCACTGCGCACCGGCCGCCGTGCATGCGAGCAACGGGAACAGCGACTGCGAGCCGTCTCATTCGTTTAAGTCTGTCGCTCCGTAGCTTAAAGTGCGTGGATTGCGGACACCTATTTCTGTGCATGGAAAAAACAACGAGACGTAAACTGCACATCAGCAAGCATTTGTGATTGCCAGCTCTCATTCATCGAATCACCGTGCCGTACTCGTTAGTGAGGCCTAGTCATCGAATGCGGTAGCGGCGGCCTACCTCGGTTCATCGCTGGAGCTGCTAAATTTGCCTCGTTAATGTGTTCATTCAAGGCCGCGCGCGCTTTGTGTATGATCCAGTGCATTTTACGGGTTCTCAAACAGTACTGCTAATGCAAATTCAGCTCGTACGACAGAGCGCCAACTGATAAAACTTTTTCGCTATAGTTAAAAAATATTAAATATTAGGCAGGCTTAGGATAAAAGGCATGTGTGTTGAAGAGCTTACATCAGGCCACCGCAAGTTCATACTTACGCCGTGCGTATTTGTTGCTTAATTATTAGCGAAAAAAGGCTTTCACCAGCGCTACATGGGAGGTAAGAATGTGGTGCCTATATATACCCGGTGGCTATATGTTAGGTGTGTACTGCGTGTGGCAAGCTGTGGTGAGTGCATGTGTTGTGATATTACGTGAACGTTGTGATAATGTTTGTGTACTGTAATCATTGTTGTGCGCAATAAATGTAATGTAATTAATGTTACGCTTGCGCATGGTACGGCTGCTAACGTAATTTTTTTCTCGGTTGATGCAAAAAACTTACTCTCATACTGACCTGAAAAAGTTCCCCTATGGATGTAAATAAAAAAACCCCTGGCACCATGCAAAAACCCCCCACTGATGGGGAGTAAATTTTTTACTCCCTCCAGACGGTGTTTATAAAACTCCCATCTGGGTGTGCGCTAGGGGACAAGGTCATTTACTCCCATCTCGGCTTATTTCTGTTTAAAGTGTTTGGTATGTCGGGAGCTCGAGCGTATGCCTTTTGATCTGACAAGGCTCGCTTTGTCGGGGCTTCACCCACGAGATATCAACCACAAATTTAACCGTAAATGAAGAACTCCCACAGCGCATACAAGTACTTTCCTACGCCGTCAGAGGTGTCCTTTAAATCCCTTGCTTTTTGCTCTATCTTTAGAACCATTGTGTCGAAAAGTGATTCATCACGCAGGGATTATTGGTTTCAGGTTGCAGTCAAGTGAAGTGCATGTTTTGGCATACACTGACGATATTTCCTTTTTTGCTGTTGATATAGAGATTGTCAATTCGTCCACTGTCAATTCGTCCAAAAATGAAAGGTTTTGACACGAGTGAAAGCTTAATGAACAAAAAACATTGGTTTATGGCACGGTAATTGGGACCTCACGCCAAGTTCCTTTAGAAATATTCAGTGGCTCACGACACCTAGTCGTTACCTAGTGGTTCCATTGGACAGGTATTGAAACAGTGAAGCGCTTTGGCTTGAAAAGACTGAGGAACTGCGCGCGACAGCCGAAGGATGGGGTGGTTGCGACTTATCCGTTTTCTCTGGGTCAACTGTATGTAACGTGTCTGTGGCCGCTAAAATCATGTACCATTTACAAGTACTTAGTTTTACGCGTAAAAGCATTCATAAAAGCCACAGGATATTGGCACGTGACAAAGGAAGGACAGTCGCATACATAGAAGGAATCGTGGAAGCCACCAGTGCTTTCTCCCTCGCCGATGCTACGGAATCTGCTCAGAAAAACCAAGCCCCTCCCTCAGCTTTCGACGTCAATCCCAGCCTTCCGAACTATAAGCGAGACCAGCTCAAGACGCTCCTGCTGCAATACGAAGGTTCCTTTTCATCGTCGTCGAAAATTCGGCAGATGCCAATCGCGAAACATCGCACCATAACCGAGGAAAATACCAGACCACTCCGTCAGGGTCCCTACAGGGTTTCGAGGCGAGAACGCGAGGCCGTAAAGACACAAGTTGATGAAATGCTACGGGACGACATAATCCAGCCGTACAAGAGTCCATGGGCCTCCGCGATCATGTTAGTTAAGAAAAATGAAGAGACCCTACGTTTCTGCGTCGATTATCACCGCATGAACAAAATCACAAAAAGGACGTGTATCCTCTCCCATGAATAGACGACGCACTAGATCGGCTCCATAACGCCAAGTATTTTTCGTCGATGGACCTCAAGACTGGCTATTGCCAAATCGAAGTCGACGAAAGAGACCAAGAGAAGACGGCGCCTATAACACCGGACGGCCTCCTTGCGTTTTAGGTGATGCCCTTCGGTCTTTGCTCAGCGCCTGCAACTTTTCAACGCGTTATGAATAAGGTACTTGCAGGATTGAAGTGGCAGACTTGCCCTTTGTACTTGGATGACGTCGTCGTGTTTTCCTCGAGTTTCGACGAGCGTCTTCGGCGCCTTGAAGCTGTACTTCAAGCGATCAAGACGTCCTGACTTTCACTCAAGCCAGAAAAGTGCAGATTTGCGTACGAGGAGCTCTTGTTCCTGGGGCACGTGATTCACAAGTCTGGATTTCGTCCCGATCCACGGAAAACAGCCGCCATCGCCGACTTCCCACCGCCCACTGACAAGTAGGCAGTGCGCCGATTTCTGGGCCTGTGCGCCTACTATAGGCGATTCGTGAAAAACTTCACCCGCATCGCCGATCCCCTCACTAACCTTACCAAGGCTGACGTAGAGTTCAAGTGGGAAACGCCACAGGAGCACGCTTTCCAGGAGCTTAAACATTGCCTCCAGACGCCTCCGTTACTAGCCCATTTCGACGAATTCGCCGAGACAGAAATACACACTGACGCAAGCAGCGTAGGTCTCGGCGCCGTTCTTGTGCAGAGGGCTGACGGACTTGAAGGGGTTATTAGTTACGCCAGCCGATCGCTATCCAAAGCAGAAGCCAATTATTCCACAACACAAAAAGAGGGCCTCGCCATCATCTGGGCTATATCTAAATTTCGCCCCTACCTCTACGGCAGGCCCTTCAAAGTTGTGAGCCACCACCACGCCTTGTGTTGGCTAGCTACCTTGAAGAACCCTTCCTGTCGTCTCGCACGATGGAGCCTGACACTTAAAGAATATGACATTACCGTTGATCACAAGTCCGGCAAGAAACACTCCGACGCCGACTGTCTCTCTCGTGCGTCTGTCGACCATCCACCGCCCGACGACCCGGATGACGACTACTTCTTGGGAACGATAACTGCCGACGACTTCGCTGAATGACAGCGGGCCGACCCGGAACGTAAGGCACTAATAGAATACTTCGAAGGCAGGACCGCTGAAGTCCTGAAGGTATTTAAGCGCGCACTGGCGTCGTTCTTCCCGCGAGACGGTCTTCTCCAAAAGAAGACTTCTCACCACTCCGAGCCAAGTACCTCCTTGTGGTGCCTTCAGCTCTGCGGCCAGAATTCCTGCAGACCCTGCACGACGATCCCACGGCAGGGCACCTCGGTGTTTCCCGCACGCTCGCGAGGATACAAGAAAGGTACTACTGGCCACGTCTTACCACCGACGTCGCTCGTTATGTGAGGACATGCCGGGACTGTCAGCAACGCGAGACACCACCGACAAGGCCAGCAGGACTTCTGCAGCCAATTGAACCACATCGCTGACCATTCCAGCAGAATGGTATGGACCTACTGGGGTCGTTCCCGACGTCGGCTTTCGGAAACAAGTGGATCGTGGTAGCTACCGAATACCTCACCCGCTATGCCGAGACAGAAGCCCTGCCCAAAGGCAGTGCATCCGAGGTAGCTAAGGTCTTCGTCGATAATATTGTCCTGCGTCACGGCGCCCTGGAGGTCCTCATCACCGACCGAGGAACGCCATTTACTGCTGGCCTAACAAAGGCAATCTTGGCATACAGCCAGACAAACCTCCGCCGAACGACAGCGTACCACCCGCAGACCAACGGCCTTACCGAGCGGCTAAACAAGACGATCGCAGACATGCTGTGAATGTACGTCAATATTGAACACAAGACGTGGGACGCCATTCTTCCATACGTTACTTTCGCATAAAACACAGCGGTGCAGGAGACGACGCAGATATCTCCATACAAATTGGTCTACGGAAGGACGCCGGCAACGACGCTCGATGCCATGTTACCGAACGTCACCGACGAAGAAAACCTCGACGTGAGTGAGTGCCTTCAACGCGCCGAAGAAGCCCGACAACTCGCGCGTCTCCGCATCTAGAATCAACAGACGAACTGCAGCTGCCATCACAATCTTCGACGACGCTTCGTGGAATGCCAGCTCAGTGAACGTGTTTGAGTGTGGACGGCAATACGCCGACGTGCACTCAGTGGAAAGCTTCTGCGACGATACTTCGGACCGTACATGGTGGTTCGACATCTCGGCCCACTTGATTACGAGGTTTTCCCCGACAGCTTCACGAACTCTCAACGATGCCGATCGCGACCTCAAGTCGTCCATGTCGCACGCCTCAACCCATTTCATGTGCGTTAACAAATTTAAACAGTGTTTTTTGTATTATTGCTGTATCGTAATTTATTTATTCTACTTTCTTTCATAATTGTTGTACCTTCATCTTTAGTTAAAACATCGGGACGGTGCCTTTTTCGGAGGGGGCAATGCCACGTGCCATTCCTCAAGCTTCGTTATCGCACCAATGCACTACACATTTCTCAGCGCAAACCGCGCCTGTAGTTTTCGAGAAGCTTCGGGACTGTAGTACATTATTTCGATAAGGTCATGCCCACTCTGCGAACTGTAAAGATTATTCTAGAACACTCGTCACCGCCAGCAATAACGCTAGAGCATTCGATGGCAAGAGTATAAATGCCGACGCACTTCGCCGCTTGTCAGCAGTTGATCGATGGCCGACGCTCCATTCACTGCTATCTGGCAAGACTGCTACTGTAATCGGACTTTCCGTTCACCGGGCACAAGTTCGCCCAAATAAACAGTTAAATCCCAACATAAAGCCTTCTGTCTTCGGCCACGTCACGACCCCGTCACAATATTCACCACGTTCATTGATTAATATGTGGGGTTTAACGTCGCAAAACCACCATTAGCTTATGAGAGATGCCGCAGTGGAGGGCTGCAGAAATTTCGACTGCCTGGGGCTCTTTAACGTTCACCCAAATCTGAGAATATGGGCCTACAACATCTCCGCCTACATCGGAAATGGAGCCACTGCAGCCGGGAATCGAACCCGTGACCTGTGCGTCAGCAGCCCAGTACCTTAGCCACTAGACCAGCGCGGCGGGGCGACAAAGCGCCCTATGAAAGACTTATTACAGAATGTTTTCCTGTGCCCCTTTGCCGTTCAAAGTATAAAAAATCTTATGGACAAGATGTACTTAAGTGAGTGAAAAACATGTGGACACCACCCAATGTTGAAACTTTCTTTTTCAAGAGAGAGAGAGAGAGAGTGAGAAAGGAAAGGCCGGGAGGTTAAGCAGATATTGGCATCTAGTTTGCTACCCAGCGCTGGGGTCGGGGAAGTAGGGGCAAGAAAGAGGGGGTAGATAGAGAAAAAAAACGCACGCGCACTCATAAAAAAAACAAAAACACACACAGGAAGGGCGTCCTAGCTACAACCGTTCAGTAAGGCCGGTCGATCGCAAAAAGTGTAGTAGCGCTTTCAGGGCCCTCTTTTGTGAAGTTGCATCCTGTCGATACTGCAGAATTCCCTGCTCCGACAGAGGTTGATCATCTAATTTGTTGAGTTCCTTGCGAAGGCATAGTCGTTGTTTACTATACGCTAGGCAGTCACAAAGAATATGTTGGATGGTTTCCTCTCTGCCACAGTGGCCACAGGCTGCGGTGTCGGCCATACCAATGCGGAAAGCGTAGGCATTGGTAAACGCAACGCCCAACCACAACCTACATAACAGGGTCTGGTCTGCCCGGCAAAGCCTCGACGGGACTCGAAGACTTAGAGTAGGGTCAAGCGAGTACAGTCGAGCATGCTTGAAGTGTGGCTGATTCCATTGTGACGTGGTTTGCTGGCGAGCAAGCCTGCGGAGCTTTCGTGCGGCATCTGTCCTAGAAAGTGGTAGTCGTAGTTTGTGATCTTATTTGTGGGCTGAGCGGCCAGCTTCATCGGCCCGTTCATTACCGATGATTCCGCAGTGACTGGGCAACCACTGAAATGTAATTTGGTGCCCTTTCTCAGTCAGGTGGTGTATAACCTCTGCTATCTCTAGTACCAGCTGCTCATGTGGTCCGCGGCGTAAGGCTGATAGTAGAGACTGCAGTGCCACCTTCGAGTCGCAGAAAATGGTCCACTTGTGTGTAGGTTGATCAACTACAAATTGCAACGCGGCACGAAGTCCTGCCAATTCTGCTGCCGTTGATGTTGTTGCGTGAGATGTCTTGATTTTAATTGTCGTGGCCAACCTTGGTATCACTACTGCTCCTGTAGAGCTGTCCGGCTGAACCGATCCGTCAGTGTATATATGTGTGGAGTCTTGGTATTTCTCATACAAGAGAAGTAGTATGAGCTGTTTAAGAGCCAGTGACGACAAATTGGCCTTTTTCTGGACGCCAGGTATGTTAATATTATCCATTGGTTGAGCAAGGCACCATGGCGGAGTCACAAGTCTAGCGGCAGGAGAGAACAAAGTTGGGATCGACTCACCATGTGCGGTCACTGTTTTGCAGTAAGATGTGCATGGTCGGACTACTGGTAGAGAGGCTAGGTGATGTCGAGGAGTTCCAGCAAGGTGTCGTATATGTATCCTCAGCACTTCCACATTAATGTGGGTCTTGATGAGGTTGTCCCTTGTGATGGCGATAGTTGCCGCTGTTGGCGCACTTTGGGGCAAGCCTAACCATATCCGGAGTGCTTGAGCCTGGACACTTTGAAGCATTCTTATGCTTGTTTTACTTGCGTTGGTTAACACAGGTAGGCTGTACCGAAGGATTCCAAGGAAAAGAATCCTGTATAGTCGCAACATTGCAGTTGTGGACATTCCCCAGTTCTTTCCAGCGAAGAACTTGAACAAATGACAGATGCCTGTCAATTGCCTTTTCATGTATGATACATGTGAGCTCCATGAAAGGTCTCTGTCAATTATAACACCTAGGAACTTGTATGATCGGAGGTGACGTATCCTTTCGCTGTTTATCAGAACGCTGTAGTTCTGCATTGGTTTGCGCGTAAATGCCACAAGTGCACATTTCTCAGAGGAAATTTCCAGACCTCGTTGACGGAGGTAAATAGCAACTTGAGTGGCAGCTCACTGAATTCGCGCTCGCAGCTGAAGAAGTGTTACTGCAGACGTCCAAACGCAGATGTCGTCCGCGTACGTTGACAATCTGACAGTACTTGGCAGATGCTCATTGAGAGCTATTAGCGTCAGGTTGAATAGTACAGGGCTAAGTATGCCCCCCTGGGGAACACCACGGTGGTTGTAATGTAGCGAAGTGTCACCATCCTCGGTTCTCACGAAAAAGGATCGCTCAGAGAGATAGCTGCGTAGCCACTGAAACATCCGACCATCCACTCCTACCTCCTTGAGAGCGGTGAGGACAGCTTCATATAAGACGTTATCGTACGCCCCTTTAACATCAAGAAATAAACAAGTGCAGAGACGCTTACGGCCTTTTTCATGTTGCACGCAGCTGACCAGGTCTATGACGCTATCAATTGATGACCGGCCACGGTGAAATCCCGTCATAGCGTCCGGGAAGATGTTGGGATGCTCCAGGAACCATTCTAGCCGTCCAAGTACCATCCTCTCAAGCCCTTTGCCCAAGCAACTAGCCAGTGCAATCGGGCGGTATGATGTGAGCCCCAATGGTGACTTGCCAGGCTTCAGTAATAGAACCAAACGGCTGGTCTTCCAGTTAACTGGGAGGGTGCCGTCTCGCCACGAATCGTTGTATATCTCGAGGAGGGCACTCTTTGCACACTCACCAAGGTGACACAGTGCTCTGTATGACATTCCATCAGGCCCGGGTGCTGATGTCCGTCTACACAAAGCCAGTGCTGCTTTAAGCTCATGAATAAAAAAAAATTGGTCCATGTGGTGATCGTGTGATGTCGTGCCACCACGTGAGAGCGTGGAGATGTTGGGATCTGCGAGTTGACCAGATAAGTTGGCACAGAACTCTTCTGCCACGTCGACCTCCGATGTCTGTTGAGAGAGGGCTAGAGCCTTGAATGGAGACCGCTGAATGGGAGCTGTCCGGAGCCCTCTCATTGTCCTCCACAAGTGTGATAAAGGCTTGCGAGGATCTAACGACGCACAGAAGGCTGCCCAACGTTGTGACTCTAGCTTGTCTATGCGGCGTTGTATCTTCTTCTGAAGACGTCCAGCGATTCGTAAATCGTCGATTGCTTTCGTGCGTCGGTACCTTCGTTCTGCACGCCGTCTGAGAGCCCGAAGTCGTTCTAATTCCACATCAAATTTGGTTACTCTTGAAGAGCAGGTGAGGGTGCACGCTGTCTTGCACTGTGGACTTGATCACCTCTTCTAAGGTGTTTCTCTTGACAGCGTTCTTCCATGAGAGATTCAAACTTGGTCCAGTCCACTCTTTGGATAGTGTCGCGTGCCTTGCAAGGTGATAATCCTCTGATCTTGATATATGTGGGAATGTGGTCGCTCCCATGTGTTTCCATGTCCGCAAACCATCCGGCACAACTGACGAGACTTCGAGAAACAAAAGCCAAGTCAAGGCAACTGCTGTATCATGGGCCACGTAAAAATGTTGGGATGCCATCATTTAACAAGCACCGCTCGTTGTCTGAAGCAAATGTTATCAGACTGCTACCCTTTGCGCTGATATTCGGGCTCCCCCATAGCGTATGGTGGGCGTTGAAGTCTCCGATGATCACCCATGGGCCAGGAGTGGATGATAGGATGTGTCCTAGTCTTCTGTGGTCAAATACACTTGATGGCGACAGGTGTGCACCAACAACAGTGACAATAAGACCCCTTTTCTTCACTGTTAAGCATACATATTCGTTATCGTTGTCAGGTGGTACAGACCGAAGAATGTAGGTCAGGTCACGTCGAATAAACAGCAGATCCTTGCTGTTTCCACTATAACAAGCCGACATAAATGATTCGTATCCGGAGAGTTCGATAGCGCTCGATAAATTTGGCTCGCAGATGACAATTATGAGAAAAATATTGGTGGAAACAAACCGACGGAAATCTGCAATGCTGATTTCAGTCCCCGTGCATTCCACTGAAAAATTGTTACTTTTTTGACCTTTTCCTTGAAAGACAGTTGAAAGACACAGGCGGGTATGTGCCGCTGTTAAGCGAATATGCGCCACAAGTGATTGACACTTAGTATCTACCCAGGAACGACAAAAACACACTTCGGCAATTTCAACACGCAAACGTTAAGAAATACTCGACATCGGTAGCGTCAACCCGACGAATGCAAAAATAAATTTGAGAGTCTCAACTGGAATCGAAATCAAGCATTCTGCGTGGCGATGAAGCCCAGAGCTACGCTAGTTTTTCTTCTTTATTGCCTGTATTTCTTTACATGTGTTCACACAGAAACATGAATGATACAATACACTTGGACCAATTTTGATCCGAAGTGCTCGCATTAAAATTTTTTTCAGGTTGCACATTTCCTCCAGCATTGTTAACCAACTGGGAGGTTCTTCTTGTTGTTTCTACACCTCAGTGAAATACTGCATATTTGCAATGAAGTTCTCCCGGACAGGACGTATATTCTGGTCAAGATGTCTGTAAGCCACTGTGGTCTGTTAGATGCTGTGAAGGCAAATAAAATAACCAGGTCGTATGGTATGCCGTCCTCATCATTCACACAGAGAAAACAAATGCCATGGCTTGTAAAGGGGACATATTTTTTCAATGTTCCTTGAAGGATGTCCCAATGAAGGACAGCGTCCCAGTATTGAATAAACACATGGTCTATTGTCTCAGGTGTTTAAAAAGTAAACAATTGGTTGTACATGGTGCATTGAATCTCTGGTCCGCTAGCCACTGCTTTACGGCGAGAGTCCCGGAATGCAATTTAAAAAAGAAAGTTTTTGCCCCTGCTTTTCATCCTTTTGACCTTTTTCAAGACGTCCTGTCCTGGTCCTCCATTGAACACAGATCTGTACAAAGGTGCTGGGAACAAGACATCACGGAGATCCCTGTACAGATTTTTTTCGCTTAACAGTGGCAAGATATTCCAGCGAAAAACGCACTTTCAAAAACTCAAAAGACTGTATAACTTCTCTCAAAAACCAGTCACATATCGGTACATACCACTGTTTGTAGACACAACAAAATCTGGGATGCGTGATGACAGCCGTACTTTTATCACTCTTTGCAGAAATTTGTTCCTTTGATCGCGAAGGAAAATGAACTGAGAGACAACTTGTCTAGTAAATAAATGACATAAACCGACTCCGCCATTGCTAACAAAATAGAATAAAATAGACCGGCTTGTACGTTCCCACGGTGATTCCCACACAATACAGCAAAAATCCTGTGAAGCTTCTGTACATTGACGCGTGACATACAAATAACTTGCATGACATACCAGATTTTGGAGATCAAAAACATGTTGCATACAGTCGCACGTGCAAATATAGACAAATCCCGACCACCCCAGGCATTTGTTTTTTGCCTGAGAGTTTCTGCTTCACCTTTCCAGTAATGCGCGTTGTCGCGATAGCTGTCCAAGGGTACACCGAGGTACTTTAGTGGTTGGCTTTCCCATTATACGTTAAGGTATACCTCGGGCCTCACATCCCAATAACCGTACCAACAGGCAGTTGTTTTATGCGGGTAATAACACTGCCCGTCATGTCACAAAATTTATTTGCCAAGTAAACGACTTCACATATACTCTGTCTATCTTTGCTGAGTACTGCCAGATCGTCAGCATATGCAAGTAATTTTATCTCCGTGTTCTGTAACCGAAATTCATGCACACTTGTGTTTTAAATGATTGATAGGTAAAATGGTTCTAGGTAGATGGCGAATAACAATGCTGAGGCCGGACTTCTCTGTCTGATAGAACTTAGTATTTCAATTTCTTCACTGAGCTGCTTATTGACTATCAACTGTGTTACACACTGTGAATATGCCATCTTCAAACGATCAAAAATTACGTCACCAACTTCCACATGCTTCAACACACTGAACAATACTTCATGGAAGACATGGTCAAAAGCTTTCTGTAAATCTATCTTTATGATTGCTATTCGTTCTTCAAAGGCGTCACAAATCTCTAGTACACTTCTTATTATATAAACGTTCGTTGTGATGCTGCGACTCTTTATGCCGCATGTCTGGTGTGTCCCTACAATCTTTTCAATGATGCTCTGAATTCTCCTCACGAGAACCTTCATGAATATTTTATAATCAGTGTTCAAAAGACTGATAGGTCGATATGACGTTACAGATTGAAGTTTGCTGCTATCATCTGTCTTCGGAATCAAGGCAGTATGTGCCTGCGTGTAAGATCGTGGCAGTTTTTCTTTTTGTATGCTTCTACGATAACTTCGTATAGCGCAACTGCTACGTCTTCTTTATAAACTTTATAAAACTCCGCCCCGATTCCATCTGGGCCGGGCGTCTTGCCTGTACTTAGGTCGTCAATAGCTTTTTTTATTTCTTGTACGCTTATAGGAGCCCCTAATATTTCTCGTGTATCGGGGTAAAGCTTGGGCATGATATCAAGAAAGACATCACTAAATCCCGTGGCCATCGGTACTCGTTTTCCGAGCAGATCACGATGATGTTCCACAAACGCCTCCATTATGTGACCTTTTTCATTCTTCAGTCTGTCGTTACGTACTATTTCTCTGATTTTATTTCTTTGTGCATATTTTTTTCGTCACCCAAAGCTCGTTTTGTGGGTGTCTCACCTATCCAATGTTTTTCACTTCTAGCTCTTACTATAGCGCCTTTATACTTCTCTTTATCTAAAATCTCCAGTTTGTTTTTAGTTTGTGTTATTTCATTGGTAAAGAAGCCGGGTTTCCCAGTTTCTTCCTGCAAGAGCACTTGTAATTGCCTTCGCAGGTTCCTTTCCACCTGTTTCTTCTCAAATTTATTTTTGTAGATCGTTCTATCACATTAATTTTAACCTCTTGTTTGAAAATTTCCCACTTTCTTTTCCTGTCATCTTTTTGATTACCGTAGAGTTTTGTGAGGGCTTCGGTTACATCTTTACCATAAGATTCATCTTTCAAGATATGGTTGTTTAGTTTCCGCAAATGCCAGTTCAATTTTGGCGTCCTGTCTTTAGCGCCAAGTGGGAAACTAATCATACAGTGGTCGCTGAAAGACACTGGTGTAACAACATATACATCACAGCACAGAATAAGGTCCAGTGAGATGTACGCTCTGTCTAAACGTCCGTGGCTAGACCCTGAAAGTGCGTAAACTGAACACTGCAATTAGACATACATAAACGAACATCTTCCGGCCATTTTCTGCAATCAATTAATTTAAGAACACTGAGCTTTTATCAAATGACTGGGCCGGCTTGGCACGGTCCTCCTTTCTACAAACGCAGCTAAAATCACCAAAAAGGACTACATATTTGTCACAATCCAGTAAGTTACTTATTTCTTCAAAGAAAACTTACCTTACACTGTTCGGTTTGGAGAATGAACGCATATGTCACGCAATTCGAAATTCAAGATAGAAAAATCACACACTACGTAGCGTCCTTTATCACTGCTTGCTACACTTCTTTCAACAACGCCTATCGATCGTCGTATGAAGAGCACACCCTCCTGATAAACCATCAGCATGGGATACACAGATGTTATACATTGAGCGAAAAAGTAACGTCATATGATCGGTATCTTTCTCTGTCGCTATTTTAGTTTCCTGCACAGCAATCACATCAAAGTGATGCTCCGAAAACAGCCTACTCAACTGGTACTGCCGCCTCCTTGAAGCTAACCCGCGTACATTTAAGCTGGCAAATCGCATTGCTCTTTTAAGTATCAGGCTCATTTTTTTAGGTACAAGTAGCTGCTCACCATACCGTCTTAGCCGAACTCCGCCTATTTAGTCGTCCGGTGAATCTTGTTGGTAGAAGGCGGCACGTAATATGTTGTCAAGAGGCCGGTTTTCTCGCCCTCTTTTCCCCTTCTGTTATATTATGTGCGAGCGCCAGTCGCTGCCTCCGAAGGAGAGCTGCTTTCGGTGGCGGTTCTTGATTGCTTATATGACTTGATTATGTTGAGGCTGCGTCTCGTGGTCGTTTCCCTCCCGTACCTGGTTCCTCGGCGTCGTGCCACTCCATGGCACCACCATCAGCAGGTTCCTGGACAGTTTGAGTAGATGATTCACTCTCAACTGTTGCAGCGGTTGCGTCGTTTAAAACATGTCTCCTTTGCGCTCGTCAATGATTCTGCGGCCGCTTTCATACACGCACGTTCACTTGTTTTTTTTCTGCTTCTTTTACATCCATCACACCTCCTGTACTGAATGTTTTTTCTGCAGAAGTCACCTGTGATTTCGCCGTTGCATCCGCGATAGGTTGCACTCCCCTACTGTCAATAGATCTTGGCGGTTCTTTCTGCAATCGCGTCATGCTTGCTGCACTAAGTGTTTTTTCTTTCACAAGTCGTTTTTGATTACACCGATTCTTCGGCTTCGGCCTCGTCCATAGTAAGCTCGGATTTATCCATGCTCCCGGTGTTCAGTGTAGCTGCCGCACACGTCTTCGTGCAGTTCCCAGCGGCGTGTCCAAAACGTTTGCAAGTGTCACTCCGCGGGACTCGACAGTCCCTCCTAATGTGGCCAATCTGCTGGCAGCGCAAACACCGCTGCGCTCTTCTGGTTGCCACAATAAGTGCGAGCTCTCCTCCAACTCGTAACTGGTGAGGTATATCGTCCGGCGTAACGTTAGGTATATCGTCCGGCATAACGTTAGCTTTTAGCCGGAGTGTCACGGTTCTCGTCATGGTATTCTGCTGGGTCTAGCCGTCAATTCGCCACTTATCCATTCCTACGTCAAGCACCGTCCCGTAGGGGGTCAGTGCATTTCGTACGTCCTCTTCTTGTACGTGGTAGAGCAACCAATGCAGCTTCAGACGCACGTCGCGGTGGCTTGGGTCGATTACCGTGTATTTGAGGTATTTCACAGTCACTTGCGGATCCGTTAAAAGTTTCTTTAGACCGTCAGTGCTTCTTCGAGTCACCGCCCACACGTGCTTTATTTGATATGCGCCAAGCGCAAGAACCTCGGTGGTCTGAACACATCGAAAAAGTGGCTCGACAAAGTCTTCCGCGTGATAAGGTCTTCCTTTTACATCCGCATGCAGAAAAACAGTGTTCTGAACCCCATACCCATTCGGCAGAGGGGGAAAAATAACAGCCTGATCCTGGGTCGTTTCAATTCTGGAACCGCGGCTAAGCTGAGCCACCGAGCCGCTCCTACGAAGCTCATGATACATACGTCCGAACGCTTTCGCAACCGGAAGGGGAATCCCTAAAGCTACACTAGTTCTCGGAACTACTTTTCGTGAAACGTCACTAGTGGTTGTAGTGCTGCATACGAAATTTTATAAACGTTACATATGCACTCCTTCGATACAGCCGTCATATCGAGTTAACGTAAATTGTGGTTAGTTATCACGCACTGAAGTTGATTTATGTAGCAGTGTCTAGGGCCAGCATTCTCGCGAGCATCAGCGCTTCATATAAGCTATTTGTGTAGCTAATACGCATGTTCCAGTTGGCATCGTTGGCCAAGTGCAAACAATCGGTCATGTAAGTATCTGCAACTCAACAACTTATGTCTGTGCGTGCAACTTTTGTACATATATTTAGCGTCATTTCATGACGTGTCACTCAATGAAAAAATTCAAACACTGAAGCCTACCCTCTGCTTGCTTCGGATAACGTCAATTCCCAGATACTTGAGATCAACCAAATTTGTTTTTAATGTGTTTACTGCTAGAATATATACCCTCAAAGCAAAATAACTGAAATGAAAGCTCCATGTTAACTTTGTTTGCAGAAAACTTGAAAGAAAATGCAGCCCAGTGTAATAAAAATGATAAGCGGTACGTGGATCATAATCATGATATATGTTGTTTATTGGCGCATGAATAAGCCAATAATGTTTAGCAAATCTAAACAAAGGTTATGTAAAAAGTGGATGTATAGGCTCTGAAATTCTGCGCACTATGGGTCGGCAAAATTTATGAGTATGAAAATCGTGAGGATGACGTGAACGTTGTACAGTGAGGATCAACGACGGATGGTTGTGGTAATAAAGAGGTATGGATCAGCACGAAATTATCTTCGATGCCTGTCTAAGGGCTCAATGTTCGGTGCTTTCTTCAATATAGCTGTAGTGCCACGACAGCAGCGAATTTTCTGTTGCGCGGCCCGTGGTATAAATTTAGAGGTCACACAAGTCTGGAGGATAGGGTCTGACAACGTAAGCGAGAGCCCTTTAACGTATTCATGTCATGACTGGACTTTCGTATATTTTAAGCTCTGTTACCCTACTATGCCAGTTTTTTACGCCAAGTTGAAGAGGTGAAATCTAGATCACCCAGGCTCAGGTGGCTAGATAGATGGATATATAGATAGATAGATAGATAGATAGATAGATAGATGAATAGATAGATAGATAGATAGACAGATAGATAGATAGATAGATATGCAAGCTGGTAGACAGATAAAAGTAAACAAAAAAGTCACAGCTTTGCCGCAAAGGCGAAGCAATGAAGGCGATAGCAACAAATTGGAAGGTGACGCTCATCATGGTACGCAAATTAAAACATGCCCCACGTTTTTAACGCACAAATAATGCACGAAACGTACTCACAGGTGCAGATGAACACGAATAAGCGTCTCAGTAGTTACATTGCTGTCTAAAAAGCGCGCCCTGCTGGGACCTTTGTGTGGCCTGTAACTACAACAGAATCATTCTAGTCAAGCTCAACGCCAGCCAAGACGTATAGTCATCCCCACCAGGAGATAAGGGCACGTGAGAGATCACAACTACCCTCCTCTCCATGGGCCAAATTATGCGTGAGAGGTGAGAGCCGCCACGTGCTCATCGCGCCATGTTGCTGATAATGCTGAAAACACGATAGTTTTGCCCAAGAGGCCCGCCAACAGCGCCAAGTAGTAGATATAAATAGCTTGCTGTTTCAACGTTGAGAGGGGTACTTTCTGGTGGCTCAGTGGTTAACTCCTCGCATTCACGACGCTGAAGTCCCACGTTCTATTCCGCACGCCGGAGTCTTTCTTACTATAGTTTTTTTTCTTTTTGCGCTTTTTTACATATAAATACGTATAAATATATAGTGCGTGACGCCGATTCCGACGGCGAAATCTAGCGGAGATTGCATATAATTCCCATCGCAATAGAAAAAAAATGTTCAAGGCGGGTAACTTTTGTTTGAAGGTACATGGTTCAGCCAAACACTATGCATGATTGTGCGCGTGTTTGTATGTATGCAGAAAAATAAACGCAAGCAAAACAGAAAATTTCGGACAAGTTCAACCCCCTCCCCAACCCTTGGCTATGACGCTGGCTCAAAGTGCCTGCTTTGTGCTTTGCTGGAGGTGAAATGGTAGACGCCTGTGTACTGCGTGGTCAGTGCCCGTTATTAAAAAAAATGCCAGATGGTCGAAATTTACGCATCCCTCCACTACGGCGTCTCACATAATCATATTTCCAATTGCCAGCTGTACTCTGTTTCAGAGCTTTCCTTCAGCACTGGGGAGGCTACGGGGTCTTTCAACTTATAAGAAGGTCCATTAGCCCGTTCACATGTGTTCATTGCCACAATATTGTTTGCTCACCGCCTTCACAGCGTCTACTCACCGAAATGTTTTTGCACGCTGATTACAATTAATATGCTTAGTTTATTGACTATCAAGTACGGTAAAAGTATGAAACAAGCAACTATGCCATGAACTTGGAGAATGTAGGTTAGCTGCTTCTTTGAAAATTGGTTGACTCTCATGCCCGCACATAATTCACTTTGTGGCAGGCTCTTTCTGACGCTGTTGGTGGTTATCGTTTGAATGCTTCTTCGTCGATGCGTTCTTTCGTATATCCCACTGTAATGCTCCTTTTCTCACCTTTTGGTTTTCACTGAAGGAGGATCCGATGCGCACAGAACTTTGTGCAATGTTGCCTGTCAAATATTTAGAGATGCAGCGTTCTTGGTCTGGAGATGCAGGCAAAGCACTGCCTCGATTCGTTAGGATTAGTAGGAATGGCTAAGCAAGAAGGATATCTCGCTAATAACGACAAAACGTACCTGCAGCTTTATCCCTGAGTAAGAATAAACAAATCGACGGCTCATTTCACCAGTTAGTTTTAGCAGTCCACACAGTGTGTGTAGCAACAGCAAGTTCGGATATAAGCGGGTGGTCGCTTCTACATAGATGCTGCCTTTTGATTTGTAACCACCGCAACCAGCGGCGACCACCACAAGTATTTAAAAGCGCATGAAATAATTCAGAAGAAAAATAAACATATCACGTATTTGTGTGGCGAAGCCCACCCAACAAACGCCAGTTTCGGGCAACCCTGACTATTATAAGGCCTCTATATCTGGGACTATCTTCCACTGAACAGGTGTGTGGAGCAGGCGGTTCTATGGGCTGGAGCAGGCCGGCCATCTTCAGTGGTGGTCTTTTGCGCCTTTGACATTCGCGACAGGTCTTCACATATTGCTGCACGGACGCCAGCAGCTTGGGCCAGTAATACTTCTATAAATTAGATTTATTAGGCAGAAAGGTTGATGCTTGGAAGGCTTGGAAGGCGATGCGCCAGCTGCAATTTCCGAGCTCGAGCCGCTGCTGCACACTCGATGCTGCTGCCTCTGCGCTGGAGTACTTCCTGTTCTTTACAATGGCCCCACGGAGAAAAGAGGGAGCCATCCTGGCGACATAGTCCTGTGCAGGTGGCGTTGAACAGTGGTACTGCTTGAGCCTCTGGACGTGTACAACCTCGCGGTTGCGACGTCGCAAGTCTGATGGTGGCGTAAGAGGCTCAATGAGGTAGTTTACTGGCGAAGTTTGTTCGAGAATACGATATGGCTCATCGTACTTTGGCAGAAGTATGGAAGAGAGCCCAGGTGTGCGATGCGGCACTGACAGCCATACAAGAGCACCCGGAAGAAAAACGGGAGTTGAGCTCTGGGCATCATGAATTGCTTTTTGCCTGTTTTGGCCATCACAGGTAAAGCGACGAGCTAACGGGCGGCATTCTTCTGCGTGTCTGGCGGCGTCCAAGATTGGTAGGCACTCGGACGCGTCCGGTCGATAGGGCAAAATGGTGTCAATGGTGTGGGAGGGGTGACGGCCATAGAGGAGATAAAAGGGGAGAAGCCTGTTGTCGCTTGCGTTGCCGTATTATAGGCGTATGTAATGAATGGGAGGACTAAGTTTCAGTTAGATTGGTCAGGCATCACATACATAGATAGCATGTCACCGAGAGTACGATTAAAGCACTCGGTAGCCCCATTGGTTTGAGGGTGGTAAGCGGTACATGTGCGATGTACAATAGCACACTCAGCGAGCAATATTTCAATGACCTCGGACAAGAAGGTGCGGCCGCGGTCACTGAGGAGTTCTTGAGTGCCTCCATGACGCAACACAAAATGACGCAGTAGGAAAGTGGCAACCTCCTGTGCTGTAGCCGTTTGAAGAGCAGCGGTCTCAGCATAGCGCGTTAGGTGGTCGATAGCAACTAATATCCACCTGTTGCCAGTCGGAGTCAATGGAAGTGGCCCATAAATATCTATTCCAACCCGTTCGAAGGGTCGGGAAGGGCATGGTAAAGGCTGAAGTTCACCGGCGGAGGCGTGTGGTGGAGATTTTCGGCGCTGACGTTCGGCCCAAGAGCGGACGAAGTTACGGACGCAGGTATACATACCACGCCAGTAGTAGCGATGTCGAAGCCTTTCGTAGGTCTTGAAGACTCCTGCGTGGCCACATTGTGAGTCAGCGTGGAAAGAGGAACAAATGTGCAACCTCAGGGTTCGTGGAACGACGGGCAGCCACTTGCGTCCCTCTGGTGCGTAGTTGCGTCGATAGAGAAGCGTGTCACGTATCGAGAAGCGTGGAACTTGGCGCCGAAGCGTTCGCGTCTTTGGGAGTTCAGAAGTGTCGGAGAGATGATTGAGGAGAGACGCAGTCCACGGGTCATTGCGTTGTTCGATAGCAATGGTGTCAAAGTCAAGCGATGACAATGTGGAATCGCAAGCGGAGTCAGCTGTGGCATTCTGGGACTGGGGGGAACTGGAAAGGGCGCCGGCGTCAGCGTGCTTCCGTCCTGACCGATAAACCACGCGTATGTCGTAATCTTGAATTTTCAACGCCCAGCGAGCGAGGCGGCCAGATGGGTCTTTTAACGTCAAAAGCCAGCACAGCGCGTGGTGGTCGGTCACGACGTCAAAAGAACGACCATATAGATATGGGCGAAACTTTCCAAGGGCCCACATAATGGCTAATCACTCCTTTTCTGTGACGCTGTAGTTGCTCTCAGCCTTGGTAAGTGTGCGACTAGCGTATGCCACGACGTATTCCTGATGCTCCGGTTTACGCTGTGCGAGCACGGCACCCAGGCCTACACCACTGGCGTCGGTGTGGATTTCAGTTGAAGCTTTAGGATCGAAATGGCCTAGAATGGGTGGCGTCGTGAGAAGCCGTCGCAAGGTGGTAAAAGCCTCGTCGGAGGCAGGGGACCACGATAAGAGGTCTGTACAGCTGCTGAGAAGTTGCGTGAGAGGTGATATAATAGAAGCGAAGTTTTGGATGAATCGCCGGAAATACGAACACAAGCCGATGAAACTTCGAAGTTCTTTGATGGTGGCAGGTTTAGGAAACGCCGTAACAGCTCGAAATTTCTCGGGATCCGGGAGAATGCCTTCCTTGAAAACAACGTGGCCCAAAATGTTCAGTTGACGCATGGCAAATCGATATTTTTTGAGGTTCAATTGCAAACCGGCGTTAGTTAAGCAAGTAAGAACGTGCTGAAGGCGACGTGAGTGTGTGTCAAAGCTAGGAGCAAAGACCACGATATCATCGAGGTAACACAAGCATATCTTCCATTTTAGTCCACGCAGGATGTTGTCCATCATTCATTCGAACGTTGCAGGTGCATTGAAAAGTCCAAAGGGCATGACGGTGAATTAATATAAGCCGTCTGGCCTGACAAAAGCGGTTTTGGGGCGATCTCCGCCATAGGCACCTACCAATAGCCTGGCCGCAAGTCTAACGAGGAAAAGAACTCGGCACCCTGCAAACTGTCCAAAGCATCGTCGATGCGCGGTAGTGGATAGAGATCCTTCAGCGTGATCTTGTTCAATCGCCGGAAATCGACACAGAAACGAATAGAACCGTCTTTCTTTTTGACGAGGACCACCAGAGACGCCCATGGGCTCTGTGAAGGTCAAATGATGCCTCTGCGAAGCATGTCGTCTACTTGGTCAGAAATGGCGCGGCGTTCTGTAGCGGACACGCGATATGGTCGTTGTCGCAGCGGTGAGTGGGACCCAGTGTCGATGTGGTGTTCTACTGCTAAGGCACGGCCAAGAGATGTTTGTTCAACGTCGAAAGAATGGCGGTAGCTCTCAAGAATGGTGAGGAGTTGTGAACGCTGCAAAGATGTCAAATCTGCAGCGATAAATGGTTGAAATATGTTTGCCGACGTTGAGTCAGGCGCTGAGAGAAGAGCGAGTTCACAGACGGAGGTAGAAGGCACCTCATCGGGACGGATACAATTCTGGAAGAACTGATTGTCTCGACGTGGCCAAGGCACTCGTGACAAAGTAGGAATGAAGACGACGACTCATGATTATAAATTGGCATTGTGGTTGAGCCTTCTACAAGGTCGAGAGCAGGAAAAGGCAGGGGAAGAGCTCTTCGGGCGACGAATATTGGAGATGGTGTGAAGAAGACCGTGCCGTCGGATATGGCGCTGCATGAAACTGACACGAACGCAAAAGAGCATGGAGGGATGTGAGTGTCATCGCTAACGACAAGTTTAGCGGCAGACTGGGTGTCGACGGACGATTGGTCATCCAGTGAGCAAAATTCAGCCTCAGCCCTGGCACAGTCGATTACGGCGTTATGACGCGACAAGAAGTCCCATCCCAAAATAATATTATGGGAGCACGATGAAAGAACCACGAACTCTATCGTATACAGAACGTCCTGAATTGTCATGCGGGCTGTGCATACTGCGGTCGGTTGAATAGGTGGAGCACTGGCTGTGCGAAGACATAATCCGGAGAAAGGCGTCGTAACCTTACGAATTGAGCGGCAAAATCCAGCATCTATAACAGAAACAGCTGCACCGGTATCTACAAGAGCGACAGTAGGGATATTTTCGACGAACACATCAATAACATTGGTAGGTGACAAATGAGGGCTTGGGCAAGCCGGAACTTGCGCAGTTCTTGCCTCAGGAACTGCGTCGTCTAGTTTTCCTCCTCGTTAGGCGCGGGCCGTCGACGCATAGGAGAAGGCGAGCGGCGGCGTGGAGAAGGCGAGAGAAGACGTCCCGACCGAGGGCGGATGTCGTCCTGGTAGCGGGCTGGCATTGGAGTTGAGGAACCGTATTGCGCGTTGGAGTCAAGCAGGAAGAAAGGCTCACGGCAGTTTTCATTGGTGATATGCGTCCGGTGACGGTAATACCTTGCGACGTGTCCGGGGTATCGACAAGCGTAACATATCGGGCGATTGTCGAGGGTGCGCCATGGGTTGGTGGTGTTAGTGCTGGGCCAGTGAACTGGAGCTGGGGGATAGCTCGCGCGAGGCTGGAACGGAGGTGCAGGCGCCTTGCGAGTTGGCATGGCTGCAGCCGCGGCGTAGGTGAGAGGAGCAGCCACAAGATTAGGCTCGCGAGCAGCTGGTAAGGCCTCGGCGACCTCTCCTTGAATGACGTGACGTAGGGACGATGGTAAAGTCGTGGTAGGTTCTGGTGTAAAAGGCACCAAGGAAAGCTGTCGTGCAACGTCTTCACGAATAAATGCTTTTATTTCGGCTATTAGTGACGCTTGGTCATGACCACTGATCACACCAGACAGCGATGCCAAATCGTGCGCTGGAGGACGTCTTGTCAGAGCTCGCTGCTTCCGCAATTCATTGTAGCTTTGGCAGAGGCTAATTACGTTGTTAACAGTAGTCGGGCTTTTCGCCAAGAGCTTTTGAAAAGCGTCGTCGTCAATTCCTTTGAGGATGTGCTTACATTTTTTAGCTTCCGTCATTTCGGCGTTCACGCGTCTGCACAAATCGACGACGTCTTTTATGTAACTTGTGAAGGTTTCACCCGTTTCTTGTGCACGTGTGCGTAAACGTTGCTCGGCACGAAGTTTTCGGACGGCAGGTCGAGCGAAGACTGATAGAATCGACGTTTTAAATTGCGGCCACGTTCGGACGTCTGCCTCGTGGTTTTTAAGCCAAAGGCTGGCTACACCCGCGAGGTAGAACGACACGCGTGTCAACTTGTCCGCGTCCGTCCATCTGTTTAAAGCGCTCACCCATTCGAAAGTCGAGAGCCAATCTTCAACGTCGTTGTTATCTGTTCCACTGAAGATTGGAGGCTCCCGCTGAGGAACACTGCCTGGACAGGTGGCCGGAAGAGATGGAAGCGTGTGCTGATCGGCATCCGGCATAGCAGAAGGTAGCCGTCATGAACGGAGTTCCAGGATGGTAGCGGGAAGGTGTAAGGAACGGTACCCGGCACGGCTCCACCAATTATAAAGGAGATTTATTAAGCAGAAAGGTTGATGCTTGGAAGGCTTGGAAGGTGATGCACCAGCCGCAATTTCCGAGCTCGAGCCGCTGCTGCACACTCGATGCTGCTGCCTCTGCGCCGGAGTACTTCCTCTTCTTTACAATATTCAAAACTTCATCGGGGTAGTAATTAAACATTATTTTATTTGTAGAGTCTGTAATCCAATCCGGACCAGCAGCCGTTTGATTTACAGTCAGTATGACATCTGCCAGTGACATCCCGAACACCAGGTGTCTTACTCTTGAAGTAAAGTCCACTGTTGAGCTTATGAATGTCATAGGTCTGAAGCACGTCGAAGCGAAACGCGCTTTAATTGATTTCGTGATGCCTTCTAACAAATTGTACGCCTCTTTAGGAGACAGCACTAGAGAATGCGAATACGCTGATACCTGTAACAATTTTAGTTCCATAAAAATCTGTACAGAGCAATTATTTTATCGAGTTTCAATAAAAGCGAACGCAAGTCAGATTTGTGTTTTTCTTTAGCTATTGTAACTGTACGCTTAAACAGTGCTACGTTGATTTTAGAGTCAACTAAATTTTTCGGGTTATGGTTGTGGCGTAAACGCTTCCAAGCAGCTTTACGTCGCCTAAAAGCATGCGTATACAATCTCCATTTCACCAAACAAAATTTGATGGTGTGCCGCCAGACCTAACAGAAAACTCTGCCGGCTGAACGGAGTCACTTATACATGCTACAACAGTAGCAACTTTTTGTTGTCTGTTACCTGCTCTGTATGATGAAAGCGCAAAATTTAAGTTTCATAGACTTGGTAGTTGATGAACTGCTGTTGCCTGGTACCAGAGGTCTGACGCGGTAGCAATATTTCATAGGTAACCGGTACATGGTCACTACTAGTCCCATTATCTAACGTTTCCCACAATGAAATAACAAGCTCACCTCACGAAAAAATCAGGTCTAACGTTGATGAGCTTTTCCCGCGTAAAAAGCAAATTGGTAAGAGTTATGACAACAAAAATTATTATTCTGGAGCCAATTCCACAGTCGTTTGCCCCACTTATCCGTTTTTAACCTCCAAAAAGTGTGAAGCGAGTTCAAATCTCCTGCCCAATAAATTACATTTAAAGGAGAATAATTGGTGGCAAAATATAGGTGATCTGTGCTTCTTACTTCATTTGGAAAGAATGAATTGATCACTCTAAGCCTATAGGACTCGCGTATAAAAATCTATTCCTAACAGGTCACAATCGGGACAAATATGTTCAAAAGGTACAGTAATATCATGATACAGTTTTGATAAGAATGAGACCAATAATCCACCTCTTCTACCTCGCCTATCCAGCCTGAAAGTTTCAAAAAACTTTAAGAGTGAACTTATGTTTTACTGGAAAGCAGGACTTTTGAAGAAAATTAATATAAGGATAAGTTTGTTTTATGAGTTAAGGAAGGTCTGTCTAGCCTGAAGATGCGAAATGGCAACTACACTAGAGAACATTTACAGATGCTATGATGGGCTTCATAGAGCTGACTCCACGTTAGAACTAGAGTCTACTTGAAGTGTTGAGTGGCGTGACCGCCTCTCGCCACCTGATCCCTTCAGCGTTGCCCGCAGCGGCGGCGCTTGGCCTACCTTGGCCTACCTTGGCCTAGGCGCTTTGGGTTATAGTTGCGTCGTACAGCTGGCGTCTGCAGGCTTTAGCATCGGCAAACTTGTAGCATCCCACATTGGGCTCCGTGGCGGGTGGTCACCAACGCTTCTGAAAAATATAAAACTACATGCATAGAGCTTTTCCTCTCTACCACCTTAAAGCGGGTACGCACCGATGACATGAATTTTTTCAACCAGCCAACAGAAATATTTCCTCACTTCTACGTCATTCACTGGGAGAAAACTGGAAAGCAAGCTAGGACCGTATCTCCTTTCGTAGTTTCCAGGTTTCTAGTCGAAACTCTCGGGGCTGGATACAAGGTAATCAAAATGGCTTGCGGAGACCTCCTCCTCGAAAATCGGGACAGAGAACGATTTGAAAGCCTAGGCGGCCTTTCATTTTTTGGTGACATACCGATCAACATAGCACCACAATGATCAATAAACATAACACTTGGAGTAGTATCTGACGCAGACTTACTTGAACCTGACATAAACTGAACTTGTGGAGTGGTGGAAAAGACAAAATTTGACTCATGTACAGAGAATTATCACCAGAAGAGATAACAAAGAAACACCAACGAAACACTTAATACTCACGTTCGCTTCCAGCAAACTGCCGGAATCTATCCAACAGGGTACAGAAAGACATCTCTCAGGCCATACATACCAAACCTTCGTCGTTGCTTCCTATGCCAGAGGTATGGCCATAGCTTTAAAAGCTGTCGTGGTCGCCAGACTTGTGCACAATGTGGAGTCTTGGGCCACGTGTCTGAGAACTGCAAACAATCACCACAATGTGTAAAATGTCAAGGAAACCATGCCGCATATTCACACTCCTGCACATACTAGAATGAAGAAAAAGAGATAATTACTTTGAAGATGAATGAGTTCATTTCATTTAATGAAGCAACAAAAAGGGTCTCACCATTTTATGCCCCAACAGATGCTGATGCGGCGCATCAGAGGGCACCGCCGCGACAGCCCACGTCACTCCTTCGGCCCGCTCATAACAAGCCGGTGGTCGTGGCACCTGCCCCCAAGTCGGCTTTAGTTCAGGCTACACCGCCTACTCCCGAAGAGAGACCGGAGACCCCAGGGTCCTCAGGTCTCAAGGCCTCGCCTCACCAGGCGAGGCCCAAAACTCGAACTACCAGTTCGCACGTGCAGGCATCCAGTTCCTCCGAGGAGGCAATGGATACATCGGTACCCTTGGTGCCGAAAGAGCGGCGTGGCTCCTTGGAGCGCGCCAAGTAAACAAAAAAGGAGATAACAGGGCCTGGTGATGGTCCTGTTTTGTGAACTCAAACTTCCCGCCTGAACAGCCACTCGCTTTTCGTACACACAGCACTACTTCACATTCACCATAAACACTCCAATTATACATTTTACGTCAGGGGCCTTCTCAGAAAACTTGACGACGTCCAAAAACTTCTACACGAGCACTCAACAAAAGTGATGTGTTTACAAGAAACGCACCTAAATTCAAAACACACCAACTTTCTTCGTAAATACGTTATTTTCCGTAAGGACTGTGCTGATGCCACGACATCATCCGAAGATGTTGCCATTTTAGTGAATCAAGGGATTTCATGCACACACAACTCCAAACGTCCCTTGAGGCAGTGGCTGTTCGATCTGTTTGTAGCGCCTCAATGCGCCGCTCGTCAAGGAAGAAGAAGTTGGCATTTGGGCCGCGCGGCGGGTGCAGCGCGATAATAAAAAAAAGCACAGCGAATGTGTCTGGGACTCCTTAGATTTGTGGCTATCAACGTACTGTACCAGGAAGCGCGCCTGCCTACACTACTTTGTCGATTTCGAATTTTGACCGTACAAGCATTTTTAAAATTTTATAGCTTACCGGCAAGAAGATCTCAATATGCTTTTATCGCAAACCCAGACGCCTTCTTTCTTGCTCATTGGCCACGGTTTCACACACCTCAGATAATGTTTGTACAAAAAAATCTACAAAGTATAAATGTGAACATTAGAAATGTAATTGAGACTAATGACTCGAATTGTCATGTTATTATTGAGTATGATGATATATTCTCCCAAAACGCCAAAATACAATCCCTGAAATTTTTAAATAACATATTATTAGATTACTTGGAGCATGCAGAAACTAAAAATATAATAGCCACAGATGCTTCCGTAAATAATCAAAAGGCAGGTGTAGGCATTGCCTCTGATTTGCTTGACTGGTCCTTTTGAGTGAGACTGCCTGATTTTACTCCAGTTTTTGAAGCGGAGCTCTTGGTGATTATTTTAGCTCTTCGAAAACTTTCATAAAATCAAGACAACGCAGTAATAATGACGGATTCTCTTTCAGTTTGTGCAGCTCTGACAGCCTCATAGAACTCTCGAATTCTAAGCACACTCAAAACATTAGTACCCCCGCAGTTGAGACTCCTGAGATTACTATGGGTTCCGAGACACTGTGGATTAAGATTAAATGAATTGGCCGATTCCTTAGCACGAGCCGCACTTGATGGGCTAGTCTTGTCCATACTGCTAGATGTTGAGTATATCACGGCAATAAGATATCGAAAATCAGCAATCTCCACTGATACGATAGAAAAAGTAACTACATGGACAGACTATAACCACCTCATGTTTCCATGGCAACCCCACTGGAGTCAGTCCAGAAAGCTCGAAGTCTTAATTACTAAATTTCGATGTCGTGTCCCCCCCCTAAACCTGTATCTACACAGAGCTGGTCAGACAACATCACCCCTCTGCGCATTCTGCGGAGAAATGGAATCACTAGATCATTACTTTTTGTATTGTCGCCGCTATTAGATACTTAGAAAAAGGTTACTAATTATGCCATTTCGGAAAATAGGCCTTAGATTGACGGCGGAAACGGCGCTAAGCTTTGGCGCCTCAGCTTTGGGACATTGCCACAGGGATGCTTTCAATGCCGTTAGCGATTATATTCAGGCAACCAAGCGTATACCTTTGTGATCTTCAATAAAAAAAATTGCCCGCAGCTTCCCTCGGGGGAACACTGAGGAGGATGCGGAGCATATAATTGGTTAACGGGGTGTTAAAGTGCGACTTACTTGGGTCGATGGCTAAATTGGTTAACGTGGTTGTAGGAGGGGTGTTAAATGAGTGAACACGTACGACACGTATCCCGTTTTCGAAAGTCCGGGTCCTCTTGTCGACGCTTACGTTTCAAAGCGGCCGAATCCGGTGCTGCTGCTCGACGCTGACGTCTCTCAGCGGCTTCACGTTCTCTAAGTTGAGCATCTTCCGCTCGACGCCGACGTTTACGTTCGGCGTCGCGAGCTCTTCTCCGCGCTGCCTTGTCTTCGGACGACGACTTGGTTGCGGTTCCGCCAACACTTTGGCCGGCGCTGGTCGAAGGGACGTCGATCATTGCGACCTCGGACGTCGACGCGCCGTACAAACCAACCGACGAGCGGCAACTGAGCGAGCGAGCACCGACCTTGAGTATATATACAGCGCGATGGCGCATGCACTGTCAGCTGTCGAATGTTCGAGAAGGGGGAGAAGCGCAACGGCGCATGCGCGCGCGTCAGCTGCCGATGTTCTCGAAGCGCGACGGCGCATGCGCGCGCGTCAGCTGCCGATGTTCTCGAAGCGTGACGGCGCATGCGCGCTACATTATACAGCTAGCGAATGTTCGTGAAGAGGATAAGCGCACGCGGTGTAGAGGAAGAAGAGTGCACAGATGGTGGAGGAGTGAAGCGCGCGCGGTGTGTAGAGGAGGAAGGGATGCACAGATGGTGGAAGAAGGAGGAGGAAGCTTGCGGACGGCGCCGCACTACAAGCCTCGAGTATTAGATGCTCCGCATCTAAAAAACTATTTATTATTCCCCAGGGCAGAGTGAAGTAAATGCAGCTGGGTGGTAATCATAACACCTCAATTCTCAAAATTGCTCAATTTGATTTTTTTTCGTTTGCTCTTTTTATGTTGTTTTTATTTTTACATTAGTCTTTTTATAATACCAATTCATCACACATAGGTAAAATGATCACAGAAAAACTGCACTACACTTTCTTGGCCAATCCCCCTGAGTGGGTATGAGCCAACTTCCCAGGGAAACAAAACAAAACAAAAAAATCAGTTCGAAAACTGTACGCTGTCAGGGCTGGATATTTCCCGTGTTAGCTCCGACAGTAAATGGTGACCCGTTGAAGAACACACAGCCCTAATTATCCCGCATGGATCCCGCCGGCTCTGCCACCAACCCTACCGGACCTGACGCCCAAGAAGACGCCTGACCTAGCGGTGCTGCAGTCGCTGCGATTCAACATGTCAACCTGCCACAATTTTGGCCCAACAGCCCCAGCACATGGTTTCTGCAGGTCAAGGCGCACTTCCGTCTACGGCAAATCACCAGCCAACAGACCAGGCACTGGCATCTGGTATCCTGCTTACCTCCGGACGTGGCCGACGACTTAGCTGATATTTTAGCGTCGCCGCACCCGAGCCATTCCTACGACACGTTGAAGGCAGCTATCATTTCCCGCAAGTCTGAGTGCGAACACAGCAGACTCCAACAGCTCATCACGGCTACAGAGCTCGGTGACCGTCGCCCATAACAGCTCCTGCGACACATGCGCCAGCTCCTTGGTGGCCCCTCCGCCCCTCAAGAGGAGAAGCTGTTACGTGAGTTGTTCCTCCAGCGCTTACCGCAGAGCATGGTCCCGGTCCTCGTAGCTGCAGGAGATCTCCCAGTAGACACAGTCGCTGAAATGGCTGACCGAGTGGCGGACTACTCGCGGGCACATAGCCTCAAAGCCGTTACCACACCGCCACCGGCCACCGCTGCAGACCCAGCGCTCGCGAGCATCGAGAACCGTTTGGACGCCCTTGTTAGGCGCCTCGATGACTTTGTACCTGCGCATCGTCGACCGTCATCCAGGTTCCAGATACACAGTCGCTCCTCGACGCCCCCACGTTCTCCGGAACTTCGGCCACCCGACGCGCCACGGGACGTTTCATCCTCAACCGTGCGCTGGTACCACCGCCGGCTCGGTGCTTCTGCTCGCAAGTGCACTCGCTCGTGCTCCTGGTCGGGAAGTGCGACGAACGGCCACTGACGGCGGCAAGTGGTACTGGTCGAAAGTCATGCCACCTTTTCTATGTTCCTGATAAGAACAGTGGCGCTTGCCTCCTAGTGTACACAGGAGCCCAGGTTAGCGTCATCCGGGCCTCGTGTGCAGATCGCCGTCCACTCCAAGCCCACCTGCCCCCTCCAAGCGATCAACAATTCCGCCATTCGCACATACGGCCAACGCTCTCCTAAACTTGACCTTAGACTACGCCGTACGTTCCGCTGAATTTTCATCCTCGCTGACGTCTCGCAAGCTGTTCTTGGAGCTGACTTCCTCAGTTTTTTCAACCTTGCTGTGGACATGCATCCTCATCGCCTCATTGATCTGAACACCCGCCTCTCCATCAACGGTGCACTCTGTACTTCGTCGCCAACGGGACTGCGAGCTCTCACACTTGCTTCGCCGTATGCAAAAAATACTCGGCGACTTTCCCAGCATCACGAAGCCGCACACCAGAGAGTCATCGGTGAAGCATTCCATCAGTCACCACATTGTGACCACTGGACCTCCCGTTTTTATACGACCCCATCGACTATCTGGAAAATACCTTGCCATCGCCCGCCGTGAGTTTGAGCACATGCTTGAACTCGGCATTGTGCGGCCTTCTTCCAGCAACTGGGCGTCGCCACTCCACATGCTGCCGAAAAAAGATCCTGGTGACTGGAGACCATGTGGGGATTACCGCGCTATGAATGCCCACACCTTACCAGACCGCTATACACTTCGTCACATACAAGATTTCACATCAAATTTGGCTGGGTGCACAATCTTCTCTAAGATTGACTTAGTGAAGGCTTACCATCAGATTCCTGTAGAACTCGCCGACATTCCGAAGACGGCCATCACCACCCCATTCGGTCTGTTTGAATATGTGAGGATGCCTTTTGGAGTGCGCAACTCTGCACAGACCTTTCAGCGCACTATCAACGAGGTCACGCGAGGTCTCGATTTCGTATATGCCTACCTTGATGACCTCCTTGTAGCAAGCTCATCCGGCCCTCAGCATGAAGCCCACCTGCGCACCCTGTTCCACCGCCTGGATGATTACGGCCTCGTAATTAATCCCAATAGGTGCATCTTCGGCGTCGCTACAATAGAGTTCCTAGGCCACTTTGTCACTCCAAAAGGCATCCAACCACTCGCCAGCAAAGTGAAGGCTATTCAAGACTTTCCACAACCGACTTCACTGAAGAGACTCCGAGAATTTCTGGGCCTACTAAACTTCCATCGCCACTTTCTTCCAAAGTGCGCCATATTCCTGAAGCCCTTGACCGAGCTATTGGCTAAAAAGAAAGACCCGGCTGCGCCACTGGAGTGGCCCAATGACGCTGCATCTGCCTTCGGCACTGCCTAGAAGGCTCTGGCAGACGCTACCATGCTCATACATCCCGTCCCTGATGCCCCAATTCGTCTCATCACCGATGCATCAAGCGTGGCAGTTGGCACCGGTCTCGAGCAGCACGTATCCGGTTGGCAGTCCCTTGGGTTTTTCTCGCAAAAACTGAAGCCACCGGAGGCAAAATACAGTACATTTCCCCGAGAACTCCTCGCGGTATACCTCGCCATCAAACATTTTCGTCATTTACTGGAGGGCCGGGACTTTTACGTCGTTACAGACCACAAGCCCCTGACGTTTGCCTTCCATCGCAATCACAGCAATTATACTGCACGGGAGATCCGTCAACTATGCTTAATTTCCGAGTTCACTGTGGACCTCAGACACGTACATGGGCCGGAAAATGCTGCTGCTGATGCACTATCCCGCATCGATGCCTTGTCGACCCAGCCACCACTAGTTATGGAAGAGCTAGCAGCTGCCTAAAGCAACGATCCTGAGCTGCATCCACTTCGCTCTTCATTCACGTCTCTATCGTTCACGGAGTGCCCGCTTCCAATTTCAACCTCATTAATAACGTGCGAAACGTCTACTGGTGTCCCTCGACCCTTCGTGCCTTCAGCTTTTCGTCGTGCAATTTTTGATCAATTGCACAGCATGAGCCATCCTGGTATTCGTGCGACCTAGAAGCTTGTCACATATCGTTTCCTTTGGCCAAGCATCAATGCTGATGTCCGACGCTGGGCGCGAACCTGCCTTGAGTGCCAGCGCCTTAAAGTTCACCGTCACACTGTCACGGCAACATCCCCGTTTCGGCCACCAGACGCAAGGTTTTGTCACGTCCATCTCGACATCATCGGTCCTCTACCGTCGTCGCAAGGAGCCTGTTACCTGCTGACGTGTGTGGATCGCTTCACCAGATGGCCGGAAGCGTTTCCCATTTCCGACACTACAGCACCAACAGTTGCCAAGGCTTTCACAAACGGCTGGGTGTCGCGCTTTGGATGCCCTTCTGTCGTCACCACTGATTGCGCTCGTCAGTTTCAATCGGCCTTTTTCACTGCACTTGCCAATATCCTGGGCATTCGACACATCCACACAACTGTCTACCATCCTTCCGCCAATGGCATGGTCGAATGGCTTCATCGACAACGGAAAGCTGCCCTCACTGCTCACCAGCCAAGGGAACGTTGGCTCGACCACCTCCCCTTCGTACTTCTGGGCATCCGATCAGCATTGAAAGTGGATCTCGGCTGCTCATGAGCTGAACTAGTCTATGGCGTTTCCCTGCGTCTTCCAGGACAATTCTTAGAGCCATCATCGCCACCTTCCACTCACGATGCCTCCACGTTCATTCGAGAGCTGCGCACCAGGTTTCGGGACCTTGCTCCTGTGATTCCTGCCGACCGACACCCCCAGTCTGTGTTCGTCAGTCAGGATCTGCATGACTGCAGTCGCGTCTTCGTTCGGCGTGACCAAATACGGCCACCACTAACACCAGCCTATGATGGCCCATTCCGCGTACTCCATCGTACACCTAAGACGTTCACGCTGGACATCAATGGCCGTGAAGACGTCGTGGCTGCTGATTGACTGATACCTGCGTATATCGCCGCTCTCGCGGCCATGGAGTTTCAATCTAAAGTCTGGATACCAACATCCAAGCATGTCCACTGGGCGACTCCTCTGGTGATTCCTACGGCTCTCGCTCTACGGGGGGGGGGGGGGGGGGGAGTGCCCTGTAGCGCCTCAATGCGCCGCTCATCAAGGAAGAAGAAGTTGGCATTTGGGCCGCGTCGCGGTGCAGCGCGATAATAAAAAATCCGTTCGAAAACTGAACGCTGTCAGGGCTGGATCTTTCCCGTGTTAGCTCCGACATGTTCTTTTTGATAAACTTATCACAATAAGCACTATTTACATTCCTCCAAGCTATCAGCTACAAAAACATGACTTACAATCTTTAATTGATGAACTTCTGGAGCCATATGTTCTCCTTAGAGACTTCAATGCGCATAGCAGGCTATGGGGTGACTCTCGTTGCGACGCGCGAAATTGACTGATTGAACAGTTCCTTCTCTCGTCGAGCACCTTTCTGAGTTCAAAAGAACCAATCTATTGTAAATCTCGCTAATAATACCTACTCCTCCATGGACCTAAGCATAGTATCGCCGTCTCTTGTGCCTCTACTCCAGTGGAAATTCACCAGTAATCCGTGCAGAACTAAACACTTCCCCGTAGTTTTGAGCACAACTTTAGCAACGCAGTGTCCACCACGTGTTCCAATATGGCTCATGAACACAGCCAACTGGGAACAGTTCTATACCATCGCTCGTTTAGATTGGAGTGACATATGTTCGTTGAGCATTGATGTTGCTGTGTACTTCTTCACAGCGTTTTTGATTGATGCTGCAACAAAATGCATCCCACAAACAAATGGACACCCTGGAGAATGGCGTGCGCCGTGGTGGAACTCAATGCCGAAACGCACGCACACAGCAAAACAGAGCTTGGAGGTTAATTCGGAACTCACCGACAGCCGAAAATCTTCACAGCTTTAAGAAAATAAATTCTCACGCCAAGAGAACTCGTCGGCAGGCCAGAAGAGAAAGCTGCCAGAAGTTTTTTGTCAGGGATAAATTCATACACACAGGAGCCTAAAGTCTGGAACATGGTTGCTATGGTAGCAGGAAGACAAGCACGCACACTCCCACTCGTAAACACACAGGGTGGCACCTTGGAAGATCAGGCGAACTTCGTCGGTGCACACTTCGAACGGGTGTCCAGCTCATCACACTATACTGACGCTTTCCAAAAATACAGAACAAGAATAGAAAAGCAGAAACTCGAACACAAATGTACTAGATACGAGGCGTACAACCAAGCTTTCTGCTTAGCTGAGCTCAAAACATCTCTAAACTCCTCCAATAATTCTGCCCAGGTTCTGACCGTGTGGTTTACGAAATGTCAAAAACCTACCGATCGAAACACAAAAAACCTTACTTTGTTTGTACAGTGCTATCTGGTTTTTTGCGCTATTCCTTCTTCTTGGAAAGAGGCTATTATTATTCCCACTTTGAAACAGGGAGTGGACCCTTCTTCAGTTTCGAGGTATAGGCCCGCTGCACTTACAAGCTGCTTGTGCAAAGTCTTAGAAAAAATGATAAACTGCCGACTTGTACATTTCCTTGAAACAAACGATTTACTCGACCCATTTCAGTTCGGGTTTCGAGAAGGTAGATCCACTACACCACCTTGTTTGTAATGAGGCACAGATCAGAGATGCTTTCGTTCATAAACGATATTTTCTTTCTGTGTTCCTCGATATCGAATAGGCTTACAATAGAACATGAAGTTTAGGAATACTAAGAGACCTGTTCCACCTTGACGTGCGCAGAAGAATGCTTAACATAATCGAAAGTTACCTGTCAAGCCAGATATTCTATGTCCGAGTGGGCAGCGTTCTTTACCGAAGATTTGTCCAAGAAACAGGCGTGCTGCAAGGTAGTGTTTTTAGCGGCCCACTTTTTCTCATCAAAATAAATTCTTTCCGCTTGTTCATCCCTCGCAATATGCTTTATTGTACATATATTGATGACGTCCAGCTTGGCTTGAGATCTTGCAATCTGGCCATGTGTAAACACGAGGTTCAGCTTGGTTTGAACAAAGTCTCCAATTGGGCTGAAGAAAACGGGTTCCGTCTGAATGCACAGAAAAGCACGTATGTGTGTGCATTTTGTGTATTTCTGTGTATTCTGTGTGTGCACAGAATGCACAGAAAAGCATGAATGCCTCTCCAGGAAGAGAGGCATTCATGCCGAACCAGATATTCAACTGCATGGTCAACGTATTTCCGTTAATACCAAACCTAAATTCTTAGGCCTAATCTTGGACACCAAGCTAATCTTCATACCACATATGAAATATTTAAAAAACAAGACATAAAAGCTATGAACGTTCTAAAAGTGTTGTCTCGCACTACGTGGGGAGGCGACAAGAAGTGTTGAATAAATTTTTATAAAAGGCTCGTAGGTAACCGCCTACACTATGGGGTAATAGCATATCAATCTGCGAAACCTACTGCCCTTAAAATGCTTGACCCTGTTCATCATCTAGGCATCCGTCTCTCCACGGGTGCTTTTCGCACTAGTCCTGGGGAAAGCCTGTACGTGGAAGGGAACGAATGGTCGCTCCACCTACGCAGATGTTATATGTCTTTTAAATATCATCTTATAGTAAATGCAGTCAAGGATCACTCATCACATACCACATTTAATGACATGTCAAGCCTTGCTTTGTTTCAGAAATGGCCTTCTATGAGGCAGTCCTACTCACTCCGTGTGAGGCGCCTAGCGAAGGAAACCGGTGTGCCACTTGAACACTGTTTGATGGCTCTCGCAGTATGCCTGCCACCATGGCAACGGCAGGCAATAGATTGCGACGTGTCTTTTTTGGAGGTTACGAAGCAAGCACCAATTGCACATATCAAGACATACTTCCTAGAACTACAACGGAAATACACATGTCCTGAGTTCTTCACGGATGCTTCAAAGTCCGACACTTCTGTCTCTGATGCAGCCGTCGAACCATCTTTTTCGGAAGCTGGCGTTCTGCACTCTGATTCAAGCATTTTCACCAGCGAAGCTTATGCGATACTCGCGGCAGTCAAACACCTTAAACAAATAAAATTACAGTAGGCAGTAATATATACAGATTTCCTTAGCGTAGTAAAAGCTCTGAAAACTCTTAAAATCACAAGAACCCTGTCCTTGTCTCGCTTTATTCAGTACACTGTGCATATCCACAGTCTACTCATCTAAGCAGCATGTTGTAGTCTGCTGGGTGCCAGGACACCACGAAATACAAAGCAACGTTCTGGTGGACCAGCTAGCTGGATCCACCAACATAACCGCTTCCAATATATCGATACCAGTTCCTGCACTCGACTTCAAACCTTTTCTCATACGAAGGCTCAGGGGCTACTGGAAGAGCACATGGGACACACACACAGGTTATAAATTGCGTGTCATCAATCTGTAACTTGGTCACTGGCCGCCAGTATCAAAATCTTGCCTCATAGAAGTAACCCTTTCAAGGTTAATAACATAACGTACACACAATACGTTCATTTATTTTGTCTGGGGGCAATCCACCATTGTGTAATAAATGTTTAGAAGCACTCACCGTACTTCACATTTTAATTCAGTGTAAAGAATTAGACACCCTGAGAAGACAACACTTTCCGTTATCCTACCGACAACAGATACCACTCCATCTTGCAATGGTCGTCGGTAGGGAACCATTCTTTACTCATAAATCATTGTTAACTTTTTAAAAGGAATTCGTACTTTTAATATAATATACCCGGGCATTCCGTAGCACGACCTCTCCAGAAAGGCCTCGGCTGCAGCGGCTACACTGAACAAAGCACTTGCCTCACGGCCCTTGGACGCAAGGGTTTGAATGAGTGAGGCACTTGTGCTAGTGCCATATATGACCACCATCATTTTTTATTATCACAAACTTTTGTCCCCTATTAACACCACGCACTTTCCATGGCATGGTCATAGTTTTACTACTTATATGTTTTTACCCACCTTAGCGCGAGGAATTTTATGGCCCTTACACAGCCGTTTATCACAATCATTGTCCATATTTCTAGTAAGATGAACTGGCGCTCTTTGGCCATGAAATGGCTCTTGTGGCACAAAACATCAAACATCATCACCATTTTATCTATTGTTTGTTTTTTTGCAATCTCCTAACATTTTGAATGGCCTTTCGAATTTTTGAAAAATCATTGCTGGTCATTGCCCCAGAGCGGGTACGACTAATTGTTTTCGAGGAAAAAACAGACAAGGTGCGCTCAAGTAGGCAGGCTTCGAGGCAAGTTATTTCTTATTATTTGTCTTCTCCTCTTGTCGGCAGTATCCACCATGATAAACGCATACCAACTCGCTAAAGCTTCCATTGTTATATAAGCAATGTTTCTTAAGCAATGAAATTTTCTTTTGAAAGCGCGGATAAAATGTATATAATCGAATATAAAGCGCACCGAAAGCGAATAATTAATTCAAGGTAATTTAATTAACGAACATCCCTTAACATACATTTTACGTGCTTGCTTTTTAACAAGATTTGGTAGGATAAATTTCACATGTCAGTTCTAGCGTAATGTGTTAGAAGCGCTTGCATATCAAACTTCACGTGTTCACAAAAATGCCACTGGGTATCAAACGACGCCCTTTTTACGCCTAGGTTGCCTATTTTTTATAACCCACTCCGAAATTTTAAAGAGGCTTCTCTTAGTCAATGTACCTGTTCTCTCCAACTAACAAAATGATTGTATTCGTATTCAGCCGTGTTATGGTAGATACCGGTATCTTATACGTGAACTGAAAAATAATACATATTCTAGGAAGTTTATGCAAAAATAACTAAAATGCTCACCGCACAAGGCCACAGAGGGTGCGTATTGTTATGTAATATTTAGAGCATTCCTTTTTTTAGAAGTAGCAATCATTTAGTTCAGATTGTTTAAAACTTGCTGTAGCTCAGGCATACCAAAGCTCATCAAAATTGATTGAATACTTTTTGAGAAGAGGTACATTGAAGCCAAGAAAATACTTAAAAGCAATTTGCGAAAAACTAAGTTTTACGTGCGCATACTGCCTGCACTAGGTGGCGCATGGCGCTTTTCAGCGAAACAGTTACTGTATATGATCCCTAGGGAGAAGAGTTGGACATAAGTCCACCATTATGTTCCACGGTTGTGCAGTGAACCCACTCGTCTCGCGCGCAGTAAAAAAATTGGTGTGATGTTGTGGCGTAAGAGCGCGCCACAGACGTATTCGAGCGCGCTGAGCCAGATTTCATTGTTGGACTGAGGCGGTATAATGCTATATGCAGCGAAAATGCCTGAGAACCGTGTGCTTAGATTTAAGTGCACGTTAAGAATACCCCAGGTGACCGAAATTTTTAGAGCTCTCCAATACGACGTCTTTTATTATGATGTCGTAGTTTTGGGACGTTAAACTTGTTAAGACGTTTATTGGCGGACACTCGTTGATGATCCACGACAGCGACAGTCAATGCGGGGACCGACTCTCTGCACGAGCTGCTCTTCTTCTTATGAAAAGGGCGACCCACTTGAAGGCACAGGAGAGGATGACCCACTGTTCGAAGGTTTTGCCACAACTACCCCGGGTACGAAAAGGGAGCCGCCTGGCGACCTAACAGGTGGTTACAATGAGCGGGTCATGGTAGGCCTTGAGGCGATCCACGTTAACAATGTCGCGTCCTCGACGGCGCATGTCCGAAGATGGTTCGATCGGTTCAATCAAGTAGTTGACAGGGGAAGTGCATTTGACGACACGGTAGGGGCCCTCGTATTTGGGCAATAGTTTTGAAGATAGGCTAGTTTCAGTGGAAGGGATCGAGAGCCAGACGAGCGCTCCAGGGAGGAACGTGGGCGCAGTAGGGCTGGCGTCAGCGCGAAGGTTTTTTTTGCCGCTCTTGATCGTGCGCAGTAAAGGTCTTTGCAAGCTCTCGACACTCTTCAGCAAGCTTGGCTGTAGCAGAAATAGGCGCCCACTCAGACGGATCTGGCTTGTACGGAAGTATCGTGTCGATGGTGTGCGACGGGTGCCTTCCATATAATAAAGAAAAAGGTGAAAAGCCAGTGGTGCTCTGAGGGGCGGTATTATAAGCGTAGATGACGAAGGGTAGAATGGAATCCCAATTTGTGTGATCCGCGGCGACGTACTTGGAGAGCATGTCACCGAGCGTACGGTTAAAGCGTTTGGTGAGGCCATTCGTCTGCGGGTGGTAAGCAGCAGTTTTGCGGTGAACAACGTTGCACTATTTAAGAATGGCTTCAACGACTTCAGACAGGAAGACGCGGCCTCAGCCACTGAGCAGTTCCTGGGGTGGACCGTGTCGCAAAATAAATCGTTGGAGCAGAAAGGAGGCCACATTGCTCGCTGTAGCCGCGGGGAAAGCGGCTGTTTCGGCGTATCGCGTGAGGTGGTCCACAGCGACAATGGCCCAGCGGTTACCAGCCGACGTCAGTGGAAGTGGCCTATACAAATCGATGCCAACGTGCCCAAAGGGCCTGGCAGGGCAAGGTAGAGGTTGCAGACCTACCGGTGAGAGGTGCGTTGAAGCTTTCCGGCTCTGACAATCTATACAGGAGCGAACGAATTTCTGCACGTAGCGCTACATGTCGCAACGAAAGTACCGTTGGCTAATGCGGTGGTAAGTCTTCGATACCCCGGAGTGCGCACATTGCGGATCGGAATGAAAGAACTCACATATGTCAGAGCGCATACTGCGAGGTATGACTAGTAGCCACTGGTGGCCGTCACCGTTGTAATTGCGCCTGTGGAGGAGGTTGTCGCGAACGGCGAAATGGTGGGCTTGACGACGCAACGCGCGAGTGGATGGAGTGGATGGATCAGCCAGCAAGTCTATCAGTGAGGCGATCCATTGATCCTTGCGCAGTTCAGTAGCAATGGTATGAATGCTAATAAAAGAAATGGCAAGGTGAGACGCTCAGTTGTGGGCATTGTCGTCAGGCAAGGGAGAGCGTGACAGGGCGTCGGCGTCAGCATGTTGCTTTCCATTGCGGTTAAGCACGTGGATGTCGTAGTTTTGCAGGCGAAGTGCCCACCGAGCGAGACGGCCTGAGGGATCTTTCAATGACGACAACCAGCATAGTGTGTGATGGTCGGTGACGACATCAAATAGGCGGCCATACAAATAAGGTCGGAACTTTGTAAGGGCCCAGACGATTGCCAAACATTCCTTCTCGGTGACGGTGTAATTAGTCTAGGCCTTAGAAAGCGTACGGCTTTCATACGCCACGACATCTTCGGGGAACCCTGGTTTGCACTGCGCAAGGACAGCGCCAAGGCCGACACCACTGGCATCCGTGTGTACCTCTGTAGGGGCCGTAGGTTCGTAGTGGCGGAGTATGAGAGGCGACGTCAACAAACGACGGAGCGTTGTGAAAGCGTCGTCGCACTGTGATGACCACGAATGGAGAGGCCCGTTACTTCCGAGGAGCCTTGTCAGCGACGATATGATGGTCGCGAAGTGTCGAATGAAGCGCCGAAAGTAGGAACACAACCCTACGAAACTGCGCAGTTCCTTGACGGATGTCGGCTTCGAGAACTCGGCCACGGCCCGAAGCTTAGCTGGATCAGGGAGAATTCCATCCTTGGACACGACGTAGCCGAGTATTGTCAGCTGCCGAGCTGCAAGTCGGCACTTCTTTATGTTCAGTTGCAGACTGGCGTCACTCAGACGCGTTAAAACATGTCGTAGGTGTTGAAGATGCGTCGAGAAGTCCGTAGCCAAAACAACGACGTCATCGAGGTAGCACAAGCACGTGTGCCATTTCAGGTCACGCAGAACAGTATCCATCATGCGCTCAAAGGTGGCGGGCGCATTACACAGCCCAAACGGCATGACGTTGATTTCGTACAAGCCGTCGGGGGTGACAAAAGCGGTCTTCGGTCGAGCGTCCTCAGCCATAGGCACTTGCCAGTACCCCGAGCGCAAGTCGAGAGATGAAAAGAATTCGGCTCCTTGCAGGCTGTCAATCGCGTCATCTACCCGCGGTAGTGGGTACACGTCCTTACGAGTGATCTTGTTGAGGGGTCGGTAGTCCACGCAGAACCGCACAGAACCGTCCTTCTTCGTGACGAGAACGACAGGAGACGCCCAGGGGCTGCTAGAGGGTCGAATAACATCACGGTGAAGCATGTCTTCGACATGCTCGTTGATTACCTGGCGTTCTGTGGGAGATACGCGATATGAACGTTGCAGCAGTGGTCGCTGTGTGCCTGTGTCGATGCGTTGCGTAACGGTGGATGTGCGGCCGAGAGAAAGTTGGGCGACGTCAAAAGAAGACCAGAATTCTTCTAACAGGCCCAGAAGCTGGGAACGCTGGCCTGGCGTAAGGTTGTCGGGAATGGATCGACCGAATACATCATCGAATGATGAAGCAGATGTCGAAACAGCATTAAGTGTACTGGAACTTGAGCAGTGCATGTCATCGGGTTGATCTATAACTTGTTAGTCTTTGATGGATTCCACGCTGCCGAGACATTCCCCTCACACCAACGTAACGCTGTATGGGGATGAGTTCTCTACAAAAATAGTGGTGCTGCCATGAGTGAGTTGCACGGTCGCGAAAGGAACCAGCAAGCCTTTTCTGATGAAAACACGATGAGATGGCGAGAGGAGTGCAGCGGTGTCAGAAAGGCTTGCGCAGTAGACCGACACCGTCGCGGACGAGTTCGCAGGCACTTGGGTGTCATTTCCGACGAGTAACTTGCTTGCAGCAGATGGACCGTCGGCCGGCGTCAAAAAAGAGAATTGTGTGAGTTCTATTTCTGCTGGAGCGCAATGAATGACGGCGTCATGGTGGGAGAGAAAATCCCATCCTAGGATGACGTCGTGAGAGCATGAAGGAATTATGATGAATTCGACCGCATACATCACGTCCTGAATCATAAGGCGGGCTGTGCACATCGCCTTAGGGTGAATGCTTTGGGCGCTGGCTGTATGGAGGGAGTGCCCGGAGAGTGGCGTGGTCACTTTGCGCAGTAATCGGCTAAGTTTTGCGTCCATGACGGATACGGCGGCTCCAGTATCTACAAGGGCAGATGCACGAATGCCATCCACAAGTACGTCTATCACGTTCGATGGGCTTTCCTGAGCGCTTCCGCAGTTCGACAGCGTCGCAGCCCTTGCCTCGTGGACTGCGACGATTAGTTTTCTTAGTCGCCTTCGAGTGGACCTGGCCGCATCGGCGACAGTGAGAGACGTCGCGGAGATGGTGAACGGCGGGTAGACGAAGCGGGGCGGGACGACGGTGACTTATGCGGCGGTTGGTCATAAGAGCGGCTTGATTGGCTGGGAAAGTTCGAGGCGACCTGCGGTTGCTGCACACGATTGCAATAGCGTGCTACGTGACCGACGCAACCACAAGCAAACAGACGGGGCGATTGTCAGAAGTGCGCCATCGGTTCGCTGGTCGCATCCATGTCGCAAAACGCGATGGGCGAGGCGGCTGCTGATATGACTGCATAGTTGGCGGCGCTCGGTGCACTTGTATGGCGTCGGCATATGTGGGCGGCACAGTATCTCCGAAGGACTGCGGCGTGGCGATAGTTTCTGTGTAACCAAAGGGGCCAGTCACAGAAATCGGTGGGGGCGGCCTGGCTACAACTTGGGCGTAACTGAGTGGTGTAGATACTGGAGGCGGCTGGTGATATTCTGGAACAACCTCCGCGATTTCCTGCTGAATGGCTTGACGGAGCGAAGATAGAAGTGTACTTGATGGCGGCTGATTATGTTGCGGTGGAGCAAAAGCCAGTAAAAAGACCTGGCGGGCAACTTCCTCACGCACGAATGACGTGATTTCGGCGAGCAAGGTTGTGTGGTCAGGAACTGCTGACAAAGCCGAGAGACCAGCATCACGTGGTGGCGGTCGACGGGTCATCAAGCGCTGCCGCCACAGCTCGTCGTAACTTTGGCATAATGTAAACACTTCTGCCACAGTGTGAGGGTTCTTGGCCAGGAGCATGGTGAAGGCATCGTCGGCGATGCCTTTTAGAACATGCGTGATTTTGTCAGTCTCTGACATGTTCAGGTCGACCTTCTTGCACAAGTCAAGGATGTCCTCGATGTAACCTTTGAAGGACTCGCCGGTCTGCTGTGCTCGTTCACGTAAACGCTGTTCGGCTTGCAGTTTAAGCAGGTCAGGGCGGCCGAACACATCGACGACAGCGGTCTTAAAAGCGGACTAAGTCGGGAAATCAGATGCGTGGATGTTGTACCACATTCCGGCCACACCCGCGAGTTAGAAAAACAGGTTACCGAGTTTAGCGGCCTCGCCCCAATGATTGTGGACGCTCACGCGTTCGTACATGGCGAGCCAGTCTTCGACGTCGGTGCCATCCGCGCCGACGAAGACAGGAGGGTCGCGGATGTGGGGGACACCGGGATATGGCGTCGGCGTAGGAGGGAGCATTGGCTGAGCGGCGTCCTGGTGCATGGTAGAAGTCACGGTACGGGATGGAAGCTCCAAGGTCATCGAATGGGAACCAAAGATGTTTGAAGGGCACAGCACTCTCAGCACTCTCCACCAAATTGTTAAGACGTTTATTGGCGGACACTCGTTAATGATCCACGACAGCGACAGTCTGTTTGTTTGTTTGTTTGTTCCTTTCTTTTGTGGCTCACACCCACTAAGGGGGATTGGCCAAGAAGCCGGTAGTTAATGCAAGTGAATACCTATAGATTTTCTAGATTAGGGGAATATGAATACTGTGTTTTGACTGTGAAATAATTTGGCGCAATGTTAAAAAAAAGAAAAAAAAGAAAAAAAGGGGGGGGGGAGAAATAATAGAATTTTTTTGAATATCTGTGGTGAAATCGTTATATGAAATTCTCCTGAAAGTTGAATCATTGCAGTGTATCAGCTAAATAGTAAGTGGTAGTGTGACTAGTAAAATTCGAGAGCTGATGGCTGACTCAGCAAGGTAATCTTCTTGTGTTATATATGAAATCGCAGAGAGCCCCGCAGATGTTCCTGTCGCTATGTCCCAATGAAATGGCCCCAAAAGAGAAAATATTGGGAGTATTAGGTGATATTCCTAATCTTCTGAATAAAATTTCGAAGCAGTTTTTTCTTTGATTTTTGAATCGGTGACATGTGATAAGAAAATGGTCGATATGTTCAGGTTCGTTACAGCTTGAGCACAGAGGGGATGGCACCAGACCAGACCTGTTTAAGTAGAAATTAAGAGGTGGTACACGGCAACGTAATTTTGTTACCAAGACTTCCAATTTACGCGTGAGACACCATTTATTATTCCATGTGAAGTGCAGGTGCGAGAAATCTGGATTCGGTATCATGGTTTTTGATGAGTCTTCAAGAAGGGAAAGTTTTCTAAACCTCGCTGCTGTTACATAAGCTGTAGGAGGCATGATTGGCACAATCGGAAGATCAAGAGATGTTCGCGCAAGTTTGTCAGCCATCTCGTTTATAAATATACTACGATGGCCTGGCACCCATATCATTCGCACTAGACGGATGTTTGCTGGGATTAATGATTTAAAAGTCTCTAGTACTGCTGATGTCGACGACGATGATAAGAATGAACACACGGAATACGAATCAGTCACTATCACAGCTGTCGAATGAGTCGCAGGAAGTTTACGAATAGCTAGTATAACGGCCGTTAATTCCGCTTCAAATATTGGTGTATAATCTGGGAGGCGTAATGAAAATGACCAGAATAATGAGAGAGAAAAAAAATACCCACACCTGCCTTCTCGCCACTCATAGATGCATCCGTTGCAATCACTGTATGAGTGCCTAATTAAGACAGGTGTTGTTCTAATAAACCAATCAAATATTTAGAGGGCAAGTGTTTAGCGTTCATGGGAAAGATATCGTCAAATTCTATTTGCACTTGGCCGATTGGTTTGACAGATGGTGTGATCTCGAATATATTAACATTTAGAGCATCTAGAAGTGTTTGTACAAATAGCACTTGGGGTTTATATACACGGGACCAATGCTCATTGAAAAAGACACCAGGCTCGGCAAAGAATACAAATTGTTGCCTTCTTAAAGTGGATTCAGAAAATTTTAAATAGGTGTTTACTGTTAAAATACGAAATCTGCAAGCAAGAGTGGGTATCCGAGCTTCCTGATACAAAACATTGTTAGCTGTGAATTTTGGCACACCTAAACAACTACGTAGGGCTTCCCACTCTAAGAAAATGAGGGCGTTTATTTTGTATGCTGGTCCACCAGAGAATAGTACACATCCAAATTCAAGAATCGGACGAACGTACATGCGATAAATTATGATCATCGTATCTCTGCGAAGACCGGAACGGAGGCGGCCATGCCTACTTATCATTCCAACAGCGCGTGTAGCCTTAATTTTAATATATTCAATGTGGTCACGCCAGCTCAGTTTTTGATCGTACAGTACACCCAGATATTTAATACAATTAACCTGGGGTATTATTTCTTGATGGTACTGAAGAGAAATAGTAACTGGTGCGTCCAACGGAAAAACTATTATAGCACTTTTAGTTACGTTCAGGTTCATATGAATTTTCTGAAACCAGGTTTCCAATGTTGTCAAATAATACTGTAAAGTCGAATGTAGTGAATAAATATCGTTGTCAGATGCAAAGAACGCGATATCATCTGCATATATATATACGTGTACCTTATCACTCTGTGGTATTGAACTTAACAAAATGTTAAATAGCACAGGCGATAGAACAGAGCCTTGAGGAACACCTGTCGTTTGGCTATACTTCGGCGTGGAAATACCTCGTTGGAAGCAATGAAATTTTCTGTCTTTTAAAAACGTCTTTTATTTTGATGTCGTAGTTTTGGGACGTTAAACTTGTTAAGACGTTTATTGGCGGACACTCGTTGATGATCCACGACAGCGACAGTCAATTCGGGGACCGACTCTCTGCACGAGCTGCTCTTCTTCTTATGAAAAGGGCGGCCCACTAGAAGGCACTGGAGAGGACGACCCACTGTTCGAAGGCTTTGCCACAAACTGAATAAGTAATTCATTTAGGTAAAAATGATTGAAAAGCTAACCTATTAAAAATAAAGCCACTGCAAGGTTTTTACACTAGACATACGATGCAATAGATAACTATTTTGAGTGCTCAGTACCTTTTCACCCAGCTATATGGGCACCATCTATCCAGTCTTTCAGGGGCAAACACGTTTGCGGCTTGGATGTTCTGGCCATTCTAGCTTTGGTAATCTGGCTGAAAAATTGTAATCGCTATTGGTGCTCGCACTTCTGCTTATTTTCATTGGATGTCTGGAGTCTCTGCAGTGCGGATATCGCGAGCTCCTACAAAAAAAGGGGGATTTGCGAGATAGCGGCGTCAACGCAAAGCCTATTCGGCAGGTAATTTACGTTACGTAATAGTTTACGCTTTGTAAAGACCCACCCGAACATGGACAGACTTTATCTGGTGACACAATAACGTGAAGAAGTATACGTACAAGTGAAAATACCCCTAGAGGCGGTCACGATGAAGTGGGTGAGGGCAGAAAATGCGCGGGCGACGTGCCATCGGGGACGTCAAGTTGGCTTCGCCGCAAAACATAGAACATTTGATGGCACTTTGCACCACGTGACAGCACTCGCCGAATAGCGGTGTGAGCAGCGAAGGAAAAGGTGGGCGCAACTCTGCTACGTAAGAGTAGCATATACAGTAACTATATTCAGCGCAGCATTTAAACCACTAGGAGTGGCCGCATCGACGTCGGGTTTTCACAGGTTGCTTCCTCAGAGTACAGTGGATTTTTGGTGTTGAAATTGCGATGACAATTTTGGGTGCTTCGCCCTACCGTACCTTTTCAACACATTTAAGGGCATTGGAAATTGCGTTTAACGAGGTTAAGCATCATAGAAGACTTTAAGGTGATATGTTCCTTGCGCCTAGTCCAAGTAAGATTTTCTGAAAAAAAACCAACATATTCAGAGTGTTGCAGCCATTAAGGAGATACATGATCCAAAGAACAGTCAGATCAAAGAGGAAACAGTTTGCGGGTTAAAGATATAAATTGACATTTCGCCCTATTGAAAGAGGTTCACCATTTGCCGCACCAATACGTATTGTGTTTAAATCAACTTGCAGATTAATAACGTTCTGTTACTTTGTTATATTCATGTAAGTGACGCATTCATCTGCATATAACATGACATTGCATTGTAGACCCTGTACGATATCAACAATGCAAACCAGCAATAACACAGTCCTAAAACATATCCCTGTAGTGCGCCATAGGTTACGTTGGCTTCTGGTGTCTGAACATTGTTGATACCACATGCTGTTTACTTCCAGAAGAGTGATTTCTAATCAAGTGAACTATAGCGAAAGGAATAAAAAAGAAAATACTTTATACAATAACAAAAAATGAAGAACGGTATGAAAAGCATTTTCGAAATCCAGAAAAATGTAGTCAACTTGATGATTGATATGTGGGGTTTAGCATCCCCAAACTACCGTAAGAATATAAGAGACGCCGTGGTGGAGGGCTCCGCAAATTTGTACCACCTAGGATTCTTTAACGTGCACCCAAATCTCAGCACACGGGCCTACAACATTTCCGCCTGCATCAGAAATGCAGCCACCGCAGCGGGAATTCGATCCCGCGACCTGCGGGTCAGCAGCCGAGTACCTTAGCCACTAGGCCACCGCAGTCAACTTTAAAGTCAGGGTCTTAGGAGTGAAATAGATCATTGCAGAATCAATCGATTGCGTTGTGCAGGACAAACCAGCCGTATAAAGCTGCGTTTCACGTATGAGAAGAAACTATTGTTCTGAAGTGTTTCATCACAGCACTGTAAATTAAATGTTATAGTATTTCCCAGCAAACAGAATTAAGCGACATTTGTCTGTAGTTTCGTAAAGATTGTTCAGGACCACTTTTGTGAATTGGAGCAACAGCTGCTGCTTTCTGTTTGGTCGGAACTGGACTGCTGTGCAGAGACTTGTTATAGGGGATGACTTAGAAATTGGCAATTTCCTGAGTGCATTTCTTAATTACCTTCGTGTGTATGCCATGAGGGCCTCCATATGAAGTGTTGTTGAGGTTATAAGCAGTAACCATGGGTGTATGTTCGTAGGGTAATTCTGGCGTTGCGCGAGGTAGATTAGTGCAGATGTTAGAGAACACAGGTATAAAATAGGAGCACAAGCATTTTCGCAATCTTCAAAAACTGCTTGACCGTCAACTAATACATGGCGTATCGCGCTGACATCCTTGCTGTTAACTTCAATAAATTTCCAGGAGTCTTCAGGATTCTGTTTCAGCCTTACATCAAGCGATGAATTGTATATCTGTTTGTTCACTTTATTAGCTTGCTTTATTTTGAAGCCAAAGTTACGCATTATTTCATATAGAGTATTACTGTGAATTTTTGAATGCGTGGCATATAGGCGGCGTTTTCTGCTAATCAAAGTTCCAATTTCCTTGTGTATCCATAGGCTGTCATTAAGGCGACGACTGGTCAAAAGTATGAAAGAATTGTATTCTTATACTAAGGTGATCAATTTATCTACAAAAGCAGAACACACTTTTTTTATTGATACTGTAAGCGTTAACAGGCTCATACAGGAGTGGGAAGAAATTATACAGATTGTCATCTTCACATTAGACCACAGAACAAAAAATAGTAAAAAAAAGAAAAAAAGAAAAAAGAAAAAAATGAACACGGGAAAAAATAAGAATGAACAGTACAGACTACTCTAAACAGTTACAAATTGCAACTGTACATCTAGTCGAAGAAATAAAACAGAATAAAAACACCACAGACTAACAGGGAAGAGTGCATATTAGACACAGATCTGAGAATTGAAACATCGAGTGGCATACAAATCAAAACGTACATTCAATGAAAAGTTGCACCATTATTCTACAACGCTGCAACTTACTGATCCAAAAACTTTTCAAGATTGGTAGTGAATGATTCGAGAGATTCTGAGGACACTATATCACGTGGCAGGTTATTACATATTTCTATTACTGACGGAAAGTAGGAATACTTAAATGAATTGCAACGGGAGATGAAAGGCCTGATACTCTTGTCGTGGTTTGTTCTGGCGGAGCGCTGATATGGTGGTTTCAAGTACTCGTGTTTGTTGATGTTAATGTTGTCATGATAAAGCAGATAAAGAAATTTTAATGCAGCTATGCGTCGCCGGATCGCCAGTGTTTGAATGGTTGCCCTATTGCGGAGCACGGTTATGTTGACATCTCGAGAATACTGAGAATACACAAATCGGAGCGCTTTATTTTGTATTCCCTCCAGCTGGTTAAAAAGCTGGAGGGAATACATCATCATCAGTACACTTCATCAATATTTTGGGATTTCGAGAATTCACAGAAACCTGGATCGAAACGAGAAAGTTCTTGAAATAACGAGGCATAGTCACCTTAGCTATAGTGATATACATTTCAGGGTTGTTTGTGAGCTGTTCCTATTGATGTAATAGGGCAAGTACCAATGACACATGTACCTATGGCTTCACCCACTCAATTGGCATGCCCTTTGTAGTGATGCACTGAATTTCCTTAACGTTCTTGAATTAAAAGTACCAATGTGTATTCGCACCTTTCTTGGTTGTTCTAAGATATCAATCACATTCAGTGCCTTGTGATTGCCTGCAGTTGATCCTGAACAGACCTGATGGCTGCATTATAGGAGTACTTATGGGAAGTTTATAAAATTGAATAACCATCACTGCATACTCACGAAACCTTCACGAACACTACGGTGTACTTCAAAAGCAGTCGTGAGACCTGGCGTGGCTCTGTGGGTAGAATACCTAGTTGCCATGCAGAATGCTGGGGTTTGATTCCTGCCGGGACACTGATATTCTTTAGTTGCGTTTGTCGGTTCAACGCCACCGATGTCAGCTTTCTTAACGCTCACACGTTAAAATTACTCGTCTGCACTCACCGTCCCTGGGTTGATATAAAGTGTTAATTACGTGTGGCACATACCGGCATACCAAAGGCACATACCCGGCCACGGGTATGTTACCCGTGGCCGGGTATATTACCTCTTACCCCTAGTTAAGAGGTAATCATGAGAGCACCCAGACGTAGGCGGCTAGATAGATATATAGATATGTTAATACATAAATAGTAAGATATATAGATAGATACGTAAAAAGGTGCCAAAAGTGCTTGCAGTACGAAAGAAAATGCTTCGCATATAATAGCATTTAAAAGTGAGATGAAACAATGGCTGTCAATACGTACCTATGCTTGGCACTCCGCAAACATGACTTGCTCGAAAGATGTGCTGCGGAGCAACAGAGTATATTGACCTTTTCACTCAAGGCTGCCTGGGCGCTGCGCCAATCCTCTCTGGGCTGTTGCAGCACATGACCTCCTAAAAAATGCACTGTCGAGGCTGTCACGTCGGATTGTGTACTGTCGCATATCGGCTCAGAAATGAGGAACTCCTCCTCATCCCGTAAAAAAAGGTCTATATAAAGACAATTGTCGGAGGCACGTTGATGATAAATGTACCGTGCATGTATATCAGCCAAGCCATTAAAAAAACTGCTTTATCGCTATATAGAGGTTCTGAATTACTAATAACTGAGGTTTGAAAAACAGCGCATAAACAAAGTGCGGTCTACCAGCTAAAGGTGTGCAATTTCATTTTCATTCCATTTCCACTAGTGTTCTTTCCTTTTTAAGAAATTCCATTAGGGGTCGGGGAAATGTAGAATTATCCCAGAGTTATTCCAATTATTGAGTGGCAACTCCGCAACACAGGTGTTGACCTACTGCGTTTTTCCCTAGGTCAGTTTGCAGGAATCAGTGGATCATCATAGCTACCAAGTACTTCACCAGTGGCGCCAAAACAAGCGCCCTACGTAGAGGCAGCGCCACCGGTGTAGCGAAGTGTTTAGCGGCGAAGCTCCTTAAGGCGAAGGCTTTTCCACCGTAGGGGTTTGTAATAGCAACCCCTAGTGCGCGGTGTTCACTAGATGGCACTTTCATTGCTAGTACTCAGTAGTTTTGTGCAGACTAGCATAGAGATTGGACGTGTTTTGCGAGGGCTCCCGATTGACTGCGCAGATAAGTGTTTTTAAATGTTATGAGCTTGTTTTTGATTAATTATTGAGGCAGCTATTAAAACCTGTAAAGCACCTATTAGAGTGTACGGCTTTTTTTTTGGGGGGGGGGTGTCAGTCACTTTGTATTTTTTGTTTGTGTTGTTTTTTTGCCTCTCACCACGTGTTGGGGGTGCATGCACAATGACCACTTAAGCTTAGACTTTTTTTTTTGCTTAGGCCCGGGTCTGTCGTATGCTGTGTTTTTTATTGATCAAGTGGGAAACTTCAGCAGGACAATTCATGTTAAAACTGCATGGTTAAAACGACTGTAAAATGTTCAGGATGACGACTGGGTTTAAATATGGAGGCTAGTGCAGACGTGAATGCAAAAGAGAAGGCTAACACCAAGTGTAGGCAATGTGAGGTGGAGAAAAAAATGGGAAAATGATAGCTGCCCAGAGTTAACGGCTGATGAAAATCGCCGAGCTGGAGACTGCATTGGCGACAGAGCAAAAAAAAAAACGAGTGCGATGGAAAAAGGGTATGTAAGCCGAGATGGCACCATGAAGGTGAACAAAGGAGCAACACATGCTGAGAACGATACGGCACCGGCACCCAGAACGGCGGAGAAAAAGAAAACAGGTTCGGAAGAAACAGGTTCCATCGGTTCAATGGTCACAAGACCCAGCTTTCGCGTAGTGGTGAGTGTGAGAAGGTATAAAGCAGTTGGCGTTACAAGCGCAAGTAACCTCCAGGTGCAGGACACTCTAGCACAAAAATCACAGAATGTGATAATCGCCGGGCACTTGATGCGCAGTCGATGCGCCGAAGCAATCAAAGAGATGGTAGGAGGCGACATGAAGGTTTCAGAAGGAACGTTCTCAGGACATAAGCTGGATGCAATGATAAGGCAAGCGAGCGCGAAACTCACAAATAAAGCTAATGGACAAAAGGTCGTTATAATTGCGGGCGGTCTAAACGATGTCTTGAATGAAGAATTAGCAGGACTAGCAACCACAATGGCGATCGAGGGCGATGACATGCACGCCATTTCCCCTCAGGTACAGGTAGGGATACGCACAATACCGGAGGTACCAGTGCGTGAAGGCAACCTGCAAGTGGTGTGATATAAGGCGTCGCTACCGACTACAGCGCTTTGCGATGGCACGCGCTCGGCGGCCGCCACAGGGAGGAATAAGATGAAATAAACAACATGTCTCCGTTTATGCTGTAACTTTAATTATTTGTATACAATGCAACATAGTTCGGCGAGAAGGATTCACCAACCCATGTGCTACCCGCTTGAAGTTTATCACTGACTTACTTTGTTACCTGAAATCGTCCACGATGAGTATTTCGGGGCTACAACTGCCACCTCCCTTTGTGTCGTCACCAGCACACCCAGACATTCAATGAGAGCAATAGATCCTGCTTTTCAAGAACTACATGAAGACTTCGGGCACCTCCAGCCTACCTGGAATTCGTCGGAAGGCAATCCTGCAGAACTACTTGGGCTTAGAATGACAACGTATCTTCCAGACTCTGAATTCGGACGACCCAAGCCTCAAGACGGCGAGCACTGTGGGAGCTGCACTGACGTCTTCTAGCCCGAATGAATTCGACCGTGCCGTCGCACAGCGCTGTAGTCGGTAGCGATGCCTTATAACACACATCCTCTTTTGCGAAAAACGAAGAAAAATAAAAATAAAAACACACACAAGAACTGTTTTTGTTTACTTCTAACGAAGTCCTTCAATTTCTTTAGAGTCTTCTTTTTACGCTTGCTTTTTCGTAAAGGTGCAGAAAATCCTAGACTGGTTGAAGCTTGTGTGCCTTTTGCTGCAGATGATCAAGGTTGTGCACTTTCATGACCATCCGCTCTTGATGTGTCAGGTTGTTGCGCACTAGATGACTGATCCGATGCAGATGACCAGTTCATCAGAGCAGAGGTTTTAGGCTGTGGTGAATCAGAAGACATATTAAATGCAGCTGTCCAGTTCATAACAGCAGAAGTGCCGGATTTCATTTTGTTGACTGCTTCGGGGTGAACTGCGGCTAACTTTGATGCGCTCCACAAACGCCCATTGTCCAAGACGTACAAGGCTCGTCCATGTTTTCCAATATTCTTCTTGGGCGCGGAGAATCTTTAAGACAGCTTGCCGTGAACTGCAGGTGTCTTTACAGGCACGTAATCACCAACGACGAAACGGGGTTCCTTGGCTCTACGTTTTTCGTCGGTGTGGCTGTTCGAGATCATTTGCTTGTTTTTTACGCCCTCTCGCAACTGCTTAATCACCCTTGACGGGTCCGCGCTGAAGCATCTGTCAGACAATCCCACTCTGTCAAGTCTGGTGCGAGGTTGGCGCGAATGAAGGAGAACTGCGGGTGCCGCAACAGTAGCCGCGTGAAGTGTACAGCGATATACTTGCAGGTAATCAAGCATTGTTGTTGGTATACCACGACGTTCGAACAGGGCTAGCTGAATATATGACTTCAGTACCCTATTGACTCTTTCGACCAAACCGCTAGCTTGTGTGTACTACACAGAGGAGTTGTAGTGCATTATGCCGCACTCTGTGAGAAATTCGTCAACACTTGCTGAACAGAACTGTGGTCCTTGATCGGACTCTATATCACGTGGGTATCTTTCTCACGCAAAAAGTTCAAGTAAAAACTTCTTGACCGTAGACGTGGTCGCATCTTGCATAAAAGCCACTTGAGCCACTTGCTATATTAGTCAATAACAGTAATTCCAAATTGGTAGTCGGCGAAGCTTGCGTGAAAGGTACCACAATGTCGAAGGTAATTTTTCTCACGCCGCGTCAGGAAGAGGAAAAGGTTGCAGTGGCGCTGCAAAGGCACGTGCGGACTTGTCACAAGACTGGCAAATCACGCATGTGTGCACCAGTTCTTCATAGTGCCTATCTATGCACGACGATGAATAAGACTCTCTCAGGCGAGCTTTGGTACGACTAATGCTGGATGTGACTCGTGGGCCAGATCCATAAGACAGCGTGTCTAAGTCGCTCGCATGACAATCCTGTCACCCCGGCATAGGATGCAACTTGCGACAGAGAGTTCAGCCTTTGCGTCTAAGTAAGGTGGCAGCTCTTTTGACACAGATTTCTTGTCAGGTAAAAAAGTAGTCATAAAGTGCTTTCCTGGAGAGATAAGCTGATCATTGGCACTTGCTTTTTGAAGCTCTTGCATGACCACAACTGGAGACAAAAGGCATAAGAATTCTTCTTTAGGGGCACCGTGAAGTAAACCATGTACAGGCAGCCGGGAGAGACCGTCAGCCACGACGTTTTCGCTGCCCTTTTGTATTCCAAGGCGTAGTTGTAGCAAAGCAACCGTGAGTGAGTAAGTGAGTGAGTGAGAACTTTATTTTGGTCCGAAGGCGGCAGAGACTGGACGGGACCGGAGGCCCCGCTAGCTCAGCCACGTGGCTCCGTTTGGATGGTGCCGGGAGTTGGAGTCTCTCGGCGATGTCCCGGACCCTCTGGACAGCCAGGAGTTGGTTGTCGAGTTTCGTGCGGCGCGTGGCAGCCTCCCAGGAGGTTTGGTCTGGTAGTTGTGACCCCGAGTTAAAGGGGCACAACCAGAGCATGTGTCCAAAAAACAGTACTCTTGATGACAGTGCGGGTAATGGCGTGAGAAATCTCGGTCGAGTCTGTGCAGTATGGTTGGTGTGATATACCTTTGCACCTGTATTGGCCGAAGTGTAACTGCTGGTCGTTTATTGAATTTAGGGTGCGGAAGGCGGAAAACTCTGCGCCCTAGTTTATAAGCTGTGGTGATCTCGTGAAATGTAATAAATGTATCCTTGAAGTTCATACGTCCCCGCTCGCTACCCACTGAGATGGCCGCTCACCGCCGCGGGTAGCTAGTTTGCGGGCTAGCTAATGAGTCCTCTCGTTCGGATTGTCGGTCGGGCAAGACGACAGATTACCCATATGGTCCGGGAACCTGAGATTTTCCTGAGTAGGTAGCTTATTTGTGATGTGAGCAGCCATGGTACACTCTTAGGCAAAATTAACCAAAAAAGGAGTAACGCAGCCCAATAGGCGTGCGCGATGAACGGATAGACCATTGAGGAGCAACCACAGAGGGAAGCGTGCCGCGCGAAACCACTTAGTCTACAAACACGCTCCAAAGGGATGAACCACCCACGGATTGCAGGCAGCGCGAAAAGCGTTGCCAAGGTGACCAGCCCTCCATCTCCTCCTCTGCTGGGTCAGTCTTTCCCCGTATTTCGCCGGCGACAGTTGCTACTTTTGCGTTTCGCTGCACCCATGAAGTCTGGAGCAAGTCTCGACACGTCACCACGCCGCGCTGTATATCTCTGGCTTCAAGATAGTCACGACCCACACACGACAGCAACAGTTGGGAAGGCCAATATGGCGGCCGAGAAGACAACAGGCCTATCAGATATATACTTCAGTCTGACACAGGGCAGAAAACAGCGCTGTATTCTAAGGCAAGTAGGTTATCATTTTTTCTTCTACTCTACTTATCGCGTGTGCGATACGGATCGTGCTTGCCGGCAGCGGGCTTGGTCGTATTGTAGATCGCACGCACGAAATGCATCGCGAAGGTAAGCTTCGGCGTCTGCAGTTCACCTGTGCTTTGCGACCGCCTCGAAATCGGCCGCCATGGCCGCAGGCCTCCCGTACGCTCGCTCATTGAGTGCTCGCCTGTCTTCGCTGCCGCGATGGGCTCCGGGGTGACGATATTAGGATGAGACCTCGTCACTGTGTTGGGAGTCGTCGAAAACACGTTGTGTTCTCGTAAAGAGCTTGGTTGTAGTATGTCGCGCGCTGTAAGTTCACCAGCACGGGCTGGCGGGGCTTTTGCTAGCGTCGCAACTCACTGAAAATTGGTCGCCATTACAGCTGGCTTTCCCGTCTCTCGGTCACAAGCATCTCGGCGCCATCCGTTGGCCGTGGCGGCGGATTCGCGTTTGCCCGCTTCACTCGCTCGAGTTTGTGGAAAAGGGCCGAATTACTGTCGATTTTTGCGGCGCTAGCTCCAAACCAGCTCGGCGCTGTTCGTGGCGGCGGCCAAGCGTACGCTCGCTCTCCTGTGTTCGAAGTTCGCTGGCGGCAGACACTCCGCGTGCAGCACCGTCTTTGGTCTCGCGTTCGCTTGCTCGAGCTGAACGACGTCGCTCGCTTAGGACTTGCTGACTTGTTAGCGGCATGGTGGTTCGCGGGGTTGTGGCTGCGGCCGCCGCTCCTAAGCTGTTGCGCTACGGGGATCGAAATGAGTCTTTGACGATGTGTGACATCACGGTGAAATTATTAGCATGGCATATCTCACGTATGGTTTCATTTCACCTTGCACGTATCTCTCATATGCATTGGTATTCATCCACTGTCACGTGTGACTCACTATTTTACATACTTATTGTGCAGCCGTGGGCACACACCGTGATGAATAGTGTGTGCGCTGGCGTCTGCGATGCCCATCATCCATGTCTTTCGTCAGAGCAGCTTCAGAATGACTGTGCGAGATTTGGAGGTAAAGTAATTTGTGTGTCATATTTTAACTCTTGTTTTTAAAATAACGTGCACGTGCTTGTTATATGCGTGCATCTTCATGTTCTGTAACATGTGTCTATTTTTACTATAATATTGTACGTGCAGCCGTGGGAACATAACAAGCAGAAGGCTGCTTGCGCTGGCGTGTGCAATGCCTGTCATCTATCGCTTCCGTCGGAAAAGCTTCCGAAAGGAGTGAACAAGATCTGACATCAAGCCTGGACTCGTAGACTTCACCATAAATTCACTTAAAAGAAGGGAGAAACTTCTTGTGTATGTAGAAAAATAAAAGGTTTCGATGTCGGACTTTTGTCTTTCATTGTTGCCGTGACTTCAGAAGCAGTTACACATAGGTGGCTAACTACTTTTTCACGTGTTCTTTTCTGCGAAATTTGTTGCTCACTGTGCAGGAAAACAGGTGAAAGAAGTATTAAGCCTGGCCGAAAATAAACAAAAGACAATGTTTGAACTAGGTACAAAAAGGTCATTCGATTGAAGTATTTGATTGGATGAACCGTTCGTCCAGCAACGTGCAATTGTGAGGGCTAACGGTTGCCCGGTAAGGTGTAAATGCGGGGATTATAGTTGCTCTGTTAGGTGCAATTGTGAGGACTAAATGTTAGTCTTTTGAGGTGAATCGGGGGGACTAACGGTTACTTACTAAGGATTAAACGTGAGAACTAAATGTTGGTCCCTTCAAGTCGTCTGTGGGGACTAATTGTTAGACCCGTTTTCGTTAGTCCTTCAAGAGATTAATGGTTGTGGCAGCCCCATCAGTCCTCAAAAGGATGAACCACACACCCTTTTAACACCTTTTCCCTTAGAGCGTAGAGACGAAGCCGGATGTGAATGACCAGATGGCTGTTCTTGAGTCCGAAAAGTTGGTGACATCCCTTCTTCGTTCGTGAAGAGCAACCGCGATCGCAAGTTCCTCGGCTTCGTGAGTGAATCTGGTGATCACCGTGGCAGCGTTTACTATGCATCCTTTCTCATTAACAACAGTGACAACATACGCATCGTTGTTCCAGTATTGGGCTGCATCGACAAAAAGAGCAGCTGAGCTTGAGCGCCCGATCTTCCTCATGATGGCTTTGGCTCTTACTCGTCAGCGCCCTTCGTTGTGCAGTGGATGGATGATCCTCAGGACCGGGTCGACACATATGGTCCCTCTTATCTCAGCAGCTATACTCAGTTTTTTTAATGGCATAAAGCGGGGTTGTAGCCCGGCTTCTGAGAGGATCCTGGTGCCTGCTTTGATAAGTGACATTCGGCATAGCTGCGCTGTTTGTTGAACTTCAAAGAGCTCCGTTGCTGCGTTATGCAGTCCAAACTGTAACAGCCACTCCGTGTTTGTGCTTTTCGGAAGATTTAAGACCCGCTTTAGCGCCATCCTGATAAGGGCGTCAATCTTACTAAGTTCCTTTTTTGTCAGTTTTAGGAAAGGCGTGGCGTAACTAATGTGGCTGAGGAGGAACGCATGGAAGGCTTTCATGAGATTATCCTCCTTCCGCCCCGCTCTCTTGTTGGCAACTCTGGAGATGACCCTACTGAAGCTGTGAGCGCTCTTCTCGAGACGTGTGAGTGCCTCGGTGTTGTTGCTGTACTTTCCAATTGTCATGCCTAGAACCTTGACTGATTCATAGACGTGCATTGGTTTTCTACTTCTCGATCGCAGACTAATAGGCTGCCCTTATTTCTTTGGCCCCCGCCTCGGAAAACACTTGTACAGGAGGAGTTCCGACTTATCAGGAGATAGCTCCATCCCCGTGTTCGTAAAGAAATCCTCCGTGACATCGAGTGCTCGTTGTAGACTGCCGTCCAGCTTCCCAAGAAGGCTCTCCGCGGACCATATGGTGATGTCGTCCGCGTATATTGCATGGCCAATGCCCGGAATATCGGCGAGCCGGTGAGACAGGTTGTGCATTGCAATGTTGAATAAAAGTGGGGACAACACTGATTCTTGCGGTGCACGAACGTTACCCAGTGTGTACTCTTTGCTCTTGATTGGGCCGATGCTGATTGTAGCTTTCAGATCTGCAAAGAAAGACTTGACAAAGTTATATAATTTTTCACCGAGGCTCAACTTGGAAACTTCATTAAGAATGTGCTCATCTTCAGTGTGTCAAAGGCCTTCCTCAGATCGAGCGCCAATATTCATTTGATGTCTGGAGACATGTTGTCAAGTATGGCTCTCTTGATTAGAAACATAGCGTCTTGTGTAGACAGGGATTTCCCGAAGCCCACCATATTGTGGCGAAAGAGAACTTCGTTGTCATTGTGTCTGCTAATTCAATTATGAATGACATGTTCTGCCAATTTCCCAAGGCATGATGCAAGTGATATTGGGCGCAAGTTTTCTTATCTCGGGGGCTTTCCCGGTTTGAGTATGAGTACGACCTTAGACGTTCTCCACCCCTCCGGGACATTGCCATCGGACCATGCTTGATTGATATTTTCTGTAAGAACTTCCATTGCTGCGTTGTCAAGGTTTCTAAGAAGCTTGTTTGCGACTTCGTCTGGGCCGGGCGCTCACCGTCCATTGAGGTACCGCAAGGCATAAACGATCTCCGGAACTTCAAAAGGTCTATCAAAGGCTGACTGTGGGGTTTCCTGATATTCATATGTGGGGTTGTCCCACGGTATAGATTTTCCTTCAAATGGCAAGTATATGTCCACCAATTTGTCAGCAAAGGTTTGTAGATCGCAGCCTTCCGAGGTGTTCATGTAGACGAGTATCTCAATTTCCAACGGGACGCTGCTTTAGGATGATTTGGTGCTGTCAGTTAGCAGATGTTTGAGTAGGGTCCATTTGCTTCCTTTGCTCATTTTGCCGTCTGCATCGTTGCAGACCTCATCGCATTGCTGTGTGGCGAGTTTCTTGGCATGTTGTTCTATGTCCTTGTTGAGTTGGGAAATCTTGGGTCTGAGCCGCCGGTTCAGCTTTTGTTTCTTTCATCTTTCACGAAGTGCGTTCTTGGCCTCCAGGAGATGTGCCAGCCTAGAGTCCATTGCAGGTACCTTCAACTCCGCGGAGATTTCTTTGGTTGCCTTGTTAACCGCCTCTTTCAGATTACTCATGAGCTTGTCGAAAGTTTTTCGGGGCCTGTCTTCATTGTTTCTGATCTGGCGAAACATAACCCAATCAACGTAGGTGTATTTTCTTAGCGGGGGTTGAGTATTGTGTACGTTGATTTCCGTGATGAAGTGGTCGCTACGCAGGTCCCCCTGTAGGTTGTCCCATTACCTTTCTATGTTGCACAGGAAGGATAAGTCGGGAGCGGTATCACGTTGGAAAGAATTGCCCTTGCGTGTCGGAAATCGAGGGTCCGTGATCATTTTCAGACCAAGCGTATCCGCACACTCAGCAGGTTTGGTTCCTTTGCCATCATTTTTGGAGTAACCCCATGATTTATTATGCGCGTTAAAGTCTCCTGTAATCGTGAGAGGCTTATTTAGGGCCTGTTTTGTAGCCACCAGGAAGAGGCTGTTGAAGTTTTTAAGTTTGTCCATCGGTGGACTGCATACCTTTAAAATAAAAATGTTCGCTTTGCTAGCACGCCCGGGGATGATTTCTAGCAGCGGTGCTTCCAGGCTTTGCTTGTATGCGAGGGTTGTCTTCTCCACAAAGCTGAAGCCTTTGCGGACAAGGGTAGCTATACCCCTAGCACGTTTGAAGTCGGGGCACAGGGACGGCCTGGTTGCCCTGCACCCCGGGAAAGTTAGGTTTCGTGGGGATTCAGTCCACATGTGGCCTTTCCTTGCATGATCCAAAGAGTTGTGCTAGACTGTTTTCTTCTTGTGAAATGAACTACAGTTTCACTGCCACACTTTAAAAAGCTACGGTGAACTATCCATGATGTGGTTGTGCGAGTGTTATGACCCCGCTGGCACAATCCGCATCAGCTTTGTGCGGTTCAGTGGGTTAATGGGGCGGTATCACTGGTCTAGGAGAGGACATAAGTGCTGCTGCTGCAGAATCTGATGCTTGTTTGGTGGTTTTCGGGAGTGCCACTGGTCTTTCTAAGCGATCCAGCCTCGAGTTTATCTGTGCGATCACCTCTTGTAGCTGTTTTAGCACGGTGCTGATGGTGCTCAACATGTTAGTACGGCTCTTGCAGCGTTGACTCATGGAGCGACCCTCAACAGCTGAGACGTTAGAGGGGGCCTTGCTGATGTCTGACATTCAGTCACTAAACACATTCTCGCCTTCGTCTGACATAGGTGCCACTGCTCTGTGCTTGCGTGTGCTTCTTTTTGTGCTTACGACAGTGGGGGGTTGCTCATAAAGTGGGGGGGGGGGTTGTGCAGTGCTATCTTGAGGGTCGCGAACTCTCTTGGTCATTAGTGTCATTAAGCCTTCTAGTTAACGCTTCATTTCTCAGTTTTCGTGCTTTAGGACAAGAATGCGCTTTTCATATTCATTATGCTCTGGTTGTGCCTTACCTCTAAACGGGGTCGAGGGCAGGGGCTCAGGCCTCACTATGTTGGTGTTGTCGCCGCTACTGCTGCTACCACTCTGCACCTTGTCAGCCCAGGTCAGCTTGGCCTTGAGCCGAGAGAGGCTCCTAGATCGGCTACCGGCCGATCTCCTAGTACCGCGTCGGTGACGCGAGCGCCCTCGAGAGCGCTCTCGCTCTCGGGAGCGAGGAGCCTCTGTAGAGCAGGAACGCACCCTGGAGCTAGAATTCACCCAGGCAAGGAAGCTTTGCCGCGCAGCAGCATCAGACGTTCATTGCTTCGTGACCATCCCAGCACCCTCTTCTTGTTCATCCAGCAATTTGCAGCGTCCGTCCCTACGGCGTTTTCTCACTATGTACGGAACGTGGTATCTCCTCTTGCACGAACGCTCACCCGTGACGTGATCTCTTCCGCAAAGTTTACATTTCGGGGTGCAACTGCGCGTCTCTTAAGTAGATTATGGAATGTTCATCCCGCAGTTGATGCACTTTTCTTTTTCCTCTTTGCTCTTGTGACATACGTCGGCTTGGTGCCCCACTTGGCCGCAAGCGTAGCAGATATCCACCTGCCTTCTGTACAGCGAGCATTCCATGTACGCCGACCCGCACGCAACGTGCCTCGGTACGCGTGAACCTTCAAACAGTACGACCACGGCTCGCGTGTTCTTGATTCTCCTCACGTCAATCGCTGTTGGGTTATGGCTGTTCACAATTGCCTTGTTGAGTCTATGTTTCTAAGTACCCCTTTGCAGGTATTCTCCAGTGCCGCTACGTAGGCAGGTACCTCGAAGGCTCCAAAGCTTGCGTGTACTCTTCGTATGGTGGCATAAGCCTTGGCATTGGTTGTCACTGGAGTAGAAATTACGATAATGTTTTGTACCTTGTTCAAGTAAACAAAGTCTTCCTCTGCCTGTTTGTCCGTGAAAGTTGCGGCCATAATCAGAGACTTCAAGAGGCGAAGTGGTCCACTCTGCAAGCGTTCATGCCTTCCTTAGGACGGACAATAACTCTGATGTGTTCTTCCGGAATGCGGGGGGTCGGAAGCCAATACAACCCTCTGAAATGCTGATGGGCTGCGATTTTAAGGTCTTTTTTTCTTAGTCGCGTCTTCACTTTTCACGCCAGATGCAGGCATCGCGTTCTTCGCCTCGTCCGGTCGTCTTCGATTACCATCGGCGGTAATCCAGCCCGCGTTGGAAAGTTCATCTTGCGTAGCGTCTATTCCTTCCACTGCGATTGTCTTAGGCATTGCGTCTGGTGTCGTCAAACGCAGACCTCAATGGGCCCGGCTCTGCCGCGTGTAAGCCGTAGTCCTGGCCAGCTCTAATTTAGTACTTGCGCTGAGCCTAGGCGCGGTCGTGCTCAGCAGCCGATGCACTGCGTCGACTGGTCAAAGGCTGATAAAGTCTTGAAACATTCACTCATTGCCGAAACGGTGATGTCCTCGTGAAGAGCGCTGAAGCGCCGTACACGTAAGTCCAAAACTTGGCACTAATTGTCGAAAAGACGGCTGAAATCACATAAAGAAGTGGGAGCCAACAGAGACAAGTCCGCACTCCTCGGCGCCACCTCGCGTCCAAGCAACTGTGAGGACCAGTGCGTTATCCGGTGACCTATACGGTGACCTTTACCTTTCGTTGAGAGGAGCGTAAACAACGCCGTATGGTCAGTCCGTATGATAAATGGCCTCTTCCGCAGGTACACGTTCCAGTGTTCGCAAGCCCAAACACAAGCAAGAGCCTCACGTTCGCCGACTGAGTACTGTCGTTCATGTGGTTGCAGAGTGCGAGAGTGAATGCGACAGGTTGAAATGAGGTTTCAATATCCTGCTGTAGCACCGCACCTAGTCCATATCCTGAGGAATCCGTCGTAACATACACAGGTACAGTGCGAAAAAATTGCGCGTATTTACGGACAGAAAAACGAAGAGTTCAGGAAGTGAGCACACTCCGCCCCTTCGCCAGCATCGAAGATACAGCAGATGTTTAAGAATCGCAGGCTTCAACACTCCGCGAATATTATGGATACAACGGAGGTTTACCAATGATGTTTCGCTGAATAGTGCAAAAAACAATTGTCTCCTTCGTCAACAAAAAATTAGAAGAATATAATAATTTGCACTATGGATGACATCCAGGAATTTCTACTAATATGGCCGTCACATACCATCACTGCATCCATCGCAACGATGTGTTCTGCACCGCTTTTGTTCTACGAAACTGTATTTGTTCCCAAACGGCAGATTAGGCGGGCATCGCGGAAAGAGGAAGCATTCGACCGCGGCGGGCGCACCGCTATCGTCACTAATCCGTCAGCAGTCACCACTCAAGTCACTAGCTCGACTTCCCTCCTCAAAGGACAGGACTAGAAGAACAGCCAGGACGCACAGATGGAACGGGGCCCGGCTGGCGCTGCTTTTTTGTCTGGTCTGCATCTTGGAGGTGAGTGCCTACCTTCCTATTTACTCGCCGTTTGGGTTACAACTCGTGCCAATAATGATCTGTGTGATGTAGTACCCAGGCGATCTCTCAGATTAGGCCACTTCGAGTAAAGTCGGGGCCATAAACGCAGTGCTCCTATGTGTCACGGAGTGCGTACTAACAGACGGAGCGCGTATTAACAGCAGAAAATACAGCATTTACTGAAATTTCTAGTTTTTTGTGTTGGTAGTGTTTACATTTTGAGCGTGACATTTTAATTGCGCTCGTATTACTTGTCCACAGCAGTGGCATTATTTTATGCCGACAGTGTTCGGGCTTGTCAGCACCGTAGTGCAGCCATGTAATGTGTGCACCTCCCTTTATGCTGGCAGCGTTAGGTGAACCTCCGTTTACGGTGCCGGTACGCCGCTGCGCCGTAAGTGGCAGTGTAATATCTGCCGTGTAATCTTGGCGCGCTGCAGCCTATCTGCTTGTTCTCTCCATGAGGCCGAAGTTCATCTCTGCCGACCGGGCTGCAGCAATCAGGGGCCTTTCTCCTCTTCTAACCACTGGCTGGTGGCAGGTAGCATCAAGGTGCGAACAGCCAGAGAGACCTTTTAGCTCATGAAATCTAAAACAGCCTGTGAATTCTTCCCGAAAACTAGAAACTAAGACTCGTAAAACGCGTCAAAATATATTAAAAAGTGTCAGTGCTTCGTCTGCCACGGTGGCATACACCAAAACACAGCGACTCAGTGCTTGCTGCCATATAGAAAAGCGCGTGGCGCCATCTGTGGCAAGCACGGTGAGAAAACACCCTCAACTGACACGCGAGCAGACGCTTTCCAAATCAAAGGCGAAACATCACAACTCGAGCCTGGCTGTAAGCATGTTTCGCGCTGTTCCTTTTCTGGAATTGTGTGCTGCTTTCGTGTGCAACGTCGAAGAGACCTTCCTAGACAGTCCGCAATGTCTGCAGCATGTGTATTGCAGACTGCGGAAGCAACTTCATCAGGTAAGCATTATCTGACTGAAAGGAATGCGAACAGCGTTATCTGTGGCGTGCCTTGGCTGTGACAACGCAGAATTTGTGTTGTGAGCCGGCGTCAACGTAGCGCTAGAATTTGGCTCCAAATTACGCTCAGGCACCGCATGTGTATCAATTGTCAGTCCTGTAGGGCACTCGGAACACGCGGTGCAAAAGTGCCAGTCAGAACAAGCTACGGTGATACCAGCCGAAAGCACATGTAGATTCGCCGAGAGAAAATCAATGCATGTCGCAGTTCAACCAAGACGAAAGCCGTGATTTCCGCGCCGTTTACGTCTCTTTGCATCGTTATAGTAGGCCGTTACAGTTTTACTAAACATGCGCGGTGCGTGCATCCACGCGTGAGTCGTAATACGTATATCATGTTACTGACATGCGGCCTGCGAAAAAGTACGGCAATAGTTTTGTACCGCATACTACAGGCATACTACACGCAAATCGCTGCAGTAAAGAGGAACCGCTGAAGTCGCGCTTGAATAAACGCAAGAAGTATACTTACTCGTACACTTTACTGGGGCTCGTAGTTTTTCCTGTCGATTGTGATTATATCCTAAGGGCTAAGGGGATGAAGCTCAGCATTTCCGTTGTGGACAGAAATCTGTGCAATCGCAAAACACCGCACCAGCACGATTCCCGTGATGCGCAGTGCTCAGCAATCCTTTTCTCTTGCGCTGGTTGTTGTCGCACCAGATGAGAGCGTAGTGGTACTCAGATGACATTTTATAAGCGGGCGCAGCGGGAACAGGAACGTTTTCGCTTTTTGAACTCCCAAAGCCACTGCTTGACATGCTAGCCAGGTGCGCTTTGGCAGTTTCTAAAAAAATATGGCGTCTGGGAGCGAGGGTACAGCGCCGAAAGCGCCTGGGTGCGAGATAGGCGTGCACTCGCCTATAGTGGTTACGGTGCTCGGCTGCTGACCCGAAGGTCACTTGTTCGATGCCAGCTGTGGTAGTAGCGTTGTGATGGACGGCTTAGAGGCCCACGTATTGTGCAATGTTAGTGCACTATAAAGGTGACCACATGGTAAAAAGTTTAGGGCCCGTCCACCACGGTGTCCTTCATAATGATATCGTGATTTTGGGGCGTAAAAACCCAGCAATTATTTTTAGAAACCTGTTAATGTCCAATTAGTTTAGTACAAAGTTTTCTGCGTGGAATAATTATAGAATTTTTAGTACATGAAGAATATGGTTCATGTTGTTTTTTTTTCATAGAGAGATAACATTTAGTGAAATTTGATAGTTCGTATTAGCTAATTATCAGAGTTTTCTTTCTGTAGACAAAGAGTAATTTGATATGTGTACAGCGCGAAATACTTTTTGTACCTGTTGAAAAAGTTGGAAAGTTGTAGGTTTTTTATACGTTTGGTTGTAAATTTAGCATTGAGGTGGTGCTAGAAACAAACTGTGGTAAATAACACATTTAGTATTAACCTTCATTTGTAACTGTCCAAGAAAGTATTCAGATCACTTTTTATTTTAAGAGATGAAAACATTTGATGTGGTTGCTGGACTCTGTGCTTGCCCGTGTTTACACCTTGAAGCAATTTATTTATTTATTTATTATTTACAATACCTACAGCGCCCGCGAGGGGCATTAGTGTAGGGGGGAGATAACGATTTCGAAATGCAGAGAGGCGACAGTCCATTAACACTGAGTTGAACATAAAAAAATACAGATACATAATAAAGCATCTAATGGCGACACGTAATAAACATTTACGTGTGTGAAGGTACAGCAGCAAATATATATATATATATATATATATATATATATAAAATGCATACGCACACACACACACACACACACACACACACACACACACACACACACATATATATATATATATATATATATATATATATATATATATATATATATATATATATATATATATATATATATATGTCATGTGTGTATATATATTTGTGTGTGTATATATATATACATATATATATACACACAAAAAAAGAGGTGAAACGAAAGTGTAGGCAACTTTAATGTGTGCTCAGGCTACGATAAAATATGATGTTCCAGCGCAGTGGCGAATGTTTCCCTGGACGCAGCTACAATTTCATGAGGTAGTTTCTTCCATTGCTTAATTGATCTCGGAAAAAGTGAATATTTAAAAAGGTTAATTCTGGTAGCTAACTCGCGCGCTTTAAGGGGGTGATCAGTACGAGCAGATATATACGTAGGCTCCGATATTTAGTTTTCTTTGTGAATACCCGTTAAACCATGGAATATTTTGTGAAACCGAGATAAACGTAAGAATTTGCGCCTGTGTTTAAGAGGAGGCCATCCTAAAGTACTCCTGATTTCGAAAGATCTTTTAGAAAAGTTGTAATCACCCGTGACGAAACGGGCCGCTCTCAGCTGCACGCGTTCTAGAGCGTCGATGTTCACCTTAGTAAAAGGGTCCCACGTGCTGCACGCCTATTCCAAAAGTGGGCGTACATTCGACATATACAAGATTTCTTTCAGGCTGGCCGGTGCTTGTTTAAAGTTACGTCTTAAGAAGTTTAATGTGTTGCTGGCCTTTGTTACGATGTAATTTATGTGGGCATTCCAAGTCCAATTGCTGGAAAAAATGACTACTAAGCACTTATATTCTGTTACAAGGGACACCTGTGTTGTATTCATGACATAGCTTGCCATCAGCGGGTGTCTTTTGTTTGTGAATCTTAAGAGGTTGCATTTGGACAGGTTGAGTGTCATGTTCCAAGTCGCACACCAAGACATGATTTTCTTCAGATCATTTTGTAGCAGTTGACTATCTGATTCACTTGAAATTTCACGGTAAATACAGCAATCATCTGCATATAACTTCACACGGCAAGACAAGTGTTCAGTAAGGTCATTAATAAATATAGAAAAAAGCAGGGGCCCTAAGACGGACCCCTGTGGCACTACAGATAATACAGAGACATCAGAAAAGCGGACACCATGAAGTATCACGCATTGGTTTCTATCTAACAGGTACGCTTCCAACCACTTCAGGAGGGTGTTCGGCAAGTTGAGGTAGGACAACTTTAGTAGTAACAGGGTGTGAGATACGGTATCGAATGCTTTCCGAATGCGAACAACATGACTACATGCCACGCTTATGATGCACTGACGGCTGTTATGCTAGCTTCACATGTACCAAACTCGGCATTACATGACGCGAACAGACAACATACATAAATGACACGTGCAAACATGATGATCACGACATGCGTGTCATGTAACAACATGAGGAGATGTCACACTGATGATGCTCTCGCCGCCGTTTCTATAGCTACACGTATGCCAAATTTGGTATTACGTGACGCCGAAGGATGACAAAGGTATGTGACAGATGCAAACGCGATGATCATGAGATGTGTGTTATTTCAGAACATGACTACATGCCCCATTCAGAGTGTATGTGGCATGATTACATGCCACATACATTTCGATTTGACGCAGATCGCGTGCTTGCCGGCGTTCATTTCGTCACGTCACGCCGGCGTTGACACACCAATTGCTGGTCCTGCCATATACTCGCAGGCGCACGCCGCGCTGCGTTGCTTTGACGCATGCGCGTTTGAGTGCGTCCAGCGTCCCTCCGTCATAAAAAGAAGAAGACGAAATGTTGTGGGTAAAGCATCGGCGCGAAGTGCAGCATGTCGCATTTCGCGCCGGTGGCCGTCGGGCGGCGCCGACGGACGATGTTCGCGCCTGGCGTCAGACTATAGAGTGCTCGCGTTTCGCTAACGTATTGTCGCTGTGCCCAGCGTGCGGGACTCTTCACTTGACCATGCAACGGAACTAACGTGTTTTTCCATCTCTCCTCCCAGTCCTTTAACGCTTTCATGGGTTTTTGTTCACGGCGCTCTCGTTGAACAGACCTACTTCGTACTTTTCCGGTGAGAACTTTCACAGCCAAGACTGTTTAAAGTGTTTTGAAACGTGAAAGTGCTCTTTTTAACAACTTTCTGGTCACCAGATATGGCCGAAGCATCGGCGTCTCCGTGGCAACGCACCGACACCGCTGCAACATTCAGCGCTTGGCCGCGTTTGTGCGAACGCCGAGCACGTTGCTGTGACATTCGGTATGTGCCTGATCTACACTTCTTAGGCATGGCTTCTCCGCTTCTACCATCGAATCAGCAGCAATGGATGCTGCAGACACCAGCGAATATCAATTGGATCCGGACGATGGTTCTTGGTTCACTGCTACCCGCCGACGCAAGCCAAAGGCCGCCACGAATTCCGCACCCGAGTCCTTGCCTGCAAAAAATGAAGTGACACCGCGGCTGCCAACCCTACCTGTGGATGACTTCAAGGTGATCTTCCGACCACGAGGAGGCCATTAGCCTCAGTGAATGGGCACATCACGTGTTGGCACGTGCCATCTGCATGACTGCTCGGCTGCCAAGAGAAACAGTCAACAAGCTCCTTTTTCGCATTCAAGCGGAACGCAATATAGCCATCGCAAGCACACCAGACGAAACTATTGCTACAAAGTTGCAGGCCGTCACTGCACTAATTATAGGATCGCTGAGATATAAAATGCAAGCTTACGTAGCCGCTCCAGACAGTTCTTGTAAGGGAGTCATCAGCGGCCCCGAGAAGAATACTTCACCTACCGAACTCCTCGACAACATCTACGCACCCGACGCCAAAGTATTGCACGCCCGAACGATGGGATCCACAAACACGGCATTGATAACTTTTGCAGGCCTCGAAGTTCCACGTTATGTTCGCTGCTACCGCGCGGAATACCAATGGTACATTCACCGACCTCTCAAACAAGTTTGCACAATCTGCCTTGCACTTGAACATCGGGCAGACGTATGTGTAACCCCGACAAAAAGCCAATGCCAAGCATGCGAAGTTGAGACACCAGTGCCGGAGCACAGCTGTAGAACTCAATGCTTCCACTGCAAGGGTGACCACCCAGCTACGCACCCCAAATGTCCTGCGAGAGAGCAGAAACCTCAAAACAAGCATTACGTCAAGAAAGCACTGGAGGCGAACGCGTTAGCACCACCACCTACATCACCACTCAAAGAACACCGGGCCAGATACAGAACGAGGCGCAGCCAATCCGAGAGCAGAGAGAAGTCTCAGGACAGGGCCTTGTAATCCGCGCCTCAGAAAAGAATGGAACTCTTTACCTGTTCACGTCATACAATCGGAAAACTTTACAAAAGAATTGCAAAACCACTTCTCCTAATATTTAGTATAAATATGATCAGTGTTTAAACATTTCTTACACTTGGGTCGTGAATCCCATGCTGTGTGTAGTGCTCTGTTATTGTGTTAAAATTTTTTTTCGTTGCTATCACTTGTGTAAATTGTTTTGCGAAGCAAGCGTCTTGCACTGTACGTTTTTCTTCTTGCATTGTTAGTCTTTTTGATAATGCCTTGTAATTGTATTATTGTATTCGTCCTTCCTGCATGGGCCAGCATATTGGCCTGCAGTATCGATAAATAAATAAATAAATAAATAAATAACACGCCAAGAACCGCATCTAAAACAGGCACCACCACCCTGGGACTGATCCCCCAAAAGAACAAAGCCGCGAGTGCAGAGAGACCAGATTAGCTATCAGCCAAGAAGCCAGAGCGCACTGGACAGACGCCTCCGGCTAAGGTAAGTTGGGCAGCGGGGCCTCCCAGCCTGATATCTTCTTTACCTAATTCAACCCATCCGCCCTCATCACAAAACCACCCCAACATACCTGTCACATCTAACGCACATAGCTGCACTAAGCAAGAGCTGCAAGATGCCCTCACGAAACTGAGAGACTCGCTTAAGGCTGAAGTAACCTGCATAATCACTCAGGCAATAATGATTTCCGTGCAGAACTTAAGAATATGTTAAAGGCCCATACCAAGCACTTACAACAGAGCTAAAGTAGCACATACGAAAAAGCTTCGCGTCATTTAGTACAGAGCCCCAAGACTCATTGCCACTAGCTAAAAAGCCCAAAAGTCTGACCAAACGACCACACCCTTACATCCGCCCGTCACTCTTTACTCAGGAAACAGTCCAAAAAGAGCAAGATGGGCTCCCCTAGTCCTGCCTTCACCATGTGGCAGTGAAACTGCAGAGGGTTTCGACGAAAGGGGAGCTCTCTGCAACAGTACACTGCCACTTTCGCACACCCTCCGGATATTGTGGCTCTGCAAGAGACGCACTGTCACCTACCCTCTCGGGCTTCCATACATACACAGATCAACAAACATCATCACTTGTCGCAATACTCGTATCCAAACACTTGACAACTATGGAGCACATACTGACGTCATTTATTCCCCATGTGCTTGTTGAAATTATTCTTCAGAATCGCAGTCAGCAGAGCTTGTTTATACTAAACATGTACACCTCCCCTAAATTTAGGAGGGATGACTTCGGGTACCTTATAGCGAAAACGTGCAAGCTAGGGGAACAAGTTGTAGTGGTTGGTGATTTTAACGCCCCACACACGTGATGAGGACACCTATCGGTCACGTGTAAAGGTACCAAATTAGAACGCTTCATCTGCAATCGCAGATTTACACTGCTCACATATCCGCAATAGCCAACTAGAATTGGAATCAGCGCAACCAGAGATACGTGCCTTGACCTAAATTTCGTTAGGGGACTAAGCAATTATAACTGGTCCAATCTACACGAAACGTTAGGTAGTGATCGTTGCATCGTTTACACTACACTGTACATCTCCAACCTCCATGCTCCTGAGCGGAAGGTCCGTCTCACTAATCGACATACATTTAGAAAAAACGCGTTCAGACTGACAACAATGGGAGACCTTTAAATGAATGGCTACAGTGCCTGCAAGCTGACCTTGATAAAGCGACCAAGAGGTTAAGCACTACAAACCGCAATTCCATATGTCGACAGGCACCTTCTACACTTGTGGGAAGCTTGCAGAAGCCTCATAAAACGCTGGCGTAGGCAGAGACACAATCGCAAGCTTAAACTTCGCATTGCTCAACTCACGTTGCAAGCCGAACATTACGCCACAGAGCTCACGAGGAACAATTGGCACAGCTTTTGTAAGTCACTTAATACAACACTAAGCACTGCGCGCACGTGGGCCATACTAAGAGCCCTTGTTGACCCGAAAAATACCAAGTCCTACACGAGCAGTACCATTCCAACACTTCTTCACAAGAAGGATGGGGACAACAACAGCATCTTACAGACGCTTCAACAAAAGTACATCGCTGCAGGCCCTCAGCCAAGATATAAAAACTACCCATATACAGAGTCAACACCACTGGATGCTGATATCACTGTGCACGAAGTTCGAGCTGCCCTTCTAAATATCAAGTGCAACAGAACGCCAGGGAAAGACAACATCCAACACTCTCTCATACGAAACCCCAACGACGAAGATCTAGAACAGCTTACAGATTTTTACAACACTCGCTTGAAATCCGAAACGTTACCCGAGTAATGAAGACATGCCGAAATAACACTTATTTCTAAGACCGGCAAAGCCCTAGAGCTTGGAAACTTGCGACCAATCTCATTGACATCTTGCCTCGGTAAATTAATGGAGCATGTCGTCCTCCAAAGACTGCCACCAGATCTTGAGGCCCCCAGGGATTTTTCCCCGACACACTGTTTGGGTACCAGGCCCATCTTTCTACGCAAGATGTATTTCTCCAACTAAAAGAGGAAGTAATGAACACGCTCAGTTCTAGGTAAACTAGAGCTCTACTTGCCTTGGACATCCGCGGTGCGTTAGACAACGTCTCGCATGACCGAATACTGGAGAATCTCGCGTCAACACGCGGCGGACGACGAGTGTACGACTATGTGAATGCATTCCTAACAAACAGGACGGCAACCATAGAACTAGGCTCTCTTCGCAGTGACATCAGTAAGCTCGCGGGTAAAGGCACGCCACAAGGATCGGTGTTATCCTCGACACGCTTCAACATCGCCATGGCTAGGTTACCGCCTCTACTCTCATGTCGCAGACTATTCCAAGTCTGCGACATGCTTTATATGCAAACGACGCCACTATATGGGTGACCAAAGGCTCAGATGGACAAATGCAAGATGCCCTCCAAGAAGCAGTAACTACAAATCAAGCATACGCACGAGCAGGTGGTATAACATGCTCTGCAAATAAGTCAAAACTTCTACTCATTCGTCGTCCCCAGCGAGAGCCCGACAACAGCCCGTAAATCACAGTCACCTCAGAGGACCATGTAATTTTCTGCGTGCAGAAACTCCGAGTCCTTGGCCTTCATATACAAGCTTATCTCAAGGCAACGTACACCATGAAAATATTAGAACAGCAAGTTTTTCAAACCTTGTTCCTGAAGTCCCACCTGAAGGCATGGACTTCAGGAACAAGGAATTCTACGTATAGTTAATGCCTGCATAGTAAGTCGCATCACCTACCACGTGTCTTATCAAACCCTAACGCTTGCGCAAGAGAGAAGACTGGACGTTCTCCTCCGTAGAGCCGTCAAGGCAGCGCTTGGACTGCCTACGTACGCATCCACCAACCGTCTACTAGCCATGGGTGTACACAACAACCTGAGGGAACTACCCAAGGCACAACGTAATAGTGCGTTACGAAGACTCCGCAGCACCCAAGTGGGAGAGTGACTACTCGTCAGGCTAGGGTACCCTCCGAATCGATGTGGATACAACACACCAGGGAAACAGCTACCCACTGATTTCCGACCAAGAATTACAGTCGCGCCACTTCCACGCAATATGCACCCTGAGCACAACGCTCAGCGCCGGCAGGCAAGGGTGAAAAACCACACGCGCCTCATCAATCAGTTTCCTCCAAACACTCTCTTATACTGCGACACCGCTAGACACCACTCCCGCAGTTTTACAGTTGGAGCAGTGGTGAACAATCGCGACGTAGTAGCCTCAATCAGCGTACCTACAAAGAACATATATGAAGGTGAAGAGTGTGCCGTCGCTCTGGCGATTTCCTACGCTGCCATAAACCTTCCTCACACAGATGTTATTCTAATCTTGACAGACTCAATGGATGCCTGCCGTGCCTTCACACGGGGTATTGTCTCTCAGCACACACACCAAATTTTGAACACCACATTCCACACGCCGCACAAGTTCCGACTTGTCTGGACCCCTGGGCACGCCTTTCTCTTCGGTTATGACAGCGCTCATGCAGCTACTCGAGCACTCACTAACCAGGATCCGGAGGAAGAGCTGTCCAACCCAGATGAGGAGCACACAAACACGGAACGTCTAAGATATTGAGACACTCTCGATTACTATAGATGAGAACGCATTCGGTACCCTCCACCACACCACACACTCACACGAGAAGATGCAACTGCGGTGCGTCAACTGCAGGCGTACACAGTTCCGAACCTCTATTTCCTCCACATCCTCCATCCCACTTCTTACCCTGACAAATGCCCTGGCTGTGGAGCGGTACCGACGTTATTTCACGTAACGCTGAAATGTTAGTGTCCACCAGCCAGGCACTCTGCTCCTCTCCTATTCCTACCCTACAAGACTGGGAGGCCATGCTGCGTGATGAAAGCCCGAGTGGCCAGCGGGCGCTGGTTCAGCGGGTGCGGGACGTAGCAGCGGCTGTTGCAGCTCTGGACTGAGTGATCAACCCAACATTTTTCTATGCTTGAAATAAAAAGTTTCTGTCTTTCTTTCTCCAGCGTGCGTGCGCGTCATTGCTACATTGGAGTATATTGGGCGCTTCATGATGCGCCCGCTGTCGTTTTGCTAGCTCCACATATACCAAGTTTGGTGCTACGTGACGTTAATAGATGATGAAATACATGACTGGTGCAAACATGGTAAGCCTGACACGCGTGTCCGGTAAGAACATGACAACATACCACGCTCATAGCGTGATTGTGGCCGTTTCGCTAGCTCCACATGTACTAAATTTGATATCACGTGACGTGAATAGAAGACGAAGGTAAATCACACATCCAAGCATCGTAATCATGATTCATTACACGTAATTCATGTACGGCATCATTTACTTACATCTCGTAACGTTGTGCTGTTTTTAAAACTGTCAACATTTCTCATTCGTGCTTCGCATATCATCAGTTGCCACTGTACGTGGGATCTGCCAATTTTTAAATGCGAAGCATTTCTTAGCAAACTTCGGTGACTTTGAGCGTATCTATCTATCTATCTATCTATCTATCTATCTATCTATCTATCTATCTATCTATCTATCTATCTATCTATCTATCTATCCGCCTACGACTTTCAGCTCTCCTGGCCGTTTTGATATTGGTATCAACACCAAACTTGTTATTTCAAAATATGACTGAGAACATATTTAACTGGTCATACTGTAAAAATCATGACATGAAACTTATGACATGTATGTCATGAATGTCATGATTTACCTTTCATGGTCCTTAAGCTCTTGCGATGGTTTCGTTCAATTGGCATGTTGCGAAACTGGTATGGTATGGCGGGATTGCATGGCGAGCACAAGCGACTGACCCGATTGCATGGCGAGCACAAGTGACTGACCCTAACTTGAAAGTCATGACATGCGTGTCATGTAACAGCATGACTACATGCCACGCTCATGATGCGCTCGTGTCCGTTTCAATCGCGTCACATATACTAAATTTGGTATTGCAGTATGTGAATAGCTGAGGAATGTATGTCACTGGTGCAAACATTATAATCTTGAGATGCTTGTGATGTAACAACATGACTACATGCCAAACTCGTGATGCGTTGGCGGCCGTTTCGCTAGGTTCACTTATACCAAATTTGTTATTACGGGACGTGAACGTATGACGAAGGTAGAATACTGGTGCAAACATGATCAAGATGAGATGCGTGTCATGTAACAACATGACTACGTGCTACGCTCACAATATGCTCGCGGCCGTTTCGCTAGCTTCACATGTACTAAACTCGGTATTATGTGACGCGAACAGACGACATAGGTATATGACAGATCAAGACGTGAAAATCACGACATGCGTGTCATGTAACAACACGATTACTGCCAGAGTCTGAGTACTGACTACTGCACAGATTACACAGACTGTCATGTAACACACGTACTGACTACTGCACAGACTTGACAGAGTGTCATTTACCAACATGACTACTGCCACAGACTACTGCCACAGATAACATGCCTACATGCCACAGTCAAGGCGCCAATACATTTCGACTTGACGTGGTGCGCGTCCTCACCGGCGTTTTCCCACCATGCGCTGGTCCTGCCGTGGATGGATGGTTGGATGGATGGATATGGCTGTACCCTTTAGATCGGGCGGTGGCTACCGCCACTAAGCCGTAATACCTAATGAACCACAAACGAGATTTATTTTTTTTTAAAAAAGTGCATTTGAGGATTCGTAATTTGCTGTGAAGGGTTTAAGTTTCACTCGTGCCTTGACTTTAGCCACTAATCAGATAACCTCCTTCTAGTTAAGTCTACCCGCTTAAAGTCTATTTTGCCCTCCCGGTCCCAAAACCCAGTGCTTTGAAAAACTCTGCGCCATCATCCTGAACTATAGATGAAGCCCTTTACAGAACATTATCAAGTGTTTGGCAGTTTCTCCTTCCTCTCCACATGCACTGCATACTGTGTCTACCCCTTCGTATTTGGCCCGATATGTCTTGGTTCGCAGTACTCCCGTCCTGGCCTCAAACAGTAGAGAAATACCACGAGTATTATCATAGATCCTTTCCTTGGCAATTTCCTGCTTAAAAGTTCCATAGATCTCTAGTGCGGACTTCTTAATCATGGCCATTCTCTGAAGTTTTGATGGTTGAAGTTTTTCTGTCACCCTTACTCTTATATATTCAATAGCTTCGCCCCCTTTTAGCCTGGCACCTTGGGCTGTAGTTATAAAACTCTGCTCTAGGCTCGTCTCATTTCTTAGGGAGTTTAGATGGTTCCAAAATTTCGCAGCTACCTTTCTATTTTTTTATTTACTTCTGCCAGCCACTGAGCTCCCTTTCTTCTCATCTTTTCATTGATCAGAAAGTATCCATTTCTTCTACAGCTTAGAAAGGTTTCGCATTTTCTTTCAACATCATCTGTCGGTTCACCCCGCTGCTTAGCATGTCTGTGTTCCCTGGAGGCTTTCTGACGTTTTGCTATGGCTCTCTTAACTTCCTCATCCCACCAACTTTTGGGTTTGTGTCTTCTTTTCTGGGGTGACTTGTTACACGTCTTAGCAAGCTCTAGCTCAAAGAGTCTAATTAGATTCGTGTATGTCCACACTGTCTTATTATCCTCCGTGATTACTTTCTCAATTTGTTTAGTGGCTATTTCAACTTGCCTTTCTGGATAAAAAATTTCTGTAGTTGCTCATCTTGTCTCCTTCCCACTTTCACTGCTCTTCCAAAAGTTAGCTTGATACGTTTGTGATCACTACCCTGACTTCTGGAGTCACCTTCATCTATGTTCATTCCCCTGAGCTTATCATACATCTTATAAGACAGCGGTGCATAATCTATCGTCGACTGCAGCCTTCCTACCTCCCATGTTATTTTCCCTTCACACTTCTCGGTACTGTTGCAAATGATCAAATCAAGCCTTTAACACATATCCATGATCATTTTGCCTGTCGGGTCAGTATACCCATCTATATCTTCTATGTGCGCACATCATGTCTCCTAGTATAATTATCTCGCACTCTCTTCCTAACTCCTGAATGTCCTTTGATATACACTCTACCATTGCTTGGTTTTTCTCTCTAGGCTTTGCTCCCGTCCACAAGTACACGAAACCAAGGAGTGTCATTTGACCTGCCACTTTCTCTTTTAGCCATAAATGTTCCTTGCACTCTTGCTTGACCCTTTGCCAGTCTGAATTTTTATGAATGAATGCCCCAATACCACCCCCCTTTCTGCTGCCTTTCTGCTGCCTGTTCTAATACAATATTCCCATGCGTAGTCCGGATTGTTCGTAGGTTGTTCCATGTCCGTGAGATCTGTTTCTACAAAACCGTATACCATCGGCCTCTCTTCCCTTAGCTGTTCTTTTATCTCTTCCCACTTCAGCCTGTTCCTATCACCCTGCATGTTATTATACCCTATGTCTGAATTGGCTCGGTGCTCGTGGCTACGTCTTTTTATGCGCCGGACTCCACCTATCTTAGATATTGGTGCCACTTTGTAATCGTATCTGTCGATAACACCTGTCGAAGAGTCTGCCTGGTTGTTTTCCTCGTTACTAGCTATCCTGCACCCCGAAGGGCTCGCTTGCCCCCCAAAAAAGCTACTGCGCGTCCTGCAAGTCGCCAACCCACCCCATGATCTAGCCGCCCATCGAAGTGAATTCTGTCTCGTTGAAAACCACCCCACCTATGCACCTCTCTGTTTATTTCCACCACCTCAAAGCCTTTCTCTCGACTCATCCACCATATCACTTGGTTTGCATTGACAAACGCTCTTTGCAGGTTGCTATCACGCACCGGTACCTCTGGTATCGTGCATATCACTACCTGTACCTTAGGAGAAAGGGCGCGCATGTCATCGACGCCTTTCGCCAGTGTGGTTGCTAGTCTTGCTTTATCTTCATTTAAGACATCGTTTCAACCGCCTGAAATTCTCACGAGGTTTCATCTATCAGCTGCTTTTTTGAGTTTTGCGCTCGCTTGCTTCATGACTGCTTCAAGCTTGCGTCCTGGGAACGCCTTTACTGCAACCCTCTTGTCACCTCTTACCCTCTCTTTGATAGCTTCTGTGCATCGATTTAAATTCGAGTCCCCGGTGATTATCACATGCTGTGACTTTTCAGCTGGAGCGTCCTGCACCTGGGGGCTACATGCACCTGTGACACCGGCTGCTTTGTCCCCTCCCAGCCCCACCACTACCTCGCTGAAGCTGGGCCTTGCGACAATTCAACCGGCTGAACCTGTTTTTTCCAAACTTGCTTGCTCTTCCTTCTCCACCGTTCTGGTTGCCGGTTCCCTATTGTTCTCTCCGTTGGCCGCTTCTTTGTTCAGCTTTGCTAGAGCTTCCTTGGCGGACTTCAGTCTTTCTCCCATTGCCCTCGTTTTCTCTTGCTCTGTCGCCAACGCAGTCTCGAGCTCGGCGAATCTCATCAGCAGTTCACTCTAGGCAACTATCATTTTCTTCATTTTTTCCTCGACCTCACATTGCCTACACTTCGCGTCAGCCTCTTCTCCATCCGCTTTTGCGCTTGGGTCCACTTTCAAACCCACTCCACATCCTGAACACTTTACAGTCTTTTTAATCATGTCTTTCTGACACCAATTGTCCCTATACTCGATAATTACTAAATTCGAGCCCTGCACTACGAAAAAAAAGAAAGTCTAAGCTCTACTACAAAAATTTGCGTGTTCAATGTACGCCCACCTCTCCCACAAGGTGGCAAAAAAAACAACAAAAATTCAAACACACACACCCGCACTAATTAATAAATACCTGGTGACTGGCTCCCGAAAAAGCCGTACCATAAAATAAGTGCTACGAAGTTTTCAACCGCCGCCTTATAATTATAAAGACAAGCTCAAAACATGCAAAAACACTTATCTGCGCAGTCGATCAGGAGCGCTCAAAAAACACGACCATCCACCGTGACAGCCCGAACCGAACTCAGCGTGCGCCATATACTCGTAGGCGCGCGCCGCGTTGCGTTGCCTTGACGCATGTGCGTTTCAGTGCGTCCGGTGTCCCTGCATCACGAAAAGAGAAAGACGTATTTTTGTCTCGGGTAACGCTTCGGTGCGAAATAAAGCATTCGCACTTCGCACAGGTTGCCGTCAGACTTCGCCCACGAACGCCTATCGCTCCTGGCGTCAGACTATAAAGTACTCGCGTTTTGCTAACGTAGCGTCACTGTGCCCAGCGTGCGCACGCGTCAGAGCTATATTGAAGCATATTGGGCCCTTCATGATGCGCTCGCGGTCGTTTCGCTAGCTCCACATGTACTAAATTCGGTGCTACGTGGCGTGAATAGACGACGAAGGTAAACGCCACATCCAAACATGATAATCATGATACGGAAGTCATGTACGGCAACTTTTACCTCCACCTCGTAACGTTGTGCTGATTTTAAAGTGGCATAACATTGCTCATTCGTGCTTCGCAGATCATCGATTTCCACAGTATGTGAGATCTGCCAATTTTTCGTCTTTATTATTCGTATTTATAGAACGAGAACGAAGCTTTGTGTTCTAGGAGTGTTAGGACGCTGATGTTGGGTTGCCCAATACTAGTGGTTGAAGGTTCTGTTGCTTCCATCGCATCTATTCGAGTCGAACAACGCGTCAAGGGAAGACCAAGTAAAGACACCCTTGACGGTATTCTGAACGCATGCTCTGCCATTAACTTACCACTGCCTGCGTTCGAGAGAGAGAGTACGGGGGAGAGGCCCTCACCCCCACTGTGCATTCTCGGCTCGCTGAACATCTGGTGGTGTTTCACCCTATGATGGATTCTAGAGTGACAATTTTGTGGGTATCTTCCCAAGCTGGTACGAGAGGCGAGGCTCGATCATGCACAGCGGGGGTTCGCACGGTGCCGCCAACGCCGAAGCACGGCATCGTGCGACAAATAAATGCTCCGCATTTAAAGCTTCTGGGACAGTACTCGGAACGTGCGGGGTACTTCGAAGTTTTGGAGCACATAAACTACAATGGACTCCTTAATTTAGCGCGCTCCAAACTCTGAAGAAGCACACCCGAGTGCGCTCGGGTACAACACCTGCAGCAGAGTGCTTCGGAGCTTAAAGGGCCACTCACAAGGTTTGACACATTTGAGCTGACAAGCGCAATGCGTAGATGAGGCGTTCATGATTGCGTCTCTCAAACTTTGCAACGCTACGCGCCGCGGAAATGGGTCAAATTTCAAGATGAAAACTGCTCCCCCTCCCCTCTGCCGGCGCATGCGTAGAGAATGAGGGCATGACCTAGGCGTAGGAACGGCCCTACGTACACGGCAATGCAGTGACCTTGGTTCTCTACATAGACGAGTGTGCTCTGACGTTGTCAACAGTATACCACGTGACATGCCAAAAGGTATTTAACACAACATGCGTAGTTAATGTATTTGTTTCTTTAGGAGATTAATATTGCTTTAGGAGATTAATATAGGACAACACATGGCGTTTTTGCATCGATTACCGGCATCTAAATCGAATCACCAAAAAGGACGTGTATCCTTTACCACGTATTGATGACGCCCTCGATTGTCTCCACGGCGCACGCTACTTTTCATCCATCGACCTTCGTTCTGGTTATTGGCAGATTGCCGTAGACGAGAAAGACCAAGAAAAGACCGCCTTCATCACTCCAGATGGCCTATACCAATTCAAGGTTATGCCCTTCGGCCTATGCAATGCCCCCGCCACGTTCGAACGTATGATGGACTCTCTGCTACACGGGTTCAAATGGTCAACATGCCTGTGTTACCTAGACGACGTCCTCGTATTTGCACCTACGTTTGAGACCCACCTTGAGCGTCTGTCGGCCATTCTCGACGTCTTCCGCAAAGCCGGCCTCCAGTTGAACTCCTCGAAGTGTCACTTCGGCCGCCGACAGATTACCGTGCTGGGCCACCTTGTCGATGCTTCTGGTGTGAGACCGGACCCTGAGAAAATTCGTGCCGTCACGAATTTCCCAGTACCCCAATCCGCCAAAGATGTCCGGAGCTTTGTGGGACTTTGCTCCTACTTTAGGCGGTTCGTGAAAGATTTTGCGGCAATCGCCCAACCACTTACCGATCTTTTGAAGAAAGGCGTTCCATTTTCGTGGGGGTCCACTCAAGCTGCCGCCTTCTCTCACCTCATAACACTTTTGACGACGCCCCCTATCCTCGCCCACTTTGACCCATCTGCCCGAACTGAGGTCCGAACTGATGCCAGTGGTCACGGTATCGGAGCCGTTCTCGCCCAATGCCAACAGGGACACGACCGCGTTATCGCGTATGCTAGCCGCCTCCTTACACCTGCAGAGCGTAACTATTCGATCACAGAGCGAGAATGCCTTGCTCTTGTCTGGGCGGTCTCAAAATTCCGTCCATATTTATATGGCACTCACTTTTCCGTCGTCACCGACCACCACGCGCTCTGCTGGCTTTCATCCTTAAGAGATCCTACAGGTCGACTTGGTCGCTGGGCTCTGCGACTGCAAGAATACACCTTTTCTGTGATATACAAGTCTGGACGCCTGCACCAGGAGGCCGATTGCCTTTCTCGCTATCCAGTTGACCCATCGGCCACCATACCTGACAACGACGCCTGCGTGTGCTCCGTTTCTCAACTGAACCACATAGCCGACGAGCAACGCCGTGATGCAGCCCTACGAGCTATCATTGAGCGCCTCGACTCCTCCCCATCGAACCGATCCTATCGCTCGTTCGTACTCCAGAATGGCACATTATACCGGCATAACTTCCATCCAGACGGCCCATCTCTGCTGCTTGCCATACCCAAACACCTCCGCTTGGCTGTACTCCACGAACTTCATGACGTTCCTACTGCCGGTCACCTGGGTGTGTCCCGCACATACGACCGGATTCGCCGTCGCTTCTATTGGCCAGGTCTGGCACGGTCCGTCAGAAGATACGTCGCGGCGTGTGAGGAATGTCAGCGCCGCAAAACACCATCGACGCTTCCGGCTGGGCGCCTTCAACCACTCGATATTTCTACTGAACCTTTCTTTCGCGTCGGCTTGGACTTACTCGGCCCTTTTCCTCTGTCTTCTGCTGGCAACAGGTGGATAGCTGTGGCCACAGACTACGCCACACGCTACGCAATCACACGCGCCCTTCCAACAAGTTGCGCCACTGACGTCGCCGATTTTCTTCTACACGACGTGATCTTGCAACATGGTGCTCCACGCCAGCTGCTCACGGACCGAGGCCGCACATTTCTATCGAAAGTCATAGCGGACATTCTACGCTCTTGTGCAACACGCCACAAGCTCACTACGTCGTACCATCCGCAAACAAATGGCCTCACAGAACGCCTGAACCGAACCCTAACTGACATGCTTGCAAAGTACGTTTCCTCAGATCACTCTGACTGGGACATCGCTTTACCATACGTGACATTTGCCTACAATTCTTCGCGCCACGACACGGCTGGTTACTCCCCTTTTTTCTTGCTGTTCGGCCGCGAACCCACATTACCCCTCGATACGACGATTCCGTTACCAGCAGCTCCAACTTCACAATATGCTCTGGACGCCATCAGCCGGGCCGCCCACGCACGCGAAACCGCTCGTGCTCGCCTTCTGACCTCCCAAGCAAACCAACGGCGTCGGTACGACCAACGACACCGCGATGTGCACTTTTCGCCCGGTTCGTTGGTTCTGCTGTGGTCTCCGACCAGGCACGTTGGCCTGTCTGACAAGCTGCTCTCGCGGTACACAGGGCCCTACAGAGTGCTTCGTGAGGTGACTCCCGTCACTTATGAAATCACTCCTGCTGCCTCGCCGTCTTCATCCACCCCTAGGGCCAGCGACATCGTACACGTCGCACGCCTGAAGCAGTACCACTCGCCCAATGATCTTGACATCTAGATGCGCCGAGACGGCGCCTTTGCCGACGGGGGTTATATGCTACCTGTAGGCTGCCACAAACCATAGTGCGAATGCGCGTGTGCACCCGACGAAGAAGAGGAGGCTCGCTGGCTGCTCGAGCTCGGAGCCAGACTGGCCAGTGCTGCAACCGCTCTTGCAAATATATTTTTCGAATATATTCGCAATACTTTGTCTCGTTACTCACGTAACAATATAACTTGAAATAGATAATGAGACACAATAAAAATTGTGCGTGTTTTCTTTCATTTTTTCTTGTGAAATGCTACGAGATGCGGGGCTAATGTGCCAGCATTTCTCATGCGTTCGTGTCCCCACAATCAGCGCATTGAGCAGACGACCACCATGAAACGTTTCTACGTGTTCGCACACTCATTGCTCATCTTCACTACCGCGTCTAAGCCAGCGTTTCCAAACCATCCCACAGAAACATGGAGTGGACCACAAAATAACGCTCGTCAACAAAGCAACGCTGCTCGTGTACTCAGGTATTGGAATTTTTCGGTCACGTCATGCACACGTGCCCTCATGGTCGGATGCTGGAGAGGGTGGGGAAGAGATTAGGCTTGTAAAGGCTACGCGGAGGAGCAGCAAGGGTTTTGAGCTCGCCTCCTGTTTTCTCCGCTCGTAATGAACCGATTCGAAAAACTTTTGTGGCAAAACTTTCCTCATCGGACACCCAACAACTTCCACTGTCTTAACTAAAATTCGGTATGGGGTCTGGTGAGTGGTCCTGGTATGGGGTCTGGTGAGTGGTCCTGCGTTTGGGGGCCCGAAAGCGTGGCGGCGGCAGTAGGAACGAGTGGGGAAAAAGCCAGAAGCACGTTATTTTGGTTTTTCCGGTAGTGACACTAGGCGCACGCTCTTGTGCACCGTCTCAAAGTCGGAACGCATAGAACGCACTCCTTATCACGCACCGGAGGTCGCTTTTTAACCGTTAGGTTTACAGGAGCGCGCTCCGCTGGCTAGAGCGCGCTCGAGATACTAAAGTTAACGCGCCCAATGTTGTCCCCGACGGCAGTACGAACTCTCAACGGAGTCGTGCACGACCGGGAGCCATTTATGATGGAAGTTTTAAGCCAATATATAGCCACTTTCTTGCTAGAAGGCTTTGAGTTTTCCTTTTATATGTCTTCTAATTAAATATAAACTTTTTAAACATGAGAGTGTCATATGCCACTGTTCACTACAGGTCTGATGACGTACTTTCGTCTCGAAAGTGACATTGAAATTTTTGTACTAAGAATTTCCAGAGAAAAAAACACAAGGCAAATATTTGTCGAGCGGACTCGAAACAGTGACCACTATCGCAACTTCTATCGCAGAGGCCATAGAGAAGGCTACGGAAAAGGCAATGGAACGCCTCGCAAACAACCTTTTTGAAAGCTTGGCACAATTGGTTTCCAATCAACTATCTCAAATTCTAGGTGTAGCATCTACGAACGATTGGGATCCTCGGACATCATTGGTATCACAGCGTACGGAAATAGAAAGTGCGACAACACGTCAGCGAGTGGTTTCTGCTGAGGCAGGGACTTCCAAACAACGGAAGACGGTGATCTTACGGATGATTCAGAAGCATGTGCAGATATGGATATGGACTCTCATAAGAATCTGAAGCGAACCCGATCTCCCAAATCAAGAAATTCTTAGCATAATTTGAACTCTAAAAAGTATCTATCCAAAAAAGAATTCTTTGAGAACATTTCTAAGAAAGACTTCTTGCAAAAGGACATTTTGGACCAAGCAGTTTCTGCGACGGTTCTGTCATCAAAATAGGTTCACTAACCATATTACAGTGAAATTGCAGATCTATCTTTTCCGCAGCCACAGACCTAACATACCTTTCTTCACAACGTTCCCCGGATATTATATCACTGCAAGAAACCTGGCTTTCAACCAGCCAAAAGTTTTACCTAAAGAATTATCGGCTATTTCGATTGGACCGAACTAGCAGAGGTGGTGGGCTTGCTGTCTTGATAGCAACTAAGTTTAGTCACAAAGCTACGATCTCTTATCGTTGTGTGACTCCAGATTGGGAAATTTTCATAGTAGACATAATGTTACCCAACAGTTTTCCCTTTTCGTTTGTAAATGCGTATTTCCCAGCTGGAGTGCAAGACACACGAAGTCTAGACGATATGTTCTCTGCCTGCAGAAAGTATATATTAATCACTGGAGACTTAAATTCACATCATGTGGCTTAGGCTTTTAAAACAGATTTAGGCAGAAAAAGTTTGTGGGAATGGGCTATTGACAAGAATTTATCTTGTTTAAATTCGCAATCTGCCACTTTTGTCCGAGGTCTCTCTAAATCTGTAACTGACTTGACATTTTTAAGCTCATCCCTAATTATATGTTCGTGGCAAACTTTAGACTGTGCTACTAACAGTGACCACTTGCCTATTAGTTTTGTACTGAACGTTCCAAAATTACATGTCGCTGAAAAGGCCCGCTCATTCCTCAACTATAGAAAATTAGAAAAAGACTTGAGGGCTACTTTTGATCGCCACAAGGACATACAAGGTGACATTAGGGCTATGAGTCTGTGTGCAGTGTTAAAAAGATCAGTAAAAGACGCAACTTTTAAATTGGACTCGGCCGGAAGTTGCCGCCGCCTTCCACAACAGAGTCCCTTTAAACATATACTTGGTATTGGAACGTTACACGCAAATAACTATTTTGTATATTTATTTTTTCTTTCACCCTCAATGCCATTTCACATGCACTGCAACGATACTTTTTCAGAGAGGCTTAATGCGACATTTGCTTGTTATAGAGACGAAGCGTTTGAAGTGATTTGTCTGTCCGTGCATGTTTTTTTTTGTGTGACAGGTTTGTAACTACCTAGGAGGCGCTAGTGTGAGTGACAGACAGAAGGATGGACAGACCCACAGACAAAAAATCACAGCATATCCACGGAGGGCACGATGATGAGGTGGGCGAAGCATCCGTCAGTCCGTCCACGCTTCCATCCGTCTGTGGACCATCCGTCCGTCTAAGCGTCCGTCCATGAGTCCATTCGTCCATGCGTCCGTCCCCCTGTGTGTCCAACCCTCTGTGCGTCTATCGGCTCGTCCATGCGTCCATATTTGCATCCGTCAGTGAAATCATGCATCCGTCCGTGCGTCAATCCATCCGTCTATGCATATGTCTGCCTGTCCGTCCGTGCATGTGTGTGTGTATCCGTCTCTCTATTTAGTGAACACTCTAAGTACCACCATCTCACATACTTTCATCATACTGTTACGGGAGGGAACCCGGGGCAAAGAAGACGTCACGATGATGTTTGTCGTAGCGTTGCTTCTGTAGCTCTTGCGATGCTAAGAGGCATTTCTGAGTGGCTTCTCGTGCTTTGTGAGCTCTGGTGATAGTGTCACGGGCGTATTCAGACGGCAAATCGACAGCTGTCAGAAAGATGGGGTCGAAAGGTAGAGTTAGGTCACGGCCAAATAAGAGGTAGAATGGTGAAAAGCCAGCGTATCGTGGCGTGAGGAATTGAATGCAAATGTGACAAATGGCAATGCAACGTCTCAGTCTAGGTGGTCAGAGGAGACGTACATGCAGAGCATGTCAGTTAAAGTCCGATTGAATCGTTCGGTAAGCCCATTAATTTGTGGATGGTTGGCCGTCGTAAATTTATGTTTGGTTTCGCAAGAGCGAAGCAGGTCGTCAATAACTCGGGAGAGGAAATAGCGTTCACGGTTTGTGAGGAGTTGGCATGGAGCACCATGATGGAGGATGACATTGTACAGAAGATAATCGGCAACATCTGTGGCACAGCTGGTTGGCAAAGACCACGTGATGGCGTACCAGGTTGTATGATCCGTAGCGACAGATACCCATTTGTTTCCGGAGGTAGACTGGTAGAAAGGGCCTAAAAGATCAAGGCCAACTCGAAAGAAGGGGTCAATAGGAATATGAAGTGGCTGGAAGTGTCCGGTCTGGACTCATAGGGGACTTTTGTGCGACGTTGGCACTGGTCGCATGCGACGACGTAGCGGTGCACGGAGCGATAAAGCCTGGACCAGTAAAATTGACGCTGCACGCGGTCTAAGTCCGAGAAAGACCAAGGTGACCAGCAGTGGGGGCGTCATGGAGCTGGGTGATAACACTCGAACGTAGGTGGAAAGGCACCACAAGAAGCAGTTCGCGCCCATTTTGTTGACATTGTAGCGGTACAAGGTGCCCTCTTTAAGTACAAACAGTCGAGTAGGCGGATGGGGCGTTGGAGAGTTCAGCTTCTCAATAATGTCACGAAAGACGGAATCTCGGCGCTGTTCATCACGGATGTTCCCCAAAGCAGAGAGAGAGAGCTCACATGGCGGCGCTTCGATTAAATTCTCAGGAGGGTCCATTGGATGGCGGGACAAGCACTCAGCGTCATGGTGTAAACGACCAGATTTGTAAGACACTGAGTAGTCATATTTTTGGAGCCGTAGTGCCTAGCGACCAAGACGCTCAGTGGTATCCTTTAATGACAAGAGCCAGCAGAGGGCGTGGTGATCAGCTGTGAGAGTGAAACGACGACCATGTAAGTAGGGCCTAAGTTTGCCAACTGCCCAAACTAGAGCAAGACATTCCCGTTCAGTGATACAGTAGTTCCGCTCGGCCGCAGAGAGCAGACGGCTGGCATAAGCGATAACGCGGGCGTAGCCGCTTTGATGCTGGACCAAAACAGCACCGATTCTATGGCCGCTGGCATCAGTGCGGACTTCTGTTGGGGCAGACATGTCAAAATTGGCCAGAGTAGGTGGTGTTGTGAGCAACGCGATGGAATTGGAGAACGCCGAAGCCTGCGCAGCGCCCCAAGAGAATGAAACATCCTTCTCAAGCAAGTCCGTAAGAGGTCGGGCCACGTCCGCAAAATTGTTCACAAAACATCGGAAGTAAGAACATAGACATAAAAAGCTTCTGACTTCCTTAGCGCTGGTCGGGACGGGGAAGTTTTGCACAGCTCGAACTTTATCAGGATCAGGGCGTACGCCAGAGGGGTCCACAAGATGGCCTAACATGGTTATTCGTTTGCGTCCGAAGTGGCACTTCGACGAGTTCAGTTGCAGCCCTGCGTTACGAAAAACAGAAGGGATGGAGGAAAGGTGGTCGAGGTGTGTTTCAAAGGTCGGAGAAAACACATTATGGCGTCGGGGTAACAGGGGCGAGTTGACCACTTCAATCCGCGCAAGAGAGTGTCCATCATTCGTTCGAAGGTGGCTGGGGCATTGCATAATCCGAACGGCATGACCTTAAACTGGTAAAGACGATCAGGGGCCACAAAAGCAGTCTTTTCGCGGTCGATGTCGTCGACAGCAATTTGCTAGTACCCTGAGCGAAGGCCGATGGAGGAAAAATACTCAGCGCCATGAAGGCAATCCAGGGCGTCGTCAATGCGCGGTAGCGGGTAGACGTCTTACATAGTGATCCGGTTGAGATGTCGGTAATCGACGCTGAATTGCCATCTGTTGTCCTTTTTCTTTACAAGAACAACAGGGGAAGCTCATGGACTGGAAGGTGGCTCAACTATGTTTTTGGCGAGCATCTTCTTGACTTTCTTTTGAATGATCTGACGCTCCGCAGGAGAAACGCGGTACGGCCGTCGATGTACCGGAGATGCATCGCCAGTGTTAATTCGGTGCTTCACAATGCTGGTTCGACCTAACGGACGGTTACAGAAGTCAAACTCGTCAAAGTACGATTCTAGGACGTGACGGAGCTCGTCAGTTTGATGCGGCAAAAGGTCCACCGCGATCCTTTCTTTCACATTAAAAGATGGACACTCTGTCGAGGAAAAGGCTTGCGTGCAGTTGAGGCGACGCACATAATTGGGGTACAAAGCTGAGATGACGCAATCCTCAAAGGGTGTCAGCGTGGCGAGGGCTATTCCACACGGAAGCACTTGCGGACACAGAGCAAAGTTCAGCAAAGGGATGCAAGCACGGTTTTCCTGTAACGTAATAATAGTGTGCGGAAAAGTAACACTGCGAGTCAGAAGGATGAATGTAATGGGCGCGAGCACATAGTCTCCATCAGGTACAGGTGGCGACGCTGTTACGGCAATTCAGGTAACTGTTTGCGGTGACAAACGGACATGTTCCGAAGAGCAGAGACGAACTTGGGGCGGACTGGGCGTATCAGGCGTACAGGGCAGGTCAAGTTGCATTGTGCTAGCTGAACGGTCAATGAGGGCCGAATGGACGGACAAAAAGTCTAGACCGAAGACAACATCATTGGTGCAGTTGGTGAGAACAGTGAAGAGGACGGAGGTTTGATGTCCGGCTATAGTAACGCGTTCTGTGCAGACACCAACGATGGCAGTTGCACTGCCATCAGCAACATGAACACATTGTGAAGGGGCTGGAGTCAAGACTTTCTTTAAGTGGTCACGAATGTGCGAGCTCATAACAGAAATTTGGGCGCCAGTGTCGACTAAAGCTTTAACAGGTAAACCATCAAACCATCCACTTTTACTTGAGTCAAGTTCTGGTTGGTCGGGAGGGTCAACAGAGGAATTGTAGGGCAAGTCGTAGCAGCAGCGTCACCTCCATAAGCTGCACCAGTTAGTTTCCCGAAGGAGACCGTCGGGCAAAGGACGGGGATGGGGAACGGGGTGGCGGAGGAGACCGCAAAAATCTACGTCGTGGTGAAGGCGAGCGGCTGTACTGGGCAATGGTGGTGGTGGTCATGTCGCAATGAGCTGAGTCATCACGACGGATTGGTTCTTGGCAAGAAGGGCGGGCTGATGTGTCGAAGTTCGTGAAGTTAGGGTGTGTGCGCAAGGGCGAGATCCACGTGCCTCGGCAATGACGCGAAATGTGTCCCACTCGTTCGCAACGGAAGCAAATTGGCCGGTCGTCAGGCGTCCTCCATGCGTTTGGATCTCGGTTGCGTGGAGCAGGATGCCGGTAGTGCTGGCGTGTGTTCAAGGTAGGCGGATGGACATCGGGTCGGTGCACAGAACAAATCGTCTGAAGGCCCGCGTTTGCCAATTCTTGGCGCACAATGCTCTGTATGAGGGATATGGTGGGCTGAAGATCATTCGGCGTCAGAACCCTGAAGGGTGCTGGTGACATCACTTCAATTTCGCGTCGAACGACCCTCGTAATGTAAGCAGAGGGTGGATTGGTCTGGGTCTTAAAATGAAGGTCCTCACAAGTTAATGTGACCGCGGTGTTAAGGAGACGGATGAAGTGGTGAGCAATGCGATGGCTTTTAGCCTCTTGGAAGTGTCGGCACTCCTTAATAATGTCTTGATATGTCGAGCAGCCTTTAAATACAAGAAGGCTAAAGGCATCAGCGATACCCTTGAGTACTTGTGCAACCTTGTCAGCTTCAGTCATGGTGTTATCAGCTTTACGGCAGAGGGTCAAGACATCTTGAATATAGGCCAGGTAAGACTCCATGGATGTCTGAACACGGTTACCAAGCTCTTTCTTAGCGGCCTGCCTGCACCCGGCAGAGTGGCCGAACAACTCGCGCAACTTCTTCTTACAGACGTCCGAGCTGGTGACCTCTTCCGCGTTGTTGCTGAACCACACCTTGGCCGTACCTTTCAAGTAAAAGATAAGGCTTACCAGCATCATGATTGGGTCCCTTCTGTGGTTTTCCTTCACGATCTCGTAGACCTGAAGCCACTTACCAACGTCTTCGCCGTCAGTGCCCGAAAATTTGCCAGAATCACCGGGTGGAGTGGTCACAATGACCACATGTGAGGTGGGCGCCGTTGATGCGCGAGGCGTGGCTGTTGGCGAAGCATCCCTGTCGGTAGACATGTGAGAAGCGGCAACTTGGCGTCCGCTGCGAAGCTCCGTTGTGCTTTGCTACCCGGCACCTTCCACCAAAATGTTACGGGAGGGTACACAGAGAAACGAGGTTACAGCTAAGATATATTTCGCCAAGCCTAAGCCAAGATGGCAAGCCAGAGCGTGCCCCATATCTCAGAATCACGTCTTCTTTCTCGCTGTCTGCCTTAAATCTTCAGCGTGATGTAGTCTCGTAACAATATATTCATCATATAGAAATACCGCCAACCAGCAGTCAATCGAAGGACTAAACCAGAGGTGCCACAGCCGGACTAGAGGAGCGGCACCCGCGCACTCTCTTACGGCCTGCGCTTCGTGCCTAGTTTCCACGTTTCACCGAACCTCGGTAAATCTAGCTAAAACTGAGGAGCTAGGTTACGCCCAGCGAGTTGAACGTGGCAATCTTTTCTGATCAGATAGTGCTGAAAGTGAGTCTTTCTGTTACTAGTTCTAAAGACGATAGTCTTTCTTGGGGTACTTCGATGCAAAAATGTTGGTATGTCTTTGGTACATTTGTCTGTTTGTCTGTCGTAACGATACCCCAAACCGTCTCGAACGGTCAACCCTCGCCGCCACGCGCACCCGTAATGCTCAAGTTTCAGCATTCATACTTTTGTGATTGTCAATTAAAAAGCAATTATTGCGGATATCTGAGGCACCATAACAACACGTAAATATTTTGTATGCGTGTCTACATTAGTGAACGCATACATAAGGAAGGAAAGAAAATTGCAGGAAAAGAACGGCAGGGAGATTAACCAGCCTATAGGCAGCCGGTCTGCTACCCTGCGCATGGAAGGGGGATATGAAAAATAGACAGGAGACAGGGAAGGGAGATAAACACAGCACATTCGGCAGCACACGCGTCCGCACCCAGTTAAATACATAAGTAATTCTAAGGACAACGCTGCGCTGACAATGAAACACGATGCTCAAAAAGGCAAGTGTTTTCAACGCTTTGCTAAGACGACACGGTGGTGGCACCTGCCCGACGCTTTCCGTTTTCGCCTTATTGCCTCCGTGACAGATGCGCACGCCTTCTTTCGTTTTCGCAGATAACTGCCGGATAGCGCTCGTGTCTAACGTACCTCAATGCGCTCGTTCACGTTTGCTGCACGGATCGAGACTCACTAACGCAGTGCCTTCAGAACTCAATTAAAATACTTGCTCATGCAGAACATCCAATAAACGTTTTGTTTACTCTCTCCAGTTCAATACTATCGTCTTTCGACGACATTTGCAGTTAACCCGGCAGATACGGGGCCAATATTTTTATTGCGATAGCAATGATGTGTACACTCTTGGCTGAATTTAGCTGCCAGCGTTTGCGTTGGCGTGGACGTCAAGTGCCGTATATGTATATATATATATATATATAGAGGAAAACGCAAGAAAGAAAAAAAAACTTGGAAAAAGACTGCGGTGCGGGTAATCGAAAGTGAGACCTCCGCGTTGCGAATGCGAGGCATTAACCACTGAGTCACCGAGAGGCAACTCCTTGAACATACAAACGGGAAGCTATTTATATCTGCCACTTACGGCTGTTGGCGGGCATCTCGAGGGGGAACTATCGTGTTTTCAGCATGATGAGTATGATGGCGCAATGAGCACGCGGCTAGAGAGCCTACATGACCACTTTGTTTAGGGCGGATACATCTCAATAAGTGCCCTAAAAAACTCTTCCAAGATCAGTGGGAAACCGGGCACGCTGTTGCCAGCTTCCACCAAATTTATCATAATTTGTTTCTGCAGCGCCATTTCGGGGCCCGCCGCTTAATACCACCTCCCCCTGTACACGTGAGGTTCGCATTGACTTGCAGTGAACTTTCAAAAGCCCTTTTAGGCTAATATTTTATTAAGGCGAAAGCCCTCGAAACATCAGGTGTAAAATGTCAGTGGCATCCGGCGTCGGCGTCAACATGAAGTATTAGATGCACCAAGCGCGAAACTTATTTTTTACAAATACCTCACAGGCTCCAAGTAGGAGCATTAATTGAGGGGGGCTATACAATAGTGATATAAAAAGAACACAAAACAACCGAAAAGAATTCAAAAGCCACGTATTATATAATTGCTAATATGTTCGATAACATACACGTAGTAATATGACACTAATATGCTTTATACATTTTATACATGAACGGTTCGAGATGTCAATGTACAATGATCGAACACGAACATAAAATAGATGCTTAGGAAACACAGTCATACATAGTATTTTATTCCTAAACGCCGCGTGATCATTAATGCATACCACATCATCAGGAAGGTTATTTTATTTAACTATGGCACGTGCTAGTACGCATGCGTTAGATGCTTGGGTGCGGCCAAAATTATGAACAAAACTATGCTCATTATGAAGCCTGCGAGATTTGCGATGGGGCTTTGTTAGTGACAATTATTTACGTGCGTGCTGTAGATGACTTTATGGAATAAACATAGAGTAGGTGTCTTCCTGCGCAATTCCAGGGATGGTAGTAATAACAAAGCCTCGATGTTAGCCAAACTAGAATAGCGATTGTAGTCACGCGCAATGAAACGTGCAGCGTGGTTTTGCACAGATTCTGGTGAGTCGATGGCATAGGCTTGGTGAGGTGACCAGATGGTTGATGCGTATTCAAGTTGTGGACGGACAAATGTTTGATATGTAAGTTTACGTGTTATTAATGGCGCCTTATGAAGCTCACAGTTCAGGTATCCCAGTGTGCGCGATACTGTGGCAGTAATTTTTTCAATGTGCGTTGGCCTAAACTGATTCGGAGTGAAGTTAATGTCAAGGTTCTTATCGTGGTCTGTTGCCAATATTGGTTTATTCTTGAGGGAAAATATGCAAGTCGAGTTTGACTGCTTTCGGCTGAATTTCATTAGTTTACATTTTGCAGTGTTTACCGTGATCTGCCACTTTGAGCACGAGAATGTGATTAGGTCAAGGTCTTGTTGTAATGCCAGATGGTCTTCTGGACTAATAATTTTGCGGTATATGATGCAATTGTCGGCGAACTGACGGATGTTTGATGAGATATGATATGGAATGTCATTATTGTAGATGAGAAGTAATAAAGAACCCAGAACACTGCCCTGAGGAACTCCAGAAGTAACGTCAGACAATGAAGATGAGGTGTTACTGACCCATGTAGACTGCTTGCGTGACGATAGAAAGTTTTGGAGCCAAGATGTGGTTCGAGAGCCAAGAGTAAGGAAAGACAGTTTAGTAAGTAAACGACAATGTGCGACACGATCGAATGCTTTAGAAAAGTCAACGTATATACAGTCTGTCTGTGAGTTTTCATCCATATTATAATGAAGATCAAGAGTGAATTCCAGAAGCTGGGTTTCTCAAGACAAACCCTTTATTAAGCCATGCTCTTGGGGAAAAAAGTCAGATTTTTTTCTAAATGCTGGGCAATATTAAATGCAATGATGTGTTCAAGTATGTTGCCAGGAATGCTAGTAAGGGATATGGCTCGATAGTTGTTTACATCACTTTTATTTCCAGATTTGGAGATAGGTATCACCTTGCCAATTTTCCAATCAAGTGGAAGGGTACCAGTGGATAATGATTGATTAAAGATGTGATGAAGGATTAAACTGGAAGGAATATTGGTTAGTTTACAATTCTAGTGTTGATTCTTATATTACCAGGGCTTGTAGATACTTTAGGTTTCTTTATCACGGATGCGATACCTTCGACTGTTAATTCAATGCAGTTCGTGTACCTATATCGGTGATACTAGAAATATTTGAGCAGTTTTATTTTGTAAATACCGATGTAAAGTATTGGTTTAGACTTCAGCACATTTTTTTTCTTTTATCAAACAACCTTTTCCAGCTTGTAGTGCTGTGTTATTTGGAGAGGGAGTCGGATAAACAGCATGCCCAATTTCTTTGGGATTGGTAGTCATCAGAGACTCTAATTCATGAAAAAACTTATTCTTAGCTTTACGAACGGCGTTAAAGCATGCGGTTTCTCAGGTTTTTTTGTGTTTCGGCCAATGTGCAGGAATTTTTAGTCGTTTAGCTGTTTTATAAAAGCGTTTTTTATTTTGTAGAGTTCGCAGAGATCTGTATACTATGGCTTTGACACGTTAAATATTAATAGAATTAGTGGTGTATGAGCATCCATTATTGCCAGTTACTTGTGTTTGAAGGTTGTCCAGTTTTCGTCGATGGTACGGGAGGCGAAAGTGGGCAGAAATTTATCAATGAACGTCTGGGGTCCCGAGTTAATGGCCATACAATTGGCTTTCTCATATTTGAAGATGCGCTTAGGAGTAGTGGCTCGTGAATGTGAGGGAATAGTAATAGTTAGGTTGAAGATTTCGTGGTCACTTAACCCATCAATGACAGAAATGGCACAATTAACCTGGAGATTCGACGCCAGAATGATATCGAGGGTGTCGATTCCTTGGGTAGGTTGGTCTACAAACTGAAAAATTAAAGATCGAGGGTGAGTTTAATGAATTCATTCAAGGATTGAGAGCGAGAAGTTAAAAATGGCCAATTATTGTCAGTGTAATCAAAATCACCCTCCAACAATACAGTTGGTTTGGAATATTTTTCTGAGGTAGCTTCGAGATTGGCACGAAAGTCGGAAATGAAGGAAGCAGCACTGTCTTGTGGCCTGCAAAAGACTCCTATTAATGAGTTGGTGAAGGATGACGTGATGCAGACCCATAGAATCTCCAGCGGGATGGGAATGTCTACAATAAAGAATGTTATGCTGTTGTTAACGGCAATGAAAACGACAACTCCTTTTTTACATTCCCGGTCTTTGCGATAGACCACGTAGTCAGTGTTTGGTAGAATCTCTTGAACTAAGGTACCCGAATTAAGCTAAGTGTCTGTTAGAGCTAGTATATCTATTCGCAGTTTTTAAGATGGGATTTCAGTTCAACTTGTTTCGACAGAATGTTGCGTATGTTAGTAGAGGGTAAAGATATACGTTGCGGCGCATTCTTTCGCGCTGTCATTGTGAAAAACGCATGGTATTTGCCGTGTTATTCCGTTCTAGTTATCGCGTAGATTGAACAACTGCGCATGCCATGGCATCGTAAAATTATGTGTTATTATCAATTCGCAGCTTATCAACGTGCAGTTTGTATGGCATGCCCTTTGATTTCACTAAATCGCGCCAGTTCTTTCTAGCGACTTGCGTCTGCAAGGAAAAATCTTCGCGTACTGCTAGTTTGCTGCCTTTCAGCTTGAATTCATTTTCTAAGACGCTCCGTTTGTCCTTGAAGAGCGTAAACTTACTGATAACTGGCCTGCACTTGTCAGCGTTTTACATTCCAAGGCGAGCTGAACGTTCGATATGCGATGGTTGCATACTTATCCCAAGGTTCAGTGAACACAATTCTATCACTTTTTTTTTCGCAGACGACCAGTTTTCATCATACACATCAGGTATACCGAAAAAAAGTAGATCTAAACACACGAGCCGATTATCAGCGTCATCGGAGCGTGATTCAATAGTTTTCAGTTTGCCATTTATACAAACAACGGACTCCGGTGACCCTGAAGAATTTAATTGGCTCTTTTCTATCGTTTCTGTGTAAATCTCGAGTGCACAAAGTCTGGCTGCCAACTGATTTAGCTCTACATCTACAGAAGCTTGCTAATTTTTCAAGGCTTGAAGATCTTTGCGAATGCTTTCTTGGCCTGCTTGAATTGTTTGAACGGTCACTAAACAGTCGCTAGAACCTCGTCAGCATCAGGCCCAGGATTAGACTTGATATTCCCGCAAAGCAGTAAATAAAGGTATATCACCAACAAATGCAGCGACACTATGCCTACAATTCGTCAACACACATATACACTTTCTGGGGCACAACACCACAACTAGGAAGGGGTCGTCGCTCGTGACATAGCAGTAAGAGTGGTCTAAATAACCAACCTGGAACAACAATAAGGGTGAGTGTTCCATCGCAGAATCGGTGCTGTGCCCAGGCGGAAGGTCATGAATGAGTGCTTCATATAGCGTGTCCGGTTTGCTGATAGCAGAATCACGTGTTGAAGATGCTAGTGGCGAGGTGAAATTGTCGTGGTAGTCGTGGTAGTTTATTGTCGTGGTAGTTTATTAAAAGCAATCCAAGCAAATTTTGGAGATACCTTCGCACTAGCAATAATACACAGTCGCACACGGATTCAGGGGAAAGAACGGAAAAGGCTAACGAATACAACATTTTTTTCCAATCAGTGTTCACGACTGATAATGGTGCCACTCCTCCAGTATTATTCCTCGATTCGCCAAGCATCGATCACCCAGAAGTCACAGATACAGGAATACCGAACTTGCTTCTTAACTTAGATCCTAAAAAATCGAGTGGTCCAGATGATATTCCTAACGAGTTCCTTAAGCGGTACGCGGAATGGTGTAGGAAGTTTCTTGGGTTATTCTTTCGAAAGTCGCTTACTTCATCCCAGCTGCCAGATGACAGGAAGATTGCAAAAATAATACCTATTCATAAATCAGGAGAACAGTCATTGGTTTCAAATTACCGGTAGATATCCCTCACTAACATTTCATGTAAGCTACTAGAGCATATCATCCTCAAACACATAACTGTTTTTCTCGAGAAAATAAAATTTTTGTCTCCTAATCAACACGGATTTCGTAGTGGCCTGTCCACTGTTACGCAGCTAACGGAGGTAGTTCATGATCTAGCTTCTACCATAAATAATCGTGGCCAAACAGACATAATTTTACTTGATTTCTCTAAGGCTTTCGATTGCGTATGTCACAGAAAGTTACTAATTAAACTGAAAAGTGCGATAGGAGAGGGGTTATTGTTTTCTTGGATAGAAAATTTCCAAACAAATCGCTCACAGTTCGTGCAGTATGAAGGTCATATATCAAACATAGTCCCCGTAACTTCTGGGGTCACTCAAGGTTCCGTCTTGGGACCCCTATTATTTTTAATTTTCATAAATGACCTCACGTCAAACATTAACTGTAATATCAAACTGTTTGCAGATGACTGCATTATTTATAAGGAGGTAACCAGCTACACATACCACATTAATCTCAATGAACGTCTAACCAAGCTAGCAGATTGGTGCGCTAAGTGGCAAATGTCCATCAATGTGAAAAAATCTGCAGCTATGACGGTAACACGTAAGCAGAATCCATCGCAATTTATCTACACCATTCATGGTTCATCTACACCAATTCATCTTCACCATTCATGCCCCGCCGCGGTGGTCTAGTGGCTAAGGTACTCGGTTGCTGACCCGCAGGTCGCGGGTTCGATTCCCGGCTAAGGCGGCTGCATTTCCGATGGAGGCGGAAATGTTGTAGGCCCGTGTACTCAGATTTGGGTGCACGTTAAAGAACCCCAGGTGGTCAAAATTTCTGGAGCCCTCCACTACAGCGTCTCTCATAATCAAATGGTGATTTTGAGACGTTAAACCCCACAAATCAATCAACCATTCATGGTTCACCACTGACTAATGTTGTGCAGCATAAGCACTTAGGCATTACAATAACGTCTGACCTGAGATGGAATACACACGTAGCTAACGTCACTGCGGCCGCACTGCGTAAACTTTTCTACCTAAAAAGACGACTTAGAATTGCACCAGCGCCCGCAAAACTCTTGGCTTATACCATGTTCGTAAGACCAGTATTAGAATATGCCAACGTAGTTTGGTTTCTTTATACGCTAAGTGGTATTAGTAAATTAGAGGCAGTACAACGCAAAGCCATACGGTTTGTACACAACAAGTTCAAACGTACAGATTCTCCCACTAACCTTCTGGCTTCTTCTGGCATTGAAAAACTAGCTACTAGGGCAAAAGAGGCACGCCTGAGGTTCTTGTACCAGTTGTTACATGGCCACTACAAGGTAGATGTGTCTAAGTACGTCACATTTTCACAGTCACGCCCTACTCGTCATAAGCACAAATACAGTCTGCAAGAATACTCCTCAAACAGTGACGTCTTTGGAAAATTGTTTTTCCCACTAACAATACGCGAATGCAATAAACTGAATGCAAATGCTACTAATGCCGACACACTATCCACATTCACCACAGTGTTAGAAACCATGCGTAATCTACAGTAGTGCTTCAATGCTTCACATACCTTTGCTATTTTCCTCTTTTCTTTTTCTTTTTTGCACGGCGCACTGTAGCAGGCCAGAAGGTACCGGGTGAGGCTTATGTATGTCAGTTGGAATGTTATTGTTTGTTCTTCATGAATGTATACTACCTGCAATGTGCCCTCTGTAATGACTCCAACATTGGAGTCGACAGTATTGCAAATAAATAAATACATAAATAAATTAGCATCGGTGGCCGACCGTCGGCATTGTCAGCATTTATGTGGCATGGCACCGTACTCGATGAATCCTTAGCCGCGCCAAGCAAGAGGACCACCTGGAACAACAGCAAGGGTGAGTGTTCCATCGCATAATCAGTGCTGTGCCCCCTGTTTCATCGCAGAATCGGAGTCGGTGGTGTCGTCCAGCATCGGTGTCAACACGCTACTTGCATGAACCTTGAAACATAACCGTCGGCGGTGTCTAGCATCGCCGTCAAGATGTTACATGCATCAAGCTCGTAACGTAACCGTCGGTGGCATCGTCTGCATCAGCGTCAACACGTTACATGTATCAAGCTCCAAACGTAATAGTCGGTGGCATATCTAGCGTCGACGTCAGCGTGAACACTTAGGTGCATCAAGCGCGAAATGAAACCAACGGTGGCGTCCAGCGTCGGAGTCAACACGTTCTCTGCATCAAGCTCAAAACGTAACTATCAACCCGTCCATTCGTGCGTGTGTGCATTCGTTCAACCATCCGTCCACCCGCCCGCTACGCCCCACTCGTCATCGCTCACCTTGTGGATATGCTGTGAATTTTCAAGCACGCAGCTCCTTAAAGCGTGAATCACCAGGTTTGACCATTTTGAACTGACAATTGCAATGCGCAGATGAGGCGCTCATGATCACGTCTGCCAAAATTTTCAACGCTACACGTTGCGGAAATAGGCCAAATTTCAAGATGAGTGCTGCTTTTCCTACCTCTTGCGGGCACGCACCCAGAGAGTGAGGGAATGACCTGCGCGTATTAATGGCCCTACATGCATGGCAATGCACTGACGATGGTCCTCCACGTAGATGACTATGCCCTGACGTTTCCAACAGAGGGACGTGACATGGCAAAAATTATTTATCACAGCATGCGTAGTTCATGTATTTGTTGCCTGAACAGAATAATAAATCTCTAAATGAGTAAAGAAAAGAAATAAGAGAATGTAAGCATTCTCTTTTTTCACTTTTTCCCCGTCACTTGCAATGATATGTGGGGATAATGGGCCGGCAATTCACATGCGTTCGTGTCCCCGCGATTCCGCGGTCAGCGCATTGAGCAAACAACAGCAGTGGAATGCTCCTACGTGGTCGTGTATTCGTTGTGCTCAACTATTCTACCGCGTCTAAGCCAGCGTTTCCAAAACATCACGCAGAAACAGGCAGTAAACCTCAAAACGCTGGTCAAACAAAAAAAAACGCTGATCGCGTACCCGGGGGCGGGGATTGTTGGGGCACGTCATGCGTACGTGACCTCTTGGTCGGATGCCAGAGAAGGTAGGAAAAAGCTTTGACTTTCGAAGAATACGCGGAGGAGCGGCAAGGATTTCGAGCTCACCTCCTCTCATCCTTGGTTCGCTACGCTAAAAAAACAGTTTTTCAAGCTATTAATGTACCGATTCAAAAACATTTGGGGCAAAATGTTCCTCACCGGACACCCAAAAACTTCCTAAGTCTAACTATAATTTCGTATGGAGCCTGATGAGTGGCTCTTTCAGGAGTAGGTCAGTTGTCCCCTGTATATATGCAAGTATGTATTAACCATATCACAGCATATTCACGGAGAAAGTTATGAGAAGTCGGGTGATTATTCACAGGGTTTTATCGGTGAACCGTGAATCATTCGCTGGCCGCGTTCATTCGTTGGCTGTCTGTCTGTTTCGCGCACGGATGGATGGATACACGGACGGACAGATGCACGGACGAATGGATGCATGATGGATGGACAGACGTACGAATGGACGCATGGACAGATGAACGGACGGATGGAATCAAGAACGAATGGAGGGATGGATGCTTCGCCCCACTTAATATCGTTGATATGCCACGATTTTAATTTGCGCTACCTGGGACTTTGATGTATGGAATGCTTTGTGTAGCCACCGACGTTGGTCGACACGGACGATTACATTTCACGCTTGACGCATCTACGGTTTCGTGTTGACGTATACGCTGTACGACACCCAGGATTACACTTCACGCTTAACGTATCTACTGTTTCGTGTACACGCCGACGCCGGATGCCACCGACGGAAACATTTCAAGCTTTATGCATCTACAGTTTCGTTTTCACACCGACGCTGGACGCCACCGACGGACACATTTCACGCCTGATGCATCTACTGCTTCGTGTTGACAGCGACGCCGGGCCATATTCTCGAAGATGAAATGGAGCCAGGCGTACACGTAGTGCCGGCCACATTATGGCGCCATAGCGCAGAATTGTCGTCTGGCAACATCGTGTTTTTGCGGGTGGAGGAGCATTGGCAGCATGTATACAGTGTACCAAAGACTGGAACCACCCTAAAAGAGGCAATCATGTAGGCTTCCTAGCGGCGGCTCTCATCTCTCACGCGTATTTTGGCCCGCAGAGGGGAGGGGAGTGGACGATCTCTCGCGCACGCTTATCTCGTGGTGGCCAGGAGAGGAGAATAGTACGTCTTGGCTAGCTTGGGCACTGGAACGATTCTGTTGCAGTTACCGGGTGCACAAAGGTCAATGCAGTCACTGCTATCTCCGTTCGCGAAAGGCGCGCGCTTTTGAGACACAGCGAAGTAACAATTGAGGCGCTTATTCGCGTTCATCTTTATTTGTGAGTACGGTTTGTGCGTCATTTGTGCGTGAGAAACGCGGGGCATGTTTCGATCTGCTTTCCATTCTGCGCGTGACCTTCCGAAATGATGCTATTGCGTTCATTGCTTCACCCTTGCGGCAGAGCTGTGACTTCTGTTTTAGTACGCAACACATACAAGTCAAATTTTATTGGAGATCAAGTCCCCGATACTCGTCTCTGTAGGTTATTTTATAAGAAACAACTATCTTTTTATTTATAATTAACGTGTGCTGGTTTCCTCCTCTATTCAAAAAAGTGCGCGCGTGCTGCTCTTCCACTACGGCCATGGGGCGGCTACTTACGTCGACTACTACTACTACTACTACTACTACTACTACTACTACTACTAAATAGATTGCGGATGCACCATCGACGGCTTAGGGAGCTTCGCCCCTGAAACTATGGACCGTCCCACCGAAGGAAACCCTGACTGAATTCGAAGCAGCAGTGGTGCGCATGGCGTTGACCCAATTGAAACAGGCGTTGACGCGGGTTCTGGAAGAATTTTTAGATGCGGAGCATCTAATACTCGAGGCTTGTAGTGCGGCGCCGTCCGCAAGCTTCCTCCTCCTTCTTCCACCATCTGTGCATCCCTTCCTTCTCTACACACCGCGCGCGCTTCACTCCTCCACCATCTGTGCAGCCTTCCTCCTCTACACACCGCGTGCGCTTCTCCTCTTCACGAACATTCGCTAGCTGTATAATGTAGCGCGCATGCGCCGTCACGCTTCGAGAACATCGGCAGCTGACGCGCGCGCATGCGCCGTCGCGCTTCGAGAACATCGGCAGCTGACGCGCACGCATGCGCCGTTGCGCTTCTCCCCCTTCTCGAACATTCGACAGCTGACAGTGCATGCGCCGTCGCGCTGTATATATACTCAAGGTCGGCGCTCGCTCGCTCAGTTGGCGCTCGTCGGTTGGTTTGTACGGCGCGTCGACGTCCAAGGTCGCGGTGAAATGAATTTCAACGAATCCACAAACACAATGATCGACGTCCCTTCGACCAGCGCCGCCCTTTCGCATACGTGTGTACGTGTTCACTCATTTAACACCCCCTCCTACAACGACGTTAACCAATTTAGCCATCGACCCAAGTAAGTCGCAATTTAACACCCCATTTCACAACCACGTTAACCAATTTAGCCATCGACCCAAGTAAGTCGCACTTTAACACCCCGTTAACCAATTATATGCTCCGCATCCTCCTCTGTGTTCCCCCGAGGGAAGCTGCGGGCAATTTTTTTTTTGAAGTGAAACTTGGTGTAGAGTTTACTCAAGCAAACGTTTGTTTGAAACGCTGAAACATAGAGGGCGGGACGCGTTGAAGATGCTTGCACTCGGCTTCCTTGCTTCGCGTCTCATTGGTGTTACCCGCTCGCTTTCTGTATTTTCGACCGCGATAGGTGTTCTCGACTCACACCACATCAGTGTCACTGGTTTTCCACTGATGACGCTGGCGTTCGGCTTCCCTGGCTCGCGCCTCGTTGGTGCTGACGTCGCCACTTGCGGACGCGATAGGCTTTGTTAACCTTCGCAACGCCGACGACAGCCGAGAAAGGTGCGCGCACACTAGCGGAAAGCAGGCCATGATGGCGTACCACCCATCGTCACGATCACGCGGCAAGCAGCGGCGCGCTATTCACATTGTCGGTGCCGCGAGATTTTCGAGGCGCGCGCAGCACACGCACCCACTGGCTCGCGGCTTCTCGCTTACTCGTTGATAGTTGGTCTTCAAGACTTCACTGTGCCACTTTTCACGATTTGGCGCACAGGCGATTAGGCTTTTTTGCACACGCCCTCATCTCCACCTGCAGGCAACTCTACCTAATATGCTCACTCATCACACTCGGTGCGCTCCTCGCAGGCCCTATCAAGTCATGCTGGCACGCACCTCCTGATGATGTTCACCTCAGATGGATGGCGACCATAGTATACTTTCACAAAGGTCGTCGTTCAACTTCTTCCAGAGCCTGCCACCAGAGACCCACTGGTTCCCGATGGCCCATACACGTTGACAAAGTGGACTTCTCGAACAAACACTCTATAATTTCTTGTTCATGTACATACATAGTGCCTCTGCCTCTTCTTCTTTTGTATATACCTTTTAAATCACGTGAGGTGCTGGGGAGGGGGCGGTGTGTGCCATATCACCTTCATCATCATCATCCTCACTCATTAGTCACTGCGCTGCGCCTTTCGCGCTGCTCATGCTTAAGGCTGGTGCACACCGGCGACTAGCAGCGGTCGCGCGACCATTCGCGTGACTGGCGACCAAAAAGCGGCTGATGTTCACACCGGCAGAGGCTGCATGCGAGTGGCTGGAAGTCGCAAAGCTGGAGAGTCACGTCTGGATCTCGTTATCAGCGAGAACTCTAGAGACCGGCACTGATCAGCTCATCACCGGTAGCTCAGTGAGCGGAGCAAACCAAGCGCACTACATTTGTTTTCGTCTGTTTTCGCACAGCGTTTCCAACAGCGTCAAGGCGTTCTATTCAAGCGAAGAACAAGATATTGTAATGGTGCTAGTGCACTGTTCCATGGTGTCAGCGCTGGCAACATAGATATGTCCAAAGAAAAGGAAAAGCCGGTGATGGGTGGGACCGTTTCATTGATCGCGAGAGTTGGCCGGCCATGCAAGCCGCCTACCTGCCGAGCTGCACTGAGACGACGAGGAGTATTTCCGAGAGCCGTACGCCTTCAATGCAGCCCGAACTCGTCTCGAACGCGTCTCGAACGCGTCTCGAATGCGATGTCTTAAGTCTTTGCCAAGGCGTGAAGCCCACATGCGTTCCAAACGCGCTGCATTGAAGGCAGTGACAAGTCAAGTTCAAGACAAAAAATGATTCTGAATACGGGCGAAAGATAGTGCACAATCCATTTTCTCTTTGTTTTCATGGTGTTTAGCTTCTTGCGAATGCCACCACGTAAATTTGACACTTTGCTCGAACTACTGCACCCCGCCATCTCCAAGCCAAGTATTCCGTGGTGGCCATGGTGCCACAGACCCAGAAGAACGCACTTGTTTGTATCTGGCGGCAGTAGGCCAGCGCAATGAATAAAAACAAAAAACGTTCAGCATCGCTGATTGGCTCCAGCCGCTTTGCGACTGCAGTCGCGCGACTGTAAAATTGGTCAGGAACCGACTAGCCAAAGCCGGTGCTTTGCGACCGTTTGTGACTGTTCGCGACTGTTTGCAACCAGTCGCAAATAGGCGCGTGACCGCTGCTAGCGCTGCTAGTCGCTGGTGTGCACCAGCCTTAAGAGTTCGAGGCGAGAGCTAGACAGAAGTTCTCGCGCCTCGCGACTAGGACGCAGGCTAGCGGTCACCGCTCCGCTTTCATCCTGAAGAATAAAGTGGCAAGATCTCAGGCGTCTCTCTGTCTCTCACTGCAATGTGGTTGAAGACAGGGGCAGAATTCTCGCAGCAGTTCAACGCCTCCTGTAGTTGAGCTATAGATGGAATCTTGTGCTATATGCGTCATCTATTGTTGGTGTTCGTAGAAGTTTCTGTCTTTCATTTTTTTCTTGTACCTTTTACACGTTTTCGAAGGAAAAATGCATCGCGTAAATGTCGCTTATGAAAGGAATAAAATTGTTAGCGAGGTCGCGTCGCGAGTCGGTGCGACACTTGCTCCCCAGGCTGCCGTGAGGAATATAATAATCGAGAACGAGGTAAGGCTTGGGCAAGTCGTGCATTTATCGTTGAAATTGGTGTTTGTGTAGCTCTTATTGTGGTGGTGTGTGTGCTGAGCAGGAAGGCCTGAGTTCGTTTTAGAGTATTGCTCAAACCGCTTGTTCCAGTGCCATTAGGAGCGGTATGTGCTGACATGTTACATTGCGGTCGAGTACGATAGCAACATAGCCAAACAACGGGACAGCGCTCTCCTAATATCACATCACATTTGGAAACACTTTATTAAGCCGTTATTAGCTTATCGTCTAGGCGGTGTAAGAATAATCAGGTGCTCCATTGCACAAATGCGTCCCCGTTGAAAACGTGCTTGTGGTGTGTGTCACAAAGAAGGGAAGTTCGTAATGTCGGCTGCTTTAATGTCCTAGTCATGACCAGTGAGATGTTGAAGCAGCTTTTATGAAGCCAAGAACCACCGAAGTTTCTGACACCGAAGTGCGGTCGCTTGGTTGACGTTCTACATTATGTATTCGGAGGTCGTAATGATAACTGTCGGTTTTTTCTTGGCTTTCAATTTGCAGACAGGCGAGTTGCTTGGCTACTTCGCTGCATTGTAGGTAGATGGTGACGTCAACCTTTTCTTCGTCGGTGACGTTGAGTAGCAAAACATCGAGCGTCGTCACCAGCTCTATTCTGCAGACAAACTTGTGTGGCGTCATATGCATTCTTTCTACCATGACCATCTTGTACGCGAAGGTCACCTACAAAAAGATGGCATCAAACGTACTGTGTTGGACGTCGACGTGGCTTACATGGCCAGCATGTTGGTGATAGTCTTATCAAGAATCTTGGTAACACCATCAGTTTTTGCACGTAGGCTGCAGTTTGGCGGTGGTTTGCTTTGCTGTAATTTATTATCACCTCGGTAAAGCCATCAGTAACGGCTGTACTTCTGGCGGCGATAAGGAGGCGTGAGAGATCATTATGCAGGGTGATGCACTATGTAAAGAACTTGAATACTTTCACAGTGATGCCTTCGGGCATAGCTGTTGTTTTGGCGTAGTGGGCGGGGTATTCGCTGTCTATAACGTTAGACTTGTTTCCTACAGTCGACATTGAGAACAGCCCAAGTTGGTCCAAACAGACCTGCTGCAATGGTTGGAGAGGAGGTTCAAAAGGCTGCAGTAGTCCCGCTAACCGTGGTGGTGTTTTGCGTCAACAACTGTCATTGCATGCCCTGAAAAAATGAGCAACGACGGCGGTACAGCCTGACCAGTATAGTATTTTTTTGTGTCCTGGCAAGTGTGTGTCAAAAACCATGGTGGAAAGCCGTCAGGTCGTCATGCGGGGCCTGGTCAACTTCTAGTCACAAAGCCGACGCCACAAAAATGAGGTAGTTGACAAAGGCTGTCACGAAGTTCTCACGAGGGCATCGTTTTTTTTAAAATGACGCTGAATTTCACTAAAACATTTCACTAAAAATTACAACCCTGTGATTTCTGGGTTGGCTTGCTCTTAATGAGCAGTCTTTGGCACCTATGGTACCCGAGAAGCAACATTGATCCTGGTCATCCTGCAAAGATGGCTCGATGGGGGCACGAGCCAGGCAGTCGGCATTGGAGTGCTTTCTTCCATACTTCTAAGCGACGTTGTTGACGGAATACTGAAGTAGCTGGCGCCCACAGGGCCTGGTGATACCTCCCAACATTGAAAGACCTGCAGTATAACTGGCTTAAAACTTCGATGAATCCTATATGATGACAAGTCACTCCTTTTATGGTGTCGAATAGTTGGTTTGCGCCTTCGATAGCGACCTGCTGCCACAACTGATAAACGATTCGAGCTCATCAGCCCTGCACACCAGAGTGACGCTTAGTGTTAAGCTGCTGGCGTCGGTGTGGAATTTTTCATCGGCGTATTCTATGAAATGCTCAAGTATTGTAGGTGCCTGCAGGTGTCCTAGCGGTGCTTAACATCAGTAAAAAGCCGTGGTACTCCAATTTAATTCGTGCCAGTTTTCGTGAGGTGAGTACTCAGTTTGGCGTTCTGTATTGATTCATTTCCGGAGCATCTGTAATAGACGTTGCAAGCGATAAATCGGCGCATGACGTTTTTGTTGGTGCGCGGGGGCAAGGCGGCGATGATAGCTATGTTCCGAGGGTGAAGAGGAATTTGTGGAATGTCATGTGATAGAAGTACGCATTCCAACATAAACGCATGAGCATTTATTCACGTCGCAGAAGTGGCGGGGCGAAATGCGACGCTAGGCTCGAACGGTTAGAGAAGCAAGTATGAAACCTAGCTTGGCGGCTTGGATTTTACCGCCACCATCGGTGACATAAGCCTCCGGTGTAGCTGCGGTGGCACTGTGTTCTCGAAAGCGTGTTGAAGCAAGTGGGCGTGTCACGCCAAGCTTACCAGTGGCGAGGTGGAGGCAGTGCAGATTTGTGCGCAGTGTTCACCAAGTCACCCCCCTAAAACCTCTGGCTCAATAGAAATCTGGGAGGCGTACCAGGCGTCTAGAGCGTGTCGTGAAAGGAGTGGGCTGCGACTTTGTTTAGTGTGGAAGAAGTGACACTGCCCTGTTCCTTCGCAGCTGTTTGCGGCCTTGAGTCGGTCAGTCTAGACGGGAGCATCGTTCCCGTTCAGGGGCAGAGAGATGTTCTTGTCGTCGTGCTGGACAACAAGGTATAGTCCACAGTACGGTGGCTGGAAGGGCCGGTGGACGGTGTCGTCGTGGAAGAAAGCATGCGTGCACGATACTAGCTCTATGAACACGAAAAGTGTATACTTGCTGTGGCGGGCTGCCGGCAACGGGTTTAAGGCGGTGACGGTGCGTGGGAGCAGGGCGATGAAGTCGGTGTGGTTTTACGTAGTGGCGAGGGATGGCATTTCTGCGAGGGATTCCCCTGGGAGATGAAGTGGTTCCTCATAGACCATGCTTTGCTGGTGTACCGTGCATGTCTGGTTTGAAGGTGGCGAGAAGACCGAGGTTGACAGCTCGGATAGCCTCAAGCTCGGTTCAGTCCCAGTGGCAGATAATGGCTTCCTTGAACTCTTGATTGAAACGTGCGATCATTGCGCTGGCGCATGGGTAGTAACTGGTGCCCTGAAGCGTTCAAAATCAATAGTCAGACCGACGATCTTGAATAGCTACCACTCAAACTGTCGCCCTTGGTTGGTGGTTACATGGCAGGACGCACCAAAACGAGCAACCCAAGTAAGGAATAAGACCGAGGGGACGTCTTTCGCGGAGATTCATTCGAGGCCCGTCGCGTCGTGCCGTCGAGTGTACCGGTCGGTGGTGGTGAGGCAGTAGTGGTAGGGTCTATACGTAGTAAAAGGTCCTGGAATGTCGAGGTGGGCGTGTTAAAACAAACCAGAGGGCTGGGGGAATGTTCCGAGTGAGGACGTTACGTGCTTGGTAATTTTAGCAAATATTTAGTGAATGTAGAAGCGCGACCACCTACGAAAATCCCTCTGCATGGAGGACCAGGCATAGCAGTCAGCCACGAGGCATGTGCAGGCGCGTATGCCGAGATGATTGATGCTGTGGAGGTAATTGGAAATACCATGGTGATGGGACACGGGCACATCGGGCCTTTTTTGTCCTGTAAACGTGTCGCAGCAGATTCTGGTTGTCGAAACTGGAGCGGGGACTTTTTGAAACTGTAGTTAGGGCGTGCCTTCGAGAAGTTCCTTCAGTTTGGCACCCATGGTCTGAGCCTCGGCGAGGGTGCTCACTGTTACCTGCACGGTGCTGATGGGAACTTCGCGTGAAGACGCTTCGAAGACTACGTTGTTTTTCCCGCGGGCGTCTTAAATGTAAGTGATGAACTGTGCAATGCACGAAAGTTAGTTCGGCCGAACAGGCGGGAGTTTGTCTCGACGTTGAGGGAAGGCGTAGGTTAGTTTGCGGTCGGTACAGTTGATGACGTGCTGCACTGCGAGAACATTGCTGAAGTGTTGCACTGTGTCGTATATCGCCGGAAGTTCTCTAGTTACCTGGCGAGCTTCTTGGGGCAGTGGTCGTGGCTTGGATGGTTGAAGTGGTCATTGAAGGGGTCATCATTCGAACTGAGAGTTTGCTAGAGAAGAATGCCAAACGGTGCAAGGTTTGTCCACACGTTGAATCAGGGCAGCGCCGACGGCGAAATTAGAGGCATCCGTGGACAGTTCCAAGGAAGCGCCTGGCATGGGATGGAGGCGGAGCACAGCAGTGTAGGTGGTGGCTTGCATTCTTCGCAGGTTTTCGCTAATGTTGGTGTCCACGCGGTAGCTCGGCTTCATAGTAGCCTAGTCAAAACATCGCGAAGGTGAGCCTGGTGCTTGGCTGCGTATAGCAAAAAAAAAACACGCCTGTAGAAGTTCAGAATTTCGACTGGGCCGCCAGGCTTCGGTTTTTAGAAGAAGAAGAAATGGCGAGGCCAATGAACCGCTGGATGAAGCCATCGCATACCGTTTCGTCGACTTTTTTATCAAAACTCTCCATTCTTATGCTTATACTCGGTACGAACACTGCCTCGAGAATCTGTATCGGTTGTGATTCGGTACTTACCTTGGGACGCTTGTTGGACCCACTCTAATGACGACAAATTATCCATGTATTCTTGCAAAAAGCATCAGGGTTGTTGCTGTTGGTGAGCAGGAAGACGTTGGTTTACGTCAAAGGTTGGCTTAGGTAATGAGCTCGTCGTTGTAGCTTTTTCCCATTTTGAGAAGGCTAACGCATCGTTCGCCGGAGATTTATTCGATGTACACAATAGTTGTACTCCCGTGGATGAGGTGTCTGTATTCTTGGCGCGTCTTTGCTAACGATTCGCTTACTTTTCTTTCATGCACCACAATGTAACCTCCTAAAAATGTAGAGCTGAGCTGCATGTTCAATGCGATTGCATACTGCGAAATAACCATGACGGAAAAAAAATGTGACACTTCGAGCTCGCAAGCAAAAAATGGTGCACAAGGAACGCGTTTAGCAGAAACGGGTAACAGTTTCACAATGCCGCATAGAGGGTATCAGACACGTCGATATGGAAGAAGGATGCCCGGTGTGCCTTTACGTAATTTTCAAATCTCGATAAATCCGCGACATACCAAATTAATCAGGTTAGGCAAAACCAGCTGTCTGGTCGGCTCCCAAAATCAAGGTATAGCTATTAGTGTCTACTTTCATGTTGATTTTTTTTCTCACTACCTGAATCTTTGTTTTTTTTTAATATACTGTCTTCATTCTACAACTTTCCCCCCTTTTTTTGGTTGTAAGCAATAGTGCAGTTATCGTTCATATGAGACCATATGTTCTCTTGGCCAATTCACCAGAGTGGGTGTGAGCCATGGATTCTAGGCTACAAACAAACAAACAAACAAACAAACAAACAAACAAACAAACAAACAAACAAGTGCCTTTTTTGACCAAGTCAGCCTGGTCTGATGGTGCCGAAACCAGCCCTGCCACCTAAAAAACCGTGTGCCATTTCGTGTTGGCCCCTAATCATCGGGAATTAGAAGTGTTTTACCCTCGTGCTATTTACATGCTCTGAGGGATATTATAGCGCATTGTTTAATTATTCCGTCAACACTCTTGCGTATTTGTGGTAGCTCAATAAATTGCTATTGGTACAATAATTGATTGATACTCATAATATATGAACTGCCTGGGTATTTTTGTTTTGCTTTTTGTTAGCTTATATAGCTTTAGGTCGATAAATATTTCGCTCAGTGTTCTACCCTGAGGTCTCACTTTTTCGCGGTGCCTGTTTGAGGAGAGAGTCACCAATAATTTTTCATACGTCAGTCATTTACGGCCTAGTCGTTATGATATGCTGCTTGTTATGGTGTTTAATTGTTAACGCAAATCGATCTGTTTGAATCACTGCCGCGGTGGTCACATTTCAATGAAGCTGAGGGGCTAGGGGTCCCCGTAGAATGCAGGGCTAAAGTCCTCACTGCAATCATACTGCGTAGCTATGACACCGCCCGGTAAAAACCTCGGATGGCAGAAACTAGCTGAACTACATCTTTAATACATGTCTCACGGCTATTTTAGCACATGAAACGCCAGAATGACCGCGGCGAGCGTGTGCTACGCTACAACGCGGGCGATGGTAGCCTTCATATTAGATAAGCTTGCAAATTTCGTTTTAAAAATTCTGCAGTCTACTACTTCTCTTACACGTGTGAGCGTTTCGTTCATAAGGGTCATTGTATACTCCTTTGCTACCACGACCTGCATAGCTGCGGAATTACCACGTTTAAACTACCACGTCGTAGGCTATGGCAACCTGGATCTCGGCCTTCAGTCGTAGTGACCTTTCCATTGGCATGAAGATCTCGTCTCGGTATAAAGCACACAAAAAAAGAAACTTCACCGGTGACTCAGGTACGCGGTACTTGCATACTCTGTAGCCGTTTCTAAGCGATCAGCTGCTATCGGTGACATTTACAAACAAATTAAAGGCACGTAGAAAATAGCGAACATATCTTAAGATTTCCTTTATATATGTGTAGAGAAGACGTTCCAGGAGTACGATTGTACTTTGTTTCAAGAAGTTTTATTTCAAACATCATACTCAAGCTTTTCATGACGTGTTTTGTTTGGTTACTCACTTAACAAAAAAATAAAAAAGGTATACAATGTCCGTCAGCCGCGACCGATTAGGATACATCTCCGTAAAATTCTGTCTCAGTGACTCATGAAGTATCTTGTGGCATTCGGCACAAATTTCAAAGTGAGTCATCTTATTTATAGGTTTATTTTTGTAATAATCCAGCTGAAAACTCCAGAAAAATGATTACTCATATAGCGTAACAAAAACAGTGTGTACCTTAACTTGAAAAGTGAAACATTTTCCTGCTTTTAAAGCAGTGTTATTACACCGGTGAAATGTGTACTGAACCATGCCACGTTGGAAACAGCAAGACCAGATGATTCTGAAGATAAATGTGATAGCTTCTAGGTTTTTTGTAGGCTGAAGCTAGGGGATGCAGGTTATTGTTTCTAGGTTGATTAACATCGCAGTAAGGTTTGAGGTAATTCATAGACATTCACAGCCGCGGCACGTGTGTCCAAACGTTAGCGAAAGAAACTGACGCTCAAGCCAAGAGTTCGGAACGCTCATGATTTAGCGGAGATATCGTCATTTGCGTAAACCTTCCATCTATTCAAGGTTTTCTCGCAGTCACTCTCGGCCTAACCATTGGGTAAGAAAGAAGAGTAAATTTGGGCTCTATTCTTTGTTACACACAGTATGGATGAATGCTTACACACAAAGAACAAAAAATTTCAGCATTATGTTCTTGTTTTACGTATTCGGAGTCTTGAGCTCCCCGCCATCGCTTCGCAGCTGTTTAATGAGTTATAATAATCATTTTTATTCGAAGAGAGTGGCTGAATAGATTGGGAGATTTAACCAATTACTGTTCATGATTTATTGGTCTAACCGTCACCTGCTTATTTTTATTGTATCTGTTTTAAATAATGAGATTTACCTGAATTCTGAGGGACACGCCCAATTAGGATAATAGTATATGATAGGCCGGTCAGATTAATTGTGGTTAGCTTTAACCACCTCGCTGTTAAAAAGAGTAGGTGGTCATTTTCAGGAATCTACACGATGAACTAAAGACGTTTTAAGGTCTTCCTCGCGGAGGGCCATGAAGTGACTACATGCCTCACCTCGGCGCCATCTGTATGTACATTGCGCACGACCCTCACACCGCGAGAATGCCAAGCTAGTTCTCATATCCTGGTTCTCAAGTATCTGCTCACCGTATTCATTTTAAAATAGACCTCTAAGTGTGAAAACATGCCTGTGTTCTATAGTGACATACTTCTGCGTTCCTTGCATTGCAGAACCTGCGCAGAACAAGGCACGTTGTATTGCAGTAGATGTCAGCCGTGCAGAACAAAACATGGCAATGTTGATTTTTGGCCAGAGGGACAATGCCCGATTCCGCGAAATATCTTTTCAGTCAACCGAAGAGACTGATACAGACAATGAAGAAAGATAAGCGTAATCTCTGTATTTCAAGGCAGCTAGACCCATTTAAAACCACCAGCACTGGTTTGAGATTTTCGGGGTCACCTATAGTAACCTATCTGCTGTCGCTAGCCTTCAGTGGCAATATTATCATTGTCAATCTCGTGACTGCGGTATTTCGATCAGTACATTGTATCAGAGCCGTCTGTACAGACATGTAAATCTAGTAAAAATATTAACCTGAAACTGAAAGGCCTATTTGGGCACTAGAATTGCACAATAAAGTTCAAGCGAGCAGCTCCAACTTGACACGGCGCATTCTTCTTTTCTGTGGCGTAGTGACCTTCGTGCCTTTCTCGTCATTTGAGAGCGCTTCACAAAAGAATGAGTCCAGGAGCCCTTGTCAACTGATTCCCTCTTTGTGTTCACACGCGATTAGGTTCTATCCTTCATTTCTCTGCCCTGGATTTCGCCAAATATTAGGACGTCGGCCTGTATTTGACAAATAGATGATATGATTACGATACGAGGCAGCGGAACGAACTAGAAACTTCACCTTCTGGTGTTCTTCAACGGGCAATGACATAACCCAGGTCGCGGGGCTCTTGTCTCCATACAACTGGGACTGTCACTGTAGGATCGAACACGTGTTCTTTGGGTCAGTAACCAAGCACAGCATCCGCAACACGTCCGGGATAGGCTACTAGACTAGACCTATATTCTCCACAGCTGAAACGTACTGATTCGGGACTTTCGTTGAAGTGGGGTACAGGAAAAAGAAGGCACTGTGTTCTGCACCAGGCCTGACATCTGCAACAATTAATCATCTCGCCTGTGCAATAAACATCTCTAACCCGTAACAGAATTGGTGGAGAGTGCTGGGTAACACCATGGAGCCTCGGACAAGTAGGGCAGAATACACATCCCTGGATCTTCGCCGAAGCCGCAGACTTGCAGAACTTCCTCTGCTACCAGTCATCATAAACCCTGACGGTGAAATCCTACCAGCTGCGCCTAACACTTATGAAGACGAATACAGAGAACCAGGCCCCTTCTTTGGGAAACCTGGAGAAGACGTCGATAAATGGCTTAAGCTTCTATCGGTGGGTGAGTCTGTATAAACGCAGGGACACTACTGGCCAGTGCAATATGTACCGCTTTTTCTTGGGAGAACAACGTTGATGTGATACGAAAACCATGAGGAGAATTTGACTACGTGGGTGAACTTCATGGACGAAATCAAGAAGTGTTTTAGAGATTTGACCTTGACAAAGAAGCGTGCTGAGCAGACCCTGAGTCAACGTGATCAAGTCCCAGGAGAGACGTTTACGATGTGTATTGAAGAAGTTCTCAAGCTTTGCAAGAGCGTGGAGCCACTAATGACTGATGAGGATAAGGTCACGAATCTCCTTAAGGGCATTGCGGAGGATATGTATCACTACCTTATACGAAGGAATGAGTTGCATTCCGCCATTGAGATCATCCGAAATCGCCGAACTTTGGAGGCCCTTAAAGCTCGGGGCATTTTGGCAAAGTTTGGTAGACTCCCCAACGTCACAATGGTCGCGAGCATCGACCTGGTCTTTCCACCCAGCGATCTGGCGTCAACAATATGAGAAATAGTGCGCGAATAATTTGATCGGCGGGATGCTGCTGCGCCGTCGATAGCACATGGCCGCGGATCTTATACGCTATGCGACCTCGCGCCTGCGTTCATCAACGCTGCGGCCTTTGTCGGGTCAAGGACGCCAGTGCAGTCGCGTCGTCATGCCTATATGTCTGATCCGCGAAACGATTCCGTGCAAAGGTCACCCCCCGAGAGCACAGCATGGCAAATAATCCCGCTGACAATCTTCAGCATCGAGTGGAGCGGGGAGCACCTGTGTGCTTTTACTGCGGCGTTCATGGACATATAGCCCGCTTCGGCTCAGAGTGGCATCGGTCACCTCTGCCGCAGTAGTAGTGATCCCCGGCGTCCTCACAGCTCGAAAGTACGCGAAGAGACTATCGCTAGCCACCGAACGGCTACTACCAAACCGAGTTCTTACAGACCTTCCGCAGCAATTCGCCGGCTTCTGTGCGGGGTGTGACGTCACCAGCCCCCACCCGCCAGCGTCGGTCACCATCACCAGGTCATCGGCACCTTACTTGCCCTTCTCCGCCGGGAAACTAGATGCCGTGGCTGATGGAGGTGAGGTCATCGGACATTTTTCACTGCGTACAGATATGCCTTCTCTAGTTTTCATGCTACAAAATAGGGTCAGTGTTCTTACAGTTGGCGTCCTCACGTCCGCGTTAGTCGACACGGGAGCAACTGTTTCCGTCATGAGCAGCAATTTTAAAACTCGTCTTGGTAAGAAAGTGATTTTCTCGTGGGGAAGCGAGACAATGTTTCGTGCAGTGAGTTAAGAACCGTTGCGCCCAGTGAGAGTCTGTACTGCAACTGCTACTTTCGCCACTAAATTGTTTAAGGCAGATTTTGCAGTTATTCTGAATTCTTCTCATGACGTTACCCTGGGGATAGACTTTCTGAAAAAATGTGGAGCCACTGTGGATTGCGCAGCTGGTGAAGTTCTACAGTCTGGTTTTTGTGAAGAGCCCACGTGATACCAACAGACATTTGCAGTCGTTGATGACATAGTTTTGCCGGCCCAGTCGATAGTTCAAGTGCCCGTTGATGTTTCTGACATCAGAGCAGATAACGTGACGTTATAGTTCACCCAATCCCTCTGAGCTGTACGAAGAAGGATGTGGTTCTAGCGCAGTTCGTTGATTTCCACAAGTAGTGACAAAGCCTTGGTATGGGTGGTCAACTCCTCTTTTGAGCCGATTGTACTGCCAAGTGGAAGTAGGCTGGCTTTGTTTGAATTCGACGTCAGTAGCAGCGTTAACAATGCAGCCCTTAGCAACAACAGGAAAAATAAAAATGCGTCTGATGTGGCTTGTCCTAGTGATGACATACTCATGGATATGGTGAATGAGCCGCTGTCGCCAGAGAAGAGACAACCGTTAGTGCGGATCTTATTCAACCATGCATCCGTTTTTTATTTCGCACTCAATAGACGCAGAGTTTTTTCCCCACCTTCACGCATTCGTCATGCGATTGATACTGGTTTTGCCCATCCCATTCGTCAGAAACCATACAAAGTATTTCCATCTGAGCGTAAAGTTCTTGCTGCTAAGGGGGAGAAAAGTTGTCCAATAAAGTTATACGAGAGTCGTCTAGCACCTGGGCAGCACCAGTTATACTTGTAAAGAAGACAGATGGGTCCTGGAGATTCTGTGTAGATTACGGGCGGCTCAACTTAGTTATAAAAAAAGACGTATATCCACTTTCCCGCAACGACGTCATCGATTGTTTTCACTGTGCTTCGTACTTTTCTTCCGAAGCCTGGATATCTTGATATTGGTGAATCTCTATGCACTCTGTCGGCAAAGAAAAAATCGCTTTTATAACTGCAGATTGCTTATTTGAAATTAACCTAATGCCGTTTGTTTTATGTAACGCTCTACCCACGTTTGGGCACTTTATTGACTCAGTTCTCCATGGCTTAAATGAAAAATATGTCTTTGCTATCTTGACGACGCCGTAATCTTCGGCCGCATGTTTGAAGAACTAAATCGCTGACTTGATGTCGTTGTCACGTGCCTTGAGAAAACAGCTCTTATTTTGAATTCCAAAAAGTTTCATTGCGGTGATCGTGAAACTCTAGTTCTTGGGCATCTCGTAGACAAACATGGCGCTTGGCCTGCTCCCCACAAAATTACCGCGATGACGATGCAGAATCGGCGCAGTATTACTTCAGCTTCACGGCGCCGCTGAACAAGTCATTGCCTACGCGAGCCGTTCTTTGAGCAAAGCTGAGCGCAATTACACTGTTACAGAGCCACAATGTTTGGCAGCTGTCTTCGCTGTGCACAAGTTTCGCCCGTACATCTATGGCCGTCGATTCTCCTTCGTCACAGACCACTTTGTTGGCTCACTGGTCCACGAGATCCAACCCGTCGTCTTGCACGATGGGCACTCCGTTCTCAAGACTATGACTTTATTGTTTGCTTCAAGAGTGGCCGCCAGCACCCGGACGCTGCCTGCTTATCGCAACTTTCTCTTCCCACGACTGAATACGACACCGACAATTAAGACGACTGTCTTGCCGCTCCTGAATCACGGTTTTCAGATTTACAAGCGTTCTTTACAGAACAACGTCAAGACCGTAGTCTGGCTCCCTGTTTTCTCATCTGCCGTCGATAAACGGCATCAGACCTTAGTCGTCATGCAAGATGGCATTCTTTGCAAGCAAAATTTTGCTGCAAAGGGGGCCCGCCTACATTTAGTTGTCCTCAAATCTTTGCGACCCAACGTCCTTGAAGGTATGCATGATTATCCAAAATCTGCGCTTATGGGGTTTGCCAAGGCTTATCCCCGAACACTGAAACGTTTCTACTGGCTCCGCATGCGTCAAGCTACAGCTAAATACGTGTCCAGCTGTGAGCACTGTCAACGATACAAGAATCTAACAACTGCGCCGCCATGAATTCTCCATCCCATACCGCCTTCATGTTTTTCCTTTGAGGTCGTCAGTATTGACTTTATGGGCCCTTTTCCACGATCTATCGCTGGGAACCGCTAGATTAGAGTCTGTGTAGACCACCTCACTCGGTACGCTGAAACCACAGCGATCTCTGCCGCTACAGCTGATCACGTTTGTGACTTCCTGCTACGCTGCATCATCCTCCGCCATGGGGCCCCTCGTGCCATCATCAGCGACCGTGGCCGGCAGTTTGCAGCTGACGTCGTGGAAGAGTCGATTCGCCGGTCTGCTTCACAGTTTCGTCTAGCCACGTCATAAAATCTACAGACCAACGGTTTGACGTAGCGTGTCAACAGGACACTCAATACAGTGCTCGCTATGCACGTTGACTCCAAGCAAAAAAACTTGGACGAAGTTTAACTGTTTATGACTTACCCCTACAACAGTGCGTTACAACAGACCACCGGCTTTAGCTCACTTTATTTTGTCTACATCCGTGAGCCACGTTCTACCCTCGAAACCATTCTCCCGTTTTCAGATCGAGAAAATCCATCCCTTACGGAGACACTCTTTCACGCAGAGGAGGCACGGTTCATCAGCGTCTCCAGACTTTCGCAGCCCAAGACCATTCAAAGGCCCGCTACGATACGCAACATCTACATGTGTCGTACAGTGAAGGAGTTATGGGGTACCTGTGTACTCCATACCGCAAGAGTAGCTTGTATAAAAATTTTCTGGCCCATTATATAGTTCCCTTTGTCGTTTTGTCGCGTCTTAGCGACGTTACGCACGTGATATCACGACTTACATCTTCTGGCCCTTGCTATAGGAAAACTGACGTCGTACTTGTTACCCGCTAAAGCCATAACACCTGCAACACTGACTAACTCACCCAGTGGGAATCGTCTGCCACGGGGAAAATGATACGGGACTTTTGTTGAAGTGGAGTAGATGAAAATGAAGTGATCGTGTTCTGTGCCAGGCCTGACTTCTGCAACCATGCATCATCCCGCCTCCACAATAAACAAAGCTCTCATCCGCAATAATATCAAATAAAAACATGGCGCCTACTGTGCGCACTTTTCAATACTTCCAGGAGGCAGGAACGTTCGCCCTTTGTCAATGCCACCAATTTAACTTTAGTTTACAGCTGATGTAAGGTATACTTCGGAAAAAGACAATAAACTTTGTGATAGCACTCGGTCTCAAGTTTTCTTGTATTTTATAAGAAATTTGTGCAGTGACGCATGTTTAATTGGGTGGACTATCTTGCTAAAGGCTGTTAAATTTGCCGGGCTATCCCAGCCATTGACATTGCCCACTGCTCAAGCACAACAGGTGTTAAGGGGCCACTCACCTGGCCACTTACCAAACTTTAGTTTGACCGTGGAAGGTGTTCCGTGTCCGATAAAGAATATTTTTTCACAATTTTTTAATTGGTTCACTAGATGAGAAAGCTGTGTTTTATTGCGGTAGCATTTATATGGACACTGTCCGCTGGATTTGGCCGCCAAAGTCATGCACAGCAATTTATACGTAGCAATTCATACGTAGCAATTTATAAAAAAACGCCAGGAAAAAAATCCCAGTTATTGACTCCGGTGCACGGAATTGAACGTGGGACCTCCGCGTCGTGAATGCGAGGTGTTAACCACTGAGTCACCGAAAGGTGGCTCAGTGGTTAATGCCAGTGGTTAACGCCACACAGCAAACTATTCATATCTACCACTAACCGCTGTTGGCGGGCGTCTCGAGGAAAAACTATCGTGTTTTAAGCATTATCAGCAAGATGACGCACTGAGTGCGCGGCGGCAGTCATCTCTCACGCGTACTTTGGCCCGCGTAGAGAACAAGGGGTTGTACACTCGATCACGCACCAGTACCTCACGGTGGGAGAACCGTACGTCTTAGCTAGCCTTTCAGTTTTGTCTGAACGATTCTGTTGTAGTTACCGGGCGCCAAAGGTCACTTCAATTGGTTCACAGCTTCCGTTTGCAAAAAAGACACGCTTTTCAGGCACAGTGAAGTAACAACTTAGACGCTTATCTGCGTTAACTGTACCTGTGAGTACGTTTCATGCGTTCTTTCTGCGTGAAAAATGCGGGGCACGTTTCGATCTGCTTGCCGTTCTGCGCATGACCTTCAAATGTGTTGCTATCGCGTTGATATCTTTGCCTTTCCGGCAAAGCTGTGAATTTTTAAAGCGGCGTGGAGCGAGGATGTAAGAAGGCGAGCTCGAAACCCTTCCCGCTCTTCTGCGTAGCTTTCGCAAGTCAAATCTTTTCCCTACCCTCTCCGGCATCCGTACAATAGGTCACGTGCGTATGAAGTGCCTGAACAAGCCCGACCTCTGAGCACGTGAGTCAAGTTCTTTTGTCGACCAGGTGATTTTGTTGTCTACTGCCTGTTTCTATGGGAGGATTTGGAAACGCTTACTTAGACGCGGTTGACTAGATGAGCACAATCAGTGTACGAACGTGTAGGAGCGTTACATGGTGGTTGCTTGCTAGATGCACTGACCGCGGAACTGCGAAGACAAGAAAGCACGCGAAACTCCGGCACATTAAGCGCGAAACAAACATGCGATTTTCCGTGCGATGCCGCGTGCGGTGTCGCGTGGTGCGGCGTGCTGCATGCGATGTTTTCGAACACACGACGGCGAAGGAGCTATCAGCGGCTGGCTGCACCCCCATGCGGCTTCTCGGCATGCGCGGTCCGACAACTTTGTATCCTCGTAATTAAGCTCAAAACAAATGAAATTGCACAGCCATGCTTCGTTGTTCCATAAAAAATAATGAATAAAATGTCTTCGTGAACGACAAGCACGTGGCAACAGCGGTAACAGCTGATTATTCACGACTCCGACAGGTAGGCCTAGAATGGCGGGCGCCGGCAGTCGCCTACGCCGTTCACACGCGAGATCGACATGGAGCGCTTGTTTTCGGCGACGCTATTTGGCTTTGTACTAGTGTGTAAGGCGTTTCCATTAGCTATTGCTTTCTGGATACCATCGATGTGAAGTGCAAATGTGGAAGCGAAGTGAATCAGCGCAGAAACGCTGGTAGCCGTGTTTACATTGGATTGCTGCTCACAATCTCCGGTTGGGCTAACGGTTTTAAAACGGGTGTTTTCGTGCAGAAATGGCACACTTCAAACACCACTTCATTGAATCCAGAACAATATCAAATCACCAGAGAAATGTATTCGATGTTTGTCACAACACCGTAGTCGGCGATGTCGGCAACTCCACGCTCGCACCACTCCATCGACTCGCTTGAACTGGCCTGGATCACGGCTGATGGGAGCGGCTACAGAGAGATGGCGCCACTAGTGGCGTGACGTCACTCCTCTGCTCACGCTGTGATTGGCTGCTGCCAAGTGACGTTGCGATGCTGCGACGAAAATATCTGGCTGGTTTGATGGCGGGAGCTACGCTGGCGTCGGAGATCGTGAGGGCGCGACCGTCCAGCTTGAAATCCTCCGAGCGAATCCCTTTGTGGTGCCCCGCCCTTGGACTGCTTCGACTGGATCCCTACTTTCCTATCTCCTTCTATTTTCGTCGCTTGCCTCTCTATTTCTTCATCTATTTCCTTCTATTCTTTTTATTCCTCCTTCTCTCCACCCCTATAAGGCACTGCGCCGTGTCGCCCATGAGGCAGAAAGATATTAGGTGCCTTTTTCCTCTTTCTTACAACCACCACCACCGGTTTGATGCTCGCCGTACCGGCTATGTGGCGATGCGATGCGAGACACGCCCACTGGATTCCGTGCCAACCTGTTGTGTCCTCGCGATCTCTGACGAAAGCGCAGCTCTGGCCAACTGCGTTGGTCTTACGCCCCCTCCTGCCGCCGGTCCCCTACGACGATGTCAGCGCAACTCTGGCTGACTGGATTAGCCCTACGCCGTCTCCTCTTGCCGGCAAGAGCTCTCGCGAGTCCTCGGACTCCTCTGACGGTGTTTCCATCTTTCCTATCTCTCCCATCCCTCATATGTTGTCGCTTGCTGTTCTAGCGCATCTCTCTTTCTATCTATACCGTTAATCCTATCCTTTTAATTCCTCCTCACCTCCATCCCTTGTGAGCTACTGTTGAGGTGTCGCACGCTCATGCAGACAGTCATGGGGCTCCTTTTTCTTTTCTTTTCCCTCTCATAACCACAATGTGATGCGATGATACGTCACGACACGTCACGCAATGTCACCACTTCCAGCTGTCGCATCGTCGCACCGCACGCCGCATTTCACAAATATACGCACGTCTGTCTCGCGCTTTTGCCACGTATCTCGTTGCAATTCACGGGGAAAATTGAAAAAAAGAACTGTCACATTCCCTTATTAATTGCGAAGCATTTCTTAACAATTTTTGGCGACTTTGAGCGCATCAATTTATCTATCTAGCGACCTACAAATTTTAGTTCTCCTGGCCGTTTCGATAACAGTATTGATGCGAAATATGGTATGGTATAACAAGGCTGTATGAAGAATAAAAATTTGACTAGTCATAACATGAAAATCATGATATGTATGTCACGAATGTCATGATTTACGTATGACGGCCCTGCAGCTCTTGTGGTGGTTTCGTTGACATGGCATATTGCAAAACTGGTATGGTATAACATTGCATGACTAACACAAGCGACAAACCCAAACATGGAAATCATAACATGCGTGTCATGTAACAACATGGCTATATGCAAAGCTCAAGATGCGCTCATGGCCGTTTCGCTAGCGTCACTTATACCAAATTTTGTATTACGGTACGTGAATGAATGACGAAGGTACGTGACTGGTGCAAACATGATAATCATGAGATGTGTGTCATGTGAGACCATGACCACATGCTACCGTCCAGGTGCCAATACATTTCGACGTGACGTGGTGCGCGTGCTCGCTGGTGTTTGTTTCGTCGGGTGACGCCAGCGTTCCCACGCCAGGCGGCGATCCTGCCATATACTCGGAGGCGTGCGCCGCGCTGCGTTGCTTTGACGCATGCGCGTTTCAGCGCGTCCGGCGTCCCACCATCATAAAAAAGGAGGCGCAGTGTTGTCTGGGTAACGCATCGGCGCGAAATGCAGCACGTCGCATTTCATGCCGGTTGGCGTCGGGCCGCGCTGACGGACGCTTGTCGCGCCTGGTGCGAGGCTACAGCTGTTCGCGTTTTGCAAACGTAGCGCCGCTGTGCCCATCGTGCGCTCGCGGCCGTTTTGCTAGCTTCACATATACCAAATTTGGTGTTACGTGACGTCGATCGATGACGAAATATATAACTGGTGCAAACATGATAATACTGACATGCGTGTCATGTAGTAACATGACAACATACCATGCTCATAGCGTGCTCGCGGCTGTTTCGCTAGCTCCACATATACTAAATTTGGTATCGCGTAACGTTAATAGATGACGAAGGTAAACGACACATCCAAGCTTTCGAACCATCACACGGAAGTCATGTATGCCATCATTTACCTCCACTTTGTAACATTGTGCTGATTTTTAAGTAACATAACATTTTTCATTCGTGCTTCGCATGTCATCGATTTCCAAAGTACGTGGGATCGGCCAATATTGCGTCTCATTGTTAGAGGCCGGATTTTACGGCAATAAATAACTCTGCTTTAGGCGCTAAAGGCAGGCATCAGCACTGTTTTCTACATAGGTATTTAGCCGCATAGCAAGTCATTACTATTGCCGTGACACATCTGCAGCTACGCTACCAAGCTTTGCGGCGAAGCGTGCCAGATGAGTGTGATCCAAGGCAACGCACAAAAACTAAGCTAAGAATCACCTGTTTGGCGCGAGCAGGAAGAGACGAAACACTGCGTATGTAAACGGCAAAATCAAAATAGTGAATACCTGAATTTATTTTAGGATTAAGAAAATACACCAATTCTCGTCTTTCAGGTGTGCAGTAATGGGCTGCATGTCAAGCTCAGAATGTGTAATGCGGTAATGTAGTACGTTCGACTCCGGCTCACTCACTTTTTTTTTCAATGTTTTTTTCATTGCGCGCGTGCTTCAGCATTATTTACAACGTGCGCAAGACCAAAATTTTTAAAAACAATTTTACAGCCAGACTTCGGCCGATAATGGGTGTCCCAGTATGCAGCGCCAGCGTGCCTCGTGCAGCGGGGGGCTGTCCCAGTGTCAGTGCCACAGTGGTCTAGTAATCACGTATGGCGCTGGGCCAGTGCCACTGGCGTTTGCGATAGGGAAGCGACTGCAGTTTTATGTAGACCACCAGGAGTTGAAATCGGTTTGCACACCAAGGCCGAGTTAAGTAATCTGAAATTCATTGCTGCATTACACCATCATGAAAGTCGCCGCCCCAGTCAGTGGCGTACCAACTCTTTCTCGAGTGGGGGGGGGGGCTAACCTAACTCACTCGTTCACCGGTATATATATATATATATATATATATATATATATATATATATATATATATATATATATATATATATATATATATATACATGGGAAAGAAGTGTATACCTAAGGGCTCGTTTTTTCCTGTTTTAACACAATATTAATGAGATCTAACAAGCAGTAATGCCAAGGAATGTACAGGGGAAGTAATTAGAACCAATGGAATGTAAATAAAAGAAAGAAAAGTGGATGAAGAAATAACCAGCCGTGAGCAGGAACCTACGACCTTAAAATAACGCGTTCGATGCTCTAACCACTGAGCTACCACAGCGGCCTTCCCTCCATCCACTTTTTTGGGTTTATATGTGAATTTAGAAGTAGGAGTGACAGTCAGCGCCATCTATAAGCCAAGCGACGAGTGTGAAAACACTCTTTTATGCGCATGTTTGGCGTCACGTAGCACGTGAAGTTATTATGAGCGGGCAGCTGATTAATAGTCCCTCGTATACAACCTAAAGACACCAAGTCTGCCAGTACGAGACCCTCGTTTTTAATGAAAATAAGGGAAAAAAGTGTATACCTAAGGGCTCGTTTTTCCGTGTCTTAACACAATAATAATGAGATCTAACAGACAGTAATGCCAAGGAATGTACAGGGGAAGTTATTAGAACCAATGAAATGTAAATAAGAAGAAAGAAAAGTGGATGAAAAAATAACCTGCCGTGAGCAGGAATCAAACCTACGACCTTCAAATAACGCGTTCGATGCTCTAACCACTGAGCTACCACAGCGTCCTTCCCTCCATCCACTTTTGTCGGTTTATATGTGAATTTAGAAGTAGGAGTGACAGTCAGCGCCATCTATAAGCCAAGCGATGAGTGTGAAAACACTCTTTTAAGCGCATGTTTGGCGTCACGTAGCACGTGAACTTATTATGAGCGGGCAGCTGATTAATAGTATTATAGTAATAGATAATAGTAATATATATATATATATATATATATATATCTATATATATATTTATATATATATATATACCTATATATATATATATATATATATATATATATATATATATATATATATATATATATATATATTGTTTCAGCGAGCTGTGATGAAATTGAAATGGTTTTATTTACGAATGATGAGCGATGGTGGTTTGCAACAGCGCACTGCGATCGTGCCAAGACTCTTCGTCTTTTTCTCCTTCTCTTCTCTGCCTTTTAAAAGTTCGTTACGTTCCCCGGCGACCAGACGAAGCCAGTGAAGCGGGTTGTGATGCACAAGGAGGGTAGAAAAGTTTCAGGCGAGCAATGTGAGTGAGCTGCGTTCTGCTCGATCGTCCACCATTGGACAAAAGACGAGCCACTACGTAAGTGAGCTGGTTGAGACGCTGCAAAACTACAAATGGGCCTGAATATGGGGACAGAAGTTCTGGGCACAATCCACGCTTGCGTTGCAGTGTGCAAAGTAACACCAAGTCACCTTTTTTCTATAATACCGGCTTGTAATGGTCGTCGTATCGTTTCTTCGAACGACGTTGAGAAGCCAGAGTCCGAAGACCACCGATTCCACGGGTTTCTTCCGCGAGGCACAGTGTGTTCGATACACAGTCGTCATTGTGTAGAACGAAGGGTAAGAAATAGACAAGAGGGCTTATTGACTAGCTAGAGTACAACAGATAAAATTGGCTGAAGTTCGTTGTTTCATGTTTCGCCATGTTGTACACGTACGTAAAAGGTAGCACTTCACCCTAGTTCTTGTGATTGGAAGAAGCGTACATGACAAGCATGTTGGTCAGCATTCTGTTGGTCCGTTCAACGAGGCCATTCGTCTGCGGATAATATGGTGTGGAATGACTGAACTGTGTCGTGCACGTGCGTAGTAATTCTTCAATGGTATCAGCAGTGAACTGACAGCCACAGTCGCTGATAATAACACGCGGTGGGCCATGGCGAAGGACCACGGAGTGGAACAGGAAGACTGCCATGGATGCAGCGGTAGAAGAGGGAATGGCTGCGGTTTCAGTATACCGCATAAGATGATCTACACAGACGATTATCTAATGGTTCTTGCTGTTAGATAACGGAAATGGACCCTAACCGTCAATTCCTTTTTGTTGAAAAGGCATGCTGGGTGGTGTTAATGGCTGAAGGTGACCTAGTATAGCGCTGGCTGGGTGCTTGTGACGTTGGCACGTCTCGCAGCTAGCGACGTAACGCTTGGTTGTTTCGTACATCTTGGGTCAGTAAAAGCGTTCCTGCGTGCGGTTCAGCGTTCGCATAAAGCCGAAATGACCGGATGTTGCATCGTGATACATAGCACGTAGAACTTCGGAGTGAAGGCTCTTGGGGACAACTAAAGGAAAACGTGCTCCAGGTCTACAGTAGTTAGTTTTATTGTCATGGACCGTAAAGCGACCGCTGTGTTGGGAGGCATGTGCGGCGGCAAAAAGTGGATCCTGGTTGAGATGGTTGCGCTGTTCTCTTTGGAAGTCAGCTGCGTTGGGGGACGTGCTTGTAACAGAAGCAAGACAGTCGGCAAAATTCTCAGCATCACAGTCGGTAGTCAAAAGAGGAATGCGGCAGAGGCACTCTGCGTCCGCGTGACGACGGCCACTCTTGTACGACACCGTGAAGCCGTATTCCTGAAGTCGCAGAGCCCAAAGTGCAAGGCGGCCAGGGGGTCACGCAATTCGAACAGTGAGCACAACGAATGGCGATCGGTAATTATCCTAAATGGCCTGCCGTAAAGGCAACAATGAAACTTCTCTACGGCGACGCTTGTTTATGCGCTCTGTATTTGTTAGTGAAACCGTCGGTTTTTCAAGGTGCCTCCCCTCCCCGTCTTGTGGTGATAGCCACGGGGCATACTAGAGGCCCGCCTGGAAAGAGGTCCTCACACCCGTCAACCACAAGGATGCGAGCTGGCTCCCCCAGTGACACTGAAGACACTGATTTGTATTCTATGTCAGAAGACGACACATCCGATGACAGCTTTATACCTGTCCGGGGTAAGAGGGCGAAGAGAAGGACTGCGAATACATCAGCATCAGCTCCTGCAAGTACAGCGACTGTACAGTCAAGGCCTGTGCGCTGGCCGCAAGTCATCATCTTCATGCCAGAAAATTCTTCAAGCAACCTACGACTTCTGAACAGGCAAGCCCTTTCCGTTGCTGTGGAATGAGCGGTGCCAGATCAAACTAAGGACGCAAGAGTAAACCCAAGGAAGAATATTTTCGCCATAGACGTGCACGATGTTAGTGCGCTAGGACAGCTGCAGCAAATCACAGCTAGGCGGCATTAAAACGCGCCCCTTTATCCCGATATATGATAAATAAATTGCTGGTGTAGTTTATGACAACGAAATTGCCATTCCTGATGTTGACTTGCTTACCCTCATCAAGCCTGCAAAAGAGAGAACTTTCATTACGCAAGTGCGGTGCCTTGGAAATACGCGCTGCGTAAAAGTGTTTTTCAAGGCGGATTGCATACCACCCCACACTAAATTTGGACATTTCCGACATCCGGTTTGACAAGTCATTCAAAAGCCACTTCAATGTCATCAGTGTTTCAGGCTAAGGCACTTCAAGGGCGTATGCCCCAACTCACGACTGCGTCCCCGTTGCGCTGAACCTCATGCCGAAGACGCTTGTCGAGTGACTACTCTGAAGTGTGCCAACTGCAGCGGTCCTCACGCTGTCTCGTCGAAAGACGGTCCTTGAATCCGAAAGTAGCGTCCGGTTCTCAAACAAATGGCCCAAGACAACTCGACATACAGGGAGGCAGCCGAAGTAGTCTTGCGGCGGCGTCGACGTCTGCATCTTTGAAAGTCTTCAAAAAGGCACATTCCCGAAATGCTCGTTTCCACTCTTTATCGGTTCCACCCAGTAGCGCCACAAAAGGACCCACCATTTCTATGAAAGAAACGGAGAAGCCTCCTTCTTTGGGGGAATGGCCCATGCTCCCGACCCGCTCATCTGCCAAGGAACCTCAGTAGGTGTCGGCTACACCAGAGCCGTCTCCAGCCATAGAAGATTTGCCTAAAAGAGATCGTCAAGGGATCCTGGTGCTTCGTTCCCTCATAGAAGCCATCCGAGCGATAATATTCGACATGAACACAGCATCTGCTCGAAGCGCACTTGGAGTATTGGACGCCCTAAGCCCTGTGCTTCAATCTCTCAACTAAGAAGATGGCTACTCACACCTCATCATTTTGTAAAGAAGTCAAGGCGGCACCTGTCATCCACTGATCCCGCCTTTCAGATTTTCGTCAGTTTGTGTTTACCAACGTGTTTCCACTCATCGCCAATTGTGAACCCAATTTGTTGAAACCAATAAGACTTTCGGGGTACGAAGCTGTTGTTTTCAAGAAACGGTGCGCGCAGCAACATCATCTTTTTTTTCGTCGTGAACTGACGTATATTGTGTAACCGATCGCGCCTCACGATGACAATCAGTATGTCTGCATCACTGTGAAAAAGAACAAAGTCATGTTTACTCTTATAGGCGTTTATATATCGCCTACGAATAAGCTTGATTCCAGGAGATTAGCGGATATTTTGAGAGTGTGTCTTGCACCATGGGTCATCATAAGTCATTTCAGTGCGCACCATCACGCACGGGGAAGTACGCGGACAAATGCAAGAGGACGCAGGTTAGCAAACATCGCCTACAACTTGCCTTAGTCTTTTGAACGATGGTAGCTCCACTTTTCTTCGATGGGTGACATACGGCAGCTGTCTCGACCTTGCTTTTGTCTCCAACTCCCTCGCGAGATGCGTCAAGTGGTTACCAGATGTCGAGACACGAGGAAGTGATCACAATCTAATCTACCTTAACATCGAATACTTGTCTAGTCGTGGTCCACGGACGACCATTAGAACAGTCCAATGGACCAACTTCAAATCTGACATGGAAGATGCTTGCAGCGATGGCCTACGATCTGGGTTAGAGCAAACAAGCAAACAATTAAGAGCACAATGCAAGACGCCACTCGCATGGTGACGGTATCTTCCACACGAAACGACTTTAACATAGAGTTGGAGGGACTCCGAGCACTTCGACGCCGGGTGGAGCGTCGGTATCGGCGTACAAAATCAATTCATGATCTTAGGGCAGCTAGGAGGACGCAAATGAAAATTCGGCGTCGCATGGACAGATTAGCGTCGGAACGATGAAAAACGTTTTGCCAGTCACTGGAACCTCGCAAGCCACTCTCATATATTTGGAAAACAGTGAAGGTCTGCGTCACCACACAGAACAGCGTTTTCCATTCAAAGAGCTCGCGCTATTTCAAGGGAGGCAAAACATCGATGTCGCAGAAGATTTCTGTGCACAGATCACCAACCAAGCGACTCGTCCAGATTCTCCAGTGAGAGGTGACGTCCCCGATCCCGCGATTTCTACATGGACCTCCCATATACAATGTAGGAGCTCGAGGCGGCAGTAGCTCTCTGCAGGCGTTCAACTGCTCCGGGCCCGGATGGCGTTCCGTACCGAGCCTTGTGCAACCTTGGGGAAGGTGCAAGGAGAAAACTTTTGAGCCTTTACAACATCTCGTGGCAGGATGGCGATGTTCCTGATGACTGCAAATTAAGCCGCTTGTTACCCATCTTGAAGCAGGACAAATATCCACTCGAACTCGTCTCATACCACCCAATAGCGCTGGCCAGCTGCCTAGGGAAGATAATAGAACATATGATACTGGGTCACCTGGAGTGTTATTTTGAATACTACAAGATGTATCCAAATTCCATGGCTGGTTTCCGACGCGACGACTCTTCCATCGACAATGTCGTTGATCTAGTTTCGCACGAAATATCCCATAAGCGACTATCTACAGCTTTGTTTTTAAATGTGAAAGGCGCGTGTAATGCTGTACTACATGAAGCCATTTTGGGTGCTCTTGCGGTGGTTGGCCTTGGTGGTCGAGTCTTTCGGTTGATTTCGAGTTACCTGGCTGCAAGATCATTGTGTGTTACAGAAGATGGCCCAACTACGCGACGCTATACTTCCACGGGTATTCCTTAAGGCACTGAGCGTGACCTCGGCTGCCGAACGAGACCCTGAGCGCCGGGTGTGGGATTGATGCAGAATGGTCTCGAGATGATGGTGAGCGTCTGCTGGAGGAGCCACTGTGAGATGGGTTGCGATGGATGTTCGACGAAGAACATCCATCGCAACCCATCTCACAGTGGCTCCTCCAACCCCAAGGGTCACCGATTATGGAGCATCATACACGACCTAGGTTTCAGTATCCTCAATGATCCGGAGCAATCGACGCGAATCGGGAACAGCGTATGTCGAGATACTACCCCAGACCTCTCCCTTTGCAAAAACACGGAGGGTGCCCGTTGGCAAAACACAGGTCACACCGTAGGAAGTGACCATTTCATTCTAGCGGTAACCATTGAGTTAACCACAAGCAATGTAAAAAAACGAGCCACAGCTCGCATTACAGACTGGGATAAATTCCGCCAACTGCGCAAAGAAACGGCACCCGATTCGGTATTGGACTTGAACGAATGGATACTTTCTTTGAGTCGAGATGTGGACGCTACAACATACCAAGCAGACGTAACTCCGGAACAGCCATCAACAGATTCACGCCTTCTACATATGTGGGAGGCGCATGAAAGCCTCATGCGTAGGTGGCGGCGCCAACGTCACAACACAAGGCTCCGCCGCCGCATCTCGAGGCTCGAACGTGAATTAGAAGCCCACACCGCTGTGCTAACACGCCAACAGTGGGGCCAACTTTGCGGCAGCCTCAATGGCCAGATGGGCTGCAAGAAAACGTGGCATCTTCTGCGACACCTGCTGGACCCTGGTAGCTCCAAGTCGGCCGCACGCAAACAGCTCGCGCGAATTGTCCATCAATACCCGGGCACCAACGAAGAGCTGCTGGAGGAGCTCATCACCCGCTACATCAACACATCTCAGAAACAGAACAGCACAGAGCAGTTGCCTGAATACACTGGAACAGCCAACGAACAGTTGGACGCCGACATTTCGGAAAGTGAGGTTTGCATAGCGCTACATAAACTGCGTACAACATCGGCACCCGGTCCTGATGGGGTGACAAATAAGACGCTGCGCAACCTCGATCCAAAGTCGGTAGGGGCCATTACTGAATATATGAATGAGTGCTGGAGGTCCGGCCATTTGCCATCAGAATGGAAACACGCAAGGGTCGCGTTTATACCGAAACCGGGCAAGAAACTCGACCTGGAGAATCTTCGTCCAATCTCGTTGACCTCCTGCCTGGGCAAACTAATGGAGCATGTTGTCCTCTGTCGCTTGCAAAATTTCGCGGAAGAGCACCGCCTACTTCCCCCCACAATGCTGGGCTTCAGGGCCCATCTATCCACTCAGGATGCGCTCATCCAGTTGCATCACGATCTCCTACGACCTGAGAGTGGCACTAGTACCAAGGCTTTGCTCGGTCTGGACCTTCACAAAGCATTTGACAACGTGAAGCATAGTGCCATTTTAGGCAGTCTGTCCGAACTACGATCCGGGGAACGCATATTTAACTACGTCCGTGCTTTCTTATCTAATCGAACGGTTGAACTCTCAGTGGGTGACCTTCGTTCTAAGCTCATCACACTCGGTGATCGCGGCACCCCGCAGGGAGCTGTTTTGTCCCCTTTCCTTTTCAACCTCGCTATGAGGTCACTACCTCCCAAACTTGACACGATACCCGGCCTGCGATACACCCTCTACGCAGATGACATCACGCTCTGGACGACGGTGGGATCCGATGGTCAAATCGAGGAGACTCTTCAAAGAGCAACCGACGTAGTCGTTCAGCACGTGTCAGAAGCGGGTTTGGAGTGTTCCCAGAGCAAATCGGAGCTACTATTACTGCGACCTCCAGATCGCCGCAAAATTAAGACTCCACTTCCTAGTATTAACGTGTATGTCAATGACACGCCAATTAAGCAGGTGGCCCACATGAGAGTACTCGGACTCATTGTGCAAACAAACCACCACAACAACATTACGCTAGACCGTCTCACCGTAACCGTGAACCAGACGGCCCATCTTATATCTCGAGTGAGCGCTCGCAATCGAGGCATGAAGGAGAAAGAACTGCTACAGATAATTCAAGCCTTCGTTTTGTCGCGCTTCACGTACGCCCTCCCTTATTTGCACCTCCTTCAATCTGAGCGAGCCCAACTAAATCGGCTCTTACGCAAAGCGTATAAGGTGGCATTGGGTCTCCCCCGAAACACATCGACAGAGCACCTCCTCAGTCTTGGGCTGCATAACACCTTAGAAGAACTTCTTGAAGCGCATCTTACGGCGCAAATTCACCGATTACAGGGAAGCAGGACCGGGCGTTGGATCCTTGCTAACATTGACCATGTGGTATCTCCTACGGGTAACGATCCGGCTGTCATCCCCCCCAACATCAGAAAGAAATTCCTCATAAAACCACTGCCAAAGAACATGTTGGCCAGCCATCACGACGGTAGAAGGAAAGCGAGGGCCAAATTCTTGCAAAAAACGTACGCGTCCAACCCAACCGTTGCGTACGTTGACGCCGCCCAATACCGAGAGTTTACTAAAGCATATGCAATAAGCGTAATCACTCTCCCCGGCAACAACGCCAATTCACCTCAAATTAAAGCGGCTGCTTCTGTCCGTGTGCTTAATACGACAGAAGCTGAGGAAGCGGCGATAGCGCTAGCAGCAGCATCCGGATTCACCACTATACTCAGTGACTCAAAGGCTGCTATATCCAACTTCGCACGTGGCATTGTGGCCCCCACAACTCTGCGTTTACTATTGCCCAGTCTCCTTACAGATGCTGAGGAAGACGCACTATCCTCCATTGCGCTGGTATGGGTGCCGGCTCACGCGGGGAACCCAGGGAACGAGGCGGCCCACCTATATGCTCGAGGATTCGTCAGCCGAGCGGTGGTACCCGCCTCTGATTTGGAAAACCCTGGTGAAGCCTTGACATCCTACCATGACATCACACAATATTACCGTCTTTCGAGGCAGACAAAACCACCCCCGCACCATAAGCTAACTAAGCGCCAGGAGGTTATCTGGCGCCGCTTGCAAACACATTCATTTCCGTGCCCATACATTTATGCACGTATATACCCCGACTCGATTGATCCGCATTGCTCGCATTGTGGCTCAATAGCCACACTTAATCACATTCTCTGGGCCTGCAGGGAAGATCCCCCCTCTCTCGATCTCCTAGCCGCTCCCTCGCCAGAGGGGTGGGAGGCAGTTCTGACCTCCACCAGCCTGGCCGTTCAGCTCCAGGCCGTACAAAGGGCAGAGGAGGTGGCCATCAGGTTCAGCCTGGTGGGTCACCTACCTCCTTAAGTCTGACGACAATAAAGTTGTGTTCTCTCTCTCCTTAAGGCAGAATTTTTTGCCCGATGCAATTCAATCTTGCACTAATTGGCCTTGCTGAATACTTGCCAAGTACTATTAAAATCTCAATATACGCAGAAGACATCTGTGTCTGAACTTCGGCAGTCATACGTCCTCAGATACGTTCGCGGCTTCAAAAAGCAGCAACTATGATTGCCAACTGCATGTTAAAACAAGGTCTCAGCATATCACCAGAAAAATGAGCCCTGGTAGTTTTCACTCGCAAAGCAATGACCCCTGATGTCATCTCAATCTGGGGGTGACCGATTATTACGCCAGAATCCACCGGTTTCTGGGCATTATTATTGATAGGGACCTCTGTTGGAGTCCGCATGTAGCCTATATGAAGAAGTGCCTGACGGCTATTTTCCAATTGTTCAAGTTTCTGGCAGGAAAGACGTGGGGGATGTCAGTAGACGCAATGATGTAACTCTACAGAGCCTTGTTTCTCAGTTTCCTGAGATATAGCTTGCCCGTGCTTAGCAATACGTGCAATTAACCAATGTTAGTGTTCTACAGGCAGTACAAGCCCAAGAACAGAGAGTGTGCCTTGGTCTGCCTAGATGTACGTCAACAGAGGCAGCAATTGTAATTGCTGGTGATTGTACGATACAAAGTCAAATTGTTGTAGAAGCCTCGAGAACGCCCATGAGACACTTCGCACGTGCTACCTGTCATCACCTTGCACTGTTGCCTTTACAGAGGCGCTAAGCATTGTTCGCTAAAATGATTGTGAAGTGCAACGAGAAACTTCCCTCGGGCTTCTCACTCCTGCATCTAAACCATCAATACCCCCTTGGTGTTGGTGTCTTATTCGACCCACAGTACATCATAGTGTACCAAGGATCCGGAGGAAATTTGAGCTTTCATCTTTCTTCGGTTTTTGGACGAGAAATATTCAGACAGTGTACATATATATACCGATTGCTCCACGCACCGCCAGTGTTCGTCAGGTGCAGTAGTTGTTCCAGCAAGAGGCGTTACCATCAGCTTTAGGACTGACCACTCCACAGCATCTACTGCAGCGGAACCAGCTGCTTTGCGCGCGGCACTTTGTGTGGTCAATTGGGAACCACCACAACAATGGTTCATATTCAGCGACTCAAGGGCTGCCCTACAATCTGTTCTCTCAGCACTGCGTCGCGGGCCGTACAAACTGCTTGTTTTCAAAATTTGATGCCATCTCCACACTTCACACGAGAAAAGCCATCGTGTGATGTTTCAGTGGCAGCCAAGTCATTGCAGCGTCATAGACAATGAACATGCCGATACTGCCGCGCGGGCTGCTCTTGAAGGAACACGAGAAGCCATACCACTTTCGCGGACCGATGCAGCCAGTAATCTTCAACGACTTGCGCGTGAAGTCACGTTTTTATTATGGTACCCACCAAGCAACGAGAAAAATCATCAACGCCACCTGTCCTCTTTGATGGCTCTCCGCATGCCCACTGGGCTCGACCGAACAGAAGCCACCCTTCTTCATTGCTTATGGCTAAGAGTGGCATTTACAAAATCTTATTCTTTTGTCATAGAAATGGCTGACAACGCTCTCTGCGATGCCCGTCATTGCGAAAAGACGCTACACCGCATCCTGTGCGACTGTCCGTTGTATGACATCCAGAGACAGTCACTGGCGTTCATTCTTGCGTGTCGACAACAGCCAAATGTCTGTGGACACTAGTACGTCCAATGCCCGAAAGAATAAATTGCAGCAGAAGGCAACAAAAGCTCAGTTGAAATTCCTACGCGACACGGACTCGAACAAGCGGCTCTAACAGAAATGTCACACACCGTGAAAGACAAGACTGGACTATGACTGAGTGTGCTGCCGAATGTGCTGTGTTATCTCTCTTCCCTCTTTGCTCTGTATCTTTTATCTCCCCTATCCCCCTCCCATGCGAAGTGTAGCAAACCGGCTGCCTATAGGCTGGCTAACCTCCCTGCCGTTCTTTTCCTCCTATTTTCCTTCCTTCTGTATGGCGAAAACAGCTGCCAGACATTCCTGTTCTGTAACTGTGTAATTGTGTTCAGATTGGCTCAAGCAACGACTGGCATACGCCATGACATGCTCTTCGACATTTTGACGTTGTACAAGCGCCACTCCTACAACGATACCACTAGCGTCCGTGTGGACCTCAGTCAAGCAAGATGGATCGAAGTGACGCAACAGTAGAGCAGACGTTAGTACAAACTTAAGATGTGAGAATGTGGCATGACACTCTGGTGTACAGTTGAAGGTTGCATCCTGTCGCACGATGCTTGTCAGCGGGTACACCATCAGTGAGCATAGGCCGACAAATGAGCGAAGTTCTCGAGCGGACTGCGGTGTTTTAAAAGACCTCCCCTCTTTTATCTTGCGAGGATCGGCTCTGACGCCATTTTTGCCGACCAAGTGCCCAAGCACCAGAGTTTGACGTTTGCCAAAGCGATTTTTTTTTAAATTCAGAACCAGCCCAGTTTTTTCGATGCAGTCGAGAACAAGACTAAGACGGGTGTTATGTTCCTCAACGTACGGAAAAAGATCACAAGATCGTCGACGTAGCACATGCATATCTCCTATTTCACACCACTTAATACTGTTCCCATAAATCTTTCAAAGGCAGCTGGAGCATTACAAAGGCCAAAAGGCATGACAATAACTTCAAATAGATCAGCCGGAGTTACAAAAACAGTCTTTTCTTTGTCGCCGGGCTCCATAGGTATTTGCCAATAACCGGACCGCAAATCATGTAAAATAGGAAGCGGCATGCAAGCAATCTATGATGTCATAAATCCGTGGTAAGGGATATACATCTTTTTTTGTCACAGTGTTTAGACGCCTGTAATCTACGCAGAATCTCCAGGAACCATCTTTTTTCCTGACAAGAATTGCCCTTGCAGCCCGCGGGCTGGACGGATCTTGCACGACACCTTTGTTCAGCATGTCCTTTGCTTGTTCGGTGACAAGTTTGCGCTCACAGGATGACACTCGGTAAGGCTTTTGGTGGATGGGGTGTGCAGAGGTGGTGTATATTCTGTGACGAGCGCGGGACTAGGGTAACTTAAGGGGTGCATCTCTATGTGTAAAGTCGAAACAGCAACATGCCGGGAAAAGACCTGCACCAGCGCTTCCCGTCGTGTTGTACTGAGAGTCTTGCTGATTATACCGACCATTAGATCTTCATTATGGCGAATATCACAAGGAGAGAAGGAGGTGGTGAGGTCCGTAACTAGTGCTGCTACCGAGCTGCATGAGACTTCATCGAAAAGAGCTATCTTCATCCCACGAGGAAGCACAACCAGCGTGGCAGAACATTTCAGTGCCCACAATGTCAGTACTCCTTTTGTCATGCACACAACAGAACAGGGAACAAGTATTGCCTTCTTAAAACAGTTCTTGCGCAGAGAACCCACTTTGAGGTCAACACAAGCAGCATCAACCATTGTGGAGGAGACTCTAACGGGTGTCAGGCACCAAGATGGCGCTATCACTTCATCAATCACACTAAGCGTGTTCCTGTCTTCACCACGATAGTCTTCTTCGGAAAGCGACGGTAGAAACAAATTGTTTAATGATATTTCCCCACTACCACAGTCGACGGAAGCACTGCATTGCTCCAGAAAGTTGATACCAAGAATGAAATCGTGCGAACAACGAGATAGAACCAGAAATTCGGATACAAATAATTTTCCAGCCAATGAAACACTGACAACACATACGCCAAGAGAATTAAGCCACTCGCCTCCTACACCGCGAAAGGTGATTGTATCGCCCCATGAAAACACGACTTAGCGACCTAAGCGGTTTTGAAGGTGAGGCTCATCACAGACACAGTCGCCCAAGTGTCAAATAACGCCATCGTCGGTATTCCATCAATCAACACATTCACTTTATTTTGAGCGTACCAATAGGCAGAGATATGTGTTAAAAAGACCTTCCGGTGACCTCACCTCCATTGGCCGCGGATGCTAGTTTCCCGGTGATAGAGAAGAAGAACGACGCAGAGGAGACGGTGAGCGATGAGAACCGTTGGATGCTGGTGTCAAACTCTGCTCGGCTGCTGGTGCCAAACTCTGTTCGGAAGCTGGCGAATCGCTGCGTCTGGTCTCGCGCAAAAAATGGTCCCTTGGAAAGAAGTCGGTTGTCGCAGGTAATATGAATCACCGGGTCTTGGTGGCGAAGACATGGCTGGTGTCCTTCGTGATTAGCCGCGTTGTTGGCGCCAATACCGAGCGATATGCCCTGTGAAACCACAGTTGTAGCACACGGGAGGGTCACGGTTTATACTATATTCATCGGAACGAATCCTGGGCCGCTGCTGTTAGTGAGTAAGTTCCTTATCACACGAAAAACAGGTTTCTGCCACTCTCTCAAATCCATTGTATTCGTCGTAAGTTGCACCTTGGTACTAGGGTCAGTACTCTCCTTGCCGCAGTAGGACGTTGTCCGGCTGAGAGTCCTGAGTATAAGAACGTGGCTGTCCTCGTCGTGATCGAGCGTCATAGGCAGGGCCTCTATTGTAGTGACGTTGCTGATACTGCTGATACTGAGGTGTGGCATCAAAATCATCAGTGCCCTCCACCACTCGGTGCGAGGAGAATGAAGCAACGTTTCGCTCAAACTCTGGTGGAAGGTAGGGGGGATGAGTACTTGGGTGGTGTGCCACTTGCGCGTACAGGCCGAGTTCTTCACGTACTATTCACCAGATCGTCGATGCAAGATCAAGCGCATGGTTGCTGTCTATACTCGCGTTAGTCGTCACATTGGCTAGCCGGCCGAACTTGGGCGTCATGCGCCTGGTCTTCATTTGCTCAAAAGAGTGGCAATGGCGAATGACATCAGCGACAGATGTCAAGGTGCCTTTCGCGATAAGGAAACTGTAAACATCCTCGGCGATTCCTTTTAGAATGTGGCCGATTTTGTCTTTCTCAGACATTGCGGAGTCAATGATCCTACATAGCTTTATGCTTCCTCATTGTAGGTCGTTCAAGTTTCACCTGGCACTTGATTGCGTTGCATTATCGTCTGTTCTTCTATTTTCTATTTAGTTGTTGGGACGCTGAAATGCTCTTTGATCTCAGAAACGAATCCGTCCCAGGTCGTTGGTGTTTCCTTCCGATTCTCGTACCACATAATTGTGGTATCCGTCAGAAAGAACGTGACGTACAAAAGCTGAGAAGCGGCATCTAATTTATTGGCGGCGCTCACCCATTTGTAATGAATGAGCCAAACCTCGACGTCTTCATCTGGTCTGCCGGTGAAGGGACGAGCATCTCTCACTTGTGGAGCTGAACTGGTTGGCGCCGAAGTCAAGAGGGGTCGGTGATCATCTAAGTTGGGGGACATGTCCAGCCCAGATAGATTCGGGGGAAGTCCACCAAGGCGACGCTCCGTCGAAGAACTTTTGGCTTAACCTCCATCTGCGGGTGCCGATTACCAAGTAGGTCCACCACAACTATTACAGCGAGCTGTGATGAAATGGTTTTATTTGAAAGAGGTGAGCGATGGTCGTTCGCGGCAGCACACTGCGATTGTGTTAAGGCTCTTCGTCTTTTTCTCCTTCCCTTTTCTGCCTTTTACTATTTCGTTACAATATATATATATATATATATATATATATATATATATATATATATATATATATATATATATATATATATATATATATATATATTGAAAAAGGGTTTATTGGCGACTGTTGCGACGGTGGTCCTACGAAGAAACACGATCGGGCAAGAGCAACAGTCAAGCAGATGCCGGCGATGATCAGCACGAGCCGAGCGAGAGAAGCCCAGCACCCAGTACCCAAGCGGTGGCGATGTTGCTTGCCAGCGATGCGTTTTCTTCTTCACAATTTGCCCCCGCCGAAAAAGAGCCATCCTGGCGACCTAAGAGTCTGGAGGCAGAGGGCTATGATATGGCTTAAAGCGGGCGACGTGGAAGATGTCACGTCCACGCCGGCGCATGTGCTCAGATGGGGAAAGTGGCTCAATGAGAAAATTGACCGGCGAGGTCTGCTCCACAACGCGGTATGGGCCCTCGTACTTTGGAACGAGTTTTGCGGAAATGCCGGGGGTTTGGCAAGAAACAGCCAGCAATACAAGTGACCCCGGGGAATAGCTGGGGTTTTGTGAAGAGTCAGCGTTGTTTTCTTTCTGGCGCTGTTGTTCTTGTGACCTAAAGGTGCGTGCGAGTTCACGGCACTCTTCCGCATTTCGGGCAGCTTCGGACACAGATGGGCATTCGGATGCGTCAGGGCGGTATGGAAGGAGAGTGCCGATGGTGTGGGATGGTTCACGTCCATAAAGCAGAAAAAAAGGTGAAAATCCAGTGGTAGAGTGTGCTGCGGTGTTATATGGGAACGTGATGAATGGAAGAATGCGATCCCAGTTAGCATGATCTGATGTCACATACATGGCGAGCATATCGCCAAGGGTGCGGTTAAATCTTTCCGTGAGCCCGTTAGTCAGCGGGTGGTATGCCGTGGTCTTGCGATGAACAACATGGCATTCAGAAAGCAGAGACGTGACGACTTCTGATAGGAAGGCTCGACCTCGGTCGCTTAGTAGTTCTCGAGGTGCACCATGTCATAGTATGAAGCGATGAAGGATGAAGGATGCTACGTCCCGTGCAGTGGCACTTGGAAGGGCGGCGGTCTCAGCATAGCGTGTTGAATGGTCCACAGCGACTATGATCCACCAATTTTCAACTGATGTTGTCGGTAGAGGGCCATAGAGATCAATTCCGATCCGATCGAAAGGTTTGGCAGGGCACGGAAGCGGTTGAAGCGCACCGGATGAGTGGAAAGGCGGCGATTTGCGGCGTTGACAGTCAGGGCAGCCCATAACGAATTTTCGAACAAAATTATACATTCCGCGCCAGTAGAAGCGATGGCGAATGCGTTCGTAAGTTTTGAAAACTCCGGCATGACCACATTGGGGATCGTCGTGAAAGGAGGCGCAGATTTGTGATCGCAAGCTGCGCGGGACAACCAAGAGCCACTTACGACCTTCGTGGGCGTAGTTGCGTCGGTGTAGCAGCCGATCACGAATGGCGAAATGAGCAGCTTGACGTCGGAGAGATCATGGTACCGCAGTGGTTGACGATTCAGAGAGACAGTTAAAAAGGGAAGCGATCCACGGGTCCTTGTGTTGATCACTGGTAAAAAAGTCGAGGTCGAGAGATGTGACGGAGTTGGTACCAGTGGTTCCGCAGGCCGAGTCGGGAGGTAAAGGCGAACGCGACAGGGCGTCGGCGTCAGAATGCTTGCGTCCGCTGCGATAGATGACACGAATGTCGTACTCCTGGATTTGCAGTGCCCACCGAGCTAGGCGGCCAGAGGAATCTTTCAGTGTGGCGAGCCAACAAAGTGCATGGTGGTCCGTTACCAAGTCGAATGGGCGACCGTACAAATAAGGGCGGAACTTACGAAGCGCCTACACTAGCTACAAGCACTCTTTTTAGTGACGCTGTAATTGGCCTCAGCTTTAGTAGGTGTGCGACTCACATAAGCGACGACGTATTCGGAGTAGCCCGGCTTGCGTTGGGCGAGGACGGCGCCTAGACCAACTCCACTAGCGTCTGTGTGAACTTCCGTTGAAGCTGTTAGGTCGAAATGCCAAAGTATTGGAGGAGATGTTAGCAGACTACGGAGCGTGGCAAACGCGACGTCGCAGTCTGAAGACCAGGATGGAAGGTCTGCATCACCACGTAGCAGGTTGGTCAGTGGTGACATGATCGACGCAAAATTTTGCACGAAGCGCCGGAAGTACGAGCATAGTCCGACAAAAGTGCGTAATTCTTTCAATGTAGTAGGTTTGGGGAACTCAGCGACTGCTCGCAGTTTTGCAGGGTCGGGTCGAACACCATGCTTGGACACGATGTGCCCTAAGATGGACAGCTCTCGCGTGGCGAAGCGGCACTTTTTAAGGTTCAGTTGGAGCCCAGCGTTGGTTAAACACGTAAGAACCAGTTGGAGCCGAAGCAGATGTGTAGGAAAATCGGAAAAGAAAACGACAATGTCGTCGAGGTAGCATAGACACACAGACCACTTCAGTCCACGCAGTGTGTTGTCCATGAGTCGTTCAAACGTGGCAGGAGCATTACAAAGCTCGAATGGCATTACGTTAAATTCGTACAGGCCATCTGGTGTAATGAAGGCAGTTTTCTGGCGATCAGCTTCTGCCATAGGAACCTGCCAGTATCCAGATCGCAAGTCTAAGGAGGAGAAGAATTCGGCTCCTTGGAGGCTGTCAAGGGCGTCGTCGATGCGCGGTAATGGATAGACGTCTTTCCGCGTCACCTTGTTTAATCGCCGGTAGTCGACGCAAAATCTAATCGATCTATCCTTCTTTCGAACTAGAACCACAGGAGATGCCCAAGGACTGTGCGATGGTTGAATAACGCGACGGCGTAGCATCTCTTCGACCTGGTCGTTGATGACGTGACGTTCTGCAGCAGAGACACGGTATGGTCTTTGACGCAATGGCTGGTGCGAACCGGTGTCAATGTAGTGGTGCACTGCGGAAGTCCGACCCAATTGGGGCTGAGAAACGTCGAATGAATTCGCGAAGTGCTGGAGGAGATTAAGAAGCTCGGCGCGTTCATGGGCACTTAAGGTGTCGGCGATGGAGCTCGAGAAGGTGTCACTCGATGAGCATTCCAGTGGGGAAAGGGAATGAAGTTCGGTCGAGGCGCTACTGCACGATTCGTCTGGCATGTTAAGGAATAAAGAGGAATCGAGGTACTCCACTCGACCGAGACATTCGCCGGCAAGTAGCGTAAGCTGTGCAGAAAGGGGGTTGTGGACGAAAATATTGCTTCGGCCCGCAGTGACGTCGAGTGTAGCGAAAGGCAAGGAAACAGCTCTGCGGCTCATGAAAATGTCGGAAGGTGTAAACATTACTGTAGCATCGTTATGGTCATCGCAGCAAACAGGGACAACGGCAAGAGAGGCTGGCGGAATTTCAGTGTCTTCACGTACGACGAGTTTTGGGGACCGCTCAAGAGTTTCGTGCAAAGGTTCGTCAGACAGGTGCGCAAATTGAACCTCAGCGCGTGCGCAGTCGATGACGGCATGATGATGTGACAGGAAGTCCCACCCGAGGATAACGTCATGCGAGCACACCGAATGGACGATGAACTCGACAACGTACATAAAGCCTTGGATGAAAATGCGGGCTGTACAGGTGCCGAGAGGTCTAACTGGTTGTGCGCTAGCCGTACGAAGCGATAGTCCAGAGAGCGGCGTGGTCATTTTGCGTAGGGAGCGGCAGAGCTGGGCGGCTATAACAGAAACGGCAGCACCTGTGTCGACGAGGGCAAAGGTAGAAACACCATCGACAGATATGGCGACGACGTTAGCTGGTGAAGTGCGAGGACTGGAGCATTTCGACGACGGCGCAGTTCTTGCCTCTGGAACTGCGGCGTTCAGTTTTCCCGGTTGGAAGAAGCGGGTCTAAGACGCATTGGGGACAGTGATCGCCTGCGAGGAGATGGGGAGCGGGGAGAGTGAGTCTGAGGTGAGGGCTGGGGTGACCGAGACTCAGGAAGGTTAGTGTATCCATACTGCGGTGAGGGATAGGGAGCAGGTATGTGCATGGGCTGTAGGTCATACGGTAACGGCCGAGTAGCGTCGTGGAGTGGTTGGAAGCGACGGCGACAATGTCGTGCCACGTGTCCTGGAGTACCGCAGGCGTAGCAGATCGGTCGATTGTCAGGAGTGTGCCAGGAATTGCTGACTCGTGGTGCGGCCCAAGGCGTCGAAAAAGGGGCGGAGTGGGGAGCAACTGAAGACATGGCTGGCAAATGCTGCTGGCGGGGTCTGCTGCGTACCACTTCGGCATACGTAAGAGGCGCGGCAACGGGCTGCATAGCCGGCGCATGGGCAACTGGCATGGCCACAGGCTGCTGGTGGGCAGCGACTGGAACAGCCTGAGCTACCTCTTCGGCAATAACGTCGCGTAGTGGTGAGGGCAGACGAGAGGACGACGGCTGCTGCGTGAAGGGAATCAACGACAGTTGCCGAGCTACTTCTTCACGCACGAAGTCTTTAATCTCTTGCGGGGTTGGCGAGTGGTCGGGAACGGAACTGAGACTGGAGAGCGAGTCGGCGTGTGAAGAAAATGGCCTAGTCAGGGCACGCTGCTTGCTCAACTCGTCAAAACTTTGACACAAAGTGACCAGTTCCGCAACGGTGGCAGGATTACGGGCCAGGAGCCGCTGATATGCACCGTCATTTATCCCTTTGAGGATGTGTTGAATATTCTCCGACTCGGGCATGGTGGTGTTCACACGGTTGCAAACACCAATAATGTCTTCGATGTAGCTTGTGAAAGATTCCTTTGACTTTTGTGCGCGAGTCCGCAAGCGTTGTTCGGCTCTGGACTTGCGGACAGCGGGTCGGCCAAAAACGTCAGCAAACAACGTTTTGAAGATGGGCCACGTCGTAATGTCGTTTTTGTGGTCTTTATACCACATTTCGGCCACGTCAGTGAGGTAAAAGATGACGTTAGTCAATTTGTCCACATCATCCCACTTGTTGTTTGCGCTCACCAGTTCGTAGTTAGTGAACCAGTCTTCCACGTCAGTCTCATCAGCTCCGCAAAAGTCTTTCGGCTCTCGCAAACGAAGAACGCTGGGGTTGCTGGGGGATGGAGTGGAAGAGCCAGGTTGCGCGTTGTTGGTAGCCATGATGGGAGGTAGCGTTCGGTTGCACAGCTCCAGGTTTAGGCGACGGCGAATGGCAGCACCCAGGTTCAGGCGACGGGGAATGTCAGCATCCTCCACCAATTGAAAAAGGGTTTATTGGCGACTGTTGCGACGGTGGTCCTACGATGAAACACGATCGGGCAAGAGCAACGGTCAAGCAGATGCCGGCGATGATCAGCACGAGCCGAGCGAGAGAAGCCCAGCACCCAGTACCCAAGCGGTGGCGATGTTGCTTGCCAGCGATGCGTTTTCTTCTTCACAATATATATACATATACATATATATATAATGATACTCGTCAGATTATCATTCATTGTATCTACGCTAAGGTTGGTTTCCTCACTAAGAGCAGAGTACCTGTTCTGCAGCGACACTCTGAATTCCTGTACTTTCCCTCTCAGTGCTAGCTGATTGATTGGCTTCTTGCGTATCAGTTTCTGTCGTTCCTTCTTCAAGTCTAGGCGAATTCGAGACCGTACCAGTCTATGGTCACTGCATCGTACCTTGCCAATCACTTCCACATCCTGCACGATTCCAGGGTGTGCACTCATTATAAAGTCTATTTCTTTCTTATTTTCGCCATTAGGGCGAAAATATGAATGATATGAATGATAATCTGACGAGTATCATTACGGAGTGTGCAGTGGAAGTTGGGGGCAGGGTAGTTAGACAGGACGCTGGCAAACTTTCCCAGGAAACGAAGAACCTAATTAGGAAGCGTCAAATTATGAAAGTGTCAAGTACAACAGACAAAATAGAACTGGCAGAGCTTTCGAAGTTGATTAATAGACGTAAGGTATGCGATGTAAGAAGGTATAACATGGAGAGAATTGAACACGCTCTGAAAAACGGAGGAAGTGTGAAAGCATTGAAGAGGAAAATTGGGATAGGCAAAAGTCGGATGTATGCACTAAGGGACAAAGAAGGCAAAATAACTACCAATATGGATAGGATAGTTAAAATAGCGGAGGAGTTCTACAGAGATCTGTACAGTAGCCGAGGCAACCACGACCTTAATACTATAAGAACTAGCAGTAACCCAGATTACACCCCACCAGTAATGATAGAAGAAGTCAGAAAAGCTTTGGAGAGCATGCAAAGGGGCAAAGCTGCTGGTGAGGATCAGGTAACATCAGATCTGCTGAAAGATGGAGGGCAGATTGTGTTAGAAAAACTAGCCACCCTGTTTACGAGGTGTCTCCTGACGGGAAGAGTACCAGAGTCTTGGAAGAACGCTAACATCATCTTAATACATAAGAAAGGAGATGACAATGACTTGAAGAATTACAGGCCGATCAGCTTGCTCTCTGTAGTATACAAGCTATTTACAAAGGTAATTGCTAACAGAGTAAAGAAAACATTAGAATTCAATCAACCAAAGGAACAAGCAGGATTTCGAACAGGCTACTCAACAATTGACCACATTCATACTATCAATCAGGTAATAGAGAAATGCTCAGAGTATAACCAACCACTATACATAGCCTTCATAGATTACGAGAAGGCGTTTGATTCAGTAGAAATATCAGCCGTCATGCAAACACTGCGGAATCAGGGCGTAGATGAAGTATGTATAAACATTCTGGAAGAAATCTACAGGGGATCAACTGCTACCATAGTGCTTCATAAAGAAAGCAACAGAATACCAATCAAGAAGGGTGTAAGGCAGGGGGACACAATTTCCCCAATGCTATTTACCGCGTGCTTACAGGAGGTTTTCAGAAGCCTAGAATGGGAACAGTTAGGGATAAGAGTCAATGGAGAATACCTTAGTAACCTGCGCTTCGCCGATGACATTGCATTGCTGAGTAACTCGGGGGACGAATTGCAACTCATGATTACGGAGTTAGACAAGGAGAGCAGAAAGGTGGGTCTTAAAATTAATCTGCAGAAAACGAAAGTAATGTACAACAACTTCGGCAAGAAGCAGCGCTTCGAGATAGGTAACAGTGCACTTGAAGTTGTAAAAGACTATGTCTACTTAGGGCAGGTAATAACCGCAGAGCCGAACCACGAGATTGAAGTAACTAGAAGAATAAGAATGGGGTGGAGCACATTCGGCAAGCACTCTCAAATTATGACAGGTAGATTGCCACTATCCCTCAAGAGGAAGGTATATAACAGCTGTATCTTGCCGGTACTTAGCTACGGAGCAGAAACCTGGAGACTTACAAAGAGGGTTCAGCTTAAATTGAGGACGACGCAGCGAGCAATGGAAAGAAAAATGGTAGGTGTAACCTTAAGAGACAAGAAGAGAGCAGAGTGGATTAGGGAACAAACGGGGGTTAAGGATATCATAGCTGAAATCAAGAAGAAGAAATGGACATGGGCAGGGCATGTAGCGCGTAGACAGGATAACCGCTGGTCATTAAGGGTAACTGACTGGATTCCCAGAGAAGGGAAGCGGGTTAGGGGGAGACAGAAGGTTAGGTGGGCAGATGAGATTAAGAAGTTTGCGGGTATAAATTGGCAGCAGCAAGCACAGGACCGGGTTAACTGGCGGAACATGGGAGAGGCTTTTGTCCTGCAGTGGACGTAGTCAGGCTGATGATGATGATGATATATATATATATATATATATATATATATATATATATATGGGGAGTCATTATGCGCTTCTTCTCATATATGCATTGTCATAATCATCCTCATTCGTCTGGGTCCCTTTCTTCATCGTCACAATCATCATCAGTTGTGTGCGCGCTGAGTCTAAGACTGCTTGTTCACTGCTTAGCCCTTGGCTGAATAAAAGCTGTCTCAACCCGGACGTCATACGTGGTGGAGGTGCATTTTCGGTCCTCGGTCCTCTCCCACAGATTTGGGTGCACGTTAAAGAACTCCAGGTGGTCAAAATTTCCGGAGCCCTCCACTACGGCATCTCTCATAATCATATGGCGGTTTTGGGACGTTAAACCCCCCAAATCAATCATCGGTCCTCTCCCACCTCGCTCGACTCCCTGGAGCTGCGTTTAGGCCACCGATTGCCCCCCACCCTGTCTGGCAGCATGTCACAGAACGAGCCTGCCGGCACTGCTGCCATCACTGCTGCCATCTTTCCCCCGCCGTCTTCAGCCACGCCTCCTGTTTACGTACACAGCCACCAGCGTGATCACCCTCTCTTCCCCGGTCATCACGGGGAAGACGTGGAGGACTGGCTCGATGAGTACAGCCGCGTGAGTGTTGCTAATCACTGGGACGATAGCGCCAAGCTGTGTTACGTCTCCTTCTACTTGACCGTTGTGGCGAAGACGTGGTACTTTAACCACTTCATCGACATACCCTACTGGGCGACCTTCGAGCAGCAGCTCCGTCACGTTTTCGGCACACCGGCCATTCGGTCCGCAGTCGTGAAGAGAACTCTCGGCACTCGCCAACAACATTCCGGTGAGTCGTACACGTCGTACATCGAGGACTTTCTCGCGCTCTGCCGGCGGGCCAATTCATCTATGCCGTAGTCCGACAAGATACTGAATTACCACCAGGTAGAGCGAATTGTAATTATTACCTCCAAAGACATCGAACATGGTGACGTCTTGGTCTGATCATCATTTATTTAGTTGCGTCGGTAAAGGCATCATTCTCGCATCCGGTGTAGTTCGGTTTCTCAACGGTTCCGCACTTGCCACCGCTGTGAATACATCCGAAAAAAATTTTACTTTTCCAGAACACCACGGTGGCCTGCGTGGCGGATCCCGAGCCTGCATGCGTCGTGCCACTTAATGCCGTCTCCTCCAACGACAGCCCTAGGGGTGAGCCTGCTTCGTCATCCGCCTTTACTGCAGCCATTAGCGATGACTTGACACCTTCGCAGACGCAACAGCTACTTGCTTTGCTGAAGATACACGCAAAATCATTCGATGTTTACTCCTCGACGCTGGGCTGCACTACTAGTATAACGCATCGAATCCACACAGTCGAAACATCAGTTGTATGCCACTGGCCCTACTGTGTGTCTCCTGCTGAGAGAAAAATCATGGAAGAGAGTGTAGCTGACATGCTCAAACAAGAGATAATTCGCCCTTCATCTAGTCCTTGGTTGTCGCCTGTGGTTCTGGTTCGCAAGAAGGATGGCTCCGTTCGCTTTTGCGTCGATTACAGGGCACTCAACAAGATCACTCGCAAGGATCTGTACCCAATGCCTCCCATTGACGACGCCCTTGATTGTCTACAAGGCGCGAAATACTTTTCCAGCCTCTACCTACGTTCCGGATACTGGCAAATTCCTATGCCCGAAAAAGATAAAGAGAAAACGGCATTCGCAACCCCCGACGGGCTATACGAATTCAACGTTATGCCTTTCTGGCTCTGCAACGCACCCGCTACATTTTAGCGCATGGTCGATACCGTGCTGCGCAACCTTAAAAGGAAGACTTGTCTGCGCTACTAGGACGACATCGTCATTTTTTCGTCAACGTTTCCTCAGCACTTGCAACGTTTGAATGGCATTTTGACGTGCCTTGCCGCCGCTGGTCTCGAACTCAACATGAAAAAAATGCCGTTTCGCCACAAAACCTATCAAGGTTTTGGGCCACGTCGTGAGCAAAGACGGAATGCGGCCGGATCCGGACAAAATTGCTGCGGTGCTTAGCTTTCCGTGCCCCAATAGGCCGAAGGAGTCGCGAGGTTTTCTTGGTATCGCCTTCTATTTTCGCCGTTTTATACAAAACTTTGCATCGATAGCAGCTCCACTGCACCAGCTTCTTGCTTCCGACTTGCCCTTTCTGTGGTCTGAATAATGTCAAACGGCATTCGACCTGTCAAAGTGTGCCCTCACGTCCGAACCTGTACTCCGCCACTTTGATGAGGCCGCACCGACCATCCTACATACGGAAGCTAGCGGCTGTGGTATAGGTGCCGTTCTGCTTCAACGCGACACCTCTTCACAAGAGAGAGTAGTTGCATATTTCAGTAGAGTGTTGACCGCGACCGAGAAGAACTATACCATAACTGAGCAGGAGTGCTTGGCTGTGGTCTGGGCAATGCAAATGTCCCTATCTCCACGGCCGTCATTTCACGATTGTTACGGGCCACCACGCCCTATGCTGGCTTTCTACGTTGAAGAACTTGTCTGGACGCTTGGGTTAGTGGATTCTACGTTTACAGGAGTATGACTTCGACATCATTTACAAGTCAGGTAGAAAACACCAAGACGCCGACGCCCTTTCGCGCACCCCGCTTCCAAATACCCAGCTCAGCATCGGTCTAAGTTTCGCCATCACATCTAGTGAAGCGCCCGCGCTCGCCATAATGGACCAGCTATTGTCGGACGACAAGCGCACACTTCACTTCTGCCAGTTGTCTGATCCGTAGTGTAGGCGTATTATGGACCAGCTCTCAGGAACTTCCCATGCACCTAACGCGTGGCATCGTCGTCAACTCCTGCGATTTAAGCTGGAGAACAGAGTTCTATACCGTCACATCTACCACCCTGATGGTCAACGCTGGGTTCCCGTGTTACCACACTCTCTTCGACTTGACGTGCTTAAAGTCTTCCACGATGACGTGACTGCCGGATATCTTGTTATTAAAGAAACTCACGATCGCATTTGAGGTAGCTTCTACTGGCCCGGTATTTCTACTAGCATCGCGCGCTACGTCGGTTCCTGTGTCCCGTGCCGGCGTCGTAAATCCAGACAAGAAACCCGGTGGCCGGGTTTCTGCAGCCAAATCCGTGCGCCATAACACCATTTGAGGTTGTAGGTATGGACCTTTACGGCCCTCTTCCCGTGACATCTACTGGCAAATGATGGATAGTATTTGCCGTAGAACACTTGACACGCTACGCGGAGACAACGTCTGTATCTACTGCCTCTGCTTCGGAAGTTGCCGACTTCGTTCTGCACGCCATCATTCTGCGCCACGAAGCCCCTCGTGTATTGCTGAGTGACCGTGGAAGGGTGTTCCTGTCAGAAGTGCTAAATGAAGTATTGCGCGCCTCTAGAATAACACACAAGACAGCTTCAAGCTACCACACTCAGACCAACGGTCTCACTGAGAGGTTTCACCGTACTTTTGCTGACATGATAGCCGTCTACGTCAGTCCAGATCACAAAAACTGTGATTCTCTCCTACCTTTCCTCACCTTTGCTTACAACACGGCCGTTCAGCACACCACCAGTTATTCGCCGTTCTACCTCGTTTATGGACGTTGCCTTACTTTCTTCCTCGACGTCTCTTTTTTCAACAGTGACGTCAACGCGTCTGCGTCTTCCAGCGAGGAATACACTTCAAGACTAGCCCGGTGTCGCAATCATGCTTGCATCAACACGGAAGCGCGACAGCAAGATAGAAAAGTCATTTATGACGCATCCCATCACCTTGCACTCTTTCGACCTGGTGACGAGGTGCTCCTGTTCACACCTATTCGTACACCTGGTCAGTGCGAGAAGTTTCAACCGCACTTCAATGGGCCTTACATATTAATCGAGCAGACTTCGCCCATTAATTATTGTGTGACCCCACTTGTCGTCCCAGCAGACCGCCGTCACCGCACCACAGAGATCGTGCATGCGTCTCGCATGAAACCCTTCAGGCGACGCTCTCTGCCACATTGACTTGCTACGGCCAGGGTGGCCGCTTCGATGTGGGGGGAATTAGTGTGGGCATTCATTATGCGCTTCTTCTCATATATGCATTGTCATATTCATAATCATCATCCGTCTGGGTCCCTGTTCTCATCTTCACAATTGTCATCGGGTGTGTGCGCGCTCAGTCTCAGACTTCAGACTGCCCGTTCGCTGCTGAGCCCTTGGCTGAATAGAAGCTGTCTCATATATATATATATATATATATATATATATATATATATATATATTTATATATATATATATATATATATATATATATATATATATATATATATATATATATATATATATATACATATATATACATACATATATATATATATATATATATATATATATATATATATATATATTTATATATATATATCAACAGAGAATCTCCTTGATCCGCTGCACTTTGATATGACTTTACATACGCAGAGGTCACACAACTCGCTTTTTAAGGTTCCACCAAGTTCAATCACGGTTTAACTGAGAAATTGCGGCCTTAGCCCTATTTCGGCGTCCAAAACGATTCGTCACACTCATCGGCTCGCAACAGTTTCGACAGAGCAGCGGTGACGATATATCCTTTTTGAAGAAAATTATTTTCCGGAAGCGGCAAACGCTTTGACCGGTCTTTAAGAATGTGCTCGTTCCCATCCGTAACTTCATCAGCAAGTCACAGCAGAATAAAAGCACGAACAAGTGACGCAATATCGTAGGGCCCCTGTTCAGCGCTTACCTGCTTTGAAATACTACGCCGAAGAAGGTTGCAAAAACATCACATAGGCGACCCGCACCACGAAGAGCCCAAATGGAAAAGCATCACAGAGGAAATGTTTTGAAATTTCACTATGTTGTAACATTGCCTCGTACCATTTTTATTCTCCCGTAAGAACATAATAGAGATTACTGTTGCGATGGAAACCTTCACCTTTACTTGCTGGGTTCCCCAGCACGTAGAAAGAGTGACAACTATCAAAAGTTAAGGGCTCAGCCCCCCCCCACACTTTTCTCAGTGGGGGGGGGGGGGAGGCTCGCGCCTCTCTTGCCCACCCAGGTGATACGCGTATGGCCCCAGTCAAATACGACGCTTACACTAAAGTCATGACGTTGACCGTGCACAATTACAATGCTTAACGAGAACGTGCCTATTACTTCAGTTGCGCCAGGTATGATATCCACTCTGTGCAGTGCTTGATTATATGTAGAGAATATCTCTGAAGGGAATACAATTAGCGCCCGCTTGCCAAAAGTTCCTGCCCTCAGTTTTTTCTGACGTGGACAGAGCGACTGTCGAAGGTATCAGTCACCTTGATAGTTGCCGGGCTAGAAACCTCAAGATGTATGTTTGTGACTGCCTTTCTTCTTTCAGCACAAAGGGGCATGAGCTTCTGTTTGAAAAAAAAATATTATCGCTCTTGGTTGCCCCTAGTATCAAATGATTCAGAAATTTATAACAAACTTTAAGAATAGGTGATATGAGGCAGGGCTGCCTTTGCTAAAATCATAGAACACGAGTTCACTAAACTTTGTGATCGAGCGCACTTGACAGCAGATTCCAGAGAGTGCAGGAATGCTCTAGACGCTGGTTTACGCTGTAAGGAGACGTAGCTCAAGGCACCAAATAGTCAACGCTTGCGAAAGACGAGAGCGTGTCAAGTTTTGGTATGCAATGGTATCCGTATCTCTCTTAGAGGTGGGATAATATTGCTGGAAAGCACCGGAATGTATAGACGAGAGCATGCTAATCTCGCACCCAGGAGTCTTCAGTGGTATACACTCGCTCGCAGAGACGCGATAATGTGTTTGAAACAGCCAAGGTGCGCCTCACTAGCATGGAATGCACTGGCTCTGGGAGCTCAAAATGCGAAAAAAGGGCCTGTTCACGCTGCGCCCGCTTATAAAATGTCATCTGGGTACCACTTCACTGTCATCCGATGCGACAAGAACCAGCGCAAGAGGAAGAGATTGCTGAGCACAGCCTGTGAAGTTCACAGCGCATCGTGGGAATCGTGCTGGTGCGGTGTTTTGCGATTTCACAGATTAACGTCAACAACGAAAAACGCCGAGCTCCACCGCTTTAGGATATAATCGCAAACTGCAGGAAAAACTACGAGACCAGTGAAGTATACAACTAAGTATACTTATTGCGTTTATTCAAGCGTGACTCCAGCTGTTTCCCTTTAAAGCAGCGCTTTGCGTGCAGTATGCCTGTAGCATGAGACACAAAACTATTGCCATACTCTTTCGCAGGCCGCATGTCAATAATAAGATATACGTATTACGACTCACGCGTGGATGCATGCACCGCGCGTGTTTAGTACAACTGCAATGGCCTACTATCGCAATTCGTGAAGGGCGCGGAAAGCACGACTTTCGACTCGGTCGAACTGCGACATGCCTTGACTGTCACTAGGTGAATCTACACGTGCTTTCGGCCGGCGTCACCGTAGCATTTTAAGATCTTGTTCCATGGCTGGCACTTTTGCAGCGCGTGTGTGTTCCGACTGCCCAGCAGGGCTGGCAGTTGATACACATGCGGTACATGAGCGTAAGTTGGAACTAGATTCTAGCGCTACGTTGACGCCGGCATACAGCACAAATTCTGCCTTGTCACAGCCAAGGCACGCCGCAGTTCAACTGAGTCGAAAGCAACGCTTTTTGCTGTTCGCGTTTCTTTCAATCGCAATAGTACAATCCTGATGAAGCTGCTTCCGTAGTCTGCAATGCGCATGCTGCAGACATTCCGGAGTGTCGAGGAAGGTCTCCTCGACGTTTCACATGAAATCAGCATAATATTCTAGCACAGGAACAGCGCGAAGCATGTTTACAGCCGGACTCGAGTTGTGAAGTTTCGCGTGTGATTTGCAGAGCGTCTGCTCGCCTGGCATTTGAGAGTGTTGCTTCACCACGCTTGCAACAGCCAGTGCCACGCGCTTTTCAGTATAGCAGCAAGCGCTGAGCTTGCTGTGTTCTAGTGTATAGCTTGCTGAACTAGAATATTCTCAAGAGCGGAGATCAAACAATAACTTCCAGTGCGGTAAAATTATTGGAGTGGTTTAGAGGCAATAGTACGTGTGTGGGCCAGAAGAAAACTGCTTTTGCCAGATATCAAGTCAGTCTCTGCGAGACAGGCTTCGCTTGCCCGTAGTAGATTGCAATACTGTGTTGCAGTCCTCTGTTAATAGTGTATGCTTTAGGCAAAACACGAACGATGTCTCCGGGCATGATGCGAAATGTCTAGAAACTTCTTAACTCTTTCCAAGTTCACGTGAACTTGACGATAAAGACATATGAGGTAGTCAACAAAATCGCCTACGTTTACGTTCATCAGATGGACGTATTAATGCACGGCGTGTTGCCCTCTTTCACAGTGCAGTATGCATTTCGCGAACGATTGCGATGATACAGTGAATGTTGAAAAATTATTATTTGCATGCTTCAGCAAGCACAAGTACGCCCCTGCTAGGTGCAGTGTTTTTACAACTGGCCGCCTTCTCCCATTGGTCAAAGTCAGGGACGAACACGAAGTGTCATAGATGGCTTGCCTTGTTTTGCTACGAGATATGTCCCCCTAAGCGCAATGTGCACGTGTGTTATCGGAAGTTGTTTTGGCCAGTATTACAGAAGAGTGGGAAAAAACAGAATACACTCCGCATAGGACTAAACAAATCCTATGCATAATCCTGGCTAACTTCCATGTCCTTCCTCTTTCATTCCTCCTCCTTATGCATAATTACTGCGTTTTAATCTCAACATGCTGCGAGTGGCTGCACTAGGCTACTTTGCTGAAAATACTACGGTGTTCGAGAACTAGGTCAAAATATCCTGCTACAAGTCCTACTTCGAAAGCATTGTATATTTTGCTAATGAGGATTCCAACCAAAATAAATAGTTCATAGATTTCAAGCATATGCTTCCATTACTTTCATTTGAGATTTCACTGGCTGCAAAAATAATATATATCTACCTGGAAGTTAAAAAATAATAACTAGTAAAGCTCACAAAAACAACAAAATCTTTGTTTCATTCTTTGCTCTAGTACCCGCTGATTTATGTTCTGTTGTGCGAAACTTACCCGTTTGAATTCATTCGATAATGATTCGTGTGCGTCATTATTCAAAGTGTTTCATGTTTACTAAGTGTGGTTGGCTGTTCTTTCTTCCAACCAGCAACGAAAACACCATTGTCTCTCCAGAATCAGTTTCTTCTGTATCAGTTCCGGGGGACGAAAATTTGTGTCACAGTACAATAACTTTATACGGACTTCAGTCAATACTGGGAATGCAGCAGCGCTGCTGCTATTTTCATACTAAGCTCGTGCTTTTGGGGTAATTTCAGTATACACCAGACTACGTGGTCATCAATTGCGTGCGCTGGTAATGTGCCGGTATTCTTGCTATCAGAAATACTTCCAGCATCTTGTTCACCGTACTCGCTACGTACACTTGGTTGCCACATAGTAAGATGTATTATAAATCAGCGTTAGCAGAAAAAGGAGCATTTTGACTGGTGTACATTGGGCCCAACAATAAAACAATTTTGGCGATTTCTTACTCCGTGATGGCTCCATACATCTTGTGAAAACATCAATGTGGTGTCAGTGTACATGTAGTTTGTGTCTGTGTGCTTTGTGTAGGCAAAGGAAAATAAATTATATTACATATCAATATTGGCGCTTAATCTAAGGGCATGAACTGTGCTTTGTTTTGTTATTAACTGCTTTCTTTTTGTCATGATAGTTGCAGATTGACATTTCAAGCAACGTATTTAACGCATCATTTATCCTCTATGAACTGTAACCTTATTATAATGTTCCTCATCATGCTTCACACGAAGGAGACAAGCGGTGAGTATACACTCCTCTTAAAGCGCTGAAAAAATTAATAGTTTAATCATTCATATGCACAAGTTCCCTCAGATGCCTTCTGCTTTATTGTTGGTCTACTTTGCGTGTATAAATAGATGCGCATAAAAACAATCAAGCAATATCATGTGTAAATGAACCTAAATGTGTGGAAGTTTAACATGTTCTGCTGGTATAAGTACACGCAAATTAGGTGGTACGCTTCCATAGGACCATTGCAGATGTTGTAATGCTTACACACAACGTAATCCAATGCCAGATGTAAGTTGAGACAACAATGACATTAGTAACCTTCTTACTAATTTAGACATCAAAAGGTGGTCAGTTCAGGAAAAAATGTAAAATGTTTTTCTGAACAGGTAATTATTATTAACAGCAGATCACATTTATCTATATATATATATATATATATATATATATATATATATATATATATATATATATATATTTATATATATATATATATATATATACATATATATATATATATATATATATATATATATATATATATATATATATATATATATATATATATATATATATATATATATATATCATGCTAAAATTTGTTAAGATCATGCGTGATACCCGACGAATGGCACCCTGCAAGAATAATGCCGATCCTCGAAACCGGGCCCCCTTTAGAGTAAATGATTTCTTCTTCATATCCACAATGTCAAAACGGCTAGAACATATTTTAACGTAAATATGACAACTCTAGAGATATTTCAGTTCATGAAAATCAAGACTGCTTTACGGCTGTGTAATCCACAAAAACACAGTTAGCTGAGGTGACAGATGTTTTTTTTTCAAATTAGCAAATATGAGAAGTCCAGGCGATGCAGTGTTTTTGGACTTTTCCAAAGCATGATATTCCTACTAGCACAAGACGAACACGACATGGTGATTCTCACCAAGTGCGCTCGACCCAGAAAAGGAGGCCTACGATTCGGTAGCTGTTCCTTTGTCGGCGAGTGTACTTGCTGGTTTGATTGGTTAAGTACCGCGTAGTCTTCTTGTCTTATGGGATCTTTAGTGCCTTATCTGTTGTTTAAAGCTGGATCAGCTTCTTTTTCTTGCATGGCTTCTTGAAGGCATACTGATGTCCGGAAATTGCCCTCGTCACGACCGCTCCCCATGGACGGCCTCTCTGTGGCATGATGACCTTCCTCTTGACATGTTTCTCCGCAGTGGTGTGAGCAGCATTCCCATCACGCTGGTACCTTTGGATGGTCACTTGATTAAGTTCAATAACCCCAACGCCATTCAAGAACACCTTCACGCAGTGTCCCCTAACTACCAGACCATAACTGACGTGCGGCAGATTGGTCGCGATGGATAGTGTGCCGATGGTCAGACCAGGAATGCGTAAGAGACCTTCACAAATGTTCGTCCTTCGCATCACTTCGGAGGAGTGCATAGTTCTGCCTCACCTAGCTTGCACAAAAGGAATCGTACGAGGTGTAGACGTGCAGCTGAGCCCTGCTGAAGAGCTCTCTGTGGCAGGTGTGATGGCAGTTTATCGATGCAATTGAGTTTTTCACAACAAGCGCGTCGCAACAAAGTCCGTGATTGCGACTTTTGCTGGCACCTCACGTCCTTCTGAGATTAAATCGTGGCCCCCGATGTGTCGAGTATATCAATTGGCATCTCGTTCGTTACAATGCCGGAACTGCTGGAGGTTTGGTCATGGTGCTGGTGGCTGTAATTCAAAGGGGTGATGCAGCAAATGCGGCATAGTCCACAAAAATTGTGAATGTGCGGCACAAGAGGACATGTGTTGCTTTAGTGGAGCACAACATTCTGCTTACTACTCAGATGGTCCAATTAGACAACAATAAATGCACGTTCTTGAGATCATTGATAATCGGAGATGCTCTAGAAGGATGACAATGGCTATTATTAAGGAATGACTGTATAGGTAGGTTGGCATTACTGCATGTCAAACGTTCATAGAGACGAGCATTGCATGAGTAGCCGAGGTAGCTGTTGAAAAAGCAATGGCTAGGGTGATGGAACAACGAGTTGTCAGCATTTCCGAATGTATTGCTCAAGTTCTAAGCAATCAAATTGCGAAGCTCATATCCCCACAACCAAGCGGTCCTCTCGAGTCATACATACACCCTACCGCCAATTAGTTAAATCCGGTGTGTGATAAAGTGGATGCCTCTGATAGCTGCAATGACTCCGATGCATGATCATCGGCTGATGATCAGGAACCCATTATGGATTGAACATATCTACTTATGTGACAATTGATGCCCGTACTCTAAAACGTAGCCGATCCCCACTGAACCATGCCAACCCTTCGTACCGACAGGCGAAATCAAACATGAATCCGACCAGTAAATTTTTGAAGGAGAGTATTTTGGATCAATTTGTCTCCGCAACGATTACTGCAACAAAATAGCATCTTTAAAAGTGTTGCAGCGGAATTATCGTTCTATATTTGCTGCAATTACTGATATACACTGCCTTAGTTCTCAGCTAAATACTGATTTATATTGTTACACGAGCACGGCTTAATCCAGACAACAGCTTTTAGGTCAAAAATTGGCATTCGTTTAGGCTAGCCCGCCCTTCAAGAGGTGGTGGAATAATCATATTATTATCAAACAGCCTTTGCCATAAAGCTAAGGTAACCTTAAGCTTCCGTCACCGGAATTGGAAGTTTTAGCTATAAAGATAACACTGAGTTCTCAGTACACATTTACAATAGCAAATGTTTATTTTCTATTTGGCGTACATAATACCAGACCATTCGACACCCTAACTGCACGTGTGGAAAAAATATTTTATTAACAGGAGATTTTAACGCCCATCATGAGACATGGGGTGTACAATCTGATGCGTGTGGTAACTGTTTGTGGCACTGGTCTCAAGATAACAACCTCACCTGTTTAAATTCAGGAAGCCCAACGTTATTAACGTGTAACACATCTTCTTCATTGGATCTTACTTTTGCAAGTGTCTGCCTTAATGTTTCGGGTTAGTCCGTAGTTAACTGTGCAAGAAACAGCGACCATAAGCCGATCATTTATGAAATAAGAAGACCGGTAGTATCTGTAGCTTCCAATGTACGTACGTTTATAAATTGTACTAAATTTAAAGAGTATTTGCTTTCTTCACTCAATTCTCTGTTATATACAAGCATCAAGTCAAAATTCATGCACATTTGCACTTCTACAGAATTCCCGCGGAAAATCTGAATTGACGATCACATCTGTGAAGCAGAACACTAATTCACCGTGGTGGAATGATTAGTGTTCCAGGGGCTACAAAAGTAGAAAGGCAGCCTGGAAAAAACTGTTATTAAATAAATGCCCTCAAAACTGGAAGGAGAACAAGTTTTATGCTAGAGCTTTTAAAAGAACAGTTTCACAAGCAAAAGAAAGGTACAACATGCGGACGTTTGAATATCTATTTAAATCAAACAACAAGAGCGCACTCTATAGATTTGTCCGTAAAAAGAAAATGATACCGCTAGCTCTGATCACACAGTCTAATACATTCTCTCCGGAAGAAATAAAAAATTCCCTAGATATTATTAATAGGGGGTTAGAACAGCGCTTTTCTTTTTAGCTATCCTCACCGCCAAAGCATGCCCCAAGTGACAGCGGCTTCTTTGAAATTTCCAGTTCTGAATTAACAAAGGTAGTAGATGGCTCAACATCAGTGGCTCCGGGCCTTGTCGGAGTCACGTCGGCCTTGTTAAAATTACTCACTAAACAATATCGAGAGATTTTGAGGCTATCCACTATTCAATGAGAATGGCATAGCTCCCTCCGGCTTGGAAAATAGTTAAGGTAGCCCCGCCGCGGGGGTCTAGTGGCTAAAGTACTTGGCTGCTGACCCGCAGGTCGCGGGATCGAATCCCGGCTGCGGCGGCTGCATTTCCTGTGGAGACGGAAACGTTGTAGGTCCATGTGCTTAGATGTGGGTGCAGGTTAAGGAACCCCAGGTGGTCGGAATTTCCGGAGCCCTCCACTACGGCGCTTCTCATTATCATACGGTGGTTTTGGGACGATAAACTCCACATATAAATCAATCAATCAGTCAATCATGAAATTACCTTATGTCATACCACTGCTTGAAAATCCAGATAAAGGGTATGAACTTGACAACATTACGCCCATTGCGCTAACCTCTAATTTTGGGAAATTGATTGAGCGTGTGTTAAACATTCGTATAATAAAGTTCATTAAGAAAAAAGTATTCTAAATCCCTCTCAAATCGGCTTTAGATCAGGGTGCTCAATATGGCATGCACATAAAGATATTGCGAGTCGGATTCGGTTAGCTCGGCGTGAAATGATGTATGCCGCATTAGTAACTTTGGACATCGTGGAAGCGTATGACAGCGTTGAGCATGCAGTGTACACAACATGACGCTCCCAAATCACATTACGGTATAGATTGAGGAATTTTCTTGTAATCGGACATTCTTTTGTTCCCGAAGTGGCATTTCTTCTACGTACGCGCAAACGCGAGGCGTTCTGCCAGGGGCAGCTCTTTCTGTATTATTCAATATACTAATGAGTTCTATACCACGACATCAAAACTTACACACATACGTTTATGTGGATGAAATCGCATTTTTCGCTGTGAATGACAATATTCACAAACTATATCAGTGGCTTCAGGCATACTTATCAGCTGTAGAAGTGTGCCTTGATGAAATACACCTGCATTCGAATATGCGAAAAATCTTCATACTGTCATTTCCTTTGAAAGACCCCATTCATATTTCATTTTATTATCATCTAGAGTGTATTCCGCAAGATGAGCAAATGACATACTCTGGTGTGCTGTACGATCGGTCCTTGTTTTGGAACACATTGAATGCGTATCAGAAAAGGGTGTTTGGGTGGTCGGCTTGTTACGCAAGATTATTCGTATTCGATTTGGCATGTGAAGGCAAACACTTTTATCAGTATACTGCATGTACTTTCGGCTGGTGCTGGAATTTGGATGCATATTATACGCTGGCGTTCCTGCTTATAAGCTTCGCCCGCTTGTAATGCTTGAGAGGCAAGCCTTGGGCCAGTGTGTAGGTCTTCCTAAATTTGTAACCATTAAATAAAGTCTTGTATATGGAAGCCAGACTCCCATCACTTTAGTCAAGTTTCAAACTATGGGCGGTACAATCCTTTTTAAAACTCTATGAATCCCAAGCGAGGCGTATCAAAACAGTTTTTATCTCTCAGCGTGGGTTGTTTTTTGGAGCATATTGGCCAAGATTTCACACGTATGAAGTTCTTTATATACAGAGATAAATGACAACCTAAATGTCCAAATAAGTGCGGTATCTCCGATCAGTGATAGCGAAAGCTCCATCGAAATACAGTTTGATGAAATTTTTCCAAAACAAGCCAAACTAATGTCGGACCGCACTTCAAATTTTCAGTGATTATCTGGTTCATTTATCAACAAAAACAGTCATTGTGACAGATGATTAGCAAAATGAAGAAAAACGTGGAATTAGGATATTTTCTTCCTATTGTAAATTGGTAATTTTTTATACGCATTCCAGATTTTGTACCCACTTTTGTAGCAGAGTTTTTTGCGATAGTTTTGGCTCTCCGCAAATTAACTGCGCCAAATAGTACAGCGATAATTTTAACTGATTCGCTGTCAGTGTGTTCTTCTCTCACTGCAATTGACAACTTCCACGGACTGAGTATTTTGAAATATATGTTCCACCGTATGTAAATTTGGTTAAATTGATTTGGGTACCAGGGCATAAGAGAATTTTCCTAATTGAAATGGTGGATGCATTAGCTAAATCATCAATAAATGACACAGTTATTAACATACTTCTAGCATCAAAATTTTTATATAGGATAGATTTAAGAGGAAAATTATGTTAGAACTTTCTTTGTCATACATAATAAACACATTCACAAACACAATTCAAAAACTATATCAGTGGGTTCAGGCATACTTATCAGCTCTAGAAGTGTGGCTTGATGAAATACACCTGCATTCGAATATGCGAAAAATCTTCATACTGTCATTTCCTTTGAAAGACCCCATTCATATTTCATTTTATTATCATCTAGAGTGTATTCCGCAAGTTGAGCAAATGACATACTCTGGTGTGCTATACGATCGGTCCTTGCCTTGGAACACATTGAATACGTATCAAAAAAGGGTGTTTGGGTGGTCGGCTTGTTACGCAAGATTATTCGTATTCGATTTGGCTTGTGAAGCAAACACTTTTATCAATATACTGCATGTACTTTCGGCTGATGCTGGAATTTGGATGCATATTATACGCTGGCGTTCCTGATTATAAGCTTCGCCCGCTTGTAATGCTTGAGAGGCAAGCCTTGGGCCAGTGTGTAGGTCTTCCTATATTTGGAATTTCAACTCGTAAAACATCGTTGGAACAGTAAATTCTGTGACACGCGTTCAGTTAAAGTCGCAATCGCAAAGCTGAGGTGTCATACTCCATATCTAATTTTTTATTCACACAGAGCTGGTCTGGCTGCTTCCCCTAATTGTGTTTTGTGGAGCCTAATTATGGAGCTCTCATTGTTTGTTTTGTGGTTTTGTATGGTAATTAGTGAGAAGAAACAACAGGTGTTTTCCCCGAACGGGACTTGCAATACGGAACTATGGCGATCGAAGCGCCCGTGATGTAACACAACAATAGACGTTCACGCAGCTAATATATATGTGCGTAATGCGCGAACTGAAGGTTGTGCTTTCTCGATTGCCTTCTCGAGTGCCTTTCTCGAGTGCCTTCTCGACGCAAAAAATTACTGCAGACTGAACACTGACAAAGTATCGAATAAAATGCAGCCGTAGTGGGTAAATACCAGAATAAACGAAGCCATACTAGAGATAAAAGGCAATTCACGACAACCTGTTTGTAGCAATGAGCCACCAGAGAACCTGTACAGGTTTTTCAGAAAAACAGCTGCTTACTTTCCGAAACGTTGTAATGTTGTCATTTTCTATTTCTAAACATGTTGTGCTACGAACTAGAAAAATAGCGCAGAACTCATTTCCACTACAGTTTTTGTTCTGGGGCCAGCGGCTTGCGAGCGTAAGCAGCTGCATTCTCCTTGGACGTGGCTTGCAGTAAAAACAATTCAAAAGGGCTTGGGGTCTCCAGATTCAATACTTCCAGGTGGTGCTAATAACTTCACAATGCACACCAGCCCTCTCTCTGTGTGTCCTTCGGAAAACGTTATTCAGCAGCAAGGGCCTTCTTTTTTCTACTTTCTTTCTCCTTCTACGCAGTGTTTTAGCCATTATATACACAACAAAGGAACGTGTTTAAAACAGTCATCAGGCTGCAGACAGCAGCTATCAACCCTTACAACACTCTAAATGTATTTGGAAAAAACAAATAAAAATAGGAAATAGCTGGAAAAGGTAAGGCACGAACGTCATTCCGTGAGTGACCTCTCTTAATTGTGACGTCGTTGTCTGACGAGACCAGCGGCCAAAGGTGCTTAGTGCTCTCTATTTGCAAAACTGGTGCATCATTGGTCTTCTATTTCTCCGATTGTTGCCAGTGCTTTATGCCTTCTGAATCATGCCTCTCATTAGCCGATTCTTCCACATTTTCACTGAGTTTCAGCTTGTATTATCCAGGAGCACATACATAGCTGCATTAGGCGGCAATCTGTCTAATAAATTAGTTTTCTTTACTAGACAATCCTCCCTCTATCCTCGACTTCTTTAATAATCTCCCTCCTCCTTTTCGTCGAGAATCCTTATTACATCGTTTCACTTCGATAAACTCCTTTGTGCTATGTCAGAAGATGCAATGTGAGGGTTGCTGCGCCCCTACCGCTTACTGGTGGCTAAACATACTCAGAAACTCTGCCATCGTGTTCGCAACGGGTGAGAAGGCCGTAAGGAAAGAAGCGCGCGCAGGTGCAGTCTAGCCGGGCCGTGTCCACACTTCACCATTACGGCCAGTTGTTGCCGGGCGGTGACTGTGCTTGATCTCGCGGCCAATAACCCGTCGTCATTGCGAATAAAATAAGAAAAACACAAAGTGCTACCTGCTCATGTGGAAAAGCTGAAGAAGACGTTCAGTACAATCCTGTGCAATGTAAAAATTATGACGTACCTCGAAAGAAAGTTTTACAAAACTGAATTCTTTGGACATGGTCCCCCCATCAATAATGAAAATCTTAGACCCTTGGCCAAAAATAAAGCTATAAAGTGCTGCGGCGAGTGCAGAAGTTGAATGGTGAAGGAATCAGAAATATCACGAAAATACTAAACCAGAACAGACAACATTTTCGCTTCGTTGTTAACCGGTATGTTTCATTACATTATGCTTGTCTTTTCATTTTGGCCGATATATGTTTGTTAGGACCTATTTGTGGCAGTTACAGTGCAGTATTTAAAGCACCCCTGACACCAAATTTGATTTCATTGATTTGAGGAGTTTTCTTTTCAAAACCACCTTATGTTTATAAGAAACGCCTCAGTGGAGGGCTGCGGAAATTTCGACCACTTGAGGCTTTTCAAAGTCTGAACACGTGGGCCTACAGTCAGAAGTCTGAACACACGGGCTTACAGCTTAGCTTTTTTGCCGCCGTCGGAAATGCAGTCACCGCTGCTAGGATTATATCCCTCGACCTACGGGTCAGCAGCCGAGTATTTTAGACACTAAACTACCACGTAAGGACAAGACATCAAGTTTCGAAACTCGCGATGTTTATGTTGTTGGAGAGCCCTGCACTCCTGACTGATCATTAGTGCGAGCATTGCCTAAAATATGTTTTTTTTCCTATAGTAGGGGTACAATGAACGTTTTCCGTAGCCTAACGTAGACAGGGAACCCTTCAAGACGTTGCAGACGTCAAGCAAGTATTGTTGGCGTCAGAAAACATTTGGAAGCCGTGCATAATGCCTCGTCTAGTACCCGGTGAATACTATAATTCGTCCACCCTCTCGCTTTGTGGTCCATCTGCTTCGAAGTTTTGGTTGCTTATGACAGAAATGATTTTCTTTCTTCTGAGAGGGTCATGCTCAAAGCATCGACATCGTTTTGTTTTGGACCACCCGTCGTGGTGGTGCAGTGTCTAAGGTACTCGGCTGCTGACCCGCAGGTCACGGGATCGAATCCCAGCGGCGGCGGCGGCTGCAGTTTCGATGAAGGCGAAAATGCTGAAGGCCCGTGTACTCAGATTTGGGCGCACGTTAAAGATTCCCAGGTGGTCAAAAGTTCCAGAGCCCTTCCCTACGGCGTCTCTCATAATCATATGGGGGTTTTGGGACGCTACATCCCACATATCATTCAATCAATCAATCAATCTTGACAACCTGCAGTTCTTTCTATCGAAAAACGGCGTGTTCATCGTCACCGAACCTTGAGCGCACGTAGTCCCATAGTCAGCCCAACTGCGCGCTTCTAGTTTCTTAAGGCATTTCAGTGGGCGTTTCAAAATGAGGCTAACTCGTTTCTATTAAAAACGCAAGCATAGATCACACAATGGGTTCGACTATTTGCGATAAGATTTCGGCATTGCTATTCTGAAAGCTACAAATTAGTGTAAAAATTAAATAATGCTTTCGCCGGCAGGCGTTGCCCAAGGAAGTGCTCCCAAGAGACATGATCATCCCTGACATTTCAGTGAACTTTCATGCGTTCGTATGGGCATTCCGATTCCGTGATTGCGTGATATTTTTTTCATTCTGTGTTGCTGGACAAAACTTTCTTGAGCAACTTTGAATACGTTACTGTTGTACTATTGTGTTTCTATGGCTCTGTGTCTGTTTTTTATTACGCGATGACGAGTGTTGTGCAAGAGCAGAGGAGTGACTAGAGCCAGGAATCGCCACTAACCTCTCCTTACATACATTCATATCAAAGAAAGGGTGGTCACGGTTCAAGAAAGAACCACAAATGGCCCGGGCGAGGTAGATGGATTCGCATTGTTCTGCTCGTCATGTGACATGACTATAGATCCTAGGATAGTCAACTGCATATTTAGTTTCTTGCGTTCTCATCATGCGACTTCGATATATAGGCATGAATCAGTAGTTCACAAGAGCTTTCGTATAAGTGCCTATTTCATATAAGTGCCTATTTCAGACATTTGTGCCGAAAATCATATACCTGCCTCTAAATTACAATCTTCGAAATTGGTGCTTATACAAATGCTACTCAGCCTCAAATATTATTTTCAAGTAGAATCAAGTATAACTAGTATTATTGTTACCAGGCTAAAATAAATTTTTGTAACTCTAAGGGGTGCAACCTATAGACTCCATCTAATAAATTACTTTCAGAACTGTGAAGACTTCAAAGGCATCTTAGCTTGTAGGAAGGCTGATTATAATCTAAACATGTATTCATACGCATCACGTCGTCCGCTCGGCGTCTCCCCGGCATCTGCTCGCATGCGTAGGATACAAGAGGTGCTCTGTGCAAGCGCAGGATGATGGAGAATGGATGTAAAGTAGTGAAGTATCATCAGGCGAAAGTTGATTGTAGGTAAAAAAAGATATGCACGTGGTTTTCATTTTTTGTCATTTACTTCTCTGGCGGCGCTTCACTAGGTCGCATTAGAAATTTTGCTTGGGCGCTGGAAGTTGCCGCGTGCGGAATGAAAACCTTTGCACCACTAACATTTTTTATGACTTCATTACAAGCCGCAAAAACCTGATTTGAGAAAGGTAGCTTGAAAGATTTGCTGCTCACCTGGTGTATACTGCGCAAGTCCAATTCGTTCTCTGCCCTATTTGGTACAGGAGCAACTAGGAGCTGGAGTGTCACCCGACGTGGACGCATCAGAACGCCATGCGCGCGTAATGTGCATTCGAATGACAAGCCCATGCCAGGCAGTGCCCGCAAGCGGTGTTGCGTCGTTTTGTCGCTCTATGTATTCGACTGCCTGTTTCAGTGGGATAGATTCCTATATGTGCTCATGTTTTCAGAGGCTGTAAGGATCATATATACTCACCATAATACACAGCGCCGCATCGCTGGTACTTTTCCAAGGGATGATTCACCAAAACACGCCCAACATTGTGAATGTAGGCATTGGCAAGATGCCAGAACAGGGAAGACACCACTGGAAACTAAATGGAGGCAGATTAGTACCGCATCTCATTCGATACGAAGTTTAAAAAGTATCGCGCATAGATTCCAATTTTATGTTTTGATATTCTTTTCTACCTTCATACTTGTATTCAGGCAACAGATATCCCAGATTAAACACATCGCCTCGAATATTTCTCGAAGTGTCACACGTACTACTGTGACGTACGCAGGGCCAGACTTTGTTGTATACGTCACCTCTACTATGTCGGGTGCGTGCCTGTCAGATGCTCTAGCGGCGTTCATTCTAACATTTCACCTCCTTCTGGCGCACCCAGCTTTGCAAATATCTGAATATCAGATTGCGAGCGCCCAGTGTGCACCCATTCCTTTTGCCTGCCGGATATTTTCAAGTACGGTGGAGGGACCTTGATTGTCTTCATACACAAAAGTGAAATGAACCCTGTGTGGTTAGCCCAAAATATTACGAGGCAAAAAAAATATTTTGAGCTATTAGCACTCTGGCTGTTTCGTGCTGTGTTGCCCTTCTCCAGCATACATAAAAGATATTAATAAACAAGTTTATTATGTAGCGAAAACTTTAAACTAAAACAATTTTGTTAGCCATTCTGTCATAGACACAAATCCCATACGTATTTCTTCGAAAACTTGAATTTTGTGAATTTTTGATACCTCTGTTTCAAATTTTGGGGCCCTAAACATTGTTTTGTCCAGCTGTTTTTGGCGCGTAAAACTCAGTTCTCAGTGCTGATGTGATCGGCGTGCCAACCTTCGCCGTGGGCGCGGAGACAGAAGAAAGGCAGCCGCCTCGCTTAGTGGCGATAAGGAGGAGCGCGAAAACGCCCGGCTCCTTTTTATGTACTGGGAGGCGCGTGGTTGAAATTACTCCACGCAGCACTACTGTCGTAATGCGACACGTGGCGCCCTTGTGCCCCAAAGACACAACGCTGAGTTTCCGCCGAATACGGACCTTGGACCATCACGCTGTGTCTCTCTGGCTGTGAGGTTACCGACGCTCCAATCAATGCCGGATTTCCAAGCACAAGCCATTAGATTTACCTGGCCTGCGACCACCGTTCGACAATGTGGGTGGTCGGCCCGGGCAGCGACATGACGGACTCGTTACCTCCCGTATGCTGACAGCATGATTCACGGGACGTGACAGCGTGTCCGACAATACATGTTTTGGGTTGTGTGTGTGTGTGTGTGTTTGTGTGTGTGTGTGTTGGGGGAGGTGCCGGCCAAATGAACCTCAACATGGTGACCCGACTTGGTGAAAACGTCTTACCCCGTTTCCCTAGGCCGGGCGTCTGGGGACTGCGAAAGGTCAAAAAGCGGCAGGCGAATGCCTGTGAGTCTGTTCCTTTTTCGAATTCTTTTACAGTAAATATGTAGATAACCCTATCGAACTCTTTATCGGCTAATGATTCCAGTCCTCTCCAACAGCAGCTCGGCGAGAAGGCGGGGTTTTCGACATCCTGCCTAGCCGCGAAGAGACCTGGATAGTCGGCGAGGCCTCAACTTCAATAGTGTTTTTAAATCAGGCCTCTAGATATGACTGAGAGCTTTTTGCAAAGGTGGTCATCTGAACAGAGTGCAGGAATGTTGTGTATTTGGAGTTCACGAGGCGCCACATGTAGTAGGCTAGGGGACAGGACAGCCCTCTCAACCACCTGCAAAGCGGCATTGAGAACTCAAGACCCTTGTTTTGTTCGCTTAGCCCGATTCCTACAACCCCGGCCCATATGGTGATGATGAATATGTACGGAGATGAAACGCACAAATAACGCTCACAATATAAATTTTCAAAGTCATTGTAATGAAAAAGAGAATAAATTATTTCTATATTGATTATTATTATTACACGGCATCTATCATGATATATATTTCAAAACATAACTACTAAAACGTACAAAATCTGGCCGCTGTTCTCATGGCCATGAAAGAGCTCACCCACGCGTTATGCATTTCACACGTTTTGACGCCTTGTATTATAGTACGCGCCTTCCACGCTACCTCATGTGCGTTGGGAGATTTTCGCCACTAAGTGACGTTCATGTACAGTTTATTTTTGTTCGGAGCAGTTACAAGCAATGGCGTGGATCTGTGGTAGAACACCTGCATGCCATGCATATGGCCTGGGTTTAGTTCTCACTCAAACCAAAATATTGATGTCTCGTCTGCACCTTTCTGGATTTTCCGATGGCGCACGTCATTGACTTTTTGCAAATGAGTTCTTCTGAACCCGGAAGGTGGGGGAAGCGTTAAGAAAAGGAAACAAAAGACAACCGCCAGTTTGTAGCAGCAAAGCCACAGGGAAATCCGTATGGGATTTATGAGAAGTAAAAGCCTTTTCGTTGCCGAAAACTCGTCCTTGTCAGGGTATTGTTATGTTGAAACAGACATTTTTCTGCTACTAATAGAGCTTGATTCGCGAGTCAAGTGATGGAAAACAAATAATTATACTTGTCTTTATTAAAGTAGGATTATAAAACTTCGTCAAGATAAAACAATAAGCTAATCTTTTTTAAAATCTGAAAATGCACGCTATACTCAACACCACGCGTGCATCATGTCACCTTCAATTTATTTTATTGCAATAGCAATTATACAGAGACTCCCAGCTGCAGTTTGCTACTGGCTATTTGCTACGTCCGACCTGGGATTTTGCTACGTCCAACTTGGGATTTTGCTACGTCCGACCTGGAATTTTGCTACGTCCGACCTGCTGCTTCTGAGTGCGTGGCGTTAGCCACGCACTCAGAAAAGAATCTGCGGGCTCAGTAAAAAAAAATTTCACGGGCTCAGTAAAGAATCTAGCGTCCGACCTCGCAAGCAGCAGGTTGGACGCTAGATTCTTTACTGAGCCATGAAACAGTACCTCCCTCTTTCAATGTTGAAACAGCAAGCTATTTATATCTACCACTTGCCGCTGGCGATGCTACTCTTGGAGGACCTATGCTTTTTTCAGCATTACCAGCGAGATGGCCCAATGAGCGCGCATCGCCAGAACGTCACCACGCCATGTCGCGGGATATGCGTTGATCTCCTGCGCGTACTTTGCCCCGCAGAGAAAAGGTGACTTAGACGCGCACGCGTGCTTATGTCGCGAGGGGGAGAATCGTACTCCTCGGCTTTTCGCCAGAACGCTTCTGTTGTAGTGACCGGGCGCACAAAGGTCACTTCACTGGCTGCACAGTCACCATTAACAAAAGGCACGCTTTTCACACTCAGCGAAGTAACAACTAATGCACTTATTTTCGTTCATCTGTACCTGTGAGTACGTTTCGCGCGTTATTGGTAAGTGGGCAACGCAAGGCAAGTTTTGGTCTGCTTTCCATTCTTCGCATGATATTCCTAACTGTTGCTCACGCATTCATTGCTTTACTTTTGCAGAAAAGCTGTGACGTTTTTTTTCTTTTAACTCTATGTAGACAAACGCAAACACAAGTAACGCTACGCTCATATTTAAAATAAAGAGTGAAGCAATTATCGGTAAACTTCTTCATTGAGTCGCCATCACGTGTCATTCTACTTTTGCAATTACTGGTGATATGCCATGCTTATTTTGTTTCAGCTTAGTCAACGTGCTTTCCGACTTGTATAATAATGAATAACTAAATAAATAAACAGTCATCTATGAGATACCTTTTTGCAAAAAATGAAGCTGGAATTCTTTTTACTTCATGCCTAGGTGGCGCACCAAGAACAATACCTTTAACTATAAGATGCCCAACTGGAAAGAAACCCAGTGGTTATCTTCAGAGTGATGGACACAGCGCTCTTACTTGTGGTAGGTCTTTTCATTAGCAATAAAAGTAAGTTTTATAGAATATGCATCCTAATGTACTCGTGCTTGGAAGATCATCTTCGCAAGTGCAAAAACTTGACTCTTTGGCCACAAGAACTAAGCAATGAATGTGATAGCAACTTGTTCGAATGACAAGCGAGGGCCGTAGCAGATCAAAACATGGAGCCCCTTGCCCATGAACAAGCGGCACATAAAATGAACACACGCCTTACAAAGCCATATACTAACAACGTTTAACGCGCTCCTCAAACACAGATGACGCCGAAAACATACGCCCAAGTATACACAGAACAAGTGCGAAGTTACAAATGTCACAGCTGTTACTTCATTGTGTTTGAACAGTGCGCTTTTTTGCCCGTGGGACCTCTGCAGCTAGTGAAGTGACCTTTGCATGTTATTCAACCAAAATGCAATATTTCCGGCGAAAGAATATGGTGTAGAAATATCTCCCGCCAGGGGATGACCGCGCACGCATGTGCAAGGGCAACGTCTCCTTTATTTCAATGCCAGTGCAAACGCGCCTTTGACGTTTTCATAGTGCTGGCTCATTTATAAGGTGGTGTTGCCAGAGCTCAGAAAAATCCTGAGTTTCGCGAAACTCGGCCGCTCCTGCATAGCGCCCCATCTCGACTGACTCACTATTCATGCGGAATCTCAGGCTACATTTCAATGTTTTGCTGTTGAAACAAGATGAAAGGCATGGGCATCATTACTTCGAGAGGAATGGCTTTGCCCCTGTTTCGCTAAATCGCTGCCCTTACCAACTTTACAAGCACCGCTCGCCATCTTCACAACACTTCGATGCAGCGGAAACTTTCTTTTCCTCGCGCCGTCACTCCCCATCGCCTATGCGCCATCCTCGTCTCCCTTCGTCCGGCAAGCATAGCATCTGATCATCACGCAAAAACTAATAAGTGCAGCTTCATAAAGGAAAGCTGCGTTCTACGGACTGATTCGAGCTGACCTGGAAAGTCCCACAAATGTACTTTTAGTGTGTGTTAAGGCCTTGGTGGACACAGGTGCATCGCTCTCAATCATTAGTGTCGACTTTTGATCCCGTTTGCGAAGCGTTAAGCCACCATATGACCACCCACCTCTTCCCTGTACTAATGCGGCTTTTTGGCCCTTTGGCATTTGCACAACACGACTTTTCACTTTGTTTCTTAGCTGTGTGCGCGAAAAGTTTGAACTACAAAAGGGAGAAACCTGGACACAGCGCTCTGACTTTTATTCAGGGCATTCTTCACCGTATAAATTCCTTGTTCTATCTTCGTATACTAATGTTCTCATTTTAAGATGAGACTTTCTCTCCTCAGCTTGAGCCGTGAATTCTTGCCATCAGAGGGTCATTCTCATGACAGATGCAGCGCTTTTTTCTGACAATGACTGCCAGCGTTTCGTCCCCGCTGATGACTGTTTTATTCCTCGTGGTGATGAACACATTCTGACCCTGACATCCGATAAAATCAACACTGGGGTGTACTCCAAGCACCGCGCAGATGCCACATTTTTTGTGGGCTTACCATTCCTCCTAGCCTGTTGCGCTTTCGTAATGGCAGTGTGATAACCAGGTAGTGCGGGACCATGCTGGTCGCTGGACCAAATCACACACACTTACGTCGGCTGGTTTCACACTGACTGACTCGTCAAGGGCACCGCAGTTATTTCATTGCAACATAGATCTCCTCGGGCACCGGAACGGTAAACTAATCTTATCACATCCCTCTTTAATATTTGATGCCAACAATTGATTAAGATGAGTAGTGTGGTAATGGTTGTCAAATTCTTGTACTTCGACACAGGACAGGAGAACTAGTTGCTAACCGGACAACAGTACTGGGTGTGCTGACAGCAAGTTCCTTTTCCTTTGTCAGGTCGTTCTTTGGAACTTGCCTTGACTGTGTCGTGAAGGCGATCCAGAGTTAGTTGCCTCTGACTCACGTCCACGCTTGGGGCAAGACCTGTAGCCACGGGGCTTCTGGACTTTTTGTTGTCTGCACTGAGATTCTTACGGGGCTGATGTGATCCAGATGTCGAGTTAACCGCTGTCTGTCTTCCAGTAGAACATACATTGACGAAAGGCGTTGTTCGGTGACGACTACTGGCAGCGACGCTGAACCTGGACGGAAGCACCTTGCGAACACTTGGTCACCAGGGTGACCCAAAACCCTGGTTTTTGTCACTTCGTTGCATCTAATTTTCTGCTTAAGTTCCTTTTGTAGCACCGTGGTTTAGATATCTAGGTGTAGCAGGTCCGACGCAGTCCTCAGCTTCCGCCCTAAGAACAGGTCTGACCGACAGCAACCCATGACCTCGTGAGGCGTGGACCTGTATGTCAGGAGCATGTGGGTGATTTGAGCACGAATATCCCAGGGCCAGCCTTCCACAGCTTGTTTGAGACAGTCTGCACTGCCCACTGTACAGCACCGTCTGACGCTGGTTGATACGGGGGCAGCAGAATTTGCCTCACCCCGTTTTTCTTGTTGAATGTTGAGTAGAGCTCATTGGTAAATGCTGGCCCATTATCTGACACGACCTCATCTGGAAGGCCTTGGTTTGCGAACATAATTTGCATGAAGGAAATAGTCGCTTATGCCGAGGCTGCTGAGACTGGGAACACATTGATTCACTTTGAGAACACATCTACTGCAATAAAAAATTAGGTCTTTGTCACACCCGACCCGTTTATTAGGGAGGCGATCGCCGGGCTAATTCCAAGAGCCGAAGTATCGGCCCCGCGAACCGCACCACGAAAGCGTGGACAATTTAGAAGTGGTCCTTTTTGGTGCGCCAGCGGACGCCGGCTGTGGCCCAAAGAACAAGTCAGAGCCGAGAGTTGATAAACAAACAAATTATATTCTCAATAATGGCAGATCGAAAACAATACACAAAAATGCACACTCCACAATAGTTGCATACAATATGTCACCAATCAAACCAATCAATCAACGTACTACACAATACAATCAGCCACACTTGAAACAACGGACACGGACAACAATACGCACTACAATGCAGTCGCATGCATTGAACAACCAAGACACTTGAAGACTAGAGAGGTAGAAAACCTATTCAGTCCAAAGTTCTTGGAACCAAAGTCTAGATGATACTCTTCCGAGAATCACTCACTCAAAGTCCAGCGTTGTTGTCGTTCCGCAGCCCTCGAAGTTTCTCTTCCAGGAAACCTCCCGTCTTCAATTGGCCACTCTTCAAACTTCAACTTCTTCGCCGGAACACGTCGGCTACACACCCGCAGCTGTTGCCACGCGTCTTCGCTCGATAGCGGTAAACACACGCTCTTGCCTGTAGCTCGAGCCTTCACCCCTCAGGTGGAAATCCTCTTCATCTCCGGCTTCGTCCCTACGGACCAAAACCTTCGCCGACTACACGGCGGAATCCCTACGCGCTCTGGCGCTCACTTCCGTCTCCTCCTGCTTTCTCGTCTCGGCGGCTCGATTAAATACCTTCCGCGCCACCTTCCAGAAAGTTCTCCTCATTTCGTCGGCGCGATGCGCAACGAAGGCTGGGGAGAGGCGCGAGACGGTTCGACTGCCCTCCGCGTCGGATGACTCATCTCGGCGTGGCCACGCCTCCTTCGTTCTAGAAAAATCGCGGGCTTGCTCAGCCGCCGTTGTGGGGTGAGGAGGTTCGTCGATGAAGCCACGCTTCTGCGGGGAGAGCGCGCGCCCGGGGAGCCTTCGCCGTTTGTTTTCTTTTTCTTTCCCTTTTTTTTTCTTTTGACTTCGCGGCGTTTCTTCCGCGCGTTACCGCAAGAATTTGCGGCGCGCCTATTTTTAGCGCTCGTTCTGTGACACTGCCCCCACTTTAAGACTATTATCTCATAATATTCAAAACCACACAAACGAGCGCGAACAGTCACCACACACTCTCACAGACTGTAACATAGTCCGTCGCTCATGACACGTCACATTCACAATAGATCACCTAATACAATTGTAAATTGTAATTAAATTACACCACATCAAATATAACCACAAGCACATGAGTACAACACTCCACCACACATTCCGAATAATACAAATGTACAAAGTTCTCTCATTACATCAATGGTCCAATACTATACATCACATCACAGCACAAACACTTCGACACTTGTGACACATAACACAGCATTAACACAACATATGACACTCAGCACAACCCAACACATTCTGATTCGACTTCAGCACTTATCCTGTGTATTTCGAGCTGCGCTTGCGTCCTTTCTTGCGGTGCTCGCTCGATCTCTTCTCGTTTTTCCTTGTTCCTTTTCGGCGAGCCTTCTCCAACGACGGGGTCTGAGGCGGCGTCTCAGCCATCGCTGTCACTTCTGACACTGTTAACGGGTGATAACGCTCAACCGATCCTGTCACCCGCTTGTTCACGTCTCGACATTTGGCCTGGCTGGCCAACTCCGTCTTCTTTGCACTGTCGGTCGGTTGAGGTCGTGCTGACGTAAGTCCAGTTGGCCGGCCCGTGAACTCGTTCAGCACGATCATCTTATCATTCATAGTCCCTTGCACCGCGGCTTCACCTTGGGCTCGAGTGATATCCGTCACGGGATGCTCCTCCACTGTATCTCGCGGCCGCTGGGTTGGCGAGGGCTCTATCTTCGGGTCTTCTCCCAAACATTCTGGATCACTTGGCCCTCGCGCCCCGTCGATGTTTCCGATGACAAGGTCATACAGGGGGGTCGTCATGCATAAAGCAGTAACCTTCCCGCTGAAGTACGGGGTTTCAACCTCAATTTCTGCTTCGGGAAGCACCCGAACCGTACGGTCAATTAGGCAAACCGGCTTCGTTCTGCCTGTCAACTCACTTTCCCGTACCAAATTTCTCCGCACGATAACAGTGGAACTGCCGGTATCTCTTAACACCGTAAGCTTTTTGCCCGCAACTTTTCCAGGCAGCGTTGGCATTCCTTTCGTAACACCGGGTGGCTGTTTTTACATTACAGCACCTACAATAGGAATTTTCTCCCCATTTTTCAATTCTACGAATCCATCAGTGACGGCATTATTATCAGATTTCGGTAACACTTGCACACAGGATACCTGGTGAGTTTGACTCACTCCGTTCCGACAAGCGTCTGCTTTGTGCCCAGTCTGACCACACTTGAAACATTTTACTGTCGTAGGGCTCGTAAAGATCGTTCGACAGTTTTCGCGCGATGACCCACTCGATTGCACAGAAAACATCGCGGAATGCTCTCTGGTGCACGCTTCTTTTCTTCGGGAGCCAATTTCTTCGAATCATCGGGACAATCTTTCTTGACCTTGGCCAAATTAGTTCCACCTTGCACTTCCAAGAATTGATCAGCCAATTCAAGCATTCCTTCAAGTGACTCAGCCTTCCTCTCTTTCAAGTACAGCGACAGACTTGGGTGGCAACTAGTAAGAAAATGTTCTTTAATTAGGAGCTCTCTAAGATCATCGTACTCCTGCGCTGTCCCTGAAAGTTCAATCCATCTGTCGAAATAATGACAAAGTCGGGCGGCATACTGCGTAGCTGTCTCACCGTCAGCTGGCTTTCCTGTCCGAAATCTGTCCCGGAATCCTTCCACAGTGAATCTAAATCGCTTCAACAAAGCAGCTTTCACCTTTGCGTAGTTGGCTGCATCGGTCGGCGTCAGCCTACCGTACACACTGAGCGCTTCACCACTCAAGCAAGTACTCAAAGCAGTTGCCCATTGCTGTTCCGGCCAATTCTGGCTCCTCGCAATCGTCTCAAATCTGTGGAGGTACGCGTCTAGGTCGTCCTTCCTTTCATCAAACGCTACGAGCAGCTTGCTTGGGTTCAAGCGGAAGCCGTGATCTTCCCGTTCGCTGCTTTCAACTCTAGCTTGGACAGGAGTTTCACTTCGCTGTTGCAAACGGAGCCGCTCGAGTTCCATCTCGTGCTGCCGCTGCCGCTCCCTTTTAGCCATCTCCGCTTCTCTTTCTTCTTTCAGCTGTCGCTCCCTCGCTTCTCTTTCTTCCTTCAGCTGTCGCTCTTTTGCTTCTCTTTCTTCTCTCGCCCTTTCAGCTGCCAACCTCTCTCTCTGCAACTCAGCTTCTTTTTCCGCTTTGGCTCTTTCGACCGCCAGCTTTTCCCTTTCCAGCTCAGCTGCCTTTTCCTCTTTGACCCTCTCTTTTTCTTCTTTTTCCCTCTGGGTGACCCACTTCCGCAGTTCGGCGCCGGAAAGACCCATCTTCTCACCAAGCGCAACTAACTTTTCGAGATCCATTGTGTCTCGCAAATGAAACCTTGCCGCGTGCAAAAAGTATCTGCCTAGATCAGCCTATCGGAACACTCCCCTGCACTCGTTAACGAGAACACTGAACAACACACAAAATCCTTCCGATAGCACTATCAACAACTCGAGGCTCTTTCTCACTACTTTGGACACACTGTGCACCAAAAGGTCCTGTCGCGGACGCCAGATTAATTGTCACACCTGTCCCGTTAAATAGGGAGGCGATCGCCGGGCTAATTCCAAGAGCCGAAGTATCGGCCCCGCGAACCGCACCACGAAAGCGTGGACAATTTAGAAGTGGTCCTTTTTGGTGCGCCAGCGGACGCCGGCTGTGGCCCAAAGAACAAGTCAGAGCCGAGAGTTGATAAACAAACAAACTATATTCTCAATAATGGCAGATCGAAAACAATACACAAAAATGCACACTCCACAATAGTTGCATACAATATGTCACCAATCAAACCAATCAATCAACGTACTACACAATACAATCAGCCACACTTGAAACAACGGACACGGATAACAATACGCACTACAATGCAGTCGCATGCATTGAACAACCAAGACACTTGAAGACTAGAGAGGTAGAAATCGTATTCAGTCCAAAGTTCTTGGAACCAAAGTCTAGATGATACTCTTCCGAGAATCACTCACTCAAAGTCCAGCGTTGTTGTCGTTCCGCAGCCCTCGAAGTTTCTCTTCCAGGAAACCTCCCGTCTTCAATTGGCCACTCTTCAAACTTCAACTTCTTCGCCGGAACACGTCGGCTTCACACCCGCAGCTGTTGCCACGCGTCTTCGCTCGATAGCGGTAAACACACGCTCTTGCCTGTAGCTCGAGCCTTCACCCACAGGTGGAAATCCTCTTCATCTCCGGCTTCGTCCCTACGGACCAAAACCTTCGCCGACTACACGGCGGAATCCTTACGCGCTCTGGCGCTCACTTCCGTCTCCTCCTGCTTTCTCGTCTCGGCGGCTCGATTAAATACCTTCCGCGCCACCTTCCAGAAAGTTCTCCTCATTTCGTCGGCGCGATGCGCAACGAAGGCTGGGGAGAGGCGCGAGACGGTTCGACTGCCCTCCGCGTCGGATGACTCATCTCGGCGTGGCCACGCCTCCTTCGTTCTAGAAAAATCGCGGGCTTGCTCGGCCGCCGTTGTGGGGTGAGGAGGTTCGTCGATGAAGCCACGCTTCTGCGGGGAGAGCGCGCGCCCGGGGAACCTTGGCCGTTTGTTTTCTTTCTCTTTCCCTTTTTTTTTCTTTTGACTTCGCGGCGTTTCTTCCGCGCGTTACCGCAAGAATTTGCGGCGCGCCTACTTTTAGCGCTCGTTCTGTGACAGTCTTCCTGTAAGGACCAGAAGTCCACATGCAGCCGTGACCACGGTTTGTCCGGCAACGGCCAGAGCATGACAGGCACTGGTTGTGATACTATTTGATGCTCCTGCAAATACGGCATCTTTGAATGATTATCGCTATAACGTTATCCAGGCTAGGCCACCACACAGGACTACACGCAACTGCTTTCATTTTGGACAGTGCTGGATGATTCTCATGCAGAAACTGGAGGACTTCTCCTTCTAAGGATTTCTGAAAATTCCCTCTGTTGCCCCACAGTACACAGTTCCCTAGTTCGCTCTTATTCTGAAAGCGTGTGTCGTAGGGTCTTCCCTCTCACCCTAGGTTTATCTGTTAGCCTGACCACAATGCTGCTCTTACTTGTGACAGCACCGGGTCTCTGGAGGTGGTTGCTGCATTAGCATTTGGCGAGAACCCGATTTGGTATACTTCTTCTAGCACTGACACTTCGGCACGGCATTTAACAACAAAAACGGCACTAGGCAGAGGTAGCCGGCTTAACCAATCGGCGTATGGAACTTGTCAACCCGGCCTATACTTCAGGTCGTTACTGTACTCCGACAACAGCAAAGCCCACTTTAGCACTCTCGGAGATCTGGATTTGGGAACTGGTCTGTCTGCTGCGAGCATGCCGATCAGTGTTTTGTGATCTGTGACGACTTCGAAATTTTATTTTATTTACGGAGACCTCACAGGCTTCTGAGTGGAAGTATTACGTGAGCGAGGGCTAGAATATTCATCAACAGAGGAAGGGATCTCGCGAAAAAGGTACATCCGTAAACAGTAGTTAATTACATGTACACCTGAAGCCGGAGATATTGCAGGTAAGGCAGTCTATGTTTACAGTAATGTAGAACAATATTATGACAAACGCACATACTAATCGAATAATAGGACATAGCAACTTGGCAATAAAATTTACCTAGAACACTAAGTTGCGCAGTGCGCCTCTGAAAACTGCCGGATTACGGATGTTAACAATGAAACATTAAAGAGTATTATCGCGCAAGGAAAGACTGATGAATTGAAGGCGTTAGTGCGGCTAGGAAGGCGCTGGTAGCTGAGGTTTTTTTGAAGATGACGTTATGTACGGGATGGCTTTGTTAAGGGTAGATCGAAAGGGCGTTGACTGCATTGTATTTTATGTAGAAGGGTGAGAAGGGCTATCTTACTACGTGTCTGCAGTGTAGGTAGAGAGAGGGAGAGCTCAATGTTCGAGACGCTAGAGTTTCGCTTATAGTCAGAAGTGATGAAACGCGCCACATGGTTCTGTACGCACTTGAGGGCACAGATAAGAAATGCCGACCCCAAAAATACTGCCTCAACTTTGTAACACCAAACACAAGAATATACCAAACCCAAAGCTCAATGCCTTTTTATCGATTCGGCTGTAGTTTCTTTCTGCAGTTGTAAGGCGGCGGGAGGAATAACCAATGAGGCGCTCTTCTGCAGATGAATCTCGTTGCGCCCGTACTGCTACAATACCGAAGGCAGATGCATCCTTGACAAGCATAGTTGGCTTTCCTGGGTCAAAGTGTGCCAATATTGCAGGAGAAGCCAGTCGCTCCTTGCTTCTCCAAAATACCATCTCTTCCTCAGTTTCCCAGCGCCATGTTTTCCGACAATCGAGCTGCTGTAACACGACTGAAAAGTTACAGAAAAACCTCCTGTAATAATTACTCAAGTTGAGATAACTCTGAAGTTTCTTTGCCGCTCGGAGTGCGGGGGCTTCCAGCACTGCTTTAGTCTTAGCCGGGCTTCGACGCAACCTAGCCGCACAAATGAGGTGGCCCAAGTTCTGGAGTTATGGTTTCAAGAATCCCCATTTGAATAACTTCAGTCGCAATCTCGCAGTCTTCAGGCGATCCAACACTTAGCCCAAATTTTCTCAATGCTCCTCGTTACTGGTTTCTGTGACCAGAATATCATCAAAGTATACAACGACATGGTCAAGGTCCTGCAAAAGATTTGCCGTCTCTCGCTGAATTATAGCCAGAGCTGATGAAACACAGAACGGCAGCCTTGTGAATCGGTAAAACCCCCTCGCAGGGTTAATGATGATTAGCTCTTGACACTCCTCATCTAGTGAGACCTGCTCTTAGGCATCTCGCAAGTCAAGCTTTGTGAACTTCTGGCCCCCTGTAAGCCGCGCAAAAAGTTACTCAATCCTAGGAATAGGGTAGGGCTCCACGACTGTCACCGGGCTAATGGTAGTCTTAAAATCTCCGCAGACCCGAACCAGGCCGTCCCGCTTCAATACAAGAACGATGGGCGTGGCTCACTGAGTAGTTTTCTCCGGCTTGATAACGTCTTCCCGTTCTATCTTCTGCTGTTTTTTAAAAACCCGATTACGCAAAGCAAATGGTATCGGACGTGCTTTGACAAAGCGTGGCTTTACATCCTTTTGTATGGATATAGAAGCTGGATAGCCATGATACGTACGAAGCTATTCCGAAAAAAAACTTTGTTATATTGAATTACCAGGTCTTCCGTAGACTTCACGACGCTGAATTACTACGCCTGAGCGATGCCTAGCTTGAAGGCCTTCATCCAGCTTCGTGCAAACAGCGTAGGACACGCCCCTTTCAAGACAAATAGTGGCAGCTGGCGCACTTTGTCACCAAGTTTGACCATGTCTTCCAGCTTTCCGTCGACGCGTTACGTATCGCCGAAAAAACGTCTCAACTGTACACTCGATGGTTCCAACGGCACCGACGGAAAAAGCTCGGCGTAGTGTCCAACTTCATATCGAGCGTTACTCCGTTAACTTCAACCGCAACGGCCCCGCCGTCGTGGTCTAGTGGCTAAGGTACTCGGCTGCTGACCTGCAGGTCGCGGGTTCGTATTCCGGCAGCGGCGGCTGCATTTCCGATGGAGGCGGAATTGCTGTAGGCCCGTGTGCTCAGATTTGGGTGCACGTCAAAGAATCCCAGGTGGTCGAAATTTCTGGAGCCCTCCACTACGGCGTCTCTCATAATCATATAGTGGTTTTGAAACGTTTAACCCCACATATCAATCAATTGAACCGCTATGCGCACTGGCTCCAAACTAGCTGTGGGAAGCATCCACAAGAAAAAAACTTCGGGCTCTTCAGCCGAGACAGGAAGGTCGTCCAGGTTGTTCACGCGACTAGACCTGCTGCGAAGAGACTGGCTCGGGTTAGAGATGGTAAAATTGATTACGATTAATTGATTATACAATTAAAGGTATGCAGTTAATCCATTAGTCGTAATAGATTTTCGCCTTTCGATTAATCGAAATAATCAATTATACCTATTCGATCAATCGACTACGGCCCCCCGCACTCCCGCCCCCAGCCTCGGCTCTTTGGGGACTGTTGGGGACTGTTGAGAAAGTAAGCAGCACGGCTATTCATCAACTTTCAACAGAGACGTTTACTATTTTCTGCAAATTTCGTACGTGCCAACGCATCGTCTTGTTGCTCGTTTTATTCGCGTTTGTTTTTTGCCGCACGGTTCCATCGTGTTGCCGCTTAAATGCCTCTCTCCCTACACTTTATAAACGAGTAGCTTTGTCGCCAGTAGTGTCAATCGCCACTTTCTTTGTATTTTATTCAACCCTCAGATTTTACTTGTTTCTTGTGTAAGTGCCGCATTGTAATATGCGCTGCTTATTTCCTGACTGGTTCTTATTGCCTTTCTGGCTGACTCTTTAGCAAGTAAAATAATGTTTTCCAAAAAAAGAGACAGAGACAGAAAATATATAAGGCAGAGAGGGTGGTCTGAGCTATAGTACGCCCTGCCTGCTACTCTGCACCGGGTCAACCCAACGGCGGAAAAAGGGTGATAAAATATGATGATGTGGAGAGGGTAGGTAATTTGTATATACGTATTAAGACGTGTGTGCTACCGTAAAGATGACAAGGACGCTAGTAACCATATTTTATTATGCTGTATACCGACTAGCCCTATTTTCTGTCTTATAGGCTTATGTACAACATTTTCACAGTTGTTCAGCTAGCTAGCTTTTCTTCGATGCAGTTAGCCCAATCAATGTCAGCTACGCACTTCTTCAAACACTGTTCAGGCGCAGTTTGCTTGTGCTAGTACGCAGAAAATCTAGGCTCGGCTTTCTTGACACGAATACACATAATAGACAGCGCGTGCAACTACGAGCTCCTCCACACCTGAAGCACAAAAGCTGCTGTCATTAGTTGAGATAAAATGTAGCGCAGGAACGCGCACTAGTGACTTGTGAAAACGGTCCTAATGACTCTTTATGTAATCTGCAACTTTACGCGTCGGTTTACCGAACGTCTAGCATCCAGTGCATTTCTATTGAAAAAGTGACCTTGTAGCATTTAGTAATGCTGTATGGTCGCATATTTAGGGAGAAATGAAGCTTTCAGCTAGAGGTCCCCGTCTTCTCCAGCGAGAAAAAAGAAAGACAGTCACGAAATTTATGTTCAAGTGTCCGATACACTAGATAGCGCTCACAGTTCAGGCTGTACGCACGATTGAAAAGGTGCAAGCGGTGCCATGTTGAGACAAAGATCACACGAAAGCTGCGGAGTATACTGGCGCAGCAGCTGTTTATTCTTACCGGGAGGCAGAAACTCGTGTCACTCTATTTGCCGCAGTTGACTGTACTGATGGTCTGTTTGAGGCCAGTATATTTCAGTGTAATCTCTGCATAGGTGACCTCAAGGAAAAGATCGCGTCAGTCTGCACTTATTGTAATATGTAGGGCTTCCACAATATCTAACCGACAAACCAAAAAAATATGCCGTCTTACGAGAGCGAGCGTCTTATTCAATTCCTCTTCCTTCTTGTCTCTCTTTTACCTTTCTCACGATTTCCTCACCCTCCTCCACACTGTATGTTTCAGCTGCGACATTCCAACCAGTGTCGTCTCTGAACGCGCCTCCAGTTTTGATGAGCTCGAGTAGGCAGGCTTCGAGAAAAAGCGACCTGCTGCCAAATAGTGCAAGGATGATGGCCACAGGTGCTGGAATCCACAACATCAATAGACGAGGACTGGCCCCTTGTGTCCAATATGCGAAAGTTGAAATTTTCGCACACTGGACCCAAGGGACCCGTCGTCGATACTTTCGAAAGTAGGAATTTTCGATCGTCAGCGCGTCGGATAAAAAGATTTGGGTCCATATGAAACACAAGTGCTGCCTCTCAAACAAAGAGATTGGGGTTTTAAAGGACCCACAAAAAATGTCGATTATTCAAATAATCAATTAAACCATTACACCGAAAGCAATTAATCGATTGAGGGCTAAATCAATTAACGGTTAATGATTAATCGATTAAGAATTTAAATGGACCATCTATACCTCAGGTCGAAATTTCTGCTGCTGGCTCAACGCTGCAATATCTTGCAAGGTGCTCTTCTCGACAGCAGTTGTGACAGATTGTGCTGCCGGGTGTACAGCGACGCGTAGAATGAGATCCCCCGAAACGAAAGCAACAGCTATCATTTTTGCTCGAGGCGACAACGTTTGCTTGCTCCAGAGCTTCATCAGATTGTAGCTGTGCTTGCTGACAGTTCAATGAGATTGAATGTTTACGTTCAGCCTTTATAGCTTTGACGGTGTCTTTCGCAGTTTCGAAGGTTAAGTACGTCGTTTCCAGCAGCCGTGTTTGCATGGTTACATCAGTGATTCCACTGGCTATCTGGTCGCACAACATGCGCTATCGAAACGTTGCGAAATTCCAGTCTTCAGCTATATTCTTCAACTAGGCAATGTAGTCACTTACGGTCTCGCCCTTTTTCGATGCCTTGGGAAAAAGCTGAAACTTGCCAATACTTCTGATACGCGATGGGCGTAGTGCTTGCCAAGTGTGGTAAATTCTGGTCAGTTCTAGTTGGGTGGGTCTGCTAGGTGCTAGGAGGCCTCGTAGCAGAGAATAGGTCTCTGGACCACAGCGTGTCAAAAACACAGCTGTCTGCTTTTCGCTAGAGATGTCGTTCACAATCAAGCACAGCATGGCCCGATCAAGGTATTCCGCTCACTCCAATGTACAGGGGTCGAACGAATCCAGTGTCCCTATAACAGGCATGACGAAGTAGGACTTCGCCGTGCCCATACTGTTCGTCAGTCAATCGCATCGTCACTTGTGATAAACAGATAGTCCGGAGTCATGCCGTTCGCTGAACCGAATCACACACACGTACGTCGGCGGGTTTCCCACTGACTCGTCAAGTGCACCGCATTTATTTCATTCCAACATCGACGCGCCCATGCACCGTAACGGTAAACTAATCTTATCACAGGCAGAGCATTAGTTGCTGCAGCTAACGCGACTTCTTTGCCTATTGCGCTGCCCTGAGACACCAGTGTGGTTTGCTTCACAGATACTGAACCACTTTCTCTGGTGTCCTTTCACGCAGACTTGTTATCTTTCTCCGTAAGTACTAGTGGCGATGCTACAACGGCGGCTTTAACAGCCACAATAAATTCTGGTCTCAGGACAGCGTGCGAGCAAGAACGTTTGCGTATTCTTCAAAAACACAGCACTTCGTTTGACGTCATTTGCAAGCTTTTGGGTCACACTTCCATTGCCGCGCACCGAATTGAAAGGGAAGGCAATACAATTTTACAGCACCGCGCATATGAAGACACTTCCGGGCAGCGAAAATGTATTGACGATGTTTCTATTATTCTCAAAGGAGATGTTGTGCGGACTTAGTCCAGCGCTCAGTCATCAAAAGTAGTTCTGGTCGGAAAGAAGGGCGGTAAAGCGTGATTCATCGACGACTACCTGCACGTAATGAAATCACGCGCAAAGACGTGCACCTGATGCCACTAATGGACGACGCACTTGACTATCTACAAGGCGCTGAATTTTTCTACAGCCTTGATCTATGGTCTGATTATTGGCAAATACCTATCCACGAAGTAGAGAGAGAACGACTGTCTTTGCATTACTAGACGGAGTTTGTGAATTCAACGTCATGCATTTCGGTTTATGTAAAGCTCTGCCAATGTTTTAAGACATGGTAGACACAGTTTTACGTGGCATCAAGTAGAAAACACGCCTCTATTATCTAGATGACATTGGCATTTTGTTATCATTTTGTTGGTATCTTGATCGCCTCGACAATTTTTGGACGTGTATTTTCTGCACTGGACTCAGATAAACATGAGGAGATGCCATTTCACCGACAAAAAATTAAGGTGTTGGGCCACCTTGTCAACGAAGAGGGCTTTCGGCTGAATGCTGACAAGCTTGCTGCCGTGATGCGCTTCCCTCGGCCAGAAAATCAAAAGGTCGCAGCTTAGCCGCAAAGACGAAGCAATGAACGCTAAAGCAAGAAATTGGACGGTCATGCACAGAATGGCAAGCAGATCAAAACGTGCCCCGCGTCTCTCACGCACAAATGACGCATAAAACTTATTCACAGGTACAGCTGCATGCGAATATGCGTCTCAGTTTTTACTTCGCTGTGTCTGAAAAGCGTGCCCTTTTCACAATTGGAGGCTGTACAATGGTTGCAGAATAATCACGACAAAACCCAACGGCTATTCAAGGCTATGATTCTCCTCACTGTAAGATAAAAGCGCGTGATCGAGCCTACAACCACTTATTCTCCACGCAGGCCAAGGTACGCGTGAGAGGTGAGAGCCGCCGTGCCCTCACTGCGCCATCTTGCTGATAATGCTCAAAAAACACGATAGTTCACCTCCCCGAGATGCCCACCAACAGCAGTAAGCGGTAGATATGAATAGCTTGCCGCTAGAACGTAGAAGGAGGTACCTCTTGGTGGCTCAGTGGTTAACACCTCGCACTCACGACGCTGAGGCTCCAAGTTCGATTCCACGCTGAAGCCTTCTTTTTCTGGGATTTTTTTCTCTCTTGCGTTTTTATGTGTGTAGATACGTATACATATACGTTGCGTGACATCAATGCCGACGCCGGTGGCGAAATCCAGCCGAGAGAGTTCATGTAATTGCTATCGCAATAAATCAACTATGATGTTTTGTGGGCCGGGCGTCCTACTTCTGTCGCTTCATTGGTCATTTTTCTGCTGTGGCGTCACCACTGCACAAGCTGGTGTCATTATGATCAGCCTTCGCTTAGAATGACTGCGAGAGTGCCTCTCACGTTCTCAAGCATGCTCTACCTTCTTGTGCCGTCCCATGTCCATTCGACGGCAACACATCTACATGTCTGCACATCTACACGAGGGGAACGCCCTTTCACAAGAGAGTTATTGCGTACAATAGCCATGCCGTCATGGCTGATCAACAGAACTACTCATTAACTGAGCGCGATCGCCCCGCTGCCGTTTCGAGCATTCGAAAATTCCGAACATATATTTACTGTCGCCAGCTCATAGTTGTTACGGACCATCGCGCCTTATGCTGGCTAGCGTCGCTGAAATACCTATGTGGTCGCCTGGGTGGCTGGCAGCTTCGCCTATAAGAGTACGAATTTCACGTAATCTACGAGTCTAGCAAAAAAAACACCAAGATACTGATGCTCTGTTTCGCTGCCACCTACCACTGTCCTTGACGAGTACGCGTGCTGATTGCTCAGCACGTAGGCAGGACATTGCTTTACTCCTTACATAACCCCTTTTTGCGGTTACCGACACGCTGGCTTCTAATCATTACATTGAGTTCATCACCCGCAAGCGGGATTCTTCATATTTACACCGCATTATCGAACGCCTAAAGCTTGTTACTTGAGGTTCCGCAAAACACAAAGCCGTATCGGGAACCATTTCTTCTGGCCTGGCACCTCTTCCTGTGTAGCCAAGTACGTTGCATGTTGCCCTCTGTTTCAACGGCGGTAGCGGCAAACTTTGTGTCCTGCTGGCCTGCTGCAACCAATGCCGCGTCCCGAGCCACCTTTCATAATGGTTGGCACAGACCCACTCAGACCTCTTCACATCACGCCAACAGGCAATCGTTGGATTGTGATTGCTGTCCTTCGCCTGACACGGTACGTACAAACTGCTCAACGTCGCACATGTTCTGCTTCAGGTGTCATACATTTCTTTCTTAATGCCATTGTATTGCGTCACAGTGCATCTTGCGTTCTACTTATTGATTACGGCAAGACGCTCGTGTCCACCATGATCGAAAACCTCCTCACAGCCTGTGGCACAGTACTTAAGACGATGTCAGCCTACCAGCCTAAACTAAAGGGCTGACAGAAAAATTTCATCGGACACCAGCAGACATGTCGTCGTGATATACTGTACTCACCAAGACAAATGGGATACAATTTTGCCTACTGTGACGTTCACCCACAACACCGCTGTTCAAAGAACAACTGCGTAGTGTCTTTTCTACCTCGTGTAGGGCCGTTCCCCGACATTCACTATCGACGTCTTCTCCTAAATGTTTCAAGTGACATAAAGGCGACCATATCGTAGCAGTTCATTGCAAGGCTTATTCAGCACATTCGAAGCACCGCTACAACTGCTCTCATTGTGACGTCTCCTTCAGCCCTGCGGAAATGAAATGTTGTTTTTCAGACCCCTTTGAACTCCAGAATATTGTGACAAGTTTCAGTCACGCTTCATTGGACCCAATTTAATCAATGAACAAACATCCCCAGTGAAGTATCGCATTACTTCCACAGAGTTTTCTTCAGATCGGCGCTGTCATGGTTCGAAGATGTTTGATGTATCACGTATGAATTTATTGTATGTCGTTTTTTTTCATCTAAGACGCGGCTAGGCTGACCGTTGACGCGTGGGGGAAGGTAACTAGTGTGAGCATTAGTCATACGCGTCATCTAATCATATTTGCATACTCATCTACCACAGTGTTGCTTGTGTTGTGGGGAAGAGAGTAGTGTCGTGCAGCGTAAACTATCTCTAATGTATACATATTTATTGTCACGGGGTCGTGACGTAGACGGAGGAAGTAGACTACAGATCATGGATAAAACTTTATTTGAGCCGAACTTGCGGCCAAGAAACGGAAGGTAAGATTACAGTAACACACGGGCACCAGTAGCGGCGAACACACCGTCAGCCGGCCATCAACTCGCATATATACACGTGCCGTCGAATATTCTACCATTATTGCGAGCGCCTACGTAGGTTCCATAATAATCTTCAATGTTCTAAATGTGGGCGTAATCTTCAAAAAATGATCTACTGCAGTCCCGAAGCTTCTCAAACAGTCAATACGCGGTTTGCGACGAAACTTACGTACAGGGTACCGGGGGGGATAACACAACTTGTAGAAGTAACGTGGCATTGCCTCCCTTCTGAAAAAGACATCGTTGCAATGATTTAACAGAAGGTTGAAGTAAAATAACAATCAAAGAAAGTACAAATAAAGTACAATACAGCAATAACAACAACAAACACAAAGTACACTCTTTCAGTTTGTTAACGTTCGTGAAACGGCTTGAGGCGCACGACATGGAAGTCGCGATCAGCGCCGTCGAAAGTTCGTGATGCCATCAGGAACAACCCCGTAGTGTAGTTGGCCGAGACGTCGTACTACTCCTCGTGGTCCAAAGTACCATTCTAGCAATTTTACACTAAGCCCACGTTGGCGTGTCGGCATCCATACCCAAACACGTTCACCGGGCTGGTATTTCACAAAGCGTCGTCGAAGATTGTATTGGCGGTGTTTGGTGGTCTGCTGATTCCCGATGCGCAGACGGGTGAGTTGACGACCTTCTTAAGCGCGCTAAAGATATAGTAGTTGTCGAGGTTTTTTTTGTCAGTGACGTTTGGAAGCAATGCGTCGAGGGTCGTTACCGGGTTCCTTCCGTAGACCAATTGTACGGTGGCATCTGACTCATCTCCTGCATGCCCTTGTTGTATGCGACGGTCACAAATAAACGGATGGTGTCCCACGTCTTGTGTTCGACATTGACGAACATGACCAGCATGTCGGCGAGTGTCTTCTTTAGCCGCTCGGCGAGTCCATTTGTCCAGCCAGGTAGGGGGTGGTGGAGCGGGGGCTTCTTTGGCTATGTCTCTAGATCGCCTGAGTCAAATCATCAGTAAAAGCCGTACCTCTATCGGTGATAAGAACCGCTGGGGCGCCATGACAAAGGACAATGTTCTCAATGAGGAACTTGGCTACTTCTTCGGCACGACCATTGGGCAGGACTTTTAAGTAGGCGTAGCGGGTTAGGTAGTCAGTAGCTACGACGATCCATTTGTTTCCAGAATTTGAAGTTGGAAACGGCCCTAGTAGGTTCATCCCGATTTATTGGAACAGATGGCGAGGTGGTTGCATCAAATAAAAAAAGCCTCGTGGCCTCGTCAGCGGTTTCTTGCGTCGCTGACAGTCTCGCTAGTTTTTTTACATAATGGGTTTCGTCGGCAGTGAGGAGGGGCAGTAGTGCTTTTCTTTTATCCTCACCAGCGTACGAGAAAAACCAAGGTGTCAAGCCATCGGGTCAACATATGGAGAATCTATAACTTCGAGACACAACGCCGAAGGTACTACTATGAGGTAATTGGCCGGCCCGATGTGACGAGAACATTTTCTTGATGAGGATACCGTTCCCCCAAAAAAAACGACGACAGTCTTCACATGAATACCCTTGGAACGACTGCAGCTTTGCCGCCGAAGTATTCCACAAGGCCTTGATTTCAGGAATGGCTCTCTGTCGTTTGGCGAAGTTACTGACACGTAAGGTTCCTAAGAAGTGATCAGTGTCCTCATCATTTACGGTGGTGGGTCAGTGGGGGCATGGGAGAGACATTCGGCATCAAAATGCTTTCATCTGATCTTGTAAATGACGGTAACGTCGAAATCCTCAAGTGATAGACTCCACCGTGCGAGGCGACCGGAAGGCTTCTTCAAGTTAGCTAGCCAAAAAAGGGCTGGTGGTCGCTCGCAACTTTGCAAAGCCTGCCGTAGAGGTAGGCGAGAAACATGGAGGAAGCTGAGTTGATAACAAGGCATCTTTTTTCTGTTGTGGGAGAGTTGTCTTCTCCATTCTATAGCGAGCGGCTAGCGAAACTGCTAACTTTTTCTTCTCCGTTAGTCTTTTGCATCAAATCAGCTCCGAGGCCTACGCTGCTTGCATCGGTGTGGATCTCCGTATTAGTGTATTTGTTGAAATGCGCAAGTATCAGAAGGGTCTGCAGGCGTCGTTTCAGTTTCTGAAATGCTTCAATTTGCGCCGTTCTTCTGTAGAAATCGGCGGCGCTGTTCGTGAGCTGCGTTAGCCGCTCGGTTATTTTTGATAAGTCCTTGACAAGGCATCTGTAATAAGTGCACCAGCCGAGATATCGGCGCACTGCCTTCTTGTCGATGTGGGGTGGGAAGGCGGTGATGGCAGCTGCTTTCTGTGGGTCTGGGTGCATTTCCGTCTTGCTGATCACGACTCGAAAACAGGAGCTCCTTGTACGTGAAGCAGCATTTCTCTAAATTTACGGTGAGTCCAGAGCTCTTTGTTACTTGAAGTACAGATTAAAGGCGCTGGAAGAGCTCGTCGCAGCTTGAGAAAAACACAGCGGCATTGTTCAAGTAAACGAGGCAAATATGCCACTTCAAACCAGCCAGGACGGTATCCATGACTCGTTGGAAAGTCGTAGGTGCTGAGCAACTCTCTCTCATCAAGACCGCCTGTTGGCAAATCGAGTCTCTCTCATAGACATCAATTTGCCAACAGGCAGTCTTGAGGTCCATCGAGGGCACCTCGCAATGAGGAGTTTATCTAGGGCGTCGTCTATCCGTTGGAGCGGGTACACGTTCTTCGTGATTTTGTTCAGGCGGCTATAGTGAACGCACAAGCGTAAAGTTCGGTCCTTCGTCTTCACTAACGCAACCGGTGACGCCCCTGAGGGCTGGATGATGTTGTCGCGCCGCATTTTGTCGACTCGTGTTTTCATGGCCTCGCACTCTCGCGTCAAAATTTTGAACGGGCTCGGACGGAGTGACCTGGCACTTTTTTCCTTACGATTCGACGTTTCGCGATAGCAGTCTGTCAAATTCTCTATGGCGTCGAAAACACTTCTTGCATTACAGGAGCAGGTTTCTGAGCCGTTCTTGTTTAGGCATGAGAAGGCTCCGATTAACGTCAAAAATTGTCTGAAAGAATTGGCTTGTCGTAGGAACTTCAATAGACTCGGTGAAGGCGAAAGCACCGCTGGCTTCCAGTATTTCTTCAGTGTAGGCAACCACCATGCCTTTGCTCTTGTGCTTTTACTCGTTGGTGAAGTTCGTGAGCGTTACTCTTGCGTTCCCTCCTGGCAGCTCGGACAAGACTCTAGCGACGCGAAATCCACGGCTAATCAACAGCTGCCGGTTGCCGTGAACGATGCCTTGCATGTCTCTTGATTCTGTAGTGCCTACGAAAATGCTTACGTTTAAACAAGGAGAAATGGTGACGTGCTTCCAGTACATTCAAGGCTTGCCCTTTTGATGGCGTACGCGGCTGCAGTGCTTTTTTGTGAATACCATTATTGATGCAAACCTAAGGTTAATAATAGCAACGTGATGTCTTGGGAAGCCTATTCCAATCATCACATTTGTTGAGCAACGTTTTAGAAAAAGAAAGCTCACAGGATATGGTTGGCTATTGAGGATAACTTTTGCTGTGCAAACTTATGCCAGCGTGACCTCCAGCAGTACAGATTTTGGGGCTTTCCAGGTGTTCCTTACTTTCTTCAGCTAAGTGCAAACGGCCTACTGCTGACGGAATAATTGGCTTCGGTGTCGACAAGAGCTGTGACCCAGTGGCCATCGATGAAGAGGTTGAAGTCGCCAGTTGGTCCCCTCGCGTTGCAGTTGGGTCGTGACGTCGGGTCACGGCTACGACAGTTTGTACCACTGCTTTGAAGTTGCGTCGTCAGGTCTTCTGCTGACCACGAAGTATCGACGTCAGAGCTGCGTTCGAATTGCAGCACGTTCTTGAGGCGTCGTCGCATCGTCATCGGCGGCGGAAGATCTTCGGTAGTTCGTTCTGAAATCGCACTTTTATCGCTTGCTGTCCTTAGTTTTCCTGCTAAGGTATTGGAGAACGGCCCCGAACATGGCTAGCGTTTCTGAGATACGGGGACACGTAGGGGCCAGGTGACGGCGAACTGTACAGTCGTCGGGGTGTCCGCCATGCTCCTGCGAGGTAGTCTGCTTTGTATTAATTGTGGTCGGTCACCCCGTTATGGACACGGCACGTTGACGTCGAAGCCTCGGAGACCCATTTTTCGGTACTGGCAACGGCCGTAGGTTTGGCAGGCCTCCTGGCAGTGATAGCAGAGTGGGTGGTTGTCCCGGGTGCGCCAAACGTCGCTTCTTCTTGGCGCGAGCGCTGGCCTACGGGAGGGCAATATGACGGTGATGATGGCGGCGGCGACGGCGGCAGTGTCTGACGGCGGAACTGCAGTGGGACAGCGTCCTGACGTGGGTAGGGAGGAGCTTTATGGGGAACTGCAGCGGCGTAGCTCATAGCTTCCTGCTCTGGCAGCAGTGCTTGGGGAATTCAAAACGATTTCCGAATTCCTCGCACAATAGCGGTGATCGATTGCACTTGAAGGTGCACGCCGGAGGTAATAGCTTTCGCAGCTTATCCCGCACGATCGCTTGGATGGCCTCACGCAGGTCATCGGAGTGTTGTGGTTGAATTTCTGTGTATTTTGTCGGTGAGCGGCAATTGAATTTTCAGAGGCGCATCTCCAGAGTTTTTTCAATCGCCGTCACTTCGGAGACGAATTCTCAGACAGTGCTTGTTGGACCTGATCAGACCCTGATCAGACCCAGGATCAGAGCAGGTACGAGCAGTGTCATACAAGGCAAAATACACATGAGGGAACTTGTCTTCGCTGGACCATGTATTCAAAACAGCGACTCGGTCGTGTGCTTCCAGCCGGCTTTCCGGGTCTTCCAGTGCTGAACCGTAGAAGTTCGGTGACTCTTTAAGTTGCCGGAGCAAAATCGTTGCAGGTGGCACAGGAGCTGTCATATTCGCCGTGTCTGAGAGGTCGAGGTTTGCCGAGTGTTTGCAGGTGGAGGCCTGCACTGTGGTAGTAATCAAAGTTTCCAACGGCTGGTTCGTTGCTCGGGATTGTCGTCGAAGTGCTCTTTACAACGTGGGCTGGGTTCACGGTCTGAGAGAGACATCCGGTACATGAACAAAGCAGCAACTGCATCAGATGTCATGGGGTCGTGGCATGAACGAAAGAAGCAGACTGCAGGTCGAAGATAAAACTGTTCATGTGGGCCGAACTTGTGGCCAGGAAACTGAAGGGTAGAGTACATCCACACAAGGACGCTGGTAGCGGCAAAAAGCGTCATCCTGCAATCAACTGACAAGCGGTGATGCGTAGTGGCATTTATACAGGGGCCGTTGGATATCCTAGCGTTATCGCTAGCGACCACACAGGTTCTAAAATAATGTGTAATGTTCCCTAAAAGGGTGTTTTATAACGACATGATCTACTACAGTCCTGAAGCTTCTCTAACAGTGAATACGAAGTTTGCGCTAACAATGACGTACAGTGAAAAGCGGTGATAAAAAAAATTGCCCGCAGCTTCCCTCGGGGGAACACTGAGGAGGATGCGGACCATATAATTGGTTAACGGGGTGTTAAAGTGCGACTTACTTGGGTCGATGGCTAAATTGGTTAACGTGGTTGTGAAATGGGGTGTTAAATTGCGACTTACTTGGGTCGATGGCTAAATTGGTTAACGTGGTTGTAGGAGGAGGTGTTAAATGAGTGAACACGTACACACGTATGCGAAAGGGCGGCGCTGGTCGAAGGGACGTCGATCATTGTGTTTGTGGATTCGTTGGAATTCATTTCACCGCGACCTTGGACGTCGACGCGCCGTACAAACCAACCGACGAGCGGCAACTGAGCGAGCGAGCGCCGACCTTGAGTATATATACAGCACGACGGCGCATGCACTGTCAGCTGTTGAATGTTCTCGAAGCGCGACGCCACATGCGCGTCCACTGGAGAATCAGGAGAATTGTAGATGTCGAACGCGGTGTGTAGAGAAGGAAGGGTGCACAGATGGTGGAGGAGTGAAGCGCGCGCGGTGTGTAGAGGAGGAAGGGATGCACAGATGGTGGAAGAGTGGGTGACGGCGCGACGGCGCATGCGCGCGCGTCAGCTGTCGAATGTTCGAGAAGCGGTGCGGACGGCGCGGACGGCGTGGACGGCGCACTACAAGGCGCGAGTATAAGATGCTCCGCATCTAAAAACTTGTGGAATAGGTGACCACTAAAAGAGCGAGAGATTGTGGGATGCGTCGTCTGCTACAGGCTTCCGGTTCGAGAAGAGTAGGCGACAGCGAACGGGTTCGCCGCAAGTCTCCGATTATTCGGGATACGCGCGCGTGGTCACCCGTATATCTTCGTCCCGATAAATCATGGTCGGTTGTTCAGCCAATGGCTGCTCCAACTCGGGCGTGAAAGGCAAACGGCGTGTATCGATTCCCATGGAACGAAGAAAAAAAATGACGTAGGCCACGGCTATGACGAGAGCCACAATGACGGATAGCCTTTGAATATGGAACGCTGACGCCACAGTGTTCGAAAATCATTTTATTAAAGATACGTGTGTATTTCACCCTTAAAAAAAGCTTACGCATGAATTTACTTCGAATATTATATTGAGAAAAAAATTGTCGCGCAAACGCCTAGCTAATATATTATGGGAAAGCGCAGGTGAAATCGACTTCTCCTACGAGATGAGCGCCAGCCATTGCTCTCATATATATGACAAAAAACGCAAAATATTCTCTCAAAAGTTAGTTTACACGAAGCGCTGGACGAGTCCATTTGCGTTATCTTGGTCAAACTGTGTGCCAGGATGGCACCCAAAGGTACAAGTGCGTTAAAAAGGGCACGGTTTCGATTATTTGGCGCCGTCTAGGTCTGACTGTATTGTTTATGTGCTGCAGTGCCGCGCAGCTCGATCAAGATTACCATTTAAATAAGCGTCTGACTTCGACTAAAAAGTACATCTTATAGCGCGCTGACTACTAGAAAAATAAAAGATATTTCAACGCACTCAATAAGGGCTGCGCTTCATACCGACCGACTGACGATGTCGGCTGAAGCAGCGATACTGAAATGAAGTCTGAGCACACTGCTACAGTCATCCCCATGCCCCGAGATTGTTAAAATGGTGTTGGTTTATCTGCAGTAACATATCCTACAATGAAAACTGCCTTCTGCATAGACTGATCTGCTAGCCAAAGTGACAGTACCCCCGAGCAGCATAAAAGCAATGGAGATCATTTTAGTGCTATAAACAGTTTCCTTGTCGTTTATGGCTTTCGTAGCTTATCATCGTCACAGTCACGATCAGCAAAAACAAAAAAAAGAACATTTAAAGCACTGACATTGCACGAAGAGGTGTTTTTTTGACGGAGCTGTACAAAAATGTGCACGCGCCACTGCCAACCCGCGTGGTGCGTCGAACCGAAAGCCGTCGTATCCCACAGTTCCCTGCGTTTTCCCATTTTACCGGTAACCTATTGACGCGGCAAAGCTAGGGCGCGTTCGCACTTGGCATCAAAAAAAGTGAAAGCGGTAGAAAGTGGCTTGTTTCATAGAACAAGCGGCCGAAAAATTGGTGGGGCCTTATGATTCGCCTCTAAGAGCTGAACGCGATAGCGAAGTCCGTCCACTAGTGCGCCCTTCAACTGCGCGCGCGCACGTATACACGCACACACACACACAGCCACAAACAAGCTCGTGCGCAAGTACAACTTATGTTTAGTAATGTAGTGACTCTGCAGTGTGGTCACTCTCCTCTGCTAGAATGGCACCCTGCTGCAGTCGAGACATGTGTTTCACCATGTCTCACATTTGGCGTACAGACACACACGCGCGCGCGCGCGCGCGAATGGTACACACAGGTTTTTGATCTAAAGCAAGAGTTGCATAGCCTCCAAGATACACGCCGCGCGATCCCCATCTTGGAGTTCAATAAAAAGTGTCATAATGCCTCACAGATGGCAGCACGTTATCTGGCGTTTGCTGTTTGCTTGATCAGCATCTCTGGAAAGGCTTGATATGTTTTACGCTAGATCGACTTACTTGTCCATTTTAAGAGCTGTTTGAAAATTCATGTGTATTTTTAGCAGCGATGGCTACACTATCTAGGTGTTTCTTTAACGTAGTTTGATGGCCTCCTAAATGCGCCTAAAAATCGCCGAACAGGCTGGTTTTAGTCGTGACACCTGTCGAACGAAAGTCATTGAGAAGACTCCTTCCTCTTCATGGCAATAATGATTTTTTTTTTCGAAGCAGCTGCAAACAACGTCGTAGCTTTGTGATAGGACAATTTCTCGCCGCGCCAAAGGCCCGAGTTCAACACTAATTGGGACGTAAATTGTTTTTTATTTTATTGGCTTCTTTTTCGACTTTTCGATCACGAAAGATTTTTTGCTTACAACCTACGGTGCCGACGCTGACGGCGAAATTTCAGCGACACGAGCTCTCTAACGCTATCGCGTCAAAATCACGCCGTGTCGCCGGTGCGCAAGAATCTGTCCGTGACTCATTTTTCTGCCTCACGAAAGTTTACATTTCATGTGCAATGAAGAAGTAGCGGGTGAAGCAAAGCTCGACAAACATCGTCAGTGCTAAGCACGAGACGCTCGCCCCAGACGTTGTCGCCGCTTTCGCTGGATAGGCCTACGCTCCTACCTGGTCTCAAATAACACTTCTGGCTGTCTCAGTTCTTTATTATACATGACATTGGCTGCACCAGATCAAACCACTTGGTCTAATGAACAGGCCGCAAATTTAACAAGACGGCAAAGGCGTCGGTGGTGGCTCACTTTGGCTCAAATCACGAACTACCCGTGCAGCAGAAGCATGAAGGGCACGTTTATCGAGAGGCCGGTTCAAGTTACCATTGCCGAGAGCACTGGAAGTAGGCGGCACAGCTCCAGCGAGTCAGCGTGCCCCAACGTGCCTCACTTTTGTGTACAGCTGGCTGAATCCACTGCCGCTGCTACCAGTGCGTTTTTCCTTGTCGGTTTTATTGGCATATCCTTTTCGTGAGAAATTCTTAGTGATTTCAATAAATGTCATCTAGTTAAAGATGAGAGAAGTGTTAATGTAACATAATTCCAAATACTAGCAATAAATGATTAAAATACATAGGTAGTAATTGTGCGCTAAAGAAACATCTTTAAGCAACTTCCAGTTCTTTAGAAGTTAAAAATTGACAAGTGTATGAAGCTGGGCGTGTTGGCTATACATAACGTCGCGCAAAACTATACATACAACACAAGACAGGGGTCCTATACCTTCGCCTTTAGCAGTTGAACGCAATGGCGACAACCAATCTTTAAGAGATATTTAAAACACTTAGGGCATACTTTTTATTCCATGGTGTTATTCAAAACGTTTTAGTCCTGGATTACTACAACTTATTTTATGAAGTTAAGAGTGGCTTTGCCAGTGATGCTTTCACGCATAGCTCCATTCTATGTAACAGTTAGCATGCATTCACCATGGGGAATTATGCGCGTGAAATATTTTCGAACGCGCTATGCACTCACTAGGTCGCCTTAAGGAAACAGGTTGAGCAATGTGTGTGCCTCTTGTAGTGCATCGCTGGTTTTAAACTTTTAAACTTTGAAGTCGTTAGGATGATGCCTGTTATGAAGCTAGATGGCACTTATTTATACAACGTATTTATACTGCAATATTGTACGCTGTACTGTGAAGAATGCATAAAGGACGTGTGCATTTGTAAAGAATAAAGGTTTCTTTGTCTGCATTTACAATAAATAGAAAGTTACTTTCTCCGTATACCAAAACAGACGCGGGGCTTTGTGGGAAAATGCATGCTTGTCACTGGAAAGACTCGTCTAAGGTCCTCATTCATACTCAGAATTCGCCATTACTTATATTTGTTGTTTCCATCTTTCTCGACTTTCTGATCATGCTCAAAACGATTTTTCCCTCACAACGAAAGACCGTGAGTACTCTATTTCTCTGAAGCAAGCTGTTGCATTAAGATAATAAAATGGTGCCTACATGATTGACACGAAGCCTTCCCTCTTTCGCCACATAGATTTGATTTGAAAACAGTCTCACACCACTACAGGAGAAGTGCAATGAGTCAGACGGGGCCTTGCGAATTAAAGATTGGTGGCCTTTTGTTTGTCGTCAGTTTTTTTTTACAATGAAGCATTTCTTAGCGAACTAAGGCGAGTTGGACCACATTTATCTATCTATCTATCTATCTATCTATCTATCTATCTATCTATCTATCTATCTATCTATCTATCTATCTATCTATCTATCTATCTATCTATCTATCTATCTATCTATCTATATAGCTGCCCACGACAATTAGTTCTCCTGACAATTTTGATAATCGTATTGATACCAAAATCGGTATGGCAGAGCTTGACTGTATGACAAGCATAAGTCACTGGTCATATAATGAACATCATGGAAGGCATGTAATGAATGCCGTGATTTAAATGTCATGATCTTGCCATTCCTGCGGTGGTTTTGTTAGCATGCCATATCATAAAACTGGTGTGGAATGACATGACTGCATGGCGAACATACGTGACAGGCTCTCACGTGAAAATTAGGAAATGCGTCACATGTAGAAATATCACTACTTTCCACGCTCATCATGCTGTTGCGGTAGTCTCACTAGCTTTACACACTGCATTTCCGATGGAGGCGGAAATGTTGTAGGCCCGTGTGCTCAGATTTGGGTGCACGTTAAAGAACCCCAGGTGGTCGAAATTTCCGGAGCCCTCCACTACGGCGTCTCTCATAATCATATGGTGGTTTTGGGACGTTAAACCCCACAAATCAATCAATCAATCACTAGCTTTACACATACCAAATTTGGCATTACGTGACGTTGATGGAAGATGAAAGCGTTTGACTGGTGCAAACAAGATAGTCATGACATGCGTATCATGTAGGAATATGGCTGAATGTCATGCTCATAATGCGCTTGTGCTCGTTAGCTAGCTTAACATATACTAAATTTGACATTACGTAACATAAGTGGATGACGATGGTATATGACTGGTGCAAACATGATATTCTTGACATGTGTGCCATGTAAGAACATTACTACATGCCACGCTCATGATGCGTTCATGGCCATTTTGCTAGTTTCACACATACCAAGTTTGATGTTGCGTGACGGGAAGTGTTAACGATGGTATATGAATGGCGCAAATATGATAATCTTGATATGTGTGTCATGTAAAAAATGGATACAAGCCATGCTCTTATTAGATTCACGGGCATTTTGCTAGCTCCACTTATACCAGATGTGGTAGCACGTGACGTCAATAGATGACGAAGGCATGTGACTAATGCAAACATGATAATATGATGTTGCGTGACGGGAAGTGTTAACGATGGTATATGAATGGCGCAAATATGACAATCTTGATATGCGTGTCATGTAAAAAATGGATACAAGCCATGCTCTTATTGCATTCACGGGCATTTTGCTAGCTTCACTTATACCAGATGTGGTAGTACGTGACGTCAATAGATGACGAAGGCATGTGATTAATGCAAACATGATAATATGACGTGCGTGTCATGTAACACCATGAATACATGCAATGGTGATAATGTGCTAATGAATGTTTCGCTAGCTTCATGTATACCAAATCTGGTAATCAATGATGTAAATGGACGAAAAGGTAAATGATACCTCCCAACATAATAGTTATGACATGCGTGTCATGTAAAAATGACTACATTCTACGCCCATGGTGCGCTTGAAACCGTTTTGCTAGATTTACATATACCTAAAATCGCGTTACGTGACGTGAGTGGATGACGATGGTATGCGGCTTGTGCAAACAAGATAATTATGATATGCTTGACATGTAAGAACATGAATAAGTACCACGCTTATGATGCGCTCACGACCGTTTCACTAGCTTCACATATACTAACTTTGCCATAACGTGACGTGAATAAACGACGCCTCGCCGCGGTGGTCTAGTGGCTAAGGTACTCGGCTTCTGACCCGCAGGTCGCGGGATCAAATCCCAGCTGCGGTGGCTGCATTTCCGATGGAGGCACAAATGTTGTAGGCCCGTGTGCTCAGATTCGGGTGCACGTTAAAGAACCCCAGGTGGTCGAAATTTCCGGAGCCCTCCACTACGGCGTCTCTCATAATCATATGGTGGTTTTGGGACGTTAAACCCCACATATCTATATCTATCTATCTGAATAATTGACGAAGATAAATGACACGTCCGAATGTGGTAATCATTCAAGCGTGTCACGTAAAGCATGACTACATGCTACATTCATAGAGTGCTCATGGCTGTGTCGCTACTTTCACAATAAGAAGTTTGGTATTACGTCACGGAAATGAACGACAAGCAGAAAGGCCAGGCACAAGCATGATAATTATGACAAGGTAGTCGTGTACAGCAATAGTTACGTCCGCCTCACAGGGTTGTGCTGATTTGAATATGACAATTTAACCTTTCTCAATCGTGCTTCGCATGTCATTGATTCTCACTGTAGTAGGATCAACAAACTTTTTATTTGTGTTTTGTGTATTTCATTCTATCTGTCACTTTCCATTTCTTCAAATTTACTTACATACATATTTGTTTCTTTAACTTTACCTTCTATCTTAACGCAGATGACTGAGTAACAAAAAATCTTTCTTGAAACAGGAGGAGCACAAAGGAAGAAAGAAAAGCGCCGATTCTTTTGGAATACCTATCTATCTTTGTTCTTCCTTCTGCTCTTTCTGTCTTTATTAACAGATTTTTTTCTATATATCTCATTTTCTTCATTCCCGATCTCTGAGTTATTCATCATTTCGTTTGTTTCTCTTCATTTCTCTGGTACCTTTTTTCATTGTGATATCGAATATATAGACACTCTCCACTGGACTTTGCCTCCGTTGTAGGCGTCGACGTCACCTTCACTCACTGTATCTGTATCTCTATGTCAACGCAAGAAAGAAAAATACTCGAGAAAAGGACTCCGGTGCAGGGAATCGAGCGTGGGACCTCTCAGTCGTGAATGTGAGGCGTTAACCACTGAGCCACAGAAGAGCACCTCCTTCAACGTTTATACAGCAACAAATTTATATCTACCACTTACCGCTATTAACAGGCATTTCGGGTGAAACCATGACTCCCGTTATAAGTTACTATGGCGGGTTTCTCTCCAGCCGTCGCAATCGCACGCAGAGGGCGTGTTTCTAGAGGTGGGCGTGGACCAATAATCTCTCCACGACATAGTGCTTCTTTGAATGCTGCAGTTCGAATTTGCACAGTGAATGGACGTGTTTTGCAAGGGCTCCCGATCGACTGCGAGGATAAGTGTTTTTGTATATTTTCTGATTTGTGGGGTTTAACGTCTCAAAACCACCACATGATTATGAGAGACGCCGTAGTGGAGGGCTCCGGAAATTTCGACCACCTGGGGTTCTTTAACGTGCACCCAAATCTGAGTACATGGGCCTACGACATTTCCGCCTCCGTCGGAAATGCAGCCGCCGCAGCCGGGATTTGAGCCCGCGACCTGCGGGTCAGCAGCTGAGTACCTTAGCCACTAGACCACCGCGGCGGGGCTTTTGTATATTTTCAACTTCCTTTTATATATATATACAAGGCAGCAGCGTAAACCTATAGAGCACTCCTTGCATTGAACAGCTTTTGGGAGTCAGCCACCTGGTATGTACTTCCTTGTGTGTGTTTGTTTTTTTCTTCTCCTGCCACCCCGTGGTGAGGCTGCACGTACACCGAACGCGCGAAATTTGGTAATAGAGCTTAGACTTTTTTGCTTAAAGCCGGGTTCGTCGTACGATACGTTTTGTAGTTTTCGAGTTGTGGGACAATTCAGCAGGACAGTTGATGTCAAAAAGACGTGGGTAAAATACTGAAAAAATATTCAGGATGCGCAGTAGGTTTGAAAATGAGGCTATAGCAGACGCGAATTCAGATGAGGCTGTCGGTAAAGGTAGGCATTGTGAGGTTGAGGAAAAAAATGACTATAGTGATGATTACCCAGAATGAACGGCCGATGAGAATCTCCGAGCTGGAGAATTCATTGGTGGCAAAGGAATAAAAAACGAGGGCTGTGGAAGAAAAGCTTACGTCAGCCAAGGAGGCACTATCGAAGGCGAACAAAGGAGCGGCCGACGTAGAGAACGGTAAGGCACCGGCACCCGGAACGGCGGACAGAAAAGAGAAAATAGGTCCTGAAAAAACAGGTTCAACCACTTTAATGATTAAAAGACCCATCTTCAGCGAATAGTGTTAGGGTTGGGAAGGTGAAAAGCAGCCGGGCGGTACAAGCACAAGCAACTTTCAGGTGTTGCATACTCTGGCAGAAAAGTTGGAGCACGTAAGAATTGCCGGGGACTCGAATATAACTCGATGTGCATAATCAAATAAGAGAGGGTTAGAGGCAACAAGAGGTTTTCTGTAGGGACGTTACCAGGACATAAGTCTGAAGCAGTCATGAGGCAAGCGAGCGCACAACTCACAACTAAAGCTAATGGACGAAACCTCATGATAATTGAGGGTGGTCTAAACGATTCCTTGAATGAAGAATTGGCAGGACTAGCGACCACACTGGCGAAATAGGGCAATGGCATCCACACCATTTATCGATTTATCTTCAGGTAAACGTAGAGATATGCACAATGTCTGAAGTACCGGTGTGCGACGGCAACCTCCTGCAAAGAGCGGTTGTCAACGCAAACACAGAAGTATGGCAGTTGAGTCGACAGGAAGGCTTTAAGATTGTGGAAATAAAGAGAGAGATACATAGGTGGGGGGGGGGGGGTCTAACGACAAAAAATCACTTCGATATGAGGCTAGGTCATGAGGTGGGATGGCAACTTTCAGGACGTTCAGCAGCTTTTGGGGGGGAGGGGGCGCAGGCCCTTCGGTGTTCCGGATGGCTAGTAAGAAAGGGAACAACCAGGGGGCTTTTTGACAGGTTGGTAGATAGATACCACATCAAAGTGGCGCCAATAATACTGACGTGTAGTGTCCGAAAGAGAGATCGACGTAGGCATGAGGGCAGAGCAAATTTATATATAGGGTATATTAACACGTAGGATGACGACGACAGGAATAGATTGAAGTGGGGAGACATAGGAGAACAACTAAGGGAGGAGAAGCTTATGGTATATGGATTTGGAGAAACATATCCAAGAAACTTGGTACAACCACCTAGCAATCCGGAGAACGCATGGTAATATTGTATAATAAATAAAAGCAGCAAGAAGGTGGTGATATAGGGGCATTTATTCATAAGCGTACAGACTGGCACAGGTTCAAGCAGGAGTGCAGGGAACATTGATGGCTCAAAGGGAAAGTGGCAGAGCCGATGACGCTCCTAGGTTTTGTATACTTGCGCACAGAGGCAAAAGCCAGAGAAGAAAGCCTAAAAATGGCGCAGTGCATAGAGATTGACAATGCATAGTTATGAGATGAGTGCGAGGTAATTATATTAGAAGATATGAAGGCACACATAGAAGATATGGATGGATATACTGACCCAACTGAGAGAATGCTAATAGATATGTGTGAAAGGCTTGAGTCGGCAATAACTTAGTCGATGCTATCACATATGTTGTATGATCCGCTAAGTCTATGGTCGGCTTATGAACATTCGCGCCACCAGACCAGTCGCGCCACCAATGTGCGACTAGTCTGGACAGTTACAATGGAACCGACACATGGCAACGCCTTACGACTCGATACAACATAAGATTTATGATCCGCTAAGTCTATTATCGGCTAATTAACATTCGCGCCACCAGACCAGTCGCGCCACCGATGCACGACTGCTCTGGACAGTCACAATGGAACGGACACATGACAACGCCCTACGACTGGTCGGGACCGGCGCTGCACCAGGGGCACCAGCGTTCTGTCATGCGCTCAACCTGAGCGAGTCCGGCGCGCCTCCGTCTTCGGGCGGCAGCGGAGTTCGCCCCTGTGCGCAGATCCACTGTCCTGACATGTGGTCTTGTGTGCCCCGCGCCGTCCATTGGGGCCAGGGCTAGCATATACCGCATCACGCCCCCTTGCTGAATGTGAGGGGGCAGGACGGGAGTGGTGGATGCAAGCCTGGGGATGACAGAAGGAAGAGAACGAAGATTGCCTGTGCGCTCGTGGCACGCGGCAGCGGCGCGCAGTGGGCAGTTGCGGCCGAGGCTTAGGGAAATAAAGCCCGGTTCCTGGTCTGGCTCCGCGTCTTCCCTGCGGGATTCTGGGCCTAGCAGCCTAGAAACGCCCTACAACATAGGTAATTATGGGTCCAGAAGCTTAGGCAGGGATCAAAAACGTGTCGAGCTCAGTTTGGCAAGAGAAATTAAAATACGATGAAGGCATTATGAGCAACCACGTGGGAATAGTTTCTCAGAAATAGAAATAGAAACAGGAACTGAAGATATTAAGAAAATAATCACCGAGGATAGTAAAACTTAGTGTTGGTACACAAATCCAACTCGATTGTTTGAGTTGAAGCTCTGTAAGGTACGATTCAAATCTACCCAGAAAAGGAGACACACATCTAAGAGTTGGTGGAATGAGGAATTTAAGAGAACCATAGTAAGATGGAAAGAAGTCTCCAGGGAATGCATGTATGCTAAACAGAAGTGTGAACTGGAAGATCATGTAAAAACAAAACGAGGTAACTTTTTGAGTGGCAGAAGGGAAGCATCTGATCTTATCAGTGATAAGATTATTATAAAGGGGACACAAAGGATGGCGGAAGTAAACAAAAAGGATAGAAAGGCAGCTGCAAAGTTTTGGAACCATCTTAATTCCCTGAGTTTATAAGACAAGCATGGAACAGAGGTTCATAACTGGTGTTCAAGAAGTTACACTAGAAGGAGTCAGGCAATGGAATATATAAAAACCATGATGCCAGAAAATTTTAAACAAGAAAGCGCTGCTTGCACCCTACCACAGGAGGATAGAATAATTAATGCAGTAGCTCCACAGAAACAAGGAGAATCAGAAGGGGCAGAAAAGAAGGTTTCTAATAGCACATCAACAGGCCCTGACCACATCCCAAACATACTAATAACGATATTAAGACGAAACTCTAAGTAAACATTAAGACAGGCAGCGATGAAAGCAACAATGAAGGGTGAAGCCCCCAATGGATAGAAACTAAGCAGGATGAGCATGATTTATAAAGAACAGGGGGGCAAAGCTGATATAAACAACTACTGTTCCGCACCAGTGACATCAGTAGTTAACAGGCTGGCGATGTAGATAATAAAGAAAAGACTACAGATACGGGTGGAGAGTGAAGGGGTACTGAGAGAACTGCAAAATGGCGTCCATGAGGAGGTTGGAGGACAATCCTTTTTCATTGATGCAGTGTATTGAAATAGCAGAAAAAGAACGCAGGCCCCAGTGGCGGCCATTTCTATGAATCGAGGGAGCTCACATTAGTGTGATTCAAGAAGGCTTGTGGGGAACACTTGAAAAAGTATACGTGGAACACGAAAAAACTAATATTTTAAAGATTATCTATAAAAGTAACACTGTAGCTATAAAATGGAAAGAACAGGTATCTGAATCTATAGAAATACAACGCGGGCTTTGACAGGAATGTCGCTTGTCACCTTTGTTATTTATGCCTTATCTACAGGAACAAGAGGCCATATTAGAGAGGACTCCACTTGGCTTCAGCCTCTTTTTGCCAAGCAAGAAAAACAGATTCAACAGTCATTGCCAGCATTGATGTGTGGAGATGATATAGTATCATTGATTTTACAGCAAATAAGATCTTCAAGGATTGATAGACATCTGTGGTAATTTTGGAGAAAGGTTAAATTCGAAGTTCAGTAAGGGAAAGTTGGCAATCATGATTTTATTGGCAACAAAGACAGTGAGCATAAGGTACAGGAAGTTACACTAGAATTAGTGGATAAATACAAATATTTGCCGTATGGAAAAGTAATGGGGCTGAGTACTTAAGGAAGCACGAAAGGTACGTAATGACGAAGGGTAACAGAAATGCAGCTTTGATGAAAAATAGGGCACCGTGGAACTACAATGGGTATGACGTTGTGAGAGAAATTCGGAAAGGTGTCATCGTCCATGGTTGGACGTTCGGTACTATGGTCTAGTGCATGATATCAGAGGTTCACCAAGATTAGAAATTAAACAACGTGGCATAGATAGACTTCCTTTTGGAGCACACAGGGAAACCCAAAATCAGGGGGTTGAGGATGACATGCAATGGAGATCGTGCGAGTGCAAGAAAAACACCAGTAAGATAGAATTTGAGGAGTGATTGAGAAACATGAGAGAGGAGCGTTGGGCTAGGAATGTTTTCAGCTACTTGTACATAAAGAATATTGATAATAGATGAATGAGGCGTACTCGAAAAATGTTAGGCAAGCAGTTAGACAAGGCAGATTACCAAGCCTAACGAAAACATCGGTTGCAAAGAAGGTGAAGGAAACAGCGAGGGGCTTGTGGAATATTAGACAGTTAACAAAATCATCACTGGGGACCTACCAAACTTTCAAGCAGGAAATCGCAAAAGAAGAAACCTCCGATGATTCTCGAGGTAGTTCTCTGCTGTGAGAGGCCAGAACGTGAGTATTGCGAACTACAATTCACCAAAATAAATACGAAGGCACAAACACATTATGTAGTGCGTGTGGACTAGAGGAATAAACGGCTGAACATTTGATAATGTTCTGTAAAGGGCTCCATCCAAAAGTCCAAAGTAATGGCACACAATTTTTGAAGGCATTGAAATTTAGGGAGAGTGAGGCAAAATAGACTTTAAACGGGTAAAAATAACCAGGAGGAGGCTAACTGATTGGTGGCTACAATCAAGGCACGAGTTAAATTCAATCTTCGAGAAATAGTGATGGTACTTACTTTATGGCTAAGTAGCGTGAGCAGCCACACGATCTTAAGGGCAAAGCCTGATTCGTCCATCCATTCGTCCGTCCATTCACCCAACCACCCACCCGTCCGTCCTTCCATTCGTCCATCTGTCGATTCAAAAGGCCGCCATTCTGTTTTAGGGGCGAAGCTCCTTAACGGCCAACTGCGGCCTTTATGAATCTCAATGTATCACAAAGTCAATGAATCTCAATAAAATATACTGGTCATATTCCTTTGCACAGTTTACTCCTTTATGCGAAATCACAGGTTTGAGTGTTGCACTGATCATTTGCAAATGAATTTTAAACATTGCCTTGAAAAGCCCACCTCACTTGCAAGAATTATTGCCAACACTGTCTGTGTGACGTCATGTTTGGCATGTCAACAGAAGTGACGCAGACGATGGCATCACTACTTTGGCTGCTGCAGCGCTTGTTCTGCTTTCCACAAGGTGACAGCTGACGAATGCTTTCTTCCTTCCTTTGTGGTGTTTTGCTGGTGCTTCGCTGGACTGGCTTTCACAGTTTTCATACTACGCGCCGGCGGAACCATTATATGGCCTGCGGCTCTACCAAATAGTACGTCATATTCAATCAGAGCGCTTGGTTGGGTTTCGGTTTCTGTATCACACATTTTTGCGTATTAAAATTGTTTTCGAATTTCCTAAGCATTTCAGCTATTAGGCTCGTAACAAGAGTGCCTCAGGAACATATAGACACCATAACCTTGACATAGTATTAAAATCACCGGAGTGGGCCTTGAAGGCATGTGTCTGTCCATCCCTTGTATGTATGTAGTAGTACGTAGCCACCGGTGGCACGTACCCGCTCTACAGTGGGCATGTGTCTCAGAGGATGCGAGATGGGAGATGGCCGTACTTGGAGTGTGCACTTGATGGAGGCACATACGGACGGACATACAGACTAGCAGAAGGACGGACGGATGCATAGACGCTCGGACGTACAAACGGATGGACACACGAACAGTCAGACAGACAGATGAATGAACGGGCTCATGAACAGACGCATGGATAGACCAATGGACGCATAGATGGAAGCACGGACGGTCGCGCGGACAGACGGAAGCAAGAACGAATGGACGGACCGAAGCACGGATGGGCTGACGGACGCTTCGCCCCACTCGTCATCGTTCACTCCATAGAAAAGCTGTGATTTTTTAGTGAAGCTTGCATGTGGCAAGAAAAAAATGGTTTTCCGTTTCGCACTCATTTGGCAATCTAAGGTCAAGGTCTACGAGAGATATTTTCAAATGGCATCTTGCTGAAGAGTTGCGCCACGCATATAAGAACACTTGAAAGTGCGATGCCTTTCCAATTGTTCCGCATGTGCTAGAAACTTGCTATACTTAGAAGTTTGCAGGCTGTATATCATGGAAGCTACTGTCGAAGAAAAAAAATAAATGTCCGATCAACAAGTAAAGTCAGAAGAGCACCACGCTCTATGCTCACGGGTTAAACTCGACTGAAAGGGTTGTTTTTTCCTTCCTTCCGTTCAACTAGCGCTGCTTTTCATTGTAACGGCGCTTCGAGAATTGTCCCATTGAGCCGCAAAAGCAGGATTCAGGTAGGAGAGTGCAGGTGGTCGCCATGCATCTAGACTACGCCTACACGCGTCTAGACAACCACGGGCTGGTTACAGGCACGTTTTGGTCACCCCTGGTGCCCCATTCGCACTGTGGATTTTACGATGTTCAGTGGATACGATGGACATTGTAAAAACGAACGCCGTAATGTTTTGGTTGTTCATGAAGTACGCAACATGCGTTCAGAGTTTTATGCACTTTCCATGAAACACTGTGGCATTACATAGCAGTGACGATTCACACTTCCTCTTTCTTTAGTAGCTTACCTGGGTGAATATTTAGTTTTTATTACTAAGACGCCATTTCGCTGTGTGAGCGACCATTTCATTTGAATGCATATGAGAGCGCAGTAAATGAAAATGAAACTGATATTGCCATTGTACTGCCGAAACAATAAGTACTCGTATGAGGAGACGGTGACGAATCACGCACTTTCACTGTAAAAGGCATGGCGAGTGAATAGGTTGGCTAATCGAAGCTGCCTGCGATATTCTGGCAAAATTACTTCTCACGAACTTTATTTCGATCACATGACCAGGGCACTCATTTATCTAGAGCGTAACTTTGCTTCAGCTGACAACCTCATACATATCCATACGTGTTATATTAGCAACCTGACGAGTCAGAACAGAAGAGCAATGCGATTCAACTATGTAGTTAGCCCTATTTTCTCCTGTAGAAGTCTACAGAAAGGAGGAGTGCTAGAATGCCTGTATATATCTCAAATTGAGGTATTTAGCCCGAAGACAATCGAACCTTAATGAAATCTAGTAATAAGGCCACGGACCAATCGATACCTTTTTAGAAATATTTATGAGGTAAATGCAGCAGTTTCCCTGCTTTTCTTCTCAAAAGGCACCAAAATAAATGCAGTCACAGGATGAATATTTTATCTAAGTCAATCCACAAGATTTTGGCGGCAACTCTTGCTCGTAGGCGGGAGAGAACAAGTGCACACGCTGAAACCCCGCGCGCTGTGCTGTATTCAATGCTCTCCTCCACCACCTGAACGCTTATTCAAAAAGCCTCTCGCGGTGTCCGAGCACGCGAGGCAGCACTCGTTGGTTTTGCTGGGAAGCGTGGGGATCGGGACGGCTAAAAAGAAACATGCCGTGGGCCTGCCATCTCGGAGGTCATGGGGGAACTGTCACATTTTCAGCATTACCAGCGAAATGGCGCAAAGAACGCGCGTCGCCACATCTTAACGACTCGGCAGCACGCGCTCTCATTACCCACGCGTACTTTGACCCGCGGAGAGGAGGGGGATGCATGCCCACTCGCATGCATTTATCTCGAGGTGGGGAGGGTCGTACGTCTTGGCTGGCATTGAGCTTTTGCTGGAATGATTTTGTTGCAGTTGCTGAACGGATGAATGTCCCTGCAATCGTTGCACAGTCTCTGTTTGCGAAAAGAGTGCCTTTTAGGGGAGAAGCTCCTTATAGCGGCACTTGTTCATCCCTCGTAGCCGTTGTAGTGTGTAACAAGTAAAACATTTTGACCTCCAAGGTGGTGCCGGTCAGATATTTCTTCTGTGCGTTGTTGAACGAAGAAAGATAGTGCTCAATGTACATGCCAATGGCTGCTAAGGTGGATGAGAGACAGGAGCATTCGGCTTTTAGTTAACGTGCATGCTGCGATTCCCATTAGCAGCCATTGCAATGTACATTGAGCACTATCTGACAAGAAAGGATTGCTACGTTATACTCGCTGGGTGTAACCACCTTAGTTTTAGAAAGGCTTAGCGAGCGTTGAGCCGCAGTGCCATCAAAACAATGAACTAGTATATACCATGAACTCGAGTTGGTTAAAGGTGGGAAGTAGACACGAAGCGCAAGCCGTAAGAAAGTAAAAGCCGAATTCTCCTGTCTCATTTCCCATTAGCAGCCATCGACATGTACATTGAGCACCATCTGACAGGAAAAAGTTGCTACGTTATACTCGCTGGTCGTAACCTCCTTGGTTTTAGAAAGGTTTAGCGAGCGTTGGGCTGCAGAGACATGAATACAGTGAACTAGTATATACTATGTGGGAAGTAGACCCGAAGCGCAAGCCGTAACAAAGTGTGCATGTGCCACCTCTTCTTTAGTCCCTGGAATGTCCACTGGATGGCGGTAATTTTATATGGGGAATATATGATGAAAAGATGCGAGATGGTGGTACTTAGAGTGTTGAAGAGATGGACGAACAGACACACAGACAGATGCATGGATGGACGCATGTACAGACGTAGGGGCGGATGCATGGACGAATGCACGGACGGACGCACAAACATACGCACGCACGGACGGGCGGATGGATGCATGGACGGTCACACAGACGGACGCATTGACGGATGGAAGCAAGAATGAATGGACGGGCTAATGCTTCGCCCCACCCTCCATCATTCACTCCGTGGATATGCTGCCATTTTTTGAGACACAGCGAAGTACCAACTGAGACACTTATTCGCAGTAACCTGTACACGTGAGTACGTTTCACGCGTCACTTGTGCGTGAGAATGGCGAGGTGCGTTTCGATCTACTTGCCTTGATACGCGAGAACTTTCAATTTGTTTCTATCGCATTCATTGCTTACCCTGCTCTGCAAAGCTGTATTTTTTTCTAATTCTCATTTTTGTCTGCGTTTCTATGACTTTTTTATATACCGTTATTTTTTTACATGATTCCTCTGTTTTTATCTCCGCTTTTTCTCCCTTCCGTGTGTTCGTTTCTGTTTCCTATCTGCACCTGCTGCAATCGCTAATTGGGCTAGCCCTATTCCTGTGGCACATCTCTGCTTGAGGATGCTTGTTTGGGGTGGACAGATTATGGCTGAATTCAACAGCTTGTTGCTAATAAATGTGTATTTACTTAAAAGACGTCTGACCAGGACACAAAAAATCTAGTGACGCGCTGGCACATTTTGAATGTCATATAAAAACATTTTACGAGATGGAATTCTTCTGTAGAATGTTTTTTCGGCAGAGATAAAAGTATTTTTGAGCAGCGCACAATCATTATTTCAGAAGGCGACCTTCGCATCCTTGCCGGTTAGTCCTTGTAGTCATCGCAATAGAAACTCCTACCAGTGTGTTTTCCTGCATCTGCATTTTTGTCTGCACGCTGTGATGAATCAGTGGTTATGGTGCCCTACTGCTCACCCGAAGGTCGTAACTTCGATCCCGGTAGCAGTGGTGGTATTTTAGAAGTAGGCGATATGTTATACACCCGTTTACAGAAAGCCAGATGGTCGAAGTTTCCAGATCATAAGCGTCTCACAATATTAACATGTTTTCGGCCCGCAAAGCCCCCGATATTATTAATAACAGTGCAGCAGTGTGATTATCAGTATCGACCTGTCGGGTTGCTAGTTCCATAGCTAATACATGAAAACAAAACCTGTTTTACTGTTAGTGGTCATGCTAGTTAACTCTTGTTCTCTGTGATATTCTCGCGTCTTTTGTACTTGAACAGCGTGCTGCGAGTTTTGAGCTTTTTGCGGTTGTTCGCGTCGCATTGTACTTAGTGGCTATTACATTCATTTTTTCGACTTTGCGACGACACTGTTAATTTTTAATAATGATTGCTCTTTTATTGGGCACCACGTCAGTATCTGTTTTTGTGTCCTCATAGCTGATTCTAATGTCCTCAAACTACGCCACGTATTTGACCTTAACTTGCATGCAATAGGTCACATGGGTTAGTAAGAAGTATTCCTCAACGCTGCGAATACTCATTATACCTTCGCCATATTTCCTTTCTGATAGAAGAGAAACTTCAGAACTATCTAACTAAATAATGAGACTTACATTGAAGAATCGAATATTCAAACAAAAGATTCGGTATCATACAGTGCAGACTAGAGTGCCTGGGGTCTACCGTTGCTGCTGAACAATTGTCGACATTAAGTGCATTTGCTTTGTACGATGTTTATTGGTTTTAGTTTCGTTTGAGTTTAATAATGGTTCAAAATACATTTGCTCGATTTTAGTAATATGAAAAGATGGTCCCAAGTTAAGCTGCTGTATTGAGATCCTACATCTTCATTCAGAAATTCACGAAAGCGCATGAATAAAAAAGAGTTGTGAAGCGCAGTAATGAAAATTTCCAACCAATCATTTTTTGAACAGCAAGAACTCTCTTGGCAAAAATGAGTGCATTTCATAATTTCACCCTGTTGCAGTTGACGAAAATTCCAATTGTTCCGAGCCATGGAAGAGTAATTGCAGATCAAATCGATTTTACCTCACTTGCACTGACGACAGTAGGAGCTGTGTGTGCACATGCTGTAAGTATTGCTGTGTCTGTATTACCTATTCATTGAACGGTCCAGCAGTACATACCGAGGGTGTGGAATGCTGGCATGACATTGCAGAGGCGTTTAAAACATGTGCCCCGCGTAGACACGTAAATTGCAGAGTGTGTTGATATCCTCAATCAATGTCACCACTTCCTCACATGCAACTTAATGGAATGATAGGAAATTGCCCCTATGATCGGAAGCTGTTTGGGTAAGAGAGGATGGGCAGTCTTCTGGCGTTAGCTTACTCCCTTTCTTACTAAAAAGCTTGAGTTTCGCGATTCGGAACTCATATAAAGGTAGTATCGAAATACTAATGTATGTGGTCAATTGAATACAAGCGATACCTTTAAATGTGTTGCGGAAATGAAAACTTTAGAGAGAACATTGGAAGTAGAATTACGAAAAGGTTTATATAAGTTGGCATAAATAGAAGACACTGTAGGATTGCTAGAACAGTATTATAAAAAAGTGTAACAGTATGAGCAGCATGGAGCCACGATGACGAATGTTATGAGGTGCTTCAGGAAAAACCTAAAGCGCAAGGTGAGAACAATCCACAAGCATCCATCATTTGCGGGTTGTAATGAAAGATGGGATGATCAAGTCATGTGGATCTTCAAGCTGTTCATCGCCCCGCTCTTTTTTTCTTTATATCTCGTTGAAGCAATAAAACGTTCACTTGGTAGTAAGCACTTGTCATGTGTGTTTCTTTGTTCGTATAATTTATCCTGAGTGTCTTTTACCGTTCCCTTTGTGTAATCAACCAGACTTTCGAGAAACAGTTCTGGAGTACATTAAGTGCAGAATCTCGCTGCTTGTTACCTGAGCTTGTGATAGAAAAAGCACATTAAGGCGCACAGGCTCTAAAGATAGGCCTTACATCTGTCTCCACCCATATAATAGCTGATGTCACACTACAAGAGGCCCTGTCCAATTATAAACATCTTCCTCTGGCAGTCACTATCAGGCACAACCAACCAGCTCTAAAAAAAGTATAGTTTCTTTAAAGCTACAATAAAGCTGACGTTCGTCTCATTGACTACCTAGAAGCAGTGACTCGACGCTTAAATGACATCTGCCATGACGGTATCGCATCTGGTCTTACCAGACTACCGAAAATTCAAAAGCTGCATGTTGTCCTACGATTTATAATTGACTACATGCCGAACCCTTTTACTCCTCTCAACCGGGGGTTCACAATTCTTTCCCGTGACTCCAGTCACTTCATGCAGCTGTCATTAGAGGTGGGCGTCGATGAAGGCGAGAGCGTGGTCTCACTTGATGTAGTGTCTTTTTAGCTAATGTGGCAATGTCTTTAGCTTTGCCTTCTGCCCATGCTGCCACGCCGTCGAAAGTGACGCGAGCTTGAATGAAGAGACACCTCTCATTGTTGGTGAGCCCTGCCGCTTACTGGAACTGTGCCTGGCTAGCATGAACTTCCGCAAGGGGACGATTTTAAAGTAATACAGTAGACACGCAATCAGACCTCCGTATCCTTCACAATGGCCTTTGTGACATCATTTTCCAGTGGCTTCCCGGCCACTGTGGCATTGACGGTAACGAACATGCACATAATTCTGCCAGGAATGATCATGTTAGTAGCGTACTAGAATCTATTCCACTACCAAGAAGCATTCAAGGTTCGCTTGCTCGCACGTGATATGACACACTAAATGTGGAGCATGACCGGTTTTCCGCATACCACGTACGCCGTTTAAATCTCTCCTTTCATCCCCAAATTACATTTAGACTATCTAGATCCAAAACAACCGTCCTCTGCCGCTTGTGGCTTCGATTGTCATTCTTTAACAGTTTTGCTTACCAGATCGGGGTGACTTACAGTGCTTCGTGTGATCACTGTGGCAGTGACGGAACCATTAGCCACGTTCTTTGTGGCTGTCCTCAATATAGCACCGAAACTTAACAGCTTTTAGCAATGTTAGCGCAGCTCGATGAGCGGCCGCTTTCGGAACAGTCAATTTTGGAGTGCCGGAACGTTTGGACTTTAAGCCGGAAAGCGATGAAAGCGCTGCTAACGTTTCTGCGGTCACGCTGCTAACGTTTCTGCGGACACGCTAAACTACTGTGACATTCCCGTGCTTCAGTGTGTGCGCGCTTTCTATTTCCTTTTTTTTTGCCCCCCTCTTTCTCCCCTTTTCTCCACCTTACACTTCCATGTTCATTTCCCTTTCCCCAGTGATGGTCACAAACCAAAGGTTTTTCTGGTTAACCTCCCTGCACTTTACTCAAGCTTTTTCTCTCTCTCGATCTTGGCCATGGAATATATAGCAGAGGTAGCATTGTTACTGCTATCTCGGAAGGGCTTGCTAAGGATTCGATTGAGAGATATGAGAGACGTGAGTGACAAGAGAAACACATTTTATGAACCCCCGAAAATTGGAAAGCAAGAACGAACACACAAAATCCACTGAAACTACATATGTACGCAAAAGTCCGCTATGAACTGAAATTGAAACTAACTACAATACGCGTTAGAGCTAACTCTAACCTAAGCCATATAGCCGATATGGCGTCTCTGTGATAGAACCAGGCCCCGGAAACTCTCCAGTTCCCGCGATGGCCGTATAGGGCAAAAAAAAAATGACCGCGGCGAGTTTCATCGTACGCGCGTATAGTGCAACTCCTAACGCCACTTTTAGCGATCGGATGAGTTAATGTGCATTTTTTCTGTTAGGGGCGCTCCACGCGGCTAAAACTTTTATTTCAGGATGTATGAAAAGACAGTTAAAAAGTAGTTACTAAGTCGTTTTACATAAGATATTGAATAAATCATTTTTGTATTACTTTTACTGATAATAATAACGCGGTTATTTTTGTTCAAGTATTGAGATTATCTTGACGCTCGAAAAGCCGCAGCTCATTGGCATCGAATGCGTTTCTGTCGGTTAATTTGTTCAAATTGTACCGTGGTTAGCCGGATTACATTTTGTCGATCGGAACTGCAAAGCTCCATTTTAAGTCAGCTTTGATATATCAATGCGACCTTGTGTGTCAAACTTTACTGGCCGCTACGACGAAGCGAACCTGTGTGGAGGCTCTGAACCATGTCAGCTGCTGTGCTTCACCGACTTCCTGCTGCGCAGCCTCAAGCGTAAAAACTCAGCGCCAACAGACCGCTCAAAGACTGTCTACAAAGACGGAATAATCTTGCACAATGTGGTTGTGTTTGCCGGTGAGTGAAAATGCACTGCTTTGCATCTGAACATGGCCCTTCTCTTTTGCATGCGCTACAGTTTTGTCATTTGATAAGGCTTTTTGACTTGTACAGCTGAAGAGATGCACCCCTTGTGAATGTTTGAGAATGTTTATTTCGTTGTCACATTCACTGAAAATATCTTTACTGTTAAATTTGTAGCACAGATCAAAGCACAAGTCCTACCTGTTTCTGCTTAGAATGAGTCTGCTACAATATATGCCCATACATTCAGTACATAGTAGAGCCAAGTGAACTTTTAGTACATATACGTGTTTGTACAGTTTTCGTAAGTTGACAGTGAAGCATATTACATTTGCATGAACCATAGAGTTCATCCAATTGAGGAATTACCAAGCTTTCTCGTCTGAAGAACGTCGCTAAAACAAAGTCATTACAATGCCATCCACAATACAAACAAGAAGAGCATTGTTATATCCACACTACCTTTTTTATATGCAGTGTTCCCATATACATTCTTCATAGTCATGCATGGCAAATCTGTTCACGCTTCTACCAGAGTGACCAGGACTGGTTTTTACAATCAACCTGCAGCCTCCAAAGAACTGCTTATATCAATGCAAGCTTGGATGCCTCATCACTCTGAACCTGCCTCAAGTCAGCGGAGAATGTGTCATCACTGAAAGCAAGTCATGGGCCCGAATTCTTGCAAGGTATGGTTGAAAACTCTTTGTTCATTGAACATATTTTGTTCAACCATTTCTGTCTTGCCCTGTTCATGACTGTTTTTTTTATTCGAAGCATTTCTTAGCGAACTTCAGCGACTTTGAGCGTATCTATCTATCTATCTATCTATCTATCTATCTATCTATCTATCTATCTATCTATCTATCTATCTATCTATCTATCTATCTAGCCGCCTACGACGTTTAGCTCTCCTGGCCGTTTCGATAATGGTATCGCTACCAAACTTGATATGGCATAACATGGCTGTTTGAAAAACATATCTGAATTGTCATGACATGAACAACATGAAATGTATTTCATGAATGTCATGATTTACATTTCGTGGTCCAGCAGCTCTTGCGATGGTTTCGTTAACATGGCTTGTTGCAAAACTGGAATGGTATGACATGATTGCATGGCGAACACAAGCGACCGACCCTAACATTAAAATCATGGCATGCGAGTCATGGAAGAACATGACTACATGCCACGCTCATGATGCGCTCGCGGCCGTTTCGCTAGCTTCACATGTACCATACTCGGCATTACGCAACGCGAACAGACGACGCAGGTAAACGAGACATCGAAACATGATAATCACGACATGCATGTCATGTAACATAAGACTACATGCCCCACTCATGATGCGCTAGCGGCCATTTCGCTACCTTTACACATGCCAAAATTGTTATTACTTGACGCCAATGAATAGTGGAGGTAGACGACTGGTGCAAACATGATAACCATTAGATGCGTGTCATGTGAGAACATGACTACATGCCACCGTCAATGCACCAATACGTTTTGACGTGACTTAGTGCATGTGCTCGCCGTCGTTCATTTTGTCGCGTCACGCCGGCGTTGCCACGCCAGGCACCGGTTTTGCAATATACACGCAGGTGCGCGCCACACTGCGTTGCTTTGAAGCATGCGCGTTTCGGCGCATCCGGCGTCCCTCTGTCACAAAAAGAGGAAGATGCAGTGTTGTCTGGGTAACTCATCGGCGAGAATTTCACACCGGTTGCCGTCGGGCCGTGCCAACAGACGCCGGCCACACTGGTCGCCCCTGGCGCCAGACAATACAGTGCTGGCGTTTTGATAACGTAGCATCGTTGTGCCAAGCATGCGTATGCGTCAACGCTACATTGAAGTATATATTTAGGCCCTTCATGATGTGCTCGCGACCGTTTTGCTAGCTCCACACATGCCAAATTTGGTTTTACGTGACGTCTATGAATGACGATATGTATGACTGGTGCAAGCATGATAATCCTGACACGCTTGTCATGTTAGACCATGACAACATACCGCGCCAATAGCGCGCTCGCAGCCGTTTCGCAAGCTTCACATATAATAAATTTCCTAACACGTGAAGTGAATAGATGACGAAGGTAAACGACACGTCTGAACATGATAATCATGACACGGAAGTCATGTACGGCATCAATTACCTCCATTAGTAACGTTGTGCTGGTTTTAAAGTGGTATATCTACCTTTCTGATTAGTGCTTCGCATATCATCGATTCCCACTATACGCGGGATCTGCCAATTTTTTCGTCTCAGAAAACCGGACTACAGAGAGACCATTGATTTCCAAGCTACCCACATCCAGTCGTAAAAAGTTCAACAGTCACTATAGTGACAACTCCTTGTGTCAGCAATATGCCAGGTGGACAAATGGAACCCTTTTACTGAAAAGTTGTGATAGCGTACGGTATGTTCAATCTGTGAAAATCGGGTGCACAGATTGTTTTTTCTGCTTTATGACTTACTCAATTTACAGGAAATGTGCAGCCATTGAAATTCTTCGCAGTGTATATCATGAGGTGCACATACTTAATTTCACTCTACGTGTCAAAATTTGCATAGAGTATCACATATAACTAGGTAACAAATGGGCTTGTAGTAGTGCATATTTAGCAGCACTTCTTTTTCACATTGTATATAGATTGCTGTGTATGTAAAGGCTGTTACAAGGCAGCGGTAGGTACAGGTATAGCAGTGTTGAAACAGTTACTAATACCGCGTGTATGTTGGTAGTGACACCATCAAAGTTTTTAAAAAAGAAACTGTGCAAGAACTCATCCCTTTATCCAACAAGCCAAGCTTTGCAGTGGTAGCAATCGCGGACCCGAACCTTGCGAATAAAATAACTAGAAGAATAAGAAAGAATAAGAATGGGTGGAGCACATTCGGCAAGCATTCTCAAATCATGAATGATAATCTGTCACTACCTTCCAGAGGAAGGTATGTAACAGCTGCGTCTTGCCCATACTTTCCTTAGGAGCATAAACCTGGAGGCTTACAAAGAGGGTTCAGCGTAAAGTGAGGATGACGCAGCGAGTGACGGAAAGGAAACTGATGGGTGTAACCATAAGACACAAGAACAGAGCAGAGTGGGTCAGGGAACAAATCGACGTTAATGATATCGTAGTTGAAATCAAGAAGAAGAAATGCACATGGGCTGGGCACGTAGTACGCAGGCAGAATAACCACTGGTCATTAAGGTTAACCGAAGGGATTCACAGAGACGGAAAACGCATGAAGTGGAGACCGAAGGTTAAGTGGCCAGATGTTATTGAAAAGTATGTACGTGTAACGTGGCAGCAGAAACACGGGACCAAGTATATTGGCCGATCATGGGAAACGTCTTTGTCCTGAAGTGGGTGTCATCAGCCTGATGATACGCCAAAACGAGCACCGATATGCACGCAAGCAGTGGGCCTTAGTGTTGAAGCGTGTGTCAATATTTGTGCTTCTAAACATGTTTGTTTACTTGACCGAGGTAATGCAATAAAAATAAGAAGTAACCAGTTATTTGCATTCCGTGTCATTTCTTCCACTGTTACTCCATTACCATCAATCGTAGCTTGTCCATGGGCTCCAGTGAAGCATCCAAAATCTCAACTGCCGAGAAATGTTGCTGTTTGGTTATTTTCCTCCTCTAGTAAATTTAGTTTGGTTTGTTCTTGCAAAAAGTTGTGATCACTCTGGACAGACTTGTGCGAGCAGCAACAAAAACAAAGGGCTCCCTGTTTAAATTAGCTGTCGTGGATACCAATGTGTTCAAACTGTCGAGAGATTTTTCCCTTAGAAATACACAGGACTGTGCGCTTTTACTTACCAGAGTTCAAATTATGACCTTTACTGTATTAATATTTGTTTTATATGTAACACCTGACGCCTGACAAGGCATTTTCAAAGGTATGTTTATTTTTAACAGAACAATGACGAAGTGCACTCAGCAGGTATAATCAAAGTTGGCCAGTGTTCGTATATGTTGATGATTTCAATCTCTACTAACAACTATTTTTTTTGACCTTGCTGTGAAATATGTAGCCAAAAGGACTAGGTTTGTATGTTACTTATGTTAATAGTGAAGAGTGAGGCAGACAGTTAGGAAGTAGCGAAGAACAAAAGTGTGAAATCAGCTTGTGTCGTTGTCCATTGTTCGAGCAGTGTCTCTGATAACTATGCACCATTGACACACAAAGAAACTCATTTATTTATTTGTCAATGCGAAGTAGAAAAACTTTGAAGGTCATTCAAAAAATAAGGGTCATTTGGTTCTAAGCAAGTAAATATTCAATAGCAAAAGTTTTTATTGGTTGGCTTAGTTTAGAAAAAAACCTACTCAACTTTTTTACAGAATCACTGCTGACTTCTTTGAGTATCTCATACCGTCTCAGCAGTTTCTTTAATCAATGTGAATAAAATATCGCCACTAAAGTACTTCATTCTGTTGTGAACGGTGATCTTGAATTTCTCAGTCTTCAAACCGTACCCTGAGTTACTATTTCAAGTGAAAGAAAAGGAGATAATCGCACGGTGCTGGCGCTGGACAGGAGGGCGAGATATTAGTGTTCTCTACCAAAATATTTCATCACATTGGTTCTGATTGTGGTGCAAGGATGTGCGTTGTTATGTAAAAGGCCGATTGCAGGTACGAGTTTGTAATGCCATCAATGTTTATCGTGCTTATTACTGTGGTAAGTGTTTCGCAGTATCTATCTGCTGTAAGCATGGCCCACATTTTTAAGCACTAAAAATTCTTTTTTGACATGAACTATGGTAGCCATCATTTTCTAACTGTAGTAAGCTAATTGCTTGAATTTTTTCGTTTTTGTAAAATGAAGTACTGGCACCACTGTGTTGTTTCTGTCATCGCGTACGCTATGAAGCGTTGTCACCTGGGCAACAGTGTGCGAAACAAATACGCTCATCCACTTGATGTCTTTTAGTGTTCGAGTGTGTCGGTAAGCATTTTTAGAACCTAGCTTTCTGATATCTGGGCATATGAGCTATTATTGTGCAAATTGTAGTGAGGCCAGCAATGGAAACTTTGTCTTACAGACCAATAACTGTTATGGCACGTTCACACTTGGCCTCGAAGAGAGCAAAACCGGTGAAGCTCTCCGGAAACTGGCTCATTTCGGCACCCAAGCGGACGGAAAACCATGCCGCGTGGCCGACGCGCAAGAATCGCGCCGTGACCAATTTTTCTGCCGCGCGAAACAATCTGGTTTCTGCTTCACAGCCTTGGCTGCGCTAGATCAAATCACATAACCTAACCAGCTGGCCACAGATTCATCATAAAGGCACAGGCGTGGGCGGTGGCTTGCATTGGGTCAAATCGCAAAGTAGCCGTGCAGCACGACGAAGCTTGGTGGGCTCAATGAGAACGCGTTCATCGAGAGCCGGACTTGGTTTACGATCGCCGAGAACTCTGGAACTAGACGATGCAGTGGCAGGGAGTCAGCATGCCCCATCGTGTCTCCCGTTTGTGTACAGCCAGCTGAATGCGCCACCGCCACTGCCGGTGCGTTCACTCGTGTCGTTTCTGCCGGCTTATTTTCCGAAATAACGTTTGAAAATGTGCGAGATGTTTCTTTCCATTACTTTGCGTGAATATATAAAACTAGGTACGAACTTGAGTTCTCAGAAAGCAGGCAAAGTCGAATGAATCGTCAAGGTATCGACTGCAGCGGTGGCAGGATGGGGCAGAACGAATGTCAACATCTTCGACGCGCGCAGTAAGGGTTTTCCGGCCGCTCTTATGTTTTCGTTTCTCTTCACTTCTCAAGTGGTAATGTGCCATTAGTCTTTAATATATTGCATTATCCTGTCCACTTGAAGAGTTTGGTTGGTCTGGATGCTTGGCGTGGTGCTCCACTATTTTTCGTACATATTTGCGCAGCCGTTTCGGAGGTCTCAACATCGAGTTCCACACTTGTTTGCCTCCTCATAATTGGTCCTTGAACTGTGTACAACTCCTCGTAAATTAGAAAGCTAGTGATTCTTTTGCATGCAAAATGTGAATACAGTGTGCACCCCACAACAGGCGGGAGCAACAATATTCGCCAACATTGTTGTCTGCTTTCCCCATCAAGAAAATAACTACTGAGCCAGAACAATCACTTCAGTACTCTCGCTGAGAAAAAGCAGATTGTGTTGTGCGCATAACTCTTCAGTCTGATGCGCAAATGCCTAAACATTAGGAAATGGCCCTCACTTTGTGAATAAACATCGTAGAAAACTTCATTATGCAGATCTGACTGCAAATATTATTCACTGCCTATTTATCTAACATTGCTACCGTGCCTTTCAGCACTTTTCAGCTGTCCAGTGTTATGTCATCTGAGTAATTGTGTGACACAAACTTGTGCATTTTCTGTTTGCCCTTTTTTAGCTTTCTTCAAAGGCCTAGAAAACATCATTTGATGCGGTTTCATTTTATTGAAGGACGTAATCTTCCAATACCATGCAAGCATGGTTTGGAAAAAAAGATGGTGTACTGTAACTGCAGAGAGAATTCATTCTCCAAAGAATCGAAGAGAAGTGTGAAGTGTTAGCCTTCTTTATTTACTTTAAGGAAGTCTTACACTTATAAAGCAAAAGCAAGAAATACTTTCTGCCAAGCTTGAATTCACGTAATGAAATAGCAATCGAGTCGTCTAACTTGTGAATTCTTTTGTGTAGCTTCGACATCAGTATGTTGATATTAATCAGCACTCATGAGAAACACTAGATGCTACGCCAGCTAGCAGTCACATAGGGAAGCATACTGGGTTGTTCCTTGTTTAACTCATTATTAACAAGATTGTCAGTATCTCTTACTCATTTTGTTTTGCACACTTATGCATGGGCGTCGGTAAGAAGAACAAATCGGGTAGTTGTCCCCCTCAAGCCTCACTAGCACTTGCACCAACCTAAGCTACGCCAGTGCTTCCACCCTACACCAGCCATTTTCACCCCTCAAGGGAGAATTCTGCCGATGACCATGAACTTATGGCACCGATAATACAGTTGTGTTTGAGAGCTGATCTCTAGGCGTGTGCTCTGGGTCATGCGGCATCACTGCGTTGGAGGCGTAACCGATAGATCGAAGACGAGAGAGTAAACGTGGAGACTGTAGATATTAAGAGTGACTGCAGCCTCGTTTTCTTCCTCAGTCTCGCAGGCTGTCTCCCCACCCCTCACTTTCGTTCGTTATGTTTGAAGTTTGTGCGCCTGCAGTGCGGCAAGCTTCGATTGTGGTAAAGTGGCTGGTAAAGTAGGCATTCCGCTTAGTTTACGACGCCTTCAACGCACATTGTGGTGTGCGTGATGCTTGAGTACTGGCAGTTTTATTGGCAATATGTACCGAAATAATGTTACGTTTCTACAACGGCAGAGTGCGTGTGGCTGCAGTTAGCATTGCTTCAACAAGAAGCTGCGCGTGGAATTCGCGTTAGGTAGTATCGTAATCTTCGTAGAATTTTTTGGTTAGCAAAAATCGAGCGTGACTGGAGAAAGTGCTCCATGAATTATTATGGCTAATACGAGAGGGATAACTTTTTTGCCATGGGGTAAAGCATTTTCTATGACAGGAGACACTGACTTGCAGATTTTGGCAGCCATTGTGCAAGCCATTTGTGCCAGCCATTTGTGCCAGCCATTTAAATCTCTAGGTGTTTGGTTAACAGAAACGTTGCTGAGAGATGTTTAGGCCAGTCTCGTACGTTAAGCTGTCTCACGTTTTAATTGTTCTTCCTACTAGCCGCAATTTAAAGACCCTTCAGGTTATTCAAACAGGAGCTTTACGCATTATTTACAACTTAGTCAAAGAGAATTCTTCTCCACAGTTCAGCTGTTTTTACACTATTACTTAGGCTGAGTTCTGGCATATGCATATGCAAGATAAAGATTATATTAATGCTTACATATATAGTCATCATCATCAGCCTGACTACGTCCACTGCAGGACAAATGCCTCTCCAATGTTCCGCCAGTTAACCCGGTCCTGTGCTTGCTGCTGCCAATTTATACCCGCAAACTTCTTAATCTCATCTGCCCACCTAACCTTCTGTCTCCCCCTAACCCGCTTCCCTTCTCTGGGAATCCAGTCAGTTACCCTCAATGACCAGCGGTTATCCTGTCTACGCGCTACATGCCCTGCCCATGTCCATTTCTTCTTCTTGATTTCAGCTATGATATCCTTAACCCCCGTTTGTTCCCTAATCCACTCTGCTCTCTTCTTGTCTCTTAAGGTTACACCTACCATTTTTCTTTCCATTGCTCGCTGCGTCGTCCTCAATTTAAGCTGAACCCTCTTTGTAAGTCTCCAGGTTTCTGCTCCGTAGCTAAGTACCGGCAAGATACAGCTGTTATATACCTTCCTCTTGAGAGATAGTGGCAATCTACCTGTCATAATTTGAGAGTGCTTGCCGAATGTGCTCCACCCCATTCTTATTCTTCTAGTTACTTCAATCTCGTGGTTCGGCTCTGCGGTTATTACCTGCCCTAAGTAGACATAGTCTTTTACAACTTCAAGTGCACTATTACCTATCTCGAAGCGCTGCTCCTTGCCGAGGTTGTTGTACATTACTTTAGTTTTCTGCAGATTAATTTTAAGACCCACCTTTCTGCTCTCCTTGTCTAACTCCGTAATCATGAGTTGCAATTCGTCTCCCGAGTTACTCAGCAATGCAATGTCATCGGCGAAGCGCAGGTTACTAAGGTATTCTCCATTGACTCTTATCCCTAACTGTTCCCATTCTAGGCTCCTGAAAACCTCCTGTAAGCACGCGGTAAATAGCATTGGGGAAATTGTGTCCCCCTGCCTTACACCCTTCTTGATTGGTATTCGGTCGCTTTCTTTATGAAGCACTATGGTAGCAGTTGATCCCCTGTAGATTTCTTCCAGAATGTTTATATATACTTCATCTACGCCCTGATTCCGCATTGTTTGCATGACGGCTGATATTTCTACTGAATCAAACGCCTTCTCGTAATCTATGAAGGCTATGTATAGGGGTTGGTTATACTCTGAGCATTTCTCTATTAACTGATTGATAGTATGAATGTGGTCGATTGTTGAGTAGCCTGTTCGAAATTCTGCTTGTTCCTTTGGTTGATTGAATTCTAATGTTTTCTTTACTCTGTTAGCAATTACCTTTGTAAATAGCTTGTACACTACAGAGAGCAAGCTGATCGGCCTGTAATTCTTCAAGTCCTTGTCATCTCCTTTCTTATGTGTTAAGATGATGTTAGCGTTCTTCCAAGGCTCTGGTACCCTTCCCGTCAGGAGACACCTCGTAAACAGGGTGGCTAGTTTTTCTAACACAATCTGTCCTCCATCTTTCAGCAGATCTGATGTTACCTGATCCTCACCAGCAGCTTTGCCTCTTTGCATGCTCTCCAAAGCTTTTCTTACTTCTTCTATCATTACTGGTGGGGTGTCGTCTGGGTTACTGCTAGTTCTTATATTATTAAGGTCGTGGTTGTCTCGGCTACTGTACAGATCTCTGTAAAACTCCTCCGCTATTTTAACTATCCTATCCATATTGGTAGTTATTTTGCCTTCTTTGTCCCTTAGTGCATACATCCTACTTTTGCCTATTCCAAGTTTCCTCTTCACTGCTTTGAAGCTTCCTCCGTTTTTCAGAGCGTGTTCAATTCTCTCCATGTTATACCTTCTCACATCGCATACTTTACGTCTAATAATCAACTTCGAAAGCTCTGCTAGTTCTATTTCGTCTGTTGTACTTGACACTTTCATGGTTTGACGCTTCTTATTTAGGTTCTTCGTATCCTGGGAAAGCTTGCCAGTGTCCTGTCTAACTACCCTGCCTCCAACTTCCACTGCACACTCCGTAATGATACTCGTCAGATTATCATTCATTGTATCTACGCTAAGGTTGGTTTCCTCACTAAGAGCCGAGTACCTGTTCTGCAGCGACACTCTGAATTCCTGTACTTTCCCTCTCAGTGCTAGCTGATTGATTGGCTTCTTGCGTATCAGTTTCTGTCGTTCCTTCTTCAAGTCTAGGCGAATTCGAGACCGTACCATTCTATGGTCACTGCATCGCACCTTGCCAATCACTTCCACATCCTGCACGATTCCAGGGTGTGCACTCATTATGAAGTCTATTTCGTTCTTATTTTCGCCATTAGGGCTCCTCCATGACCACTTGCGGTTTTCTCGTTTTCGGTAGAAGGTATTCAAAATCCGTAAATTATTGCGTTCTGCGAATTCTACTAGTAGCTCTCCTCTGGCGTTTCTAGTACCGATGCCATAATCTCCGACTGCCTGGTCTCCAGCCTGCTTCTTCCCTACCTTTGCATTAAAGTCGCCCATCACTATAGTATACTGTGTTTTTACCTTACTCATTGCCAATTCCACGTCTTCGTAGAAGCTTTCAACTGAAGCGTCATCATGGCTGGATGTAGGCGCGTAAGCCTGTACTACCTTCATCTTGTATCTTTTATTCAGTTTAATTACGATACCTACCACCCTTTCATTAATGCTATAGTATTCCTCTATGTTGCCAGCTATGTTTCTGTGAATTAGAAACCCCACTCCCAGTTCTCTTCTGTCTGCCAAGCCCCTGTAGCAAAGGACGTGCCCATTCTGTAGCACCGTATAGGCCTCATCTGTCCTCCTAACCTCACTGAGCCCTATTATATCCCATTTAACACCCTCTAGCTCCTCGAATAGTACAGCTAGACTTCCCTCACTAGATAAGGTTCTAGCATTAAACGTTGCCAAGTTCAGGTTCCAATGGCGGCCTGTCCGGATCCAGAGATTCTTAGCACCCTCTGCTGCGTTGCAGATCTGATCGCCGCCGTGGTCAGTTGCTTCGCAGCTGCTGGGGACTGAGGGCCGTGAGTTATTTGACGTAAGCATGTGGGATATATAGTAAGGTCAGCCGAATACTCATCTATGTAACACTTACGGCTCAAGAAAAAATTCTAAACAACACTACACACTAACTACGGGGCCCAGACGGGAATCTCTACCATTACCCTGTGTATTGAACAGAAAATAGTCAACATTTCGCAGATCTGCGCTTTATCCTCCCGTCGTAAATCTAGAATAACAGAGATGAATTTTATTTTTGATGTGTTTTTTTTCTCTGTTGGTCTCCTCGAAGTTGGGTGTACTGGTCGCGATCTTTTGGCGAATATGTGTGCTTATGTACGCCAGTTAACGTGTGCCGTCATGGCATGCTGCTGAAAAATAATCAGCAGGAAAGCTTAGTGAAGTTGAAAGAAGCTTTTTTTTTCACATGCTTTCCGCTGTAGGTAGGTCCAGTTTGTTGCTGCAAAGATGAGAATCAACGGGATCATCGCAGAATGCTTAGCTGTCATTGGCATTTTTGCGCGACCGGATGTTTACAAGCCATAAGTCAACCACACCTGACAGCCGCGTTACGGAAGCCAAAATACAATTTTCAGTAGCGTAAAAAAATAAACCATTGAGGTCAATCAGTCTTACTGCATGCATTATTACGCGTGCAAGAAAAAACGTGAGTTTATGAATTTGAAGTTGTGTGAATGAGTTTTCTTTTTTTCCAGAGCTTCGAGTTTTTTTTTTTTTTTCATGTGAACTTCGGGAGAGTCGGTCAACTCCAAGCGGCCAAGACAAGCCTATTTCGGAGTCATTAGTTGTCACTATGGCGCTTGCGGGTTTTGCGATTGGTTCTGTTGCTAGCCTTGTGCTACCGAGCTTATACGTTTTCTGTGTGCAGCCTCTATGCCTCTTCGAACTATGTGGTAGGTGTGAAACAGATGTGGTTCAGTAAAACCGTGACGAGTCATTTGAAATGCGGGGTGCACCAAAAGTCTCGTTCGTCGTTTGCGGAGATGGTTATCGCGCCGTAGTGGACAACCTCAAAAAAGGTTTCATTTTGCTGAGCACTGCCGATATGGCAAATAAAGGTTTTTATCACCAAAATGAGCCGGGTAAGGACATCAAGAAGAGCAGCTTTCACAGGGATGTCCACCTTCTTCGAGGTGAGTGTGATTTTATTTTTCAAGACTTTTCGTTGGCGTGCATTTAGGCGAACAAATGAAGGCACAATGAAAACATGTTTGAGTGTGGGTGTATTTAATTTTTATGTGCCACATTTTATTCGTGTGTTGTGTATGTTGACGTGCTGCACCTGATACCGCGCGCTCGTGTCCCATGGGATCTTTCGATCGCGATCATGACCGATCTGGGTTAAAATGTCTCTATTATGTGCGGCGGCACAGCGACTTAAGTTGTAGCTGCCACTGTTGATCGCGATCAAAAAACCACATTTGGGTCGGCCCTAATGGCGCTGGAAATGTCCGGTGTGACGCCGGTAGAGTTAATAATATATGAACAAGTCAGAGTCGCTATTGCTGACGACCAGCCTGCATTACATTGCATTTACTTATTGTTCGCGTGTAATAGTCACACATTCTAAGTTCTCATTTCTGTGTGGTTATTTATAGTAGCCTGCTCTCAAACTTTGTGTTTTCTGGTTCTGGCTGTGCAACACAATCCTTTCTACCAGAGTGACCGTGACAGAAACGTCTGAACGTGGAAGGTAAATGTGCTTTAATAATAAACTGATTTTAACAACATATCCAAAATGCTAACTTCCAATGTCCTGGTTGCTTTCTCAAGCCGCATGTCTATACAATAGTCGTTCATTCAAGTACATTTGCGCTAATTGGCTAGACAATGATCACTCATCCTATGTTATATTTTTTCAAGTTCTGTTCGGTCACGAAATAGCAACCAGAGCGAAAATGAAGCCTACTTCATTTGAAACGTTTAGGTACATATACCAGCTACATCTGTACGTATATGCTGTTTGGATTCAGACCTTTGTGCGTGTGTAGCACCAACTCATTTATTTAACTAATTCACAATACTGCAGGCCAGCCTAGACCAAGCTGCACTGGAATTACAAGAAAGAAGAATGGTACAGAAATAATTAATAGCAATACTGGCACCACAAGCAAATACGTCAGTTTTGCCAGGAAGATTCTTACAAAGAAAAAAAAAGAACAGCACTAATAGTTAGCAATCACACTTATGACTTCGTAATGTAAGAGTCCTAGTAATTTATTATTCAGTGCAACAAATATTGATCAAGGCCTTCATCAGAACTGTCTGCCTTGCAACTTCTTTTACTCTCTACCTAAAAGTTCAGTAAGCGAGTCTGCAGCAGGCAGCAGAGCGGAGAACAGGACTGGGTGAAAGCACTGGCCTCCTAGCCAGCATTTTATGTTGGCAAAGATATGGCAATCAGAGATAGCTAAGTCGAGTCTGTATGGTGATGGGTGACTGAAAACTTTGCACTGCTTTCTCTGTGGCCCCATGTTGTGGCCCATCTCTCTTTGCTTATTATTAATGGCGCTCTGTAGGCATTTGAGAGTTAGACCTACAATGCTGCAGTGAGGGTCATGCCATGTCCCATGAATGTGGCATAAGTTTGCAAAGGCTCATGGGATGCACGCAGTCTGCACCAGCTACCATTTCATTGTCTCTCCGTGTGCTGCATCACTCCTTGGGTATCGGTGTTTATCGGTATCACTTGCTTTCTTCATGGTAACCCAACGCATATGCTGCAAATTTCTAGCACACAATAGCACGGCCGCACCTACGACTGACCACGAAAGAGAAGCATGTGCTGTGATTGCGCAATAACATTTTCATTTGAAGTGGCAAACAACCGACTGCATGTGCTATCAGAATTATGTGTTTTTTAAGTGGCATGGCCTTGGTTGTCACGTCTTTCAACTAACTTTACACTTGCATATTAACGCACATCACCAACTAGTGTGCTTATTTTTACGTGTTTGCTTCAGTGAGGGCGCTCAGTTGTTTTTGCATTTGCAGTTGCACCACACTGTCACTGTCTCAAATTGTTGGGTATACAGTATTTTGTATCAATGTTCACCGTGTGCAATGGGTATTATATGTTACTAAAACTACGTGCTCAGCGGTAACGGCCTGGCAAAATGTTCAAATGTTCGTGAATGACATCGACTAGAATGCTGTGCTGAAGAAGCTTCGAAAGCGAAATCTGTCCGCGGTAACTTTTTTAAGTAAAGTCAAGCTTTTTAGGCGTTTCCGCATTGCATCGCGTTGGTGAACAAGCTGGTCTAGGAGACGCTCACCTCACAGTCAGGCACCATGTTTGTTAAGCCTAGTTACCTGTTCTGCTCGCATGTGCACCAGATAAGGTATGAATAAACTGACTACTACGAAATAGATGCTTGCAGGAACAGTTGAAATCACTAGCGACACATTGTATACCTGTTCTATAAGTAGAATAGTGGGGCGCCTTTGCTTGTCTACATAGCGTTACTGACACATCAATTTCTCCAACTGGTGCGAGGTCGTCGCTTTCTTAACCGCTACTGATTGTGTATACATCACTGCAATTGGTGCCGTCGATTCCACGGTGTCACCCCTGGCATGATCTCGTGCGGCTGTTGGCTGCTCTGTCTTGCTATTTTCTGTATTAAACTCAGAGCCTTCTGCGCGTCATGGCGGCCGTATGTTTTAGGGCAAATGCCGCATGCTTGTCGTAGTGGCGTAGCTAGTGATTGTGGTTGTGCTGATGAAAACAACACATCCAAATGACTTTTGAACTTCAGTCTTGGCGCCTTAGATTCTCTTTCAACGTGCCAATATGTTGATGGAATGTAGTCAACCTGCCATGGATCTTTGCTGGGAGTGCCTGTACGTGAATACCGAATGTGTAAAGCGAAATCATCCATGCCGAATTTCCGAACAATATTACCCACCTGACGCTGTGCATCCAAAGGCTATACCACTCACCATGCCTCTCCACAAAATCCACTTCACTTTTCTATCTTTGTTCCAAAGGAACTTGACAATTTTGCGGTATGGTGCTGTTTTCGACAGCTGCACATCCGACTATGATTGTTCAAGTGACTAGATCGCAACACAATTGAAAGAAAAGCCCTGTCTATGGCTTCAAAAACGCGACCAGGGAAACAGCATGTCACGAATATCTTGAACTAGAAGCCGATGCAGATTGCAAATCGCACGAGTCTTTGTAGGTTTATGCCTCACCTTTTTCACCAAAAAAACACCAAACACAACAGTCATGCACTTCTTGGGGAAGGTTCACTTGAACTTCTTTGTGCTTATCAGAATGCTTCCACTGTTTGTATTGCGCCTTCATTTCTTCAGTTTTGGAGTACATCATGGTAGTGCCAGAGAAATGTCAAAATGGCACCCGTTGGTCGTTTTGTTAATGACCAGTCAGCATTTTAACAACTGACTTTGCACGCAATTTGCAGCACTGGAGTCTCTCTCTGTGTCCAACCATGGTATACCACCTGTGCTGTAGTGAGCTGACTGTAATATTTTGGGAAATGAATTACTGAGCCCAAAAACTCTGACCCAATAATTTTCCCTAATTATCTGATTTGTTCAGTCAACAAGATTATTGTTTTACACTTGCTTCATTCCCAGTCAGTTTGCACTGTAAACATTGTGCATCATGCTTCTAATTTCCTACACTATTGTAGTGCCTTGCTGCCATGTAATTATTGTCGTGCTGTACACATTGCTCAATATTCGATGAATTTAAGCTGCAATGCACTGCTCAGCACCCTAAAATTGAATGATAGCACACACTTCACACTTATCCGAGGCATGCTTACATGGGCGCTTTGCGTCAAGAACTGAGAGCTTTGGCCTCATAAGATAGACAGGCACACTAAAGAAATTGTACAACACATATGCGTTGCATCATGAAAATTTAATTGCTTTTTATTCGAGCCGTTTTGATTTTGAAAAATATAGGCATCGTATTTTATGAGCTAAAATGAATCACTAGAGTGTCAACATGACAAAGCGATCTTCTCAAGTTACCCCATTACTGCACAATGTTTTGTTTCCTCATAAAATTATCCATGGAGTTGCAGGGAAACATAACAGTATCTGTACTCCTATGGAGAATAACTTGAGTGGATGTCTTAATTTTATTTCGCACAAAACTGGTACGTTGCATATTTGCAACAACACGCATACACAGTAGAAGTTGAAAGTGAAAGATAGACTTCCTGCGATTCATACTACAAACTTGTTTATTTGCACGTGACGATCATTGGTGCTCATGTTTTAGTGTGGAACAAAAAAGCAATTGTTTTTGCTTTTGCAGCAAAGGTGGATCCCACACTTTGAGCAATACGTCATGCAGATTCCAGAGCAGCCAGGAAAATATGCAGCGTTGCCGCTTCTGGCTCCAAAGAGCTCAGTGACCAATCTGAAAAACGAATTAGAAATAAGCACTCGGGAAAATCTCGATAGCTCAATAGAAATACCTCATCTAGCCTGACGTCCTGAGTAGGAGTAAGTGCTGATGGTCCTCTTTTTTTCTTAATTTCAATGGCCTGTTCGACTGACCCTTTGCTAGGTCTTACTCGCTTTTTCAGCTGCTTCTTACCGGCCTTGCACAGTGATGTAGCGAGGTCCATCTTGAATGCTGCCAAGGGAAGCAGCCTTTCTATGTGTTCATCAGGTTTGGTCACTGCATTCCTCTTGTAGAGCAACCAAGCATTGACGGCTGTCAAGTCAAGCATATGGAGAAAAACACGAAAGTAATATCGCTTTGACCTCAGGTAGGGACGATACAGGGAGATGAGAGAGTACCAAAGATCAACGCCTCCCATGTGTTTATTGTAGACTGCGATGACTGACGGGCATGGTATTTCGCCTCGCTCTTTTTTTGTCGATCATATCGTGACGCATTTCCGACAGGCTGTGTTCCAACGAAGGATGAAAGCAAGGTCACAGCCTTGTTATCTTGCCATCTTGTACATGACAGTTTGATACCATCTACAACCGCGACCTTCTCCTCGAAATGCCCTCCTTCTTTTCTCTTCATTTTTTGCTCAGACGGCATGTTTACTCCAGGGACCTGATTGATCCTCACCATACCAGTGCAGTACAATGTCTTTTTCCAAGTACACCTGCAAGCTTGGGCAGTTGAAGTAGTTGTTGAAGTAGACTTTGTGGTGTGCTCCTTTCGGAATCATTCTACACAACCGAACAACAACATTTCCACTTGCTCCACAGTCAGGCTCTCCTGGAAATCTAGGAGCGTAGTTTTCTTTTCCGGTATACACCTCTAACCTGTAGGAGAAACCACTTATGCCTGAGAGTACAAAAACCTTGTGACCCCCTTTTTTAGGCTTCTTGGGACAGTATTGTTTCTGGGAGCTCCTACCTTTGAATGGGATGATCTGCTTATCTATAGACAAGTGCTCTTCAAGAGGTACCAACGACAACCTCTCATTGATGGTTTCTATCAGAGGTCGCACCTATGCCAGCTGATCCCTTCCTCGATCGTGCTTTGGGGCGAGAGTGCTATTGTCAATGAAGTGGATGTTATGCTTCAGTTTTTCGAAGTGAGCCACCGGAAAGTTATCCACCACTTGGCTTGCCCTGGTCGCTGCACTCCAGTACCAACTCGTGTTCCACATTTGAATTATTGTCATCCACATGCAAGTACCATTAAAGGTTTCGATCTCTTCTGTGGTTGTACGAAGCGGCTAACTTGCATCTTTCTGCAGGGCGAACAAGTTACTTTGATCTGCAAATAGTGAAATCAGGGATCTGGGGAAGAGAAACGTGAAGTACTGTAATGGTGCCGATAGCTCTGAGATATCCTTTGTAAGCTCGTTTAGTCCAGTGAACTGAACTGTCTGTGGATGTCTCGTTAGATTTCTCTTCTTCCAAAGTATTCTTCGCTTAGTTTGTGCTGAACAGTGATCAGGTGCTATGCCATTTGTTGTACACTCGTCATCGTCTGAGCATGCACTCGACCCACTTGTGCTGTCACTTAGCTTTCTCAGATCAGGTTGAACATCTGAATAAAGAAAGGAAAAGTCACACCATGAACAAAATTAGTGGTAAAGCAGCTAAACGCAGCCACTTACTAAACAGGAAGCCTTTATAATTTGATAGAAGGCAGAACTGCAATGATTTGTTGTCACGTTATGCCCAAAATTTAGAACGTAGAAGCACAGATGTAACGGTACGCCCGCGACGGGGGGACACAGCAGCGTGCAGATGCAGCGCATTCTCATGAAAAAAAAAATACACGAGAAAACACGTAACTACATACAGAATCTCACGTTATGGTGAAAATTTAGAACATAGAACCACAGACACAAATGTACGCCCGTAATGGCGAGACATGATAGCGTGTGGAGGCACCGAATTCTGTTGAAAAAAAAAAGAATTCAACCAAAAATTATGTTGCACACATAGTGAATCGAAACGGACTTACACTCAGGGTCGTCGTCACTCCCGGAAAGATCGCTGTCTTCACTATCAGAAGGAATTTCTTAGCCATAAGATTGTTTGGGATTCATTTCACTTCTGAACAGAAAAAAAAAGAAAGCCACGTGCACGTTGTTGCGTTTGCGCAACATAGCAATGGTCCCTCGCGAGGAACAAACTATTCCGAGATAACAACAATTTTTTGAACCCACACAGTCAGAAGGATGTGTAACTTAGCGCAAGAAATCTTTTTACGCTTCGTTTTATGGAGAAGTGCATTTACAATGGGCAAAACTTACCGGTATCACTGCTCGTGAGCGCGCGCAGCCTTCGCCGTGTTTGTTTTGATAGTAAATGCGAACGATCTCCACAGATGGCAGCACAAGGAGCTAATTTTTGAAACCGGTGTTGCCGAGATTGCGAAAACGTGTAGAAGCAGCTCGATGCGGATTTTGCTTGCGTTTTCAACGCCGTTTATCGGAAAGTTGCGTAAATGCAACAAGGTGCAGTAAAGGCTAATTACACTCATGCTGACTGTATGTTTGTTACGTTCATGAAGCAGTTATTTTGTAATGATTTGCATAACTTTATGTGGCTAAATCACAGCATAAACTTCAGCCTGCAAATATAATGAGCAACAATTGCATTGTTATAAATGAAGGAGCACATGCAGCTGTTTCGGTCAGCAACACAGCAGGCAGTATGATAGGTGACAGTTGAATAATCATGGCTGCCTATGAAGTAATAGATGACTTAAGTAAGCGAGTTACTGCATTTATAGTTTTGAGGTATGTGTTACTTGAAAGTACAGACTTCCTAGTATGTTGTGTTTACCGAAAAATTCTGAGCAGGGGCTCCTGGAGAATGAATGATAATTTGACAAGGTTTTAAGAGCAGCCCTTGCTCAGTCATTGGTCAATATTTATCGTGGAAGTGGAACAATCACTGAGAATAAAAAATTCACATCTGTGCTTCTAGTTAAGCACTTTCTTGAATGCCCATGCATACAGGCTTTATTTCGCACTCACTCGGGAAATAGAAGCAGTGCAAATAGTGGTAGAGGAAAAGAGGCTATTTATTTAACAGCTCTTGAAGAAAGTAGGGAGGTGCTTGCTCTGTTAGGAGTGCTTACTCTGGATTTGATGGCATTTAGAGCATCTGTACTGAGTGGTAATATTTTGGGTTTATATATACACTCCCAAGACTCCCCCTCCCCCTCCAAAAAAAAGTCACACAATGCAGCGATTTAGAAAAGGAAAAGAGCCCTGAAGGATGGCTCTAGCAATCAGAAGCTTGTTTGATTAAGCCTCCTCCAAAAAGTAAAGAACATTATTAAAATGAAACGAGCGGATTCAGCAACAAATAGAGGCTTTGGAGGAAAGGAATGGCAGACTTCATAACTCCTCTCAGCCATAGGTCGGTAAACTTTCTCACAAGCCGAGTCACTCGAACTCGGAGTGGTCCATAAATGAGATTCTGAATGAGCCATATGCGCAAATATATTTTGTGATCCAGTGAGCTTCACATTTTTTTTTGTTGGCTTATGCTTTCAACACACCTTCGACAATTCAAAGATAGAATATTTCGGGAGCCTGTAGTTCGCGCTTTTCCTATATTTCATTAATCTCTGGTTAACTCTGGCCCATCTGCCCTATGTAGATATGGCCGAAGCTAAAAGGAACATTTTACTTTGCGCCTGTATGATAATCAACAATTTTTTGTGTGTTTACGCAAAAAATGGGTGTCAGCTTTTTGTCCCCTCTCATTGTTTCTCAGCACGACGGCGCATATCTCACCTAGTACCTAGTCTATTAGTGGCCATAATACATTGATGTTGTATCTATTGATCACTTTCTTTCGCCTGTGATCTGTGTTGTGAACGTAAGGACTACCCACGACCGACACACCCGTTACTTGCTACGCTTCTCACTTATTATGTTCACAGAAGTCCACCATGAATCCCTACCAACGAGCTCAGCTGTTCGTCACTCCAAGTTGTAAATTTCTATAATGTGGTGAACATTCTTTTTCATGATTTCTTGGTACCTATCATCTGTCACCCCTTAAGTTCCAGTCATATCCTCCAGGTCAGCCACCCTCATCACAAACACTGCAGCTGCTGCCACCACCACCTCGGCCTAGACTTAACTTCAGCCATTGCTGCATCACTACCAGTATTACCACTTCTGAGCCGTTACCACAGTCCTTCCCAATTATGCCTCACCTTGACAAGGCTTCACAGACTTCCAAAGGAAGCTATCAGGCAATTGTGCACTGTTAAAAAATTTAGCTCTCAGTGGCATTGATGTTTTCAATGGGCAAATTAATTGACACGTCTGCCAACTTCATGCTTCTTGAACAGGGTTGAAACTACGTGTGTTGGTCAGTGCAGGGAACAAAGTTTATGTGAATTTCAAAGTAGTTTATATTTATTTTATAATACTGCGGGCCCTTTCTCGGACCCATGCAGGAATGGGTTGAACTTGAATACACAAAATTGAGTGAAAAAAAACTTAGGTACAGAGCAATTAGGAGCAGGAAATATGCACATTGTACAGTTAACAAGGTGTTCATATAAGTTCTAAATGCTACTCATGAATTTGACAGAAGAGCATTTCACAATACCAACAGGCAGCAGATTCTATTGCGAAATGGTGTTCAGAAATAAATAATATTTGTAAGGGTTTTGGTATAAGTTTTATGTAGCAGGGCAAGCAAAAATCAGAAAAAAGTACTTTTTCATTGTTTACTAGATATGAGAGCTGATTCTTTTTCCAAAATTTTCATGTACCATGCAATCTTGAGCAAGTGCTCTCACTATGGTGAAAGTGACGAGATGTGGAGGGTGGTTTATTGTTCGGTCTTCCATCAAAAATGAAGATGGTGGTGGTAAAGCCGCATGTGTTTCTAACAAAACTGATACACTTTAATAAAAATGCATGCATTTACTATGATTCTGCCACTTGGTTGCACTTCTAAATAAAGAAATTGAAGGAAACTGCAGAAATGGAAAGAAGGTGGGGGGGAGAGGTGCTTGCTCAGTTGTTCGCACGCGCATGTTTTAAATATCTTAAAAAAAAGAAGATGGCACTTGCTTAGGTGAGGGTGCTTGCTTGAGATATTACAGTATTGCTCCTCATCTTGCGTATCTTTTTCTTAGTCAACTAAAGAAAGCGACCTGAAAGCAAATGGCCCTTCTACAGATAGTATATTTGTAGCTTCTTTTCTTTTTAAATTGACAAAAAGCAAGAAGTTTAGCAGTTTTTAGTGAATAGAAAAAGCCGTCCAACTAGTACCGTTTAAGCGTTTACCGAAGTCAGACACAGCGAAATAGATAAGCTGGCACAGTAAAAAAAAAAAGGTCGGCACAAAAAATGTGCAATTCCCATTGTACAAATTGAACTCCATCTTCTCAAAATGGTATTTTTTGTTATGTCAGTGTGAAAACTTCAACATGGCAAACAATGTCAAGCTGAATGTTTGTGCACATACTCACGCAACACATGGTGTTGTACTGAACTGAACTTGATGCTCTAGATTAACTTCCATTTGATCAAAAAGAAAAGTGTGCAAAACTTGTCTAAAATCATGTACAGGAATAAAAATTGCAATTATTTTGTAAAATAAACCATACTTTGGTTTGGTCAATAGAACACAAGACTCTTAACATGTTAGTATAAAAATTTGGTCGGTATCACTAATACATGCTCAAAAATGATTACAATAGGGTCAAAAATACGTGGAAGTCTGGGACTTCCCGTTCTTCTCTCAGCGACACAGTGCATGCTCTGAAATAAGGCAGAGTTTATATACACCCGCAGACCTGTCTTATTCAATAATTGCAAAGTAAATACATGGTCCAGGAATGTTATTGTCACAACCCCTTAATAGGAGGCAGTAACAGGGTAGACAGAAATGGCTGACTTAACAGCCCTCAAAATGCACTGCTAAAGCTTTAACAGTTTATTATCAGGTCCTTTTAGCAGGGGTGCAACAGCTGCGCCAATAGCGCCAATTTGATACATATTCCGATTGCTGCACCGAGTTGCGCCAAACACGTGAAATTTTTGAAATTGCATCACGCTGCGCCAAAATGCTCAGCCAGCCTCATTTTCTTGTTTCAGGTGATCTAATTTCGGTGAGCAATGCAGGACATGTCGGCCACCTGCAGCTTTGCGCCATCAGTCAAAACGCGCAGACCAGAATTATAGTGCCTAGAATATAGTTAAAATAATCTAGCCACCCACCCTATGCTCGCGAGACGTGATCGACCAGATAAAGTAACAACACTGCATGCCCATCGGTCTGCTGACCGCAGCAGATACATATCCGTGGTACTTCAAAACAAAAGTGTGCTGATGTAGCCACAAACGGTTCGCTGAGAGTATAAGTTTTCTTTCCAGAAAACGCGGCTGTAGCTTATTGAAGCTCGAACAAGCTCGACGTCCTGTGAATGCCAGCGTTAATTACCTTAGCATTGGCACATAAAACATTTCTGTATTGAAGCTGCATCGTCCTTGCCACGGTCCTGGCGATAAAATCTGGTACCGCCGCCGGGGCAACAGGTGCGCGCCGTTGTTACTTTATCTGGTCGAACGCGCCTTGCAAGGAAGCCGAAGCGTCACGCAGCCCCATGGGGAAAAAAGGAGGGGGGGAGAGCGGTTAGAAAATTTGTTGACTTTGGTTCTAAAGCTGCTTGAGTCACCTTTGCTGCGCTAGACTGGTGCCCCACGAAAAAGCGTATGAGATATACAAGGGGCTGTTCAGTATACTAGGACGATTCAAATTTTGCTCAGTTACTCATGCTGTTGTACACCGTTTAATTCTGAGTACCAGTATAATCACTGACGTCTAAATAAGCTACTGGCAATCATTTGAAGCAGTGTGTGACATTTATGCTTCCCTACAGAAACAAACTAAATTGTGCACAAGTTTTTTTTATCACCTCTACTTCTCGGTTTAAGAATCTCCCAAATTTTTAAAACCACAATCTTGGCAGATTGATATTGAAATTCTCAGAGTTTGTCAAATGGTTTGACAGGCGCAGTAAATGCTCAAATAAACTTTATCAATGGTTCCTTAGTGAAGTGGTTTAAAATGCTACCTTTATTGAAATAGTAGTAAATAGTATGGTCACTCTACACAATATAGGTTATGTTGAATTGTTTACACATGTTTTTTCTCTAAATGCAAGCCTTCTTTTTATACTGCTCCAAATTCGCTACGTCATGATAAAATGCAAGTTTCTTTTTTCCGATAACTTGCTCCGAACTTGGAATTTAATTCTCCAAAAGTAACACTTTGCTGTTCTGAAAATTGCTCCAAATGGTATTTCGGCTGTTGCCCCCCTGTTTTAGCACACCAGCAAATGCCGGTCGGGGTCGAAAAATAGTCTGAGCTCAGAGTTTTCTTACAAGCTTGAAGCAATGAATAAAATAGGAGCCAATGGGAATGCTATACAAAGATTAGCACATAACTCTTCAGATCCAATCTCAAAAAACAAAACACTGGTTAAAGTCAATGTGAGTGCTGCTGAGAGTGAATGGGTTTTCGTGCTGTCAGTATTCATTGATTTGTGGTGTTTAACGTCCCAAAATCATCATATGATTATGAGAGACGCCGTAGTGGAGGGCTCCGGAAATTTTGACCACCTGGGGTTCTTTAACGTGCACCCAAATCTGGGTACACGGGCCTACAACATTCCCGCCTCCATCGGAAATGCAGCCGCCACAGCCGGGATTTGATCCCGCGACCTGCGGGTCAGCAGCCGAGTACCTTAGCCACTAGACCACTGTGGCGGGGCCGTGTTGTCAGTAGTCTCAACGAATAGAAAGTGCTGAGAACACACCACGTAAACAAGCCGTGTAGTGATAATTATTCATATAGCGCGCACCAGCAGTCGTAACTGCGCCCTTATGTTCAAAAGTAGCAGCTGTTGAAAGTGTCCATATAATTGTCATTGCAATAATTTATTCTAAATTAACAGCTAGTCAAATCACTGAACTCAAATGTGAAATAAAAATGGTGAAGCAATCAAGTATTGCTCATCACAAGCATGAAACTCAGGCACTCTAGAATGTTCAACACATCAAGTAATGATTTCATCACCAGCCTGGCTAGACCCTCCTTGTACACTGCAATGTTGACCAGGGGCTCCCCTGCTGCAGTAGATGAATACTTGCTACCCACAGGGTCACGGCGTGAGACTCTCTTTCAAAACACTTCTTCAGTCACTGCACAGCATCATCTATTACGTCTTCATCATAAACTTACTGACTGATGCCCTAATAAGGTGGCATTAGGAGCTGTTTGGTATGCAAAAGATCACACTGTGTTGTTTCTAATTTTTTTCTTGTCAGTGTTTTTCTCGGAAGCGATGTAAGATCATCGATGGCACTACTTAATAATGCAACACTTCTCTGGACAACCGAAGCACTCGTATACATCATAACACATTGCCTCACCAACTGAACCACGTCTGCATTTACCCTGTCTCTGCGTGCTGATATTGAGCAGAGCCCTGCATAGGTGAAAAAGAAATCTGGGAGTCATTCACACTCACTCATGAAATATATTTTATCCTTAGGCTTTACTCGTGAAGTCAGACTCGCGGCTCAATGCAAGTCTGACAAGTCTGGCTGGTCGACTTCCGTGTTCGTTAAAATATGATGATTTTTCCACGCATGGTTTCAATGTTCCTTAACAGCAATATGTTGCAGATTTGCTGCTTCAGTTGATGACCTTTTCCAAACATGGTTTCAATGCTCCTAACAGCAATGTGTTGCATAACTGGTGCTCTAGTTTTAACCTTTCAATCTCGGACCTTTATACAGTGACTGCAAACCAGTAAGGTCATCTCTATTCAAAGAGATGGTGCCTCAGATATTTTCATAAGAACGTTCCGGGGAAAAATTCACAGGAGGGCATGTTAAGATACCTCGACTTCACCTCCCTTCCTTGTAGTTATGGCCTCTAAGCTATAAATATTGAGTAGGTGTACAAATGCTTGTGCATCGAGATATGTGTGACTTGTGAAACTTGAGAGCTCAAGGCGCAATTCCATGTGAAGGGAGGCCACTACACTGCCACGAGACACTGCAAGGTGTCAACTGGAGCACTGAATATGCAATATATTGGTTTTATGGAGCATTGAAAGCATACGTGAAAAATATAATCATATTTTAACGGACTCTGAAGTCGACTTACCAGACTTGGTCATTGCATTGAGCCGCAAGTCTGAGGGAGGCCAAAACACAAAATATATTTCATGAATTTTCATAAATTTCGTGAATTATTTCCAGATTTTGTTTGCAAACATATGCAGGGCGTCGCTCAACATCAGTGAACAGAGACAGAGACAACGCAGAAGTGCTTCGGTCGGCCAGAGATGTGTCGCACTTCAAGTAGTGCCATTGGTCATCGTGCTTGTGTTGCACTGCAGACTAATACACTCACCAGAAAAAAAAGCATGGTGATGTTTCATGTACAAGATAGCCCCCAATTACTGCTTTATTTAGGCATGAGGCACTCAGTATATGAAGAAGTGGAAAGACATGACGCTGCGCAGTCACAGCGAAAGTGTTTTGAAACACAGAGGACCAACAAGCATTCACCAACTTCCAACAGGGAACCGCCACTCGGCAATGCAATCTATGTGGTGGGACTGGTCGTGCTGGCGAAATTGAAATTATTGCTTGAAGCGTTGTTCAACATTCTGGAATGCCTGAGTCTATCTGAACACAATTTGATTGTTTCCTCAATATTGATTACCCCATCTGATTTGTATAGTAATTCAACTAAGTGTGTGCATGTATGCAAGATGGATGGGTGAATGGATAGATGGTAAAACTTTATAGCCCTGAAAGACCCGGCCAGCACACAGTGAGGTGTTAATCTTTTATTCATTTAAAATGAATTATTGCAATGACAAATATATGGACATAAAGGTGCAAATGCGAGTGCTGGCACGTAGTAGTAGTAGTAGTAGTATTTTTATTTACAGTTAGCCGGATACAGAGGTCACTGCAGGGGCAAAGAGCTAAAGGCGAACAGCCTGACAAAGGCCCTTGTCCCTCCGCAGTCCATGACAGTGCAAAGCTTAAACAATATATATATTCAATACATTGGTTTCAAGCAACCTGAAATTGTAAACACAAAATTCAAACATAAATAGCATAAGAAGTTTACATAACACATTTTAAGAATTAGATGTCACTCTCGTTATAATTCACAACTAAACAATATCAATGAAACAACTCAAAAACAGACACAAAATGCATGCGGATACAATGAATTCCGCTGTATACACTCGTATAATTGACATAGAAGTTTATGAACGATTTAAGCATTTGCAGAGGCATGAGACTTCATTACGTAGTTTCGATAGTGCAGACCGATGGTTATGAATAAGTTCTTTATTTGTTTCTTGAAAGTCGCACTACTAGCCCTAAAGTTCAATTGATCTGCAAGGGTATTTAAAACCTGAGGTACCTGGTAAGCAATACTTTGTTTTCCATACTTGATTTTTGTTCTAGGAGCTCGTTTCTTTTGTTCTCGCAGACTGTAGTGTGGTCTTTCGGTGCAACTTTCTTCATATAGCTTAGTCTTTTGTAATAACTGAAGTAATTTAAAATGATATAATTGATCAATTCTGAGTATGGAATGTTTAATGAATAGTGGAGCAGTGCGCAAGTCTTGATGATTCCCCCTGTAATTTTCAAAGCAGCGCAATATTTTCTTTTGTATAGTTATTAACTTATGGTAATTCCCTTTTGATTTCGTTCCCCAGACTAACATCCCATAACTTACTTTAGAATGGAAGAGTGCATAGTACATACTTATTTTTAACCTCAATGGGATTAGGTGCATTGTACTATTTTGATAACTATCACTAGACGGCTTGTTTACATGGTGGGCTCTCAGTGCTTAGCTTTTGTTGAGACTACTAACAGCACAAAAAACCATTCACTCTTGGGAGCACTCACATTTGTTTTAACCAGCGTTTTGTCTTGTAGAGTTAGGTGAGATTGAATCCAAAAGAGGTAACTGCTAATCTCGATTCTAAATTGCTATAATTCTTGAACAAGGGTGCCAATAGTTACCATTTGCACCCTGGTTCAAGGAATAATGACATGACTCATCCATGCATAGCAAAAGAAAGGCAAAGCCTTGAAAGGAACAAGTTCTTTGCATGCTTTTTTCGTAGCACTGTAGCAGCTTCCACATAATATTTTGTCCCGAGTTCTCATTTTTGTGCTTTTGTACCAGCTTTTGGTGTGAAGCATGCTGGCTATTGGCGCGTTGCCTTCTTTAAGAGGAGAGTGCAGGAGCATGCATCTATCAGAAAAGGGGCTGTTGGTGGCTCGTGTAGCTGCAAAAGGCTCATTAAGGGCTGTGCTTGGGGCTTCTTTTTAATGTTGTTTAAGTGCTCGCTTGTGTCAGCTATGGTTGCATACTTCTGTGGAATCACCTTATTTTATGGCTGACTTTACTATCCAATTTTTTGCTTTTCGGGGAGAAGCACCCAGTGGGGGGACTGCCGTTTACAGTTTTGGAACTTATAAATAACAAAGTAGGCAGCTGTGCGCTTTTTTGAAAATATTTGTTTGCTGTTGAGGCTTTAGTACTCATCACTACCAATTCCCGAACATTCCCCTTTTTTCGTTTTTAGATAATTTACTGATTCAAAGGCGTCGTTTCTAAAGTGGGTAAAGTTTTGGAACGGGTCGACTAAATGTAAAACTTGAAGCTGGAATTGTGATGGCTACGTTGTGTCATAACCAAACCATATCAGGTTGAAGAGTGCCTACCTTCATGTGTCAGGCACATGGTCACATTGCCTTGTAATGAAGAACCCCTGAAAAAGCTTTCGAAGTAATCATCAAAAGTCTTCATTAGAAAACCTAATTCGTCCGAAGTTGGCTGTTGGAAAAAATTTTGCCGTCTGCGAAGTACTAGCGGAGCTACAGGAATTTGTCACACGCTTTACGTGCTTTCTTTCACCTTTCGTTCGAGTGAGCACACTCAAAGCCACGCAGGAGGGGAGGACTAGGGGGCAAGAAGCTATGCCTATTTATGAACGTGCATCATGACCTCGATCGGTTTTATTTCCTTTTTTTTCTTCAAACTTAAGGCTTCTTCTCAGTGTAATCACCAACAGGTGCACGGGCATGTGACAGCCTCCCTTTGCGGTTGTAGACATTGCACTTGAAGCGCAGTCAGTTGGATTTGGGGCCTCATTTGTTGAGGGAAAACTGCGTTTTTCAGGTAACTGCTAATAAATTATGTATAACAAGCTGCGTGCTGCCCTCTAATGTCTGTCTCACATGCACTCAAGTGCCATGAGCGTTTTCTGACCAAGCTCGAAAAGTGTTGCGGGGTCACTTCAATTGCTTCATGGAGGGTGCTGTGTACATTTTGTTGAAATTTTTGAAAGAAATGCCCGTTTTAGCATGCCAAATCCCTGTATATCAGCCATCTGCTACGCTTTATGAAAACGATTTGAAAACGAATCAAATGATGACAGCAGATGATCCAGGCCCTTAAATTGCTAGAAATTTAGTGTTACCGTCGAGGCACTCAAAGAAAAAGAGGAAAATGTCTCTCTGCAGCACAAGTGTGCCCTTAATTGGCTTTGCTTTATAAGGTTTTTCTGCTTCAACATCATCAAAGGGCTTGAAGAACAAAAAGGAGAATTCTCGGTGGCACGAGTGTGCGATCAAATGCTCAGATATTTCTGGCTTTCCCACTTCTCTTGAAACTTATTGTTATAGTGTGGGTGCCAAAGTGAATTCGATTATTGAAGTTCAAGTGCAAATTGAATATTTTTTTTAAAGTTTCTAGAATACTTCTAGAAATCTTTTCAATTACTTCATGTGAAATTCTAGAAAGAAGTCGGAGAGGCTTCCGAAGTTTATTCTTTGAAGCGTTGGTAGGGGAGCGTTTCATACTTGCCTTATTAAGAAGGCAATGGAGCAATTGAAATTATATGTACACGAATGTGTTTATATACACGATATCATGCAGCCAAAGATTTGATCAAATTTCAGGTCGAAAACCACTATAAATAAGGCCCTGCCTGTGCCGCATTTATCATCTGCTTCTTAGAATCAGCCTCTTCTAGAGTCAGTACATTTGCGACAATAGCAGAGCAAGAAAGGCAGATTTCACGCAATACGAGTATGATGAGTTGAAACATATTAAAAATTTGGAGGGTTCCTTTCAGTCAGACATTGACCGTATTTTTGTCTTCGGTGAGTTAGAATAGTTCAAATAGCAAAATTTGCAATACGAATTGAATTAAATAGCAAACATTATTCAAAATATATTCAGAAGTATGAATATTTGTGTACCCCTACCTATTGTATACATCACATTTTTACCCCATTTTTCCTTCTCAGTAGAAAAGACATGTGCCGTTCTAATGCTGTGCTAAGGCCACAGATAAGAACTCGTGCACATGCCTAAAGCTCCACGCATATTCTTCTGTGAGACCTTCTATTCATCTGTTTGAATTCAAAATTTTGAAACCACTTGGATCAATTCTCACTATTGAGACTTCATTTTTTGAACAAGTTATGCTAGTAAATTTAAGCGTAAGAGCAACGCTTTGACAGTAAGTGTAACGATGTTAACTCCCACACACAAAAAAAAAGGATCACGGAGACATTTTTCCGATGCAGGTTCATCTGAGAGGCAGAAGAAGGAGCAGTGGGCTTGGCTGTGGTCGTGATGCAGGGAGGCCAGAAAGCTCCTGTGGAGTGTCCTTCAGCTTCAGAACAAGAGCCTCATAGTAGCCCCGCGTTAGAGCATTTGCGCATCAAGAAGACAAACAGGTGCCCCTGAATAGGGCCCTGACAGTGAGAAATTTGAAGCTTTTGGCTAGTAATTATTACTTAAAGAGGTACTGACACAACTTTTTGTCTTGCATTATTAACATTGTTGACGGCCTATCAGTCACGATGTGGCGGATTGCTTGCTGCAGCATGGGACAGATTGACAATTTCATTTCTGTTTGTTCATTACATACTATTTTTATCTTGGCACAGCTCTGAGAACACGACGCACCTGGTGCAACAAATGCCAGCTAGCGTGAAAAATGATACACATAAACACATAAAACGGGGTTTCTTGGCGTAAGTAGCACTTCCACAGCAGGTCTATCAATAGTGAAAGCGGGCTGTGACAACCGACAAAATAATCAAAGAGCTGGGACAAACAGCTTGCGCTCAGTGCTTCTGGCTTAAGAGATGGCCCACCATGGCGTATTGTTCTTCTTCCTCCTTACACGCAGAACACTGACGCACTTCCGTGCTGCCTGCATCGTGTGCTCACATCCTTTTGCTGCTGCATATGCAGCAAAATGTCATTAACGTCAAATTAATCATAGTCGTTTGGGTGCAAAGATTTTCTTGAGGCATCCTCACGTTCCACATGTTTACATCAGGCATGGACACAGCAATCACTGAATAGTATCCTGCTTGCACAAGTGTGGCCAAAGGGCAACAACGATTATGATGAGAATAATGTAACTGTGCCAACTCTGAGCTGGGCAACAATGATGGCGCCTAGAAATTGGGACTCTGCTTCACGTCACTTTCAATGATTCAATGATTCTAGGTGCGGCATATAGCTTTGTATTAGGCACGCAAACTTCAATATTCACATAATTGGCCGTCTAAGCTATAACTGTTCATCAAATTTGTACATGTACGTATGTTCAAGGGAATCGATGTCACAGTCACAGGCTATATGAGCCACAAAATTTTGTGTCAGTACTCTTTACGTTATTTTGCTTTATGTTTTAACTTACAGGTAAACAAATAAGTAAAGTATTTTGTAACTGCTGCATGTATTTACCCTTTACTGTGCAGGTGGTTTTGCATAATTTGTGAATAAACGAGCATATGTGCATGCACCTAGCAGACTGAGAAAGATAAAAACACTTCCTTACAAAATGTTGAATCATGTAGATAAATTCCAGGGTGTAAAAATATTTGTTTTGTTTTTCTGCAATGTCCCGGCACTACACTACATACAACACTTTCACATACAACACCCATTTATTCTACTGCACTTTCGAAGCACCACTAAACTGTCCATTGCAGCATATTCGTATTTTTCACAATTTAAAAACTGGCATTGCCTTATTACCATGCTTAGGCAAACATTTCTTATGACTCTTATTATTTGCCCTAAGCAACTGGGGACGTTCTGCAGAAGGACTTGTTCTTGGGCTACTTTATGCTTGCTTAAAATTATATGGTGTGTGGTTCTGTGTGAATGTTCTCTCTTTTTTTTTGCACTACATCATGATTTTTACCAGAAAATAATGAATTCATAGGACCCCTATCACCTATATTACCCACAAACCCTGTCTCTCCTGTATGGCCCGTATGCCCCATATGCCATATATAGCCCATAAACCCTACATCTCCTGTATGGGCTGTAATCCTCATATCTCCTATAAGGGCCGTAATCCCTGTATCACCTGTATCCAATTACTTCGTATGATACGGTCCTATCTGTACAAGAATTTCCAGTAGGGATTGCTGGCAGCCACCAGTGGCGGAAGCATTGATATATTGATATGTTGGGTATAACATCTCGAAACCATCAAATGATTATGAGAGACGCCGTAGTGGAGGGCTCCGGGAAATTGCGATCACCTGGAGTTCTTTAACGTGCACCCAAATCTTAGCACACGGGCCCACAACATTTCCGCCTTCATTGGAAATGCAGCCGCCACAGCCGGGATTCGATCCCGCGACCTGCCGGTGAGCAGCTGAGTACCTTAGCCACCAAACCACCACGGCGGGGCTCAGTGGTGGAATCAACCTGACAGAGCCGACCCCAAGAGAGACATACGTTGTTTCCGGCCTATAACTCAGCTATAAAAAAATTGGCAAATCCCACGTATTGTGGGAATAGGTGATATGTAAAGCACAAATGAGGAAAGTTGATATGTCACTTTAAATCAGCACAACGTTAAGATGTGAACACACATTAGGCTGTGCATGACTTACATGTCATTTTTGGACATGTTATATACCTTCGTCGTCTCTTCTCGTCACGTGATACCAAATGTGGTATAAGAGGAGCTAGTGAAACGGCCATCAGCGTTCTATGACTGTACCATGTAGTCATGTTTTATGAAACACATATCATTATTATGATGTTTGAACATGCCAATCACCTTTTTCGTTCATTCACAACACCAAATACCAAATTTGCTACACTTGAAGCTAGTAAAACGGCCACAAACGCGTCATGAGCGTGGTAAGTTGCCATGTTCCTAAATGAAACGCATTCTATGATTATCATGTTTGCACCAGTCATAAACCTCCATCGTCCATTCACTTCCCGTAATGCCAAATTTGGTATATGTGAAGCTAGCGAAACAACCGCCAGCGCAACATTAGCATGGCATGTAGTCATGTTCTTACATGAAACGCATTCGATGATTATCATGTTTGCATCGGTCACATCCCTCTTTACCTATTCACGTCGTGCAATACCCAATTTGGTATATGTAAAGCTAGCGAAACGGCCGCGAGTGCATAATGAGCGAGACATGTAGTCATGTTGTTACATGACACTCACCTAACGGTTATCATGTTTGCAATATTCATATAACTTCGTCATTTATTCACGTACCGTATACCAAATTTGGTATATGTGAAGCTAGCGAAACCATCGCCAGCACACCCTGAGTGTGGCGCGTAGTCATGACTTCATTGCATTGATGTCATGATTTCCGAGTTAGGGTATGTCACTAATGTTCGCCATGCAGGCATGTCATACCATTGTAAACTCCGTGCAAAAACTTCCGACAACTAACACAAGAGACGGTGACGAGCACTGCGCTCGTCCTTGTCTCTTGTTTTGTCGGAAGTTTTTGCGCTGAGAAGTTGAATAATGCGTTACCAACCAGCCCAATCCCGCACTTTAATTCATGCCATACCATACCAGTTTTGCAATATGTCAAAGGAACAAAACCACCGAAGAGCAACAAGACCATAAAAAGTAAATCACGACATTCACGACTCACATGTCATGATTTTGATGGTTTGACTACTCAATTATATTTGTCACACAGTCATGGTATCTCATACTAATTTTGGTATCAATACCATTATCCAAACGGCCAGGAGAGCTAGAAGTTGTAGATAGATAGATAGATAGATAGATAGATAGATAGATAGATAGATAGATAGATAGTTAGATAGATAGATAGATGGATAGACCGATAGATAGATAGATAGATAGATAGATAGATAGATAGATAGATAGACAGACAGACAGACAGACAGACAGACAGATAGATAGACAGATAGATAGATAGATAGATAGATAGATAGATAGATAGATAGATAGATAGATAGATAGATAGATAGATAGATAGATAGATGCGCTCAAAGAAGCCCTAGTTCGCTAAGAAATGCTTTGCATTTAAAAGTGTTAGTAACGCTTGGAGTAAACAATACAACTTTTGCGAAGCGTCGTCCTTTTTCGATATCATTGTATTAAGATTACGCACTAGGCGAACCATCAAGTTTACTATATTGTGTTCACGCAAGAACAAGATATGACGGTGGATGGTTCGGTGGCTATTTAAAATGACCACACATCCCGTCTATTATCAGATGACTCTACGGAGGACGACTATTCTTGCCGCTGTCGGCGTATATAGCGTGAGCCTTCTAGTTAGTTCATTTATTATTGGAAGACTCCACGTAAGATGGAAAAAAAGCATGGCCGCTCAACCTCTTAAATTTAATTCAAAGTTTTATAATCGTTGCCAGATTAGTGTAAACCAGAGATTTATTGAGAAGCCTATAGTAATAACACTTCTCGATAAAAAATATGTAATCGCGCAAAGTTCAAGAAAGGAGCATGTAAATAAAACTTCTGACAACAAATAAAAAAACAAATTTAACATTTTTTGAACTTTCCCCGCCTATTATCTTGCACATCAGACTTCACAAACAATAACATGTGTTGCGTAGTGTGGTTTCACTAGCAGTTACGGCCCGTCAAAAAATATTCCCTTGCGCAAGATTAGACATTTTTAGATCAGACCTCCAGCTTAGTATGAAAGACAGGCCTCTGCTTTAGTTTCTTAAAATGCGAGCAGTGCTGAAATAGCTGTCAACTACACTGGGGACACCAATTTTAAAAAGATTTGGTGATGAGAGTGGCCATAAGTGTGAATTACAGAGCAAGCAAGCGCGAACAGTCCCTGGTACTAGGTGTTAGAAAGGGACGTCGAATAAGGCCTTTGCACAAGACTGAGCATGACATGTTGGTCTAAAGTATGTAGGAAATTTGTGATCGCGTAGGGCTTATCAATTTGGCATAATATTGTAGTAAATCATAACAACAGGGTGACTGGTGCGTGAGGGGTTGACTGGGAAAGAGAACGACGAAGACGGTTTTGTGTTGGATTTTGTTCGAGTGAGTGGCTCTTGTACCTTACATTTGGTGCCAGCGGTGACAACGTTAACCCATATTTACAAGGAGTAAAGCTGCTGCGATGACAGCAACAGTCGGCACTTTACAGATGTACCCTACGGAAGACGAGACGTCGTCGGTGGCCCTGGAACATCCTGTCCTGAAAACGCAGGAAAGCTTGGCACAGGCCACGGGAGCCCCAGCATCATCACACTTCCCGCCAACAGCACCCCATCAGCCTCTTCTGTCAGAGTTTGATGTCCAGGATCCACTAAATCACCTTCAACAGTCAGGCGCTGGTGCCAGTCTACCTATACCTGACTCTGTGCAAGCCCTTGTTTTACAAGGTAAGGCTGACAGACGAGCCCCTATGCAAGATTTCGAAACTCGCTTCGCTACCCACTTAGTCTCTATTGAGGCCAACCTCGCCCAACGTTCCCCGACGACGGACGACGTCACCGACCTACCTGCGTGGCTCTCTGTCATAGAGGAGCAGTCTGGCCTTCAGCAACGTGTGTCTACTGTGGTCGAACGAAATGTGTTTCTGTCAGCTCCGCCTCGGTTTTTCGGAGCACAACTTCCACCACCTACCTTCGATGGCACCACGTCGTGGGTGGCATTTTTGGCCAAGTTCATGTCTGTCACTGCTCTAAACGGCTGGACAGTTCAAAATTAAGCTCAGGCGCTCGTTGTGCCGCTCCTTGGCGCCGCAGTTAAATACCTCGAGTACGTCCCGCAAGTCGTCTGCTCGAACTATGAAGCTCTGAACTTGTTGGCGGACACCTGTTTTGACGGCAGTCATCTGCTTCAGCTCTATGCCACACAAACAAAACACGTCCGGCAATGCCACAGCAACCTTCAAGAGCTCGCTGCTCACGTCGGCAGCTTGTTCCAGAAGGCCTTCTGGTGTTGCCCTACCGCAACCACGGAGCTCATTGCTGCTAATGTCTTTGTTGATGCCATGAATAACATAAGTGTCCAGCACTTCATCCACCTCGCTCGTCCGGTTGACGTACGATCAGTTTTAGCTGTCGCTCTTGAGGCGGAGATACAAGAACACTCAAATGCAGCTGAGAATCCATACCGGAGGCAACCCTACAAGGACGCGCCATCCTGGACCCGGCTATTGGCTTACTCGACTGCACAATCCAACAGTGGTACTCCGGTGCTGCTACTGCCACGATGTTGGGCATTTTGCTCGGAACTTCCCTCGGGTGACTGAGTCACTGACAAACTCAGTTCTTTTTTTGAAGTTTTTTTCGGGAAACTACAATGCGGGCCATCTAGGGCAGGATCCCGCATGATGGCTGAAGCCCCTCTTCTTTCACTTGACCCCTTCATCGAGATGCCAACTCTGGCGGTGAAGCTTGGAGATCCACCGCAGCACGTTGAGGCACTGGTGGACAAAGGGGCCGCATTCAGTTATTTAGTGATGAGTTTTATGTCTGAAAGGTTTTCGGTGAGACCTGCGCTGGCCAATCGACCCCATCTCGTCCTAGCTGACGAAGCCGCTCTACCTACTCTCGGCGAAGTCTGCCTGAATGTGTGTGTGCTTAGAAAGACAGTGAGACAGCGGTTCCTTGTTGTCCTTAACCTGTGTTGCGAGTGATCTTAGGCTGTGATTGGTGCGATGAGTTTGCCATTAGTTTGCAGTGTAACGGCACTGATTCTACCATTCAACTGCCATCTACCACTTCGACACCGATTCGAGCAAGTGTTGAAACCTTCAGTAAAGCTTTCTCTTGGCAGTCGTATTTCCCGTGGAGGAATGTCATTTACAGAACTTTTGACAAAGCGCGCTCCGTCCTCGCTGACAACTACCGCATGATGAAATGTGTGATTATTGAATTTTCTTCGAAAGTTGTCATTCTAACAACGGGCACGAATACGGCCGGGGGTACAAACAGAAGTGAACAACCTGAAATTGTAAAACTATTCCTGTTTTTCAATCTTCTGATAACGGCAACCTATGTTCCCATTCCTTTGTCGTCTGCTGCTTGGGTTCCTGTTTACAGCCCCGACAAGTCCTTTGTTGACAAGGAAATTCTTGATTCTTGTAGAAAGTATCACTTGTTCCCGGCCTGGAGGCGAATTTGCAATGCCATAGGCCCTCCATCGCTGTTCTGGCAAAACCTTTGCAGTGCTTCTCTTCAACCTGTCTGACAGTATCCAGTGCGTGCCGTCAGGCACAGTCCTGGGTACCTGTACCTACCTTGATGCACCGTCTGTCGTAGCAGTAGTACAGCTCCTAGAACCTTCGCCACCACCTGCATCGGCTTCAGAGTAGAATGAACTTAACTTGAACCCCAACGTGACTCTGTCACAGAAAGCTGAGAGTCAAGCACTTCTACGAAAATTCCGTGACTGCGTGGCAATGTCTCCGAGTGAGATCGGCCACACTCCAGTAGTGCAGCACAGAATCAACACCGGCTCTGAAGTACCTGTTCGGCATCGCCCGCGTCGAGTCTCTGCCTCTGAAGGCACAGAAATCACTAAGCAAGTGGATTAAATGCTTAAGCATGGTATCATACCGCGCTTGTCAAGTCCGTGGTCGTCCCCCGTAGTTCTTGTGAGAAAGGGAAACGGCACGATACGTTTTTATGTTCACTATCGATGGCTAAATACTGTCTCCAAGCCTGACGTGTCTCCGCTTCCTCGTGTTGATGATGCCCTTGACCACCTGCATGGTGCCCATTTTTTTCACTACGCTGGATCTTCTTTCTGGCTATTGGCAGATAGAACTAGACCCGAATGACGCTGAGAAGACCGCCTTTATAACTCGGGATGGCCTCTACCAGTTTAACTGCCTGCCATTTGGTCTCTCGAATGCTCCTGCTACATTTCAGTGATTAATGGACCGGGTTCTTGGGCATCCCAAATGGTCGATAGCGTTGGTCTCTTTGGACTACATAATTGTCTATGATCCCACGTTTCCCGAACACCTCAGGCGTTTGGAACTGGTCTTGCGTGCTCTCCAAGACGCTCGCCTTCGCATTAAACCTTCCAAGTGCTTTTTCTGCTTTTCAAAGTTAGCTACTTCAGGCACGTAGTCGGAGCCAAAGGCATCAGCCCTGATCCCACGAAGCTCCAAGCCAATGCCTCTATTTCGCCTCCCACCACGGCTAAGCAGCGTAAAAGTTTCTTTGCTTCGCTTCATGCTTCAGACGTTTTGTCCGTGACTTTACTTCTCGCGCATTACCTCTCAATGAACTACTGAAGAAAGAAGTTCGCTGGAAATGGGGACTCGATCAAGAAGCTGCCTTCTGTCACCTCAAGACTGCCCTTCAAGCACCACCGACGCTCGCACACCATGACGAGAATGACGCGACGATTCTACACACCAATGCCAGGGGTCTTGGCCTCGGAGCTGTTCTCTTGCAAGTTAACGAGGACGGGCTCGAGAGACCAGTCGCTTATGCTAGTCGGCGGCTCAGTGAACCAATGAGTCGATAGCGCGCCTCTGAACTTCACGGCTTCGCGGTAGTTTGGGCAGTAAAAAATTTCGTCCATACGTTTACGGTAAAAGCTTCACAGTCGTTACCGACAACGTCGCCTTTCACTGGCTTCAAACAAAAAAAGACCTCAATGCTAGGTTCGCAAGGTGGGCTCTTAAACTGCAAGAGTACAACTTTATATTGTCCATCGCAGCGGCGCTCGCCATCAAGATGCTGACTACCTTTTTCGTCACCCGACCGCTTTCAGCGACATCTCCCCAGCCTCTGTCATGCTTAATTTACGAACTACACAGCTACAAGAAGCAGAAATTGTCGATAGAATCCGACGACTATCTAGGTAAGTACGCACTCCCAAGCGTCGTCGTGAAAGTCTTTCTGCGTCGTAGGTCGTCCGTGAGAGAATTCTTTATCACCGAAATTATCGAAATGGGTCGTGCGTGCCTGTTGTGCCGGTAGCCATGCGACAATTGGTGCTATTCATGTGCCATGACTCTTCGACTTCCGTTCACCTCGGGCTGCACAAGACGCTGGCACGCATCAAAGAGATGTTTGGGTCGTGGCGCATGCACAGTGACATTTCCTGCTACGTTTTGTCGTGCACAGTATGTGAAGCACAGAAGGCTACCACAAATCCGCAACCGGTCCCCATGAAACCCATCCCTCCTCCTGAAACCCCTTTTGAGATTCTTGGACTTGATCATAAGAGAACATTTCTACGCACGTCACGCGGCAACAAGTTCCTCATCGTTTCCACGGACTATCTAATGAAGTGGACCGAAGTCAGAGCCCTCCCTGACTCTTCAAATCGGCACGTCCTCACGTTCATCAATGAGTGTTTCATTTTTCGATACGGCACGCCGCGCTTGCTCATCACTGATCGGGGCGCGGCCTCCACGTCCCGCGCATTCAGAAACCTACTGAGCGGCCATAGAATTCGGCATGCCACGGCCACTCCTAAGAACCCACAAACAAATGGTCTGGAGGAACGTACAAACCGTACCATAACGGACCCACTGTCTTGATACGTGAGTCCCAGTCATAAGAACTGAGACGAATACGTCGCTGCAGCTTTCTTCGCCCTCAATGCGTCACAGCAGGAATTCACACGGGAGTCACCATTCAAGCTTGTTTATGAAAGGACGCCAAGACTTCCACAAGAGAGCTTCTTTAGTTTGAACACAACAACGCAAAACCATCTGCATGACACCGGTACTTCGGAGCTTCTTAGGAAGGCTTGCTTTAGAGCACACCTCGCATTAGCGCATCGTCCAGCGAAATTCCCCTCGCCTTCCAACGAGAACCACACCCCTTTCAAACCAGGAGACCTAGTGCTGGTTCGACGCACCCAGCGTGTTCCACAGCGTTGCCAGGAGTCTTTTCCCCGGTATACCGGCCCATTTTGCATGGTGAATGCCTTAGGCATTGTTACTTTCCGCCTGGAAGTTATTCCCGAACTGGGTACCAAAAGCAGAAACCGTGTTTATCCCGCCCATGCAAGCCAGTTGAAACTTCAAGTGCCAGGTGATTTCTGTATTAAGGCCTCTTGTTTTCTAGCTCAGACTCCAAGGGAAAAGGCAGCGAATGTGGTGGATCATAACAAAAGCCACGGGGTGGCAGGCACGTGAGGGGTTGACCGGGAAAGAAAACGACGAAGACAGCGTTATGTTGGCTTTTTTTCGAGTGAGTGGCTCTTTTGCATTACAATATTGTATTGAGAAGTTATGCCTCGTCACTGGATATCAGCAGTGGTAAACGTGGTAGTGAATGGTTAAAAATCTGTGTAGACTCGTGGGGTTCATTCAGCCACTGGGGCATCAAGCTGTGACGTACTAGTAGAAACTGTTCGAAAATTACGTGCCCTGGAAATGAACTTCTTGTGCCTCGAATGGTAGTCTGCGCAACAATTTTGCTAGGAGCTATACTTTGCCGTCGTGAAACGCACAGCAGCAGAGCAAAGCATGAGCACTATTGAAGCCAAATGAAGCATCTGCAACGGACTGTGCGCACAGCCAATATAAGTTGTCTGCTGCCGGAATTTGAGATAGGCAGGTGCACCCGTTTGTCTATAGTTTGGTGCTTGTTCCCTATATTTCTTTCTGTTCTTTTAAACCCTCCTTCCCCCCCCCCCTCCTATAATGCACTGCGCCGTGGCGCCCCTGAAGCAGACAGAAATTAGATGCCTTTTTCTTCCTCCTTACAACCATTCACCACTGTTCTCTATATTTGGCTCCTGGAGCACCACCTCTATGATTTTCACTCTGATCAATTCGTGCAGTGCAGTTTCTCTGGCTAAAGCGGCTGTCACCTGGTGCGGAAAGCGAGCGCTCGCAGCTTCCTGACAAGAGTTTTCATGCTGCTTTCCACTGAAGGAACGTCGTCAAACATCAACTTCTAAATCGGCGCCTCGAAGTGTTTCTCGCTCGGGCACCGAATGCGGTCAGCCACCTTGAGCTGCAGACAGCGAGCTAGAGAACGTAGCCAATTGCTTCTCTCTACACACCAAAGAACGTGCGTAGGAATCCTGCCGTCCTCACGTTGGATCAGCCTCCTCGGGGCTTTTTCGCTTAGTAGGTATTTTAGACGTGCTTCGCTCGTGTTTACTTTGAACACACAAAAAGCGCAAAAAATGTCTGCTACATCTTCAAGGTTAACAGTGCGTGCCTACTATGTGAGCAAAAAGCGGATAGAATAGCTGTACTCTGAAGCGTGGAAGTTACCACCAGCTGTGTCGAAATATATTCGTGTGAGGACACGAAAACGAGCCCTCTTTGCCCCGGAACACTCTGGATTGTGTGCGCTTGCTTGCTCGTTAATCCAGCAGTCATGACTATTCCCGTGACCAAATCATTTCGAAATTTGCGTTCCCAGTGCAGTAGAGTGCTATTTCAGTGCTGCCTTGCCTTTCAAGAAACAAATTTATAGGCCTGCATTCCATACTTGGCAGGCAGGAAGTACGATCTACCATTGCCTATCTTTGCGCAATGGGATTTTGGACGGGTCTTAACTGCAGGTGAAGCTCGATTTTGTCCTATATTTTCTCGATTATGAAAGCTGATGTGCAAGACAATAGGTACCAGAATATTGAAGAAATATCAAAAATGCCTTTTTTATTCTCGTCAGAAGTTTGCCTTCTAATATCTTATCTATATGCTAGAGGAATCATGTGTTTCGTTTGAAGAGTGTTTTATTAAAAACATTGTAGTTTTATATAAAAACATAGTGAGAAAGCATTGCTGAATTTCCACCATTCCGTCGTAAGCACTTTTTGAAGAATCCCTGCGAAGTGTCGAAAAACAATTTCTAGGTCGATATTGATTTTTTTATAAAAATATCTAACCAACTAGTGAAAAGAAAGATAGGTGAGGTTTAGCAAAAATAAGCATATATTTAGCTGAACAAATTTGAAGTACGTAGCAATAATGCATTATGTGTTATTCATTGCCAAAGTCGGAGAAAGCAGCAGAGCAGGTATGCTAGGCCTCTTTGTATTCATTTACTGGGTTTAATTTTTTTTCAAGCAAAACCAATCGGAGATCTTTTCTTACACTCAGCAGGCAAAAGTGTATAAAGCTTTGAAAGAAATTCAAAAGGTTGACTGGCCATGCTTTTTTAGCTTACGTGTATTCAGCCCATTTTCAGGCAACAAGGTCACTTAAATAAAGAATTCCGCATTTCCCAGTATTTCTTCACCGTCCTAACTACGTGACAGTTTTGATGAAATTTTTGACGTCACGCCATGCATGTCTAATCTGAATATTTTCATTGATTTTTTTACACGTGTGCTGTTTCTTTCTTTTGCTGATTATGTACTAGTATTAAAATGGTACAAGCACGACTAACTTACAATTTAGCCTGTTTTACACACCAGGGTGACAGAGAGACTGTTAGTGTCAAATTATCTTGCCGGAAACGGCATCACTTTTGCCGCGCAATAGAAATAACCAGGCTATAGACTTCATTGGGCTGCTAAACAATGGTCTAGTATATATTAACATTGTAGTGTTACGAACAAAACTAAACCAAGCCGTGAAACAGGATACCCTTCAAAGGACAAACTTCCGTCCGCTGAAAGAAGTAACATCGGAAGTGCTGTGACAGTGGCAAGCACAGAATTAGGCCGTCGGTAATCTCATCGTCGGCTAAACTTCGTCTTTCATAATCATTGTCGAAATTTTCAGTGCTGTAACAGGAGCTTGCATTCCCTCTAAAACATAGCAGCGTGCCAAGTGTCGTGCCTGCAATCTTAAAAATTGTTTCAAACAATCAACCAGTTTTGGTGCAAACGCGTTAGAACATTAAGGAAACTTATTGGTAAGCAATAATTAGGTGTGGTTGTACGATTACATCTGCCGTTGTTGGGTGCATATTCACTCAGAGGGTTCAGAGTATAATACTCATGTAAAAAATGCCTCAGACATAATGCCGTAGCATGGGTATGGCGTAGCGTGCAGTTTCTTCAATTTCCTAGCAAGTTAGAGGCGCCGCGCGCTTTTCTTTTGGAATTTCGATGTGATAGGTTCTCACCCGCAGAACAGTAGATCCGGCTTGGCTCTATTTGTGGATCTCGTAAAAGTACTGGTAACATTGGTGCCAAAAAAATAGGAGCATTGTGAAAACATTCCTCTATTTCAATATTGATGCACCGAAGCATAATACTGAACGATCTCATACAAGACAAATCTGTCATATTAAAAAGATTTTGCTTGGTGTAGTACGAAGTACTGGTTTGACGAACTCTAGCTTTCTTTTTTGTTTTTGAAGGTGAGACTGCCAGAAAAGTTTATCAAAGTATTATATACATTCCAGCAATAGATGTCTCATTTATTAGCGTTTTTCATGACATTAGCTGCGCTTTCGATTCCGACGTCCTGGTGTATTCCTACCACTTATGAAAACTTTTTCTACAGGTCTTCGAAATGCATACTGCCGAGGAGTAACGCTCCAAAATTAATTGTAACAAATATCCTCGTGAAATATTATAACTGATATTTTGCAGAGAGAAGTTGCAATGCGGAGAACATCTTACCACTGGTTCCACTAAGCATATAAAATAAATGTGTTGAAATAAAATTTGCCCTCGACTCTCCAGGTAATAACAGCGTGTCTGTTTAATGCCCTGGCCCGTTACGCATACTCTCGCATTTATGGACTGTTATGCACACTTTTATCTCGCCATCGTCTTAGGATGTAACAATCCATCACAGCTTCGAAAGGACGACCATACAGGTAAGAGCAAAGCTCGATGATCTCCCATACGACAGCGAGGTATTCTTTTTGTGTGGTTGAGCTATTCGCCTTGGCGCGGAACAGCCAACGACTTGCACAGGCTATTACTCTCTCCTCTCCGTGTTGATGCTGGATGAGCACTGAGCCAAGGCCAACGTTACTGGCGTCAGTATGAATTTATGTATCAGCATCATCATCAAAACGTGCAAAAACGGGTTAGTTCACATGCGTCTTCGTAGATCGGCAAAATCAGCTATCCCAGAAAAAGGGTGTATCATCTGTTGTATTATGAGTCAATAACTCCGCTATTTTTGAGAAGCGTCTAATAAATCGCCGATAATAAGCTTAGAAGCCCAGTAAGCGTCTGCTAGCCTTTTTATCGGTAGGAACTGGATTTGTGACCACAGTGTTAAGCTTCACAAGATCGGGCTGAACACCTCTGGCGCTCACTACATGGCTAAAAAACTTGAGGTATTTGTAACCTATGAGGCACTTTTTTTTGTTTGAATGTGTGATCGGCTAATAGAATGGCCTCTAGCACACTTCGTAGGCGGTGAAAAGTGATATTTTTCGTATGGCTGCGAAAATAGAGCCACATCATCGAGGCGGACGAAACAAGTCTGCCATTTCAGCCTAGTGATTGCACCTTTCGCTGGAAAGTTGCCGGTGCTGAAATAAGCCAAAAGGAAGGACCCGAAATTCGTGGCGCTCATTATGGCGGTCTCGTTCATTCACTTCAGTACACACACACACACACACACACACACACACACACACACACACACATATATATATATATATATATATATATATATATATATATATATATATATATATATATATATATATATATATTGTCATGAACAATATAGACGCTGGCGCTTTTCGCGCGCAGATGCTAGAGTAAGGAGGAGGAAGACGAAGTCAGAATAAAAACAGCTGGCCCAGGATCGGGTGTTGTCTCTTGTTCTCTGTCTCGTTCATCATACTGGCGCAGTCGACGAAGAAGAAGTCTTACGATTGGCTTTGTCATGCAGGACAGCCGCAATAAGCACCGCTTGAGGACGCCGTCAAGGCCTCCTCGGCAGCTGTTCACCTGCCGCCACTGCCACCACCGTTTGGGGACGGCATCAAGGCTTCCTCGGCGGCTGCCGTACACGTTACCGGTACCATTTCACAAGGACACCATCCACGCGTCCTTGGCTATGGATTCTGCCGTCAGTGCAAGCCGACAAGTGAGCCCTGTGCGGGAAGCCAGAGGGCTCTGCGGGAAGCCAGAGGGTTCGTGGTTCGTTAGCAGTGCGAATCTCCTTCGAGGAACGCCGTTCACGCTTCCTTGGCTATTGGGTCCCACACGCCGCTACAGCTACCCTTCAAACCACCAGTGGACGGTGTCCAGGCCTCCCCTGTGTTTATAGGACATGACCTTATTGACACCCTGCCACCATTTCGCGGCAGGAATCCACACCGGCTACTGTCCTTTGGGAATGCCGCTCACGCTTTCCATGGTCTACATTCCCGTTGCCGCACTCTTTCAACATACGAGCTGCCAGGGAACGCCGTCCAGGCTTCTCTGCTCGTCAACCTCACCGGCGTGAGTGCTGCAACCGCTACTCATTCGAAGACTGCGATCACCAACACTTCGGACTTCACACACGACAGCGCCGCGAACCTCTGGCGTACCATCGCGCTACTCTACGTCAAGACTGACGAACTGACAGCGTCAATCTCCAAGCGAGCTCCTACAATGTTGCCAGAATTGCGTGCCACTAACGCCGTGTTGGACGTAGCTGCCTCGCCCGACCTTGAAGCAAGACCATTGGAGCAACGCAGACACCTTTGGGGCACCCTCTTGCAGCTCTCAGACCAGCTTGACGGCGTTACCTCAGTGATATCCACATTCTCTCGTGCCGCCCCACCAACACCGTCCACCTACGAACTGCCGTAATTCGACGTGGTCCAAAACAACACGGACAGCTGGGTGGCAACCGTCAAGGCGCTAGCAATGTGCGAGGCCTGGACGGAATCTTAGAAATGGACCGCGGCTGTACACCGTCTTCGGGAAGGTGCAGTGGCGTGGCACCGGTATGAAGGCTGGAAGCAGCAGTCATGGGCGGAGTGGAGCTGCAAGCTCATAGCTGCTTTCGGTCGTAATCCTTACCACCTCTCCTCCACCACCCCGTCCAACCTGGCCGGTATCGAGGAGCAAGCTCTAGAGGCTTTCCACCTCGAGGCTTGAGCTGTGCGCTGCAGCTTACCACACGAGAAGTTCCCGAAGCAAATTCACTGCGGCCAGAGGCCTCTACCTGAAGCAAGATCACTGCGGCCAGATGCCGCTACTGAAGTCGGACCTCTTGAAGGGCGTTGCTTCAACAAAACAGCCGCAGAGAATCATCTCGACTATGCTGCATTGCCCTTCACCGACGCAACCCCATTCCCACACCGAGCTGAAGTGGAGCAACACCTTGAAAGTTCTTTGGAGCCCTCCAGCCACGTGGCAGAAAGCTTCTCCGCCTGTCCTACGAATGACGTCAGACGCAGGGGCGACACGCCACTGCTGCTCTCAGTACCCGAGCTGGTACACGATGCCATCATGTCAGTGGAAGAGGCTGATACCAGTCCTCATACAGCTCAGTTAGAGAAGCCAGCCCGAATATCATCTTTACTGAGGCAAGTGGAGACACCAGCATCGCCTATGCTTGAACCGCCTACGGTGATAGCGCCGGTAGAGCCTGTAGCGAGAGAGGAAGACGGGACGGCAGCCAACGTGGTCGTTTCGTTCTCTCGCCACTTTATTTCACGCCTGAAACGGAGCCGCATGGCTTTCCACGTCCGACACACCAAGTGCGCTACCTCGTTCTAATCGTCGCGCAGCTCGAGCTAGCATCAGCTGCGCGAGAGGCGCGGCGCGGTGATTGAGAAAATGATGATGGTGATGATGGCACTACAAGGCTCCTAGCGCTTTGCGCGGTTTGAAGTCATATGAAAGCCATAAAGTGTTCATTTGGCAAATCCAGGTTGTGAACGTTCATAGGCCATCTGTAAGCAGTGCGTCTCCGGTGGGCCACTCTGGAAGAAGCGCAAGGGACGAAGAAGGAAGTACCGGGTCACTGTTGTTGTCGACAAGCGAGTCTCACGATGACCTGGTCGGACAGGCCGAGAGTGGACGGTGTGTCGCGAGGTCATGCTGCTAACGTCGGCAGAGGGTCGGCAGTGCGGGTTTTGACGTTGGGGTAGACGCAACACAGACCTCAAAGTCGAGTGGCGTCTGACTTGCCGGTATAGATAGACGTGCCGACGCACGCAGGAACGTGTTCTAACAATGCCGCCAAGTGTACGGTGGGTAGTCGGGTACACGACTAGTGGTGGGACATTGCGTCGGATAGGCCGAGTAGGCGCTTGCGCCGTCTTCAGGGCTGTGACTGCAACTCGTGGCTGCGTAGCAGGGTGGCTCAAAAGTTGCCGCAATGTGTGACGCCAAGCACGTTGTCGTCGCCGATGTAGGGTAATGGGTGGTAGACACGTAGCGAGAGAGGAAGACGGGACGGCGGCCAACGTGGTCGTGTAGTTCTCTCACCACTTTATTCCACGCCTGAAACGGAGCCGCGTGGCTTTCCACGTCCGACACACCAAGTGCGCTAGCTTGTTCTAATCCTCGCGCAGCTCAAGCTAGCATCAGCTGCGCGAGAGGCGCGGCGCGGTGATTGAGAAAATGATGATAGTGATGATAGCACTACAGGCCCAAGGTAACCACTGCGGGTGTCACTGACCAAGATCATGAGGAGAAAGTTGGCGCTCAAGATGCAGACAGCAACCAGTCTCGACCTCCCGATAGAGTTGTGGAAGACACGGGTACCCAGTTTCAGCGTGGCCAAGGCCGACCTCCGAGATGCAGCCACTATATAGACCGCCAGATCTACCTTTGGCAGATACCGGGACCAAATCGCGGCCGAGAGCGTCGGCCACAACGGGGCAGCCAGTGCCGGTCGCCTGAGTCCACAGCACTTTTTCAAAAGAAATCGTGGCGTGCAAAAGAGCGACCAGCTCGAGGCAGCCAGTGCCGTCCACCAGAAACTTTGCCGCCAGCTCCGCGCGCGCGCAGTCATGGCCGAGTGTCATGACCAAGAAAGACGCTGGCGCTTCGGCGCGTGGATAGCTAGTGCAAGGAGGAGGAAGACGTAAGATTAAGAACAGCTGGCCCAGGATCGAGTGTTGTCTCTTGTTCTCTGTCTCGCTCGTCACAATATATATATATATATATATATGTATATATATATATATATATATATATATATATATATATATATATATATATATATATATATATATATATATATATATATATATAAATATATATATATATTCAGCAGGAGAGTTAGCGAGTCCTGTGCGTATAAGAAAGAAGCTTGCCGCGTTTCCACGTGCTTCGCGGCAAATGACATCGAAAGATGATTGTTGTCTTGTTGCTGGCGGAAAAGGACTTTGTGCTAGAGTATGAGGACTGAGCTGCAGGGAGGATTGACCTTCAGCTACACCACATCAAAGAACTAGCTGTCCGAACTTCGAGTCTAGTCAGGTCCGACGTTGAGTTGCCAAATAACTCTTCTCTGCCGGCCCCACCGCGTTGTCTTAGTGACTAAGGTACTCGGTTGCTGCCCCACAGGTCACGGGATGGAATCCCGGCTGCGGCGGCTGCATTTCCTATGGAGGCGGGAATATTGTAGGCCCGTTGGCTCAGGTTTTGGTGAATGTTAAATAACCCGAGGTGGCCGAAATTTTCAGAGCCCTCCACTGCGGCGTCTCTCATAAGCATATCGTGGTTTTGGGAGGTTAAACCCTACATATTATTCAATTGTCTCGTCTTGTGCGTATGCGGTATTCTAGGCGGAGCCTAAAGAACACTGATTCTTCAGTAATTATTTATCGATGTATTTTCTGATGCGCCCTATATATGTTTCATCATTGGTTCTTCATCAATATATCTCACGGGTATGAACGCAGCCAACAGTTCAAGATGGCTGTGCGCGCAGCAAGTACTCACTTTCTGGCCGGGTGCTTGAATAGTGTGACAGAATGTATACGCTGACGACATCGTATTTTTCGCTACAGCTACAGACATACATACACTATATGAGATGCTATAGTTTTATCTGAATGCTCTGGACACATGGTTAGACGATATTATTCTATCTGTAACATCAGGAAAAGTGCAATAGTAGTTTTTCCTTTGAGTGTTCCAGTGCAGATTTCCATACTTTAGAGACAGTATTTTATTCCACAAGTGAAATCAATTAAATACTCATAATTGACTTATACTGAAAACCTAAATTAGAGTCCGCATATAGAAAATATGGCAGCTAAAGGAGCACGAGCGCTTGGAATGCTTCGTAAGCTCAGCAATAGACGTTCTGGTTTACGTCCTCATGGGCTGGTCATGATATATTTTATGTATATTCGCCCAATGTTGGAGTTTGGCTGTGTCTTGTTTTCTGGAGCACTCGCCTACAAAATGAGACCACTTGTACTACTACATTGTATGTCTTGGGCTCTCTAAATTTGTGGCAATTATAGTTTTATATACCAAAGCGCGCCTGCCTTCTCCTCGTGCTAGGTTTCAAATACTAGCAGTTCGTACCTCCCAAAAGTATATACATCTCCACAGAGGAGGTTGCAATATCTTTTCATTATTGAGCCGAAGTACTTCTTAACCAACAGGGGTCTACATTAAAGCGTCCACAAGTAATCGTCGTACAGAAGCTCTTGGAAACATTACAAGTTAACCTTTGTGAATTAAGGGTACTAGGAACAACTATTCAAACAATGAAAATAGAATTTGACAATATATTCCTAATAGCAGGAAAAATCTTCCCAGTAGATACCTAAATAATATTTTGAAAGACCACCTGGCAAGATTGAACATAAAGATTGTAATAGCGACTGATGCTTCAGTTCGCGAAGAGAAGGCAGGAGTTGCAATTGCATCTTCAGTGTTAGATTTGCCTTTTTCAATTCATTTACGCGATTTTACACCTATTTATATAGCGGAATTACTTGCGCAACACTTAGCATTATGAAAATTACCGCAATCAATAACAGATGCTAATATTCTTTCAGACTGCCTGTCTGTGTGTAGTTCTTTGACTGCGCCTAATATGTCCAATGTTTTAAAAGTATTTTACGCCCTTGCCCCGAGACATTTAGGACTCATTCGCTTCGCGTGGATACCAAGGCGTATATATTTAACCTTCAATTTTCATGATGATGCACTCAAAGTCGCCTCTCACTATTATCCCATAAATTCTATATTGCCGACGCTAGCATTTATTGCCGTGGCACGCTTTGAAAAGTTTTTCATATGAGATCACTTTGAAAAATCTCACTTGGCAACATCTAATTCTTCTAATCTTAAGTACCCCTAGAAAAATCGGTGGTACTCCTCTAGAATGGCAGAGATATCAATTACAAAACTACGATGCCTTGTCCCTCGCCCTTGAATTTTTGTCTACACAGATCTGGTCTGACACAGTCTCCAATATTCCTCCACTACAACGAGAGTCAACACCTTCATCATCTTAACTTGGAAGTTGTATAGAAATAAAAAAGAGACTGTTAGAAGAACCTCTCTGTAGGTTGGCTCTAATTTTATCCCTTCGGGTGGTCCTTTTCTCTAGAGCAACTGAAGATAGATTTAGGCAGAGGAACGTTTGCGAGGCCATATGCGATTTTCTAAAGGCAGCAAAACGAATAGAATGATAGGCTGATGCACAATTTCACTTTATTTCAAACCGTTACAGCTTGTTCGTTTTTAATACCTGTATTTATTTCAATTCTAATTGATCGTTTATTAATGGGTTCTTTGTTTAAACGTTTTTATCTAAATATCCCGGCTGGTAAAACAATTCAATCTCAAAAATGAGGCACCGTCCATTTCATGGCCCATCTTCTGTGGTGGGTTGTGCCAGGACTTTGAGGACCAACCAACTAACTGACCGACCAATTGCTTCTCTCTACACGCCAAGCACGTGCGTAGGAATCCTGCAGTGCCGAAGTTAGATCAGCCACCTCGGGGTGTTTTTGCTTAGTAGGTATTGTAGACGTGCTTTGTTCGCCTTTACTTTGAACGCACAAAAAGCGCAAAGAATTTCTGCTACATCTGCAAGGTTTACAGTGCGTGCCTGCTATGCGAGCAAAAAGCGGATAGAATCGGTATCCTCTGAAGCATGCAAGTTTCCCTGGCTGTATCGAAATATATTCGTGTGAGGACACGAAAACGAGCCATCTTTGCCTCGGAACACTCTGGTCTGTGCGCGCTTTCTTGCTCGTTAATCAAGCAGTATTGACTATTCCCGTGACCAAATCGATTCGAATTTTACGCTCCCAGCGAAGTAGAGTGCTGTTTCAGTGCTGCCTTGCCTTTTAAGAAACAAAAGTATAGGCCTGCATTTCATACTGGGCGGGGCAGGAAGGCCGATCTACGATTGCCTATCTTTGTGCAATGTGTTATTGGACGGGTCTTAACTGCAAGTGAAGCTCTATTATGCCCCATAATTTCTTGTATATGAAAGCTGATGTGCAAGACAATAAGTAGGAAAAGTTGAAGCAATATGAAAATTGTTTTTTTGACTCTCGTCAGAAGTTTGCCTTGTATTATCTATTCTAGATGTTAAAGAAATTATGGCTTTTGATTGAACAGTGTTTTAATATAAGCAGTGTAGTTTTATATATAAACATAGTGAGAAAGCATTGCGGAATTTCCAACATTCAGACGTAAGCACTTTGTGAAAAATAGCCTGCGAAGTTTTGAAAAAAACATTTTCTAGGTCGATTTTGAGTTTTATAATAAAAATATCACCACCCAGAGGAAAGAAAGATAGGTGAGGTTTAGCGAAAATACGCATATATTACGCTGAATAAATTTGAAATACGTAGCAATAATGCATTATGTGTAATTCATTGCCAAAATCGGAGAAAGAAGCAGATCAGGTATTCTAGGCCTCTTTGTATTCATTTACTATGTTTAAATTTTTTTTCAAACAAAACCAATCGGGGATCTTTTCTTACACTCAGCAGGCAAAAGTGTATAAAGCTTTGAAAGAAAGTCAAAAGGTTGACTGGCCATGTTTTTTTTTTGATCTTACGTGGATTCAGCCCATTTTCAGGCAACAAGGTCACTTGAATAAATATTTTCGTATTTCCCAGTATTTCTTCACCGTCCTAAGTACGTGACAGTTTTGATGAAATTTTTCGACGTCACGCCATGCATGTCTAATCTGAATATTTTCATTGATATTTTATACATGTGCTATTTCTTTCACTTTCTGATTATGTACTAGTATTAAAAATGGTACAAGCACGACTAACTTACAATTTAGCCTGGTATACACACCAGGGTGACAGAGAGACTGTTAGTGTCAAATTGTCTTGCCGCGAACTGCATCACTTTTGCCGCGTAATAGAAATAACCAGGCTATAGACTTCATTGGGCTGCTAAACATTGATCTATTATATCTTAACATTGTAGTGACTACGAACAAAACTAAACCCAGCCAGGAAATATGATACCCTTCAAAGGACAAACTACCATCCACTGAAAAAAGTAACATTGAAAGTGCTGTGACAGTGGCAAGCACAGAATTAGGCCGTCGGTAATCTCATCGTCAGCAAAACTTCGTCTTTCGTAATCATTGTCGAAAATTCCAGTGCTATCACGGGAGTTTGCATCCCCTCTAAAATAAAGCAGCGTGCTCATTGTCATGCCTACAATCTTAAGAATTGTTTAAAAAAATCAACGAGTTTCGGTTGAAGCAGCGTCAGAACATTCAAGAAACTAATCGCCGATCAGGAATTAAGTATGGTTGTACGATTACATCTGTCGTTATTGGGTACAAATTCACTCAGAGGATTCAGGGTAAGATACACTTGTAAAACATGCCTCAGACATAATGTCGTAGCATGGGTATGGCGTAGCGTGCAGTTTCTTCGATTTCGTGGCAATTTAAGGAAGCCACGTGCATTTCTTTTAGAATTTTGATGTGATAGGTTCTCACTCGCAGAACGGTAGATCCCGCTTGGCGCTATTTGCGGATCCCGTGAAAGTACGGGTAAGATTGATGCCAAATAAAATGGAAGCATTGTAAACAATTTTCTACATTTTAATAATGACGCATCCAAGCATAATACTGGACGTTCTAAGACAAGACAGATGTATCATATTAAGAGGCTTTCGCTTGGCGTAGTACCAAGTACTGTTATAATGACCTCTAGATTTTTTTTGTTTTTGAAGGCGCTACTGCCAGAAAAATTTATCAAATGATTATAAACATTCTAGCAATAGATGTCTCACTTATTAGCTTTTTCATGACATTAGCTGCGCTTTCGATTCCGACGTCCTGGTGTATTCCTACCACTTATTAAAACTCTTTCTACAGGTCTTCGAAATGCATACTGCCGAGGAGTAACGCTCCAAAATTAATTGTAACAAATATCCTCGTAAAACATCATAACTGATATTTTGCACCGAGGAGTTGTAATGCGCAGAACATCTTTGCACTGGTTCCGCTAAACTTATAAAATAAATATGTAAAATCAAGTTTGCCTTGCAACTCTCCAGTAATTACCAGCGTGTCTGTTTAATGCCCTGGCCCGTTACGCATACTCTCGCATTTATGGGCTGTTAAGCACACTCTCATCTCGCCAACAACATAGGATGTAACAATCCATCACAGCTTCGAAAGGACGACCATACAGGTAAGAGGAAAACTTGATTATCCCCCATACGACAGTGAGGTATTTTTTTTGTGTGGTCGAGCTATTCGCCTCGGCGAGGAACAGCCAACGACTCGCACAGGCTATTGCTCTCTCCTCTCCGTGATGATGCTGGATGCGAACTGAGTCTAGGTCAATGTTACTGGCGTCGGTATGAAATCATGTATCAGAATCATCGTCAAAACGTGCAATAATGGGTTAGTTTGCATGCGTCGTCGTAGATCGGCATAAGCTATCCCTGAAAAACGCAGTGTCGTCTCTTGAAGGATGAGTCAATAATTCCGCTATTATTGAGAAGCATCTAATAAATTGCCGATAATAAGCGTAGAAGCCCAGAAAGCGTCGGCCATTCGTTTTATCGGTAGGAACTGGAATTGTGGCCACAGTCTTAAGCTTCTTAAGATCGGGCCAAACACCTCTGGCGCTCACTGCATGGCTGAAAAGCTTGAGGTATATGTAACCTAAGAAGCACTGTTTTGTTTGAGTGTGTGATCAGCCGATTGAATAGCCTCTAGCACAATACGTAGATGGTGAAGACATGTTCTTCGTATGTTTCTGAAAATAGATGCACGTCATCGAGGTGAACGAGACACGTCTGCCATTTCAGCCTAGTGAGTGGTGATCATTCGCTGGAAAGTTGTCGGTGCTCAACAGAATTCAAAAGTGAAATTGCAAAATTTATGGAGCCTGTCCTCCTCGTGGTCTCGTTCGTCTACCTCGGTATATATATATATATATATATATATATATATATATATATGTAGCGAAGCCTCCGAACTATGAAATGGGTCGAACTCTTGAGTACCTTCTAGTGGGGCTACCCAACAAGGACGCCGCTCGCACTGAGAGCCCGTGCTTGGCCGTTACTGTCGCCATTGTGCTTGCTCGCTGTGGACCGGCTATTAAACGCCTTAACATTTTGGTGGAGAGTGCTGTGCCCTTCAAACATCTTCGGTTCACATTCGATGCCCTTGGAGCTTAGATCCCGTACCGTGCCTTCAACCATGCAACAAGACGCCGCCCAGCAAACGCTTCCTCCTGCGCCGACGCCATGTTCCGGTGTCCCCCGCATCCGCGACCCACCTGTCTTCACCGGCGCGGATGGCACCGACGTCGAGGACTGGCTCGTCATGTACGAACGCGTCAGCGTCCCCAATCATTGGGACGAGGCAGGTAAACTCGGCAACCTGGTTTTCTACCTCGCGGGTGTGGCCGGCATGTGGTATAACAACCACGCGTCTGATTTCGCAACCTAGCCCGATTTTAAGACCGCTATCACCAACGTTTTTGGCCGCCCTGCCGTTCGTAAGCTGCAAGCCGAGCAGCGCTTACGCGAACGCGCTCAGCAGGCCGGTGAATCATTCACCAGCTACATTGAAGACGTCTTGGACCTATGCAAGAAATGCAACGACAGCATGTCCGAATCAGACAAGATCCGGAACGTCATGAAGGGCATTGCCGATGATGCCTTCACGATGCTGCTGGCCAAAAACCCAGGCACAGTAGCTGAGGTCATCACGCTGTGCCAGAGTTACGAGGAGCTCCGCCGGCAGCGTTCGATGACCCGTCGCTCCACACCACGAGATGCAGGGCTTGCAGGCTTGGAGGCGAGCTGTGACCAGGTGGCACTGCTGGCAGACCTCAAGTCCTTCATACGTGAGGAAATCGCACGGCAGTTCTCTCTCCTGCCCTTCGCCCACCCACCGGCTGCTCGACAATCCGCCGAGCGATTGAGCAGGAAATAGCGGAGGTTATGCCTGCGTACCACCCACAACAGCTTCCGGCTCCTGTACCCCCAAGTTACGCCCAAGTGGTCGCCAGGCCGCCTCCAGTCGTTCAAGCGCCCGCCCCACTGACTTGCGCCGAAGCTGCCGCACGACCTCCATCCTTTGCAGCGGGTATGCCGGCTACGTATGTTGACGTGACCTCTCAGACTCAGCTCCAGCACCCCCTGCAGCCTTTCCAGCCACCGTTCCGTCCATCGACTCTTGCGTCATGGACAAGACCTACCCCGGCGAACCGATGGCGCACATCCGACAACCGGCCCATTTGCTTTGCCTGCGGTTACGCCGGCCACGTAGCACGTTATTGCACTCGCGTACAGACGCCCCATATCTCGTCGCCCGTTGCTGGCCAGATTAGGCGTACCTATCACGAGGAAACGCCGTCTATGCCACCGCCAACTCGCCTAGCTTCATCTTCTCGTAGGTCACCGTCTCCACGACGTCGTTCCCCGTCCCCCATGCGGCCAAGTTCAGCTGCTCACGAGCGGGAAAACTAGTCGTCGCAGTCCCCGAGGCAAGGACTGCGATGCTATCGCATTGTGAAAGCCCTCAGAGCCGCCCATCTAATGTCATTGACGTGCTTGTGGACGGTGTTCACGCATCTGCTCTTATTGACACAGGAGCTGCAGTATCCGTTATGGACGAAAAATTTTGCCGCTTGCTTCGTAAAGTGACGACGCCAATTTCTGGATTGTCCCTTCGTACCGCCGGTTTGCATCGTATCCATCCTACAGCAGGGTGCACAGCTCGCGTTGTCGTTCAGGACGTTCTGTATGTCGCCCAATTCATCATCATTCCCGCATGCTCTCATGACGTCATCCTGGGGTGGGATTTTCTCTCCCGCAACGACGCCGTCATCCATTGTGCCGCCGCCGAAATTGAACTCTGCCCCTTCTCGCATTTGACGCCGGAAGACAGTTCTTCGAAAGTGAGCAAGATTCTCGTGAAAGACGATACCATAGTGCCTCCAAGCTCCACGATGGGTGTATCTGTCTACTGCGCTGGACTCTCCGACACAATTGCACTCGTTTCGCCATCCGACCGTGCTTGCCGAAGGAAAGGGTTGCTAGTACCCTTCGCGACCGTGCAAATCACCCAGGGCAACGCCTCTATTTTCGTGACCAACCCATCCCCGTACACTGTTACCTTGGTTCGAGGGGAATGTCTCGGCAGAGTGGAACCAGTGGATAACGCACAAGTCCTGGACGTACCTGATGACTCGCGTTGTCCCAATTTGCGTACCATCAGTGCTGTTTCCACTTCTGATTCGTCATCTCCTGATGTATTTGGCCCTTGCATTGACGACAACCTCACGTCGGTACAGCGTTCCCAGCTTCTGAACCTGTTGCGAGAATATCGTTCTTCTTTCGATGTCGGGCGAAGTTCTCTCGGTCGTGCGTCCGCTGTTACGCATCGTATCGACACTGGTGCCCATCCACCATTACGGCAACGTCCCTACCGCGTGTCGCCTGCTGAACGTCGGGAAATTAACGAGCAGGTTGATGATATGCTCAGACGCGACGTTATTCGGCCCTCGGACAGTCCATGGGCGCCTCCTGTTGTTCTTGTTGCGAAGAAAGATGGTTCTGCGCGGTTCTGTGTAGACTACAGACGGCTCAATAAGATCACTCGCAAGGATGTTTACCCACTGCCGCGCATCGATGACGCAATTGACAGCCTTCACGGAGCCGAATTTTTTTCTTCTCTCGATCTGCGCTCGGGGTACTGGCAAGTACCCATGGCTGATGACGCTCGACCGAAGACTGCGTTCATCACACCCGACGGCTTGTACGAATTCAACGTCATGCCGTTTGGTCTATGTAATGCACCTGCGACCTTTGAGCGCATGATGGACACCGTTCTGCGCAACTTGAAATGGCACACGTGCTTGTGTTACCTCGATGACGTTGTTGTGTTCGCTCCAGATTTCTCTACGCACCTCCAACGTCTGAAAGAAGTTTTTGCACGTGTCAGCAATGCCGGCTTGCAACTAAATCTGAAGAAGTGCCGCTTTGCAGCACGGCAACTCACCATCCTTGGGTACGTCGTGTCCAAGGATGGCATTCTTCCTGACCCAGCCAAGCTTCGGGCCGTGGCCGAATTCCCCAAACCTGCGTCCGTCAAAGAACTGCGTAGTTTCGTGGGCCTGTGCTCGTACTTCCGACGCTTCATACGAAACTTTGCCACGATCATATCACCGCTGACGAAGCTCCTTGGAAGTAACGGGTCCCTCAATTCGTGGTCGTCTGAGTGCGACGACGCGTTCGCGAAGCTCCGCCATGTGTTGACATCTCCTCCCATTCTACGCCACTACGACCCTACGGCCCCGACGGAGGTGCACACAGACGCCAGCGGTGTAGGCCTCGGCGCTGTCCTGGCGCAGCGCAAACCCGGATTCCCTGAATATGTCGTAGCATATGCAAGCCGTACGCTCACGAGAGCTGAGACAAACTACACCGTCACGGAGAAAGAGTGCCTGGCGATCGTCTGGGCTCTTACAATATATATATATATATATATATATATATATATATATATATATATATATATATATATATATATATATATATATATATATATATATATATATATTGACACGTGTTTATATGAAAAAGAACGATGATAGGAATGTTTTGTAGATTCCAGCTAGTGGGTCAGGTGGTTTTTCGGGACGACAACGAAGCAGGCATCTTGCTGTACAGCTGATCCTGAATACGCTCTTTTCGCTGCTGTAAGCTGCTGTCATCTTTTGTTCGCGTTGCACTGCGACACTGGTGGAGGAGCTGGGCCGTGACGCTGCCCGATGCTTCACAGTCCTAGTGGGAGCCGTTCATCCAGCCCAGAAGTGCCTACTGCAACCCCTGTCCATCGATTCAGTCGTCGGCTACGAGGTATTCCTCCAGACTGCAACCCCTCGCAGAAAACCTCTACCAGTCATCTAGAAATGGCTAACACCAGCCCCCAGCCTGTACTTCTCGGCACCAGTGCTCCCGCTCCATCCCAGGTAACGTTTTTTCAATCGCTGGAGCCTAAACGCTTTGGTGGTGGCGCACACGAAGATGTAGAAGACTGGTTAGACCACTATGACCGTGTTGCGAAGATCAACCACTGGTCTGCTCAAGAAAAGCTCGGCCGGGCCTACTTCTATCTCGATGACAGCGCTCATACTTGGTACGAGAACAGAGAAGGCAACCTGTCCACATGGACCGACTTTCACCAGAAGATGGTTGAAACTTTTGCCAATGTCGACAGACGTGACCGCGCCCACCAACTACTAGAGCTAAGGGTCCAAAAACCCAATGAAACGGTCGCCATGTTCGCCGAAGACATGACACGTTTATTTCGGAGGGCTGACCCGCAGATGACTGAAGATAGGAAGTTGCGCTACCTCATGCGCGGCGTGAAAGAGCAGCTGTTCGCCGGACTTCTGCGCAACCCGCCAAGCACTGTCGAGAACTTCATCAAAGAAGCGTCGGCTATCGAGCGGGCCCTTCACCAACGCTGCCGACAATATGACCGCTTGTGCAGCAGCCCCCAAACTCAGGCCGCCGCTGTGACGTTTGACAGTCATGGCTCCTTACGTGACATAATTAGAGAAATTGTTCGTGAAGAATTGCAAAGGCTGCGGACTCCGGTAGTGGATACACCCATGGCATCCGTCGCTCAAGTCGTCCGTGACGAAATCCGCCAAGCATTCTCGACAGCTGATCCTGCCCCCGAACAACGTCCCATGACGTACGCCGCCGCCCTTCGAAGCTCCCCACCCGCTCCGCCTTCATACTACCCGCCACCTGCAACTGTTCCTTGGTCACCACCACAAGGGGAGACATCGTGGCGCCCATCCATCCAGCCCCCATACGACCAGTCGTCTTCTGGCTTGCCATGGCCTTCGTCGCGTGAGGAGTCATCACGGCAACCACAGCTTCGCCGAACAGACACCTGGCGCACTGCCGACAGGCGTCCACTCTGTTTCAACTGCGGAGGTGTAGGCCACATAGCCCGCTATTGCTGGCACCGCGCCGATCCGTCTCGCCCTCTCAGGTCACGGTTTGACATTCGACATGCCAACGAGTACGTATCCCGCCGTGGAGATGTCGGTTCTCAAGGACCTCCGGTACCTCGACACCCATTCGACGGCCGCCGTAACAATGATGACGAAGCTACAATTGATTACGAGCCGGTCTTCCGACATCGACCACGCTCTCCTTCTCCTGCCCAGTCACCTTCGTTGCAGCGCCGCACTTTTGCCGACACCAGAGGAGCGAGGTCACCCAGCCCACACCGGGGAAACTGAAGGCGGCGACCTCAGGGGGTAAGGTTGCAGGCTGTCAAGACGAAGAAAAAAAGCCCCCATTACTCCCACCTCAGGACGATGTAAAGCCGACAAGACGTAATACCGACGAAACCGTAACCCCGGGCCTTACCGTTCTTGTGGATGGACAGCAAGTCAAAGCTTTAGTCGACACCGGGGCTGACTTCTCTATTATCAGTGATGACCTTGCCGTACGCCTCAAGAAAGTAAAGACAGCGTGGACGGGACCTCACTTAAGGACGGCAGGCGGCCAATTACTGATGCCTGTCGGAATGTGCACAGCAAGGATCGACATCGGTGGCTCTACTTTCGTGGCGACGTTCGTCGTTCTCGCTTCATGCTGTAAAGACCTGATTATCGGAATGGATTTCTTGAGAGAACATGGCGCCGTGATCAACATCCCTGACAGTGTCATTACATTTCGCAACAACAGCCCTACTTTAGTCGATTGTTCAGAGCTGAGACATACGTCTTGTTCAGGGCCTTTGCGTCTGACGGATGACGATGTGGTCGTCCCGCCACGATCGTGTACGCTTGTTTCGGTGGCAGGGGATGAGCCGTTTGACGGCGACGGCATTGCTGACAAAATAAGCTCACTGATATTTAGCCACGGTATTTCAGTTGCTCGAGGTCTTGTCACTGTCACTGCTGGACGCACAAACTTGCTGCTAACTAACTTCAGCACTGAGCGCCGACATCTCCCGAAGGGTACAGCTGTCGCTTACTTTGACACTACTGCAGAAATCCAAGGCAGTTTATCGGCCCTAGACGAAGCACCTCAAGAAGAATCACTACCTAATCTTGACGTTGGTACTACGTTGTCAAGGGACGAACGAACTAGACTTCTTGAGCTGCTAGCTGAATTCCAGGACTGCTTTTCATCGACATCACGGGTCGGTCGAACGCCGCTAACAAAGCATCGAATAATTACTCACGACGCAGCAAGGCCTATACACCAGAATCCTTATCGTGTGGCTCCAAAGGAACGGGAAGTGATACAGCAACAAGTCGCTAAAATGCTTGAAGATGATGTGATTCAGCCATCACAGAGCCCATGGGCATCGCCTGTAGTATTAGTTAAGAAAAAGGACGGTACCCTGCGTTTTTGCGTGGATTACAGGAAGCTGAATCAAGTGACTAAGAAAGATGTGTATCCGCTTCCACGTATTGATGACTCCCTCGATAGGCTTCGGAACGCTCGCTACTTTTCTTCAATGGACCTCAGAAGTGGATATTGGCAGATCGAGGTAGACCCAAGAGATCGGGAAAAAACCGCTTTTGTGACGCCGGATGGTTTATATGAATTTAAAGTTCTACCCTTCGGTCTGTGCTCAGCGCCCGCTACTTTTTCAAAGGCTCATGGACACTGTACTTTCAGGGTTAAAATGGAAGACCTGTTTAGTTTATCTAGACGACGTCATAGTGTTTTCCCCAACTTTTGAAGAGCATCTCAAGAGGCTAGAAGTTGTTTTACGAGCCATACGCTCCGCAGGCCTCACATTGAAACCAGAGAAATGCCACTTTTGTTTTGAAGAACTGCTGTTTCTTGGTCATGTCGTCAGCTGTACCGGCGTTCGGCCTGATCCTGAAAAACGTGCGGCTGTGGCACAGTTCCCAGTACCGTCCGATAAGAAAGCTGTCAGGCGCTTTCTGGGCCTATGCGCCTACTATCGCCGGTTCATCGCCGACTTTGCACGGATTGCGTCGCCGTTAACTCGCCTCACTAGAGACGACGCCACCTTTGAGTGGAATCACGAACAGCAAGCAGCGTTTAATGACCTCCGCCAACGTCTTCAAACACCCCCAGTGCTTGCTCACTTCGACGAACAAGCGCCAACAATGCTTCACACTGACGCAAGCAATGTAGGCCTCGGAGCTGTGCTTGTGCAGTGGCAAGAAGACACGGAACGAGTGATCGCCTACGCAAGCAGGACGGTAACACGCGCTGAGGCCAATTATTCAACAACTGAGAAAGAATGCCTCGCCGTGGTCTGGGCAGTTATGAAATTTCGCCCGTACTTGTATGGCCGCCCTTTCAAAGTTATAAGTGACCATCATTCCCTTTGTTGGTTGACTAATTTAAGAGATCCAACCGGCCGATTAGCACGCTGGAGTCTGAAGTTACAAGAGTTTGATATGACGGTCATACACAAGTCTGGGAAGCGCCATACGGACGCCGACTGCCTGTCTCGATCACCAGTACAGTCAGCTTCTCTTTCTGACGACGACGATATGGCCTTCCTTAGTGTTCTCGACGCGTCCACGATTGCCCAACAACAACGAAGTGACCCTGAATTGCTTGATTTGATTAATTACGTGGACGGACGTTCTTCGAGGGCACCTAGAGTCTTTGCAAGGACATTATCGTCGTTTTGCTTACGCAATGGCGTCCTCTACAAGAGAAACTTTTCGTCCATCGGAGCTCCCTATTTGCTTGTTATTCCTGCACCTCTTCGAACTGAAGTGCTCCAAGCATGTCACAATGAGCCGACGTCTGGCCATTTAGGCTACACTCGCACATTGGCAAGAGTACAGCAGGGATACTACTGGCCACGACTCACAACAGCCGTCAAGCACCACGTTCACACTTGCATGGATTGCCAGCGCCGCAAGTCACCTCCAAAGAGACCCGCCGGTCAGCTGCAGCCAGTACAGGTTCCACGTACACCGTTTGAACAGATAGGAATGGATATTTTGGGACCCCTTCCTACTTCTACTGCAGGGAATCGCTGGGTTATAGTCGCAACAGACTACCTAACCAGGTATGCCGAAACAAAAGCTATTCAAAAGAGCACCGCAGTGGAAGTGACGAGATTTTTCATAGAAAATATTGTGCTACGCCACGGTGCTCCGACTATCGTGATCACGGACCGCGGAACAACATTTACGGCAGCTATTTTAGACCACGTCCTGATGCTTAGTGGAACGACTCACCGTAAGACCACTGCGTACCACCCGCAAACAAATGGACTAACGGAGCGCCTCAACAAGACAATTGAAGACATGCTGTCGATGTACGTGGACGTCCAACATAAGAATTGGGACGAGATTTTACCCTATATCACGTTCGCATACAATACGGCTAAACAAGAGACGACTCGCATGACTCCTTTCAGCTTGGTTCACGGACGGGAGGTACGGACTATGCTGGATGCGATGTTGCCACATGAATGGGACGCTACCGACACAGGCGCTGACGTGTTCACTGAACGCGCGGAAGAAGCTAGACAGCTCGCCCGCTTACGGATCCACCAGCGACAAGACTACGATGCAGGCCGCTACAATGCTCGCCATAGAACTGTAACGTACAAAATCGGTGACAGAGTGTGGGTCTGGACACCAGTACGAAAACGTGGACTGTCTGAGAAGCTGCTAAGGCGATATTTCGGCCCATACCGAGTATCGCGCCAGCTAAGTGACGTCACCTACGAGGTTGTCTCCGACAGTCCCCAATGCCCGAGGCGTCGCCAGCACCAGCCTGAACTTGTTCATGTAGTGCGTATGAAACCGTACGTGAGTGACTGACTGCACGTTAAAAAAAATACTGTGCGTCTGCATCAGCATCGGGGCGATGCTCTTATAAGGAGGGGCAAGTGACACGTGTTTATATGAAAAAGAACGATGATAGGAATGTTTTGTAGATTCCAGCTAGTGGGTCAGGTGGTTTTTCGGGACGACAACGAAGCAGGCATCTTGCTGTACAGCTGATCCTGAATACGCTCTTTTCGCTGCCGTAAGCTGCTGTCATCTTTTGTTCGTGTTGCACTGCGACAATATACATATATATATTTATATATATATATATATATATATATATATATATATATATATATATATATTTAAATATATAGATATATATATATATTTATATATATATATATGTATATATGTATATCTATATATATATATATATATATATAAGGGAAAGAAGTGTATACCTAAGGGCTCGTTTTCCGTGTTTTTAACACAATAATAATGAGATATAACAGACAGTAATGCCAAGGAATGTACAGGGGAAGTTATTAACATTAATGGAATGTAAATAAGAAGAAAGAAAAGTGGATGAAAAAATTACCAACTGTAAGCAGGAATCGAACCTACGACCTTCGAATTACGCGTTCGATGCTCTAACCACTGAGCTATTACAGCGGCACTCCCTCCATCCACTTTTTTTGGGTTTATCTGTGAATTTAGAAGTAGGAGCGACAGTCAGCGCCATCTATAAGCCAAACAACGAGTGTGAAAACACTCTTATGCGCATGTTTGGCGTCACGTAGCACGTGAACTTATTATGAGCGGGCAGCTGATTAATTGTCCCTCTTATACAACCTAAACACACCAAGTCTGCCAGTACGAGACCCTCGTTCAATGAAATAAGGGAAAGAAGTGTATACCTAAGGGCTCGTTTTCCGTGTTTTTAACACAATAATAATGAGATATAACAGACAGTAATGCCAAGGAATGTACAGGGGAAGTTATTAACATTAATGGAATGTAAACAAGAAGAAAGAAAAGTGGATGAAAAAATTACCAACTGTAAGCAGGAATCGAACCTACGACCTTCGAATTACGCGTTCGATGCTCTAACCACTGAGCTATTACAGCGGCACTCCCTCCATCCACTTTTTTTGGGTTTATATGTGAATTTAGAAGTAGGAGCGACAGTCAGCGCCATCTATAAGCCAAACAACGAGTGTGAAAACACTCTTATGCGCATGTTTGGCGCCACGTAGCACGTGAACTTATTATGAGCGGGCAGCTGATTAATTGTCCCTCTTATACAACCTAAACACACCAAGTCTGCCAGTACGAGACCCTCGTTCAATGAAATAAGGGAAAGAAGTGTATACCTAAGGGCTCGTTTTCCGTGTTTTTAACACAATAATAATGAGATATAACAGACAGTAATGCCAAGGAATGTACAGGGGAAGTTATTAACATTAATGGAATGTGAATAAGAAGAAAGAAAAGTGGATGAAAAAATTACCAACTGTAAGCAGGAATCGAACCTACGACCTTCGAATTACGCGTTCGATGCTCTAACCACTGCGCTATTACAGCGGCACTCCCTCCATCCACTTTTTTTGGGTTTATCTGTGAATTTAGAAGTAGGAGCGACAGTCAGCGCCATCTATAAGCCAAACAACGAGTGTGAAAACACTCTTATGCGCATGTTTGGCGTCACGTAGCACGTGAACTTATTATGAGCGGGCAGCTGATTAATTGTCCCTCTTATACAACCTAAACACACCAAGTCTGCCAGTACGAGACCCTCGTTCAATGAAATAAGGGAAAGAAGTGTATACCTAAGGGCTCGTTTTCCGTGTTTTTAACACAATAATAATGAGATATAACAGACAGTAATGCCAAGGAATGTACAGGGGAAGTTATTAACATTAATGGAATGTAAATAAGAAGAAAGAAAAGTGGATGAAAAAATTACCAACTGTAAGCAGGAATCGAACCTACGACCTTCGAATTACGCGTTCGATGCTCTAACCACTGAGCTATTACAGCGGCACTCCCTCCATCCACTTTTTTTGGGTTTATCTGTGAATTTAGAAGTAGGAGCGACAGTCAGCGCCATCTATAAGCCAAACAACGAGTGTGAAAACACTCTTATGCGCATGTTTGGCGTCACGTAGCACGTGAACTTATTATGAGCGGGCAGCTGATTAATTGTCCCTCTTATACAACCTAAACACACCAAGTCTGCCAGTACGAGACCCTCGTTCAATGAAATAAGGGAAAGAAGTGTATACCTAAGGGCTCGTTTTCCGTGTTTTTAACACAATAATAATGAGATATAACAGACAGTAATGCCAAGGAATGTACAGGGGAAGTTATTAACATTAATGGAATGTAAATAAGAAGAAAGAAAAGTGGATGAAAAAATTACCAACTGTAAGCAGGAATCGAACCTACGACCTTCGAATTACGCGTTCGATGCTCTAACCACTGAGCTATTACAGCGGCACTCCCTCCATCCACTTTTTTTGGGTTTATCTGTGAATTTAGAAGTAGGAGCGACAGTCAGCGCCATCCAAAAAAAGTGGATGGAGGGAGTGCCGCTGTAATAGCTCAGTGGTTAGAGCATCGAACGCGTAATTCGAAGGTCGTAGGTTCGATTCCTGCTTACAGTTGGTAATTTTTTCATCCACTTTTCTTTCTTCTTATTTACATTCCATTAATGTTAATAACTTCCCCTGTACATTCCTTGGCATTACTGTCTGTTATATCTCATTATTATTGTGTTAAAAACACGGAAAACGAGCCCTTAGGTATACACTTCTTTCCCTTATTTCATTGAACGAGGGTCTCGTACTGGCAGACTTGGTGTGTTTAGGTTGTATAAGAGGGACAATTAATCAGCTGCCCGCTCATAATAAGTTCACGTGCTACGTGACGCCAAACATGCGCATAAGAGTGTTTTCACACTCGTTGTTTGGCTTATAGATGGCGCTGACTGTCGCTCCTACTTCTAAATTCACAGATAAACCCAAAAAAAGTGGATGGAGGGAGTGCCGCTGTAATAGCTCAGTGGTTAGAGCATCGAACGCGTAATTCGAAGGTCGTAGGTTCGATTCCTGCTTACAGTTGGTAATTTTTTCATCCACTTTTCTTTCTTCTTATTCACATTCCATTAATGTTAATAACTTCCCCTGTACATTCCTTGGCATTACTGTCTGTTATATCTCATTATTATTGTGTTAAAAACACGGAAAACGAGCCCTTAGGTATACACTTCTTTCCCTTATTTCATTGAACGAGGGTCTCGTACTGGCAGACTTGGTGTGTTTAGGTTGTATAAGAGGGACAATTAATCAGCTGCCCGCTCATAATAAGTTCACGTGCTACGTGACGCCAAACATGCGCATAAGAGTGTTTTCACACTCGTTGTTTGGCTTATAGATGGCGCTGACTGTCGCTCCTACTTCTAAATTCACAGATAAACCCAAAAAAAGTGGATAGACGGAGTGCCGCTGTAATAGCTCAGTGGTTAGAGCATCGAACGCGTAATTCGAAGGTCGTAGGTTCGATTCCTGCTTACAGTTGGTAATTTTTTCATCCACTTTTCTTTCTTCTTATTTACATTCCATTAATGTTAATAACTTCCCCTGTACATTCCTTGGCATTACTGTCTGTTATATCTCATTATTATTGTGTTAAAAACACGGAAAACGAGCCCTTAGGTATACACTTCTTTCCCTTATTTCATTGAACGAGGGTCTCGTACTGGCAGACTTGGTGTGTTTAGGTTGTATAAGAGGGACAATTAATCAGCTGCCCGCTCATAATAAGTTCACGTGCTACGTGACGCCAAACATGCGCATAAGAGTGTTTTCACACTCGTTGTTTGGCTTATAGATGGCGCTGACTGTCGCTCCTACTTCTAAATTCACAGATAAACCCAAAAAAAGTGGATGGAGGGAGTGCCGCTGTAATAGCTCAGTGGTTAGAGCATCGAACGCGTAATTCGAAGGTCGTAGGTTCGATTCCTGCTTACAGTTAATAATTTTTTCATCCACTTTTCTTTCTTCTTATTTACATTGCATGAATGTTAATAACTTCCCCTGTACATTCCTTGGCATTACTGTCTGTTATATCTCATTATTATTGTGTTAAAAACACGGAAAACGAGCCCTTAGGTATACACTTCTTTCCCTTATTTCATTGAACGAGGGTCTCGTACTGGCAGACTTGGTGTGTTTAGGTTGTATAAGAGGGACAATTAATCAGCTGCCCGCTCATAATAAGTTCACGTGCTACGTGACGCCAAACATGCGCATAAGAGTGTTTTCACACTCGTTGTTTGGCTTATAGATGGCGCTGACTGTCGCTCCTACTTCTAAATTCACAGATAAACCCAAAAAAAGTGGATGGAGGGAGTGCCGCTGTAATAGCTCAGTGGTTAGAGCATCGAACGCGTAATTCGAAGGTCGTAGGTTCGATTCCTGCTTACAGTTAATAATTTTTTCATCCACTTTTCTTTCTTCTTATTTACATTGCATGAATGTTAATAACTTCCCCTGTACATTCCTTGGCATTACTGTCTGTTATATCTCATTATTATTGTGTTAAAAACACGGAAAACGAGCCCTTAGGTATACACTTCTTTCCCTTATTTCATTGAACGAGGGTCTCGTACTGGCAGACTTGGTGTGTTTAGGTTGTATAAGAGGGACAATTAATCAGCTGCCCGCTCATAATAAGTTCACGTGCTACGTGACGCCAAACATGCGCATAAGAGTGTTTTCACACTCGTTGTTTGGCTTATAGATGGCGCTGACTGTCGCTCCTACTTCTAAATTCACAGATAAACCCAAAAAAAGTGGATGGAGGGAGTGCCGCTGTAATAGCTCAGTGGTTAGAGCATCGAACGCGTAATTCGAAGGTCGTAGGTTCGATTCCTGCTTACAGTTGGTAATTTTTTCATCCACTTTTCTTTCTTCTTATTTACATGCCATTAATGTTAATAGCTTCCCCTGTACATTCCTTGGCATTACTGTCTGTTATATCTCATTATTATTGTGTTAAAAACACGGAAAACGAGCCCTTAGGTATACACTTCTTTCCCTTATTTCATTGAACGAGGGTCTCGTACTGGCAGACTTGGTGTGTTTAGGTTGTATAAGAGGGACAATTAATCAGCTGCCCGCTCATAATAAGTTCACGTGCTACGTGACGCCAAACATGCGCATAAGAGTGTTTTCACACTCGTTGTTTGGCTTATAGATGGCGCTGACTGTCGCTCCTACTTCTAAATTCACAGATAAACCCAAAAAAAGTGGATGGAGGGAGTGCCGCTGTAATAGATCAGTGGTTAGAGCATCGAACGCGTAATTCGAAGGTCGTAGGTTCGATTCCTGCTTACAGTTGGTAATTTTTTCATCCACTTTTCTTTCTTCTTATTTACATTCCATTAATGTTAATAACTTCCCCTGTACATTCCTTGGCATTACTGTCTGTTATATCTCATTATTATTGTGTTAAAAACACGGAAAACGAGCCCTTAGGTATACACTTCTTTCCCTTATTTCATTGAACGAGGGTCTCGTACTGGCAGACTTGGTGTGTTTAGGTTGTATAAGAGGGACAATTAATCAGCTGCCCGCTCATAATAAGTTCACGTGCTACGTGACGCCAAACATGCGCATAAGAGTGTTTTCACACTCGTTGTTTGGCTTATAGATGGCGCTGACTGTCGCTCCTACTTCTAAATTCACAGATAAATCCAAAAAAAGTGGATGGAGGGAGTGCCGCTGTAATAGCTCAGTGGTTAGAGCATCGAACGCGTAATTCGAAGGTCGTAGGTTCGATTCCTGCTTACAGTTGGTAATTTTTTCATCCACTTTTCTTTCTTCTTATTTACATTCCATTAATGTTAATAACTTCCCCTGTACATTCCTTGGCATTACTGTCTGTTATATCTCATTATTATTGTGTTAAAAACACGGAAAACGAGCCCTTAGTATACACTTCTTTCCCTTATTTCATTGAACGAGGGTCTCGTACTGGCAGACTTGGTGTGTTTAGGTTGTATAAGAGGGACAATTAATCAGCTGCCCGCTCATAATAAGTTCACGTGCTACGTGACGCCAAACATGCGCATAAGAGTGTTTTCACACTCGTTGTTTGGCTTATAGATGGCGCTGACTGTCGCTCCTACTTCTAAATTCACAGATAAACCCAAAAAAAGTGGATGGAGGGAGTGCCGCGGTAATAGCTCAGTGGTTAGAGCATCGAACGCGTAATTCGAAGGTCGTAGGTTCGATTCCTGCTTACAGTTGGTAATTTTTTCATCCACTTTTCTTTCTTCTTATTTACATTCCATTAATGTTAATAACTTCCCCTGTACATTCCTTGGCATTACTGTCTGTTATATCTCATTATTATTGTGTTAAAAACACGGAAAACGAGCCCTTAGGTATACACTTCTTTCCCTTATTTCATTGAATGAGGGTCTCGTACTGGCAGACTTGGTGTGTTTAGGTTGTATAAGAGGGACAATTAATCAGCTGCCCGCTCATAATAAGTTCACGTGCTACGTGACGCCAAACATGCGCACAAGAGTGTTTTCACACTCGTTGTTTGGCTTATAGATGGCGCTGACTGTCGCTCCTACTTCTAAATTCACAGATAAACCCAAAAAAAGTGGATGGAGGGAGTGCCGCTGTAAAAGCTCAGTGGTTAGAGCATCGAACGCGTAATTCGAAGGTCGTAGGTTCGATTCCTGCTTACAGTTGGTAATTTTTTCATCCACTTTTCTTTCTTCTTATTTACATTCCATTAATGTTAATAACTTCCCCTGTACATTCCTTGGCATATATATATATATATATATATAAATATATATATATATATATATATATATATATATATATATATATATATATATATATATATATATATATATATATATATATATATATATATTGTAGAGAAGAAGCCAAACACTGAAGTGGGTTGAACTCTCAAGTTCTTTCTAGTGGGTCTACCCAAAAAGAACGCCGTTCGCGCAGAGAGTCCATGCTTGGCCGTTACTGTCGCCATTGTGTATACTCGCTGTGCGCCGGCTAATGAACGCCAGAACAAGTTGGTGGAGGTGCGGGGATTCACGATTAGCTACTGCCGGCCATCGGCGTCGTAATTTCATCGGTGTAGGAGGCCGTCACGAATGGCAAAATGGTGAGCTCGACGACGCAAGGCACGCGTTGATGGCGTTGCGGAGGGATCAGAGAGAAAGTCGATTATTTGGGCGATCCAATTATTCTTTCGCTGTTCGGTAGCGATGATGTCAACATCAATGGCAGAAACAGCAACCGAGGATACTGAGCACAGCACGTCAGCTTCAGGCAGAGGGGAGCGCGAGAGGGCGTCGGCGTCAGCATGCTGGCGTACGTTGCGGTAGAGCACTTGAATGTCGTAGTCTTGTAAGCGAAGAGACCAACGGGCGAGGCGGCCTGAGGGATCCTTCAACGATGACAGCCAGCATAGTGCATGATGGTCGGTGATGACATCAAATGGGTGACCATACAAATAAGGTCGAAACTTTGTAAGGACCCAGACGATCGCCAGGCACTCTGATCCATCTGCTACGCCATCTACGCGTGCCTTGCGTCGTCAAGCTCACCATTATGTATATATATATATATATATATATATATATATATATATATATAGGTCGAGCTCACCTATATATATTGTAAAGAAGAGGAAGTACTCCGGCGCAGAGGCAGCAGCATCGAGTGTGCAGGAGCGGCTCGAGCTCGAAAATTGCGGCTGGTGCATCGCCTTCCAAGCCTTTCAAGCATCAACCTGTCTGCTTAATAAATCTCTTTTATAATTGGAGGAGGTGCTGGGTATCGATCCCAGTACCTCTCGCCCTACCTCTTTTATAATATATATATATATATATATATATATATATATATATATATATATATATATATATATATATATATTCAACTAGATCCTCCGTGAGCGGTCAAAACGTGGTTTATTTCGACGTTTCAGCCTAGAGTCTGGCCTTCATCCTGATGAAGGCCAGACTAGGCCGAATCGTCGCAATAAACCACGTTGTGACCGCTCACGGAGGATCTACTTGACTAAATGCAACGCTACGGCCACTCAACCACCATGCCTGCCTATATATATATATATATATATATATATATATATATATATATATATATATATATTCACTCACTAATCTGTTGTTTACCAATGGGTTCTTTGTTTAAACATTCTTATCTAAATAACCCGGCGGATAAAGCAATTCCATCTCACAAATCAATGAGGCACCGTCCGTATCATGGCCGATCCCCCCTGGTGGGTTGCGCCAGGACTCTGAGGACCGACCGACTAACCGACCAAGCAAGCAAGCAAGCATGCAAGAACGCACGCACGCAACCAACCAACCAACCAACCAACCAACCAACCAACCAACCAACCAACCAACCAACCAACCAACCAACCAACCAACCAACCAACCAACCAACCAACCAACCGACCAGCCGACCAACTAACCAACCTTATTGTCTTCTTGTCTTTGTTGGGCTCCCTAATTTGTCTTCTTGTCTTTGTTGGGCTTCCTAAATTTGTCGCAATAATTATTTTGTATAGGGAAGTGCGCCTGCCTTCTCCTCGTGCTAGGTTCCAAACACTAGCAGTTCGGACCTTCCTGAAAATATATGCATCCCCACAGGGGAGGTTGCAATATGTTTTCTTTAGTGAGCCGAAGTCCTTTTTAACCAACAGTGGTCTAGACTGAAGGTTCCACAAGTCATCATCGTACAGATGCTCTTGGAAACATTACTGCTTAACCTTCGTGAAGTACGGGTACTAAGAACACCTATTCAAACAATGAAAATAGAATTTTACAATATATTTCCTAATAATTGAAAAATCTTCCCAGTAGATACCCAATGCCATATTGAAAGGCCACCTGGCCAGATTAGACATAAAGATTGTAATAGCAACTGATGCTTCAATTCACGAAGAGGAGGCAGAAGTAGAAATTGCATCTTCAGTGTTGGAGTGGTCGTTTTCCATTCGATTACCCAATTTTACATGTATATATAAGGCGGAAGTGCTTGCGATACTCTAAGCATTACGAAAATTACCCCAATCAATAACAGATGGGATTATTCTTTCAGACTGCCTGTCTGTGTGCAGTTCATAACTGTGCCTAATATGTCCAATGCTTTAAAGGTATTTTAGGACTTTGCCCCAAGACATTTCCGCCTTATTCGCTCGGTGTGGATACCAGGGCATAAAGGTTTAACCCTCAATAAAATTTCAGGTGCACTTGCAGTGGCCGCACATAATTATTCCATAATTTCTGTATTACCGACGCTAGCATTTATCGCCATGGCACGCTTTGAAAAATTTGTCATGTCAGATCAGTTCGAAAAATCTCGCTTGGCAAAATTTGATTCTTCTCATCTTAAGCACCCCTAGAAAAAAAGATGGTACTCCTCTAGCATTGTTGAGATGTCAATTACGAGACTGCAATGCTGAGTCCCCCCTCCCTGAATATTGTCTACACAGGTCTGGTCTGGCACAGTCTCCCCTATCGCTCCACTGCAATGAGAGTGAATACCTTCATCAGTTTTGCTTAAAATGCAGGTTATATACAAACACAAACGAGAGTTAGAAGAACCTCTCCATGGGTTCGCTCTAAAGTTATCCCTTTAGGTGGTCCTTTCTTTTGGAGCAAGTGAAAAGAGATTTAGAGGAACGTTTGCGAGGCCGTATGCAATTTTCTAAAGGCAGCAAAACTAATTGGATGTTAAGCTGATGCATAAATTCACTTTATTTAAACCATAGGAGCTTGTTCGTTTTTTATTACCTCTATTTATTCCATTTCTAATCTATTGTTTACCAATGGGTTGTTTGTTTAAACATACTTATCTAAATAATTCGGCTGGTAAAACAATATCATCTCACAAATGAGGCACCGTCCGTTTCATGGCCGATCCCCCATGGTGGGTTGTGCCAGGACTCTGAGGACCGACGGACCGACCAACCAGCTGACCGAAATTTCTAGGTAAACTATCTCAAGAAAGACTGTCGTCCTTAAAAACAAGCGATTATACGTACAAAAGAGATATTCGTTTATGCCCAATGTTTCAGCCATGGCACGGCCATAGTCAGAAAAGAAAAAACAACAATTACCTATGCAGGCGGAAAGAGTAGACTTCTTTTGGTAGAGCCCTTAGATTCGGCCCCGTTGCCTTGCGCCACCAAATCGCACAATCAGAATGTAGATTAGCAAATACGTCATCAGTTCTCAAAACAACATTAACAAAATGAATTTATTCGAGCATCGAGTAACAAGATCGCTGTAAGATACTGAAAGTGATCACATAACTGGCGTAGTTCAAACATTTAAAGCAAGGTATGGGCCGCAGAGTAACAGGCGGCGTCTTGATCAGCGTCGGCTTGGAGAGCATACAGGATCACTTTTTTTTATAGTGTTTTTCACTGGGAGATTCAGAGCGACCGCCGAAATCCCGGAGCGAGCACTCGGATCGCACGAAGCCACCTCTGCCAGTGAAACACGAGAATGCTCCGTGAGAGGTGCCCCGGAAGTTGATTATGCATACGTCACGCAAACTGGTTCCGGAAACAGTTTATTTTTCCGCTCTCTTCGTTTCCTTGGCAACTTTGGCCGCCACTGCAGGGCGCGCATTTCGACCACGCAGTTAAAGCTTTGTAGAACACTTTAACGCAGTCGCGAACAGCAGTTGTGTAGCAAGTATGGACGAGCACGCGGAATTGACACCGGCTGTGCGTCGGCTGTTGCTGGGCGTTTTCAGAAACAGCGGCAACGATCTGAACGGTAAGTGCGACGTACTTGACGCTGATAATAAACTCTGCACGGAATGCTAACTTTGATAGCTCCGCATGAAGACTGGTCAGATAATTGTAAAGCATGCGGGTACACGTGGTAACGGCCGCAATCGGCGCTCGCAAAAATACGGCATGTTGTGAGCAGGCTTTTTTTTTTTAATCAGAGCAGTTGCTTACCCAACACCTTACAGTCCTACTATTTAGAATATCACAAGCGCCGGAATTTTCGCAGCGCTCACCAAGCTGCTGTATTACCTTTAATAAAAATGCATGGCGATCTCTGTATTCGCGCATGAATACATGCATGAAAAATTTACTAGAGAAGTAACGTTTTCTTGGTGATTCTTGACCTCTACTCTTTTGGTGTTAACCCGCAAATGTCTTTTCTTTTTCTCTATTTGAAGGTGCTACACAGTGTGACGCCACCGACGCTTTGTCACATACACAGGGCGCATTTTTAGGAAATGGTAAATTGGTCTACATGTGTCTCTGTAGAACTAGTTTTGTATACAGTCGTCTATATATGTAGAGGACAATGCCTTGACGAGCAACGTGTAAGGACTACTTGAAGAAAATTGTGTACCTGCTTAAAATTAACACATATTAACATACTACAATGCTTTTCAATTATCAAACACAGATTCTGCAGCGTCTACTGGTGCGTCACCAAGTCGGGCTTGTCAGCCAGGGACTCCTGCACGTGGTAAGCATGCATACACAAACATGCTAGTGGCATTAGGATGAAGATAGGTCCAGCAGATTGCAAACCCTCTCAAAAAAACCACGAATTACGCAAAACCATTTAATGGCTTCTTGCTCACGCTTCTCAATATTGGGTGCTTAAATAATAAAATTGAATTCAACGAATAGTCAGCTGCACGAAGAGGCCCCATATTTATTATGCAGTGTTTTCAAATTTACTCTCTAAGAAAATTATGCTGTGAATAAGTTATGTATAGTAATATTATGAATTTGCATGATTGTCTGTTCTGATATGCAAAGCGATCCCCACAGCACCCAATATTTGCTGTGCCAAAACAGTGTGACAGTACTAATGCTTTACAGTAAGTGTTCTATGGCTCAGAGAGCATATAGCTTCGTGCCCTGTATCAAAAAAGTCTATTAATGCCAGTTTATATGTATTTTATGTGTGTATAATGCATATTTCAGCTGCAGGGTGTGAGTGGACGAGTGGCGAGACGAAGCTGCTGCTGGACCTCTACGCCTCATATTTCCCTCAAGTTGGCCCTCTGAAAAAATTTCGCAACAAAAAGGCCATGTTTGAAAAAATTGCAACAGACATTAATAATAAACTGGGTGTAATGAGAACTGGTGAGCAGTGCTGCTCTCGGTACAAAACCGTACTGAAAAGAAAAAATGTGGCAGCTGGGAAAAATAATACGTCTGGCTGTTCCCCACAAGAAGTCCCCTACGAGGCCGAGCTTGAAAAAATCAAGTGGCTGGACGACAGCTTGGAACCAGAAGTGGTACGCGACGCAAGTGGAGTGGTATCAAAAAAGACATGTCCACAGTCATCCACCGAGTCTGTTCCACTTGCTGGTTCAAGCTCGTCAACGTCACACTCTCCATCCAGCTCCGTTGGGCAGGACGACACTCCTGATTCAAAAAGAAAACGCCCGAATTCAGCACGCGAGCTCCACCTGCAAACCTTCTTTGAAAAAATGAAGGAGTTAGATGAACGGCGAGCAGAGCGAAAGGCTGAAAGAGACAGCAAGAGGGAAGAGCGACGACTTGCTAAAACACAGCGACGAGAAGAAATGCACAAAGAAAAGATGAATCTTCTCCGTGAAATTTTCAACTTGAAGAAAAATGAATAAAATGTGAAAAGCATGTTTATTGTAAGCATTGTACACATGTGCACGTTGGCAGGCGCATTGATAACAGATTGACAATGTTTGTTGTTGAGGTGAAATAAGGGTTCCAGGGCCCTTTTACAAGACAAAGTTGCAATGATCATTATAATTTCACGCCGTTTTGATGGTAAGAAAAGCTGAACAAAGACTAAGAAATGCAGAACGTTTGTCCATGCAAATTTTCATCAGGCAAATGAAATGTTAATGCACAAGCAATAACCAAATTGCATGACAAAGAAGCCATTTCTCACAGCAGCAGTCACCATGCCTAAAGGACCCCTGACAAATTTTTGTTTTGACTTGAATGCTTTAATTAAGAGCATTGTGTCCGGTAGTCCCCAAACTTTGATCATAAATATTGCAATGTACTGTGTAATTAATGCAAGAATGGCTCCTTGTGACTAATTTTGGCATCACTGTAAAACTACTACTGGAATCACAAAAAATTACACAGCGAACAATCTCAGGAGTCATAAGACTATGTAGACTCGGGCTTTTGTGACGTTCAGAGCGCACTTTTTGAATTTGGGCACCATGCGTGGGAAACAATGAGTCGGGATGGGTGTTCATTACGAATATTCCTCGAAGCGACAGGTTTAACTGACAAGCATAGTGCCCCAACTGCAAGACAAACAACACAAACATTTCAAGCTCGTAATTTTGGTGACATTGTTCCATTAACACAAATGCTCCTCAGTGTAGCCTGCACTAGCTTGGACTTATGCCAATGTCACTACATGTTTCTCAGAATGTTTGTGGTGGCTGACGAGAGCTGGAGCCCAGCTATGTTTGGCCGGTTGACTTTGTCACTTTCTCGTGTCTCACCAGCACGAAGAGTGCAGTTACTATCAATATCACCAGCTATCTTCAGCTGCAGTAGCCATACCGACCAACACGCTGCGGCGTTAGCACTAGTCAGCAATAAGCATGCTGATGGCTTCGCATAGGAAACAATTACACTGATCCAGTCAGATTCCTGCAAACATCTTGGGTTGACTCACGCTATGTGGAAGCTGCTACGTGTCACAAAGCTAAGAAACAAAAAAATCAGGCTGCGCCCTAGCAAGATGAGTCACTACAACACAGTGCGGCATGCATTTTAGCTGGTTAGTACAGTGTTTCCTGTAGAAAACAGTGCTAAAGGATGGGACAAAGCAGGGACACAACCATGGCAGAGACACAACCATGGCACTGACTAACAGCCAAATGTGTCTTATTCTTCCAGTCTAGGTATATACACTCCACCACTAATCTGAAGGGTGAGAAAAAGCAAAAAAAAGACACACACAAATGTTGGCTGACTCAGGAGGAAAGAAATGCTCAATAAGACAGGAGAGGTAACTCCTTCAGAGAGAGGGAAATATAAGGGAAACTGATGCATGTTTCGCCGCCGTTGTAAATGATACGCTTCAGAAATGAGGGGCATGCATTTATCATGATTCTATTTTTTTTTGTTTCCTTGAGATTGTGGTAAAGTATATATACGCGGATTAGAAGAATAAAACGAATTTGCTTGTTAGTCAGCGCCGTAGTTTGTGTCCTTGCTTCGTCCCGTCTTTTAGTGTTATTTTCTGCTAGAAATCTCTACAACACGAAACAAAATTTACAACACCTTAACGTTTCTTGTTTTGTGTACACGTAGGCAGTTCTAACTTTAAATCAAATGCGCATCGCTTGCATTAAGCGCTCACGCTTCTCCTCGCCTTGGCGACGCAGTGCATCTTCAGTTGATGCAAGCGGGCCATTGTTGGGGGGAACATCATCCGGTTGTGCCTCCCATTCCCACGGTGCATGTTCATCATCGATGTACGGCGGCACATCCACATCACCACAATTAATGCACATATTGTGCAAAACACAACAAGCTATAATGAACTTGTTCATTTTGTCTACAAACAGAAAGTCCAGGTGCAGCAGCTGGCGGAACCTGGCCTTGAGGTCTCCAAAGGCATTCTCAATCTTCACTCTCGTTGCCGAAAAGTGATAATTGAAGGCGCGCTGCCTCGCGTCAAGGTGACCATAATTCCTGAATGGGGTTATGAGGTAATCTCGAAGCGGGTAGGCAGCGTCCCCGAGAACGTGGTACTTCCCGGAACAGCACACATGCGGCAACTTTGAAGAAAGCCTCGATGTCCTGAAGATTCTCGAATCGTGAATCTTGCTGGGGTGTCCAGTAGTCACATCGAGAAACTTCTTTTTGTGATCACACAGAGCTTGCAGTGTCAGTGACGGATAACTGTGCCTGTTCACATAGGTTGAACGCACTTTTTTTGCAGGGCAGCGGATGCTTATGTAGGATCCGTCAATGCAACCGATCGTGTTGGGCACTCCTGACACCTGTGACAGTGAGAGAAAAAGAACACACCTGTAGTGAGCTTCTTGAAGTAAATAATCTTAACACTTGATGCAGTAGTTTTGTTGGTCTTAGCGGAGTTAACTTTAGGTGACACAAGTCTTTTACATGCCAGAACTATGGAATCATTGTACGGAACACCACAGCAAAAGGCATTAGAAATTTTAAGTGCCAGGGGTCCCTTTCAGGGTGTCTACCAATTTCATATTTCTAAATTCCTTGAATTTCCCAGGTTTTCCATCATGATTCAAAGCAAATTCCATGACTGCCACGTTTGCATGGAAAACACTGTACACTGCAAACAAACCCGAGTAGAAAAAAAAAACCGGGCGCTCTATAAAGGTAAACATAATTACCAGACGCACTCAAAATGTTCTCAGGGCATGCGACAATTGTGAAAAAACATGTAAATCTGGCCAAAATAAAACCCCTGAGCTAGGCAGTGAGCAAGTCAGCTGTTTGATGTTCCGAAGAACCAGGAAGAAAACACACAAGTTAAGAGTAACCGCAGATGAAGTTTGAAGGTGTCTGCGATCGTTTGACATCGCAGTCAAAGCTGGTGAGAAACTTAGAAGTGGTGCCATTTGGTGGCATTCGTGTAAAATGAAAACACAGGAGCCTGGCCGGTTCTGCCACTGGAGTATAATCTATTTTACTATAATGGCTGTAGCCCACGCCGGTTAGGATGTGGATTGGATTTAATTAGATCGACCTGAACTACTGTATTTACTGACTCACCTATTTATATGTAGATTAGATTAGAACTGATTCGACCTAGATTGATGTATTTACTATTGATTTGCGCCGCCGCCTAATTTGCACACCTCTGAAGTATACTTTTCAACAAAAAAAGTAAATAACTACTACTCGCATATTCTATGTATCTTGCCTTGACAACGAGTAACGACAACGTTGCAAGAACATAGCCATACTGCAAAATGTTTTTTTTTTTACGACAAGCACATGCATTTATCTGGGCTGTCATACTTGAAGTGAAATGAAAGCTGGGGTCAACGTTTAAAGTGCTGACATTTGAATATGTGGTGGTGAGAATGAATTTGTCAAGGTGGAACAGTTTCCTTGATTCTATAGATGAATCATGAATGTCCGCATGTTACCTTGATTTACGTACTCTGCTGTAGACGTGACACTGAAAAATAATTGCAGATTTATTTACACAATCTCACAAAACTGAAATGAAAAATTTAGCTGAAGTTACCCAAGTTCTACCCTTGAAACACGAGCTACCAGCATAAGTGTGTAGCTGAAGACGTTTGGTGTTGCACCACCAATAATAATAATAATAATAATAATAATAATAATAATAATAATAATAATAATATTATTATTATTATTATTATTATTATTATTATTATTATTATTATTATTATTATTATTATTATTATTATTATTATTATTATTATTATTATTATTATTAAAAGACATGAGTAGCCCAGCAAGCTTCAGCTGATAGCAGTTCTAGCCTAGAAAAACCAGACGGCCTTCAAGCCGGGCCGAAATCGTGGCATAGACAAAACATGCATAAATCTACAGACGTGAGTCAGATATGCCGTGTGATATGTAGAAGCAACAGGCACCAAAAGAGTGGATATACCAACATGGATGTTAAAGAATGCTTTAGCCAATGTGAAGGACAAGTTGCCGAGCAGAAATTTCCTTAGTCTAGTTTATGCCATAGGCTGACATAATTGTGACCAGTACATCGGTGAAACTGGTAAAAGTTAAACAACACAAATATGATACCACAAAACGAGGCGTGGCCTCGACTGCCCTCCCTGAACACACGGAATCACAGACCACCAAATAGACTTGTAAAACTCTCGAATCCAGATACAGACAACTGTACATACGCTGCACAGGAGTGATGGGAGGCTTCTGACAATGTACTCTCTCTGCTTACGTCACGTATTTAGGCGTACTGAAGTACACTGTGCCTTTTTCATGACTTTTAAACAAGGCTCTCTCCCATATGAGGTACTGAAATGTCAGTAAACTTTGTGTTCTATGGGTCCCTTTCGCGTTTACACTCAGAAGCAAGAGTTATGCACTGTCCTTTTTTTTTTCACACACCTTCCAGCAGCCCACTGTAGTTGCAGCTGAGAGACTTTTTAAGCTTTGATGAATGGCGATGCTTATTTTTGTGACGGTCCCACAGAACTGCTGTCAGTTTTCATGACCTGGCCTGGTTTTTTTGAAATTCCCTGACTTTTCCACGTTGGCAGACACCCTGCTTTTATGTGCACTGTAAATGAACAATACATGTTTCACTAGCATTTCTCATTTGATAGTGAGACTGCTTGACAATAACCCCATCTTTCAAGCGCAACTTAGTACCACATCCCCTGTGCCCCAACGGCAGCTTAACCTGCTACAATCAATGTATTATGTGACTATTCTCTAAAGTAAGCTTCAATTAGACAACTCATTTGTTGTGTTTGCCATGGAACAGTGAAATACCTAAAATTCTTACTTGTTCGAAGTCCGCTGACAGCTGATCAAGATCTCCTGGAAATGATATTACCTCTTCGGCTATATCAAGGAAATATTCGAGCGTGCGCTCCACGACTCTAAATGCTGTCGCAGTTGCCATGCCAAAGCGTCCAGCAACGTCCCTCAGGCACGCCTTGTTTGCAGCAAACCTGACACAGCAAACACACATTATGGAAGAAAGTGATCAAGTAAAGCCTGCTTTGTGAAATAAAGGCATGAAATATTTGCATCAAAATTAGCAGCCGTAAGAAAAGTAGAAGCTCTTAACACTGTTCTCTCTGGCTGTGCAGTTGCAAGCGGTCATATTTCATTGGTTTCCATTGCATCACACTTAGCAACTTTCAAGGACAAAAAGCACAAGCGGCGTAGCCACGGGAAGGCTACTAGGGAGATTTAACGCCGCCGAAATTGTTAAATTTCACATGTGTATATTCTCTACACACGCGCACATAAACACACGAACAAAAATTTATAATGGTTGGACTCCCCGTCAAAATTCTGCGCACGCAACGAAAAAACGTACTTCTACGCCGAAGCACTTGAAAGCATTAAGATTATACACACTGGTAGGCATGACTTTTAAAACAGCGTGCAGACTTACCACAGAAAGACCAGAATGTGCTCTTCCGCGGTTTTCGAGGGGGACCCACCACGATCACTGCATGGGTAGTGACGCGAGCCTTCAAAACCACGGATCAACGTTTCCGCGACACGCCTCGACACCCTGAAGTCTTGACGGAACTGCAGAGAAGGAAATGATAAAAAGATGAAATTAGGTTCATGTAGTATTATGAAAAGAGGGAGCTCCGCGCTTACCTGCTCGTCTGTGTACAGCCGCGCAACGTTCTCGATGAACCCCAAAATTTTGGGACGTTCGCGGTGGGACTCCGAAAAAGTTTCCCGAAAGAAGGCTTCGCATAGCGCTTGTCTTTCCTCGAAGTCTTCGTCGTCTGAGCTGGACGAGCTGCTGCTTGAAGTGCTTTCGTCGCTAGACAGAAGTTCCGCCAAGGCAGCGAACGCAGCCATTTTGCAAAACTCAGCAACGTACAACGACGGAAGTGACGTATGCTGCTCGTCGTGTTTCCGCCCGAATCTGCGACTTGTCGGCGGAGCAGTGCGAGCAATCCGCCTCGGAGCGAGCTGCTCTGAAACTACCAGTGAAAAGCGCGGATCCACTCTGAATCTACCAGTGAAATGCGGTTTCGTCGCCACGGAGCAAAAAAACCTGCTCCGAATCTACCAGTGAAAAACAGCATTAGAGTGGAGACATCTCACAAAGTGCTCTAAAACGCAGCCAAAATCAGCGGACAATCAGGCACGCTCTTACCAGCTTCCGTTAAATATTGTAGTAAGAAACCGAAACTGAAAGTGCGAACAAAAGTATAGGCGCAAATGAAGATAGAGGAAGACGAAAGTGCGTGTGTGGTGCGTGGTGGCGCCGCTCGTGAGCGGGCACGTGAAAGAGATTCTTCGGAACGTTGAAGAAGAAAGTCGGACCGAAGCAGTCGGGCAGCAGTGGCAGTCTAAAGAATCTAAAGGTATTGACTTGCATTAACCATGGCTTCTTGGCCAATACCCCTTAGTGGGTGAGAGCCACAAAAGAAAGGAACAAGCAAGCAAGCAAGCAAGGCAGAACGAGGGATGTAGCGGCTACCGGCCCGTTACGGCGCGCTACCTGTCACGACTGGACTACAGACGAGCTCGGGCGACGAGCTACGCCAGGCGACGATGGTGCTCGTGGTCACGGTCGAGACCTGCTGGCGAGTAGGCGTCTACGTGGGTTGCCGAGTCAGGGAAGCTGAAGCGTGCTGGGCCGATCTATCGGGTGTTCTCAAGCATGGCCGAGCACGGATCTGACCAGCCACTGCACAGCGAGCAGCTGTCCCAGCGATGGCCATGGTGCGACAGCAACTTCGGGACCTTCCCGATTCCAGGAGACGCGGCGACACATCGGACCATCTTGACGACAGTGGCGTGAGTGGTTGACGTCGAGTGGTGCGCGAACTAGATTCGTTGTGTCAGGGGTACGTGAACCGTGACTACGTGTTTGAAACCTGTAGAGCGAACTGGACGGGCACGAGGTAGGAGTGCATGTATGCAGTTTAACTTATGCATTAAATTATGTCCAGCTTGTATAAACGTCCTGTCTTTGTCTATGCTCTATTTCTTGTCGGTTGAGCGCCTGGGCTCACACGAACCTCTCACAATTGGCGAGCTTGCCAGGATCGGCTAACAACATCTGTAGCCAACGCTCGAACACAGGGCTGAGACATGCACAACGACAGCATTGTCAGTATTGGGAAAGAGTTAGGACTAAAAGATGCTGAACTGAGGGCATGGGTGGAGCAAGAGCGTATAAGATTAAGCGATGAGCGCGCTGAAAAACAAAATGCTCCAAAAGAGTAAATGGCACTGAAGCAGCAGCTGATAGAACAGGAGCGCGCTGCCGCTCGCGAGAAAGCGGAGCAGCAACAGCAGCTGCTAGAACAAGAAATGAAGATTCTCGAACTGAAGCTTCAGTTTCAAGAGAGTGCCGCTTTCCGCAGGCCGCCGGCAATGCTGCGAGCACGAATGCGTCCGTTGCATCAAACGTGCGGAGTCCCCCCAAACTCATACTTCCGTTCAATGACAAGAGGGACGACTTAGACGCGTACCTACAATGCTTCGAACGTGTCGCCACCTGTCAGGAATGGCCGCGCGAGAAATGGGCACTTTCAATAAGCCTTTGTATAATAGGAGAAGCTTTTAGTGTAATCAAATGCATGAACCCGACCACAGCCTTAGACTACGACACGCTCAAAAGGGCACTCCTCCAATGGTTCCTGTACACGGCAGTCGGGTACCGGGAGAAATTCCATTATGCAAGGCCCGAAGATAGAAAAACTGCCAAGCAGCACGCTTCGAGGCTCTCGGGGTACTTCGATCATTGGTTGGAGCCCGCGGAGGTGCAGAAAAGTTTTAATAGACTCAGAGAACTAACGATTGCTGAGCAATTTGTCGAGGGCTGTTCCCCAGCATTAAGGGTTTTCCTGAAGAAGAGAAATTGCCAAACCATACAGAAACTCTTTCAGGCAGCCGACAATTTCGTCGAGGCCCGAACTGTGCTGAACTTTGGTCGAGAGCAACTTGAGAAGGAAGCGACCCAAGGGCCCAGCTTGAGAGCGGATCAAACAAAGAAAACACATCGAGGAGACATTCGCTGTTTTTTATGCGACAAAGAAGGAGCATAGGGCAGCCGAATGTTGGTCTCGCACGAAAGAGAATTACAGAGACCAAGGTCGAACAGGCGAAAAGTTGCCTCCTAACAGGGACAAGTTATCCCCCGGAGGAGAGGGCAAGAGAGGGGACTCGTGTGCGGTCTCAGTAGATAAAGCAGAAGTCACGAGGAATCGCGACGGTCTTGTCGTCTTACAGGAAGGAGAGACAATCCCAATCGTGAATGCGACGGTCAGTGGAGGAGTTACTGCTGGTGGGCCTCGAGACATGCCAGTGACGAAAGGGCTCTTGAATAGGCATGAAGTTACAGTGCTACGAGACACATTCTGTAACACTGTTGTAGTGCGACAGGCGCCGGTAGCTAAGGAAAAAATTTGCGAGACCTATAGTCCGGTATTTCTCCGCGATCGCACAGTACGATATTCACCAGAAGCTGTGGTCTTCTTGGAGACATCGTTTTTTAATGGTAAAGTTCGAGCAAAGTGCGTGCAAGACCCCTTGTACGATGTAGTCTCAGGAAACATCAGAGGAGCCCCATTACTGGACACATTGAGCACGAGAGACAACAAGACGGGCAATTCCAGTCGATGCGTGGACATCGAAGAAACAACGCCGAAGAAGTCAAAAGGTCGTCAGGGAAAGCGAGGACATCAGATCACCGTGAGTGAAACCGCCTAACAACCCCGTGCACCAAGGACCGGGCCCAGTGACAGCAGCGCTCTTGTAGCATACAGCGACACCCAGATGGCATGCGCGATGCTATGGCAAACAAGGGCACGTCCGGATGGGTCTTCACTGCTTTCGGCATCGCCATGGTGGAAATCGCTACCAGGTGGGACGTGTTTCCACAGTACAGTCACCCCACAAGATGACATGTGGTCGTCTCATGACCCAACACCCAGGGTACCACTATGCCGATGAGCCAGGCAGCATGCCTACTTCAAGCGACGCAGAAGCAGCTGGTGCATTCGAAATCGGCTGGGGCTTCTTACGCTCTATAGCAATGGCATGAGGATCCTCTGCGACGCAGTGCAGCAGTCATCATCGTCGCCTTTGCCATTGATGCGACCACCGTCTTTCCAGTGTCAGTATCGACGACACCGGAGCAAGACGTACCAGTGACGTGACAATACTTATTGACACTGACTAGAAATATGGTGCGGTGTCGCTACTGTGACGAGACTCCTGTGTTTTGAATCTTGCGTTGTGGTGCTGAGTGTCGGCGCGTGCTTTATTGTTAGAGCGAGTAGTATGAGGGCACCTGGTTGTGACGCATACACGGTACGCAGATGCGTGGTAGCACGTGTCACTGCCGACCGTGTTCAAACGTGAAAGAAGTGCATCAACCTCCTAGGATAGTGTGTGGAGCAAGTGTCGTGCAGTGTTTCGTCACACATGCTTGCAGTGCTGATATTTCTGCATGTGCCTGTGACTGGTCCTGTTATTGCTCTGCTTCGTTGTGTCGCGTCAACACTAAAGCTTTCTACGGCACAACGTACTGAAAGTTGGGGGGGGGGGGGGGGGAGTGTGGTAAGAAACCGAAACTGAATGTGCGAACAAAAGTATTGACGCAAATGAAGATAGAGGAAGACGAAAGTGCACATTTGGTGCGTGGCGGCGCCACTCGTGAGCGGGCGCGTGAGAGATTCTTCGGAACATTGAAGAAGAAAGTCGGATCGAAGCAGTCGGGCAGCAGTGGCAGAACGAGGGTTGTGGTGGCTACCGGCCCGTTACGGCGCGCAATTTGTGACGACTGAACTGCAGACAACCTCGGGCGACGAGCAACGCCAGGCGACGACGGTGCTCGTGGTCACGGTCGAGACCTTCTGGCGAGTCGGCGTCTACGGGGGTGGCCGAGTCAGGGAAGCTGAGGCGTGCTGGGCCGATCTATCGGGTGATCTCTGGCGTGGCCGAGCATGGATCCGCCTAGCCACCGCACAGCAAGCAGCTGTCCCAGCGACGGCTGTGGTGCAACGGCAACTCCGGGACCTTCCCAAATCCAGGAAACGCGGCGATACGTTGGACCATCTCGACAATAGTGGCGTGAGTGGTTGACGTCGAGTGGTTCGCGAACTAGATTCGCTGTGTCAGGGCCGAGTGAATCGTGACTACGTGTTTTAAACCTGTAGAGTGAACTAGAATGGCATGAGTAAGGAGTGCATGTATGCAGTTTTAGTTCATGTATGTACTTATGTCCAACTTGTACAAACGTCTTGTTTTTTTCTATGCCCTATTCCTTATCGGTTGAGTGCCTGGGCCCGCACAAATTTCTCACAATATATAATTCTTTGTGCGCCACTATTTTACCCCGGTCCGTATCACAAAGCTCTCAGAAGCTAACACAAGGCTTCGTTGCTGGGTACCAAATCTAAATTTCTATACACAGGTCTGCTCAGGCACCTTCGCCACTGTGCGCGTTCTGTGATGAACGTGAAACAATGGATCATTTTTTTTACTTGCAGGTGGTTTAACACAATATGGAAAACCCTTTTAGAAATACTTTTACCTGGTATTGTTATGGATTTATTTTTACCTGTCATTTTTTCTTTTAAAGCTTGAGAGAGAGAAACGAGAAAAAAGGAAGGCAGGGAGTTTAACCAGATGCTAGTATTTGGTATGCTACCCTACACTGGGGTTGGGGAATAGGGGGTGGAAAGAGAAAGAGAGTGTTAAAAATAAATTAAAAAAAACACTGACACACACGCACACACAAACTCGGTCCACTCAGGGGCGTTCCGACAGGCCAGTAGTTCGCAAAAAGCCCAGTAGTGCTTGCACGGCATTATTCTGTGACGATGAGTAATGACGATGGCGCAGTATACTTTCTTCTAACAGTGGCTGGTCATCTAACCTGTTTAGTGTATTAGAAAGGTGTTGTCTTTCTAGGTTGTATTTCGGGCAGTCACACAGATATGTCGAATGGTTTCTTCATCTCCTCAGTGCGCACAGTCGCCGGTGTCGGCCATCCCTATGCGGAACGCGTACGCACGGTTAAACGCGACTCCCAACCATAGTCTGCACAGAGCAGTAGCATCACCTCGTCGAATTTTCGTTGGAAGCTGTAAGCTTAACGTTGGATCAAGGGATCGTAATATTGCATGCGTGAACAGAGGCTCATTCCAAAGAGCCATGGAGCGTTGGCGAGCAAGCATGCGGAGCCTCCTAGCAGCGTCCATCCTTGAGAGAGGTATTGACTGGTTGCTGTCTTCTGTATGGACTGAACGGGCAGCTTGATCAGCTCGTTCGTTACCGATAATTCCACAGTGGCTTGGCAACCACTGAATATAACCTGGTGCCCTTTCTCTGCTGTATGGTGTAGCAATTCTGCTGTTTCAAATACCAACTGCTCGTGTGAACCACAGCGTAGATTTGACAGAAGTGACGGCAGTGCCGCCTTGCGGTCGCAGAAAATCGTCCACCATTGCGTGCTTTGGTCGGTAATGAAACGCAGCGCTGCGCGAAGCGCTGCAAGCTCTGCTGCCGTTGTTGTGGTCCTGAATTTGTGGTCCTGAATTTGATGAGCTGTTCTGAATTTGATGGTTGTGGCGTGCTTTAGAATAATGACCGCCGCAGTTCATTTAGAATAATGACACGCAGAAATTTCCGAGATCGACAATATGGTATATTTGGACCGTTAATTGACACTCTGCAATTCGACATGGGTTTGCGCGTAAATGCCAGAAGAGCGCACTTTCCGGAGGAAATTTTCATGTCTCGATTGCGGAGATACAAAGCAGTTGCAGTAGCAGCTCTTTGTATTCTCGCTCGTAACTGCAGGCGAGTTACCGCAGATGTCGAGATGCAGATGTCATCTGCGTATGTTGATAGATAAATATTGTTTGGTAGGTGCGTATGGAGAGCGATTAGCGTTATATTCAATAGCACGGGTTTCAGTACATCACCCTGAGGGACGCCACGGCAACTGAAATGTGCAGACGTGTTCCCGGCCTCCGTACCCGCGAAAATAGATCGCATTTGGAGATAACTGCGTATCCACCTAAACATTCGGCCACCCACTCCAATCTCTTCTAGTGCGGTAAGGACGGCTTCATGTGTAACGTTATCATAGGTTCCTTTGACGTCAAGGAACAGAGGCGCAAAGACGCTTATGGACTTTCTCGTGTTCAACGTACGTGATTAGGTCGATGACGCTATCGATTGATGATCGACCACGTTGAAAGCCAGCCATGACATTCGGGTAGATCTCATGATACTCCAAGGACTACTCGAGTCGGCCGAGAATCATTCTCTCCATCAGTTTACCCATGCTACTAGCCAATGTGATCGGGAGATAGGAGGAGAGTTCCAATGGTGATCTACCTGGTTTTAGCAGTGGTACCAGACGACTAGTTTTCCAACTTAAGAGAACAGTGCCCTCTAGGCAACAATCATTATGTAGCTGAAGTAGAGCTATTCTCGCGCGCTCACCCAGATGACACAGGGCTCTGTAGGAGATTCCGTCTGGTCCTGGATCAGAGGTACGTTTGCACGAAGCGAGTGCTGCCTTGAGCTCCTGAATTGTGAACGAGAAGTCCATACAGGAATCACGTGGTGACGGACAACTGCTCGGAAGTGGTGAGCTGCTAAGTGCTGTAGCTTGCCCTGATTATCTGGCACAGAACTCTTCCGCAACGTCCACATCTGGTTGATTTTGGTAAAAGGCTAAGGCCTTGAATGGTGACTTCTGAATGGGGTATGACCGCAAACCTCTTACCATCCTCATTATCTGCGATAAAGGCTTACGAGGGTCGAGTGACTCGCAGAAAGTAATCCAACGTTGGAATTCTAGCTTGTCCACCGACGTCTGATCTTCTTCTGCATACGTCTAGCAGTCCGTAAATCTTCTATGCCCTTCGTGCGCCGGTACCTTCTTTCAGCTCGTCGTCGCAAGGCTTGAAGCCGCTCCAGCTCTATGTCGATGTCCATGATTCTTACAGGGCATGGGATCGTACACGCAGTCTCTTTTACAGTGCTTTTGATGGCCTCTGGTAATTCGGATATGTGTTCTTGGAATTGGCCTTCCATACGAGACTGAATTTTTTTCCAGTCCACTCTTTTAACCATGTCGCGCAGGAGGCGACAATCCTCTGATCTTGACGTATGTTGGAATGTGATCACTCCCATGCGTTTCTATATCCGTAAACCTTTCAGTATGTTTCACTAGGCTTCGCGAAACAAAAGCCAAGTCGAGACAGCTACTGTATGTGGAGCCACGTAAAAATGTAACTCTGCCATCGTTCAGTAGCCAAAGTTTGTTGTCGGAGGCAAAAGACACCAAGTTTTTGCTCTTCATGTTGGTATTCTGGCTTCCCCATAATGTATGATGAGCGATGAAATCCTAGCACACGGGTCAGGAGTTAACGCTATGATGTCTCGTAGTTTTTTTGATCGAACCGGCTTGATGGTGATAGGTATGCTCCAGCCACAGTGATGTTGAGCCTCCTCTTTTTCACTCTTAAGCATACGTATTGGTTTCCGTCATGAGGTGGTACAGGTTGAAGGATTTAAGTGAGGTCTCAGCGAATGAACACCAGAACCTTGCTGCTTTCAGTAACAGTAGGTGACATAAATGGTTAGTATCCCGAGAGCCGTATTGCACTCAATTAGTTCGGCTCACAGATGACGATTACGGGAAACTTATTTACGTGCACAAATCGACGAAATTCAGCAATGCGCGAGCTCTCTCACCTGGAATTCCACTGCAGTATTGCTGCTTTACGCCCCTCATCCCTGAAAGACAATGATGGGTTAGCCATGGTCTACCTTAGGGCTGCTAGCACTGGACTAAGCGCGTCCAGTACTTGAAGGGCGATTTTGGGTGACGGTGTATTCATGTCGCTTAACAACACGCGAATGGTGTCCACTAATAATCTTAGCATCACCATCACGCAATGATCTGGCTTCCCGGCCATTGCAGCATCTTGTGCTTGTTCTTGAGGCGGCTTCTTTTGAGGCTCAACAGGTCGTGTAGGCGGCTTCTGTTGAGGCTCAACAGATCGTCTAGGCTGAAGGGGTGGCCTTTCCTTTGGTGAGAGAGATTTCCAAGCATCTTTTCTTTCAGCGCACATGTTTGCCATGCTAGGAGCCGCGCCTGTCGATTTCACTTGAGTTTTTGACTTTCTCGTTAGATTTTGCACTGTCCTTCGTGAGGACCTTCGACGATGACGGCACCTTTGCCTTACTTTTTGCGCAACTTCTCTGTGAGTCGAGTTGTAATAAAATATTTTCATTATTACCTCTACGTTTTCAATTCCTGCTTTTACGTATTCTTGTAGTTTTGTAAAATGTTGTTCTGGTAAATTAACTTTTTCGATTTGACTATTTATTGTTCTGTGTTGAATGCACTTTTTATTTTTGTTCGCACTTGTAGCTTTTGCTGCTGTGACTTACCTTTTATGTACCCCATTAACGATAGGAGGTCCCCCTGACAGTTCCTTACTTTGGGACCTCCTGACGCTGTATATATTATGTGAGCTCATTTTTTTTTTTGAACTCATGTACTCAGAAATGAGTAAACTTGAGTTGAGTTGAGTTGAGTTGTCTCGCACCATTCGCCGAAGAATATAAATCTCTTTCTTAATCTGAGGACAGTACTTGGAGGAACTGTGCGCGCCGTGGCAGTTGGGGCATGTTAACGTAGTTGCACTACAGTCGTCTTTTGAGTGGTGTTCATCGCATCGGGGGCACACTGCGGAATATCTGCAAACGCCCTTCACGTCACCAATTTTCTGGCACTTGAAACACCACATAGGCTTCGGAATAAATGGGCGAACCTGGTGACGAAAATGGCCAACCTTCACGTAAGAGAGAAAGCAGTCACCCTCTAATGTTATTTGCACACAACGAGAGTTGCCTAGGCGACCAGCATGAACAATGACGTTGTTTTCACTCACTCATTTTATCAGTACAGGAAAATCTTCATTGGCGATTTCAGTGTCTATATCATATATAACTCCTGTTATGGTGTCAACATTCGCTCGTATATTGAATCAGACTTTAATGTTTCTCAGCTCCGACACATGTTGTAGCGTGTTCAGTGCACTCGGGTTCATCACGTCGATTGCCAAAATATTCTTCCTCGTGTTTATCCTGATGTCCTTAATCTCGTTAGGCACAATGTTTTCAAGGTACAAGGACAGTGCTTGCCTGTTGAGGATGCGTAGATGGGCAGTAGTGGTCTGCGGCACGCACAGAATGGAGTGAGGTCATCGCTGAGGCGCTGTCCTCACAGTGGCTGTACTTGATGCCGATGATGCGTTCATTATTCTTCGTTTGGCCTTGCGGTAGAGCCTAGGTTTGAAGTCGTCTTCCGAAGACTCGTCGTCTGATGCTGAGTGCAGCTTGGTGTTCTCACTCTCACTAAATGCATTACCATGCTTTCTTGAAGCAATGCCCGTGGATGAACTGGTACAGGGCGAGATCTCCGGGGATCGTACATCCATTAGCGCGATTTAGGGGGCTGGAGACCCCGTTGTTGCGCTGTGGAACACAGAAGGTACAGCACAGACCACAAGATGTGTTCCACAAAAGAAGCTTCAATTTCTGGGTTCTCTAATGCGATAGTATGCGCGGCCGTCCGGGGCTATAATATTGGAACTAATAGGTTGCCTAATTAATCTGTTTTATTATCCTAACGTGCCTACCAAATATATACGTATGAAATAAGATTATTCCTCTATTCTAAGAATAATGTCGTTTCTTTATTTAAATAAATATATGCATTAGATCACGCACTACAATTTCCTAGGTCTTCGGTAAACATTATATGATATCTCTTTATTCTAAATCTCAACCATCCATTTAAAACCACTCAATTCTTCGCCAATCCCCCATAGTGGGTATGCCTTACGGACAATAGGTGAGCAAGAACAAGAACAAGATAAATTGGAGCCATGCGTACACGCAGTGCGGGCCAAAATAGGGCGCGATAGTGAAGCATTGTCCTCAAGCAACATTGTGTTTTCGCCGGCGGAGGAGCGTTGGCGGCATGTAGTGGGTCGAAGGCTGGCACCATCCTAAAATAGGTGGCCCTGTAGCCCCCCTACGTCCGCTACGCACGGAAAAGCAGCTAGGGTAGCCTGGAAGGGATAAACCTGCGAACCCCAGTGGCGTGTGAAGCATAGGCAAAACATCGTGCCAGGCGAACTCGTCGTGGTGTACTGCAAAAATATTATCCCTTGAGTACGTAAAAAGGCATAGGTAACATACTGGCAACCACTTCCGCCAAAAAATATAGTTCACCAGAGATCACGTAGAACACATGGAACGTACAGCCCGTTCAACTTTCACGGAGATCTCTGCTATAAAGGAATAAAGTAACAGCTGCTACGGAACAACACCTGCTTCGTAGGGCCATTTGTCCCACATTATTCCTAATACTATTCCTACATGTCTGTAAATGACAAACATGTTTTCATTAAATTGAACATGAGGCATACGTAATCAATCCCGTGCCACTATTCCCGGACCACAATTGCACCTAATCGAGTGGCAGCGACACCTGGGAACTTTTGACAGCCCCTGCACATGCTAAAAAATTTACAAAGTAATTAAAATGTTTAAAAACTAGCAAGGACAAGTTTTACAATTCACTGAAATTGAATTTTATTTCGTCATAATCCTAAAACAAAATCCATCACAGACATGCCACAAATCGTGTGAACGAAAATTGTCAAAAAATTATTTTAATTTGGTGGCTTGTATCTGGAATTTAAACTACCAAGAAGGAATATCATAACTTCCGGATACCCAAAGCACCTGTAATGTTTTCCTATTATAACAAGATTGTGCAGACTTCTTTTCTGAAAAAGAGGAAAAACATTTTTCCAGCACAATTGCACCCGGCGAATACACAGCAAAAGACAGTGCGAGCACAATAATTTATTCATTTCAAGACTTCTAATAGGCTTGTTACAGGCACTAGCTTGCAGCACAAAAATACATCATCACACATAATAAATAAAAATACGTATATTACAGAATAAATGGCTGCAAGTACAAACAACTTCATAAACACACAAAAATATTGGCTAACAATATTAGTTGATGTAAAAAGAGCAAAAAAGTCATTCAATGTACTAAACAATACAACGATTAGGGTTATGCTGTGCAAAACCACCGAGCGTCTTTTTGACCATCACGAATATGGCGGAAAAAATTTCACGTTTCTCAAAGTTGGAAACTAGTCCTGGTCATTTGCTTTTGTTGCCAAAAATTTTGCTCCCTAGTTATGAGAGTCTCTAATATGGTGCCGACTGAGCTGAAAATCGTCAAACAACAGCTTTTTCAAAAGTCGTTTTATAATGCACTCAATAAATGGCATTTTTATAATGCATTCAATAATGACTTACTTATGTATATCAATTCTTTGAGAGCTTTTGCCACAAGCATTGTTGAATAATGTGGCCAGGTTTGGGCTTTTTTCTGGTAACATGGCAAATTCCAAGGACACAAAAAATATGTGCTGGTGACCGTTTTCATATGCCACAAGTTAAAAATAATTTACACACTGAAATTTAGTAGATGGTCTAAAAAACTGTGAATTCAACTTTTTGTGGGGGAAAATTTCTGTACTCAGCATCGAAAAGCTTGCCTTGGTAGTCGGTTAAAAAATATGCACAACATTTCATTTTGAAGCTCTATGTACTACCTCAGTATAGGTGAAGTTACTAAAAGGTATTTTTTTACTCGAGCAGTATTCTTGAAATAAGTATATCCACCAGCTTTACCCCTACTTACCTCAAGCAGCATGAAACACTCGCAAGGGCAATCTTCAACAGACTTTCACAGGCCTAGAGTAAACAAAGCAAGCTTGATGCGGAGCAATTGAAATTAGAATGGGGCTATCATCTGCATTTCATTGCCAACAGAGGTGCGCTACAATGAATGTCGCTAGAGTGTGGAGACCAGTAGCGTAGCAAAAAGATAATTTTCGCGTGCGGGTAATGTGTGAGGGGAAGGCGGCTTTGGTCATACTTTATGTACATTCTTGTGTATTTGTATGAGTGCATGTAGGTCTGCACATGCTGAATTAAGCAAATCACAGCATATCTACGGAGTGAACGATGATATGTGGGGCGAAGCTTCAGAGAGTTTTATCGGTAACCGTGAATCTTTCTGTCTGTCTGTCACTCACACAAGTGCCTTCTGCTTAGTCATCGATAAACTATATGGTCACGAACCGGTCACAGTAGAAGGACAATCCACGGCTTTAGGATAAAACAATACCTGGACTGTGCTGCGGGAGGGGAGAGTTAAGCAGCTGCTTTTGCCTTCCTGGCTATGCCACTGGTCATGACTCTCAGAAGAGCCATCAATCTGTTAAAAAGTATACAGTGCAAAGTTATCCTTTATGCACAACATAAACGAGACTATCGCCTTGGCTACCATTCTTTAATGGATTATTTTTCTCGCTTCGGTATTCATAAGACAGGCTTTGGGTCTCAGGGAGCAGGGTGCTCTCCTAAAAGCCAGAAAAATAAGAAACGTTTGTTTTACGATAGCGTTCATCAGTGTACTGCATCAATGCTACTAGCATGCTACAAGACCTGTGTACAAAATGTGTATAAATATTTTTATTAAGTGTTTAAAACGCACCTACTGCACTTGCAGAGCTCCCCAGGAAAGCAGGATGTCTGACTTTATATCTATAAAGCGGCGTTACTCATCTGGACGTCACCACACTGAACCTAGTCCTTGTATCACCCCTCTGGTGGCAATGGAATGCAGATGATAACCCTATTCCCTTTTCAATTACTCTGTATAGAGCACCAAATTCACTCTCTGTATTTCGGGTCAGTGGAATTCTGCTAAAGATTGCCCTTGCGAGTGTGTCATGACGCTTGAGTTATGTTGGAAAAAGCTGGTGCAAATACATTCTTAAAAAATGCCAATTTGAAAATAATACACTATTGTAATTCCACCTTTAATTAGCTTGTGCATAGAGCTTTAAAATAAAATGTTGGGCATACAAAAAGTCCGACTACCAAGGAAATGTTTTGATGCAGGATACCGCGGATTTTCCAAACAAAGTGACACTCACAATTTTTCTCAGAGTATCTGCTATAAGATCAGTGCCTATTTTTCTTTTGTAGCATATTCAGAGGCCACCAGCACATAGTTTTTGTATCCTTGAAACTTACCATGTTCGCGGCGAAAAATCCCAAATGCGGCAACTTTATTCAATATTGTTCGTGAAAAGCCCTCAAAAGATTGGTATACATAATTAAGCCATTATTTTAAAGTTAGATTATTTTATTACCTTGCCAGAGATGTCTTTTATCGACTGCATTTGAAAAACTTATTTCAAAACAAATTGATTGACACCTTTTGCCTTACTAGGCGCCAAACAATAGGCTCTCTTAAATAGAGAGGAACATATTTAGCAACAAATTGAAATGACCAGGACGAGTTTCGTACTTTGAGAAATATTTGAAAATTTTATCAGCCACATTCGTGATGGTCGGAAAAACAGATGATTTGGCATGAATTGACTCGTTAGAAATAACATCAACATTTCATTCAAAAATGTGTCAAATATTTTTAAAAATTAGAGAAAAGAGGCACTGGCGTGCTACAGGTGGCATTGCCTTCTTGTGGCGGAAGGCATCTTCAAATCGGTACGAAAATAACTATGGCAGTAATCATAGAAATTAACACAATTATCTATTTCACCAGTGGTAATAGCCGGTCGGGTCGAATAAGCAAATTTAACTTCTTCCTACAATTATTCTATAGCCAGTTTAAAATTTAAAAAAGCGGCCACAAATAATCACCGCAGGGTGATGCATTCTGCTCAATTTAGCTGGCGAAACCGAAACCAGCGCACCAAACAGTGCATCTATCATTCACTTCGACAATGTCGTCCATGGCGACACTGTTTCTCTTGCATGGCAGGAGATTAAGTAGTCGTCGATAAGGGACCCAAAGCAAAGTGTCTAAATTGACGGTTGATAACGGCTAGAGAAACATTGTCGTCATTATGGGCGTTGTCGAAATGAATGGTAGATATGCTGTCTTGTGCATCGGTTCTCATTTCGACAGCTAAATAAGGCAGATTGCATCACTCCATGGTGATTATCAGTGGCTGCTTCTACAAAATTTCAAACTGGCTATAGATTTTTGGTAGAAATGATTTGAGTTTGCCTGTTTGACTCGACCAGTTACTACCACTGGTTAAAAAAGTAATTGTCTTAATTGCTATATTACTGCCGCAATTATTGTTTGTGGCTATCTGAAGCTTTCTTTTGTCACAGGAAAGGCAATGCCGCAACTAGTACGCAAGTACCTTCTTTCTTTAATGTTTAAAGAACTTTGAGCACATTTTTTTTAAAAACCTTGTATCTCATACACACGCAGACCATGAGAGCTAAAAAAACAATGAAGAACTAGCAAGAAGAAATAACGAGCTCATAAAGAGACGGCCCCATAGCTAGGAATGTTTTCGGTTGGGCGGGCACATGTTGATGGCCATAAAAATGATTTTATTCATTACTTATGCTCAGTAAAACAACCGACAACATGCGAATTTGGGGGGCGGGGGACTACTGCGGCACCCCTCTAGCTACAGGCCTCCACTAAGCACACTTCCTTCGAATACTGCAGATGTCACATAAGCAGAAGAAAAGGAGTCATTATTAACAGATGTACTTGGAGGTCTGCAAAAAAGAAAGTCTTTAACCCAAGTGAGCACATTCAGAGGAATGTATTGCTGTGTTAGTAAAATATGTAATGAAAAACCCTATCACGAGCTGTAGAAAAATATGGAAACAATGCAAAAACCTGAGAGCCCATGTCAAGTAACTAATGTATACAGTGAAGTCTAGCAAGTCCAGTGTCACATGAAAATACTTACGAAAGCCACACTCATACTTGAATATGATGTTACGAACTTCCAGCTAGAGATCTTGCCTTGCAACAGGAAGGCTTCTACTCACCATAGATTAAACTTCTTGATTTTTGTACAGGTTGGCAATTATGAGTCTGATCTTACTAGTTTAAAAGTTGCCTAAGCATGCGCTCTCGAAATCAAGGTATAGTTGCTGACTTTTTATACAAACTCCTTCATGGCACCGCCACTCATCCCACTGAGGTAATGTGAAACTACGAACGAAAATTTTGATGCCCTAGTGGGTGCTGTTTTGACTTTTTGTGCTCTAGCTGGCTAATTTGGTATGCTTTCAAACAGAGTAACATTGTGACAGCGATGTTTAGAATATTCTTGCTAGGTTTCTAGCACTAAATTTTTGCATGCACTACAACTTGAGGTTGCCAGTGTCACATTAAATGCAGAAATTACAACTGTGGGTATTGAAGGTCATTATTCGAAGGCTATGTTTTGAATGTTCGATGCCTGCAAGAGCCTATCGACACCGCCGAGTCCTACCTCGACCACGCCGGTCTCAGGTGCTCAACCACGAAGTCGGAGCTGTTGATCTATTTGCCCGAACGCCGTGGTGCCAAGCCCAAAGGGTGGAAACCTCCGGCGGAACGCAATATCACCCTCCACACCAGAAACGGTCGTACTGTACCCAAGGTAGACACCATCAAGGTCCTCGGCATGATTATCGAGTCCCACGGAACCAACACCCAAGCAGTACACAAGCTCAGGACTAAAGCTGAAAACGCCATACGACTCGTACGTAGAGTAGCCAACAGGCACCATGGCCTCAAAAAAGACAACCTGCTGCGTCTCGTACACGCGTTTGTTTTTTGCCATTTCACCTACGTTGCCACTATACACAAATGGCTACGTGCTGAGCGCGATCAACTCAACGCGCTTATTCGCAAGGTGGTCAAACGAGCAATTGGCCTCCCTCTCACCACTCAGACGCACAAACTCCTCGAGCTTGGCGTACATAACACGCTAGAAGAGATCGCCGAAGCTCAGGAACGCATGCAATTGACCCGACACACCACCACCAAGGCGGGCCCCCAAATTCTGCGCAAGCTCGGCTCCTTCTCCTCGAGGGCCAGGGACCCCCCAGAGTTGACTCTAATTCCCCGTGAAATCCGCGACCTTATCACGAGGGCTCTCATTCCACGAAATGTACACCCCGACTACAACAGAGGCAGGCACCTTGCGCGGGCGACCGCCATTCTCAAGCGCATAGAGATGGAAGCGGACAACGTCTCGTTCGTGGACGCCGCTGCCTATCACAACAACCGAGCCTTCACCGCGGTCGCGGTATCATCTGTGCGGCAGACGCTTAACTCTGCCACAATCCTCAACCGAAACACCGAAGTAGCGAAGCAAGTAGCTATAGCTATAGCTATGCTCCACAGCAAACGGGAATTCATCTACAGCGACTCCAGGCCGGCCATCAAAGCCTTCGAACGCGGAGTCATCTCCAACCAGGCGTTAAGTACCCTGCTCAAAGCGGACCCGAGTGCCCTGAAGCACCACACTGTCATCTGGTTCCCCGCCCATTTCGGCCAGGTGCCGGGTGCCCTATCCAACATCAACGAGATCGCCCATGATGCAGCGCGCACACTTACCGACCGCACTGCCTCAGGGCAACCCCATCTTGCTGAGTAAGATACCAATCGGGATGCACCAATTACGTACAGTAAATAACAAATCACTTTTACCTGGAATGCCGCATTTTTCCACCCCCGCATCTGAAACTTTATCGACCTCAGGAATTAACCCTACGCCTATTACAGACACACATGTACCCAAACCTTGCCACGCTTCACGTTTATTATCCCGATTCATACCCCTGCGACACATGCCCACCAGGTGGACACACAGCGACTTTCGCACACATGCTCTGGGAGTGTAGAACAACTCCTCTCGACTCTACCTCAAGCAAGTGGGAGAGGTCCCTCAGGAGCTCACTTCTCGCTGACCAGCAATGGGCCGTTCAGCAGGCCCACGAAGCGGTCGCCAGGTACTCCCTGTCGGTCCCACGTGGGAGACGCCCGCTACGCGCTAAGCGCGTCCTGCAGGACTGAAATAAAGTTTTTTCATTCCATTCCATGTCTAAAGCAAACTTCAAACTGGGTAATGACAACAAAGTAAGCATCATCTACCTGGTACAGGTTTGTTTCGCACTCACCAACGTGCAAGAACATTAACAATGAGTATGAAATCTTGACTGTAGTGCTATAGCTTCATGCAACGAATATATGGGTGTGCTTATGAGCGGCTTGATCACCTGTCACTGTTCCATGCTGCTGAACTGAACGCTGAACCGTCCAGAATTGGCAGTGGGGGATGCAGCGAAAATGATGGCACTTGATAATTTGCTGGTGATGCGGCGACACAAATTCCTCCAACGTCAGGTCACCAAGGTGCTTGTGGCATAATCAGTCATAGTGGCGCTGACATGAGAGGTGACAGCTAGCCCTAGAACAATGGAAGCAGCACCTGGAAGATAATAAATAGTGAGTGTGACATTGTAACTGCTGTGTCATGACCCTGTGACATGAATACGTGACATGCTTGTCTAACACGATGTCAAATTTCTTCATCAGTCACGTGTTTGCGTACCTGCACGCTACTCTCTATGGGATGTGGGTATGACCCACATGTGATTCACTGCCTATGTTATCTCAGTAACAGCAAGAATTCACTTTGGAAATCTCTGAGTAAGCATTAAGGAGACAGTACAAGAGTACATCTGTTACCACTATTAGCAGCTTCACAACGAGTTAAAATTTTCAATGAAAAGATACAGTAAATATCACTTGCGGCTGCATTTGAACCTTGGAATTCAAGAGAGAGAGATAAAGATGCAAGAAAAGGCAGGGAGGTTAACCAGACGCACATCCGGTTTGCTACCCTGCACTGGGGAAGGGATGAAGGGGAGAAAATAGGTTGCAGAAAGATGAGAAGGTACACACAATTACGAGCACACTCTGCACACAAAATGGTCCGGAGTCAAGTCGATTCAAAACCATCCGTAGCTGGCATCGCTGTGTGTCGTAGCAAGCGCAGCTGCACAGGACGTGTTCGATGGTCTCTTCATCTCCGCAGTAGTCACATGTAGGAGTGTCTGCAATACCAATGCGAAAGGAGTACGCCTTTCTGAATGCAACACCCAACCAAAGGCGGCATAACAGTGTCGCATCGGAGCGGGAAGGTTGTGATGGTAGCTTTAGCTTGAGCGAAGGATCAAGTTCATAAAATTGACACCTTTGGAAGCTGGTAGACGACCAGAACGTGCGTGTGAAATCTCCAGCCAGCAGGTAAAGTTGTCTTGCTGCATCATTCCTTGATAGAGGAATCGGGACTACACGGGTTTCTTCATGGGCTGAGCGGGCTGCATCATCGGCTAATTGATTTCCGGTAATACCGATATGTCCAGGCAGCCATTGATATATAATATCATGCCCTCATGCTGGAGCTTCATGATGGCAATGTCTTATTTCTTGTACCAGTTGGTCATGGCTCCTCCTACGTATGGCAGACTGCAAACTCTGAAGCGCTGCCGTCGAATCACAGAATATGACCCATTTTCCTGGACGTTCTTGAACGAGATATTGTAAAGCAGCCCTTATAGCAGCAAGCTCTGATGCTGTAGATGTAGTCATATGCGACAACTTAAACTTGATTGTCATTTCTGCAGCCGGAATTACAGCGGCACCTGATGAGCTGCTGGATGAGACGGACCCATCAGTGTATATCTGTGTTCAGTCTAAGTACAACTCATGTAATAATAGCAGTGTTGCTTGCTTCAATGCTACTCTGGAGTGACTGCTTTTCTTTTTGATTCCCGGAATTTCTAGACGTACTTGCGGCTGGTCGAGGCACCACAAAGGGCATGCCGTTCTCGCAGCTGGCGTATATCCTGATGGAGTGCTGTTTAGGTGCTTGGCTATGACGTCTGAAAACGTAGCACGTGGTCTTCCGGAAGGTAGAAGGGCCAAGTGGTGGTCGGGGACACGGCTAGCATGTCGAATGTGCGATCTGAGGCAATCCACAACTATATATGTCCTGACCAGATGGTCTTCGGCAAGCATGATTGTGGCATAAGTAGAAGCGCATCGGGGCAGTCCTAGGCAGATACGCGGTGCCTGACCCTGCAAACTCTCCAATGAATGAGTATTTGATTTGCAAGTGTTAGTCAGTACCGGCAAGCTGTAGCGCAATAGACCCAGAAATAGGGCCCTGTACAGCTGTAGCATGGAGGCCACAGAAGTTCCCCATGCTTTACCGCACAAGAATTTCATGATATGCACAATAGATAGCAGTGTCTTCTTCAAGTACGCACAATGTGGGCTCCACGAAAGACTTCTGTCGATTATTATGCCCAGGAAACGATGCGTCCGTGCATATTTGACACTCTGCCCATTGATGTAAACAGGGTATGGCGTCATTGGTTTGCGTGTAAACGCCATCAACGCGCACTTCACAGTTGATATATTTAGGCCTTGTTTCTGAAGGTAGGCTGTTGTGAGGGTTGCTGCCCGCTGTATTCGTGCACGCACCTGAGGGCGAGTAACTGCAGCACTCCAGAGGCAAATATAATCGGCGTATATGGATAGGCACACCGACTTTGGCAGAACCTTCACCAGACCAATGAGGGCCACATTGAACAATGTGGGGCTTAAAACACCTCCCTGAGGTACTCCGCAGTAGGTGTAATGTTGGGCAGTTGTACCCTCATATGTTTGTACAAAGAAACCTCTGCCAGTTATATAATCTTTTATCCATTGAAACATTCGTCCACCAATGCCCATTGCTGCGAGAGAAGTGAGGATGGCATCGTGAGCTACATTATCATATGCACCCTTCACGTCAAAAAAGAGTTCCACTGATATGCGCTTGTGACTTTTTTCTTGTTGAACAAATGTCGATACATCAAGGACACAGTCAATGGAGGAGCGGCCCCGACGAAAGCATGCCATGCAAGAAGGGTATTTGGTGTATCGTTCCAAGTACCAGTCGAGACGAAATAGAACCATTCTTTCCATCACTTTTCCGAGGCAGCTTGCGAGGGCAATAGGGCGATACGCTGTCAAGTCCAATGGTGATTTTCCCGATTTCAAAAGTGGTATTAATCGACTTATTTTCCATTCTCGGGGAACACTGCCGCTGAGCCAGGAGTTGTTGAAGCATATTAAAAGTTCTTTTCTAGCTTTTTGTCCAAGGTGTCCCAACGCACTATAAGTAATACCATCAGGACCTGGCGACGACATGCGCTTAGAGGCGACTAACGCACCTTCCAGTTCTTCCATGGTGAACGGAGTGTCCATTTCTGGTAATCGCGTCTCAGGAACGATCACGGCGTCGATGCTCTCGTTCATAATATTCCCGGCAACTCTCGTGCACAATTCTTCAGCCACCTCGAGTTCTGTTTTTCCATGATGGAGTGCCAAAGCTTTAAAAGGGTGCCGTTGTTGCGGAGAGGAGCGAAGACCACGAACTGTTCTCCAGATATATGACAGCGGTTTATGAGGGTCTAGAGATTCGCACAATGCTTTCCAGCGTTCGCTCTCCAGTTTGTAAATGCGTCGTTGAATCTTTTTCTGGAGCCGCCTTGCTTCCCTCAGATCGTAAATTGATCTTGTGCGTCTGTATCGTCGTTCAGCACGCCTTCGTATAGCTCGTAATTTTTCCAGTTCGATGTCAAACTGTGTTACTTTAGACGAAAATGGTAATTTATATTTGGACGCTTGCATAGCTTCCACTATGGTATTTTTCAGGCTGCAGGCGAGGCCTTCTTGGCAAGCGTTCTCAACAAGCGATGCAAACATCGACCAGTCAGTGCCAATTGCAACACCGGAAGAGAAATTTTTTATGATACCATCGATCGTCACGTAGGTGGGTATGTGATCACTCCCATGAGTCTGAATATCGCAAAACCACTTAACTTTGTGAGAGAAGCACCGTGACACCAATGTCAGGTCAAGGCAACTGCCATACGTGAGACCCCGCAGATATGTGGGGGTACGATCGTTCATGATGGAAAGGTCGTAATCGGAAGCGAATGTAACAATGTTCCGGCCCCTGGCATTCATCCTAGTGCTCCCCCAAAGCATGTGATGGGCGTTGAAGTCACCGGTGATGATCCAAGGCCCATCGGTTCTCATTAGGATGTCTTTTAATCTGTCGCAGTCAAATCGCGATGGCGGAGATATATATCCACCAATAAGCGTGAACGAAACTGCATTCTTCTTCACACGAAGAATTCAAGGTGGTGGTGGTGGTGGAATTCAAGGTGGTGTACATAGCAACACTAGTGGTTGTAAATGCTCCAGAAAAGACTAATCAGCCATCGTATTGAAGCAATGCCTAGTGTGTTTGCAATGTTGACTATCCTTGTTAAAAAACAATGCAATGAAGAATAAATATGTACTCATATATGACTTAACAAGCTACAATTAAGCGCTGTTTTACGTGGCAGAAATTATAATATGCGCATCATGGCAGCATGACATGCACTTGGTTTTGATAAACCTGAAGACTGTGCTCTTAAAAGCACAGGTGTGAGTGCAGGCATAATATTGTACCATCAGCTACTCCTGAGGCATCACTGCGATTGACATATATGGTAAGCCCTTGTTATGCTGACACCTCCTAAGTTTACACAGAAATATATATCAACTTAGTAACAATTTACTCAAGGAGTAAAAAAATGCAGCCAAGAGAGGTTGCCATTGAATCTTTCAGACGAAATTGATCTCCAGAAATCATGAGATTCACTGTATTGTAGTTGTATTTAGTCTATAAGAATGTTTAAACACCACATATTTTAAAGCTTTTTTTGTGCCCTCTGCTGCACTCTAAATATTATTTATATCCCAGATATACCACTAGCAGAACTTAAAAAACAGTGTGTTTATAACAAGCGTGTTAAATCAAATATATGCAGCAAAATATAAAAGTAAGTGTATAAGGGCTTCAAAAACTTCTTGACACTAATGACCTGAACCAATCACTTGCCATGTAATATTTCAGTTCTCCCTGAAAAGAATAAGAGCTTTCCAATTTAGTATACATTATTGACACTATTGCAACCCATCATGTAAACCAATTTACTATTTATCAGCTATTAATGACCAAAGCACATTGGAAGTGTGCAAAAAGCTTGAGAGTGTGAAAAAAAAGCATACCTTTTGTGAATGTGAAAGCTTCTGCTGAAATAAACTGTAAGGCTTGTTTCCAATGGAAAAAAAAGTCATCGATTCTATGTCAATCACAATGTTGAGGTATCAACTCTGTTTCCAAGTGAAAAAACGAATTGATTGTATTTCAGTAACAACAATAAGGTATCAACTCTATTCCTGTAAAGGTGGAAGTTACACAAAGATATTAAGTATATCTCACCCTGTAGCCTTCAAACAGAACGGAAGAGAAAGAACACAACTTTTAATGAAGCTGCACCTTAAAAGAACCAACTAGCTTCATGATAAGCGCCCCACTATGGTTTAAATGTTTTGCCACTTTTTCAATCTTTGACCAGCAGTATTTAACTGCAGATAACACCAGCCGCACAATCTGCGGAGGTTTTATTAAACGTCATTAGTTAGCAGTGTATTCGTATTCCTTTTTTTTTCATCCGTGCATCTAAACTTTGCTGCAAATACTCAACGGCAGGTAGCACCGCATTGTCACTTTAATAGCAGGCATTATCACTTTATTACAGCTGTATTGGTTCATCACAAAAACATATCCTTTCTTTCTAGTTTCGATTTATCCTTTTCTTAATTGTGGTGCTTTTGCCACTTCCAAATCTTATCGCACAAATATTAAGTTCTTGCATGTATTGGTGTCACTTACTAGTGTTGCATTAGCACACTATTCGAACAGCAAGAAGATAGCTGATGTGATGAAATGCACCCTAGTCCGGTTTAGATCTCACGTTTACTCAATCAGGCTAGTACTAGATAGTAACTATTAAAGTAAACACGGACGAAATCGATATGTTCTCTAAATGTTCCTCATGCCTGTGCAGCTAGTACTCACCACTAGGGCGCATTGCTTCAACGTGTAAACACGGGCAAGCCCAGATACTAGCAACCACATCAAAAAGATTTTATCTCTTAAAATAAAAAACGATTTGATGACTTTCTTTGATAGTAACCAATGAAGGTTAAGACTAAATATGTTATTTACCATAGTTTGTTACTGGGACAACCTTAATACTAAATTTACAACGAAACACGTAGAAAAACCCGCAACTTTCCAACTTTTTTACCAGCTATAAAAATTATTTTGCGCTGTACACATAACGAATTACTCTTTGCCTGCAGAAAGAAAACTCTGATAAATGGCTATTATGGTCTATAATATTTCACTAGTTGTTATCTTTTTATGAAAAAAAAATCCCCAATAAACACCATATTCTTTATGTACTAAAAGTTCTACGATTGTTCTACACAGAAAATTTTGTACTAACCAAATAAGAGATTACCAGATTAATAAAAAATAATTGCTGGGGTTTTATAGCAAAATCACGATATCTTTATGAAGGACGCCGTGGTGGAGGGGCCCAGAAATTTTTACCATGCGGTCAACTTTAGAGTGCACTGACATTGCACAGTACACGGGCCTCTACCACTACCTGTGCATTACAACGCGACTACCACGGCCGGCATTAAACACGTGGCCTTCGGGTCAACAGCCGACTCCCGTGGCCACTATACCACCGCGGCAGACGAATCCACATTCTTTTTATTATATTTAGAACTCGTATTGCGAGTCGTGGTTTCTTGCTTTCTGGAAGAATTCAAATGCTGTTTTTAGATTTCTTGAGTTAAAAGTTCTCTCTGGCTGTTCGCACCTCGGTGCTACCTGCTGCCAGCCAACTTTTATATGACAACATGGAGGAGATGAACTTCGGCTCTACGGCGAGAACACGCTGGTAGGCTGCATCACGCCAAGATTTCATGGTAGATATCATCTCGTCTTACTGCGCAGCAGCGTACCGGTACCGTTAACAGAGGCTCACCAAACGCCGCTAGCATAAAGGGAGGCGCACACATTACACGGCTGCACTACGGTGCTGACAAGCCCGAACACTGTCGGCATAGAGTAATGCAACCGCTGTAGACAAGTAATCAGAGCGCAATGAAAATTTTGTGCTCGAAATGTAAACACGACCAACAGAATCAATCCGCGATTTCCGTAAATGCTGTATTTTCTGCTCTCAGTACGCACTCCATCTCAGAAGAAGCATGCATGATACAAGCCGCACGAAAACGACATCGACAAAGGAGCACTGCGTTTATGGCCTCGATTTTATTCGAAGCGGCCTAATCTGAGACATTGCGTAGGTACTACATGACACAGATCATTAGTGGCACGAGCTGTAACCCAAACGGCGAGTGAATGAGAAGTTAGGCACTCACCTCCAAGATTCAGACCAGATTAGAGTTACTGTATACGCTACCTTTAGGTAGCATATACAGGAACTCTAGACTAGATAAAAAGCAACGCCAGCCAGGTCCCGTTCCGTGTGTGCGTCCTGGCCTTTGAGGAGGGTAGTCGGGATAATGACTTGAGTAGTGACTGCCGACGAATGAGTGACGATGGCGGAGCGCTGATAGGTGTTCTGTGGGGGCGCCCGCCACGCTCGAACGGTCCCATTTTTCACGATCCTCGCTTAAACCGCCGTCTGGACACAAATACAGTTTCGTAGAATAAAAGTGGTGCAGAACACGTCGCAGTGATAAATGCAATGATGGTATGCGATGGCCATATTTGTATACATTTCGGGAGGTAATCCGTATGGTCAATTGTTACTTTCGTCTGATGTTTTGGTGATAGAGGAGACACTTGTTTTTGCACTATTCCGTTAAACATCATCGGTAAACGTGTGCTGTATCCATAGTATTTGCGAAGTGGCGAAGTCTGTGATTCTTAAACGTGTGCTGTGTTCTTGATGTTGGCGAAGTGGTGGAGTGTGTTTATTTCCTGGACACTATGTCCGCTTCTCTGTCCGTAAATACGCGCAATTTTTCGCAGCGTGCTTGAAAGCAAAATAGACCATTTTCAAGCACACCAGCGCAACCAACATGTGCGCAAGCGCTCTCGGGAAAAGTTGGTACGCCGGAGCAGCCGCCGCGACGAGTGCGTGGGCCTCACGCTTTACCTTTGCGCTTGTGCTGTTCCAGGACTACTTGCGCACAGAGAATTTGGAAAGGTGCAACATGTTGCTCCTCAATTCAATCACGAACTGCAGTGTTTAGCTGTGAGGGCCTCTTGACTAGTTCCGTTGGTTGTTCCACTGTAAAATCTGTTGAGCAGCTCATAAACGACACCATTTGTTTTCCTCGACAAGAATGCTCTACGGAAAAAATGAAACACAAAGAAAGGACAACTCGGCTGTCAATTAAGCACATCAGCGATCTTTGATTCGCAGGTGCATTCGTAGCCAATTTCGAATGAAATTGTCGACGAGTATAATTTGAGGTTCCAATTTTCGAAGTGCATTGTAGAAAGTATAGTCGGCATTTATAAAAAGAACGACCCATTCAACAACAGTGTGTGCGTTGCTCACATCATATATGTAATGACGATAAGTGTCTACTAACCTGCATTTTACTAACCTGCTTTTTAATAGTTGAAATAGTAGTTAGGACGAAAAAGAAAAGAAAGACAGGACATGAAAGCCCTCGAATACACGCACCCCCTAGTGCTTCCATACAACTGAATGTTACACGCGTGAAAAAAAATCAACAAAAATGGGAGTTCAGTGTGCGTGATATAAATAGGTACAAAAAGTCAAACAACGGCCTGTTTACAGTCGATTAATACAGTCGAATTACATGTCAACAACCACGAAGGTCAATTTGCACGAACTGTGGCGTTATTTGGGACATGATATGCTCGCACAAATTCTCAATTGTCTGATTAGGTTGATGGTACCAAACTTCTGTGATTTCAAAGACTTAATCACATTTGCATTATCTACATAGCGGGCTTCGATAAGACGACTCCAATATGTGAATTCCGATGTTCGCTGGTGTGCGTGTTAACACATCGACCAGCGTAGCCAATGTGCACCAAAAAAGAGAGAGAGAGAGAGAAAGTTGTGTTTATCTGCTACACAACAACTGACAAAACAGCTGACATGACTCTGATCGTTTTTTCAGGGGTTACAGCAGACTAGTAGTACTAATATTATTGGCATTTCAATGTCTCAAATCATAGTTGAGGACTCCGGACCATCTCGTGTTCTTAACCGTGCACTGGAATCGCACAGTACACGAGCTTCTACCATATGGCCACCACCCAAACGAGACGGGCATGGCAGGGATTGAACCCGCAACCTTCGGGTCAGCAGCTGAGCACCGTTGCCAATGTTGCACCGCAGTATACCACACAGCCGATGGTGGCGATGTCTTGTGCACAAGGGAACAAATGCGACTAATCTGATTTGTGGTGGCAAACCCAGCCCCCGTCTCCCCCCCAAGTTCTTTATTCACGTGTGAAGTACGACAATATTTATCTTTCTTTGCCATCTGAACCAACTTTTGCAAACCGAAGCAACAATATGCAGGATTCCAGTGTCTTTGAGGTGATCTAATCACAGCTGTAAACTAGTACTCATCTCATGCGAGCAAGTTTTTTCCCCCAATGTCATGTGTAGCATGACATCACAATTCCTCATTAAACAATATTTGAATAACCCACTGACGCAAGATCACAACACCACTTTCGGTGAACCCACGGTGAAACATTAAAGCATGTACAAAGAAACTACAAATTATCAGAGCAAAGAACCAGACAAATGAATTACAGTCTCATTTCTTTAGGTTTAACGTATTTATAATGTGCTCACTTCTTTGTAAAGCATATGACTTCTTAAATAAAATAATTATTCCTGTAATTTAATACTGTAAAACCTCTCAGCAGTTTGGCTACACCCCATCACGGAGAATTATTTATTGTTCAACTTAGTAACAAGTAATCATTGAATAATTTTGAATTCCATGTTCTAGCTTCCATTGCTCACGGCGGCACGTTTTGACTGCATGTGTCGGCATGTCATCATTTATTCGCATGCCGCTTAACTGCTACATCCTGTATACATGGGCTTGGTTATAGCGACAATGACTGCTTCAATCCTTTGGTATTTCATGCGTAGATATACATGCAGGTGTGTCCAGACGTGTATGGTATTTCGGATGAAAGATTATTCAACATATGGGGATGCATTTCTTTTTTTTTGTTTGGTGCTCCCACGGCGCCAATCAGCAGCGGGCGACGGAAAACAGCCAGCGCGCTTGACTGGTTTCGACGTACCCACTTCTCCCGTAGTGCTTCACGCGCCCGCGGGTGGCTCTGGGATTGCTGAAAAATGGTCCATAGTGATTGGGAATAGTGTGCGAAAACAATTATCTTTTCGCTAAATTGACCTTTTCCTAAAATGACCTTTTCCCGTGTATGAGACATCGGCAATAATTTGACGTTACAGTGAGCTCCTAGGCCACGTCTTCTGACTGGGTGTCGATGAGCGAGTAGCGATGACGTCGAAAATTTTAGTGTTGTCATCGTGGTGTCTGCACGTGCACTGTGAACAAAAATGTGGCCAGCTGGGAGGAATCGGGTAATGATGTGCCTGCTCTGCTCTGGTGGCTTCACACAAACCGGATTGAACCGGAGCAAAACTGTTTTCACCGTTTTCCTCTGGTGGGCGCCAGATGAAAGAAACCCCAGGAAAATGGGGCCAATCAGCTAATAACGCTCCCGCGGTTGCTCCGGAAAGGCCCCGGGACATCGCTTTTGCCCCGGTAGATGTTCCGCAATTGCTCCGGATGATCGCTCAGTGGCAGTCATTGCCTGTTAGAGGAGCGACGTATAGTAGCCTCGCCTCCGGTAGCCCTTTCCCACAAACCAACATGACGCAGACCGAGCCGGTGCAGTGAGGATTGTGCAGAGCATATGGCCGCGTTCGAAAAAAATCCTTCTCTGCGCCTTCCAGATATCACAAGCGACTACAAGCAGCAACGAAGGTTGTCATCGACAGAAGGGAGTTGTGCGAGCCTTAATCGTTTGATGGTTCCAGGCAGCGAACGACACTCTGTGTCTGTGATCACACGAGTGTTGAGCAACCAGGAGGTCACTGGTGAGTGAGGTTTTTTTGAAATATCTGTGTTATTGTTGTCACGTAGTGCCAACATAGGTAATGTTGCGTTCAGGTTATCAGTATTAGGCTAATTTTACAGGACATCAGTAAACGTCAGCGGAAATTCGGAGAACGCATTGTTTAGCCCAGGACTTTTTTAAACACAATAGTATTTCTCGGAGACCTTCTACAATAAAATTTTGATCTGTTTCTTGGTGGACTTGTCTGTTTGTCCGTCGAAACAACATCCAAAACGGCCAAAATCCAACCCCAACCACGGCGCCCACAAATATTGCTCACGTTTCAGGGTACATATTTGTGCGATTGTCAATTAAAAAATAATTGCGCATATCTGAGGCACAATAGCAACACGTTAATGTTATGCATGTATTTCCTTAAACTATGAAAGGCATACATAGGTAATTTTAAAGACCATATTAATTATGACGCTGCGCTCACAATGCAATGCTTGCGCGAAAAGACAAGTGTTTCCTACGCTTTCTAAAACAGCACGGGAGTGGCACCTACTCATCGCCTTGTGTTCTACATCTTATCGCCTCCGAGACGAGCACGCACGTCGTGCGCTTCGTTTTCCAATATACCTGACTTCAAGGTATCTCATTTCTCACGTGTGGCGTGCTTCGATGCGCTCATTCGTCTCCGCTTCACGCATCGAGACAATCTAACGCAGCGCCTCCACAAGGCCATTCACCGGTTTTTTCGCGCAGAAGATCAAATAAACGTTTTGTTCACTCTCTCGAGACGCAAGTCTACCGTCTTTCAATGACATCTGCAGTGAAACATGCGCATACGGGGCCAATTTTCTTTACCTAACTTCGGTCATTTTAGTTACACCACATTTTAGTTACATTTAGAGCACTGATTAGATATTCAATAGCGAAAAGTGTCATAGTTGTGGGTTGATTGTATAAAAACCTTTATAATCGCTATAAATAAACCTAACAGGTTAAAAAAATTTTTGGTACTGTCATGATGCGGTAATAATCGTCCGCCTTCGATATTAACAAACGCCAGGTTGAGGTGTACTACTGCGTGAGAATTATTTTGATCTATCATGTAAGCTATAGTAGTAAAACAATATTAACTAAAATCAACGTTATTTCTTTATAAGTGTCGTGAAACGAGCTGCTAGGGGCCTTCACTCGTTCGCTAACACTATGTCGGAAACTTGGCTGAGTGACCCCAGTGTCGGCAACCGCCGTTTACAGAAATCGGACCCATCAAGAAAGCTTCAAGTTTTATTGGACCTCTCCCGCCAGGATGCAACTTTACTGTGCCGCCTGTGGTTAGGAGTAGCTTTTACGAAGGCGTACTCCATTCGCATAGGTATGGCGGATAGCTCCCGATGTGAATCGTGCGACACGGACGACACAATAGAACATCTACTGTGTTCATGTGAACGTTTTGCGAGCGAACGCAACTTGCTACGCGAAACGTCAGAGACAATAGACGGTAGACCTTTTTCCGATTAGAAGATCCTTGGTTCATGGCTCTACGCGTCGCAGGCCAGCAAAGCGACGCGGGCATTGCTAAGTTTTCTAAAGACGACCAGACTACGCGACCGCTTATAAGCGTGCAATGAAGAAGGTCACATCTACACACACGTTGCCCTTCACTTCTCTCTCTCTTCTCCTTTAATCCTCTCAACCCTTCCCCTAGTGCAGGGTACCAAACCGGACGTGCGTCTGGTTGACCTCCCTGCCTTTCATTTTTTTCCCTTTTTCCTCCTGCTGAATTTAGCTAGGGCAATTTTTTTGTGTCTATTTTTGAAACGAATACACGCACTCAATTTGGTAGAAAATTTTTTATTATATAAGTGGTGTCTGAAAAATAGGCCCCTCTGTGGTCGCTAGGCTTTCAGGAAAAGAAGGAGAGGGAGGAAAGGAACTGACGAGACCAGTGGCGAGTAATGCGTAAAGAACGGAGGGCCCGGGTCGCTTGTAAAACGTATTGTAGAGCTCAGAAGAACTGAGCGTTGGGTGAATCGGTATTCAATTGTGGACGGCGTTTTGCGCAAAAAAACTTAACAAGACGAGAGAGAGAACAGAATGGCGCAGTTTGTGATCTTCTTTTGAGTACTTTATTTTGCGCAAAACGCTATTCACAAGGGTTGGAGGACGCCCGTCGTTTCTGTGGAAGAGGGGGTCGGGGGTATAACACGTATTTCTGCAACCCATTTGCCCCACAGCTCAACGTAGGACGGAGAGACATGGTTTTAAAAGTAAAAGAGAAAAGATAGCGCACTGTACCTACCAAGCTGCAGCATTTTTTTTCCCTCTTCAGTATGACTGGCACGGCTGTGATTATTGTATTTCTTTTTTCCTAAAGGGGGGGTGGGGGGTAAGCGGGAGTCAAGTTTTACCGGCGTAACAGGTAAAACTCAAATTGTTCGCTGTCTTGTCCGCCTTCTCTCTGTAAAGAAAACGCTTCTTTCTATCCCTCCCTTACAAACAGGGCTCGAATACCAGAAGCAACAACGCTGGCCTGTGAACATGACAGGGGAAAAAAGAACTTGAATCCTGGAGGACTTGCCGCGGCGCACCTACATGAATCACTTTCCATGATCTCAGTACGTTTACACGGAGATTAAGCTCAGTAAACTGGTGAACTTCCCCTTATTTCTGTCATTAAATGATGCAAATGCAGTTGGCTTAGACGGCGTGATGTTTGTACCATTTTCGCTAATTTATTTTGTTACGCTGTAGTGATTTTGTCTGTTTTGTGCTTGAGGTTGAAGCAATTCATGCAACAACTACTTTAAGAAATTTTCACAGCGAGAAGTCTCAAAACAGTGGGCATTCAAATTGAAAAAAAAAGAAGAACAAAGCCAACTTCTCTCGAAGACTGTTTTGCACAAGAGTATGAGGGCATGCTTTTTTTGAAGGCGGGCCGCATTCATGAGGGTATAATTTGTGAGAAGTCTGACAAATAGCACATATAAAATGCGAGAGCAATTATCAGCAAGAACATTGATATAATTACGACAGGATCAGGATAGGCATTCCTGATCCTGTCTTCGAGAGCACCGAAATTAGCTCATTTTATAGGGGAAAAAAAGCTATCGAATATTTCAGCAGAGGTATAGAGCTATCGATTTAGAAGTATATAGAAACGTCTCACTAGATTTGAACTTTTTTCATGTCACGGGGGTATGGTATCTGCTTCTATCCCGTAGCCGCTGTCGGACACCGGAGTAAAAGGGGTCTACTTCTAGATATAGAGCACTCGTTTTGTCTTTTTTGTGTGTATTTGGCTTGTTTAGGAAGCTAGTTAATCTCGTGTACTCGCAGATCCGCGACATTAGTGTGCTCAGTTTTCCTGCCTCTCGCATGATTTGTAGTTCTCATGTATGATTTTGTTCGCTAAATCATGCAGCAAGCAATCAGCGGAACCCTTGCGTCGTCAGTGAAGCTGACGAATGATCCTTCGAGGATTGTGATTAGCTGTTCCCGGTGGCCAAACTTTCTTTCTTTGTTGTGCATCGTTTTTCAGCATTCTGGCCTTCATTTCAAAGTGCTCTATCTACTTGCGTGCTGTGGACCTCGTTTGACCTAATTTCTTGTGTTTTGTTTTCGGTGACTTTTCTTGTGTTCTTTTTCCTTCTTGTCTACTTTTCTAAAGGCTGAGCCATGAATCAGAAACGGCAGCTTATTCTGAATAAATAAAACAATATAAACTCATGTGCTTTCTTGAATTCCATCTGCTGGAGCTCTGTGTTGAAAAATGCACAGTAACTCTACAGTGCTTGCACCAGATATAAGATTTTTCTTATATAAGCGACGCGTGACACAATCTGTATAGAATAAATAAAAAGAGGAACAAACACCTAAAGTTCCTGTGCACCCCCCTGAAATTCAGTTCGAATGAAGTAAGCACATTTCTTGAATACTCCGGAGTTGCCACGCAGAAGCTCCGGATAGCCGTATTGAAAAACCTGCGACAAATACACCGGAGGTGCCACGTAATCACTTCGGCAAGCCGGAGTGAAAGGCCGGTAGGAAATGTTCCCGCGGAGCCACGTGATTGCTCCGGCTGGCCGGAGTGAAATATCAGTGAAAAGTGCTTCGGATGGGCTACGCGATTGCTCCAGCCAGTCATAGTAAACACTTTGCTCTGGAGGGTCGGAGCAAAACTTCTTCCGAGTATGGGGGGACTCTAGAGGACAAGCATTTTCCTCCCACCTCGGAGTAGGTTTTTCTACAATGTGGTACCGTCATGCAGCGACTCCTGGCTGCCTGGCAATGGAATCGCTGCTTTATTTTGTTTGGTTTGTGCAACGCGTTCACGTGAATCCTGCGTTTTTGTTCGGCCACTGCGAGTGATTTGTCGTGCAGTCGCAGCGCGAGTTCGATCAGGTATTTGAAGCTTTGGTCATGTTATAAAGTAACACGCACGCAGCGTCCACATGTATCACCAGTGAGCGTGGCCCATGCGGGCGTCTCTAGCTGCCTTTTCACTGATAAGCCCAGCGGCGATTTCAGAGTGGCTGCTCAGAAGAGTATCAAACCAAAAATGATTCACCACGCTGCAATTCACTGCGATTCCATATTCTGATTTTTTTCAGCGTCGCTTGTGGACGCTGTTGAGGGTGGCGACAACATGACTATACACGTGTGCTCTGAGCAGGCGAAATTTCAACAGAAAATTGCGTCACCATTTCGTGTGGCCGCGTGATCAGATGAGGCGAGACCGCGGGAGGGGGCCACTTGGCAGCGCTGAAATTTAGCGGGCTTTGCTCCCACTTTGAATAGGGATCCACATTGATCTTATTGTAACGAACAAATGCAACGCCGCAAGTTAAAACAGCCATTTATTTATGGCGAACTTGAGCCCGTCAACTAAATACACAAAGGTGGTCCTTAGCTCGCTAGTGGAAAAAAAAATTGCCAGCATATCCACGGAGTGCATGATGGATGGTGGGGCGAAGCATCCGTCCGTCCATTCGTTCTTACTTCCGTCCATCCATGCGTGCGTCTGTGTGGCCGCCCGTGCGTCTATCCGCCCGTCCGTGCGTCTGCACGTTCATCTGTGCGTCCGTTCTTACTTTCGTCCATGCATCCGAGCCTGAGTCCGTCCATGCGTCCATCCGCCCGTGCAGACATCCGTGCGTCTGTCCATGCATCTGTCTGTGTGGTTGTTGGTCCACCTATTCAACACTCCAAGTACCACCATCTCACATCTTCTTATCATATATTCCTCATATAGAAGCGCCGCCATCCAGCCGACATTCCAAGGACTGAACGAGAAAAGGCATATGCACACATTCTTACGGCTTGCGCTTCGTGTCTACTTCCCACCAGTACCCACCTCGAGTTTATGGTATATACTAGTTCACTGTATTTATGGCACTGCAGCCCAACGCTCGCTAAACCTTTCTAGAACACAGGAGGTTACGCCCATCGAGTATAACGTAGCAAGACTTTACTGTCTTCTGTGCGTTGTTGAACAATAAAAATTCGTAGCGTGCGCGTTAACTATAAGCCTAATTCTCCTGTCTTCACTCCCCATTAGCAGCCATTGGCATGTACATTGAGCACTATCTTTTATTGTTCAACAACGCACAGAAGAAATCTCTCACTGGCACTACCTTGGAGGTCAAAATGTCATACTTGTTGCACACCATTACAACGGCTACGGGGGACGAACGGGTGCCGCCCGTTCGGACGAAAGGAGCTTTGCCCCTAAAAACTGACGGAAGATCTACGAGGTGAATGATGATGAGATTGAGCGAAGCTCCTGAAGGTAATACTGCGAAATTTTCTTCTGTTAATTCGCCCGATAAAAAACACCTGGCGTCTTCTTTTTGTTTTTCTTCTGAAACATCTGGCGTCTTTTCGTTTTGCTTTTAGAAAACATGGGGCATCTTTCGTTGGTTTATTTCATTAATAAACGGCGTTTTGAACAAAATTTTTTTATTGTTTATTCCCGCACAGGAGAAATCTCACCAGGCACTACCTTAGAGGTAAGCAATGGCTGCTACTGGGAATGAGAGACAGCAGAAGTCGGCTTTTAACACTTCTACTTCTACTAACGTTTCCTACTAGAACAAATCAATGGCTGCTGATGGGGAATGAGAGACAGGAGCATTCGGCTTTTAGTTAACGCGCACGCCGCGAACTTTTTGTCAAGTGCGCCTCTCTCAGCTCCTTGAAGGTGTTCACAATTCCCAAGCCCAAATGGCGCTGGTTACAGGTGCTGACAGGAAGGTCGAGGGCGCGCTTGTAGATTTTGCGGAGAATGACTTCGAGTGCATCCTCGTCGGATTTGCGTAGGTGGAGGTATGAAGCCGAGTACAGAGCTGAGAGAGGCGCACTTGACAAACCAATATACTAGACTCTCTAAAACACCGTCGGGTCATCGCCTCCTTGCCCGGCTACACATCAATCATTCAATACACACGGAAGAGTGCGTACAGATTCCAGAAGTTTGGCGATACTCCTTGCACGTGCGCCCTCTTCCGGCTAACCTGACCCGAGACAACTACAGTGGCTGACGCCTCGCGCGGGCGGAAGCCTTGGCTCGACACTACGGCCACAAATTCGGAGTATTCTACGTGGACGCCTCCGGCCCCCACCACGGTGGTTGGCACACGGCTGCTGTCGTCCACCAAAACACCGTTGTAAACGGACTCACATTCCGTGCACATAACATTACGCGCGCGGAGGAGATCGCAATCGCACTAGCCGCCGCAGATCAGGACTCGAGGGTCATCATCACCGACTCAAGGGGTGCCTGTCGCAATATTGAACAGCCTGTCGCAATATTGAACCTTGCTTATAAAATTTTGCAGAACAGCAGCTACCTAGGTGCCCCCGCGCACCGAACGATCATATGGGCTTCGGCTCACACAGGCCTCGATGGTAATGAGACGGCCGATGCTGCCGCCCGCGCGCTCACTCTCCGGGCACCATTCTTGTCCCCTACCGATCCGGAACTCGAACCCAATCCCGCCTACACCTTTAAGGAGGTCACACAATTCTATCAATCCGGCCATAACGTCTATCCGAAACCCTGTAAGGGCCTCACGAAGGCGGAGGAGCGAATCCTCCTTCGCCTTTATACTAAAACTCTATTGGGCCCGGCAATCATAAAACACTTTGAGCCCGCTTGCACGGGGAAGTGCCCGCATTGTGAGGAAAATTCCTCTGACATTTTCCACGTGGTGTGGGCATGCAAAAAAAACCCCAAACCTTACCCCACTACCCAACCCTTCGCGGGAGGACTGGGAGGCAGCCCTGCTCGGCTGCTCTGACCTGACGGCCCAACGGGCCCTGGTCGAGCGTGCCCGGGCCGTGGCCAACGCCAATGGGCTCCCGTAAGAGGGAGCTCACCTAGTGTTTGTACGGGGCAGCCCCTTGAGGACCGTTCCCACCCTTCCTGTAAATAACATCTGTAAATAAATGTTTTTCAGCAGCAGCGGCAGCAGCGAACTTTTATTGTTCAACAAAGCACAGGAGAAATCTCCCACCGGCACCACCTTGCAGGTCAAAATGTAGCACTTGTTACACACTACGGCTACGACTACGAGGGACGAACGGGGTGCCCCTTTAAGGAGCTTCGCCCTAAAACCTCGTAAACCTCTCCTTTTGCGTCTCGCCGCGTGCCGCTCCTTCGAAGAACTGCCAGCCTTTTTTTTTTTTCCAGCGCGTGGTGTGGTGACACGTGCAGCCAGCGTTGCATGGCGCGTTTAGCTTGGCGCGTTTGGCTTGTCAGTTGGTCTGGCAAAATTCATAAGAGCAGGAAGCGGCGCAAGATTTCAGTAGATGCCTAACAACATGCGGCAGTATTAATCAATATTACAAAAAACATTTTGTCTACCTGTTGCAATATTGTTGCAGAATTGTTACTAGGGGATCGATAACTACGCATTAACGTTAAATAAAATTCAGCATGCGCAATGTTGATGTCACTGCTCCTTTGACGCCAGCGAGTACAACGATAACGTTTTGTATCCCTCTCTGGATGGCAGGAGCAGCCCACCTTTCTTACATCACTGTTTGGTAGAGTTACGCGAGACTGCGTCTGCTGTAGTTAGCTACAAGCCTTAGCTTGTATAACAATACGATTTCTTGCTATCGCATTCTGTGCTTTGCTATTGTGATGAAATGCGTTTTTTTTCCGGTATTTTCCGGTATTTAAATGATTGTGGCTAAAATATGTTTTTTTATTTAAACATCTTACAGTCTAGTGCTACGCGAACGCACCTGTGCCCCCTGCCTCGATGTTTTCCTGAACAAAGTGAGGGTTCCTTTCTACGTGCAAGATCACTTCTCCTGTTTCGAGTATGACGTTTCCCTTTCTCTATCAGAGTATCGCTCACAAAATTACTCACGTCAGTCGTTGAATTCCTAATGTCTATTTTTGTGTGCTTTCGAAAGCCCTAGCTTGAAAAATTGTGCCAATGAAGAAAATTCGAAGCCAATGAAGAAGAAGAATGCCTGCTGCGTGGTGTTGGGTGATTTCAGTTTGCTCGCTATTTTATCCTCAACCATGCATTTCTGACTTGTTCACGTCTACCCACGACATGCTAGAGTCGATGACTACCGAGGCTCTCAGCTTGGAAGACGCCCGTTTCTTCTTGTCTCTTGAAGAGACCCGCTTGGACCGAGCCGCCGCGCATTACCAGGTGCGTTTCATTAATCACCCTCGCATCGGATCCGACACGGCTTTGAGTAAGTTCATCTACGCTTCTCGCCTGTACGATCTGTATCCAGACCTCACTGCGACAGCGTCTGGCGACGCGTCTTTGGAGCCACTGTTTTCGGCCTTCGCAGCACCTTCATCGCGTGAGTGGTGGCCGGCTGACAGCGACGTCAGGGGAGTCACCGATGGCCTATGCAAACTACAGCGAGTCTACGAAGTGTCAGTCGCACGAATAGTGTCCATGATTGATCGTCGGCTACAGCCTCTTTTGCCGCGAGACTTCATCATAGTCGCAAGAGGCTGCTACGCAAAAGCGACGCACGGTAACACAACAGCCTGGTCTGAACAAGCACTCGCTCGAGCACGGTACACGCAAGGTGGCCTCAGTAAAGTTGAGTTTGGGCTTTCGTGGCTTCAGGTCAACGACGCAAGGCGCGCGGCCTTGAAATCAAAGTACCAGCACCTGTACCCTGCCCCGCCAGAAACTGACGTGGACGAATACAAGCCAGTGTGCGTGGAAAAAGGTGATTTTCGAACGACTAAGGCTGAACTCACTTGTGTCCTGTGGACTGGCGATGGAGATCCTCGGTTAATACTTGCGCCACTCAAGGTGGAAGTGTTGTCCCAAACGCCTCGCGTCGTGGTATTCGCCGACTTCCTCAATCCGTCTGAACTGGCCTACATGCAGGACTCTGGGCGTACAGGTTTGCAGCGAGGAAGCATATATGACTGGGAAAATCCATCAGGAATAACCAGTTACAGGCGCATCAGCAAGGTATCATTGCTTGCATTATTAGTTTATAGTTGCTCCCGTATAAACAAAATAAATTCTTACGATAGCACAAAATAACAGGCCTACAACAAATGTAATTGTCTTCAGACCAAATGACCTTATGATAATCAAGCTTAATGTTCTGTCGACAAGTTCACAATGCTCACGACATTTCTTGTAGGCCAGTTTAGGCCGGTCTAAATTCACGCAGCTGAGTTTGGAGTTTTATGTATTTTGCTTTTGCTGATAATGTTGATGTCGCTGATGCTATGGTGCCTAGCTGTTTTCACGAAATATTGTTGTTAGTGAAAGAATGAGTGATGAGCGTAATTCAAATTGTGAGAAATTCCTGCGGAAAAAAGGCTTCGCTCATTGTGAAATAGGCCAGTTATTAGCCCAAACATATCAATGCAACACTGCTCATCAGGTTGGATCAAAGAAATAAGCTATATCTTTAGCGCAGATTCACTGAGTGAACAAATATTTTAAAAGTTGTTAGGAAATAGCAATAACAAGTGCATGACGCATGCAAACGCATAAGCGAAATCAAATAGATAGCAAACCAGGACTCTCAATTTGATGTTTAGATGTGTTCGAAAACGGACCATTCTGGGTTCCCGACAGTAGCAATGTACAGAACTTCATCAACCAAGATATCTTTACGAAAACCCCTCCCTCCTCTTAATAAGTTATGGGGGACCGCAACCTTCTTCCTTTTCTGGCCACGTGCATAGGCCTACACACACTAATAATCTCCGCGGAAGCTTCAATTGGCCCCGGGAAGTTAGGGTGGTGCCGCCTGAAGGGAGGCCTGGGTGACGTCACGGCACGAACTCTTCGATTCTCGCTTGCACACGCCTACATAACAATGCGCGTTCGCTTCATGTGCTGTTCCGCTGTTTGCGCTTGCTTTTTGCTTGCTTCAAGCTATGGGTGAATGACGCAACCAGAATCGATTATTTTCCTGATAAAACTATAAAAAGTTTATGTTTGGTTATGTGCAATCGCTAAAGGTGCTCGCGCTTGGTCGTATATAGCCGAATATGAAAGAGGTGTGCAGGTGTGTGTCGTACTGATGACTCCTAATATACGTTTTATTACTGCTAAAAGCAGCCGAATTCCAGGTTTTAAAAGCGAGAAGAAGCTTTTGCTTATAAACAGCAAACTTACTACCGCATGATGATGTCGTGAATTTGAGACGCAAGACGCGATGTTTACATTGTTAATTTGAGTTGTTCATGGGCGATTCTTTTAGGAGATAAGCGGATTTTCTCTCCGTCAGTAGTATTTATTTCGAAGTTATTCATGTATGTACGGAAAGCACTTTTACTGGTGTGTCAAGCACAACCCTCGCGTGCTTTGTGAAGTTTCGCAAGATATCTGCGATGCACTTGCCCTTCGAACTGCCGCCGCAGCTGTTGTGTCTTTTCCCTCGTGTACTTGCTCACTATCTCTGTCGTTTTGTTTCATGCTTCTCTGCTTTTAGTGCTTCAATTTACTGAAGTTATTCAAATAAACTGCGGTTGAAGTTAACTTCCGAAATTCTTCACCATTGATGTCTGATTCTGTCTTCGTGCAGCATGGTAGCAACGGTTCTGACGTGCATTTAAATACCAGTTTAGATAGCCACCTCGCAAATTATTTTCTTCGCAAAAATTACCTGTAGGTAGACATGAGGTGTAGAACCAGTCATCACCTCGTTGAGACAAATGATAAGTATTACTTGGTCATGTTTCTGAGTGCGCCATCACGACTTTCTCGCGTTGAATTAGGAAATGGTCACTGTCAGTGGTGCTCCCACGTGAAGAGAACAATACCATTTGAGACGTGGTGGTAGATCGGGGCAGCATTTCAGACGAGTCAGGGTATACTACTGCATAGCTCCTGGTGACGATTGAGAAGAAATCAGTGCATATGTTTCAAGTGAACGCATATATCAATATTTTCGGAATTGTGTGTGTGGCAGTAATACTTCATTTTACTTTCCGAATATGGAAAGTGACTGCCTATCGAAAACAGAATCAAGGAGAGTGCTATTTGCAGATAGTGCAATTCTGTCAAGTCCTTTTGATTGTTTCCATGTGCAGGCGTAACTTACACTCTAAACTGCGATATATATTCAGTGAAGTCAAAGCATCCGAATTTTCTTTGTCATACTTGAGCTCACATATGTTTTAAACACAAAGTGTATGCCCAGTTGTAATCATGTTCTAACACCGATTTCTAATGCAAGGGGTGAAAACAACGAGCGTCTGGCGGACCTGCATCACTGTTTTCACAGCAGTGGTTTTGTTAAGAGGGTTGGCAGCCCATACTAAGCTTAATTACGACATCACTTTGCTCCTCGGATAACTTTCACTAGCTGTGAAACTTTCTACCTTGTTCTTTGAGAGGTTGGCGTCTCGGAGTAAAGGACTTGTCATCACCGTATTGAAAAAGAGCGGTTACATGGTGGACGCAGAAAAGGCGTCAAGCAGCGGCGGAGTAGGTCAGTCTTCGTTGGGACGTGCCATCACCATGACCGCAGTGACGTCAGTTCTCGTTCTCGGCGCTAAGAACGGTTCAGTGGTCCATACCGATGAGACGCAAAGACGCGCACACCATACAGACTTCCAGCGAAGCTTTCAATCACACCTCACACTTAACTCGGTATATCGTGCTTGAGTCCAATGAAGTAGCTTCCATAGTTTGTATGTATGACATCTGAAGTACAGGGCCCGATGGGTCGTTGAGCAAGAAATGATTAGTGGAAGGTAAATGAAATGTCAGCGTAGAATGGAAAAAAAAGGAAAATCAGCCTACTTCAACTTTTGTTTAAGACCGTCTATACATTACATAAAAAATGAAATACCAGCTAATCAAATTATTTTACTGACAGCCCAGGATAAAACAAATAAACTAAACCAACACGTATTAGCTTTGCTCATAGACCTTCTCTAAACTAGGGTTAAACAGATGAAACAACCATCGTATTTTTTTTCTTTAGAAAAAATTTATAGTCCAGGCTTACGCTGAATATGCGAATTTTGGTTTCTGTATAGCCTACATTATATGAAACACAAAACACACTCAGCCGTTTTAAGTTCTTTGATTATTTGCATTCTTTAAATTGTATCTAAGAAAGGTAACTTGAATATTGTCAACTTTTTACACATTCTCAGTAGATTTTGTTTTCATGAAATAATAAATATATATAAAACTTTTCTCCAAGAACCTCATAGGTCATTTATAGTAATTGTATTTTTGTAAGAAGAGTATTTCATGGTGCACTGCTGATCATGATTAAGCCTGATCCTGATTCAATTGTTAAAATTGGTTGACCCCTTGGGTACTTTTTGTAGAGACGTCAGTCGTGATAGAAAAAATCACATCATATCTACAGAGTGAATGATGATCAGTGGGGCGAAGCGCCCGTCCATCCATCCGTCCGAGTGTCTCTCTGTTCGTGCATGCGTCCATGCATCTGATCGCGTATGACAATGCAGACGGCGTGCCGGTAACACCGTCAAGACGCAAGCCAAGGAAGCCGAGCGCAAGCGTCTTCAACGCACCCGCCGGTGAGCTTCATCCATGCCCCACCAACGATCCGCCACTTACAGCAACTATCCTGTAGACTAAGAAAGGTACTTGTTCTACGTGCACGCAGACACAGGCCGCGCAGCAGCCAATCAGAGAGTAAAGGTGCAGTGCCATCTAGAAAGTCACCAATCAACTGCAGTTTGTATGTACTTCTATGAGACATCGCTGCCTAGTACACTGCTCGAAAGATACTGTCTTCCTTTGTTTTTCGTCTCTTCTTCTCTCAGTTACCAGTGACGCAAGACAAGTTTACACTAAGGCACCCCTGGAAAAAAAAACTTCGACTATCTCCCCGAAGGGAACCCCAGTAAGATGCGAAGAAGTGGCGTTGTGCACGATCGCATCACGGGTTGAACGTTGAACAGCACTAACTTCGATGCAGCGGTGAGCGCTGGAAGATTAGTTTGAAGCGACGGCTGGCGTATCTCTTCTTGGTGATCCGTACAGACTTGTTTCAACGCGTTCATTAGGTGCGTGTCACGTTTATTGCGCTTGAACCAACAAGTCGGCGGCCGCAGCAGGTGTTGCGGGCGAACGGACGCAACGGCAGCGGCGGGCATCCCGGCGTCCGCACGGCAGCCGAGGAAGAGAGTGACGCCAGCGCGCACGCTGAGGGGAACGTGCCATCAATGTGCAGAGGCGACATGACCTGCTTCGCACCGCGCCAACACCTGCGGCGCGTTCATACGGTGGGACAGCGTTGCACAGGCTGGTCAAAAAGATGCTTCAACGGCGTGGTAAATGACTTGAGGAGACATATTCCTGAACAGTGTATGACCACACTCAACAGTACAACACTACCTCAAGGCCCCTTTGCTTCGAGCTATTTTATCGGCCGTGGTGCTCACTGCGCCTCATAATAATTGAGCTGTATATGGTCTGATAATTACAGGTTATTCTTGAGCACCTTCTTGTCAGCCACCAACAGACCTAAACTCACGAAATTATGTTTCATAGAAAGCTACTCTCCTAATCATCCTTTCGACTCATGTTCTCACTGTACATTCTTCCACGTTTATCCTCCTCCCCTCTCTCTCTCTTCACCGGTACTGCGCTACCTCCACGTTCTCGTTGACCTATCGTACATTTTAATCAAAGGCTCGGTTCTGAAGTGCCAGGGTAGTCAAAAAATTGAAGGTGCGGCTTAGGTGCCCACACTAGCATCTTTGCGAAGAACAAGCAGCATAGAAAACAACGAAGCTTGGTTACCGAAAGAAAATGGCAGCATATCCACGGGGTGCATGATGGAGAGTGGGGCGAAGCATCCGTCCGTGTATTCGTTCTCACTTCCGTCCGTCCGTGCGTCCATCCATGCGTTCATCTGCCCGTCCGTGCGTGCGTCTGTACGTGCGTCCGCACGTTCATCCATGCGTCCGTCCATGCGCTCGTCCACGCATCCACCATGCGTCCGCTCATGCGTCCATCCGTTCGTGCTGCCATCCATGTGTCCAACCATGCATCTGTCTGTGTGTCCATTCGTCCATCTAGTCAACACTCCAAGTACAACAATCTCGCATCTTTTCATTATATATTCCGCATATAGAAGCACCGCCATCCAGCAGACATTCCAAGGACTAAACGAGAGGGGGCACACGCACACTTTCTTACGGCTGGCGCTTCGTGTTTACTTCCCACCTTTGACCACCTCGAGTTCATGGTATATACTAGTTCACTGTATTCATGGCACTGTGGCCCAACGCTCGCTAAACCTTTCTAAAACAAAGGAGGTTACGTTCAGCAAGTATAACGTAGCAACCTTTTCTTGTCAGATACTGCTCAATGTACATGCCAATGGCTGCTAATGGGGAATGAGAGACAGAAGAATTTGGCTTTTTGTTAACGCGAACGCTGCGATTTTTTTATTGTTCAACAACGCACAGGAGAAATCTCCCACCGGCACCCCCTTGGAGATCAAAGCGTAAGACATGTTACGTACTACGAGGGACGAACGGGTGCCGCTTTGAGGAGCTTCGCCCCTAAATATCAGGCCACAATGGCTAAATAAGTCCTTATATGGCATGTGGCAATATGATTATAAGCAATGATGTAGGGAGAGACGCAATATACGTTTCTATTCCCTCATGGTTTTTTACCGCACTCAAATGCGCACCACTGCGTTTCGGCCGCATGCGAACGCTTGAGCTGTGCATGGGAAGTCAACCCCTGCGCTCGAGCTTTGCAGCACAGTGCCGTACCTGCTGAGCTACCACGGCAAGTGATACTAAGAAAAAAACGGCACTGAGCAATATTTTCCTGTTTGGTTCTGAACGCAGGTGTCTTGGCTATGGGACACTAAACACCCTTTCCTGAATTCACTGGGTCGTCGCATCAGCTTGGCTTCTGGACTCTCTTTGGAATCTTCCGAACCTTACCAGGTGGCCAACTACGGTCTCGGTGGACACTACACGCCGCACGACGACGCCAATAGCTTCGACCAGATCGCGGATGAGTGGGACACGGGCAGCGGCAACCGTGTGGCCACCATGCTGCTCTATCTGACAGACGTCGCGTTAGGTGGTGCCACAGCATTCACCCATCTGAAGCTGGCCGTGAAACCTCGGCGTGGCTCGGCACTCTTCTGGTACGACCTGGCACCGTACTCGGGTAACGACGGACCCATACACTTTTCCTTCTGGCACCAGAGGAAAACATTGGAAGTGCTTACAAAACACGTCGGTTGCCCCGTTTTGTGGGGTACCAAGTGGATAGCCACAAAATGGATTCGCGAGCGCAACAATGTGGTGGTACGCTTTGATTACCCTGGGTAACCGAATACCTATTTAGCGCTCATCGTTTTTACTAGTTCCAAGTTCCACGGGATCAGACAACCAAAAACTCTGCACTGAAGTCCAGCATCTTTTACTTTTGCGTATTACAGGTGCCAGCTTTAAAAGAAGGACGCTGGTCATTTGTGCAACAGCGACAAAGACGTGATCAATTCCCGGTGTGCGATTCCCCAAGGAAGAACAGTGCTTTTGCGCAAGAAAAGTGCTACTCAATCTACGAGATCACTCAAAACCACTGATTGTTTGCGATATGGCCTGTTAGTTTTCTATATTCCTTTTAGAAAATAAAACTATAATAACAAAGTTTAGCATGTGGGGAAGTACTCGCTGTGAATTGGTGTTTGTGGTATCTTGACTTCTTTTGTGCGTCTGTGTTTGCACTTCCTATGTTTTTAGCAATAAAACATGAAAACTGATTTTAAATGCGGGGAATTTCGTAGTGGCACTTACTCTCAAATCCGGCCTCGGTGGTGGCGTCGGTAACCCCAATGCGCACACTCGCGTCTCATGCAGCATGCTTGCGGATCGTGCCAACTGTCTCTCCTCCATCCTCTCTCGTCTAGCAAGGCCAACGCAGGCGGCGTCTGCATACGGCAACAAGTTTCTGTGGCAGCACAGCCAAAGCTACGTGGGTGGAGCTTCTGCACATGTGTTACTAGGCCAAGTAGTTTGTTTTCGTGCGATTTCGGTTTCCGTTTCGCAAGCGCTTGCAACATGTACTTTTTCACACGACCACCATGCAATAAATGCTAGATTTGTTCATAGCCTCCTCTATAACTTTGTGCCCGAGCGGTCGGTCCCTCAGCGCCGTCCCCCGAGCTATTATGGGATGCGAGCGCTCCTGGCGGAGCGCCGAGGCGCAAAACGAGAGAATGGATGGCAGCTATGGAGAAAAAACCGGCTTTGAGTAACTACCGAAAGGGCAAAAATGAAATAAAGAGGGAGGCATTTTACGATAATTCAAGGGGAAGCGCTTTACTGTTTGAAGCGAGATCGGGTTGCCTTAGAACGCGTAGTTATAAAGCAAGATTCAGTAAAGAAGAAGAACAATGCACATGCTGCGGGAAAGATAAGGAAACGGCGGAGCATGTTCTGATTGAATGTGGAGATATCCACCCAGGTGTACGTTTGGGCACGAGCCTACAGGAAGCCTTGGGAGAGCCTCGACAGGGGGAAGACGTTGCTCCCAACGCCAGATGTTGCTGCACTAGCAATGGTTGGTGGCTATATTGCAAGAACAGTCCACGAAACCATTTCCTGTGATGAATGCTTCACTTTGGTGACTAAACCAAACACCTCTGCGCCATCGGATGCATTAATTAGGCACCAGGACAGAGGTGGACTCCTGTATCCGTCAACTGAGCTCGTAATGGTTCTAAATTCTCTAAAGAATTACGCGGAAGTTTTCCTCGCAAGAGCGAGAAAGATGAATCAGCCACTGAAGGCTGCCGTTGACAACGCCGCGCAAATACTACAGAAACGTGACAAACTCAAGTGCTCGACCCCGGGACATCATAAAAAACTTTTGGAGGTTGTGCTCGTGAAGTTTCTCCGCCCACTTTTTCTGAACTTCGCGACGAGTGTGACTGACAAACACGACTTGGCAAAAGATTTTCATGTCAAACCATTGTCTCGAAAAGTGCTCAAGCTTTGAGCGCGAAATCAAATAACAAAGCTCACATTGCATTCTGCATACAGTGCTTGTGTTAAAAATTTGGTGTGTGCGCACTTCTTAACGTATACGCATAATCCAATGCAATGTAGACGGTTTCTAGACCGTCATAAACGCAAGCGTGCATAGGCCGCGTCGTCTGCTGTTATTATGGGATCGGTGCGGCATCTGGCGGCGAGCGCCAAAACTATAAGGGACGGATGGCGCGTATGTATTTAGCGCTAATGCGCGGGCACAAAAAAATATAGGAGGCTATGATTTGTTCGAGAGGCAATAAATAAAATGTTCAATTTTAAAGTAAAAGAGCACGAACCTTCTTTGGAGCGTTGACATTTATTTTAGAAAAAAAAATGACAGATCGCACGTACAGTGGCAATCGATTACATGCGAAGCACGAATGAGCAATGTTGATATGTCTCTTTAAAATCAGCACAACGATACAATGGGGAGGTAAATTATGCCGTACATGACTTCCATTTCATGATTATCGTGTTTGGATGTACCGTTTACTTTGTCATCTATTCACGTCACGTGATACCAGATTTAGCATTTTTAGAGCTAGCGAAACGGCCGCAAGCACGATTTGAGCGTGGTATGTTGTCATGTTTTTACATGGCACGCATGTCAGGATTATCATGTTTGCACCATTCGTATACTTCGTCATTCATTGTCGTCACGTAACACCAAATGTGTTATACGTGGAGCTTGCAAAATGCCCGCGAGCGCATCATGAAGGGCCCAATATACTCCATTGTAGCGTTGACGCGCGCGCACGCTGGGCACAGCGACGCTACGTTAGCAAAACGCGAGCACTCCGTAGTCTTATGCCAGGCGCGACCACCGTCCGTCGGCGCGGCTGGACGGCAATCAGCGAGAAATGCGACATGCTACATTTCGTGCCGATGCGTTACCCAGGCAAGACTGCGTCTTCCTCTTTTCGTGACGAAGGGACGCCGGACGCGCTGAAACGCGCATGCATTAAGCAACGCAGCATGGTGCGCGCCTGCGAATATATGGCAGGACCGGTGCCGGGCGTGGCAACGCCGGCGTGCCCCGACAAAATTAACGCCGGTGAGCACGCGCACTGCGTCACTTCGAAGTGTATTGGCGCCTTGTCTGTGGCATGTAGTCATGTTTTCACATGACACGAATCTCATGATTATAATGTTTGCACCAGTCACATACCTTCGTCATCCATTGATGTCACTTAATACGAAATTTGGCATATATGAAGTTAGCGAAACGGCCGCGAGCGCATCATGAGCATGGCATGTAATCATGTTGTTACATGAGACGCATCACATCAATATCATGTTTGCACCAGTAACATACGTTCATCATCCATTCAGTACAAAAGTTTGTTTATGCGTAGCTTGCAAAACGGTCGCGAGTGCATCATGAGCATGGCATGTATTCATGTTGTACATGACACGCATGTGATGATTTTCATGTTAGGGTGTGTCGCTCGTATTTGCCATGAAATCATGTGATACCATACTAGTTTTGCAACAAGCAATGTGAACAAAACCACCGCAAGAGCTGCAAGACCATGAAATGTAAGTCATGACATTCATGAAATACTTATCATGATTTTCATGCTATAACTAGTCAAATATGGTCTTCATACAGCCATGGTATGCCGCACCAAGTTTGATAACGATACCACGCTCGAAACGGCCAGAAGAGCTAGCTACAAGTCGTAGGTGGCAAATAGAAATATAGTTGATAGATACGATCAAAGTCACCGAGGTTCGCTAAGAAATGCTTTGCATTAAAAAGAAAAAGGGTACGGTCGAGCAGGTACTAGGCGACTGGAGCAACGCAAAGCCAAAAAATAATTCCCTCTATTTCAGTGCATGCTTGGTCAGCATCATTCTTTACCTTCCTTTAGAGGTGCAAAAACTTTCTCAAGACCCTCATGCGATTTTTATGGGACGCGAAGGCATCGGTAGGAAGCAGAAATTTCGGCACCGATCAGCCGTGAGCGGGCATCTGACTTTAGTAAATCCAAGTGGATGAAACGCAATCTTTCCTCGGCGAAGACTGCTGTGTTTGCACAGTCAATGGGGTAATATACAGGAACGCGTGTGCTTCCCAGGCAAAGCGGAAGGAACGACTCGCTCCGTTGACGCCAACGGGAGCGGTGTTACGGTACAAGATCTTCAGCGTTGTCTTATCAACAATAACAGGCAGCTGAAAGACCGACCACGTATGCAACGCAATTTAGGAAAATGGTCACTCGTTTCAGGTAAAATTCTTAATCGCACTTTTTCTTCCAAGCAGCTGGTGTTTCTGTAGACTGGTTGGTCGCCAGTGTCGCTATCAAGGTGGTAATAGCAATTAGAGTCCCACTTTCACTGATGGTATCACTCGCACACAACTTCTCGGTGATTGCATGTGCGGAAAGCAAAATATTTCACGACGCACTACTGTCTTCGTTTCTCCCTGCTTGATGAACACCTATCACCTAATGAACACGCACTCAAACTCACTCACAAGCTTCGAGGTGAACTTGCTGCAACGGAGCGACGCCATCGTTGTTTACCGGGACAAGGAAAAGGTGAAATGGCACCATAAACCCAAAAAGAAAACTAGAAACAGCAAAGAACAAAAAACCTACGTGGGTGATGCTTCTAAATAAAAATGCAAACAATTTTGAATAATATATTAACATCTTTTCATTGTATATTTTACATTACGCTACGCAGTATACAAAAGTTAATGTTCGTGCACTACATGCAGAAGCCTAGTGAAAACGGGCGTGCGTGGGCTTCGTAGGCTTGGCTGTGCAGCCACAGAAAGTTCTCGCCGAGTTTTAATGTTCGCTGGCCTTGTAGGCACTGGATCACACATCAGCGTTTCACCACTACCTGAAGGCAACGCTTCTCCTTCATTCAATAAATAAGAATAATAAAAGCGAAATCGCCATTAAGCATTTCAAAAGCATACCCAGACCCGCAACATTTTCGCGACTCCCCCACCTTTCTTCGACACATTTGCTCGAGCGCTTCCAGCGCAGGATGCGGGCGGCTTTTTAAATGCGACTGCACTTTTGAGCCGGGATCGTCAGGCATCCGGCATTGTCTGCGGCGTCCACGGCACTGCCTCTCCCATAGCAACAGCTGCCAGCGCGCGCGCTTAATCTCTCCCCTAGCAACCCCAGCATGTGGTGCGAGGGATAGTGGTAGTGGTTAGAATGAAGAGGAAAAAGGCACCTAATTTCTGTCTGCCTTCAGGCGACACGGTGCAGTGCCTTATAGGGGTGGGGGGAAGAAGGGATAAAAAGAATAGAAGGAAAACAGACGAAGAAGTAGACAGGCAAGCGACGGAAAAAAGAAGGAGATAGGAAAGTGGGGATCCGGTCGAAGCAGTCCAAGGGCGGGGCGCCGCAATGCGAGAGCTGCACGGCGTCAGGAGACCGCGGAGAGCGAACCAGTCAGCGGGAGCTACGCTGGCGTCGGAGATCGCGAGAACACAACCGTCCAGCTTGAAATTCTGCGAGCGAATCCCGAGGGATAGTAGGAGACGGTAGGTGCAGTGCTTTGCCACTCCTTTTCTCGTAATTCGCTCTCACTCTCCTACATGCGCCCCACTTTCCCGTTCACTCACGCCTCACTCTCGACCGTTCGCTGGGTCGGCACCCCTGCATCTGGAAATGTGTGCTCGCACTGCATCTGGAAATGTGTGCTCGAGACGCCGTTGTGAAACGCCAACGTTGAGCCGAGAACGCTGTCTGTTTCATTCACTTCATAGTACTTTTGAACCGTGCACGTTAGCTACTGAGCTGGAAACGCATACCATGTTTCTCGCGTTAGAAAACGCCACGTGCGGCAAACGGCGCTATTGGCTGCACAATGAAAAAAAAAAACAAGAAAACATGACTCTTCTAACGCTGGATTTTCACGTGCGAAACGTCGTTAGAAATGCTACGCAACGCATTAGCATTTCTTCACGATTCTCTTCACAAAGCGGGGGGGGGGGGGGCATTTTTTTGTGGCAGTCATCAGAGTTGAATTTACGTTAATTGTAGATAATGACAGTCACTTCACTTGTGGTGTTGTTTAACGAGTACTGCAAGCTTTCGGGAACTGAAATATCCAAAAAATTAACACGATATTGATTGCCAGTTTGGGTCTATTCTTTTTATGCATGTTTATGCATGATGCTAGCATAATGCATGTTTATGCTTTTTATGCATGTGTATAAATGCACATTCTTTAGAGACTGTGGTGGCCAGTGAACGTTTGCACTACGTAACCCGTGCAGTTTCACAAGGCGTAGTCCTCAGCCCTATACTTTAAACTGACAGAGTTAAAGAGTTTGTTTTGCCGAAATGCTGGTGTCGGCGTCATTGGTTGTGATTGAAAAGTCATCATCTGGTGCGCGTTGAAAAATCAAGAATGACGCAGACAAAATAAACAAATAATCTTGGTCAGAGTCACAGAGCCCCTGGTCTTCTATGCAATAGTGAAAATAACTTCAACTTCCTCTGCTTAAAAATGCAATAAACGTAGCGCGCGCAAGCCGTGCATGCTTTAAAAACGCATGAATGCCGTACACATGCTTCACAGTGCAACATGTAATAACAGAGTAATAATGCGTGGTGCAAGCGTACATTGCGCTCGAGCCTCAGAACTCGTAATCATGACCTAATGTTTAAACGCGGGCCACACACTACAGAAGACGCACACGTTGCTACTCCCTTCCCTAACGACTCCTAGTGGGTGCATAGAAACTTTGAAAAGATTTCAGGCGAAAAATTGCCCATGGTTGAAAAAATACTACCAATTACACAGAATGAAACAGTATGCGAAAGCTTTACTGACATAAGCCATTTGAACTCTTCACGCCCTGGGGACAGCATATCACTGTTGCGTTAACCTATTTAAGGCGATGCTTCTAGCTATTTTTTTTTTAACATTACGCTCCTTGGTCTTCCATCTGAGCTCCCTTACGCTGTCAAAATCAGCACCTGCGTGAACGATAAATGCACGGGTACAACTAGAACGACACGCCCGCAAACGGGAGCAAGACTTCAACACTCCACATAAGCAACATCAAAGTACTCGCACCTTCAACAGAACAGCCTGCTGCATTGATGTTTACAAAAGAAACCAGTGACGTGGTACGGAATCTTCGCTGACACAACAGTGGTTCTCGCCATAGGCGCGCAGGGTTACCCTTCAGGGTGGAGGTGAGGGGGGTGAAGGTTCCCCGAAGTGCCCTCCCCTCTCCCTATCATCTCGATGTATAGGGCTAACTATGCGGCCCCCTCTCTCGAGTCACAACACCACTCCTTCCTGCTATGTTAATGCGTGAAGCAAACTTAGCGCCCCCCTCTTAGGTGATCAGGGAAGGCAGCCACCCCCCCCCCCTGCCAGCCTCGTGCACACGCCTATGATTCCTGCTATCATAGTTTAGATATTTGGGTGTTGTTATTGACCGTAACCTCTCGGTCGAAGCATGTCATGGTGTAGCGAAGCAAATTGGTCTACTTTTAGACTTGCTTCATGTTGTAGCTGTAATAATGTGAGGGCCCTCGGGAAGAGGCTTTCGGCAGGTGTGCCAGGCATTCTTGTTTTATATCTACACAACAGCTCACCAGTGCTTTCACGTATGCGTGCTACTTGCACTCATACGTTGAATGACATGCAAGCGGGTGTGGTCCGAGCATGCCTGGGCTGCATGTGAAGTACAATATCAGGCACCATAAAATATATCAAGACGTAGAACACCAGTCACTATAAAAATTACGAACCAACCCTATAGAGCACGGTTTCTTAAGGTGGTTCTCATGGAACCTAGAAGTTCTGCAGGCCAGCTCTCAGGGTTGCGCCAGCTGCTGATGAATTTTACATGGTTCCACTCTTGGGTAGTGAACTCGAAGTGTGATTGAACTAATAAACCTCTAGTAATCACGCCCGAGTGTCCGTAAGTATGTTTCAGTGCATAAAAGCAACCAGTAAACTACACTATGCATCTCGCTAGCAGCTTGTAGCCAGCCAGACTCCGAAAATGGGCTGCGTGGTTAAGCTACTGAACTTGAACTTTGGAGGCCTGATATAACCCTCATGTCCATTTCTCATGTAGGAAGATAGGTGGCGAAGATAATGGCAGTGCACATTAAGTAAATATAAGGACAATCATTATGAGTTGTGCATTTGCGGTGTGGCGATATCCAACGACAGCCGTTTTTCTCGCCTCCGCTGGTAAAGCTTGTGAAGCGTCGAAACAGCTTATTTACGTCTCGTCCACTTTGCGGCGTAAACGATTTCCTGTTTCTCTTAGGAGCGGCGAATAGCTTCTGGATTATAAACACTTCAACTCAAAATCGTTACAGAAATACATTATGATGCGAAATCGGTATATGGAATACGCGGGGGACATGCGAAAAACAGGCTATAATTGCTGCAACACATGTGCACCGCAACAATTAACGGTGTTGTTGACACTGCGTGTATTATAAAAATAAAGCGTGCTAGTAAAGAAAATTTTCAGCCTTGGCAGCTTTAAGGCATTTTTCCCCTCAATCCAAAGTAAAACATTAAAAATGACAGTGATATTGCATATGATAGATCATGATCACGATGTGGGATATGCGAAATGGTGAAGCATGCTTGAGATATGTTAGGTAGCATCTATCCGGGCTGTAAAATAAAGCATTTTATATTCAACAATATACCGAACCATCCCACTGCACACGCTACATAAACGGGCACATGGTGCTAACAGAAACAGTGCATGCTCCAGTATGCACCACCACACTTCCAGCACTTCGAGCGCTTCTTAGTGTACACGAGCGTCAAAGTGGTCAAGTCAGCGCCCCTACCAGTGCGACCCAGCTATTTCCCTTGCACCCAGTGAAGGGCCAGTAAATGTACCAGTGTCTCCAGCGTGTATCAAAGCCAAAAAAAAGTATTGGCGTCACACTGGGGCCGCCGTTTTTTGCAATATGGTATTCACTTTCAAGTACTTCAAATGATAAAAACAACAAAAGAATCAAGATAAGATGTTGAATGACAAGGCGCCTGGGAACGATGTGAACCCCCTCTCACGCGTTTCCGTTAAATATTAGGTTACAACGTCTCCAGTGTAGGCCTCACTAGTTCTGAGTGAGTAGTCATTATCTCGTGGAGGACCGGAAAATAAGAATATCAAACTCGAGTGAGAATTGAGCCCAGCCTATATGCCTGCCATGCAAGTGTTCTTCTACAAAACTACGCTGATGTTTGAACCTTCCTCGGAAAACAAAGATGCTACATGAATTCGAAGCAGAAATAAAAGTCCCCTTAGCACATTCCGTATGGCTCAAGCGTAGAATCACTCCAGGCATCAAAATATGTCAATGAAAGGGTGTTTAATAAGACCATCTATTACAAAGCGCTCACATATATTTCATAATCATCAGCTGTGAGAGCATCAACAAATTGAACAGGTGCGTAAGTTCGCGCATTGCCTTACGGACGCGTAGGGCGTCCTCTGCTAATTCGCAAAACTATGTCGCCATTGGCAAATAATATCCCTATTTGCAGAGCGCATGCAAGGTTATGTGTTGATCGATATGTAGGTTTTCATGTCTCAAAACAACCATATGACTATGAAAGATGCTGTAGTAGAGGGCTCCGGAAATTCTGACCACCTAGGGTTCTACAACGTGAACCCAATTCTGAGCACGTAGGTCCTACATAATTTTCGCCTCTATCGAAGATACCGGGATTCCATCCCGCGACCTGCAGGTCTGCAGCCGAGTACCTTACTTACTAGGCTACCATGGTTGGGCAAGGTTAGGTCGAAATGGTCAATGTTGTGCGCAATGTTGTGCGTTCGTTTGCTTCTGCCATGGTTGAGACATGAACCGAGAACTAAATCCAGGCTGGCCAGTTAGAAGGCGATGCGCATATGCGCCCACTTACAATACCGGCTTCTACTCTATAAGGCGAAGTTCAAGTGCCCAAAAACTTTGTTGTGAAAGCATTTATATACACTTTGTGCTGCTTTTTGCCATCACCGTCGCCGTCATGTCTACACACTTACACACACACACACACACACACACACACACGCATATATATATATATATATATATATATATATATATATATATATATATATATATATATATATATATATATATATATATATATTATCTGAGAACTAGGGGCAATGCATTTGCTCGTTTGCTCGTAATCTGCTCTTTGCCCGACGACCGTAGTCGGCTGTGCCCTGGGCCTTAGCGCACGCGTATGCTTGTAGAGGACAGTTTGCACGTCCTGTGCTTTTTTGCCGAAAATATTGCTCTTACGTTACAGAGCGTGCCTCGTCGTAGAGGCCCTGTTAACACCAAGTCAGTTTACACTTGGCTCTAGAAGTTCCACCATTTCAGCTTTCACTGTGACTATGCTGCGCTTTGCGAGCAGGTCAAGCAATTTTTCAGGCTGACTGACAAAGCCGACAATATAGCTTTGTCAGTCAGCCTGAAATGGCTGCTGATTCGCGAATCACGGTATCAAATCCCGGGCACTGCGGACGCACTTTGATGGAGGCGAAAATTGTCGAGGCCCATGTGGTTAGATTAAGGTGCCCTAGAAAAAACCCTAGGTGTTCAAAATTTCTGGAGCCCTCCACTACGGCGTCTGTCAAGATCAAATCGTGGTTTTGTTACGTTGAACCCAAGCAAATATTGTTATTACAAAGCTTGAAACGTCATGAAATTCACTTTAGCAGCCAATTTGTCAGCTCAAATTGACCATTACCATGTTCGTTTTAATAATAAGCGACACCTAATTAAACCTGCAAAAGTTGCATTTGCTTTTAGTCTTCGAGTTTCACCAGCATCGCCATTGTCACTGAGTGCAGTAACCAGTGTCTAGGGCCTCCATACACCATTTGATGATGGCAGAATGTAGATCAAAAGTTTTTCTATGAAAAATTTGTAGTTGTCTCCAAGGGACGCATGTGCAAGTTTGAACTCGTCAGATGGTATGCTTTTTATGCAAAAGAAAATATAAAAGCAACAAAGTGTGGTAGACAGTTTCTCACTTTCTTTAATGAATTTTTTTACCAAGAATGAATTAGTAGGCTTATTTAAAGTTTGCCAGTTTCCTTCGAATGAGGCGGGAAGGATAATATCAATCTTTGTCCCTTCCCGTGCATGCTCCATCGCTGGTGATGACGGTACCTCTGGTGACGGCTCGAAGGACATGGACTCGCGATAAACCACCCAGTTTACCGACTTTGTTCGACTAACCTTATTCCTTCATGTTGCATAGGCTAGTTATCAAGAGATTTTCTACCAAAAATACCAATGAGGGCTATTAGTAATGCCCGCAGTGCATTGCGTCACCAAGCGAAATTCAGGAGCATCCTCGGGAAGGTAAGTAGGCGACACAATGGCAGCACTACGCAGTCACTCCCTTGTCCCGCTAAGCTATAGCCTCCGTCTCGACTCGTTAGTAGGAAACCAGCACTACGACTCTGCACGTTTCCTGCATGACTTGTTTGATTTGTTCTTTCGGGACGCAAACCTTTTTTTCAAAATGAATGACACCTCGCGCTTTCAGTCATACCCCTTAGGGTACACATACCAGCTTCGCGAGTTTTTCTGCAGTCACGTAGGCTAGTTATATGCTATCATCACACCCTTTCCGTTTTCGCTTGCATATAGCATTCACCAGTGCTCTTTCAGTGCGTGAATTCGATAACAATACACGTGGAAAATTGAGTGGGCTCATGTGTTGCTTCTGTTTACCCGAGCAATCACAAATTGGCCACCACTGCTCTGCTTGTATTTTTGTAAGTTTGTTGGTACGTGGACAGGCACTGCGTACAATCTTCTTGTTAACCGGTTCGAGAGCGAAATGTTCTCAGCACTAGATAACATGATGACGCCAAGTGCTCGACCTCATTCGGTGAAATTTTCAAAGTGCTTTAAGCAGTGCTGTTGAAAGAAACCATCTCGATGACGACGACTCTTCACCGGACGAAGTAGGCTGTGAAATTGCCAAAAGTGACAGCGACGATCAGCTTTTTCTCACACAAGCTATTCACAAATGGTAATTCACACTATTCTCACACAAGCTTTCACAAATGGTAACCGCCATATTCGTAGGGCTGCTCGACTTCACCAAATGCTGAACACTGCTGCGGATTCCGCCCAGATTTGTGCACTTTTAAGCAGTTCATTGAGACGTTGCCCATTCTACTGAGCTTGCACTGGTTCCCAACGTCTAAATGAGAGTGGAACTTTTGGCCTACACCCATACATCTTTACTCGCGCAATAACAAACCACAAGAAGCCACGCAAAAAAACTAAACTCCCATTTGACAGTTCTAATTCATCGAATTAATTCGCAATAGCGATGGAGAGCGGGTAGCTCTAGTTCACCATCGAGCGCTTCAAGTTTAAGCATAACCTTACCTTTCCCCAAAGTTTATGACTCAACTAGACGAATAGAAAGACTGAAACACAATGTTTTGCAGCACCAAATGCGCCCTATTCTTGCATACGTATGAACATTACACGGGGTTATATAAACACTGCATAAATGATTCTAGAAAACTGATACATAAGCTGTGTACTACTGCAATTTTTTTCAGAAGAAGTTTGTTTATAAAGTCAATACCTTAAATGACGTTGCGTGTTTCATGATCAATCTTGAAATGGTCTCTTCAATAATGCTCGATGCTGACGACTCCAGCCCTTCAAGCATCAGTTCAATAGAAAATAAATAATTTATTGGTTTTATGGCACAGACTACGACGATGTAGGGCTCTCAAGGTAAGTCGATATCATCCGTTGTGGTTGGTGGCTCGGGGCTCGGGTTTTCGATCTCAGCATTGATGGCTTCTCGAAGAGGCCCGAGGACTTCCTCTCGCAGTGCCCTCTGGAGGAGGTACTTTGAGGCCCGTTCCACAAACGGCTGTTCGAAGCCCAATACGCTTTGGTAGTGGATTTCCTGTACATCTGCAGAGAGGATCTGGAGATCTTCTAGTGTAGGCTTGGAGTCGTCAGATAGCGCTGCAGAATACATCAAATATGAGAGTCTATTCACAAGCCTCAGCAATTCATGTGTAAGTTACAGTTTCACCAACATGATGAAGTAACTGCTGTGACAGCAATAAACTGTAATGTTAATTGAAGTAAAACTAGTAGCTAACGTTTTTCGAAGTGTTCTCACATAAGTAAAACAAACGTAGGTGTAAGGAATACAGACGTTCCAACGGGAGAAGCCTTTTTTCGTGTCATCTGTAGTCTAAAAGCGATGTGGTGAGGGCAGATACACTACACAGAAGGATATGTGGGGGCTGTTTGGCATGCAACCACGCCCTTAGGAAGCAATACTCGCAGTATATGCTCGAGCAGTACAGACCCCTCACTCTCACCCCCTCCATCTGTCATCATGCGCCTCTACCCGAAGGCGGAGAGAAGCAACCTTTGGCAAACCTTTTATGTGGTATGATAGCATCGCATGCACCCTCCTTGCGACGGAGATGGCCAGATCATTTCGTCTCTGCTTCAGCGGTGTTCATCGCCAACGCTGGCAGGCTCTTAATGTTAAGAAACATGTACACCGTGTTCATGGCATTGTTACAAATTCGACCATTATTCGGAATAAGACGGTGAAACCAAAGACAAAAAGCCCCTCGACAACGTCTAAACAACAATTATCACAATACTAAGAAAGTGTTCGTGATAATTTTTCAACACAAAATATTTTCAGACACTTCTCGTAGCGGCCTCAAAAACATAGAAGTGTGGCAGCTTCGTCTAGTTATTATGACATGGCGAAAGTTATAGCGCGAGAACAGAACGATGATACAGAGACAAAAAGGATACTCGTGTCTTTCGTGTCCTTATTGTCTCTGTGTCGTCATTCTGTTTTCGTGGTATCACTTTTCTCAAAACATGTTTAGATAACAGGAATGATATGGTACTGACTGGCACTCCGACATTCAGATAAGTCGACCTATATTCATTCAAAAGCGTCCAAATGAGGGCAGTAGACTTCCATTTGTTTCTACATTCCTGCGGAGAGAGCAATTTTCTTTAGAACCTTTATTTAAAGGCAGTAACAATTTTCATTTACGCAACAATGCCCAAACTAAAAGCAAAAACTGTGCGAGAGAAACCTTAATTAAAATCTCAATAAATTAGAGCAACAAAACAGTCATTTCCACTTTTACATCACGTTTATTAAGCTAATTAATCACACTGATTCACCAATGCAAAGGGCGGATTCGCTTCGCCTGCTGTTTTAGGGGTGAAACTCCTTACGCTGTGGCTCAGTCTCTCTTCCATAGCCGCGGCTTAATTCTCACACTGTTGACTAGATGGAGCTGTGTTGTTGTAGTACGTGAAGTGATCACCAGATGACGTGTTGCATGTGGTTTAGTTTGATAGGTGATTGACACGTTGGCGAATGGATAGACAGGCAGACACACGGAAAGACAGACAGACAGACAGACAGACAGACACACGGAAAGACAGACAGACAGACAGACAGACAGACGAATGGACGGACGGACAAGCAGACAGACAGATGGACGAACGAACAAATGGAAGGACAAACGGCTGAGCTGAGAGCCCGTGAAGCTTCGCCCCACTCATCAACGTTCACTTCATGGATATACTGTAAATTTTTCGTTAAACAACCAGCCAACTCCAAAGCTGAGCGGTGGGGTCGCTATAGTGAGAGTGTTCGGGAGAGCGAAGCCGAGTCATCGCCGCTGTCACAAGATACATGAAAAATTATTACTGCTCAGATCAGTGTCCACAGCTCATGCACACCGTTTGCGCTTCGCGCTAAGAGATGGTCCTTCTGGTCATCGTCTTGCGAATTCACTACTACACTCCTATATTTGATATATCAAAACCAGGTTGCCTCTACAGCAGTACCGGAATTTCTCGTTACGGAGAATGATGATTATCAAGGTATTTTTGTGCATAGTTTACAAATGGCGATATAAACAACTTGCTGATTGTTACCATTCGAAGCGCAAGATTTCTGCCTGGTCTAGATGTGACGAAGACATTTGTTGGTTCAACAGCTCCGAAAAAATGACGAGGCAACAAAAAGCAGATATTCTAGCATTGAACTCAGGCGTTTACTTCCTCACAGGTCTACCACACGCAATTCGACGCCCCACTCTTGATAAAGGTGGCTGGTATTCTTAAATACAGATTTAGACACTAGGGCGTGGCTATCATTCATGAGCCTTAATCACGATAATATTTATTTATTAACTTGAGGCCCATTTTGTGACATTTACGTCTCTGTCATGTTCCTATAAAGTGCGAGTCGATAAGAAAACACACGCGCCACATGCCCTCTGTGTGAAGCTCTTGAAATATGCACACGGGTGCAACTCAAGGAGAAATGAAACCTGCCGGCCGGCTTTATTGGGCGAACGAGCATGAAGAGTTGCTGGTGGATGGATGATGACAAGCGCAACTTCAAAGTTTGATGAAGAAAACTTGCTTTCGCGCTCAATTTTTTCAGCAATGTGTAAACGGACCTAGCCTGATATTGGGACTTCCTTTTTACCTGTTTACGTGTATGCGCTGGTGTGGCCTTGTAAGTGCGACCAAACACTGGTTTTTAAACCTTAGAGGGAGACGTTATTTTTTGCTTCCTCATGTCCTTTTGTGTATCAGTTTGTCTCATGATCATACGTTTATGTCTGACAGCCTTCCTGTATACAAGCAATAAAGACACGGCACCACCAACACATTCCTCAACATAATGCCGGGAAACAGGCCAGTTCATTCACACTTTCAGACAATATTCAGCGTTGCCGTTCCAGCGTACGTTTAAGGTACAACCCACAGAACAGGCGTACACAGCTCTCACACGCGCTAATTCTTTTTGTTTTCGTTATTTCGCTATCTATAAGCCCAATCAGAAGACTAGCTGAGTTCGTCTCTCAGTTTTTGTGGGTAAGAAATCCGGTCAATATGGGCAGACATTAGAGCTTCCAAAGTTTTTATTTCTAATTTTACCAGCGAGTAGCGTTCGCGATTTGAATATCTAGTTTCCCCCGTTAATTGACATTTGCTCTGAATGAGCCAAAGAAACGTGCAAGTTGGTCTTCAACACGAGACAGTTTGGAGCCGAACCATGTTATTCAAAGAAAGTGTGTTGCATACTTACGGGCCGCGAAGCGCGCCTTCGCTACCACGGGTCCCGTGAAGCGTAGGTACATGCGCGGTAGGCCCGTGATTCCGAGGTTGCAGATTCCATCAAGCTGTGCTCGAAGCTTCACGTCCCACGTGGTGTGCGCTGAGCTCAAATTGCAGTTTACCTGCGACCATGCGCGCAAGTTTTATTGTCTAAGTACAAGCAATCCTTATTGCGGGTTGCTTTCGGTCAGCAGCCGCATCATGGCATCACATTGTCTCATCTTACTCTCACATGCCATGCATAATTTCTTTTTGTACAGTGTCCTTACTAAAGTTTCTGTGCAGCTAAATTGAGTGTTTACAGTTCTTGTTTTTTTGTACCACGTCAATACGCAACGTATTTGCAGAATCAGGTATGACTACTAAAAATTATTTAGTACGTTTGACGTTCTCAAACCACGGTGTGATTTTAGGAGACGTTGAAGTGGAGGGGTCCGGATATTTCGATTAAATGGGGTTGTTTAACGTGCCCCTAAATCTAGGCACACGTGCCTCTAGCATTTTCGCTGCTATCGAAAATGCGGCCGCAGCGGCCAAGCTTCTATGCCAGGACCTGCGATTCAATATTACAGCACCTCTACCGTTAAACTACTGGAAAGAGTAAAAAATAGATTTCACTGTTACACTTCTTTTACTATAGCGTATTTTTAAGGCTGACTAAAAAAATAGCGGCGTTTTAAATCAACACGTTTCCGTGTCATGCTATCATTCACCGGAATTTGTCTTACAGTAATGTGTAATGCTCAGCGTTAAACCTACAGACAATCGGCTCTTTTTTGTAACAGTGTCTCTACAAGGCTGTCACGCCGAAATCTATTTTTATTTATTTATTTATCTATTTATTTATTTATTTATTTACTTTTTGAAAGTCAGGATGTATTAGCAGAGTGGAATGGTACAATTCTGAAAGCATTCGAGCGATAAATACATGGAAATGAAAGGGTGACACAAAAACACTTACTTTATTTTACAGCCTTAGCTGATGACAATGAATCGAATGTATTACTATTCAGCATTAGGAACACGTGTACTTAACCTAGCAGTATCTTAAGCAGGGATCATTTATCCATGAAGGACTTTATGTTCCTTGAAGCAGCAATACAACGGGTAGGTTTCTGTAAATCAAAGTGCACTGCTTTATGCTAGAAGATGTAGAGGATTCATTCTTTTTTTTTGCTTTGTTGTATTAACCCCTGCCACCCCGCCCCTAACATTTCCTGCAACTCAGGTGTTGTTGCAAGGCCTCCGGAATCCACTACTGTTTCGCGAAGCGATGACTGTACATAATGATGTTATTTTAGGTGACGTCCTATGGACGTCACAAATTTAACAAACTCTGCTAACCAAGACGACGGGATCACTAAATACGTTGCTTTTTGTGCCGTTTGTGCCGATGTCGATGCTCGTATTTCACGTTTGAGGCACCGCTGTGACAAATAGAATGGAGTTTCACCTGCATTCGTTCCACTCCCAGTTGCGGTAGGCCTCCGACAACTGCCGCCCGCAGAAATCGGCGGCGGCGGAATTCCCAGAGCTCGGGCAGCCTTGAAGGAAAGCCACGTAGAACGCGGCCCATGAATGTCCCTAGCCTCTCCGAGCACGGTGCAGAGACATTAGAGAGCTTCGGCGCCGGGGTCGTGGTCGTCGTTGCCACTGTGGCCACTGCATGAATGCCACAGCTCAAGTGTCAGACAGCCGCAGCCTAAGAACGCACTCTAGGCAAAGGAGGTCTCGGGGAAGGATAATGTTTGCCCAACAGTTATCCTTTCATAATATCGGCCACTTTCTTAGTATGTCCAGTGTTTTGACTGTCTACAACTTACCGCATACAGCTTTATGCCATCAGCTTTGTAGACAAGGGCCACATTCACAAAGTTTTCCGCCCGCATTTCACTACTATGGGCCTGCTTTCGTTAATTATATACCCAGCATCAGTACTGGCTCATGTTTTCTTTTTTTTGCGAGATTCTATAGTGAACACTCTGTTATAAATATTCCGCCTTTTCCATTTCCCCGCGCTGCCATCTGGCGTTTTGGTAGGGTATGGTATACGGGCCGGGAGAACTGGCACTGCTCGATGAAAGGGCGCATGCGCCACGGCATCGTAGATATCGTAGGATTATTGACTGTCTACGTCGATGAGCCTGGCTGAGTAGCGTAGAGGATTTTTCGTGGACACCACGGATGTTTCGTTTGATCTCTTATTATGGATCGACTTATGAATAATTTATACTGCCTTACGCATTTGTTCTCAAACTAAAAATACCGCGAATATTCAATCCTTGGACAACTTGGGACAATAACGTAATATTCCACGCTCTCGTGATTATACGCATGAAAGATGTACAGGTATGATCAATAAGATGTTGAACACCAACTGTGAAAGATTATAGCAGATAAGCACAGTTCAGAAGCGGCACAGTGGTGGGGACACAAGAAGTTTTAGCGCAAGGGTCTATCAGGCTATGAAGCACGTCACTTCTTCAGTAAAAAACTTAAAATAAATATGAATTTGGCGTTTCTGCTTATGTTAGTGACGACTGTGTATTTGAGATTAAGTTTTGTCCTTATTCACTGTCGCAGGCCTAGGAGTTAAGTAGTTAAATATCCGCCGTGCTGGAGAGCGTTGCAAAACTAAAGTGTTGTTGATCAAACAGGCCATGACGCGGTCACCTAAAACTTTGCTGCTTGCAGTGATGTATAGAAGGAGAGTGTTGATTACGCCCATATATATCTGAATATTGCCCCACAAACCAATAAATCAGCCCAAATTAAGCTGTAGAATTTTCCGGCTGTTGATCCTTGCCGCCCACCATTCGCACCGACCATATTGCCTTGGTGTGCGTGACGCCACGGGCTGCATAAAGCGTAGCCATCATATTCTATCAATGTTGAAGCCGCTGCAAATCGTTCAGCTGCAATTCTGGACAGGAGAATATTTAAATAGCTTGTTTCCACGCACAAGTGGCCCGGAGTAAAGAAGCTCAAGCAGCAAGCAGCGTGTCACGCCACGGCTCGCTATTCCGCCGCCATTTCCCGCCGCTGTGGCCGTTGATGTCTATATAAAAACTATAAATTGTACATTGGGCATTCAAACCAATGCACTAAACTTTCGCCCACTGATTTCTATACAGAAAAACATTAGCCCATATAACAGGCGTGTTCGAAAATTGGTAGTTTTGGCTCGTTTGAAGCTGTTTTTATGCACTGAGGTGAAAAAAAAATCTACCAAATAAATCGTGTGTACCAGACGATATGATACGCCTATTTTGTGCTTATACATTGTTGTTCGGTATTTCAGCGTCTCCGTCGACAATTTGTGCTCTTTAAAACAACAATATTCACAAACAAGCTTGATACAACACCGGCCGATATTAACGTAACGCGAACTATTGTTTAAATAGTTGTGGCACGAGATGACGGTGGACGTCAAAGTGCATTTCCCTACGAATCGTGTTCAAATTAAGGTGCGTCAAGAGCCTCAGGATTCTATGACCACATTACTATTATAAGTGCTATAATATATTTTGTTGGGCATCTATCTGTATCACTATGATGATGCTGGCAGGTTTCTTCTTGGACAACAGTAGGCATATCCTGGAGATAGTGGAGGGCGTAATTCCATTCTTATATGTTATCTACCAGGTGGCTCACTGAACAAGAAACCTTCGAAAGAGAACGTGTGCTTCATTAATGCAGTTGTCTTTTTCCTTTGTTTCTTTTTTTATCTGTTTCTTTCATTTTGGCGCTGATTGCATTGCTGAAATATTTGTTGCTTTACCATGTCGTTTGGCAGTGAAAATAATCAGCAATCAGTTTATTGTTCGAGAAAACTTCCATTTAGCATGCACACAGACAGCTTTGAAAAAGGTGCATCAACGTCTTTTGGTTGAGCAACCTAAGCATGTTACGCTAAGTAAAGCACGGAAATGTCAGAGCAGTACTCATCAGTTAAGCGAAGGAATATGTCATTTTGGGTAGTTCTCCCTCTGACTTTGACACTGCTAACAGTACTAAAAAAACGAGAACTTGCTGAACCTCAAGATGAACGTTGTATCTGAAATTTGTCAGGCGCTATCAGGCATTGTGTGGGTTACATCAGACATGTAAATGCGCATTTCATGTAGCCTTCATCCCTTATTTTCCCGCTTTCCATGCAGCGCATCTCTTCATTACAACAAGGCCTATACCACTAAGTATACATACTCATGCAACAACATCTCATACATTATTCAGATGTTATATACTAGATACATTTTTGTCTGCTACCAAGGATTTTATACTCGAGCAGTATGAGAAGAAAAAGAAAACGGGTAAAAGGGTACGAAGAAAAATACATTTTTTACGTGCCAAAAGTATATGATTACGAGGAGGGTTACAATGAAAGATCTTGATGGATTTTAACATTTTCAGGTTATCTACCATAAACTAAAACTGGTGCCCGTAACCATAGTTCTGTGTGCTTTCAAACTCAAACGCCTAACAGATTTTTATTTGTACTTCACTTTATGCAGCCCTATATACTGCAATGTTTTACACTTTAACATTTCGATTGTTTATAGCCTGTGCACTGTATACAGTAAAACCTCAGGGATAAAGATATCGCTGGGTCACGGACGATATTCGTATCATCCAAAATTCGTACCACCGGGCCACATGAAAAATTACTAGGTATAGGCAACAAAAGACAGCTACTGTACATTTTCATTTATTAGTTCTAGGGGCCGCAGGAATGTCATAAACAGCTCTTGATGATTGTCAAACATTTTTAGACGGCGTCAGGCATAATTGTACTCGTAAATATACGACACGTGCACTTTTAATAAATAACCCAGATGTGTAGTGACCAGCCACCGCTAATAGCTCCTTCCAAATATCAAGCACGCTTTGTCACACGACAAAAAGGTACAGCAGCAAAAATGGCTTAAGAGCCAGTTCGAATTCTGTTTTTATTTTGTTACTGTGGCGGTGTTTGGGATGTTTGTTGAGTGATTCACGGCAGTGTCTGAACAACCAGGAAGTTTTTATTTATTTCTTATGTCTATAGGAGAGTGCATAGATGTGGGTCCGCAAGCATGGTGTGGCTTGTCGTTACGAGACCTAGCACTTTAGCCAACACCGTTCGCTCCTCTTAGAGTTCCGTCCTATTGCGTGACCCTGACTTGAATCTGCATGGTAAATACGTGTAAAGCTAGTACAACGGGGCTGCCTGAAGCTTTAACGCGTGGAAAGGCGTAAAAAAAGCGTGACGCCAGTGTTATCTATGATCTAAGCACGAAAGCACATGAAGGTTCATTGACGCCTCCTCCAAGATTCACGCGAACGATTTCGGAGGCTACAGTGCGGTGCGTATGCCCACGTCACTGCCGCGTATTCTACGACAGCCCGGGCAGCCCCAGGCCTGTTAAAACCTGTGCGGTAACGCACGTTCGTATCAAGCGGCCTGGGGTGAAAATCTGTTCGCAACAACCCTACCTCATTACTTTCCTGGTTCATGGGCCTTGCTCATCACCACGCAGTTATCGATATTACCCCGAAATGGACACGAGCCGTGATCGTATCACCGAAGTTGTTCTGTAAGACTACATTGTAATTCCAGAGCTTTCTACGTATAACGTGACAATTAAATGCGCACGCACAGTAATCTAGTATTTTACACCAAGCCATCGGTAAAACACTCTTCCTTGTAAAATGCCGTGAATGACGGTCAACATTACTTATCTGTGAAACTGAAAGAGTGCAGAAAAAATGAATATTATTCTGAATTGTATAAAAGAACGCTCTGTGTATGTCTAATTTAAGGTGTCATAATAAGCATTCCTAATGTACTTAACAAGTCAAGTCAAGTCAAGTCAAGTCAAGTTTATTAAATAGTTCAGTTGAGTTACATGGTTAGCGTTATTACAGCAGGAGGTCCCAAAGTTTCAGAGAAACTGACAGGGGGACCTCCTATGGCTACATGGATGGGGTAATTACAAAAAAATACAGCAATAGTATACGGTCTTGTGAGTAATAATGAATAATCTTGATTAACAATAAAAACACGATCAATACACAACATAATGGTAATACTCACTATTGAAAAATAACAAGGAAACAATCAAAAGCAAGTTAAGACAAAAAACAATATTAATGAACTCTACGTGACAATCTGACGTTCTGAATTCTGCAGTGTCACAACAGAAAACTGAGACTGCATGTTTAGATGTAATACCAGAATGGCCTGTGATGTGGGAGTATCATATGCACGATCAGGCTGTCTCTGCCTTCATTTTAGGTTGCAACATGCACCACTTTTCAAAGACTAGCACCAATCAAATCTGTAAGCGTCCACCTTTGTATGTTCACTTGGCATCATCACAAAGTACACTTGGCATCTAGGCTTATTTTTCAGTGCTATTTCTATAATCATTCTTAGGCTTTTATGTCCAGAAACCACGATATGGCTATAAATGATGCCGTAGGAGAAGACTAAATGATTTTCGGTCCATGGTATTTATAGTGCACTTGCATCCAAGTGCATGGGCTTCCAGCCTTTCGCTTCCATCGTAATGCGTCTACCGTGGTTGGCTTTTGATCACGTGATCTTAGTGTCAGCAGTCGAGCGTTCTAATTACTGGACCACAGTGGCGGGTGAAGGATATTCCTTAATCGTGGTCTCTTTCTTTTGCCCTAGTTTCAATCAGTACCTACCTCACTCCCCAATAAGCCTTCCCATGGAAAGCAAGTGCTTTGGGAGAGAAATAGTTTTGAGTAGATGCGGTACTCTGACTCAGATGTAATACCAAACTGGCCTGAGAGACTCAAATTTTGAGGGAATCATGTGGAAACGAATGCACAAGCCCGGGTTGATTGGCGGATCATGCGAGAGGTCTTTGCCCTGTAGTGGACGTAATCAGGATGATGGTTTTGATGGTAGTGTGATTCCAATTTTGTTGGTTAAATTATGACTTGCGTTTCAGTACGAGCTGCTTAGGATAAACGTATGAAAAGGGGAGCTAGTTACCTCTTTGTCGCAGCGGATCCTGGGTTGCAGTTTCTATACAGATAAAGTATAAGACGCACACCTGGATCTGGAATTGGTTCTGGCGCACCCCTGCAACCAAGCGACGCCACCCAGGCATCGCTCAGCAATGTGCATAGAAAAGCTTTCAAATTGTAAACTCTACTGCCCTAAGAACACTCTTAGAAAGATTGTATAGTGTGGCAAGCATAGCTTTATTGCATAATCACACACCTACGTGGAATAATGAACATCAGGAATAATTACCTCGATAAGATTGTGAAAAATTCAAAATAATTTCTTCACTCGAATTCCCATAGCAATATTTAGTGTGAAAGTTTGAGGAAATGCTTTAGCACATGAAATAATTTCCTTCTGTGGGTTTATTGTTTTGTTCCTTTTGTTTTTTAGCACGCAAGATATTTACACGAATATTCGACTGAAAATTTTGCACAAGTAGGTAGTAACAATTCTCTTTGCTTCTTTTATTCATTGCAAAAGCTCCCTCGTTTCATATTGGTGCATATGTGCACATCTCATGTTTCAAAAACATTTATACCTTAAGTTTTTCATTCTATGCAAACATCTGAAGCTCACTTATTATAGCTAAAAAAATTACACTTTTCATGCTTGTTTTTCTGATAGCAACCAAGGTGCCAAATTATGCGCACATTTTAGCTATTGAGCACTAATCAAGTTTGGCTGTATTCTGTATGCCCCACAGATTAAAATACACCTAAGCCCACTACTCTGCTGGCAGTCGATGTTGAATAATATGGTCAAAAACCGGGATGTATATTTATACTTCGAAATAAGAATGCTTCTCTTATTTAAGAGCAGGGATAACTGCTAGGTCGCGATACGGGCTCCAGTGTACATTCAACATGGTTCGCAGGTGCCCTCTTTTTGTGTACTATAGAACGGGGGGAGCAACGGGCGGTATACACGGACGGGATGAGTTCAGCGTGGCAGTTTTCACCTCAAAACGTCTGGTTTTTTTTTTTTTTTTGCTGTTGTCTTGTAAACTATGTTTGTAAATTGCAGCCTTGTGACATGGATGCTGAAAGTAAACATGATTTCTGTTTCATTTATCTTTTTTTTACAGTTTACCGAATCTCTTGTTACAGTTTACCAAATTTTTTTTCTTTGCCTGCAGAGATCAACCTATCCTTACCCACTCGCCTATTGGTCGTGCAACCACCGCCATGTCGACGGCATGCATCTCACCCCCGCTAATAACTAGCACATTTGGTCGATTGTCTTCTTGTGTATTTCCCTTTTCTTCTTTTTTTCCATATGAAATCCTTCCAACTTCGTGTTGAAATTTACGGTTTACGACACCGTGGCACGTTTCTCATATTCAAAACTTAAGAGGCGAACAAACATACAATGATATCCAGGAAGTTAGACTCACCTGTAGTTTCTGGTGGAGGTGTATCATTGGTGCCATTCTTGATAAGCACATCCGTGGTAGTGGATTTCTGAAAAATAAGACATAGGCGTACGGTGGAAGAGGTTTATTGTCACGATTTACCCATATGTGTTTGATCACTTGTTATGTAATTCTTTTTCCGTGAGCGTACTACTCATCAGAGAGATCTGTAGGACATATGTTGCCCTTGTAATAACGAGATAGCGTTGAAAAGCTCATTTCGCAGGAATTGTCACATCAGCGTATAGCCGTTGGCGACGTTGGTTGTGAGCGAAAAATCATCATGTTGTCCGTAACCGAAAAATTGAATAGGATGAGAATAAAATGGAAAATTAAAATCTTAGGTTAGATCTCTAATCCAACCTAGGTTGTTGCGTGGTAAACAGCTGTTTTATAAAATAGCCAATATATCAGTTAAAACTCCTTTGGAAAAAAAGTTCATGTGACTTTCATGCAAAAGAAACTGTACTATACGCATCATATATTGCGTGAAATAAGCGTACATTATAGCCACGATAACAGTTAAAGCTGCTTTGAAAAAAACTCTTTGTGAATGTCATGCAGTGAAAACTTTACTTAACGCATCATAAATTGTGTGGCAGAAGCGTAGATTCGAGCCAGCCATCGAAAATTGTTTCTTGGGCAATTGGTGTATTTGAAACATCCGCTCACTACAAAGCACTCAGACCCGTTGAAATTTCAATTAACGAGGGGAACAAGATCCATGACCAAGATTCAGCAACAAGAGCAATCAACAAATTGAATAACTCCGTTGGTTCGTTCATTGCCCTATATAGCCAGTGTTACGTGAGGAGTCGTTCGTGTTCTTGCGGCTCTGTTTAACCATGCACTGAGTATAAGGAAGGAAGCCAGCACTTCCGAAGGCGATGAGCACGAGGCTCAATTACAATATGGTAATCTGATCATTAGGTTGAAGCTGAAGCATCATCCAATTTTAACGCGATAGCGTTAGGCAGCTCGAGTCGCAGAAATTCCGCCGTCGGCGTCGGCACCGTTAGTTGTGAGCGAAAAATTGTTCGTGAGCGAAAAATCGCAAAAGAAGCAAATAAACTAAATGTAAAAATTTCTGGTTCAATTGAGATTCGAACCCGGGCCGTTCACGTGGCAAGCAGGAGTCCTACCACAAAGCTAGGATGCTACTTCCAGCTGCAACGGGAGAACACTACATAAATGCTATGCAGTGAAAGGAGTCTCCTTAACGCAACTCGTTCGACAGGTGTCACGACGAAAACAAGCTCATTGAAGGCCTCTTTTTGATCCAACGGGTGTACGAGTGTGAGAAGTTTGTGCTGTATGACTAGGCAGTGTGGTGATTGCATGCGTATACATCGAGCCCGGAACATGCGTGACGAGGGCTGCTGACTTCGTCATGAGGCACGTTAAAGAACCCCAGGTGGTCGAAATTTCCAGAACCCTTCACTACAGCATCTCTCTTAAAAATATGGTGGTTTTGGGACGTTAAATCCTACAAATCAATCAACCTCGTCATGAGAGAGCTGTAGCCCTGCATAGAATCTGAAGATTTACTTGTTGTCAGAGATTTCAACCAAAACGTTCGGGTTTGCAGAAACTTTCTGGACATCCTACAAACGTGGGCTGATTTGGAGATGGTGATTCCATCAGATGTCATTTCAGCAAACCACAACACTTGCATAGATTCAGCTTTTCATTTTCAAGACACCATTAAAGAAGTGAAGTACTGCAGTTGCTATTTCACCGATCATTAGGCGATGCTTGTCGAGGTTGGCCGGAAGAGGTCTCCAGAAGAACAAGTGAAACAACTAGCAGATAACTAACGCAAGAGGGACGACATAATCTGACCATTAACGAGTACAAGTGTTGCGCCTACGCACAGTTCATGATATAGGACCACGTGACTATATAACTCCACAATATTTTCATAAAGTTGTTATAAAAGTGCTGATAAATCGATCAAAAACCTGTACATTTACTGTAAAGGTGTGCGCGCGTGTGCGTACGAAAACTTATTAATAAGTACGCACTTAGCGGTTGAAGGACGCACTAGGGGCCGTATTTCGCTGCAGCGTTCAACTCTTAAAGGCGAAGCTTAAGGGTCCCCTAATTTTCTCGGTATCACTTTCAGTCTTAAATGTAAATGCATTTTCATTTTTCTTTCAATTTAACAGTTTTATTTACAAACACAAGTTTCCGAACTGCTCATTTCTTGGTCCGGACGATCTTCGAGCCAGCAGGCTCGAGGTGTACAACACAGTTTTTTTTTCTGCTCACTCTTAACAATAATGCCCACCAATAAACTTAATTGAAAAAAATGGCAGCATATCCACGGAGTGAATGATGGAGAGTGGGGCGAAGAATTCGTCCGTCTATTCGTTCTTGCTTCCGTCCGTCCATGCGTCCGTCAGTGTGACCGTCCATGCGTCCATCAGCCCGTCCGTGCGTGCGTCTGTTCATGCGTCCGTCCGTGCGTTCGTCCATGCAGCCACCCCTGCGTCCGTTCATGCGTCCATCCATGCATCTGTCTATGTGTCCGTTCGTCCATCTATTCAACCCTCCAAGTACCACCATCTCGCAATTTTTCATCATATATTCCCCATATAAAAGCACCGCCATCCAGCGGACATTCCAAGGACTAAACGAGAGGTGGCACACGCACACTTTCTTACGGCTTGCGCTTCGTATCGACTTCCCATTTTTAACCACCTCGAGTTCATTCATGGTATGTACTAGTTCATTGTAATCATGGCACTGCGGCTCAATGCTCGCTAAACCTTTCTAAAGCTAAGGAGGTTACACCCAGCGAGTATAACGTAGCAACCCTTTCTTGTTAGATAGTGCTCAATGTACATGCCAATGGCTGCTAATGGTGATCGCAACCTGCGCGTTAACTAAAAGCCGAATGCTCCTGTCTCTCATTCCCCATTAGCAGCCATTGACAGGTACATTGAGCGCTATTTTTTATTGTTCAACAATCCACAGAAGAAGTGTATCACCTGCACCACCTTGGAGGTCAAAATGTTATATTTGATACATACTACGGGGGACGAACGGGTGCCGGTATAAGGAGCTTCGCCCCTAAAAATCACTTTTTAAGCAGTTTCCATGTTGCTCTGAATGAAATGTAGAATTACCCTCCAGGTCTCCTGAGGACTTTTTGGTAGAACTTTGCTGTGAGGCTGAAGATTTAGGGTTTTTTTTAGGGGTTTTCACTTTCCAAAAATTATTTGTGTGTCTAATTCTTAGTTTCAGTGGATCATAACCAAATATTCGCTTTGCTGCTAGACTTGTCCCTACAGTTCTGCATAATTTTCTATACAAATAAATTATGTCGATGATTTATTGACTCGGCTGTTTCAGAGCCTTCAGCATTATTTTCTATAAAAAAACTATTCACTAAAAGAAAGTGACACGCGAGCGTATCATAATGACCTTTGTCCTAAATACTTTTGCTAAGAGTAGTTTTTTTTTTTCAGAGACAGCGTTTCACCGTAATTCTGTCAGTAGCATATGGCCATCTTTGCGGAAAGCCTTTACTTCCTCTAATGAAAGCTACGTAGTACATAATCTAAGCCAGAAAAGTAACCAACTCAAAGTTCCCATAAAAATTTTGTAGCACTCCACTACAGAAGTTTTATTTTTCATAGTACAACAGTAGTTCAACTACTTCATTGCTATGACTCTTTAAAACTGGAAAACAAGCTTTCACTGCATCTTCCTTCATGTTTTACAATATAACATGACCAGCACAAAGAAGGAGAACAAAATGTCCCTACCCTCCATATTTTGAACACGGGATTCTCGTGATATATATATATAATTAGGAATCACGCTTAGAGTCACTTCAGGAACGTTACACAATATCTTTTTTATGTTGAATGCAAGTGAAATAGTTCAAATAGACTTACGGGAGAAAAAAGTCTGAATCAAAAGTTTTTTTTTCATTTTTTTCAGCAACAAAACGCATTTCAATCGCAAGAATCACTCGGAACATCGTTGCACATTTATGTTCGCTATGGTCGAAATAGTCCTAAGCTGCAGGTACTTGCACATCGAAGTTTACGAACGTATCTCTGCAGTAAGAGGCGTTATGAAACAAGTGCCCTTCTACATAATAAACAAATGTTATTGTTGTTAAAGCAGTGGTAGAAAAAGTGCCTGCTTCGTTCGGCAATTGTAGTGCGGAATGTCAGTCAAAGTTACCAGCTGAGACATTCTAAAGCTCTTGAAGGCCAACTCCGGTGATGTTTCGAGGTCAATAGATTTCAATGAAATTCGTTGGGTACACTCCTTTGCACATTTCTGTGATGTATGCCGAACTACAGGCTTGAGAGATGCGTTGATTGTTTGAAAATGTATTTTAAAGATCGCCTCGAAAATCCCGCCTCACTGCCAGAAAGGTTGGCAACACTGTTTGTGTGACGTCATGTTTGACATGTCAAACGAAGAGATGCAGCCGATGGCAACGCTACTTCGGCCACTACAGCGTTTATTGTGCTGTACACAAAGCGACGGTGTCGGTCTTCGGCATGGGTATAGCACGGGAAAGCTTTCTACCTTCCCCTGTGGTGCTTGGCCGGCGCTTCGCTGGTCTGGCTTTCACAGTTTTCATACTACGCGCTCTCGGGACCAGCATACCACCACCGGTTTTTACCATATAGTATGCCATACGCATACAGGGCGCCCGGTCAGGTGTCGGTTTCGGTTGTGCACATTTTCGCTTATTCAAAATTATTTCGAAGTTTCCTGAGCATTCCAGCTATTGGGCTTGTGACAACAGTAACATATAAACATAAAAACACTATTACCTTGACATGGTCAAAAAATCGTCGGAGTTACCCTTTAAGGCACTCATGCAGTGCGGCGTCACAAATGTCTCAAATTTCAGGAAAACCATCCTGCTTACTTTCTCTGTGCTTGGTAACCTGGATTCTGTGGTCGGTTGGGCAGAGGTAGTCGTGGGTACATCCTGAGAGCTGCTTTTTGCAGGGGTGGTCAATAGTACGTCGCTTTCAGTGACAGGTGACTCTGTTAAAAAAAAAAGCCAGCTCTCACCTCGGCGTCAAGCAGTAACAATTGTCAGTGTGATGCAATGTCTCACGCAATATAAATGTCAGTCTGTGGTTCAAAGTTTGATGGCTTTTAATGCAATATGTATTCCAACAAAAAAAACTATCTTTACATGCAGGATATAGAGCTGAAATTTGGAAAGGATTAAACAAAAGGAAACATTAAAATCAATTCAACTATATTTACACTCATTCCTTTCAAACCACTTTATAACGCTCTTTCGTGCACATTATCATGAGCAAACTATTGTGACGGTATGAAATCAGGATTATCTTGTTGGAGATCTGCTACTTGGCAAATTTTTCATTGTTCGCAAAACAGTAAGTTCATTCACATTGTATATCGTGCTACTTCAACAACAGTATCAACAGTGTTGCTAAGACACGCTGTAATAAATGATACTGCGATAAAATTTGTGCGCGGCTACCAACTGACGTGGTCAACAGATAAGCGACAACTTGCATCCAACGAGCTCCTGCATAATAGAAGAGAGGCCCACGCTTAAAATGCCTACTTCTGTGCTTCCTCCAAAAACTGGTCAAAAGACGAGAATTAAAGAAATTGCGACAGATTCTGCTTTGTTCAATATTTAGAGTTTCTGCACTGTCTACAACTGTTCAAGGTACATTTGTAACCTAAACCTAGTTAATGTTTTGTGAATTGATGTACCCTTCAAGGAAACTTATTGCACATCGAAATGCGCAATAATAAACCGCTACCCTGATCATATTACAGTGTGTGGCTCTATCTAAAACAAGACGGATCCAGAGATATGCGCTTGTACAGCAGGGATAACTGCGGTATGGTGACGCGCACCTGTAAATTCAATACGAAGTAACGTGTTGGCCCAAAACCACGTGTTTCAAATACCACTTTGTTTGTCATCTGTCTTGTGCGTATTATGCGCACCATAAAACAAAAGCATACAGTTTGTTATTTGGTAATCGGATTTCAGCTGTGCCCTACAAGTAACATACATAAATAGCCATGAAGTTAGAATGGGCTTGATAATCATGTTCGATATATACGGGGAAAACAACTGAGCTTGTATTTAAAGACCGTCATAATATAAATTTTCCTCACTTCTACATCAATTCGCAAACCCACACGTCTTCAAAAGATAGGTCACGGGAAGCCGAAAGCCAAATTGTGTTTTCGCCTTACATATATCTGGGTATTTGCATAAATGTTCACACTTTGTTCTTTTCTTGGTTGTGCGATTTTAATATGAAAACGTACAGCGCGTGATCATCATTTTCTACTGATAAGCTTTTTTTATCAAAATGTTCGGAGTAACGCTGTAAATTTGCTCGTATATGCATGTGCGGTGACATCGAGTCTATATAAAGCATAAAAGAATCAGTATCTTTACAAAACGTATTATTCTTACAATGAGAAGAGATTACTCTTATGCAATTTTTACGTGTTGATGCCCAGCTGCGCTACGCAATGAAAACGCCAGGCCTCCCGAACGCCTGTACTCACCCGTGGTCAAAGCGACGCTGACACAGCAACCGCACCACCATATAAATCGTAAGCAGAGCGTCAGTGTCATCGGCCGGGACCGCATCTTGGGCGTATAACTCCGGAAGCGGTGTATCCCCGTACGACGGCCTCTCCGGAGTCCTTGGCCGTTTAACCCCGCCCGGCGGCCGCCGCCGCATCCGACCTGGCACGACCGCCTCCTTTCCCACGCGTAGCCGTTACTCTCTCCCGCAATGTGAGATTGTCAAGTGGCCCTAGTGTAGCACCTTCTTTAAGTATTCCTTCCATATTATGGGAAATCGCTGTTGCTTCAGCAGAACAGCCATCCGTGACACGCTTATCGCACTGCCAGGCACGGATAGGATGTACCGGTGATGCGGAAATTTCTAATCGAAATCCCTGAAGCAGAGCATACCTACCGTGCCTTAGTTTATTGACGTATGGCCGATTTGTTCCTGTTGATTTGTTAAAGTGACTTTTTAGTCGAAAAACATCGTAAAGCTCTGACTCTTGCACAATGAGCAGTGTCCTTCGTGCAAATTTAAATGTATCTACATGGTTACATCTTACGAGCCTGATATCTCCCTGTTGTTTCTTCTTTTTTTTTTGCAGAATTTAGGAAATGCGTGAACTTCGTAGGAGACAAAAAGCATGCAGCATACAGGATAAATACTCAATATCAGACTTCTGATACGCCTTACATTTCCACTAGAAAGGGCTAAGGTGAAGATGCATAACATTTCTGAAACTGGAAATAATTGATGGAGAGTGTCACCCACTGGCTTGATTCTGTTCAAGCCTTCCGATATACCTCACCTAAACATTCTACAAAGTATATCTCAATCACACCTGGGATCCTTCTACGTGAGTGGTCTACTTTCTAAATTTTCTGCACTCACCTTATTTCATGCAAAGAATCTCTGTCAGTGATTGTTACGATTAGTGTGTTTATTTACCTCCACACAGCAATCATTTTATATGCCCTGAAGAAAACAAGTGATCTTTTCATATGTTATGCTCTGCTGCAAATCTTGTTAACTAACTTTCCTTTATTATCCGCCTTCTTTCAAGAACTTCCTGCCCCGCCGTGGTGGTGTAGTGGTTAAGGTACTCGGCTGCTGACCCGCAGGTCGCGGGGTCGAATCCCGGCTGCAGCGGCTGAATTTAGGATGGAGGTTCTGTTCTGTTCTGTTCTGTTTTAACTGTGTTGCTATGGAGAGGTTGAGGTGCCTACTGCCTCGGCTACTCCATATCACAAAGTTCTGCAGCGAAAAATAAAATAGTAATACATACCGTTATGTATTACGATGGAAGTGGAAATGCTGTAGGCCCGTGTGCTCAGATTTGGGTGCACGTTAAAGAACCCCAGGTGGTCGAAATTCTCGGAGCTCTCCACTATGGTGTCTCTCATTATCACGTGGTAGTTTTGGGACGTTAAACCCTACATATCAATCTAATCAATCATTCAAGAACTTCCTTGCATTTCTTCAAGCAATTTGCTCTGTGTAACAATAAAATAGACTCAAATTCAGGCGTTCTGGCTATAAACTAGTGCATTTTAAAGCAATCACTTTAAAAAGCTCATTTTGCTAAAATTCCAGCATCGGCTCGTTGTTTGTGAGTGAAAACACATCATCTCATGCGTGGCCGAAAAATTGAGAAAGAAGCAAATAAATTAAACGAGTAGTACGAAATCCTGCTGCAGCGTGGGGACCAAATTAGGGTTCTCTGGGATCAAGGGGGGGAATCGAACCCGTGTCGGATGCGTGGCCAGCACATGTTCTACCACGCGGCCAAGCCTTTCTTTGTAAAAACAGGGAAAAGAACTTCCTCTGCTTGGAAATGCAGTGAACCTAGCTATCATACATCACAAACACGCGTGTCCTGTAAACATGCTTCACAATGCAACAAGAAATATTGCAGTAATAATGCCTGGTACAAGCGTCCATAGGTAACGGGTGTCAGAACACGTGATTATCATAATGGCTCCGTGGTTGAAAGCCCCACTACAAGAGGCAGACACGCTACTTTGTCTATTCTCTTAAGGCCACGTAGTGGGTGCATAGAATTCGAAAAGGTTTCATGCACTTAGTGTTTGAAGTCCGCTCTACGAACAGGATGTCGCTATCGCGTTCAACTCCTAAAGGCGAAGCTTTAGGTTCCCCTAACTTTCTCTTTGCCAATCAACGCATCGCCTTTCTGTCTTCTAATAACTGGCAGAGTAACGATGGGATGGATCACATTCGGCAAGCATTCTCAACTTATGAATGGTAATCTGCCACTAAGCCTCATGAGGAAAATATATAACAGCTGCATCCTGCCAGTACTTACCCACGGATCAGGAAACTGGAGGCTTACAAAGAGGATTCAGCTTAAATTGAGGAAGACGCAGTGAGTAATGGAAAAGAAAATGATAGGTGTAACGTTACCAGACAAGAATAGAGCAGAGTGGGTCAGAGAACAAACCGGGAATTGGGATATCATAGTTGAAATTAAGAAGAAAAAAACGGACATTGGCCGGGCGTGTAGCATGTAGACAGTATAACCGCTGGTCATTAATGATAACTGACCGGATTCCCAGAGAATGCAAGGTAAGCGCACGAGGGGAAGACATAATGTTAGGTGGGCCGATGAGAGTAAAAGTTCGCAGGCATAACGTGACAGCAGAAAGCACAAGACCGGGTTGATTGGCGGATTATTGGAGAAGACATGGCCCTGCTGTGGGCGTATGCATGCATGATGATGATTTCTGTGTTCTGTTATGATTTGAGTGAATACCACTGAAAAGTTGGCCCGTGTGCAAATGTCGATCATCACGCCCTCTTGGGCGTGGTGTTCAACTATTTCGCCACACTTACTAAGACATGAGTATCACAATCACTATATTTACTTGTTTTCCACTCTAAATTTTTCTACTCCATCCCCTTCCGCACAGTTACGTAGTACGCGAGCCATTGTAAGCTCGTTAAACTTTTCTGATCTTCCCGTTTTGCTGCTTACTTTCCGTCTTGCATGCATACAAGTGAAAAGCAATAGACGCAAAATGCGCTTGATCGACTGAACAAATCCTTTTGCTTGGGTGAATGGCAGCAAATGCATGTCTAACACACACACACACACACACACACACACACACACACACACACACACACACACACGCGCGAGAAACAGCATTATTTTTCCATAAATTTCACTGAGCGAAAACAAAGGAACATCTTTCAAACCCAGCCATTGAGCCAGTCACACTTTTCATGTGTTAGTGATAAACGTTCAAGGACTTCCGTACTCGTGCATACACATACTTATTTTACACCTTCAAGTAAACAGACAATCAATAAGCAATTTTCTTTAACAAATGTGCTCGGTCTTTTCGAAGTGTACAGATTTCGCAAAGTATAGCCAGCGCGAGATTCGTGTGACACCATGCAGTTGAGATCTTAAGGCGCGAACACCCGCCAGCTCGAGGGACTGATACAGTGGTGAGCAAATTAGGCGAACAAACCTGATACTGAGCATGTCCTCATGGAAGTACTTCGCGTGGCACAAATGGGGACGAAGAAAGGAGACACACGAACTAGGCCGGCTAGCTGTTTTGCTTGAGTATGTTCGTTGCGGTGACGACGCATGTACTGGGTGGAAGACGAGGAAATTGACCTTAGCTAGACTTTAAGGTCAAACACACCTAAAAAGTTATTTTCTAGCTTTTTTTCCCGGACGATGTAGACCTATCACTTTCAAACAAGCATAAACTCGTTAAAATCTGGCTGTTAATCTGGCTTCCACGTGGAAATATTCATGCATCTACCATGTTTCTTCAATATATCTATGTTGTTCAAACTTTCCTACGAGGCCACAAAATTTGAGCTAGCTAGCGAACCATGCTCCAGGAGCAATCAAGCATTGTCACTGGTGGTGTAATGGTGAGCTCAAGGCACCACAAAAATAGGAGGATGGCTTGCGAAAATTGAAGCTCTAAGTGCAGGAGAGAGACACTCGGAATGAAATATTGTGATGTACGAATACCAGCTCATGACAAGCTGAGCCCTTCGCTGAAAGGGTAACGAACGAAAGTATCGTTTCTGTTTCCTATAAGGTGTTCCCGAGAAACTTAGGGCATGCGCTTAGATTGAGAAACAAGTGTTTTCGCTTAGATGACAGGACGTTGAAAAGTGCTTATCTGAGGTAAATTGGTAGCGGTATTCTAATGGTAAGGACCACATTTCTCGCTTCGACATGAGACCTTACTTTCATGCTTGCAAGTGACCGTAGGAAGAGTTTTATTCTCGTTCTAGTATATATGTTCCCAGAGAATTGAAATAGGTGGATCTCTTGATCAGATGCGCGAAACTGAAACGCGTGTTCAACATTTACGCGTATGGTTTTGCAAATAAATAGAACTCAGAGTAACTTTGACACTTCAATAAATATCTCCGTGTGCGGAACAAATATTTCATCGCCAAGTACTTCAGCAGTTAGGCACGAAAATGTTAAGGACATAAAGCATGTTTAGTACCAAGCTACTATTAATGGCACGAAACCGAGATTTAACTGAACTGGTCGTAAGATAAGCAAGGTGCAAGCGTGTTTCGAAATCTCACCGTGGCTTTCGCAAATTTGCTATTTGCACGCTTCTTTTCATCTCGAAACGCCGCAGTGTACAACGCGATCAAGAAGAGAGAACGAAATTCTCAAAACGCCACGCACGGCTATAGATCCAAGCTGAATCAGCTCCCGCCAACCCGACTCTCATATCCCTTATCTCGTGCACGCCACCACCACGGCCACTTGAGGAACCAGTTTGTCCCGAAACAACACAACCAAATGACCATCAACTTTTGACCGCCCTCTGAGATGTGGTTGTGTTCCATGGCGCTATATAGGAAGACGTCGATGCCTTCGAACGCTGATTCCGGAAGCTGCCATAGCCGAACTGCCATGCTATCCTGGACGCTTGTTGTATGCCTCGCAGTCGCCGCGTCGGCAGAATCTACGGAAGCCGGTGAGTAGCTACGAATTTGCAATCGTTAGATATAGTATTCAAATTTTTGCTATCCCTTGTGGCTCTGGAAATGTAATGACTTTGGCGCGAGAGATTCCTGAAACGAAGAATGCACTCCCAATCAGGCCCTGCTTAAATGCTGGCTATATCCAGGAAGCCAGACGAAAAACTTCCGCTTTCCTTACTATATGCTGCACAGTAGGCCGGACACGACTGACAGCGTGGCTGACTGACAAAGTGTAACGAACACTCATTATGTGGGGATTTTATTAGAAAATTAGACCGCACTCAACGAAGCTGGCCAAAAGTTCAAAAGAAAATAATTTCTTTCTTCAAATGAAAAAAAAAGTAGAGGGTAATATTTGATGTATATCTATGGAATAATAATATCGACCTATGCACTTTTTTTCTTCAAATCTGCGCATTGTTACAATATGTAATTAAAGGGACGGAGAACAAGAGACAACGCCTGTTCACTAGGCTCGATGTTCTTATTCCTCCTCGTTTTCTCCTTCTTCGCCTGCTTCGCGTTAGGCGAGCTCACGCCAGTGTCATAGCGCCACTGTTGCTTTCTCACCTTCGGCCACGCTGCGGCACTGCAAAGGAAGTTGGGTAAACACCTCTGGAGGGTGTCATTGACTGTTCCGTGCTGGTGTGTCTCGGCCACACAGGAACTGGGCCTGATGAAATGCCGAAATTATCTCTGCAGTGGTGGGAGGTGCTGGCTGTGTCAGTGTGCATGCCACGATGAGTCTTGCTGAGAAGTCGAAATTCCAGGTGGCCGATATTGGCTGCGTCGTTGTGGCTGCTGGTCTCAAACGTGCTGGAACCTGGCATGTGTAACTGCCGATGGTGACTCAGGAGAACGTCATAGGATGAGCTGTCATAATCGTAGGTCTCGCTGACGGCTGCGTGCAGCTTGTGTGACGAAGGCAGATGCGATTGTAGTCGCCGTATAAATTTGAGCTGGTCGAGCAGATAGTAACACAGCTCATTATCTCGCAGTATTGTTTTCGTGAGGTTCTACAATAAACTGAAGGTCCTTGAAAAGGGGCATGAAAAGAGGTCTTGTTTGGATTGTTTCTAATTCTTCTAATTCTCTTTTTTTCCGCGTGTGGTGGAAATTTGGAACAAGCTTGATGATGCATTGCGTAGACTGAACACTGTAGAGTTCGGGAAAATTCTATGTGTTACTCACATAAATTTGTGCACACTATTGTTTGTTTCTGTGCTTTCGGTGACTTTTCTGTACCCGCTCCTGCAATGTCCCAGGCATGGGACAGCAGTACTTGTAAATAAATAAATAACCTAGCTGTCATCAACAGCCCCGTCTTCAGAAGGAACTCTGGGTGTTACCGGCAGGTTGTCAATGGAGAACATTCCAAGTTTGACAGAAGCCACGGTTGCATTTACAGACATATCACATCGAGAATAGTAAGCATTCGATGGCTCTGGAGACAGTTTCAGTAGCCCATCGAGTGCCATGGCTGGTGGTTCCGGTACAGGCTTCTTCAGAGTGCATGGCAGTGCATCAAGAGGCACTTAAATTGTCAGTGGTGCCCGTGCGCCTGCGAATACACTGATCGATGTCATGAATACTTGCTCTTCCGGCTGTTTACGAAAGGTCTACGTGTCAGAACCAGAGAAAATGGTGACTGCGTTTTCGCATGAATGGCTGGTCTTGGAAGGCGCGTCACCAACAGCTCTTGCTCGAAGGTGGCCGTGGTTTGTAGTGATAATCCTGCCGATGGTATCGTCGCGCAAGAAGAGCTGTGTGGTGGAGAACCCTTGTCGCAGCCGGTGTTGGGGTCTCCCGCGAAGCCTTCTGCGATGCCCTCGGCACAAGGGCTTTACGGCACAACTGTGCCACAGAAGTGGTTTCTGATCACAGCGTTCATTCGTGGTAGACAGTGGGTCGGAGATGACAAGGCCGAAATCAATCGAAAGGGGACGAAAAAACTTGCCAGTTTGAACCACCAATCAGGTCACGTTTGTTGCCTGATGCCTTCGTAAGCATGCCACGTTTAGCTACATCGCGAAGGTGGTCGATGGCCACCTCCCATTTCTGCTGTGATGTCTAGCCATGACAGTTTCTCAGCGAGTTGATGGTAATGATCCACAGGAAGACGTCTTCCTGGATACCTCGAGCTCAGGTAATTCCCATGCAGAAGCTGACCGTAATGTGGCTTGGCAGGATCCCGAAGTTTCTGGGCTGAGAGATGGTAAGAACCTTGGCTCGTGAAGATGTCACCCGCGTGACGTCTGTGTGATGGTTGCGCTAAGAACACGGTGATCTCGAGGTGGGCTCCGAGGGAAGTGTGGAGGCTCCGGTATTCGCGGAGGTAATACAGGACCCCAATGTTAGAAGACGCCCAGCTGCCGAGTTTTTGTGAAAGGCACGTGGCGGCGCGGATAATCTGCGATACATTGTCAGTGTAGCCTCCCTGAAAGCCCTTGGCGGTGGCCGCGGGATATTCGTCGTCGCAGCCATGAGTGCGGTGGTGATTTTGTACATCGTGGAAGTGTGATCAACACGATGAATGGGAGTGCTGGTATAAGGATGTCGAACCTCCGAGAAGGCCTGGACGCAATCGCTGAACTGGGCTTCCTGTGACGGCACGTTTGCTGATTTCTTGACCCAGGAAGCGTGCACGACGTCACTTGACTGGCAGCTCCACGAGTCGCGTTAGACAAAAGGTGAACTCCAGCAATTTTTTGACCATGTCAGGTTGCTACTATGTTCGTGGGACACGCTTGCCACGAGCGTGATAACTGAAATGAACAGAAAATTCTGAAATAGTTTTTGATAAGCAAGACGGCGCAATAGCGAAACAGAAAAACAATCAAGCTGACTGCCTACGTATGACATATTATTTGCTAAGAACCAGAAGTATTTTATTGCTCCCGCCGGCGTGGAGTATGTTAACTGTGAAACTCGGGACGAGCGGGCACTCTGAGCAGAGACGAGCGCACCGAACCGAGCCGACCAAACACCACAAATGATGAAAAAAACCTTTTCCGTAACAAACACAGCAGCTTTTGGCAACGGCAGTGGTGCCACTGGCTGCGTCAGTTCTGTTGGCATGCCAAACATGACGTCACAAAGACACTGTTGACAATAATTCTGACCAGCCGGTGAGCATTTCGAGCAATCTTTAAAATTTATGTGAAAACAATGAGCGCATCTCTCAAGCATGGCATAAATGACAGAAATTTGCATGTAACGTACCCAGTGAGTTTAACTGACATCCATTGACGACGACGACGAAAAATTGCCGGAGCTGGCCCTTAAGGCTCTGTTTTAGGTGGTTTCGCCGTTGTAATGAACTAGACAGAGAACAAGAGACAGCGCTTGTTCACTCGCTTGGCTGTTCTTATTCTGCCTCGTTTTCTTCTTCGTTTGCGTTGCGCCAGCCGAGCTCGCGCCAGTGCCTAAGCGCCGCTCTTCATTTCTTACAATTGTTGCATTGTTACATGAAAATATTTTATGGCCCTGATTTCATTATTCAGGACCTTGCAAATGAACACAAAGACCCACTGTTTCCGTAGATGTTTCAGAGAGCATCGATAACATTCTTGGGACGACTCAACAACTCAACGTTCCAGCACTTCCCTGTAAGCTATTGCGCAGCATTTAAAGTTCCCACTTTTTTCATTTGATTTCCTATGCACCACACTCTTTAGATAGCGTTCCGTATATTGCGTTCAGAATACCTTTTTCGCACAGAGGGATCATTCAGTTACGTGCTGTATTCTAATAACTTACCTATCTAAATAAAAAATATAGATAAACATGTCCCGAATAAACACTAGTAATAATATCTAAGGATTCACGTCCCAAAAACGTTATGATTATGGGCGACGTTTCACTGGAGGCTTCCGTAAATTTCATCAGTCTGGTGTTCTTGAAAGTGCCTCTACCAATTCCACTCCATCAAATTGCGATCGCGGCGGCCGGGATCAAAGGCGCGACCTTCGCGTCAATCCTAAAAAGCAAAAAAAAACATGAACCAAGCAGACGCGGCATTTCGGAAACTTCTGAAAATACGACGTATTCTTCGTTAAAAGATCTATGTGGTTCATTGCGGCTGTCATCATTGTGCAATTTCAAAAATTATGGCTCTGGGCGCTCCAATTGCCAACATGGTGTAGGGTTTGTTCTGGGGAAGATTGTTAAACACTTCTTGATAAGAAATTTTACAGCTAGCTAAGAAGGCAGTGTCCTTACCTTTAAGGCAGGCCTTTCTGTTATGTTGTATAGATGCATGATCTTTCCAATTAGTAACTATTTCAGTGCTTTTCAAGTAGGGGAAAAACATACAATTTTCTGTACCGGCTGATAAGATCGCAGGTGATGTATGTACTTATATTTTGGTAACCATGGATAGTTAGTTTCACTGGTGCACGCTCCAGTCACTTAGAGATTTTACAAAACATGGCCAGTTATCAATATAACTCTGAGTGTACTCAGGGACGCTAATAGAGTCACACTTTGCAAAGTATCAGGATACTTACGTTTGCTCTCACTTCGATGCAGATGGACTGGCCTGCAACGAAACCATAGTGCAGCAACTCAAAGAAATCGGCCAAAGAATTGGATCGTTCCTGCCGGACCCTTGGCTTCTATCATCGCAGTCCAGTGGCAGCCGCAAGGGCAAGGGTTCTCTGCTCGGCTGGGGCCTGGTGTCTGGACTTTCGTGGTCAAAAGCAGAACCACCACTCGATAGCTGCGGTTCTCAGCTTCTCATCAAAGTGCCTCTGCAAGGACTGGCTCGGCTGGCACTACCATTCGCTTCGACGCCATTGTACTTCCAGGGTGCAGCTGCGGTCACGGCAAACGTAAGAATCACCTTGATAGAGTGGTGTTAATTAAGAAGAGGACAAAAAGTTACATGGACATTTTCGCACTCACCGAATAGATAGGAATGCCGACTCAACTTCCCTTTTCTTCTCAGTAGAAGTATTCTTTATGCCTCACCGCACTCATAAAGTTTGCAGTCCCTAATGTGGCTGTGCATCGCCTACAGCTTTACAGAGTCACGTCACATTGTTTTGCGCAGCCTTCGTGACCGGCCCACTGTCTACCAAGCCACAATATCGTCTGATGATGTCCTCATGTGATGATGATCTTTTTCGTCACTTGGGTTGGCTCCCTGGGAACACGCCGACGCCGGACGTTTTACAATGTTTACGTTTGATGAGGCATGCTCAAGTGGCCTGTTCAAGTGATGTGACAAGTTCACATTTGACAACGCCTTCAAGTGGTAGTGCTTACTGCCCATTCTCTACAAACTATTTACAGAAATATTAGCAAATAGAAATAGGGTGACATTAGAGTTCAATGAACCAAAGAACAAAGCAGGATTTCGTGCAGGCTACCCTACTATCATCATATTCATACTATCTATCAGGTGATAGAAAAATGCACGGAGTACAACCAACCCATTCGTAGGTTACGAGAATTTGTTTGATTTAGTCGATACATCAGCAGTAATGCAGGAACTGCTGAATCAGGGCATCGTCATACCCTACATAAAGATACTGTAAGAAATCTACAGTGGATCCACAGCCACCGTAGTTCTCTAAAAGGAAAGTGACAGAATCCCAACACAGAAAGGTGTAAAGCAAGGAGACTCTCTAATGCTATTCACCGCGTGCTTGCAGGACGCTTTCAGTGCCCTAGATTGGGAACAGTTAGGGAAAACGGTAATGACGAGTGTCTTAGTAAACTGTGGTTCGCTGATGGCACAGCCTTGATGAGTAACTCAGGATACAAATTACAGCTCATGATTACTGAACGAAATACGGACAGCAGAAGAGTAGGTCTGAAAACTATTATACACAAAAGTAAAGTGAGGTGCTGCAGTCTAGGCATAAAACAGTGCTATTGCGATAGGTTGGGAGACGCCGGAAGTTGTAAAGAAATATGTCTACTTACGACAGGTAGTAACCGTGGAGCCGAACCATGAGAGTGAAATAACTGGAACAATAAAATTGAAGTGAATCATATTCGGCGAGCACTCTCAAATTATGAATAGCAGTATGCCACTAACACTCACGAGGAAGCTATACAACAGCCACATAATACCGGTACTTGTCTACAGAGCAGAATCCAGGAGGCTTATAAAGAGTGTTCCGCTTAAATTGAGGACAATGCAGTGAACGACGGAAAGAAAAATGACAGGTGTAACCTTAAGAGGCAAAAAGAGAGCACACTGGGTCAGGGAACAAACTAGGGTCAGGGAACAAACCAGAGAAAAAACTGGGTTATTAGTTGAAATCAGCAAGAAGAAATTGTCATGGGCCGGGCACAGAGCGCGTAGGCGGGATAAGCGCTGGTCATGAAGTGTAACTGGTTGGATTTCCGGAGAAAGCAAACACACGAAGGAGAGACTATAATTGAGTTAGCCGAAGAGATTAAAAACTTCGCAGGTATAACTTTGCAGCAGAAAGGACAAGACTAGGCTGATTGGCGGACCATCGGAGAGGCTTTTGCCCTGCAGCGCGCTTAGCCAGGCTGATGATAATGATGATGACGATTGTAATGCTTTACCATTGATAGTTTACAGGAGCTTCGAATGATTTTCCTTGTCTCACGTGCTACTGTGAGTGAGGTCAGAGTCCTGATGTCTATTAGGGGAGCCACGTCAAAGTACAGATAACTATGTAGGGTCATTCTTTGTACTACGTCATAGCCTCCATCTCGTGGCCCGCACCAGTGAGACGATGGGCAAATGATCTTTAGTTTGAAACTTGATCCCTTTCTGTGCGCATAGCGTGGTTAATTTCGGAGGCACTATCATGAGCACCCAGTGTATGTATTGCGCTTGTCAATTCAAAACGTTCTAACCAGTTGGGAGTCCCTTTAAGGAACGTGTGTTTGATGTGCTAGCTCGTAAGACTTTACTTGGATACTTTAAACTGCGCTGGGGAAGAGACACAGCCATAGCAGATGGCAGGGTCTCAATTCGTGAGGTCATCTTCTGCGCTGGTGTCTGGCGCAAAGCACATGCTAAGTAGTGAAAATATATTGCTAGCATTATTCGTAAAGTAATCAGAATTATGTTAAGTGAAATCCCCAAATGACTCACCACACGTGTTTATAAAGGCTTGATATCCCTAATATAGAAGACCTTTCACGTTTGCCAACAAGAACACCAAGAAAGCAGGCCCTACAGTCACCCTAGTCATCCCCAAACTGTTGAGTGCTCTTGACGGGTAACATAGACGTGTATTTCCTTCAAAGCTTAGGGCAGATGACGTACTGTCTACCACGCCACATAATCTAAAGAAACGCTCAGCTCTTCTTGCTGCTATAATCTCAACCAAAATAATTGCAGGCCTTGTTTCTATTTCGTCGCCCTTTTTGTAACACTTGACGTCCCTCTAATTACCGTCTCTTCCAGGATCGTTGCGCAAATGTCAGCTTTCTTTCATCCTTGTGGTTTTCATCAAAAAATTTAGCCACCTATTTTAGGATCTTGACAGTGCACTGATGATGTTTTATTTCACGACATCAACCATGCCCTTACCTACATTTCCACCTCTCAGCTTACGTTTCCTGGACCACGTGTTACGGGGCTGTCTGTCGAAGAGGTGAAGCTGACAGACTTGGTCCTCAAGAAAGGAGTCAAGGAAGGAGACCGAGCCGGAGATTTTCTCCTACAGGTAAACTACAACTTCTAATGTAGTGCTGGATTTGAATAATGATTGGAGTGAAATAGTTAAGTCAATTCCAAACAAATATTCACGCTTAGCTAACCACCTTCAAGTCAGCCTTTGAAAAGTGTCTTTTGAATCTTGCACTAACGTTAGAGATTATATGAAGTGGATTGCAACAACTCATTTTCTTCAGGGCATAAGCTAGAGAGTAACAGGTCTTCCCACGTCTGAACAACGGCTTTTAGCGTAATATTGCTGTGTAAATGCATATGCCAGACGGCCCAAATCATGAAAATTAGTGCATGAATGATTGGTCCCTTGCGCTGAACAGGAGCTCAACATTATTTGACTATAGTTCGCGCAAACACTCTATCAAAGGTAAAGCTCGGAAGCTGCACCTTGCGTTTTTGTTACAGTTTATAGGTGTTGGCAGTGTGACAAAGATCAATGAGCCACCATTCATCATGGATGGTGTTTTTCATATAAAAATTTGATAGGCTTTTTTTAGGAAATTACATGTTCAGCCACTGTCGTATCCCCTATGCCCTTGAATCAGAAGCGAGCACTAATGTGGCACAATAAAAATGTGACGTATAAGTAAGTCCTGTCTCTGGTGATACATTAGAAACATGGATTGTTTTATACTAGGCGCACTCATTGAGTTCTCTATTCATACAATGAGAACATGCCCAATATGCAATTTCTTGGGATAGTCCTCCTGTTGTGCTACCGCTACTTGAATTTCAACCCTTTTACTATGCAACATTCATCAACCGAATTGACACATTGCTTTATTCGTGGCCCTCCATTTCATTACAATAAAATTGAGTTGTTAGACAGCGCTCGCACTGAGTTCTTCTCTTCTTGTGCTCCGTTGTTATTGCACAGATTATTTCAAGAACATGTATCATATCCCACTTGGCCACCTCTCTACAATACAACCTTATTACATCCTTGTGCTACTGTTGCTTAAACAGAGGCTGTCAGCAGATATTGAAGTAAACATGATAATTCGTTGCATCTCAACGCTTCTTTTCTATAATCAGTGTTCTCTGGCTGCATAACCTGCGCTCTAACCTTGTATCATGAAAGCGTGCGAATGGAGATTCCCGTTTGCAAACTTATGCAAGACTTTTATAACACATTTTGGGCTTGTTTTACTGAGACCACTGCATTAAGACCCTACAGGTGAGCAAGAAACATCTTAAGCACTTTTATAGTGTGTCACATCTTAACCCAGAAATGTCATCTTAGCTAATGTATTATTTTTGACCCACGATATGGTAATGATGCCTAGTGTATGACCTTAAATACAGATACAAAAAGGTGCCGTTGTAAGATTTTTTTATAATTAAATGCAAACCCAGCTAGTCCCATCTGCAGATGGATTGATAAACATAGCGCATGCTTACTGGATGTGATTCAATACGTCTTTTCCACTTTGTAGGTTTTACTTGGTTCAAACAATATCCAATCGCACCAGATTCAATGCATTTTTGAAAAAGAGTTTGGCTTCTGCATTTCAACTGTTTTACAATAGTTTGATTTTTCAGTACGGCAGATATTTTTTAGTGTTTTAATAGGGGAGCATTAGCGCCAGCAACGCCATCTCAGTTTTCGACAAGCCAGTGGTGCTGAAACAAGCAACCCTGCTTTCGGCCACACAATTTCATTACACTTAATTGTTAATTTTTTTCCGAGCCGAGCTAAGCGTTTCGCGTACGAGAAACTCGTCACTATCTATGCAATACAGTAAGCTAAATAGTCGAGTTTTAGAGACACACAATACATTGATGGAATTTTTATTTTTTGGTTCAAGTCAAGCACGGAATTAGAGCAAGCTTAATTAACTTGCACACAAAGTCACTCACTCTGAAGGAGAGAGCAAGAAAACATTTATGAGCTAAGGGGGAGAAAGCCCTTCATTCCAAGAACCCTCGAGAATTATGTCATACTTGCTCAGAAAAGAAAACATGAGGTAAACAATCTTTGAGCAATTTCTCAAAAAATTTATCTTTCCGACAAAACTAAATCACTCCTTCTTCGGAATGCATTTTGGTCGGTCCTTTCATTTCTTATAACAGCATATACCCCAACGAGCTCTCCACGAGAACATGCATTTGTCGCTAGCATGTATAACACCAACAAAATTCTCTACTGTTTCGTTTTGTTTCTTTTTTCTCAATTTCCAGGTAACCAGCCATGTGGTAGACCGAAGCATTCGTGAACAACTGCCTCGACTGCTCCTGGTTGCACTGGCGCCACAATCACCCCTGGTACTCGAACGACGCCTGCTGGTGTATTGAACTCTGGCTGTGCTATTGGTTGTGTCGATTGTTGTCTCCAAATGGCGGGAAAAATGCAGGCATCAACAAAAATTGACCAAGGAAGAGGCTGTACTTGTTACATAATGCGTAACTGGTGAACTCTATTAGGCAAAGTCGTCCGTGGTAGCTTCTGTGGATTCAAATCATGCACAAAACTTCGAAAATACCATGAACTTCATTGCATCGACTCCCATAGCAAAGAAATAAAGAAATTCATCGCAGACGTTCTGCCACCGTTGACGTATTGTTGTTAACACGCCCTAAGGTTTCGATCTCACCATGGAGTGATTTGGTGAGTGGTCGGGGGAAAAACGAGTAGAGTCCAATGTGGAAGCACAATTAATATTGTACATCTTGTAAGATGACATTCTGAGTGCCATACTATAGTTCCGTGATTCTTACAAGGTAATAGACTTTATATACCTAATTGGGAAAGCAACCAGTCACAGTTAACGCACTATTTTTAGAGTGCAGCGCCTACGCACCCGTTCCTGCCTTGAAGGCCGTCACGGTTGTCGTTGTAAACAATAGCATGACCGCCCTATCGGAAAAATTGCCATGGTGGATACTGGAAAACATGTTGGGCGTAGTGGAAATAATAGTGGGCATGGCGGAAATTATGATGGATATGGTGAGATGTAGTGGAAAATATGGTGGTTATGCCGGGACATACTGGGTGGTATAGTGTACAGATGACGGGTAAAGTGGAAATGATGGTGGAAAGCAGAGGCTAGATAGTGGGCAATAATGGGACACTCTGCCCACCATTGCGATAACGCTGGGAAGCCCTAAGCATATAGTGGGTAGTGCTTATTATGGTGGGCCACATGGTGTACCAAGCTGAGAAACTCTTCCCACCATTGCGATAATGCTGGGAAGCACTAAGCAGATGATGGGTGCTGCTTGTTATGGTGGGCCGCATGGTGTACCAAGCTGAGAAGCTCAGCCCACCATTGCGATAATGCTGGGAAGCAGTAAGCAGATGATGGGTGGGCTTATAATGGCGGGCAATTTATATAGTGTACAAGCTGGGATTTGTAGACTACATGTTCTACCACCATGATTTCCACCAAAGGTTAGGTCTACCGACCGAGCCCGTACAATTGTGTTATCCGTGCTTCCGGGTTTCAGAATATATGATTTCGACGATTAAGAATGACAATACAGCACAGCCATGGTATCAATTAACCTAAATGAAGCATTTCTCATTGTGTACGGTGTCCGCTAGACAAACAAAAAACATCGATGCGACGCGATTCAAGCACTCCCAGAGAACGTACGTCTCTTCTCACCGACAGCCGCCGGTCGCACTCGCCGGCACTTCTCTAGCTTTTGTGCGAGAACTCAGACGTGGCAATTCGTATGCTTGGGGAACCAATATGATAGCGTAATGTTTCCAGCACACCACATTCGTTTTGGCCGAGCCGTTATGTAGCTGTTGCTTTAGTGAAAGAGCCACAGCATTTCGCTGGCACGACCGCCCTCTAGATTGCGCGAAAAGCATCCCAATACTCAATCAAATAAATTAGGCGGGCGTATCTATGGAATGAGCCTAGAAGCGTCACAAACCGTGAGCAGATGTCGCCCTTTAGAACGAGCGCGAAGCGGATGATAAACTTGGCAGACCCCACCGGTAAACTGCAGCTGCTCCCCAGTTCACTTGGTTTTTTCTTGCAGTTATGAATTGTAAAACAATAGCACTGGTGCCATTAACACAATGGCAATCGTTACAGGCAGCAGTTGCTTGTGTTTAATAAATGTGCAACTTTTAGTAGCAGGTGCAGATCTCGCCTATGTTGTGTACACGACAAACATAACTGAAGTTGAACCGTAAATTTGTATGACAACTAACTATTTCACACAAAACTAACCTCATGTTGGTATGGCGCAGTGGTTAGTGTCTTCGGGTAGGAATCAGCAGGTTGCACGTTCGATTCTCCACGGCACGTTGTTTTTTTACGGGACGAGGGTTTTTTTATACCGTTTTTACAGAATTCTTTTTTATTTTTTGTGGCAGCTTGTCACGGTGATTCTCACGCCATTTTGCGCTCAAGCGTTGCCGGCACTGCAGCACCCACGATACCCACCATGCGCCGTGGTGGGCGTTTCCCACCATTCACCCACTACATTAATCCACTATAATGGTGGGTGGTGGTTTACACCATGCCCACCATTCGTTTTTTTCCGATAGGGCGAGGACGAAAGAGAGCAAAACTAAGACTCGCATAAGGAGTTTTCTCATCTAAGGGCCTGCAATGACTTATGCATGCTATTCTGACAGCATGCCTTTCACGCATGGGGCTGAGGGATTAAGTTCACCTGCGAGGGAACTGCGTGGTTGAAGCGAAACAGTGTGTGTGGAACACTCCAGCGGACTTTCAAGGACCCCTTATAGTCCGGCGAAGCGTTCACATCAGAAAGCATCGGCGTTAGTGGGTGCAGGCCAGGCTCCCCACGTTATGTTTACGCGAAAGCCGAGCATTCTATACTCCCACTAGCGCCGCGCCTCGTTGCCGTCAGGCTTGCACATTTTCTCAGATTATTGCAAACCAAAATCAGTTAACGGGCGGTGCATAGCTCTCGGAATTGGGCAGAATCGTTATTGTCGCAATTTTCTTTCTTCGATGTGTTTGAAAACAAACACACACAGTTTCGTAAATGTTGATGAAAACGACAACGTCAAAATAATATTTTTCACTCACACGACATCTGGCAACTTGGCGCAGTGTATATGTCGTATTTTTATGCTTAAGAACTTGCTCCAACTATAATAAAAGGATTCTAAATTTATCAGCCGAAATTGCACCTTTTCTGTACACTTTTTCAACCTCTTCCTTTAGAGGGACTGTGAAGCTATGGTACAACTGTCCAGCTTTTCTCAGAGCAGTGAAATCATTTACATCCGTTTTCACTGCAGTAAACAGGTGACCCAGGCAACAATGGTTTGGGCTTTGTGTGCCACTACCTTTTTTGTGCGACTCTTGTACAGAAATGGTGAGAAAAAATTGTTGAAATTAGCGAAAGTAATGGCGTTACCTATATTTATTGTTTCAAGTACAGTCATCGTAACATGATACTGAACTCTATTTGAAGCATTGAAGCACTTGTTGAGCAGTTTGCGGCGCAAGCTCATCCTAAACAAGTATTTCGGGAACACTTTTACATAGAATTTTAGCGAAAGTTAAATCCAATTTCGACCTCCGTTGATCTTTACTGCTTGCCGGCTTTCTTTCCATCCTGTGAAAATTCGATTCACGACTCCATTACAACCTGCCTATAACGTGTAATTATTCCGTTACGGCCAAATACCCATCTCTAGGAGAATAAAACTTGTCCATTTCTTCCTTTTACTGTGAAGTTGTCGTGGTATTCAAAATAATAACAGGGTCCTAGTGAAAATGTCCAGCTTGATCTATTTGAAGTCGCACTAAATGAAAAAAAAAACAGCACCCCAGTACAGCTTCCACTGAAAGCCCACTGGTTGATCTCCTATATCTAGTCAGGTGATCAACACCTCTTTGAATATAAGAGTGACGTGTCACGCGTTGAAATGTAAACTCCCGCTGTCGCGCACACTGTACCTTCTATATCTATGAACGTCACCTTCAATTTCGTGACCTCCAAGTTAGTTTCGTCTACTTCCAAATACGCTGCAAGTACGCCGCATGAATGTCTTAGATACTACATTTCATTTCGCTAACCTAAAACGCCTATAGCGCTCCGTGAACACCAAGACAACCACAACGCTCAAGAATTACAGGACTGGCTCATAACCTCAAAAGGTACAATCACTTACGCAAACCTAATTTGGAATCTCCCAGTTTTCATGAAAAAGTACTTGTGAAAGCAGAAAACAATCATTTGTCCTTCCAGATGATGCGACAAGCGTCCGGCAAAAAAAAGCGTTGCCAGTGAGCGTCACTTTTTGTGTATATGTAGTTTGGTATAGAACATCGGCCAAAGAGCGGGAGTTGAATTTCTGTTGTTTCGCTCCAACAAATACAAGTTCTTTTGTAACGTTAGCAATCAAGAGCTAATGAAGGATGTGTGAAATAATTTCCACGCAAAGATGACCATAAAATTTGCTTTTAACACAATCCTTGACGTTCCGATATAGAAAAAGTAATGGTTGCTTTCCTAAGGCAGGTAGTTCTGTTATGCACGGTGTTATATAGAACACCATGAAATGCATGAACACAACTGACGCATGCGCCATGGTCTCCTTGGCCGAAGTCGCTGCGACATTCGTATTCACTGTGCACCTTGGCAAGAGGGAACCCTGAAGCTATAACTGACGAGTTTCCAGAAGAAGACAGGTCAATCGGGATCTTTTTTCAATCACTGTTAGGCACACTTTGAGTGTTCGTCGGCCGATTGAAGTCTCCACAAACTGAGGACGTACAACAGGTACTGGATGCTCATGTCCTTAGCTTGCAAGCCTTCAATAAGCACCATGACTGGACGGTCTACAGCGGAACGTTATACGGGCTTGTCGTGGTGGTCTAGTGACTAAAGTACTCTGCTGCTGACCAGCAGGTCGCGGCATTGAATCCCGGCTGCGACAGCTGCATTTGCGATGGCGGCGAAAATGATCTAGGCACGTGTGCTCAGATTTTGGTGCACGTCAAGAACCCCAGGTGGTCAAAATTTCGTGAGTCGTCCACTTAGGCGTCTCACATATTCATATGGTGGTTTTGGGACGTTAAATTACCCGCATTATTCCTCAATAAAGCATGCCTAAACAAGCGAGGATGAACTCTGCTTGAAGGCGTACTATCTTGATCACAGATGAGAGAGCCATGTGGTAGGGGCTCCTCGTATGTGCCAACAGGCATAACACTTTCTTTGCAAGAACTGCTTCTCATATATAGCAACGTGTTTACTTTTATAATATTACTCATTTGCACGAGTTCTAAGTTTATCGGTAGTTCACCGGAGTGTGTGGTTTGTCTATATAATTTGCCCATGCGTGTGCACGCACTTTTTTATACACACACACTCAATTTGGATGGACAATAGTTATTGTAAAAATTGCGAATATTTCTCGACAGTTTCATTTTATATAAATAACAAGAATATCGACATTTCGCTGCTACAAATTAAATGTGGCGATAACCTAAAATGGGGACCATGCCGGAAGGGGTTATCGGCCACTTTTCCAATACAGTAGAACACTTTTATCTTTACTGGAGTGCCACCACTGTACACGCGTCAGCCCATTGTGGAACAATCCTTTTTTTGTCTCTTTCTCTTCTCTTTCCTCTGTTTTTCTCATCTTTATTCTTCCTCTTTCCATTACCCCAGTGTAAGGTAGCAGACCAGACATGTGCCTGGTTAACTTCCCTGCCTGTTCTCTTGTTGTTCTTGTCCTCCCCTCTCTTCCTTGCAAAGCAGCATGGTAGTCCTAGTATGTCCCAGCCAAAGCGACGACATTGCATGTCTAAGAGATCAATTTCGCTCTGAAGGGTTATTGAAGGTATTTCGACAATTACGTCCACTGATGCCCCAAACAAAGAATAACATACTACGAGTATTCGGTGCCCTATATTCAAGGTAGGGATGCAAGTGACTACGAACTCCAGCTGCAGTGTTACTTAGTTCTGAATGAGCATAGCATTTATTTGAAAGATTGCTAAGTGTTAGCTACTGATACATTATGGTATATTAGGCTATCCAAGTAATAAGGACAACATTCAACTACTCATTCTGGCAATTCACAAGCTCATAGCTTAAGAAAAAAAAGTGGATGGGCATCTGGCCGTTTACATTGAAGCACGCCTCTGTGAATTGTGGTCGTAGAGTTGCCGAGTATTTGCTAAATGTTCTAGCGCACTAACTCACGCAATCAACGAGGCAGCGGCAAGTGGCTGCAGGGGCTAGCAATGCTTATGTGCGACATTGTGTACACCCACAAAGAAAGAGCGAAGCTATCTTAACAGAGCACGGATCCACATTGATTACTGACTAGACCACTGTTTTTTTTTTCATCTGTATTCAAGCTTGTTTCCGTAGTGTAAGTTGTCATTTGATTCCGATATACATAGACTCAATTCTGAAGTAAATAAAACAGCTGTAAACTAACGCCTTGTTTTTCCTTGTTCCTTTTGTTCATATCTCAGATGCGCTGTAATTTACCATAGGTCAGGAACACCTTTATACGTTCACGTATAAAATCGAGGATAATTGCTACGTTACATTTCGACCCTAAACATGTGTTCACTGCCTTGCGCTCAATGGCGGCGATAGACAACGGCAGCAGCGGCAACGGTGCACATCACCCAAATCGGCTGTTGCTTTTGAGCTCATAACTGTTTACACTGCCAAAAAACTATGAGCGATATCGATCATTCATTTTAAAAAGCACGTTTACGCTACTCACCTTTACGAGCCTATTCTGCCGACAACACGCGGTTCAAAATGTCACGTAATATCAGGTGCCATGGCAGACGTTGGTGACAAAGGCTTAATTAAAGGGTGAACTCACGTCACGTTAATTTTTGGGGCATAATTTGGGATTTTTTCACAAACTGGCACATTTTCAGTTGACTCCTCAGTGAACAGCGTGCTATGGGATTGACTATATGCGGCAGAAGACTAAAGCTGTCTTTCTCCCTCAGCTAATAACACAGACCACGGGAAGTGATGCAACGCTTCATCGAAAGTGTCATGCGTATTATTTTACAGTGGCATGGCCAATCTCTTCGCTGTAACTGATGTAGGGGATTTTCCTTCAAATTGGCTGGTATCCGCGTAGATGAGAAATGGCATTTTCGCACGATGGTTTTGCCACGTCACCAGGATCTCAACATGTTCTCTATTGTGAACGGCGCAGTTGGGCACTGGCAAAATTAATTCTAGGGATTTCGAATTAGACCCCTAAATGTATTTGATTGATTTGTAGGGTTTAACGTCCCAAAACCATCATATAACTATGAGAGACGCCGTAGTGGAGGGCTCCGGAAATTTCGACCACCTGGGGTTCTTTAACGTGCACCCAAATCTGAGCACACGGGCCTAAAACATTTCCGCCTCCATCAGAAATGCAGCCGCCGCAGCCGGGATTTGAACCCGCGACCTGCGGGTCAGCAGCCGAGTACCTTAGCCACTACACCACCGCGGCGGGGCTAGACCACTAAATGTAAGTATTTACGGATCTCACATGATACATTAACATCTGCCATAGACTACGGAGACAATTTATCATGGAAGTGAGTGCGCATATGCAGGCGAAAAAGGCCCGAACCAAACGCTTAGTGGGGTAACCCACGTGCTGGCCACATGAAGCAGTTTCATATGTCTGTTACGTCTGGCAGAAATTTTTCCGAGGTCTACCCACGTTGAGTCTACGTCTTTCGAGCGGTTATATCATCGCATTACGCCAGATGAAAGTTTCTCATCAATCACACGACTCCTTGTGACGATAATGACCAGGTCATCCCTCATTTTGACAGCGTGATGTTTTCGTCGAGCAGCTAACACTGGCACCACTCCCACGCTTCATATTCATTTTTGTTGCGTTTTCGTAGTGTGCGATTTCATGTTGACCATTTTAGAAAATAACTTGGGCCCCTTGATCAACTCTTAGGCACTCGAAGCTGTCAACAACAAGGGTGTTATCAATAAGTATTAAGTGCGTTAAAGTTACAATAAAACTGTTCATGGTATTTTTTCGAAATGTGTGATTCGTAAAAGACAGTTGAGCGCAATATTTTTAAGCTTCGAAAAAGATTTTTCAAAGAATTTTCGCCCAGTTTTCTTTGTTCACATTCGCATTACAGTTACTTCTAGTGATATCCCCTATACTTTTCTTGGCATGGTTGCCTGTTAGATCTAATTATTATTATGTCCAAAGAAGAAAAAGAGCCCTTACTTGTACACTTGTTTTTTTTTTCATTCATACCGAAGGTCTTGTTTTAGGAGACCTCGTAGATTCAGGAAGTATAAGAAGCATTATTGGTCAGCGGCCAGCTATTAATAAGTTCTTGTGTTACGTAGTGCCAAACAGGCAAATTAAAAGGGTTCCACACTCGCCATCGTGGCTACTGGCGGCACTGGGTGACACTCTGATATTTATTGCACAAATATACCCCATACAATGGACGGGAAGATAGCCGCCGTTAGCTCAGTTGATAGAGCATCGGACGCGTAATTCGAAGGCCGCAGCTTCGGATCCTACCGATGGAAAATTATCTTCTCGTCCTCTTTTCTTTGTTCACATTCACGTTAAAATTTCTTGTAATAACATCTAATATATACTTTCCCTGCGATTACTGTCCGCTAGTTCTAGTTATTATCGTATCTAACAAATAAAAGAGGCTTTTATATTCAGAATTGCCTTCAATCATAGCCTGGGTCTCGTTCTGGTAGACATCATGCCTTGAGGTGGTATGCAAGGGAATATTGGTCAGCTGCCACCTTTCAAAAAAAACCACGCAATACGTGACGCCAAACAGGTAATAAAGAGTGTTCCACACTCACCGTAATGACAATAGGTGGAGCTGACTGACTCTTCCACGTTTAAAATACTCAAATGCCTCTAAAGTGAACCGAATGATGATCGCCATCGCAGCGCAATAGTAGAGCATCGGACGCGTTATTAGATGGTCTTAGGTACGGATACTGACGGTGGCAAGGTATCTTTTCGGTCTCTTTTTTTTTCTTGACAATTACATTACAAATAATTCTAAAACAACATCCCCTATACCTTCCCTGGCATTTATGTCAGTTGTCATTAATACTATGTCCAACAAAGAAAACGATCCTTGAATCTACTCTTTCCTTGTTCCCTAGCAAGTATTATAAGTTGAGTCGGAAATTCCTGTTTCACTGCTAGCCACTATAAAAATTTCTGATTGAAATTTTTCTGTTAGCTTACTTTGGTTTTCTCGTTTTTTGTGTGTGATCTTCTACTTCGCTTTGGACCTGTTATGGCCTGCTGTATCGAGAAATATATAAATTTTAAAAGTATGACCACTTACTCCTCAAAGAATCCAGCTTGATTTCTTTTTGTCGAGTAAGATGAAAATCATAGTACCACTGGTCCTACCGTCTTCTCGGCCGCCATTCCCAGCGGGTGGCGACTCAGTGCGGTGACTACGTCGGAGAAATGCATCGCGGCGTGTCGAGACCAGCTTCGGATTTGCGGGTGAGGCGAAACGCAAAACCAGCACCACGTGTTCATCCATGCATACGTGTACACATCTAAGGCGCCACGGTATAGTTCCTACGCCGTTGAAGTAATTGTCGAGCACGGCACTATAACCTGCACGCCACCACGAAGACAAGATGGCAAACTGACGAGACCAATGTCACAGCGAGGACGACAGCCGGTTCCCTTGGCAACGGTTGGCACACGGAGCATACTCTGCATGGCTTCCATCTCCGAGTGGTTGGTCTTTTTGCGGACTAACTGGTATGCGCACGCCACACGTACATTCGTGATTTCCTTTTAAAAGGTCCCGTGCGACGATCGGATATTTCATCACGCCTTTCTATTGGGCTCAGTTACTCCACTTCCAGGTAATGTTGGTTTCAAATGTGCGCTAGAAAAAGCGTTCGCAGCTTTAAAAAAAAAAGTCCGCTTGTCGAAACGTCATCTCCAGTGACCCCCATATACAGAAATTGTTGATCTGATCAAGCTTGCGTTTTTCTCCGAAATTCGGCCGTTTCTAGATTACCTAAGAAAAAGGGCACTGGCACATTGATACGCAATAGATGATTCTAAATTCAGTTAAGATTATATAAATGGCCGCCACGAAGAAGCATGGACCACAGACAGTATTATACATTAGCCCGCTGCAACCACTTCAATGAGTAAAAGATAAGAATGAGGTGGTAATCTTAATAACGCCCAAGCTTAGTTGAAGAACACAGACCTAATATCTATGAAGAACGGAAAACTACCATTTAGGTTAAATTTGACTTGTTTGAATGTGGTTGTACGAGTAAGAAGTGTTCGATAAGTATTTCATATCGCTATATGGAAGGAGCACCAAGTACACAGATACATAATACGGGTATGTCTTTGGATGTTGGTCGCCCCTAGAAATTGTAACGTTATCTGAGCGTGATTATGCACCAACTCAATGCCATGAAAGAAAAGTGAGCTACTTTTTATTAGTATGCATTCTTACACTTGCGTAATTCAATCGTAAAAGTAAAATCGTATACTTACGTACTTCGAGCGTACTTTTAAACGACCCAATTGACCGCATATTACAAAAAAAAATGCGACCACGAAGCGAGAACATTTTCGTATCGTTGAAAACAAATGCTCGTTCTTCTTCGTGTACGGCAAGTTATCGAAATTGTCACCATGCGAGCATGTGACCACATTTACTGTAAAACAGCCCTTTACAACAAATCTTGAGTGTTAACATGTACCGAAAAAATCTTGAATAATAAATAGCCGTAGCGTGATTAAGGAGAGTGTCGCGTATCTCATATCCGAGTTGTTTGCATAAAAGTAAATTTTTCCATAATAATCGATTTGTCTTCCTTATTAAAGACATTGCTACGGTCGATGTAAAAAACTAGATGAATTTACAAAACTGACCTTTCCTAGAGTGCTCGGCCGCCGACCCGGAAGTCACGGGCTGGATCCCTGCCGTAGCAATAGTATTTCGATGGCGACGGAATGGCAGAGGCCTGCGTGCTATGCAATGTTAAAGCGCGTTAATGAACTCTGCAGACGGTTGAAATTTCCGGAGCCATCCGCAACCGCATCTGTCATAATCATATCGTGGTTTTGAGACATGAGACCCCAGATAATATATAAACTGTTCTTTTTTCCCATGAAAGGTAGTGACGCTATAATAATGCCTTGAGAAAAGTTGACGTCACTTGCACTTGTTTCTACGCCCACTTTCATCAGCGCCTTCCCGGCCTGTGTGAATCGACCTTGCCCTATATCAGTATGTGCAGCATACGTGCGGTCCTCCAACCAAACACACGCTACTTGTATGGCGCACGCCTTCAGATAAACGGTACTGCACTCCGATCTTTTCTTGCAGCCAGAATACGATCCCGAAGACTACACGCCGCGCGAGGGCTGGCACCAACCTCTCTCCCTCTTGCTGCTAAGTGTGGCTCTCTACGAAACCGGCGCTCACCGGTGAAAACTGGCGATAGCCGTGCTGCAATATCGTGCTCACTCAGGCCACGGCCGGGATGGCCTGAGAGCATCAGATAGAGACTTGCATGCTGACCGGCAGTTGAAACGCCTTATACAAAGCGTAAAGATGCCAGTACTCGCGGCAACAACGCTGAGGTCACTGAGGGTCTAGGGTCAAGTTAAAGAACTAGGGTCAATGCACTAGCTTTTCTTAGGCGTCATGGCTAAATCTGTCGGCCTGCTATCACGAAAGAGTGGCCGTGAGGCCGGCGCCCAAAGTGGTCGAGTGTCACTCTTCACTCGTTCAACGCTGCACACGCATCGACTGTTCACATTCATCAGTAACCGTTAATTAGTTTGGGATAAACCTGCAGCGCCAAAGTAAAAACGCGGACAGAGCAAGCGGCCACGTCACGACACGCCTTATGGCCCATCGTAACTTGCTCTGTCCGTGTTTTCGATTGATTAATGTGTAGGGTGTAACGTCCCAAAACCACCATATGATTATCAGAGATGTCGTAGTGCAGGGCTCCGGAAATTTCAACAACCTGGGGTTCTTTAACGTGCACCCAAATCAAAGCACACAGGCCTACAGCATTTCCGCCTCCATTGGAAATGCCGCAGCCGCAGCCGGGATTCGATCGCGCGACCTGCGGGTGAGCAGCCGAGTACCTTAGCCACAAGACCACCGCGGCAGGGCTCTGGCCATGTTTTCAGTGCGCTAGAAGTATCAACATGTGCCACCACGAGCAAGCCCTCTCTTACAATGTTCTGTGTGAATAAGTTATTTAGAATTACATACAGCATAATGATCCACGAGGAATAGAACAGTTATATTTTTACTTTATTTTCGAATGACACGTAAGCGAAGATGTGGCACTTACGTGTGTTCTTGTGGACACCACGAGAAAGCCAAGCTAATACAAATTAAAAAAGAATTACCGCAAAAGTATTTCCAATACTCTACAACATTTTATAGAAGGACGTTATGGAGCGAAATTGATCTTCATTGATGAAAGGTTTAACGCCTTTTTTTGCGTCAGTCTGCCAATGGCATCTTCGGCGGGCTGCACCGGTGGCGTTTTCTGTGCACTCGTGCCATGTCATACGTTCCTCTGGACACCACGCGTGTGCTGCTGCATATTTGCCTGGGCCGGCCATGACATGAGTGTACGCCACTCGTGTCGTACTATATACTTTCGCAATAAGGTCACCACTAGTATACAGTACTGTGCCTTTACTTTAATAATGCCCACTTTACGGCTTCGTAAAAGCATTCAATGAAATTATCGTCAAGGCTCGATATAGGTGCATCGGCCTCTACGATCTTCATACTGTACGTTTTGTCAAAACTCATTGCGATTCTCGCCACCCTCTCGCAAATGCTATAGCATTGATATATGCTACCAGCGATATGCTTGTGTATTTAAAACCCCATCCCTAGTTTTTCTCTGCTAACTAATGCACGTTAGCATAGAACGTGTTCCTTCTTCAGCAGTGTATAAGCCTCACGTGTCCTCCTAACTTCGCTGAGCCCGATTACATCGCTCTTAACACCTTCTAATTCCTTGAATAGCACTGCTATACTAGCCTCACTAGGTAGCATCTTAGGGTAGAACGTAGCCAAATTCAGATTCCAACGAGATATTCATGAGTATACAGGAAGTAAATGGCAAACGGCCACGACAATCTTCTTCATCTGACGATTTTGCTTTGATGCCCTGCCCTGTGGCAGAGGGCACTGCCAGTTGCTATGGCCGTTGTCAACACACAGAGAATTCGTTTCCACAAATCCTTATAGGCTAAGCTTTTTTGTCGATACAGTCGGCAGTTCTCAAATAATATGCATGTTCACTCTTGATCCCAACTTTCGGGCTCATGAGATGGGGACTCTGGGAAAATACGCAACAGCTGTAGTCTTATGCATGCCGCGACTGAACGCATCTGACAGTGTAACGTGATCAGGTAGTCTGTTGTAAAGTGAGTGCATGTGACAACGTTCAAACAACCTCCTTCTGAAATCACCAATTAGACAATAATGATGCAGCTCGTTGCATAAAAAAGTAACACATCTTACAATCTCACATTTTTCGTTAACCTGACTGGAATGGGGGCTTGCCATCTCTGTTTTAATTGCCTAAATAGCTTTATTAGAGAAGTTGTTAAAACTGCATATCTTAATGATAAATATTTTATTGTACCAGTCATGAAAACTGCAAGGAATATTATCAAGTACTACACTCTGTTAAGCCGTATTACCATCGAAGCTCTTCACTACATGACCCAGAAGTGGCGCAAATTTTTTAAAAACGCTCATTTATAAACCTTGTCTTTAAATCCGAAATATGTGCTCAGCAAATTGTTCTTTGCTTTGACACACGCTCCTTCCCCATTTTTTGATTTAGCAGCATGGAACATGCGTTTTACGAGCGCCTTCTTGCTTTACCGAAGTGCATCGACTTGTAGCATATCGCCCGTGCATTTTAATGAACATGTAGTCAGCAGTGTAGATTACTGAATTTGCGTGATGTATACGTTTTAATGCGATGGCGTTCAAGAGCTTGGTTTGCAGAATATCCAGTAACGGCAGCACTGGCGGTGGTGTCCTTGATTGTGAGCCAAAGGCACCATTGGCCGTGAGAGAAAATTTCAGATAGATGCAAGGAAGTGTGGAGTGGCAGGGTGCTTGCACTTTGGCTTTCGATATTAAGCGCACTTTAGAGTCTCAACCGAAAAGCGAGAAGTGAAAGTTAGCTAGCGTTAAAAAAAGCGATAGTGTATGCGTGCGCGTGTGTTTGTCGCGTAACTGATTGGGTGTGTCTGAATGTGTGCGCCTCAGTACGAATTTTTGTGTGCGTGTGCCCATTTGTGTGTGTGTGTGTGTGTGTGTGTTGTGTATGTGTGTGTTTGTGTGTTTGTGTTAGCGCGCGCCCGGATATCGCTATCGCATTCAACTCTTAAGGGAAACGCCTAAGGATTCCACCATTATTTGTTCAAGTACAGTATGAATACGCAGAGCTTTAGCTATATAGAGGTTTGCTCTCAAGTCCGTGTTGCGGGACACCTTACGACTGAGACCCTAGCATCTGAAGCAAATGCTGGAGCCGGTGGACAGAAGCTGTATGATGTACAGATTTTATGAACAACAATAAATACCTCAGGCAGGCTGAGTAAAATTTTGATAGCAGTACCTATTTTTGCCAAGTGCATCTTGTCAACTTTGGCGTGTTTTAAGCAGGTCCTTGTCGCCGTGGACAAGTATAGGTCCAGCTATCGAGACGTCGACCAGCTTTCTGAGGCCTTTATTGCCGGTCATAGAATATCTATTGCTCACCCTGGTATCTGAATTCACTCGTGTTCAGCACTCCATCTAGTCACTCATTACTCTTGGCAACACTTCTTGACCGTGTTAATGGTGTTTGGCCCTGTGCAGACCCACTCTAACTAAAAAAAAACGTTGTTCACACTCCTACTTATGTGGATCATGACCGCATGGGACCTGGGCCTACTTCCACACATTTATGTATTCGCTGTATATTTTCATTTTATTGTTCTTTTATGTTGCTTTCTGAGATATGAGTTCGATTCGTGACCACGCAGACGAATTCTTATGAAGGCGAAATGGAACATCACCAGTGAACGTAGATACCGCTGAAAACCCCTGGAATGTTTCTGGTATTTTAACTCCGAATCATTCATTTAACTTAAATATGAAATGTCAATTTGTTGGGCTTCCAGCTCAAACTTATATCTGAGAATAAAGATTGATAGCTGAATAACTGACGCATTTGCCGAGTGAATTCATAACTGGCTTTCCACTCCAGTCATTCTTCTGCCACGGATATACTTGCGCAAAAGCCTCCCCTTCCTCGACCTTTCTTACGATTGCGAGGTCGGAAATTAACTTTTATTGGCCTCCAGCCAGCAGAAGCAGTTGTGGGATTCAAGATCTCCTTCATGGCGTCTCGCAATCTCTCCACCATTCGCACTCCATGATAGGCGATTGCCCCTCGCAACATTGGACACCGAGAAAAAAAACGGACCGAAAGCACGCTATCTTTGACACGCGCTCGTGTTAACGAGAAGTGATGTCTCGCAGAGCCGCCGCGGCCAGTTGAAGGAACGTTGGGCCGGGCGTCGCACCACGTAACTACGCTTGGTCCACTGTCATCGGCTAAACGCAATGCGTTTCCGGGATATATAGGAAGATTGTGTTGGTGTGTAGTGTGCGAAGTGTGTTTCCTCGCTATCATATTGCATATCAAGTTCTGCGGCTTCTTTTGTGTGTGTCCCAGTGCAAAACAAGACGTAGTGGAGTTGTTGCCATGGGGTTCTTCGCCCACATCCTGTACGTCCTCGCCTTCGCTTTGGTAGCGTCCTCCAGGCCCGGTGAGTAAGCCTTCACGCTGGACAATTCCAGGCATTCACAGCGTGAAAACGAGTCGCCAGTAGTCTAGATAACGCTTGCAAGATAACGTTGGGGTGCTGAAGCTGACGAAACGTACCATTCTTGGATAAAAATAAGCTAGTGTGAAGTTGTCACTGTTTTCGCCAGCGGGTGCCCCTTTTTCATGTAGTTGCTGGATATATCAGAACGATGTGTGAGCAGCATTTTTGCTTGGTCAGGCAACAGTCGAATAGCTGAAAAGAATATGTATCAACACTCTGACTGAACGCGCCTGTCAAAAAGTTATGGCACAAAAAAACCGTATGCATGAACGGAAGAAGTTTCAGGCCCTAGCATTCAGCATAGATCAAGCAAACATCAGGTAGTTGAGTCACTATGTATTGTGCAGTCCTGTACACCTTGTGGGTGTGTTCAAAAATGAACAATGCTTGAGAACAGCAGCGTTCACATGGAAGATCGTTTTTATTGGTTTACAAACAAATTCTCGAAAGGCAAGGGTTATAACACTTTCGTGAAGAGAAAATTCTATCAATATTCTTACCAATGGGACTGCTTTTCGAAAAATGCTTCTGTTGTTCAAAATATGCGCTTGGGTCAGTCGTGAAACAGATGGTACGTTACCGCATAACCTTGTTGGAGCTGTTAGACGTACACAATTTCAGGCGGAGCAAAGATTAGAGAGTATTTATATGTTGTTCAAGCTTCGGATATAGTTTGGTCTCAACGCGACGATCAATTAAGAATAAAATCTGTTTTGTTGTTTCCTCTGCCCGTCTGTTCAAACCCCAATCAAGTTAGTGGGCAAGCAGCGCAATCTCTGGTACACAGCCAGCCCAAACGGACTAGCACTAGCGCTTCTGGCTGGACTTTTGTTGATGCCCCCTCCCCACCAGCTCGTGCAAGCAATTCACGCAGCTATCACTTCAGTCCTTCTAAGATATACTACATGCCGTTCTGAAGCGTTGAAAGAAAAGGTATTTAAAATATTTCTGTTGTAATTTTTAACAGATCTGCATTTCGAACCGACTGCGTTCAATGCCACGTGCCGCTTTAAACCTGCAGTTGTAGAAAATAACTACGTCTGGTAGAATCAAAATGCCCGCCTTTTGTGCAGTAATATCAATGAACGTAAGAAGCGTAGAGTAATTTGTAATTCACTTTCCTATTACAATGCCCAACATTTCAATAAAGCTGAGAGCTAGCGAAATGTGTAAAAACATTCGTACTCAAAACGAATATAGATTCTATTGAAATATATAGCTGTGTGTAACTGTAGAAGGACAACTTCTGCTGTTGTAATTTCGAAACTATCAATGTGCACACGTATCAGAGTTTATCTTTTGTAATGGGTGACCGAATGTCAATCATACTGTTTCACTTTTTCATTTGCCAATACTTCATATTTGGACCGAGAGCCCACTCTTCAGATTTCTGTTGGTTGTGCACACATGATACAGCCATGATAATTTAAATCAAATTGTCAAGAAATTGGCTTGAAACGGTGGTTACACAACACTAAGCTGCGTTTCGCCACTTCAACCCACACGGAAAACAAGCAGGTGGGAAGGGTGCTGCGTGACTAGTCGAAAAAGTTTGTATCTTGTCTCTCTATTCGAGACCACAGGGAAGGATTCTTCTTGCGCATTTAACGGTAGTGTTCATGCATTTCAATTTGACTGTGCCTCTTGAAGTTGCCCAGCCTACAAGCACGCCGAAGATGACATCAGTGGAGCAAATTCTGAAAACTTACGAGCGTAAAATTGGAGAACCCTTAAGCTTCGCCTTTATGAGCTGATTGTGATAGCGATATTTTATCCTCATTGCGTACTTCAGACACCTAATACAAGGAGATGGTGTCTAAAAATCTATCCCAGTTTCAAGGACTGATGCTGCCATGAAAAATAAGATAAAAAGCTCATGAAGACGTAACATGTCTATGGAATACAGCAAGCTTACAGCACACGAGTTGTGACTGCATAGGCTGGACCCGTCTCGTCGACTTCGCCCTCCATCCGGACTCTCTCGACTTGATACAACGCTGTTTTGTCGACAGTAGCTTGGTGTTGCTCACATCAAATTCTTTTCGCCTTTTGAATTGACATTGAAGACAGTGCTGATTGCGATCACCGCGGCAACGATGGAGCGGTAGAGCATGTTCTGGGTCACACTCGTTACTGCGCACACAGACTAGCGCTAGCAGCTGCGTTAGCGCGCCTTGATGACAGATCCTTGTCGGAACAGTCAGTGCACGAATGCCGAAGCGATCCACTTCACACAAAGTGTCACTAGAAACCCTATTGAAATTTTTGCGTGCCAGTTACCGATTGAATAGGCAATAGCATCTCCGCCCTCTTTTCTCTTTGCTATTCGCTTTCTTTCTCTTCCCCAATCCCACTCTCCTTATTGCATGGTAGCAAACCAAATGCTACAATGCTGGTTGACCCTCTTGCCTTTCTTTTTTCTCTTTCTTTGCCGCTTGAAATATTTTCGAATTTGCTATGCACCCACAACTTGGTCTTAAGAAAATAGGAGCCGTCGTAACATGTGTACCTTTTGAGGTGGCTGGCCAGCTTTAAATCATGAAGGCACTATATATAGCCACACGTTACGACGCGTAATACCAATGTATGCTTCTACAACAGATTATTACTGCAATATTACATGTTGCATTGTGAAGCATGCTTACAGCACGTTAGTAAAGTACGAAAGTTAGTTTCAGTGCATTTTCAAGCAGAGCAAGTTATTTTCAGTTTATTCCCAAGCATAAGCGCGGCTGTGTGGTAGAACACCCTTTTAGCTTTGAATGGGCGGCTTACTTTCAGTGTGATCGCGAGCACGCGTGCGGCTACGTATCAAATTTTTTTGGTAACCACCGTCCTTATGCAGCTCACGATGTTTAAACCAGCCAATAATCATCAGCTTCGCATATGACATGGTAATTTTGATATATTGCGTCATTTACGTCATTAATAGAAAGAGGGGAGAAAGTTTCCTACCTGACTGTGAGAACTCATTATAAATTCCTGGTCGCGCACTGCGCTCTAATGTTCAGTTTGCGGATTCTGAGGAGCCTCGACTACCTATTGGCAGCAATTCCCGACATTGCTGAAAAGGTGTTGCAGGGCCCTCGTCAGTTAGTTTTGCAGCATTCTTGTCCTTTATTCATGTCGGTCTTTTTTTTACGAAGGTTAGCAGTGCAAACGAACACACCCAAATAATTACTGCAAGCACATGTTTTTCTTGTTTACCACTCATTGCACACGCCTATAGCTATAGATTTACTCTTCTCAGCAAGCAGTGTCTAAGCATAATGTCTTGAAACACCACAAATGACAGCAATTTCTATAAAAGCGCCTACTCTTGGTCACATGATGATTTTATTGTGGCCTCTAAGGGGCATCTTAGTTTTTTCTTGTGTTTAACTAAACCTATAGCCAAATATGTAAATGAAATAGCGCTACCTTTCAGCTTGCTCATAATAACTCCATATAGCTCTTAAGACAAGCAACAATGAGAGCATTATGCCCATCCTGATTATAGTTTCAGTTATAGTAAATTTTTCGGCATTGATAGGAAAATGGACAGTCGTAAGCACGCGGTAAATGTGTATTTTTAGGATGCCAGAGAATTTCAGGTCTTCTAATCAAAACATGAAGTATGCTCAACGCTCTTACGTGCGAAAGGCCTACGAGAGCAGCCGCAACTTGGAGCCACCTTTTCACAAAACGCCTGTTTATTGTGTTAATTTCTTGCTGTAGTTGGTATCATGCAAAACGGGGCAATAAATTTGGAGTGGTTACTGCATGCTCCACTCATCAGATCTTATTATCAGAATGACATCGTAACACGCCACTTATTAACCTCATTTTCGAGGAAGGCAACCATACAACCAGGAATACAAAACTGTGCAATATCGGCAGTCTGTCACGATTATTATTTAGTACACGCGATGTGCGAATATCTGATGCACAGCTAATACTAAAGATTAGATTCATGCGTGTTAGGATAATAGGTAAATGAAGTGCGTTCAATATTGAATAGTTTATTCACAAGTTGCGAGGATGACCAGGCAAAAAAGCTGCACTGAGCAGCTTGAGGGGAACGTGGCCACCTCATACACTGGGCAGCTTCACAGCGGTCACACAAAAACATGGTATACATCATGAATGAACTAACTTAAAAAACACAAAAACAGTAAACATTCATGGTCGGAATAAATAAAAAAGGTGATTATAGAAACATTTGAAAAAAAGGGGAAATAACAAGCAAAATGCTAAAGACAGGGAAAAGGACAAACAAATAAGCCCTTAGCAGCACAAGCAATCACATAAATACGTCGCGTAGCTTTTTTAGCGACAGAGTTTATACACTGAGACCATTTTCTTTGTGTAGTTGATTTAGCACAGTAGGTAAACAAAATTGTAGCATTTGGTCACCGTATGTGGTTCTTTTTTTGTTAGCAATCCAAGGCTCGCAATGACGAAACTTATAAAAAGAATTATGTTGCTGTAAGAATGCCAATTTTGTTAAAGCGTTATCATTCTTAATTTTTTTTCTATTCTATACATGTGACATAGCCTGTATGTGTACAAAGATTCAATTCTTATTGTTCTAAGCTTTGTAAACAAAGCAGCAGTATGCCAAAGATATGGCACCCAAGGCGTATTGCTCTTTTTGTAATACCACCAGCTTGTGAATGTTTTCAGCTGAAGTCGTCCCCCAGACTAGAATTCCGTATTGAACTAGGGAAAGAAATATTGAATTATATAACATCATATTAATAGATGTGGGAAGATAGTTACAATGGCTACGAATAGTACCTATTGCTCTAGATAATTTGCTAACTAAGTGATTCACTTGGCAATCTCATGACATAGTTGCAGAGAAATATACGCCAGGCGATTTGAAAGACGATAGTGTTTCTATTTCAGTATTATTTAATTTAATGGGGGTTAGTTGAAATTGTTTCTTACGTGGATGAAACATCACTGCCTTTGTTTTTTCTACATTAATCTTAAGATAATTACTTGTAGCCCAGTTTTGTATACTTTCAAGCGTCTTATTGGCTCGATTTGACATTTCAGCACCTATGTCAACGTCAAATAACGGACTTGTGTCGTCTGCATAAATTACGCACTTAACAGAGGAATCAACATTGACTATGTCATTGATGTACAATATGAAGAGATACGGACCCAATATGCTCCCCTGTGGGACGCCGGTTCTTACAGATTTCCACTCCGATTGGTCCCCGGCTATAGCTATACGAACTGGGTTCTGTGCTGAAGGTAGGACGTAATAAGAGAGTGAGCTAAGCCGCAATATACAACGTTAATAGGTTCACTGGCCTCTGACCAGTAAAGTTAGACCTAGTTACTCCGATAACTGTAATTTGGCCCATTTCCTCAGATAATATTGTGTAATCGTCATTGTTTCAGACAAGCTGGCCGACAATTCTTGACGGATTAAGTTTATAAGGGTTACTTACGTATGGTCGTTTGTAGCCACCGACTACAATGTTTATTCCAGAAAATACGAAAGGCATGTATAGTAACGTTTGCATTTTTGGCCTGTGTAACATTGCCACAAGGAACACGGATGACGCCTGGTGGATTGGCCCATGGGTCTACGATGCACGTAAAGAGGAAGCGACAGCGTTTGTTGCGTCACACGGCGACTACATGGGGGCCTCGGAGGAGCCTGCCCGAGACGGCTAAGGAAAAAACAAAGGCTGCGACGCTCCTCGACTCTTCTCGCGGTGAGATCAAAGCCATCGCGGGTGATAGATACCCTGGGCGAGTAACAAGAGCCGTATCGTCGGAGTACTTCAACTAGGGGGAAGCGAGGGCTTAGAGTGTCGAGGGATAGCAACTCGCAAACACGCCGGTCAAGGCCTGACTGACTGCGTCAGCCAATCGCATGCTTCCGCTACTACGTCGTCGATTCCAGTGGTCGGAAAGGTTGTTTCGAGTTATCAGAAAATTGTACTCTTCAATCTTTGTCGTTCTCTTTCTTTAATTTAAGATGATGTTAGAATTCTTCCGTGATTCTAGTATCATCGCCGTCAGGAGACACTTCGTAAACAGGTGTCTAGTTTTCCTAACGCAATCTGTTCTCCGTCTTTCAGTAGATCTGATGTTACCCGATCTTCACCAGCAGCTTTGCCTCTTCACATTCCTTCCAAGCCTTTCCTGACTTCTTCTGTAATTACTGGTTGGATATCATCTGCGGTAACTAGATGAATAAGAATGGGGTGGAGCGCATTCAGCAAGCACTCTGAAATCATGAATAGATTACCACTATTCCAGAAGAGCAAAGTATAACAACTGCATCTTACCGGTACTTACCTACGGAGCAGAACCCTGAAGGATTACAAAGAGAGTTCCAGATAGGTTGAGGACGATGCAGCGAGTAATAGAATAGAAAAATAATAGGTGTTACTTTAAAGGACATGAAGAGAGCAGAGTGTATTAGGGAACAAACGGGTGTTAAAGACATCATAGTCGAAATCAAAAAGAAATGGTCATGCGCAAGGCACGTAGCGCGAAAGCAAGATAACATCTGGACATTAAGGATAGCAGACCGGATACCCAGAAAACTTATGTGAGTTAGGGGAGGACAGAACGTTGGATGGGCAGAAGAAATTAGGAAGTTTGCAGGTATAAAGTGACAGAAGCAAGCACAGGACCAAGTTGACTGGTGGATTATGGGAGAGGCCTTTGTCCTGCAGTGGATGTAGTCACGATTATGATGATGATAGGCGTTACAACACATGTTCCCATGTGGTGTTAAAGCGCAGCACAGTGCAGGAGTGCAGAGACAATTATATAATTCTGAAGCGACTGCAAATGACCGAGGTCACACAATTCTGGCAGGCAGTGATGAATTGCGCGGAGAATAGGAGGCCGAGTCGTAGGACGCCTTTTCTTGTTATCTAGTGTGTGTTAGCTGGCTATGTATGAACCACGTACCTTTTACAGTCATGTGAAAACACTATTTAAGGGGCCGTGGATGCTGTTTCAATAAAGATAGTCAACCTGCTGACCTTGGCTATAAAAAAACTACACCGAAGCTCTACCATTTTCACTAAGAGATGCATCACTGGCAAGGGGGCGCGCAATGACATACAAGTGGTGATGGCACCGAGGGCTTTCAACATTTTGTGACGTCGTATATTTAGACAGCGAATGGTAGGAGACCTCACTGCCGCATTATTTTTTAACTGTAAACATCAAATAACTTTCGTGTTGAGGCTGAGAGAGCCACATGGTTAACATAGCAAAATTCAGACAGTTTTATTTAGCCTACGTGAGGAAATACACCAACAAACATTTGCCATGGCTCAGTCTGCAGATAGCAGCCAGCTGATAAAAGCGCAGTATGTTCGATACAGTTTCTACAGAAAAAAGGTGCATAGGACTGGCAATGTCACAGTGGTGAAGCTATGAGTTTTAAAAAACGCCGCGTCAGCAGGAGCCGGTCAGTTTAGCAATTTACATAGCCACAATGGGCCGCCTCGCGAGTTGTACCCATTGTCCTGGAAGAGGGACATCTCATCTCGAGAACATTCCTCTCCATGTGGCAGATACCTGTAGTAATTTTACGTTACGTTGAGCACTAGCCTTTTGAAACTAAACTGCTTAGGACTAAGACAAGACTTTTACAGAGATAGAACCACTTACTGAGGTGTTAGAGAGTCATAGAGCTATTTATTAGTTTAAGTATGACATTTCACGTCATATATTCTTTCAGGTGCGGATGCATGTTACCGGCCAAACTTCAAGCAAGATTATTAACGTGATAGCATCAAAGAGCTAGTTTCGCAGAAATTCCGATGTTGGATTCGCTGTCGGTGTCGTTTATTGAAAGTGAGAAATCATTATGTTCTGCGTGACCAAAATTAAAATGTGGACATCTTTAAAAAAACTCTGGGTCTGAGCGAAGATGAAATCCGGGTCGTTCGTGTGGCAAGCAAGTGTCCTATCGCAGAGCCACGCATCCCTTTTAGGGGCGAAGCTTCTTAAAGCGGCACCCGCTCGTCCCTCGTAGTAGTACGTAACATGTCTTACGCTTTGAACTGCAAGGTGGTACCGGTGGGACATTTCTTCTGTGCGTTGTTGAACAATAAACAACTCGCAGTGTGCGCATTAACTAAAAGCCGAAATCACCTGTCTCTCCTTCCCCATTAGCAGCCATTGGCATGTACATTGAGCATTGTCTGACAAGAAAGGGTTCTACGTTTTCATCGCTGGGCGTAACCTCCTTGGTTTCAGAAAGGTTTAGCGAGCGTTGGGACGCAGTGCCACGAATACAGGGAACTAGTATAAACCATGAACTCGACGTGGTTAAATGTGGGAAGTAGACACGAAGCGCAAGCCGTACGAAAGTGTGTGTGTGCCACCTCTCGTTTAGTCCTTGGAATGTCCGCTGAATGGTGGTCCTTCTATATGCGGAATATATGATGAAATGATGCGAGATCGTGGTACTTGCAGTGTTGACTAGATGGACGAACGGACACACAAACAGATGCATTGAAGGACACACCGATGACTGCACGGAAGGATAGAAGCATGGACGGACGCAGGGGCGGATGCATGGACGAACGCTGGGACGGACGCACGGATGGACGTGCGGACGCACGAACAGACGCACGCAGAACGGGCGGATGGACGCATGGACGGTCACATAGACGGACGCACAGACGGACGGAGGCAAGAACGAATGTACGGACGGATGCTTTGCCCCACTCTCCATCATTCACCCGTGGATATACTGCCATTTTTTTTTCTTACATGGTACTTGATACAAATGCAGTTTATTATAGGCATGGCGTAAAACATACCCAAGGCTGTTTTGACAAATTTACAATAGGCTATACCAAAGAAATTCTATACAACACTGTGTCTAAAAGGATAATTGAGCAACGCTCTTCAAGAACTCTGTATACCACTCTGGCTGAAACTGCAGTTGTTGATAAAAGTCTTTTAGCTGCACACTCACTTCTACAAAGCGGGATCGATAAGACACCGCTGCATCCGCATGCCTGTCGAACGAGTGAGGTTTTCATAAACCATGCATACCGAGCATGTCGACTGGCATATCGTTGCATTTGGGTGGCACAATATAACGGATGCTTTAGGAACTTAAATTCAGTGTTTTTAAAGCCCCCTGCAAATCCTCCTCAAAAACAGATAACACCCTTACAACTCTTTTAGCAGTGTTCTGCTGTTTGTGGAACTTCACAGAGGCAGAAATTAATTGAGGATACAAACATGAATTAGGTGTTCAACCTAATTTTTACAGGTAATGTTTCTGTATGCACTTTGTAGAAAAATGTCTTGCTTATTGATGAAATAGGCAATTTCATCACACGTAGCAGCACGTGATCACCAGACAAGCCTACGTATAGCGAATGACACAATAGGGTCATATCCAATACGTCTTACTACAGATCCCTTCTTTAGCGACATAACAAATATTCATTGGAAAATCTGGCTGTCAGAAAACGCACGGTTTTATATATATTACGCATAAATTCCTGAAATTAACGGGGCGATGCGAAATTATAGACACCACTACATTTCGAAAAACATCCGCGGAGCAAGTAGCTATAGCTAATGCTCGACAGCAAACGGGAATTCATCTACAGTGACTCCAGGCCGGCCATCAAAGCCTTCGAACGCGGAGTCATCTCCGACCAGGCGTTACGTTTCCTGTGCAAAGCGGACCCGAGTGCCCTGAAGCACCACACTGTCATCTGGTTCTCCGCCCATCTTGGCCAGGTACCGGGTGCCCTATCCAACCTCAACGAGATCGCCCATGATGCAGCGCGCTTTTACCGACCGCACTTACTGCCACAGGGCAACCCCATCTTGCTGGGTTAGACATCAATCGGGATGCACCAATTACGTACAATGAAATTGCAAAGCACTTTTACCTGGAACGCCGCATTTTGCACCCCCACATCCGAAACTTAACCGACCGAAGGCATTAACCCTACGCCTATTACAGACACACACGTACCCAAACTTTGCCACGCTTCACGTTTATTATCCCGATGCATACCCCAGCGACACATGACCATCATGTGGACACACAGCGACACTCGCACACTTGCTCTGGGAATGTAGAACAACTCCTCCCGACTCTACCTCAAGCAAGTGGAGGGGTCCCTCAGGAGCTCACTTCTCGCCAACCAGCAATGGGCTGTCCAGCAGGCCCACGAAGCGGCCGCAAGGTACTCCCCTGTCAGTCCCTACGTGGGAGACGCCCGCTACGTGCTAAGCGCGTCCTGCAGGACTGAAATGAAGTTTTTTTTTATTATTCCATTCCATTGCGCGAAATGGTTTTAAAAGAATGTTCGAAGCAGTGGATAAGCACACGCCGTCACGAAAATAGGAGAAACGCCATACCAGTTGTCTATAAAGAGGTGTATCAAGCCAAGAGCACCTGTGCAAACTGGTCTAAAAACGTTGTCTCGACTTATTGTTTCATAGGTTGATGACCAAACGAAGGTAGAAAATATGCGGTGAAACTTCTATATGTAAACGCTTGAACCACAAATTGTTCGGAAAGCGGGGTCTAAGAAATCTTCGAAATGCAATGAAAAGAAGTTGCACCTTTGACGCAAAGGCAAAGCAATGAACGCGATAACAAGCAAATGAAAAGTAACGCGCAGAATAGCAAGCAGATCAAAACGTGCCCCGCGTTTCTCTCGCGTAAATGACGCAAAAAACGTATTCTCAGGTACAAGTGAACGCGAATAAGCGTCCCGGTTGTTACTTCGCTGTGTCTGAAGAGCGCACCCTTTTCGCAAACGGAGGCTGTGCAACGATTGCCATGACCTTTGTCCGCCCCGTAACTACACCAGAATCGTCCCAGTGATATCCAACGCGTACCAAGACGTATAATCCTCCCCACCGTGAAAAAAGGGCACGCGAGAGATCGCCCACTCTACTCCCCTTCTCCATGCGGGCCAAATTACCCGCGAGAGATGAGAGCCGCCGCACGCTCATTGCGCCATCTTGTTGATAATGCATAAAACAAAATAGCCCCTCCCGAGATGCGCGCCAGCGGTAAGTGGTAAATGCGAATAGCCTGCCATTGGAACGTAGGAGGACGTACCTCTAGGTGTCTCAGTGGTTAACGCCTTGCATTCATGACGCGGAAGTCCTATGTTCGATTCCGCGCACCGGAATCTTCTTATCTGGATTTTTTTCGTGGTTTCATACATATAGATACGTATACATATACGGTGCAAGACATCCAGGCCGACGCCAATGTGGGCGGCGAAATCCAGCCGAGAGTGTTCATATAATTGCTATCGCAATAAGACTTCCTCTGCTCTGAAATGCAGCAAGAGTAACTTTCATATTTTACCATACACGCGTGTCCTGTATTCAAGCTTCACAACGCAACATGAAATAATGCAGTAATAATTTGTGGTACAAGCTTACATTGTGATATAGCGTCATAACATGCGATTTTCATGAACTCAAGGTTTATAGCAGGCCACCCACTACACAACACACGTTACTGTGCCTTTTTCTTTAAGGCCACGTAGTGGGTGCTTAGCAAGTTTGATAAGATTTTACGAGCACAATTGCCCATGGTTCGAAGCACACTACTCGTTACACAGAATGCCGCCGTATGCGAAAGTTTCCCAGACACAAGCCGTTTTGAACTCAGTAAGCACTAGGCATAGAATATACCACTATCGCGTTCGAATCTTAAAAGCGAAGCTTGGGGGTCCACAATTCCTTTTTCTCATGATCGTTTTCCCGTTTCCTCGTATACATATGATAGCGAAATAATGACAATAGAACTAGGAAAACCTATGCATTTATGCATAATATTTATATTTTCAAACGGGTGTCTTTTAGGGTACATAGTGCAAGAGTGTGTTTGCATTTCGCCGCTATGTAGCCCCAGCCACCGAAACATGACTTCGAAGATGCTTCATCGAAATTGTCAGAGAGACACCCTAGTGACTAGATTACCACAGTCATTTCGGCAAAGCTACCGGGGTGACTGCGAGCAAGAATATTTTATTACATCTCGAATATTTTATTACTAGCTGTGAGACGGCTGGGCCTCATGCAGACCAAGTGAAGTTCTATAGGTGACCACATAGCGAGGACGACAACAGTAAGTGACGAAGACGGGCGTTCAATTGGGCGCATTTGGAACAGTCATGACTGACCTTTTTATATGCATCGTCTTCTGTTTTTCCATCGCCTTAGTTTTGATTGCTGACGAACATTGAACTAATCTAAGCATTTCCCAATACTCGTATTAGCCATGACAGGCTACTGTTTGCACCATGGTTTTTGCATACATCACCTAGATATCGGGCCTTATAAGATTTTTGAACCCAAATCATTTGCTTACATTCATCTTGATGGCCAGTGCATCTGTAGTCTATGTTCCCTTGTCCATGCGTTTACCCTCGTAGCTTAGCAGTCAAAGAGAGACAGAGAGACAAAAATACAGGAAATGCAGGGAGCTTAATCAGGGTCACCAAGTTGGCTACACTACACAGTGGAAGAGAGAAACGGGAGGAAAAGAAGAGAGAAAAAGGAAACATTCAGAGGAGGACTAGTACTCTTGCATAGCGGCAGCGTTCAATACGCAAGTCAAGAGGGTAGTAAACTGCAAACTGTCAAAAACACGGCGGATCCCTCTGTGTAACGATCGGCATAACACGAAAGTGAAACGCATCTTCACACGAAAGTTATTTGTGCGATTCTTGTGCGTTGTTTTGCCCCAAGGGCGAAGTAAATTAAGCTACAGCAACAAATTGCGACGTCACGCCACTTGAAACTCACATTGCACCTCAAGCAGGAAGCACGCACAAAATGAGCACACATAGGATGAGCACGGACAAGCAACTGTCACTGCTCAAGACTTATCGCGCGCTGCTCACACAGAACGAAAGATGCACAAAACGAAGGCACACGTATACGCCTAGACGAGCACCGAAAAATCTCACAAATCTTACTTCATCGTGTGAGCGGCACGTTTTTTCTAAAGGTGGTGGCGGCAGTGAGCGAAGTGACTTGCTGGCTCTATTTATCCGCTGTAAATTGAAGGCTAACTTGCGGTGGAAGCACAGAAGGTGCAAAGTGCCTGAATTTTGAGATAAGAGAGTGCTCGACTGGCTGACCACGCCTGAGAACATCTGTACGGACTTCGACCTCCCCATATATATGGAGGCCTGCGCGAACCGCAAGGCCTGGGGTGACGCGGGGATCAACCTTCAGAGCACGCGCGCAACATCCGACCCTCATGACAACTGGGTAGTGATAACGAAAACGCGCTGAAGTTGCTGAGCTGTGAGGAGCTGAGCTGTGTTTTACATACATCGTGAACCACTAGCGGTTAACGGTGTCAACAAATGGCTTGCTTTTAACAGTCTAAGCAACTTGCGCGTAATGTTCTAGTGGCGTCGGAGTGTTGTGCTCAACACCTCGCTAAGGATCTTTTCCTTCTCGTTTTTGTTTTCTGCAATTGGTCAATATAGATTTTAGAACGTCATATTCGTGATGAAAATACTTCAGCAGAGCCATGGTGGACCCTGGTATAAAGCACTTTCGCGCTAATAATATGGTTGAACCTGGACTGTCTTAGACGAAGTAGACAGCAATCTATCATGTCACTATGGCAGAACACGCCTTTCTGCGTCCCCACGTGGTCAGTGAGCACGTTAAAACCTCGTGCGCTAGAGCTAAACTTGAAAGGTGATTGATTGATTGATTGATTGATTGATTGATTGATTGATTGATTGATTGATTGATTGATTGATTGATTGAAACAATTTATTTCCATACAAAAGGGAGGTTCAGTTCTTAGGGGCTCCACATTAGGCAGACTCCCTAATTCACGACTTACTGGTAACAGCCGCCAGCTTAGCTCTCTGTGCCAGGGTATTTCGCGCTTCAAGGTCCAACCAACTGAGCAGGGTTGTTTGTCACTCTTCTCGAGTTTGGTTACAGTTGGGGGAAAATATGACGAGGACGCGCATGCATTTTCGTCGTCAACAACATTCCCCAATGATGAAAAAGTGTTTATTGCTTTATTTCAGCGAACAAGACTTGCAATGAGGTACTCGAACAACAAGTGCACGACGCCGGCTGCCGGCTGCTTGGACGCCTGCCGGACCGTTGGCTGCTCCGCTTCGACTCGGTCGGTGGCAGCAACGAGTCTGTGCCGGTGCTGGCCCTCGTGTTTGGTCTGGCCGACCCAACCACCCACATTGAGAGCAGCATGTGCTGGTCCGAGCTGACCGCAGCACTGGCAATGCAGGGCATGGCCAAGGTGGCGCTGCCAGCGTCCACAGCGCGTGTATTCTTCGCCGCCAAGGCCAAGATCAGGGCAGAAGTGAGCAAAGCTATCAAGAGAGCTCTCTGGTGAAAGCTCGTGTGACTGTGGCGTTGTTAGATTGCGCACAAAAAAACTCAGCGACGAAACAAATTTGTAGGCCTTGTTATCAGCTGCGCATTGTCACATAACTCTACACAGCAGAGCAAGTTGGCAAAAGTGATATACGCCCATCTGGGAACAAGCAAATGAATACCCATGCCTTGAGGGTCTCTAATCTGTAAAACAGTCTACAAGTTTGATTTCTACTGGCCTTCTAATAAAAGCAGTATTGAAAATCAAAGAAAGTACAGTAGCGATCAAAAAAGCCCCTCCTCTCGAGTAGTCTAGAAAATGTCGGAAGCTTGGCAGCTACTGGAAACTCAGCGGACCGGTGTTGTAATAGTTGCGCCTTTTTTCTTTGGCTAAGTCACATTGACGCTTCATTCTCAGCTTCTAGAAAGGGCTACAATACAAGGAAATAACGTCTACAGGTAAACAAAACAGCACGAAATGTAAAGGGCCACAGTGGGATAAGTACGCAAACACCATGTGAGATTCATCATATCGATGAATTCGTGTTTACTTATTCTTTTATCTACAAGGTGATATACTACTGCTATGTATCTGCAAGGCAAAAAAATAGTTTATTCATAAATAGAAGCATGTTTACCCGATATCTATTATTGCTTCTTTAACAAAATCTATACCATAAGTCACCTAAAATCTATCGACGACAGCGCGTAACAGCATGGAAGGCTATAATTTTTTACGGCTTTTGAATTTTGAATTGTTGCCGCAAGCTAAGCTCCCATTGATATATAAATGCTTGCAGACATGGTACGCATAGTTGATGCATCATAGTATTCACACGATAACATTAAAGAGCTTGTTTTGCCGAATTTCCGACGTCGGCGTCATTGGTTTTTGAGCAAAATGGGCAGCAAAGGCGAAGAAATGAACGCAATAGCAACAAATTGAAAGGTCACACGCAGAATGGCAAGCAGATCTATATGTTCCCCGCGTTTATCACGCACAAATGACGCACGAAACGTACTCTCAGGTAGAGATACATGCCAATAAGCGTATAAGTTGTTACTTCGCTGTGTCTGAAAAGCGTGCCCTTTTCGCAAACGGCGACTGCAACGACTGCAGTGACCTTTGTGTGCCCGGTAACTACAACATCATCGTTCTGGTGAAACCCCAAAGCCAGCCAAGACGTACGATTGCCCCCACCGCGAAATAAGCAGGCGTGTTGGCGTCCACCCTGCTCCCTCTCCGAGAGGCAAAGTACGCGTAGGAGATTAGAGCGTGCGCCGCCACATCGTGACGATATGGCGACGCACGCTCATTGCGCCTTCTTGCTGGTAATGCCAAAAACACAATAGTTCTCCCGAGAGGCCCGCCACCAGCAGTAAGTGGTAGATATAATTAGCTTGCCTTTTGAAGGTTAAAAGAAGTGCTTCTTCGTGGCTCAGTAGTCAACGCCTTGCACTTGCACCTCAGAGGTCCCATGTTCGATAACGCGTGCCAGAATCTTTTTCTAAATTATTTTTCTATCTTGTGTTTTTTATATATAGATACGGGTAAATATATGGTGAATGATAGTGACGCCAAAGGACAATGACATCGACGCCGGCGGCATAATCCAGCCGCAAGTGTCCATATATTTGCTATCACAAGAAATATTATCATGTTGTGGGTGACGTCCAATTGAGAAAGATTCAAATAAAATAAATAATGAAAAATGGCTGGTTCGAGTGAAGTTCGCACCCAGGCCGTTTGTATGGAAAGCAGGTGTTCTACCACGCGTCCGTGCGTCTACTGCAAAGTGCAGTTAAAATAAATTCTTCGGCTTTGAAATGCAGTGAAAATAACGTTCATGCTTTATAAACACAGGCGTCCTGCACACAATCTTAATAATACAACATGTATTTTCGCAGTACTTTTGCGTGGTACAAGCGTTCACTGCCATCACACTTCAGAACATATGATTAACGACATCGTTGTTTAAAGCCCGCCATTCATTACAACAAGAAGAAAGAAAATACTTTAATAAATTATCTGGTGCACTACTACACGCGCCGTAACGCGTGTGCTCTTTGTAATGGGTGGATGACAAACCTCCCCTCGTGGGGAATAGCCATCCACCCATTACAAAAAGCACACAAGTTGATTGATTTGTGGGGTTTAACGTCCCAAAACCACCATTTGATTATGAGAGACGCCGTAGTGGAGGGCTCCGAAAATTTTGACCACCTGGGGTTCTTTAACGTGCACCCAAATCTCAGTACACGGGCCTACAACATTTCCGCCTCCATCGGAAATGCAGCAGCCGAAGCCGGGAATCGAACCCGCGACCTGCGGGTCAGCAGCCGAGTACCTTAGCCACTAGGCCACCGCGGCGGGGCGAAAGACACACAAGTTACTGCACGTAATCCTTGAAGACCTCGTAGTGGGTGCATGGCATGTTCGAACGCATTTCATGCACATAATTTTTAGTGGTTTAAAAACATGCTAACCATTACACAGAATGCATATATATGCAGTCTCTTTATTCACACAAGCCACTTTCACCTTTATCAATTACATTGTAGTAGTCCAAAATGTAAACTTCTTGAGTAACATATTAAGATAAAAAGTAGGCGCTATTTAGTGGAAGTACACACTTCAGAAGGGATATCGCTATCACGTACAACTCTTCGAAGTGAAGCTTAAGGACCCCACAATTCTTTTTTGTCGTATTCGACAAAAAAGAATTGTGGGGTTCTTAAGCATTACATTTCATTTAAAAATGTATTTTTGTGAAGCGTGAAATAATTTTGGAGTCATTAAAATGATTCTTAGAAAAGCAGCGCAGAAGTTTTAATGACAGTGCGAGTCGAAAAATTAGGAGGCAATTTTTATAGGAAGGCTTGCTGCGGGATAGTTGGCTCACAATTCCTAAAAGCATTGCGCGACATTGGCGGGTAACGCATAAAGACAACCGCATATGACAGCACAAGCAAACAGTTGTAGTTTGCTCGAATTTTTTTTTGTGTGTGTGTGTGTCAAGTCTGAGTCGAACTGGACTCTTGAATTCCGTGCTGCGTGTGCACAACCTCCTCAGCGACCACTTTTTGCTTGTAGTCGGCGCTGAGGGGGTCGTGCCCACAAAGCATAGAATGCAGTTTTCTTAATCAGATGAGCCGATTAGAGGCTGCTGGCTTTCCTCGATCGGTTATTACGGCCATAGCTGAATCGCTTCTGTAAAAGCTTAAACAAGGAACACAGGAAGTGATGACTACTACCCAGCCCTCAACGGTTGCGTCACAAGTATTACCGTATATCCATAAGTTCTCGCACAATTTCAAGAAAGTCACGAGCAAGCATGGTGTACAGATGGTGTTCTCAGCACCCGAGAAAAGTGGCAAATTGTACCAACGTATTTGCGATAGGAATAAGCGCAGCTGCCAGAAGTAGCATGAGAGGCCCTATGGAAAATGTTCCATGGCAGTCGTGTACTCGATACCCTCATGCTGCGGCAAAATGAAAATCGACCACACCAAAAGATGCATTCATGAGTGGTTAGGGAACACGCCAAAAATTAACAAAAAGAGATGACAAGCATGCGCACCTGGTTGCGCATGTCATTTTGTGTGGTTAATGTTACTACGTGCATGTGCCCCATGTGTATATTCAAGCCTTGGTGGCGTTAATAAATCAGTTCGAAGTGAGCGCTGAGCGTGTGAGATGCGTGTGGGTTTGTGCGCGTGAATGTGTCGTGGGTGTTCACTCATCAGTTTTTTTAAATGTTCTACCAACTATCCCAAGAACAAGTTCCTTTAATTGTTGGGTGTACTTGTTGGATCGACGTTTTCAACTGATGACATAATCTTTCGAAGTGTTGTGGTAACGTTATATAGTTTAACGTCCTGATGATGTCACAACTATTCTTGATAACGTCCCAAAAGTTCTATTGTGTGTTATTTGTTTTTGTCATTTTTCGCGCCGCTTGAAGTTAATCGCACAAATTTTAGTCGTATGTTGCGTCATCATAAAAGTGAATGGGATTATATAATTGTCACGCCATGAGGAAACCATGCTGAACTGGTATAACCGCTGCTGGAAGTATGGGTGCCACGTGTTATCAGTTCGTAGACAGACGCCGTCGCATCACAAAGGTATAGCATTCACAGTTTAGCCGTGTCATATCATAGGGCACGCGTTGGTTTTCCAAGGTGTATTTGATAACTATCCTACTATTTTACCTGTCACCTGGAAAACCTAGTTCGTTAACCAACAAGTTAGTAAACGTGCTGAACAGGACCAACGTACGTCGTAAGCTTCTCTCTACTTTAGCGAGCGTGTTGAGCGTCAGGGGCATAACCTGAACGCTAACACACGTGGTGACGTGGAGCCTGAAAATGTTTCTTATAAGCAGGTCCAGACATAGTTCATAATAGGGCGTACGTTGGCAACAATAAATATCACGTCATGGTATGGACAGCTATAATTAGACTTATTCTGAGCGCTCAAGTTGCTAAGTCCTTTGAAAGTATCACTCGGTCATGTACAGCCAAGACAGAGTTCATCAGCTTCATTTAATGTAGGGACAAAGCTTGTTGTACTTCATAATAAAACTTTTGCGCGCACAACGCTAAGACGCAAACTCGAGTTGTTCCTCCAGTTCATGCAGTCCTTTGTTTAATTATTACAATGTTCTGTATGTTTATCCCAATGAGACAACAAGAGAGATAGTAGAAGCGTCGCATATCTCTATATTTGAAGGCATGTGCGTCGGTCACCGATTCGTAGCTGTGAGTGACAACGAAATTGACATGTGCGACAAAATATGCTAGTACAACGTTTTTGTAGAAGCTTTTGTCATTTTTATTTGAAGGCCTATACCATGTGATTCTCCTCATTCGCAGTGATCGTTAGGAGCTGTAGCGACTCTGTATTTTCTTGTTTTTTTTATTGAATAAAGTTCCGTCGACAGTCTGCGCTGGTCCTTGTGTACCTTTCACTTGTGTCTTCGTGCTGCGTGCGCAAAATTTTCATATGCAGTGAAACCAGCTAGCCTGCTTCTTCTTATTGTTACTGCACTTCATTAAAGTATTTTTTCTTACTGATTTTTCTTTACGTATAGCTATCATGGCCGGGACCTGAGGTGGATGATCTCAACGTGGGAAACTGGGAGCTCATGGACAGCTCTCACGACGAGGTGGAAACTACAAAGGAAGCCGACTTCCTCCTGCAGGTATGAAAGAGACATTTGCTGCAGCTTCTGTTTCCAGGTTTTTCCTAAAGTTGGCTGGTTCTTTTCGGCCTTCCGCCTATTTTTTCCGTATAAATGTGAAATAAACATTGCGATCTTTTGAATCATGTATCTACCCATGTTTTAAGTTACGGAACACATTGCCTAATACTTACTTACTGAAGTTGGATATCAAATATGCGCAATATTTGTTTTTTATTCATAATGTTCACGGATATAAACGAAGCCACGAGATCAAGAGGGGTGGGCGTAGAGAAGGGGCTTAAATTGTCGCCGGTGGCTGAATCGTTTGACAGACAGCCAACAGATAGACAGAGACCGAAATTTATGTTTTTAAATATCCAAAAAAAAAAGACTATCGTTTTCAAAAATCAGTGCTAAAAATGGTCAGGCACTGCGTGCATCCTCCATATGGAACAAAATTTCGTGTCTTCACAAACAGATATCAAGACTACCATTCACTTGTGATGACGATTATGATACTGATTGCAATACGTCATAATTCATTAGCCCTATTTAAGTATATTAAGACTCCAATTAAACTCCGAGTGGCAGCTTCTGTCATTACAGTAAAAGGGTCAATCCAGAGCGCTGCTGCTTTTGAAAAATATTACTGGAAATATGCTATGATACTCTTATTGTAAACAAGACTGACGGTACCGCAGCACCTGTAAAGGTATAATTTATGGTAAGTTGTGCTGAAGTGTTATCACAAGCTGTGTCGAGCCATGTTTTGCTGCCCTGAAGTTATAAATACCTGTATTTTTTTTCAATAGTTCATGGTATACTGATATAAAAAAAGCTTAGCACTGTACAAGGACCGAAAGCTGGAAAAGTTGGTGACAGCACTTGAACAAATTTCAACTCAGCGCACGACTACGTGGACACAAAAGAACGGACAAACCACTGTGCCGACTCGCCACTGAATCGTTATTGGAAAACATGAACGAAAAAAAAGAACACTTCCAAATTTACACCCACGTGACCTGCCGTTCTTTTGTTTTAGTGTGGTCAAGTGGGTGCAAACGTAGAAGTGTTCCTTTTTTTTTCGTTCGTCTTATCCAATAAAAAAGTCCGTTGTGAGTCAGCTTCTCTTGCGTCTACGTAGTCATGCGCTGAGTTAAAATATATTCAAGTGTAGCCATTGTTCAGGCAAGATGGGAGCTCGAAGATGAAAAATTTGTGAACGCGGCTTGTCGCTGAGTCGGATGCTTCGACAAGTGTACTTGTATTCTTCAAGGCTGCAACCATAGCAGGATTTATTAAAACTGGACCTCATGTCGAAACGTCGGATTCTGAGGCAATCCATATTCACTAACTTTTTTTCCCTAGCCCTCGCGTTATTTTCGGGCGAATGTTTCCAGAAGACCAAAAGGAGAGGAGGTGGGGTGACCTATCGCGACTACTTCGACTATAGTTGTTTTTCTTTTTATATACTGTAAAATTTATAGCATCAACGCCACCAACATTATACTTCTGGCCCGGAAGCTATTCACATAGTTAAGGGTCAATCTGGCCCTGTAGCAGGGCTGCGTAAGCTAAGTAACATGTAGTCTACAAAAATACATGCACAAAAGCTACCAGCAACCTCAAGGTATTGTGAAATCTTCAATAAATGAAGACTTGAAAATTTTTCTGACTTCATATACTCTTTGCAAAGACATGCAAAAGCAATGAAGCTTCTAATAAATTGATATTTTACCACTTAACTAGCTACTGCCATGTTTTAGGACAATGGTGCATCAAAGTGCTTTTTGCACAAGCGATAAGTAGCAAATAGTTGAAGAAATGCAAATGTACCAGATTATTCGCTTAAATATATATTTCATTGATACAAGCGTAGAACACAAACCTAAAAGTACGTTCCCCAATTATTACCTTGTCTGAACAAGCTAAGTCGATGAAAGGCGCATAACAACCACAGCACAATTCCGTTTTGAAAACCGTAACTGCACATAACCTTTGAAGCGTACTCTCTGTGCTGGAACACATGCATGGTCAACCTCAACGCCAAGGTACAGTTTGCTGTTCGGGTTTCTCTGTAAGTGTGCTGTCTCCGCGCTGGTGTGAATGTATTATTGTATAGTAAACTAGTCCTAATAACGGTAAGGTACGTAGACACCATAAATGAGTCAGGTGGTATCTATGGCCACACGACGATGCTTTTCGTCGAAATATTGACCAACAGGATCTGAGAAAACTTGACAGTCGACAAATTTTTCCAACTGCTTACCGATTTTCTTCCAGGTGACACGTGAAGCGGCCCTTACAGCAATCGAACGTCAGCTACCTCGCCTCCTGCTGAGGGCTTTGAAGCCCCGAACCCCGACGATACTGTAGTAATACAGCCGAAGTTTGGGCGTAACGAGCCCTGCATGATGCTACATACATGACTGGATCACATTCAGGATGAATTGTCACTTCGTTGACTTTGCGCAGCGCACTTACACATTAGTGAGTAAGTGTCCTCTACTCTGCATACAACACCATTTCAGTGCACTTGATCCATGTAATAAGGCAGTTTTATCCATGTAATAAGGCAATAAGATGTTTTTTGACCGGTAGTGAATACCGGAAGCGCAGATTGTTTTCTTATTACGTCTATTGACAGAAACTCTAACGTTACTTCTTGAGGAATACCTTTTTTGTGCATTTAAACATGATTGAGTCGTGCATGACCAAAATAAACAGTTGTAGAGTAACAAGGAGTATCCAGAGAACGAGGAATACCAAAAAAGCGACTGCCGAGAAGTCTGCAAAAGTATTCATTTTTTCGAAAGTCTAAATTTAGCGAAGGCATTCCTCACATGCAGTGAGAGCTGATCAAATATGATTTTGCCGTCTCTGCTGAACAAGGTGGCGATGCTTCCAAACATGCGTTCGAAATAAATGCAGAGAGATATCTGCTCACAAGAAAAGCCCTGACGAACCAAGATCGTTCGTCTTTTTCATTTGATGTTTGCGATGATTGCCAACTCATGCTACCGTGTATCTTGCTCTGTTAATGAGGACAATGAAATCTAGATCCATTCACGTCACAAAATGGTGGCGCGTTTTCTCGAGTGGCAGTGGTTCGAAACTGAATCTCTACTATTTGCATGCGCTGTTACTCTATTTGAAAATTTTTTTTTCTCATATTTATCATCATTGCTTAGTGTACTTGAATACATGCATGAATTTTACTGGGACAAACGTTTCCGCAGCTACATGCTCCGTTCTGGTTTGCTTCTCTGGGTCAGTGGCCAAGAGGTGCCCCACCCGTTCTCCCCACCCCCAAAAAAGAAAATTCTGGCTACGCCCTGCTCTGTGCTTATATACCACGCTACTTCATGTACTGTGCCTTGTTTCCCGATGACGTACAGCAAGTAAATGCACCACAAGACTCAGCTGGGATTGCTGTTTGATATCCCTCAGCGAAACACTATTCTCTTTCTCTGCACAGGGTATTCTACTGCATAAGTAATAAAATTTTTGAACATACATCTACCAGAAAGAAATCTACATTTATTATTTCTTTTTGAGCAGATGGTAGTGGTGCTCATTCATAGCCATGAGCCCGTTTTAGTAACCTCCATCAAGGGTTCTTCGCAAATGAACTTCGTGGAGAATACTGTCTGTGAATATCATAAAGGCTTGCAAGAAATCAATGCATTTGCTTAGCATTTTATTGTGATGTTTGCGTGTTGGTGTCAACTCGTGCTATGCAATCAAACACACCAATACATGTGGTGTTTTAGGCTCTCTGACAAGGCTGAATGTCCGAAGCAACAAAACCCAAGAACGCTTCATAAAGTATTTTTGTGGGAAGAAAAAGTTTCCAGACACGGCGTGAAGCCATCTTTGTACAAAGCGCCCTCTGCTCTGATACCAGCTTTACACGAACGGGAGTAAGCATAGATGTCTTGCAAACCTATTTTCCTTCAGTACATTTGAAAGGCGAAAATCCATACAAGTGTCGTCAAATCATGCTAAGGGCCTCATGCCTGCTATTATATACAACTTTTCTGACAGCAAGAGCAACCATGGCGGTTAAGCTAGGTTAGAACACAAGGGCGTGTCAGACACCACATACCGTTGCCACTGCTCTGTCAAGAAGCCGGCATTGCACATGCTTTATTCGAAGAGCGCATTTCTCACGCATCTGCTACCATCATCCGACGTAATGCGACGTGTGGAGATTGTTGGGTTGGTAACATGATGTATCACCACTTTTCTTGAAATGGCATGCATAAAGGGCCTCAGAGCTGCGCACTAAACGAATACAAAACATTGTTAATTGCGGTTTTTTTCATGATTTCTAACAATATCTAAATATGCACCATTCCTAGCTACTCTCTACATGTGCATCACCATTGAGATTAGGATGCTGTACAACTGGCATGGAGGTGCTATTTATAATAAGCCATATAATTTTACGTGACATGGTTTTCTTCAAAGTGAGAAACCATTAACGTACCACGAATATTAACGGACTTGTAGGGAACATGCACAGTTGCCACTAAATGGCTGAGTTTGTGTGTAGAAGGTTACTACTTGCAAGTGAGATTTCTACAGGTGTATGAAGCCTCTTACCTCAGAGCTGTGGCTGTTCGGTTCGTATTTTCGCACCATATTGTGAGGCTATTACGCTGTGTATGAAATTATATTTCCTGTATTCTTGCTGTTTAACCAATACAACGTTTCTTGTAGTACATTGTATAGTACTTTGTCTTCTATTCAACTCATCACCTTAATATTTCAGAAATGTGCATAATCAATGCAGTAATGCCTGAATATTTACGAAATGACAATCTTGCACTCTCCGTTGATTTTCATGAGCCAATAAAGTCTGATGATTTCGTACTCCCCTGTCTTCTTTTTTCGAGCATCCACTTATAATAAAGTGCATTTTACCCAACAGTAAAACACTGAAAAATAAAAATTTGCACATCAGAATACTTTTGAGAGCTGAGATTCGGTTTAAATTTGATTGATTGAATCAGCCCTGCGATACGTTTTTCCCAAGGACAATGAAAGGGTCATGTCTATATACGACATGGTATTGCCTGCAAATTCAAATCCATTGACTTCCTCTGATTTACAACGTCCTGAAATGACCATGCGAGGTTTGCTTATTGTTAGAACCCTTAGCGTCGGCGTGCTTTGGCCATGTCTCAAAATTTAGAGGAATCTTTTCATAAAGATACTCGCACTTACCCAAAGGTTGGCTGCAGTGATAATCCTTGTTTAGCCATTTCTCAATTTTAGAACTTTTCATGCGTACATCTCGTAGTTTAATATCAATTCTCATTACGATGTCCCATCCACGAATAGTTTGTATAAATGCTTCGTCCACAAAGGTAAGTGTGTTGAAGCAGTACACACAAGCGCTGGAGGCACCTATAAACTAAATACTTGTATATTGCCTCAGTAAAACTGGCATGCTCACCACGACAGCAGGTGCGCCTTCTCTCCACCTCCCTAGTAGGTCCGTGTAAGAAACTACGTGGTGTGCCTCGACGTATCTGTTGTCACTCCTTTTGAAGAAGGAGTGACAGCGGATACGTCGAGGCACACGAAAACAACGGTCGGGAAAGCAGCCTGGTTTATTTTTGGTTCCAGCCGTTTGAAAGCCATAAAGCATGAAATCTTTCTTTTGCATCTTTTACGATTAGCAGCTGTGGGGTTCTTCGTTGCAGCTTAGCTGCTGACGACAGATGTTTATTTTTCAAAAAAATAACATTCACTTGTCAGGCACTCCAGCATAAGTTAACGCCTGTACTGAAGTTCCAGAATCAGTTTTTGTAGAATAGCCACAAAATTTGGCTTGGCCGCAACACTGACCCGAAAGATCTCCTGCAGACACAATGTCTATTCAGCAACGTTCCGTACAGGCTTCTTCAAGAGAACATCATTATATCTATGGAAACAATCTATACCGGTGGAGCCCTGTTGGGAAAGTCGTAGTGGTGCCATGATGTTCTTCACAACTTGTTCGCATGTCTTGACAGTCCAGAGTCGATTATCGTGAGCAATAATTCCGGCAATTGCGGGATTACTTCGGTCGTGATGAGTTCATTCATAATCTGCAATCAATCATTCAAACTCTTAACGCAGCCAGCAACAGCCATAGTTATTTTGGTCTGGCACAAGAAAGAAAAGATACGAGTACTGATCAACACAATTAATATAGTCTATACAGAAAACAAACCAAAGTAGATAAAACAAAACAATGTAAACAAAAATTCAGGCCAACAGGGCGAATATACACTAACATAATGCGAAAATCTACAAATACTGAATCAAATGGCACACAACAATGCACAAGGTAGGTTGAAGTGCTAACGAGAAAAAGTTATCAACAATGTGCGGTAGCATGATAAAACACCCCAAAGCTTTGAGTAAAACAAGGATGGATAGCTATGAAAAACAAGTACTTAAAAAAAACTAACAATTGTTGAGCTCACATATACTGGCTCATGAAATATACTTAACCCTTCCAACTCGCTCAAACTCAGATTCACCAAATGTTTTTTTTTAACCGAGCTAACTCTGACTGAGATTGACAAAACTTTTTCCCAGCCGGACTCACTTAGACTCACCCCCGTATTCACAAACTATCCTCGAGTCGACTTTCCCCCTTCACTTGACAGAGTTGAGCACTGCACCGCCACTCGGTGGAAAATGGCGCTGCGCTGTTCAAGAATCCCAGCAGATTATCGCTGATACGCAGTGACTTGTCGTGACTAGAGACGGCGCTCCCATCGGCTTTCTCAAGTGAAGGTGGAGCGTTAAGTGAAGGGACGTTCTAGAATACGGGGATCAGACTCATCAAAATATTACACCCTTGGAACCACTAAGACTCCGGTGCATGGCTCTATCTAGTGTCCAGTCCACGAGTCTTGTTGAGTTTATGTACTCATATGACTGTGGGCAGTTGAGCATAGAGGCAGTCATCCATAAGAAACGGTTTAATTGTCTGATGAAGAACTCCAAAAACACTACCGCCGAGAAGTTACGGGCAGAATACGGCACTGGGTAGAGGCTTGAAAAAAAATAACAGTGCGATTTCATGGGCAGTGAACTGATGGCGATGATGGAAGTACGACTGGGTTAGAATCTCGTCAATTCCAATAAATGGATGCTTATAAAGCTTGTGCAGAAACTAAGGCCCTAGTAGGAACATTCAATCACTATTACATTAGATTTACTTTTATCATTTAGGTCAAAGGCATTTTGTCCCTTGTAGTTGTTAAGTTTTGTACACACGTCATTTATGCTATTTTAGATATCAGATATTAGTGCCATGAACTCGAGAAAACTTGGTGTTCTCCGTTAGACGGGAGACAATTTTAAGGAGGCTGATTAGGACGTCATAGCCTCCTAAAATGACCTACAAGGCATTGTAACGCCAAGCGACTTATTACTTTGAGTGTATGGTAGAGAACATGTCCACCGCGCAACGCGACAACGAGAATGATGATTTCAAAAACTGAAAGCAGCAATTTTTCTTTAAAAGTACCCTGTGAATATCTGCAGACATGTACCGCAAATATATCTAATGGTTTGCAAAGGAAATGGTGACTAAGCATCGAAGCTTGTGCGTGTTGGTTAAGTATTAAAAGGAACACACTGCAAAAAGAAGATGATCACCAGAAATGGCGTTGTTGTCCCTATCTTTTTTTAAGCTATGTTCCTCCCAAAATTGTGAATGAGGCGAATGCTTACGCGGTAATGTTAGCGCTGCATAACGATTTCATTTTAAAGTACAAAGTTATTTGTGTTTCATTCCAATGGCAACGTAATACTGGAGGTGATAAAGGACTCTTAATTTGAAGTTTCTTCCATTCTCTTTGTTTATGCTCAGAAATGCTTAAAACAGATATATACTTTACAAGCAGCAAACGGCTCATCGTAGGAATAATGGAGGCCTACAGAGCAAGAAAAGACCGGCATCCTAAGCCACCTTCACTGTTGCTACAGAAAAAAAAAATTGTTCTCTCGGGAATTTGATCGTTCTAGAAGAGGTGTTTTTTTTTTTTTTGCTTTCTTGCGTGCTTTTCTTGAACGTTTGTGGTGACACGCATGCGTCGTTTACTCTTCTGTGTTTATAGGTTATCTTCTTTGCTTAAACCGTTTCAGTTATGAGCAAGAGCTTTTTTCCATTTGTCTTCCTATTTCCATCTGGCTACCATTCATTGAATTAATTTTGTACGCTGAATTCAAACCTACTAGCCCTGTTGGGAACTCTTTTCCATTGCCTGTATTTACAGCAAGTTAAAACTGTCCCCAAGAATGATTACATATAGGTAGCCATTATGCAAGACCCTCCAGTAATGTAAAAAAATCTCAGCCTTCCAATTCAGTTCAACCATTTCTGCTACGCCATGCTACGTTGAGTTTGTACTGATTTCAAGTTAGCGTGCTTTATTGGTATTCACGAGTCATCACTACTCTAACTAGTACCACATGGAATAATTGGCTAACGCGATAAGCAAGTTTTGTGGGTCACATTGCGAAAGCTTGGTTTAGCAGCATTCTAGAGATCACTTCTAGCGGTCGCTGCAATGTCGTTCACAAACCTGTCTCATCTGGGTGGTCTCTTCAGGCATTTCATCTGTTGCCTTTTCGCACAAAACTCCGCAGCTGGACAAGGTAGCGTGGTCCACACGAGGTCCAGGCCACGAGATCTGCGCAAAGTACGCGACACACAGAAAACTCTGAAGGTGGAAGTCAGTCGTGCTAGAGCGACATCGCCGTGAAGGCGTTAGCGCAGGGTTGTACCTCCAACCCAGCATAAATGTTTTGGCCACTTAGACGCTTTCTGTCCGAGGAATTCAGAAATTCGTGGGTATTTCTTCTGGGCTTTCCGCTAGATGCAGGAAACACTACTCATTTTTTTGTAATTCTTAAGAATCGAATTTCAAGGAAGGCCATGATTGCGTGACGGCGTAGTTACACAAGTGGTAACCAATGTCGTGTAGTGGTGGTTAGTGGCGGTTTACTTTTGGCATCACTGGGCAAAACTTGCTGCTTCTTTGCTAAGTTTTCACTAGTGTCAGGTAACTTCACGTTACCTTGACTAATGTTGGTTGTCCGCTGTTAAAGCAAATAACACCAGCTTCATTCTATTTCATTTTCCTGATTGAGCACCACTTAGGGAGCGCAAGATGAAAATTAGAACCAGAAAAGGTGAATAAAATATATCTGTCTCGTAATATCTTGAAGTCAGCACGCTCTCTTGTGTACACAGGCAATGCTATAATGCGGGTTGCGGCTTTTAATTAACAACATTGTTTAGAGGGGCCCTGCGACACTTTTTGCGTGTGTCGTTATCATCACCTCTTCCAGAACTGTAGAACGCACTTATATAACGGCTCAAGTAGCAAATACCACAGAGAATACTGTTATATTTTCGTTGCGATGAAGAAAACACTTTCCTTTCAGAGTAAAACAACACACAAGTGCTATATTTGTGGCCAAAGTGAAGTTTCACCACGTGGGAGTGACGACATTAGCCAGACGTTTTGATGTTCATTATGCGAAAAAATATAACATACATATGGTTCCCACAAGGTCACACTATTTTGCGCTGAACATTGCTGAAATACCGTTTTATATTTCCTCATATATAAATGAAATTCAATTTCTATATATCAAATGTTGACGATTACTGCAAACCAACGCCAGGTGCGCAGCACAATGAACACAATAATGGGACACTTCCGGTATGTTTATCAAAGGCCCGTCACTAATACATTGAAAACCAATACAAAACGTTTCATTTGCTCGTCTTTTGAACTTTGAACTAATAAAGTTTTGAACTTTGAATACTAATAACTTTCGTTCTTGTGCATTAATTCTTATTATTACTTTTTGCGCTTATCTCAGTACGCAACGCTCTACACTCACTCCAGTCCTGAAGTACGCAGTAGAAAAATGTTGCGAGGTCACTTGAAATACGGATAATCAATAATATTTGAGGTTATCCTCATTATCCAATGCCAATCTATAGCAGCCAGCCATACCCAAAACTATGCAGGCTCGTCTGCAGATACTACTGGGATACAATATCACTTCACTGAAACAAGCTATAAGAAAATGAAATGGCGGACAAAATAAAAATGGATGGAATCAAATTATAACAAAATAAATATAGCGTGTATAAAATAAAATCTATAAAAACATGAACGAAAGTTGTTATACATGACAATAACAGTCATCAAGATAACTTTCCTGCGACCTCAAATATAAAAAATGGACGTAACAACAGCATTCGCAAAGAACAAAACCAATCATCAAATATGCACCACTGCAAGCGAATACACCGACAAGGTTATCCACCTTGTGTGCAGCTGCTTTGAGCTGTACAGGTGGTGCCTCTAACAGCGAATGATGTAACTAATACGCGCGGCTCATGGGAGCATTGCGCACAGCACCTGCTACTAGCCGTTGTTTTTTTGCAATTTATTTTTGATTCAGATTTTTTATTGACACTGCGGGCGATGCTCCACTAGACAGCTAGGACGTTTGTTAAGTTGATTGTTATATTTTACTTGCTTGAAAATGTCAGGCCCTTTTTTTATGGCCACATGCCCGTGATGCGATTCATGTGCTTCTAACGTGTATCAATTAAGTTGTTTGCATGACCTGTTAACACAAAAAAAAATAAAATATGTTTCAACCTAAAAAGGAATTTGTGTTTCATTGAATTTATTTATTTATTTATTTGAATTCAGTTCACGGAAAACACGAAGAAAGAGGGAACAGGGAGGGAACAGGGAGAGAACAGGCTGACAACTGCCATCTATAGGGTCACAAAGCTTGCCTGCTCCTTCGGGAAGGGGAGGCAGAAAGGAAATGGGGGAAGAAAGAAGGAGAGAGAAGAGAAAAGTTTTTTAAAAAGAAGGGAAAACACGTACACGCAAGAACAATTAAATAGTCGCATGGAAAACGTCTATAAAGGTAATGATCTGACACTCCACTGCAGCACGAAGGGGCGGGGCTTTCAACTGTTCATACTGTTTTAGTGAAAGTCGTCGAGAACTAAGACGAGCGCCTCCAAAAGCTGTTCTGCGCTTAGTGCTACTGGTGTCTGGCAACCGGCAATCAGTGATCTAATGACATTGATCAGCATCCTAAGTGAATTTATGAGCTGGGCATCACCTTCGACAGAGTCCGTTTTGTTTGCAATCTTAGACGGGGCCTAAGTATAGAAGCTGGTTCCGACGCTTTGCGAGAAGCGATCTTTTCAGAGACGGCCTCGGACATTTTCTGTGGAAGCGCCGGCCACGATGTTGCCGAGAGGGAGAAGTTCCGCTTCTGCTCTTCGCTCTGAGGTACATTTTAGTATTATACCTCGAAAGAGTAGGTACATCAGTTTTGCCTTTTACAGCGGGTAGATGCACACTGCTGTTGAGAGCCTTCTCTCCCAATGCTTTATCTTCGGCTCTTTTTTTTTTCAGAATCTTCAAGTTTTAGGGGCGAAGCTCCTTAGGGCGTGGGCTGTGCGTCCCCTGTAGCCTGTATGTAGCCACCTCTAGTTTAGTTCTTGCAGTGTTCACTAGATGGCGGTACCGTCCCCTGTATGTAGCCACCTCTAGTTTAGTTCTTGCAGTGTTCACTAGATGGCGGTACCGTCTCCTGTATGTAGCCACCTCTCGTTTAGTTCTGGTAGTGTTTACTAGATGGTGGTACTTGTAGCTGATGATGAAAAGATGCAAGATGTTATAAACTAGAAAGCGGTACTTGTAGTTGATGAAAGACGCGAGATCTTATAAAATAGGAATGATGTCACATATGGCGCGTGTCATTGGTTGAAGGCAATCGTTCGATTTAGTGCGGCGACGTACGCTAGGGGGAGCGTTGTAATAAAATCCGTTCGCTGTTGGCGCGCGCTCGGAGTCGCCGGATGGATAAGGCTGCACAGCGGAGAGAGCGCAAGGCGGCAGCAGCGCGCGCTCGCAGACAGAATCCCGATGTTCGAGCGCGCATACAGGAACCGCTCTCCCTTCATTTCACAGACCATAAAGCCGTCATAATGAAGGGACATCGCAAGCCATCCATCGTCTAAGAACAAATAAAAGTTGATTTGTGTATATACACACACAGCGTTTCTCACGTCTTTACATGATGATCGACTGGGCGAATTACACGGAAGATTCACAGTTTACCGATGAATCCCTCCGGAGCTTCGCCCATTCATCATCATTCACCCCGTGAATATGCCGTAATTTTTTTTCTTCAGTGTGGGATATTCTTTGTCCGTTGTCAAGTGCTCGCCGTTACAGTTATAGGGCACAGAGATGTCGAGCTGTCACAAAATTTGGCGTTGTGCTTTCTGCCATATTTGGCACAGACCATGTCCCAGCTTCAGTCATTTACGACACTGTAAGGACCTTGGTACGAAGGGTCGAACTGGGTATCGCACTAAACCAGCCTTTATGGGACTAAAAAACTTTTCGCATTCGAAAACAATCTTTACACACTTTGACGATCGTAGTCCGCAGACGCTGATGATTTTGCATGGAGGCGTGCAAACAGTAAGGCTCTTCAAAACGTTCTCTTGAAGTTCTAAGTCGACGTCAGATATAACACAAGCTGGTACATTCGTGCCCTGGGGTAAAAAAGCCCGCGTGTTGACACCACAGAGATGCGATAGACCAAGTAGGGTTTGCACCGTCTTCTGATCTGTTGTGTCAAGAGATATGATATTCTTCCGCGGGTTTACACGAACCTCTTGAACAAGACCAGGGGCCAAGTTGAAGAAAAAGTCATGTAGCTTCTGCTTGGAGATAGCATTGAGGCTTACCGCCACGTCAACAGGCACGTAGGCTGCAGTCCTGATCTTGATGTTGTATATGACAGGGTCCTCACTTGAGGACAATGTCGAAGACTTCCGTCTTGGACGACGATGCTTAGCAGGTATGAATGCTTCTGAGTTATGCGATGTAGCATTAGACTCAGAATCGGGACTTCCCGATGCCACTGAAAAGCTGAGGCGCTTTTTTGCGGCGGGAGGTCGGTCCCTGCTGAGACGCTTCCACTACCATGTCTTCCATAGCAAGCTTCACTGGCAAGGCATCCCAGCAAAGCAGAAGTCTTAAGCACCACTAGAGAAGGCGCTGGCTGTTGCTGATGCACATGTAAGCAGAAACTCCATGAAAAAGTACAACAATGCGCATAACGGTTGTATGCCTGCTTAAAAAACGCAGAAAATATACATTTTTAACATCGTCCAGCACATAACTATAAATAAATATGCCAGAAAAACAGAAAACTAACCTCTATAGCTTTGTAACAGGCATCCCACATTCTCATAATAATCAGCGAAAGTACTAAAGCAAATGACCAATGAGCATTGACACAGTTCTTTTCTTTATTTGATAGACCGTTTAAAATTTTGAGAAACCTCAAATTCCAATACAGCCACATATTTTTGCAATTTTAACCACTTTGATTACTGAAGCCAAAATTAATCCTCTATCAAACGCATTTCAAATTAGGCGCGATGTTACTGAGCTTCATATAGGAAATGCACACACATGTATAATGACATCGTATCTTCGGTTTTCCTTTGGTGCGTGAAAGTCGCCATGACATGTAGACAATTCTTCTGTGAATCTCATATATTTTGTTTCAGATTGTTTATATGCTGCACTCACCCGAAATTTTCAATACATCGAATTGTATTATGTCAGTAAATAAATATGCGTCACTGCTTTAACACAGGTGGCTACTTTTGGCTACTCTTACTACTTCTCGCTGATGTTGGATACTTCTTCGCTGCATTTAAAAACATATTTTTTTGGCAATTTCTACCCCTGACACATGTAATCCTGCCTTTAAAGTAGAATAGCGTTCCAAAAAGTGCTGTTGAACTTCACGCGGACTCTTCTTTGAAGTTCCGCAAGCATTGCGTTTATTCGGAGTTTGTAGCCACTACCACCTATATAGGACACCATGTCACCGAACTCGCGAAGGAGGTACTGACTTCCGCGTAAGTTTTACCATTGGTTTCGAAACTATATGTTTTTCCTGTGGTCACTCAGACATATCCCCCGCCCACTTATTCGTCATGTCTCTGACGTCGTGGCTACATCTCTTCTACGTGACTTATCGCAAGACGCGTTGATACAAAACAATGCCTACTTAACTCACCTTTACCGCAATTTTGACGCCTCTGGATAGAAAGATGCCTTCGCTGACTGCGGGCGATTCGGCAACGCCGACGAAAATGGATTCGATTTCCATTTGCACCGAGCAGCGCTCAATACGCATGCGGCGGACTTCCGGCATAAACAGACTCGCCGACAGGAGCCTGGACTCGTTGCGCTCGTGGGTTGAGTTGGGCTCTACACGGAACCCCCACTGACCGGGTGCGGATAAGCGTCGCCTCAAACGGTGGCTGGCCAAGCGAACTTGTCGCTTCAGGTCTTGGTTGCACGCATCACCCTCTGAGAAGTCGGTGTGTTTCTTCGCTTTCGCGGCGAAGAACGACCCATCTGCGGAATGAGAAAAAAGTAATGGCTTTTAACACGTTTTGCTTTTACGAAAGCAGGGAAGTTTGGGAAAGTGTCTTTTTTCATTTTACACCCTTAATGAGAATCAACACACAAACAAGCGAACGAAGGTATACAGAATGTTAATTTTAGTGTTTTCGCTGTATGTTAGTAGTTGTAGTATCAATGGTAAGAAATCGAAGTTTAGGGAAGGCAGCTAGCCACGGGCCGGGATACCTGCAATCCACGAAAAACATGAGTGAAAAACTAATAACTTGAGCTACGGTAGCACATACGTATATGTAATCTGTAGATCTAGCTGACGAGAAGAACACTTCAGCAGTACCAGAATTGGTAAGGCCTCGGGCTCGTTGTTGGTAAGCTCAGTTGGTAGAGCATCGGGTTCGGTTCCTGGTGGTGGCATGTTGTCCTTTAGTTAACTTTATTTTCATCGCCATTTTATCGCAATTAGTGCCAAGCAGTTAAAGACAATACCATTGAAGTCTTCTATACCTTCATTGGCTTCATTACCTGCTAGTTTTAGTAAAGCTTGTTCGGTTTGTGCAGTTTAGCATCCCCAATGAGTCAAGCCACGAGGAATTCCGTAGTGAAGAGCTGCTTATAATGCCAGCCGTGTAAGGTTCTTGAGTCTGCATTCACCTCGCACGGCATGCGAGCCTCAAGGACTGACTCCAGCTTTCACCAAAGTGAGAGCATGGTGGCCGGGATTGATCCCGACTCTTTCATCGCAGTAGTAAAGCACCGTAATCAGCAAGCCACTGAGGATGATAACCGGACCTTTCAACCGACATTTCATAAAACTAGTGGGTAATTTCTTTTCAGACTTTTCGCAGCGTTTTGATGTTGCGTAGTACTTCCCGTTTTGTACATTTCTTCATTTCTAATATTTGTAACTTTTTGTTTGTCATTGATGATTGCTATGTGCAGTTTCACGTGTCAAAACCACCATATGGTTGTGAGACGCTGTAGTGGAAGGCTCCGAAAATTTCAACTACCTGGGTTTCTTTAACGTGTGCCTAAATATGAACACACGGACCTACAGCATTTTCGCCTCCATCGAGAATGCAGCGGCCACAGCCGGGATTTGATCCAGTGACCTACGGGTCAGCAACCGAGTACCTTAGCCACTAAAACACCATTGCGGACTTTTTCGTTCTTCAACTGCAATCATCCTATTTATTAATGTTTAAATTGCTTCTGCTACTTTATTTTTTTTTTTCGACATAGGATCATCCTTTTTTTTTTCCAGTTTGGGCGAAGAAAGGTGCCATACAAAACGCATGTTTATAAGCTTGGCGCAAAATGAAAACATTAAATCTTTCGAACATGTTCGTTTCCTGAAAAAAATGTGAAATTTAGTCAGGCCCACCTCCACTACGTGCTCATTAGGGTGGTACCTTGATTGCCTAGCTAGATTTTTCATAGATGTTCTTTTTTGTACAGAAGTCAGTTATCGTGTGAGCGATAAGGTGAATTAGTTTATTCTATTATTTTTTTAACTCTTTGAACAATTGTTGTTTTATTACTCTCACTTTAGCTTATTGTCATTGTACATGTCGTTCCAGCTGTTCCATATTGCAAAGATGAAATTATTTGACAGTGGTGTCAATTATATTCAAAAACAAATGACAGTGTGAACTAAGGTAAACTAGTTTGAAGTCATTTGCATACTTTACCCATATATTCTGATTTTATAACAAGAATATCTGGAGTGAATGTTTATTAGGGAAATCAGGAGTATATATAATCAGATGGCAGAAAGTTTCACTAACGTTGGTTATCCAGGGAACACTGCATTGCCATCAGAATAGTTATAAAATCATTATTTAACATGAAACAACTAGGTTAAAGAAGGCTTTGTGTACTTGTAAAAAGAAATTATTACATAAGCTCCAAAGCAGAGCCTTAATATATTCAGCGATGCCAGATATGTATTGGAACACCATATTTTTTTAGGATTCTGAACCGGCTGAGTTATGCGCAAGAAACAAAGCGCATTATACCAATACAAAATAGAGTGGCCAGTGGTACGTTCTAAGACTAGGGAACATAAAGGGGCTGGCAGAAAATTTGGAAATCATCAAGTTAACGACCGCATAAAACGAACGCCTCACAAAAAGTAATAAACAGGTGGGACATGATGCAGAAACTCGATACATTCGCTGCGAAATTCAACAGCACACGAAAGAGAGCGTGCCACAATGCACGCGGGATAACTTGAAAGTATCTCCATTGCCTAAGGATGTGCACCCTGAGCGCCACAGGGCGCGACGGGTGCATATCCTTAGGCAATAGAGTTTAGGCCGGCTGCAAAGCAAAAAGAAGCTTTGCCTCCCTCTGGGTTTATGTTTAATTGCGAAGCATTTTTTTGCGAACTTCGGCGACTTTGAGCGTATCTATCTATCTATCTATCTATCTATCTATCTATCTATCTATCTATCTATCTATCTATCTATCTATCTATCTATCTATCTATCTATCAATTTATCTATCTAGCCGCCTACGATTTTAAGTTCTCCTGGCTGTTTGGATAATGGTAGCGATACCAAACTTGGTATCGCATAACATGACTGTATAACCAGCATATTTTGCTATTATACTATAAAAATAATCACATGTATGTCATGAATGTCAAGATTTACATTTCATGGTCTTGTTCCTCTTGCGGTGGTCTCGTTGACATGACATGTTGCAAAACTGGTATGGTATGACATGATTGCATGGCAAACACAAGCGACAGACCCTAACGTGAAAAGCAGGACATGCATGTCATGTAAGTCATGATTCATGACTACACGCCACGCTCATGATGCGCTCGAAGCCGTCTCGCTAGCTTCACATATACCAAATTCGGCTTTACGTGATGTGAATGGATGACGAAGGTATATAACTGGTGCAAACATGATAATCATGAAATGCACGTCATGGGACAGTATGACTGCAAGCCACACTCATGATGCCCTCGCAGCCGTTTCGCTAGCTTCATATACACCTAATTTATTATTACGGAACCTGAATGGACGACAAAAGGATGTGACAAGTGCAAGCACGATAATTATGTGATACGTGTCCTGTAAAAACATGACTACATGCTACGCTCATGATGCACTCGCGGCCGTCTCGCTGGCTTCACAAGTACCAAATTCAGTATTACGTGACACGAAAGGATGACATGCAAATAACATATCCAAACATGATAATCATGACGTGCTAGTCATGAATGAATGAATGAAACCATGTTTATTCCACTTTGTTCGCGCCGAAGGCGCTGCGGTGGACAGTCAGGGCACTATAGCAGGGGGGGGGGGGTAGAGCTGCCTCCGTTTTATTACCGGACGTCATGGAGGCAGCTAAGTGGGGGCCGCTTGAATGGCTTGAATCTTGTGGCTGTCGCGGAGCCGGTCGCCAACCGGTGGCGCGGCCGGGTCCTGGAGGAACATGATGAGTGCTCGCCAGAACTCGATGGCGCGATCAGGGGGCGAAGGCTCCGGGCAGGCCCATGTCCGGAGAGAAGAAGGCCAGGGTCCCCGTTTTATGGTGGCCAGGGCACGGAGCCTAGGCGGGTTGTACACAGGGCACTCCCAGCACAAGTGGTTGAGATCAGCCCGGCAGTTGCACGTGGAGCAGAGACCTGTCACGGGTGGTGGCGTGTCACCCCTGTGGAAACGGTTCAGCAAGAAAGGGGTAAGGAGTGTTCCTGCCTGAATTCTCCGAAGCAGGACAGACTCTCTCCGTGTGAATACCTTCGAAGGAAGCAATGGTATCGAGAGTGGATTACCCACTGCTGTGAGGTAGGCGGCGCGACGTTGTTTGGTAATGTGCTTATCTGCTATCGGATCTGCTAGCTCGGGTGGGGTAGCCAGAAAAGTGGAAGGAGTATCGGAAGCTCTGGCTAGCGCGGTGAGGAGATGAGCGCGCGCTAATCTGTGAGCCTTCTCGTTTCCGGGGATACCGCAATGCCCGGGGACCCAGTGGATGGTAACGTCATGACCACATTCGCGGAGCAGGCGCGTCTGGTGTCGGATCTTCTGGAGTACAGGATCTGTGTAAAGAACATTAGCGCATGCCCGATGGGCAGCCTGGGAGTCAGTGTACACACGATGGTGAACAGGGTCAGTTTGAGGTGACATTTCGAGGGCCCACTCCAAATAATCTAAGATGCCCACTAGCTCTGCTCGAGTGCTATACATCGCATCTGCTGAAGCATGATAACGTCGGCTCTGATTTCTGTTTGTCTGGTCGTACCACGCAGTGGCATAACAAGTGTTACTGGTACCGTCTGCAGGAAGTGCAGCGTCAGTGTATACGACGCGTTCAGTCATGGGGAGTGAACTCGTGGCCCTAGCATGTCTCTTGGCGTAGTTAAGGCGCCGTGCTCGCTGATTAGGGTCCATATTCAACGGAAGTGGCTTGCCGTCGGTGAGTACCGTGATTTCCCAAGGCGGCGTTTTGTTAGGCAGCATGGGCAGTGTGTTGATGTCATACCCGAGAAGCATAAGCGTGTATCGCCCGGCATTTGTTGCGCGAAGCCTCGTTTCCTGTGTGTGGATGTGCATGTCGATGAGCTCGGTCAGATTATTGAGCTTGCTGCAGCTCTTGAGCGCATCCAGGCGTGTGTACCTTGGTAGTCCGGTAACCATGCGTTTGGCCTCGTTAAGCAGCCGGTCGAGTTTGATTATCTGCGTACGGTTGACCGGATGATACGGCAGTCCATACATGATACGTGAGACGAGAAAAGCTTGAACAAACTGCCGCATTTCGCGTTCGTTTACTCCACGAGTGCGATTAGAGATTCTGCGTAAAGCATGAAGGATTTGTTTGCTAGTCTTCGTAACGCGTTGGAACCAAGTGCTCGCTGTGCAATTCTCGTCTAAGTGCATTCCTAATATTCGGATAGTGGATTTCCTCATTATAGGTTGATTGCCAATGTGAAGTTTAAAACACTTCTTTTCTTCCTGCTTGGCAAACGTGGTTCGGCCACCATGAATGACGACAAACTCTGTTTTGTCTGGAGCGGTGTGTAAACCTGCTTCCATTGCGTAGTCGTGAATAATGTTGAGGGCTCGTTGTAAGACATCCTCCTGCTCACCGACGGATCCTTGATGCGTCCACACGGTTACATCATCTGCATACACCGCGTGTTTCAGGCCCGGTACGTTCGCAAGGCGTCTTGGTAGCTGGTACATGGCTATGTTAAAGAGGGTGGGTGAAATCACCGAGCCCTGGGGAACACCTACGTGGTTGGTTCGTACGGTACTGGCGTCTTGGCCGATTTCGACTTGGTAGCTTCGCCCTTCGAGGAAGCCCGCTATGAAGTTATACATTTTCCCTTTAATCCCAAGGGCACGTGCTTTCGTCATGATGGTACTGTGTGGTACGCCATCGAATGCTTTGCGTATGTCCACTGCTACAACAGCCCGTGGGTGCACCGAGTTAGAGTCGAGGACGTCTTCTTTTAGGCGAAGGAGTACATCTTGAGTTGATAGGCCCGCGCGGAATCCGTACATTGTAGGGGCCAAAAGGTCGCGATCTTCAAGGTACCACATCAAGCGTGTGTTAACCATGCTCTCCATGACTTTGCAGACACACGAGGTTAAAGAGATCGGGCGGAGGTTGGATAAGGTATGGGGTGGTTTACCAGGCTTCGGTATGGGCTTGACTACCGAAAACTTCCATGTGGAGGGCAGTATTCCGGTATCCCAGACTGTATTAAACTCTTTGAGGAGAGCGTGTTTGTACTCAAGAGGCATATTGCGTAAATGAGCAACGCATACTCCATCGGCTCCTGGAGCACTACGTGTGTTAGCATGTTGCAAGGCATACTCCAGCTCGAGCATGGTGAAAGGGCTATTAAATGGCTCAGTGTCTTCAGAGCTTGCATCCTTCCGGTACGTATTGGCTGTGGGGCGAGATGTCTGCGGGAAAAACACTTCAGCAGCTTGTTCGGCGAGCTCCTGTGTGCTGATGCCCTCCCGGAGGGCCACACGAGCCGCGCCATTGTAGGTCTTGCGTTGGCCGAGGAGAGAGCGCAGGATGGTCCAGACCTTTGACGTGTGGGTCTGCCCATTCATGGTTTCACAAATTGCCATCCAGCGGTCTGACGCTAACGTGGTCGTATATGTCTCAATAGAACGCTGTATTTTGCGCAACCGTGCTTTGTGATGCGCAGCGTGGCGAGACCGCCTGTACTGGGCCAGAATACGTAGCCTTCTATTCCACAGAGTGAGAAGATGCCTATCAGGTTCTGGGTGGTCAAAAGGAACCCGTAGGTTCTTGGTGGCTTGCCGTTTCGCTGCGCATAGCTGAGAAAGCAGATGGTCAATATTCTTGGCTGGAGGCTGTTGCTGTAGTAAATCGCGATATTTGTCCCAGTGTGTGATGTGGCTTAGCCGTGTGCTGGCGCGTGACTTCGTCTTCGTAATGGCGTCACCTGTGCGAAATCGTATAAGTATGGGGAAGTGGTCGCTTCCCATGCAATCATCCAGCACCTCCCACTGAAATAGCTGTGGGCGGGTGCTCCAGGTAAGGTCTGGGGATGTGTCTGCTTGGTGAACTGTCTGTCCCAGCCTCGTGTGTGTTTGGGGCGTATTGAGAAGCGTCAGCCCGTACGCCGAGGCATCCTGCATGATGCGCCTGCCACGCGGGCTGCATTTGTTGTATCCCCAGGCGACATGCTGAGAGTTGAAGTCTCCGCACAACAATATGACATCTTGTGGATAAATCTTCCTGAAGTGCGGTATGAAGCTGAGATCAACCGGCGCCTTATTGGCTTTGTTCCTGGTGCTTTCAGGAACCACGTAAACGCAGAAGACAAGAATTGTACGCTGAGGTGAGACTTCCAGCCGGCAACCGACAACACTAAGAGTAGTGCTGCACCACGGTTGCGTATCTAGCTGCACGTGCGTAGTTCCTCGTCGCACGTATAATGCTGTCTTCGTGGATGAATCTTGTTCTTCAGTCGGGGCGTAGCCATCATAGCCCATTATTTTCAGCACAGGGCCGTTGACTTCTTGAAGGGCAATGACCAATGGACTGGTATCGTCTGTCTTGCTGGAGAGCCAAGTGGTCATTTCAGCCCTCTTGCGACGAAGCGAACGGCAATTCCACTGCAGGACAGTTGTCCATGGCGATGATTTTGATAAGCTAGCCATGGTAAGGCTTTGTTGCATGAGGAGCGATAGAGTTTGACGGTACCAGAGGTGTACGCATCACAAGTGCTCCTGCGGTTGTCGTCGAAGTTGTGCCAAGAGGGAGCATGCCGGAAAGCATGATGCGCTCCATGGTGGTCTGGACGCATTTTTCAATGGCCCGAGTGATAAGCTGTTCAACTCTTTCATGAATGGATTTCTCTATTTGAGCCATACGGTGTTCTAGTCGCCGCTCGAGTTCTTGGAAAGTCGTTGGGGCGGGAGGACGTGAATGGTCACTGGTAAGCGGAAGCCCCGTTGACTGAGCTACGCCCCTTCGAGGATGCTTCGTCCCTCCACCCGAGGCGGGCTGCGGCGCGCAGGACCCCAGTGTTGAGTTTGATGGATGTGGTATACCATTACTAGAAGCAGTTAGCGGCACGTTCGCTGGTCGAACTACGTCCGCGAAGGTGGTGCCCCCGGCGCCTTCTGACTGTGCAGCAGGTGGTGCTGGCGGCCCGGTGTAAAAACCCTGGCGTGTTGGTTTGAGCATGGGTCTTTGTAGGCCTTGTGTCGCGGAAGGGCGGCGCTGTTGCTCCTGCGTATTCACTCGCTTGCGTTGCCTTTTGGCAGCCGGCTTGCGTTTTTGTTCAATTTTCTTCTTTACTTCTCGTCTTTTTGGACAGTTCGTGGCTGTGGCCAGGTGAGACCCACCACAGCTGCGGCACTTTTGTTCTGTGTTCGGGCATTGCGTACCCTCTTCGTGTTGCCGCAGACCGCATGTCGAGCATCTAGCTGCCGAAATATTGGGGCATTGCTCCTTGCGATGCCCTATCTTGTGGCATATGTCACAAACGGTCACTCGTGCACGATACGGAAAAACACGGATCGTAAATGACCGCAGGCCAACCTTATAGGGTAAGCTGTTACCTTCAAATGTGACCATGGCAGTGCCTTTGTCACCAAGTGGGCGTGCCTGCAGGATTTTGCACTTGCGGCAATGTAATGAGTTCATTAGTTCCTCAGAGGTCATGTCTCCAGCATTGCGAATGATGCCTCTGATTTGATCGCGATTAACCGCTTCATATGCTTGAAAAGGTACTTCCTTTCCTCCGATTGGCAGAGACGCTATCGCGAGAAGGGCGTTGCACACCTCCGGTTCAGCCGCGTCGACTGCGAGCTGGTTGCTATAGCCTAAATAGCGAACCCGGAACTCTGGAAGTGGGTCTTCCTCAGGGATGTTGAGATGAGCCGAAATGCGGCGAGTTATTACTCTATCTAGTCGTATGAATTGCTCATCCATGATGCGGCATGGTTGCTTAGGCCGAAGAATGACGGTGTGCTGATAAGCGCGCGGGGCACCTGAGCTCGGCGTCACCGCGACCGCCGCATGGTTCTGCTGCTTTCGGCGATAGCTGACTGGTATCCAACCATCCTCTTCGTTTTGGTAACTAGCGGAAGCAAGGAGCGTGTGACGTGCACTTCTCATGTGGGAGTGATCCCTGGGTATGCTAGTGTGCTGTCGTTCGGGCGTCGGTATGAGCGAGCCTCGCGCACGTTTCTCTCCATTCGGTGCGGTAGAAATTATGCGAGCTTGATGAAAAGTATTTTCAGACTTGCCTTCAATGCTGTTCTGTTCCTCGAGCTCCCGGAGTGGGGCGAATGGGTTGGTGTCCGGCAGGAGCAGCACCCGTGAAGGCATGGTATCGGCAGCCGAATTGTTCGTTGAAGTCGGCGATGTCACCGAGGCAGTCAGGTTGTCTGAAGTCTGTAGGTCCATATCCTCAGGCAGCGGCACGTCGGCTGGGAGCACGCAGGACTCTGGAGAGGCCATGAAAGCTCGAAACCCGGCGGGTGATACTAGCGGCAATGGCCGCCGGCAGCTAGCCGGGCGGCGGTGCCGCCGACGAGCTCAGAAGGCAGCCTCCCAGTATCAGCTGCAGCCGGTAGATAACGAGCGAGCAAGCAGCTAGCGCAGCAACAGCTGCGGCGATGGCTTGGCAGCGAAGCGCCGGCCAAGTGTCGATATCGTCGGAGCGCGCTCGAAACACGTCCGTTCACATCGGACGCTCCCGAAGCAATCCCCGTGCTAGTCATCTAAAACATGACTACATGCTGCACTCATGATGCGCTCGGGGCCGTTTCACTAGATTCATATATGCCAATTTTGGCATTACGTCACGTGAATAGATGACGAAGGTATGTGACTGGTGCAAACATATTATTATTATGAGATGCGTGTCACGTAAGAGCATGACTACACGCCACACTCAACGCGCCAATACACTTAGACGTGACCCGGTGCGCGTGTGCTCCAGCGTCCATTTCATCGCGACATGCCAGCAATGCCACGCCAAATGCCGATCTGCCTGGCTTATACTCGCAGGCACGCGCCGTACAGCGTTGCTTTGACGCATGCGCGTTTGAGCACGGCCGGTGTCCCTTCGTCACGAAGCTAGGCAGACGTGGTGCATTCTGGGTAACGTGGTTGGTGCGAAATGCAACATGTCACTTTTCGCACCGGTTGCCGCCAGGCTGCGCCGACCGACGCTGATCGGGTCTGGCGTGTGTCTATAAAGTGTCCACGTTCACGCTTTGCTAGCGTAGCGTTGCTGCGTCCAGCGTGCGCTCGTCAACGTTGCGTCGCAGTATATTGGGCCCTTCATGATGGTCTCCCTGCCGTTTCGCTAGCTTCACATATTCCAAGTTTGGTATTACGGGACATGAATGTACGACGAAGGTATGCGACTGGTGCAAACATGATAATCATGAGGAGCATGTCATGTAACAACACGACCACATGCCATACTCATGATGCGCTCGCGGTCGTTTTTCTAGCTTTACAAATACGAAATCGGTATTGCATGACGTCAATAGACGGTGAAGCTAAATGACACGTCCTAACATGATAATTATGATATGCGTGTCATGTAAAACATGACTACATGCTATGCTGATAGCACGCTCGTGGCCGTTTACCTAGCTCCACATAAACCTAATTTGGTATCAGGTGGCGGGAATAGATGATCAAGGCAAATGACGTGCCGAAATATAATAATTATGCCTCGAAAGTTATGTACAACTTAATTTACCTCCGCCTCGTAACGTTGTTCTGATTTTAAACTGAGATATAAACCTTCCTCATTCGTGCTTCGCATATCATCGATTCCCACTGTACGAGGGATCTGCCAATTTTTTATTGCTATTGTTGTCTTTTTTAATGCAAAACAATTCTTAGCGAACATCAGCAAACTTGAGCGTGTCTATCAATCTATTTAGCAACCTATAGGGCTTTTAGCTCTCCTGGTCGTTTAGATATTTGTATCGTTACCAAACTTGGTATGGCATAACATGACTGTATGAAGAGCATATTGGGCTAGTCATAACAAGAAAATCATGACATGTATGTCATGAATGGCATGCTTTACAACTTATGGTCCTGCAGCTCTTGAGGTGGTTTCGTTCACATGCAACGTTGCAAAACTGGTATGGCATGACATGATTGCCTGGCAAAGAGAAGCGGCAGACCCTAACACGAAAATCATTACATCCGTGTCATGTAACAACATGACTGCATGCTACGCTTATGACGCGCTCGCGAACGTTTTGTTAGCGTTACATATATCAAATTTGCTATTACAATACGTCAACGTATGACGAAGGTATGTGACTGGTGCGAACATGATAACCATGATATCCGTGTGATGTAACAACACTACTACATGCCACGCTCATGATGCGCTGGCTGCCGTTTCGCTAGCTTTACATATACCAAACTCGGTAGTGTGCGACGCGAACACACGACAGAGATAAATGACACATCAAAACATGATAATCATGACATGCGAGTCTTGTAACAACATGACTACATGCAACACTCATGATGTGCTCGCGGCTGTTTCGCTAGCTTCACATATGCAAAAGTTGGTACTATGTGACGTCAATGAATGACGAAGGTATGTGACCGGTGCAAATATGATAACTATGAGATGCGTGTCATGTGAAAACTTCACTACATGACACAGTCAAGGCACCAATAATACACTTCGACTTCACGTGGTGCGCGTGCTCGCCGGCGTTCATTTAGTCACGTCACGCCGGCGTAGCCACGCCAGGCGGCGGTCCTGCCATATACTCGTAGGCGTGCTTCGCGCTGCGTTGCTTGGACGCATGCGCGTTTCAGGGCATCCGGCGTTCTACCGTCACGAAAAGAGGGAGACACAGTGTTGTCTGTGGTGTACGCTTCGGCGTGAACTGCACCAAGTTGCATTTCGCGCCTGTTGCCGTCGAACAGCGCCGACGGACGCTGGTCGCTCCTGGCGTCAGACTATAGAGTGCTCGCGCTTTGGTAACGTAGCGTCGCTGTGCCCACCATGTGCGTGCGTCAACGCTACATAGGAGTATATTGGGCCCTTCATGATGCGCTCGCGGCCGTTTTTCTTGCTCCACATATACCAAATATGGTGTTACGTGACATCAATGGATGATGAAATATATGACTGGTGCAAACATGATAATCCTGACACGCGTGTTATGTAAGAACATGACAACAAACCACGCTCATGGCGTCCTCTCAGCCGTTTCGCTAGCTCCGCATATACTAAAGTTGGTGTCACGTCACGTGAACAGACGGCGAAGGTAAACGACACATCCAAACATGATAATTATGACACGGAAGTCATGTACGGCATCCTTTACTTCCAACTCGTAACGTTGTGCTCCTTTTAATGTGACATATCAACATTTCTCATTCGTACTTCGCATATCATCGATTCCCACGGTACGTGGCATCTGCATTTTTTTTTTCATTGAGATAACAAGTACATGAACACAGTCGGCTGGATTTGGCTGGAGGCGGCCGCGTCATCCACCGCATATGTATACGTTTCAATATGTATGAAGACGCAAGAAAGAAAAAAAATTCAGAATGAGGACTCCGGCGCGATGGATCTAACGTGGGACCTCCGCGTCGTGAAAGCGAGGCGTTAACCACTGAGCCACCGAGGGGTACCTCCTTCAACGTTCAAACGGCAAGCTATTTATATACCACCATGGTCCTTCAGTAATTTTTACTGGTAACAAAACTTCGGGCCAAATTGGTATAGGGACAGAGCCTTCCACTAGGGTGGCCATTGCAGACGAAGGGGCTTTCATCGCAGAGGCTCAAAGGGCGTGCTGCGGGTGTGTGAAGAGGTTTATTTGGTGGAGACTTTGCGGACATATTTCTGTGGGGTTCTATGGGCAGGTCATCAATCACGTGCCGGCAGCGCACTCGCACCTGTTCGTAGCGACAAAAAATGTCTGTTAGGTTACGGCAGTTGTCTATTCCTTTAAATTGTGGAGATATCGGCGTGCAGCCACGTCCCGCACGCTGACAGCAAACACTACTTGATCAGGTCTTCAAGTAGCTTTTTAGATGCGGAGCATCTTATACTCGCGCCTTGTAGTGCGCCGTCCGCACCGCTTCTCGAACATTCGACAGCTGACGCGCGCGCATGCGCCGTCGCGCCGTCGCCCACTCTTCCACCATCTGTGCATCCCTTCCTCCTCTACACACCGCGCGCGCTTCACTCCTCCATCATCTGTGCACCCTTCCTCCTCTACACACCGCGTTCGACATCTACAATTCTCCTGATTCTTTAGTGGACGCGCATGTGGCGTCGCGCTTCGAGAACATTCAACAGCTGACAGTGCAGGCGCCGTCGTGCTGTATATACCGGGTGTTCAAAATTAAGCTTTATGATTTTTTTAAAATTAGGCGCTCGAAGGCACGTGAGAACCACTTGTGCAAATAAGTTAAGCGGCCAGGGGGACAGAAAGTTAGATGATAATTATCGCTGTCAGCAGCCCAATTAACTAAAATTTAATAATTAACTTTTTACTGGCTGCGGTAAGTTGGCATGTTTATATTGAAAAAATGTAGGCAGTGGTGTTTGTACACAGTTTCAGTTGGAAGATTTTTTCTAGCACGCCTGTGTTCCGAGATATCCGGCTCCAAAGTTTAATTGTCTTTCGCACGATTACGCATGCAAGAGGGTGAGGGTCCGCGCAAAGCTCCTCCCTAAAGTGACGCATCTGTTGCGTGTGGTGTTTAGTGTGTGAAGAGGGTGGAAGCGTAGGCATAGGTGATAGCAATTACCCTTGCCCTCTTCGGCCGTCGAAATCAAAAATCGAAGAACGCTTGCAACCAGTGTCGTAACACGCAACTGCAGAGCCTCTAACGATAGTGGCAGATACCATGCCGAGATAATGGTGCGAGCGGAGAATCTGGATGCCAGTGCGCGTGCGTAATAATCACTAGAGAAGCATGCGTGGTCGTTGCCTGGGCTACGCGAATAGCGTGACTGCTGATGTCCGAGTACTGTAACTTTTATTGAAACAAGAGCAACAACTCCACCAATAATAACTGAAACAGTTTTATCCTTGCTAACGCATATTTCCTGCTGCTACATAAGCATATTTCGGTCATGCACAAATCTCATCGAAACTCTTCACCTCTCAAGACGTCAATGCCCCAAAAAGTGTTCAAAATGCCTGCCTTCGGCAGCAACGCAAAGCATGAACCGCTGTCGCGTCGACTCGATGACTCGGCGCAGTACTTCTGCAGGAATACTCGCACAGGCAGATGTTATCCTGTCCTTCATGTCATTAACATCGCTGGGCTCTGTTACGTAAACTCGATCTTTAACGTAGCCCCAAAGGAAAAAGTCGAGCGGAGAAAGGTCAGGTGATCTTGGTGGCCAAAACATCGCTCCTGCGCGCCCAATCCACTGTTGTGGAAAACGTCTGTCCAACCAGTTCTTCGCCCTGGTAGAAAAATGTGGTGGTGCTCCATCGTGCTGAAACCATACTTGGCGCAGGTCATTCAGGGAAAGACTGCAGACAAGATCATCAATGACAACACCTAATATTTCTTCTGTGTACATCTTTCCGTTCAAGTTGTCCTCAAAAAAGTGAGGTCCGATGATCCTGTCCCCGAGTATGCCGCACCACACATTCACACTCCAGCGAACTTGATGCTTGTGCTGCCTCAGCCAGTGTGGGTTTTCTTGTGCCCAATAATGGGCGTTGTGAAGATTAACACTTCCATTTCGGCAAAACCGAGCTTCATCAGTCCAAATTATTCTGTGCAAAAAGTCATTTTCTTGATCAGTTTTGATGAGGCCCCAATTGCAGAAGTCAACTCGCCTTTCAAAGTCCGCCTCATTTAGGTCCTGATGAAGGTAAACGTGATATGGATGGAACTTGTGCTTTCTTAAAACATTTGTGACTGTTCCGATGCTGCGACCGCACTGATCGGCAATCTGTCGGATGCTGAGCTCTGGCATCGAGGTTACGCACGCGACAACGTCGATTTCAAAGTCTTCATCGACGATTGCCTTCCTGGTCCGTCTCGGAAGGTGGACAGAGCCTGTTGTGCAGAAGCGTCGAAACAGGTTTGTGAAAGTGGGCCTTGTTGGAAGGGGACGGTGTGGGTGGCGAGACGCGTAAAGCTCCATTGCTAACGAAGCGTTGCCATTCATTTCAGCCATTGCAAGCACCACGTCTACTTTTACTTTGGTAGAATACCTCACGCCAGAAGCAGCCATATTAGCTCGAAAGGACTCCACGTGGATTTCCTTGGTAGACCTTCAATGCAGAGACGCTGTGCTCTAACCGGAGGCACCCTAGTGCAGGACGGTCCTGCTAACGCGTTCACAAGAAGATGTCTCAGTGTGATCTAAAGTCACGAAAAAACGTCGCGAAAAATGGTCTCCTGTTATCGCGTTCATCAGGATCATGCGTAAGGCTCATGGCGCACCGCGCTGTCACATTTTGATTTCGCCGGCCGAAGAGGGCAAGGGTAATTGCTATCACCTATGCCTACGCTTCCACCCTCTTCACACACTAAACACCACACGCAACAGATGCGTCACTTTAGGGAGGAGCTTTGCGCGGACCCTCACCCTCTTGCATGCGTAATCGTGCGAAAGACAATTAAACTTTGGAGCCGGATATCTCGGAACACAGGCGTGCTAGAAAAAATCTTCCAACTGAAACTGTGTACAAACACCACTGCCTACATTTTTTCAATATAAACATGCCAACTTACCGCAGCCAGTAAAAAGTTAATTATTAAATTTTAGTTAATTGGGCTGCTGACAGCGATAATTATCATCTAACTTTCTGTCCCCCTGGCCGCTTAACTTATTTGCACAAGTGGTTCTCACGTGCCTTCGAGCGCCTAATTTTAAAAAAATCATAAAGCTTAATTTTGAACACCCGGTATACTCAAGGTCGGCGCTCGCTCGCTCAGTTGCCGCTCGTCGGTTGGTTTGTACGGCGCGTCGACGTCCAAGGTCGCGGTGAAATGAATTCCAACGAATCCACAAACACAATGATCGACGTCCCTTCGACCAGCGCCGCCCTTTCGCATACGTGTGTACGTGTTCACTCATTTAACACCCCCTCCTACAACCACGTTAACCAATTTAGCCATCGACCCAAGTAAGTCGCAATTTAACACCCCATTTCACAACCACGTTAACCAATTTACCCATCGACCCAAGTAAGTCGCACTTTAACACCCCGTTAACCAATTATATGGTCCGCATCCTCCTCAGTGTTCCCCCGAGGGAAGCTGCGGGCAATTTTTTTATTTAGCTCGAGGCTGTAGCTGACGTTAGCGCAAGAACTGCGACCAACATTGCCAATGCCGCACCGCGGTAGTCTAGTGGTTCAGGTACTCGGCTGCTGACCCGCAGGTCGCGGGATCGAATCCCGGCTGTGGCGGCTGCGTTTCCGGGTGCACGTTAAAGAATCCCAAGTGGTCGAAGTTTCCGGAGCCTGTCACTACAGCGTCTCTTATAATCTTATGGTGGTTCTGGGACGTTAAACCCCACATATCAATCAACATTGCCATTACTCACACGCACGTACGTATTGTCGGGGACGTTCATGCGGGCCCTCTGCGCATCATTTGCCCCACTAGAATCCTGCGAAGAGCTCCCGAGGCCGCTTCACCAGCTGCCTGTGTAGCAACTGCCGAGGTGTCATCTTTTTTTTTTTTTTTTTTTTTTGACAGGTAAGTCGGGAGACCTTCAAATATTCGCGAAATTGCGCTGGCCCTCAGCTTCGCTCTTCGGCGCGGAAAACTAACAATGGTACCTTCTATAACGCATTCGTCTTCACGAATAATGTCCTCGTTACAGAAATGTCTTTCATATACCCGAACGTTCGGTGAGCTGAACGAGAATGTGGCGGTTTATTCACGTGGTATCGACCGCTTCCACTGCTTACGGTTTTCGGTGTCACTGGGAAACACGAACAGACACCTTTTCAACAGTTCCTTTGTAGCCAGAGCAACAGTGCGGCACACAGCATGTCTTTGGCATCGTTCGTGAAGCTGCTGCTAACTTTCCGTCGCCTACGAAAACAGTCACAAACACAGGCAGCACCGAACACATGCGTAAAACGACACCAACAAAGCCAACACAGAACGACGTCGGTTCGGTCGCCTCGACGAGCGTCTTCGTTGCCGGAGCGAGCTTGCGGCGCACAGGATGTCTTCTGCATTCTTCGTCACGCAACCGATAACTATTCGTTACGTTTGAAAACGACAAGACGCGAACAAAGCACCGCGCACATGCGATAAAGCACGACGCACACAAGAACAACACACCTCGCCCGGCCGTATTCTAGCTGAGAGGCGCCGCAGTGGCCTCGACGAGTACCACGCGTGCCCCTTTTAACACTCGTGGCACCACCCCGCGGTCCACGTTTGCGACACCCAAAGTGACGGGGTAGTTTCGGGACCAGTAAAAAGTATTGAGGGACTATGATGCCACTTACCGCTGTTGGCGGGCTTCTCGGAGCTGGGGGAGGAGGGGAGAATTATCGTGTTTTCAGCATAATCAGCAAGATGGCGCATTGAGCGCGTTGTGGCTCCCATCTCTCCCGCGTACTTTGACCCGCGCAGAAAAGGGGTGTGGAGTGGACGATCTCTCTCGCGTCCTTAGCTCCCGGTAAGGAGGATCACGCGTCTTGGTTGTCGTTAGGCTTGCACAGGAACGATTCTGTTGTAGTTACGGGGTGCACAAAGGTAACTGCAATCGTTGCGCAGTCTCCGTTTGCGAAAACGGCGCGCTTTTCAGACACAGCGAAGTATCAATTGCGACGCTTATTCGCGTTCATCTGGAGCTGTGAGTACGTTTTGTGCGTCATTTGTGCGTGAGAAGTGTGGAGCACGTTTTGATCTGCTTGCCATTCTGCGCACGACCTTCCAATTTGTAGCTATCGCGTTCATTGCTTCGGCCTTGCGGCAAAGCTGTGACTTTTTTTCGCTCTCTTTTACCAATAATTAACGCCTTCGTATTTCTCAAGAATGAAATTCATCAAGGACCACGGTGTATCCATGATGTACACCATTATTAAGCCAAAAGGTAATAAAGTAAACGAAAGTACCGAGAATATTGTGTATTGTGGTGAAAGCACTGTTATTTAGGTGTGAAAAAACAAAAGTAGACGACAAGGTAACTTGCCGCGGGCAAGTACCGAACCCTAAAACTTTAGATAACACTTACGGTACTCCCATAAAGGCCGCTGTAGCGCAATCGGTACATGCAGAGCATCGTACGCGTTATTCGAGGGTTGCATGTACAAGGCAGTGACCACATCCCACTTAAAACAACACATATTTCTCCGTATTTTTTTTTTTGGTTCACTGTGTGCTTCATTTTGTTTTTGTTGTAGTAACTAAAGAGCACGAGTAGTGGATATTCGAAAGTTTGAAAGAAAAGACGCTCTCAAAGTACGTGATTAGAAGACCGTGCGTTTCACCTGATGCCACCCGCTTTTGTATTCTGCCGTTAGCGTGGTGGACAAAGGATGGCGCATGTCGTAATTGCCTGAGGCAGCGTACTGCGGTGCAAGTGGTCGTAGGTTCGCATCTTCAGTGCCACGCTTCAAAAAAGTTCCTTTCAATTACCTCTACTTGTCACTGTTACAAACATATGCATAAATATACGTATACGGGACATAAGAGTTGCGGAAAAACTAAGCTGAAAGCGTCCTTATAATTCTAGCAGTAATAATATCTCGATTCAAAACAACTTATCTAATGTGTCCATTCTATGACAGTTTCTTTCTAATGTCATATTTCTTTCTTTGTTCGTTGTAGTAGCTTTTTGTTGTTGCAAGCAACTGGTGGAGAGCAAATCTGCGTGTCATTAATAGCGCAACCGATGAAAAATTCATGGAAGAAATATATAACTTTCACAAGAGGTATTGACATCAATGCGAATAGCGAGGTTTCAAGCACTTAAATCAAGCCTAATTATTTCGTATTCCATTTCTTTAGCACAGCATTCCCACAAAAAGTCATTTTTGGTCATGGTTCATGAGCTCATCTCAAAAACATTGTCAGTGGAAAGCAACGCACCCAGGTAATTTACATTGCGCTTTTATTTGTGTGAGAAAAAATTCAATATATATCCAAATTTTCAAACACTATGAATGCATGTTGTTAACAGACTTGTTTAACCTATTCACTAAAGAGCAAATTTTTCAACTCTCGCACTACGTTCAAAGCACCTATACATAGTCAGGTTCCTAGTCATCAGCTGTTGGAGCAGCGAGCGTCGACCGGCGCCTTTGGTTACCACACAGGTGATGGCGAAAGAACACCGCTTGTAACCATCTGATGAGGACCAACTGGACATTACCGCGGCCATTAGATCCACATGAACCGAAGCCCCCAGTCAAATATGGCTGCCCCCTGGCCAGTGATGTAATTGTTCGATAAATTTCACTTGAAGCAAGGTAATATTGCACATTTTCGAACACCTTGCGTGAACAGTGCAGTTGCGTACATTACTGAAAACGCCTGATATGCTTCTTCACCGAGAAAACATGTCCGCACCACGCACAGGTTGCAGTCTATCTCGAATATATCAAGTGGCCATCCTTCGTTCTGTAGCCTGTATGTTCTGAACTAACACTGGCATTTGCCTTGATTCATATGTGCGGTTTAACGTCCCAAAACCACCATATGATTCTGAAAGACACCGTAGTGGGGGGCTACGGAAATTTCGACCACCTGGGGTTCTTTACGTGCACGCTTATCTCATAACACTGGCATTCACCTTAGATTTGTATCCCGTAGATTGCATAACTTTGTATTCGGGATTATTCGGGGCCACTTCTGAGATATATGCTCAAATTATCAATGTTGCGGCCTTCCTGAGTAGTCATGTACGCTGCCGGAATCTCGCCGAACGTAGATTATCTGCTGGCTTGAACTTTTTTTTTTCTCAATAGCTTAGGCGAGTTGTTGCCGTTGCTTTATCTATCATTTTATCAGGAACTTCGAATGTTAATGCAAGGCAAACAAAGCAAATATGAGATTATCTTGTTTAAATCAAACATGCCTTGGTACTCTTTGTAAACATATAATTGCTTTTTCGATGAACATAAAGTGCAAACAGATATGCAACAAGGTTTTAGCAATAGCCGCTTGACAATCACGCAGCTCGTTGAGATCATACATACATTCACTAGCACTACAAACAAGGGAAAACAAACAGATGCCATATTGATGAATTTTAGCAAAGCATTCGATAAGGTCTCTCATGTTAAACTTCTTCATGTGCTGCACGCTGTGTTAAAAAATGACAAAAATTGTGGAACCCTGAAACTTCGCCTTTAAATGTTGAACGCAATAGTGAAATCCGGCCCCTAGTGCGCCCTTCTACCGCTAAGTGCATACCTAATATTATGTTCTGTTACACACACACACACACACACACACACACGCGCGCGCGCAAGCAGTAGATCGTACCAGCGTGCGTGCGCGCGAATAGTACATACATGTTATTATGTAAAGCAAGAGGCGCATGGCCTCGAAGATACATGCCGCGCGCTCGCTATCTCAGAGGCCATAAGGAGTATCACAATGCCTCACAGATAGCAGCACATTATCTAGCGTGTGCTGTTTGCTTGATCAACGCCTCTGGAAAAGCATGATATGTTTTGCGCTAGATGGACATAGTTGTCCATTTTTAGAGCTCTTTGAAAGTTAGTGCGTGTTTTCAGCGGCGATGGCTGCACTATGCCGGCCTTTTTCGACGTAGTTTGAGGCCTCCCAAATGCGCTTAAAAGTCTCCGAATAGGCTCGTTTTCGTCGAGACACCTATCGAACTAAATGCGTTACAGCGGCCCTGAAACACGTTTTCAAGTAACCAAGGAATGAGTTCAGTAGGAGGACTTATTGCCTCACGAATTCAACGCCGCAAAAATTTCAAGAATCCGTCCATCACGAGTGGAGTTACAAACGTTTCTGGCCTGGTGCAATTGCATTTTCTTTTTCTCGTCCCGACGAAAGCGCTGGAAGCTATAAGCAGGGAGGGGTGGCCGGGAAACTGCATCATCCACACCTCGAGACCTTTAGCAATTTTTTTCTTCTTTTTTCTTCGAATGCGCAGCTTTTCAGTGTGATCGCGCTTGCACGCATAGGCAAGTAGCGGCTTCCCGCGGCGTTCTCTCTAACAAGCTTTTTCGCTCACGGGCAATTTTTCGTTCACAGCCAACGGGGACGACGCCGACAGCGTAATTTCTGTGACACGAGCTCTCTAACTCTATCGCGTTAAAATGATAGGATGGATTGCAGCCTACTTAACTGGCCACCGTCAGTTCGTTGATGTGGATGGAACAGTGTCAGATATAGTTCCTGTCAAGTCTGGCGTCCCACAGAGATTCGTTCAAAGACCAGTTTTCTTTTTCTTATATAAGAACGATATTGTCGGTAACTTATTAATAAAAGTCAGGCTTTACACGGGCGACTGCGTGCTACATAAGGAAATAACAGCTCAGGAAGACCAGGTTAGCTTAAACAGAGATTTTAATAAGGTAGTTCATTGGTGTGAGCAATGGCAAGTTTGCATTAAGAAAATAATGTGTACATGCGGGTGACATTAAAAAGAAACCACTAATTTATTGCATGGCAAGGACGACCTTTCCTTATCAGATGTCACACAATATAAATACTTAGGCCTCACATACCAAGTGATCCCTCGGGGTCAAAACACCTTGACAAAGTGCTAGGAAATTGCAGGAGTAAGTTGTTCTTCTAAAGGCGTGTATTAATATTGTCCACACCAGCAGTACGTTTGTTGGCATGTAAAACAATCGTCTGTCCTGTTTTAAAGTACGCCGTCATTTTATGGGATCCGTTCACTAAAACCAACACAGAAAAATTAGAAAGCTTACAGAAAAAAACCGTTAGATTCACCTACAATACGTATGTATGGCCGCACTTCAGTCACTAACCCCGTATCTCAAAGCGGCCTGCCTGCTATAAGTAATCGAAATCGTGTATGTCGTCTAACCGTCTTTGTTTTTTCAGTTGATAAAAGGTCAGTACAAGATAGGTACGTCACATTTTGCATATACGAAGGGTTACGCTATCAGGCGCACACACACTCACTAGCCGTTATTTCATTCAGTACAGGTGTCAACTGTTACAAGTACTCTTTCTTACCAATAATGATTGTCGGTTGTAAGAAACTGCCTGATAGAACTGTTACGCAAGATTCACTGTCACTGTTTGAGTCGCAACTTTAATAGTAATCAGTTCCCTTGTCTAGGTGAGATGTTATGGCCTTTTTTTTCTATGTTTACTTATGCCAAAGGGATTTTCTCCTCGCTTTGGGATTTGTTAGAATAACGTCGCTTGTCTCTTTTTTTATCTTTTTTTCGAAAGCGCATTATTATGTTGAGTTGACCTGTTATGTGCCACACTGCCAAGAACTTGAAGAAAAATCGCAATATCTATAAATAAAATAAATACATAAAAACAATATATTTTGTGGCAGTGAATACCAGCTTAATGCTCGTTCTCGCTACTTCACAAATAGATGTGGCGGCTGCCGTATAGGCAACAACTCCTTGCGTATCGTCGCCGTGCGTTCACTACGCTCTTCTCATGCTCTCCGTGATACAATATTCTGCTACATCATTGCATACGGTGCAATGCCAGACGACCTTAAAGCATCTAAACCATGGCCTGTAGGGCATGATGGGTGTCACTCACCGCCTTGGGAAGCAGCCGCTAGTGTCGCAACCAACAGGCACAGGGCGAAAGGGACAGATCGCATGCTGAAAGCCCAATCGTGTCAGTACTCTAAAAAGATTTCCTCGGTGTTTTTGGCTTGTTATATACACCTCAGATTAACATCGCGCTCACCGATATCACTGTTGGCTCTCCCAAAAAAATCTAGCTGATTTCTTCGAGGCCACCAAGGAAGTGCAAACTTCGTACTGTGATAAACTATTTCACTGTAAGCACATTTCTGCAGCAGAGAAGCAGATTCTCACAGACATCATACAGAAATGAATACTTCGGAGAACGTATTTGCCATTTAGCGTCCACTGATAGTATCCTCACGTGAAGTCTCGCACAAAAGGGCGATCCAATAGCCCTTGCTCAAGGAAAACGATACCACTATCAGATTGAGCTTTGGTCTATTTTAAAACGCATAGGAAATATATACACAAGTAGTTTATGCTATGCAATAAAAATTGAGTATAAATGTGTGGCTATTAACCTGTTAGGCTTGCATGAACTGAATTCAATCATGAACGGCATCCGAATGACTCGACAGTCATGGATGAAAATATTTGTAATTGAAAAGATGAAATTAAGTCATCCTACATAGAGCAGTTCCCTGTTGTAGAAAAGTTATATTCCATGTTGAGGCTGGCACACGAATTCTAGTCGAACCGCACATGTCGCAGATGTAGTATCATACGCGTATCAGTCAAGGGGGGGGGGGGGGGCAGGGACTTGCGAGCGCTCCCAATGAGAAAAGTTATGGCGGTGCTGAGCCCCCCTCCCCCCTCTTTCCACAGTGGTCCCTCTGGGCTGCACGCTGGGGAAGCCAACAGGTAAGGCGTAGTTTTCCATGGCAACAGTAATCACTCAATTTAGTTCTTTCTGGAGAATGAAATCGTTACGAGGTTATTTTACATGTTACAACATATTGAAATCTTGCCAACGTTACCGCTTTAATTATTTGCCTTGTAGGCTCTTATACATGTATTGTACCGGTGCAAATCGGTGCCGGCTCTGTGCCAGCGAGAAAAAAGACGGCGACGTTTGTGTTGCGCTCTTCTATATTTCTAATTTAATTTCACCTTTTTCTATAGTGTAAAAACCGTCTGCTAAGAAATTAACAGTATTTAGTCAGAACTACCCGGTTCTTGGCCAATCGCCTAGCGCGGGTGTGTGCCACAGTTTCTAGGCACTTCCTTCTTTCCTTCCTTCCTTCCTTCCTTCCTTCCTTGCTTTTTTCCTTTCTTCCTTCCTTCCTTCCGTCCATCCATCTTTCCTTCCTTCCTTCCATCCTTCCTTTCTTCCTTCCATCCTTCCTTTCTTCAATCCTTTCTTCCTTCCATCCTTCCTTCGTTCCATCCTTCCTTGCTTCCTTCCTTCCTTCCGCCCTTTTTTCCTTCCTTGCATCCTTCCTTCCTCTTATCCTTCCTTCCTTCCTTTTTCTTTTCATTCCTTCTTTCCTTCCTTCTTTCTTTCCTTCCTTCTTTATTTCCTTCTTTCCTTCCTTCCTTCCTTCCATCATTCCTTTCTTCCTTCCTTCCCTCCATTCTTCCTATCTTCCTTCCTTCTTTCCTTCCTTCCTTCCTTCCTTCCTTCCTTCCTTCCTTCCTTCCTTCCTACCTTTCTTCCTTCCTTTCTTCGGCCTTCTGTTTTCTGTGCTGCCGCTGTCTGGCTTGCCCTGGCGAGTTTGTTGCTGAAAATCCTCCGAGGAACACGCTTGGTACATTTGGTAAAGCACTGCTACGTCGTTCCCCTTTTCGTGCTGGAGCTTCGCAACCGGACTTTACCATCTGCCCCCAAATGGCCGAGGACGCCGCTTCTTCCCAAGGACCACTTACGGTCATGTGTGCTGGGACGTTTCGTCAGCATGACCCTCCAATGTTCAGCGTGTTAGCGGTCCCAACAAATGGGATGAACCTGCTAAGTTGACGTGCGCCAGCTTTTACGTGACTCGTGTGGTGAAGCTATGGTACTACAACCATGAACCGAACTCACCACCTGGTCGCCATTGAAGCAAATCATCGCTTCGTTCTTCGGTCGGCCTGGCTTTCGCAAGCTTCGCGCCAAACATCACCTCTATGGCAGAGATCAATTGAACGGCGAGACATTCACAAGTTATATTGAGGACGTTATCGATGTGTGTAAGCGCGTGAATGCATCTATGGTGGAGTCTTACTAAATAAGGCACATACTAAAAGGCATAGATGACGATGCATTTCATATGCTGGTAGCCAAGTGCCCTTAGACAGTAGCGCAAGTCATTAAGCTATGCCAAAGCTTTGATGAGCTGCGCAGAGAGCACTTTTCTGCCCATCGCGACGGAATTCCCACAGTGGAACTCCCATCTTTGAAAGTTAGGAGCGCTGGCGCTGAATATTCCACCTTGCTGCCACAAATTACGCAATACATCCGTGAGGAAAAAGCTCGTCAGTTCTCTGTTGGCCCATCAGTCACCGACAGGTCCACGGCACTGGAGCACTCGCTCCATCGTGTCATTGAGGCTCAAGTTGCTGAGGCGGTTCCACCTCCTGTAGTACCAACGCAGCTTGCGGTGCCTCTTACCTATGCTGAGGCCGTTACCCGTTTCTATGCTCGACAGACACCAAACACCATCCGCCCCAGACACCAAATTCTACTCGTCACCACGCTCTGTTCACCCAGTACGCCCTGTTCTCGTGCAACCCCTCTCACCTCCCGGACCACCTCACATCTCTTGGCACACTCCAGACAACAGGCCCATCTGCTACACCTATGGCATTCCTGCCCATGTTGTGTGTCACTGTCGTCGTCAGCGCAGTCTTTATGGCAACGATTACATCCCCAAACTCGACTACATGCCACAGCAGCCACGATACCCTGTTTCCGCCGACTCATCGGGCGCTTATTCGCGCCGTGCCAGTTCCCCCTCACGTCGATCTCCTCCTCCCCGGCGCCGCTCCATTTCTCCTATGCTCCGCTGTACCAACCCCACGCAAGAGGAAAACTAAAAGCCGCAGTTCCTGAGGCACAAAATGCGCCCTCGTCGAAAATTTCAATGCCTCATCAAACTAGATAGCGGTTATTATTGATAGTGTCGCGACGAACGCTCTTGTCAACACAGGAGTTGCCGTTTCTGTTTTGAGTGAACTTTTGTGCTGCAAACTGCAGAAAGTGACGATACCCGTTTCTGATCTTTCATTACGGACAGAGAGCTCGCCGCACATTAGGCCTGTAGTGGCGTGCACGGCACGTCTTTTTATAAATGACGCATTCTACGTTGTGGAATTTGTTGTTCTACCACATGCATCCCATGACGTGATCCTCGGTTGGGACTACCTTTCTACACATGATGCGGGCGTTGACTGCGCTGGAGCTCGATTCACTTTGTCCCCTTTCAGTACCACAGTCGTCGACGTCCCCATCCCATTGCCTAAATTGGTTGTTGCTGCTGACGCTATCATTTCTCTGTTCTCTGCCGGCCTGGTGTCCGTTTCCTCTGACTCTGTTTGTGATTTGACCACCCTGTTTACACCGTCTGAAGACTGCACGTCGATGGAACCTCATACTCCCGTTTGTCGTAATTATCCTTGTGAAGGATGCCGGTGAGGTCGACGCGTGCAATTCCTTGCCTTGCTCGGCAGCTGTTTCACGGCGAATGTGTTCGGAATTGAGACAGTTTTGACGCCATCCTCCCTTTGGATTCAACGTGCGATAAGACACCGTTGACGATAAATGTCGTCACTTCCGCCACGGCTACCACCTCCCCTGTCCAAGACATCCTCCTGCGTAGCATAAATAATGCGCTCACGCCAGTTTAGCGCACAAAGGTTGTTCAACTGCTTGAACGCTTTCATGCCTTTTTTGACGTTGGCCAGCCATTATTGGGGGCGCACGTCTGCAGGGGTTCATAGTATTGACACCGGTCGTAATGCTTTAGCGGGACAGCGTCCCTTCAGTGTATCGCAGGCTGAACGCCACGTTACTAGTGACAACGGGGATGACATACTGCAACGTGGCGTGATTCACGAATTGAACAGCTCCGGGGCCTCTCCTGTCGTGCTGGCGCGGAAAAAGGACGGTTGAATAATATTTTGCGTTGACTACTGCTTCCTAAACGAGAATACGAGGAAGGATATTTATCCCCTACCCCGCATCAACGACGCCCTGGGCTGTCTTCAAGGAGCCGAATATTTCTCATCACTGGATCTGTGCTCAGGCTACTGGCAAGTGCCCATGGCTGAAGCCGACCATTCGAAAAGAGTGTTCGTCATCCTGATGGTTTATAATAGTTTACCAAGATCCCTTTCAGCCTTTGCAACGCACCTGCGACCTCCGAGAGGATGATGGACACCATTTTCAAAGGCCTCAAATGGCAGACCTGTTTATGCTACTTTGATGCCATAGTGGTTTTTTTCTATTGTTCTGGCGCCAGTCAGCTTACCATCCTAGGCCACGTCGTCTCCATAGAGGGAATTTCACCAGATCAAGCCAAAGTTTGAGCGGTTGCCGAATATCTCAAACCAATCCCTTTAAATGAACTCCAAAGCTTTATTGGGCTGTGTTAATATTTTCGGCGCTTCATCCGCAATTCCACCTTCATTATATCCCCCTTAACGCAGCTTCTCACCGGCACCAATGACCTCTCATCTTGAAATGCCGATTGTGATGAATAATTTACAATGCTCCAGCTACTCCTCACGTCTCCTCCAATTCCTCGCCAACATGATCCCAACTTGCCTACAGAAATACATATGCATGATAGCGGTCTCAGTCTTGGCGTGGTACTCGCTCAGCAAAAACCACACTTTGGCGGGTATGTTGTAGCATACAGTCAGTCACTCGTCGCTTGGGGCAAGTTTTTTTTTTACTTTTTGAGAAATTTAGTCTTCATCTCACAGTGGACATTATCAATAATATGTGTCAGAGATTATCTAGGTGTGCGGTAAAGTGCGTGATGAAATATTTGCCACGCTGGCTGGCTGTTTATCTTGAAGAAGCGAAGACACGTGGCGGCCTGTGCGAGGAACAGCGCCATCGTCTTCCAAAATCAGTAATGTTGACTGTGGCGTGTAGTGTACGTTGAAAGGCATCAACAATACCGGTTCACCTTTACTGACCATGAAACTTGGAGTATTGTGCGTGGTGTGTGCAGTTTGAAAAACGCGATGCACCCTGTTAGCGAAAACACTACACTCTAAGGCAAAACTACCCGAAAGGGGGTAACGGAGCCCAATAGGCGTGCGCGACGAACGGATAGACCGTTGAGGAGGAACCACAGATGGTAGTGTGCCGCGTGCAAACCAGTCTCCAAACACGCTCCAAAGGCATGAACCACCCAGGGATTGGTGGTGGTGGTAGTTTAGAAGATGAGAAAAGGCACCTAATTTCTGCAACCCAGTCGGGAGCACGACGCAGCGCCTATCCCCCGGGAAAGGCAAGCAGCGCGCAAAGCGTTGCCAAGGTCACTAGCCATTCTCCTCCTCTCCTGGCTCAGTCTTTCCCCGTATTTTGCTGGCGACGGGTCGCGTTGCGTCGTGCTCGGAGTGCTCGACCACGGCCGCCTGGATTCGACGAACTAATAATTACGACGTGGTGCTTGTATGTACGGTTTGATGAGCGTGGGCTGCTGCTTTTGCGTTTTGCTGCACCCATAAAGTCTGGAGCAAGTCTCGACACGTCACCACGCCGCGCTGTATATCTGTGGCTTCTAGATAGTCACGACCAACACACGAAAGCAACAGTTGGGACGGCGAATATGGCGGCCGAGAAGACAACAGGCCTGTCGGATATATACTTCAGTCCTACTCAGGGCAGATAACAGCGCTGGATTCGAAGGCAAGTAGCTTATCATTCTTTATTCTACTCTACGTGTCGCGTGTGCGATACGGATTGCACTTGCCGGCAAGGGGCTTGGTCGTGTTGTATATCGCACGCACGAAATGCATCGCGAAGGTCAGCTTCGGCGTCTGCAGTTTGCCTGTGCTTTGCGACCGCCTTGAAATTGACCGCCATTGCCGTCGGCCTCCCGTACGCTCGCTCATCGAGTGCTCGCTTGTCTTCGCCGCCGCGATGAGCTCCGGGCTGACGAGAACGGGCTGAGACCTCGTCGCTGTGTTGGGAGCCGTCGAAAACACGTTGCGGGCTCTCGTAACGAGCTTGGTCGTAGTATGTCACGCGCTGTAAGTGCACCAGCACGGGCTGATGGGGCTTTCGCTATCGTCGGAACTCAGTGAAAATTAGTCGCCATTGCAGTTGGCTTTCCCGTCTGTCGGTCTCAAGCAGCTCGGCGTCATCTGTTGGCCGCGGCGGTGGACTCGCACTTGCGCGCTGAACTCACTCAAGTTTCTGGAAAAGGACCGCATTACCGTCCATTTCTTCGGCGCTAGCTCCATACCAGCTCGGCGCTGTTCGTGGCGGTGGCCAAGCGTACGCTCGTTTTCCTGTTAGAAGTTCGTTGGCGGCAGACACTCCGCGCGTAGCGCCGTGTTTGGTCTCGTGTTCGCTTGCTCGAGCTCAACGACGTCGCTCGCTTAGGACTCGTCGACTTCTGTGCGGCACGGTGATTTGCAGAGTTGTGGCTGCGGCCGCCACTCCTAAGCTGTTACGCTACGGGGATCGAAATGAATCTTACGATGTGTGACATCACGGTGAAATTATTAGCATGACATATCTCACGTATGTTTTTGTTTCACCTTGCAAGTATTTCTCATATGCATTCGTATTCATCCTCTGTTACGTGTGACTCACTATTTTACATACTTATTGTGCAGCCGTGGGCACACACCGTGCTGAAAGCTGTGTGCGCTGACATCTGCAATGCCTGTCATCCATCTCTTTCGTCTGAGCAGCTTCAAAAGAACTGTGCGAGATGTGAAGGTAAAGTTATCGGTGTCTTATATTTTACACGCGTGTTTTATATTAACTTGCACGTACTTGTCGTACTTGTCATATGCCTGCATCTTTTTCTTCTGTCACGCATGTCTAACTAGCTTTACTATCTTATTGCACATACAGCCGTGGGAACGCAACAGGCAGGAGGCTGCGTGCGCTGGAATCTGCAATGCCTGTCGTCTATCGCTTCCATCGCAGGAGCTGCTCAAGGAGTGAACAAGATGTGGCAACGTGACTGGACTTGTACACTTCACTATGAATTCACCTAAAAGAGTGAAGAAACCTCATGTTTATGTAGAAAAATAAAAGATTTCGATGTCTCACTTTTTTCTTTCGTTGGGGCCGTGACTGCGAAAGCAGTTGCACATAGGTGGCTAACTGCTTTTTCGCGTGTTCTTTTCTGCGCTGTTGGTTGCTCACTGCGCAGAAAAACAGGCGAAAAATTATTAGGCATGACGGAAAATAAACAAAAAACAATGTTTGAACTGGAGATAAAAAGTTAATCCGATTAGAGTATTTGAGTGGATCAACCGTTCTTCCGGCGAGGAGCAACTATGAAGACTAACGGTTGCCCGGTAAGTTGTACATGTGGGCATTAACAGTCGCCCTATAAGGTCTAAATGTTAGTTATTTGAGGTGAATTGTGGAACTAACGGTTACTCACTAAGCTGCAATGTGGGGACTAAATGTTAGTCCCCTGAGCTCATCTGTGGGGACTAACTGTCAGACCCGGTGCCGTTAATCCTAAAGGGAATATCGGTTGTGGGAGCCCCATTAGTCCCCAAAAGGACGAACCACACACCCTTAAACGCCCTTTTGCCTTAGAATGTAGTATTCGGTGTGGGCTGGTTGCAGGAGCCGGTTTTCGATAAAACTTTACGATCTGGCATTTTAGTCCCGGTAAAAATGCATCTGACGCGATTATCTGCGAGTGGGTACAGCTGAGCGTATGCGCAGCGCGCAGAAAAATAAAAGTGCACGATCTCCGGGTGATATATACCAGTACACATGAGCTATAAGCATGTTGTATCATTGCCGAATCTGCATATATGCTTCACGATGGCTATAACTCATAATATCGAATACCTGATACGTGGGGAAACAGTGGAGATATTGGTTTCTTATCTACTTTGTACTTTTACGGCTTGATCCCTATTAAGTGACAATGTGCATTAAAAGTTTGTGTATCAGGCCTAAAGAGCAATATTAATGCAGCAAGGTAGCTGTGCCAGATTATATCATATATTACTAAGTTGTCAGGTTTTACATCAAATGAATTTTCACTGGATAATTGGAAACGCAGTGGCAGAATTTCGCTTTCATTTTCACGAGGATATGTTAACATCAGCCTAACACACGGCAAGAAGTGTTTCTTTTTCATTTATCTCCTGTCAGACTTTTGCGCAATGAGTGAGAAGCTTATTCGTGACGTCGCGCACAGCAGCTCAAACACATGCTGCCGTCATCACTGTACCAAGTTTAAAACTGCCTTGCACATGTCACGATGGAAGTTCAGTAAGTATATATCTATGTCATGCAAATATTTCTGAAAGTGCCAGTCACCATGCACATTCAAAACGTTCGCTTTCGAAAAAGATCAGATTTTTATGGCTGCCATCTACGGGGGTTAAGCCCACTGCGTGCTAGTCGTGTCTCTCAATACTCCAAATAACTGGTGGTTCAGTTCCTATCTTGCACGCCGAGAACAATATGTCCAACTAGGGCACCACCAATCTGGTTTATCACCTGTGGTATCTGGAGTGCCCCAGGGTAGTGTCTTGGGGCCCCTCTTGTTCCTGGTGTTTATAAACGATCTGCCAAAAAATATTACTACCCAAATACGAATGTTTGATGACGATTGCACACTATACAAAAAAGTACAGTCACCGAGCGACCAGGCCGAACTTAACCTTAACTTAGAGTGAATTAAAAACTGGTGTGATCAGTGACAAATGCAGCTTAACCCAACAAAAACTGTTTTCATGTCCATTTCTAGAAAAAAATACATTCTTTGTTATCTGTACAGTATTAACGGTCACGAACTTGCTCAGGCTAAGCAATATAAATACCTGGGTCTCATATTTGCACCCGACTTGCGTTGGAATGTTCATGTTGAGGAACTTTGTTCCAAAGCTAACAAGGTGTTATGGGGCCTGAGACGTAACCTCCACTGTGCCTCTCCCGAAGTTAAAACTTTAGCTTATAAAACTTTGCTAAGACCAATAATCGAATATGCTAAAGTAATGTGGGATCCCTATACCTAAACTAACTGTTTGAAACTTGACAAAATACAGCGACTTAGTTCTAGGTATATATTTAATAAATACCGTCATTTCTATTTACCTACCAAATTACGCAAACTTGCAGAGCTCCTACCTCTACAAAAACGCACCGATTATGAAAGGCTGAAATTCTTTTTCATGATAGTTCATAATCACGTTAAAATAAGCTACGACAGGTACTTTGAAATCAAAACACAAGAAACGTCAAGACACAGACACAGGATGTACATACCGCCCCCAAAAGTTCATAATGACTGTTTCAGGTACAGCTTCTTCCCCAGGGCAATGCAGCAGTGGAATTCGTTACCACATACGGTTGTGAAAATCAAATCGCTCACTGACTTTTTAGAAGCAATAAAACAAATAGTGCACTCTCATACCATGCGCTAAGATTGTGAATACGTGTGAATTACGTGCTTTGCAACTAGGCTATGATATTTATTATGTGTTTTATTATGCGCAAAGTATGATGTGTATTTCGGCAGTGATGCTCTCTTTTCTTATTTTTCACTAACTTTTCTGAAAACTATATGCTTAGCCATTAATATATTTGTTGTATGTGCCCTGAAATGATTTGTTTCAGTAGTTAAGGTTCTTTTCTTATGTTTCTCTTATGCACATTTCTGTTTTATATGAGTCAACTCCACTCCTGTAATAGCCCGCAAAGGGCTGACAGCATCAATAAATGAAATGAAATAAAGTTTCGCCATCCATCCATCTACGACTCTACACTATACGAGCAGTGACCCCCTTCTTTCAAAAGATGGGACTTTCGAACATAGCAATGTAGAAAGTTCTGTCGAAAGAACGCAGACACACAGCTCTGCTATGCAGAAAGATGCCACCGGTGAAACTTTCTTGCCAACCAGCACTTGCTCCGAAAAACAGTATGGTGGGCGGGGTGCCCACAGTGACGTCACACTGTTACAAACAGGGAGAGGTCTATTCAAGGAGAGCTCGCTGACCTTTTTCTTTTCTTTTTTTTTTTTTGCAGCGCCAGCTACCGCTGGGTCCCACAACACTCGCGAGGCCACAATGTGTCATTCACTGCCAGGAACAATCACCCGATTACCGTTCGCACAACTCCCTTCTGTCGCAGATAACCTTCGTCACTGCTTGTCACTTGTGATATCCAGAAGGTGTTCAGAACTTTTTTTTTCTCCAATGTGGCCGAACGCTTCACGCAATCCTCACTGAACTGGCTTGTCTGTGACATGTTGGTTTGTAGGGAACGGCCTCCGCGTGGCGAGGCTGCCTACGTCACTCCTCGAACAGCCAATGAATGACGCTGAGTGATGAGCGGGAGCAATCGGGGAGCATCCACCGGGGCAAAAGTGATGTACCGAAGCATTTCCGGAGAAACCACGGGAACAAAATCAGGATATTGGCCCCGTTTTCCTCCGGTTTCCTTCGTCTGGCACCCACCGGAGGAAAACGGTGGAAAAGAACTATGATCCGGTACATTCCGCTTTGAGTGACGTCACCGGAGCAGAGCGGGAGCATCATCCCCCAATTCCTCCTAATTGGGTATATTTTTCTTTACAGTGTAGTAGGATGCTGGGCTGGAACCCAGAGTACTCTGGTTCTAAATCCTTAGTGTCCGTCGGGTTCTTGAATTCACTCAAAATGTTTTGTTATTTGACGCGATAATGGCTATGGACACCGGCGGCGGTGGTGGCGGAACGCTACGGCGCACGCGACTGTTGTTGTGATCCCATAGCAGTTTTCGCTGTAAAAACGTGCCTTCATCGTATTGAAGATCATGCCTTAAGAACTTAGCTACAGTGGCAGCTATAGTTGAAGCAGCCATTATTGAACGACCTTTTAAAGCAAGCTATTAGGTTACTGGCAGCTTTGCTACAACATATATACAAGTGTTAAAATGCTTCCACTTCACCTTTCTCAAACTTATACATATTTCCGTTGGCCTGCATGACTGTGCGCTCTTTAAGCCGTTATCAAGACCTGCTGTCGGTGAATAAATCTTCCCCGTAACAGAACAAGGGTAATCATGTCTAGATGTCTTTTGTCTGTTATCAGCAACCACGTGAGGCCAAATAATAATCTAGCCACAAAAGGCATTCAATGGTTTCGTTTATTGTATACTTTCAGTGTGCATTGTTTACGTGTACAAATCATTCATGGATTGAAATACGATCATTTAAGGCTAATCAAAGAACGCACTTTAATTTTCAAAGCTTCCATTTTGGGTCATATCAGCGTATACTTTACTCGAACGCGTATACCGTGGCCAACATTATTTTTACAGACACATTCGTTGCGAAGAGATGTGGAGTGATTGCTTATGCGAGTGGTTCGGCTAGAAATACTAAATGTCGTGTTTTCATCCGTCTGTGCTGTACAATGCTTGCACGAATGTTTCAGTGGTATTTCTTGAGTACACTAAATAAAGCTTACCTAAACTGAATTTATGGAATTTGAGCGATTATAAGAAGTAGAAATGACAGGAAAAGCTACAATGCTCCCAATATCAAAATCAACAAACTGAAGATTATACATCGATTCAGTGTAACGTTCTGTCGGCAACTGTAGCGTCTTGCGTAATGGCAATCAAGGGGTTCGCGTCTCGAGGCAAGCGTACTGGACACGCAGCGTTTGTACTGGAGCCGCGTGATGAGCATATCGAAGATACCATGCAAGTAACCTCGAGTGCTCGCAGTGTGTCGGAATGAGCCTCGTGTTACGGCAGACCTCGTAAACAGCCTTCTCCAGATTATAGAGGTTTTTGGTAAGACGCGTAAATGGCGAGTCCGATGGTGATTTCGAGTATGTTGCTATAGCGTAGAGGTATTCCAGTGGTTGTGTAAATTGTGTAAGAAATTATACACCAACATTGCTTTCTGTCGCTGGTTATTTGGAGGATACATGGCGGCCGCTGCAATGTCTTGTTCGTTGTGCGCAGTACAGTTTCTGCCGCCATCCACGATGGGTCATTTTTCGGCTCTAGCCTATTCGTTGCTTGGATGGAGGTGCATAGTGTGATTTAGGGAGCTGCAACCGCTGCAGCCACATCCTTCTTTCGATGAATAGATGGGATCTGGAAGTGGAAAACAAATTAATTAATCGCCATATTTAAATTATAAGCATTTCTTGGCGAGCTTCGGCGACTTTGAGCTGGCCTATCTTGCCACCTACGACTTGGCGCTTTCCGGCCAATATTGTTTATAATATTTTTCCCAAATTTAGTATGGCATAGCATCGCTTTATGACGAACATAAATGACAAGTCATATTGTGAAAAACATGGCTTCTCATGAACATCATGGTGTCCATTTCCTGACGCAAGCGAAACAGCCGCGAGCGCGCCATAAGCGTGGCATGTAAATTACTTTGAACGTGATAATGATGTAATTATTTCATTTTACCATTCGTCTTTTAAGCTCGTTATTCAAGTTATACACGCCATACCAACTTTGGTGTGTATAGAGAAAGCGAAATGGTGAAGAACACGAAATAGGCGTCGCATGTAAATGGTGTTGTACACTTGATGGATGTTAGGCTTGTCATGTTACCACTTATAATTATGTGCGTTACGCAGTCACGTCCTCGCCCGCTAAATTTAATTCTTGTCAAGCTAGCTTAACATCAACAAACGCAGCTTAAGTATGACATATGTGCATAGGCGTATCAGCCGGGGCAAGGGGTGCGCAAGCCCCCCACTGAGAAAAGTTGGAAGGGTCAGAGCCCCCCCCCCCCCCACTTTCGACAGTGGTCACTGTAGGCTGCACGCTGGGGAAACAACAGCTAAGACAAAACTCTCCTTCACCACTGTAATCACTCAATTATACTGTTATATATATTGTAATTATATAATATTGTGAATATATATATATGTATACATATATATATATATATATATATATATATATATATATATATATATATATATATATATATATATATATATATATATATATATATATATATATATATATATATATATATATATACATATATATATATATATATATATATATATATATATATATATATATATATATTATGAGACCACGTCCGGTACGGCAGCAACCAGGTTATCCTTTCTTAATCCAGACGCACGAGCCAGAGAGCCAGCCCGCGTGACGTACGATCATGATCACTCCAATGGTTTGGTCATACAGATGAAGATGAAGTACATAGTCAGCGCTCACACTATTTTCCCCCCTTCGCGAAAGAGGGCAGCAAGTTAGAAAGGGTTGGGACGTTGAATATATCGTTTCAGTCGAGAGACGTGGGCGATCTCGGTGTGGCGGCGACGACGATCAGAAGCCGCGTTGACAGGAGCAATGCGATAGTTGACTTCAGATGTTCGTTCCAGGACGGTGTATGGACCGAGATACCGGTGAACGAATTTTTCGCAGAGCCCAGGTACACGAACAGGTGTCCACAAAAGGACTTCGTCGCCTGGGCGGAACACAACAACTCGACGCTTCGCATCAAGGTCGTTTTTTCTCTTGTCCTGAATGGTAGTAGTGTTGGCACGGGCGATTTTACGGCAGTGGGCGACGCGAGCGGCGAACTCTTCCGGGAGAGATGAAGATGGATTGGAAGATGTGGACAAAAAGGTGGTGTCCAGAACAGAAGTCGGTACACGGCCATACACGAGAAAAAAAGGGCTGAAATTCGTTGTACGCTGTATGGCAGTGTTATATGCGAACGTGACAAAAGGAAGTATTGTGTCCCAGTTTTTGTGATCTGGTTGCACGTACATAGAGATCATGTCGGACAAAGTTCGGTGAAAACGCTCAGTCAGACCATTAGTTTCTGGGTGATACGCTGATGTGGTTTTGTGGATAGTGTTAGAGGCCTTTAAGACTTCAGCAAGGACATGTGAAAGAAATGTCTTGCCACGGTCACTAAGGAGCACACGCGGTGCGCCATGTCGTAAAATAATGGCGCGAAGGAAAAAATCGGCTACTTCAGAGGTAGCACCAGATGAAAGAGCTGCCGTCTCCGCGTAGCGAGTAAGGTGGTCTACGGCAGTAACAATCCAGCGGTGACCAGCTGACGTAAGCGGAAGAGGTCCGTATAAGTCTATGCCCACAAATTCAAAGGGAGTGGACGGGCACGGCAGTGGTTGCAGTGGCCCTGCGGGAAGAGACGTGGTACGTTTTCGGCGCTGGCATCACGCGCAGGAAGCGACGTACTTGGCGACAGAAGTGGAGAGGCCAGGCCAAAAGCAGCGAGTCCTGAGGCGGTCGTAGGTCTTGTGGAACCCTAAGTGGCCAGCTGTCGCATCGTCATGAAACGCTTGTAGAACTTCCAGACGAAGTGAGCGAGGAATGACGGGAACCCATTGGTTACCTAGAGGATGGTAAATTTGCCGACATAATGTTCCCTCTTGAAGCTTGAAACGGGCAAGTTGTCGTCTTAGGCGGCTGTTTGGAGCACGCGATAAGCCAGTGAGCCGATCGATGATTGTGCGGCAGTAGGTATCGGCATGTTGGAGCGAGGCGAGATCTGTGGACGAAAGAAGGTCCGCCGAGGCAACTAACTGTTTCGAAGGAGCAGCCATCTGTTTGGTCACTTTGGCGGGCGGTGACGAACAGATGAAAGGTGACACTTCGGCGCTTTGCGAGAGCGGGCAATGGGACAAAGCGTCGGCATCTTGGTGCTCTCGGCCCGACCTATATGTGACGCTGTAGTCATACTCTTTCAATCGTAGTACCCAACGGCCAAGGCGTCCCGACAAATTTTTGAGAGACGATAACCAACACAGAGCATGATGGTCAGTCACTATTGTGAAATTCCGGCCGTATAAGTAAGGACGAAACTTTTGTATGGACCACACGATGGCGAGACATTCTTGCTCAGTGATGCTGTAGTTTCGCTCAGCATGTGACAGAGTACGGCTCGCGTAGGCCACGACTTGTTCTTCGGAAGCGTGGTTCCGCTGAAGAAGGACAGCACCGATGCCAAGTCCACTTGCGTCAGTGTGTAGCACAGTAGGTGCTGCAGGGTCGAAATGGCGAAGTACTGGCCGTGATGTGAGGCATCGCTTGAGGGTGTGAAAAGCAGCTTCGCAGTTATCCGACCAAACAAAAGGTGCGCTCGTGGTCAAAAGTTTGTGCAGAGGAGCCGCAATAGTAGAGAAATCACGTACAAAGCGGCGGAAATACGACGCTAAGCCAAGGAAGCTGCGGAGGTCTTTCTGTTTGGTTGGTGTAGGAAAGTGCAGCACCGCGGCAACCTTGTCGGGATCGGGCTCAACGCCATGTTTACTGACGACGTGACCTAATACCTTGATGCTGTGACTGGCAAACCGACACTTCTTAGTGTTCAGCTGGAGACCGGCCTTAGCTAAACACGTGAGGACTTCGTCTAGCCGTTCCAGGTGCTGTGAGAAGCTCGACGAAAAAATGACAATGTCGTCCAGGTAGCAAAGGCAGGTCTTCCATTTTAATACCCGCAGTACCGTGTCTATCATCCGTTCGAATATGGCTGGGGCATTGCACAGGCCGAAAGGCATTACATTGAATTCAAAGAGCCCATCTGGCGTAGCAAACGCAGTCTTCTCTTTATCAGACTCGTGCATTGGAATCTGCCAATAACCGGAGCGCAAGTCAAGACTTGAAAAGTACTCGGCACCTTGTAAAGTATCAAGAGCGTCGTCAATGCGAGGCATTGGGTAGACGTCCTTACGAGTGATTTTGTTCAGTGATCTGTAATCAATGCAAAACCGTACCGAGCCATCCTTTTTTTTCACTAGTACGACAGGAGAAGACCATGCGCTTGTCGAAGGCCTGATGACGTTACGCGCGAGCATGTCGTTGACTTGTTCTTCTATAAGCTTGCGCTCAGAAGCCGACACACGGTAAGGGCGGCGGCGAATCACACGGGATCCATCGGTGTCGATACGATGGGCGGTCACTGTTGTTTGACCCAGACCTTCGGAACAAACGTCAAAGCAAGTTTTGTGCTTCATTAATAACGCTAGCAAGGCATCCGTTTGCGTTGGGTTGAGATGTTCACACAAAGTGGCCTTGAGAGCAGGAAATGCATCTTCCCCTGGCATGCACTTTGAGGATGACGAAGCAGATGAACCAGTGACGACACAAAGCGGTGCTTCTTCGGTAATGCTGGCAACAGTGGTCCCCTCAGGCAAAAGAAGTGGTTCTGGCGTCGTGTTGCAGGCCGTGATGCTTGCGTAACCACGGGAGAACCGCACTAAACAAGATGCGATGGTGATCCCTCGAAAAATGCAGCGCTGGCAAGGAGCAACCACAGCGTCACCATCTAGAATGTCACGTGATTTGATCGTAAGGACACGTTCTCGTCCGGGAGGCAGGAGGAAATCCGCAGCTGTCACAATTTTGGGCGACGAAAGGTCGGCAGCAGAAGAAAGTTCAGTGTCCGTAATACGAATGAGGGGCCGACCACACGAAATTACAGCAGACGCCGCTGACAAGAAGTCCCAGCCTAAGATTATCTGATGAGCGCACGAAGACAGCACAGCCAATTGTATGTGATGACGGATTCCATCGATGAGAATACGAGCAGTGCACAACCCGGTCGGGCGAATTGGACTCTCATTAGCACCGCATAACATACGACCGGCATAAGGAGTTTGCACTTTACGCAGGCGAAAACACAATTCACGATCAATTACCGAAATTGCGGCTCCAGTGTCTATAAGGGCGTCAACAAAAACACCTTCCACAGAAACAGGCAGTAAATTAGCTGGACGAGACGGAGGAGTTGTAGCGTTCCGACGACAAGCAGTTTCGCCTCCAAAAACTGCACCTTCTAGTTTTCCGAGTCCCGAGAGATCGGAGCGGGACGCAAGGGTGATGACGTACGCCGAAACGGTGACGGAGAACGGCGGCGAGATGAACGAGACGGATGAGGCCCAGCATGAGACCTTGGAGGGGAAGGCGACTGACGGAAGGTGGATGGATACGGTGCGGGATCGTATTCATCGGGTCTCGGGGAAAAGTCTCTCTCGCAAGCTGAGTAACCACGTCGTTCATCCTGCTGACGGCGGCGGCAGAAACGGGATATATGACCCCTTATGCCACAGTAGAAGCAGATGGGGCGGGGAGGACGCCATGTAGAATAGTGGCGTGGCCTTGGCGCTTGCGTTGTTATCGCAGCCACATGGTCGCATCCGACGTCCGCAGGTACGGTTGGAACTGGTGCAGGGGCCCGCGATGCAACTTCTGCGTACGAAGGCACTGGGAAGCGCACAGGAGACGGGGCATGTGCAGCGCTTGTCATTGATGCCAGTTCGTCCTTGATTATCTCTCGCAGGTTGGGAGGAGGTGTGTGGACAGATGCAACGGTAGGGTTGCCTGGATTAAGGCCGTGAAGTTCTTCTCTGACAGTTGTGCGGATAAGGGCCCGCAATTCATGCTCTTTGGTAAAGCGAGCGTCGCAGGAGGCGTGTGGAAGGCGCATGGAATGAAGCGCGTCCAGGCGTTGGCATGTAGTGATGACGTCCCGGATGGTAGTCGGATTCTGAATCACGAGAGCATTGAAGGCCACAGAGTTGATGCCTTTCAGTAGATGTCGGACGCGATCGGCCTCCGTCATGTCATTTTGTGCTCGGCGACAGAGAGCCAGAATATCTTCAATGTAGGACGTATACGATTCTTCGTCCCCTTGAAGCGGGCTGCGAGCTTCTGTTTTGCTACTACAGAACATCCTGCAGACGTGCCAAATACCTGACGGAGATGCCCCGTGAAGGCCGACCAATTGGAGAAGTCGCTCTCGTGGTTGTAATACCAGGTTTTAGCGACGCCATCGAGGTAAAAAGGAACGTAGCGCAGTTTGTGCGCCTTGTCCCAATAATTACAAACGCTGGTTCGATCATAACTGTCGAGCCATTCTTCGACGTCTTCGTTGCGAAGGCCGGAAAATACCGGAGGGTCTCGATGAGAGGTACTCACGGTGTAGTGAAGCCTAAGTGGCTGAGAAGGAGCGGTTGCAGCGGTGGGCGGGTTGGTTTCTGCCATCGCTGTTGCTTGAGGGCACAACCGTCGACCAGACCAGAGCTCCAGGGGTGACGGGTAGAGCAGGAGGACGTGGGAACCAAAGCACGCTCCACCACTTATGAGACCACGTCCGGTACGGCAGCAACCAGGTTATCCTTTCTTAATCCAGACGCACGAGCCAGAGAGCCAGCCCGCGTGACATACGATGATGATCACTACAATGGTTTGGTCATACAGATGAAGATGAAGTACATAGTCAGCGCTCAGAATATATATATATATATATATATATATATATATATATATATATATATATATATATATATATATATATATATATATATATATATATATATATATATATTATGAAGTCTTGGTAGTCTGGGTTGCGACAGCGTTTAATTGAGGAAAGACCTCGCAAAACGAACGGGCAGAGCCAGTACACAGACGATGACGATGATGATGCACCAGAGTGGCAATGAGGACAAAGAGACAAGCGGATGATGGTGATTGTGATCATGCAGGGATGAGGACGATGCAAGTAACAAATGCCCACACTAATTCCCCCCACTTGGAAGCGGACACCCTGGCCGCCATAAGTCAAAGTGACGGGGAACGTCGCGTGAAAGGTTTCATGCGACAAACGTGGACAATCTCTGTGCTGCGGTAGCGGTGGTCTGTTGGGGCGACGAGTGGTGTCACACGATAATTAACCGGTGAAGTCTGTTCTAAAACAATGTATGGCCCGATGAAGCGTGGTTGGAATTTGTCACAGAGACCAGGAGTGCGAATAGGTGTCAAAAGCAGCACCTCGTCACCAGGTTGGAAAGACACAACGCGGTGTGATTCATCATAGGTGATCTTCCGCTCGTGCTGTCTCGCTTCAGTATTGATGCGAGCCTGATGGCGAGACTGAGCCAGGCGGGAAATGTATTCTTCGCTAGAAGACTGACACGAATCCCCATGGCTGCTAAAGAAGGAGACGTCGAGAAAGGTAGTCGGGGTGCGTCCGTACACGAGATAAAACGGTGAGTAGCAAGTTGTTCGCTGAACGGCGGTGTTGTAAGCGAATGTCAGGAATGGTAAAAGAGTATCCCAGTTTTTGTGGTCGGGTTGGACGTAAACGGCTATCATGTCTGCAAGGGTTCGGTGAAATCTTTCTGTAAGACCATTTGTCTGAGGGTGGTAGCTTGAAGCAGTCTTGTGAGTAGTTCCAGAAGCGCGGAGTACTTCATTTACCATTTGTGACAGGAACACTTTGCCGCGATCACTAAGCAGTACACGAGGAGCCCCATGACGCAGTATTATTGCGTGAAGAATAAAGTCTGCAACTTCCACAGCTGAGAATGTAATAACAGAGGAAGTCTCAGCGTATCGTGTCAGGTGGTCCACGGCGGTCATTATCCATCGTTTGCCAGCAGATGTGACGGGGAGAGGCCCGTAAAGGTCAACACCTACAACCTCGAAAGGCATTGACGGGCACGGAAGTGGCTGTAGAGGTCCAGCAGGTGCGGACGTGGGGAGTTTACGACGCTGGCATGGGTAGCAGGAAACGACGTACCGCGCTACACTAGAAGAAAGGCCAGGCCAGTAATAACGACATCGAATGCGGTCAAGAGTTTTTTTAAAACCAAGATGACCAGCAGTCAAGTCGTCGTGGAAGGCTTCGAGCACCTGAAGTCGAAGAGAGCGTGGCAGTACAGGAACCCAGCGCTGACCGTCAGGGTGGTAGACGTGGTGGTAGAGAACCCCATTGTCCAGCTTAAAGTGCAGGAGTTGACGATGGAGTCGCGCGTTTGGTGGATGAGAAACTCCCGAAAGTTGGTCCATCATGCGTCTGCAGTATGAATCGGACCGCTGGTGGGAGATAAATGTTGCCTGTTCGTCCGAAAAAGGTTGCGTTATTGATGCGAGCGTATGAACTTTGGTAGATGTGGCGTTTGAGTTCACACCAACGCTTATATGGGTGGTCGGAAGCGGGCAACGAGATAAAGCATCGGCGTCTCGATGTTTTCTGCCTGACTTGTAAGTTATGTCAAAGTCGTACTCCTGCAAGCGTAGTATCCACCGACCCAAGCGTCCGGACAAGTTTTTCAGTGTAGAAAGCCAGCATAAGGCATGGTGGTCCGTAACGATTGTGAAGTGACGGCCGTGGAGATAGGGACGGAACTTCTGGACCGACCAAACCACAGCCAGACACTCTTGCTCAGTTATAGTGTAGTTCTTTTCAGCAGGGGTGAGTACGCGACTGGCATATGACACAACTTTCTCTAGGGAAGACTTGTCGCGTTGTAGAAGAACGGCTCCTATACCAAGGCCGCTAGCGTCGGTATGAAGGATAGTCGGTGCGGCTTCGTCAAAGTGGCAGAGCAGAGGTTCAGACGTGAGTGACCGCTTCAACAGCTCGAATGCCGTTTCACATTCTTGAGACCACCGAAAGGGGACGTTCGAAACGAGTAGTTGGTGTAATGGAGCAGCAATGGAAGCGAAGTTCTGTATAAACCGGCGAAAATAGGAGGCGAGGCCAAGGAATCTGCGAAGCTCCTTTGGTTTTTCGGGACGCGGAAAGTGAAGGACTGCAGAAATCTTGTCAGGGTCGAACCGGATGCCATCTTTGCTAACGACATGTCCTAAGACCTTGATAGATTTGCTAGCGAAAGAGCATTTCTTAGTGTTTATTTGAAGCCCGGCGCCGGCAAGGCACGTCAGAACTTGATCCAGTCGTTCTAGGTGCTCAGGAAACGTTGACGAAAAGATAATAATGTCGTCCAGGTAGCACAAGCAACTTTTCCATTTCAGACCGCGCAGCACGGTATCTATCATGCGCTCAAAAGTCGCGGGTGCGTTGCAGAGCCCGAAAGGCATCACGTTGAATTCATATAGCCCGTCGGGGGTTGCAAACGCCGTTTTATGCTTATCGTCTTCATGCATGGGAATCTGCCAGTACCCAGAACGCAAGTCGATGCTTGAAAAGAATTCCGCGCCTTGTAGGGAATCAAGGGCGTCGTCAATGCGTGGCATAGGGTACACGTCCTTGCGTGTGATCTTATTGAGCGCCCGGTAGTCCACGCAAAAACGCACAGAGCCATCCTTTTTGCGGACCAAAACAATGGGAGACGACCAAGGGCTAGATGAAGGACGGATGACTTCCCGTTTAAGCATGTCCGCAACGTTTTCTTCTATAATTTTTCTTTCAGTTAGAGACACGCGGTAGGGTCGGCGGTGTACGATAGATGTCCCAACAGTTTGAATTCGATGTGCTGTAGTATTAGTGCGGCCCAGCTTAGACGAGCAAATGTCGAATGAATTTTCATGTTTCTGTAACAATGCGAGCAGCTGCTGCCTCTGTGAATATGTCAGTTCGCTGCTGATAGCTGTGGTAAAGGCGGAGGAAGAAACATGCTCACCGAGGCAAGGTTCTTTGGATGTGATGGCCTGAAGTGGCGTGACAAATACAGGCTCGAAGTCAGCAACATGGGCCACAGTAGTGCCCTGTGGCAGTAAGATCTTCTCCGGTGTAGAGTTGACAGCGGTGACAAGTGCCGAGCCATTGCAAAAACGAACGACACCGGACGGAAGAACTATACCTTTGCGAACGCAAAGTGGTGACGGTGAGACCAATACATCCCCGTGATAGATGTCATTGGACGTAATGCTGACAATTTGCTCTTGTAGTGGCGGCAGTTCGATGTCTTTCGCAGCGACCAGACGAAGTGGCTTCTGATTGTCGTCGTCAAGCATGTAGTCCGTGTCAGCAAGGTGAACGACGCGTTGTCCACAACAAATCGCCGCGGAAGCAGATGATAGAAAATCCCACCCTAAAATTAGTTGGTGAGAGCAGCGGGACAGGACAGCAAACTGGACATGATGGCGGATGCCGTCGATGAAAAAACGCACAGTACAAAACGCGGAAGGGCGAATGACGTTCCCCTGGGCAGCAACTAATGTGGGGCCATCGTAAGGCGTCATTACTTTCCTTAAATGTTCACACAAATCAGCACGTATCACAGACAATGTCGCACCTGTGTCCACCAAAGCATCGACTCGCCCTCCTTCCACTTCCACAGAAACCATGTTACACGGGCCCGATGGAGGAATTTCAGTTCTGATTCCGAATGCAGTTTTTTCCTCCACAAACTGCATCACTTAGTTTTCCGAATGAATTTCAGAGGTGAATGAGGCGGACCGAAGTGGAGAAGTGGAACGGCGGAAGGGCGAAGGCGAGCGGCGTCTCGTGTTTCGGCTGTTTCGTGGTGCAGTCGATGCAGGAGGAGATGGAGAACGGTGCGGGGGAGACGAATAACGCCGACCTTGATAAGACGCCCCGGCGTACAAATCCCGTTCACGCACGTCGTTCCGACGCTCATCTTGCTGGCGCTTTCGGCAGAAACGAGATATGTGGCCGCGATAGCCACAGTAGTAGCAAACAGGGTGAGACGAGCGCCACGATGGGGAATAGAAGACATTCGGGGCACCTGTAGATAGCGCGGTCAGGTGGGCCGGAGGGTCAGGGGGCACGGAATGGTAGTTGACCGGGGGAGCGGCAGCAACTGACGCGTAGGATGGACGCGGCAATGTCGTGTGGGCGTCGCTGGGAGGCACGGCAGCAACTTCAGGGTACGTGGTTATGGGGCGTGAAGCATGTGGCTGTACAGGCGCAACGCCGGTCAGCGTTGTAAGTTCCTCCCTGATGATGTCACGTAAGGGCATCCCCGAAGGCTGTGTAGGTCGTGGTGTAGGAGGTGTGAAGCCCATGGACCACAATTCTTCGCGTATAATGTCCCGGATAAGGTCGCGCAGGTGGCCATCTGACGTGGAGTGGTGGTCGCCAATGTCTGGTTGGAGGCGAACGGAGTCCAGCGCATCAAGGCGCTGGCATGTCGTCACGACATCAGCGATGGTAGCTGGGTTTTGCACAGCGAGTGCATTAAAGGCAACAGGCCCAATGCCTTTCAATATGTGGCGCACTTTGTCCGATTCCGGCATGGATTGATTGACACGCCGGCACAGTGCGAGGACATCCTCGATGTATGAAGTGTACGATTCACCGGGATGTTGTCGGCGAGTATCAAGTGTCCTCTTCGCGACGGCGGATCGAACGTCCGGGGTGCCAAAAACGTGTCGCAGCTGCTGCTGGAAGGTAGCCCAGTCGGGTAAGTCAATGACGTGGTTAAAATACCATGTCTTTGCGACTCCGGTCAGATAAAATGGGACGTAACGCAGTTTGGCGGCCTCGTCCCACCGATTAGCGACACTTACGCGGTCGTAGTCGTCGAGCCAATCTTCTACGTCTTCTCCACGACGACCAGCGAAGAGCGGGGGTTCCCGCTGATGTCCGTGTATGTAAATAGGAGGTGCAGCTTGCGTCGGTGCGTGGTTGATGACATGAGCGCCGGTAGGCTCGGTCTGGGACATGCTGCCTGACAGTGGGCGCAATCGGCGGCCTGAACGAAGCTCCAGCGGGTAGAGCGGGCTGCGGGAGGTAAGAGGACCGAAAATCCACCTCCACCACGTATGAAGTCTTGGTAGTCTGGGTTGCGACAGCGTTTAATTGAGGAAAGACCTCGCAAAACGAACGGGCAGAGCCAGTACACAGACGATGACGATGATGATGCACCAGAGTGGCAATGAGGACAAAGAGACAAGCGGATGATGGTGATTGTGATCATGCAGGGATGAGGACGATGCAAGTAACAAATGCCCACAATATATATGTATATATTTATTCATTTATTTATTTATATATAATTACCAGAAAGCCCTCCCCCCCCCACTCTTGGAAGAGTGTGTACGCCACTGCATATATGACATGGCATAGATCACATATATACGCCAAAGCTGGCATGGTAGGACGTGATTTTATTATGAACATAAATAGCAAGTACAAACATGTAAACCATGACATGTTTGTTATGTACAGCAGATTTTCTCCATGCTGACTGCTTCGTTCTACGCCGATTCTCACAATGCCTGGAATCTATTGGTTGTTTGTTTTTTTTTTTTAACCGATGGGTATGGCGAGCCGGTTGTGCGAATATACCGAGTAGTCAGGCCCTCAGAAAAAAGTTTTATTCAGGGCGGGAAAGGGGCGGAAGCGGGCGGGGGGGGGGGGGGGGGGCGTTGTTATTTGCTGAAGGCCATGACTTAAAAAAAATAAATGGTTCCAATGTTTATTTTCGGTAAAACTTAGATCGAAATCTCGGCAAGGAGTGGGCGAGGTCGGCCAGAGCACACCCGGTCCGACAAATTTTCCTGCGCAATGTCAATTTTTCGACACCATTAAAAGCGCTGCGACCATGCGTCAGAACGTCGTTTCAGCGGATCTGGCGCAAAGAAACGACGTACATCAGTGGTAATGTCAGCGCGACGGCAAGTGGACATGTCCCGGCACCTGCTGGAATAGTATATACGAGGGGGGGGGGGGAGTAAGAAGGCGAGAGTGCCGCATAGTTCGGTTGTTCTCAGTCAGCCCAAGTTTTCTGATAGCACCTCTCCCGCTTGACAGTGTTCTGTACGCTATGCCTCTAGGGTACTACGAGGTCCCCTCAGCACACAAAATAAAGGCTAGCCGACCAATACTGTCCCACGCCCTGCAAGCCTCGGGTGCACCGCTGTTTGACCAACACCAAGCGGGCACACGAGGGGCGGTCATCATTTCCCCACCCAAATTTTCGTCTGCCTTCACCTTTGTCCTCCTTGCTCCTCCCCACTCTCTTCTCGTTAATGGGGCACCTGCTTCTAGTGGGTAAAAAAATTATCGTGCCTACTACTACTACTACTAATTATCATGACTACTAAGCGCGTATGCTTGATTTCAGTAAGACGGTAAGTTGGGCCAGTTAGATAGGATCCATTGTGAACTTACTGACAGCGCAACACCAGAAAAAATACAGGACAGGGAAGGAGCAGCGCCGTCTTTTCTTTCTCTTTTGCTCCTTCCCTGTCCTGTATTTCTTTCTGGTGTTGCGCTGTAAGTAAGTTCACGATGAATGCTTGATTTCATTTTTTATAGAGAAGCTTAATCACCAATGCGTTACACTTCACCATTATCTTCCTTTTTCTTTTCTCTTACTCAAAGCTGATGTGGAGGCCACAGAATACTGCTCATTGATTATTTCGCCAAGCGTTCGCTTCCTTTTTATTGGGCTATCAAAACACGTCATCCTGCTTCCTACCGTCCAGATTTTCAAGCGTTTATTTTCCATATTTTTGGAGGTGAACGCCTAGAATTTGTAAACCGAGAAGCAGACTCGGACAGCTTTTACACTCGCTCAGCCGTGCTGGATTTGTAGTGAGCGCGAAAGAACAGCGCCGCTTCACGTCAGTTCTCAGTACTCGTCAAAGACTTCTCTCTCGCTCATTCCCAGACGGCGCGACAATAGCGCACGTGAAGGTTCTCTAACTATATGTTTAAAGACTTGAGATCGGTGGCGTCTTGTCCTGGGCTTTGCGATCTTGCAGGGGTGGCATATGCAGTCGAGCATTCACGTTTACAGAATAACATTCAGCAAGAGCGTAAAAAAAACTTATATGGAACGATTCGCGCATTGGCCGTTGATTTTCCATGAATGTGCTTTGCAAGAAGGAGAACACCAGAATGGAGCAGAACGAAAACACACTTACGAAACACCGCCCGTTAATTCGAACGACATCCTAAAAAATGTTCGCAGGGTCGTAGAGAACGTAATAAATTGTTAAACGTTCAAATTCAGCGTAAAGAGAGAGTGATTTCCCATACGTTTTTGCTGAAAGTCATCTCCGCGGTTATGAGTGTCTGTATTTTATTGGCATTACAACCTTAAATACGACACGCGCATGCCTCAGCTTGCGCATGCCCCACTTGCACTCACTCCGAGAAAAGTTGTGGCTGCAGGTATACATCTGGGCGACTCGACGCGCTAAGCGTTTCCATTAAGTCCGGCCGAGGTGTTCAATAACAATTTAACAAACCGCGGCATGGCAACTTCAGCCCGAGTTCCGTGTCTAATTCGCGGTGCTCCCACGACTATCACGCCCATTTCACTGCTTATGCTCTCCTTGTTAACATCCAAAGCCACCAGATCGGTTTCTTTAATCATTGATCACGCACGTTAGGTGTCAAGATACCACAAAGTGTCAACGCGAGTGCGTACACGTTAGAAGCTTTGCACTCACCGGAATTTTAGGCACGGGCCTGGAAATTCTTCAAACTTGTCCGCTTGACTCGAGCCTAGTGACTCAAAAGCGGGGCATGGGTCCGGCTCATACCCGAGAAAAAATTCGCCTACTCGGCTCGGCTCAGCCCGAACACAGATCGGGCCCGACAGAGGTCCGAGATTCTAGTAATCTAGGTGAGTGTTGACCGGATATGGAATTGACAGCAAGGTATTTCCAATAGCAAATGTCTACGCTTTGGTGTGCATGCCTCGCTAACAAATATACTTTAAATTATGGTAATTTCTGGAAAATATAGGCTTATAGCGGAAACAGAAGAAGAAATACCGGGTGTTCAAAATTAAGCTTTATGATTTTTTTAAAATTAGGCGCTCGAAGGCACGTGAGAACCACTTGTGCAAATAAGTTAAGCGGCCAGGGGGACAGAAAGTTAGATGATAATTATCGCTGTCAGCAGCCCAATTAACTAAAATTTAATAATTAACTTTTTACTGGCTGCGGTAAGTTGGCATGTTTATATTGAAAAAATGTAGGCAGTGGTGTTTGTACACAGTTTCAGTTGGAAGATTTTTTCTAGCACGCCTGTGTTCCGAGATATCCGGCTCCAAAGTTTAATTGTCTTTCGCACGATTACGCATGCAAGAGGGTGAGGGTCCGCGCAAAGCTCCTCCCTAAAGTGACGCATCTGTTGCGTGTGGTGTTTAGTGTGTGAAGAGGGTGGAAGCGTAGGCATAGGTGATAGCAATTACCCTTGCCCTCTTCGGCCGGCGAAATCAAAATGTGACAGCGCGGTGCGCCATGAGCCTTACGCATGATCCTGATGAACGCGATAACAGGAGACCATTTTTCGCGACGTTTTTTCGTGACTTTAGATCACACTGAGACATCTTCTTGTGAACGCGTTAGCAGGACCGTCCTGCACTAGGGTGCCTCCGGTTAGAGCACAGCGTCTCTGCATTGAAGGTCTACCAAGGAAATCCACGTGGAGTCCTTTCGAGCTAATATGGCTGCTTCTGGCGTGAGGTATTCTACCAAAGTAAAAGTAGACGTGGTGCTTGCAATGGCTGAAATGAATGGCAACGCTTCGTTAGCAATGGAGCTTTACGCGTCTCGCCACCCACACCGTCCCCTTCCAACAAGGCCCACTTTCACAAACCTGTTTCGACGCTTCTGCACAACAGGCTCTGTCCACCTTCCGAGACGGACCAGGAAGGCAATCGTCGATGAAGACTTTGAAATCGACGTTGTCGCGTGCGTAACCTCGATGCCAGAGCTCAGCATCCGACAGATTGCCGATCAGTGCGGTCGCAGCATCGGAACAGTCACAAATGTTTTAAGAAAGCACAAGTTCCATCCATATCACGTTTACCTTCATCAGGACCTAAATGAGGCGGACTTTGAAAGGCGAGTTGACTTCTGCAATTGGGGCCTCATCAAAACTGATCAAGAAAATGACTTTTTGCACAGAATAATTTGGACTGATGAAGCTCGGTTTTGCCGAAATGGAAGTGTTAATCTTCACAACGCCCATTATTGGGCACAAGAAAACCCACACTGGCTGAGGCAGCACAAGCATCAAGTTCGCTGGAGTGTGAATGTGTGGTGCGGCATACTCGGGGACAGGATCATCGGACCTCACTTTTTTGAGGACAACTTGAACGGAAAGATGTACACAGAAGAAATATTAGGTGTTGTCATTGATGATCTTGTCTGCAGTCTTTCCCTGAATGACCTGCGCCAAGTATGGTTTCAGCACGATGGAGCACCACCACATTTTTCTACCAGGGCGAAGAACTGGTTGGACAGACGTTTTCCACAACAGTGGATTGGGCGCGCAGGAGCGATGTTTTGGCCACCAAGATCACCTGACCTTTCTCCGCTCGACTTTTTCCTTTGGGGCTACGTTAAAGATCGAGTTTACGTAACAGAGCCCAGCGATGTTAATGACATGAAGGACAGGATAACATCTGCCTGTGCGAGTATTCCTGCAGAAGTACTGCGCCGAGTCATCGAGTCGACGCGACAGCGGTTCATGCTTTGCGTTGCTGCCGAAGGCAGGCATTTTGAACACTTTTTGGGGCATTGACGTCTTGAGAGGTGAAGAGTTTCGATGAGATTTGTGCATGACCGAAATATGCTTATGTAGCAGCAGGAAATATGCGTTAGCAAGGATAAAACTGTTTCAGTTATTATTGGTGGAGTTGTTGCTCTTGTTTCAATAAAAGTTACAGTACTCGGACATCAGCAGTCACGCTATTCGCGTAGCCCAGGCAACGACCACGCATGCTTCTCTAGTGATTATTACGCACGCGCACTGGCATCCAGATTCTCCGCTCGCACCATTATCTCGGCATGGTATCTGCCACTATCGTTAGAGGCTCTGCAGTTGCGTGTTACGACACTGGTTGCAAGCGTTCTTCGATTTTTGATTTCGACGGCCGAAGAGGGCAAGGGTAATTGCTATCACCTATGCCTACGCTTCCACCCTCTTCACACACTAAACACCACACGCAACAGATGCGTCACTTTAGGGAGGAGCTTTGCGCGGACCCTCACCCTCTTGCATGCGTAATCGTGCGAAAGACAATTAAACTTTGGAGCCGGATATCTCGGAACACAGGCGTGCTAGAAAAAATCTTCCAACTGAAACTGTGTACAAACACCACTGCCTACATTTTTTCAATATAAACATGCCAACTTACCGCAGCCAGTAAAAAGTTAATTATTAAATTTTAGTTAATTGGGCTGCTGACAGCGATAATTATCATCTAACTTTCTGTCCCCCTGGCCGCTTAACTTATTTGCACAAGTGGTTCTCACGTGCCTTCGAGCGCCTAATTTTAAAAAAATCATAAAGCTTAATTTTGAACACCCGGTATACTGGATGCAATGAATGTTCGTTTGGCAGTGATACACTGCAGCTACTTCTGCAAATATATTGTACGCGGATGCAATCAAAGCTTCGACTTACACCCATCTAGCCGGGAAGATTTATTGAATAAGAATTCTTTTTATTTTTGGGGTTTATCACCCCAAAGCAATGAGTAAGAAGACGATGACACCAACAAGAAGAGAATGAAAATGCGTTGGCCTTGCGTGTTGTTTTCTGGCGCTCCGACTTATAAAGTTCGGCCACTGATTCTCTTAAAACGCGAATCGTTACGCTTAGGCCTGGGGTTACCTAAATATGCTCTGAACAATATCCTATATAAAGAATCCTGCCTGCCTTTTCTTATCAAAGGATTTCATACTTTAACTATACGAACATTCCTGAAGATCTTTCCATCACCTCAGAGGAGGTCATAGTATGTGTTCATTAGCCAGCAGGCCTTATTTTTCAACCACCAATGCTGTAGATTGCGGTGTCCTCAAGCTATTTTTACACAGAAACTTTTAGACCCCTTACGAGTTCACCAGTGGGAAGTACTTGTACTCAACACTATAGATGCGATTAGGATTGAATTTGATTATATATATCTCAAGAATGCTAAAAGCTTATCATATCAGTGTCTAAATGGCATTTTGGAAGATTATTTAGCCAATATACAAAAAGGATCTTCGTGTCAGCTACCTTTAGATCCATCGAAACAGTCGCCCTTTATACAACACTAGGCTGTCTAAATATAGCTTGATGTGAAAAGTTGTCATTTGCACCTTTCACATCATTACAAAGCGCAAGTGCTAGTCATTTGCTAAATTTCTTCTGTTCTACTGATGACACCAAATCGATGACGTTGTCATTTGATTAACGGCATCGGACCACTACGCGTGCCGTGGCGTCCCTTAAGGCGGTGTGTTAAGCACAGTTCTTTTCAACCTTGCCTTGCTTGGCCTGGCGGAAGCTCTCCCGAAAACAGTCGCTGTTTGATATACGCTGATGACATTTGTGTCTGGGCATCAGCATTGACACGCCCACAAGTTCGAGCAAGGATAAAGAGGGCAGCGTCGCGAGCGTCTGGCTATCTTCGCACACAAGGTCTAACAATCTCAAAATAAAAATGTGCACTGGTGGCTTTCCCGCGTAAGACTAGCTATGCAATAAGCATTAATGGTCAGCCCATTTCTTAGAAGCGTAGCCATTGTTTTCTAAGTGTCATTGTTGACCGTGATCTTTCCTGGAGTTCTCACGTGACTAACTTGAAAGCGAAACTGCCATCTATTGCCCGCGTCCTGAAAGTCATCGCTGGAAGAAGGTGAGGTCCATCATTGAGTTCCGTGCTACGACTATACCAAGCACTTTTAAAAACGACAGTCTTTCTTGGGGACCTTCGACGCGAAAATTTTGGTCTGTCTGTACACTTGTTTGTTTATCCACTCTTAAACGCATGGGGTACTTGAAATGACCGACCCCATCCACAGCGCCCACCAAAGTTGCTTAAGATTCAGCGTTCATACTTGCGCAATCGTCATTTAAAAAGGAATTATTGCGCATGTCTGGCGCGCCACAATATGTATATATTTTGCATCTGCGGCTTTTACTAGTAAAGGCATACATAGGTATTTTTAAGGACCATAGCGCTTATCACGCTGCGCTGACCATTCAACGCTTGCACGAACGAACAGGCAAGTGTTTCCAATGCTTTGCTAAAACACGACGGTGGTGGCACCTACCCGTCACCTTGCGGTCTACACCTTCTCACCCCTTAGATGGGCGCGCACACCCGTCTCAGGGCCACGCACTTCATTTTCTAAAAAAAAAAACTGCCAGAGAGTGCTTCGGTCTCACGTGTGACGTGACTTGATGCGCTCGTTCACCTCAGTTGCACGCTCGAGGCACTCTAACGCGGCACCTCTAGAATACCATTCACCGATTTTCTTGCGCAGAACATCAGATAAATGTTTTGCTCACTCTCTCCACACTATCGACTCTCGACTACATTTGCAGATTACACGCAGATACGGGGTTATTTTTTTTATTAGTGCACTGTGCTACATGCAATGCTCCTTTGCTTTCTAAAACTTGCAAGCCAAACATTCGAGCACTTCAGAGCGTACAAGCACAGGCACTACGTGTTTATCGCGGCCTACAACGAACTACCTCAACCGCTGGAACAGCTATATTGGCTCCGGTTCATCTTGTTACACTCTACGTCGCAACCGACGCGCTGGGAGCACATATTCAGCCCATTTCACTGATGGTATTGAGCCATTTGGCATTTCAACCAGAACAACGACCGCAGACGTCACTCTCGAAGGTCGTCAGCTCCCACTGTGCTTTTGTACCATCCGGTTTTATATCCTTGGCGTGTTCACCATACGCCTTGTGGAGCCTACGACAACCTGACGTGCCCCTTTCTGTCTAAGGAATAATAAATAGAAAAGTCCTTTCTACCTCGGCGTTGAAGCAATCAACTCTGGACCGTTTGTACACCTTCTATGCTTACAGAATCCACGTATACATGGATGGCTTACCACCCAGACTAGCTCCACTGGCGCCACAGTCATCCCATGGTGACACATCAACTTCACTGACAAACTTTGTCACGGGAGCACATAGACTAGTTCAGAAATTGTCACTCTGCGAGGTGCCATTGATTATACCAAGCAACAGCCAGCTAATCAATGAGCAGGTTTCTGTGACTATAAGGAGGCTCTGCAATGTCTTTCGTCGGCACTTCGACGTCGGTCGTATGAACAACTGGTGTAGGAGATCAGAGAAATGCCGCACTATGCAACCGAACAAGGACGCAGCGTTGTTTTCCAGTAGATACCAAGTCATCGTGGTATCTCCGGCAACTACCTCGTCAATGAAGCAGCCATAAATGCACACGTGCAAACAAACCCTGCTTCAATACCTTCATGTAAGATTGACACGGCTAGATACTCAAGTAAGCTGGCGCAGAACATGACACTCCAGAATTGGCAGTCATCAGAGTTCGAAAATCATCGACTGTATTCTCTGGACCCAACACCACGACTGCGGCTACCTCCTGGTGTATCTAGGGTGGAAGGTACAGTGTTGTGCCGTTTGCGTCTGGACGTAGCCTTCACCAATGCCTACTGATTTAAGATTGGGATTGCCGACAGCGCGGAGTGCAACGACTCCGCCGTCGATGAGACCATTGAGCACATCTTATGTTACTGCCTGGAATACACGAACGAGAGGCATCACCTGCACAGTGTTCTGAATTACCTAAACAGAAGTAATTCCACTGTCGAGAAACTATTGGGACCATCGCACTGCCCATCTCAATTCCTAAAGGCAAAAAGTGCTGTCGCGTACTTTTTTCTCCTCCTCTATAGCTTTCCTTTCCCCTCTCTATAGCTTTCCTTTCCCCTCTCCCCTTTCCAAGTGCAGGTTAGCATACCGGGGTTCCACTCTGGTTAACCTCCCCACCTTTCTCGTTATTTTCTTCTTCACTCTCATTCAGCCAATCTAGAAACATTCATTGTATTCAGCCAATGTAGAAACATTCATTGTTGTCTAAAAACATTCAATGTAAGAATTGTATAATACTCTCTAGATTGGGCTTTCTGAATTCGATTATATGATTTTACCCTTATTTACCAAGCGGAGCTACTGGCAATAGTACTAGCATTGCGTAAATTTCTCTAAGGTCTATCAGCGGTAGTTGTTCTAACACACCATCTCTCTGTCTGTGCTGCCTTAAGTGCAAAAACTTTTGGCGTACCTTAGAGACATTCTACTCGCTCATTCCTAAACGTCTGCGACTTGTTCGACTAGTGTGGGTACTAGGCCATAGAGAGAGAGAGAGAGAGAGAGAGACGAGAAAAAGGAAGGCAGGGAGGTTAACCAGATGCTAGTATCCGGTATGCTACCCTACACTGGGGTTGGGGAATAGGGGGTAGAAAGAGAAAGGGAGAGTTAAAAAATTGATTGATTGATTGATATGTGGGGTTTAACGTCCCAAAACCACTATATGATTATGAGAGACGCCGTAGTGGAGGGCTCCGGAAATTTAGACCACCTGGAATCTTTAACGTGCACCCAAATCTGAGCACACGGGCATACAACATTTCCGCCTCCATCGGAAATGCAGCCGCCGCAGCCGGGATTCGAACCCGCGCCCGGCGGGTCAGCAGCCGAGTACCTTAGCCACTAGACCACCACGGCGGGGCAGAGTTAAAAAATTAATAAGAGAAAAACACCCACACACACGCACACACAAAATCAGTTCACTCAGAGGCGTTCCGACAGGCCAGTAGTACGTAAGAAGCCCAGTAGCGCTTGCACGGCTTTCTTCTGTGACGCTGAGTCATGACGATGGCGCAGTATACTTTCTTCTGACAGCGGCTGGTCATCTAACCTGTTTAATTTATTAGAAAGGTGTTGTCTTTCCAGGTTGTATTTCGCGCAGTCACACAGGTTATGTCGAATTGTTTCTTCATCTCCGTAGTGTGCACAGTCGGCGGTGTCGGCCATACCTGTGCGGAATGCGTACGCACGGGTAAACGCGACTCCCAACCACCGTGTGCACAGAGCAGTAGCGTCGCCTCGTCGAATTTTTGTTGGAAGCTGCGTGCTTAACGTTGGATAAAGGGATCGTAATCTTGCATGCGTAAAGAGAGGCTCATTCCAAAGAGCCATGGAGCGTTGGCGAACAAGCATGCGGAGCCTCCTAGCAGCGTCTGTCCTTGAGAGAGATATTGACTGGTCGTTGTCTTCTGTATGGGGTGAACGGGCAGCTTGATCGGCTCGTTCGTTACCGATAATTCCACAATGGCTTGGCAACCACTGAAATATAACGTGGTGCCCTTTCTCTGTTATATAGTGTAGCATTTCTGTTGTTTCAAATACCAACTGGTCATGTGGACCACGGCGTAGATTTGACAGAAGTAACTGCAGTGCCACCTTGCAGTCGCAGAAAATCGTCCACTGTTGCGTGCTTTGGTCGTTAATGAAACGCAGTGCAGCGCGAAGCGCTGCAAGCTCTGCTGCCGTTGTTGTGGTTGCATAAGCTGTCCTGAATTTGATGGTTGTGGCGTGCGTTGAAATAACGACCGCCGCAGTTGAGCTGTTTGGCAGGACGGAGCCGTCGGTGTAGACGTGGGTGCAGTCTTGGTACTTCTCGTACAGCAGAAGTAAGGCGAGCTGCTCGAGGGCTGGTATTGAGAAATCTCGTTTTTTCTAGATGCCTGGTATTGTCAGGTTGATGACTGGCTGTTTGAGGCACCATGGAGGAATTGAAGGTCTCGCCGCGGGCGTAAAACCAGTTGGTAGGGAGTCACCATGTGTACTTATTGTTCGACAAAAGGAAGTATGATGTCTATCCACTGGTAGAGAGGCTAGGTGGTGATGGAGAGTCCAGCCCGCGTGCCTTATGTGTGTCCTCAAAGCTTCAACTTCAATATGGGTCTGCACGAGGTGGTCTTTGGCTATAGCTATAGTCGCCTTTGTTGAGGCACCCTGAGGCAGACCTAGACATATTCGAAGCGCCTGTGTCTGAACGCTTTGTATCATGCGTCGACTTGTTTTGCTGGCGTTTGATAATGCAGGCAGACTGTATCGTAAAAACCCAAAGAAAAGCACCCTGTACAGCCGTAACATAGCACTAGGCTGCATTCCTTAAGTCTTTCCAGCGAGAAACTTGAAAAGATGGCACATGCCTGTCAATTGCTTTTTCAAATACGACACATGAGGGCTCCATGATAAGTCTCTGTCGACTATGACACCCAGAAATTTGTGAGATCGACGATATGGTATATTTTGACCGTTAATTGACACTCTGTAATTCGACATGGGTTTGCACGTAAATGCCAGAAGAGCGCACTTTCCGGAGGAAACTTCCAGGTCTCAATTGCGTAGATAGAAAGCAGTTGCAGTAGCAGCTCTCTGTATTATCGCTCGTAACTGCAGGCGAGTTACCGCAGATGTCTAGGTGCCGATGTCATCAGCGTATGCTGGTGGATATTGTTCGGTAGGTGCGTATGGAGAGTGATTAGTGTTATATTGAAAAGAACGGGGCTCAGTACGCTACCCTGAGGGATGCCACGACAACTGAAATGTGTAGACTTGTTCCCGGTCTCTATACTCACAAAATAGGATCGCATTTGGAGATAACTGCGTATCCACTTAAACATTCGGCCACCCACTCCAATCTCTTCTAGTGCGGTAAGGGTGGCTTCATGTGTAACGTTATCATAGGCTCCTTTGACGTCAAGGAACAGAGAGGCGCCAAGACGCTTATGGCCTTTCTCGTGTTCAACGTACGTGATTAGGGCGATGACGCTATCGATCGATATCGACCACGTCGAAAGCCAGCCAAAGCGTTTGGGTAGATCTCGTGATACTCCAAGGACCACTCGAGTCAGTCGAGAATCATTCTCTCCATCACTTTACCCACGCAACTAGCCAATGCGATCGGGCGATAGGAGGAGAGTTCAAATGGTGATTTGCCAGGTTTTAGTTATGGTACTAGACGATTAGTTTTCCAACTTAAGGGGACAGTGCCCTCTAGCCAACACTCATTATATAGCTGAAGTAGAGCTATTCTCGTGCGCTCACCCAGATGACACAGGGCTCTGTAGGAGATTCCGTCAGGTCCTGGTGCGGAGGTACGTTTGCATGAAGTGAGTGCTGCGTTGAGCTCCTGAATGGTGAATGGGAAGCCCATACAGGAATCACGTGGTGGTGGACAGCTGCTCGAAAGTGGTGAGCTGCTGATGGCTGTAATTTGCCCTGATAATCAGGCACAGAACTCTTCAGCAACGTTCACATCTGGTCGATTTTGGTGAAGGGCTGAAGCCTTGAATGGTGACTGCTGAATGGGCGATGACCGCAAACCTCTAACCGTCCTCCATATCTGCAATAAAGGCTCACGAGGGTCGAGTGACTCGCAGAAAGTAATCCAGCGTTGGAATTCTAGCTTGTACAACAGACGTTCGATCTTCTTCTGCATACATTTAGCAGTCCGTAAATCTTCTATGTCCTGCGTGTGCCGGTACCTTCTTTCAGCTCGTCTTCGCAAGGCTCGAAGCCACTCCAGGTCTATGTCGATGTCCATGATTCTTACAGGGCATGAGATCGTACACACAGTCTCTTTTACAGTGCTCTTGATGGCCGCTTGTAAATCGGATATGTGTTCTTGGCATAGGTCTTTCATACGAGACTGAAATTTTTGTCCAGTCCACTCTTTTAACCATGTCACGCACTTTAGGAGGCGACAATCCTCTGATCTTGACGTATGTTGAAATGTGATCACTCCCGTGCGTTTCTATATCCGTGAACCATTCAGTATGTTTCACTAGGCTTCGCGAAACAAAAGCCAAGTCGAGACAGCTACTGTATGTGGAGCCACGTAAAAATGTAGGACTGCCATCGTTCAGCAACCAAAGTTGGTAGTCGGAGGCAAAAGACACCAAGCTTCTGCCCTTCATGTTGGCATTCTGACTTCCTCATAATGTATGATGTGCGTTAAAATCCCCAATGATAACACACGCGTCAGGAGTCAACGCTATGATGTCTCGTAGTCTTTTTTGATCGAAACTAGGCCATAGAGGTTTAGCTCTCAATAAGCATGTACATGCGCTAGCTATATATTCTCTTGATGGTCCTGTACTGCCCATTGTACCTGCTACTGAACATATCACATTAGTTCGTGTTTAAAAACGTAAAACGGCCAATCACTTCAAAAAATCTCCTTTGTTTTCATCAGACTATCCACAGCTTAAGTTTCCTTGAAAGTGCAGGTAAGAAAAGAAATAGTGATTACAAGACTGTGTTGCCGAGTCCTTTCATCGAAATTTTAGCTTCACAGGTTGTGTCTGGCACAGACGCCTTTATACCTTCACTGTAATGAGAGGGAATCTCTGGAGCCCTTCTTTTTGACTTGCCGAACATTTGAAAATCCAAATAAAAGACTACTGTAAGAACCCCCATGAAAGATGGGCGTCGTGTTGTAACTTCTAGTGATTCTTCTATTTGGCGCGATCGCATTTGGTTTGAACCACAGGAGCGTTTTCAACACTGTTACAAATGTTTTACGAGAGTCTAAAAAAATTGAATGCTAAACGTAGCTAAATTCAGTTGTTTAAGACAAAGACGTTATTTTTTTCTTGTGTATGTGTGTTAAATATGCCATTCATTTCAAAGGTATCTTCAATTTTCCAAGTTTACATTATTACCTTGATACCTACAGAATTCAACTCTTTTCTTCAAGAAGTGAATTAGTTAAACAAGCAAGGCACTATCCAATTCATGGCCTATTCCACTGGGTGTCCCACCAAGCTAATGAGGAACCAACCAACCAATATGGGTGCGCTATACCCATATAAACGATAAACCAACCAACCTTGCAGACGGCAAAATGGGCGCCTCATTCATAATGGTGGCGAACAAGGCTTCCCCACTTAGGGCCGAAAGTTCAACCATCATCAATGGCGTTTCGCAGCAAATATTGTAGTAAAGAAAATAATATGCAACATGAGTTCCATTTGAATGCATAGCGCAATAAGAGCACGAGGAACTCGGCGCGTCCTTCCCTTTCTTCACATTGCGGCCTATAAAAATTTGAATCATGTTCTGATGACAAAAATCTATTTTGCACCCTTTTGGATTATGTAGCAACAGTCTTTAGCGTAGCAGCGTCTTGCCACCACAAATACAAACAAATCAAGGACAGCCGAAAGCACAATGCTACTGTAACTGCGCTAACCTACACAAAAATTAATTATGAACCATGCGAAAACTTGTTCACCAGCCGGCCCTACAGTCCTGTTTATTCCAACCAAGCTGAGCATGTACATCAGTCAAAGCTATTCCGGGACCTCGTCTTCAACCATGGTAGTAAAAACCTATTTCACTCTGATATAACAAGGCTTGCATACTCACAATCCTTTGTACTGTTGACTGCGCGCGTAATTACTTGTATATTCTGAATCGCACTCGTATAGAGTGGCTGATGGGCCATTCCAAACACCGTTTTTGCTTTACAAAAAGAAACAGCCTAAGATCAGCGCACTAATGACACTAAACAAACTGATACCAAATGATAGGGCCTTTCACTATAATTAAAGAATGAATTAAATCTTGCTGCTAACACCAGGTGCCACCTGAAAAGGCACCATCGTCCATAGCGGCGAGATCGACCACCCGAGACGAGAGGGACTCGAGACTGTACATGCTTCTTGAAAAAGCAGCTCGCTGCTCTTTGACTTAAAGTTAGAAATAAAACAAGGGATCGCTTTTGAGAAGCTGCAGTTTTCAAAGATGATCATTCTTATCTTAACCAAACTAAACCATAACTATCAGTCTGCTCTGGTTTCTCATGCAGCACTGGAGGATAAGTAAACGCTTTCAGGAACTGCTCATGAAAGATACCCTCTGTTTCTTTTTCTTGCCGTTTTTTCCCGCTTATTGCTCTAGCGAGAGCTGCCCGTCCACTCAACGCTCACCATACCACTTAAAAGCAACCTATTTCAGTCCCCATCTGGAGGTTCGTCCTCAGATCCCCTGTCGGCGTAATCACCATATTGTGTGTTCTATAGTACTCTGCAATTTCCGGATACACACAACCACGTTCAGTGTGTGCTGGAACATGACTTCCGTGGTTGGGAGAGCCACAGATCTGCATAAAATTGATGAAATTTTATTTGAAGAAGCAGCATCATACAACCACGATTATTATGAAACTGCTTCTACGCACGCTGGCTCGGTGCCTCGGTTCTGCCATGAGCGCCTTTCGGCACCGCAAGCACTGTGTTGCAGCTACCATTGAGCACGGTCAAACGTTATATGACTCGGCTGAAGTCCACAAGAACGAGGTGAAATCCATAAGAAAAGACATCTTTCGTATTCGTTATGGTTGATTCTACCACGCTCGGTTTTTTTCAGCTAATATCGGACTCTCGGGCTAGAACCTTTTTCTCACACGCGGTTTTTTTTTATTTTTACTACGCTGTTCAATGAGCATGACCATTGCTGCCACACTGAGAGGCATGCTAGCCGCTACGGCTTATTATACCAATCTGAAACACTAATATTCACATATTATATCGTATATCAACTATACATATCATATGGTATATCATATATAAAAGGTCGGCGTGGTTTGATATTTAATGCACTTTCGTTGTTTTTTCAGTAATATTCGTAATACATAATATCCTTAATGTCGGGCGTACAGACGAAAATGCAGAGTATATTGTAATACATTCGCAACCAAAAAAAAGGGACACATGCAAAACGTTGCAATTTAGGAACAATACGTTACACTCATGCATATACAACATCACTCGACGTGTGTGAAGAACAGGAAGAAAATATTCGTTCCATGCCTGTTTCAGCTGAACAAAATTTCTCCTACAGCTGCACATAAGTTCGCTCTGAAGTAGTTGTTTTTGTGCAGCGAGTGGGAGAAATGTTGACAGTACGTCGGAGGGAAGTAGACAAGTCACCGTGCTCTGTTAAGTCAAGTTCTTCCTTGCAGTTTTGCCGTCCGGGCCTTTGTAAAACTACAGACTGCAGCTTTCTAGCTCTGAGAACGATTCCGAATACGTTAGGAAATGCGTAGTACATGCAAACTAGATTCTCAAAGGTAAATTTTTGTTCAATAAACGTTTCATTTCTCGGACGCACCATGACTATACACACGACACTTTGGGACTGCAATGCTACGTACACAGTCTGAAGATACTCTTTTAAAGATTTACTATGACCGGTTGGCAATGCCTTACAATACTGCACTGTTTTAGCCAGAACGACTGGCACGTGAACGGCATGGCAGCAACGGGATACGGGAGCCGATTGGCTCGCTTCCAGGGTGGGACGACGTGTGTGATTGCTTGCGCCTTACGGGTAGGTATCTACGCCTTCGTCCACGGGGAAGCGCAATTACTCCATTACCGCAGGGAAAAGAAAGAAGAAGGAGGCCGCTTGTCATTTGGACGGCCGGCGAAAGTGCCGCGCCCGCTTGTTAGCCAGAGAGACCACGTTCGTGGAGGCAGGAAGCTCGCAATAAAAGAAACAATGGCCCATTCAATACGGGGCAGAAAGAAGACAGAGTGGGTGGGCGATTATTGCCGCTATTTCTGGCCGCCGGCGATTGACGAAGCACAGGCAATCACACGCTGCCACTTCATCCATCAGACCCTGAATTGCGGATGGCACGGACGCGTACCTGCAGAGGCACGACCGGCTTGATACACAGCCCCGCTGGCTTTTAGTAAGTGCTAGAATGGACCGAAAGAAAAAACTAGACGTGCTCCTAATTGGTTGTCTCTGTCTGTGCTGACAATTCAAGCATGCGCAGAGCAGAGAATGAAGTTCGCAAAGTCAAACCCTAGTCTCACCTATCGTATAAGTGTTGCGAGACGTTAGTCTTTTATATGTCAATGACACAGCGAACGAAAACGTTCATTTTAACAGAATGGGCGAAATTCAAATAGCATTTAAAGGATGGGTTTGGAGCTGTGTGGTAAAGTCTCTAGTATTGTCCCTACTGGAGTCGAAGTCCATGATGTATTACTGCACCCCAGAACGTCCATGCCCACCGGGCTACCTCCCGATTCTTTCACCTTTACATTCGTTCTAGGAGACTACGTTGCCCCTTTCAGAGCCGCAGGAGCAGGGTCGGCTGATGCAGTGAGCACGGGGAATGGCGCGAGCCAATCGGGCCCTAAACCAAGGGCCCCACCCGGCGAGGAAGATCTCTTATTCACGCGAGAATAAAATTCTTGCTCTCACTGCCGTGGTCTAGAGCATCAGACTCACACTGTGCTTAAGCAGCTTTGGTAATAAATACTCTCACTTTAACACGATATCGTTAAAGAGCTCGTTTTGTAGGAATTCCGGCGTCGGCGCCATTTGTTGTGAGCAAAAAATCAATCTGGTCCGTAACTGAAAAAATCAAGAAGATGCATATAAATTAAACAAAAAATGCAGTGTCCAAGTCGTGGTCGAACCCGGGTCATTTGCGTGGCAAGCCCGAGTTCTACCATACAGCTACGAGTCTTTCTTTTAAGGTGTTTATTAAATTGTGGCCTAGAACGACGTTAATAGAACGAAAATAACATCCTGTGCTTTAAAATAAAGGGAAAGTAACTTCACACTTTCATACAATAATAAACTTAAATAATGCCTACAATATTTTGATTTACCATCACGAAACCACCATATAATTATGAGAAACGCCATGCTATAGCGCTCCGACAATGTAGACCACCTGAGTCCTTCAACGTGCTACTAAATCTGAGCACACGGGCCTCAAGCATTTTCGCCTCTAGAAGGCGGCCACCGCAAACTTTCTTACAAAAACACGCATCCTGTGTACATAGTTAAAACTAGAACATCAAATATTGCAGTAATGCGTGGTACAAGTAGCGATCGGGTAGCAGAACATGTGAATATGAAAATGACTAAGTTGTTTAAAGGCAATCGCACTACAAAAGGCACGCATGTTACTGCACCTATTCCCTTAAAGTCACATAGTGTTTGCATAGCAATTTGATAAAGATGTCGTACACTTAGTATTTCATGCACAAAGGTTTCATGCACTAGGGACAGGTTTTTGCTATCGCGTTCAACTCTTAAAGGCGAACCTTAGGCATCCCCCAATTTTTCTGATTGGACATGTATTCAAGTAGCAGGGATAAAGTACTTATGCAGTTGCAGCGAAAATCAACTGGTAGAACTCGTTTACTGATGTGTCAGGCAAAGGCGCTGTGGTTTTGTGAATGAATCTCAAGTATTTTCAGGCACAAAGCGATTATATTGCGCATTCTCGCAAGAAAGTCTTCTGTTTAGAACTTGATGGCTTCATTTGTATTGAACACTCACACAATGCGAGGCTAGTGCGGCATAACAGTTCTGAAGCTCTAATTTTCCTTTATTCGACGAAGATAAGTTAACTTGTGTGTCATATATGAAATACTAATTGTTGCACTGATAGATGCGCCACATATAGCTGGAGCTGTACTTCTAGTACGCTAGTGTATACCCACAGTAACTTCATAGCTTAAAAAAACCAACAGATGACTCTCGAATACTAAAAGGCGCACGTTACTCTATATTCTGGCTCCTGGGAACATCTGTCTAGTAGGAGCTGTGTAGGGGTCTATCATTGTGTTACTCGCTGCTCTCCATACCAGAGTATATGGTAAATGGCAGCTTAAAAATAAATATAGGCTCCGCTCCACCCGTGAGGCCGCATTATCCTTGTTTTTCATGCCTCCACACTACTAATGAAGTAGTTTCTAAACAATGGCAATAATTTTTAAGCATACATGCCATACCTTGTAATGCTTCATCAATATTTGAATAAATTAAATCAACGCTGGATAACAAAAAAAAACTTGCGATGGCACGTGGTTCAACGTCCGCTTAAGAATACGTCTGTTGTTTAAATCTAACCTGACGCCCCACTAATCGCAGAGCCTATAAAGAAGTAACGCACATCTCAAAGTGTTTTTTCTTCGCAGTACCTATTGCGCTACTGAAACGAACAATACCCCGCTTAACACAAAATTTAAAATACAAGAATAGTTCTTTACGGTTTCCTAAAACGAATCGAAGATTATAATCACATTTGATAAGGTTCTTTTTAAATATATCACGAAACTTTCGCTGTCAGGTTTTTTTTCATGTTGGCTGTGACAATATCAACGGTGACTTAAAATGAAGAATGACACAATGGCTAAGTGGCCTGAGATCGTTTTCACAAATTTTGTTTTCGTGCTTCCGTAAACACCACATCTGCGCCTCGAATCACCATGCCTGTCGTTGTGTTTGAGGTAAACGTTACTGTTCGATTTTACATCTTGCTTCAATAAAAGTAAAGAGCAAGGCGCACATGGTGTTTAACGTAGGAGTCATTGCATACGTTACCCTAACATTTATGTCAAGGCAATGTAGAGCCTAAAGTGGCGGCAACTGAAAGATGTACTGAATGCATTATTGCTTCTACTACATGCACGGGCATTGCCACGACGCTTTCAACACTTTCTCAAACTTTCTCAAAGTGGAGACAAGTTTCGCGGGACTTTGCGCCTCTTCTTTGTATGAATGGGTCTATAGCGAAGGTATTCGACAGACTTAGTTGCGCGTCTGCTGCAGCCGTATGGACGCAGCCTGCCAGCTATTCGCAATATACCTTTTTCAAGCACACTAGCGCCGCCAACGTGCGCGCAAGTACTTATGGCAAAAGATGGTACGCTGCCGCAACCGCCGGGACGAGCGAGCGGGTCTCACGCTTCCATTTTCCGTTTGCACCATGCCAGCGCTTCTCAGATCAAGTGAACTCGGCAAGGTGTGTTATATTACTGCGCGTTTCACCCACAAACTTTAGTGTTTAGGTGCAATGGCCTGCCTACTATTCGCACTTGTCCCCCTGTTGAACCAGGTGAGCGGCTCAGAAGCGTCAGTTAAAAAAGCTAGACACAAGCACCTCACGCCAGCTGGTCTGAGGTGGTGATGATGATGCCTCCACAATGGCTCTTGCCCACTCAGGAAGATGGGCGAAGAATTGAGGATACGAAATTTACGACCTTTCAAATGATACGTAAACCTAACAGAAGTAGGATAAGGTACACGTAAATACAGAAAGAGTGCAATAATTCTGTTTTGCATTGTCGACCAGGCAGAATAACATATATCTTCAATTGAAATTGCAGTAATTTCTAACACGTTTGAAATTGTTGTTATACACACACACACACACACACACACACACATATATATATATATATATATATATATATATATATATATATATATATATATATATATATATATATATATATATATATATATATATATATATATATATATATATATATATATATATATATATACTGGCTAACCTTTTTGTCTTTCCTTTGACGCGCAACAAACATTATTAATTTTTTCTTCTGGGTTATCGATTGCATATTGATAAATAATGTGTATCCTTGATTTTGTAGGTCACGAATAAGCAAGAGGAGCAACCAATAGATCAAAATTCACCGCAAACGGTGGAACGTCTTCGAAATCAGCCAGTCTATCACTCTTCGTCGATGATCCGAATATGGCCCAGCCCGAACGACCATGCACGTAGACCACTTCGATTGCTCCGTAGTTGGCTTCAACGGCTCGCAGCACCAACAACAAAGCTCGCTCGCTAGCATGAGTGGTAGCGCTCGAAACTTTCATCCCGTAATCCCTGCGAGATTTCTCTTCCTTCTCTTTTGCTTCCGTTAGAAATTAACGATTGGACTAGTTCGACATGTAAACGTAGAACCGAGGCCAGCTACAGTCCCAGCTTATTTTTAATCATTCGAAAGGCACAATTCATTAAAGTGATAGTTTGTCTCTCTTCGTCGTGTCACAATGCGCATTCAGTTCATTTTTATATCGATGAGGCAGCACGGTGTTGACATAAAGACGCAGATACAAGCCCTGGACTAGGAAGGTTCATCTCTTGTGGTTACGTCCTAATCATGCATGCGCAAATGTCTAGAGAGACTTCATCAATATCACAGCTCGCCGACTAGGCAATCAGGGCGTGTTATGAAGATGATTTTACTTTATTTGCACATCTGCCCAGTGCTACAACTCGTCAACGATGCAGCACATGCGCATCAGAATGGCTTAAAATTTCAGTGCCAAACTGCGTGGTGCGAGATGTTTCGCCGCGTTGGATGAAAATAAAACTTTTCTAGTTGCATTTTCTCGTATGAATTATGCTGTGAGTTGTAAGCAATCTCAGTCGAGCAGGTACAAGTGTTCGGGACATGCACAGATATTATCCGAAATAGCGCTCAACCACGCTCTCTTGGTCAACGTTAACAGTTGCTTCATCGAACGACGGAGCCCTTCAACCGGCACTCCTTCACGCTTGTTCACGCGACAAAGCCACGTGTTCCTTTAAATCTCTGCTTCAGCCACACAGCTGTACAGCCTGATACGGGTACACTATAAGTGATGTGCATTCTATCCTAAAACGAGAGCTTTATTCGTCCAGCTGAGCAAGTTTCTCCGTGTGTGACCGCTTGACATTCAATCAAAGAAGGGATACCACGATAGCCGCGCTCCACCGCCGTCACTGGTCCGACCGCCGCTAGATGACTACCCCTGCCTCGCCTGCCGTGCACCCACGTGGCTAACGGCATGCCTCACCACTCTAATACCACGCTGCCACTGCTTCAGTTTCATCGTTATGCCTTGCAAAAGAGTTTTCTAAAATTAACTCGAGGGGACTCTGGCGCTGCGATCGTTGAGCGACTGTATATGGGAATGATGCTTAGTACATGGATTTGCCTAGTCCTCGTACTTGTGGGCCTTGAATAGAACGTCCGGATTCGTTTATTACTCTGCTTTGGTTTAGTTTTGAAGGAAAAAACGAGCTTCTTTGAAATTCGTGACCTGGGTTTAAATGGTAAGCCTAAAAGATTAAGGTGAGGAAGCATGACTGCTCAACATTTGTTAATGTTTGTTTCGTGACAAAACATCTTGAAGCTACGCGAACCCAAATGAAGCCAGAATGACGAAGATAACACAAGTCCGTGTACCACCCACCACTCCCATGCTCGCTGAAGCACCGTATGGTGCAGTTCCCGTGAACAGTAGCGTCGGAGTTCCCTCTACTGCATTGATAGAAAACTTTCTGATGCCATGGGCACACGATGGAAGCAGGAAACGAGGGTGCTGGTTTATCTGCGCTGAAGTTGTCTGCGTGCTCACAGCAGCGAAAGCTACAAGCTGCGTCGAACAATTTCGTCGACGCCACTTGGCTCCCTAATGCATTAAAGCAGAAACGCGAGCTCCGATGCGCAAATTCGCAGACTCAAAAAAGTAAAGGACGAAAACTTCGGCGAGCTCAGCGCAAAAAGAAGGGTGCAGAATGGTGACAGTAATGGACATTTATGTAAGGCAACGGGTACCTCGCGTTCGAGTTCAGTGATGCCCTGAAAAACTAATGAAAAGAGTGAGTGGTCACAGTACGGGACATTCAACTGGACATACCACATGGTTGGGAAAATGTGCTCCTGCAAATAGGGTGAACAACCAAAACTTTTGCTTGAACTAGAAAGCCGAGCCGAGCCAAGTAGTGAGTCTGGGGTATCACGACGGAGGTTACGCTTAAAGAAACTTGGTGGTATCACGTAAATGTTGCGTAATCGGGTATGGTTCGGGAGTGCCTGCTTGTTATTTCGTCTTTATTATTTTTATTCATTGAATGAAGGAGCGTTGCCTTCGGCATCAAGCGAAAGCAAAAAGCTCTGACGGAATTCCGAATGCGCGATTCAGTGCGTATACATATACGAGGTGGCCAGTGAACGGTTGTGCAGTGTGAGCATGCGGTTGGTCTCAGGGGTGAAGATCCTTAAGGCGTTGGTCGGTCGTCTCCTGTATGTAGTAGCTACCTTTCGTTCTAGTCCTTGGAATGCCCGCTGGACGGTGGTACTTGTATATGATGAATATATGATGAAAAAGTGCGAGAGAGCGGTAATAGGAGTGTCCGCTAGATGGATGAAGCAGACAAACGGACGGATGTATAGATGAACGAATGGACGAATGGACAGGCAGACAGACAGACAGACAGACAGACAGACAGACAGACAGACAGACAGACAGACAGACAGACAGACAGACAGACAGACAGACAAAAGGTGGGGTTACGAGTACTAAAAGCAAATTCATAGCTTGACATACATAAAAATACGCCTATTTGAAGAAAGGTTATAATTGAGTTTTTAGTATTGCTATTTTTATTTTCCTCACCTAATCACGCTTCATTCATCAACAGGCGTTGATGACTGGGGCTATAGGTTTTCTGAACGGTTTTTCATGTTTCGTGGTCCATATAATTAGACGACCATGGCAGCACTTTGATAAATTCTAGCTGCGACGCGTTTGTTGTGGGTTCGCGCACAAGTAGTACATACTGACAGTCAATGCCGACCTCGGAGCAGTTAGTCTGATATTGCAATTCAATATGGTTGGGGCTGGCGCGTATGCCAAGCCCCACTACGAAAAATTACATGACCCGTCTGCCCCGTTTGGGGATAGTGGCGTGCTTCAGCTCACCGCAGTGCAATGGTAAAGGCCTCAGTGAACATTGTTAATTCGACACCAGGAAATTGATTGATTGATTTGTGGTGTTTAACGTCCCAAAACCACCATATGATTATGAGAGACGCCGTAGTGGAGGGCTCCGGAAATTTCGACCACCTGGGGTTCTTTAACGTACCAGGTAAGTATGCAGCTATACTCGTAGCATGACGTGGTGTTAGTCACTACGTGCCCACATGTGGCATAATCTGAAAAATTGGTATTTTGCTTTGTGCAAAAATAACGCCTGAAACTTGAAGCCGCTGCAACGACGAATTACAGGTGCGATCTTACAGGCCACAGTACCGTTAAACAAGCTGCATAAAAAATAGAGAAGTAAACTTGTACGTTGCGAAAATAAACCGCCAGGCCTGCGCGAAACGCGCAGCAAAGTGACGGGAAAATCTAGTAGTGCACCTTTACAGAGCCTTTTAAAACACTCTTTGGGTGGTTGCTACAAGCAAACACTTCCCTTGTACCCGCTATGTCATTATTGATCATATTTTGTTTTTGTAATAGGGAGGCATTCACTATGCCGTCATTCGCCATTCTTCTGACAAAAGTGGTACCCGCTACACAATTGGAAGGAATTTTGTCCAATTTTTTTTTGTGTCGTGGCTTATGACGATGAAGGATTATGCGTATATCTTTTGTATGGTGTTGTAGCATTCGACAACCCACTTGTTACGCGATTCGAATTGTGTCATGTTTTTGCTTCTTTAAAACTCTTCGTTAGGGTAGTAGCGGTTCTTGAGAAGAGCCAAAGGCTCCTAATTTCTGTCTGCCTCTTGGGCGACACGGCGCAGTGCCTTGTAGATGTGGGGAAGAGGTGGGGGGGGGGGTGCGGGGAGCAGGTGGGATAAACATAATAGAACAAAATAGCTGAAGAAACACAGAAGGCAAGAGACGTAAAAAAGAAGGAGATAAGAAAGTTGAGAGCCGGTCGAAAAAGTCCAAGAACGGGGCACCACTCGCCAAGAGCTTCACGGCGTGAGGAGACCGTGGAGGGTGAACCAGTCAGCGGTAGCTGTCTTTGGAGATTGCGGGGGCACAAGCATTTCGCTTGAAATCCTCCCACCAACTCTTTTTGTTACTCACAATAACGCCATTCCTTCAACGACATCAAGCCAGCGTAAGGCGAGTTTGCAAAGAAGTTTCAAGCACTGGTGTAGCTCAGTCATAGAATACTGGATTCGGATGCGAATCCTATTCAGTCCTTGGTGTTTCCTATTTACTTAGTAGTTTGTCTTCGTTATTTTGCACGATAGTGGTTGCGGACACCGGTGACGGCAGCGGCGGACAGCTACGGCGCAGGCGACCCATGTTGTGATCTCACAAAAGCTATCGCTGTAAAACATCAACGTTTCGCCGCAAAGGCGAAACAATTATTGTAATACCGATATAATGGAATGTCACACAAGGAAGAGCAAATAGCTCGAAACTTTGAAGAGCCCCTTACAGACCCCATTACAACTTTTAGTTACACGGTTAAATTTTGTGTGTCCAATGAAGAGCATTATACCACAACAACTTTTTTGAACCGGTCCTTTACAAGCTGAGAACACCAGTATTTCGAAGCGGCGCGAGACCATGCGAGGAGGCGAGCTTGAAACCCTTGCCGCTCTTCCGCGTAGCCTTCGCAACACCTTGATCCGCATCCAAGCGAGGGGAACACGTCATGCGTAGGTCAGGGCACGTGCGCATAACTGTGCAGCGAGCCCATGTGGCCGAGCCAGCCTCAAGGAGGTTGACCAGCCCAAGCCCCAGAACACCCGTGCGGCGTTGTTTTGCTGATCAGTGGTATCGTGTGTTCTACTGCCTCCACCATCATCAGGCTACGGTGGCTAGCATAATCAGGCTTGCAACCACGAACCCATGAAAACTCCGGCATTTCACTGACACGACAGTGACTGCATCATGCGCCAGTGCCACAATAACGATTACTTGAACGCGCTAGAATAAATGAGCATAATGAGTGTTCGAACGCGCCAGAATATCACTTCCGTTGGCAGGATTGGCGTCTGCTCGATGCGTGGGGCATGACGGGCACACGAACGCACACGAAAGGGGAAATTCGGCCCCGAATATCATTTCAATTCACGGTAAAAAATAAAAGAGGTGCACACATTTCCTTTGTGGGTCTCATTCTTTCTGTCAAGAATAATCATGTATTTAGGCAACTAATTGCACAAACCGCACATGCCATGTCAAATCATTTTTGCCGTGTCACGTGCTACTGTTGGCGACCTAAGACCACAGTCGTCTACCTAGAGGGCCGACGTCACAGCACTATACCGTCTACATGAACCGATTCCGTCATGTACGTCACTCCTCATTCCTTCGGCGCGAGCACGCGACAAGAAGGGCAAGTGGCGTTCAGATTCAAGTTTGACCCATTGAGAACCAGCGATGGAGTTTCGGCGTGCATAGAGCGCCACCCTGTCAAGCGTGGTCGCAAACATTTGGGTGTACAAACAAATGCTAACGTGAACCATGCCGCCATGCGTGATGGTCAAACGAGGAAAAAGTACCTTCGAGAGCGGCGTTATTATTGTATTCGCGAATGCCAGAGCCAGAAAAATATTTTAATGAAAGAAAAAAATATTCCAGAGCGGGCATAGTTGACGTTCTCCGGCGTCGATGTTCACCCATGCACAGGGGTAGGCTCTCTGGAAAATGTCACGAGTCTTTTATTTGAAACTCACATGGAAAACGTTCAAGAAACCACATGAGAACTTCGGTTGCGCAAGCATCACGCGACATATTACACACACCGCATTTATTCGATTGCAACCCTAATATACAATTTTAACGCGGGGGATGATATTTTATTACGCCTAGGAAGAAAAAAATAGAACAGCGGTACTCGGTACGCGGGGGTCGACTTTATTAGCGAAATTATGAAAGAAAAACCTCGCGTCACGTTTGAATAAATACGGTATTACCCCTGACTGTCCCATTCACAGTTCTAAACCAGTTACATTATGATGACTGCTATAAAAACCATGATGATCTATGCATGTTGCATCACTGACCACACTCTGAATGTCAACCACGTACAGAATCACCACAAAGTCAATTGCCACCAGGTTGTTCAAAAACATTCTTTTTTATATATTCACGTGCCACACGGGCAGAATGGAATGGAATGAAAAAAACTTTATTTCAGTCCTGCACGACGCGCTTAGCGCGTAGCGGGCGTCTCCCACGTAGAGACCGACAGGGAGTACCTGGCGGCCACTTCATGGGCCTGCTGTACGGCCCAGAAAATGGCATTTACCTCCTAGTGTCTTTAGATTGAATGTCGTTCACGCGGTACCACACGGATGAACGAAATGGCATTCGCTCACATGCCATTCGTCACCTAATGCCATTACCAGAACTCATTCGGCTTGAGAAATTCGTATTCTCGACGGCACAGCTGATGAAGTAATTGTACAAAACGACATTTGATTCGACTTGAAGAAAACGTTTTGCGTATTTTACATACACTAATCACTTAAACAAGTGCTTCAAAACTTATCTTCAGCTGGTAGACGCTCTGAAATAAATGCGAAAGGCACCATTTTGCTTTTACTCTGCGGATCTGACTAGCTTTGGCTTAAGTTGCTACACGGTCGGTTGCGACCTCGTGAAACAAAGTAATGAACGAAATATAATGGCAGTGTAATATGCTAGTTTTCACGTTTATTTATTATCTGAGGTGTATGAAGCTTGCAAGCGCTTGTTTATTTTTTTTATTGCTACTCACCCAATGCTCACGAAGAAGGTGCTGCGATCGACATCATGAAGTAAAATGTGATTCACTTCGGTCATGCAGCAGCGCCACCCAAAAAGAAATGTCATTCGGGCACTGAATGCCTTCGCTATCGAATGTCATTTTTTATGCCTGCGTGGCACGGGTATAAAGACGACGGCCGACCGCAAGTTTGCAAACGGTCTGCAGACGATGGTGAGCCGACTTCTTTAAAGCACAACCGCTGTGACATGTTCGTATATCTTCTAACACGGCTAATTTCCGTTTTATACTGGCCTTTCACGTGAAAATTGTTTTAGACATTCATTTCACAATTTACCTTCAGCTTGAAAACCCTATCTTAAAGGCTGTGATACCAGCATTTTATGGTTCACGCTAGCCGTTGAACACACCATAAAGGAAAGAGCCTAGCGAAACAGCTTCTGTAATATATAGTGCAAGAGCTGCGACTACCAACTTCATAGATGTGATGTTCTTGCCCAAAAAAGCTGTCACTGGACCGAATGCTACTTCAGCGCTGCCGGAGAAACCACTAATTTTACTATAAAGCGGGCGCATAACCAGCATCCTGCACGCTATATACGTCGAGCTTCGCAAGCGCTATTTTGAACACACCTACCTGTAAGTTTACGCCGTACAATGCTTGGCACTACGTGCAAAGGTCATACTGTTTGTTTCGCGTCACAGATGTACTTCACATCGAACAGTGGTTGGCCTTTCGACAACACAGTCTCGCTAAACAAATGGCATAAAATTCAACCACCAAGCGTCTCTTTATGCCCACCGGTGTAGTTTAGTGCATAAGGCATTGTGCAGCTGGAAAGTCAAGGGCTTTACATTGACTCCTTATCTACGGCATTCGGGTAGGAAGTGGAAGGCAAACACATTGGTTTAATGCTCTTCACGCGGACGTTAAAATAAGGTCAGGATAGGTTTAGACTTATTTCGTATACCACCGAAGTGTGGCTTCGCTTAGTGACATAATATTGTTACGACACTCAAAGGCCTCAACAATTCTCATTGGTGGTCCTCGCACCGCTAATAGGTGAATAAAACTGAAATAAAACAAGCACTCTGACCAAAGTAAACCACACAAAACTAAAACAAAAGACATTTCTAGTTGTGCACAAGGCTCCGGTGCATGGAGTCGAAACTACTTTTTTTTATTTTGTAAATTTTACACTACTTTTGTTTTCTGCGGATTAATTTTAAGACCCGCTTTCTGCTCTCCTAGTCCAACTCCGTAATCATCATGAGTTGCAATTCGTCCCCTGAGAGAGAGAGAGATAATGATACAAGGAAAGGCAGGGAGGTTAACCAGACGCACATCCGGATTGCTACCCTGCACTGGGGAAGGGATAAAGGGGAGAAAAGAGGTTGCAGAAAGATGAGAAGGTACACACAATCACGAGCACACTCGGGGAGCACACACAGTTTACAGGCGGTCGCTCCGGTCTGTTGACTTTAGGTAAAGTAGCAGTGCTTTAGTTGCTTTCTGCGCAACTGAGGCAGATGCCCAAGGTCCTAGTATCTTCTGCACACAAAATGGTCTGGGGTCAAGTCGATTCAAAACCATCCGTAGCTGGCATCGCTGTGTGTCGTAGCAAGCGCAGCTGCACAGGACGTGTTCGATGGTCTCTTCATCTCCGCAGTAGTCGCATGTAGGAGTGTCTGCCATACCAATGCGAAAGGAGTACACCTTGGTGAATGCAACACCCAACCAAAGGCGGCATAACAGTGTCGCATCGGAGCGGGAAAGTTGTGATGGTAGCTTTAGCTTGAGCGAAGGATCCAGTTCATAAAATTGACACCTTTGGAAGCTGGTAGACGACCAGAACGTGCGTGTGAGATCTCGAGCCAGCAGGTAAAGTTGTCTTGCTGCATCATTCCTTGATAGAGGAATCGGGACTACACGGGTTTCTTCATAGGCTGAGCGGGCTGCATCATCGGCTAATTGATTTCCGGTAATACCGATATGTCCAGGCAGCCATTGATATATAATATCATGCCCTCGTGCTAGAGCTTCATGATGGCAATGTCTTATTTCTTGTACCAATTGGTCATGGCTCCTCCTACGCATGGCAGACTGCAAACTCTGAAGCACTGCCTTCGAATCACAGAATATGACCCATTTTCCTGGACGTTCTTGAACGAGATATTGTAAAGCAGCCCTTATAGCAGCAAGCTCTGATGCCGTAGATGTAGTCATATGCGACAACTTAAACTTGATTGTCATTTTTGCAGCCGGAATTACAGCGGCACCTGCAGAGCTGCTGGATGAGACGGACCCATCAGTGTATATCTGCGTTCCGTTTAAGTACAACTCATCTAATAATAGCAGTGTCGCTTGCTTCAATGCAACTCTGGAGTGACTGCTTTTCTTTTTGATTCCCGGAATTTCTAGACGTACTTGCGGCTGGTCGAGTCACCACAAAGGGCATGCCGTTCTCGCAGCTGGCGTATATCCTGATGGAATGCTGTTTAGGTGCTTGGCTATGACGTCTGAAAACGTAGCACGTGGTCTTCCGGAAGGTAGAAGGGCCAAGTGGTGGTCGGGGACACGGCTAGCATGTCAAATGTGCGCTCTGAGGCAATCCAGAACTATATATGTCCTGACCAGATGGTCCTTGGCAAGCATGATTGTGGCATAAGTAGAAGCGCATCGGGGCAATCCTAGGCAGACACGCAGTGCCTGACCCTGCAAACTCTCCAATGAATAAGTATTCGATTTGCAAGAGTTAGTACCGGCAAGCTGTAGCGCAATAGATCCAAAAATAGGGCCCTGTACAGCTGTAGCATGGAGGCCACAGAAGTTCCCCATGCTTTACCACACAAGAATTTCATGATATGCACAATAGATAGCAGTCTCTTCTTCAAGTACGCACAATGTGGGCTCCTGAGTGACTCAGCAATGCAATGTCGTCGGCGAAACGCAGGTTACTAGTCTCCATTAAGTCTTATCTCTAACTGTTCTCATTCTAGGCCTGTGAAAACCTCCAGTAAGCACGCGGTAAATAGCGTTGGGGAGAAAGTAATGTCCAACAACCTCAGAAGAGTTCAGCGCTTCGAGATACGTAATATTGCACTTCAAGTTGTAAACGACTATGTCTACTAAGGGCAGGTAATTACCATGGAGCCGAACCACGAGATTGAAGAAACTAGAAGAATAAGAATGGGTTGGAGCACATTTGACAAGTACTCTCAAATTATGACAGGTAGATTGCCACTATCCCTCAAGAAGAAGTTATATAACAGCTGTATCTTGCCGGTACTTTGCTATGGAGTCAAACCTGGAGACCCACAAAGAGGGTTCAGCCTAAATTGAGGACGACGCAGCGAGCAATGGAAAGAAAAATCGTAGGTGTAACCTTAAGAGAAAAGAAGAGGGCAGAGTGGATTAGCGAACAAACGGGGTTTAAGGACATCATAGTTGAAATCAAGAAAAGGAAATGGACATGGGCCGGGCATGTAGCGTGTTGACAGGATAACCGCTGGTCATTAAGGGTAACTATCTGGATTCCCAGAGAGGGCACTCGGGTTAGGGGGAGACAGAAAGTTAGATGTGCAGATGAGATTAAGAGGTTTGTGGGTATAAATTGGCGGCGTCAAGCGTAGGACCGAGTTAACTGGCGGAAAATGAGAGAGGCCTTTCTCTTGCAGTGGGCTTAGTCAGGCTAATGATGATGATGATGATGGTGACGATGATGATGATGAAATTTTACATTGGTCGGGTTTTTATTTATTTGCAATATATTTGTGCCCGACCAAACGGGATTCCGTCGGACTATTGGTGAATGAAAGACGCAAAAATGAGGAACCCGTTCACCGTTACGCTCAAACATAAAAAGCCAGCCCCCCACCGCGGTGGTCTAGCGCGCTCGTATTTCTGTTCATTTTGACGAAGGTCATGCCACGACAAGTGTGTGTGTGTGTGCGTGTGTGCGTGTGTGTGTGTGTGCGTGTGTGTGCGTGTGTGCGTGTGTGCGTGCGTGTGTGTGTGTGTGCGCGTGTGTGTATGTGTGTGTGTGCGTGTGTGCGCGTGTGTGTGTGTGTGTGTGTTTGTGTGTGTGTGTAACAGTAGACTGTTTTTTCACAAAAGCATACGCAACGCTGCGCCACTCCTCCTTTCGGCTCATGGTGGCAGGTACGTTTTGCATTACATCGAACACCCCTTCTTCCGTGTATACCGACGATGCGGCTTACATTCGTTTCAGCGCCCACCTTTTCGGCTGTGGCGCCGGGGGAAAGCCAGCGATGCGCGTTCACCGCGAAATTACATTTACAGGGCAAGAGAAGATATACGTGGTTGAATTCCGCGGTTGTAAAGACTGCGAGTCGAGGTGCGAAAGCGGATTGCGCGCTTCAGATGATGCGTCGTCGAACACTTCCCGTGAGAAATTTTTGCGAGGCGAAAGTCGCATTTGTAGAAAACGCTACCGAAAAAAAAGCAACTGAAGAATGCGATGCTTCTCCCGGGAATAATTCGGCAGGAGTCATGGCAGCATAAATTGAAACTGCCAGCGCGTCCACGTAGCGCGAAGCTATTGAAAGTTCTTGATGTATTACTCGGCGCAAGCTATGAAAAGCAAACCTTGTCATATCAAATACCTGATCCAATCTACATGTACAGCTATGTACATGAACTTGTGGAACATTGTAGTACAAAAAACTGTCGGAATAAAAGTGTCAAAATGCACTTTTTCTGTTGTACTGTTTTATAAACATCAATTAGAAATATTTCTATCAGTGCTAGGTACTTTTTTTATATTTGACTAAAATTCACCCATTTCTTTTTATCTATTTTTCACTGTGTGTTGTGCTTAGTCGTCTGCGGTTTCATTTTCTTGATTTCTATGTTCTGCATATATGTTCTTTCTCTAACAATACAGGCATATTTGTGTTCATTGCCCAGTTATATTCTGTCCAACTATTATTCCCCTGTTTTGAATACTAGTTTCGTTCTCCATAGGAACAATATTATTTATTTATTTATTTTATATAGTGCCCACCTCAGTTCTGGAATTATTGGGAGAATTTACTGTACACAATATTCATTCGCAGGAATAACATTCCAAATGACGTACGAATTTGTTTACGCTCTTGGTAAACAACAACAAAATACAAGAAGTTTCTTTAAACAGTGTATTGAAATAAACAAGAAAAGGATCGTACCACAATTTGTTTTGAAGTGGTAAAATATGTATCTTGCACATCTTCACAATTAGCCCCGTTATCATGCGCCTCGCAAACTGTACAGCATTTTATTTGTGCGAGGAAAAAAATTGGCACTGAAAAGAAAAGCATAGACTTGAAAGGCACCAGATTTTATCGTATGCACGAAGTAGGAAGAGCCGCGCAAACGTCGCTGACAAAATGACCACTGTGCTGTTAGGCCATGGCCTTACCAATTTCCACCATGAATCGTCGTCCTGTGTGGAGCGACATTCCAAGGCAGCTTCATCTACAGTGGTGCACCGATTCTGCTGCTCCCGCATACCTAAATTCTTTTAGACCCACCTGACGACCCGGAGGGACCATTACAGCCTGACCTGCCACCTCCTCTGCATTGTACACCGGACAATGATCCTCGCATCTGGACTTTTTCTGCGAGAACGCTTTACACATTCCTGCACCAACGACTCTACCTTGGTGCATTGTGTTCGGGGCTTTCGAGGAGCTAGCAGGGCCGGATGAGTCAACCTGGAATATTGCCAGCCAGAGGAGTCTACACGAGAAGTGCAAGGTCGTAGAACGGACCCAGTGGTGAAGTATTGCTTTTTCCAGTGCAACCTGGTGTGCACGCCTTTACGCTTTTCTAGAAACAGGTTTGAATACAGTTTTCAGCGTTGGCCAGAAATTGTGGCAAGTTTGTCCAGCTGTGCAAAGGAATATAAACGAAGAAAATTGTGACAGGAGAAACAAATGCAATTTAAAACATAAAAGTAAATTTATTGAGTGTCGGACCAATGCAGTATACAAGATACCATGTTCTTGCAACAAGGTTAACATTGGGCAAACTAGTCGATGCGTGAATATAAGAGTCCAGGTGCATGCGTGTAATGTAAATAGTGGAACAGGTTCTCATTTGGTTATTCATTGTCACAGAAATAGGTGTAACCCTTATTTTGATAAGATTGAAATTTTGCGTTGCCACAGAGACCAACGGTTCCAAGAAATCATAGAAGCTTTTCATATGTTACTGCAAGGTGATAATTGCATCTGCCAGACTTCCATAACACTATCAGGTGCAGAAATTTCATATCTCACAGATAGCTTGCACATTTCATTAGCCACATATCAATTTATAGAGTTTTGTCTCTTTGAGCTTGCGCGATGGTTCTTTTCTTGTCTTTGCTTTTGTTTTTTTTAAGATGTCATATATTCCGCTTTTTTAGGAACAAACTTTAGTTGCGAGTTGGCGCTGTAGTTTGTCTTTTCTTTCCCGTTCCTGTTTTCATCGCGCTAATATTCGATTACCTCAGGTTTCACTGCCTGCTTGAGGGCGGAGGGGGGGGGGGGGGAACAATCCTATTGGAGGGACCTGAACTCAATTGTCTTCCCTCGCAGTGAATCTTGGAAAGACAGAGTGTATAAAATGCTAGTGCAGAGACACTCAGGGGTGCTTCATCTGTTTCATGTAGTTCCAGACTACTCTAAAGATGCAAATATTGTACATAAACGCGTCTTTCCATCTACTCCGGCCCCTCAACTCGTCCTCTCCTGAGTCTAGCATGGTCCTGGCTCCAGCCAGGACCATGCTACCCAAGGTCGCCACTGTCACGGACGTGGCGGCATGGCCCGACACCTCATTTCTAACAGTAGCGGCAGTGATGGGATGTCTCGGCCCTTCATTCCAAACAGTGCGCAGGTTTCTAGCGGCACAGTTTGGAAACTGCTGACTTGCGGATGCTAAGCCAGGTATCTAAGTGATGGATCCAAAGAAAAAAAAATTATCTCTTCATTTTACTCCACAAAGGCGGAAAGCCAGACTTGTCCAAGTACTGTTTGTCCAATTAGAGTGAACTGTGCCAAAATAAAAAGGAAAAAAGACAAAACGTTTGCTGAGAATTTACGTACTACTTTAGGTTGCACGTGGTTTCTAACATCGTGCCAAATTTGCCTATAGTGTGTCGACATATCAATTCTCGCATTTAGTTTATTCCATTCGTGAACCATTAGTGGGAAAGATGGTTTCCCGAACATGTCGCTGTTTGAGGAATATTCTTCCAGGCTGTACTTGTGCTTATGGCAAATAGGGTGCGCCTGTGAAAGTAGCAACTCGTACAAGAGCCTCAAGCATGCCTCCTTTGCCCTAGTAGCTAGTTTCTCAACACAACAAGAAGTCACAAGATAAGTGCCAGATTATGTTCGTTTGAACTTGCACAAACAGCATGGGTTTACGTAGTACAGCCTCTGTTTCGCGAATAGCAGCCAGTAAAAAAAACCAATCCAAGTTGGCATATTACCAATCTCACAAACATGGTGTATACCAGACGTTTTGTGGCTACAAGGACGATTCCCAGATTGTTTTAAGTAATCAAAAAAGTTTACGCAGAGCGGCCGCGATGACGCTAGCTATCCGTGTGTCCCATCTCAGATCAGATGTTAATGTAATGCATATGTACTCATATTGCGCAACGCAAGTTAATGATAAACCATGAATGGTGCAACTAAATTGTCACGGATTATGCTTACGAGTTATCGTCATAGGTTTTGTTAGTTTTTTTATGTAGCACTACAAATAACAAATGTATTAATGCAGGCACTCTATAGCCAGGCCGAGATATTCGGGAAGTAGTCCCTTCAACCTAGGCAATGTTTTTAAATACGATATTCTTTCTTGGGGACCTTCTACGCAAAACTTTTGTCTGTCTGTCTGTTTTTTTGTCTGCCTATCGGCGGACTTGTTTGTTTGTCTGCCGACACGATACCCGGAACGGCCAAAATCTAACCCTATTCATAGCGCCCACCGATGTTGCTCAAGTTTCAGGATTCATACTTATGCGATTGTAAATTAAAAACAAATATTGCGCAGACTTGAGGCACAAAAACCACACGTCAATATTTTGTATGTATCTCTTTATACTAGAAAAGGCATACATAAGTAGCTCTAAGAACCGTAGCGTTTATTCACGCTTGGCTGACAATGCAACGCTTGCACGAAAAGGCAAGTGTTTCCCATGCTTTGCTAAGACGACATGGTGGTCGCACCTATCCATCGCCTCACGTTCTACACCATATAGCCCCCGAGACGGGCAAGTATGCGACGTGCTTGATTTTGCAAGATATCTACCGGAAAGCCCTCATGTCTCACGTGTGACGTGCCTCTATGCTGTCATTCGCCTCTGCTGCACGCATCGAGGCACTCAAACGCAGCGCCTCCAGAATGCCATTCACCAATTTTTCTCGTGCAGAGCATCAAATAAACATTTTGTTCACTCTCTTTAGAGGGAAGACTATCGTCTTTCGGCGACATTTGCAATGAAACCAGCAGACACGGAGCCAGTTTTTTTTTTGTACCTAAATAGACGAAATCATGTCGTCTGTGACAGACGCGTGAAGCTTGTCTTTCAGCCTGCGTGGTTTTGGTAGGCTGATGTCTCGTTCATTACCGGCGCTAATGCCATGCATACGCAAATTGTAAATATGCACGTTTTATTTCTGCTTTTCGTTTACCATGTCATGTGCATATGTACACGTATCTTTTTAGCGAATTTGCGTGTTTGTCTCCAAGTTCTGTTGTTTTTTTAAATTTTATTAACGTCCATTGCCCACGATAATTATTTTTCTTTTTACTAAGTTTGATTATTACAATGCATTACGTGCTAAAATAGTGATGAGTTTCACTTTCACAAAAAAGTATGAAAGGGTTTCAGAAAGGATACTATGGATTAACGTTGAATGCTTCTGGTTACTTACCGCGGGGTCCAAATGTAATCTACACTTAAACTTTGCGTGCGTCCGACTCGGTAAAAGCTAAAAGCTCGCATCAAGTGCGCGTCAAAGTACGCTGAAGTTTTCAGATATTGTGACATCAACACGTAAGAATACCTTGCGGCCTAGACGCAGTTTTTTACGAGCAAGCCATTTTCGCAACACTTACAATAAAATAATTTTTTTCGATATGAGGGTGCACCGAAAACCCGAAATGAAATCGAGAATGGTGAAAGTTATCTGGCGTTTGTATTTATCTGGACACAAACTATAAAGCATTCTTTGTAGTTCTCGTAGTTTCAGAATTGGCCTCGCATTTAACAAGACTTGTGGTCTGGCATGTTTCGTGCATCAAAAAGAATCCGTAACATGTGTCTGACCAAAGGGAAACCGTGTATAGAATAGAGCACAGGAGGCATATCTACTGGAACGAAAGCACTACCGCTAAAGCAAACTGACAATGCCGAAAACGCCGCAATAATCTCGCTGACAGTGGCAACGTCTTCTTTGCTACTAGCGAAGATCCCGCACACAATACCAGACAGAATCCTGTGAACCTCTGTGATTGTGCGCAAACTAATGCGACTAGACCGGGTGGTTCTGACCCGTCATTACTTTTCCTCGCGACAACCCCACGCTTTCCGATCCATCCACTTGTTCCGGCCTGCCGAGCTCAAAGCAATCATGCGGTGGCCCGGCAGACGTTGTCCGGAACCCTCTATCGACGTCGCAACAAATAGCCTCCGGGTTCGACCGTTCCACCCGCCTATTGAGCGACGTAGTTCTATCCGTTTTTCGGTCAGCAGCGTTCTTGTATCGCGCTGCTTACGCTCGGACCGTTCGCGAGAGATGGCTTGTTGGCTCGTGTCCTTAAAGGAGCTTAATTGTCGAACCGAACGAAAAACGCAGCGTTGGTCTTCTCTTTATGATGTCATGATATGGTGGCCGTAAACTCTACCGCCCCCCTCCCCAAAGGCCCCATTTTTTATATTTATGAACGTAGTGTGTGGCTCAAGTGGTAGAGCATCAGGTGCATTATTCGAAGGTTATGGGTTCGGACTCCAACGGCGAAAATGATTCTTTCAACAACTTTACTAATTTTGTCCGATATGAGTCAAAATCGTCACAATGTTTAGAAACAGACATATTACGTCGTGTGCTTTCTTTGGTCTAATTGTCGTTTTAATCTACTGCGTTTAATATTGGCAGCCGCTGAGAAACATTAACGTTAATTAAATGCTAATCTATTTTCTCCGAGGTAATTCCTAAATGGACACTAAAGAGCAAAAACAATTTTTATCGTATGAATAAATTGTTATTTCCTGGTAGTAAAAGGACACCGCACGCGGCGAGAATACGCGTGGTTAGGCTAAAATTTTGGCTGGTGACGCCATATTGGAGTTTCCGTACCATTGCGCAAAGAAAGAAAGAAAGAGAGAAAGAAAGAAAGAAAGAAAGAAAGAAAGAAAGAAAGAAAGAAAGAAAGAAAGAAAGAAAGAAAGAAAGAAAGAAAGAAAGAAAGATGGAAGGTCAGCTTGACTTGCTCCCGTTCCCTTATAGGGCAAGGAATCCTGTATTTTCCCGCTTCTTCGGACATAGCGTCGGTAAGTGCATGCAGCTCCCAACTATTGCACACATTTACGACACTACCATGAGAGCTTTTTACGCAAAAACGTTGCCACGTAGGCGTATATATAGAGCTTCGCCACTGCCATACTCTAGATTTGCTTAACGGAGGTTCGACCTAATGGAACGCTAATGAACGACGTTTACAGCGCATTATTCCAGTGATAATGCACGGTGGTAGTATGGAATGATGCAGCAGTTCAGAGAGAAAAGCAGTGAACGTGTTCTGTAACACACGCTTACTTACAAGGCTGAAGGACATTTACGATAGGGTCCGCTAAGTGAGAACGCCTCTTACGTTCTTGTTCGCAGGCAAATAGGTCGGCTTCCTAAATTCAGTTATCCATGCTACTGTTCGATCCAGTATGGAGTAACTAAGTAAACAGAATCTAAGTAACCTTATGTCAATAAATGTTGGGACAAGTCTATAGGCTGCTTTTCTTAAGTTTATGTTTATATTTTGGCATATATATTGTTTAGCGTTGATGGAGCCGGTTGACCATAGATATAGCCACATAGGTGCAGAAAGGTACAATGGAGTCTTGGAAAACTAAGTTGAGCCTTAGAAAGCCAAGTTTAGGCTCTATTTTCTCTCTCATTCTTCGTCTTCGTATTTCTCATCCCGTTTATGTTCTTGTTATTGTTCACCTGTTGACGGCGGCGCATACCCACTGTGGGGAATTGGCCAAGAATGAGTGGCTCTATAAAACAACATGATGTTTTAGAATAACAAAGGTTATATCATAGACATACTACAGATTCTCTAGGAAGTATTGGTGCTTGATCTAATGGGTGTATCTAATAATAAGCTTTTATTCTTTACATAAGAGCTAATAAAAAACATATACCCTTATTTTTGTACGAATATATAGTTGTATACATCTTAGATTAATAATAGTGATTACTGTGTCAAATAATTGGTTTCAATAATATAGTTCCTGACAGCCACGCAAACCTTCGCATTGGAGAACCCAGAAATGAAGGTTCCAAAGACAAAATGACAGGCACAAATAAATTCCTTCCTATACCACGTGAAAGTACTTCTAAAAGGTTTTTGTACTGTAGTGTACCACCTACAGGTAAAAAAAAATGATCGATTGTTTCCAGTTGACCGCAGAATGCGCACAGCGCCGAAGTGCATGAGCAGACCGGTATTTGTAGAAATTTCGTTTAGGTAACCGGCAGCGCAGCCTCCTGATAGCGGCTTCTGGTTTAAGCGTTTGACAAAAGGCTCTCCGCGAGGGATATATTGAATGCCGATATTCGGTCAAGTTTGTCAGGGCTGTGTCTCTAGAGACTTCCATAATCGCACGTTTGTGAAATCTCGCAGCAGTCACGTAAGCGGATTAAGAAAAGTACTCTAAAATCAGTCCACCTATTCACGACTTGCCTAAAGAAACAGCCATTGCAGTAAGAAACAACCCTAGATGTGGAGGCACCCAAACTAATCGATCTTTTCTCAAATGCGCTGGTACTAGTGCATGCAATGCTTTTATTGCATAGGATTCAGCACCAACAGTAAGTTGGTGCTGAATTCCACGCAATAAAAAGACATGGAGAGACATAGAGAATATTTTGTTATGACAGCTAAATGAAATTTCGGGCTACGCCCATAGCATGAAGGGAGTAATACGTATTAATACAACAATTTAACGCATCTCAGAGTGGCCATGTGGTGAATTTAACATAACAGTTACTGTTTACTCGTGATAAGGAATTCGCTATTATGGCGAATGTGTCTCTAGCGCCTGCCCAATTCTGCGCCACTCTTTCACTAGGTCAGGGTACAACCACACAGTGGTGAAAGGTACGGAGGTTATTCAGACATCGGTACATTATGCCACAGGGACACACCAGGGAAGTAAACAGTGGTCACGGTGCTAGGCAGTTGACCCGGAGGTCGCGGGATCAAATCATCTTAGACGGAGGTGAAACTGCCTGAGGCCAGTGTATACTTATAGCTTTGGGTGCAAGTTCAAGAACCCCAAGTTCACAAAATTTCCGGAACCCTCCACCACGGCGTTGGTCATAATAGTGGTTTGGGAACGACAAACCCCAACAATTATCATTACGCCCAAAGCGAAGTGAAAGATCTTCCGTGGATTCAATGGCCTGACCACAAGCACCCATTGCAGCGTTTAGCGCGGTGCTCTTTGAGGCGGCGTCATGCCCTCTCCCTATAGAGAGTGGGCGCGCAACATCGCTTCCTCTCTCTCTTTTTAGGGAGAGGGAGCGGCACCGCGTGAGAAGGCCATGCGCTGACGCGCTCCAACGGGTGCGTATGGTCAGGCCTTTAGATTAACGTTAAAAAATGGCTTTAGGTTCCAAATTCATCTGCAGTGCGCATTATGGCGGAAATATTCGTTCAGGTTTGTTCAGTTAACCGAAGCAAAGTTTTAGTAATTTGCCGTAATACTCCTCGCTCCCCACCTCTCTCTTCATAAATATCTAACGGTGTAATTTATTTATATTTTATTCAAATGGCTCATGTACGCATACTGTGGCCGAAGTACACATAAGGCCGAATAAATGTTCAACAGAACGCGCTCCATTTCCCATCTGGCTAAGTTCCGGTTCGGATGAATGCAAGTGTAGAATGAACGTGCTGTGTTGCCCCAGTCACTTGTCACTCAGGGGTTAAGTCACGTAACAGCAGTCGCAAACCTCTAAACCAGTCAGATATGTCGAAACATGGTCTTGGGGCAGCTTACTTTGCCGCAGCAGCTATGCGAAGAGGCGTGAACGCTACGTGTTGACGACTGTAACTAGTTAAAGTTGCACGCATTGGTGAACGCCGGTGGCGTCGAGACGGATTTTTGGTCGCTTATCGCAAGCAGTCGTGATACCGGTGCTTTCCGCAAATGCGTTTGAGTCTTTGAAGCACGAGATACCTTTCCTTTCAGTTCACAATTTGGTCGTCATTTTCAATCTACTCGCGGCAATTTATTGCTTGTCTAACGCGTGCTTAGCCTACGATTTCCGAGTGTGGTGGTGGCTCTTCGATAGCCCCATGAGGGAGCCAGTCGCGGATCCCTTTGAATATCCTGACGCGGCCGCACGTCGGGACCGACAAAGATGGCAACGTTATCATAGAGCCAGATGTCATCATCGGTGATGTGATCATGGAGTACTACTTAGACGATCCTCCCTCTGCACCGACAATTCTGAGTGAGTATCTTGCAATAGATAATTTGGGGCACGTTAACAGGACACTAGCAGAATGTTAGGGGCGAAGATCCTTAAGGCGCCACCCGATCGTCCTCTGTAGTAACCACTTCTATCACGTATGTGCCACAGGGGAGTTAAGTTCTTGGAATATTCGCTTGATGGCGGTACTTGTATATAATCAATATATGGTGAAAAGATGCGAGATGTTGGTACTTGGAGTGTTCACTAGACGAACGGACAGACGCACGGATGGACACATCGACCCATGGTTGGACAGATGAATGGAAGCATGATTGGACGGACAGACGCTTCGCCCCACTCATCATGATTCAGTCCTTGGATATGCTGTGATTTTTTTCGGTAGGCTAGTTGGTGCATGTTTTACGGAAGCAATAAGGTGCAAACGAGACCAACACGCGAGGAGAAGAACACAAAAAGGCGTTGGTCTATGTCTTCTTGTGCTCGTCTCATTTGTACCTTATTTCTTCCGTAAGATAGGACACTAGGTTGTGGCAGGTATGCCCCAGCAACACAAGCTAACTAGAGTGCACTTCACCGATAGTGTCACTCGCAAACTGTCACACCAGAGTGTTTCGTGACACTCGCTGCGAAGCACACTGAGAACAGAGAGCCGAGTCAGTTGGTAAGTATTCATCTTGAAAGACAGTGCGCGAAGTTGCGAATACGGACCCAAGAAAGAAGTAAAAGCGCCAATAAGCCTAACTATCTCGCTACGCTACTAAGGGCCTCACAACGGCTGAAAAGAAAGAAGGTACGAACATGGGCGCGGACAGGATTTCGCGTCAAGGGGAGCAACACCGAGTTACATCGCAGCACATGAGGGGGGGAAGGACATGATGGGCGGGGCTTTGAGAGGGGGTGCGGCAAATGTCCCACCCCCTCTCATCCCAGCCTCTAAGCCGACTCGCCCGCTGGTAGAAGCTGCGCCATGCGTCGACATGTCCCCAGCTTGTCTGGCGAAGGTTGGGGGCTGGACGTAGGGCTGCAGTGGAACAAGAGAAGCAGGTGGCTCGTTGTCATTGTCGGGAGACGCCTTTGCAAGTGGCAGGCCAGCAAGTAGTCGACTTCGGCGAAGGTCCACGCATTGCAGCTCTGCGGTCGATGAGTCGTCGTTCGTCGGGAGCGCCGTTACCATACCCAGAACCTCTCACCAAAACTGTTATCATTGGGCGGGCTTGTTCGTTGGCGATTAGCGAAGGGTAGCCTTGGCGACACCGAGCTGCTTCCAAGACAGACCACTTCGTTCTCCTCTTCCTTCGTTCGCACGTTGCCGCTTCAGTGTATCAAAATGTATATATTGAAATACGCTGGAAGACTTAACCGGGCAGGACCAGCAAAAGCGCTTATGATGGGTTATGGTATATATATATATATATATATATATATATATATATATATATATATATATATATATATATATATATATATATATATATATATATATATAGTGTGTGTGTGTGTGTGTGTGTGTGTGTGTGTGTGTGTGTGTAGGAAGACCGGTCGAAACCGTTCAAAATAAGGAAATAAAATCAAGACAACCTCTAGGTTGTGTCTGTACGTTTGGCCCTTTGGAAAAACTATTTCATACTTCAAATATATATATATAATATTGCACCATTTTATTTGAAAGTAAAAATGTAATATGGTAGAGGCCCGTGTATTGTGCGCTGTTGGTGCACGCTGTTGGTGCATCTTTATTCACAGCCCTATCAATAGCTATATTTGTGGCAATTCTACCAACCATCGTATATCAACGGCACTATTGGTAATTTTATCGATAGTTCACCTATTGTAGTACCATGGATAGCTTTGTTACTATTGATAGTTTAAAAATAAATGATCGATGCTACCAATTGTGCATTTGTAACAGCTCCGCATCCGTACTTCGCGTACCTGATCACAGTGTTGTATTTTAATAAATAATGCCTCACTTTATCTACCGGTATACTATATTTTAGACATGTCAATGTCCCTAACAAGTATGTCGTTTTTATTTCAGCTGTACTATTTGTTTGCTTTAAACCTGTAGGTGACTTAAAACGCAATTTTATTATGCCAGATGGTTTGTGTGACCTCATGATCATATATGTAGACTGCTAAGGTAAACCAATACGTCCGCCGAATATCTGGAGTTAGGCGAGGAATGGTTCTTCGACATTCCTGTGAAGTCCCCGTAGACTGGGTTATGGTTCGTTGACTGCTATAAGTAGGCGCAATGTACTCATTTTTCCACACCCCATATTTACTATGACAATTCGTTAAGCTGTTGGCAGAGTGTCGGTGAAGCTTTCCTTCTTTCACTTTCTTTCATTTTTTTACAGAGAAAGCTTTTATGAGATTACTATTTGGGACCTGCACAGTTCTCTGCCACCACCACCGCTAGTGTCAGTAACCACATCGCGCGAAAACCTAGCACCGATTACACAGTGGGGCTCGAACCCGGGTCCACTGGGTGCCAGCCCAGTGTTCTACAACTAAGCCACACCGGTGCTTGGGACTTGATGGTAAACTTGCCTTGGGCAGGCTTGATCTCGGGAAAGCACTTCCGTTAATAATACTTACAAAGCGTTTTAACACAGCAAAAGGATAAACAGCCGTTTCACAATGTGAATAGCGCAAAGAGTGGGCCGTCCAGTGATGCAACCCATTACAAAGGTTTGTTCTTGTTCCCCCTATTAACTGTGGCGCATACCAACTTCTGTCATAATTACTCGTCGTGGTCAGCCACTGCATGAAACAATGGCACAAAGTCTTGCACTAGTGGCTGCGTTCATACTTGTAAGCATCGTCGATGATAGAGCAAATATTACAAATATCTGAGACGCAACATAAGTACGCATTATGTGGTGTGTTTTTTTACAGAGAGTACACAGATACGTAATTCTAAAGAATGTACTGTTTCTTAGGCTGCGCTGAAAATTTGCCGTACGAAAGAGAACTGTCAAAATATTATCGTCCTTTGACGACATGTTAAACGAAGCATGCCGATACATAGTCATTTTTTATTTTTTATGTGTGTCAATGCGGGGATGTATAAAGTATTTAGCATCAGCTTCGACTAGTTTCAATTTGCCAAAAATTGACCCGATTCGCATTGCGACTTTAATTTACAGGTTGTTTTCTGATCATCGTGCGCAGCCCGTCAAGAGTGATGTAGCGTATTCCTTGCACTGACAGAGCCAGTCCCGTGCATTTCTCGATGACCTTTAGTACTTGAACGCCCATGATTGAATCTAAGCCAAGTTCCCCAAGGTTGCTGTTCTGGTTCAGTGTGGAGGAATCTTGGTAGCCTGCGATAGAATTCCCGGATGAAAAAGAAAGGGCATCATAAAAAAAGCTTTTACAGTTCTCGACGAAATTAGATCATTCGAAACGTGAGCACGCAGATCAATCACAAATTTATTTATTATTCAGGCTTTCTTACTCCATAAATAGACACTTATTTCAAGCACCAAATCAGTCCAAACAGGTGAAATATTTTTAGAACTCAATTTCTGATGATTTAAGCATCATAGATTGATTATTAGAAGAGTAAACAAAGGTCAAAGTCTTATTTCTGAACTTTCACTCCGAATCTCTCTGCACGTCAAAGCCATTATGATAGTTCAAATTAAACGTTTTTTGGCGTAATATGACAACGTCGTAAGTGTGAAATTTTCGGAAGCTTCCTATTTGAACGCTGTTGGTTCCCAAGAAATCAATGCAAAAGCGATACACTGTTATGTAGGCCCTGGTGGAAACCATTAAAATCAGAGGTTTCGGCGATATGGTGCGAGAAATTCAAGGTGTCGTCGCGGCTGATGTTCTGCACTACCGAGTATCCCAGCATAGCAAGCGCCTGTTTGCCGCCGGAGCGGGGCTTTCAGTTGTGTGAAATTGTAATTAGTGCAAAAAAAAATGTTACACAAAAGTAAATTTGTTGTGTTATAAACAATTCCTACGAAACAGGGATCAACCACATTTTTTAGTGTGGGTTAACTGTGCTTCTCTGAACAATCCAGTGTTCACGTTATCCAGGTTGGTCATTATGGCTATTATTGTGGCTAACGTCGACGTTGCTATGAGCTAACAGAGCAGTTCAGCGATAAAATGACAACGTTTCTTCTTGTTAAGCGAAGTATATAGCTTGCAACAATCCTTCTTTCTATTTCGTTTTCATATGGGCATTGAGAGCGAGCAAGGAGGCCAGTATCTCACCGAGAATACGTGTCACCGACTCAACAAGGTGGTTCTTTTCTGGCTTCTTCTCTGAGCTGGTATCGGCCTCAGCTTTGACGAAGCTGGATACTACGGGGTGGCTTTGGTTGAGGAACCTCTCCATTACTTCCAAGAGAGACTTCATTCGCTGAGGCTGTGTTCCCGCGAATACTGCTTCAGCACTCTGGGAGTTATCCAAGGAGTTTCCACCGATGGGACCCCACTGGATGGCCAGTCCTAAAGAGTGCATGATTAACTTCTTTAGAAGAGTAATCAATGTTTGAATAGGTGCCCTCCGAAGCGAGCATTCTTAATACCTCCTTTCAAAGGTTAATGCCTAAAGCCTCGAGTGTACGAGATAAGTGAGCCATGGATGGAGTGGTGCACAACTTATTACGAAAAACAGACAAAGAAACAAAACAATAGCATTTTTCTTGCGGTAGCATTCAGACGAAGACTGAAGCCACACCTTTGCTGTCGGCGTCGCCACCATTCTCCGTATAAGGTACAAATCGATGGCAACGCTCCGTACATAGTCTGTTTTAAGTGTGAGCAAAAGCTTGTGAAGACTGCAGGCGGGCACGGCTCTAACAGACTTTCCGCGACGCCACTGTGCCCGATTTTCAAGACCTGTGGTGATATAGAACATCATACACTCCAGTGTCGTGTGCTTAAGAAAGAATGTCGATGTTTATTTGAGGAACTTCGACGTTTAGGCTCACCACGCGACAGTGCAAGCGCTATTGTCTTCTCGCGTGGTTACTTGATCTTCTGTCGCGACTTCTCTTGAAGTTTTTGACTGCTTCAGATCTCGCATGTGACTGGTGATGAGTGACAATCATGTTGGGTTGTGGTGTAAAACTCTGCATGCGGTAAAACTCGACATGCGGAATAGCTCACACAAAACTGACCAACGCGGGGTTTGCGTCGCGCTACGCACGACTTTCTAAGAGCACGTCCTCACATAGTTTTGAAAAGGGACCTTAGTTCAATACAATTAGCAAAGTGGAAACCGGAAGGGGACGATTCCCTGCGAATTTCGCAAGGCTAGAACCTACAACACCCTAAATACTAAAGCTCTAAAGCCGAGCAGAGATGAAACACACCGGCCGGATTCGTCTTGCGAAGGAGCATGAAGGCGTGCCGGGAAGGGGCTGAAGCGCTTGCAGCAAGAAGGGGCTGAAGCGCTAGCAGCAAGTAGAATCTTTGATCAAAAAAGCTCGGTAATGCGCACCGTTTTCAGGCACCAGTAGACGGCTCTTACCCTTGTATACGTAATGCGCACTCACTGCTCCATGTTGGGGCGACAGAAAATGCAAACGCGGCTTCGCTCACTAAATGGTCTTGCTCCTTTACGCTAGCGTTTTGTACAATTGGCACAAGATGAAATCCTCAAGTGAGTTAGTTGGTCCTCCTACTTCTCATAACATTAAACGTTCTGTGTATTGTATACATTGCTGCATTCTAACGGCGAACGCGGCTTCTCTCTTCTTTTTTACTTGTAAACTGCCACGAAGGTACAACGGTTATGGCGCTGGACTGTTGAGCTGAAGATTACGTGATGGAAATCTGTCAGCGGCCGCCACGTTTTTCATGTAAGCGAAAACACTTGAGGCCTATCTACTTAGATTTCGATATATGCTATAGAAACCCCGGGGGTCAACATTTATGGAGCCCTCCGCTTGATGCGTCCTACAGTGATCCTGGTTTTGGGACGTTAAACCCAAACGATTATAATTGTCTTACGTGTCACGTCAATATGATACCCGAACAAATGGAGTCTTTCAGTACTGACTTTAGACATAATTGTGGTGTTTTTGTGTTTACACGTACAATGTTAAATACACCTCTGGCGCATTAGGCAGGGGCATAGGAAAAAATTTTTTTTGAGGGAAGGTGGCACCATCGCGATTTGAAGTGGAGGAAAAGCAGGCAGATGTGGTCAAGTGTCATTTTGGGTGAAATATGCCGTGGCAAAGTGTCATTTTCGGGTTCCGGGGGGGGGGGGGGGAATTACGGGCCCGGTCACGCGGCTGACTTAAAGTGTTGTCTGAGGCAGACTGTTTCACACAAACGGGGCGCGAAAAAAAACTTGATCACTCGCCAAGAGAATTGAAATGAGTTATACATTCCAAGGAACTCACGGATTTAATAAAGATGGTCGTGAAGAAGACACATTTCGCCTTCTATAGTCGTCCTATCCATAAGGAACTTTGCTAGTTCCTCTCTCTAAAAAATAAAAAAAAACGCGGAGAAGGTATTGCATCCCACTGGCGTCGTCAACTTACCGGGATACCCATCCGCAGCACGGCGCTCGCACAAGGGTTCCAACGCGGAGTCGATGTAGCTGGATAGAGATCTCCCCGACGTTCCGCGACCGGAACACATCGAGGGGAAGACGACGAAGTGGTCGAGATGTGAGCACATTTTCCGGGACTGTTGGTCTAGATGCCGCGTACCGTCGACTTTGGCTTTGTAGTCGACTTCTTGCACCTAAGTGGCCATATCGGCTATCCAGCCGTTTTCGTGACACTGCGCACGCACACGAAGTGTTTGTTGTCGCTTACCATGTTTAGTTAATTGATTAGTTGTTTATTTGTTTACCTTAATGGCACAATCGACAGTACTAAATGAAGAGGGGTGATAGACAATTCACTGCATGAAAACAGCCGTATAGGTAAAACCTACCCTTACGTGTAAAGTTGTATGCAGAAGAGGTGTGAGTTAAAGGAGAGAAAACTGTTTTAATACTGTAAAAGTTAATAATCACCACAAACTTAGTAATGAAAGACCTAACAGTGATGCGAAAGGTAGGAACTGTAGACAGCTTAAACTTCATCCTTGTAAGAGCGCATAAGATTATGGGTGCAGTCCTAGGAAATGTATAATGAATAAAAAAATAATACCGGTAACCTGTAAAGCTGTTTAAAAAAAATTCTTCAAAACCTTTTTGGCAACCTGTGTAACGATAACGTCAGAGAAATTGCAGATTCATATAAAGTGACGTTTGTTCTTGTTAATATTAACGGGTACCTTTGATATCCCTTACAACCTGTCTTCATAATTCTGTATAGTTAGCGTTAATGTTCGAAAAGCATACCTTCACCTAATGTGTAGAACCGGATACAGCCATACGATGGTAACTAATTTCTACCATAAGGAATCATACAAATTCCACAAAAATATTTGTGTATTTAGTGATGGGAATTCTTGAACTACGGATTTTCGGTTAGGCGGTGTGCTAGACTAAAAAGTACCGACCGCGTGTTAGCCGTTATGGTGCAGGAGACGGTGAGTTACACGGGCGAGATAAGATGAACTGTACCTGTAGAAGCACCGTAAAGGAAAGCACGAAGTGAACTACAGCGCAGACGACCCAGACCCCTATAGTGAATGTACGGCGACCATGTTACAGACTACCGCAGCAGCAATCCTGATGAAGACGGGGACTTGCATTTTATTTCATGTTAGTTACCACCCATATATCATGCATCGTAATGCTCCCTAATCATTTATATGTTTATATATTATTAATCTTGAGGATACCATTTCATTATTGTGAAATACGTGGCACGATCACATGAGATTGCGGCGCAGATACTTGAAGTTGGCGATGCCTTTGATGGTGACGACTGGAGCAAGAATGTAGTTCCTCTCAATGCTACTACTGCACGCGTGTCCAGCAAACTGAGCAACGCACTCGTGGCCAAGCGACGAAATTCACGACGAAGAACTATAGTCGCGCATGTTCCGAGTTTGTGTCTAAAATTTTATTAAGGCAGAGGCAGCTACGCATGTCTCGAAAAGCAAAGTGAGGTAATTTATTGGTTAGCATCGGGTCTGAGGCACCAGTGTGACTGTAAAACAGTAAAAAAAGTGCAATGTTCGAATCGGCCGTGTTTGAAAGCTGGAATACGTGCTTTGACACGTCTTAGTGTGTAATGATGACATATGCAGCACACTTTCCCTCAAGGATCTTTAGTGGTGAATGAACCGGTCATGCTAACAGTCCTACATTCTGCTAATTTCTGCACATGAAGTAAATACTGAGGCACGTACACAAATACTGCCAAGGAGAAGGCTGGTCTAGTGAGTCCCACATTCTCTTTCCATTCGTCCACACTGAGTTGATTTCAGGGCGTGTTACCAAAAATCTACGGAAAAAAATGATCGTCATTCTCCCTGTTTTGGTGGCGAGATGTCTAAATGTACAGGTGGGTCCATTGTTGAAGAAACAGCTGCGTGCACAGCTTGCTTAGTTTTCGCTATTATACAGAAGCATACTGGCTTAGATTTGCCGAAAAATACTGGTAGTTGAAAGTTGTTATTCCCCTTGACAGAATAGAGGCATGCATAAAGATTGTTTCCTTGTTCACTTGCAGTCAGAGGTCCAGCAATATTGATGGTGTTCATTGGAGTGTTGCCTTTAACGGTGGACCATACTGTACATATTCGGAGGAATTGTCAGTCTACTGCGAACGGCTCAATATGTCAAAAGACGCTGACTCACCAGTGAGACGTCGAAAATGCCGCCAACCGGGCCCATTGCCTCGGCGTCTTTTATCACCTGCAGAGCGCCTTGTGGCAGAGAGATGTCGACTTCGCTGACGACAACGGATGCACCAGCTGTTTGCCACCGGTGTAAACAGAGACGTTGATAGCCCGCGACCATTCCACGTCCTCCAGTCAGGAGCAGCTTCCGGCAGCCCTTGGTCACCATCCAGTCCACTAACTCTATTGCAACACTGCTCATCTCTCCAGCAATAATGTACGCTTTGTGCATGTAGAAGTACGTGCGGGGGATGGCTTCAATTGTGAAGGGTCGACTGCTGTCCTTGGTTTTGTGGCTCCCTTCGTGTCGGACCTGCGCAATTTTGGATGCATCAGAATATCAGAGAAAGATGGAGCGAAAGCAAGATAAAAAATATTGACAAGATGTACCTCTGTTTAGCAAGACTAAGTAAAATGCTGTTTGGTGTCTGTTGCCATAAACATGCGCCAGGAAGCTCTAAACTTATACTTTTTCTGCCGGTGCTCTTTCGTTTCACTTGCAGACGTTGTTTTCAGGAAGGCAGAGCGAATCGAGGCGGTTCTAGGAAAAAGCAGACAAACGCTGCGTGATTGGTGAGTAGACTAACAAAATATTATGATGCGCTGGATCAGACGGCACATATAGTAGTGCAGTACTTGTATGATTGTAATAGTTTTGATGTTATGTGTAATGAGTGCCCATCGTACGAACCCCTAAAACATGTGAGGAAACTTGCCATACGATACGATATTCATTCATATACAGTACCTATACGATACCATACGTATACGATATCCATACGATATGATATTCATCCGACGCATTCTATAAATGCAAAATTATCTGCCACCAATATTTTTCTTAGCAGGAAAAACCATCACCAGATACTTGCTGCCCAGATGTTTGCCGTAAAGCAAGGAGGTGTTTTGTTCCATTTACAGTTCCGCTCTAAAGAAGGCTATGACGCACTTAACATGATCGATGGTGTACTCATGCACCTTGCCACTTCACTCATTTTGTCTTTTGCCTCTACACTTTCTTGTTGAAAGCACTGCGAGGCTTAGTGGTAGAATACTGGGCTGGCAAGGAGCGAACCCAGGTTCGATTCAATTTCTCGTTGAGGTGAACTGACCGTCTCGATAAGCGCCTCAGCTACCAGCACGCGATTTAGCCTCACAGAATAATAAACGCAAACCATGGTGTAATAATAGGTTTGGTGCTGGCACTCGCCACTCCGAGTAAGAAGAGGGCGCGGGCAGGTTGTGTTCGCCGATGAACTTGGGCCATGAGTACTTTCCGTCACACGAGTTGAGATGACACTACTGTATGGGGTGCCAGGAATTCGCCCGGCTCTCATTGTGAAATTCACGCGCAAAAGAACATCTTCCTGACAGCTTTGTGTGCATGATACTTTGTGATTTCGAAACGCGTTTCCCTGTGCTTGTGAGCCCTTCCAGTGGATTTGTTTTGCTGATTCGCGCTTTGTGATTCAGTGCAAGTATAACTCGACATTGCATATGACTATGAGAACGCGTCAGTGGCTTTGTCGCTGGCTGCGCCTCAAAAAGGAAAAGTGGTGATTTGTCCCGAATCGCAAGTCGGGGTTTCGGACTTGTAGGAGTGTGAGTCGCTTTTAAAGGCTTCGCATGGACCAGAGCGCTTAGGTACGTGGCGATGGGCAATTCAGAGAGGCTACAGAGCATTGCAGCCGACTGACCATGTATGCGTGACGCATTTCCCGAAAGAAGCGATCTGTGCCTGATATCATGCCTAACACACGGAAAACGTTTTGTTGCACGCGCCAAAAAAACTTAGCTCACTTCTGATGCTGTGCGTGCAATATTCCCGGCCACGCAGAGTATACCTGACCGTTCAGCGAAAAACCAGCGAAAGTACTGCTGACTTCTCGGAAGCGACGAGAACGAAAGATTAAACTGCATCTGAAATGTCTGACACGACCGCTGAAAGTACACTAAATTTCTTGTGCGTGGAAGCAGCGATTCCACAGCACATGGTGATGATAAATGAACAGGCACGCTTGCAAAGTGCAGTACTTCGACTTCAGAATCAACGGGCCTCCTCCACCAGAAGAGGAGCACGTTTCTCAACACGACACTAATAGTGTGGGCCTATGCGCTACCGACTCAGTTCCTCATCACGCCAGAAAAGTAATTTCTTGTTTTAAATTGATATGCCACTTTTTGAGCGGCATCTATGCCTGTTTGAACAAACAAAAATATAATGTAGAAAGGATAACCAGTGAACAGCAATCATTGCACATACTATTCTTCGATGCAGCCGTGTTTTCTTTTTATGTCAAATATATTCACGTAATTAAATTAGTTGGCCATACTAGATGTCATGAAGCCATATTTTCTCGTTTTTGGATGTCTATAGCACTTCATCGTCACCGTCTTGCAACCTTTCAGGTGCACTCTCGACAACGGCGCTTACAACGCAAGCCGTTTATTTAGGCCAGAGATGCCTCATCAAAGCAAAATATGGTTGTCGGAGTCCCGTGTTGGTGGCGCAAAGGATAAGCTGCGCAAAATATGAGAGAGGTTAATGAAAGAGAAAGAAATAAACAGGACGCTATTTTTACCTCCCCATGCGGGGGCCCCAAAATATACTGATATAGGTAGTGCGCTCGCTTTCACTATCTGATAAGCACTTCGTCAAGCTAAAGTCCACGCGGCTTCGTAAAATAACGCGATGCATGGCTGATGGCACTGGCCTGACAGTCCCGACATGGGTGTGTTACGGGTTAAGCCAGAGTTGACCATCGAGACCCAATGAAGTTTTTCCCACCATATCATGTAGCTTACACTGCCAGAGTCCAAAAAGGGGTCCTGTGCGTGACGCTAACACCGAGACTGGCAAGAGTAGCGCTTTGATTCAAGTTCCTATTAAAACAAGTGTAAGTTTTATAATATATTAGTTGAAAGTTTTCTAACGATGTTTTACGTTAATTCTGCAAAGCAACCAGAATGTGACAGCAATATCCACGCGTGTCTACGCACACGCGCATGCACACGCACGCAGGCACACATGAACTACATACACGCACAAACACACACACGCATACTCTCGCCTTCCTAATATAAGGTAGTAATCATATGGTGGTTTTGGGACGTTAAACCCCACATATCATCATCATCATCAAAATACCCTGCCTTTGCCCTCGGGCTGCTATCCTTATTACAAACACTTAAGATTTTTTCTCACCGACAACGATGTGTTTTTCTTCTGAACCAAAGAAACCGCCAACGCCGCCGGCACCAGGATATCAGAGAAACGAGCTGATCAGTGCTGTCGCGTCAAATTGCGACCGCTATCCAGGCCAACGTTCGCTCATGTCGGATCATTTATATAACGAAAACGCTGCTGACTTATAAGCTTCATATAAAACTACGAAATTAATTTCACCACAGCATAGTCACGGCGTAATATTTTTGTTAACATCTATCAGTGCATACTTGTACATGTGAATATCAAGCGTAATAAACAAGCGAAGCTCCGATGCAATAACCTTCTACACGCGGATCAGAGTCGCTCCCGAGTGAGCGCCTCGACTCACCCTCCTTGAGCGACATCTCTTGCATCAAACGGGAACAGCCCAAGCGGCGAACACAATCTGGACGTGTCGCCGGGCGCTCTGTTACAGTGTACACTCTAGCTGTGTCGTCAGTGAAGCGTTCGGCACTGCATAAGCCTAGGACAGGTCCCACACGGTCGCGAGAAAGACGAAATGTGTAGACTCACCACTCATCTCCTAACTTATTCTTACACCATGGCGCAAACTCGTGTATTACTGCTGGCTGCTACAAGAAGCTTTTGCTTAAGGAAGGCGGCCACACATTTTTTATGACGCTAAAGAAGAGAACACAAGATATCCGATTTTCAGAAGTGAAGAACAGTGCACACAGTAGAGGCTCAATTCACGAGGCTTGCTCACGCAGAAGCAAGAAAAAAAAAACAGGGATCTACACGAAGCTCATGGCATAAATGAAAACTGAGTACCTGGAGTACAACTTTGTTGGTGCTCGCTTCACAGGCTTCTGGCGTAAATGCGTGCAAAGCCTGCTCTCGTGCAAATACTGTCACAGGCAGTGGCTTCACGGCACCCGATGAGATACCCTCGCGCACAAGTTCAGCAACACGCCGCTTCTCCTCCCTGGCGCTGGGATCGTTCGCGTGCAGGGTGTCCGCCCTGATCGTAGTGACATGGAGGGCTTTGCGTTTTGAAGAAAGTCCTTGAGGTGGGAGGGACGGCGAGTTGTCCGGGGTGTCGTGAAAAAGATAGCGACCATTCGCAGCCAACAGTGAGCCATGTGGTCTCTAGTTGCACTTCGCAGATTGTGAAAGACGAGGTCTACTCATAAATTGAGAGAAACAGTGTGGTGATGCTGTTAGGGGTAACATTCACCTGAAGTGTTACGTAACGTCAAAAGAAGTGCCGTATTCTAGCGTGGAACATGAAATCAGAATTCATTAAGCATCCTACTAAGAATATCTTGACTTTAAATATGACTGTCACAAAAGAGAGAGAGAGAAGCACATAGTCTAAAGAGCTTAAAGCGACCAATTTTCACGAGTGGAGTGCAGCTTCCCCCTCCCCCCCCAAAAAAGAACACGAAAATCAAGGAAGTTGACAACACAAGCGCTGTCTAACAACTGAATTTTAATGAAAAAGTAGGCATATATAAACATAAAAGATTTTTCTAAATATTGTCATACTGTATCAATATGATCAACTTCGGCCAAGCATCTAATTACGTATGCTGTAAATATAAAACGTCAGCACCTCTGAGAGCGATTGAAGGCTGGCTCACGCACCTGTCTTTTTTCTTTTAGTATTTGAAATGTTTAAGTGATTTCCTGCGTGCGCTGATCTCTAATGGGAACTACGCTCACTCTGGTTTCGCCTCCTTATATGAAAGTTGTCGCGGTTTCCCGCGCTGCCGAAGCCAGAAAGATGCGCGCGTTTAATATTTCAACTGTTAGGTGGCGCCACGAATCCTTCCCGGTGGGTTTGTGAAATGTAGTTGCTGTTTATGATAACTTCAACTAACTAAAAAAACCATTTTGAACTTATGATATGCCTTCATGTCCACGATTAAATGAAACCCTTATATTAGACCAATGAAGCGTATTTACATACGCTCTTATTGGAATATTTTTTAAAGAGCTTGGCTGCTAATTCGTACTTGCTTACTAAAATACGAAAAGATGAGTAGCACCAAAGAAGAAAAATTAAGCGCAGGAGAGAAACGGCGTCGCTCAAAGTTTACTTTACTCTCAGAACATCATTCACATATTTAACCATAGCAACCATGTGCGCGCACATCGCCTAACATGCTCATCAAAAAGCACGCAATACTATTGGCAATGAACAAGATGACAGAAAAATTACTAAATAAAAAATGCGTTGAAGTCATTAAACTCACCACCATGAATAGCAAAAGATGCCTCACTACCACGCATATACCTTTTTTTTAATGCAGCACGTTTTATGATTTCACGTGCTAATGTGTCATAATATTTAACAAGAATGGAATACACTGAAAAACGCACTCTCACAATCGCAGTAACCACAATGCATATGTAAATGTGCTGAAAGTTTATTTTTCACAGAAACTCCATGCCCTCTAATTTTGTTGTCCATGGGCCGCCCTGTCGGGCCGATATGAACCCTACCGCCATTAGGCGGGCCCCCCTTCACCACGGTAACCGAGCGGACGGACGACTTACGGCCGTGCGTTCCTGTTTCCAAACGCGAAGAAGAGGTTGCCCTAAGCCCCCCAACCCCCCACCCGTCTAAACACCAACGTTTTTTGCATCTAAAAACGTTGCTGCACACGCTGAAGGAGGAGGGGGGGGGGGGGGGGGCTGGGTGCAGTAGAAATCAGTCGGTACCGGCTAGCCAACTTACTGGGCGCCACGAACACCAAAGGCTCCCTGTACGTGTCAATCTGCCACTCTAGCGTCGCCAGTGTGAAGTCGGCGACGGGAATGACAGCAGGTTAGTTCGTTCCGTACGCAAGCAGAGACAGTGAAGAGATCAGAGACGTGAGAAAACAAAACAAACTTTACTCTAGTAATATTGCAGCCCACGGGATCTAGTACAACACTTCAGTGCAACTAACGAAATACATCAACACTTGATACAACAAAAATACATATAAAAAATAATAAATCAGCTTACGCGAGAGAACTATTACAAACTACACAAACTAACAACAATAGACTACGGAGGAGAAAGTTCGAAGATATAAACAGGTGAAGGCATACGTGTGATGACCGGCAGCGTTGCGTCCCCGACGATCGGAAGCGAGAAGTCGAAGAGAGTTCTTGCGCGACTGCATGTCGGTGGTGTTGCAACGCTGCTGGCTCCGGGAGGCTAGTGCTTGCAGGTGACTTCGGGCAGGTTGAGCTAACTCGAGGCGAAGTCCCGATGTCTACGTTGCAGACGTTAATATCGCGTCACAACTACACGAACGGCTAAGTTTAGGTGGCCAGCCGATACAGAGCCACACTAAAAACTTCTAGAAGAGATGCTTGTTGATCTGTTTCTACACCATGTTGGTCAGCGACTAGTCTGCGTAGCAGGGCAAACTCCTGCGCTTAAATCCCCCTCGTGTCTCCTCGCTCTCTTCCTTGGGGACAAGAGACTTCTACATGGGTCCAATCATGCGCGTTTAATTGATGGAAACTCCGCCCCAAAAAATATATTGACCCCACTCCTTTTTAATTAGGAGAGGGCCCTCAACTAGCGAGAGTGACAACCTGTTGGGGTGTTGTCATACGACTTGGCCACCAGAGGTTTTCCCACGGTTTCCCCCGTGGGAACGGTCAGACTGTTTGCCTCTCAGCCGGTGTGTCCCATAGTCTAATCCTTGTTCAGGGTACATCGCGGCCTTCCATGACCCTGCAGACACCGCCGCAGTTACAAAAGGATCAAACGTCGGCGGCGACGTTCGAAGAAGAGCACCCCATTCCGCACTTCTCGGCTCTCTTTCCTGCGCCCACCGTTCCCACGGTTAGCGGGGGAGTACGGCGCCCGTTAATTGCCGTGACGCGGGGTAGCCAAAAATGGCCGTCCGTGACATTCAACCTTGTGCACGTATGGCTTAACCATGCGCCTTCTTAGGGGCGAAGCTCCTCAAAGCAGCACCCGTTCGTCCCTCGTCGTAGTGCGTAACATGTCTTACGGTTGGACCTGCAAGGTGGTGCCGGTGAGAGATTTCTCCTGTGCGTTGTTGAAAAATAAAAAATTCGCAGCGTGCGCGTTAACTAACAGCCGAATTCCCATGTCTCTCATTTCCCATCAGCAGCCATTGGCATATACATCGAGCATTATCTGACAAGAAAGGATTGCTACGTTATACTCGCTGGGCGCAACCTCCTTGGTTTTAGAAAGGTTTAGCGAGCGTTGGCCCACAGTGCCACGAATAAAGTGAACTAGTATATACCATGAACTTGAGGTTGTTAAAGGTGGGAAGTAGAAACGAAGCGCAAGCCGTAAGAAAGTGTGCATGTTCCACCTCTCGTTTAGTCCGTGGAATGTCCGCTGGATGGCGGTGCTTCTTTAAGTGTAATATATGACGAAAAGATGCGAGATGGTGGTACTTAGAGTGTTGACTTGATGGACGAATGGGCACACAGACAGGTGCATGGATGGACGCACGGATGGCTGCACGGACGGATGGATGCATAGACAGGCGCAGGGGCGGATGAATAAACGAACGCAGGGACGAATGCACGGATTGACGTGCAGACGCACGAACAGACGCACGCACGGTTGGGCGGATGGACGCATGGACTGTCCCACAGATGGACGCATGGATGGACGTACGCTTCGGATCACTCTCCACCATTCATTCCGTGGATATGCTGCCACTTTTTTTTTCATAGGCTGCCTGTTTCTTCTCGAACTCGACAGCCTTTGGAAAAGCTTTTCTGACACTGTGACGATGACAGCACCAGGGTAGCCACCTGAACGCAGCCACGTGGCCTGATAACAAAAACTTTCCTGCATTCTGTGCGGACAAGATTTTACCAATGCTCCTTATTTTCGTCTGGAGTTTCGCGCAACTTGCACCGCGGTGCTGGACTGGGCCGTCTAAACGACCAAAAAAGAGTGTCACTCGGTGCCCTGACCACGGATAACACAATGCTGCAGGTGACTCGGTCTGCCAACACTTACGCAGCAATGTTGAGGTGCGAGTCACCATGCATAAGCATCCGTTTGCTTAACATTGCCTTACTAGAGCTATACTATAAACATTAAAAAACGCCAGGCCTGCGCGGAAGGCGCAGTACAGCTACAGCAAAAGCTAAAAGAGCGGCCTTTCAGAGCCTCTTCGAAACACTCATTGGGTAACTACTGCAAGCAAATTTGCTTGATACCCACTAGGTCATTATTAATGAATTTATTTGGCGAGTAGGCCGCAGTGCGCCATGGTATTTTTCGTCCTTCTTCTGGGAAGCATGGTATCCGCTGAACAGTTGCAAAAAAAAAACTTTGTTCCAATTATTCATGCAGGTTCTCATGACGATGATGATTTATGCCTCTAGTGGGTATGCGACACAGTAAATAGGGGAACAAGAAGAAGCTTTTGTGATGGGTTGAAACATTGGATGGTCCACTCGTTACGCTATTCACGTTGTGCGGCGACTGGTTGTTCTTTCGCTGTTTTAAAACGCTTTATAAGTCGTGTTAACGCGATTGCTTTCCCGACATCAAGCCTGCCCAAGGCAAGTTTGACAGCAAGTCACAAGCACTGGTGTAGCTCAGTGGTAGAATACTGGGCTGGCAGCGAGCGGACCCGGGTTCGAGCCTCACTGTACTTGCCCTCGAAGTGGGCACGTACCATGTATCTAGGATAGCAAAGCAAAGCAAAGTCATTTGTGCTAGGTCAAGCCTCCCTAAGGCTAGTTTGAGAAGAAGTTACAAGCACCGGCGTAACTGAGTGGTAGAATGCAGGGTCGTCTGCTGGCGCTGCAATAAAATTGGTGTGCCGCGGCGAGCTAGTGTGGTCGGCATGCGAATGTGCGTGAGCCTTGCAGCGTCTCGCTGGCAGTGTACATACGACGAACTACAGGCCGACACTTTAGCGACCGGAAGGAGTAAGCCTGCTCCGTATGTGTTTTTCCCCACACTCAATACCACAATGCAACACATTGGTACCACGCGTACCCAGGAGCGGCGGCACATGTACCGTCGGCCACACGCTCCGAGTGTCCTGTTTCAATCCGTCAGTACTGCACTGCAGCGAGAAAACCTTATTATAGAACCTTTTTCGATCTATGGTAGCCTATTATTTTGTTTTATGTTTTTTTGGATCCGCCATTTCTGGGTTCTGCAGCAGAAAACTTTGCTCGGCTGTGCGGAACTTTTTTAACAAAACGAAATGGTTACTTTGCGTAGCACGTTGCTCTGTATTTTCTGTATTCACACATATGTAATATTATTTATTTATATATTTATTTATTTGTTTGTTTGTTTGTTTGATCCTTTGTAATACTTAAGGTTTCTTACAAAAAGGTTATTTTCATATTGGTCATAAGTCACCTAAAATTGGTCTAATACATCTATTCTTTCAATACTGCAGCCCGTTCTTACCCTGTTATTATATTTTCTTTTAATTATCAAAGCGCCATATGGAATGATACAGGGGCCTCCTTTAGGAAAATAACTATTTATTGGATGATCGAATGTATTGCCCATGAATGCCTATCAACTATCATGTGCTCTTGTTACATGTGTTCAGAGATATCCGTTTTGCTTCAAACGCCAAAGCTGGTTACGCACCTTTTCCTTTAGTTTGACCAAGGATGTATTCTTCCAAGCAAAGCCCTTTGTAGTTTACAATGTTCCCGTCTTCCAGGTAAGCGAAGTGGTCCCTCAAAAACTGCTTCTCCCTCGCCGAGCCTGTTCGCAACCAGAAATTGGCGAGTTTTATTGAAGGCCACACTATTGATGTATAACTCCTGATGTGTAAAACACTAATCCGACCGACACTCGACTACGCATGCTCCGTGTGGAACCCTTACCGAAAAGGCGAAATTAACAAAATTGAAGCCGTTCAAAAGAAAGCCATCCGATTCATCTGTCGCAGGTATGACTGCGCTTTTTCACCAACCACAGCCCTCGTATCTCTAGAGCTAACCACCTTAGCTGCCCATCGTGAAATTGAATCACTAACCTTTTTTCACCGCATCATTCACTGTTCATATCGCCTGTCATCGAACAAATATGTCACATATGCAAGCCCCACTCAGACCAGAAGCAATCACACCCTTAAAGTTTCCCCGTATCATCCCCGCACAGACACGTTCAAATATAGCTTTTTTCCGCGAACAATTGAGCGTTGGAATTTGTTGCCTGGCCACGTGCGCTCTCTTGACTTGCTTACATTTGCTTCTAAAATACAACTATTGTAAACTACGTACATATACCGCTTTGTTTCCTTTCCCCCTTTGTACGAGTGCACTTTTGTACTTAGATGTGTATATTAGGTCGATCTTATGTAACCCTTTACCATGCCGCTAAAACTGTACACTTCCTTCTATGTTGACTTTCGAACACCTGGTTTCGTCGTTACTGTGTTTTCTTTCTTTCTTTTTGCTTTTGTTTCATTATTGAACTTGTTCGATGCACGGTTTTGTGCGATGTACCCACTCCTGCTATAGCCCCAAGAGGGACAGCAGTATGTTAAAATAATAATAATTAGGGTCGTTTGCATGTTGAACATGTTCTAACACATCCATGCCTAAGATGACGAGAAATAACAATGAAAGAGAAATTCAATTCATGCTACATCTGGTTACTATAAAGCTATCGGGGTACATATATTTAGCCTTAAACTGTGCCACGGAGATTTAACATTTTCTGAAACGAGTACCTTTGACTGTTACCTCGACTGATTGAATAACGTGATGATTTACTTCTGAACATGTTCATACACGGCTGCTGCTATTATAAACGATCACAGCATTGCGACTAAGGCTACGATGGTAAGAGGTATTTACTAACTGTAGTTTGGTTGCTGTTGGACAAAATTGTTCGAAACATGAAGTGCTCCCCTTACCATTAGTAAAAGTCGTCCTTTCGCTCACTCCCTCTGTTTTATAGAGCGGAGCTCTCTCAGCAGCGTAGCTGCCGTCGTTACAGAAGGGATTGCAAGATTGATCTTGTTCGTCTTGTCTCGTCTCCGCTGCCGCTGCTCGTCAAGGATGGAGACCAGTCCTTCAAACATACCTCACTACCTCACAACAACTCGATTTTATATACAGTATATATAGATATACACAAATTGACGAGACAAGTGAACAAACACTTGGGACTGCCGCCCGTTACCTCGGCACAGCCGATAGTGCATAGCACTTTTTGCTGCGACCAGACTCCCAGTTAGAAGTCAGGAGCCGGGTCTTAACCCCTAGGTTGTCCCTCCCCGTTCTCCTCACGGCCAACCATAATCATTCCGTCGAGATTGGACCTACGGTAAGTTCGTATGCCCGTGGTCTCCTCTCTCTCCACCTCCTTCTCCCCCTGCAGCCTTTTGCCACTTGTCAGAGAGAGAGAGAGTACAAAAAAGGAACGGCCAACACCAACATTCCAAAAAGCCTATTAAAAAAACCATTGAACATCCGATGGTGGCGCCGCTCAGCTCCTCGGATCAAGCTACCAAGTGCGGCCGGTTAGCTAGAGGGCCCATGCCTCGACGCGGTATACCGTCTGGCCCGACAGGCGCTCCGCGGACACTTCATCCGAGATGTATTGGCATCAACATGGAGGACGCGTTGACCCCGCTTGCTGGCACGCCGCTGGTTGGAGGCAGCCGCGTTGGTCGTTAAAACGTTGGTGAAAGTACCACGGCTTTGTACACCAAACGGTTTTGAGGAGCGGGGATGTTGTCTGTCAGCGTGTTTTTTTTTTTTTTTTGTCCTTGTACGAGAGTCGCCACGCGCTTACCCTCGACTCTCGGGCGCTGGTTTCGTGGAAGGCATGCTTTTGAAGGGAGAAGGCACACTCGCCCCCGCCCCTGCCCGAGACGCCATACCCTACACGATTGTTTAGAGAACTTAGGTTAACTGAACCTGTTGAACATCTGTTTTATTAGGCGTTCCTGACTTCGCTGTTTTCAATCAAGAAACTGACGCTTCAGTAAATGTCAGATAAATTGATTTAATGACTGGCTGATTGGTGCAGGGCAGTTAATGCTTTGGAGAAACTGTCCTAGGTTCGTTTTCTTACCGACGCTCGCGAAGACGATGCAGCCCATGAATAAAGCAACGGCGATGGCGGCCTGCCCAAAGCACCCACTGGCGCTGTGCATGAGGACGGATTCACCTGGCTGCATGTTACCCCGCACCAAGAGAGCATGGTAAAATGTTGCGTAAGATAAAGGAACGGTGAATGCTTCAGTCATGGTCCACGCATCGGGTACTTCCCACAGAAGAACAGGGTCTGCAGCAACCACGGTCACCAAAGCTTGGCAGGACACGAGGCACATGACCTGAAGTCCCGTTCGATCCGTTCCTGAGAACTCTTGTCCCTGTATAGAACCTGAAATCGCCATGTTAGCCATTCGTGCAGATCGAAGAATGCGTTTGGGTTTGCTTGAAGATGACACCTGCTACGGAGTTTCTTGCCCTGCCGTTCATCCACTTGGGAAGTTCAGTTTGTTAGGACCCCATCGAATCACTGAGCCTACTTACACGTTCCCCATAGATGGCGCACGTCACTATAGCCGGCTCACTAACAATGTCTCTTGTTATTTTGTCTCGCGCGCTTCCAAAGTCTGGGATCACCTTCTCTCTGAAATCGCGTTCATTTCAGATCGTGACTTGTTCTTGTTCTGCTCCACATTATACAGTTATTTTCTTGATGACGGGTAACGGGTATATTGCGTGCTCTCTATTTTTTATCGTGCCCAAAGACGAGTCCAATCGTATCAGCTTCATATTGTATTCTGACACGTTGTTTAGGTGTAATCAGTTTCAAGTAATTTTTTCTCGTCTTTTCTTTGTTTTATCACGTACCAGATTCCCTCTTGAAATCACAGCGCGCTTTAGGTTAGAATACTCAAACCTAAATAAAGCAACATCACTTTGGTTATAGCGCAGCTGTGCGGTTTATTAATGCCATACACTTTAAATATGCCATAAAGCACCGATATAACACGGCACCTGCTGGTAACATCTCATGCAGTCTTAGTTAAGAGGTCAACCAGAGCCTTTACAAAAAGCACACGCATAGTATAGTCTGCTGTAGAAATCCCTTAATTGCAATATTTCACGGACAGGAGTTGTGCAATTATTGATTGCTCAGTTCGTTAAATCATTATTTAGCGTGTTTAGCGATCAAAAAACATAGAAAGGGTGGTAGAACCAACAGCAAAGTGAAATCATCACTACGTGACTGTCTGAGAAATGCCATATACCAATGTGTCACAGCTCTGACCTAAGGCGTTCTTCAAACTATCTTGAAGGCGTTCTTGGGGATATGGCTAGGTTTTTCACACAATCGCTGCAATGCATTGTTACGCCCGATAAATATAAGAGTACATTTTCTTAGAGGCTCCCAAGGGGTCCCTTAATCTTCACAGATAGATTAAATGCTCACCGAACATCTTTTGCTAGCCTTGCGCGCCGTAATGATACACAAGTTTTGGAGGTCTCAACTCCATATTCATGGTTGGCGTAACTTCTACTCGGCTATACCTGGTTGTATTGAGCCCCTCGTAAGCTCAACAAATTTTCTGATGAAGCAGCGAATCACGCTGCAAGTTCCCGTAGTTAGATGCATTAATTGTACTGTAGATTCGGCATCTTTCAAATATTCAATTAGCAATATTTAGGTCCCAAAGGGAGGCGAGATCGTAGAAAAAAGTCACAGGTTAAGCTTTGTGGATCGGTTGAATAGCAAGCTTGAACACCAACGCATTTTATAGAGCAATTTCACCGTTAACCATGCTTACGAGAAGAAGTGAGGTCTTGTAGTCTTGTACGCTTCCTAACTATATATATATATATATATATATATATATATATATATATATATATATATATATATATATATATATATATATATATAACTTGTTTTATCGAAGGCATTATATGTCTTCATGTAATAGGCAGAGATTCTTGTTTCACATATACTCAGTACCTTTACCGCTCGATACTCATGAAGTGACAATGGACACTACAAGTTTGTGTGTTAGGTCCTAAGGGAGCCCACGGCGAGTTATCTTTTCACCCACTTTTTTTTCTTCTCATTTACATTACAATTGGCCTAATAACTTCCCCTATACCTTCCTTGGCATTATTGTCTGTTAGATCTCATTAATACTATGTAAAACACGAAAAAACGAGCCCTTAAGTATACACTTGTTTCCCTTATTCATTAACGAGGGTCTCGTACTGGCAGACTTGGTGCCTTTAGGATGTATACGGGGGACTATTGGTCAGCTGCCAGTTAGTAATAAGTTCACGTGCTACGTGATGCCAAGCAGGCTCATCAAGAGTGTGCCACACTCGCCGCCATGGCTACTAGTGGCGCTGACTGACACTCCCACGTTTAAATTGACATAGATACCCAATATAGTGGCTGGGGGGATGGCTGTCGTGGTAGCTCAGTGGAAGAGCACCGAACGCGTTATTCGAAGGTCGCAGGTCACGGCGAGTTCCTGCCCACGGCGAGTTCTCTTTTCACCGACTTTTTTTCTTCTCATTTACATCACAATTGGCCTAATAACTTCCCCTATAGCTTCCTTGGCATTATTGTCTGTTAGATCTCATTAATAATGTGTAAAACACGAAAAAACGAGCCCTTAAGTATACACTTGTTCCCCTTATATATATAGTCGGGTACAACTTAAGAAGGCAGCGGCATTTTCCCCTCAAAGGCAGATGTACACGAGCCTCCAACAATACACGCGCACTTCAAGTGACGTCATTCACCGGACTACACTCTAGCCGCAGACCCAGCCGACGGAGAACACACCTAACATGGCCGCCCTTGCTTCGAACTGGGACGAGTCCCTTTGGCTGTGTGCGTCTTCCTTCGGAGTGAATTCAAGTTATGTGTTGTGGTCTGTCACGCCGGAAACATTATTGTGGGCTTATGATACACAATTTGTGCCACGTGTGTTTATTCTGAGCCGCGAGCCGGTGAGCCTGCGAACAGAGATTGCAGCGAACATCGCTGACGCTGCGCTGCGGTTCGTCCAGAAACTGGATCCCGTGGTGACATACCGATGCAAACAAACATCGTGTGTGTTTGTTTCATGGTGTTTAATTTGCTCCTAAGTGAAGTTACGACGAGGAGAGTTTGCCGACGCCTTGATCTACTGTGAGCGGCGGGTGTGTTTTGTGTACTATGCCTCTGCACTTCTCGTGAGACGGGGCGACGTGATGGAGCAAAACCATTATCAGGATAAATGAGACAAGCGTGCACGAATGAAACCAACCTACGTGTTTCTCAACAGAAAAGATTTGCGACAGCAAGTTCCAACGTAAAGATTCGTTGCTGCCAGCTGAGCGCACGAACGATCGATCGGTGGCGGCAGTGTGATAAGATAGCCGAGCGTCAAGCAGCGTCGTTCGAATGTTCTGTAGCACCGTTGATCGATTGCTTTCCACCAACGCTAATAATCAGTGCCTAACACGCATTGCTTCAGAGAATGTCATTGGATTATTAACGGTCAGGCGTTTGGGAGCAGTGTTTGTTTCCTTAATGTTAGCCTCAGTGCTAATATAAAATTATGACTGATACACTGGTGCCGTTACAAGGAAGCTTGGCATGAATTCGTACCGCTGTGTGGCTTAAAACTCTTCGCACACTGCACGGGCCAGCTGTAGAACGCCTGCTGTGACACAATCGCGCATAAGTTGCGCTGCCCGCGCTCGACTTGCTTTCCCACAACACAGCTTAGCGCTGCTTTTCAATGGTTGTGATAGGTCGCTACTAAAAATTTGCTATGAAAGTGAAGGCAACAGAGCCATGATGTACTTTAAAAAAATACTATAAAGCAGGCACAGCTGCTTATGAGTTGACTCCTGATAGTTCTACTCGCGTCTGCGTTAAATGTGTGTGTGTTTTTGTGTACATTTGTTACTTTACCCTTTTTTGTATGTTAGATCTGTTTTGGCGGTCGCGTTTGTGTGAATGTGTGTGAATATGTGAGTGCTTTCATGTCTTTATATGTTTATTTCCACCTCTGTCTTTTTTACATTTGTTTTGGCAAAGCATGTTGCAGCCACATCTTTCTTAACAATTTCATTTTACGTTCAACATTGCCGAGCATTTTCTCGGTACGTAAATATGACACCCAATGCTAGCAAAGGTAATCGCGTTAATAATTGTGCTTACATTTGCGTTACTTGCCCAAGCCAGAATAATAAACTAAAAATTGGCTATGAGAACACTTGAATACTCTGTGCATACTGGTAACAGAATCAAAAAGTTTGCTCCGACTATGCTATTTCACTATGGGGTGCATCACGTTCAACGGTGGCTGCCTGAACGAGCATTTTAGGCCTGACTAAGCTACTGATGTTTTATATTTGTTTTCTTATTTGCATTACTTGTGTGAGCCAGATAACTAAAACAAACAATGCAGCCACTTGAATGTGCTTTGGCATGCAAGGTGCTAACAGTGGCTGTCAGTTTCATGTTGACTGCTGCTATTTCACCAGCACTGGCTATGACAACCAGGGCCGGGTTAACAGTGCGGAGGGCCCGGTTAAAGAAAATAAGGAGGGCCCCTCCCCCGTCGCCTACTTCCTTTTTTCACGCGTTGTAATTTGGTCATGCTTAAGACTTGACGTTTTTTAGATTAAGCTGCTAAGAACACAAGCCTCTGAGGAGTGTTTATTATCACGTAGGCGTTCTATTTCTTGTGGAGCACATGGAGATATTGTCATCGCATTAATCAACTATATCAGGAGACGAAGGCACATGGACAGCATTAAGATTTGTGTGGTACGTTGGATCATACTGAAAGAAGACTAAACTGTGCGAAAAGTGAAGACTAAAAGAAGGAATGCGTGCGACACTTATAAGTGCAGTGCAAGCACCGTGCGCGTTGCCTTTATTTGTCTTTACCTATGGCATTGTTTGCCCTCATTTCAAGAGAGAATATCTTCCCTCGAAAATAAGGGAATACATTTGTCAAAAATAGCTTCCTATATCTGCTTCAGCTTCACTGATTATGTAGTGCATGCTTTGGTTGTCTGCGTGCGAGCACTGCAGAAGTTAACAGGTGGGCCTTTTGCTGAAACTGTTCACAGATGCTTACAGTAAACGCGTTACCAATCGTCTAGTTACTTTTGATTTCATACAACACACATTTAAGCACTTCTCGTTATAGTGCTGTTATGCATATTGTATAAGATTTATCATATTGATACGAGCATGTAGTGGGTTTGTGGCTGTTGCGTGGCTGGTGTCATCCTTACTTGCACGTGTCGAATGATTTGGTCGGCAGAAAAAAGATGACGACGAACTCGCGCTGCTCAATCGAACCCGTTCCACTGTTTGCTACACTGTTACTTGCACTGATTTTATTACCACGACAGACTGGTGGACGTGCTGGGTACGATCCCGATTCGCTAGTTTTAACTCAAGCCGCTTCAAGCTTCTGCCACCATTTCAACCATTGCGCAGTAAAACCTGGCACTTCGCCCCAGCCGACGCTTGCTAGGACTACCTCCTGAATTTGGTGCCTTGAGCTCGGCAAGAATGACCACCACAACAGCAAGTCAGACGCAAGAGACCAACGTAGACCAACTCGCACCCACCTCAAGCGTCGTCTGCACAGCACGCACGCTGAAGCCGTTTCATGGTGATGTATTCGAGGATGTAGATGACTGGCTAGAACACTTCGATTGGGTCACAGCCGCCAACGAATGGAACGACACCAATGAGCTTCGCTACGTCTATTTTGCTCTTGAAGACAACGCTCGCATCTGGTATGAAAACCATGAGCCATTTGTCACCAACTGGCAAGAATTTCAGCGACAGCTATGACAGGCATTCAGAAATCCCGAAAGGAAAGAAAAGGCCGAGCAGGCTCTGCAGAGGCGGGTCCAGAAGCCAAATGAAAACGTGGCTATGCTTGTCGAAGACACGTCATGCTTGTTTAAGCACGCTTACCCAGGGATGGACGAAACAAAAAAGATTCACTCGCGAGATTCAGGAATACCTAGCAGTGCAGCAGCCGTTTCCTCCTGCACAAAGCCACCGGCCACGCTCACCTTCGCCTCGGCACCTCGGCTTGCCTAGTCGTAACGCCACGTTTTCTGGTGTACGAAACAGGTCCCCAAGTCCTGGCCTATGGCATGAGAACTGAGACCAGCGGCCTCTGGGGTGAGGGCCGCTGTTGACCGAACTGACAAACACCCTCCGCCACAACACGTTGACGACGCCAATATTTTTGTCACGAAATTTTCTGAACGTAACGCAGCAATTCCCGCCGATATTTCTATAACCATCGACAATCACTCAAACACTGCACTCGTGGATACTGGTACTGATTACTCCATTATAAGTGGAGACTTCGCGGCAGCTCTCCAAAAAGTGGTGACGCCATGGAACAGCCCCCAGCTCCATACCGCGGGTAGTCATCTAGTGACGCCGGTTGGGAGGTGCACTGCGCGAGTGCATAATAGCGCTTCGACCTTCATCGGGACTTTCGTCGTGCTGCGGGAATGCTCCAGGCCGGTCATCTTGGGATTGGACTTCCTTCGAGAATATGGGGCTATTTTAAATCTCCGAGAATTGCTGGTGACGTTTTCACGTAACGAACATTCTCAGGATTGTGGATTGCGTATGATGGCGTTGCGTGTATCCGACGATGCAGTGACAGTACCGCCTCGTTCCAGTGTTCTGGTTAATGTGCTGGGTGACATCAACCGAACGGCTCTCAGAGTTGTGGAAGGCAATGTGTACGTGCTCTTGTTTCGTCAAGTATGCGTCGCCCGTGGTCTCATAGAATTGACACAAGAGCCTGTGAAAATTATATTAACAAATTTCAGTCATGAATACCAGCACTTTATGAGGTAGTGTGTCATCGCTTACATCGAAGAAATCCGAGACTCGAAAGCCAGCTTCTCACTCGCGCAACTCTCTTCCGGTCCTCGCGATGACTAACAGTCTCCGGTTAAACTTGATGTGAACTGCGCACTGTCGACTTCACAGCAAGTGAGTCTTCGCTCCCTCCTGCTTTCCTTCAGTGATTGCTTTGCCATGACGTCCAAAATTAAACAGACACCCATCGCAAAGCACGGAATCACAACAGAGCCCAGTGAAAGGCCTATTCGACAACATGCTTATCGAGTTTCCCGCAGAAAACAAGACGCCGTCCACGACCAAGTACAACAAATGCTTGCTGACGACAGCATTCAGCCATCTACAAGCCCACTGGCATCACCGGTTGTGTTGGTGAAAAAGAAAGACGGCACATTGCGTTTCTGCGTTGATAATCGCAAACTGAAAACCGTGACAAAGAAAGACGTTTATCCTCGCATCAATGACTCACTCGACCGCCTTAGAAACACCCGATATTATTCGTCATAGATCTACGCAGTGGTTACTGGCAAATTGATGCCGATAAACGCAACCGGAAAAAGACCGCCTTCATTACTCCTGACGGGCTCTTCGAATTCAAGGTGCTTCCTTTTGGACTGTGCTCTGCCCCCACGACTTTACAACGAATGATGGACACAGTTTCGTCTGGTCTCAAGTGGCAATTGTGTCTTGTCTATCTAAATGACGTCGTCGTTTTTCATCGACCTTCAAACAGTACCTTCAGCATCTTCGTGCATTACTTGAGGCACTACGAACAGCTGGTCTGCTGCTCAAGCCCGAAAAATGCCACTTCGGCTACGAGGAGCTCAAGTTTCTCGGCCATGTCATCAACAGTGATGGAACTCGCCCAGACCCCGAGAAAACACTGGCTGTCACCGCTTTCCCAACTCCGACGAACAAACACGACGTACGCCGTTTTCTGGGCCTTTGTGCGTACTATCGTCGCTTCGTTCCCAACTTTTCCAAAACAGCAGAATCCTTAAACCAACTCACGAAAGACAACGTTGCTTTTGTGGTGGACCCCAGAACAACACGAAGCTTTTCGCAAGCTACGACGACGCCTCGACACTCCTCAAATCTTCGGTCATTTCGACAAAAATGCCGACACTGAAGTGCATACAGATGCAAGTAATGTTGGCCTCGGAGTCATCCATGTGCAATGGCAGGAAGGTATCGAGCGAGTGATCGCCTACACTAGTCGTACGTTATCATCGGCTGAAACGAACTATTCCACCACAGAAAAGGAATGCCTAGCTGTCGTGTGGGCCAGGCCTTAAAGACCCCTTAGGCTGCCTAGCTTAATGAAGTCTCCGCTTACAAGAATTTTACGTCACGGGGATTTACGAGTCAGGACGCAAGCATACCGATGCTGACTGCCAATCAAATGTCCCAGTCGAGTCGGTTTTTCCCGACCAAACTGACGACGAAAGTTTCCTGAGGGCTGTCACAGCCTCCGACTTGGCTCAAAAACAGCGTGATGACACAGAACTTTGCCCGATCATTGACTATATCGAGGACAAGCTTTAACAGCCACCATGAACATTCAGGCGCATGATTTCATCATTTCTCTTTCTTGACAACGCCCTGTACAAGCGGAGCTTTGATCCCAACGCTCGAACCACCCTACTGGCCGTACCACTTGTGATGCGAGACGACATCCTTAACGCGTGCTATGACGAACCATCTTCCGGGCATTTAGGGTTCACGCGTACTCTGATAAGTATCCGGCACACGTTCTACTGGCCCAAACTGTCCCGTATGGTCAAGCACTACGTGAAAACTTGCCGAGACTGACAGCGTCGCGAAACTCCGCCCGTGGAACCTGCTGGTCTTTTACACCCAGTGGAGCCACCCTGAGAACAATTTCACCAAGTTGGCATGGACTTGCTAGGTCCATTTCCAAAAATTTCAGCGGGGAATCGCTGGATTATAATTGCGACTGACTATTTAACCCGTTATGGTGAAACACGAGCACTCCAGCGTGGTACGGCAAGCGTTGCCGCGGATTTCTTCATTCATGCTGTCGTCCTCCGCCAGGGTGCACCGGCCGTGGTTCTAACAGACACAGGCATGGCTTTCACTGCCCAAATACTGAAAAAAGTGATGACACTCAGCGACATCATACATCGCCGAACGACAGGTTACCATCCACAAGCTAACGGATTAACAGAACGGCTCAATAAGGCCATCACAGACATAATTTCCATGTATGTCGACGTAGACCATAGGAACTGGGACAGTGTCCTTCCTCTCGTAACTTTCGCTTATAACACCGCCATGCAAGAGACTACAGGATTTACACCTTTCAGCCTTTTTCACGGCCGCAAAATTACAACGATGTTAGACGCCATGCTATTACCTGACGCATTTACGACCACCACCGAAAATGCGGACCAGTATGCGCAGTGCACCAAAAAAGCTCGACAACTAGCTCGCTTGCGCATTCACTCTCAGCAACAACACGATGCTCATAGGTACAACCTTCGTCACAGAGACACAACCTACCACCCCGGAGAAAAAGTATTTCTCTTGATTCCGATACGCCATTGCGGTCGCTCTGAGAAGCTCTTGCGTCGTTATTTAGGCCCTTAGTGGGTGTCTCAGGGCCTCAGCAATGTGAACTACAATATTGTCACGGGGTCGTGACGTGGCCGAAGACAGGAGACTTCGTGTTGGGATTTAACTGTTTATTTAGGCGAACCTGTGCCCGGTAAACGGAAAGTCCAATTACAGCAGCAGTCTCGCACAGATAGCAGTCTAGGACTGATAGCGGCGAACAGAGCGTCGGCCTTCGATCAACAACTGACAAGCGGCGAAGCGCGTCGGCATTTATACTCCCGCCGTCGAATGTTCTAGTGCTACCGCTGGCGGCGGCGTACGTTCCAGAACAATCTGTACCATTCGCACAGTGGGCGTGATCTTATCGAAATTATCTACTACAGTCCGGAACCCTCTCGAAAACTGCAGGCGCGGTTTGCGCTGAGAATCGTGTGGTGTTTTGGGACGATAACAAAAGCTTGGGAAATGGAACGTGGCATTGCCCCCCTCTGAAAAAGGCATCGTCTCGATGCTTTAACTAAAGATGAAGGTACAATAATAATGCAAGAAAGTACAATGAATAAATTACAATACAACAATAATACAAAAAAAGCACTGTTTCAGTTTGTTAACGCGCATGAAACGGCTTTAGGCGTGCGACATGGACGACCTCAGGTCGCGATCGGCGTCGTTGAGAGTTCGTGATGCCGTCGGCGACAACCTCGTAATCAAGTGGGCCGAGACGTCGAACCACCCTGTACGGTCCGAAGTACCGTCGCAGAAGCTTTTCACTTAGTCCACGTCGGCGTATCGGCGTCCACACCCAAACACGTTCACCGGGCTGGTATTCCACGAAGCGTCGTCGAAGGTTGTAACGGTGGCTGTCGGTCGTCTGTTGATTCTTGATACGGAGCCGCGCAAGTTGTCGGGCTTCTTCGGCGCGATGAAGGTACTCGCTCACATCGAGGTTTTCTTCGTCGGTGACGTTGGGTAACATGGCATCGAGCGTCGTTGTCGGGCTCCTTCCGTAGACCAATTTGTATGGAGATATCTGCGTCGTCTCCTGCACCGCCGTGTTGTATGCGAAGGTCACATACGGAAGAATGGCGCCCCACGTCTTGTGTTCGACATCGACGTACATTGACAGCATGTCGGCGATCGTCTTGTTAAGCCGCTCGGTGAGGCCGTTGGTCTGTGGGTGGTACGCTGTCGTCCGGCGGTGGTTTGTTTGGCTGTATGCCAAGATCGCTTGAGTTAAGTCGGCAGTGAATGCCGTTCCTCTGTCGGTGATAAGGACCTCCGGGGCGCCGTGACGTAGGACGATATTTTCGACGAAGAACTTAGCTACCTCGGATGCACTGCCTTTTGGCAGGGCTTTTGTCTCGGCGTAGCGGGTGAGGTAGTCGGTAGCTACCACGATCCACTTGTTTCCGAAAGCCGACGTCGGGAACGGCCCCAGTAGGTCCATACCAATCTGCTGGAAAGGTCAGCAGGGTGGATCTATTGGCTGCAGAAGTCCCTCTGGCCTTGTCGGCGGTGTCTTGCGTCGCTGACAGTCCCGGCATATCCTCACATAACGAGTGACGTCGGTGGTAAGACGCGGCCAGTAGTACCTTTCTTGTATCCTCGCGAGCGTGCGAGAAACACCGAGGTGCCCTGCCGTCGGATCGTCGTGCAGGGCCTGCAGGAGTTCTGGTCGCAGCGCTGAAGGCACCACAAGGAGGTACTTAGCCCGAAGCGGTGAAAAGTTTTTCTTTTGTAGAAGACCGTTTTGTAGAAAAAACGACGCAAGTGCGCGCTTGAATACCTTCGGGACTTCGGCGGTCCTGCCTTCGAGGTATTCTATTAGGGCCTTAAGTTCCGGGTCGGCCCGCTGTCGTTCAGCGAAGTCGTCGGTATTGATCGTTCCCAAGAAGTAGTCGTCATCCGGGTCGTCGGCTAGCGGTTGGTCGACAGGCGCACGAGAGAGACAGTCGGCGTCGGAGTGTTTTTTGCCGGACTTGTAAATGACAGTAATGTCATATTCTTGAAGTCTCAGGCTCCATCGTGCGAGGCGACCTGAAGGGTCCTTCAAAGTGGCTAGCCAACACAAGGCGTGGTGGTCGCTCACAACTTTGAAGGGCCTGCCGTAGAGGTATGGGCGAAATTTCAACGTAGCCCAGATGATGGCGAGGCACTCCTTTTCTGTTGTGGAATAATTTGCTTCTGCTTTGGATAACGATCGGCTGGCGTAACTAATAACCCTTTCAATTCCGTCAGCCCTCTGCACAAGAACGGCGCCAAGACCTACGCTGCTTGCGTCAGTATGTATTTCTGTCTCGGCGAATTCGTCGAAATGGGCAAGTAACGGAGGCGTCTGGAGGCGATGTTTAAGCTCCTGGAAAGCGTGTTCCTGTGGCGTTTCCCACTTGAACTCCACTTCGGCCTTGGTAAGGTTAGTGAGAGGATCGGCGATGCGGGCGAAGTTTTTCACGAACCGCCTATAATAGGCGCACAGGCCCAGAAATCGGCGCACGGCTTTCTTGTCAATGGGCGGCGGGAAGTCGGCGATGGCGGCTGTTTTCCGTGGATCAGGACGAACTCCAGACTTGCTGATAACGTGCCCCAGAAACAAGAGCTCTTCATACGCAAATCTGCACTTTTCTGGCTTCAGTGTGAGTCCGGAAGTCTTGATGGCTTGAAGTACAGCTTCAAGGCGCCGAAGATGCTCGTCGAAACTCGAGGAAAACACGACGACGTCGTCCAAGTACACAAGGCAAGTCTGCCACTTCAATCCTGCCAGTACTGTATCCATAACGCGTTGAAAAGTTGCAGGCGCTGAGCAAAGGCCGAAGGGCATCACCTTAAACTCGAAGAGGCCGTCCGGTGTTATAAACGCCGTCTTCTCTCGGTCTCTTTCGTCGACTTCGATTTGCCAATAGCCAGTCTTGAGGTCCATTGACGAAAAGTACTTGGCGTTATGGAGCCGATCAAGTGCGTCGTCTATTCGTGGGAGAGGATACACGTCCTTTCTTGTGATTTTGTTCAGGCGGCGATAATTGACGCAGAAACGTAGGGTCCCATCTTTTTTCTTCACTAACACCACGGGGGATGCCCATGGGCTTTTGGACGGCTGGATGATGTCATCCCGCAGCATTTCATCAACTTGTCTCTTCATGGCCTCACGTTCTCGCGTCGAAACCCTGTACGGACTCTGATGGAGTGGTCTGGCATTTTCTTCGGTTATGATGCGATGTTTCGTGATTGGGGTCTGGCGAATTTTCGATGACGACGAAAAGCAATCTTCGTATTGCAGGAGCAGGGCCTTGAGCTGTTCTTGCTTATCGTTCGGAAGTCTGGGATTGACGTCGAAAGCTATGGGAGGGGCTTGGTTCCTCTGAGCAGGTTCCGCAGAATCGGCGAGGGCGAAAGCACTGGTGGCTTCGACAATTTCTTCGATGTATGCGACCGTTGTTCCTTTGTTCACATGTTTGTACTCATTGCTGAAATTCGTGAGCATAACCGTTGCTTTGCCTCCCCGCAGCTCTGCAATTCCTCTTGCGACGCAAATATTTCGGGTGACCAACAGATGCTGACTGCCTTCAACGACGCCTTTGAAGTCAGGTGATTCAGGAGCGCCGACTGAAATAATTACGCTTGAGCGAGGCGGAATGGTGACTTGTTCTTCCAGCACATTCAAGGCATGGTGTCCAGACGGCGTGCGCGGCGGTAGTGCTTCTTCTGTGGATAACGTTATCGACTTTGTTTTTAGGTTGATGACAGCACCATGGAGGCATAAGAAGTCCATGCCAAGGATGACATCTCTCGAGCAACGCTGTAGGACCATGAAGTCTGTAGGATAAATACGGCCGTTAATGGTGACTCTCGCTGTGCAGATTCCTGCAGGCGTTACGAGATGACCTCCGGCTGTGCGGATTTCAGGGCCTTTCCAAGCTGTCCTAACTTTCTTTAACTTTGCGGCGAACGACCCACTGATGACAGAATAGTCGGCTCCAGTATCGACGAGAGCGGTCACACTGTGGCCGTCGATAAGAACGTTGAGGTCGCTAGTTCGCCGTCTCGCATTACAGTTAGGGCGTGGCGTCGGGTCACGGCTGCGTCGGCTTGTTCCGCCGCTTCCATGTTGCGTCGTCAGGCCACTTTTAGTAAGTGAGCTTTCGCCGTCAGGGCTTTGCCTGGTTGGCGTTGTGTTCGGAAAGCTCCGTCGCGGCGTCGTCGTCGTCGGAGGATCTTCGGTAGTTCGTCGCACAGCAACCGCACCTCCACCGGTTGCTGCCCTTAGTTTCCCGGATACGGGCTAGGAGACCGGCCCCGCGTTGGGCCAGAGTACTGTCGGTGGTGCGGTGACGTGCGGCGGCTGGGCGACGGCGAACGCGAAGGGCTTCGTGGTGTCCACCGAGTTCCTGTCAGGTAGTCGGCGATGTCACGTGGTCGTTCTCCTGGCTGCGGACGTGGTGCATCGACGGCGAAGCCACGCAGTCCCATCTGTCGGTACTGGCAACGGCGGTAAGTGTGCCCGGCCTCGCCGCAGTGGTAGCACAGTGGGCGGTGGTCAGGGGTGCGCCAAACGTCGGTTTTCCTCGGCGCACTGCGCTGGCCCGCTGGTGAACGGTAGGTCGTCGGTGGGGGTGGTGGCGGCGGTCGTGTCTGGCGACGGAAGTGCGACGGGGCGGCGTTTTGGCGTGGACGGGGAGGAGCGTTGTGGCGCACTGCAGCGGCGTAGCTCATAGTTTCTGGCTCGGGCAGCGGTGTATGGGGAATTCGAAGTGATTGCTGAACTTCTTCTCGCACAATGTCGGCGATCGAATCCACTTGAGGTTGCGCCGAAGGCAACAGTTTGCGCAGCTCTTCCCGCACGATCGCTCGGATCGTTTCACGCAGGTTTTCGGAGTCACTGGTTTGAGCAGCAGCGCATTCTGGAGTCAGGCGACGATTATACTGTCTGGTGCGCATGTCAAGGGTTTTTTCGATGGTGGTCGCCTCGGATACAAATTCTTGGACGGTGTTCGGTGGATTCCTCATTAGTCCCGCGAAGAGCTCCTGTTTGACCCCTCGCATGAGGAAACGAACTTTCTTCTCCTCAGGCATGTCTGGGTCAGCGTGACGAAATAGGCGGGTCATCTCCTCTGTGAAAATTCCAACCTTCTCATTCGGTAGCTGAACCCGGGTCTCTAGTTGAGCAGCGGCCCTTTCTTTGCGAGCGACGCTCGCGAACGTTTGCAGAAATGCGCTGCAGAAGACATCCCACGTTCGGAGCGTGGACTCACGATTCTCTAGCCAGGTCCTTGCGGTGTCTTCCAGGTAGAAGTACACACGCCGGAGCTTTTCTTCGTTGTCCCAGTGATTGAGGGCGGCCACACGGTCGTATGTTTCTAACCAGGACTCCGGGTCTTCGAACGATGACCCATGGAAAATTGGTGGTTCCCTGGGTTGATGCATGACCATCGTGGGCAGGGATGCGGCGGTTGTCATTGTTGCTGCAGTCGCGGTCATGGCCTTGGTCTTCCGCGCCTTGTCTTCTAGAATCCCGTACTCCGGTGGTAGCCCTTGCTGTCGGCGGCTTGTTCGCTGCTCCTGGTTGGCGTCGGTGTCTTCTCCGCGACGTGGGCTGGGTTCACGGCTTGACGGGGGCGTGCGGTACATGAACGAAGCAGCACCTCCACCAGATGTCACGGGGTACTGTTTATTTAGGCGAACCTGTGCCCGGTAAACGGAAAGTCCAATTACAGCAGCAGTCTCGCACAGATAGCAGTCTAGGACTGATAGCGGCGAACGGAGCGTCGGCCTTCGATCAACAACTGACAAGCGGCGAAGCGCGTCGGCATTTATACTCCCGCCGTCGAATGTTCTAGTGCTACCGCTGGCGGCGGCGTACGTTCCAGAACAATCTGTACCATTCGCACAGTGGGCGTGATCTTATCGAAATGATCTACTACAGTCCGGAACCCTCTCGAAAACTGCAGGCGCGGTTTGCGCTGAGACTCGTGTGGTGTTTTGGGACGATAACAAAAGCTTGGGAAATGGAACGTGGCAATATTATCGCAGAGCCCAGCGTACAGTCCTCCCATCGTGGTGCCCAGCCAGACATCGTCCACGTGGCTAGGATGAAGCTGTATTACTAACGCTGAAAACTTACTCTTGCCTTCATACATATGAGAGCATCGAGTCGATGCTTTTCGAGAGGGTGAGTAATGACACGAGCATGTAATGGGTTTCTGGCTGTTGCGTGGCTAGTGTCATCATTACTTGTGCGTGTCGAAGGATTTTGTCGGCAGAAAAAAGACGACGACGAACTCGCGCTGCTCGATCGAAGCTGTTTCGCTGTTTGCTACACTGGTACTTTCACTGATTTTATTACCGTGACAATATCACAACAACACAGATGGTTTAAAATTGAAATATTTTCAATAAGGGAAAGTGTGAGTCACATCTGCCGAAAAAGGTGGCGCCTAAAAAAAGATCCATGTATATGTTTCACGGAAACGTTTTTATTAGCAACCACACATATTTTCATTTATGCGCGAATCGCTCGCTTTTAAACATGTAACAGGGTTAAATTTTTGCAAACAATATTAACTCTCATAGGGCTATACGAGAAAGAAACAAGTTCATTGCAGACATCATTACTGCAGTGTCAGCAGGACAGTTAAACGTTTTAGAACAAAACAACGAAGTTAGCCATTTTTCTGGCCTTTGGGGGCCCCCTAAAACGGGAAGGCCCGGTTGATTTGAACCTTTTGGACCCTGGATAATCCGCCCCGTATGGCAACACTTCAATTGTCACTGAATACTGAAAACAGAATCAGAAAGTGTGCCTCCACTATTGTTATATAACTAAGGGGCTCGTCACACTCGATGGTGGCTGCCTGAACGAGCATTTAAGGCCTCACTAAGCTAATGATGTTTCATATTTGTTCTCTTATTCGCATTACATGTGTGAGCCAGATAACCAAAATCAACAATGCAGCCGCATGAATGTTCTTTGGCATCCAAGCTGCTAGCAGTGGCTGTCATTTTCATGCTGACTGCTGCTGTTTTACCAGCACTGGCTATGACAACACTTCAATTCTCAGTGCAGACTGGTAACAGAATCATAAGTGTGCTCCGACTACTACTATTTTACTATGGGTCATGTCACATTCAATGGTGGTTGTCTCAAGGAGCATTTTGTACCTCACTAAGCTAGTGATGTTTTATATTTGTTCCCATATTTACATCACTTGTGTGATCCAGATAACCAAACTAAAAACTAAACATTGCAGCATCATGAATGTGCTTGGACATGAGAGCTGCTAACAGTGGCTGTCAGTTTCGTGTTGACTGCTCCTATTTCCCCAGCACTGGCTCTGATACCACTTCAATTTTTGGTGCAGACTGCTAACGTAGCAATAAAGCAAGGCGAACTCGACGGTGGCTGCCTGATTGAGCATTTTGAGCTTACCGATGAGGATCAAGATTAACAACAGTGTTTTAATTCAGATATGCCAGCATTTAAATGTGTGTCTATGCCACTTCACAAATCGAACGTGATGTGCGAGAGACGTTGCTTATCGGAATGGAGCTTCTATGAAAGGAATACGCCATAAATGGAACTGCTTATTTGAGAGGTCACTGAATGGATGGTTGGCAGTTGCAAACCCACCGGGCAAAAATTTGGTAGCCCTAATAATGGTTGTTTTTTCATTATTACGAAGCCGCTATGCTTAGTCAAATGGCTCAATGACACAGAGCTCGCAGTTGTCACTGTTTTCATCGGTGTCATCTTCACCAAGCTGGATGATGAGGGTTTCAATGTGCTCACTACCAGCCGTGTCAAGTCTAAACTTTGCCTCCACCTCCATTACGTGCTGGTTGCTCTTCCTCCAGTCTTCCACCGTTACCTGTTTGATTTTGTCTTTAATGGTATCCTCTACCATGGACAGCTTGAAATCTCTCTTATCCGCAGCGACACTATTTATAACCTTGGCCCACACAAGCTCAATGGGATTAAATCCATAGTGGTATGGTGGTAGTCTCAGTAAAATGCAACCGGCCCTTATAGCTTGGTTGTCTACGATGTAGCTCAGAAAGCGTGCCTTTGCAGATGCCACTAGCTCAAGAACCTGCTTCTTAATCATCATTTTACAGTAGGTGATGTTCTAGCTTGTGAGCCACTCCTGTATCTCTTCCTTCTTCCAGGCCGTCATCGGCAATTTATCTTCTCGCCGGCTATGGTGAGGTGCATTGTCTAAAACAATGATGCTACTAGCTGGCAACTTCAGCAAAACGTCATTAAACCAGCCCTCGAAGCGATTGCCGTCCATTTTCTCGTAGCAGTCACCTGTTCTTTTGCCTCGGAATGCATCCAAGCAGCCGTCAACGAAGCCATCCTCACTTCCTATGTGCGTCACGATCAGGCACTGACCTTTCCCAGAAGGTTGTTTTAGAACCGGTGTAAGGCCATTTGCTCGAGCTAACAGGCGTCCATGCTTCAGCTCCATGGTGTCTGACCACACGATTGACCAATTGTGTCCCACCACGACCCATGTCTCGTCCAGATAAAAGATCTTTCGGCCTTCCGCCCGGTAACGCTCCACGTCACGGAGGTAGCGATTCCGCCAATCGGTGATGTCATCCCGGTTGATAAGCAGCGAGTTGCGGCCTCTTTTTTCATTCTTGAAGCCGACATTGGCAAGCAGGTGACGCACAGTACACCTTCTTAGTGATGGGAGCTCTATATGCTCCCAGAACTTGGCAGTTATCTTCTCGACAATCGGTATCTCATTCCGGCGAAAGAAATCGTGCACACATGACATCAGCGCACACAAAGTGAAGCATTCAAACTTCGCGCTGCGTCTTCTCTCCTCTACATTGATTGATTGATTGATTGATTGATTGATTGATTGATTGATTGATATGTGAATTTTAACGTCCCTAAACCACCATATGATTATGAGAGACGCAATAGTGGAGGGCTCCAGAGACTTCAACCACCTGGGTTTTTGATAACGAGCTCCCAAATCTGAGCACACGGACCTACAACATTTCCGCCTCCATTGGAAATGCAGCCGCCGCAGCCGAGATTTGATCCCGCGACCTGCGGGTAAGCCGCCAAGTACCTTAGCCACTAGACCACCATGGCGGGGCTCTTATCCACATTGCGTGGGCGCTTTCACGAGGGCGTCGTCAGTTTGCCACCCAAAAAAATGCGATGCTTTGACTTCCTCCCTCACAGTGAACACAGTTTTTTCGCTGACAGCGAGCAACTTGCTCGTGTCTTCCATGCTGTGCTCAGGCTCTCTGCTGCGCCAGTACGTGTAGCAGTGGAAGATCATGTTGCGGGAATTGCTGTTCAAGATGTTGCTGCTCTTGTTCATGCTGAAGCTCCTTGGTAGTGTGGTCATCGAGGCGACACAAAACTCGTACGGCAACAAAGGATCACTTTCCAATGTCAACTCACTGGGCTCCATGGCGAAAAACCTGCCAGGGACAGAGTTATTCAATCATATGAGTTGCGATACTCCCCATAAGATCCAAGTATAGAAATACGAACACGTCATTAGCCCCCTTCTCTGGAGTGAGCAGATTGTTGCGCCACCTTTTAATCCGCATTATTTGTGTTTAGTGCTGCCATTTCCAGGTAGCACGAACGTCAGCTAACTCGCGAAAATTTTGGCCAATTGCGTGTCCGGATTTCGGAATGCAGTTTCCCAACTCGTATAATTGAACAACTTTGGCACCGAATGCCGTGTGCCAATGTGCGTGAACTCACAATTCGGTTGCAGGTTCGCAACTAAAAAAAAACGCTTGACACTATGAAAAAAAAAGCTTGCTGTTGGAAAGTGAAGTCAGCCCTATTGAACTCATCTGCAAGCGCTACTTGCGCATGCCTTTGTGCTTGATATCTTGCCCTTGACCCAACTCTTTCCCCCCTTCCCCCCTTTTTAGGCACTACGCGGTGCTCCCGACCAGGCTGTAGAAATTAGGTGTCTTACTCCTCTTCTAACCAATACCACCACCACCCTCGTAGTTGCTATATATACACTTTCAAGTGGGCGGAATAAACGATTCCGTTTTTCATTATCATCTCGATGCTGTGCTATTCAGTACACGCGTCGTGCGTATCAACGCGTTATAAAAGCCACTATTTCCGGTGGTCTAGTGGCTAAGGTACTCGGCTGCTGGCCCGCAGGGCGCGGGTTCAAATCCCGGCTGCGGCGGCTGCATTTCCGATGGAGGCGGAAATGTTGTAGGCCCGTGTGCTCAGATTTGGGTGCACGTTAAAGAACCCCAGGTGGTCTAAATTTCCGGAGCCCTCCACTACGGCGTCTCTCATAATCATATAGTGGTTTTGGGACGTTAAACCCCACATATCAATCAATCAAAAGCCACTATTTCGGTGGCCAGAGTTAGATCGCGATATAAAGCGAGTCGCTTCATCATGCTGCAACTGTGCTCAAACATGCCCATGCCGACGTCAGCAATACCAATGAGTTGGCCCGCAACTACAGAGAAATGGTCAAGAGTACATATTGATTATGCTGGTCCTATTGTAGGAAGCATGATCCTTGTGGTTGTCGACGCACGCAGCAAGTGGATCGATGCCGTGGTTGCGGTCATCTTGCGAAGATGTGCCAAAGCGACGTGAGGAGAGTGCGGTCGAGAACTCGTTTACAAACGAGGCAAGGCGAAGCGTTTGCAGTTACCGCGAACGAAATAGGGGGCAACTGCTGTAGATGGGTACATCTGGACATTCACCGCGCCCTCCGAAGGTCAGCTACAGCCGCTCATACGCTGGACGTTCACATGGGGTGATATTGACCTACTTATGATTGTGAACACAGGTTCACCTGTCTGTGTTGTGGCTACAGCTTTGTTCGAGAACCACCGGGAACAGTGGCCTCCGTTAAAACCATCGAGCATCAAACTCTCATGTTATTTCGGGAAAGTGCCTGTGTTAGGGGAACTGAAAACGACTGTGTCGTACAACGGCCAGAATGTTAAATACTCCATGATAGGGCTAACGTCACTTTTTTTGATAGTGCTGAACTGTTTAGGTCCGAGCCTCTGTGGACGAAATTTGATTGCCAAGCTCAGCAATGCAGGATCATCTGTTCTCAACGTAGCAGCACAGCCAGGGCCTCGGACTGAGGTCCGCCGGACTGCGGCTATGGACGGCGTCATGGCGGAGTTCCAAGACGTTTTCAGCACCGAGCTGGGCCTCACTACTGGACCTCCTGCCCACCTAAAGCTGAAAGAAGGAACCACGCCGAAGTTTTGTAAGGGCCGTTCACTCTCTTTAGCGTTGCGCGACTAAGTTTCAAGAGAACTTGACCGGCTGGTGTCACTTGGTGTACTGTCACCGGTAGCGCATGCCGAGTGGGCTACGCCCATTGTGCCTGTACTAAAAAAGGACGGCACCGTCAGGATATGTGTTGATTTCGAGGTGACGTTGAATGGTGCCTGTGAATTGAAACAATGTTCTTTACCAGCCATGTATGATATTTTGCACGCCTTAATAGTGGCGACTTATTCAATACGCTAGATTTAAGAGACGCCTACGACCAAGTACCCCTGGACGAGGAATCAAAACAAGTGTGCGTAATAAACACACACCGCGGGTTGTTCTGCTTTAACCGACTACCTTTCGGCATAGCTTCCGCGCCTGCTATCTTCCATCGGAAAATAGATACCGTTCTACAGGGTTTGACGGGTGTTCAAGCTTACCTCGATGACATCTTGGTGTCGGAAAAACATAGCAGTATCGACAGGTTATGACAAGTACTGCAGCGTTTCCTGAGCACGGAGTAAAGCTCAGGCTTGACAAGTGTACTTTTCAAAAGAAGTCCGTGACGTATCTGGGTCATGAGATTGATCGAGGGTCCACCCTCAATAGAGAGGAACGTAGGGGCGATTGCGTATGCCCCCAACCCACAGAATGTCCAGCAGTTAAGGGCCTATCTGGGCAAGCTCACTTATTATTCGAGGTTCGTGTCGAACATGTTGGCCTTCCTTGTACCGCTGAACAAGTTATTAGCGAGCAACACATCTTGGTTCTGGGGCCAGGAGCAAGAAGCAGCTTTCCGTAAAGCGAAACAAGCCTCCAAAATGCAGCGATGCTTGCACACTATGATCCCAAGAGACCCCTCAATTCGGAATGTGACGCCTCGCAAGACGGAATAAAGGCCATGCTTTTCCATACATTCGGAAAAATCAACAAAGCCATCGGTTTTCGATCTAGGACTTTGACAAAAGTGGAAAAAAATTGTCAAGAGTTATAACGTGAAGCCCTTGCTCTTGTGTTTGGAGTGTGCAAATTTCGGGATTACCTCGTAGGTCGAGAATTCATTTTGGTGACAGACCATCAGCCACTGGTGAGCCTGCTGAGGGTAGACCGAGCAACTCCAACCTTGACTGCCGCCAGAACACCACACTGGGCACTGTACCAGGGTGGATTCCGCTACCAGCTGGAATATTCTCCCGGTAAGCAGCTTTTGAACACTGGGGCCTTCAGTAGATTGCCGCAACGCACCGCCGATCCAGAACCTCCCAAAGCAGATCCACCAGAGTAGTAGCTTTGGTTGGTTTCAATAAGGAAACTGTGTCAGTTGAATAACTAAAGCAGTTTACGGCAGGTTACCCACTCCGGAGTGAAGTGATGAAATTTACGAAAGACGGCTGGCCGTCAAACGAAAAAAGGTCTGAATGCAAACATCAAAGCTTTCGTGGAGAAGCAATTGAAGCTGTCAATGGCTCACAGCTTGTTGTATGGGGCCGTCAAGTAGTCGTTCCAACAGAGGCGTGATGACGCGTCTTACACATTTTGCATGAGACGCATCAGGGAGCGTCTGCTATGAAAGTGGTCGCAAGATCATCATTTTAGTGGCCAGGATATAGAGCGATATAGAGCGAGTTGCTTCATCATGTCGCAACTGTGTTCAAGACATGCCGACGCCGACGTCAGCAATACCAATGAGTTGGCCCGGAACAGCAAAGAAATGGTCAAGAGTGCATATTGATTATGCTGCTCCTGTTGCAAGAAGCATGATTCATGTGGTTGTCGACGCACACAGCAAGTGGATCAAAGCCGTGCCCCTCAGGCAAGCCAACGCTGCGAACAGTCAGCTGTTTGCGTGCTATATTCTGCCAATTAGGCGTGCCACGAACAATCGTCTCTGATAACGGGGTGCAGTTTACCAGTGACGTGTTGTTGACTTTTGTTAAGATGAACAACATAACGCACCTGCGCAGGCCTGTTTATCACCCTCAGTCGAACGGTTTGGCAGAAAGAGCAGTCAGGACCATTAAATATAGCCTAAAAAAGTTAGGAGGGGTACGGTTGGAAGATAACCTAAACAAGCTGCTTTTCAATGACAGTAGGACGCCGAACAGCCCTGGGAAAGCGCTGTCTGAACTGCTCTTCGGGTACCAAATAAGATACTGTTTGGACGCGTGCGTCCCGTTTCTATACGCAGAATCCACTAATGAAGCCAATGAGTGGCCTCTGCCATCTGGCGCAGCTGTGTATGCTCGCAACTTCGGAATGGGGGAACGATTGACCCTAGGAACTACCGAGTCCACTACCGGTTCTCAGATGGTTGGAGTGCGAACGCCAACCGGTCAAGAGAGGCGAGACGTTGACCATTCGCGAAAATGGGACTTTTAGACTCCAACGCTCGGCTCAGATCAAGGACCGGAGAAGGAAGCATCAGAAGCAGGCACTTCGAGCGACCATCAGCAGTCATCGATGCCGTCAGTTGATCAGAGGAACGATGCAGATAACGAAGTTCACCCTGAAGCCACAGCTAGCAACACTACCAAAGCCGTACCCGAGACACTACCCCAAGCCCTGCGGCACTCTACTCGACAACGAAAACAAGTAACGCTACTACATTGTTAAGGGAAGAGAGATGTTGGAAAGTGACGTCAGCCCTATCAAACTCGTCGGCAAGCGCTAGTGGCACATGCCTTTGTGCTTGCTATCTTGCCCTTGACCCACCCTTTTCCCCTCCCCCTTTTAGTTGCTATATATACACTTCCAAGTGGGAGGAATAAACGATTCTGTTTTGGCTTGTCAACTGGATGCTATCCTATTCAGTACACGCGTCGTGTGTGTCGACGCGTTATAACACTTGCATAAACACACATAAAGTACATACGAATCGTATGCTATAAAACCAGTGACTGCTTTACAATTACACGCCCGGTGCTGTCGACCTTACTCCATAGCAGACGACGCACAGTGTTGTAGAAGACACGGAGTTATTTTTCTCTCGCGATCCGGCACGTGCTGTAGCATTTTCATCATTACAGTTTTACCAAAGTATTCGTCACTATACACAAATCCTATTTGTACCGACAAATACGCGTTTCAGAAGCAGTCTCAATTTTGTGTTCGGGACTATTTCTTTAGTCGCAGAGCAAATTGCCTGCTGCGCGTTGGTCATCTGGGCAGGGCCTCTTCTGCCTTTTTAAGTTGTACCCGACTATATATAGCTAGAAGCTGAGAAGATGAATGGAAATGATGAACAATGCATACCAACAGTCACCGTAACAAGTAGTCTTTACATCAACTCAGCGACTGCTACAAGTGGTCTTGTACACAGGAAAAAAATATTGAAGCGTTGACTTCATACCTGAATCGGGAGCCTTCTTTACTATTTTGTGTACACAGGCGTTCACTTTTTCTTAAAGTTGTATGGCGTATACATTTCAGAAGTTTTACCGTGCTCAGGGAAGACGTGTGATGAGAGAATGACCAATAGCTGCTGGAGCATATCTGAAGTGATTTCAAGTAATAACTCACCTGCAACTGTCTCTGGTAGCAAATGTCCTGTGGCGAATGTCAAGTCTCGACTGTTCACTGCAGCAAAGTGCACATCGCACATGATTGAACTAGTGGCACCCTCAGCAGTGGGCAGATTGTTGTAGGGCACCGGGGACTCGAACCAATCCAGGCTGCATGGGTCGCCTCGTTTGCGCACGTTCAGGACAGCAAACCGCGTGTTGTTTTCAGCTGTAGCTGCAGTCAAAGTCCGTCAAAAAACAATGAGAGTGACATTCGCTCCCTAAATTCTAATACACGAAGGTGGAAAGCAGCTTACGTTTAACTGTCTTAAACTTGCTAATCACCAGCTCCAAACAATGTGAGGCTTGGTTTTGAAAACGGACTGCATACAGGGTTTAGCCTTCGCCTAGTTATGTGGTACCAGCAGCGAGGCTCCGAGTGAGCGCAGCTGCGACGCCTCTGTGTGGCTACCTTTTGATCTTGTCTACCATGAGTCCATGACTTACTAAAAAAACACTAAATTCATTTCGCACGAGAAGAAAGTTTATGACTACCTTGAGTACGCAGCAATTACTGAATAAACTTGTTACTCACAGCTTTTTTACCGTACTACTACTCCCCCCAATATAAAATCCTTATGTTGTCTGCTGACTTACATAAAATAAAACTAAAACGTACCTCCTTTCGCCATGAATCATTCTATATTGTTCTGTTTTATTGTGCAGTGATATTTTTGGCGAATTCCATTGGGAGAGCCGGAGCACTCAAAAGCACGCTTAAAGTGCTCTCTTCAAAGCCGGCGTGTCTCAGTGGTTGAACAGGTGCAGGAGCACTGTCATCCATTGTTAGAGCGAGAGTGTTTTTGCTGCACCGAGAGCAGCCAGGAGCAGTTTGCAGTACTCTCAGCTGAAAAGCAGAGTAGGCACAGTACGACGAGTCACGTGGTTCTTAAACGTCCCAGCCTCCCAATTTTACTTCTGCCGGTGAGGGCGGCGGCAATGGTAGCAATCATATGTAGTTTGACACCGCTGTTTCGTACGGGTGGCGATGATGACAGCATGACGTCTGCCGAATACGTCGTTGCACAAGACTACTAGGTATAGGAAAAATCAAGAACGTGTGGCTGACCCATTTCACGCGTATTTGTTGCTGCTCCACGGAGAATAAGCCGGCACTTGAAATGTTTCGATCACACAGTCCCGCACTCGTCACCCTGTCACATGCTCTCCGGGAGCGTGGCACATTCCTGTGGCAGATCCAGTGGCCTTGCTCTCAGGGCTCTGCCGCCCACTCCTCACTGCCCTACCCCTCTCCTCCTGTTCTTTCAGTGGAATTTGCCATACACTTTAGTTGTATTTTTTACCATGTTTCATAGTGTGGTTGTTTCGCAATAGTTGTCTATCAGTGTTCTCCTGATCTATTGATACATTGCTTTGCCGCTTACCTTTTCATTTTCATGCCATGCTTTGTTCATCACGGGTCCCCCTTCAGACGTCAGACTATGGGACTCTATATAGTTTGCGAAACGTCACCTTCACTTTATGTATCGGTATTTGGCCAACCACAAATTTTTAACTTCACAGCGTGTCAGATGGCGGGATGTCAGGCCCAAAACACTTTTGTACTGGCATCTCCAGCTCATTGCGACGCCATGAATGACCGTGAAAACGTAGCATAAAAGAGCTTTCGCTCTTAAAGTCGAGCACTATCGGCAGATAATCGTTAGCCGATGGTCTCTTTTCTCACCAAAATGAGAAGTGCATTAGTTGAAGTGCTTAAAGAAATCGCAGTATATCACTAAACCTGACTGTGTCAATTACATATCCACTTTTTCTTTACGCCGTGGTAAAGAGTAAGGCGGCAAATCTGACTAAGGTTAGATACAAAGAATGGTTTGAGAAAAATTGCATGGCAATATTGTTTACATTGCTCGCCCAGGAAACTAAAAGGGGTAATATTCGTCCCGTTTGATATAATAAATAAATGAATCCTGTGCGCAAATTTGTTTTCGTGAAAACTATTATTCAACGGAATTAATATAATAGCGCGCTGTCTGACAAATAGGCATGGCAATGAACATGTACATCTCTCATAATTAAAACCTCCCTGCTTTACCGCCTCTGGTCAAAGTGGAGATATGTATAATTAAAAAAACAAGAATGTCAATCTATGTGTATAACTGAGAGAAGGCTGGTCTACAAGGGCTTATCTTCTGGAAAATATTTCTGCTTTCTCTTTCTTTGTACGTTTTTATTAACTCTTCCTCATATGTTTGGTCAGCTGACTGAGGACGCGATTTGGACTGCGGAAAGATTTTGTTTTGCACACGTCTCCACAATTCAGTCATACTGCGTATACAGCTTGCCCTTCCTCCTCAAGCCTAATTTTCACTTGCCGAAAAGGCAGAGGTTTAGGAGAATGTGCGTGCTTGAACAGTTAAAAAAAATTTCTTGAAGAAGCCTTGCCTTCAAATTTGAAGATCGAGATGTGCCCATCATTGGATCACTTGGTATGCATAGGTCTTCTTGGCCAAATTTGAATGGTGTCCATTGCGTCGAAGTTATGTTATTTTGACATCAAACACCGTACAAAAGCTAAGGAGAAAAAACTAAAAATAGACTGCCCTGCGACAAGACACTGTGTTCGGTGTGATACGTATTCGGTGTGATACAATCCACAAATATCATCCATAGTGACGATACGCTAGTAACGGTGACGTCTACGATCTCTGAGGGTGTTAGGAGCTATACTTTCAGCCATGTTCTCACTAGTGGCTCTGCTTGCTGTGTTGAAGCGTGCGTGCGATTCATAGCGTCACATCGACTGATTTGCGTTGTGCTCCACTGTGTACAAGTACGATCATTCAGAGCGACAATACGTGCCAAAATGTCGGGGTGCGGAACCTGCACGTCGAGGCGCAGAAAAAGCGGAAAGTGCGTGGCGTTTCATGCCTTTCCAAGCTATGAACCTCAACACAGCCAGTAGGTTGACTTCGTACGCGCCGTTGGACAGAAGGACTGGACGCCTGTAAAGAACAGCGCATCTGCTCCCTTCACTTTGCGGCGAGCTGCTAAAAGGTAAATTCTGTGTTTGCGAATCAGTTGGGTTTCACTTGCAGTACGAGGCGTCTTCTCGAGGCCGGCGCTATTCCTACCGTGCGCCCTCCTGAAGCTGAAAGCAGCGATTCATTCGCTAAACGTCCGCGACATGAGGTGCGTAGTTGGTGTTCCTGAGCTCCGGCAGTACGGCCGGAACTGATAAGTACATTGCATTTAACGCGGAGCTTGTCAAGCAGGGATTGTCGCGAATCGTGGCGATGCCCGATTCCAGGTCGCTGCCATCATCACTTGTAGATGTTGACCGCGACGACGGCGAGGACGACTATGTCGGCGACAGAGACATGTCTACGCCTTCAGAGACATTGCTGGACTGACTGTATGTGCTTTGTGCTCCAAAAATTGCTCCAAATTGCAATTAGTCAGTAGCACCCCTGATTAGAGGATATTTCGGTCGCAGACAACATCCGAAATCCCTTTACGCAGGGCTCTGTTGCAGTCCTATTACCTAAATCTGACACATCATGAGGTTTTAGATGTGATTAAGTTAATAATTTTTGTAATTGTTATGAATTGTAAGTGTACTGAATGTACCAGAATATTCAGAATAATAATTATGAAATTGGTAGTGTAGGTACACTCTAAAAAAAGGAAGCGAGAATGGAGAAATGGGCTCCGTTCCTTCTTCGGCGCAGCGACTTCTTCCCTTTCGGGCGCTTGACCCGTCACGCCCTCTCGCGGCAAGGTCCAAGGAAGCGACGTTCCTCCTTCAGTGTTCAAGTTTCTCCTCAATCGCGGGGGTCTTGCGCGCGCGCATACGCACGACGAGCCTAGCCGGCTGCCGCCAGTCGCGAGCGATTGCTTTTACCTAAGATTGATGCAAGCAATGCAGGAGTGACGTTTTTTTTTTGTTTTATTGGTGTAGAGTAAAAGCCTCTCTTTTTTATCGCCAGGCACTCGCGCGATGCTCCGCACACTTCCGCGTGTGTCTCGTGTTGTTTCATCCTACCAATTTGTCACGAATACAAGGAGCTCTGATTCTCATGCAGACTTGCTTTATCGATTACTTTAGTGTGTACAGAAATAATGAATTTTTTCGGTGTCGACATACTTGGTCAGCCCACGGATATTTAGTTTCGCACGGCACCAACAGCACTCATGAATTCAACGAGGCGCATATAAAGCATCACGCTTAATTTTGCAACATTCTAGGAAACCTGATACCACTGTACAGTCCATGCGTGAAAGCAAGATTATATACATTTGATAGAGTTATACGTGCCACTACCGCTATATGGATGTACTTTGCAGTTTATCCCCATTCAAATACGGCCGCCATGACCGGAAGTCGAACCTGCGTCCTCCAGCATAGTCACATGACACGCAATAAGGCTATGCTACCACGGCAGGTGAAAGCACAATGGGAAACCAGCTGCGAAGTTTTACTGAGCGTTTATTCGCCAGACTAGGTTACAACTGTCAGAAACGTTTCAAACATCAGCATAACTACACTTTTGTGAAAAGTAAACCAATGACTTCTGTCAGTTAAACCGAATTCTCAATGGCATGCGTTTTGAATTGCCCATGCCAGCACTGAGAGGTTAGACGGAATTATGCACTAGTGCAGCATGCCTTTCTCGTCCATGATTCCCCTTTGTCGTGAGAAACTCAACACAAAATGCACTTCTAGTAACATCTGTGCACAGCAGGTAAGTACTGACACTCACTCATCTTTGTGAAAAGGGTATTCCAAATCCAGAGTAATAACCACCACAGCCACAGCGATAAAAAAATTGTGGCGCGCACTATGACTGCAGTTGACACGCGAGGCGAATCGCGAGAGGCATCTGAAGCAGAAAAGTATGTAGGCACAACATGCTATGACGTTATAGCAAATTTGCGCACTGCAGCGATAGTTCCTCCCCTCAAGTAATAGAGCTGCCGCGACGCCAACAGCCACTGTCATAGTTCGCGAAAAAATACCGTTTGATGCGAGGTCATCGCTTATATCTCTCGCAAGATCCGCGTTGTAACGGACGTATACACTGCTAGGATGGTTGTTACCGCATCAAAAACATTGTCATTGAAGGGCTAGCGGTGTGCTGTATCCATGGCTAACGGTAACACTTGTGGTAAGCACTAAAAGAATATAAACAAACGTTAACACGAAACAAGTAAACGAGGCTGACGTGACCACAGAACACCTACCACGACGGAGACTAAATCGGTTCTGCATACTGCGCCCTCTCCGAATAACAAGAAGAAGGATAAAAAAAAGACGTGACCTCCGAAATGGCTAGCGCGCGGGAAGCCTTTGCAATCTCGGAAGCATCAAGAAAAAAATAACTGTGGCAGTAGTCAAGAGATGGCGCAGCGTTCGGTATGCCGTGGGAATTCTATACTTGGGGGTAATCGTTTTCTTAAAAACCAGATAAGCTCTAGTAATGATTCCGTTGATTATTGTGCAACTATTCATAAACCTCCGTTTGTCTAAGCATCAGATACAACATATTTACGTGTGCGCATGTTGTGGTATTGCCACAAAACGTAAAAAATAGTGTACGAAAACTTACTTGTAACTTGTGCCACTACGGTCAGTCGAAATTAATCGCTATATAAGCTTGTGCGCTTTCGTAGTAGGGTATGAGTAAACACGTGAAAGTGCAATAAAGAAAAAAATTAAACACTTGAAAGTGTGTGCCGCTGTTGTGAATGATTGATTGTGCTCGTGTTCATTGAGTGCGCCCTATATGCGTACTATGGGTAGTATGTGTCCTTGTGTGCATGTGTAGCTATATGCATTGTATCAGCACATATTACGCGTCCGTGGTCAATGAGTAATCCTGCATGGGCTGAGGCGTAAACTATCCGCAAGGGAGCCGTGATGGTGGGTGACAACGTACGTCACAGCAGGCGGACTTTTTTTGTATCGTTCAGTCCTCGAGATGGCGCCAGCTACACCTACATCACGTCTATGGCGCTCTCACACCTCCAGCTACTTATATAACATTGAACATCTACCTATCAAAGCTGCACTACTGAGTCGGAATGGTTTCGCGGCGATCGAGTCTACGGTTTGGAGGCACATCTCGTGACCTGCGGCCCCGTAAGCGCATGAATAACGTCACCACACTATGTGAATCAGCGAGAAATAAATACAGCAAGCCTAGAATGCACTCTTCAGGTGAGGACTCTGCAGTATCCATGTTTTTCAAAGTGAACGTCGCCACGCTGGCCGAACGAAACCTACTTGCTTCATCGTTCTCTTTCGCTATGATTTCATCACCACAGGTTCATCTGTTTGTTTTTATAATCATTTCGTTCGATATCAAGCTCAGTGGTACCATATTTTGTAACTTTCAGTGTCGTGTACTCCTTATCAGTCGAGAATCGATGCATTTGCTAAGCCTACTTGCTTCGCTAACCTGGGGCATGACCTACTGTACTCCTGACCTGCCCAGCTGGCGGCGGTCTATGGAGCTGTCTGCGCCGGCTTGGATTCCGAATTTTGCCACCTAGGTGGCGCTCGAGTTACCCCAGCTGAGCGCTGGCAGATGCATGGAAATGCATGGGATGCCGCCAGTTAGAGAAGAGTTTCACGCATTGAGTAAATGTGGGGACTATCTTGAATCATTTCATTTTATGTGGCTTTGAGAATCTTCTTTTGCATTTTAGCTGACATATCAGTGCATTATTTTTCAAATAGAATCGCAAATCAGGTACAAACACATGATCAGCATGCAAAATAAGAAAGAGTGACGCCGGAGACAGGTTGTAAAAAGCGCTGGCTACCAAATGTTTATTTAACTCGTGATACCAGGTATATATGTATACTATGGTAGACTTTTCATCGAAGTACACACATCTGGCTTGCATTTACTGTCTGGGCAAGAAAGGGCAAGGACTGTGACATTTGACAGTGTCCGCGGCATCCGAGACGCACAGAAAACAACCAAATACAGATAATTTTGCGCGTAAATACCTTCGTCTCAAATGGCTAATTTAAATCGCAGGTACATGAATAATCAATGAAAGACACTCTGCAACTGTTTTGAAACGAAACAGCACCTAAAAGCAGTTATTCAACACTAATTCTTCACACAATGGGTGTGTTTCAAAACCTTGTTGCGTAGCCACATGTAGTGACAAGGTTTCCATATGTGCACTGTTCTCGTCTTTTTTTTTTTTTTGCTAATAAACAGTTGTGAGTATAGCGCATCGTAAATTACTTGCTTGAAGTTGTCGTTTTTTTTCACTATTATGCGTTTCTGTCTGTCATGCACCACCAACCAGCCCAGCAACTCACTCTTTTAGAGACATGTAGTCTTTTACAACACAGATATCACCTTGATCCATTTTTCACGTACCTCGCTCACTGGAAACTCATGAAAAGTCACATCAGGAGTCTTCCCTTGCCTTGATTCGCAGAAAGGCACGCAGCTCATCACCATCGTGTTGGTTAACTTGCACCCAGAAACCTCGCTTCACTGGTGTACAAACAGCACCGACCTGCACTCTTCTGTTGCAGCTCGGCACGAGCAGACGGTGGCAAAAGATCGTCATTATACTTTTAAGTTTATTCAAAAAGAGGCATTTATTCATTTTAATCATCCAGAGTGTATGCACGCGTAAACATTGCAGCTTTTTCCCAGCGTCACGCGAGCAGACGACAAAAAAAAAAACAGCGCGGCGACTCATGTTTTGGCCGCCAGCAACCGGTGCGGATAAGGTAAGTTCCAGCGCCACAGGGCGCATAGCGGTAGGTGCCAACACCAGAAAGGGCGTGCTGGCATTTCGCTCGCTGGGCAGGTCAGTAAAGTACAGTAGGCCGTGACCTGGGGTCAGCCTTGTTGGTTTTCATTGAGAGGAACATGTTTCTCCGTGGCAAAGGGAGCAACGTTTCTTTATTTAAAGACGAACATTGCGGACATCGCCGTTCCTCCCTAAATGGAGAGAACGTCACTCCATTTTTTAAGAGTGTATAGCAACCTGGTAATTTCTACACCTTGGTTTTTTTCATGAGACTGATTTATAAACATAATTAGGGGGAAGCCACCCCTTAGTCACTGAAGAGAGGGGGGACGCAATGCCAACTCCATAGAATATTATAATAGGGAGGGGGGGGGCGCTAAGGCAGCCCCTACAATGACATAATAAGAAGGAGGGCACTGTGGTGATCATCTCCCTCCCTACTTAAAGAGAACCCTGAGCACGCCTATGATAGACGCACAGTATCCTAGGCTTGACGTTTCGTGGCTGTCTTGTTGACGGGACACAGTTTTTTTTTTCAGCAAACGATTTTCACAGCGCTTACATTCAAATCTCGGTATACGTGAGTACCAGTAAACCCCAACAAAATCGGAAGTGGTGACCATGACCTGGTGTGCATAATTATCTGGACACACACTAGAGCATCATTTGTATTTCTCGTAGTTTGAAGATTGGTCCCGCATTTGACAAGACATCCGGCCTTCCAGGTTTTGTACGCTTTAAGGAATCCGTAACATGTGTTTGAACACAATGAAACCGCGTATACAATAGCGCACAGGAGGCATATCCACCGGAACGAAGGCACCACCGCTAAAGCAAACTGACAATGCCGAAGACGCCGTAAGAATCTCGCTGGCAGTGGCCACGTCTCCTTTCCTACTCGCGAAAATCCCGTGCACAATAGTAGACAGAACCACGTGAACCTCTGTGATTGGGCGCAAACTAATGCGGCTACAGGTGGTCCTGACCCGTCGTTACTTTTCCTCGCGACGACCCCATGATTTCCGGCCCATCCATTTGCTGTGGCTTGTCGAGACCGAGGCAATCATGCGGGGGCAGACATTGTCCGGAACCCTCTATTGACGTCACAGCAAATAGCCTCCAGGTTCGACCGTTTCACCTGGCTATTCAGCGACGCAAATCTATCAGTTTTTCGGTCATCAGCGTTCTTTTATCGCACCGCTTATGCTCTGGTTGTTCGCAAGAAGTGGTTTCTTGGCTCGTGTCCTTAAAATAAATGAATCGACGTACAGAATAAAAAACGCAGCGTTTGTCTTCTTCTGATGACGCCATGATGTGATGGCCGTATACCTTTTCAATGTGAAACTATAAACTTAATATTCTCCTATTACCTAACCTATATATGATAGTGAAATTAACGACGTTGGTATTGTCGCAGTACGATTCATCAATCCAAAGTCATTCTTTGTTTTTCCTTAAAGTTCCCTGAATGTAACTGGCGTTCTGTTTTATTAACCCAAAAGCGTTTTATTAATGCAAAAGTCTTATATGGCTTACGAGGACGAATAACATCGTCGTATTGTGACGTGAGCCATACAATGATACGAAAACAAAGGTGCAGCGATCTCGGAGGTATAGTTTGGTACCCACTGACGTGCTTAAGGTTACATGGAATGGGTGAGACATTATGTAGTCAAGGGTATACCAAGTAATTAAAACTATACATTAGGCACAATGCGAGTCACACAAAAATTGGGGTAAAGTAAAGAAACCTTAGGGTCAACTGAAGTCAGTTAAGAAGAAGACAATTATAATTGCTCCAAGCTAAAGAACTAAGACTTGGCTAGTGAGAGAATTGTTAAAGTCAGTAAATGTTACTGAAATATTACGGAGCATCGAAGTGAATTCGAATGAATAGACGGTCGATGAACTGTGAATTAACAGCTCGGTGACTTGTGCTTCGTGTGTGGAAGCGGTGGTTGCTTCAAGGTAAATGGAAGATAACTAGTTATGCGTTGTAACTATGCGATCAGTCAAGAACATTTCCGTACTGCAATGACTGTCTCGTGAGATCCTGTGAATCCTTCTTCGCAGGTTTTCACTATGGCAGCACCTGTACTCGTCTGGAAACGAAGCAAAATGCACTATGCTTGCATCAACCCCCTTGCGGCGGGAGGGTAGCGGCGATGACTTTCCCGATAATATTAAAGAGTTTCGACCCTATGGTCTCAGGACACTGTCAGCACTCTGGGGAGGTGGCAGACACCTACCACATGGTGTGGGCCTGCCAATATAATGCAGCCATTACTCCTAACCCCAAGTGCAGGTGAGTTCACTGTGAGGCGGCCCTGCTCGGCTGCTCAGACCTTCAGGCCCAGCAGACGTTGGTCCAGAGAGCCAGGACAGCGGCTTTAACCAACGGTGACCCGAAATAGAGCAAGGAGCATTTAAAAAAATTTTGAGAGAATCCATATAGTCTGTAGCGACGTCTAAACTGGTCCTACACCACTTTTTTGTAAATAAATGCTTTTCCCCACCGCCACCACTGCAGTGTTGCCTAAGAAGTCTGATAGCTGTAGGTTTTTAAATGCAAAGCAATTTTTTGCGCACTGCAAGCACTTTTGGCGTCTATCTATGATTCTATCTATCTATCTATCTATCTATTTATCTATCTATCTGTCTATCTATCTATCTATGAATATATCTATCCATCTATCTATCTAGCCACCTACGTCTTGGTGCCTTCATGATCAACCCCCTAACTTGCGATACACCAAAATTAGTACGGGAGGGTAAAATGGTTTGACCAATACGACTTATTGGTCATGACATGAATAATGTCACAACCTCGTCGCATACGCCATCAAACACTTTCCAAAAACAGTGGCACATACAAGGGGACGGGTATGTGCCACAGGTGGGTGGGTATGTGGTACAGGTGATTCATGCTTAGTATCTACCTAGGAACGGCGACAACACTCATGGGTAACTTAAACACTTGAACACTAAAAAAAAGCTGCCATAGGCAGCATTGACAGGACGAATGCAAACAATAAATGACAGTGTCTGAGCGGAAATCGAACCGTAAAATTCTGCGTGGCAATGAAGTGTTCTACTACAGACACACACCATGCCTCAGATATACTTTTCAAATGGAACCTAATTTTTGCGTGACTACTTTTGTGGTTCATGTACTGGCTATCATATATTATGAACAATACATATGTACTCCTATGATACAGGCATCATGTCAGATTGGCATAAATTGTAGTTGAGTGCCATTCGCGAAGTTAATTCGTATCGCAGTGTTGAGGGCTACCGTCCTCGTGCGCATTAGTGGAAACACCATTGCTTCATTTCAGCTTACCGCTTTAGGTGTTGCTAATGTCCATGTTGTTGTTGGCATCGTTGAGCAACTGTAAACAACTGCTAATATTAAACATATGTGCCCGTTTAACGTGTCCGAGTGCGTGGATTTGTAAATATGTTTAGCGCCACTTCATAACGTCTCACTCGATAAAAAAAATAAAGCACATTCCCCCTCCTATCGTAAGCTAACATTTCCCCAGGTTCGTGGGATCTGCTGATTTTTTTTTTTTGCTCTCGACCACGTTTTGCCTAAGAGATATTTATGTATGAAGTTTCGGAGAGTGCGAGGGTGTTAGTCGGTCTCGTTTACTTGTATTTTGTTCCGTTGATAGAATAGATTATGTGCAAAGTTGTTCGTGCTGCACACATTGCTACGATGTTAGTTAAAAGGGCAGGGAGATCCAATAGTGCGAGAGTGCATAGAATGAATGGACTAAACCAATTGATTCATGACCGTTTTTCTTTCAAAAATATCTAGTTATGCTTCACAGATATCGGTGGCGGTGTCGTACGTGTGAAATCGCGTTGAAGCTCGCAGACAGAACTCCCGTTCTGAAAGGGTCAGCAATCACATGCTTCAATGATTCTTATAAAGGTGTACAAAACCTTTTGTGGAATGTAAATACAACCAAAACCAATGGTCCTGACGACATTCTGAACATTTTTCCTAAACATTACTCTGAGCGGAATGCATGCTAACAATCATCTTTAGCAAGTCACAGGAGTAAGTGGTTGGCGTACTCTATAAGGACAGGATATCGCTGTCATCTCTTAAAAGAGAAGCTTAACAAATCTTATTTTTATTTTTGTTTTTTTATTGACTGATTCCCGCTGTATTGTTGCCTTGTTAACGATCAGCTGTTTCTCACATGCCATCTGGTCTCTCGTCGAGTTGATTTGTCATTCGAAGTTGTCCCATTTTATTGGTGCCTAAATGGGAAGGTATGACTATCATTGTTTCATATAACTGGTACAAGCGCACATATTCCCCCCCACACAGCTAATGATAACAAATGACCTCCCCTTCTCGAAACACGTAGGCAGGTTCTCCGCTTCGATTTCCTACAATCGCTAATTAATCATGAATCATCTATAGACCCTGTGTTATATGTAACACCTCTGTCTTCAAGGCGTACAAGCCGCGACCACATATATGTATTAACCCCTCATTTCGCCAGAACAGACACTTACAAATATTCATTTTTTCCAAGGACGATATCGGGGTGGAATTCTAGGCATGTAGTGAACGAACTTTCCTAAATTACTTCGCCACCCACATTCAGTGTTCTGTTTCAAGTTTTTATATTATTTTGATCAATATTGTCCAAGCTACAACCCTGCATATATTTTAATGTACGCCGTAAGTGTGCCTTCCTGGGTTTTGAGGGTAAGTTGACGCATTCTTTTTTCTATTGTATTATGTTTTCGTATTGCATTTTTTTTCGTGCGTGATATGAGTGCCCTTTCTGCATGAACAGAGTGCTGGTCTGCAGTTAAGTACAAAAGGTGTCCCGCTTAAGTGCGTGGGTGAAAGATAGATGATTGATTTGATATGTAGAGTTTAACGTCCCGAAACCACCATATGATTACGAGAGACGTCGTAGTGGAGGGCTCCGGAAATTTCGACCGCCTGGGGTTCTTTAACGTGCACCCAAATCTGAGCACACGGGCGCGTGTATGTAAGTCCCATTGCTGACGCAAAGGAAGGAAGGCATAGCAAGGATCACTGCGCGCTGGGAAATAAATGAAGAAAAGAAAAGGAAGAGCGAAAGAAAGAAAGAAAGAAAGAAAGAAAGAATGAATGAATGAAAGAAAGAAAGAGGAAAAGAAAGAAAGAAAGAAAGAAATAAAGAAAGAAAGAAAGAAAGAAAGAAAGAAAGAAAGAAAGAAAGAAAGAACGAAAGAAAGAAATGTAGGGAAAAGTGCGAGACGACGATGAAGCAGCAAGCAAGGCAAGACACTGCGTTGGAGATCTACACGCGCGACCCGAGCTTGCGCTTGCGTGATTTCGGACTGCTGACGTTCTTCACTCTGCTCACGTTTCTCGGCCTTCCAGTTCGTGTGTACGTGAATAAATCACGCAAAATCTGGTGTAGGTGCGGGACACATTGAAGATGTGTTGCATATATGCCACTACATCAACTCTGCCACGCCTGAGAGAGAAACTATCAGGCACATTTTGAAGCGTATCGAAGACGGCCCCTTTGAGATGTTGCTTGCGAGAAATCCACCCACAATCGCTTTGCACGTCTCCCTCTGTCAGAGATTCGACGAGTTGCGTAGACAGCGCGCAATTGTTCGTCAAGCCCTCACGACGCCAGACACGCTCGCAAACTTGCACCTACCTGCCCGTCCTGCCGATCAGCAGCCGCTGCTTTCGACAATCAAAGAGTTCGTCCGCGAAGAGGTAGCGCGCCAGGTGTCACTGCTGCCACTGACACATGAGCCCGCGCATGCTTTGGCTCCGGACCTCCAACACGCCATTCAGACCCAAGTTGCTGAGGCCCTCCCACCGATGCATCAATCACCTGTCACTGCGTCTCTCACGTACGCCACCGTCATTGCTCGGCCAACGCAACAGCGTATGCCTTTTATGTACAAAGTGCCATGTCGTGCAGACAGCCCCGATTGCTGCGCCATATCTTTTCGCGCGATCTTCAGCTCCATTTTACCGTCGCTCAGACGCTTGGAGGACGCCGCACAATTGGCCCATCTGTTTCACCTGTGGTATCGCTGGCCACGTCGCCCGCCAGTGTCGCCAAGCTCCTTTATTTGACACCTTGGGCAGGCCGGTTGCGTAATCGTCAAGGACGATATCAAGGCACACCTCTGACGTTCAACGACCCTACGCGAACCATCGGTCATCATCTCACCGACGACGCTCTCCGTCACCTATGCGCCGCCGACTTGCTACGAAAGAGGCAAACTGATCGCTGCAGCTCCGGGGGCAACAGCTGCATACAAGTCGAACTGCTCAAGGCCTCCATCTTTTTCGTCGGAAAAACGTATCGACGTCAACGTTTGTGGGACCACCACACAAGCGCTTATCGACACAGGGGCTGCCGTTTCCATAATCTACGAGACCTTTTGCGACAAGTGGAAAAAGGTGACATCTCTCTCGGGCCTGATGCTCCGCACAGCCAACTCGCAGTGCATAGAACCTTCAGCTGTGTGGGCTGCACGTGTCACTTTTCAAGGTGAACTGTATGTCATTGAATTTTTGTGCTAGCATCATGCACCCACGAAGTCATTATTGGATGGGTCTTTCTTTCATGTCATCAGGCCATCATAGACTGTTCACGTGCATAAGTTGACCCTACGTCGCTACCAACTTCTCGTTTGGTGGATTTTGTTCCCTAAGCTTGCACACTTGTCGTCGCTGCAGACGCGGACATAGCACCAAACACATCTAGCCTTGTAGCCCCGACCTCTACGGCTGCCCCTGCCGGAATTTGTTTACTCTGTCTGATGTATTTCTCCGCCACCGTAGCCTACACCTGCTCTTTGTCGTACTCACTGTGGAATTTGGTGCTCCAGCATGCTCAATGCGAATTCGCTATCGTCGTCAGTCACCTTACTTCGCGGAAAATGTTTGGGCAGCATACAAGGTGTTGACTTCTTGTGCCTTCTTCAATTTACCGAAAGCCAACCGCACCTCTAGCTCAATGCAATGATGCCATCTGTGGCCAAACTGGCCGCGCCAGACTCATTACACCCTTCCGTTGCCTATCAGATATCGCCGACTCAACGACGAAAAGTCTTGTTTCTTCTTCGAGAGCTCCGCTCTTCGTTCGATTGCGCTCAGCCATCTTTGGGCCGCACAGCGAACATCACGCACCACATTGACACCGGTTTTCATGCTGCCTTAAGCGAACTACCATATCGAGTGTCAGCGGAAGAGCGGCGTATTATCAACGAATAAGTCGATGATATGCTCAAGCGCGGTGTAATCCAGCCATTGTAGAGCCCTAGGTTGTCCCCTGTTGTGCTTGGGCGCAAAAAATGATAGGTCTATCCGATTCTGCGTCGACTACCACCGGCTCACTAAGATAACACGAAGGACATGTACATGTACCTCCTACCACGCTTCGACGAAGCTCTCGATTGCTTACAAGGAGCAGAATATTTCTCCTCTTTAGATTTACGCTCAGGTGATTGGCAAGTTCCAATGGCTGGCTCCGACCAATCGAAGACTGCATTTGTCACACCTGACGGGCTGTACGAGTTCAACGTCACGCCGTTAGGACTCTGCGATGCTCCAGCTACATTCTAACGGATGATGAACACTATCCTTCGCGGCTACAAGTGGAACATGTGGCTCTGCTACCTTGACGACATCGTCGTTTTTCTCCCGACTTTTCGACTCACCTTGTTCGTCTTCGTGCCATTCTCACGTGTCTCACCTCTGCTGGCCTTCAACTTAACATCAAGAAGTGCCATTTTGCTACATGCTAGCTCACTATACTGGGTTACGTCGTCTGCAAGGAAGGTGTTTTCCCGGATCCGGCGAAACTCCGTGCGTGGCCGACTATCCGAAACCCAATTCCATGAAGGCGCTTTAAAGTTTTATTGGGCTGTGCTCTTACTTTCCTCGACTTGTGCGCGACTTCTCTAACATTATCGCGCCTCTTACCAACCTGCTGACAACTTCCAAAGGCCGGCATTTCTGCTTGGTCAAAAGAGTGCAATGAATCCTTTATCGCGCTTCGGCGGTTAATATTATCACCTTATTCTTATTGTTATCATTCCTTATTATTATCATTTTGACCCTGAGGCGCCTACGAAAGTCCACACCGACGCCAGTGGTGTCAGTCTTGGCACAGTATTCGCTCAACGAAAACCAGGATACTAAGAAAACGTGGTCGCTTACACGAGTCGAACCCTCAATAAAGCCCAGTGTGATTATTCAGTCACTGAGAAAGAGTGCCTCACAATTATCTGGACTTTGGCGAAGTTCTGCTTATACCTTTATGGCCGTCCTTTCAAAGTCGTCACGGACCACCACGCTCTATGTTGGCTATCGTCGCTCAAAGATCTGTCGGGACGCTTTGGTCGTCAGACAGTTCGCTTAGAGGAATACGACATTCGTGCTGTATACCTATCCGGCCTTGAGCACTCCGACGCTGATGTGTTATCCTACTCACCACTACCGGCTGACCCAACCTGTTCGTCACCTTCTTCATCTGTCATGGCACCAACTGACCTTGTAGATATGGCATTGGAGCAACGCAAAGATGCGTGGATTTCCCAACTCCTCGCTTTTCTCACTGATTCGTTGGCTCAGCCAGTCTCAAGAACTATCCGCCGTCAAGCCACACATTTCGCTCTTCGAGACGACCTCCTCAGTCACCGGATTCACGCGTCTGAAGGTCGGAAATGACTGTTACTGATACCCAACCACATGCGCTCAAAAATCTGTACTGCTTCCCACAACGAGCCTCAAAGCGCTCACGCCAGCGCTCTCAAAACGTACAACCGTCTGCGTCAGTGATACTACTGACGCGGCATGTACACATTTGTTCGCAAGTACGTACGTGCTTGTACTGAATACCAGCGACGTAAAGTCCCACCTCAACGCCCGGCTGGTATACTTCAGCTTCTGCCTTGTCCAGCGCGTCCATTGGACCACGTCGGTATCGACCTATGCGGACCACTTCCCTCGGCATCTTCTGGAAATAGGTGGATAATTGTCTCACACGTTACGCGGAGATCGCAGCACTACCCGTGGCAACCGCAAGAGAAGTTGCGGTTTTCATCTTGCGCAACTTTGTTCTTTGCCACGGTGCTTTCCGCGAACTTTTGAGTGCCAGAGGACATGTGCTTCTGTCTGACGCCATTCAGGCCTTGCTCATTCTGTGCAGCATGGTTAATCGCATGACGACCACATATTACCCGCAGACGAATGACCTCGCAGAACAATTTAATCGCACTCTCGGTGATATGTTGACAATGTACACAGCTTCAGACCAAACCAGTTGGAACCGTCTGTCCTTTCATTCGTCACGTATGTGTATTATAGCGCTACGCAAGTGACCACGGGCTTTTCCCTTTTCTTTGTGTTGTACGGACGTGAACCATCGTGCATGATCCACACTGTTCTCCCTTACACACCTTGCTCATCAGAGTACACCTCAATTTCTGTTGTTGCCAGGTACGCTGAAGATTGGAGACTATTGGCCCGGTCACTGACACACGAGGACCAACGCCACCAGAAGCTACGGCGTGACACCGACCGACCTCTCCCTACTTTCATGACTGGTGCCGTCGTTTGGCTATAGATTCCGCCGAGTCTCCTGTCCTTTCTTCAAGATTACTGGTTTGATACCACGGGCCTTACCACATTATCGCCCGTACGTCACCAGTCAATTATGAGATTGAGCCTCCGACACGGTATGATGACTTACGTCATCATGGCAGAGAAATTGTACATGTTAATCATCTGAAGCCGTATTATGATCCCACTACAGAAACCACCCCTTAATTCGCCAGGATGGCTACGCTCTTCACCGGGAGCCAGTGTAGGGAATAATGCGAGACGACGACGAAGCAGCAAGCAAGGCAAGCCACAGCGTTGGTGATCTACACGTGGGACCCGAGCTCGCGCTTGCTCAGATTTCAGAGGCTGACGTTCCTCGCTCTGCTGACGTGCCTCGGCCTTCCAGTTCATGTGTACGGGAATAAATCACTTGACAGGAAGAAAGAGAAAGAGACAAATAAATAAGAAATAAAGAAAGGAAGGGGAAAAGAAAGAAGGAAAGAAATAGAGGGGTCGGTTTGACTTTCTCCTATTTCCCGATAGGACAAAGAGTACTGGATTTTCTCGCTTCTTCACACATAGCGTCGGTAAGTTCTGCTCCACACTCGTGCAAACAATCACGACGCCACCATGAGAGCTCCTTGCGAAAAAGCGTTGCCAGGTAGGCGTATACATAGGACTTCGCCACTTATGGCTGCCATACTTTCGAACTGCATAAGTAAGGCTTGACCTTATGAACAACGCTGATGGACAACGTTAACGGCACTTTCTTCCAGTGATAGTACACGGTGGTAGTGGGGAACCATGTAGTGATGCAAAGGGAAAAGCCGTGAACGTGTTTTATGCACTCTTACTTACATGCCAGAAGGACATTCACGATGGAGCCCGCTGAGTGAGAACGCCTCTTACGTCCTTATTCAGGTGTAAGTAGGTTGCCTTGCTTAGTTGAGGTATCCATGACAGTATTTGATCCAGTATGGAGTAAACAATTAAACAGAATCTATATAGCCTTATGTCAATAAATGTTGGGACACTGTCCCCTGCATTTCCTAAGTTTTTATTGATAATTTGTGATTATTATTAATTCCCGAGGCTTCATATTCGTTACCGGTGCACGGACCAGACACGCTGCGTAGTGAGCTGCAGTCGTACAAAAATATAGATAAAGAAAAGTTGATGTGACTTCGCCCAAGTGGGATCCAAGCTAAAAGAAAATCGCAGTAAGATACCGGTGTTGAGGAGTTTTTACTCCGGAATGGAAATGACTCCGGAATAATTCCACTTTTTCACGACCCCGGAATGGAATGTGAATAGATGGGGGACAATACCATGACGAATGGAATGGTAGTGAAATGAAGCGTCTTTTGCACTGAATGGATTGGGAATGAAATTACTTCTTTTTTTCGGTAATAGAGTACGCTTTTTTTTCTACGTGCTTTTTTAGAAACCTCAGACGTGGCTAAGTAGGAGATTAGAATTTAAAAATAAAACAGCATCTTTTTAAACGGCTTGGCTGATTACAAGGCATTTTTAAACAACGCACCTACTTCAATTCTGTTCTTATATAGACTGTGTTTGCCCAAATTTACCTCTATTCTTCGCTCTAACGCGGTTATATGCCCTTGGTATATATTCGTCGGGCGGTACTACGGTGGTGGTACTTGCGGTTCTTAACGCATCTCATCCCATCATGTTTGGTAATCTCCCTTTTTATTGTACAGAGACAGACTCAACACACCCCATACGCAGAGTGCTGGCGAACAACTATCTATTTTCAGACATTTTCCTCACATATATACACAATGGAAGGCATCGCTCGAAAAACCCGAAGTGAGGTCAAAATATTCACATGGGCATGCGCATGATAAAAGCCAATTCGTTTTTATGAAGAATCTTACTGTTGAAGAAATGTCAATTGATGTTTCGCTGGTACTGTCGTCGGCTTAGACCTCTGGTATCATTTAGGATCCGGTTATGACACGTTCCATTTATCATCAACCTGTAAAGAAGTTGTGTGTATGTGTGTTTTCTTTAATCGGTCTATATTACACTGTGATAGATCTTTCGGGGGATCGCCTGTATGCTTGATTAGCTGACAATTACTTCAAGGTGCGTATCTCCTACTGCATGTCCAGAGAGTGTTGTAAACTACTTCCTTGATGCAATCTACAAGCATTCTAACGTAATTGTTACTACAGTTGTTACTCTCGCTTCTTTTCTTGCAGGCGTTTACCATTCGACAAGTTCAAGTAAGTTTTTTTTCGGAGCCAATAAAACGAGTTTGACGCTCTGAGCGATTGCAAATTTTCTTTGGATTAAGTAAAATTGTGTGGATACATAGAAGAGCTAATGGCCTCGTTTCTTATGTAGCCAATTTGCCCCGTTTACTAATTTTTTAGCGTCAATTGCCTTTAAAAACATCTTTTTGGGCACTGGCGGAATCACAAAATTGGGAAATGCACGGTATTAACCACTTTAAAGAGTTTGTGAATCGCCAAAAGAAAGTAATCTCCAGCATTCCTTTTGACGTGCGGACGGAGATATGTCGGACACACAGAATGATGTTCAACTGCAAGACTAAGAGATTATCAAAATATTTTTCAAGTAATCACGCGTAAACTGGAACGAGTCATAAACTAGAACAAGTCATAACGTAATATTGTATAATGACGCAGGCCCATATCGACGAATGTGTCGGCGCACCATTTGTTAATCTTTCTACGAAAGAAATCCAGTTCATAAAAAAGAACATAACTTTTTTTTTCGGGCGCAGGCCCATACCCATGCGATTATGTTTATCTAGCCTAAGGCTTGAGGTGCCTTCATTTGTGAATGTATGCAAGGAAAACGAATAGTAAAAAAACGGTTGTTAGTCAGCGCTCTGGCCCCGCCGTGGTGGTCTAGTGGCTAAGGTACTCCGCTTCTGACCCGAAGGTCGCGGGATTGAATCCTGGCTGCAGCGGCTGCATTTCCGATAGAGGCGGAAATGTTGTAGGCCCGTGTGCTCAGATTTGGGAGCACGTTAAAGAACCCCAGGTGGTCGAAATTCCTGGAGCCCTCCACTAAGGCGTCTCTGATAATCGTATGGTGATTTTGGGGCATTAAACCCAACATATCAGTCAGCGCTCTTGGTTCGTGGGGCGCTCAGTCCGTCTCTGTGCGATAAAATGCGCGGTTACCCAAGATACATCACCAACTTGCTTCTGTATGTGATGACAGTAGCTTTATGGGACGTTGCTTCTTAACTCGACCGAACTATTACGATGCGACTCCTACACTGAGGAATTAAACTAATGTAATTGAACTGCCCGGTCGTTCCCGGCGCGGCAATGGGCTAAGTTTTTACATTCCGAGCTATTGAAATGAATGGAATGGTGACAAGTTCCAATTCCCCGGAATGGATTTCGAATGAAATGATAGCAACCATTCCGCAACACTACATGGTAAAAGCCATGTTTAACCTAGATAGAGCAGTTTAAACATAGATATAGTCCCACAGCACAGAAAAGGGCACCTAAGTTTTGGAAAGCCAAGTTCAGGCTCTGTCTCTCTCATTGTTTGTCTCCTTATTTCTCCTTTCATTTAGCTTCTTGTTCACGTTAGCCTTTTAACGGCAGCGCATACCCACTGTCGGGCATTAGCCAAGAATTGAGTGGTTTTTTTTTAAACATCATACGTCTTAGAATAACAAAGGTTATGTAATTGACAATTTAGAGATTCCCTCTAAAATAATGGTGCTTGATTTAATGGGCAGTTAAATATTTCGAAAATTCTTTTGGCTTGAGAGCTAATAAAATAAGACAATACTCTTAATTTTATACGTATATAATGTTGTAGACATGTTAGGGTAATAATACTGATTAGTTAGTCAACCGAATGGTTTCATTATTATAGTCCCTGACATCCATGCTTACCTTCACAATATAAAACCCAGAAATGGAGGCTTCAAAACCCAGAATGACAGGCGCAAAAAATTCATTCCAATACCATGGAAATGAATTTCTAAAGCGTTTTTTTTTTGTTCCGTCGTAAACCACGTACATTTAAAAAAGAAATGATCTATTCTTTACAGTTCAGCACAGAATGAGCACAGTGGCGAAGATGCCTGAACGGACTTGTATTTGTAAAATTCCTTATTAATGGTATATCGGAAAAGCAGAGGGACAAAAATTGTGTTGTTGTACTTTCTTGGCACAAGAGATTTCATTTAGGCGGTAGCGAATGTTCTATGAAAACGCGTTTGGAAATTTGTAAGATTCTTCATATGAAAATGATGCAACATGATTTCTCAGAATGCGACAGCGCAGTCTTCTCAGAACAATATAAATCATTTAGAGCAAAATTCTGAGAGCTCTTTATTATATATCTTTAAATTGACGAAGAGTTTTGCATTTTTGATGTTTTGAGCAGAAACATTTATTAATTTAATAATTACTAGAGAGATAAGAATGCAAAGAATAAATATTCATATCAAGGACGATCAATGCTGCAAATATGAACAAGCTCTCGCATTCACAGAAGCATAAATCAGACCGCAAAACAAGACCGTTTCATAAACAGAGCGCCTTTAATAATGTCTAAGTTCCCCAGAAGTAGAAAACATGAAGTGGGCTACTTCCCCGTTGCTTCTATTTGTGCTACGCTGAAACATATTTGTGATACATAGCTTTTGTCGCTGTTGGCATGATCACGAATCACCGAAAACGCTCTTTTTGTAAACCGGCCGTCGTAACCCGACGATGCTTCTCGACTTTTTCTTGCTTCAAAAACTTGTTTTATTGGAAAACAAAAAATGTGGTTTCGCGCTGTTCGGCCGTACGTGCATAATAAAAGAGATTACAATAAATATAGAGGACATCAAGTATTGATTGATATGTGGGGTTTAACGTTCCAAAACTGTCACGGGATCAAATCCCGGCTGCGGCGGCTGCATTTCCGATGGGGGCGGAAATGTTGTAGGCCCGTGTGCTCAGATTTGGGCGCATGCTAAAGAACCCCAGGTGGTTCAAATTTCCGAAGCCCTCTACTACGGCGTCTCTCATAATCGTATGGTGGTCTCGGGACGTTAAACCCCAAATCAATCAATGAATCGATCAATAAATCAATCAATCAACGTTCCAAAACTACCACCCTATGACTATCACAGACGCCATAGTGGTGGGCTCCGGAAATTTTGACCACCTGGGGTTTTTTATTGCGCACCCAAATCTGAGCACACGGCCTGCAACATTTTTGCCTCAATCAGAGATGCAGCTGCCGCAGCCGGATTTCGATCCCACAGGTCGTGGGATCGAAATCCAGTGTCTAGTGGCTAAGGTACTCGGTGGTCGGCCGCCGAGCACCTTAGCCACTAGACCACCACGACGGGCAAAAACATTAAGTATACCACGTGTTTAGATCTCTCGTGGAATGAACCTAGACCAATTACTGGTTTTCACTCAATTTAGAACTTAAAGGGAAACCCTTGAATAAGTCATGTTCCCGTCCGTCCTTCTGCCCCTTCATCTGAGCCTTGCAATGGTGACAAGTGGCAGCCGGGGCGCGCCAACGGATGCCGGTCACGTCGTTCGCACATCGCATCTGACTCTACAGCAAACGCACGCATGGCGTTTCATTCTGAAGGACCCCGTAAGGTGTTGCCCCGTCCTAATCAGCACACGCGTTTACCAAACAAGCTTAGTAAATTACAAAGTGTCAAGTGTTTTAGGGACGAAGCTCCTTAGGGTGTGGGTCGTTCCTTGGAAGTAGTAGTATGTTGTAGAAGTAGCCACTTATAGTTAGTGTTAAGAATTGCTTACTAGATGGCTTTGTGTGTATATGCCCTTCGAAGTAATATAACCAGATGGCATTACTGATTTTTATATAGACATTCGCAGCATATTCAAAGAGTGAATGGTGATCAGTGGGACGAAGCGTCTATCTGTTCGTCCGTCCGTCTGTCAGTCACAGACAGACAAAGAGACAGATATACAGACAGACAGACAGACAGACAGACAGACAGACAGACAGACAGACAGACAGACAGACAGACAGACAGACAGACAGACAGACAGACAGACAGACAGATGACGGACGGACGGATGGATAGACGGACGGATAAACGGGCACATCGCTCCACTCCTCATCATAAACTCCGTGTATATGCTGTGAATTCTGTTCATCCAACCATACAGTGATTTTAGTTTCTTCCAGAAGAAAGAGCAACTGTTCTAGGAGCCCGACGGGCGACCAAGGGCAGTCTGAAGGGGAGACGCGCTGCGAGTTAATTAGATCGCACGTCGTGTCTCCTCCACGTCCCAGCTTTGATGAGACAAAGGAAATGCTATGCTGCGACACTTGTGACAAAAACAAAACGCCACGCGATAGTACATGAACTTTTGTAGAGCTTGTGAAAGCTGCCATGTGCAGTTTTGCAACTGCATCGTGCAATGACCAGAGGAAGCTACATTGCTCGCAGAGACCTCTCCTAAGACCACTGACAATGAACTGCAGGGACACGCAAAAAGCAGGCGCGCCTGATTTACTGCATATGCTACATTTAGCTACACAAATGTGTCATATTTAGTAACTCAAAATTGCGCATTTTGAAGCGCCCTTGACTTGTCACCGCCTTCAGTGCCGCACAAACGCATTTTGAACGCACTGCTTTAGGCTGTGCGAAGACAACACAAATGCGCAAACACTCTTCGAACGCGCTGCATTCAAGGTGCTGCAAAGTCAAGTTCAAGTAAAGAAGCGCTGAATACGGGGTTTAGGAGCACGCGTCTCCCCTGTAGCCGCACAGAGCCTACCCTGTCGAGCAGCAGAGGAAACTGCTGCTTAGCGTTGCATTTTCTCCGAGCACATTTGAATGTTGTTTCAACCCTTTTCTGTGCGACATATACGATGCACTCTTCCCACTGACTGCAATTCTATACTGAAGTTTTCTTTGCAGATGCTTTTGAGCAATAGTTCAGACTGTTGCCACGTTTCTGATTCAGAATCACTGACCTCATAAAAGACCAGGTTGTTTCTCCCGCTTCTATTTTCCGAGTCGACGCTCTTGTGATGCAGCTGCTTAACTTGTTTTGTTTTTGTCCTGTTGGTGCTCTTTTGGTCGCCTCATTGTTTTTTTTTTCAGCGTGGTAATTTCACCCTCTGTCGCCCGAAGTTTGCCGTTGATTTCTGTCATCATTTCTTCGTGCTTTGCCAACCTGGGGTCGATGGCCTCTAACTTACTCAAAATTGTAAACTGACCCGTTTTTAAAGTTTTAAGCAGCTTGAGGCCTTGGGCATTTAGTGGACCGGGATTCAACTCAACATCTCCCGAAAGTATTAACAACAATGCAAGGCACAGAACCTTATGCGTGAAAAAACGAAAGCGGCTGCTACGATACATCATTGGCTTTTGCGTTCGCCAAACAGACACATCGCTTGTGGGACATGAAGCCGGCAATGCACACAATAGTCTACAAATTATAATTGGGCAATTATCACTAACTTGCAGCAACAAAAGAAACGTTAGCTGCATGCCGGCCAGTGTGCCAGCTCTAAATCCCTCGTAGCCAACGAGCCGCTCGAATAAATAAGGTTCATCCGTGTCACGTGGTTGTCATCAGCCCATGTTTATGTCATGGCTGTCCTCGTTGATAGTTGCATTTCTGTGTGGCTTAGCGCAGATAATCGTTGGAAGCATTCCTGCTCCACCGGCCGCCAGCGTTAAAATTGGTGATTCCATCGAAGAAGGCACTCCGCGAGCGTTTGCAATCGCTGGCCCTCCGTCCAAAGCGCAACTGCACGCAGATGCAACAGCACCAGCAACCTGAAGCAACAGAAAAAACGTTAGCTGCATATCGGTCAGTGTGCCGGCTCCGAATACGAAACATTTTCTCATGAACGAAAAAATGTTTGTTTCCTTAGAACATGGACCACACAGTTACAAAGGGGTACTGTAACCACACATCGCTGAATATCTACACCTGCTAATTTTCCGGCACGTTTCAACAACGTTCTTCACTGTTTAGCGAACCTAGCCACCGAAAAGAAAGTATACGTGAAGCCATAACATATGCTGTGGCCCACATACTTCTCGTATAACCTGTCACGGCCACGGTATATATATATCGATACAATTGTGAGTAGAGAAACAAGAGCCTAACTTTTTTGTTAGCCACGTCCAAAAGGGGACGGACCATTGCCGCAGGAAGTCGGCCTCACCAATCCCTGCAAGTTGGGACTCTGAAAAGCTGAGTAGCGTCAGCCTAACAAGGGAATGAAACGGTCAGAGTTGTCGCAAGCGTTACCAACAGACGGCTGTCCGGCAGCGATTACGCCAGAGGACATACTCACCCGTGGAGATCACTAACTTGACAAACGCACACCCCGAGGGCAAACGTCCCTCGTGTAGCACCGGCCGACACCACGTAACTTGGGCATACGTCTGTATATTAGCCGCCAAAAGGTTCTAGCCACCGCGTAAGCCACGATGGCAAGAGTTGTGTTGGTGTTGCCGCAGTTGGGGCATTTTGCCAACTGCAACATCCACCACCGCTGAAATCGCTCGAGGGTTGACAAGATTTTCCAGCCTCCTCGCCACTGTAGGTCAGCTACCTCTACACGTAGCCTGCCAGATTTATTTACAAGATACTGCAGGCATGGAGCCCAAGCAGGAATGGTACAGGCAGTAAGCAATCAAGCCAAGCATCACACAGCATACAATAATCCAATCATCGCACACATACAACAATAATGCAACCAAGCTTATCATAACAGCAATGAATTAAGTAGGATTGTGAGAATCGCATTTTTTATTATTTTTTATCAAAAGAAAGGGAAAGCAAAATGGCACTGAAAGTAAGCAATCAACAAAAAGGATCAGTGGATAATAAAACTGCAAATCATTTTTACATCCTCAGGAAAACATGTGCGTCAATAGAATCTGTCGACAGCAGGGCGGCAAATGGTAAATTGTTCCACTCACAGATTGTACGCGGGAAAAACGAAAATTTGAAGAGATTAGTTTTGGCCAAATGCGGAGTTAAGGCAAGGAAGTGTGAATGACGACCGCGCCGTGTTTCCAGGCGGCTAATGTAGGGGCTGTTTTCAAATAAGAGCTTCCGGTAACTAATTGGTAAAGTAATTTTAGCCTAAATGATTTACGTCGGGATTCTAATGTTGGGATACCATGTCTTTCCATCAGGGCAGAAACGGAGTCTGTTATACCGTACATACCATAAATAAAGCGGACGGCCCTTCTTTGAATTCTTTCGAGGCAGTCGATATAGCTTTTAGTGTGAGGATCCCAAATAACGCAGGCATATTCAAGTTTCGGTCTAACTATAGAAGTATATGCTAAGTATTTAACCTCAGAGGGAGCGGTTTTGAGTTTGTGTCGTAATAAACAAAGTTTACGGAAAGCGGCAGCTCATATGTTAGTAATGTGTGAGTTCCAACTTAAGGTACTGGTTAATGTTACGCCAAGATATTTGTGTTCATCTACTTCGTTAAGCGGTTGGTCACAAGTACAATAAAAGAATTCCAGGGGGTGTTTCTTTCTAGTCATTCGGAGGTAAACTGTTTTGTCATGGTTTAATTGCATGTTAGAAGTTTTACTCCAAGAAGCAACGTTTTCTAACGCCGAGTTTAACGCAAGTTGGTCCTCGATGCTATTATTTCATTAAAAAGTATACAGTCATCTGCAAAAAGACGTATTTGGACCGGACTATTTATAACGTTAAAAATGTCAATACAAAAAATAAGGAAAGTAAAGGGCCTAGCACACTTTCCTGCGGTACGCCAGACGTAACAGGGAGAGCGTCAGAAGTGCTTTCATTAATGTCGACGTACTGTCTACGGTTACTTAATTAGGCAGTTAGCAAAGAGACAATAAACGCTGGAAGCCCGATTTGAGCTAATTTATCGATTAATTTGTCGTGCGATACGCGATCGAAGGCCTTACTAAAATCTAAGGGTATGAGGTCAACCTGTCCTTCCTTATCAAGAACTGAAGAAGCGTGGTGAACAACTATAAGTAGTTGAATGACGGTCGAGAATCCCTTGCGAAACTCGTGTTGAAATGCAGAGAGGATTTGATGGGTATCTAAAAATTGTGTAATGAACGTAGCAACAACGTGTTCAAGTAACTTACAGGCGGATGATAACATAGATATGGGTCTGTAGCTGGGAATTAAGAGTGGGTCGCCTTTTTTGGGAATAGGTATGATACGGGCTATTTTAAAATCAGAAGGTAGCGTGGCCGCATGAAGAGAAGATTCAAAAATAAGTACAAGAAATTTCGTCAAAGTTTCAGCATAACGACGAAGAAATGCGTTCAGAATGCAATCGGGCCCTGGCGTACATTTGTTTTTTAATCGAAGTAACATATTTAAGACACCATTGTGCGAAACAATATTAACATCAAGGTATGAAGCTACTGAATTACTCTGTTTCAACTGAGACTGCGAAAGTACGCTATGGAAAACAAATTGAAGTGATTCGCGATTGCTCGAGGATTAGTCAATTCAGAGGCGTCGACTGAAATTTCAGTTATGCTTTCTTTGCGCTGTCTAATAAAGTTCCAGAATTTATGGGTTCCTCTCTTAGGAAGTTCGGTAAAGTAGTGTTATAGTAGAAATTCTTGGCACGAGTAATAGCATTGTAAAGGGTAGTACGAATTTCGGCGAGTTGTTGAGGCGCTGTACGTTTTTTTTTCGCAAGCGCTTGGCTTTGCGTTTAAGGTGAATCATAGATCTAGATATTGTTGCAACGCGCGCCTCCGACGACGTTACGAAGGGCGCTACGAATCTCACCGCTGCCACCACTGTTTACGAAAGAAAGCGACGCCAACACGGTCCCGAAGGCGCCTCTGCTTCGAACTCCGCCGGGAAGGTCACCAGCTGTTTGGTTGCGTAGGTTTCTCAGCTCGCGACTGCTTCTGCGCAAAGCTGATAGACGAGCGGACGAGACGACGGTGAGTTTAAACAAGGTTTATGTACAGCATATATACAGAGGCGTTACAAATTCGGCACTGGGGCCGACAGACTCGAAGACCCGAGCTCTCCTCTCTAACACATAGGTCTGCTCTCAAATGGGACTGCTGTCAAAGGGGTCTCTCTCGACGCGCCGCAGGGCTTCTTTTATATGCCCCGGGTCCAACCCAAATGTCCAACCAGAAGCGCCGCTCGTCGCGAGGTCAGAATCCTCCAATGAGGTCGCCGCTGGGCCGCGTCCTTCTTTCTCATCGAATCTGGAGAGGCTTCGCTGCAGGTGGCTGCACCCAAGGACGAGTGACGTCGCCGCGCATTGCGTCAGCCGCCAGACAGAAAGACGTCGGTTGTTTACTCGACGGGCTCGCTTGCTGAGGTGACTCACTGCACGTGCGCGCCAGAAAGGCGCCAGTCGCGTGATCACGCCGTAGAGTTGTTGATCGCGTCAGGCGGGCTGGCCTTGACACAGATTGCCTTTTCAGAGACACGGACGTTTGCTGCGGACTCGCAGGCATAACAGCACCCCGCCGCTAGACAATGCGCTGGAAAGACGAGCTGCTTCCACGGGGCTCGGATGACAGGCGTGCTCGTTCGCCAGGTCCCTCCAGCTTCGCCTCCAGGGCCATGGGGAGAATGCAGCTCCAGACTCACTTCCGGGAACACATCCCATTCTTGAGGACGGATCCCAGCTCCACTGGCTTGTCGCCACAACTTGTCGACCAGCTTCGCTCGTCTCTTCTGATGATCTTTAGTTTCAGCACTTGTTGATGGTTCTGCAACTTGCCAAGAACGGTTCGACAACAGACAACACACGACACAAGCAAGTGCCCTCGGTCACCCGACAGAACACCAGCCAAAGTATAGTACAACATATACCTAGCTACGTGTCTATCGGAATTTCGTTCTCTCTACATCAAGAGGCACATGTGGGACACAAGACTCTTAAAATAAGAACTCAAATTTTCACACGTACAAGGACGCAACGAATTAGAATACCATATAAAGTTGGCCCCTTGAGCTCATCCTGGACGAGAGCGCTCAGCTCAGGCCGTGATGAGGTCAAAATTTTGCCCCGAATTGCCAGCGAGAAACCGAAAGGTGGAGAAGGTACTAACTAGAACGCACTGCTCAATGCACCTGCATTAGCGTTTAGCTTTCCTTTTTTGTTTAGCGAACGTCAAAGTTGCGCTGTCGGAGTATCACGCTCCATCTCAGTAACCGGCCACTTTTAGGTGACGATACCTATGCGGTACCAAGAGCGGCTCACACTTGCGACGTTGCACAGGGGAACAACGATACGGCTTGCTAGGGATTGGCTCCTCACAAGTTAGCTCGATATCGTGTTCGATCACCCTCGTGTTTCCGGCGCGGTCCGAAAACACGTCTCCAAACACGGAAACAATTCTTCTCAGGTCCTCCTTCCGGACTTCACTTAACCTAGGCTCTAGGTTTATCTGCTCCCAGATTGCTTTCGATCCCCCTTCGATTACCTCACAAGAACTAAAAATTTCTGCTTCCTCTTCCTCTGAAGCATTCAACAGCTGATTTACGACCACTTGATGTTGAACGTAGGGTTTCATCAAGTTGTAAATTTTGTTCTGCCGCCTTCCTAATTTCACTTCATATATTGTATCGGGAAGCTTCGATATTACATTGGCAGGCCCTTCCCAATCAACCTCAAGCTTGTTCCTTTTGGACGGCTGCAGCAGCATTACCTGACTTCCTACTTCAAAAGCACGCTTCTTCGTCGATTTGTCGTAGTACTCCTTCGACAACATTTGTGAAGCTTTCATGTGGCTTTCCTCTAGCGCTTGAATCGAGAGGTCCTCACGCTGCTCTTGAATGAGCGTCTCTCGATCAACCCTCGACAGCTCGCTCCAACTTTCCGCTACAGGCGAGAACGTTGTAGCCCTCTCGCTCTGATTCAATGGCGCCATGTCGTCTCCCCTTTCTACGGAAACCGCGCCGGTCGCTTCGGCGACGGGCCGCTCGCGTGACTGCTCACATGACTCACGCGGAAAATTTCCTCCCTGACATTCCGTCGACCCGCCGACAAGGTCACTTGAGAGTTCACCGCATTGAACAAGATCAAGCTCCTGCGAAAGCTTCCGCCCTTGCGATCGCGTGAGGGCCATGTACGCTAAGTTGGGGAAGAACGATTTACCCTGCTCTTTGAGAAGCTGCTCTGAGTTGTTGGAGAAAAGATAAGGAAAATGATCGGGAAGCACGGCAGACACAGCCGCTTCGGTGCGAAGCTTACCGAACGGGCCTTCAATGACAACCGTGGCGATTCGTAAGCAAACACTCTGCTCCTCGGCGACTTGCCTGATCCGCGCGCATTCTCCTGTAAAGTCATCCGGAGACACCAATGAAGGATGGACAACATCCATGGTTGCCGCTGAGTCTCTAAGTGCTCGGCACGTTTTCCCATTCACCCTAATTTCTTGGCGATACGGCTCCAACAACCGCATGTTTTTTTCTGATTCTCGGATTGTTGCGATAGCAAACTTTTGCTTACCGTTAATCGCGATGTGCCCTTCCTTTTTGCAGTTGTAGCAGATTAGTGGCTTCCGTGATTCAAACGCCCGTGTGGTATCAGTGCGTTGTTTAGGAACCTCACTCGATTTCTCCGCTTCTGTTTGCCCTTACCCTACACTGTCCTTCGTAAGAGACGGGTCCTTCTTGAAATTACGGTGCGGAGCGGCTTTCCTTTGATCAGGTTTCTTTGAAAAGCCCTCTTTTTTTCATCCTTTTTAACGCGCACTGCCCTGCTATGCAGCTTTCGGCGAGTATAATACTCCTCAGCTAACTCTGCTGCCTTGTTCATCTGTGCTTCACCAAGTTTGTCGTGCAGCCAAAGTTTGACATCCTCCTCGATGCAGCGGTAGAATTGCTCCAATGCAACGCATTCCACCACTTTATCGCGGTCGTCATAAACACCTTCGCCCTTGAGCCATTCAATTAAATCAGCTTTAAGACGAAACGCGAAGTCAACGTGTGACTCATTCCCCTTTTTAGCATACCGGAACCTTTGCCTGAAAGCCTCGGGTGACAACTTATAACGTTTCAAGAGCACTTCCTTAACCTCGTCATAGCTCTCAAAGGCTTCCCTCGACAAGCAAGTTATCGCGTCGAACACTTCGCCGGGAAGAAGAGCTAACAGGTTCTGCGCCCAAAGAGACCGCTCCAAAGCATTTCGCTCACAGACGTGTTCAAACTTGACGAGATACTTCGCCATATCCTCCCCTACTACGAACGGTGGCAATTGGTCCCGAATTCTATAACCGCTGACCTGAATCATCGGAGAAGCTACGTTAGGCGCCTGCGAACACTGCAGTATTGCCAATTCTATTCGTTTCAACTCGAGGCGCTCCTGTCTCTCGGCTTCCTCACGGCGTTCTCGCCTTTCAGCTTCACGAGCTTCTCGCCTTTCAGCTTCTTCACGTTCGCGAGCTTCTCACCTTTCAGCTTCTTCACGTTCGCGAGCATCTCGCCTTTCAGCTTCTTCACGTTCACGAGCCTCTCGCCTTTCAGCTTCTTCGCGAGCTTCTCGCCTTTCAGCCTCCTCGCAGCGTGCTTTGATATCCACCCAGGCCTCATCGACTTCCTCAGCCGACACTCCCTCATCCTTCATGATCTAAAGGGTCGCTTGCTTTCGTTTCGCATGGCCGAAAGTAATGCCGAGTTCCTCACAAAGTTCGATGAGTTCCTTCTCTTTAAGGTTCTCCATCGTTCACACTATCCTCTTGCTGTTTGCCCCTGTTAAGAATTTACTTGCCGTACCCACTATAAGTCAACTAGCAAGACGCGCAAGCAAATTTTTCACACTCCCGTGTTTACCCCCTCCGCATTAACTTTGGTTTGAAAGCGCTGCGACTTGGCTTGAAACGATCAAAGATCACTTCAATGCTTCACACAGCCCTTCTCTAAACTTCTACAACCTGAGCTAGAGTAGTCTGGTGAACTGAGGGGAAAACATCAGGCACTCACCGCATCCATGTCGCTGACGCCGGCCGATCCCGCAGCTGCCAACCACTGTTGCGAAGCGCACCTCCGACGACGTTACGAAGGGCGCTACGAATCTCACCGCTGCAACCACTGTTTACGAAAGACGGCGACGCCAACACGGTCCCGAAGGCGCCACTGCTTCGAACTCCGCCGGGAAGGTCACCAGCCGTTTGGTAGCGTAGGTTTCTCAGCTCGCGACTGCTTCTGCGCAAAGCTGATAGACGAGCGGACGAGACGACGGTGAGTTTAAACAAGGTTCATGTACAGCATATATACAGAGGCGTTACAAATTCGGCACTGGGGCCGACAGAGACTCGAAGAGCCGAGCTCTCCTCTCTAACACATAGGTCTGCTCTCAAATAGGACTGCTGTCAAAGGGGTCTCTCTCGACGCGCCGCAGGGCTTCTTTTATATGCCCCGGGTCCAACCCAAATGTCCAACCAGAAGCGCCGCTCGTCGCGAGGTCAGAATCCTCCAATGAGGTCGCCGCTGGGCCGCGTCCTTCTTTCTCATCGAATCTGGAGAGGCTGCGCTGCAGGTGGCTGCACCCAAGGACGAGTGACGTCGCCGCGCATTGCGTCAGCCGCCAGACAGGACGACATCGGTTGTTTACTCGACGTGCTCGCTTGCTGAGGTGAGTCAATGCACGTGCGCGCCAGAAAGGCGCCAGTCGCGTGATGACGCCGTAGAGCTGTTTATCGCGTCAGGCGGGCTGGCCTTGACACAGATTGCCTTTTCAGAGGCACGGACGTTTGCTGCGGACTCGCAGGCATAACAATATTCAGGGCGTATATTTAGCGGTCTTCTTAACTTTATCGGCTACAAAATTTCGCAAACAGAATAAACACATTTTTAAATTTATTCCAAAAGACTTCAACTTCGTGATCAGTGAAATTTGGCCAGATATTTTCCAAATACTCAGTAATTGTAGTGTCATTAGCTTTCGCAAAGTCTTTCACATTTTTGAGAGCTGGGCAACTTTTTGCATTTTTATAAAAAAAGAAATGAATGCAAAAACAATTTTGTGATCTGAGAAACCGTGTTCCCCAGACATATGGTACTTTTCGAAAGATCTGGGCAGGAAAACAAGGTCAAGTAGAGAGGATGAATTGCCACAAACTCGGGTTGGTTGCTGAACTATTTGGACAAGGTTGTGTGAAAACATAATGTCGAGAATGTCGTCACTGTGACAAGAATTGGGTCTTGTTTTCAAGTGGTCCCAATCAAAGTTGGGCAGATTAAAATCCCCTAGGACGAAAAGCTTATATTTACTGAATGAGGCCATATGAGATCGCAAATTTACAAGAAAATCGGACCCAGAATCAGGCGGTCTGTATACAGCGATAACAATGATTACTTTGTTTCCGAAAGAAACCCTTAAACATAGGCTTTCAGTATCAGGCGATTGCGCTAGAAGGGATGCTTTGATATTGGTTTTTAAAATCACTGCAACACCCCCACCTCTAGCTGGCCGGTCTCTTCGAAATATCTTGTAACCTGGTAGAACTAAGTTGTCATCAGGTATTTCACTGTGAAGCCACGTTTCCGTAATGACAATCAAGTGTGGGCTATGACATAACAAAAGGACTTCAATCTGTGCCGTTTTGTTAACGAGACTGCAGGCATTTAAGTTAACGACCCTGATGGCAAGTTCAGATGACTGTCACAGAGCAGACGGGTTAGTATTGTTACCGTTACCATCGAATGACGTGTCTACGACGTCAACCGGAAGAGTTTCAATGCTAATCACCCCACTGGATTGTGAAGGCGCACGCCGTTGAACAGAATGAGTGGAGATTATTTGCCGCTGGCACGTCGTGTCGGCTCCGGTTTCAACGAATGTTTTGCAGTGGAAGTAACCTAGAAGCCCACAAGACTTTGGTACCCGCGTATTCAGCTAGTCATCAGGAATCGCCCGGCACCAAGTTCTAGGTGGGGACTTGAATTTTGACACCTTTATTGACGCATTTTTGTCAACCACGCTAGCGAGAGAGATAGGCCTAACGCCTGCCAAGCCACCGGCAGCACAGCTGCCAGAGACGCTGCTGCCTAGGCCGGCCTAGCTCTGCGGGCACCAAGAAACGCCGGTCGGCGCGTTTGACGCGTCCGAATTTTTGAGAAGAAATGGAGGTCACTGTGGAGGGAGAATCCATTTCTCGTGAATAATTCGAAGAAAGTACGGGATGGAGCACCGTAGGATCCAAGAAGTCGACCCGCGGGCAATCACTAGAACCCGGTGCGTATTCTCAACGAGGGTATAACAGCAGGAAACGGCGTGAGCAATGCCTGAGTCAAATAACAAGATTAAGCCGGATGCCTCCACTGCCCCGAGCTGACTACAAGATCATCATCCGACCTAATAGCGGCCTTCGACTCACCGATCATGGAGCCGCCCGACTGGCGACTAGCATTTACCACGCCGCTGAAATTCCGAGAGACGCCCAAGATGAGGACACAATATGCCCGAATTTCCAGCAAAATATCATCGTTGTGAGCACACCCATCAAGGCGCATGCTGATAGATACCAGAAAATCTCTCGCATTGTGGTCGGCAACAAGACGTACGACACCAGCGCATATGAAGCAACACCAGGCGGTACGTCAAAAAGTGATACGTGATATCCCGTTGGAAGATACTGCCCGAGATATTACAGCTAATGTGATTACAACAAAGAACCCTACAGCCATCGCTGCAAAACGCCTCAGCAACACAACGACGGTGATCGTACTGTTCGCTGGTCTTCGCGTGCCAACATACGTTCGATACGGTGGGGCAATGTTGAAGTGCTCCCTCTACCGCAAACAGATAGATACGTGTTACCAATGCGGTCGCCTGGGGCACCGCGCAGATGTATGCCCAAACCCGAAAGACCACGTGTGCCGTGGCTGTGGTACTACCAACCCCCCGCAAGATCACCAATGCCAGCCCACTTGTCAACTATGCGGCGGCGACCACCAGACGGCCGAGAAGACGTGCAGGGCACGTTACAAGACGCCGTACCTGGTGAAACGCCGGTGATGGGAGCGACAACAACAACAATATGAAGAGTACCCGACGAAGCCAACGCCTGTCCACAACAGCCTCGAGCAGCGGGAAACTACCCCTACCTGGAAGCCCGGAAAGAAAGCCTGGTCGAGATCTTGGTCGCGGTCTCGGTCGCGGTCTCGCCCCCGGCCCCGCTCCCGGCACCGCTTCCGGTCGCAGTCAACATCTCGGAGCCGTACACCTGGACCTGGCGCAACCTTCAAGGTAGGCTGGGTAGACGTAGTCAAGGGGGCGCGCTCGGGGTCTGAGGAGGCCGCTTCTCAAGGCAAACTTGATAAATTAGAGGCTGAAATGGCACAGCTAAAGCAGATGTTCGCACAATGTAACCAGAAAATGACAGCTTTAGGAGAGGAAAACTGGACCCTCAAGGAGGAGTTACACCACTGTAAAAAAACAAAACATGCTCCACCAGTAGTACCACCGCTCTCAGCTGTTACACCAAGTGAAAAAATGGAGGAAGGTACAACACCACCACATCCCAAGCGCAGAGCCGAAACCCAAGCCAATGAATACAAAGCCGCATGCGTGACGCCCGAGAATGAAGTCCTGAAGGAAGTTCAGCAATCAGTCAAAGAAATAAATGAGTGGATAAGCAACGCATCCCGACTTATCTCAGCCTATACGGACCGCGTAGAGACTATAGCTAAAATTACCCAGCAACAAAACGAACACCTACAACAGCGACTCATCGCTGTGGAGGCTAGAATCACCCCTCTGCCACCTTGAGGACTGGACCCCACAGCGAATGTAAAGCAACCTTCCTTGTCGGCATTCAGTGTGATACAGTCGGCGACATTCCTACCCCCTACATCTCATCATAGCTAGAAATCACGCCTACACAATTTCGCAATGGGATTGTAGAAGCTACGCGAACAAGCAAGCAAATCTTAACCAATACCTTAAGGGGAAAGTTAAGCCCGATATCATTTTATTGCAGGAGACACATTGTCTCGCTAAATTGGCAGGCTACCGCTCGATCGGACATGCCAACGGGGAGACGACTGTCCTTACCACCCTAGTTAGACGAAACCTTACGTTCACGCAACACGACACGGAAATTACCAATATAGACAATATATTTATTGAACTTGTTCCGCAACGCAAGACACAGGAAAGTCTTTTTATACTAAACATATAGAGCAACCCTAAACAAAAGAAGCACAGATTTCTCACACTCTTTAAACGCGCCCTCAACATAGCTGGCCAAAATCCCATCTTAATAGCCGGGGACTTCAACGCACCAAACACTGCCTGGGTTTACTCTTATGTGTTTCCTAAAGGTAAGGCCCTCTGGTTTGACTCGCAGCAAGAGGGATTAACTCTCATCACCAACCCTAGCACACCCACACGTGCGGGCACTAGCTCCAGTAAAGACACAACACCTGATCTGACGCTCACGAGAAACACATCAGCAGCCACCTGAAAAAATACCCTAGAGGACCTGGGTAGTGACCACTACATCATCGAGGTACATGTTCAAGGTGGCCCACGTAAACCCACGGGAAAAGAGCTAAAGTTGGTAGACTGCACCCAGTTCCGCAAATCACGTGAGAACCAGGTCCAACCCATCAGCGACATAGAGGACTGGATACACACGCTTAAACAGGATATTAATAATGCCACCCGAATCGTACCTCCCGAGGCACACCTCGAAGAGATCGATAGCCGGCTCCTCCACATGTGGGAGGCAAAGCAATCGCTCCAAAAGAGGTGGAAGACACAGAAACACAACAGAAACCTCAGAAAACGCCTAGCACTCCTCAACACAGAGATAGAGATGTATGCAACGCAGCTAAGCCGGCAAAACTGGGATGAAACCTGCGATTCGATGGACAGGCAGCTAAGTCTCAGTAAAACTTGGCATTTTCTACGGTTCCTGCTCGACCGAGAAGACAGCAAAACCGCCCAACGACAAACCATCAACAAACTAATACATGCTTACAAGGGCACCGACGAGGAGTTTCTTAGGGAGGTAGAGCTCAAATATATCTCTCAGGCTCCTACTCAGCAGCATCCAGATTATACGGGCCAGATCAACACTACTCTAGACGAAGAATTCGCCGAAGCGGATATCCGTGCCGCCCTGCAAAAACTTAACACCAAATCTGCACCAGGTCCGGATAACATCACAAATAAGATGATACGCAATTTGGACGATGAGTCGATCACGCATATCACAGACTATATTAATAACTGCTGGAACACCGGAATCTTGCCCCTGCATTGTAAAACGGCCAAGGTTATTCTGATTCCGAAACCAGGCAAACCACTGAATACTGACATTCTTAGGCCCATCTCCTTAACATCTTGCATAGGCGAATTGATGGAACACGCTTTCCTGGCTAGACTGACATATTACATCGAAGACAATGATTTTTTCCCACACACCATGATTGGCTTCCCCAGGCACCTTTCAACGCAGGATGCCATGTTGCAGCTTAAGCATCACATCATAGACAGTACGGGACGCTCCACTAAGGGCATACTTGGTCTTGATCTGAAAAAGGCTTTTGACTCTGTCGCGCATAGCACCATTCTAAATCAGGTCAATACCCTAAACTTGGGGCTTCGCACGTACAACTATATTAGGGCATTTCTTACGGGCAGAACAGCCACGATCACTGGGGGAGCACTCAGGTCGTCCGAAATAACCATAGGAAGTGCGGGCACCCCGCAGGGTTCCGTGATATCTCCCATGTTGTTTAACCTCACCCTCATTGGTCTTCCTTCAAAACTTCAAACCATCCAAGGACTTCATCACACCATTTACGCCGATGACATCACCCTCTGGGTGTGCGACGGCAGTGACGGTTCCATTGAACAGAGATTACAGGAGGGGATTGACACAGTCGAACGGTATTTACAAGGAACTGGACTATCCTGCTCGGCGGAGAAATCTGCGCTACTGCTATATCGCCCTACACTTAGAGGTCGGCCACCCAAACAACATCCCCAAGCGCAGGCACACGCTGATATAAAAGTCACTACAAGCGATGGTCACGCCATACCAACCGTGGACAAAATCAGAGTGCTAGGTTTGATCATAGAAAGTAAGGGTACCAACGGAGAGACAGTTCGCAACATTGAAGCCAGAGTGTTTAACACGATGCGCCTCATTAGGCGCATTACCAATAAACACAAAGGCATGAAAGAGGCTAGCATCATCCGTTTGATACAATCATTTGTTCTAAGTCACATCACCTATACGGCGGCGTACCACCGATGGTTCACCGCGGAAAAGTCAAAACTCAACAGCCTAATTAGGAAAATTTACAAACAAGCGCTAGGTTTGCCTCAAAACACCAGCACCGAACTACTCCTTCAACTTGGTTTACACAATACCCTTGAGGAACTTATTGAGGCGCAACAAATCTCCCAATTCGAGCGATTATCAAAGAATAAGCCAGGCCGCCAGATTCTATGTAGTCTCGGTATTTCTTACCACACTCAACACGGAGACAAACACGACATACCACGCACTATCCGTGCTAAGCTAACAGTACTACCCATACCAAGAAACATGCACCCTGAACACAACAAGGGCAGACGTGTCGGTAGAGCCAGGACCATGTCAAGGATGTTTGGGCGCAACCATGAGGCAGTCTTTGTCGACGCAGCACGCTACCAGGAACGTCACCACTTTGTGGCTGCTGTCGTAGACCACACACAACAATGCAAAAGCAGCGCGTCAATCATCACACGGAACGTAGAAACGGCAGAGGAAGTGGCTATCGCGATGGCCATAGCCCACACTAACGCCTCATGCGTAATCAGCGACTCGCAGACAGCCGTTCGAAACTACGCCAGCGGCAGAATCTCCCCCGAGGCATTGCGGATTCTTAATACAAGCAAAATTCACGAGGCGGACAAATATTTACACATCTTGTGGTTCCCTGCCCACACCACTAGGTAACGCGGAGTCCAATCCGAATGAAGTGGCGCACAACGTGGCTCGAGGTCTTACGTTCCGAGTCACGTCAGACGAAGCGGCCACCCAAACGGACCTTTCTGCGCCTGTGTGGGAATAGAACGATCGGCCCACTAAATTTAATGACATAATTCAACACTATCGACTGCAAAGGCGGGAGTACCCTCCGCCTCACTCCAAGCTAAATCGGGCCCAGTCCATTCAGTGGCGACAGCTACAAACACGCACATACACGAACCCTGTCATCATGCACCACATATATCCTGACGTCTATAGTTCTAATCTATGCCAGTACTGTACCACCAGAGCCACTCTCGACCATATCCTATGGAAATGTCCAGCATAAGTCAGAAATACTGGGGTCGCGGCCTCCAATGAAGACCTTCGGGCGCGTTGGCGGACTGCGCTGCTCAGTTCGGGCCTGGACAAACAACTTTGGGCGATCCAGCAGGCCAAGGAAGCTGCCGTGAGACACGGTCTCTCCGTTGGCCCCTAGGTGGGAGCCCATCCCAGCAATCTGCCGGAAATTAATAAAGTCTATCTCTCTCTATTTGCCGCTGATTAGAGTTTGCGTTCCAGACAAAAGTATCGCCGTCAACGTGCAGTTTATTATGTACGAGGTAAACTTTTTTGAACTCCTGCCATGGGAACGTCGGTAGTGGGCTCCTTAGAATGTCTCTGGCGTATACAAGTTGTCCACACGCCCGTTCAGGATGAATATAAAACATTTTTATTTATGAAAATAAAAGAAAAAGGAGGAGAAAATGTCAAGGGTGGTTTCCCCATTCCAGGGCACCAGTGGCCGCTGCAGCTCGACCAGCTTGATCCAGGAGACCCTTTTGGGTTTTCAGGTCAGGTCGGGCGAGGACGGATTCCCAAGGCTTTCCCAGTAGCGTGAGTATCAGAGGCGATTGAACCTCTATAGGCTTGTTCCGGCAGTCCCATGTGACATGTTGCAACGTCTGTCGTGACTCGCACCACGGAGATTGGTTTATATACGCATTAGGGTTTATGCGATGCCACCTTTATGAATGTGGATAGGTGTTGACCTGAATTTGTCTTAGCTGGCGAGCTTCGTCAAGTGTAAGCAATTTGTTTGGTGGGGCGTATACCGCTGTCTTGTCTTCCGTTGATGCTCGTGTATATCACGTGCAATCCATGGTTCGTACTGCAATGCATGGTTCGAGTATCGGTGTCGATCGTCCATGCAAGCACAACACTCTTTGAATATCATTCGGGTTTTTCCATGACCATGAGCTCTCGATAGAACAGCATGAGTGCCTGTGTTTCTTTCGCACTCGGAGGCGAAATTCCTAGTGCTCTATAGGGACCAACACTACGCAGTGGTCCAAGGAAAAACATGACGAGTAAACTTTTGTGTGCCTCTACATCGTCAAATATTTCTGATTTATATGTGTGGCTTAACGTCCCCAAATCATCATGTGAATATGAGAGACGCCATATAGTGGAGGGCTCCGGAAATTTCGTCTATATTGTGCACCCAAATCTGAGCACACGGGTTTATGGCTTTTTCGTCTTCATCGGAAATGCAGCCGCCACAGCCGGAATTCAATCCCGCCACCTGCGGGTCAGCATGCAGCCGAGTATACCTAGACAACCACGGCTGGGCTGTATACGTACTTCTGAAGCCCGAACTATTTATTACGCTACGCTGAACACGCAACGACATGAACGAAAAATAAGGTGTTTCCTGTATACTTTGCTGAAATATTCAGGTGCTTTAACTAAAACGACCCCCGCTGATACCTACCGGCGGCTCTAAGCTCTAAAGAAACGGCCAGGCCTGCATGGAACGCGCAGCAATGACAGAGCGAAAGCTGGAAGAGCAGCCTTTCAGTGCATTTTCTGAACACTCTTCGGGTAACTGCTACAAGCACGCTTGCTGGGTACCCCCTGCGCCATAAATAATTGAATTCCTGTGTCGTAATTCCGCAACTGCTTTCCCGACATCAAGCCTGCCTAAGGCAAGTTTGTCAGCAACTCACAAGCACCAGCATAGCTCAGTGGTAGTTCACTGGGCTGGCACCCAGTGGGCCTGTGTTTGAATGTCACTGAGTCCTTTTTTTGCTTTTTTTCCTTACTTGTTCCGATAGTGGTTGCGGACACCGGCGACATTTTGAGCTTGAACAGCCACCACCTACGATAACGGCCGCTCTCTAACCGGTGCCGTGTTGGAAAATTCGAAATTCCTTTGCCTCCAGAGTGGTGATTGACCCAACGTATCTTACCGAAGTGCTCTTATGTGAGCGTACGCGCCGCCTAGCTATGTACAGAAACAGACGTTCCTGCCCTTCTGCGATACCAGTGGCAAAGTCAGGGGGTGCTTTACTGCGGCCCGTGTCTACTCCCCTCCCCTTGATGAATGTTTTTGTTTTTGCATTTGACCACATCGACATGCCCGGCCACCACTTCCGATCAAAGTGATGCCGCAACAAATTTTTTGTTTACGCCTCTACGCCATACGACACATATGAGAGTTTCAACTGCACTCTTAACGCTGCTTCACACTGCAAGAGCATTTCACTTAGGCGTAATCCAGAGCACCAAGGTTCATTTTGACAAAGATGAGGACTCAGAGAGCATGCAATGATTCATAATGATAATAGTTTTGTGCCAGCTCTGCACGGCATAACAAAAAGCATGACAGCTGTGCCGTAATCAAAATCACAGCATATCTACGGAGTGAATGATGATGAGTGGGTCGAATTGTCTATCGGTCTATCCATTCGTTCATCTGTCTATCTGTCCGTCTGTTTATCGAAACATCTCGAACGATGTGAGCGATGCGAGCACCATCTAGTGAACACTTCACGTACGAGGGGCAGCTACGACTGACAACCACGGCTGACAACCCTACGCCTTAAGGAGCTTCACCCCTAAAAATCCCTAGTATCCATGGAGTGAATAATGATGAGTAGTGCGAGGCGTCGGATGGAGCATGGACGAATGAAAACATCGATGGACAGATGGATGGATGGAAGATGGATGGACAGATATTTGAACGGACAGGTGGAGCCACGGAGGGATGCACGGACGGACGTAAGGACGAACGCATACACGGGTGAACGGACGGACGCTTGAATGGATGGACATACGGATGGACGAATGGACGTTTCGCGCCACTCATCATCATTCACTTCCTGAATATGCTCTGAAAACCACTAATGCCTTCCAGTTATATTATTCCCAAGGTCATATACACACAACGCCATCTATTGAGCAACTCATAAACTAGAGGCGCCTACATACTGCTGCTAATACTACTACAGCAGAGGAGGGAGTGTCCCACGGCTTAAGGCGCTTCACCCATAAAAAAAAATTGGGCAAGTCTAACGTACCTGGGAATCGGCGTTATGCAAAGCTTGAGGAGAAAAAAGGATAGTGTTGCAATTTTTTTATTTATCAACACGTTATGAAATGACGCTAAATATATATGCAAATGTTGCACGCACAGACATACGTTGAATAGTTGCAGATGTTTATATAACCATGCACTTGCGCAACGATGCCAACTGGAACTTGTGTAATAGCAAAACCAAAAGCTGATATCAAGCGCTGATGCTCGCGAGAATGCTGGCCCATGACACTGCTACATAAATTAACTTCAGTGCAGGGCAACTAACCACAATTGACGTTAAGCCGACGTGACGGCTTTACCAAAGGAGTACATATGTTGTGTTTAAAAATTGGATAAACAGCACTGCAAGCACTACTGATATTTCACGAAGATTAACGTTTATTTGAGAAAAGTAGTCGCGAGATCTGGCGTAGCTTTGAGGTAGAATGTTTCATTGCCACGCAGGAATCTTGGGGTTCCATTCCAGCTGGAGCCCTGACATTTATTCTTTGCATTCGTTGGGTCGACGCTATCGATGTCAGGTATTTCTTAATGCTCATGCGTTTGAATTGTCCATGTGTGTCCTCGTCGTTCCTTGGTATATACCAAGTGTCAATCACCTGTGGTACATACACGTATATCAGTGGCACACACTCGCCCGTGGGTATGTACCACTGTCTGACGGGAAGTGTTTGACGACGTACGTGACTGGATTGTGACATTATTCATGTCTTGACCAGCGCGTCATATTCGTCAAACCATCTTACCCTCCAATGCTAATCACGAGAGCACCCGAACGTAAGCGGCAAGATAGATAGATAGATAGATAGATAGATAGATAGATAGATAGATAGATAGATAGATAGATAGATAGATAGATAGATAGATAGATAGATAGATAGATAGATAGATAGATAGATAGATAGATAGATAGATAGATAGATAGATAGATAGATAGGTGGATGGATAGATAGATAGATAGATAGATAGATAGATAGATAGATAGATAGATAGATAGATAGATAGATAGATAGATAGATAGATAGATAGATAGATAGATAGATAGATAGATAGATAGATAGATAGATAGATAGATAGATAGATAAAACTCAAAGTCGCCGAAGTCACCGAAGTTCGCTAAGAAATGCTTCCCATTTAAAAAAGAAATAAGGCAGACTGCGCAACGCCACACTTCATTCAGGCGTAGTTACGAAACTCCTTTAGTTTCTTTTCATTATTCTTTTTGCGCTGGACAAGTTAACCGCGTAGATATCGGGGCGCGCGGCACTGATGTTTTTAAAAAAAATGACTTTCCCATCTCGTATAGCGAACAGACAAAAAATTTTACCTTGCTGGACACAGTTCCCACCACCACACAGAAAACTAAGCAGACCTCAAGCTCTGACACTCAGTCTTCAAGTCAGGGCGTACGCTAACACTGCGCTATTGCTCAAGATTTATCCCAAAATACAGCCAAGTAATACACGTTTCTTCTGCAATGATGTAGCTAATTTAGAATGCATGCTCTGGCAATGCCCCGCGTTACGCTGTGGTGATGTCATCACGCCTTGCAAACGGGAGGGTGTCAATACCAGCTCCGAACTCAAACTACGGCCTGCGACGCAGCAGAGAGACTTCATCTTTCTTTTTAGGGGCGAAGCTCCTTATAACAGCACCTGTTCGTTCCTCGTAGCCGTTGTAGTGTGTAACAAGTATAACATTTTGATTTTCAAGGTGGTACCAGTGAGAGATTTCTTATGTGCGTTATTCAACAATAAAAAATAATGCTCAATGTACATGCCAATGGCTGCTAAGGAGGAATGAGAGACAAGAGCATTCGGCTTTTAGTTACCGCGCACGCTGCAATCCCCATTAGCAGCCATTGGCATGTACATTGAGCACTATCTGACAAGAGAGGGTTGCTACGTTATACTTGCTGGGTGTAACCTCCTTAGGTTTAGAAGGCTTTAGCGAGCGTTGAGCCGCAGTGCCACGAATACAACGCACTAGCATATACTATGAACTAGAGATGTTTAAAAGTGGGAAGTAGATACGAAGCGCAAACCATAAGAAAGTGAAAGCCGAATTTTCCTCTCTCTCATTTCCCATTAGCAGCCATTGGCATGTACATTGAGCACTATCTGACAGTAAAAGGTTGCTACGTTATACTTGCTGGGCGTAACCTTCTTGGTTTTAGAAAGGTTTAGCGAGCGTTGGGCCACAGTGCCTTGAATACAGTGATCTAGTATAAACCATGAACTCGAGGTGGTTAAAGGTGGGAAGTAGACCCGAAGCGCAAGCCGTAAGAATGTATGCGTGTGCCACCTCTGGTTTTGTCCTTGGAATGTCCGCTGGATGGTGGTGCTTCTATAGGGGGAATATATGATGAAAATATGCGAGATGGTGGTACCTGGAGTGTTGAATAGATGGTCGAACGGACACACAGACAGATGCATGGATGGACGCATTGACGCAGGGGCGGATACATGGACGAACGCAGGGACGGACGCATGAACAGACACACGCACGCACGGGCGGATGGACGCATGGACGGTCACACAGACAGACGCATGGACGGACGGAAGCAAGAAGGAATGGACGGACGAATGCTTCGCCCCACTCTTCATTATTCTCTCCGTGGATATGCTGGCAATTTTTTTTTTACTTGGGAGCGGTTCGCCACACCCTAACGCGTGTTTCGAAGGACCTAATAAAGTACATCCATCCATCCATTGTGGAAGAAGAGTAGCGAGGGCCAGGACTATACTTCGTCAAGTCTCAAACGAGGAACGAGGAATCGTATTTGTTGACGCGGCTTCCTACGCCAATGGGAAAGCGTTTGTGGCAGTGGTGGTCGATGGGGCTGGCCGTGTCGTCAACTCAGCGACGGTCAGGAAGAAAGACCCAATCATTGCGGAGCAGGTGGCCATCGCCTTAGCACTGAAGATGGATAACATTGAAGTCGTCTACAGTGATTCCATGGCAGCACTACGGGCGTTCGCCAATGGGACGGTCTCTGAACAAACGCTGAGAATACTGCAAGGCTAGAACATAACGCATCATCTTCTGAGTTGGTTCCCAGCTCACCTTGGACAAATCAACGATTCCCCTCCCAATCTCAATTAAGCAGCACACGAGGCGGCACGAGATTTCTCCAACCGCACCTCCCCGGGGAGGCATTTTACCGGTGAAGGGGATAACCGGGAAATTCTTACATTATATACCTAGCTCACTAAACATTTCTACCTGTCTAGAAGAATTTTCCCTCCACCTCACAAAAATCTAACTCGGCCCCAATCACTTACAATACGGCTTTTGCAAACACGGGTGTACCCTACTTTGACAATACACATCATCTACCCTGACCTATACCCAAGTAATCTTTGTCCACATTGTGGGAAAATAGCTTCATTAGAACATATGCTCTGGCAGTGCACCAAATTCGCTCATTTATCGACATCACCTCTGCCAGATGGGAGGCGGCAATCCGCAGCTCGTAATTGGCAGATCAGCTCTGGGCTGTCCACCAAGCCCGCGAGGCAGCTGAGGAGCTTGGCATCTCAGTCCCCACGTGGGAGCTGCCCGCAACACAGTGATCTGTGTTTTGGAGGACCAAATAAAAGTTTATCCAATCCAATCCATCCGTTGTTTTCGCGCTGTTACGCTCCCTGCTTTGCGGAGTCATTCGCCTTACGGCGGACTGAGCCCGCGCATAAAATTTAGGTCTTCTGCTGCTACACATCCCCGGAATTAGTAAGCTAATTAACAGTACTGTGTGCGCAGATCTGGGATTTAAAATGTGTCGTTTCGGGGGGGATTTCCATATCAGCGATGTGTTTGCGTTGGTTTAAACTCAAATCTACAGGCTTGAGCCACATGGTAGCACGCTTAGCTTGACCACTATTCATGATTCACTGGAAAACATACTTACCTGGTGTCGGATTCCCGGTGGTCAACATGGCCGGTGTCTCGTGTCGAGGCCTAGCCATTACACTGCGGTGGGCTGACACATGCCACTAATTAATTAATGTTTTTTGGGTAGTAGGGCTTGGCGTACGCGCCAGCCCCTATTATACAGAAACCAAAAGTCCGAATAAAAGGGCGCACGCTTGAGCAGTGGTTTCATCAAAATTGTTCTTCTTTCAATTACAAAGCTCTTTTCCCGCGAGATCTTTCCTTTTGTCTGAACAACAGTTCCACCTAAAGCAAGGGGCAGTGAAGAAGCATCCTGGACACGTTTTCCAGAAGAATGCGTAGACATCCAAGCAGTCTAAATATTTGCTCTGCACGTGCACTCCCAATTTTCATTACACTCAATTATTGCCGACATGCTTCACGTGAAATAAATCTCTGCTGGCTTTGTATCTGCGTCGAAGTGATATCCGGCCCTTCGTACATGCCATGCAGTGGAGACCAGTCAACATCACTACATCAAATAGGACCCCATCATCATTCCTTATAGTGAGATACCGTATCCAATGTGAATTCAGTCGAAAATCTTTTTTCACTGTCCTTTGCAAAATATCTAAAAAATGTACTCCTTCCTAACAATGCAAAAATACATGGTCTATTGTTTGTAGTTTTTTACATGTCAAGCAGTGTGACCCCCACGGTGTAAAAAAGCCCCGTTCCTCGGTGAATGTCTTTACCGATAGTGTGCCTGTGTGTAACTTATAGAAAAATGGTTTCACCTCTTCAAGTACCTGCATGTTTTTCACCCGCTTCAGAACATTCTTTCCTGGTCTTCCACGGTATATGGCCCTGTACAATGGTACTGAAAAAACAATACCACATAGATCTCTTTACAATTCTTTTTTTCTAACGCTTTCTAAATACTGCAACGAAAAACGAACAAATAAAAAACGCACACTGTCTACGACTTCCTTGAGCTTCCACGGAACGTCACGGGCCGGCTATCAGCAGTGACAAGAAGTTCTTGTAAGGCACTCCCTAATCTGAGTTGGCATAGCGTACGCAAAAACAGATCACTCACGTCACGGAAAAACAAAGATCTATTTACCAATTGTCTCAGAAATATCTGCGTCAAACTGAGATCCCTGTCCTTCACGCACCTGAACAAGTTGGTCCGACTGCACCGTTCCCGTTCCAAGCCCCATATAAATACTGCGCAAAAAAATTGGTGAATTGTATTCTGGAAGCGCTGCATTAGAGAGTCTCGATCCGTGCAGAGAAGGCGAACGAGCGTATCGTGGCACGATAGGCACAAGCGCAATCTGACGGTTATCTTCGAAAACGAAGGAAGGTGTTAGCACCCACGGAGAAAGATGCGCGACTGTCTCGGAGGCGATAAGGAGTAGAACGCAAGGCGACGGGCAGGGGAAGTGAAATGAACTTTATTTGGTCCAGAAGAACTGGTCAGACACCCCCTCAAGAGGTGTCCGCCGCAGTTGCTGGCCGCGTCTACGCCGGGACTGGAAGACCGTGGCTCTCCGCCTGTTCGCAGGCCTCCTGGACTGCCAAGTATTGGAGTGAGAGTTCGGGGCTTTTAAGAGCCCTCTCCCAGCCTTCTTCTGTGCTGAACTTCGCGCCATGTAATGCCGGGAACTGCCAGAGCATGTGAGCGAGTGTGCAGTTATGTGCCTCACAACTAGGCCATCCTGGAGTTATGCCATCAGCAAAGTGGCTGAATGTGCTACGAGATGGGAACGAACCTGCCTGTAGCATTCGAAGAACCGACGACTGTGGCCGAGTGAGCTTGGAATGCGGAAGCGGGTACCTCCGCTTAGACAAAGACAACTGATAATGGAACGTCACTTCGTTAAAGGTGCCAAGTGGACTTTTAAGGTTATCCGCGAACCCACCTCTGCACTCGCCCGGACCGCCGCGGCACGTGATTTCTCGCGCACGGTTATGGGCAAGTTCGTTGGCGTTGAAAAAAGTCGGATGCACCTCTGGGCGCATGTGAGCCAGAAACCAGGTGATTGTGTGGTGGCCTACTACACACCTGGAACTTAGAATAGCGGCAGCCTTCCTAGAGATTACCCCCGAGGCAAAGGCCCGGGTGGCAGCCCTGGAGTCAGTAAATATCTCTGGACGTGAAGGGTCCGTCATCGCCAGGGCTATCGCTACCTGCTCTGCTACGGAGGCGGTCGCTTTCCTTACGGAAGCTGAGTCGAGTAAGCGACCGCGATGATCAATGACCACAGCTGCAAAACGATCGGAGCAGCCGTACTGCGACGCATCGACGAAGGCTACACTGACCGTGGACTTAGCCACGAAATCAAGGAGAGACTTGGCCCGTGCATTTCGCCGGCAAACATTGTACTGTGGATGAACGTTACGTGGGAAGGGTGCCACCTCGCACGTGCCCTTCATTGTTTGTGACAAGAAGATCTTCTGTTCCTCCCCTGTCATAAGATGATATCCCAGCGACTGTAAGAGACGTTGCCCAGCTTTTGTGGAGGAGAGCCGCGCGACCTGAGCTAGTGTTTGTGCCTCGGTCACCTCTGTGAGGGTGTTGTGCATGCCCAGACTCATGAGCCGGTCCGTCCTGGTGCTCATAGGTAGGCCTAGTACCCTTTTGATGCGTTTACGCAGTATAGTGTCGAGTTTATCCTCCTCGCGTTTAGGCCGATTAGTGAGGATGCCACGTAATTAATGTGGCTCATCAGGAATGAATGGAAAAAACGAAGAAAATTGCTCTCCCTCAGCCCTCCCCTGCGGCTTGAAGCCCTTAATATTAGTCTGAGCATGTTCTCCATTTTGGATGTGATGCCAGCCGAAACCTGCGAATTTCTGCCGTTAGATTCAAGAAGGAAGCCTAGCACCCGGATACAATTGACTCGTAGAATCGACTGCCCATCCCGTGTGGTTATAGTAATTTGCACCTGATCAAGTGGTGACTCATTCCTTCTTCCGGGTCAAACCGGTCGATATAGAAGCAACTCCGATTTAGTGGCGGATAGCTGGAGCCCTATAACCTGCAGAAAACGTTCTGTGATTGACAAAGTAGATTGGAGCGCCTGCTCCCCTTCAGCATCCAAACCGCCCATGCACCAGACTTTAATATCGTCGGCAAATAAGGCATGGTTGGTATTGGCTACAGTGGAGAGGTGCTCCGAGAGGCCTTTCATGGCTATGTCGAACAAAAGGGGTGAAATTACCGCTCCCTGCGGCGTGCCCCTCACACCCGGGTGAAGGCCTCCAATTTTAATTCGCCAATCTTTATGATGGCTGTGCGGTCCCTGAGGAAGGTGCGAACATAGGCGTGGAACTTGGGACCTAATCCCATGCGCTCTATCTGCTCCAGTATAAACTGATTTGAAATCATATCGAAGGCCTAGGCGAGATCAAGGGCCAATATTCCTCGAACATCTCGGGTGTGTCGATCGATAATTTGCCTCTTTTTCAGCAGCATCACATCCTAGGTAGAGAGACCCGGCCGGAAACCTACCATGTTGTACGGAAAGAGCTCTTTATCTTCAGTATACCGTGATACTCTGTTGTGTACCGCATGCTCCATCACCATCCCAACGCAAGATGTGAGGTAAATGGGACGGAGGTTCTCCATGGCGAGTACCTTGCCCGGCTTTGGAATGAGTATTACCGAGACGGTACGCCAGGCCTTAGGTACGGGACCTTCTGCCCAGAGGATATTGACCTCCTCGGTTAACTTAGCGATTGACTTTCCGTCAAGATTGCGCAGCAAACTGTTTGTAATGCCGTCTAGAACAGGGGCTGAATGATTATTAAGCGCATGAAGCACCTCTTTGATCTCAAGGTTCATAAAGGGCGAGTCGATTTCAATAAATGCGCAAGACGCGAGTTCATCGTATCCACCTGTAAGTCGGTTTGGACAGAATTGGAGGCGAGGAGCTCATCCTCCGCGAGTCGATAAAAAAGTTCCTCTAACGTGGCATTTTCGGTCTCATCAGCTTCCCGGCGCTTCCTGAACTCGTCCCAGTCCGTCACCCTGTACTCTTTAGGTGGAGCCGCCCGGGTTTCCTGCGTGACTGCAATGATGAAGTGATCACTTCCGAGGCTTTCCTGCAAGTTAATTCACTGAACTTTCCCCGCATTTCTAATTAATGCCAGATCCGGAGTGGTATCTCTTGAAACGAAATTGCCCAACTGGGTTGGGAACTGAGGGTCAGTGACCAGCTCCAAGGAACAGTCCGTCATGGCTTTAACAAGGTTTTTCCCTTTAGCAGTGGCCTTTAGATAACCCCAGGCTGAGTGAGGTGCGTTTGAGTCACCGATAGCTACGAGTGGTGACTTGCCTATAGGGGGAGCCGCCTTTGCGACCACCGAGGAGAACGCCTGCTTGTGATTTCGAGGGCTGCTGTAAACATTCAGTACGAATATGCTGCACTTAAGCCAATTATTCGGAATAGTTTCAACCAGCTGAGCCTCCTAAGTAGAGTTGCCGAGCGCAAGCGTGTGCTCTAAAAACGCACATTTGTTCAAAACCAAGACAGCCAGACCACGTTGACCCTCCCCCCTAAACGATATACATCGAAAGCCGGGCAAGGCAACCGCTGCGTCAACGGTTTCTTCTAAAGCAATCACATGCGGCTGAACTGTCAATGAAGGATGTACTGCCGAAGGGAGGCCTTACGCTTCCTAAATCCCGCGCAGTTCTACTGCCAAACGACAAACTCAGTTGCGTTGAAAGCCATGGCTGCTGCTACTGGTTTGCCGACTTAACGGCACATCCATATCGACGGGAGCCTGATCCATTGGCGTACCGGGGCACGCAGAGGGAACAAGTGAAACAGGCGTCACCGGGACAAAAGAATTCCTGCCTGGAGCGAGTCTGCTTTCGATCTTGGCAACTTTACATGCTACGAGGTCAAAGCATTCTGCCTGCCGTGCTACCACCTTTTGTAAATCTTTGATTGCTCCCAAGACTGTTCAATTCGGAAGCCACTGCTGCCTTTCCTTCCGCACCTATCTTTCTCTTAGCCGGCCGCGGCTCTACTGACGAAGACCACACCGCGGCCTGTGCTGTATTTTTGAGAGCTTCAAACTAGACCCTCATCTGCTGAAGCTGCGCTTTTAAGCTAGCAATTTCTTGGAGTAAAAATGCAATCCTACGGTCTTCATTTTGTTCTGGCAGTGCCGCGTGCGTTACCTGTGCTGGCTACTACGCCGCGCTTGGCTTGGAACGATCCGCCCAGGTCTTGGGAGCTTCTTAAAAGCGTATCCTAGAGTGGGAGCGTCTCATGGAGTGGGAGCGCCCCTTGGAGTGGGCGCGCCTCTTGGAGCGAGAGCGTCCTCTTGAGCGGCTGCGACTCTTCTGCCGAGGGAGAGCGAATCCTCGAGGTTGGTGCCACGCTCTAATCCCGTGACGTCAGACCCTCTTGGTGCTGCCTGCGTTTCTAGGCGGCCTTTGTACGCCGCCTTCGTCGCCTTAACAAGTAGGGTACTTGGAATCGATGCTGGCAGGACTTGTCGGCCGTTAGATGTGCCTTCCCCCCCCCCCCGCACAAGGCGCATGTCGGCTGGCATTGGTGATCGTTCGCGGCATCCTTGACAGCACACCCGCGGCACACTTTCTTCGTCGGCGTAGGGCAGACATCGGCACGATGGCCGAGAGGTGCCACCACCATGTCGTCTTAGCAAAGCGTTGGAAACACTTGCCTTTTTGAGCATCGCGTTGCACTGTCAGCGCCGCGTGTTAAACGCTACGGTCCTTAGAATTACTTGTGTGTTCCTCCTGTAGTATAAAGTCACACGTACAAAACATCGACGTGTTGTTATGGTGCCTCAGATATGCGCAATAATCGATCTTTAATTGACAATCGCACAAGTGTTAACGGTGAAACTTGAGCAACATTGGTGGGTGCTGCGGATGGGGTTGGCCATTTAAGGTATCGTTTGTTCCTTTAGTAGGATTCGACATTGTTAACACGGACAAACATACAGATAGACAGACCAAATTTTGGCGTCGAAGGGCCGCAAGAAAGACTATCGTCTTTAAAACTGCGAACAATCTGTGCAACCTTTGCACGTTTAGCCTTGAACGGTGTAGCACCTGCATTACGTATCACAGTTTAGCGATAAAAACATGTTGCACATAGTAGCCCTAGCAAAAGCAGAGGCTCGTACCATTCCTCTTGCCTGCTTTTCCTTCGTCTCCTTTATTTGACACGACCATTATTCCTCGCTGCCGTTATAACATTCAAGGGAAACACCGATGTACCTTGTCGGTGTTTCCGTCGAGTGCACATTCGCGAAAAAATTGTGGCTTTGAAGGCCACCTTCCGTGCCAAAGCCCAAGAGATTTCGGCCAGTTTACGTGGCTCCCTGCAACGCCACAGAAATGCTTTACAACGCTTATCGTTTCCTCTGCGCTTTCTTTGTTATAACAATACACCATAACGTCATCTGCATTCAGTTCAGAGATTTCGGACCAATACGAAATTACTATATTGAATGAGAACAAAAAGAAGGTAACGATTTATTTTGCCTACGACTTGTCTTATGCGAACGCGTAAGGAACCGAACGAGTTTTCAGCAGACGTATACGTAATCTTAATCGCCGCGACAATCGTAGCACGCTACGCAGTCACGCGTTGAGCAAGATGTAGCTATGGCAACCTATTGGCGAGGTGGCAGGGTGCTGGCTTAGTAGGCTTTTTTAATTATTGTTCAATGCATATATATCTGCCAATACGGGGTTACGGCTGTTCTGCCTCCACCCCTCCCACAATAGTTGTAATCGCATACTAGAAAAGAAGCCCACAGCTATATAATACTTCGAAAGGGTGCTGTCTGTGTCTTTGAATTTTTCATCCGTGTCTTATGCGCTACACATCTGGAGCTATGCATTTTTACCTACCTGCTCAACTTTCCGCAGTTAACGAGGCGATAAGGCCGCGACAAAAGCGCTATCTGCATTCACTAGCGCCGAAAAGTTCGGGGTGCATTTAGAGTTGCACCGACAAAAAATTAAGCCATCAGCCACTGAAGGGAACCACGAGTTTATGCGAGGCAGTAAGAAGATGGCGAACGACGCCCACAGAAGGTATTTGCGTCGCCTTAAAAACGTGCACAAACATTCTGAACATCTACGGGACTATAGTGCCTAGAATACACAAGGCACTACCTTACGAACGCTGCCGGTGACTATGACCATAGGCCTGGTAAATAGCCGGTTCCTTAACGCACACGCAAAAGACATCGAACGAGATCCCATGCTAACCTAAGCATACGTGCTTAATCTCACAGAAACGTGTAACGCTGAAAGGCCAACGATCAACGTCTCCAAAGTGAGTTTGTCTACTGAGGAAGCGTTTCGTTGCTTTCGCCACAGACTCAAGAGAGTGGGGGAGCATAGAGACGAGAGAGAGGCAGAGGGGGATGCGCGTGCGCAATGTTTCTGTGGATGCCACACTTCTGAGAAAGCGCTTAGTTGCCTTTGCCGTCTACTCGGGAGAGAGAGGTTCACATAGGATATGCGCGCGCACGAGAGAGGGTTGGGGAAGAAACATGTGCAATGGGGGTGTGTGCAACTCGGGAAACAGGGAGGGACAAAGCGTCCTAAATAAGATGTTTCGCATCTAAACGTGAGTGTTACACCACGGTCACCTGTGCCTGCGCACAGTGCAACCACGAGCGACCATACGTGGTGCAACATTCACATTTCGTCGTTTTCCTGGTATCCACGTTCAATGAACAGACGCTGGTTCAGCCACTGTCACTCTGGATAGAATTAAGCGTTCAATCGGGCACAGCCGCTGAGAAGCCTACCGAATAATGAGAGAAAGGATGCCGCTTGTTCAGTGTCTGCATAGCAGTGACCACCCAGTGTGCCAGACTTATGTACGATGGCACAATAATCATTTCAGCAGTATGGAGCTTACATTCGCACATCTGAAAGATAAAGGGGAGTGTTCAGCCCAGCTAGCAAGCAGCTGAAAAGCTACAGTGATATCCGGGACCATCAGAAATCATAGGGCAGGGTGTCATAAGGCATCTTTTTTGCTGAAATCGTCAGACAAACTTACTCCGCGTCTTTATAGGTACGGTTATCAATCGAAGCTTTTATTGTTACCTGAGGACTGGAGGCAAGATAGTTGGTATACATACTATATCTTACGCCATGCCTACGCGTCAGTTGCACATGCACACCCCTGAGCAAAAGATTACGAACCAAAATCACGTGCCGAAATTGCCCTCAGCGCCTTCACGTTGTGAGCCATCTGCTGTCGAAAACACTCCTCTGACAGAATACTTTGAAAGAGCATTGCCCTGATGGAATTCGCCAGAAAAATTCTCCGGGCAGCAGACGACTCGCCACTAGACAGCGCAGACGGCAAAAGTACACGTGCGCCAATGGCCTGTATACTTTCGCTCACGAGTGCACGTACTGTTAATAACAGGGCATTACCCCTTCGCCGCCTGCAAGAACACCATGAGCAAGCCTTGAGTGAAGCCTCCCTTCAGGAAAAAGCGAAAAGAAAAGCCTGTCTGATTCCGTAAAAGGCATAATAGCAGGGGTTGACAACCTCCTGCTGTTCCTGTGTTACAACTTCAAATGATCATGCGCAGTTCTTTTCTACCTTTCCTGTTCCTTTGTTTTTCTAGTAGTGACTCTGTATATGCATCTGTTGGTGAAGTTATTCTTGCGTGACATGCTTTTCTATTCAGTTGTCAGTCATCCGCTTCACGCTTCGCTGCTCTGCCAACTCATAGAAAAATACATACAAGAGAGGAATACGTACTGCATAGGCATTTGGTAATGCTCGGGTATCTAAATTAAGTTAAAGGTTCATGGTAACCCTTTTATCTTCCACATAGTGAAAGCACGTGGGTAATCAAAGTGCTTCACTTTGTTCTGCAATGACGTCTGTCCTGCAAGGACCAGGCTCCCGGATGGTAAAATAAAACGCCGTCATCTTCTAAATGCATGCAACCGCTAGCATTATTGTAAATGAGTTTTGCAGAATCCCGCAAGGTGGGGAAAGGTTTCAGTGAGGGAAATTGACGGGCATGCGCTTGTAGCATGAGGCCACAAGGTAACTAATTTAGATTTTGCTGAAACAAAGCTTCCTGGCTGCAGATAAATGGGTTCTGGCCCGGGAATCGAACCCGAGGCCAGTGATCTATCGAGGTGGTCGCAGTTCTGTTTTGGCAACTAAAAAGTATGCTTTTGTAATAAGCCCTTATGCATTCCTTAATTGCCTCGTGCTCGAAACAGTTGTTTGACGATGTCCCCTCCCCCTTTCCACACTTAGACCACGTGAAAAAAACCGCTGGTATAGTGTGACAAAAAAGGCCGCGCATTCTTCTTCCTATTGTTCTCGATAGTGGACTCAATGAAAGTGGAAAGTGCAGTTGACACGTAGCGACTGCTAGCCAGGTCTGCCATGTTATCCAGCCTGTAGCAACATTGCCACCACAACTTCTCCTTCCCCTTCTATAGGTCTCTCGTGACCCCTGTGGCCATCACGCTGTTTAGTTCTTCCATAATTATTTTCTATCTATCTATCTATCTATCTATCTATCTATCTATCTATCCAGCTATCTATATATTTATCTTTTTGTATATTTCTTCATTTACGAAACTATGGACTATGTTATGGACACTAATATCCTTAGATGGCTCAAGAGAACTGTAGGTAAAAACTTTCTCGCGCATATTCACTAACATGAGCTCTCCGCGGAGTTTTCTGACGCATTGTGTAGCCGTATGCGATGCATTTATTTTAGTGAAACAGACACGCAGAACTACACACGCGTTTTACAACCCCATACGACGGCAGATGGCTAGCATCCAATAGCTCTTATATAGATGCTGGCCGAGAACTAGTCAATATGGTGTTAATATCTCGTGTTTTGAGTTCCAAAACCAAGATATGATACTAAGCGATGTCATAGTGGAGGAGGAAGGGCACGGTCTGTGCGGGATATTTACGAGCATGTCTGTGCTCCGAAATATCCCACGGCAAAGTTTAATTGTGGTTTGCAACATTACGTATGCAAGGCAGTCAGCACTGCCACGAAGCTTCTCCCCACTGAGCCGTGGCCGTTACGAGCGTCGTGTAATCTGCCAACGGGTCGAAGGCATTAGCAATGGTAATAACGGTTGTCCTTTCACTAGTGGCCGGTGGTAGCAAGCTAGGACTGCTCGTCCCTCGAAGAGAAACATTGCGCAGATCTTCACCGCTTTGCATGTGTAATTGTGAAAACGATAGTTAAACTACGCATCGGTAGATCTCGAAACATTGACTTGCTAGGAGAATTCTTCTACGTGTAACTTTGTATAAGTGCGACTGCCTCCAATTTTTTAGTAAAAATATGCGTGTTTTGTGCAGTCACTGAAAACGCTTATTAGGTCTCAGTTAATTGGCCTTTGATATCCATATTTGTTGTTTTACTTTGTGTCACCCAGGTGGTCTATAAGTTACGTGAATGGTGTTCATGTTCTTCCCAGTGCTGAATTTTAAGAAAACCATGAAGCTTAACTTTGGACAACCTATGTGCTGTCACACAACACTCCTCGTGATAGTGCCATTGTTATGATATTACAAATAAATAAAAAAATCTGATGTATCCCAATTTTTAATTAGGCATTTAGTAGTTCCACTTTTATTTCGGCGTTCGTGTGCCCAGATGTATTAACTTCACTGCTAAAGCGTATCTCGGAAGCCACGTAAAATGAAGAACGGGTTTGAGATTGACTCCACCAGGTGGAACACTAATGCCAGCTGCTTAGAAAAAAAACGTTTGACCCTTTCAGTTACAGCGTTCAATTTGGTTTTAATAAATATTGTTACGGGAGGGTACACAGAGAAACGAGGTTACAGCTAAGATATATTTCGCCAAGCCTAAGCAGAGATGGCAAGCCAGAGCGTGCCACACATCCCAGAATCACGTCGTCTTTCTCGCTGTCTGTCTTGCTTCTTCAGCGTGATGTAGTTTCGTAACATGACCCCCGGGTGCAGAAGCACCGTCTCGGTGCTTTCGATGATGTTGCGGAGTGGTAGAGCTTAAGTCAGGAGACATGGACAATGTCTGTAGACATTGGAGATGACGACTTCAGCGGGACTATCTCGTAGGTAACGTCGGTCACCTGGCGCAAGACGCGGTAGGGTCCTGAGTACCGTGAAACTAGTTTCTCAGAGAAACCAACATGCCGAGTCGGTGTCCACAACAACACAAGGGAACCCGGGGCAAAGAAGACGTCACGATGATGTGCGTCGTAACGTTGCATCTGTTGCTCTTGCGATGCTAAGAGGCGCGTCCGAGCGACTTCTCGTGCTTTGTGAGCTCTGGTGATAGTGTCACGGGCGTATTCAGTGGGCGAATCGACAGCTGTCGGAAAGATGGTGCCGAAAAGTAAAGTTGGGTCGCGGCCAAATAAGAGGTAGAATGGTGAAAACCCAGTGACATCGTGGCGTGAAGAATTGTATGCAAATTTGACAAATGGCATGCAACGTCCCAGTCTAGGTGGTCAGAGGAGACGTATATGGAAAGCATGTCAGTTGAAGTCCGGTTGAATCGTTCGGTAAGCCCATTAGTTTGTGGATGGTAGGCCGTCGTAAATTTATGTTTGGTTTCGCAAGAGCGAAGCAGGTCGTCAATAACTCGGGAGAGGAAAGAGCATCCATGATCTGTGAGGAGTTGGCATGGAGCACCATGATGGAGGATGACATCGTACAGAAGAAAATTGGCAACATCTGTGGCACAGCTGGTTGGCAAAGCCCGCGTGATGGCGTACCGGGTTGTATGATCCGTAGAGACAGCTATCCATTTGTTTCCGGAGGTATACTGATGTAACGGGCCCAGGAGATCAAGACCAACTCGAAAGAAGGGGTCAATAGAAATATCAAGTGGCTGGAGGAGTCCGGCAGGACTCATAGGGGGTTTTTTCGACGTTGGCACTGGTCGCATTCGACGACTTAGCGATAAAGCCTGGGCCAATAAAATCGACGCTGCACGCGGTCGTAAGTTCGAGAGAGGCCAAGGTGACCGGATGTATGGACGTCATGGAGCTGGGCGATAACACTCGAACGTAGGTGGGAAGGCACCACAAGGAGCAGTTCGCGCCCATTTGTGTTGACATTGTAGCGGTAAAAGGTGCCCTCTTTAAGTACAAACAGTCGAGTAGACGGATGGGGCGTTGGAGAGTTCAGCTTTTCAATAATGTCACGCAAGACGGGATCTCGGCGCTGTTCATCACGGATGTTGAAGCAGAGAGAGAGAGCACACATGGCGGCGCTTCGTCTAAAGTCTCAGGAGGGTCCACTGGATGGCGGAACAAGCAGTCAGCGTCATGGTGTAAACGGCCAGATTTGTAAGACACTGAGTAGTCTTATTCTTGGAGCCGTAGTGCCCAGCGACCAAGACGCCCAGTGGGATCCTTTAACGACGAGAGCCAGCAGAGGGCGGGGTGATCAGTTGTGACAGTGAAACGACGACCATGTAAGTAGGGCCGAAATTCACCAACCACTCAAACTTGAGCAAGGCATTCCCGTGCAGTGATAGAGTAGTTCCGCTCGGCCGCAGAGAGCAGACGGTTGGCATATGCGATAACACGGGCGCAGCCGCTCTGATGCTGGATATAAAAACAGCACCGATTTCATGGCCGATGGCATCAGTGCAAAGTTCTGTTGGGGCAGACATGTCAAAATGGGCCAGAATAGGTGTTGTTGTGAGCAACGCGATGAGATTGGAGAACGCCGAAGCCTGGGCAGCGCCCCAAGAGAATGAAACATCCTTTTTTAGCAAGTCCGTAAGAGGTCGGGCCACGTCCGCAAAATTGTTTACAAAACATCAGAAGTAAGAACATAGACCTAAAAAGCTTCGGACTTCCTGAGTTCTGGTCGGGACGGGGAAGTTTTGCACAGCTCTAACTTTATCAGGATAAGGGCGTACGCCAGAGGAGTCCACAAGATGGCCTAACATGAATATTTGTAGGCGTCCGAAGTTGGACTTCGATGAGTTCAGTTGCAGTCCTGCGTTACGAAAAACAGAAAGGATGGAGGAAAGGAAGGAAGGAAGAAAGGAAGGAAGAAAGGAAGGAAGCAAAATAACTTTACTTTGGTCGCGTGGTGTGCGAAGCGTTACGAGATGGCTCGACGTGCTTGCGAATTTTCGGCAGTTGTGAACATTGTGGGCTGACTAGACACATGGACTACAGTGGCTCCTAAAGAGTCAGTTAATGTACTGAACTAGTGTCAACACCACGCTGCAACAGTCTTCGATCTCTCACGTCGACTGACACAAGCTGATTAATCGACCCCGAACTAGTATTTTAACCATAAGTAAACTCGGCTAACGACGACCGCGCTTTCCTGCAGGAGTTTCTGCATGTTGTCTTCCCAGCGTCCTTGAATCCCACGAGAACATGTAATAAAAAAATGGTTCCAAATCTGCATGTTACACCGCAAATGTCGTCGAAAAACGATAGCCTTGCGTCCAGAGAGAGTGAACAAAATATTTATTTGATGTTCTGCGCAAGAAAATCGGTGAATGGTATTCTGGAGGCGCTGCGTTGGAGTACCTCGAGCGTGTAGCGGAGGCGAACGAGCGCATCGAGGCACGTTAGACACAAGCGCCATCTGGCAGTCTCGGAGGTGATAAGGTGTAGAACGTAGAGTGACGGACAGGTGCCACCACCCTGACGTCGTAGCAAAGCGTTGGAAACACCTTTCTGAGCATCGCGTTGCACTGCCAGCGTGGCGCGATACATTCTACCTTCCTCAGAGTTACTTGCGTGTGCCTCTTCTAGTGTAAAGGCAGACATACAAAACATCAAAGCGTTGTTATGGCGCATCAGATATGCGCAATAACTACTTCCTAATGGACAATAGCACAGCTATGAACTCCGAACCTTGAGCAATATTGGTGGGCGCTACGGATGGGGTTGGCCGTTAGGTGCCTTTGAGGTAGCGTAAGGACAGACAAACAGACAAATGTACATACAGACAGACAGACAGACAGACAGACAGACAGACAGACAGACCAATACTTTTCCATCGAAGGTCCCCAGAAAGACTATCGTCTGTAAAAGAATGCCTTACACACACAGTATAATCCACATGGGTTAAACGCGGGAGTCCATCTGTCAACGTCGTCATCCTCTTTCTCCAGCTTTCTCCCTTCACTTGCCTCTCGTGCATGCGCTCACATACAGTAACTGCTTGCTTATTTTGACAATTATTAAATGTTCCACCAAGAGGTTATTTCGTTCTCTCAGTTCACCCGTTTGAAGTTCTTAAATGCCTGAATAACAGCACTGTGTATGCGTCTATTACAATAAATACATCGCATGGGAAACTCTTATATTTCGGCACTGTGCTGGCATTAGCTGAAATCAAGCATCATTGGGCTTAAGCCAGGCATTAGATTGCTTTGAATTCCCTAGGTTGAAAAAGCAACGTTCTGCATCCTACTTAGTGTTGGACTTACGGTGTTCACTAAGGCCTGAGTCCCGCGCCGAGTCCTTCCGCTGTGGGCGAAAGCACGCCACTATCCCGAATTGAGACAGATGGGACACGCAATTTTTTGTAGTGGGGCTTGGTGGTCACGCCAGCCCCAGCGCATTCCTTGCCGAAAACAAAAGTCAAGCTATGAAAGGTAATGCAAGACTGGCGGGCAGTTATGTATACTTATAGGATGTACTACAAAAAATGCGGCCATACCGGTTACATAAATATATGCAACGATATGGAACAAAACTGTTGAGCACTGCTTGGGTGGTAGGGTTATTGTGAAACAGTTCATTTGCCTTTAGCAGCACCTTCCCCCTTGACAATTGTAACCTTGAAAAACAATTAATAAACATAGATGAAGCTAATCCTACGTATTATGAGAATAAAGCTCATACGAAGCACAGAGGTCGTAGCAGGCTGCGCTGCGTAGCCAAACGGTCTGGTGTATTCGGGTAAGATGAGTAGCTGTGCGCATACGGTGGGTTTATAAGGCACGTCGTGCAAGTACATGGCGTCAGAAGGCTTGCTCAAGACCCGCCTTAAAGGGGCCCTGAAACACTTTTTGAGTAACCAAGGAATTAATTTGCTGGAGAAGCCTATTGCCTCACCAATTGAACGCTGCAAAAATTTTATGAATTCGTCAAGTACAGGCGGAGTTACAAAGATTTGTCACACGCTCCAATGGCATTCTCTATTCTCTTGTCTTAACGAAAGCTCTGGAAACTAAGCACGAAGGGATGGCTGGCGCAAAGATCAACGTCATGCAGAGCTTGAGCCCTTTTTTTGTTTTTCTTTTCGACTGCGCGGTTTTTCCAGTGTGACCACGCGCGCACGCATGGACACGTCATGGCCTCCCGTGGTGATCTTTGTAACGATCGAGCGTGTCATGTTCAAATCAGCCAATGGCTTACAGATGAACTTACTACGGGTGATTTTCGAGCTTATTCTGTGATTTGTAAAGAAAAGAGAAACCATTTTTTAGCTGACTTTGATAATTAATTGTGAGTTCCAGGCCACGTGCTGCGCTATATTTTAGCTCGCGTGTTGTCAGGAGCCTCGACTACCGATCGGCAACGTTTTCTGACCATGCTCAAAAAGTGTTGCAAGGACCCTCTAAGAAATCGCGCTCGTGCAGTGCTTTTGCGTGGTTGTAAGCACGGTAATAGTGGTTGAAATATCCTGACATGGTCATTTTACAAGGTCTTGTTCCGTAACACTTTGACATGCGCACTGGCATACTTCTGTGGTATAATAAGTGACTGCCAGGCAGAATGCCCACCGATACTAAGTAAATTCACATCGCCAAAAACAGGGACCGACGAAAAAGGAGGTTTGCAATTCCTACCTTATAAATTTGGGTACTATAATATTATCTGAGGTTTTACGTCGGAAGACTGCGATATGATCATGAAAGATGCCGTAGTTGAGTGCTGCACAAGTTTTAACCATGTGTTCTATAACGTGCGCTGGCTTCGCACTGCACACTGCCCTCTACCGTTTCGACTACCCCGAAATGCGACTTTGAACTGGTATAGCGCATTAGGGTTAAGAAAAAATGGCCGAGAAGACTGGCGCAATAGGATAGAGCGCTGACTGCCAATTTAGCTTCATTGGCAAATCGCAACACATATGTACACTTGTGCAAACATACAAAAAATGGCAGCATATCCACGAGGGGAATCATAGAGAGTGGGGCGAAGCATCCGCTCGTCCGTCCGTTCTTGCTTCCGTCCATCCATGCGTCTGTCTGTGTGACCATCCGCCCCTCCGTGCATGCGTCTGTTCGTGCGTCCGCACGTCCATCCGCGCGTCCATCCCGGCGTTCGTTTATGCGTCGGCCCCTGCGTCCATTCATGCGTCCATCCGTCCGTGCAGCCATCCGTGCGTCCGTCCATGCATCTGCCTGTGTGTCCGTTTGTCCACCTAGTCAACGCTCCACGTACCACCAACTCGTATCTTTGCATCATATATTCGGCAGGTAGAAGCGCTGCCCAAGGACTAAACGAGAGATGGCACACTGTTACGCCTGCAAGTCCACACCGAACCTCAATGCCTCTGAAAAAGCCAATCTGTGTCAAGGCCAGCATTCGAGCCCGCCTGACGCTATCAACTCAACGACGTCATCAAGCAGCGGCGCCGGGCTGTCACGCAACGCACCGCGAGCTCCCTCAGCCCGCGAGCCCGTTGAAGCAATCAGCGCCTTCCAGTCTGGCGAGTCTTACGCAATGCGTGGCAACATCCTTCGTCCTTGGTGCAACCACGCGCAGTGGCGGGCCCTTTAGAGTGTGACTTTCCGCCCCTCCGTGCATGCGTCTGTTCGCGCGTCCGCACGTTCATCTGTGCGTTCATCCCGGCGTTCGTTCATGCATCCGTCCCTGCGGAGCGGCGCTTCTAGTTGGACCTTTGGTTACTCAAAGGATCCAGCCGGTGCCTATTAAAAAAAATCCCTGCGGCGCGTCGCCAGCAGTACACCTATGTGTCAGAGAAGACATCTCGGCTCTTCGGGTCCCTAAGCTGTCGTCCCCAGTGCCGAATTTGTAACGCCTCTATTTCTATGCTGTACATAAACCTTGCCTTAGCTCACCGTCGTCTCGTCCGCTCGTCTATCAGCTCTGCGCAGAAGCAGTCGCGAGCTGAGTAACACACGCTACCAACGACTGGTGACCGTGTCGGCGGAGTTCGGAGAAGTGGCGCCTTCGGGACCGTGTTGGCATCTCGTCTTCGTAACAGCACGCACACTTTCTTACGGCTTGCGCTTCGTGTCTACTTTCCACCTTTAACCACCTCGAGTTCATGGTATACACTAGTTCACTGTATTCATCCATCCGTCAATTCGTTCTTGCTTCCTTCCGTCCATGCGTCCATCCGCCCGCCCTTGCGTGCGTCTGTTCGTGCGTCCGCACGTCCATCCGTGCGTCCATCGCTGCGTTCGTCCATGCATCCGCCCCTGCGTCCGTCCATGCATCCATCTGTCCATGCAGCCATCCATGCGTCCGTCATTGTATCCCTCTGTATGTCCGTTCATCCATCTAGTCAACACCAAGTTGCACCATCTCGCATCTTTTCATCATATATTTCGCATATAGAAGCAAGCAATCCAGCGGACATTCCAAGGACTAAACGAGAGGTGGCACATGTACACTTTTTTGCTTTAGCTATCATTTATGGCTTTAGCTATCAGGAACAGAAAATGGTCATACGTCTACAGCGACTCCAAAAGCAGCAATTACGAGCTTCGACAAGGGCTATGTCGCTGGGACTGTGGGTAAACTTATGAACAAAGTCAATCCTATCAATACTGAAATTTGATGGTTTCCTGTGCATATGGGCCAAGTGGACGATACTCGTGTCAACCTCAGCGAGGTTACGAATGACCTGGCACAAGGACTCACTTGCCGAACCAGTCAGACCCGATCCGATGCCCACTATCATTCCGGGGGCTATAAAGATATCGTAATCACTTACAACAACATCACAAAATAATATTTCTTGGGACGTAGGCAATTCTCACTGCCACACACAAAATTGAAGAGGGCTCAGGCAGTCAAGCTACGTTTACCGCAAACCAGAACTTACCCCACCTCCGTATTTCCTGCTTAAAATTCTCCCTGAAAGTGAAATTCAAGACAAGTGTGACACGTGCGATGGCATCATTGGATCAGACACATGCTGGAGGGCGGTCCCGCGACTCTCGCTGACCCCGAAGAATAATGGCTTTACTGGCCGACGATGGTGGGAAGCGCGTCTTATCAAGACCAAGTACGGGCAGTCCAGAATGTCCACGATGACACCACAAGGCTCGGCTTTACGGTACCAACGTGAACGCGGCCCGCCTCGGTTTGAAAAGACCGGGCTTCAGGACACAAATAAAGTTTTGTGAATGAGTGAACAACGCACAGGAAAATCTCCCACCCGCACCACCTTGCAGGTCAAAGCGTATAACATGGTACGCACTACTATGAGGGACGAACGGGTGCCGCTTTAAGGAGCTCTGCCCCTAAATACAACCGAAGATATTGTCAAGATTCCACACTACCATCACCACGTGAAGCACCCAATATTCATTTACAGCTCCCCTAATGGAGGGAGAACATTTCATGTTCAAATAAAGCCAAAAGTACCTACGAATTCAGCCTAATGCGCGATACCAATATATTTTTCTAAGTGTATAGCCATGTACTCTGAAGACGCTACGCGTTCCATGAAGAGTCCTCAAAATTATAATATGTGTACGGGCAGAATTATTTGCTGCTTGCGAGGTTAAACAAATTGCACTCTAAGAAGCGATGCTGCCTTTGCGGCTACCAGCTGGGCCATGTCGAGCCACGGCGCATGCGCAGTAAATCACCATGCTAGAACACCAACCACTATCGTGCTCCCAGTTTCCAGCATGTACTGTTTCGACTTTATATTCACGGCAGATTGAAAAAGAGAGATGTATAATGATGCAAGGAAAGGCAGGGAGATTACCCAGACGCACGTGCGGTTTGCTACCTTGCACTGCGGGAAGGAATGAAGGGGAGAACAGAGATAGGAGAGAGGGAAGAAATATACACACCATCACGAGCACACACGGAGGAGCACACATAGTCTACAGGCGGTCGCTCAGGTTTGTTCCACTCAAGTACCGCAGTAGTGCTTAAGACGCTTTCTATGCTATTGAAGCATACACCCAAGAACCCAGAATCTTCTCCACAGAGAATTGTCTAGAGTCCAGTTGGTTCAAAATCATCCGGGTACGACTTTGCTGGGTGTCGTAGCAAGCGAAGTTGCACAGGACATGTTCGATGGTCTCTTCAGCTCCGCAGGAGTCGCATGTATAGGTGTCCGCCATACTTATGCGAAAAGAGTACGCCTTTGTGAATGCAACACCCAACCAGAGGCGGCGTAACAGTGTCACATCGGAGCGGCAAAGTTGCGATGATAGCTGTAGCTTGATCAAAGGATCCAGTTCCCATAATTGACACCTTCGGAAGCTGGTAGACGACCAGAACGTGCGTGTAAGATTTCGAGCTATCAAGTAAAGTTGTCTTGCCGCATCAGCCCTTGATAGATGAATCGGGAGCACACTCATTCCTTCATGGGCTGAGCGGGCTGCATCATCGGCTAATCAATTTTCAGTAATACCAATATATCCAGTAGCCACTGATATATAATATCATGCCCTCGTGCTAGAGCTTGATGATGGCAATATGTTATTGCGTGCACCAATTGCTCATAGTTCCTCTTACGCATGGCAAACTGCAAACACTGCAGTGCTGCCTTCGAATCGCAGAATATGACCCACTTTCCGCAGATTGAAGAATTCTGATAAATGTTTTGCGGTGTTTTCCACGTTACCATTCGATGATTTGGCCCACTTTGTGGTGAGCTTTTCGTTGCGCCGAAGAAAATATATACCACAGAAATTGGTTGCCGGTCTTTCTAAGATAACAGGGCAGTTAAGTTCACCAAACTGGACCTTAGCTCGAATGATCCAGAGGACAGTGCACTGCACGAACACGTACTCCGATTGTTTAGTGGCCTAGCTGTTCCAGACAATTCGCCGCCACTGTTCCCATGGTCGGATAGTTTCGCTGCTTTCCGGTCAAATAAACGTTAGTTTGAAGGACGCGCGGCCGTTCCGCCGCGTGTGTACATACAAGCAACTGCTTTGATTGGCCCGGGTGCTGAAAAGGAGCCGCCTTGGCGGCACGCACCATGTGCGATTTCGAAAAGGTAACAGAGAGAGATATAAGAGTCACGCATTGCGTGGCGTTGAAGATGAACTTCCTTGTTCATTGCTAACTACTCTCAGACCAATATATGGTTTTGTGGTTGATGTCGGTGTGCCAGTCCAGCTGCACTAAAAAAATTCCCGCATATCCACGAAGTAAATGATGATGAAGGAGCTTATACCAGAGGCTAAATCCGGTAAACCGTGAATTCTCTGTCCATATGCCCAATCATCATCATGTAAAGACGTTACACGAGAGCTACTTTGGTGTAATTGTATATACACGTTATATGCAAAATGTGTTTTTTTAAAAGCCACGCCACACGCTTTGGTGCCAGCCCACAAGCATGATACAATCCGTTGTATTGGACAGCCGTTCCCCTACGCATTCGTCGTCGTGTTGTTATTTGATGGCGGGCTGTGTCAGTTATATGCACAGCACCCGACCCTTCGTTTGCGTAGAACACACATTGAGCTGTCGGCAGACGCGCCATTCTCGGCACTCAAGAAGCGGCAACGCGCGACGCCTGGAGCGGCATCGGCCATGGCATTCCCACCACTTCCACCACCAGCATTTCAATCGCGCGTATCTTCCTTGCTCGCTGCTCATAGCAACGCGCAGTCATCGTGATCCTCACCCGCCGTGTGGAGTCAGTATGGATCTCGCCAGCTGTGCTCAGGTAGAGTGTACTGGAAGTGTTGAGTGGCGTCACCACGCCTCGCCGCCTGATACCTTCCGCGTTGCTCGTAGCGGCGGCGCTGGAGTTGAATAGTACTGAAAGAGCCACGCGCTGCGTGCAGGAACTGCTATGGTCTTCGGATTCTACGGTGCGCTTTCTTGATGCAGATTTCTTCGTACCTGCCCATCCTTCATGTCTAGCACATGATGTCATAACCTTTGAAGTATGACATGCCAATCTGCTGAGTTTGAGCTCTATAATAGTCCTTGTGAAAGATCGAAAATTATTTAGAAAGGGCGTGTCTTATGATTTCTTTTGTTTTAACTTTTCTTCGTTGGTTAGTCGTCTACAATATTAAAAATCACTGCGCCGACTTATTGGAAGTTAGCTGTGCTCAGAAAACTGTGAAATGAAAAAAAGATATACCATCAAAGGCTCGGAGAACCAGGAGGCTGCGAAAATAAAGAGGGAAGAGGAAAAAATTCTGGACCCCCTACACAACAAAATTTTTTTCATAATTTGATTTTTCAGGATATACTAAAATATTTACACGTATTCACAGCGACCACTAATTGCCAAAGTTAGTCGTTCTGCTGCACCCCCCTCTAAAAAATCCTTCGTGTCGCTGCGCCGAACGTTTACACACACACACACACACACACACATATATATATATATATATATATATATATATATATATATATATATATATATATATATATATATATATATATATATATATATATATATATATATATATATATATATATATATATATATATATATATATATATATATATATATATATATATATATATATATATATATATATATATATATATATATATATATATATATATATATATATATATATATATATACTCATCATCACCACTCCAGTTTAGGTTGTGGGGCACATACTCGAGACAATAAAGAAGAGTATTGAGGGTACTGGACGCCATCTTACAAGTGGTGGAGAGTGCTGCCTGATTCCCGCGTCCTCTCGCGCTCTCGGACAACCCCAGCGTCTTCGATAACACATCCCTGGAGCTCCGTTCAGGCCACCGCTTAAACGACCTGGGTTCGGCAATGACGCAAGCCAACCAGCCCAGCGCAGCAGCTGCGCCACCACTCCCACTGCCAAGAAACCCTTCTCACCTGGTCACCAGCGCTCAAAAGGATCCTCCGCTGTTCGCAGGGCTTCCGTGTGAGGACGCGAAAGACTGGCTCGAGGAATATGACCGCGTGAGTGCCATCAACAACAGGGATGAGCCTGCGAAACTCACCCACGTTGCTTTCTACTTGAGCGGCGTCGCAAAAACGTGGTTTTAAACCACGCTACCGATTTTTTGACATGGCCCCCCTTTATGCGCCAGCTCCGCCAGATTTTCGCCAACCCGTCAGTGCGCTCGGATATTGCCAAGAAAAGGCTTGGTGCACGTTTTCAACGCCCCGGCAAGTCTTACACTTCTTACATTGAAGATGTCCTCGCCCTTTGCCGCCGCATCGACAACCATATGGCGGAAAACGACCACGTGCGCCACCTGCTGAAGGCATTGCGACGGTCGCTTTTAATGCGCTTGTGGTGCAGAATCCCCAGACCGTCGCCGATGTTGTAACTACCTGTCAGCGCCTCGAGGAGCTTCAAACCACTCGGCTGCAACCTGATATGCCTGATCTCAGCTCGAGTCTTGACACAACAGAGCTGCGTTCATTGATCCGCTCTATCATCCACGAGGAACTTCATGCACAGGCTTCACCTCGCCACCTTGATATTCGAACAACGCCACCTGCTACTAGTTTACGAGACGTCGTGAGGGAGGAACTGGCCTTGATCACAGGCACACCAGTTCCAAGCTCAGATCCCGTGCCCGTGCCAAGTTATGCTCACGTTGCTGCAACGATGCCTACGCCCCACCAAAGCCTGGCCTCGATGACTGTCAAACCTGTTCCGAGTTCATATCCTGTGGCCATGCCAACTTATGCTCAGGTTGCTGCTAGGACACCTGCACCCCAGCACAGCCCAATGCAGCTACCAGCGCCTGATGTGCATGGTTCGCTCAACTCGCTCGCACCACGACCATCTTCCCAGCCTTACAACACCTGGCGCACTACACGACCGACTTGCTTTTATTTCGGCATCCGTGGTCATATTTAAAGGTTTTGCCGACGCCGTCAACAAGAAGAAAGACGAAGCTACGGTGACTATGAACGGGACGACTTCTACCCAACTGGACCACCCTATCGCCGAGAGTATCAGAACAGCACGCACCGGTCGCCGTCTCCGCAGAACTTTGCCTCAGTTGGCAGTTCCCGTTTCTCACGTCGTCGCTCACCTTCACCGATGCGGCGTTCCTCCTCTCCCCTTCGACCTTCTACTTCGATTCCCGACCGCCAACTGGAAAACTAAACAGTGCAGCTTCGGGAAGGAAAGCTGCATCTTTCGAACTGCGTCAAACTCCTCCAGGCCACCCATCAAATCTTTTTTTTATTGGTGTATGTTGAAGGTATACAGACAGAGGCACTAGTAGACACCAGCGCATCACTTTCCGTAATTCGTGCAGACTTTTGTGCCCGCTTGAAAAAAGTTAGGACGCCATACGATGGCCCTACCATTCGTTGCGCAGATGGAGTCCCTATTCAGCCTTTAAGTGTTTGTACAGTCCGCGTTTTCGTAGATAGCATCCTTCACCACATTCAGTTTCTTATACTTCATTTGTGCACTCACACAGTCATTTTAAGATGGGACTTCCTTTCTTCGGCATCAGCTTTCATATCGTGTCGTCAGCGAGTAATTCATATGTCAGCTACTGAGAGTTCATCTCATGTCGATCCATACAGCTTCCGTTTCGTTGCTGCCGCAGATTGTTTCGTTTCACCAGGAGATGAATGAATTCTCACGATAGCTTCGGATACTATAGTTAACGGTGACGTGTTCATTGTTCCATCAGTTCGCTCCAAACCTGCAGGGCGTACCATAGCACCCGGCCTTGTGCGGTTTAACGACGGTAAAGCATTGGTCACCGCCTTGAATCCAACTTCTTCGCCAGTGATGCTGCCCCAGGGCACTGCTGTGAGCTGCTTCGCTAACAGCGAGCCTTTTTCGCTGGTTCCTCTTCACGCATATTCATCACCTTCGTCTGCTACAACCGATACCAAGGCAACCTCTGCTGCTTTAAATGCTACCATAAGTCCTCACCTCACTGCTGAACAAAAGAAAGACCTCTTAGACCTTCTCCAAAAACACAGCTTTTTGTTCGGCTTACATTCCAAAGTTTTGGGCCGCATATCTGTTGCAGAGCACAGCATCGAAACTGAAGGCAGCTCCATTGTGCGCCGCCGCCCATCCCGTCTGTCTTCGGCGGAACGGCAAATGTTTGTGGAAAACGTCGCCGACATGCTCAAGCGGGATATTATTCTACCTTCATCCAGCTCTTGGTCGTCTTCTGTGGTGTTGGTCCGGAAAAAGGATGGCTCTGTCCGCTTTTGTGTTGATTACAGAGCGCTAAATAACATAACGAAAAAAGATGTATATCCGTTGCCACGCATAGATGATGCCCTGGACTCCTTACAAGGCGCAGAATATTTCTCCAATACCTTCAATCCAGGTATTGGCAAATACCTATGCGCGAAGCAGACAAGGAGAAACAGCGTTTGCAACGCCTGATGGGCTTTACGAGATCAACGTCATGCCTTTTGGCTTATGCAACGCTCCAGCAACATTCGAGCGCATGATAGATACTGTCTTACGTGGTCTAAAGTGGAAAACCTGCTTATGATATTTGGACGACATCGTAATATATTCTTCTACTTTTCCTCAGCACCTTAAGCGTTTGGACGAAGTTCTTACGTGCATTTCGAATGTTGGTCTTCAGCTCAATACAAAGAAGTGCCACTTCGCCAGCAGGAGCATCAAAGTATTGGGTCACCTTGTCAGCAAAGATGGCGTTCGATGGAACGAGTATCGATGCTCACAATATATATATATATATATATATATATATATATATATGGTTTTGTGTGTGTGTGTGTGTGTGTTTACTGTGTACATATAGAAGCTAAATTTTTCAAAACAAAATACACCACTTTCTGCCTACACCTTCGACACTTAATAAGAACTACAGCAGTAATACTAAACATCATCATAAACTTGCTGGCTTGCAATGGCGTTACACCAATATAATATTTAGAAAGCAGCACAATTTGGCTGTCAATGCAAAATGAGAACTGGTTTTAGTGAATTTACGCAAATAAACAATTTGGCATTATTTATACAACTGGCACTTTTTAATATATTTAAGATAACACCTTTTGCATAGAGTTCTTGACTTGGAGGTACAGGCGTTCCTTCAGCTCGGCTCCCTGGCTCGGCCTCTTAGAGCTTGCATAAATGAAGCAAAGTGGGCGCGAAAGCATGCGGTTAGAACAAGAAAGCATTTCAGAAAGTATCAATTATTATCTTCCGCAAAACTGGCATGATATAACTGAGTCGTCACTGATATAAATGTTGTGACAACGTTACTTAGGTTTCTCATGAAACAATGGAGCGCATGTAGACCTATATAAGGAACAGTACTCATTAAATAGAATCTGCTGAGAAAACGGGCGCATGATTTAATCGTGCTTCTGATACGTATCGCTTTGTAGTATGTCAGTAGCCACTTATGATGTAGCGCAGCTCCACGCGCTGCTTGAGTGAGAAGCTAGGCGGATTCGGGCAAATACCGATTGTGTGTTTTTTTTTCGGCAGGCTCATGAAACAGGGAAGGTCTCAACGCAATTTCGGCGTGCCTGCATATTCACTCGTGCACCATGGCACTAAGCAGTTGTGCATGCTCTGATAAAGGCTCAGAAACACATTGAACGCACTAAAAACAAGCAAATACACGCTTTCGCAGGCTACGGCGCGTGTGCTTCCAATGCGGACACTCTTGAGATCTTCAGTACCATGACACTACAGCGCCACCACTACTGTCACCCGCTGGAGAATCAGCCGAGATGCGGCGCAGCCACCTCGTTCACTCCACTGCCCCCTTCTAGTACACTGTAGCTCAGGTGAGTGAGCTTCGATGGATAGATGGATGGATGCATGGATGGATTGATATGGGTGTACCCTTCAGATCGGGCGGTGGCTAGCGCCACCAAGCCGTAATACTAAATGAAGCAAAAGCTAAATTTATTTTTCACCTTTAAATAGTGATGTTAAGGATTCGTACTTTGCACTGAAGGGTTTATTTTCACTCATGCCTTGACTTTAGCCACAAATTAGATAACCTCCTTCTAGTTAATTCTACCCGCTTAAAGTCTATTTTGCCCTCCCTGTCCCTAAACCCCAGTGCTTTGGATGGATGGATGGATGGATGCTATGAGCGTCCCCTTTATAACGGGGTGGTGACAAGTATGCCACCAGGCTCGACAAAAAAAAAACCTTTTTTCTTTTTTTTATGTTGGCCTAATGCCTCTACTTCGATAAATTCTATCTTAATGGAAAAAAAGGTAAATTTTCAGCTTAAGTTCTCTGCCATTTACGGCACACTGTCCATATTTTATTTTTCCAATATTTATTTTTGTCCTTTCTCTCTAATTTTCTGCCACCAATACTCTAACCGTCTCTTACTTATTTCAATCGCGGGTGTGTTCAGCTTTCCATTGTTGTCCCTAAAACCCAAGGCTTCCTGTAGGCTCGTGCCCAAACGTACACCTGGGTGGATATCTCCACATTCAATCAGAACATGCTCCGCCGTTTCCTTATCTTTCCCGCAGCATGTGCATTGTTCTTCTTCTTTACTTAATCTTGCTTTATAACTACGCGTTCTAAGGCAGCCCGATCTCGCTTCAAACAGTAAAGCGCTTCCCCTTGAATTATCGTAAAATGCCTCCCTCCTTATTTCATTTTTGCCCTTTCGGTAGTTACTCAAAGCCGGTTTTTTCTCCATAGCTGCCATCCAGTAGATCCTCTCCGCCTCCCTGACTTTTCCCTTAACGCTCTTTGTTGACATATGGCTCACAATACCAGCCGTATATTTACTAGTGAGTCTTCTAGTTCTTTTTCTCCACTGTGTGTCCACGCTCTTCCTATACAAATAACGGAACACCTTCTCTGCCCATCTACTCTCCTTCATATTTCTTAGCCTTTCTTCGAACCTTATTTTGCTCTGCGCTTCCCTCGCCTCAAAACCTGCCCACCCCATATCGCCCTTTACAGCCTCGTTTGTCGTCTTCCCGTGAGCACCCAACGCGAGGCGTCCCACAGTCCTTTGATTTACATCCATTCCCGATTGCACCTCTGCCCTCATGCACACCACTGAGTTCCCAAAAGTAAGCCCTGGAACCATTACACTCTTCCACAGACCTCGAAGCACCTTATACCTATTGTATCCCCACAACGCTCTGTGCTTCATTATTGCCGCATTCCTCTTTCCTTTTGCTGCCGAGGCTTTTTCCTGTACCTCCATGTATCTATCACTCTCATTTACCCATACTCCAAGGTACTTGTATTCACTTACCCTCGGTATTTCTTGGCCTTGTATGGACACCGTCTGATCACAGGGATCATTGAATACCATCAATCCACACTTCGTTACACTGAATCCTAGTCCAAGAGCTTCACCTTCCCTTCCGCATACATTCGCCAGCTGCTGTATATCATCTCGACTGTCCGCAAATAAGACGATATCGTCCGCATAAAATAAACCTGGAAGCTTCTGCTCAATCATCATGCCGCCCTGTTTGTGTGACAGATTAAAACCAATGTTGCTACCTTCTAGCGCTTTTTCCATACTCACCATGTACAGCATGAATAACAGCGGGGACAAAGGACATCCCTGTCTCAGACCCCTGCTAACCTCAACGTTCTCTTTGCTACGCATTCCTTCCCACTCTATGCAAACTGTATTTTCTCGGTATATCTCCCTCAAAAGCTGTATACAGTCGTCACCCATGCCCATTCCTTTCAATATATCCCACAAAATTTCCTGATTAACGTTGTCGTATGCCCCAGTGATGTCTAGAAAAGCCACGTACAAGGGCCTATTCTCTATTTTAGATATTTCTATACACTGAGTGAGAACAAACAGGTTATCGTCTAACCGCCTGTCGACTCGAAATCCGTTCTGAAGTTCTCCCAAAATATCGTTATGTTCGGCCCATGTTTCTATTTTCATTTTTACTGCTTGCATCGCCAACCTGTATAGTACCGATGTAATGGTTAGTGGTCTATACGAGCGAATCTTGTCCTTTTCTCCCTTGCCTTTATAGATTAAGTTCATTCTACTTTGTCGCCAACTGTCTGGTATTTGTACGTCCTTTAAGCTTTTTTCTACTGCTTTTAACAATGCTTCTTTAGTGTTATGTCCTAGTTCATTAATGAGGCTAACGGGAATCCCATCTAAACCCGCGGCAGTGCGCTTTGGAATTTTTCCTTCGGCCTTTTTCCAGTTGAAATTATCAAGTACTAGCTCTTCCTCTGTTGCTTTCTCCGCAACACTTTTACTCACCGGGGAGATCCCCTGGACGCTCTTTTGAAACGAATCGGCTGTTACCTTTTGGATGTAACCTAGCGCTTCGTACCCTTCCAATTGATTTCCTCCTTCATCTAGAATATGTTGTTGCGTTGTCACAGACTTCCTACCTAGCGCCTTTATGTGGCTTTAAAAAATCCTAGGCGCGGCCTCCTTTTTTTCGTGTATCTCTGTCATCCAGCGTTCACTTTCACCTTTAATTTTTGCCTCTACCGATTTCTGTACATGGGATTTTTTCTCTAAATATATTTCCCATATTTTTTTTGACTTCGTCCTGCGGCCGCTTCTCCTTTTTTGCCTTTCTATGCTCCCGTGATGCTTCGCGTCGCTTCTCGATCGCCTCCCGGATTTCCTTGTTCCACCAACTTTTTGGCTTCCTTTTTCCTTTCCAGCAAACAGTTTTCTTCTCTTTCCCTATCTCCTTCGTCATTAGATGTAACAGCTCACTATACTCCCAGTCCTTGCCTGGTATTTCGTCTACTTCTTCCTCGACTCTTGCGGCTATATTTATTATTTGTTTGTCATTTAAATACGAGCTGCCAGACTTTGATTCCATGCTCATACTTTCAGTTTCGTATCCCATTTGTAATGTTATTCGTTTATGATCACTACCCAAGCTGTTAATGCCTTCCTCGTCTATCCTCATTTCTGTCAGTTTGTGGTAAATTCCTTCAGTCATGAGACAATAATCAATACTTGATTGCTTGTTTCCGACTTCCCATGTGATCTGGCCGTCACATTTAGGCCCCGTGTTAACTATCTCCAGACTATGTTGCTCGCAAAGATCTAGTAATAACTTCCCATTGGTGTCTGAATATCCGTCAAGGTCATGTATGTGGGCATTCATGTCCCCTAGAAGGATGATTTCGGCCCCATTACCAAATTCCTTAATATCCGCACTCATGCAATCCACTATCTCCTGATTCTTTTCTCTGCAGTTATTCCCCGTCCACAAGTAGGCTACCCCTAGCCACGTTTCCTTTCCACCTACTGTGCCCAGAACCCAGAGGTGCTCTGAACACGTCTGTTTCACTCTAACCCATTAGGCTCCGCGGTGAATTAGCATTCCTACACCCCCACCTTTCCTTTCCGATATGGTCCTGTTACACCCTTCCCAAACATAATTTTTAATATGTGGTGGCTCTTCCAAGTCTCTAAGGTGTGTTTCTGTAACCGCATACACGCCTACCTGTTCTTTGTTTAACTGCTCCTCAATCTCTAACCATTTTGCCTTCTTTCTGCCATCCTGCATGTTTATGTAACTAATTGCAACACGCGCCTTTTTTCCTTTTTCTTTTACCTTTTTTCTGGTTTTTCGCAATTCTACCTGTCAAAGCGTCCTCCTGGTTGTTTTCACTGTTACGAGCTACCCCGGACTCCGAAGGGCCCGTGAGCCCCCCAAAAAAGCTACTGCGCGTCCTGCCAGTCGCCAGCCCACCTCGTGTCCAAGCCTCTTATCGAAACGAATCTTGTCTCTTTGGAATCCACCCCACCTGTGCACTTCCCTGTTTAAATCCACTACCTCGAAACCCTTCTCTCGACTAATTCGCCATATCTCTTTGTTTGCGTCGACAACCGCTCTTTGCAGGTTGACGTTGCGTACTGGTACTTCCGGTACTGTGCATACTACAATTTGCACCTGGGGGGACACGGTGCGCATGTCATCCACCCCTTTCGCCAAGGTCGTCGCTAGGCCTGACGATTCTTTTTTCAGCTTAGCCTGAGCGTTGGGGCGCCATCTAGTGAGCGCTCTTGAAACAGAGAGCACAGCTGCGTTTTTAGCGGGACCCATGAGCACTACGGTTGCATACCGGCGTAACGACGAGACACACCCTTCCCCTCCCCCCGACCGCAAAAGGACCAAGCTCCTACAAGTGTTCAGCGAAAGATCAGCGCTCGTCTCATTGCATGTAGGCATGGCATGCCATAGCCCTTGTTACGACCGTCATCATTATTGAAGTTTTTCGGCCTTGGTGAACGGGAAGAAAATATTTCGACGCATTCCAAGCAAGTGTGTGCCGTAAAGACGGATTAATTTCATCTCGGCAAAACCTGAACGAGGGGTTCGGGACTGGTTCGCACAGAGAAAACGCACGAATCAAGAGATGTCATTGTGAGCTCGACTCAAGAAAGGCCACTGTGTTTGCTGCGAGCAAGGCTTTCGAGGCAGACAAGGAGGCAGCTGGGCCATTTTCGAGGTCACCGAGGATTTGGCAATCTTAGAACCAGCATGGTATTTGCAGTTCAGGCTGAAAGCTAAAGCCAAACTGGTTGTGGCTGCATCTTGTGAGGAGAAGCGGAGCCCCGGATATGCGCTGCTACGCCACAGCTTCTAGCAAACAAGCAGGAATGGAATGTGGGGTTGAAGGAAAGAAAAGGGCAGTATCTGCTGCAGCACTTGCGGGAACCCGCCTAGACGAGGAGGGATTAGTCGACCACTCCTTCTTCCCCCCTTTTTTATAGGATCGGCTGAATGGGGTGGCATACTTTGACGATATGCTGGCCCACCATTACATTATCCTACCCAAACAATCAGGCAAGTTTGACACGTGCACTGGCGGCCGGTTTTTCGAACCTCACCCAGCTGCCAAAAGAATCTTGGAAACCAAAATCATCGGACGTGCGCGAAACTTGGTGACGTGTACGAAAACGTCGGTGCAGTGCTTTGCTGACCATATTTGGGCATCGTGTGGACTGTGCCCTTTCCACATGAATTGTGTGGTGTCTTTCCTCTCCTTCGTGGGTGGAGCACCTAAACCATGGAGCGCCGTATTGGCTGAAGCCGCAGACAGTGCGCCCCGGGTTGGCAACGTGGCGCTATATAAACGGAAGACTCTTGTGTATATTCAAGCTCTACAGTTCAACAGCTCTAATGTACAGTTCTGATCACTTGATCACCTCCTTTCTAATTCCCAGTTACTAACCATGTAAATAAATTGTCGTTTTTACGAGCACCTCATCTGACTTGTTCGACGATGGGTCCTAGGACGGGTGCCCGCTACCAAACTGAGGCCCGCGGGACCCAGGTCGCAACACCCTATGTTTTCTGGGTTCAGGAGGCATCAGTTCACCGCGACGCGGGTCTATGACTCCAATGCACATTCGTGGGGAGTGCTTTGGCATTTATATTGAGGCGAGTGACAAGTTAATTGTTCGCAATATTCAAACTATTTGTGTGTTCATGAGTTACATCACCCAGCTACACGGCAACAGGCACAAGTTGTAAACATGAAAGCCCTGGGGCCTTTTTAAGTGTCGCACAGTGTTACATCGGTGATGTTATCTAGAAGGCAGTCTCGAATTGGGGTGTGTACGGTGTAGAGTGAAATTCCGCACTTCTTGTATCGTAAGATCTGCATACTTATAAGTAGAAATTCAGTGAAAAAAAACAAACAATGGTTCCGCGTCATATCTCGAGGATTATGAACAAGTGCAGTTGACCAAGGGGGTATCGCGAGCCGGAAATTGGCTAGCCTGTAGATAATCATAGATTTTGTTCTTTTAATTTGCATTTTTGGTTTGGTAGTTGAGCTCCCTGGTTCAAAATTGCCGCCAGACAATGCGGAATTAAGAGGCATTTTACTTAGCGGGAAAAGCCTGGTTCCCTACCAGTCTTGAAGTTATCTAACTATAGGGAAGACAATAATCACAACTTCGTATCTCTATATATTGGTAAGAGTTACGCAAATAAAACAATTTGCATGCCTTTTCACTGCCTCCAAACGAGCCTGCTGATTTCGAACGCCAAACACGGTGGACCTTTTTGTTTCTTTTATTGTAAGGCAGCACAAACACACTACAATTGACATTCATATATGAGTACGTGTAGCGAGATGACGGTGAGTGACGTAGACATGTAGTCGTCTCGGTTTGATGAGGGGACAAAGGCGTAAAGCTGAGGAAAGAAGCGAGAAGCCGGAGCAGAGTGGCGGCCGTGGCGTTCAGCCAGCCAAAAGCACCCGAATGCTTTTAGGCGTCGTCTCCTCCGGCCGGCTGGCAGTCACTGGCGCTGCGCTACAGGCGCATTTGTAACATTTGGAATGAATTCTTGTTTGGCATTTGAAATATGTAAGGACATCAGGGCATGGACGTAAAAAATTGTATTTGCTAAATACAACCAGAATTGTATGTGGATCTCCATGCATCCATCTCGAGTTAGATGCAATCAAGTGTCTTGTGTGAGGAAAACATATTGAAGCTTTTTGACTTTAGCATGTCCCAACACTTGATACCTTGAAACTTCTAGACTTCAACTTTGTTTTCTGAACAAGGAGCGCTCTATCGGCACCTTGGCCGAGACACAAGTTCCAAACCACCCGGGACACAGTTGGACAACACCGAGTGTGTTCAGCACAATCTCTGATCATTCACTTTTGTTTCAACAGAGCTTGTCTGATTGCGGCCAGATTGGCGAGGAAATTCTAGCTTCATAGGCTGTTCGAGCTTTGACTGCGAAAATATGGCACCACAGGGAACGCTCAACATGACTTGAATCCCGTCGTTTTGACCACGACTGGTCATAGGTCGGCGAACTCCCTCATGAGTCAACTCACTTGGACTCACTCACACTCAGATCGAGCCGTGAGTCTGAGTGAGTACGGGCCAGAAAACGTTTGGTGAGTTCAAGTCCGAGTGAGTTTGGCATAGGAAAATTTCGGTGAGTCTGTGTCTGAGTCAGTCCAAAGCGCGAAGATATAATTGTTGAGTGGGCCTGTGTGAGTTCCATTTCCTTTTGCCGACTGATGGTCCTATCTATATACTCTTCAGCATTACTATTAGCCTTACCTGAACGCACGACTACTCCACCATATTCTAAAGCAGTGTCCTTCGTACACCTTTTTCAGTATCGATCAGAGGTGCGAATTAAGTTGAGGCGTGTCTCGATCCACCCCTCGCAAAATATTCCGGGGAAGCTCTTGGCAAATATAGCTTATGTTGACATCTTTCCCCAACAAAATGGCATTACTCTTAACTCACTCGTATTCGAAGTTACTATATCAATTGTCGCGATGAACAGCACCGATTACGCGAGATATTCGTGTTAAAGAGCATGAACACCAGGTTTGAAAAAGTTGATTCAAGACTAATGGACTTGTGAGTCGACTCACTCAGACTTACTCACACCCAAATCCATGAGACTGAATGACTCGGGTGAGTGATGTTTTTGTGAGTTTGAGTCCGAGTGATTTCGGTTGAAGAGAATTTTTGTAAGTGTGAGTCCTTGTGAGAGAGATTGTGGTTATAAAAAGGAAAAAGAAGAGAAAAGTGAGCCCCGTAACTGTCTGCATCAGGATGTGACACCTCAACAGTAGCTCACAGGGGATGGAGTGAGGAGGGATTAAAATAAAATAAAATAAAATAAAAGGTATATACAGAGAAAGAAATGCGCATGGACAGCAAGCGACGACGGAAGTAAAGTGAAGATAGGAAAGATGAAACATGGTCACAGGAGTCCGAGGATGGGGCACCACTGGCGAGAGCTCTTGTAGGCAACAGGAGATGGTGTAGGGCTTTAATCCAGTCGGCCAGAGCTGCGCTGTCGTCGTCGTAGGGGACCGGTGGCAGGAGGTGGCGTAGGACCAACTCAGTCGGCCAGAGCTGCGCTGTCGTCGAAGATCACGGGGGCCCAACCGGTCAGCACAGAATCCAGCGAGCGAGTCCTCTCCTTGTGAGTCCGTCTCAGGAAAAGTTTGGTGAGTTGGAGTTCGAATAAGCCCAACTCGCAAAATATGTCCAATGAGTGAGCCTGAGTGAGCACCACAACTTTTGCCGACCTCTGTGACTGGCTGAATGGCACGTCCACGTAAGTGTCAGGGGGGCAACGAGCTGGTTCCTCCCTTATGCCCCATCATCCAAGGCAGCCGCCAGGTTCTTCTCGCACCAATAGTCTGTCGGATCTGTATCACCATTTTTGTAAAGTGCAGTTGTATGGCCACGCTAGTTTTTGTCAATAAAGGGGACCGAAGAACCATGGTATTACCTTCCAACTACTCTTTGCTCCTATGAAACAGGACACAAAAGGTTGGCCATAGTTGTGAACCGTTGAAATTTTTCGGACCAGGAGTTAACCAAGTCTCAGGGCGAAAATGAGCAGAGGAGCTCGAGATGGTATCAGGAACGTTTATTTTCAGTGTCCTTGAAGCATCATGCACTCGCTTTTAAAGCCTGGGTCTCCTCAGGTTCCCTGCCAAGGAAAACAGTTGAGTCCAAGACATTCCAATAAAATTTTCGACTTCATCTCCACCATTGACTTAGCGGAGTGAAACACAGCCTACCCCTCAAGCAATGCTAAATAGCTAGGAAGTAGTGAGGAGGCATGCCCTTTTCATCCTACTTCGAGGGTGAAGCGCGCGTCACCAAACAAAAAGCGATTTTATGGCACTACAGTGTACAATGTAGTGACCCAAGTCCTATGCGCAGTATTGACTCATTAATGTGGCATCGGTGTGGGGAGTGCCGTGGTGTGCGGCAAACGAAGACGTGAAAGAACAGAAATAGATAGGTTTTTTTTTTAATTTCCAGAAATACGAACATTCTGGCGGACACCATCGGCTAAAAGCTGTTTGACAACAGCTTTTAGCCGATCAACGAATAAACAGCTTGTCAAAAAACACCAAAGAACGTGAGAGACGTCCTCTAAAACAAAACCCAGATGCTCGGTTCGTTGTGCGGTGTGCTTTGACGAATCAGACAGCGCAGAGGTGACCGCAGCTAAGACTGCAAAAGTAGCCCCTTCCAGGCAATCGTTTGCTCGGGCATGTTCAAGGGGTTTTCGGCGAAGCGAGCTGACGTCCCCGACGAAATTGCAGTATGACTGCTGTGTAGTCGCCAATTCTGTACACCTCAGAGAACGCTGCAAAACTGGGACAAATTGGGGTAGATCTAGCCGAAACCATCCAATCCGTTCAAGTGGCGCCAAGACTTGGAGGCTGCTCACAACACCGTCAAAGACATCGCGTCATTGCTCCAAGATTTTTCTCATTTGCATCTGTGCGAAGCTTGCATCCTTCCTAATTATGTGCACGCCCTTAGTAAAAGCCTTTCGTAGCCCGACTTTCAAATTGGCTCACTAGATATATTAAGGCTTTACTTCTTCTACTACAGTATATTATATGTCCGTTTGTCCCTTTCATTTTTTTTTAGGTTTCATTGATGTCCCACACAAGTACTTGAATACACTTTCACATACGCATGTGACCACAGCCCCTCTAGGAGTCTGCTCTCTTTACAGCAAAAGTGTCCGTACTACCATCGCGATTCAAGAAAAAAAAACCTAGCACCAAGAACAGAAGGGGCTTGAACTAGGGTCCGCTGCATACCAGCTTCGTATTCTATCACTGGGCCACACCAGTACTTGCGACTTGTTTGCAAACTGTCCTTGGTAAGGCTTGATGTCGCGAAAGGTATCCTGGTAATAAGAGTAACGAAGTGTTTTAAAACAGCAAAAGAACAACGAGACGTCCCACAATGCGAATAGCGTAACGAATAAGTCGTCTAATGCTTCAACCCATTACAAAAGCTTGTTCTTGTTCACCTAGTTACTGTGGCACATACCCACTTCAGGCATAATTTCTCATCGTCACAAGCCACAACATGCATGAACAACTGGCACTAACTTCCTTCCTAGTGTTCAGCAAATACAATGCTTCTCAGAATAATTACAAAGCATAGCATAGCGAATGCCACCTTGTACCCAGAAATACTTATTGATAATATCGTAGCGGGTACCCAGCAACTGTTGCAGCAGTTACCCAATGACTGTTTAGAAAGGCTCTGAACGGCCGCTCTTCTAGTTTTCGCTGTGTTTATCCTGTGCCTTCCGCACAGGCTTGGCGTTCTTTTTTACTTAATATTCAGGACATCCATTACTCACATGCATAGTATACTATCTGTTGCTTCATAAGCATTGGACGTGAGGTCTACTTCAAGGAGCACTTTTTTAAATGCTAAGCACTTCTTTGCGCACTGCAAGCACTTTTGGTATCTGCCTATGTATCTATCTATTTATTTATCTAGCTGCCAAAGTCTGGGTATTCGCGCCACCACCTCCATAACTGGGTTAAACCAAATATAGAATAGGAGGGCAAGATGGTTTCACGAATACGACTCGCTGGTCTTGACATCAATAATGTCCCAATAAGGTCTCGTACGTCGTCAAAAACTTTTCGCCAGGCAATGGCGCAGTCCCGCGGGTGGGTGTGTGCCACAAGTGATTGCCACTTTAAGGGGACCTGCAACACTTTTTGAGAATAGTGAGAAAATGCTGCTGATCGGTAGTAGAACCTCCCGAGAACATGCGAGCCAAATGAATACTATAGCACAGCATGTAGCCTGGAATCCACAACAAATTATGAAAGTGAGCTAAAAAACCTTTTTCTTCTATCAACCAAAGAGGGAAGACGCTAAAAAAAAACACTCGAAGAAAGCCATCTATCAGCCATTGGCATCTTTGAACATGGCGAGCTCCGTCGTTAGAGAGATCGCCACGTGAGACCATGACTTCTACACGCGTGCACGTGTTCTCAGTGATCACACTGAAAAAACCGCGTATTGCAAGAAAAAAAATCGGCAGTTCCAACGTACCTGGGACTCGACGTTATTCGAAGCATGCGGAGGGAAGGTGGCCGTGTTGCAAGTTTTTTATTGAGCGACACGTCATTAAAGGACGCTAAATACATGTACAAATATTGAACGCTCAGACATATGTTAAATAGTTGCAGATGTTTATATAACCAGTTGTTTGCAGTTGCACAACGATAATAATAATAATAATAATAATAATAATGACTTTATTTCGCATCAAGGATACATGATGCAGGAGACCTGCAGAAAAAGCTGGCGTGATGCCAGCTTGACAAGGCCGCAGGCCCCCCTTCCCCCTCCCCGAACACATCGCAGCAGCGGTAACACTTTCATAAAAACATTCGGGATCATACGCGTAAAATAAACAGGTCTATGACAAGAAAGAAATTATCACTGTACATGTGTGATAAAACGAAACGTCTAATGCTTAAACAACAACAACAAAAAATCTATTTCAAAAGATGCAAAAAATGTTAGCGTATTTGCCTTAAAAAAAAGGAAACATTTGCGTAATACATCCGAGCAAAGCATACAAACATGTATACGACAAAAATGAGCAATCAACACTGTACAGGTGTAACATATTGGTACAACAGTAATGTTATAAACAAATAATTTCGCAATGTGAAATGCAGGCGCATTTGCCTTGTAAAACACAGAAAAGTACCAACTGGAACATGCGTATTAGCAACACCAGAAGCTGATATGAAGCGCTGATGGCTGATGCTCTCGAAGACACTGGCCCTGGACAGTGCTACATAAATCAGCTCCGGCGCATGGCCACTAATCACAATTAACGTTAACACAACGTGACGGCTCTATCAAAGGAATACTTATCTAATGTTTATAAAATTGGGTAGGCAGCACTGCAACCACTATTAACGTTTCATGAATATTAGCGTCTGTTTGAAAAGTAGTTCCGAGACCTAGCGTAGCTTTGTGGTAAAATACTTCATTGCCACGCAGAATGTTTGAGTTTGATTCCAGCTGGGACCCTGAAATTGATTCTTTGCGTTCGTCAGGTCGACGTTATTATTGCCGGGTATTTCTTAACGCTAGTGCGCTAAAATTGCCCATGTGTGTTCTCGACCTTCAAGGGTAGATACTAAGTGTCAATCTCATGTGGCAAATACCTGCATATCAGCGGCACATACCCGTTCATGGGTATACGCCACGGCGCAAAATGTTTGACGACGTACGCGACGGGATTGTGACATTACCCATGTCTTGACCAGCGCGTGATATTTGTCGAACCATCTTACCCACCCATGCTAATTTTGGTTCGCGCCAAGTCATGGGGGTGGCCATGAAACCACGTAAACGTAAGTGGCTAGATAGATAGATAGATAGATAGATAGATAGATAGATAGATAGATAGATAGATAGATAGATAGATAGATAGATAGATAGATAGATAGATAGATAGATAGATAGATAGATAGATAGATAGATAGATAGATAGATAGATAGATAGATAGATAGATAGATAGATAGATAGATAGATAGATAGATAGATAGATAGATAGATAGATAGATAGATAGATAGATAGATAGATAGATATGCTCATTGTCGCCGAAGTTCGCTAAAAAATGCTTCGCATATAAAAAAGTATTCATGGTCATGAGGCTCGCGTGACGTTTTTAGGGGCGAAGTTCTTTGAAGCGGAACACATTTGTACCTCGTAGTAGTGCGTAACATGTCTTACGCTATCACCAGCAAGGTGGTCCTGGTGGGAGATCTCTACTGTGCATTGTTGAACAATAAAAAATTCGCTGCATGCGCGTTAACTAAAAGCTGAATTCTCCTGTCTCTCATTCCCTATTAGCAGCCATTCACATGTACATTGAGCACTATCTCACAAGAAAGGGTTGCTACGTTATCCTCGCTGGGCGTAATCTCCTTGGTTTTAGAAAGGTTTGGCGAGCGTTGGGCCGCAGTGCCATGAATACTGTGAAATAGTATACCACGAACTCGAGGTGGATAAAGGTGGGAAGTAGACACGAAGCGCAAGCCGTAAGAAAGTGTGCGTGTGCCACCTCTCGTTTAGTCCTTGGAATGTCCGCTAGATGGCGGTGCTTATATATGCGGAATATATGATTAACAGATGCGAGATGGTGGTACTTGGAGTGTTGACTATATGGACGAACGGACACACAGACAGATGCATGGACGGACGCACGGATGGCTGCACGGACGGATGGACGCATGGACGGACGCAGGGGCGGATGCATGGACGAACGCTGGGACGGAAAAACGAATGTACGTGCAGACGCACGAACAGACGCACGGACGGGTGGGCGGATGGACGCACGGATGGTCACACAGACGGACGCATGGACGAACGGAAGCAAGAAAGAATGGACGGATGCTTAGCCCCAATCTCCATCAATCACCCCGTGGATATGCTGCCGTTTTTTTGCACTTGCCAACCATCTCTGTTTAACTTCCAGTGATTTTGTCACAACGAGAAAATCGATAGCACAATTGCAGCATGCGACAATTGTTTTTAACTCTTTTCGCACTGGACAGGTTCTTAAAATCAGTTGAGGCGTTGAATTCGTGAAGCAATAAGCTCTTCCAGTGTATTCATTCCATGGTTACTTAAAAAAAAAAGTGTTTCAGGGCCCCTTTTATATTCACTTAGGAACAACAAGAACACGCAGTGAAAATTTTAACGCGTGAGCGTTAAGAAACATCTGACATCTCCTGCGTTGACCCACTGAATGTAAAAAAAAAACATTTCAGGGTTCCAGCAAAAATCAAATACCAGCATTGTGCGGGGTAACAGGTAACGTAGCTTTTTGCAAATGGACCGTAATGTTCGTGAAGCGTCAATTTGGCATGCAGTGGTGGCTATGCAAATTCATTGACATTAAATTTGTACAATCGTCAGCACCTTTAACACGAACACTTCGATGTGTGGCCACCACTCTATAGTTTGACTGACGCCAGCCGTGAAGTACTGGGCTCTTTTGCCGAGATAATACCTCGGCAGGCTTGTATAGCACGTCGGCATGTATGGTTAGCATCTTGGCAAAAGAACCCAAATGTAATTGGCGCCAGCGTCAATCACACGGCTGCAGGACACGCGATGTAGCGTTCGTGTTAAATGTACTGACGGCTGTATTCTTGCGATCCAGCTGACACGGTGGGTTAAGATGAACTGTAGTTAGATGCAATGTACTGCACGGCATTGGCAGTTCCTATCAAACAAGGCCCGGTGCGACCAGACATCGGTAATTAGAATTCCAGAGTGCTAAGAAAAATCAGTGTGTCTCCACGAAGTGAATGACGGCGAGTGAACGAAGCTATGGATCCTAAGGTCTGATGTCTACGTTGATGTCACTGACTGGTATAAAGGACGGGCAGATGGACGTATGTATGAATTGACGCACGGAGAGTTGGATGGACGCATGGGGAACGCGCGGACGGATGGGCATACGGAAAGTTCATGAACGGAGGCACAGATGGATAGCGCGGGTGATCTAGTATTCTGCTGTCGTATAGATGATTCCACGTAATATCAATTGTTTACACATATGTGTTCGTGTTTTGTTGTGTAGGTGTTCAGTTCGAGGTGGCATTTTGTGGGGGCGTGGGTGTGATGGACGCCTACTAGGTCGGCCCTAAGCAGCTCCGCCCCTAAAAGCTAGCATCGGCAGCGTTAGCTCAACCCACGCCTATGAAAAATATCATGGTTCCAGCAGAATAGAAATCCCATCATTCAGCCCAGCAATCAAGTATTCTACAACAGAGCCACGCAAGGTCTCGGAGCTGCTTTTCAAGTAGACCATAATGTTCGCAAAACACTAACGGTGGCGGCCGTGCTGGCTATTCAATCTTATAAACACTGCATACGTACTCCCATCCACGGCTGGGCTGCGAGTTTACACAGAAGAGCAGTCAGACCCCCCCCCCCCCCCCCCCAATGCACTGCGCTAGGCGCTCTTGCAAGGCTCTCGGAAGCTGCGCGCTCATTGGTTCGTGCGTGATGTCATCAGCAAACATTGCTGCGCCCAGGACGATGATGCAGGATTCGTGTGTCGGGCGGTGTACAGCTGATGAAGACGCCGCAGCGAAGGGAGGAGGAAAAAACCTTTATTGATGCTGGCTGTGCCAGATAGCCCTTATCCCCACCGGGCTGGTTGACATCCCTAGTCCGGGACGTCATTAGTCGAGGCTGCCACCCGAGCCCGCTGCACTAGAGTTTGCTGTTCCTCTAGTGTGGAGCTATTGAGTCTATAGGGTCGTCTCCCAGTCCTCTTTGGTGGGGTTGGGAAAGGGGGTTATTTTTGGGTTCATTTGGCAGGACCAGACCATATGGTAAGTGTTGGCCACTTCCCCACAGTACTGGCACTGCCCACTTATTTTAGGGTCATAATATTTTAGTATGGCTGGACAGAGCAGCGTATTTGTCTGTAGGCGCCGCAAGATGCGCTCCTCCGTTTTCGAGAGTCTCTTCGCTGGTGCGGGATACAAGCGGCGTTGCTCAATGTAGTATTCTTTGATTTCTAGAAAGCGTGTTAAAGGTGTGGGACGTTCAGGTATATCAGGGGAACGGCGAGTTTCCTGGGAAGTAAGCACGCGGGCCGCTGCATGTGCAGCCTCGTTACCCTGTAGACCCTGATGTCCCGGAGTCCATATAAGACGTTTTGAGGTAGGATCGCGGTTCCTGATGCTGAATTTTAAAAGTCTATTAGCCAATGGAGAGATTTCTCCTGCAAGATAGCTCTCGCAGGCTCTTCGAGAGTCTGTAACTATTTGTTTTGAGTTTGGATGGAATACTGCCAGTGCAACGGCCACCTCCTCCGCCTTACTTGAGCTTGTGGCTTTGAAAGAGAGGCCGTCCACCTGCGTTCCTTGATGTATTACCGCCACCGTGTAGTATCCCCTAGGTGACGGCCCGGCCACATCGACGTAATAGACCCCATTACGGGAGCCAAGCCGTTGTTCAAGTGCCTCAGCGCGCGCTTGCCTTCTACCCTGGTGCGCCTCCCTGGTCATATTGCGGGGAAGCGGGGACACCCAGAGTTTTGTTCTCCAAAGTTCAGTAATACGCTCCGCGTTTTCGATTTCGCATTCGTGCCGGATCAAGAGGTGGTCCAGTAGGCGCCGCCCGGGGGGCGTCTGTGTAAGACGCGTATATTGATTTGTGAGGTGGGCTTCTTGGAGCTCTTGTATAGAGTTGAAGACTCCCAATGCAGAGAGTTTCTGATTTGAAGTGCTGATGGCTAAATCAAGTGCGCGCTTAATTACTTTCCTAAGAATAGCACCGACTCTGTTCTCTTCGTGTTTAGTCATTCGTAAGTACGGTATTGAATATAGAATCCTGCTAGTTACAAAAGCATTGGCGAGCCGAATCGCGTCCCTTCCTCGTAGCCCCCCGCACTTGTTTGACACTCGGCGGATCATGTGCCCTACCCGCTCTCCAATTTCCGTAGCTTGTCTAGCGTGGTGCTGTTTTTTGTTCTGTTGTGAATCAGAAGGCCAAGGATTCGTAGTTCTGAAACCTCTCGTATTGTTGGCCGCAGCGAAAGCGAGACCAAAGTTGACGCTCGCACGCGTACTGTCAAACCGCCTACGATGAATGGAAAGGCGGCGCTATCAGGTAGTTGGTGCTACCAAGGTGCTACAGAAACGCTGTGCGCACGCCTGTGTCGACGCTGCCGAAAGACTCGTCGCTCCGTTAGCAGCGATCGCCGAAAGCTTCGAAGTCGGCGCAGATACGCAGAGAAAAATGGATCATGACGGTTTGAAGAGTTCATGTGCGGACTATATAACAATAATCGTAACTCGCTAAGCATTTGTTGCAGCTCAAAGAGCCAATTTCGGAGCACTTGAGTGCCTACGTCGCGCACGTCACTCGATCGCTCAGTTTGCACTCACTCTGGCATATCTTAGGCTACTCGTAGTGAATGCCACCGCTACTGATTATGATAGCGATGTGAAATGAGAAGCACGGATATCTGTAGCAGCTTCTCGATAAACCTGCAAACGAATGTCTTCGTAGTGTCACTCTATCAACACACCAAGCAATTCCGTTCACATGAGGAGCGAGAGGCCGCGCTATCATTAGAAGAGAAGGACGCGGGTGACAGCGTATTCCCTCTAGGCCAAATACACTTCGAAATCTACTGTATGTTGTGCATGTAAAAAACCCGACTCTAGCCAGCGTTTTTTTTTTTTTTTTGCTCACTTCACTGTGATGCATGCCTGTAGAGCGGTGATGCGTTCACAGCATGAGCACTGTCATATTACAGACGCGCGAGAGTAAGTGGTTTGCGAGTAGTAAATTTCAAAAGCGAATTCAATATGAATTCGATAACGGTATAACCAAATATAACGCTTAAGTAAATCTAATACTCTTCTGATAGTTCTCAAATAGAAAGGAAACCTTTTTAAAAATAATCCTAGAACTCCACAACAGTTTACTTGAAATAAATATTCACGAGCTCTCACCAACTACGACTACAATTATGAAAACTGTGATAAGCTTGTATACAGCAGCGACCAGAGCCTTCGAAATACTTTTCAACTGTATGTCAAAATACCGCAGCAACTCCATTATTCAAGTTGAAACTCTGTTGCCAGCATTTAAATGAAATTTCAGCATAAAATCTAAACAATTTTCAACCGAACACCATGCATTCAGCTAAAAGTTTATTGGAACGGGCAAAAGTATCACAACACATACCCTGGCACAGAGAGCATGTAAAAATCAAGTGTTGAAAGCTGTTTCTGTAAGAACAATTACGTGAACAAAAGACTTATTGGCATGTGTTTTTATTCGCGAAGCTAAATGCGGTCGTTGCACCAAACTTCAATGATAAAAACAGGAAAGGATTAATGCGATGCAGTTCCACTAAAGTAGAAAACAGAGTGAAAGTGCAGTTCGTAGTAAAAATGCTTTATCTGGTAATGGTTATAGAATCAATAGTGCTGCCAATACTTGGGCTGCACTTATTGTGGTATTTCAGGGATTACAAAAAGGAAATAAACCTTCAGCTGATCCCATGTTTTGCTGCTTCAGGGTTGTACCATAGGGGCCAATTATTTTTTAAATATTAGGTATTTCGTGTATGTAAAATTAAATTTGACTATTGAATGCTAATTGGTCCATTATTTAAATATTTGCATACCCCTAGTAGTGTTGTCGCTAGCAATTACCCACCATCTTTTTGTGTGAATGTGATTGGCCATCTGTAAACATAACGAGGGCTCTTTGTTTTTTGTGCTGTATCCCATCTCTCATTGAACACACCCTTGCATATGCCTCAAGGTACGTAAATAGAAAACAGAAAACGCACCTGGCTACAAGTGATGCCAATTTGTGACATGCAATGCAAGTGAAAACATAAGTGTATTTGGTGAAAGTTGCTCTTAATCTTGTCGTCCATTAGCAGGAAGGATCAGTCTACTGCACATCTTTTTTACTCTTACCTGACATCAGTTAACTAAGCATAATCTTGTTTATAAGAACTTACTTATTTTATTATTACTGCATTATTTGTGCAATTATAATAAAAACACGAGGTCAGGCAGTACAAATAACTCTGCTGAGATAGGAATAAAATTAACTAAGCAAACTACAAAAAAACACACTTTAGTATTCAGCACATGCCAGGCATAAAATGCAGTGAGTGCAAATACATTGACGAAATTCTTACTGAAATCACGAGTGGCATCCTGGATAAATTATAATTGTTAATATCAATAAAATGTAGTTTCTGAGGAGCTTTGGAAACATCCATTTTCTGGCTCAAGTTGAGTCAAATGCCTACATACTCTGGGTGCATTGTTGCAAAACAATAATAAAAACAAATGTAGAACCTAACATCAACATTTCTATGTTGTCCTGAAATAAAAAAATAAAATTACATATGTTAATTGTTATTGCCAGAGAATTCTAAATATGAGAAGATTAATTAAATTAGGGCTGTCATAAGATGTGTTGAAAAATTAAAAAAAAAATACTTGCCACTGCGCACTGCTTGAGGAATGTGAAGTTCACGTATATTGTTATTACAGCTATGTGAGTTGCTTTATATATTTCTCACAGCAATAACACATGCAGCACAACACGCCACATTCCGATGGTCTTTGGCCTTTCGGGATAAAAATATCTTTTACTTGGGATAAACTTAGCAAATAAATGACAAGCCTGACAACTGAGTACATGCATATTGCCACGTGTGTTTTATTTCAATAAAGACGGGCTTCACCCACAAAGACTCTAAGCACCACTCGGCGCAGCAGTTTTTCAGGAGCTCCATGATAATTTGAGATCACACTGTCAAGTTTGTGGACAGGGCACGAATAGTCTAGTGCTTATGCAGCCACCAACAATAACCCCAGAGTTTTGAAAAAAAAAAACCGGATGCACTGTCCTGCTTGTCAGACTATTGATGGCCGACGCACTGTTTACCGCTATCAGGGCCGACTATTTATTGCTTGTAGTTTGGCTTTCCGTATTTCAGGCAAAGTTTCGCTGAAATCAAAAGTTTGGTCTCAACCCTGCCGACTACTGCAGTCTTCAACATCATGGCCACGTGACTATAATAGTTTTTATGTCTCTCCAAGAGGTGTTGATTGATTGATTGATTGATTTGTGGGGTTTAACGTCACAAAACAACCATATGATTAAGACAGATGCCGTAGTGGAGGGCTCCGGAAATTTTGACCACCTGGGGTTCTTTAACGTGCACCCAAATCTGAGTACACGGGCCTACAACAATTCCGCCTCTATCGAAAATGCAGCCGCCGCAGCCGGGACACGAACCCGCGACCTGCGGGTCAGTAGCCGAGTACCTTAGCCACTAGACCACCGCGGCGGGGCTCCAAGAGGTGTTTACATCTATAAATCAGAAAGCTGAAATTTCATTTTTTAGAAATGTGCAGCTGTACAAATGCAAAATTATGAAATCTAATACTAACAGCTACATTTTTTTGTTTCATTGTGGATCTATTTCGTGATGCAGAGCAGTACACAAGTACCACTGTTGATGGAGACTATGTGACAGAGGCCATTGATCCTAAAGCAGCTTGCATATCAAGCTGTCTACAATGGTGTACCCGTGAAGGTTTCTAAACAAATTTCAAAATGAGGCAATTGTTGCGGATGATTGCGGCCGCACGACAACAAGCAGGAGAACCAAACAGAAATAAGAATGGGAGGGCACGAGCGGTAGAAATAAACATGGACGTTCTTGATGTAGGGCTCGGGTCTTGAATACGCGACTGCAATGACGTGCTGGTCACAATGGCCTGCTTGTGGTCCCCCATTTTCTCAGATTAGCAATGGGATGTAAACAGCTCTTATAATTGCACAGCAGAAGTCTTTCGACACCATTATTGTTAAAGAACTGGTGCACAGCTAATGGCTTAACAATTCACACAAATAAAACACAGTTCATCATCTTCCATTCAAGTCATAATGCTTTTTCACCTTCCGGCTACTACTATCAAGAGCCACAGACATCTTTCTTCCACTAATTTCACAATCTTGGGAGCACTCCTAGATGCTCATCTAAACTACTATCATCACATTTCACTTATAAGACAAAGGATAGCTCGTGGTATCAGAACATTAATTAAAGAATGACCATGCTTCAACTTTGCTTAAGCTATACTACGCCATTATCCACAGTCATATTACCTACTGCATCAAGTCATGGGCAAACGCCTATCAATCTCATATCCTCCCACTTTAACGTCTTCAAAACCAAGCCATTCGAATCCTAACATTCAGTACTCTATTCACCAGAGTGTCCCGCTTCTTTAGCAACATAGTGTACTAACAGTGTGTAATTTATTCATACATACCCTGAGGATTTCTGTATTTAAGTGTTTTAACAGTTCTAAAACAGCCAATTTCTTGCAAAAATTTCAGTTGGTTAATGCTAATCCCACCAGGTTCGCCTCTAATAACAATTTTTTACTACCACGCACACGCAATAACTACGGCAAACACACTACCATGTTTGCTGCCATACATTTTTGCGATTCAATACCACTACGCACTAAACGATTGTCATTCAATACTTTGAAGTAGATTTGAGTTATCTGGCGTATCAATAATTGAATTCCCTTTTGTTCAATATTCTACTGCCATTTTTTTCATAGCCATGTATAATTACTGAAGATTGTTTTATTACGATTTAAGCTGAAATTTACATTACAAGGTAGCCTTGTCTTTGTTCCTATCATAATGACTTGCCACTTTTTGGTTGCCATTTCTCTATAGTTATCAACATGTATATTTTTCACAGCAGCCTTGAGCCTTTAAGCCTTGTGCTATGGGACCTCCTTCTGTATATACTAACCCATATTCGTTTACATATTTTGCAACACATACACATTTTTGACCGACTGACCTACATAGCCATAAATCAGCAGACAAATTGAGAGGACAGACTGAATGGCTTACCCTATGGAATATTCATAGTTTAAAATATCACCAGCAAGAAGCATTTCAATTCGAGGATTATGAACGTGCTAGAAATTGAAGTCATTGCGTAGTAGAATGTACACCCAGCCCTCGAAAAGTTGAGGTGGGATCGACTTTGATTTCACCTCTGATGACAGACAGTACTGTAGTGTAACTGTGCTTGCAGATGACCTAACAGACCAGATTTTGCTTGTTTTATGTTAAGTGAAAGCGAAAACATCCATCACTACAAACTATATTTGCGATTTTTTTATTCAAAGTAAATATGAAGTCTCCAAGGGAGCATGTTTGCTCTGGCTGGATTCATGGATTCATTTTACATATTCAAATGTTGGCAAAGATTATGTTGCACAACACTTTCTTGTCAAGCAGAATGAGAAATTATGTGTACTAAGCTCCTTCAGAAAAAGTCCACAAATGCGGATGCTGTCCTAATTGCAGTACTCGTCCACACTGAGCCGAGCAGCAGTACGCGGCAGCATCCCTGCTCCGGTCATTGATCCACATTGCTTCAGGGGCCAGCGTAGAAGTAGCAGAGGATTAAACAAAATTGTTTTGAATTTTGAGTTCAGTGACCTGTTGTCTAGCGACATTTATAGTTCTTTTTTAGGACAGTTGCATGCGAAGAAGTCTGCACATTTAGGTGTGTCAACATCACAGAGCAAGTCACAGTGATGGCATGACATCGGGTACAAAAACCGACAGCTGAAAAAGTGGCTAAATCAAAGACTGAACGCAAGGAATGGAAGCAGAGAGAGGTTTGCATTGTTAGAAAACTTATGTGACGTGATCCCGTACTTAGTCTACTAGACTGCTCTACCATTCAAGCTGAATACACATGAATCACAATAGTGAATAGAAGCGATACTCTAATTTATTTCTTTATTTTATTTATTTACAGTACCTTACAGAGCCCTCGAGGGGCAGTGTGTAAGGGGGGTGGTACAGCTAATATGTTAGAAAAATATATATACATATATATCTACACATACATAGGCAAATATTGATTTTAATAGAAAATGCAGTTCAACTTAGGAACATGTAAGCAAAATACATACTAGAAAAGTGAGTTACAGTATGTGAAGGTGAAATACAAAAAATATATTATGACAGTAACTACAACCTAGCAATAGTGCAAAAACATCGGCAACAGTTCTATAAACACTGATGATTACGAAGATGCGATAGAGCAGTTTTTGGTGCATAAGTATTTTTAAGAGTATGATAGAACTTTGTGTGGTCTTGTTCTGACGCAAGATCATCTGGCAAATCATTCCACAAACGAATAGCTCGTGGAAGAGCCGGCTGGTTGAAAGCGTTAGTATTGCCGTACATGCGTGATAAGCTAAAGGTGTTATGTAGTCTGCTCGAAGTTCGATGTGCTAGATTAAGGTGAACAGGCGGCATCATGCTGGTGTGAATGAGTTTGTGAAATAGTGATAAAAATGAGATGTCGCGGCGAATTTTCAATAGCGAGATGAAAGACTGCCAAGTAGTTTCTAACTTTGTGTGGTTGGTTGCCGCAGCTACACGTTTAACGAAGCGGGAATGAATTGCAGACAACAAAAAAAGAAGCACCGGCCATTCTAAAGGCACCCAGAAGTTTGCACAAAAGACGGTGGTGCAGTATCTGTATTCGGAATCCCACTAGCTGATGTGTAAAACAGTAAATGCTGTCAAGCTTTGAGAAGAAACTGAAGCTCTAATACTGACACAAGCAGAATAGGTCACAGTGCCACCCACACTAATTAAAAAATGTTTGATCTCTATCATAACTGCTGTCGATTGGGTGGTCATGAAGGCATCCAGTGGACATACATGAAGCTAACAAGCAGTTCAACTGATCTAGCATAAAAGAAGAAACAACAAGATAATCATATCATGAGTGCCAGATTAATAAAGTAAAGTTTAGGCAGCTGACTCAACACTTTTCTGCACCGTTGGAGGTCACCCACACGGACTTAGGAGAATTTTGTAAAAAAATCCAAAGGTTATGGCTTGTAAAAAGTTGGTAGCAGCAAAAGCAGAAAAGGTGACACCAACAGTCTGATTTTCTTTCTAAATTAAAAGATGTCTAACAAAAAGTCAGTATTAGTGAGACAGTGAACCATATTCACAGTCATCAACCCAATAAACGAGCAAACCAACAGCGAATTGCGCTCAGGTTTACTGCTTCATGTCATTCAGCAGTTAATAGGCTACTGGAGCCAGCTAATTAAGACATATTATAATACTTAAGCATGTGTCCAGACTTTCCAGAAGGATGGAAGAGCTGCCTTTAAATGACGGGACTGATCGTGCACAGCCCTAAAAAGCATCTCTTGGGTGCACACTTCTTATACATTTTTACATACTGCAGCCTCAATGAGGCTATTGGAGGAGTGGGGAAACAACAAGAACAAAAGTAAACGTTCATGAACGGACTTCTGACTGCTTTGGCAAAGCAACATGCTTACCTGCCAACGAGGCTGTGAGTAGAAATGATGATCAGCCTGACAGAAGAGAGAACTAAAGAGGGTGAAGCTAAGTGCAGAAAGAGACTGAAAAAGAACTTCGACAAAAAACATAATACAGCTTTACCAAGAATTGAGGTTCAGGACTTGGCGCTAGCGATGAAAGATTTGCGAAACTCAGCAGCGAGTCACACAGGGTCATTCTCTTTTCTCAAGATGGCAAACCAGTAGGGAGATTTAAACATTGCCCGATACGTTGGCCTCAATGGCTCTTTGGAATCGACTTCCACAGCCAGCATTCTTAAGGAGTACGACAGCACTTTTCAAAGGCGAGTTTACTCTGCCATGCGAATTTTATAGATACAAAGACGACTCTGAGCAAGTGAGAAGCAAATAAAATCGTGGTAAGACACAATATTTCTTATATAAAAATCATGTTTCCCGTGGCACATCAGCCAATTCTAGGGAGTTTATGCTGCAATCTGGCTAGTTGTGATGACATCAGGTACGAAAACGGCCACTCAGCGTCACAAAATATATCAAAATGACTGCTTGTGGGTTGGCAATGGAGCCACAGTGCGTAGCAGCCGAGCATGTTTCACGATTTCTCGCACGTGCACATGACGAGGAGCTCATATTGTCTTACGATGCCGGGGCACTGTAGATATAAAAACTAGCTTTTAAAATGATACTGTAATTACTTTTACGGATGCACTCGCACTTTGCAGTACATTTTCTAGATCCTTGAACGTTGAGAATTTCATTTTACGCAAGAAAATAAAATATTTACAGTTATTATCCCTTTATCATCTTGGGAGATTAGAAAACAAGTGCTGCGGAAGTGAAGCAAGCTTAAACAGTTGCAAAAGACAAATGATTTCTTGCATAGGCAACTGAGGACTGAGGTATTAAATAAAAAAAGTTAGAAATGATGACAAGAAGAGAGTGTGTTTCTGTATTATGTGCAGTCTTTTTAAATACCGCCTGTTAGCAACTTGTGCGATAGGCCAAGGTTAGTCTGCATTGAAAGAAAAATGTTAACTAACTTTTGTGATATCACCAAAATTTCAGTATGTTTTTTTAAACAATGCATAACAAATATGTGTCAATAGCGTAGCATTGGGCCATTTTGTTAGTTACACCTTTGAGTATACTTATGGTAATAGTGTTAGTATAACCTGTACAAATCAGACATTACCTGTCAACCTGAAGTGTAGTGATGTTTTCTTTTTTTTTTTTCATGGAGCCAGTTCTGGCTCCATGAAAAGCTCCATGGTTTGGTCTGTTCCAAAGGTCCCAGAGAATTCCTCAGCAAGGTGCTGCAAACACATTATAAACTGTTCCTAAACTGATCATTCACAGCCCTACAGCTAGTCTAGCATTCCCTGCCACGTGCACTCGGCACACAATCATAATTCATTTGCCTTGCGCGAACACGCATTCTCTGTAAAAGGGAATGCCGAGGAGAGTGTATTTTTTAATACTACGCGCAATTTAGCTGCAGCTGGTTATTCCCTTCATTCACAGGACATTTGTCAATTATTTACGTGTAAAGAATGCAAGCTCAAACCACTAACAATTGCAGTTTCGATGTGCACACTGCAGTATTCCCCACACTAACTGTAGTGATTTGTAACATGATGCTCACTCTGGGCACGCGATCGTAAAGATTAACACATGCCTTGCCCAAAATACACGGCAGCTCTGCATGAAGCCTCAAGTAACGCGTGCGTACTTCTTTATTATTTTACAGCTTTCGACAAACACTCAAAGCCTTGGGTTGCAGTTTAATTTTCTTTTTGGCACTGTGCAACAGCAGCAATAGTCGTGCTCGCGCTGAATAGCGTAGTAACCAATGCTGTGCCTGCCCGAGCAACGTTTGCGAACTTGAGTGCACTGACGGTCTCGTAAGCAAGCATATTATGCCTCTGTTCGGAACTGCAAAAAACAACTTAGCGAGACCAGCATCTCGACGTCTTCTTAATCTTTACTGGATACGACTGACCACTTATTGGTGTCTCTTGCAGTCGTTGAAAGCGGACCAACACTGCCGGCGGCAGTGAAGTGCAGCTTCGGTAGGGGCACGCTCACAGCGTTTCTCGGCACACTGGAAATTTCCACGCGTCCCTCCAAATGTTCCGAAGGCGTTTTTTACGATCAAGATCGCCTCAGCAAAGACAGCGCGCTTATTTAGTCTTGCCTGGCAGCTGCCTGCAGCATCGTCATGGGCGCAGCCTTGTTTGCTGACGACATCACGCACGAACCAATGAGCACGCAGCTTCCGAGAGCCTGGGAAGAGTGCCTGGCGCAGTGCATTATGTGTGGGTCTATCCGCTCACCTTTGTAAACTCGCCGGCCGGGCTAGACTGCATTTTCGCGCACTTATTTCCTTACGGCCTTCTCAAACCTCGCGAAAGCATTCGGAAAGTTTCTGAGTATGTTTCGAACCCCATCTGCGGTGTTGCAGCCCTGACCTTGCATCTTCTGTGCCGCGCACACGGCTCAAGAGTGTTTGTTGCCCGATGTGAAACCGCGGAAGGGGGGTTCTCGACAGGGAGCGGGGAGGGGAATCGTTCACGAAGTTGAGGGTTGAGAGAAGATTATCTTATCAAAAAAAAAACCTTCTTATCCGACAGCTCACCGCAAAATGTAGGTATGAGTATGCCAATGAATATTACATGCTGAAACTCAGTAACAACGCGGAAAAAATCGGCTAATGAGGCATGGTTAAAGAGGCACAAAGCACTGCCAGCGATCAGGGAGAGAAAGCTAAACAACGCTGAACCTGTTCTGCCAGCAGAGAGCACCATATCCATTTGGCCCTCGGACTTGTTGGATAACGAGGCCGCAATTAGGAGAGGTCGCTTACAGAAATGACGAGCGTGCCTTCCCTTTGCTAGCCACTTTCTATTTCTTCATTTTTCCAAACACAACAGAACAGGTTTTCAGGGCTAAAAGCTGTGGTCTGAAGCTTCACAGCTCTTTGAAAGACGAACGCGTGTTGTATTTCTAATGGTTACAAATAACTGCGTATATGGAGAAGGCAAAAAAAAAAAGAAAAGAGGACTCTTGCTGCCGAATAACCCCTTCAGATGGCACATCTATAGAGTGTTGGTGTGCATTGTCAGGTGCTAACACCACCTAGAAACAATCATCTAGAAACTCCAAGCTATTTTGCGCTCCTATGTACTGCTAGCCTCATTCATGAAGAATGCGAAGAATGCAGCTGCTTACCCTCGCAAGCCGCTTGCCCTAGAGCTAAACCTCTCTAGTCGAAATTAATTTTGCGCGATCCTTCGAGTTTTTGGAAGAACGTGTTTGGAAGAGAAACTTACAACATTCCAAGTTCTGGGCAGGCTATCAGCTTTCATTAAAAGAAATCTGTATGGATTATCTTGTGGCTTATCTACAAGCCGGTTGTTTTCAAGTTCCCTGTCTCTCTAGTGTAGCTTGCTTTATTCTGGGATTTGTCCGCCACGTTTTCATTCTGTTCAGACATTTCTCAGTGCTCAGTCTGCAAGGGCTTTTCGACTCGAGAAGACGGTCATACAACCTTCAGTATTCGCAGTACGTAAATATATATATATATATATATATATATATATATATATATATATATATATAAATGTATATGTATATATATATATATATATATATATATATATATATATATATATATATATATATATATATATATATATATATATATATATATATATATATATATATATATGTGTGTGTGTGTGTGTAATGAGATCTAACAGACAATAATGCAATAATGCCAAGGAAAGTATAAGGGAAGTTACTAGGCCAATTGTAATGTAAATGAAAAGAAAGAAAAGTGGGTGAAAAGATAGATAAAAGATATATATATATATATATATATATATATATATATATATATATATATATATATATACATATATATTCATTTATTTATATATATATACATAGTGAGCACCCGTCCTATGCGTGTGTTTTCTTTGTGCGGTCGTGGTTTGGTCGCGAAATTGAGTATTCAATTCAGGCGTTCATGTCTATTTACAGCACATGTTTAATGTCTGTAGCACAATATTACATGATATTTTCGTATTCATATTTGTATGTTCAAGAGAACAGCAGCCGCGCCAATTGTGTCAATTGTCTACAATTTTTCTAATTTTGCACAAAACCTTTATGATATGCCCAACCAGCCTCAATTAATTCTCAGTATTGTTAATTTTATGAAGAAACACAAAATCCATTATTCAACGTAAGTTTGCGCATCACCATCGAATTGATTGATGTGTGCAGTTTAATGTCCTAAAGCCACCATTTGATTATGAGACCCCTTAGGGGAGGGCTCCAGAAATTTCGGCCGCCTGGGGTTCTTGTGCACCCAAATCTAAGCAAATGGGCCTACAGTATTTTCACCTGCATGAAAAATGCAGCTGAGTACCTTGGCGACTAAACCATCGAGGCGGGGTCCTCACCATCCAATCTAATACAGATGCGTAAGTGTATGTATATATATATATATATATATATATATATATATATATATATATATATATATATATATATACATACAGAAAAACAGAAAAACGTTTAGTAAAGACGCTTCCACGAAAGTTTTGTAGCCCCTTTTTTGCCTATATATATATATATATATATATATATATATATATATATATATATATATATATATATATATATATATATATATATTGTCATGTATTGTCATGTACTAGACAGAGAACAAGAGACAACACCCGATCCTAGGCCATCTGTTCTTATTCTGCCTTCGTCCTTCTGTTCTTTGCTCTAGCTACCGCGTGCCGAAGCGCCAGCGTCTTTCTTGGTCATGACACTCGGCCATGACTGCGCGCGCGCGGAGTTGGTGGCAAAGTTTTCGGTGGGCAGGCTTGGCTGCATCGTGGTGGTCAGTCCGGACCACAATGCAAGATGGAGCGACGGTCTGGGGAAAGCGTCTCTGGAGGACGGCACTGGCTGCCTCGAGCCGGTCGCTCTTTTGCACGCCACGATGTCTCTAGAAAAAGTGCTGTGGACTCAGGCGGCCGGCACTGGCTGCCCTATTGCGGCCGAGGCTCTCGGCCATACTGCGATTTGGTCCTGGTATCTGCCAGAAGTAGATCTGGTGGTCGATACTGGCTGCATCTCGAAGGTCGGCCTCGACCACGCTGGAACAGGGTGCCGGAGTGTGCCACAAGTCTATCGGGAGGTCGAGACCGGCTGCATCGTTGTGGTTGATCTTGTCCAAGGTTCGACGTGTTCGGAAGACTTGGTGAAAACAGTTCTGGCGGGTGGCATTGACGTCCTCGCCTGGGCCGGACCCGTCTAGGCTGTGACTTGGCACGCTGAGACTGTATTTGTTGCCTTGGTCGGCCACAGTGTCGTTGTCGACGTTGGGCATTGGCATTCGCTCGCCCCTTGGTCGATGAAGACTCGGGGGGTATGAAACTGGTTGTACCTCGGTGGTCTGTCTTTACGACGCTGTAACATGGTGTAGAGATTTGGTGGGCGACAGTGGGTGTGTTGGAGCAGTCGTTGCTTGCCGAGCAGACATTTATGTCGTCTGAGTGGGGTGGTGTGGTTTTTATGCGCATTTGAATGCCGAGCCGGAAAATGCTTGCGCAACAGAGGGTGAGTGTGAGTGCTCACCGGCCACTGGACACAATCATGATGCGACATTCGCGCAGCTTCCTTGCTGTTATCGCTCTTGTTTTGACCGAGCTGGTCATGACCTGAACAATCAGGGGCGATTTCCATGACAAACTACTTGATTGGATTACAGATTATTTGTACCTGAGGAGTCAGTTTGTTCGCTACAACCATGAATAGTCGTCACAAGCTCATATTTCCTCAGGTGTTCCACAAGGCTCTGCCTTGGAACCTCTTGTATTCATAATAATTTACATTATTGATGTCACTCAGGTTGTCATTAACACAGTTAAGCTTCGTCTATACGCCGATGACTGTGTATTGTATTCCGATGTACGTAGCGTCACTGACCAAGTTTTGTTGAATGATGTGTTTTCTTCCTTTTGCGAATGGAGTAGAACTTGGCAAATGGAGCTTAATTTTCAGAAAACTGTGACAATAACTATTACAAAAAGCAGCCATTGCAATTTAGATATGGCGACTCCAATTACACACTGGAAAAAGTTCAGGAATTTAAGTATCTTGGTGTTGTATTCTCTCCAAACTTGAAGTGGCACCGACACATAGACCTTGTTTCTGCAAAGTTGCTTAAGAAATTAGGTTACTTAAGAAGAACGCTAAAGGGCGCCACAAAATAATGCAAGCTTAGAGCCTTCAAATCCCTGATCAGGCCTCTTCTTGAATATGCGTCTGTTGTGTGGTCACCACATCTTGCAATTGACATAAATAAACTTGAGGCCATCCAGCGAAAAGCGATAAGATTCATTTTTAACCGTTTTAACCGTGATTTCTCCCCGTCTGAGCACTACCATGCTTTATCGCTAAACTGTTTAGAACACAGACGTATGTGTGATCGGCTTACCATGCTACATAACATCGTGCACAATTCCGTCCGCATAGCCACACCCATATCGTTCACCAATTATCCTACCCAGGTGACTCGCCGATACAATCCGTTGAACATTGTGCCATTCAGATGGTTTATTGCTTGTTATAAATACTCTTTTTTTCCGTGCACAGTTGACACTTGGAATAATCTGGACGCTACTTTGAAACGACTACCGCATGCGCTGTTTGTTGAACAAGTGTCCAATGATGTAAATTGGTGTTCTTAATTTTGCCGTTGTTCCTTTTGTTTGACCATTTATTGTTTGTTGAACAGGTGTCTAATTATGCAATTTTATATTTCTTCCATTTATTTGTGCTGTTTTTCTTCGTTTATTGTAACCACTCCTGCAATGTCTCAAACATTACACAGCAGTATCTGTGAATAAATGAATAAAGTAAATAAATAAAATAAATGGCAAAAAATATTGCGAGAGACAACCTCATCATCAAAGACAAGTCTGGATTGACTGTCGTATGCAGCCGACACTTCCACGATGAAGACTTCGTGCCTGCTGTTCCACACCATGGAACTTCTTCCCGAATCCGTGCCTACCATCTTCCAGAACTATCCTTCCTACTTGATACCAAGGGCAAATGAGCCTAGCGAAATTTCTGCTTCACGAGCTCCACCCCTACGTCAAACATCAAAGAAGCGAAAATCGGAAACCGACGAACGAAATCTGGTTGTTGCGACTTCACAACATGCTTTCATGGAACACGATGCAGTACGTGAACAAGACATTTGTGAAGTAGGGCCGAGCTTTCACTTCAAAAAGTTGGATTATTACCAGTGCTTACAAGCAATAGATATTTAATTCCAGACCTTAAAATGTCTCCGCGTTTGATGGCGGAGACATTTTAAGGTCTGGAAACATATAAATGCAAGAGCTGTACTCCCAGCTCTTGCATTTATATGTTTTTTCGATAAACAGAAGCTCGATGCACATTGCGCATATAGGACGTCTTACCGCTGGTGCGTCTTTAACGATTGGGCAACTTGCTTTTCACTGCGTGGTGAATGAAGCATCGTGCCCAAACTCACGTTCCGGCGTTGCGCGTGCTGCACGGAGTGACGGAGAAGGGCGAGGGTCGCAGCGCCCACCTCAAAGCAGCGGCTAGAGGCATGTGCTACACCTGATGAGAAGTCCGTAAGAAGCGAACGCACAGGTGCAGTCTAGAGCAGCCGTGTCTCATCATGCATACAACACGTCGGGTTGGCGACAATTAAGGTCCTTAGATAAATTGTTTCATCTAGGGACCTTAACGACAAATCTACTGAAACTCAGTTATCTAGCAATATCTAGGGTCGCCGCCCTCACTGGCACAAGTGCTGCATATGAACTTACCGTTTCCAATGTCGCTAATATCCTTGTTGCTGTTGGTATCACTACGCAACAGTAAACACACGACTGTTTGGCATATGTCTGGGCGTACAACATTTGCACATACCTTTAACGTCATTTTGTAACATTTCGCTCTTGAAAGATTTACAACGCAGTCACCTTCCCTCCACCTGCTTCGCACAACATCGGTTCTCAAGCTACGTGGAATCTGCCGAATTTTTTATTAGTCGTTCTCTGTAACTGTCATACCATTCTGATTCAATTTCATCATCATCACCGTCATCATCATCATCAGCCTGACTACGTCCAATGCAGGACAAAGGCTTCTCATGTTCCGCCAGTTAACCCGGGCCTGTACTTGCTGCTGCCAATTTATACCAGCAAACTTCTTAATCTCATCTGCCCACCTAACCTTCTGTCTCCCCCTAACCCACTTGCCTTCTCTGGGAATCCAGTTAGTTACCCTAAATGACCAGCGGTTATCCTGTCTACGCGCTACATGCCCGGCCCATGTCCATTTCCTCTTCTTGATTTCAACTATGATATCCTTAACCCCTGTTTGTTCCCTAATCCACTCTGCTCTCTTCTTGTCTCTTAAGGTTACACCTACCATTTTTCTTTCCATTGCTCGCTGCGTCGTGCTCAATTTAAGCTGAATCCTCTTTGTAAGTCTCCAGGTTTCTGCTCCGTAGCTAAGTACCGGCAAGATACAGCTGTTATATACCTTCCTCTTGAGGGATAATGGCAATCTACCTGTCATGATTTGAAAGTGCTTGCCAAATGTTCTCCACCCCATTCTTATTCTTCTAGTTATTTCAACATCGCGGATCGGCTCCGCGGTTATTACCTGCCCTAAGTAGACATACTCTTTTACAACTTGAAGTGCACTACTACCTCTCTCGAAGCGCTGCTCTTTTCCGAGGTTGTTGTACATTACTTTCGTTTTCTGCCGAATAATTTTAAGACGCACTTTTCTATCTCCTTGTCTAACTCCGTAATCATGAGTTGCAATCCGTCCCCTGAGTTACTCAGCAATGCAACTTCAACGGCGAAGCGCAGGTTACTAAGGTGCTCTTCTTTAACTCTTATCCCTAACTGTTCCCATTCTAGGCTTCTGAAAAACCTCCTGTATGCACGTGGTAAACCAAATTGGGGAGATTGTGTCCCCCTGCCTTACACCCTTCTTGATTGGTATTCTGTTGCTTTCTTTATGAAGCACTATGGTAGCAGTTGATCCCCGGTAGATTTCTTCCAGGATGCTTATATATACTTCATCGACGCTATGATTCTGCAGTGTCTGCATGACGGCTGATATTTCTACTGAATCAAACGCCTTCTCGTAATCTATGAAGGCGATGTATAGTGGTTGGTTATATTCTGAGCATTTCTCTTTTACCCGATTGAAAGTATGAATGCGGTCGATTGTTGTGTAGCCTGTTCGAAATTCTGCTTGTTCCTTTGGTTGATTGAATTCTAATGTTTTCTTTACTCTGTTAGCAATTACCTTTGTAAATAGCTTGTATACTAGAGAGAGCAAGCCGATCGGCCTGTAATTCTGCAAGTCTTTGTCGTCTCCTTTCTTATGTATTAGGATGATGTTAACGTTCTTCCAAAGCTCCGGTACTCTTCCCGTCAGGAGACACCTGATTCAATGTACCGCTTAGCATCCGAAATTTCACTGCATATGGCGGAATGCTGATCATAGTCATAGTTGATCGCGACCTCTCTTGGAGCCCTCACATCGTCCACATGAAGACTTAACTCACCATGATCACCCACGTGCTGAGGTTTCTTGCTGGAAAAACGTGGGGTGCATCGGTACGAGCAATGCTTCAACTCTACACTGTTCTGTTCCTCGGTTATATACGATACAGCTTACCCGTACTTTGCGGGATCCTAAGAACGAACTTGCGCGTCCTCCAGTCGATCCAAGCCCAAGCACTGGGAATATGCCTTGGTCTCCTAAGAGGCGCATCTACAGCAGCGACAATCATCGTAGCGCGTGATTATCCAGTCAACATATACATCCGCGTATACGCTTTGAGAATTGACATAAGACATTTCGCTCGGCTTCCATCTCATCACCTCGCCTCACTTCGAACTTCTAGGCCCCACTCAGCGTTCAGCACAACTGTAGCTCAGCATTGCGCAGTGCTTCCATTGCACTTCACGCATGCAGCACGGCCGCCGATACCATTATGGTGCCTACACTCACTGAAAGCCCTTCTTACAATTCCTGGCATCCAAAATAAGAAATAGTCGTCGCATCTAGCCCTGAAACAGGCCACATTACTCTTCCCGCAAGAGAAGCACAACGAACGCCTTAACATTTACACGGATGGATCGGTGTCTTCAGTAAGCTCTGCAGGGGCGGTGGTTATTCCCGCGAGGCACATCACAATTCAATTCATGACATCGCATTTGACGTCGTCGACAGCTGCAGAACTCGCCGCCATACGCGCAGCTCTGGAGTTCGTAGTTGAAGAACCTTCGGGAACTTGGTCTATCTTCTCGGACTCGAAGGCAGCTCTTCAATGTCTTATGTCATCCTTTCGCCATGGACCTAATGAACAGTTAGTAGCTCAAATAAGGATTCTTCATCACCAAGCAATCGAGAAACAGCACAGCATAGTGTATCAGTGGATACCAAGTCATTGCGGTGTATATGGCAATGACCACGCAGATGAGGCTGTAGATCTGCACATGACGGTACCCAATACAAAGCCATCCCGTTCTCAAGAACCGATGCAGCTACAAGACTTCGTTCGCCTGCACGTGACCTCACACTGGTACAGTGGAACTCAACAGACTTCACAAACGCGCGCCTGCATAACTTGGATCCCGATCTGCAGCTTCGTCTTCCCCCAAGGATATCTCGAGCTGAGGAGACTCTTCTATGCCGCTTGTGGCTTGGAGTGGCCTTCACGAACGCATACTCTTTTTTCATTGGAATGTCCAGCTCTTCTACATGCACTTACTGCAGCTGCGAAGAAACCATCGCGCACCTTCTGTGTGAGTGCACCCATTTCAATGTGCAAAGACAAGAACTCACTGCAGCTCTGGATAGACTAGACGATCGGCCTTTGTCGGAACAATGGATTCTGGGTCATTGGCCGAGCCCATCCTCAGCCCAGAAGGCTTTGAAAGCTTTGCTGCGCTTTTTGCGGACAACTGGCCTCAGAGACAGACTTTAGTGTCTTATACTTTTTGATGTTGCCTTTGCTCTGTCGCATTTTTTTTAATTTCTCTCTCTCTTCGCAACATTTCTTTTTACCATCTTTTATTCCCCTTAACCCTTTTCCGAGCACAGGGTAGCCAGCCGGTCTAAGAACAGGCTAACCTCCCTGTCTTTCCGCTTAAACTTTCCTCCTCTATAGTGTGAATATTTGCTCCGGTATTCTTTTGCCTCAAGCTGTCAGCTCGAACAGGGCAATTCATATTAACTTACGGATTTCGGATACAGTGTTAAGAGAGTCACTCAAGTTAAGTCAGAAAGCAGTTATTCCCTGAAAATTTCTTAAGGTTATTTTAACAACCATGTGTTCACTATTGCAAAAGATAATTTGGGTCCAACTTCTATTGTTATTTTTTTGAGCCCCTAAATGTTGGTCTGGCACTACAGAACACGAGTTTTATTTGTTGATTTGTCGCTGTGTATTCACCACATTTGCTACATCGAAAATTGTGAAACTTGCCGTCCTAAGTAGCTGGCTTTGTGGCGACCCCATGCATTCACTTTTGCTGGCAAAGGCTTTAATCTGCGAAGGTATGCAACATCAAGTAAGACACTAATGATGGCGTTATCGTCTATTTTCCTTTTTACGTATTTTTGCCGCATGCCAAGCATTTTCACATGCCAAGAGTGATGCTGTTGTTATGGTGAACGGGTACTTTACCAATGCGAGAAAGATCGTTTGATGTTTACTTCACATTCAATGCCGTCACAAAGTATTGCTTTTCCACTAAAATTTACTTAATCACCAATAGCACGAAAAGCATATGTTATGGAGGCTAATATTATTGTCTCCATTCAATGCAATATTTCGTGCTAATATTGTCATTTCATAATATTTACGTATAATATATGTCTATCTTATTATTTGTTTGTTTGCTTCCTTGCTTGTTCGTTTGTTCCCTTATTCATTCTTGCGCTTTAGCCCGCCTGTCAGCGTAGTTGCAATTTCCACAGTACCGCCGTATATGTAGTTGTGCCATTGTACAAAGTGCGATCTTTTGTTCGCTCAATATGACGAACGGAAACGAAAAAGCTTCGCCGTGCATCGCAAATGAGGGTCCTTCCTTGCTCCTGTGACAATGTACCATTGAGGACCATTCAATCAAACGTTTCACATTATGTATTGTCATGAAAAAAACGCTTCGTTTTTCTTTTTTTTTTTATGCTCACGTCATAACTGCTGCACCAACCAATCATCGCGATTTGAACTCTACCAGTAAAGCTGTTTTCTTCGTCCAAGCGAGGCCACCGGGTCGCCGAATTCGAACAGCGCGCTTCATTCAGACTGTTGCGTGTAGTCTCCGAGGGCGCGTGAAGATGGCTCCACATGCGTCTCATTAACTGTGGCGAAATATGGCGCTAGGCGTTGCACGTGGCACTTGCCGTGGTTGCAGGGGCCTGTCCCCTTACGTAATCCTCTCCTCGTTGTCGCACGGAAATAGCGTCCGCTATCTCTATGGTGCCTTATGGCTCACGGAAAAGCTCGTGATCGCTGTCGTATCTACGTTTGTGTGTCGGTGACCGCTGCAGCCGTTTGCTGATGCGATGATTTGTTGTAGTGTTTTTCCCTTTTTTCATTTTTCGTCCCACTTCGATCGTTGGGCCTAAGTGGGAGGCTGTAATTGCGTTCGCTTATGCAACGAACTATTGCAAGCGATTCGCTCTTATTTCCAAACTGATACTAAAGTGGACATTTGTTGGCTCAATCGCATTAGAGACAGTGCAGACATGCCCTCCAATACATAGTTAGCATTCATATTCACTTCAAATATGGGACCCTTTCTGCGTATTTGATGGGATACTATTTATGAGAGGGTGATTTGGGGGCGCTTTTATAAGGACTGAGCGTGCATGGCACTCGAAGACCTTCAGAGTGTTTAGGTACCTATTTTTTTTTTATTTTTTCAAGCGTGATACTACCATGGCATTAGATATGCAGTAAATTGCGCATAAGTTGTAAACATACAGTTAAAAAGGTTATTTGGCAATGAGTGCTCTCACATTACAATTAACTAAAAAATTCGAGGTTCGTGCTTTTGCAAAGGTGCCATCCGTTTGTTAATCTGTTCATCATTGCCTCAGTAAAGTCAGCTTCGCGGCGTCATTGCTAGTGGAACGCCGCGTCCCTCCTCTTTAGTCCTTGAGTTTCTCAAGCGTTAAAAGTCCCTCGCACGTGTTTACATCCTAAGTACAAAGTCTAATTCTTACGCTTGCTGGCCTATTTTGTCACACAAGATGTCTAATCCTAGATGAGTCTGGTATTGGAACCTCGGCACATGGCTCGGAATATCGACAAACCCAAAGACAAGTACCGGAGAAATGTATTGACAACCACATACGCTGGAACCCAGCATGTGTGTACTTCTCTTCTTGTGTACGTGTCATTGAAGACAGGGTTCGTCGATTTTCCACAATCTAATCCCCAGTATTGTGTATTTACAAAGAGTGAAAGTTAACTACTGCCTGAGGCATGAGTTATAGGGAAGGGCATAGAAAACTGCGAACAAGTGCACACTGAATGGCTGAGATGATTAGCGAAAAATGTAACACTCACTGTAGCCAAAGGTAAGAACTAACAGCAATTAAAAAGCATGGAGTTAATTTGCACAGTATACCGTTCAACACAATGCATTGAAGATTGTCGTGTACAGCAGCGACGAAAGGATCGTGTGCCCGTTTTGGTAGATGGGTTCCGTTGACGTAGTAAGAGCACACCTTAATTCCTCGTAACATTTACAATGAACAACTAGCTTGAATATTCTTTCAGTATAAACCTCTATGAACTGTGCCTCAAGCTTGCGACGGGCAATCATAAATTTCCAATTGGAGTGCACAGTGGTGGTGTAACGGCTAGGGGGCTGCAATGCTGACCCTAAAGTCTCTGATTCTATACCGGCCAAGGCAGCCGCATTTCGGAGGAGCGAAGTGGTATAGGCCCGTGTACAGTGCGATTTAAGAGCACAGTAAAGAACGCCGGATAGCCGGAACTTTCAAAACCCTCCACTACGGCACCCTTCATATCACTGTTCTTCGACGTTAAACCTAAGGTATTATAATTCAAATGAAGGGCACGTTTGTTCGTGCATGTGACCAGAATGAAGTTGAATGTTTAACAAGGCAATTGCTTACAAGCGCTGGATACAAACGTTCTTTTTTGTTATCATTCTATTAAAAGGGCCTTCAGTAGCAACTTGCGAACACGAACCATTCGTAGTCTCATCCTTAGATGTGCTAATAATTCAAAGAATGACTAAAGGTTCTCTGCGGTTGGATGACTTCTCAAGACCACCTATGCATTTTTCAAGAAACGTCTCAGCAGCGTGCTACCACATGTGTGGCGAGATACGTCAGTGGGCATTAAGCCGCAAAATGACACCAAGGGGTATTATTCATCTCAAGAACTGCGGTGCAAGTTCTCGCTGGGAATGCGTGAACATTTCTGGAATTATAAATAACTGTGCTGTATATACGCCGAGATGCTTATTATCGTCTATTCTTTGGCGAATTCACTCTAAGAAGTGTGCCGGCAAAACCATTATTCTATTAAGTGAGGAAGGAAGCTACTAAATACTTAACACGTCGTCTCAATGAGCACGGAATATTCTTTCATTCATTCATTCGTTCGTTCGTTCGTTCGTTCAAGTTACGGAGGTTAGAGCTATAAAGCAGACGGGTGTTGTGAGCTCGTCTACTTTGTAAAAGTTGTTGACCTGCGCAGCTGTTAAGCACAAGTCCTCCGTGAGAGAAAAAAGAAATAGCAAGGGCATAAAAGCATGGACTTGATCAGAGGGTCATGATATTTTCGTCCTGGCCGTGGTGATGATAGCCTCATATTGACTTGGCCCCCAATGATCGGCTCTGCTGAAACCTCGGACACATTTTTAGCCAAAGTCAAGTCTGTGAACTAAGGTACTTAGCGGCATAGAGTTTCCCATAAATACACTATATAGGGAACCCCTGGTGCTAGTCTCCATAGACAAATTTTCGGAAATACGTCACGAAAATGCGGTGGTGCTGTCGTCGGGTATTTTATTTCGCGTGGTAGCCAAAAGCCTCTGAGACTACCGCAGTTTGTATTGTGTTTTCGCTGGTGCGTGCGCTGTTTGTGGTCGTGCAAAGAAGAAAAAACGGTGCACTGACGAGCTGTCATTGTATCATTTGCAAGAAAAGGCACAAGAGAGATGTGCTAAGATTTATTTTTTCAGTTTGATGTTTATGAAAACCGTCACAGTGGATAAGCTGCAGCTTCAAAACGCGAGAACTCGCCTTCGACGCCACTTCATCTCTTATGCTTTGCAGCGGCTTGCCCAGCAAAAACGACTAGCTCTGTCAAGCGTTTGTCATCCCTGTGTGCTGAGCTCCCTTTTTATAACAAGCCTTGTGTGGGTACTTAGCGAGCACATTTATCTCAAAGCAGGTGAAAGTTGTGGATAGCAATGTCACATGCAAAGAAATGAAAAGAATGTTTCGCAGTTGGAATCGGTGTTGTCTCGAGGTCTGAAGTGGGCCCAAAAAGTGGACTCGATGTTCAGATTGAAACTGTTTATTAGGCCGCGCCTAGGGTCCCGAATGGAAAGTCAGATTATAGCAACACATTGCCACTGATAGCGGCGAACAGAGTGTCGGCCATCGATCAACTCACAAGCAGTGAAGCTTGTCATTAGTATGACTGAAGCATAAATATTTTTGGTGCGACTGAAGCGCAATTTAGCAGCTAAGAAGTGAGGACAACACACTGTGCATATGACCTGCGTGTTCATTATATCTGTAAGCATAGCTTCGTTATGAGGAAAATCTTGACAAATTTTTATTTGCCAGGTTTGTTTTGTGCACAATTGTGCGTAATAATGAAATATAACGCTGGTTTTCAGTACTTCTGCTGCACAGTTGCACATAAAGAGAAGTAGCGCAAAAAAATGTATGTGAAAATATTGGGTGTAAATACTTGAACCGACAGTTTATGTAAAAATGAAACATTTAACATACCTCCAAAGTTTTTTCTTCATTTGAACACACTGCAGGCTCAATTAGTCCTCGCAAGAGCGCTTTCATAATATTTAACAAATGGCTATCAAGAAAGATGTGACTAACTGGCACTCAAGATATAAAGCGTTCTACGGTGTTACAATTTGTACCACTATCAGATAATTTCTTCAGCTGAGAGATCGCTGAAAGAAAGAATGAATATTTGTACGTATTAACGAGGCTCGAAAGTTGCCTGATAATTTTGCTGTGGTTAGCTCTTTATGAGTGTCGGAAAGGATGACCTCAGTTGTGGAAATTAGGAATTTTGAAATGGTCATAGTTCAGAACATAAATGAATTTAAACTTTTACACATAGGTTTACTTTTGCTAACAGCTCAGAGACGCTAGGTTATTTAGAATAAAATGAGTCCGAGAATGCAGCGGCTAGTTTCTGTAGATGTATAATTTTATGAGTTAGGCGTTTTTTGTCAGGGCTCCAGAATAAATCAACTTACTCTAATGATGATATAGGAAGCAGTTTGGTGGCATTTAATTTCACACATGGTTGGTGTTACGCAACTTCCTTCGTAAGAAAAATAGTTTGCGTTAGGTGGTCTGACAGATGAAGGAGGCGTGAGGTTCCCAGTTAAGATCACATGTGAGGATAATGTCCTAGTGCTTTACCCGATGGCATTTTTCGAGTGTGCTGCAACCAAGATTATAACACAAATTGAGGAGAGTTTTTGTCTTTGTGAATGCAGTGCGTTTGGTTTACGACATGTTAAGTGTCCCACCCCATGTATAGCACTAGGAACAGTATAATTGCAGTAAATTATTCAGTTAAATTCATTAGGCTGACAACCTGAGGCCTTGTTTGAAGCAGACAAATGTACTTTAGAGTAAGCAAAAGCACGTATTTTTTTTCCAGTTCATTTTGCATCTCCGGCTTACTGCTATTCTTGTGCTGCACAGCGGGTCCGCGCTTTGTATACTGAATCTCTAACTTGATCTGACGCTTCGTTTTTGTCCTACACTCTGGCATAATTTTCGAATTACTATTCACTTTTTTAAAAACCAGGTATTAATATAACAGATCAAAATAATAAACTCAAGGACGCAGACAGTCGAGCAAAAATGCGTGCAGCATTCACAAGGTTTTAAAATGAATTCAACCCAATATGTCCCACAAGCTTCACGACCACCTTAGACACCTTAGATTTACGTAATATGCAGAAAATAGACATTTATGGCGAGATGGCAGGTCTCGTGTAGTATGAAACCTCCGGTTTCGGTTTCAGATGCAATCATGAGGAGTTGAAGAAGCAGTCATAACAATCAAATAAGTCAAGATAACTCGATCGTTTCATTTGCTAAATATTATTCAATTGTCAGACAACTTGAGAGTAGTAAAAGACCCCTCAAATGTTTTTTTTTCTCTAATAATGCAGTTTTCGAGGTGGTGGCCTGCCTTGAAACGAATAAGAACATAGTTCTTGCAGGAATAATTTAGCACTCTATCTGAAAAAATTTTTTCACGTATAAGATAAATCCTGAAAGCTAAAAAAGGCCTTCTGAGTGAAATAATCAAACAGCAGTTAGTGAAGCACTGTGTTCGTTCATCTCCCTTTGTTTTCTGTCTATTCGCGGTGCTAAAGTGGTTCGTAGCCTTCGTGTCTATCGTGAAGCGTGGATGATGGGTTTGCGTGCTCACAAAAGAAGGCATCAACAGTGTGACGTCAGTTCACAGTGTGCACGCATGTGCTCGGTCACATCAAGGAGTTCGCTGTTGAAAATCTTGGTCGTAGTACATATATCTGTCGAAGTATATGCGCTCATTACTGGAATGTATTAAAACCTTTGGTTTTTTGTACATAGTGTAAATAAGCTTTTTCTAAACGTGAAAATGACCCCTCTTTGAGAAACGGAAAGAAGAATACAAATACACTTCGCTACTTCATTTAAACCTGCCGCTACCACAATCACTGAAATAGCCATCAGAGACGTAAAGCAATACATCACCCCTTATCCATATTTCCTAAGGGAATCTAAATGGCCTCTCCAAGCTCCTTATCTTCGCCATAGTCATTCTCAGAGACCTGCTCTGGGATGTAGACCATGCTGAACCGCTTTCCTTTGATTACCTTCTTGGCCTCATTGACTATTTTGCTGTTGCCCGAACGAAAAAAAAACACTACCAATAAAACAAAATGAGCACTTCAGGACTACCGTAAATTGTTCTACGTAGAAAATTTCAAACCACTTTTCTATATGTGAACCGGAATTTAATAACAATGCGCCTGAAAACACATCGCACGACGTCTATAAACGCTGTTGCTATTCCAGCTAAAAAAAAAAAAACATGATCTCCGGGCTGTGACCCGTCGCTCGTTTTTCTCTTCTTCTAGCACGTGCTATGATTACTGTTTTCAAGAATACCGGCCGACGAATTGCTACGGGCACATTTCAAGGAAAGATAAGAGTTGTATATGCCGCGTTGCTACATTCCCGTCTGCTAGCTTTAAAAGCTATTCGGCATGTGTTCACAATGCCGTCGTTTTTCGTAATGTTCTTCAGAAGTCGTGCGAGTTTCCAACAGAACTTGGGCACGAAATCATCTCACACTATGACTATATTGCATTCAGCATATTGTATAATGTTCACTACTGGCGTATTAGATGCGCCTCTGAGGAGTAATAAATAGTCCTTGTACCAGCGATTCATGGAACCATTTTGATGCTCTTCTCGCCGTATCCATGTATAAACAGCTCAGTACGACAGTTGGGCCATGGCGGCAGTTTGTGATTTCGTTAAGTGCCATGATTCACTTGTCATGCAAAAAATAGACAGGGTTGAGTTTTGGTTCATCTGCTGTATGATATTAATTCGTCAAAGGTCTGCTACTGTTTGAGGGATCACTTCAATTTTATTAGGACCATGCTAATTTGAATACAACGTAAAAGTGGCATGCCCAGAGGTTTTATGAAGTTGTATTTTACTCACCTCACAATATGCTCCGAAAATCCGTTCCACCAAGGAGTATGGCAGGCAGAAGATTTCCACGTAATGTCGCGAGCAGCCAAAAAATGTCGAACTTTACTTTCCGACATACTGTCATACACCGCATGAGGTTTAGTCTTTGAAGATGCTTAAAGCATCACATGAAGCATCGCATTCTATCACTTTTGGCTGCTATCCGGTGTAGACACTGAAGAATTTTCAAGGCACAGTAAAAAATTGAATCGTGAATTTATCGAAGCTTCTCACATATAAAAAAGGCGAGACGCATGCGTGAGTCATGCGCCAATTTTCTTGACAGACAAGGAATTTATTTATCTGGTGACATGTGGCAATGTTTTTCTTATGGATGCGCACGTGTTTTGGATAGATCAGTGGCCCTTCTGTCTCACCTATGCACAAGTCTGGTATGCCGAGCGCTGTATTTCTCATTAGGTTTTTTTATGGCGATTGTAATTGTATGGACACTCTCAGCTGAACTTCCCCCCGGCTCGGCATCGGCGTGATTCACAGCGTATGCATAGTATATCTATAGATATGAAAACGCAAGAAAAAAATCTGTCCAGAAAAAGACTCCGGCGCGCGTAATGCAACGTCCCACATCTTGCGTGTGAGTGCGTGGTGTTAGCCACTGAGCCACGAAGGAGCACCTCCTTCAACGTTGAAACGGCAAGCTATTTATATCTACCACTTACCACTGACGGTTCCCATCTTGGAAAAACTATCGCACTTTCAGCATTACCAGCAATATGGTGCAATGAGCACGCGTCGCCAGATCGTTACGACGTGGTGGCGCGTGCTCTCAATCCTCACGCGTACTCTACAATGCGTAGAGGGGGAGGGGGTGTGCACTCACGCGCACGCGCGCTTATCTCGCGACGGAAAGAATCGGCTGCCTTGGGCTTTCACCGGAGCGATTCTGCTGTAGTTACCGGGTGCACAAAGGTCACTCCACTCGTTTCACATTCTCTGTTTGCGAAAAGAGCGTGATTTTCGAGCACAGCGAACAACTGAGATGCTTATTCGCGTTCATCTGCACCTGTGAGCACGTTTCGTGCGTCATTGGTGCGTGAGAAACGGGGGACATTTTTTGATCTGCTTCTCATTCTTCGCGTGACCTCCTAACTTGTTGATATCGTGTTCATTGCTTCGCCTTTGCGGGAAAGTTGTGACTTTTTAAAAATAAATCTCAGTTGCGAGACAGTGCTCGATTTGTGCACTCTGTGTTCTTTCGTGTGCGCTGCATCAATCATGCGAACATTCTAACTCACCGAACTTTCCATTCTGCTGAAGGTATTAAAAACAAGTGACCACATCCCCAGCCTGTTCCTTCCGTTCGTATTTCGGCAATCTTTCGCTACCGGATCAATTCCCTCTGTCTGTAAAGTTAGCAAGGGAATTCCCACACTGTAAACAGAAATAAGCCGAGATGGGAGTAAATTACCTTGTCCTCTAGCGCACGCCCCGATGGAAGTTTTATAAACACCTCCGTTGGGAGTAAAAAATTTACTCCCCATCAGTAGGGGGTTTTCGCATGGTGCCAGGGGGGTTTTTATTTACATCTATTGGGGAGCTTTTTCAGGTCAGAATGGGAGTAAATTTTTTGCATCGACAAAGAAAAAAATTACGTCAGCAGCCGTACCATGCGCAAGCGTAACTTTAATTACATAACATTTAATGCGCACAACAATGATTACAGTACACAAACATTATCACAATGTTCACGTTATATCACAACACCCGCACTCACCACAGCTTGCCACACGCAGTACACACCTACCATATAGTCACCGGGTACATATATGCACCACATTTTTACCTCCCATGTAGCCCTGGTGAAAGCCTTTTTTTGCTATTAATTTGGCAATAAATACGCACGGCGTATTTATGAACTTGCGCTGGTCTAATGTAAGCACTTCAACACACATGCCTTATATCCTAAGCCTGCCTAATATTTATTATTTTTTTACTATAGCGAAAAGTTTCATCAGATGACGCTCTGTCGTACGGTCTGAATTTGCATTAGCAGTACTGTTTGTGGACCCGTAAAATGCACGGAATCATACACAAAGTGCACGCGGCCTTGAATGAACACATTAACGAGGCACATTTAGCAGCTCCAGCGATGAACCGAGGTAGACCACCGCTACCGCGTTCGACGACTAGGCCTCACTCACGAGTACGGCACGGTGATTCGATGAGTGACAGCTGGCGATCACAAAATGCTTGCTGATGTGCAGTTTACGTCTCGTTTTTCCCATGCACAGAAATAGGTGTCCGCTATCCACGCAGTTTAAGCTACGGAGCGATAGGCTTAAACGAATGAGACGGTTCGCAGTCACTGTTCCCGTTGCTCGCATGCATTGCATGTATAGCTCGCAGAGCTCGCCACGGTGGCCGGTGCGCAGTGCGAGCTCGATACGATGCCGGCTTGATACCGACGCCATAGCGAGGCCTTCTTACCGCTTAGATGTTGCAGCCGGGGAAATACCGGTGACACTCCAAGAAGCCACTATCAGCGGAGACGGGGCGAGTGCGTCGCCGGCGCAACTCTCAGACCGGTTGCCGGCCAGCCTGCCGTAGTCGAGCGAAGCCTACTTCGAAACGCTTCGAAGTTTCTTTTTGTCAACGTCATTTGGACCCCACCCCCTGTTCTTTCTGCTGTGCACAAAAAGACGTTTCGACGCAGACGCGGTTTCGTTCACTCCGTTAGAAATTGCTCGACACCACCAAAAATCTCAACCGTATCCAGATAGGAAGCTTCTCGGAGGCGTATGGGGACCTGAGGACTTTGGTTAGGACATTCCTTTGCCCTGTCCTGCTGATCCTGCGCGACTAGTCGACTTTTAACCTGCAAGGCTGTCGGTTAGGCCTAGTGCGGCAGGGCGGCCATACTCGCCTGAAGAAGAAGACGTGCTGGTGGCAGATGTGAGCGTTTCATCTAAGCCACCTACTGGACTATCGTGCTTGACCTAATCTTTACCAACTATGCAGCAGCAACGTGCAGCTGATGGTTCGGCGATTCAAGGTGCAACGACCAAGGGCTGTGCACTTTGTGATGATAGTGCGAACCAACGAGAGGTCGTGCCGATAGACAGTGGTGACCCCATGAGCGTGCATTCTTCTGGTGGTCCCGTGATTCCAGCAAAGCGAGGTCCTGCTGTCATTGTGCATCAACAAGATGCTATCGCATCGGAGTAACCACCGAAAAAGGTAAGGGCCACCTTTATAATGCCTCCACGCTCTCCGCTTCTCAGTCTTACCCAATGCCCAACCCTTCGCAATCTTATTGAGTTCACATACGCCCCCTCTCATGCTACGACATAACTTCAGGGCCGAAGAAACATGCTCAAAGGGTCATTGACAATGCCCTTGAAACAAAGAGATACAAAAAGTTCGCAGCATACAGATAGACCAACAAAATTACTGTGCTCTTGGTATCTCTCAGCGATGTGCAGAAACTATGCTCTTTAACGTCTGTACCACTGTCAGTAGAACGAGAGCTGCCTGTGCAGTGCTATTTTGCATTGGGCCCTAATATACCAAAGTGTGTTGTCTATGGCATTGACCCTGAAGACTATCCTGAGATAGTATGTCACGAATGGTACTCCCCGACGCACAGGGTACTTGCGGCCCGATTCATGGGCAAAAGTCGTACTTGCTTAGTAACAGTGCAGGGCCCCCAATGTATTGCAGACAAATTTTACTACTGTGCGTATTTGTTGCGCCCTAAAGCCTACCTTCCTCAGCCAATTTTCTATTACCGTTGCTTTCAACGGGGACACATGCAGGCATTTTGCTCACAGCGTAGTAGTGACCCAGAAAGGCTCACACCTGAGGGCCAACCACGAAATCGATGTGGCTTTTGTAAATCCGATGAGCACGACATAACAAGCATAAACTGTCCGAGTAAACAAAAGACCATGGCGAGGCTACGAAAGGCTATACAAAGAAACAGTATAATAAGAACTAACCATCGCTTTGAAGTTTTTATTGAAGAGCCGGAAGTACTCACGGCAGAAGACACACAAGGCTCCGAGACACAACTGTACTCTTCTGTGGTTAAACAAGGCAGACGGACTCGGACAATGAAACCAAGGTTAGCTGAGCCACTGCTTCAACAGGATGATGGCCATGATGATATTGACGCTCGGAAAGAAGAAGTGGCCAAATAAATTGAGAGACTACGCAAACGTGAAGAATCGGTCATTATGAGGCGCCAGAATACAGGACCTACACGCAACAAATCACTGAGTGCGCATTGCTCAGTTACTCCTGCCGCCTACACACCACAACGGGCCAACCAAGCTGTTTGGACAACAGTTTTAGATCAGTTTGCTCAACAGACATCACTGATAGAGAATTGCTTGCATGATGGCTAACTGTATGCAGCATCCAACACGTTACGGAATTCTTCAATGGGATTGTCGAGGCTTAAGCTCCAAGTTGGGAGAAATTAAAACCAAGCTTTAATACAACAAGCTACATGTATGGACACTACTTATTCAAGAGCATAATAAGCTGTGCTCTCTGTACAATTTTAATGGATATTATAACTCGTTCATTTAAGATACGCGTGCTATGACTTTGAGTTCAACTCTGGGAAAAGCCGCCGTGTATGTGTCATCGCGTATTCCTCATACAATGATTACTATGGCACCATGGTGCAGTGGCACACAAGAAGTAATTGTCGCTGTCCTGACGCGCCATTGAAGACTCCTGTCATACTAGTGTCTTTTTATGCCAGACCTCAGCGCACACATCTTAATTCGGGATGAATAGCACATATGTATTCTACGCAATCGGGGATTCCTATCCTCGTAAGTGGCGATTTCAATGCCCCACATACAAATTGGGGATACAAGCACAACTTCCAACTAGGATGCCAGGCTATAAACATCATGACTGATGCAACGTTTACTCTGTTGAACCATCACGCAAGGTCTACCTGCTCTACGAACAACATCTGAAGCGCGCGCTCCAGATCTCACATGGTGGTTGGGTCCCAAGACGCCGCAATAGCGAGTGGAGCCGGATACCTGGTGTAGTGACCATATGCCAATTATTATCTGTTTACAAAGAAGATGCATAAGGAAAATTCAACAACGCGTAGCGATCACGCATTGGGATAAATTTCGGGAATCATCAATTCATAAAATTCCCACAGAGTCCACAGAAATTTTTCCCGCTTTGCAAGAACTGCTCCGCAGTAACACAGCCGTGACCATCGTTAACGAAGAACAACCTCAACCGGACCTCGCTCTTTTGAGACTCTGGGTGAAGCGACGTCAGGCTGATCTCTATGCGTCGAGGAATCCAGATGTACGAGGTAGCCATGCACATGCCAACCATATAGCAGCAAAGATGCGTCGGCACGGAAAGCAGCTTTCTCGACAGAGGTGGGATAAGTGGGGTGAGAAACTTGGATTTGGCATGAGAAACAGGGCTCTTTGGCGTACGTTCCGGTCAATGGAGCGCGGTCACAAGTAACCTGACCCTGCGGCGAGCGTTAAGTTATTGATGCAAAGTACGCCGCGAGAATTTGCAGAGCAGACTGCAAGAGCATTTTTCCCGAAGTATGATAGCGTATATTCTATGACCTGCCCCGAAATCAACGAGTTTGATCTAAGTACTGAATCAGATATATCCAGTCCTTTCGACAAGACCGAACTAATAGCGGCAATTGAAAGTTCTCACCAAGGGACAACGCCTAGTCCCGACGGTATTCCTTACGAAGTTTTCAAGAACATGAAAGGTGAAGCGCTCGATGCACTTCTGCAGGCTATTATTAAAGTACGGGAGACTGGGGACGTCCCATCTGATTGGAAACACTCAGTTGTCGTCCCAATTTCAAAAACCGGGAAAGTTTCCAAATAAACTGCAATCCTTACCCCCAATTTCATTGACTGCTACTGTCTGCAAGATTGCTGAAAAGATGCTGGCTACACGTGTTTCCTGGTGGCTTCAATGACACAATAAGTACCATCCGGCTCAAATCAGGTTCCGTTCTCATTCGAGGAGTAAAGACGGTCTTTCTATCTTGTCGGATGACATCTTACAAGTTTCCCCACACAGCCACGCAGTACGCACTGTAGTAGCAACAGGCGTAATGAAAGCTTACGGCAACATAAACCTTGACGTCATTTTATCCAACCTCATAGAGCTCGGATTTCCACTGTGGATAGTAAGACTTGTTTACTATTTTATTCACAACCACAAATTTGCTATAAGAGTAGATGGAAAGCCTGAATTCATGTCTAACAGAGGTGTCCCACAAGGATCTGTTTTGGTTCCTCTCCTGTTCAGCATTGCTCTAATGCCTCTAGCATGGCAACTACACCAAATTCGAGACGTGACATTTTCGATATACGCTGATAATGTGACTTTATGGTCTGTGCATAAAGACGTCTCAAGACAAGCACAACAGCTTCAGAAAGCCCTTGATCTTCTTCAGAACTACACTCGAAACACAGGGTTAGACATGTCCGCCCAAAAATCCAGCTATGTTCAGGTGGCTAACAAGACAGAACGCCGAAAAAATCAAGCAGTGCCCCTTTAGATATACACCACGTGCAGTGACCATTCCTGAGGTTTCGGAGGTCCGCATACTAGGTCTTGATATTTACCTGTCCGGCTGGAGCGCACTGGCTTCGCCATGTGCGACAGAGTTCCACGAAAACACTTCATCTGATTCGCCTCATTGCATCGAAAGCAGCTGGAGCTCGTACACATGTAGCTCAACCGCTCGTCCGCACAGTTATGCAGCCAAGAACTCTATACCAGGCGCAATTTCAACGGTTAACTTTGGCACAGTTGGCACAATTGGAGACTATTAACCGTGATGCTATGCGCACAATAATAGCGTTACCTCGCATCACTCCCATACCACCTTTTCGGAAGCACGCCCAGCTTAACACAATTGCAGAGCTGATTTCGCAAAGAGAAAAATCTCGTGAAATAAAAAGGCAACTTGTGCCAGTTGTTGCTGTGTTGCATGCTCACTTTCAACTCGACTCTCGCATCGACAACCAGCCCGAGGCTATGCCTCCCTGGGAATTCACCACCATCAGATCTGAGAGGACAACAAAGTTACGGCGCTCCGATACATCATCAACAATTTACGAACGCTCCATAATAAAGGCCCCATGCGCTAATACCTGCAAACCATATTCAGATGCTGCTATCCTTGAAGACGGCGGAAGGGTATCATTCCTGAGTACTACGCATAATTTTGTTAGTGGCCACCAGCGTTATCTATATAGGAAGTCACTCCTCTTGAGATGGAACTTCAAGCCATACATGACGCAATCTAGGATACCACCTCTAAGCTGCCTACAATTAAGCAAATTGACATATACACTTATTCCTTAGGAGCTGTTAAGGAGTTCAAGAAAATACACAAGGTGGTGGAGATCTGCGAGACGATTCCCAAGCTCAATCATGATACAGCAACTTGCGTAAAAGTACATTGAATTCAAGGCCAATACTGCGAACCCACACAACATTGCTGCTGACCAGCAGGCGCACTGCCCTCTAGACATATACCTTCCAGCCATTCCCCTTCCACCTCAGTCCCTTAACTTACTCAATACCCGTGAAAATGTTCTCCGACAGGATACACGAGCTCTCATTCGACCGTGTGTCTGCTCTCTTCCCCCGGGGACTCGCTCGCTGGATTCCGTGCCGACCGGTTGTGCCCTCGTGATCTCCGACGTCGGCATAGCTCTGGCCGACTGGGCTCGCCCTACGTCATCTCCTCACTCCGATCTCCAACGACAGCGTAGCTTTGACTTACTGGAATTGCTCTACGCCATCTCCTGACGCCGTCAAGAGCTCTCGCAAGTGGTGCCCCATCCTCGGACTCCAGTGACCATGTTTCCATCTTTCCTATCTCTCCTATCCCCTCGATATGTCGTAGCTTGCTCGCTTAGCTCATCTCTCTTTCTCTCTCACTACAGCTTTATTACTATCCGTTTAATCCCTCCTCACCCCCATCCCTTGTGAGCTACTGCTGAGGTGTCGCACCCTGATGCAGACAGTTGCGGGGCTCACATTTCTCTTCTTGTCCTTCTTATACATACACACTCCCCCCCTCCTCTTCCCCCCTCAGCTTACTAGGGCCGAGGAAGTTGTGCTTAGGAGGCTTTGGGCAGGGGTGGCCCTTACACTGGCTGTTATATTATCATAGAACTGGTCACATTTACGCTTTGGTGAAAAGGGCCCGCATTATCCCACTCCAGCGACACAAGCAGATGCATACCACCTTATATGTAACTAATGGACTGTACTTATTTCCATTACCAACAAGGTGTCTAAGTTTGATTTTCAATACCATTTTATTTATGTGCCACTACGAAGAGTTAACCAGTACAAACACCTTGGTATCACAATTGCGTCTGATCTTAGTTGGACAGAGCACGTGCGTCAAGTGTCCAAAAAAGCGATGAGCAAATTATTTTTTATTAAACGGGCCCTGTCATTCGCCACACCTGAAACGAACCTTCTTTCTCACGTCCAATTTGTCCACCCGGTCTTAGAATATGCTAGTACTGTGTGGTTTTCTCACACTGTGAATAATATCGCTATACTGGAAAGGGTTAAGTGGAAAGCAGTGCGCTTTATCTTCAACAGATACGGGCGGAATGACTCACCTACTGCTCTAATACACCGCGCTGGTCTAGCCACCCTTTATAGTCGTGCAAAGGTTTTCCGGCTTAAATTTATTTATCTGCTTTTACACAGATCATTCCGTATAAACCAAGATCTCTACTTGAACTTTCAAGACACCAGACCGACGGGGCAAAGACATGAATGAGAACTCGAAGAATACTCATTTAGTAATATTACTTTTTCTTATTCGTTCTTCCCGTGCGTATTTCGAGAATGAAACACACTGACTCCAGTCATTACACAGCAGCCAAAATTTGAGAAATTTATGAAACTAATTGAAGGTACTGATCTATTGTAACCTAGTTTTCATGTACAGTGATCCCGTGTTTTTTTCTTCACGCAGCCCTTCCTGCTTCGAATTGTGATACCAAAGCACTTGTCTGCTTATATTTATTGTTTATACGTTTTCTTGATAATAATACCCGATCTGTGTTTTTTTTATTTTATGCTTCGTTTCTTCTCGACCCCTGTTTCTTTGTCGGTGTACCATTGGAGTACTTTGTACTTCGTTATGGTACAAATAACTCTGTATGATTGTTCTATGCCGTACAGCTGTGTTCAGTGATTACATGTTCTTTATGATTCAGAATTTTTTGTTTCAAACGTCAAAAGTTGGGACAGTGATGCTCACACTTGTAATAATCTCCATGAGGGATTGACAGTATTCTATAAATAAAATAACAAATAAACATGGACATATAAAGGGTTGCAGCAGAACGCTCGCGTCACCTTCTTCAAGCCGCCCTTTGCTACAGCGACTCAACCAGCTATAACCGCTGGATACTAGACAACACATTCCACAAGACACTACTTCACTTCATACACAACACCGGCCTAACGGCGCACATTTAACAAACATACTCGCACAAATATTATGCCTTAAAGACAAGTCCTTGTCGTAATTTTAAAAAAAGTATGCAAAGGTGCTAATTACAGCTAACAGCCAATAATGCCAAGTAAAGCATATAAGGAATGTTATAAGCAATAGTTTTATTGTAAATGCGAGGAAAGACAAGTGAACGAAAAGATCACTTTCTGCCAGGAGAGACGGAACCTTGCGTGTGGCAAATGATCTTTTCGTTCACACTTTTTTTCCACACTTACATCACAACAACTTCCCATAGGGTTCCTTATACTTTCTTTGGGGTATTGTCTATTAGTTCCTATTATTATCGAACCTAACAACGAAAATGAGTCCTTAAATGTACGCAGAAATAGTGGTCCTTACGGTCACGAGCGATTTCCGTCACTCAACGGGGGCCTGCAATAGGTTAGCGTATACGACGCATGCGCAGTGGTGGTGAACGTAACGCAAAGCTTTGTGAACGCTATTCTAGAATTTCGTATGACATTCCGCTTACCGTGTAACATATAACAGAAGGCTTTTTGTTGATGATTGTGTTGTGTGCAAACTAGCAATAAAAATATTTATACAGATTCACTCTCCAGGAAGTTGACGCGAGAGGTCTTTGCCCTGCAGTGTACGTAGTCAGGCTGCTGATGATGATGATGACTCTCCAGAAACGCCTACAAGCGATCAAGTCCTAGTGCAGCAAAACGGTAGATGTCCCTTAAAGTCTGCAAGTGCTCTCATGTGACTTGTCATCACCGTCTTGACAAATATGCAGGGCTTTTCTGCTCCCTCAACAACTTCATTATATATCAGTGCAAGTGAGTTAAATATCTAGGATAATAACAGTAGTACATATACCTATGTCTTTCCATGGATCAGGGTGGTCGTTGGTGGCTATTTTGCCACAAGTTGGTTGCCTTCTGACCTTGTTTCACAGCAAATATTTCACTTTGGGGCCATGGCCACATAATTGGTACATTGGTCTATTTTGGCGCATTTACTGACAAATTCTACATACACTCTTTAAAAAGTTAGTAAAGAAGTAGCAACTGCAAACCAATAGGTAGTAACTGCAGTGTCTACTACCTTTATTCGACCATTACTACGCTTTTGGTACCTGTTTACTACCTATATTAGTAAACAGTTACTAGCGGCAGCCGTTACTAGCTTTTTGCGACCTCTTTACTACCTGCGTTAGTAAACAGTTAGTAACTGGGAGGAATGAATGAGATAGTAACTGCTGCGGTTACTCCCTTTCTTGCCCCGTTACCACCTTTTTGCTACCCGGATGTTTACTACCTAATCCAAAATAGTGTGTCATTCCGATTCTGATAGTTTATGAGAGGAATCGTCTCGACGTACTATCATTAAACGGAAAAATGATGCAAGAAATGTTCATAGACCAAGATAATATATTTTGTTTTAAATTACGCAGCCAATATATGTAAACGTCATTCTGATATTGTCGAAACAGAGAGGTACAAGTTAGCGAACCATAAGCAAGTGCTACACGCGACCGGTCACAATTAATCCACTGCGGCATGTCTCCAAATATCATCATTATTTTGTCACGTCAAACCCAAAAAATAATTATTACCTTTTCAACACAAGTACTTCTAGTACCAGATATGCACCTGCAAAATGCTATATATACCCCACGCTTACTCAATACTACATGTGATGTATACGTAAAAGATAATGAACTTGTTCTTGTGTACGTGTATGCCAACATTGTCATGTTTATTAGAGCAAATGTCTTCGCTGCAACGTAGTGATGTTGGTCGTGATACACAGATGTGCTGAAGTGTATGCGCCCCGTTACAGGAATGTTATGAAGCCTTTGTGTTCTGCACATACTGTAAATATTTTTTTCTAAACAGGTATTCTTCACGTTCATAGCACATCACGCTTCATTACCCAAAGTTATCTAGTAATTAGACATTGAGTAACCAACATTAGCAGCAAAAAATAATATGCTAGACTGAATGGACAAGGTAGTATCGGTTACTACTTTTAAAGACGATAGTCTTTTTGGGGATCTTCGACGGAAAAATTTTGGTCTGTCTGTCTGTCTGTCTGTACATTTGTCTGTTTGTCCACCCTAACGATACCTGAACGGCATCAAACGGCCAACCCCATCCGCAGCGCCTACCAATATTGCTCAAGGTTCATTGTTCATAGTTGTGCGATTGTTAATTAAAAAGCAATTATAGCGCATATCTGAGGCGCCATAACAACGCTTCGATGTTTTGTATGTCTGCCTTTATACTAGAAGAGGCACACGTAAGTAACTTCAAGGAATGTAGCGTTTATCACGCTGCGCTGACAGTGCAACGCGACGCTCAAAAAGGTGTTTCCAACGCTTTTCTACGACGTCATGGTGGTGGCACCTGCCCGTCGCTTTCCGTTCTACACCTTATCACCTCCGAGACTGGCGCGCATCTTTCTCCGCGGGCTGCACGCCTTCGTTTTCGAATATAACTGCCAGATGGCGTTTGTGTCTAACGTGTATCGATGTGCTCGTTCGTCTCCGCTACACGCTCTATACGCTCTAACGCAGCGCCTCCAGAATAGCATTCAACGATTTTCTTGCGCAGAACATGAAATAAACGTTTTGTTCACTGTCGCCAGACGCGAGACTATCGTCTTTCGAGGAAATTTGCGGTGTGCCATGCACATTTAGAACCAATTTTTTTCTTGAAACCTTGAAAAGTCACTACTCATGGGTGGTAACAGCTAGGGTAGTAACAGTTACTACATTCTGGTAGTAACAGCAAAAATAGTAACTGTTACCACCCTCGTCGTTACTAAATGTGCTTACTACCAGGGTTGTAACATATATGACAAACCATTAATAGCCCACAGTTAGCAAGTACTTCCACCTTTTTTTCTATGAATTTACTTGAATATAAAACAGCAAGCAAGTGTATAGGATAACCATTATTTCCAAGCTTTTTCTGTCGAGTTGGCCTACACGTGCACATGTCCTCGCCCACCAGCGGCATCGAGGAACCTTAATGAGCACGCGCGCATCTGAAGAAACGCACGGCGACCTAGCACATGCAGGCTGATGCAAGATAATGATGATGAAATAGAGCGCGTCATAAAGATATCTGCAACAAAGTGAGGCTGCACTGCTTATCTTCGATCAGGTTTCGCTGCCTCAAGGCGGACTAGTATTACTGTATCAATAGCGATCTCGGTCTACGGCTTCAAGAAAAAAAAAGCCTACACGTATATTGTTCCTGCTGAGTTGTTGGCCCAAAATTACTTTTGCGAAAATTGCGTGCACAAGCCATGCGCATACCCACCATAAATACAATAATTTATCAATTTATTGGGGACTCACCTACGACTTCAAGCATAAGCAAGGGGGAAAAATAATCTCCTCATTGTACTGCGTTTTTTGCTCAGTGAAGGTCTTATTGAATACTAAGAGCTCCATGTACACTGTTTTTTTTTTCTATATTTGGCTATGCTTTTGGTGCCAAGACTAAATCGCATGACTACAATGGCTACTTTTTGCTTCCTTTCTGGCTCCTTTTCAGGTCTACCCAACGGCAATTCGGCCCTGGAGCCATCCTACTAGTCAGTTAACTATATGATTTCTACGTCACTTTCTAGAATATCTATGCCGCAATTTGTTTTGTTTTTTTTTGCGTCTCCCGCAGTCAAACTACTTTCATATAATACTTTATTTAGATCTAAATTAGAACGTGACTGTGCTATTTACGGCAACCATCAAGTTCATATGATTATTTGCCGGGAAGTGACCCAAAACTGAGCTGCCTGAATGATACTTTCCGTGTTTATAATGCATGTGTTCATGCTCGAAGAAGCTGGTTGTATATTCCTGCAGTCACCTCTGGTCGCAAAAGCCCTCAAATAATTTTACTGCTTGTTTTTTTTTTTTCATACACTGCCGTCACGAGCCAAAATCGTAATTCCAGTGCGTCGCTCCTATCACAACATGCACTTAAATGCTGTGGATCCTCGTTTAGGCTGTCTTGCTACCTTTCAAGGTACACTTTATCTGCATACTGCCCTAAGAAGTAAATGTCACTCAGTCTGAAATCACCGTCAGCACCGTTAATGATTGCTATAAAACGGCCGTTGAAGAGGCCTGTTCTAAATCACAAAATCTAACCTCGTCCAGCATTTTTCCCGCTTGCGCACTATACGCAAAATGCCAACTTTTGAAGTTCCCAGCAATACCCATCGTAAGACTTATCGTAAATATGCTCGAAATTCGGGTAGGTGTAATGGTAAATTAGGCTCACATCAGCCCATGGCAGGAAGCACACGAACCATTCTACAATTCTTGAGGGCACCATCACTGAGTGACCGCCTGTGAAACCCTGCCCTCTGTGTGCGGTGTGTGTGTGTGTGTGGGAAGGGGGGTGCGTGCGCGTGTGTGTGTGTGCGCGCGCATTTCGTTCTTTTACTCTTTTATTCCACTTTCCTCACGTGTAGGGTAGCAAACCGGGCATAGTATAATTGACCTCCTTACCTTTCCTATATGTTTTCTCTATCTCTCTTGTTTTACATGGTGAGAATAACTGTGGACTTCGTGGAACCTGTGAAGGGAATGTTGGGTGGAAGGCTGCGGCGGCTGCATTTCCGATGGAGGCGGAAATGTTGTAGGCCCGTGTGCTCAGATTTGTGTGCACGTTAAAGAACCCCAGGGGGTCAAAATTTTGGGAGCCCTCCACTCCGGCATCTCTCATATTCATATGGTGGTTTTGGGACGTTAAACCCCACATATGAATCAATGTTGGGGAATTGCTCGGATGGCTGGTGGGGTGGGTGACTGGACAGACGGTGAGTGTATACTCGGGCGATAACTTATCTCGATATTGGTGCGAAGGCTGAAGAATAACGGTTTCCGCACACTCGTGTTGCTTCGCAAGTTGTACGGCACCTTGCGGCTGATTTCGTTTTCGCTCAGTCATATCGTTAACGCGTTTACAATGTTATATACACAAACAGAAATTCTGATGGCTCAGAGCACATTTCAGTGTCGTTGTAAAAGAACAATTTTTTTGAAGAACTAAACAGCGTGCCTGCGGCCGCACACTAATCTACTGAATCCTGGACGCCTTGTTTACTTTAAAGAACAGGCTTTCTCAAAACTTAGTATTGTCTAAGGAATGGAACGAAAAGGAAGGCATTTTTGCTATGTGAACATTAATGGCATTTTAACTGCGACGACTTGCAACTTTTAAGGCACTCTAATAAATCTAGCAGCATATATATCACCAAGGCAAAAATATAAAAAAACGTTAGTTAACGTAAGTGCTCATTCTTGGCGCGGTCACCGGCATGCACTTTGGTTTAGCTTCCACAGTGTTCTCAGGAAATGTCGCCGAGTGTAGTGCGTTGGTGGTGGCATGGGGCGCACGATTGTTGGACGCTGGAACTCGTGGTAGGGTCTGCTGGATGAATGCAAGGAGACCGTGTTTGGTGGGGTGAAGACGCAGTGGGTTGGTGGCGGCCTACGTGCTAGTCACTATAGCGGAAATAAGGCATGACAATGAACCGTGCCTTCGCTGATGATTGCATGGACATTACTTATTATGACAACTTGATCAAAGAATGTATTTATGACGCACGGAAGTTCTAGTTGCAGTAAATGTTCCAAATGTTTTGATGTGACATCCAACAAAAAAACTTCGCACGTTTTTTTCTTTCTTTTATTGAAATAGGTAGTTATAACCCGCTCATCACGGCTGGGCGCCTCGAGTGCGCGAGTGAGCGACAGAGCGCTTTTAGAGGGCCCAGTCGCCATTTCGGTTTCAAGGAGCACCGAGCTATAGGCAGGAACACTTCCGACGGCAAGGTAAACACAGCTGACCACGTGACCACTCAAAACTGACGTGGGCGCAGCGCGCGAGAGTGCGCGAGCGGGCGCTGCACTGAAAACCAGCACCGCCAGCGCACGCGAAACCGCCAGCACGGAGCAGAAGCAAAAACCCAACGCAAACTCCAGACTTACATGTGTTCATTTATATTACCGCCGTGTCAAGTCGGCATGGCGAGGCACTCCGCTTATCGCTCATTCGTGCGGCATGCACTTTCACTTTGATTAGAAACATTTTCCACGCTATCTTTGTCCTTGATATTTCGTAGATATGTATGCCTGCGCATAAATATATCTCGCTCATTATCTCATCTTCGAAACCTTGCCAGCGCTCCTTTGATTGTCACTGTGCATCTGAATTTCTTTCGTGTCAGGACCCTCCGGTATTAGGAATGAATGAATGAACAGATGAATGAATGAATGAATGAATGAATGAATGTTCATAAAGAGAACCCTGGAAATAGTTTAAGGTACACCGATGTCGATAGAGTTTTTAGGATGACCTCTCTTGGTTCTTTGATTGTGTGTGACAAGTAAAAACTTAGCAAGTTTATTTGCAAAAGAACTTTGCATTCAGCCAGCTCCGCAATGATGTCTTTAAAAGCTGGCCATCCCGTGTTTTTCACGTTTATGTCATGCCTTGTGGCGGTTGGTTGGTCAAAAGCAAAATGGCGATTATGCAGCGCACTATTGATTGGCTCCTGTCAAGTTGCGAAAGGGTAGCACAGCCAGATACCGCGCCAAGTTACATCGTGAGCTTACCTGTTCGAATCCTAGAATCATACGTACTGTTTAGTCTACAGTATACAGCGTGGTGCAGTGTGGAGTTAACGCAAACGCTTCACGAATAGCAGCGGCTCATTTCGCTTACTACGTATCGTTTTTTTTTAATTATTTGAAGTTAGTAAAAGCAACATCCCCATGCGCTACAGGACTACCAATACGATTCGAAAACGGTGTTATCCCAACATGGTAGAACATTCTATATATAGTTCCCGTTCAAAATGTATTTATTTAAGAAGAAAAAAACCCACTCCCACTGAAGTTGTAATTTTGACGCAAAAACATTCACTACAAGAAGAAATCAACGCACTTGATCGCCACCTTTTAGGAACAGGAGTATTGCAACTGGTGCCACGTATAAAAAATGCTATAATCCGACAGTCCTCGTTGATCTCCTTAAAGTCCGTGCAGGGGAATTAAGGAGATCAAATGAAGTGCAAGCAATGAACTTCCAATTTTTTAAATAAAAATTTATTATTGAAAACGTTCTTCATTCCTTTTCACCTGTTGTCTTGTCTATAATTGGCTTAATACTTGTTTAGTACTTGTCATATGCCGTTTCTGATATCTAAGCTTTGTGATTACCAGTTTGCTTTCTAACCCAGCTATGCACCGCATTCGTTGCAATGATGTTAGAACAAGTTTCCACCGATCAAGTTTCTTTTATTGCAAAGATTGCCTTGTGCATAACAATTTACATAAGGCTATCAAGAGGCTCATCACACATAAACAAGCCAGCTGAATTCAGGCTAAACAAATAAGCATTAAGCACATGTCGATGTTTATGAGTCCACACTTTTGAGTCCGAAAAGTGGTCTGAGGCGGCAGAGAGTTGTCCTAGGCATTTCGGTTTATGGCGCTGAATTTATAATTATGAGTGTGTGTTGGCAACAATTATTCGGGTATCTTAAGGATAACTAAGACCACCAAGCACAGGTGAATGGGGAACGTATTATTTGTGGTTGTCAGCGGCTATTGTAAACTTTTTGCTTTTGGGACTAGAAAGTGCTATTCTTGTTAGCATGACATCCCTCGAATTCACTTTTGCAGCACGAGCTATTATGAGATCATGACAAGGGTGCCATAGTTGTCCGCCGCCCCCGGTGTCTGTAACCATTATCGCTCAAAATAAGAGAAAAAAAAAAGACCAAATGAAAATTACAGTATAGAACGAATTTCAAAGATCGGTCATCTCCATGGCACCCCTTGTTCTATTACAGAGCTATGCCGGTATTTTCTTTATCTTTGAAAGAAAGAAAGTTTAAATTTATTTCACCACAACGATACACCGTGATTTACACAAACAAGAAACAATTGTGGCATGGAAAGTAGGAAAAAAGCTGCGCTATAGCAGCTTGACTAGCCCCACCTCCCATTTGTACAAGGCAACAGAAACAATGGCACACCAAACTCCATACGGTGCTCACGTATGATTGAAAGAAAAAAGAAAAGAAAATAACATTCTAGTGGTTGTTTATGAAGTACAGAATAGATGCACACTTGGGTGTTTACAAACAACTATTGGGAAAAAAGGCAACCAAAATAAGACGCTATAACAGAAAGGGGTACACTTACAATTTCATGCATTGTGGTGGTGCTTCAATTTCTAACACTACAAATTTTCTACAATTGCTCTATGTACACTGTCATCCTTTAGGAAATGGAACGCGCGAACGCGTAGCCTCTGCTCTGCATGCGGTGGCTTCCTACAGCACCATCCATCGACAGAAAAAGGAAACACGTTCGCTTTCAATAAATAATAATGAGTTATGGCCGGTAGACAAGCACTGCTATAGATTGCACTCTCTCTCTGCTCACGCCTGCAGTGATGCGTAGTTCACTGCCAACATATAAAACGTTGTTCGCGACCACGGTGCAATCTGCAATAATCGCCCGATATGGCTGGCTGCGCGGGCGATCAGAGAACGCAATCTAGCAGCGCTTGTCTACCGTCCATAACTCATTATCTTGCTTGGTCATAGATGACGCGAAAAACGAATGTGCTTTCTTCACTTGTCGGTTGATGGTGCTGTAGGCAGCCACCGCTGAGTGCATGTCACGCGTTCGCGTGTTCCCTTTTCATAAAGAACGACAGTGTACAATAGTGATTCCATGAGTGGTACCCAATCGGGCATACACTTTTGCATCGTTTGCGTTTTCGGAAATAAAGTTAAGGACTGTCGAAAGTATTCTATAGCTCGTCGAGCATCGACATCGGCATCACGTATAGACATGCGTGAGCTCCAAATACTGTTCAGAGCTAATAACACGACGGTGTCCTACGTAAATTCATCATCGTTTTCAATGACCAGATACCTTATTTTTGTGGGATGGCCAGGAAAGTACATTAAAGAAAGATTTGTTTAACAACCTATACAAACGTTATGTCGGGAAGGAACCATGCGAACACGTGTAGAAGTAAGTAGCCTGGTAGAAAAGTCAAATAACAGCCAGATGTCACACAATCGGGATCCTGTAACCAGGCATCATAGAATACAAATTCCGTTACGAGTGGCTCTTTGAATGCTTGAAACTTCTTTGAAAGGGCTCAGCCATGATTTTCTAGAGTCGTCGACCACCGCACCAATTTATGGCGTAGTGGAGACTTAGCGAGCGCACTTGTATTAGTTGCCCCTGGAGAGTCTATGCGACATGCTGTATAGGAATGCCACTCTTCCAGCTTTCGCTGTAATATAGTGTTCGGCTTTCTGCGCAGAGCTGCGTTTCTTTCTTTCTTGACTGAATGGCTGCGAAGCCAGTACGTTCTTCATCCGCTGAGCCGACCTGCATTTGCATGTCGCTCAGCTATAGAAAGTGTGTCATCCTAGTTGAAATTCGTTCCCATTTGATAATGTTCATTAACAATCCAAAAAGCGCTGAGTAAATCAATATCTTCCCGAGAAATCAATTTACCAGGACAGTGATTGCCAAGACAGCGGCAGAGCTATCAATGAAGCGTCAGAAAATGTTCTTCCTAAATACTTGCATATTTTCGCGTTATATAGCTGTACTTAAAGAATAAATTGAGAGCAACATAAAAGAACTGAAAAAAAAATATATGAGTGGGTCTATTCAGTCATGTAATGCTATGTCCATGGCTAGTACGTTTCCAATTATATATAACTTTAAAAACTGCCATATTGGTATAGTTTGGAGTAACGACGTATAACTTGAAATAAAAGATTACCCAGAAACGAATGTGTCACGAGTTATATAAAAATAGAATTGCTTGCATCTGGCCAGCACGTACAACTTGTATACTTTTGCAAAGGTTTATTTGTATAATAAATATGTACATGCTTTATAATAAATAGCGAAATTTAATGTCCCGCCACAGTTACTGAATTTCGAGCACTTTGCGTGCTTAGTTTAGAGAGTGCAAGGAGTTCGCAGCTAAGTATTATTAATAGCTATTCTGATATCTATATAAGAAATCAGGTTACCATCAATTGCAGGAAGAAATCTAGAGAGATAGAGTTGTTTTCAAAATAGCACTAGGATGGCCTTCGGTTATATGTATATGAATGCGCGCTAACCTCCAATCACTTCAAAACTAGACGATAAACACACGCCAACCATCATTTATCCCTTGCGGTGATTATGTTCAGTCTTCCTATTATACCGGCTGGAGTTAGCGGAGGCCATACCTACGAATGCACAAGCTCGACCGGCAGGAAGAAAGCAATAAACAGCGTCTGGTGGAACTGCTTGGCGAGAACGTACTGCAGACGCAGCAATAACTGGAAATATACGGCCTACAAAGACGAAAAATCAACGGGTGGAGGGGGTCCTTCAACAACGAAACCGAAAGTGAACCGCTGAGCGGAGGCGGTCGATTTCTTTCGCGAGAACAGGAAGCAAGAAAAAAGAAATACTCGGAGCTCCTACCAACTCCGCTCGATGCGAGCCCCAGAGAAGGCCAAGCAAGTATAGAATGCACCACTCGCGGTGCCACCGGTCCGCGTTAACTGGCGGCTGTTCTTCGCCGTCGTTGTTGCCGCCTTGCAGCGGCCGTCTCAAATCGCGGAGCTCCTCCCGATAGTTCGAGTCCTTCCAGAGAGAACTACAGCAACAGGCGCGCAGCAAAACACGAGCACGCCGCAGGAAGCGGTGGTGCCGTCGCGCTCGCCATCCGCCGGGAGCGCTGCGGGCGCTTGGCGCGTGTGTGCGGCTGCAGTGCGCCTGCGTCGCCGGCAGGCAGGCCGCCGCAGGAACAGCAGCGAGCAAGCAGCGCGCGGTCGCTGCGTCTTGCCGTGTTCGACGGCGCATCCGCAGCCTGTGTGTGTACCGTGCGTGCGTGTGTGTTTCGTGTTGCGTGCGGCCTCTCCGTAGACAGCCAGCTCGGCGCGAGCAAGGTCGGCCCCCCTGCGTGCTGCACACCGAATCAACATCGGCCATGGGAGACGACGGAGGCGGCGGCGCCGACGAGCAGCTGTCCGAGCAGTTCACCTCAGGATTCCGACTGCGAGCGCGCAAGGGCGCTCTCAAAAAGAAGAACGTCTTCGAAGTGAAGGACCACAAGTTCATACCGCGCTTCTTCAAGCAGCCAACGTTCTGCTCGCATTGCAAGGATTTCATCTGGTGAGCCCTCTTCCCTTTCGTCTCGAACGCGCCGCCAAGACCGCGAGCGACGGGTCCTCTCTCCGTACCCTTTCCGGGGCCTCGCGGAAACCCGTAAAAAAAAAAACACGCACTCGGGGAGAGCAGCAGCGAGCTAGCGAGACGTTTTCTCTGAGTCCTTGGCCTCGGGCGGCCCCCTCTTCTCGAACCAGAGCCGTCCTTTGCGGCTTTTGACAGCGCGCACGAGGAAAACACGCCGCTCGCGTTCCAGCGCGATAGTTGGTCGCGCGCGTCAACGACCAAGTCTCGCCGCTAATTCTCCCTCGTCTCGCATGAGTTACGATAGGAAGGTGGTGTTCCAATGTGCTTGGTTTGGTTGTAGACGTTTCGTGCGAGCGGGCACGTCGGCCTGCCTTTCCTCGTGTTGCGCCGATTTGAAAACTGCCTGCCAGGTGAGGGGAACGCCCATTCGCGGCAACCGCGCTGCGAAAAAACGTGCGAGCAGCGCGGTTTCCCTTTCGCGGGTAATTTCGACGTGCGCGACACTGCGCTGCTGCTACGGGTTCACGTGTCTTCACAGTGATTTTATTTTTGTAACTGTGCCGTTTAGGGGCACCGCATGGATGACTAGTTCAGAACCTGTTGTTGAAAGCTCTTAAAGAAGCGATACAGGCTCTGTCGCTGACAGAAGACCTATAATTTAATGCCTTATTGACGTAGTTTCTTCGGAGTTGCTGATCAGGGGGCTCCGCATATTTATCACGTTTTTTTTTTTTCGTTTTCATGGTGGTTTGAAGTTTTCTTCGCTGTGGGAGTCGCCTGGCTGGCTTCCAAATGGCGTGCCATGAGCATACCTTCCTCGGTGTTCGGCGAGTGTGTTCGGAACGTCTTTGCAGTGTTCCGCGAAGATACATCATTTCTCCTTCTCTCGTTTTAAATGAGGATTCTTTCTCAAAATAAACTGCACGATGTAAGCGTACCACCGCTGAACCCTTCGGAACAATTCAACAAATAATTACTGGCGTTGCCCGGTGAGAGAGAACGTGCTAATGTTTTCAACTGTGATGTAAAACACACCCGTAGGAATGCACAGCTCCCCCTTTTCGTAAATGAAGTCCCCATTAAGGCACTCCAGCGAATTATACGGTTTGCACAACCGCAAAAGCTGCTGAACTTGTACTTCTTTGCTATGCAATGTATTGCTGTGCTATGCTGCGCATAAGCCTTAGCTGCTTTCGTGCCATCAAATAACGAATCAGCTAATATACTGTTGCCACATGGACAATCGCAGAAGTGTTTCTAGCTTCGGAATGACTCAACTCGTATTACTCATTCCTAATTGATGCTGTACTGAGTTATTAGGATACCTGTCTTAACATGTGCCACAGGCATATTATTGTCTAGTTTTACAGTGCGCCTTCATATCTGGAAAACATCCATCCAATTCTGATCTTTTCGTCGCTTTTGCTGTTTCGTGTGCTTTACCTCTGCTTTTTGATTTATTTACAATACATCGCTGTAGAACAATGTTGTGTTATATGAAAATTGTACCGGTGTATTCAGCAGTGAGGTTTATTCTGAAAGTGTGTGCTAAGGAAGCCATAAATAGGATTCGTTCTAAATTTTTACCCCAAGGAAGCCAGGAAAATGTAGCGTGACAGCTGTTATGTTATTACAGCACTCGCTCATCCACTCACCAAAAAAAAAAAAGAATAGTTTTGCGAAAACGCGCATAATTTTAAGGCTGTAGCTGAGTATCTCCGACAGGTCATCGTGTTAATGAAGTTCTCCCGTCTTGAAACAATCAGGGCACCGACAATAAATCATCACACTCCTTGTATACAGAAAGTGAGCTTCGGTGTTTTTCTGACAAGTGGGAGCAAAACGTAGATGTTAACTTGAGGCTTTTATTATCGGTCTTTTTCCAAAATTCACTTGCTCCCTGAAATGCAGCTATGGCAGGCGGTTGAATCAGTGTCACTGCAGTGTATGCCCCGCGAAACTTTTCGCGTTACGGATGCGGCCCTTCGTTTGCACCTTTTAAAACCCATCAACCTTCGTCTGGGAGATTGGGGTTTAATTGCCAATTTACAAATGATAACATTGACAACGTCGGCGCTATTGTCTTTTTTCAGTCTATCGCGTTTTTAGATCTACGGAAAAAGGGCCCGGCAAAGTAGGGTTACCCTTAAGAACTGTGGTGAGTTAAAAACGTTGCGAGCTAGTGCACAGGCTCTGCGGCATAAGAATAATCGAAAGAAAGATCACCATCGGAAAACGGTCAAAACTATGTCAACGGAAAGTTCAAGCACACCACTTGCGAGACTGAAAGCCGTGGAGGTTAGCGAATCGACACACCACCTGGGAGCAGGGACAAATAGCGCACCAAATCGATGCAGTCTTCGTTTTCAGTGCTGGAGTTACCGCTGCAAGAAAGAATTAGGTGAATTAAAGGGCTACGGTATCATCTGTGGAGCGTAAGCCACGAATGCAAGCCCACCGTTAGTTACACCAAGCATGCGGTCTTTTGCTACGAAAATTACTAGAAAATGCCACTTGGTTCAGATTATTCGGTGACAGGGACACGACAGTTTGCTGATCTTCGGTGATTTGAAGAAAGTCGTGTCATTCTGGCACAGAGACTATACGGAGAGTTTTGAAACTTCTTAACTGGGGTATGCTGATGTCAGCGCAGGTAAAACGTAGTGGTGAACACTCATGCGAAGATAAGTTGGCAACTTCGAGCGGGTGCCATCGTTGGGTGGCTATCGTTTCTCAACAAGAACTTACGACCTTTGTGAATCGAAGCATTACGGAAGGACAAGTTTAAGAATCTCTACAGTGCATTATAGTACTCACGGTAGGAATGATGAGGGCTGGGGTCATTTCCCTATGGTTTGGTTTCACACGTAGTACGCGGCCTGTTCAGTTGAAACGAGCGACTTCGTGAGGACATATATGTATATTTTTACATTATGTTCTCTTGTTCTTGTAGCGAACGTAGGAAATCTTGGAATGTATGCTACGTTATACCGCAGAAGATAGAGAAGAGGAAGGCCGGAAGGTTAGCCAGATATTGGCATCCGGTTTGCTACCCAGCACGGGGGGTGGGGTGATAGGGGCAAGAAAGAGGGGGCAGAGAGAGAGAGAAAAGGAGAAACAAACGCACGTGCACTCTGGAGAAAACAAAACAAAAACACAGGAAGGGCGTTTTTTTTACTAGCGTTCAGAAATGCTGGTCGATCGCAAAAAGCGTATAGCGCTTGCAAAACCTTCTGTGACATTGCGTCCTGGCGACATTGTAAAATTCTTTCCTCCGACACACGCCATCATGTTGTTTACACTTTGAAGATGTTCATATTTGCCAGAATCATACTGGAAAGTGCAGTTAACATGCTAAGCGCGATATAAATTTTGGTATTCTGGCCTAAGCATTTTTTTTAAGTTCAGCACTATACTTCCGAAATTTCGCATGAAAAATTCTTCATATGCTTTCGGGTCAACATTTAGCGGACGTAATGGAAATAGCGGGATATTTTATAAATGATAGCAAAGGAAAGGACATGGAGAAGCGGTTACATGCAAGTGAGATTTTTTAGCAAGTGAAAACTATACATTTTAGCGGAAATTTTATTAAAAAATTGAAGTATGACAGTATTTTGCGGCGGAATCGCACCGGCTCCTCCAGAAATGAGTTCTTTCCGCGACAGAGAAATGCATGGCTGATACATGATGAGCCGTCTTGCGTTATATGGGCGAGGCTCTTTATTTCGCGAGTGCGTTTGTCTTGATGTCTAGCGTACGTGTCGGCGCATGAGTTATTTTTTTTTTGTCGTTTGATTAGTTGAAGTAATGCCATAATCGTAACCTGGCATATTGTGTTCCGTGGTATCGGTACTATTTGCATTGCAGTATTTGCTGCTGCAACTGATGGTGAAACCATGTACGGGGAAAATGAAGCCAATGTCCTATTGGCCCTCTAGTAAGCATTATACACATACTTATGTCTTACCACAGGGATATGACATTGCTGCAGGCGTGATCAAATCGTAGATTGTGTGAGGCACCACTAGGAACTTTACTATATGACCTTGATATGGCATTTTTGCCTACATGACGTTACTTCGTCTGCTCATTCACTCACGCAATCTCCAACTTGCTCACAGCGATAGACCGGTGTCTTTTAGGCTACGTCGCTGAGCTCCGAGTTCCAGGTTTGGTCCTTAGCGGGCTGAAACGCGTGTACTTCAATTGCATACGCATGCGCTGGGTTCTCCAATGGGGTAGGGGGTACAATGGCTCAATTCCGTCCCACTCACCCATGACAACAATACTGTGCGGTCACAACAATGTAGAATAAACACCGTACAGGTCCGACTGGGTGAAGATATCTGACACAGTTGGGGCTTCTCCGCGTTCCCCCTATCCGGTCAGTGTGGGGAAGGCCCAGATGGCTACCCCCTTCCCCTAGTGCGCACACTGACATCGATATAGCAACTCGATGAAGAATCAATGGAAGGTTACTTTTAAGTCCCCTTCATTTTGGCACACCATCGCGTAATGAAGTCGGGCTTTTGACGCGCGAAACAGTACGGTATAAGGGTAATATGTGAATTAGCGTGACTGCATCGCAACAGTCGCGTCTCATGGTCGCGGGTTCGATGTCAAGCAACGCGGATAGAGTTTGAGCGCAATGTTAGGGAGCGCTAGCGTAATAAATCAATTCCTAACGCGCCGGTGGCAGATGTCCCAGCTCTTGGTAGCTGCGCCACGCTGTCTCATCCATTATTATTATATCACCGCGTGCAGCCTGCCGCTTTGCCGGGTCTCGAACGATCGCTGCCACGCGCTGGGCACTTTGAAAAACATGATCGATGCGTTCGGGGCGGTACACGATGCCGCCTACAGTCGAGTGTCTCCGATCGGCTGCTAAGACTGACTATAGGAGCTTCGTTGAACGCCCACTGAAATACGCCGCAACGTTGGAGGTTTGCGGCGTGGCGGCCGACATCCGAGATGGTGTAGTGAGCGGTTCAGATGTGTTCCTGAGCGAGTTTTTGACTTTGGGCTTTGGTAGCCGCATTTCCATGAAGGCAAAGTAAAAATAAAGGTGGGCTCGTCTACTTCGAAAATTTCGCCGCATATGAAGAACCCTATATGGGTTCACAATTAGGAACTAAAGATTGTGATAAGGCCCTTTTCTATGCCACTGTTCGTCATGTCGTTGTTGCAGCACGTGAAACAGCAATAGTTAATCGAATCGTAGCCGTAAGATGATGAATGACACATGAGATGAAAGGAACAGCAAAGAGCTCTGAATTACATTATTTCATTGTGAAGGTACAGCAGCGCTAAACAAAGACAAGACCAAGGTAAGAAACCATACATCGTGGCCTTGTTTCTGTTGAGCGCTCTTGTTCGTGCTCAATGAATTACGTAACACCAACTGGAGGAAGGTTCCCTTTTGGTGATATAGGCCGGCAAAAAAAAAGGGGGGGGGGGAGAGGAAATTCACTCAGACTCGCTCAAGAAATATATATTGTGCTTTGGACTCACGCGGACTCACATTAAACAAAACATCACTCTCCCGGACTCGCTCAGAGTCACGGCCTGATCTGAGTCTCAGTGAAAGTGAGTCAATCCATGGGTGAGTTCGCCGACCTGTGCTTCTAGTACATCAATGTTTATTGAAATGAAAGTCTTAGGTGCCTCATCGAACAGGAACCGTCGGCGAAGTCGTCGTTGTCAATATGATTAGATGATGATATGGCCGCTTCGAATGGCTTTGGCATTCAAGTCTTCTCAGGTTGATGGATAAGGAATTTTGTCAGTTTTGTAAACACAGACCATGCAAGATTTGTACTACAGAGGAGACTGCAAGAATACGTCGGCTCTCGTACTGGGGACCAAGGGAGTGGGGGAGATGCACGGTATCTGTCACGTATGTATTATTACTGTCATTTATTTGTTCTTGCGCAGTTAATGAATATCTTTGTAGGCGAGAAACCTACCTTTGTTCGTTCTGCTTCCATTTTTGTCGCCGCGTATACAATAGCTACCTCTGAAAAATGTTGGTAATCGCACTTATGTGTGGTCGAATTTACCGTAACGCAAATAAAAAAGGTCGCTCGTGTAACTAGATAAATTGCCAGCGCTTGCCTTCGGGACACAATGGAGGACCTAGATATCATCTATCCAAGCCTGGGGATAAAGCGCTCTTATCAGACATAAACAATTACGCGTACCTACACAATGCTATACGGGTTTGTCGTGCTTTGTGTGTGCCTTGTTTATATCGCCGATTTCGTTTTGTATGGTTTTTTGTGGAGATGCACGTTTGTTCGTCTCCACAAATATGTAGGAAAGACGGATGTTTGTCCATCTTCACCAATATGCAGAAAAGACGGACGTTTGTCCATCTTCTCTGAATATGGGTCCGAAGTGATGATTCTGGCAGTGGGCGCCGAGATGTCTAGAAAGAGAGCCTGATAATGTTATTTATTCGCTGCTTTAATGCTCCCTTCACGCGAATGACGCACAAATCGTGGTAACTCTTTCGTTTAACCTCTCATCTCTTGAACGTCTTGACCTTGCGACATTGCCCAGTCGAGCCAGAGGTCACTGGTTAATATGGACGCATTGTTACACTATAGCCTCGAGCACTATCCTGCATGATTAGTAGGCTACAAATATTTCAGACTAACGCGCCAGAGACATCAAGTCACCTCACAGGAATTTTATGATTACAACGTACACAAGCCCGTCGCTCTAACCTTTACACGGCCCCTCCTCTTATACGTCATCAAAGAGGAACAGCTTTTAAGATATAGCAAGCGCATTGTAAGTGATGCTTGGCGCGTGTTCACAACGCCGAGAGATTTCGTTTTGCTACGTTCGTCGACAATCAACTATGACTGAGACGACCAAACAATTCCTGCTGCATGTCTTTTTTTTATTTTAAGGCGGAACGCCTCGGCTTTTTCATGCATAGTGTAAAAAAAGTGACCGTCGGTAACGTCAGCATCACCACGAATCTCACAGAAAGTCATGTAGTAGTGGACGACGTAATTGTGACGTCACAGATCGCCATAACTTAGTTTAATCATGACGCCGCATGACACGGATTCATTCACATGACGACGTTTTACTTTGTTCAAAAGTGGGCCGATACCTACAGGTGTTGGAAGCCGAATTGACCGGCGGAAAGCTTCGGAGGGGAGCGAGGATGGATGACGGATCGATACTGTCTGCCGATAAGAATCAGAAGATGGCTCTTGCCTTCGAGTCCTTTTAGGCGATGGATAAGCGGCCACGTCGCCTAAGGTGTTCGTTCGGTGTAGAGGAGCTGTGCACTAAGGTCACGCGGTTGTGTGTGCGACGTCACTGGTCGACATACTCGCTAAAATAAGGGGCGTTAAAATTCAAACAGGTTTGTACTTTGCTTCGTTGAAGTCTTTTAGTAAGACACCTATGGCGACCAGCGAGTGCGGGCGACGATGACGACTTTTGTGCAAGAGAACAGGAGTAGCTGGCGCCACGCATAGGCGCCAGCCTTTTTCTATATTCATTTGATAAAAGAAAAATCACAGCCACTGATCGTCGTCTCCCTGCTGTTTTATATATGAGCGCAGCTTCGATCATTCGCATTCAGCAAAAACGCCGTTGAATCCCGTGGTGGCAGGGGCGTATACAGGCATATTATTTTTTTTGTGTGTGTGGGGGGGGAGGGGGGGGTGACCTCTTGAGATGGTCATTTTTTCGCTCTGCATTTTCATCGCAAAACGAAAATTCCCAGGAAGGGGGAGGGGGCCACGTGCCCGGTGTGCTACGCCACTGGGTGGTGGTAACCGAACAAACGCTGCAAGTATTCGTCGGTCGTCACGCAACTGTCGAGGTACCTAACGTTGCCAACACGTCTGTTCGTCCACACTAGCTCTGCGCTCGCTGTAGAAGCACTCTCTCTGGGCGGTAGCAGCTGAGCGCGACAAGGCGCTGAGGCGTAGCCGCAGGTGCTCGGAAGTGCGGGCTCGTTTCTGCACCGGCGGGGGAGCCTGTCGTCTTGGCGCGAACAGTTGCTTTCTTCGTCGACCTCTGCCGGTGGCAGAAGCTGACAAGAGCGGGGCTGAGCAGCTCATTAGGTGGGCGCGCGGCCCGATCGAGACGGGCGGCGCTGAATCTCAACGTGTTATACGAAGGCGTCGACGCGCGTTTGTTTTAGCGGGTTAAGGAACGGCCGTGCCGAAGGTAATCCCATTAAAGTGGTTCAATTTTCTATACTTGTAACGTCTCTATGAGCAGCTAAAGAAAAAAAAAAAGAAAATGGCCGAGCCGCCTTCTATTTTATCATGAAAAAAAAAAACGTTAGCAACGAGTAACACTGTCGTTTTTCTTCCTTACACTTCCGGTCGAATGGTCTAGTGGCTAAGGTACTCGGCTGCTCACCCGCAGGGCGCGGGTTCGAATCCCAGCTGCAGCGGCTGCATTTCCGATGGAGGCGGAAATGTTGTAGGCCCGTGTGCTCACATTTGGGTGCACGTTAAAGAACCCCAGGTGGTCTATATTTCCGGAGCCCTCCACTACGGCGTCTCTCATTATCATATAGTAGTTTTGGGACGTTAAACCCCAGATATAAATCAATCAACTTCCGGTCGAATGCTCACTTTCAGTCCTCCGAACCTTCTGAAAATATATCTCCTACGCAAATCTTATTATTGTTAAAATTAAGTGTCATGATGGAAAGAGACGCGAGAAAATGTGGTACAAGGTGAATAGAACTACAAAACGAGCGCACCGGTTTTTTCGTCTTTGCGTTTTTTTTTCGCGCTTTTTTTATGATGACACCATCTCGCTGAAAAGTCTATCCTGCGAAGTCAACAGTTCAACACGTATGATATCAGAGCGAGAGTTTATTCAACGGTCAATATATGTTGGAGAAATTAATGACAATTAGTTGAATTACTTTAAAGGGACACCGAAGAGAAACAATGACTTCGGGTCAGATGGCAAACTGTGCTCTGAGAATTCTAATGCCTTGTGTTTCACCATCGTAAGTTCGGTATTAGCGGAGAAAATCAAGGTTGAAGTTTCATGTTTAAGTTCAGCGCTAAATCTCGGCGCGGGACGTCGAAAGTTCGAAATTATGTGTTTTTGTATTTTTGTGACATTGACTCGACTAATTCTTTTTAAACGATGTCTATGACTCCCGTAGATGGCAATGCTCTTCAGCTTTATTGAACAGAAGCTATGTAGGACCCAGTGGACGCCTTCAAAACTTATGACGTCACGTTGTTTCGTATTGAGAATTTCAACGTGGCGTCTCCACCCGCATTTTCTTTTCGCGCGTTTTCTCGCTTCGCAAGGGTCGTGTCGTGGTAAGAGTAATGTTTTCGGGATTAGGGAAATGTACTTTATCAATACGCGTAATAAAGTTTTCCTATTCAGTGTCCGTTAGAGAAGAGGTGGGAATGGGGGGAGGGGGGGTGCGTCGCGTTTCAAACTTAAACGCGCAATGCAGCGTGAGATAGGTGCCATTTACTTCTCACTGCCAATCCGTGGTTGAAGTGCCACGCTCACTCGATCTGAGCATCTTATCAGTAAACTTGTTCAGTCTGCTGCCTTGTTCAAGCTGCTTGTGCCTATGCTTGCATAATACGCCAGACTTGAAAAAGTGTGCTAGCATGCATATGGCGCAGGAAACTGCGATAAAAGCTTCGCAGTCGGCATACGGAGGCGAAGAAACATATGTCAGTTTCACCAAAACGCAAAATGGCTATGAGGTGACGACGCCTAAAAATAAATAGGAATACGTAGTGTCCCCCTCCCCCCCCCCAAAAAAAAAAAAAATTAGCATGGCTTTCGAGAACCCCCCAATAAGATTGCTTTGGGGACCCCAAGGGGTCCGCCGGCTCAGTTCGAAAACCACTTGATCAAGGTATACGTAAGATAGTCTCGAAAGGGTGCAAGACAGATGTAACGCTGACAAGAAATATACTGTATACGCATAAACAATTGTTGCAGCGCGACGCGATAAAGCTAGACATAAACAACAAGCGTTTAAATATAGCGGTATACGCAGGTGTACAGTGTGGACATTCCACTGTCATCTGCACGACGAATACGGCGCTTTTTACGCTCCAAACGAAATTCTAGTGAAGTGACACTGTTGCGTTGTCTGTTATGAAGCATACCGAATAGAAATACTTATGTAATGTTACGAATACATATGTAGAAATACCTATATAATGTTGAGTGCCTAATATTGATACGCAAAAGCGTAAAAAAAGACAAATAGGGCTCGCGCGTGTCTCTTCCGTTTTGTGTTTTTGTCACAATGTTTGCGTCGTACAGTGCTAGAGTTATCAATGGGCACGCCGTCGGAGATTTAGCAAGACACAATGGGCGAAGGCTTTTCCGGTGTTGCGGAACTTAGCAGCCTGTTGTAATCTTTCATTGACCAGCTCGAACAATGCATCCATTATATAAAAAAGAAATTAAAATGAGGATTTCATTACGGAATCGATGGTAGCCTTCTTGCTGTCAGAACGTGGCAGCGAATTTTTTTCTCTTTGTTTACACTGAGCTGTTCGCTAACTTTGTATTCTGATTTTCTGTACTTACGTTCATTAGTGTTATTGCTACATGTATGCCATTTGGTAATATAGGTTATTGCTGGGCCGGGGCAAAACGAGCGACGAAGATTGTTGAACATCGTTTGAAGAATCAAGCTGAAAACTTTCTTTTCGCAATCTCTCTTTGCGTGATAACTTAGTCGTGTACTCGAAATGTCAATCAGATATAACTGTTGCTGACGAGCCGTTGCTTTTTGCTCATTAGTTTCGCACATTTTCTTCTTTATGCGGAAATATTGTTCCCATGAGAGGCATCGATCAGACAAACCAGTCTTGTAGAAATAAGAATGCAATGAAGGGTGCATACAGAGCAGAGGAAAGACCAGGTCAAAGCATTGATTCGCGCAATACCCAAAGAGAATCGCAAGTATTCTAGCGAATTGAAAGTCAGTTGCCCTGTACTTGGTCGAGAACTTTCGATGCATCTTTCATTCCAGGCTTTTTTTTTTTTCGTACGCTTCACTGTTGTTTTATTTATGGTCATACGGTCAAACCATAATCGACTTTCTACAGGGGTAAGAGGGAAAGAAGCAAGAAATCAGTATACACCAAGTTTATTATACAAATTTATTGTAGTGACATTTTACAACGGTAAGCGACAAGTATTTCATACTTGACATGAATATTTCGCATAGGTCGCGTGCATCGTTAATCAAGGGACAGCTAATTATTCTACAATCATTCGTGCAATGCAAGCCATAAAGCGCCCTCTATGTTTTTTTTTTTGCGATGGTTATCCGTTCGCTCAGATGTTTTTGCGCAAAAGCTAATTTTTCTCGGCGATTCTCAGAAGTCAGAAAAAAAAAAAAAGCCAACCTTCATCGTGCCGCATGGCCTCGTTCGATGCTTTACGGCGCATTTCGAACGCCAATCCGCCCATCGACATGTGGTTGCGAACGTAAGCGTTTGCACAACCCGTACTACTAATACATTCTAAATTTCTCGCGCAAACTGACACTCATTGTGAGATGTGCCCTATGGTAGCCAAATTCCGCGTCCCTTTGCATTTACACACTTTTGCTCCCAGAGCTTCGTGCAGCGTCATCGCGTGGTGTCACAAAACTCGGTGGTAGAATTCCAGCGATTAACACTCAACTAATCATGCGTTTGTTGTTTCCCAGAGTGCAGGTGGAAAAGAGGCAGTGAGTGTTTTCTTCGAAGAATGAATGGTGTGCTTTATACGGGCGTCAGTGTATAGAAGTTCGTGTCGAGACATGTCAGTGCTTCCTTTCTGTTCGCAAGAAAAATAAAAATTGTCTCACTTATGCGTTAACTTGGGACGACTGGAAGGCCCAAGCTATCTTATTCTACTCTACCTCATTCAATGTTTTGGTGCTCAGCCTGTGAGGTGCTTCTGCAACCAAGGTGATATTGCACAACAGCATCCAGTATTTTAGGCGTTGCGAACTCGCCTCATCTGGTTTTGCGCCGCCGTGGCGATCGGCGGCCCTCTGTTGACCAAGCAACATGCGACGACACCGTCATGGTCACGTCGTGGTGGCGAAATGACGTTATGGTCACGAAATGTTAGCGTCGATTGCGTCATGAATTTTCGCGGTCCGGTCCGCTATGATGCAGGAAGAGTTATAGGGTGTCATGAGGTTCGAAATCTGCGCGAGGCACGCGTCACGGATTATACGAAATGTATATATCGCGCTTTGGCGTCATCGGCTGCACGTGATTCGTTTGTATACTTTTGCGTGCTAAGGCTATACAAGTGTCTCAGAGGACAGTTCTGTTCGTTTTCACCAATTACATAGGCTGTGTTCCGATTCTTGAACAGCACGTAGGCAGTCTGCGCAGACTGCTTAGAAGACGGCACCGAGCCCATGCTGTCCGAGAATCGGAACACGTCTGGACGGCTTTTTACGCTACGATGCGCCACCTCGTGTCGAGAAGAGAAAGCCAAAATAAGCAAACGTAACAGTTGTATTTTCTGGATCATATCATATTGAAATCTCACATTGAGCTACTGGAGAAGCGTCTGCTTGTGCGCAGGTGACCGTTCCGGCGAGATCCGATCTATCTGAGCGATTCGCTGAGCTGCCATTTTGTTTATACGGCACAGTAGCCTGCATCGTATTTGTCTGCGATTCGGTCTTTTTGGAGCTCTTTATTTTGCCGTCTACGTGATAATTCGAATGGGACTTAAGATGGCCGCCGTTCATTTAGCTGTCTATTTAGCCGTCTACGGTGAGTATTGGAACACACCCATAGAACTGCGTAGGCCCCAGTGGGTGCTGTCAAAATATGTGACGTCACGTTGAATTGTGCGGTAACTCGAGGTCGGGTCGCCTGGGACATTTTCTTTTTGTACGCGTTTTCTCGCTTACATATAAGCGTTTTTTCGACGAAAGCGTGTTTGCTTTGCATGGTACCGAGAAAGAGCAATTCACTAATACAAGAAAAATCGTCTTGCTGTTTTGTTTTTTTTTTGCAAAACTCAATGATCTAAAATGATTGCCAAGCTTCTCGAGCGTCGCGGCGTGACGTGCGCCGAGCGGTGGTAATAGTCTTTGTGGCTGAATACATCAAAATAATGATTTAAAGCTCGCCTAGCAGTACAGAAATAAAGAATACGAAAGACAGGAGGCTATTGCATTGGCAATCGCGCTGTTTAAGAAGCAGGCATTTAGTTCTAAAATCACGTACTTTCCTGCGTCTCCTGTTGGCTGGGCCGAACCCGGTTGCTTGAAATGAGAACCCCGCTGCTCGAAATGATCGACTTTGAACTGCGCACTCTCGGAAATCAACGTTTCTGAGCTTTGGTGGGCTCTTCTTCACCAGTCTCCTGCCCTATAGCCGATCACGTTTTTGTCCCTCAAAGTTAAAAGGAGAGCATTAAAAAAAAAAAGGAAATAGAATCTGAGTTCATCAGACGGCCCGCTGTGTTCCCGAAAATGGGAAGTTTTCAGTCTATGCGGCGTTATTTCGAGGAAGCACTTAGCCGGATTGCGCCCGCGTATATAGCTTCCAACGTTCGTTTCCCAATGGGGACGCGTCCAGGAACCTCGGGCAAAGCAGGCAGTGCGTGTTTTGCCATTTATCCTTAGAATTCCTTTTAGCGATCGGGATTGAAAGGAGTGTTCGCTTTGAGGTCCCTTTAATTCGCCGGATCACTTCATTTCTTTTTTTTTTTCGCTTTAACTCGGCCAGCCGTTAGTACCCGCTTCCCGAGTGGATCCCATTCCTTCTTCGCACGATCAGGCTTTTCTTATTATTCTTTTTTTGGAGGGGGGAGGAGGGGAAGGGTAGTGTCTTTAGCGGGCGTCTTTAGTGCACCGCCCAGTATCGACTGAACCGCGCGCTTCGTTATCGGTGCTGGCGTGCGTCTTTTATCCCTAGAGTAAACGTAGATTGTTTGTTTTCCCCGTTTTTTTTTCTCAGTTTGTTTGTTAGCGGTGTTGTTTGTTAGCGGTGTACGCAAAAGAGGACAAGTCCGTTTCCGTTTGTTTACTTGATATGCATGTCAGACACACCCGCTCGTGCAGAGACGCCAGCACAAAATTTCTCTTATAAAACGTTTGAATGCTGATTCAGGTGTCGTGCCAATACTGCACTCTGGCTACTAGCTAGGTGTGGTGGCTTGTCTGCCGCAGTGGTGTAGCGGCTGCGGGGCTTGGCTGCTGGCCCAAAAGGGACGGGTTCGACCCGGGCTGCGGTGGTCTCATTTCGACGGAGGCGATGTGCTAGGAGCCCATGTACTGTACGAGGTCGGTGCACGTTATTGGACACCAGGTGGTCGAAATTTCCGGAGCCCTCCACTACGCTGTCCCTCATTATCTTAGGGTGGTTTCGGGACGTATTAATAATAATAATAATAATAATAATAATAATAATAATAATAATAATAATAATAATAATAATAATAATAATAATAATAATAATAATAATAATAATATATTATTATTATTATTATTATTATTATTATTATTATTATTATTATTATTATTATTATTATTATTATTATTATTATTATTATTATTATTATTGCTTGGCTACTAGATACGCAGAATGCGAAAACTGCGCGCATTCTCGAAGGCTCACCTTGCTTCTGCATTCTCTGTTCTACGAGTTCCGTGCCCGCAGCAGAGCCAAGGCTATACGCGATCTTCGAGCACACATTTTCGCGAAGCGAGATGTAGTGCCCATGTTCAGGACACCTTGAGTGTCCTCATGGCTTTTGCAAGTAGTCTCGTCAAAATATGCTTACTTGAAGGCTTCTCTATACGTTTTGGGAATGCGATCTGCTTGGCGATTTCGCACAACTCTCCATAAAAGACCATTTTCGTGGTTTCATGGTTGGTAAGGAAGAGTTCTCGCGGTATTACGCCCGTGTTCACAAACCAACCTTGGCGTTGCCTCACGTTTTCCTCAACCTTCTTGTACTCCACATGCGTTATAAAGGCACAAAAGTGGTAAAAGGGCGAAAGATAAGGACAAGACTCGTTTATGAATACTGCTATAGGGTTGACAGGCGGGCTAGTTGGTACACTGCGCTTGTTTGTGTCTTCTCATGTGTCCCGTTAATTTGCGCTTCCAATTATTCCATTATGAATTATGAATACTGGTCCACTTGGTTTATCATGCGCAATAAAAGTTAAAAACCGATAAGGACAACTCGAGGAAAGGTTGAGGTTGGTTTGCGAATACGGGCCTTAGCCTTGAGAAGTTGAAGTGGCGCCTCCTGGTGGGAGACCTGGGTGACGTCACGGCACGGACTCTTCGATGCCCGCCCCCGCGTGCCTACATGATGATGCGATCGCTTCGTGCGCTGTTCCGCTGCTTGCGTTCGCTCTCTGCTCGTCTGAAGCTGCACATGAATGACGAAAACGGAATCCGTAATGTTCCTGGCAAAACAATAAATGTTTACTTTTGTCCCTGCACAATCGCGCGCTCGATCGTATAGGTTAAACGTGAAAGGGATGCAAAGGTCTGTGTCGCGCTGCCAACCCCGATGATGGATTACATTCCTGGCCACGGCAGCCGCGTTTAGACGGGCGTGAAAAGCAAAAACACATTTCTGCTTGGATACAACACTCATTGGCACCTAATCATGGGAATTATGGACTCAAGACGCAATAATTACATCATTATGTTGAGGTGTTCATGGGTGATTCCTATGGAAGATATGAGGGTTTACCCTCCTCTAGAGTTACTTTATTGGAGGAATCCATGTATCTACCCACACTGTTTTCGCTGGTGTGCCAAGAGGACCCACGCTCGCTTGCAATATCGTGTCTTGCAAAATATATCGTATGCCCTAGAATACTATTGCCACTTTTGTGTCTGTTTTTCTCGTGTACTTGCTGACTCAATACGTTGTTCGATTTCGTGTTGTTCGCGATATGAATTTGTAGCTTCGTTTCACCGAAATTGTTGAGGTTGTGCGCGATTGAGGTGCCCCGCCGCGGTGGTCTACTAACTAATGTACTCGGCTGCTGACCCGTAGTTCGCGGGATTGAATTCTGGCTGCGGCGGCTGCATTTTTCATGAAGACAAAAATACTTTAGTCCCGCCTGCTTAGATTTGGGTGCACGTGAAAAAACCCGAGGTGGTCGCAATTTCCAGAACGCTCCACTACGGTGTCTCTCATATCATATGGTGGTTTTGGGACCTTAAACCCCACGTATCAACTAGCAGTTTAGATATGCACCTCATAAATTAATTTTCCCTACAGCTGATTACCTGTACGTGGACATGACCTACGAGACCAGTCGTCGCCTCATCAAAGCAAGGTTGTTTAATTATTACTTGGGCCACATCGCTGACTGCGCCATCGAAAATGTTCATTTCGACTTCCTGGTGTTTGTCTTGGAATCGTCAGCGGTGCCCCCGTGTGAAGCGAACATTCCTCCTTCTGACGCGGCGGTAGATCATCCCAGCTTTTTACGCGAATCAGGGTGTACGACTATTGAGAAGAAACATGTACATGTGGCCCGAGTAAATGGACATATTCCGAAATTTACGAATATATGAAGTTCGTGCTTATGGCAGTCAGATTTAGTCTCTTGTTCGAAAAAAGGTGAGTTTTTTCAAATCATTTAGATTATTCGCAGATGCAGGCGCAACTTTCATGGTGAGGCGTAATGTATTTGCGGAATTGGAAACGTACTAGTTTTGTTTGTGGTATTTTGGCACACGTTTGTTCCCATATTGCAGTCTATGCCTATGTTGTAATCACGCTAGCATCACCAAATATTTTTTTATATAGCACCCATTTCTCGGTGTACGCAAAAAAAAAAAATTTTCACAGTAAATCTGCCGTTCGTACGGGAGTCCGCCTATCCTACACTAAATTGTGCAAGCTTTTTACAGCGTCGAAAACTTTCACTAATTATCAAACATTTAACTTTGTATCTTGAGAGATTTGCGTCATGAAATCGAGAAGTAATGAATCGCCAAGGTATAGCTGAAGGGCGGGTACACATGGCGGGCGCGGAAAAAGGAGACAAGCGGCGACGTAGAAGGTGTCCTTGCCGTGACGTCACATCGCCGCGACCGCAGCGACGCCAGTGTTCGTTCTCGGGGCTAATAACGTGCAAATGGACGAAGAGATGACGCAGCGCTGCCGTGTAGGCGTTAGGCTTTCATCTCTAAAGTATACGAACGATAGGGAAGACATTGTCTAAAAAACTTTACATGGCGTCGGCGCAGCTACACTCCACAGCACCGCAGAGGAACCGGCATTGGGTCCGAAAAACATGGCTGCACTGCCGGAAGCAATTGTAACCCACCTAGAATCGCTCAAGCGGTCGCCGTGCGCTTCGTAGCTTGTAAGCTCTGAATTGATGCTTTCATTTGCGCTTATATTCATGTCCTTAAGCTCCGACAATACAGTATTTCGATCGATTCAGCGCCGTTTTCGAGAGCCATGCTCAAATAATCGATGCTGGGCGAGTAGCGATGGACGCTTCGCCAATTTTTAAAGCACACATAGCGTGCTTGTCAGCTTTTTTCTTAATTCTCGATCGCTGGGGTTATTTGTCCTGGCGCATCTCGAGGGCACGTTGTTTGGTTTGACGATACGTTCTTTCGAATATCGGGGCCGCGATCAAGAAAACCTGCTGTGCGACTTCGACCTCGGTGTGTTGCGGAGTCGTGAACGATTTCTGTTAAAGGAAATTCTCACGCTGCGCAAGCTCACTGCTTGCAGATGATGGGACGCGGAATGATACATTTAGACGTGCTCGCCCTCTTGATTAATCGAGGACAGCAGCTCCTATAGTACTGCACGGAACTACCGAAACACAAGATATAGGCTCAACTTCGTGTACAGCGTCCTTATTAGTGAAATATGAGTGAGCATTCGGCCGCTTTCACACGAGAACGCTTAGCTAGAGCGCACTAGAAACTTTTTGGAGTCACTACCGAGGGGCTCAAAGTGAAGCGCCGGACATCGACAGAACATAAGGCGCTGTTCGAGTGGGATAGGCTGAGTGCCCGTGTGTATACGAAGTGACTTGCGTGAAGACACACCTAGCGCTCTTCTCGGTGCAGCTCGCAGCTGGAGCCACAGCTCAAGAGAGTATATATGCTGAACAAGAAAATTCCGAAATGCTCACAAGCGTCCGGCCATTTATAGTGGCCCGAGAGGCCATCGTCGTCGTCCTGCTTCAGAACCGATGGTTGGGAAAGATGGTGTGCTTCCATCTCAAACGTAAACGTAGCGCACAAACAAAAAAAAAAACAGCGTTTGTCGCTCGCTATACACCCGTCTGCGTTTTTTTTTTCTCGCGCTGCTGTAACGTTTTAGATGGTTCGCCCTGCTACCCCCCCCCCCCCCTTTTTTTTCTTCCCTCGTATGATTCTGTCGTGACTCGACAAAGTTGTTTGTGTAGCCGCTTGTAACGGTGCTCCAGATGATCTTGGTTGGCGAAAGGGATAATATGCTGCAGCACACGGCAAATGTGGAATACGAGGTGTGTAACATCACTTAGCAAATTAAAGTGTCGCATTGATTGATGTCAGTGCATCTGTGTAAGGAAGTTCAAAACCGCCACCGTTGCCTTAGCTACCCGGCAGCTAAACTCAAAGAAAGAGAAGGGGTACAAAATTTAATGCATCGGGAAGGAGGTGCAATTGATTCCCCGGAACGGCGGTACGGTTTGTGGAAGTAAAAAGAGAAGAAAAAGCAGTGTGCTATAGGAGCTAGAGACAAGCGTAATGTAATTGCGTGCACTGAACCGCGGTAGCAAGGCGTGTCCATGAGAGGCTTGCTTGGATCTGTACGTCCGGGTAATCTGAGTGGCGAATAAAACTTGCGTTCAGTTCTTTCGTGCTACCTGTCCTCTTTAGATTTGCACCTAAAGTATCTTCGGTTATGGACCAGTATACTGACCAGCTCCAACTAAAGTTCTGTTAGAACTCCTCGCAGAGTTCCCTGTTGCGCTTATATGAGGATTTGGGCTTCGCTTTCGTCGAGTCGCTTGTAGAATTGTCCAGTCGCCTCACAGCGCTCTCTGCCGGCCCCTAAAAATGGAGTATTTGAGAAGTGTTTCTTCTACATAACAATAATCATCTACTTCGAGTACTTTCCACGCATTATCACCATGGTTCCGGTCGTTCCTGATCGTGAACGGCACGAGTGTTATCACTGTGACATTACATTCCCGACAGGAAAGTGGCCGCGTGCCGGGCTTTCAAGAAAGGAAACTGGAGCAAGTGAGACGACGATTATTGCTGTGTAGGAGAACTACTCTCCGAATGCTACATTTTTTTCTTGGAGTGTGAACCAATTCGCACCATTAGGGGTGCTTTGTCGTGTATATAACACCCGGTGATGACAAACCAAAGCACCCATCAGTGTTTTTGTTTGTCAAAACACCTTTATCGTAGGGTGTTATACATAGACAAGGCAAAGCACCGTTAAGGGTTTAGGTCGGTTTACTATGTGGTCATTATAGCGGGAGGGGGTTCGCTTTTTGGCATTTTTCCTACAAATGTAGTTATTTGCGTATTCATCATGGTTGTCATTGGCGCATTTGTGAATGACATCGAGTGCTTTAGTGTTAAAGTCGAACATACGTTGGGGCTAGCAACAAGTAACGCTATTCATGCACTGGGAAACAAACATCTACATTTGACCGAATGGATGCTATGCTTCAGACAATGTTGAAAGTAAATGTCTGCTTTTATTCATAGTTGTTCATACAGCTCGCTGTGCAAAATATTTAGTCATTTTCGCAGCTCCTCTGCGTATCTGAGTGAGATATTTTATTACATTTGGAAATATTACATGCAAAGCAGCTCTATGATTAGCCTGTGCAACTCCGACCCTTGTGCGAGCGTGCCGCAGGTGTTGGCGTGGTGCCAAGTAGGTCACGCCGCTGCTGCTGCGCGTGTACGTCACACTCCCTTCGCAGTGCGCGCTGACTTACTCTCTTCCTCGCCTGCCGCGCGCCCGCTGCTTCTGCCTTGTTCGTTTGCCCCCAACACCTGCCGCGACCGCCGCTCACTGCACCGCTTACTCGTCGGTTTACGTGCAATAAAAGTGAAGTGCTCCTAATATACGCGCTCAAACATGTGTGTAAGCGTCTTCTACAAAACCTATACGCCATCCGTCGCTGCAAACGAATTTTCAGGCGCACACCGCAGCACCAGCATGAGTGCCGTTCAACCCGTGACGCCACCCGTGCGTAACGCTGCTGCTTCGCGTTCCATCAAACTTGCCTTCGGAGAGATGGTCCAAGTTTTTTTTTTTTTTTGAGAGTCAGAAGTCGATTTAATACCTGCTTCCTTTGGACTTCTTTTCTGAAGTCGCGTGGCTCTTTAACGGCTTTTTTGTGGTTATTATTTGTTTGGTGGCTTGTGGCGGCGTCTGGCAATGCTGACGCCTTGGTTTAGAAAGTAACTCGACAATTATCACCATCATCATTGTGGATGATCGCCCACTCGGCTATTTCTATAACTCAGCACTACTGCGCGAGCACACGCATGTCATGTATTTGAGGGCCTCATTGAAGCCACGTGTAATGAAACTAGCGGATAACTAAGGCCATGGAAAGTGCATGGGACATTCTTTGCATTTTTGTTGACTGCAGCGTAGGGATTAAGACTCCAATAGGAACGAATTAACGTGCCCGAATAAGCTCCCTTCCCGTCGGCGGGATCCGAGCACGCAACCCAACGCAGCGTGCTCCCCTTTAAAGAATTGTGCTGTATGAGGATGGAGGAAAGAAGTGTGAATTTACGGACTTGCTTTCTTTGTGAGAAATATTTTTTTTCTAACAAAGAAAACAGGCCCTTAAATTTCACATCTGTTCCTAATTTATCGCGAGAGTTCCGTTATGCAAGACTGGACGCCTTGAGGTGGTATGCGAGGGATTATTGGTAAGCTGCCAGCTCGTAATCAGATCACGTGCTACGTGACAATAGTCCAAGAAAGGGTCACTCGCCGCGATGGCCACTGGCGTCGCTGATTGACACTCCCACGGTCAAATGCACACACACACACACACATATATATATATACCCTATAAAGTGGACGGGGATGATTTGATGTGTTTAGGAATAAGTAGTCGGCGAAGTGAGGCCCGGACTAATGTTTTTCCAAGTCACACATCTAGAAACTTTCTCCTTTCGCAATGCAAATGTTTATTACAAATTCGGGCGCTCGAAACACGCCTTAGCCGCCACTCTGCGTATATAGTCGTGCACTGGAGTCGCGCACCTGCCTATGTGGTGGCACCAAACATTACCAATTCGAAGGAAGAGGAAACTAACCAAAAAGTGACCAAGTAGCAGAAACCCTTTCTGCACCGCCATCGGCCTAAAATAGTAGCCAAGTTTGCGCAAAGTAACAAAACCTGGCAACCGTTACACAAACACGATGTCCAATCGCGAGCGGCCTGGTTAGGCTGCGTTGTATCGAAGTATACGTGGTGGATGAGTGTTAGCTCAAGGGCTCAAAGGATTTTCCTTTTCTCAAGAGAGGGCCGGCTTTGGGAAAATGCTCTATCTGGACAAGAAGCTTCGCTGTTCTTAGTTGTGTACGCAGCCTGCGAGGGCAGATAAAGCGGGTTGTATACGTTCTCCTATACGTTTCACGCAGGATTATGCGCGGGCCTTGTGCCGGCGCTGTTTTAGATGGAAGATACTTATTATCGACATTTGCTGAGCATGCGTACAAAATGCCACGAGTATGATAGCGTACTTTATGGTATGTTAAGATCGTGAGCTACTAGTATTTTTCTTTCCGACATCTTTCTGTATTTTTGTGTCGCGAAGACTCATCATGTTATTGGCAGATCGATCCGCCGCAGACATTTAGCGGGATTAAATCGCCAGATAAGCATGTACTTGTAAACTAACGAGGAACAGTCGGGGATGTCTACGTTCTCACAATTACACTATTATAGCCTCCTTGACATTTAGGCCGTCTCGGGAACGATCAGTGCATGAAGAAAGCGTACTTGTAACTAACGAGGAACAAACTGGTCACGCCAGTGTTCTCGCAAGTTAATTGCACCAACATACCGTGTACATCCTTGACTTTTTCGGCGTCTTGAGAAAGACCAGAGTTTTACGTTAACTGCCGAGGGACCGCATTGCGTTCTAACGCAGAAAAGCTTCCCTTTAACGAGTTCTCCTAGACGACGTTTTGCTTTACAAAATCGAAGTGACCTTACGTTTGACCCGAACGTATAAGTGCGTTACTGAGTGACACATAGCACCGTGTAGTTGTAACTATGTGCCCGTGCCACGTCTTTGCGATGGAATTCTGCGAGTTCTAAAAAAAAAAAATTGCTGCCGCGCCATATGTCCGTATGGACAGAAAACAACCAACGACAGCCATTGCGCATGAGGAGTTTTGTGCGTTTGGCCGCCATGCGTACCACGTGGATCGCACAAAATGTTCACATCGACATGAAACTTTAATCTCACGTTCATACTTCTTTTCACTCGTATGAGCACCGCGTTCTTGCGTGCATTTTCGTTTTGTTTTCATGCACAGTGGCGACTTAGCCCTGAGCTGAATATTTCGGTGCTTTTTACAGTGTCGCTCGTATACTAATGCAACTCGTCGATTCGCCCCTGCAGTTTGCTAAAGCCACCACGAGCGAAATGACATACCTTTCACGAATTCAAGGCAAGCAAAGCCAATCGCGTTGTGCACTGCTGCTGTGTTTTAGTTATGAGCATCATTGTAGACAGTCTACGCTGACAGCTTGGGAGAAGGCATTCAGCCCATGTTGTTTGAGAAATGGAACGCGGCTGGAAGACGTCAACGTGGCGCGATGGTTGCGCCTATAGTAGAGAAAGCTTAGGAAAAGAAACGTAGCAGCTATTTATTTTGCTTGTTTCGTGTTCAAGGGCATGAAAAATCTAACGTAACTTATATTCAGCGCCAGGGAAAGCATCTGCCTGTGCGAAGAAGACCACATCGGTGACATCCGGGCTATGGTATCCGGGCTATATATGCGACCATGTAGCATTGCTGCCATCTTGTTCGGACAGCCGAGCAGCCTGGATCGTTTGTGTCTGCGGTATTGTCTCCTCGAAGCTGTTCATTCTGCCGGCTATGGGGGAAACGGATTGGGACTTAAAATGGCCCTTGTCCACTGTGCTCTCTCTGCTCAGCCGTTTAAGGGTAGTGTAAGAACACACCCTCTCTGTGCGTTACCGCAGCGACCATTTCTAGAGGGTGGCCAATCCATCAGTGCCTAATATAAAGAGCTACAGTTTCAAAGAATACTACTCGCCTGAATGCCTCAATGTGTACTGTACCTAATGCCGGTGGAAACGTGTTTCCGCCTCTCGAAATTGATTCCGGAGCCCGCAGTGTACAAGTGCATAGCCTTTGAGCTTTGTGGCAGTTAATGTGTGATTTCACGCTCGAGTTTTCACGCACGCCCCGTTCGCCGGCGACGAGGTTAGGTTGAGTGCATGGAGCGTTTGCACTGCCATTTGATGAAAAAGTCAAATGGGTTAGCAATTATGGAGGAACCTCTGTAGGCTTCACTATGTAGGATTGCGTAGAGCAACTTTGTAATGTGGTAATATGTAGCAATACGTTTTTTTCTGTAAATCGTGCTCCGCTTAGTGAAGTTTACAACAGGTATGCGTTTGACCTATCGCAACTTCGATCATGGAAGTGTGGCAGCTTGGGCTAATTGGCATGGCATGACGATAGTTATAGCGCGAGAACAAAACGACGACACAGAGACAAGAAGGACGCGAAAGACATGTGTTTCGTGTCCTTCTTGTCTCTGTGTCGTCGTTTTGTTCTCGCGCTATAACGATCATGGATTCCTCAGGGACCATTTGCTCTCCTGTGAATTCTCAGCGTACATGCGAAATCAGAGCTGTCACAGAGGAAAAAAGAAATATCCTAATCAGAGCACAAGACGAGATGGAAATACCGTACTGTGTTGCAGTTTTTAACGCTTTAATAAGCTGCATTCTCACTGAAAAAAAAAAAGTTTCATTCGCCTATTTGTAGAACGAACAAACACCGAAGTCCCTACGAAGTTATCCGAATTAAGACTCGCAATTTCACGAAAAGTTCGTACTCTGAGGAGATTTTTTTTGTCGGCTGTGAGCCTCTTCTGTAAACTCCGTGTTGGTTTCTTTCCAGCCTTAGTATCCTTTCTCAGCCTAGGGTAGCCAACCGGACGCTGATTTGGTTGGCCTTCCGGCCTTTCATTCTTACGCTGCCTCCTCGTTTTAGTTCAAACGAGTGGATTACTATGATTTTTCTGTTGGCCTTTCGCGAATATCCATTCCTTTTGTCGGTTTTCGTTGGATCGATTTGCTACAGAGCGCTATCTTCGGTATGTTTGCTTAAAAAAAATGCTGCTGTCGGGCCCCAAATACAGGGACGAACGTATCAACGAGGGTCATCCCATTTGACTTCGGGCGTGCCTGGAATATAGGGGCCAGTGTTCCATTTCGGGGGGCGATGGCCATGAGGTTGTTATTGTTTCACCGAGATACCGGAAGTCCGCAGGAGGTCTAGCCGTAAACAGGAGCTTCCGCGTTAGAACAGCTCAGCGGCGGTTACTCATTAGCTGCAAGCGTTTTTCGTCACCATGCCGTGCAAGAGAAACCGAAGGCTGAAACTATTTTTCGCACCCTGAGACACTCAACCCGAACCCCCTCACCCATTTTTCCCTTTCTCCGCGAAAAGCGCGCGTAGGAGCAGGGGAGGAGCATAAAATAAGCGATGTGCCAGAAGGAGAGGCGCGAGACTCGGGACCCGTCACGACTGTCTAGGGGCTAAGGTGCTCGACTGGTAACGCGGAGGTCGCGGGTTCGAATCCTGACCCCCGCGGCCGCATTTTCAATGGAGGCGGAAACTCTTTAGGTCCGTGTGCTTAGAATGAGCTGCACGTTTTGAAGTGCCCCAGGCGGTCGAAACTACGGCGTACGGTGTCTCGCATGACCATATCGTTGTTTTGGGACGTTAAAAACTCATCAATTATCCCCTTCTGGCGCGAATTACGATGCGCTGTCTACCGATGCGTCAAATTCACGTACCATATATTCCGAGGCAGTCAAATACTTCATTTCAAAAAAAAAAAAAAAGGAAATGAAGTAATCTGCTGTTTTATGAGAGTTTAATTTATTAACTTTAGTTAGTGTGATGACTAAGAGTGGTACTGGGTATAAGGCTCTGCTACCACGAGGCATCTAGAGGGAATGAGAAAAAGAAGACGAGGTAGAGAATAAAACAGCCGGCCCAGGATCGGGCGTTGTCTATGTTCCTCTGCAGTACAATGGCGCAGGGGACATTAGATAATGTTAAATACTTTATTATTTCGCAATCAGCCACGTTTCGTTTTGACATAGTCAAATCGTACGCTCCAAGTGTTTTTGGTTGCACTCATTTCGAGGAAAAAAAAAAGCTTTTTACGTTGGTTGCACGCATTACGCGGCACGTTGAAACGACACTTCTTACATCGTATCGTTTTCGAAGAAGTGATCGGCTATAGTCGCACTCAGCATATTGAGTTTAAATGAAAGCGTACTGGCTATGCAGAAGGCTAAAGTGATCCACTGAGCACTGTATCTTGTTCTTATTTGGCCACAACTTCACACAACATGCGTGAAATTTGCGTACATTCACAAACGTAGCTTCCGCCGCTTAAGGTGTTAGTCTCTCCTATTGAAAGGGATAACTATCGATTATTTTTTTTAGTAGCGCGAAGCCACAAGGAACTTCACGTGGATTTCTGACCTGAGTTTTTTTTTTTAGAAGAACATTGGATCGACGTCTTTTTCGGGTGAGTCGCTCTACCGATTGAGACTAGCTGAAGTAACAACACTATCCGGATAAGGACGAATTTTTATTCACACTAGGTTTTTTTCTTCTAAGAAAGCCCTATGGATTTCTTTGTGACATTGTGCTGCAAAACGTGCGCTTGCCTATGACCACTTTCATAATGCTTGCGCCACCCTGCGGTATTATGCAGAACTCATTAGCAACTTGATGTCCTGTGGTGAAACTCGGCGTCGACTCTGCCTGACTGTAGACGCTACAGATCGGAAGCGCGCGCCTGATAGCGAGCCGGAAAGTAGCACTCAAGTTTACCGATAATTTCCTCTCGTTTGCTTCGCTGAATTGAATGCTGCCTCATTTATTATCAGACCAATCAGTTAACTGAAGTCACAGCTAAATTATAGTTAGCGTTCGGCCACGAATTTAAGCGTGCGGTGAGCGTGCGACTGCAAACGCGCTGTTCACTTTTGCGAGAAAGATATAATCCTAATATCGCACTGGAATGTGCACTGAACAATTGAAGTGTTCTTCATATACAAGTTCATGCACATAATTTTTTATGCACCTTAACGATGCGGGCTAGCGACACTGAAATTAGCCACACGCTGCACTACGCTTTTCCGTAAGTATACTCCCGAACGTCAGCACGGTTTCGGCTAGTTAATTTGACGCGATGCCTAAACTATCTTCGGCAAGCACAGAAATATAGGGACACTGAAGTGGAAAGCAATCCTTTCTCGTAATAGTGAATTGCTGCCCCGCAATATCCAAAATGCAAATGTTATCGCGAGAATACGTTTGATAAACCAGTAAACGCGCAAAATAAAAAAAGGCGGGTGGCGGCGCCACCTTGAGCTGCCCGCGCCAATCACCGTGACGTGACGCACCAATCACCGCACCAATCACCGTCAGGTTTCGACGGCGCCTACCAGTGCTCCTAATCGATGCCTGAAGAGGCCTGAGAATTTACATACGAAGTTTCAGGAAATTTCCGCTTAGACGAAGTCTCCAAAACGCGAACAGTACACTTTTAAATTCGTTATGCCACGTGCGTCTGCTATGGCGCGAAATTTAAAAGCGATACTGTGACCTTGATTTTCTCATTCGCTAATGAACATTTAATCTTGGGGAAATTAACGACATAAAAGTTTTCAGAATACACTTTATCTATCAATCTAAACCGATTGATTATTCGACTTTGGTGTCCCTTTTAAGAGGTCCGAGAGAGGGCTCTAGGTTGGGATTCGCGAAACTTAGTCTTTCTCGTTTGATTTTTTTTGTGACCGTGCACCTAACTATAATCGAGGAGAACATTTTCTTGGCAATGAAGAGAAAGCTACAGGGGGTGGAGCTGCTCTACATACGCGAAATAGTTTGGTGTGTAACGCATTGCGCGTTGCTGGGGAAAGTGATTGATGTGCGTGATCAGCGTTTGATATCGACGCAGACGCCGCACGGCGTTCGAAGTGCACGTAAAAAAGCACGACTTTCTCGTGCGTTCAAGAATTCGAAGTCAGAACAATTGAGTTAAAACAAATTCGAATATTTTACTGCTATGAGGTGCGTCCTGTGCTACATGCAAAAAAAAAAAAATCAAAGCTTATACATGAAGTGAAGGATGATGAGTTCGGCGAAGCGTCCGTCAATCCGTCCGTGTGACCGTCCGTGTGTCCGTGTATATAGGCGACCGTCCGTCCGTCTGTCTGTCTTTCCGTCCGTCCGTTCGTCCTTCTAGCGAACGCTTTAAGTACTACCATCTTGCATTTTTTCATCGTGTATTCATCATATACAAGTACTGCCACCCATAGGACATTCTGAGGACTAAACTAGAGGTGGCTACCACTACATGCTACATACAAAAGACGCATAGCCCATGGCGTAAGGAGCTTTGCCTCGGAAAGGTGAAGGCAGTATTTTTTGTTCCTGAGGTGGAAAATAAGGACACAATTGTAGGACTGCGTTCATCAGCGTTATGATACCCGTGATCTGGTTCTGTAGCCCTATAGGTGCATTGCCGAGAAAAGTTGTCCAAAGCGCGTCTGATCGCGAACATTCAGGTTAGGTGCCGAAGCACCTGGGCTCGGCGCCAAGAAAACTCCTCCTTCCACCGTTTGTTGTCGTTGTGAAACGAAACGAGTGAGTCCCTCTTTATCAGAAAAAAAAAAAAAAAAGAGAGAGAGACAGTCGTCACTTCAGTTCGTGCCTCTCATGCGCCAAGTTGTTTCTCCGATATCGGGGCACTGTATACGGCGGGTCACGGAAATAGTTGCCCGCCACCGCCAAGGGTTTTTTTTTTTTTTTTTCGTACTTCCCGGTGACGGTTTGCCGACTTCCTGCAGCGCCGCTGTTGCGAACGGCTCGAAGGTGCGCTTTGCGTGCCTTTATTTGTGTGTATAGGTATTGGCGCGGTTTGGGGCAAAAGACGAAGGGGGGCTTACCTGCGTGACTCTTTTGTAGATTCATTTATTTATGTTTATAACTCCCCCCGCTCCGGCGATTGTGCCGCGCGAAGTGAAGAGTGCGTGCCGCGAGGTGGACGCGCCTTCGCCAAATATACATGCGTCTTGTTTTGCGCAGCTCTTGACGTCATGATAGGAGAGTGTGGCAGCTTGATTTGCTCCCTTCCCGAGGGCTGCCGTCCTTTGCTGAGCGCATGTGCGCTTTTCTTTCACTTTTTTTTCATCTTTTCTTTTTTTTTCTTGCGTAAGAGATTTAAGCACGTCATTGGTATAATCGTCACGAATGTTTCTGAGACGTTCAGTTTTGTGCCGTATTCTTTTTTGCTCCGGGTCGCTGCATTCTTTGGTTACGTCCATTGGCGCCCACAGATAACGTCTGTTTCTGTTTTGAGTGTTTTACCCATTTCAGTGGGGCCTTTCTGTGTACGCCAGTTGCGGATTGTCGCCGGATTGGGGAGAATTCCGGAACACTCTGCCATGTCGCTTTTCATAATGAAATCGTGGATTTTTTCATGCAAAATATAGCATGTTATCACTGTTGTTGTTCTTGTTGCCACTGCTGCTGCTGCTGCTGCTGCTTATATTGTTGTGCACGCCGTTTCTTTCCCACTTCATCGTTGTTGATATTTTTGTTTTGCTGGGTGTGGCTTTGCCTGGTGACGACGATTCTTCGTGGAATCATTTATACTTATGCGTAAGGGAAAATAAAACGAAAGTGAGGCGTAGCGACCTTTCTGTTGAACTACCCTGCAGAACTAAAACTGGCCCAAGAATGAGCAGAAATGTTCGCGCCGCCAAAAGGACATGTTTGGAAGTCGTGAACGACAGTGCACGTATTGTTTGCATTCGTCGCGCAAAAAAAAAAAAGAGAATGAACATTGAAAGCCAAAAACATTCAGTGCCCGCTGGCGCCCTCCCGTTGTTCGCCTGATTGAAACGTACCGCATTAGCTATTGCGTTCAGTACGTCTAGCGTATACGATGATAGCAATAGATATCTGTTGCGAAAGTGCGAGGAAAGTTGCCGGGATTTCTTCGGGTGGGGGGGGGATAAAAGGGGTACGCATTGATGTGTTTGTGCGTGTCTTTGTGTACAAGGAAGGGGGCTGGGTTCAGCAGGATCCTATCGTATACTTACTTTTAATGTGGTGCGGCCTGGATACCTTTTACTACGCTTGTACGGGTGCTCACGTGCCGTAGTGTTGTACAACGTGAGCGGGGCAGGGGGCGTGGTGCGGAGTGGGTAGCATGCTAGGTGGCACTACAGACCTGCAAGTTCAGTACGAGCGGCTTTCATTACTTATACGTGTATCGGCGGGGTATACGCTATAATTCTGACTGAATTCCGAGAGAGGTGCATCTCCGTAGGTGCGAAAAGAACAATGTGCTAGACTTTTTTTTTTCCTCGCGTGTGACGGCTCGGCTTCATTGTGCTGGGCAAAGTCTACTGGAATCTGAAGGCTTCACGTATCGCCTTTGTTGCAAGAAGCCAAAGGCCGGAAATCTGCTGCTGCGCGTTTTCCAAGTTTCAGCGGACGCTGTGCGTGCAAGGCGATGCGGGGCTTCAGGTGCAATGAGAGTCCGGGTAACTGTAGCAGCAATAGAATCGAACTGGATTCGACGGGCGAAGCAAATGATCACGACAGGAAATCGTTATGTGGAGCCTTGGTTATGAAACAACGATTCTGATAAATATAACCGAAGACGAAGTGCGGCCGTGTTGCATTTGTTGGCCGCAGCTATTAGATGTTTTGTTCTTTGCAGGAACAGTAAGGTGGCATGCTGGTAGGACCAGACGCATGGATCGAACTGAAGTTAGTCTATATGTTGTGCTTTAGTCACACGCATCTTATTCATCTATACATTATCATCATTACACGTGATGCATTCTCACCTTTTCACTGTGATCTTGTAGTGTCTGGCGGCGCGCTATGGCCCGTATTCAAAAAACAACCTAGGCCTTACCTCACGTTTTCCTCAGTTACTGTACTCTCTACATGTGTTATAAAGACCCGAAAATGGTAACAGGGTGAAAGATAAAGACAATACTGGTTCATGAATACTGGTTCAATTTGTTGATCATGCGCAGTAAAGGTTTAAAAGCGGCAAGGAAAATTCGAGGGAAAAAATGAGATTGGTTTGTCAATACGGGCCTATGCCTCTGCACTGCCGGCCTCACGGACGAAATACGCGTATGCGTAACTACATGAAGGCATAATCACGTACACCCGGAGGACCTCCTGGCCGACATATCTGGGTTGGCCGGAGCGTCCAGCCATAGCTGGTGAGTCGAACTGCTGCTCTACTAACGGTCTCCCATAGGGAACACATAGGGTGGTTTGTGCAGCCAGATGCTTTTGAGACGCCCAGAAACGCTTGCGAAAATCCGCCTATGTGTTTTTGCAGATGCTTTGATGTGCATAACGACGTGACTGCCATATAGACGCACAGCGTACCTTATTAGTGCGTTGGCAGAGCAGCGCCGTGGAGTTGCAATGCTCACAAGTTGTCTTGGTTGTTTTTTGTTGTTTTGACGTGGTGTAAGTAGTCCTTTGATGTGCACTCGCAAATGGACGAGTATACCGTGCTCTTGCATTACTCGACGAGTATTTCTCGAAGTATCAGAATAAAAATGTTTACAGATAAATGCCAATCGGCACTCGTGTACCCAGAGTGGGACACCTTGCTCGGCGAGGACAGGTGTAATTAGATGTTCCTGGTGGAAGCTGTAATACCGAAAGGCACCTAATTAAGTGGCCTTCCTTCCTCGTCTGCCGCCGCTTCAGCGCTTTGAATGTCGCGGGATGCGCTTGTTAGAGCTGTTAATTAGGCTAATGATGTTGATAGGGGTGATAGCTTGTAGATGTGTACACATACGTTGGCTTCGTTCCCTTTTCCGGAACGAGGTATCGGAAGATATTCTGACATTATGGACGTATACATTCACGATTTTTGGGATTATAGGAAGAAACGGGAAAATTTTGCGAAAGCGTTTCTGAAAATTCGTTCCATGGAGCTAAGCCTAATTATTGCAAAGGGAGGGGTTTCGACCTCATCCCGCTCTAGTCATTCCTTGTTTAATTTGTACATGAATATTTTTGAGGCTTGTTACGCCGCCCTTGTCAAGTCTCTGAACGCACGATCTGGGCGTGAGCGGTCGCTTTGTACCGCGCTAGCTGTTAAAGAATTAGTTTAGAAGTGAGGAAGGGTGAAAAATGCGCGTATATTTTTTTTTAGGGCCTTCGGTCTTCGTCATAGGCAGATGGTCACCTAGGTACAGACAGTGATTGTGCTTTTGTACAGAGAAAAAAATTATAATAAATGCACAGTAACAAGTGGTGCCACGTAATTCCGGACAATAAAGAAAAACTGCGTGTTGATAACTATATCGCAGGAAGGAACCGAAACGATGAATCATTTGATTTCTTTTCGTTGAGCTGCACTCGTCTGGTGCTGATAATTCTTTATTAAAGTTTATTACTGTTCTTTCGTCTCTTTGCTTCATCCTGATGATTAAAACTGTTTAGGAGGGTCGCTCGATCAATTACGAGCAAATGAGCATAATGACATGACCAATTAAGTTCAGTGAGAGAACATCTTATCACCCTGCCGTGGTGGTCTAGTGGCTAAGGTATTCGGCTGCTGATCCTCTGTTCGCGGGATGCAATTCCGACTGTATGGCTGCTAAATTTTCGATGGAGGCGAAAGTGCGGTAGGCCCGTGTTCTCAGATTTGGGTGCACGTTAAAGATCCCCAGGTGGCCAAAATTTCTGGAGCCCTCCACTACGGCGTCTCTCATAATCATGTTGTGGTTTTGGGACGTTAAACCCCCCATATTAATAAATCGGAACATTTTATCAGAATATTTAGGAGAAATGGGCTTTGCAAATGGAGATAGCGCGTAGCGCTTTGTTCGTGACCGCTCCCTCACGAAAAACACCACCAACTGTCGTGGATACATGCGCAATGCCATGCGCAGTAGAGCCGCTTGGTGTTTTCCTGTTCGGTATTTTCTCGGAACTCTCAAACATAGTTATGGCAAGAAAAATGTGTTTTCTTGCGTACGTTCGGTATATATAAACGCTAATAAATCCAAACTGCTTGTCTGAACGCTCGTTCAATTCTGTCTGTATCGCTGACGGTATTCGATGGCGTTTTGTCTGAATTGATTCCTGCAATAGTGGCATGGCCTATACGAAAACTACTGATGCCTTGTCGCAGTGGTGTAACGTGGATGGAATCTAGTGGTAGGAGGAGGAGGAGGAGGAGGAGGAAGGGAAGAAATGAAAGGCAGGGAGGTCAACCAGACGCACGTCCGGTTTGCTACCCTGCACTGGGGGAAGGGGTGAGGGGATTAAAGGAGAAGAGAGAGAGAAGTGAAGGGCAACGTGTGTGTAGATGTGACCTTGTCCATTGCACGCTGATAAGCGGTCGCGTATAGTCCGGTCGTCTTTAGAAAACTTAGCAATGCCCGCGTCGCTTTGCTGGCCAGCGACGCGTAGAGCCATGAGCCAAGTATCTTCTCTTCGGAAAAAGGTCTACTGTCTGGTGTCTCTAACGTTTCGCGTAGCAAGTTGCGTTCCCTCGCAAAACGTTCACATGAACACAGTAGGTGTTCCATTGTCTCGTCAGTGTCGCACGATTCACATCGGGAGCTATCCGCCATTCCTATGCGAAAGGAGTACGCCTTTGTAAAAGCTACTCCTAACCACAGGTGGCACAGTAAGGTTGTATCCTGGCGGGAGAGGTCCGATAGAACTTGAAGCTTTCTCGATGGGTCCAATTTGTGTAGGCGGCGGTTCCTGACACTGGGGTCACTTAGCCAAGTTTCCGACATGGCGTTAGCGAACGAGTGAAGGCCCCTTGCAGCGTCGGTTCTCGACAATGGAATTGGGGTTGTCTGGGCGTCCGTGTGGGCGGATCGGGCGGCATTATCAGCAAGGTCATTACCGACAATACCACAATGTCCCGGTTACCACTGGAACACCAAGTCATGTCCTTTCGATAAAACTTCGTGAATCACTTCTCTTATTTCATTCACTAGTTGTTGATGCTCCCTCTGTCGTAAAGCTGATTGCAAGCTCTGAAGGGATGCCTTGGAGTCACAGAACACAGCCCATTTTTGAGGTCGGGCTTCCGCGATATAAAGTATAGCAGCACGTAAGGCGGCAAGCTCCGCTGCTGTGGATGTTGTCCTATGCGACAGTTTGAGCTTTATAGTGACCTGGTACGCCGGGATGACAACAGCACCTGTGGAGCTGTCAGCCGAGACCGATCCATCGGTGTAAATGTGGGTCCTCTGGCCATATTTTTCGTTGAGTAGCGGCAATGTCACCTGTCGTAGGACCACTGTTGAATGATGGCTCTTGTTCGTTATTCCCGGAATAGTGAGGCACACCTGTGGTTGTTGTAGGCACCACGGGGGTGACGCTGTTCTTGTTGCTGGAGTGAAGCCAAAAGGAAGGCATTCTCTATGGGCAGAAATAATCTTCGAAAACATCGCGTGTGGTCTTTGAAGTGGCAACGCTGCAACATGGTGGCCAGGAACTCGGCAGAGGTGTCTTATGTGGGCTCTCAAATTGTCAGTGGTGATGTATGTTCGAATTGGTTGCGTTTACTCGCAGAGCCATGACAGGATACCCCGCTACCATCAATGGACAAAATATTCTATACCAGAAGAACCATCGCTTGCTGGGTGTGATTTTTGACAGGAAGCTTTCTTGGAGTGCCCACTGCAATTACCTGAATAGAAGGCTAACTTCCATCGTCCATATAATGCGGTTCCTCTGCGGAAAATCTTGGGGCGCATCGATAAGGTCAATGATGCAGCTATACAGGGCACTGTTTCTGGAATTTTTGCGCTACAGCTTGCCGTTACTGGCAAGTACGTGCAAGAAAAACATCCGCACTCTCGAAAGTCTGCAAGGACAAGCAATACGCGTGTGCTTAGGATTGCCGCGATGCACCTCAACCTACGGGGCAACTATGATCGCAAGAGAGCATCCAATTCAAATCTAGTGGTAGTTTAGAAATAAGGTGCCGCGCTCTTATTCAGCAGGACGCGGGTTCGATGCCCGACCCCGCAGGCCGCACTTACACTTGACGCCTTTGTATATAGATTTTGGTCGACGTTCTATAACACCTAGTTTTTGAAATTGATCCAGACTGTACCGTGAAACGGCATTCATCTACCATATCGTGATTTTGGCATGTAAATCTGCAAAATTGTGTTACTAAGTTTTTGCACCTCCGGAAATGCCAACTTCAGTCGCTTTTTTCATGACTATTGCTGGCATCTCGTTTTAAATACTCATACTTTTTCTAATACGTCACAGTATATAGTACCAATACTATTGATCATGCATGCATGATATCATGCATACATGATCACGCATGCATGATAATAGCGTGAATGAATGCAAATATGCACCATGCATACGTGCTATGATCCTAGACCTTTTCTACGGAGAGGTAACATCTTTTCTTTGCTGTAGCGCGGCAACACAAAAGCTAACGAGACTATACCTTTGCAGTAGGTATACGCAGTCCTGAGAGGATTGTGCAGCGCATATAGGAAGCTTTTGTTGACAACGTAACCATGCGTAGTATATATAGATGGGTTACACTGACGCTATTGAAAATACCACATTGAAGCATCAAGCACGTTCAAGTGAACTTTGTTACGTCAGGTTAGTGTTATAATTACGTCGCATGCTGGTTACTTCGTTAGCTATGCGTATATACCGTTCCACTGAGTCGTTATAACATCGAAGCTGGTTAATCGCCACATGATTGTACTGCCTTAACGTCAACTAAGCCGGCATCTCGGAACCATGTTGAGCGTCCGTGACGTCGTGCGCAAGCCTCCTATAAGTCGGTTTAAGAATGACAGGCGCTTAGCGCGCTGTATTTGTTTCTTCATGGCGTGCATGTTGAAAGGTATTGCGAGCGCGTTGAAGAGGAGATAGCCACTATACCTCCGTGAAAGGCAGGCGTGCTAGATCGCACTATCTCGGCGTCGTCCGCAGAGTGTTTGCTTTGATATTGCGTGTGAATTCGTTCCGCCTCGAGGAGGTTTACTCTTCTGGAGTGCCGCTAGTCACGAGTGATATGATGAGGAAACTATTTCGCAGAATTGTTTATCCTGTGGTCCGCGCTTTTTTTTGTATACTGTTCGCAATTTGAAATACGCGGAAGCTTCCTTAGATGTGTGAAAAGGGTTCACTGGCCTGTGAAAGAGCGTGTCAAGGAGAACGATGAAGCGTGCAGTGCGCGTCACGCATTCAGTGTCAAGTTATTGTTTCTCCACTCTTCGTTCACAGAATGTGCAACGTAGCCAGTGTCAAGTCGGCGTTCTCAGTACTTTGTTATCGAGTGTAACCCATCGAAAAAACAAAAGGCGAATGCCGGCGCATATCGGCTTTCTACTGTTTCCTACAGAAACGCCCTAGAAGGTCTATACTATAAGCGCTTACATTTTTCGTTTAGCATTCTGAGAGTTAATACTTGAAATGTGCCGTTCGTATCGCGTAGCACTGTTCTCTCATGCTACCTTGTGCACATAACTGAGGAGCGAGCCATATTTTATGTGCCTATGCAATAATTTTCGTAATGTACAGCCTAAAGAGACTTTAAAGGGACGACAGCTGGCCTGATCGTGTGAGTAGGTCCCTGTAGAAATGTCTATTGTTAAACATTTTTTTGTGTTCCACAAAAGCTACCCCATGGAATATGCATAGAGTGACATAAAGAGTAGTCGACAAAACTACGTCCTATAGGTACAGAATTTCTACGTTGAAGCCGCCCGCTAGAATGAAGGGTTTGTTTGTATTTTTTATTTTCTGCCGCGCACTTATGGTTGATATTAGTTTACTGTTAATGCTTTCCTTCTTGTGTTTCGCCTCCACGCAATTTCTCCCGTGACAGCCGACGGACGTTGTGAACGGACAAGCGCCGCCTGTTAAGGTGTTCCGTCCTTACAAGTCGAGGACGCTTGAGCTTCGCCTTCACGAGTGGAATGCTACGTCGCAGACTCGTCCTGCTTCATCGCCTGCCCATTGCTAGCCTTGCTTCGCTTCTCGATCGACACCTAAATGGGGACGCGAAGAAAGGAACGTCGGCGCGAGTAGTATTGTTAATGTTGTCCTGGAGTGCTGTAAGGACAGCCGCGAGGTTCCCACTGCGCCACAATTCTTGATTTTGCGAATCCGCGATGTATACCCACCACGCGTCCGTACGGCAACAGGTGAACCTACGCAGCTGCTTGGTTTGTTCATGCTACTGTTGAGGAAGATGGTTCAGTATGTCGAGTGCTTTGTACCCGGTGACCTCTGAACCCTTCGTTCGTTGGGCAATTGACATGTGTTGACGTTTGGCGCGATCTTGCTTTGTGATCACGCAACATGACATGCGTCAAGGAGACTCCAAGCTTTCTCGGGAGCAGTTCTAATCAGTGGCGTGCACCTCGGGTAGAACGCTTGCCACGCACAAGGCCCAGTTTCGATTCACAATGGAACGGAAGTTTTTTTTTTTCGGATTTTTGGCTTGCAATCGCTGACCGCGACGCCGACGTCAGAATGTCTGCGAAACTTGGCCTTGAACGCTATCGCTTGTTTAAACGTTGTCGCTGTTTATAAGGATTTTTGAAAATTTGGAGAGTTCATTGATAGCGAAGGTCGTTTTCTTGTGAATCGCCTAGGGAGCCTTCAGGTACGCACAGCCTCTGTTTTTAAACGGAGGTGGCGTGCACATGAGCTCCCTGGAACCGCTAAAGTCGTAGCGGCACCTGGTGAAGCAGACCTCAACCACGCGATTCCTTCTCCGTGGCCTCAGAGATGTGCATCAGCACTACGACGAAGGACGTGATTAACTCAAGAAATGCACTGGTCACACATGAACACCACAGTGCCAGTGGTGCTACCAGGCACCGAATTGACAGATTATGGTTGTCTCCACATGCTTTGTATAACTCCTCCCCCACCCCCCTCCGAACTCACGCAGCTCCGAACGCTGGTACAATAAATACGAATACAATTGCTCGTAAACCAGAGCTCTATAAACACGGAGACAGGTACGCTGCTTGCGTTAATGCCGCAGGTGTGCTGTTCTAGCCGCTCGCATCGTCGTATTTTCATCTTGACGTGCGGCTTCGTCAAATCTGATGTGACATTTAGTTTAGAAGTTCATTCCTGGTAAATGTGTCACCCGAGATGCAGGCGATATGCATTGTGACATGTTTTTTTTTTTTCGCTTTGTAAGTTACGGAATGTACAGATTGTCATGCGTAATGGGCCGACGCTTCGTTAAATTGTTTTCTTTCTGCTGCGTCGGCTAAGACTGAAGAAGAAAAAGTAAATGAAGGTGAGTTTAAAAAAAAGGGGGGGGGGAGAAGCGGTGAAGAATAGGGCAGCTATGAGATTGTATTGGACACATAGAAGATAGGCTAGCCTTGTTAATGGCTCGTGGTAAAATAATTACCCTGTGCACTTGAATAATCAACTGTCATGCGAAGTGGTTACGGCTAATTGCTTTTTTCAGTATCCTATACTTCATTGTTGATGAAGCGAGCCGGTATCATGTAAGTGATTCGATAAATGTCCTGTAATACATTTCTAATGAATATCTAATAAGTATAAATTCACTGTTACAATGACAGAGGTTTAGCTCTGGCATTTCAGTACCGAAACCCGATGCTATAACAATATAGATGCATGTCATGTCAGCCACCATGAAAAGCTCTAAACATGTTCCACGTGCTAGCTGGCAGGTTTGTACGCCTACCGCATGAGATTACCGAGGTTGTTTGTGCAAGCGAGCTCATTGGGATGCTTCGCGCGCTTTCTCAGCATTTTAGTCTCTTCAGATCGCCCTAATGTTAGAGGCAATCGACATTTAGTGATTTGTTGCTGTAACTTTCAGCGTAAGAGAGTTTCATGTTGGCGCAAACCAAGCATTGACTTAGTCATTTTCGTGATGGAAAGGATACGGGTGGAGGCGATAATTTGAGCATGAAAGTGTTTCACTCTGGGGTTCTCTTTTCGGGGCAAGTCTTTTCGTCCACCTTAGTATCCTCGCATCCACGCCACAAAGTACCGTAGTACAATAAAGCAGTGCAATAAACTTTCCGTACATCTCCCTTGACTTGAATATGTGCTAGTTCTCATTAAATTGCTGTCATATGGTAGCGATGCTTAGGCAGACAGACTGAAAAACAAAAACAAGCGTCTTTATTAGGATGAACTTGTGCCCACGAGTCTAATGACTATGGTCGTCGAGTCCGAGTAGCCGAGAGGCACAGATTCAACTATCTTCCTCTTCCTCGTTGCCGGAGCGCACGAGCGCGTGGCGCATGCCAGCCGGGTCTTGCTGGTCTTGTGGGTCCGGCCACGATGATTGCGGCGGGCTACTTAAACGTGGCCAACCTGTCGCGCGCGGCAATATGTATACTGCTTGAAGCACCAACTTTTCTATCAGACATTTGATAGGAAATGTGCCTATCAGACTGCAGTTCGGCAATGCCGCGCTGTACTCTGGGCTACTTGATTGATACAATTTCCCGTCGCAAATATATATGTTCGGAATGCAACAAAGGATGACAACTCAGCAGGACCGTCAAGAGCTCGAGAGGTGATGCAGCCATGGTCGCGCATCATCACGATTGAGAAGCTCGAGGCCAGACGAATATGGTATGCGTTCGCAATCAGCGGCTGGCGGCAAGCCATTCCTGAAGCATCCAGATTCTGAATAATGCTTCGAGTTGCTCTGTGATCAGGCTGGTTCCCGTCTTTCCCCCAGTGCTTAGCAGTGGGTTCAACACGACGTGGTACTAAAGCCTTTCGCAATTATTGGTTACATGTTCGTGCTTCCTAATGAGGCTAGACGCACGTTTGTCTTGAGTTTATCACAGTGTTTATTTCACATTCCGCACATTGTGCCTAGAATGAACACGGCCATTAAGGAATGTAGTGAGCGGTTATATGCGTTTCATGAAGCTTTATCACAGTGGTTTGTTTGGAACTACAAGCGGTCACAGATGTCGCAGCTGAAACTACAGTGCCGCTGGAGATGCTGCCGCCGAAAGCGGGCGTTCGGCCCGGCGAACCCGCTCCCGCCATCATCACGTTGATGCTGCAGCGCCACTTGTTCGGCGTCCGTGTCGTCTATAGGCAGAAAGAAATAAGGTGCCTTTTCTCTTTCTCGGCGCGGCGTTGTTGCAAGCGATCGACATCGCGAGCTAACTCAACGGCGTGGTTTGCATTATCCGCCCGCCACCGGTGCTTGCATTCCCGTTTGCGATTGAGCGCGGCTTGGAAGACTGATCATCGGTATACACTTACCGTGGGCACTCGGCCTCCTGGGTCTGTTTTTGTGCGAGGACTGCACCATCGGTCCGGCTAACTCGAGCTCTCTCAACTGTCGGCGTTCTTCTAAAGTTGTCCGGGGCATAACAATGCGGAAGGTTTCAAGAGAAACGGATGCGTGCGTGCTCAACGCCACTGTTGCGACGAAAAGGACGACGTCACTCACAACGCAGCCAACGACGCGCGTGCTTGGTATGACGCTCAGAATGGCGTAACTGGTAGGACACCAATGCAGACCGCTCGTGACACGGGTTTGTTTGTTTGTTTGTTTGTTTGTTTGTTTGTATCCTCTAATCCATGGCTCGTACTCACTCTGGGGGATCGGCCAAGAGAACATGTAGTCTCATATGGACGATAACTGCATTAGGCCGAACAGTTTTTCGTTTTTGCTAGCCAGATAGACCGTTTTCCGCAGTTAGTTTCTCTATGCAGAACTAGATGGCGCCACTGCACAAAAGCGCCACGGCCTTCTCCTCGGCGGCGCGGCCGGGATGTGGCGTGGGGTGGGGGTTGCCCTACGGCGAGAAACGGTGGTGGCAGTCATTCTTGAAGAAGGAAAAATTCACCCAATTTCTGTTAGCCATGAGGTGACACGGCGCAGTGTCTAAGAGAGAGAGAGAAAAAAGAGAGAAATGGGCGACGTGGAATTTGTGCTGTGCCCGCTTTGCTGACCTCCAACCCGGGAGCGGCGGCAGTGAATCGGCCGGCCATCGGCCACGGTGAAGAAGTGTAAAGAAGGTCGTCCGATCATGTGTTGAATCGTGACAGCGCCCGTTCGCCGCTGTCGAAAACCGTCTATACAGCTTCCTGTGTAAAAAAAAAAAAAAGAAATGGTACAGTATGCAGAGTAGTGACATAATAAATTCAAGAGCTTCGGACGCCACGTTTCGATCTTTGCTGTCATATCCGGTCGTGTTTTTTTTAAAGCATTCTTTCAGTGTTAACTGAGCTTCCATAGTTGTGTCGCTGCTTATTGTTCCCGACGATTCTTTGAAGGAAAATGAAGAAAAATACTCGTCTACTCGTATATTTTCAACTAGCAGAACGTTACCTCGCGATAGCAGCACACAGAGCTTTCAATTTTAATTGAAAAATTCTTAGACCCTTCTCGTTGCCCAGTTCTACCCGAAGGTTTGTATGAGCAGTGAATTCCGGAGCGTCGTTGTCTTTGTGCGTCAATCTATAGAGCAATCTAAACGCATTTAGAGTGGGCCTATTCATTGCGCAGCCTTTTCGCAAACACTGCTTTTCAGCTACGTATGTATGAGAACAGGAAGAAAACGGAAACATTCTATTCCGAATGTGAACCTAACGCATGGAACGTTGACGCTGTCGAACGATGGATCTTGGCATTGTAGGAGAACGTGTTAAATTTCGTTCGGTGTGGCGCTTCTCTTTTCACCCTTCTTGCTCGATCTTTGCCATGCACTGTGTATTGTATAAAATAATCAAAAATAAAATTATTGGGATGAGGTAGCGGCACTGCGTTATGACAGAATTTTTAATTTTTGTATTGTTTAGATGTGGACGCTTTTATACAGCGCCGCGGCTACTCTTTTTTTTTTCAAATAATAGAGCCCGCAGAAATCGCAGAGAATGCAACAAAAAGTATAAAATATCACCCAGGGAAAGCTCGCGCAAGAAAGCAAAGCAACTAAAAAAATTCCCACAAGCGCGAAGTTTGTTTATGGAGCTACCCGAACAGCAACACGAAATGAAGTCTAGTCGTATAGAATGCAGTTTTCTTTAGCTGTGATCGAGAAAACCAGTCTTGTTGCCTGATGACGCACATAGTAGGATATACGATAAGCGCTGATCTTCACAGTAGACAAACTTCTCCACTGAGGTGATTGCAATCGATTTGACACCGGCAGTAAGCGAGAAATTTCGCTGGCAGAAGTTCGCGCTGCTGTCTCGGAATAGACGTACAATTACATTTAACAGCAACTGTTTTCATTATCGTTCTTTTATTGGTGATTCTACTTAATCGACAATTGGCACGGTGAATGACCCACGTACTATCGATCAATTGTCTATATTATTTGTAGACTTGCTGCAAAAAAAAAGCGAAAAAATATATAGGCGCTATCTATGGAGCGCATGGCTAACTGCTGGGCAATAAAGGGACAGTAAAGGGAAATATTAGGTCGATGTTGACTGCCAGAACAGCGGTCCAGAAACGTCGTAGTGCTACTTTTGTGCCAGGAAAGCGCTTATATTGAAATCGCGTTTTAGTGATGTGCATCGCGTTAGCACACTTAAAATGACCCGTCTCAATGTGGAACCAGTCACGTCACTGTTGCCGTGGGCAACGCTGCCCGGCTTTACTGCGTGGCCGCCGACACTAGTAGTGGCATAGCGAAAGTAGCGAGAGCCACAGCAGCATCAATGGTCATTGAACGGTTTTCTGTAGAAGTGCTTGGTTGAACTGGGCCCCGCTAGATGGCGGGACCTGTCGTTTAACCAGGCGAAAACTGAACTTTTGAATAGTAACGCCCAGCGTTTTTTTTTTCATGGGTCAAACAGAAACGAACAAGCAGCATCTTATTACGTCTCTCGACCCACGGAAGGTTCTTTATTTGGTGCATTTAGTTCAATTACTAGTGATTAATTGTAGGCGATAACCATGACGTCACGGGGACCATACTTCGAATGTCCCGCGCGTAACTCATGTGTTTTCGTGCATTTGCAGTAAATATATATATATATATATATATATATATATATATATATATATATATATATATATATATATATTACACACATTATGAGAGGGAACAGAAAGGCGCAACATGTCGACTTCAAGGAGTGGTTGTAACATTGTTGAACTATCTTCTTTAAAAGGCCGCTAGTAGTCGAGTCTGTTACCTTTGTTTCGCTTGTCGGTTGCACTGCAATTTTTGCTGTTCTTGGTGACAGCTGTCACCTGCTCATTCAAGCTTCGTCGGGGGTATCGTATGCGTGATTGTTTGATTTTTGTTACTACAACAACTACCGCACGTGCTTGGGAATCCACAGAAATTTCTTAACGTACGCTAAACATGTCTCCGAGTCGCTGGCCTTTTTTTGCCACTTTATGGTTCGACAGTGGGAAAACACTGACAGTTTCTCAAATATCAACCCGATTACTTAAATGCGCGTTTCTGTTGATCTGCCCCCAGAACTGGCCTCTGGAGGGACAACTCCATGCATCGCATGTGGTCGGGCATGGCGCGAGATTCGCTTTTAAATTCCCACCGGAAGGTTCAACAGCCAGGCTTTTGAACTATTTGTTGCTGTTGTGAAGGGTCCAATGAAGGACCTCTTACAACACCAGGGCTGCAGCACTGCCCGCCTTTCAGCGCTTGACAATGTGCACCGGAATCTAAACTGAGCCGCTTGGGTGGCCGTCGTGACCATACGTTGTCACATGCGCTCTTTATGGCATGTATTGTCATATTTGCCCATGTTTAACACGCACTTTATGGATTTTTATCTGGGTCCATGTACGATATTTTAGGAAAAGGAGATATGAATGATTTCGACGCATGTGCACTTATAAGTGAACAAGGCGACGAAATATGCAATACACTTCGTAAAGGTGACTAACTTTACAAACGCACTTCAACTGTCAACGATGAGTCTTTGAGATGGTCCACTTAGCTAGACACTTATTGTTGCCTTACATCTCCTCTTTGTGTTATATGTACGCTTTTTGCGTTTTTTCTATCGTTTAGCCAAATGGGGAGGTACATGACTATCCTTGTTTAAAATGCCCCTCAACATTACATACTCTTTAGGAAGTGCTACCATCGCGGGAGGTGATGGTTATAAATATTTAGGTGTCAAACTTGGAAGCATCCTCAGCTGGGAACACTATGTATGTTGAAAACGTGCGGAGGGGTGCTCTGCAATAATTTTCATTTTGGAATAAAAAAAAAAACTGCGTTGCTCCCACGGTAAAACTGAAAGCATATAAATCACTATTGCGACGAAAATTGGAGTATCCAGACATTTAATTGGAGCCCTTGGCAGCAATATTTGATTTAAAAAATTGAAATTGTACAAAATTTAGCTTGACTCTTCACATATTTTGTTTACTCCCGACTTTCTTGCCCCGCCGCGGTGGTCTAGTGGCTAAGGTACTCGGCTGCTGACCCGCAGGTCGCGGGGTAGAATCCCGGCTGCGGTGGCTGCATTTCTGATGGAGGCGGAAATATTGGAGGGCCTTGTGCTCAGATTGGGGTGCACGTTAAAGAACCCCAGGTGGTCGAAATTTCCGTAGCCCTCCACTGTATACAGCGTCTCTCATAATCATATCGTGGTCTTGGGACGTTAAACCCCTCAAATAATATCCCGACTTTCTTGGGTAACAGCTTCACGTAACAAGGCAAGCCTACAAAAACATGAGCAATGCGTGATGGTAACCAGATAAAAATTCTTCTGATTGGGAAGTTATCACGGGAACGTTATCTCAACTCCTTGGACACTTTCAGCCACTACGAATCACAATAAAACATTTAGGCAGCCACCTAATGTTCGCAAAAGCAGTGAACGCTACCTCACTCGCTTAATTGAAACACATTGAAAGTATTAGTTTTGATACAAATGACTTATGTTGAAAATGATACTATTTAAGTGCAATTTGGTTGTATCACAAAATTATGCATGTAGTGAACTCTGACATGTTTTTGCAGTTTTATTTATTTGCGAACTGTAAGCACTTTTGGCATCACTATAAATCTGTCTGTCTGTCTGTCTGTCTGTCTGTCTGTCTGTCTGTCTGTCTGTCTGTCTGTCTGTCTGTCTGTCTGTCTGTCTCAACCGCCTACGTCAGGGTGCTCTCATTATTGCCCCCTTAACTGGGGGTACGTGTTATAGACGTATACATAAGCGTGCCTGACTGGCATGCATGTATCTGAGCTGCGTCCGCTGAAATGCTGGCACGATTTGCGTAATGTTGGTATGACTAGTCGTTAGGCTTAGGTTAAACGCGCACCGCGGCCGCCAACCCGCTGGAGGATTAGCTTTGCGGCTAGCGCAGGGCAGTTGACCGTAACCATTAGCGTAAATGCTTAAAGAAAAGGGGGAGCCTGTAGCGGCTCGTACGAGGAGGGCTGCTGCTCTCTGAAAGTCTCGCGGTTGATCGGCATGCCGGGCTGACGTAGCGCATGCCGGCGCGCGGGCGTCTGTGTGCGTACATGCATGCACGCCCCTGCATTGATTTCCTCGGGCTGTTGCTCTCAACACGCAGCGCGGCGTTGTGTGCCTGTGTGCGTCGCCGAAGCATGCGACACAGTTTGTGTGCTCGCGCGCCAAGGCGTTGGCCAAGGCTTCCAGCGCGCTCGGCTGGCTGCGTTTCGTGGTCGCGACAACCTAGCGTGACCGCTCTCACTCAGCGTCACGGCCTGGCGCTGCCGGGCGTCGCTGGGCGGAAGCTGTGGTTCCTCCTCCTCCCACTCGCGAGTCGGTGGCGCCACGAACGTTGAGCGATGCATGCAGACCGTGCTGCTGCTGCTGTACACGACGGCCTGAAGTGGACGCTGTTTCTTCGATCGCCACTGCTTGCTTCGTTTTCTTTCCTTCTGCGCCTTTGTTTCTCCCTCGGCTGCATAGATGCGTGGATAGCTTGCACGTTCCTGAATATATATTGACTCTGAAAAAGCGACTCTTTTCTGTCTGCTTCGTCCACTCTTGCGGCGCGGGGGGCATTGTTTATTATTATTTCTTTCGTTACAGCGTTACAGAGTGCTAGGGCTTCTGTAACGCTGTCCGTCTTATATTTACTGCCCAGCATTGTGTCAGGAGAGCGCGGTGTTTCTTCATATCCATTTTTGTTGCTTCGTTTTGGCCTGCCAGAATAGTAAACCTATATATGATTTCTAGCTTTTCTGTTTTGAACATGCTTGGATTCGGGCGCGTTCGCTCACTCATTCATATCCGCGGACACATCGGCGCAACATGAAGCGGACGAGACATTACATGCGGTTACATTGTCGACATTTGTTTTTCTTTAAAAATGTACAACATGATGCAAAAAGAGCCGTAATAAATAGCGCCACCTAAACTTCGTAATCAACTTGGACGCACGTTTTATACTATGTGTGAAATTACTGTTAACCATTCCTCAACTATGGGTTAGTTGAATGGTAAATTTAGGACGGTTCCTGTGGCCCCCGGGGTCATGACGCTCTGCTGCAATCCCGAAACTCGTGGTGGCGATTACGGCTTTGGGGTTTCGATGCACGTGGTTGTGATAGAGCCAGATTGTCTTCCCTGCTGCGCAATGCTATTGCATGGTCGAGAACCCCAGTTGCTCCCATTTTTCCGGAGCCCCCTACAACTGTCTCTGATTGTCTGTAGGAAAGAAGTGTAAATTTAAGATCCCGTTTTCTTCGGGAGATGCAATAATAATGACTAACAGACAATGATGCTAAAAAGTATGGGGGATGTTATTAGTAGTAACTGTAATGTAATTGTGAAGAAAGACCTGGACGAAAAGAAAGCTTGCCGTGGGCAGGGACTGAACCTACCACGTACCTTTGATTGACGCGTCAGATGCTCTACCAACTGAGATACTACAGCGGCTATCCCCCTCCCCCCTCCCGTGGTTGACTTCATAGGGTATATATGTACATTTAAACGTGGGAGCATCGTGTCCTCTTCTAATTACTAATGGACTAAAAGTAGGTTTTTTGTCCACTTTTCTTTCTTTACAATTACTTCTTACAACATCCCAAATACTTTCCTTGGTAGCATAGTCTGTTACTCACTAACACTGATAATCTCATTCTCTTTGGGACACTAAAATTCATAAACTGAACCTAACCGTTAAAGTGAGGCTACAGCGCTATAGTTAAAACGTACAGATCGATCTACATTTAAAAGGAACACCTGCGGGTACATCACGTTAGAATGTCGCTTTCTAGCAGATGCACTCGGCTTTTCGTAAAACTACCGGTGATTGACAGTTCTGACTCCTTTCTACTGACTATAATGCCCTGCATGACTATCGTATTCTTATTCACTACATGTTTGAGTTCCGGCAGTATGAATGGTGCTCATCGTGGTGTCCAATTTACCAGGGGACGTCACCGTCTCTAGTGTCTAGCATGCACTGAGGCGCTTCGCGTCGTTCTTAGGGCGGCAAAGCATTAACCAATGCAACAGTAACGCCTTGCCAAGACGCTCTGGCACGTACCATCATTGTTCCGTGCCCTGCATGGAACTCCTGCCGTTTCTCCAACTGTCTCCAGGTTGGCTGTAACGAATGGAACTGCCAGCGGTACGTGCCTTCTTCGAGAGTCGGTGATGTCGACATTTCTTACTTGTTTTGTTCCGTTTCGTAGGAAGCCGTCGTTGTCTCTGCACTTGTGTGCTTCTTTCGAGGTGGCGAAAGACTCTTTATTTTTAGCCACACGGAGGTCCGGGTTGCGGCTGCGTCAGTGACCGCCTCCCCTCTTGGGCAACGAGCGTGCAGGTTGATACGCCGTGTCGTTTCTTTCTTTACGCACCTCGCTAAATGGTGCCAGGGTGCGGAAGCCAATCAATCTCCCCGTGGAGGTTCGTAGATTTGTAGTGTAGATCTGGCAACATGAGTGCTGGGTCTGGAGTAACTGGAGCGCTATACTTATACGTTCCTTAGCGTGCGCATTGATGTCATTGTTTTCCATATGACTTCAATAATAAAGTATATAATATATAACATTGAGGGAGGGTGTCAGTCCTATCCGGCTTCTCTGTAAATCGGTGGTGTTAATTTCTTGGCTTCTGTGAGTGTTCGAGTCGTCCAGGTCTGGACGCAACCGTCTCGGAGGCAATGGTTATGGCTCTGGCCACGACTGCCGCCGGACGTATATATTGTCTTTCTGGCGCGTGCCTCACGCCTGCTTATATCGTTTGTCGCGTGGCGTCGAGGCAGAGGCTTCTCTTCGTGCTCGTGCCGAAGCATATCGACCACGCTGACGTCACTGCGTCGTAATGATGCGTCGCACTGTTCTTTCCTTTTTTGGGTGGTAACCATGTTTAGCGCGATTGTCGCTCTTATCGATTCGTCGACCGGCGCAAATGAGACTCGACTGCTCCGTGCGGTCCGGTAAGGTAAGCCGCTTACGTGGGTGATTGAAAGATCTGATGCTCCAAGATGGCGGCTGCCGTGACGTCATTGCCAGCGGCACGTGTACAAGTAGTAGTTTGGACGCTGCGGGTAACTATGCGTACACGCCTGCTTGCGAACGTGGACGCGCGTCGGTGACGACGGAGCCGGTACCCATTCAAATGAGTCTGCTGCGGCCTAGTTACGAGACAGTCGATTCAGCCCGAGCACGTGTGGCCTTCTGTGCGCACAGCAATGGTTTCCGCCAATGCTCTCATCACATGCGCGTCAGAGAGGCTAAGCGAGCGTGTGCTACGGTTAGGGCTAGTATAATGAACTAGGGGGGGGGGGAGGGGGTGAAAGCAGAATAAGGGACGGAAGGCCAACAACCATGGCCGTGATGACACTTCAAGGTTAGACCGTCGCTACAATGGGAACTTGCTGCCCCGTTAAGTGCTCTGCTGACAGAGATAACACTGAGAACTATTTTTTTTTTCAGTAAGAGCTTAGTTGTGCGGGGTATGAAAGAACATATCGACTTCCGAGGACGCGGACTATGAGAGGACGCGGAAAGGACGGTGGAAGTATCCGTATTTAACAACTTGGTGAAGACTTATTGGTTCACAGATTACAGTAAAGAAAGGAACAGCGGGAAAGGAACAAGGATGACAAAGGAACAAATGCCATGGGACAAGTGTTTGGAACAGTGAACACAACATGAGATATGGCACGTGGTCGAAGCAGGCCTGTTGTCCTTAAACCACGTTCATCGAGAACGAAATCTTGGGATTTTACAATGAGCCATGATAGACAACTGAAGTGTTGAATACCAGTTTTTTATACGTTCTCGGAATAATTACGCGCACATCAAACAGGTGCGAATCACAATCACCGTTTTTTGTTTCGTTTTGAAGAAGCATACTTCCTTATTTCTGCTATCGGGAAAAGAAATACACTTCCTTAAAGAAACATTGTGTGATGAGCGAGTGTTTCATGTGCGCGTGGTAATTCTGAAGACGTCTACAGGCTGGTTTTCCTGTAATGAACAATTTAGTTGGCACCCAGCGCTTGTACCATGACATTCGTTCTTTAGTCATCTTTGTTTTCCTCTCGCACTGTTTTTTGCTCTATGCGTATGAGTGCAGTGCAGTTGTAGATGCGGCAATGATGAGTGCTTAACAGCTGCTGTTGCGGGGTGCTTAATCACTAGTCTGTGTCTTCTAGGGAATAGAGGACTCGCTCCTCCACGCTGTTTATCCTTTCGTGCGTCGTTTGTGTACACCCCCTCCCCCAACTCCCTCCTTCCCGTGTTCATGCTCTTTAAATGCTGTCTACTTGTATGATTATCCCACTCACCTCACTCAGCCTTCCTACGTCAGAATAGTGGAAAAGTGAGTCATTTTATGTTTTTCTTTTCTTCACAACTTTCACAGAAGCGTTGAGGAATGGTTGTGGAAATATGGAATGAATGCAAGTTGACGTGAACCCGTCGTGGTAGCTTCGTATAAGATAGGGTGTCTCGTTAACCAGGACTAGTAGGTCGCGGGTTTGCTTCCTGATCATGTTGGTTGGCAATGGTTGCATTCCCAGAAGGGCTCAATTGCAATAACCCCTGTGTATTAATTCCACTGTGGATCAGCGGCTACAGTGCTCGACAACTGTCCTGGAGGTCGAGGATTCAATCGCGGCCGTGGTGGTCGCATTTCAGTGGATACGCAATGGTATACACTGTGCAATGTCAGCGCGCTTTGACGAACACCAGGTGGCCGGAACTTCCGGAGCCCTCCAATACAGCGTCTCTCTTAATCGCTTCATGGTTTTGGCACGTAAAGCCACACATATCATTATTAACACTTGTATACTTTGGGTTTGGGACCATTTGAGAGAACCCCAGATGGTTGGGGAAAAATCCGGAATCTTCCGACTTCGGTGAGCCTCATCGTGATGTCGTTGTACTGGAATTTAAAACCTATATGTATTGTTATACTTATCGTGTTGTGTTATTGAATTCCGGCGCTGTTGTCTCGTGTTTTTTTTTGCATTATGCACTTTCCTTTGTCTGTTTCTATTTTTGTTGTGGGTATTGCCGCTATTCCATTGTTCATTAAATATTGCTTCCCTTTTCTGTGGGCGAGCACGAAGTCTTTCAGGTACTTCCTATGTGCGTTAAATTATTATTGTTGTTATTATTAATATTCATGATATATACTACTACCAGTTTACGATAACCAGAGGCTCGCAGTGAGCGCCCTCTCTGATTTTTTTAATGGAGACAAAGTTAATTAACTGTCTTTAGTTTATATAATACCTTGCCACCATTTGTACGAAATCTTTCCATAATGTGATCCCGATATATGAACTGTACCATGCCCATACATAATGGGCTCATTCCTGCATTATAAACTCTATATAGTGTATGTAGTATGTACATAGTGCCTATGATTAGTCTTTCTTTTTTATTAATTTTTCGTACTTGTGTGTTTATCCTATCTATTGCTCATTCATGCATTCTAAAGCCTATAGTGTATATACAATGTACGTAGTGCCTCTGACTGGTCTTTCCTCTTTTATTCTTAATGTTTCTTCATTGTGTTTGTGTTATATATGTTGCTGCCATGATGTTGGGATAGCCGGCTCTAACGTAGCCTACTTTTCTATATTTTGCCGAATATACATAAAAAAACGTTTACGCAAGGTTAAAAATATCGTATTCAAGTCTTCAGTAGCAAGTAGTGAGCAAGAAATAATTTCGGCGGCTAGGGCCAGGTTCTTGCCGGCTGGCGCTCTCTTCACGGCCGTGCAGTATAAACGACGCATAGTGCCCGTATACTGAAATACACTTCTCTGTAAACGACATCCAATATGCATCGTTGCTCAACGTCGCCATTCTAAGCCACCGTCGCGCTGCCCTCTCGCATTCGAGGCACTAAGCCCGATCGTATGTTCCTATTGCACCGGGCTCCCCTGCGAGGAATCTGTCGACTCAGATTACATATTAGATGCCCTTCGCGAGATCTCGTGCGATTGCCTCATTCTATATTGATTAGGTGAGGCTTCGGCGGCGTTCGAAGCTCTAAGGATGGGATAAAAGATCATGTGGACTGCAGCATCTGAGAAGGAGTAAGCCACCAGAACTTCGGCGCAGTAATGCGCAGTTCTCTCATTTACGATCAGTACGAAAGCCCAGCTTTCTCACCTGCGCGCAGCGAATGTTGCGAGTTTCGTTCTGGGCGCCGTGAATGTTTGATGCCGACCGTCTAGAATCTTTCCGAGGGGATGGGAGGAAATCGTCATCATCTGACGTCGCTGCTTCCTGGGGAGCGTACACTAACGCCAACGTTCTTTGGGAGGCAGTTATAAGTCGTACGATGAGCCCATGTTGTTCGGAGTTAGTCGCGAGTGAATTGTTTCCAAGACCTTGAGCTTGTTTGGAAACGCATTTGGGCGGGCCGTCGTTGAGTGTGTTGTTGATTTACTTTTTGAACACCGAATATCCTTGATCACTGATCCAAGCTGTAGATAGGTGTGAAATCTGTGCATGTGTCTTTCTTGACATATATATTACTCTTGATATTACGACAACAGTCAAAACAGTACAAGTAGTGTGCCCTATACGTTCCTTTGCTTCGTTATTTTTTGGGTTTCCTTGAAGGGCGTGTTAAGAAAAAAGGAAGAAATGAACCCCTGAAGGTTTCTTCTTTCGTTCAATTTTATATATGGTCACGTTGTCCAGTGTTCGTCGTCACGAAGTGGTGCGATCACGTTTAAACTCCAAAAAGGAAGCCTAAGACATTCTACATTAGCGTTCACTATCTGCACAAAATTTTTCTGTGCAGTGAGAGCAGGCTAGTGAATGCATTCCCTTAACATAGATCTGCACTACTGCTATTGCGTCAGAATTTTGTATGGACGTATATATGTATTTACTTCCGTGAATAAGTGGCAGTGCGTGAATAGTTGGTTTATTGTGCGTTGATATATGAGAGTTATGGCAATGTGTATTTGTGTTTGGCAAATGCAGCATCGCTTTACGTGGACCCAGGCACGTTGATGCCTAGCGGCGCATCTCCTAGCCAGTTAACATCCAAGATAATAATTGGACCTTTGCGGTTGCTCAAGTTGTCAACACAGACACACACACGCACACGCACGCACGCACACGCACGCACGCACACGCACAGACGCGCGCGCGCGCGACCGTCACATATGGTGACTCGCGCGCTAAGGTGGTAGCAACAAGCACGTCATAAACACTGGTACTCGGTATGCATACCTTCGAGGCGTCGTGAAAGGCAACGCCCGTCTTATCTTCTTTCTTGCCCCGCCGTTATTTTTCGCAAGGCGAGTGCAAAACGTGTGGTGCGACAGCCAGGGGAATGTCGGAAAGCTATATTTAAATATGGAAGAATGCTATGAGCGAGGCTTAAAGCCGCCTCCTTGCGGTTTGCCAAAACGTTGGCGAAATTCGCATGTTCTGGAAACACACTGAATGAGATGCTAGTAGCAAGGGCGCGTTCGCTGAGCTAATCGCGTAAGCAATGTTCAACCCGACTCTTGCGTTTGCAGGCGGCAAACGTCGAACGAAAAGCACTGTGAGAGAAATAAAAGGTGTGTTCTTGCAGCCTCCGTCGTGGCTTGCGCTTTGGCGTAGTGGGTTAAACGCCCGCCAACCATTGCCCGTGGAGCGAGGGGTCGTCGTTTCTGCCCATGGGGCCGTTTTTTTTTTCTTTTTTTGCCCTCTGTCTGCGTTTATTCTGATGATGTATTTTCGGCTGACGAATTTCTGTGACGGAAATGCGTCATGAGTCTGGGTGAACCTCGGCATAAAACACTTTCAAAATAAAAGCAGAAGGCTTGAATAATCCGCCTTTCATTACATGAGTCAGTTTGGAATGTTAAAAATGTAGTACCTACATAGTTAGTCTAATGTTTGAAGACAAAAGCCTTAAATTCCTCATGAGAAGAGTCGAGGGGCGAAAAGTCGTCGCGAGGTACACTATATATGAATCGCTAACTATATCCGTGCCTTGTCACTCCGGAAAGTGCGTCAACTGCGCTTTCCATTCATCCATGTGCCGTTCGCGCGATGGTGGTCGCTTAGTTTTTTTTTTTTTTTTAGAATTATGAAGGCAAAAAACCTTGCCGGACACATCGCGATGTGGAATGATATAGGTCTTTGACCCGAGTGGCGACGTATAGAAGGTGCGCGATTGTGTCGTGCATCCAATTGCCTTTAGTATCTTGTACTATACCCTCCTCAAAAAAAAAAAAACATCGTCATTTGGGAACGTGACGTCTTTTGCGATTTCTGCGATTTATTGGCATAGGAGAGGCCGCAAACACGTAATGGCAAAGTAACCATATTTAACGCGAAAGCGTTAAAAGGCTCGTGAAATAGCAGAAATTCCGGCGTCGGTGTCGTTGGTTGTGAGCGAAAAATCATCTTTGCGTGACCGAGAAATCGAGGAAGATGCAAATAAAACAATAATAAATCCGTGTCTGGCTGGGAATAGAACTCGGGTAGTTTGCGTGGCAAGCTGGTGTTACCTCACAGCCACATCTTTCTTTCTTTCTTTCTTTCTTTCTTTCTTTCTTTCTTTCTTTCTTTCTTTCTTTCTTTCTTTCTTTCTTTCTTTCTTTCTTTCTTTCTTTCTTTCTTTCTTTCTTTCTTGGTATTTATTCAGCTTAAACATGGCTGTAATATGTTTATTAAACATATTACAAAGCACTAATATGTTTATTCTTCCGTGTTGCGACACAATGGTGAGCACGCAACACCGACGAGTTCACCATCTCTAGAATGAGCACCTCTAGCAACGACCTTTTCCGAACATATCCCAGAATGGGAGTTAGCATAAACAGTTTACCAACACAACATAGCTTTCTGGCCGAAAGTACATTTCCTCGTACACAGCGCATATTTCAATTATCATTCAAATAAAACGGGTTGCTGAGCAAACCTTTGGCTCAGCATTTTCCTTCAACGTACGCGTCTTCCACAGGCTATGCATTCCAACAAGCAGAAACATGTAGAATGGCACGTGGTTGTAATTACTCGCTGGCAGCAAATATCGCGCAGAATGTCAATTTAGCACAGTCTTTTTTAAACCTTCGCTGGAGCACGTCCCTGAATAATGACATCATTACAGCTTCTAGGAGAACGCCTCTGCTTGTGAATACACTGAAAATAACTTTCTCTGCTTGGATATGCAGTGAAAGTAACTTTCATGCTTTACAAACACACGCGTATTATGTGCACGTTTCTCAATACAATATGAAATGCTGTCGTAATAATGCGTGCGAGAAGCGTAACTTATATACCATCTGGTGTCAAAACATGAAACTATCACGTCTCCACCGTTTAAAGCCAGTCAACCACTACAAATTGCACACACGTTACTCTGCCCTTATGGATAGGAAGTTCGAAAAGATTTCATAGACTATTTAAGAACGCACTAGAAAGATAATATCGCTCTCGCGTTCAACTACTATAGGCGAAGTTTAAATCGGCCAATTTTCGTTGCCTAAGTGTTATTCATACCGCTTCTTGTTCAGATATTTTGCTAAACGTGGTGGCTTTGGGGAGGGTAGCGCCTTGTTTGACGACATTTATGCATATGCTTCTCTGGTAGACATTTTGTAAGAGTTCTCGTTGTTTTAGGAATGAATGTTACCACTCGATGTAGAGTATAGGACGATTCAAAGTACAGTAAGTGTGTAGATAGTTACGTTGTCGTTATACTGAATTTTATGTCAGACGCAATGGGTTATTGGTTACAATGCTCGGATGCTAACCTGAAGGGCGCGGGTTCGATCTCCGCCGTATAGGTCGCATTTCGAGGTGAAATGTTTGAGGCCTGCGTGCTGTGGATTGTCAGTGCACGCTAAAGGACAAGCAAGTGGTCGATATTTCCTGAGCCCTCCGCTGTGGCGCCCCTCCTGATTATCATAATGTGGTTTTAGGACGTAAAACTCCACGTATTGTAACAAGTTTGCTCTGACACAAACTTAGTCCGACATTGCTACGTCTGAATTATGTTTTCCAAAATATTGCCGATGAAATTGTCCGAGCTTCATTAGTCGTGTCGCGAATTGGTAAGGTCACGTGACCTGATGCCTTTGCGCGCCACAACGCACGCCATCGAGCAGTGGTGTTCACCAGATCGAATCGGCCCTGCATGCGAAACCGCCGTCTCGTTTCACGCCATGCGTTCGCAGTCCTGTGCGGGCGCGTTCCGTCACTATCTGCGTATACTTTAACGTCTCGGCAATCGAGCAGTCTGGCGTGCACAGGCGCCACCACCGCCAGCACGCGAGTGTGAAACCGTGAGAAGAATCGACGGCGGAATTTTGTCGCTTCGATTTTAGGTTAGTCCTCGTCTATGTTATAGCGCTTCAAGCAATCGATTTTTTTTTTTTAGGAGTGATACAGCTTTTTGGCCTCGTATTGCCGGCGTCTAATGTCGTCTCAGGGTGTCACGTAGTTGCTGTTCATCATTAACGTGTGTGTGCCACAAAATTTGCGTGAATTGCACTACTCGCCGCCGATGCACTATACTTGACGAAGGCGGCACTTAACCCATCAAAATGCCTGCGCCGACGATGGTGGGGAAGGGAAGCTGGAACACCGTTTCATATATATGCCGTAGGGAACTGCAACCGGGAATTTAGGGAAGAAGTACCCTAAGGTAAGCTGCATTGCGACGAAGTTTTCAAACGATGTTAGTGAAGCGCAAACACCCTTCTCTACATGTGCGATATCAGGCTTGGCACCACTAGCGACTCATGAAAGAAATCTTTCTCAAAACACTGCGTGCTTCAGGCTTCTTCGTTTTTTTTTTAGTGTGGTTTCTATAGCCTATTCCAAAGCGCGAACCCGGCTGTAGCCGAGTTCGCGCTTGTGCTATACGTGAGCTGCTATTGTGGAGACAGAGAATTGCGGGAACGACATCTCAATCGTACCTTTCTTTCGAAACGTCGTGCATTAAAGGGGCAGAGAGACGAAATTTTCAGTTGACATTTTAATTGCATCAAATGAGAAGCTCAGTTCTCGAGAGTATTGAAACTGTGCTTCTATTCGTCAGTGCAGCCTGAAAAAAAAAAGAAATTACAGTGTATTTTCGACAGCTAATTTCGGTTCTTATTGTGTACCCTGAGGTCACAACAGGGTGAAGAATTCTAGTCGCGTGCTCGCGCATGATATCGTGACGTTTCTATACGGCCGCACCGCACCGGGGATCCGTTGGTGACGCACAAGCGGCCGTAAAGAAAATTTTGGTACCTGACGTATTCACAACTAACCAGATTACTGCCTAAAGTCACCAGACCTATTATTGTATGCCTGACGGTGCAGGCTAGTGTTGATGTCGGTTGGTGTGCCACGAAGAAAAACGAAACAAACGTAGGCGATTTCTATTTCTAGGAATCGATATAACGCGAAAGTAAAAAGTGTCCTGAAAGAAATAGTCGTGCGCTTGTTGTGCACATTTCGCCACAGGGGCAAATTACCGCTACAGCAACAAATTGCAATGCCGCGCGATGAACGGCAAGCAGCTCAAAACTTGCAGCGCGTGCCTTAAGCAGAAAGCAAACACGAAATCACCATGGGTACACAGGACAAGCAGGTACTAACAACTGTCACAGCTCGACACTTAAAGTGCGCTGTTCAAACAGAAAGAGACACTAAATGAACTCACAGATATACACAGGACAAGCGTGAACTAGTGTTGCAATTTCTACTTCTTCGTGTGTGTGCAGCGTGCTCCTGCTCCGCCACGGTGGTCTAGAAGCTAAGGTACTCGGCTGTTGACCCGCAGGTCGCCAGATTGAATCCCGGCTGCGGCGGCTGCATTTCCGATGTAGGCGGAAATGCTGTACGCCCGTGTGCTCAGAATTGGGCGCAGGTTAAAGAACACTGGGTGGTCGAAATTTCCGGAGCCCTCCACTAACGGCGTCTCTCATAATACTATGGTTGTTTTGGGACGTTAAACCCCACATATCAAGCAGTGTGCTCCTTTTGTAAACGAGGCCGCGGGAGTGAGTGAATCGACTTTTGCGCTGTCCCGATACACGAGTCTGATAAGCGTGCGCACAGGAGACCACACTCTGTGGAGGCGGAGCTTATCGAAACGCGAAAAGCGACATTTAGAGCTCGCCGAACACCAGCCCTTCGCGCCATCTAGATGACGAAAACGTGCTAAAGTTGCAGAGCTCTGACGACCGCCAAACGGTATATGATGTATATATAAGTTGCTTGCCGTTTGCAATATTTACAACGTACGCTCTATGGCCTAGTAGTTAGCGCCACGTGCGGCGGATCCAGACGTATACTGGTTTGACGCACCGCGACAGAGCTTTTCTTCCACGTTTATTTTCTTCGCAGTCTCTTTGTATATACTCTACAATGTAGCATTGGTGACGACAATACGTCAGTGGAGCCGTGGCGGAAACGGCATAAAACGCTTGCGTGTTAAAATGGGCTTTAATATAAAAATGAAACACCTCAGTACAGTTTGCTGAGCGTCACAATTGCTCCGAGTCGTCTCTGTATAGGGGATTCGTATGACAATGCTACGTTGCTGCGATGTTATACAACGTGCATATTTTTAATGAATATAAAAAACTACCATAATGAAAGTTATACGTGACGGCGAATGGTGTGGCATTGGTTTCGTTTAATAAAAAAAACTGCATAAAAGGTGCGCATTCCTTTAGAGGCTTCTATTGCTGGGGTTCATCATATCGCAAAGAACAAACCCGCCCCGGACTTGGGGCCGCTAATTATGTCTGGCCGAGATGGCAGCTGTATTTCTCACCCAAATTTTCCCTTACTACTTTGCTCAGTGCCAGGTAATATTTAAAATTTTAATCATGTTCAAATTAGCTTCCTGCCTGTGCATATTTAAAAGCTATTTTGATATATACATGATCTTGCTTGGTTTCACTCAAGGGAACGCTCGGAAATAGCTCAGTGGGAGAGTTCCGCGTTTAAATGGCGCCGTTTATGGGGGGTAATTCTGTCCCGCAGTAATAATTGCTGCCATTAATATTCCAGCTTTTTTATTTTTCTCAAATTTGCATATACGTGCGGCGGATCCAGAGGTATACTGGTTTGACGCACCGCGACAGAGCTTTTCTTCCACGTTTGTTTTCTTCGCAGTCTCTTTGTATATACTCTACAATGTAATATTGGTGACGGCAATACGTCAGTGGAGCCGTGGCGGAAACGGCATAAAACGCTTGCGTGTTAAAATGGCCGTTTAATTTTTTTGTCCCTTTTGCTATTTTTGTATTATTGTGCTATTCAAGTGCTCGTCCTGCCAGGACCACAACTGTGGTCTGCAGTATGTATTAAATAAATAAATAAATAAATATACAGTGTGTCAAATATCATGTGCGCTGCTCAAAGTACACGCTTGCGATAAAGCAACCCCAGCCTTGCGTCTGACAAGAAAAATTAAAAACAAAAAAGCTATAATGTATGATGCAAACAAAGTGCACGTGCAAGGGGAAATACAGAGCAAGCAATGGTGATTAACGCTGGGCGTAAGAAAGTAACGCCTCAGAGCAGCATGCTCGCCGCCGCCGTGACTTGGCGGTTGCGAATGGCTTTCTCAGCTGCTGAGCACCGGACGGCGGGTTCGAATCCATGCTGCGGCGACCGAGTTTCGTTAGTTCAGAATAAAGTTCGTGTATTTGGTGGACGTTGCATGTGCCCCCTTCAAGAGAAAGAAACAAAGTCTATGAAAATTGATTCAGAAGCTTCCATGGACTACAATGTGCCCCATTACAATATCGTGAGTGGCTGCGTAATAAAACGTAGTTTTTAAGTTGCGGCCATCTACCCATCGCACTCTGCAAAAGTGAATGGACTAAATGAACGCTTTTCAGTTGTTAGCGTGACATCTTTGAGGAAGGCAGCTTAACTAGCTACCAGGCAGTTTTTTTTTTTTCAATTTATCATGTTCCTATATGTAATGCATTTACTCGATCCTGAGGCGACTACTGCTGTAATGCGAGGTGCGGCTGTTCATTGCGTACAAGTAGAAAAAAAAAAGTGTTTCCGAACCTAAAGTCGACGGGATGGATGACTTTAGGCAGCTATGCCCAGGAAAAAAAAAAAAAAAAACACGTGTTACGTTTGAGTAAATACGGTATACTTTTCTCCCTCTTTCGATTTCGACATTGCCAAACATGCTTGTCTTTGACTCATCTCCTTAGCTTTTGCTTTTTATTTCACCATATTTCTCTGCACAACGAGCAACCCTTTCCTCCTGTTTTAATGAATACATATTTTAAGTATTTTTTTACAGTAGGCACAGAAGACAAGGGCAACAACGATAGACACATGAGCTCAAACTCGTAAACTATTTGTTTTTGAAAGGAACAATACATAAAGTAACCAATAACCAGCATAGAGCATGTGCGGCGCAAGTCATGTGACACGTGGTCGAAAAACATAGGGCTAAACGTAATTAAAAAAATATTTTCTTCTCTGCAATACATCAATGAATGTAGTTGTCAAATGGTTGTCGTCAAGTTGGAGGATATACATCACTTTGAAGCTATGCGTCGACTCTTTTTGGAGAAGTCGCCGTGGTGGTCCTGCTGGGTATGCTGCTCGACTTTTCACCCGTGGGATCGAATCCCAGCCGCTGCTGCCTAATTTACAGCGGAAGCGAAATTTTTTAAAACCCGTGTACCTAGATTTAGGTGCGTTTCAAAGAACGCTGTTTGGTCGAAATTTCCGGAGCCTTCCACTGCGGCGTCTTTCATAAGCGTACTTCAGCTGAATTCCCTACAATTATTACGTCAAACTCCACCAAGTATGTCCGTTGGACATCGCACCTCCCACGACTGTCCGAAGAAAGTATGATTTACAAATAGAGCAAAACTACTTGTTGTTGTTGTTGTTGTTGTTGTTGTTGTTGTTGTTGTTGTTGTTGTTGTTGTTGTTGTTGTTGTTGTTGTTGTTGTTGTTGTTGTTGTTGTTGTTGTTGTAATAGTGCATTGACTGAGAAAACTGTGGCGATGGAGGCGGAAATGTTGTAGGCCCGTGTGCTCAGATTTGGGTGCACGTTAAAGAACCCCAGGTGGTCGAAATTTCCGGAGCCCTCCACTACGGCGTCTCTCATAATCATATGGGGGTTTTGGGACGTTAAACCTCACATATCAATAAGAAAACTGCGGGGAATCACTGAAGAGAAAGTGCGTACGTGGCATTCGCACAGATGTTCACAAAGCAACGTTAAGAAAACGATGACGGCGCGGAATTGCTGCAACCTAATGCGTGTACAGCCAAAGCGCTTGGCGATTTTTGTTACCGCGCAAAAAAAAAAACAAAAAAAAAACGCCTGTTCGCTTCGCTGACTGGTCACCGCTATCGGCTTTCGTCTTCGTTCGTCGGCTTTCGCCCGTGCTTCTTGCGCAATCTCGAGTTTCGTTTGGATTAACGGCGGCCCTCTTCGTATGGAATTACAGTTCGGTACCTCGTGTGTTTATATAGACGCGCCGCCCGCATCTGTTTTCGAGCGTTTGTTGCCAAACAGCGCCAGTTCAAAGGGCCTCGCTATTCGTAAATATCGAATTTCGTGCGAAAACGCACCGCCGTCCTTAGTCCAGGGATTAAACGTGGTGCCCTCGTTGAAGACACAAACGTACCGGCGTTGAACCGATGCGTGTGCAGCGTGACACGCTGTGTTTGCTGGCATGCTTGTGCAAGAAATGCAGGCTTTGGTTCTCAGTGCTCACAATGGACGTGGTCGATATTGCCTTGAACGATTGTCCGTTCCGAACATACTTGGTCGCGTGGGAATTCCCGAAGTGCACGCGTTTCCTGAAGATTTTTTGAATGATCGCATAATTTTTGAAAAAACATCTCTCTCGAGAAAGAAAGAGAAAGAGGGGGGATGTCTACAACTGTGTATTTGCATTTGGTGACGCGTGGTTTTAAATCAAGTCAGAGAAAAGATTTATTTTCATCATATACATAAAGCTTGATGAAAGAAAGCAGAAAAAGAAGCTGCCTAAAGGGGGCTTGAGAAGTCTGTAGCCCAACGTAATGTGTAGCCAGCAGCTAAGAGAAACACTCAATTGACACTCGAGAAGATATCATTAATGCCGAATAAAATACACAATAGCCAGGAAAAAAGTATACAGGAATGCGAAAATACGTCGTCAGGTAGAAGGAAATTAACTTTTTTTCTACGACCATCATTCTGAGTTTTGATGAGGAACAGCCAACCAAATCGCAATTCACTGAAAATGGCTTGACCGCGATGGTCAAGAATAACACAAAAGCTCTGTGTCAGTATTCCAACGTGGTGGAACGCCATCGCAATGCTCTCTGTGCCTTGTTTCATGGGAGTGTGCTGATGCTTCCAAATGTGCTAGGGTATCTAAACTAGTGATCGGAAAAGCTAGAATCGGAAATAAAGACAAATGTGGTACTATAAGGTACACCTTAGTACCATAGTCCGCGGATTGGAGTGAGTAAAATGAACACATTCAGAACGCGACAACGTGAATCGTTTGCTTGAGCTGTTACCTCGCCCAGTTTGTTTGACATCGCGGCAGCGGTTTGTTCGTGCAGTTTGCTTACATTTCTTGGCAGGCAAGTTTGAAGCATCGTTAGTGATACACTGCTTAAGCATCCTCTCATGAAGCGCTATTACGGACGGCTTACTGCTCTCCCATAGTTCAGTACCAAGTACTCAAAAGTGTTAAACATTGTTTTCTTAACACAGTGATTTTACAGCTGGGACATATGCCGAATTAATAAGGAAAGCATGGGACAGGGGGCTGATGCGCACTCTGAGGGCAACGTTTTATCTTGGACTCTGGGGTGATAAACAAGTTGGCTCAAGTATAGTGAGCCCATAAATAAGTGTGAACGTGTATGAACGCAGGAAAGAAATGTAAAGCATATTGGTTCTGTGCGGGGAAATAATAGCACGCACTTGAGCAATACAGGAACAACATAAGTCAGAATAAAAACTTTCAGGAATCAGCGTCGTGGAGAATGCGACGTATCGATTATATTATTTAAAAGAACACACAGATTGGTAACGGCGCACGACATGCAAGAGAAATCGTACAACGCACAGCTACACAACCTCAACAATAGGAACACAGATGTGCTTTAGAGCGTCACAAAATATGTTGTCTAGTTCGTGTTGAACCTTTATGGAAGGCCACTCCACAAACGGATAGCACGTGGAAAAGCCGATAAATCGATATTCGTCAGTAAGATCGTGTGATTTGAGTCCATGAAAAGCTGGAAAAGTGCGAAGGTTCAAGGTTTATATAATCAATAGCTGAGCACTTTGATGCGGCTGCACTTTTGGAAGTGCCCGGAAGCGGCTACTGTTTTCATAACGGAGACTTTTTTTGATCTGTTCCCTGAGCAGAGTTTCAAAAACTCTGCATCGTCGCTACATTATTCTTTACGGGGTTGTGGCGTACGTCGAAGAAGTTATGGTGCCTATAGGCGTCGCATCAGCGCCCGTTGCCACTACGCGTGCCCGGCCTATACGTAATCTCATTCGTCGCTGCCGAGAAATATGAAGCTCGGCGATGGGAGTATAAGCTTACAATATCTCTCCGAGCGCGGAGATGCGGCGGTCTGCGCGTTGTTGGGGCCAGGCGACGTCGTATTGCACCGGCTCTGACGAGCAGTCTAGTGACACCGGCTGTGCTCTGGCTCGTACCGCAAAAGCCAGTCTGACGCACAGTGAACATACTACGGAAACCACCGCCTGACAGCCGGCGCATACTCAGAAAGTATGAGACATTCCTCCATGGACACTTCCATCTAACTGTGAACGAATACTCTCAGCGCATGGCACTACGTACACTGAACTTAACACCACTGAATTTAACAAGGATTCAGGGTCTCTGGAAGCCCGACTACTACATTATAAGTTTTCTCTCGCGGATGTGACAAGCCACTTGTACTCAGTGAATCGCTGGTGGGCGATAGCTGGTCGCTGCCTGCCGTTGCAAACGGACCCCTACTTGCGATGTGATACGTGTCGAATGTTTACGCTGCGGTTTGCGAACTGCGGCGAATGCCAAAGGGTATTGAGCATCGCCTCGGCAGTCGCCGTGTAAACAGAGATATTTAGTTTGTCCGTAAAACCGTCTGCGTTAGCGTAACAGCAGGTTACCGCAGCAACAAATCTGAGTGGCCGCATAGGGGGCGCCACGTGGTGGCAGTGAGATGAAGTAGGCAACACAGAATGGTTATTGAAGATTGCTTAAGTATTCTGCTTCTCTGCTGCTGTGAGTTCTCGTCAGTGGTCTAATTCCGAATGTGTTGCCCTTTCTACTATTTTAGTCAATATCTCGCGGCTAGAACAAAAGAAAACTTGTATTTGCAATTATGGTTGGTCGGCTCGTCACTATAGGTGTCGGTAGCCTAGTCCGGTAACGCGGTATTCCCCAACAGTCTGTTTCAATATATTGTCGCTGTTAGTCGTAAACAGAACACCGAGACGTTAGTCCAAGAACAAATGGCCTGTTTTATGGAGCAGCCAAAAGCAAGAACATAAACACAATAACGTCTTCATCGGCCACAGTCTCGTACCGCGAGTCTGTCGGAGCGCACATCGTCTTCGTTGTCTGCACATTTTGCGCGCGGAATTTACCTCCCCCTAAAGGAGCGTCGTCCCAATGCTACACTTTTAGACAAAAAGTTAGTGATCAGTTAGTAAGGGGGGAGTGATTTTGAAGAGGGAATGGAGATATAAGTGCACCCCGCAACTGTCTCTCAGGGGGAGGACACCTCAGCAATAGTGCACGGGGAGGGGGAAAATTGGTTAGTAAACGCATGTGTTTACTAGTTTTCGGAGTATTTTACAACCTTCGCGGCGTACTTTTACTAGCTACCAGCTAGTGTAGCTAGTAACTTTAGCCGTTACTAACCAGGGAACCTTCTTGAGTTTTTTTTAACTGAGCAACTACTAAGCCATCTACGCTGCACGATTTTTCGTAGATGCAGCAGTACATATTTTTGTAATGGTGACATCGTAAGCAAAGTTTTAGGAAAGCTCCAATATCATTGACTACCTTGGAATAAAAGTTTCGTGCTACGTAATGACACACACGTAAGCAAATAGAAGGGGACATGATGATGCGTAGAAAACAACAATTATCTTACAAATTCTGTGACTGCTAACCAGTACGTGGTGTGCTGTCCCAAAGCATGGGTATATATAGCCTTCGAGCTGCGGCTGCAGCAGAAATCTGCTATGTCGAAGTCTTGAAGATTTACTTGTGCATGCGTTTGCATGCATGTTCTCGTGATCCGTTCATATGCGTTCTCGTACTCATATGAGCATATAGTCATTTGAGTATGAGAACTCATATAAGCATATCATATGCTCATATGTGTCCATATGAGCATATGATATGCTCATGAGTCTATATGAGCATATGAGATTCACATATGTGGAAATCTGATTTGATCATGTGATCGATTCTCTATAAGTATGTTGCTGTGATGCGCGCTTACCACAGTATAGTTACATGACGTAGTTAGAAGCCATCAAGTAATTTGCGAGGGCTATGTCAATTCGTTTTTTATCCTATACTTTTGTAATATACTCATTTTGATATGGCAACACACACGAGCGTTTAACAATGTATGCGTAAACCTCAATTTAGTAATGAACTAACCACTCGAGTCAGCAATATTCACTTACTAAGTAGGTGATAATTTTCACTAACCTGTATTTTACTACCTTCCCTTACTAAAAGCCTAGTGCTTTTTGACAACTAAATGGTTAGTATTTAGTTAGTGAATACGCCGACCTTTATTTTTGAGAGTGTATAGCGGAGTCATTCATTCGTGCATGAGGTCGCTTTGTACAAGCGACAGTCCCTCGCTGAGCCCCTCGCTTACGTATGGTTTAATGCGTTCTACGGGCATAAGTCGAGGTCGGTGGTGGCGATGCCTTGTGCAGTGTGGGCTATCAGAGACAACCTAATGGGTGACATGACTTAGTCTTCGCAGCACTCCATAAGGTCCAAAATCTCCTGAGCAACCTTTCGGATAGTCTCCGTCTTCGTACAGACGTCTACACTCGCGTCCTCTCCGCGGTTTCGTACGTCACAGGTGTGTGACGTAGATTATGGCGACCTGCGTCGTATACTCTTGCTGTTTGTATGTTCTCACTCGTGCGAGCTGCCTGGCTTCTGCGCGTTGAGTGAACGCATCGGCACATGTTTCACAGTGTATACTTATAGCTGCATCGCGTCCGACATCGTCCTTATTTCTCGTCTGTGGACAAGGCGGACTGAGTTATCCGTGTGGTCTCTTGTTTAGCGGCATTATAACCAAACGTTATAGAGGGCAGTACTTCATACGAATTTTCGTGCTCCATGTCCACATACATTGTCAGCATGTCTTTCAGAGGTTTGTCGAGCCGTTTGATCAGTTGGATGGTTTGGAGGTGGTAGGTTGTCGACTTACGATGAATAGTACCGCTGAGCACCAAAACAAGTTCAAAAAGCGTAACCCTGAATGCCGTTACGTCATCTGTTATAACGATCGATGGTGCACCGTTCTCTTGTTCTCTATCGAAAATCGGGCCATCTCCTCTGCTGTGCCTCTCTGGATGGCTTTTGTCTCGGCGTAGCGGGTAAGATATAGTCCTCGGTCACTTCTATAACCCAGTAGTTACCAGCACTAGAAGTAGGAAGGGGACTCAAAAAGTCCATTCCGATCTGGTCAAGTGGCGTTGGCGGTACCTGGTCTTGGTGCAACAAACCAGCTGTTTTCGTCGGAGTTCGAGGTGGGTCCGAACATGATGTTTCACGACAGCGGTGAGTCTAGGCCAGTAGTATACCTCTCCCAAACTCTGCCCAGTGTGTGCGTGTAGCCTAAATGTTCAGAGTTGACCTCGTTGTTGCACGCTTGCAATACCTCAGAGCAAAGAGTGGTAGGAACGACAAGTAGGTAGGCGGACCCGTTTTACGAAAAGTTGATTTTGTAAAGGACATTGTTTCGCATACAAAATGAAGATAATTCTTTTGCTGTGTACATTCTGGCTTCGTCCTTCTAAATAACTAATGAGGCCGAGTAGCTCAGTATCGTCAAGTTGCTAGTCTGCGATGTTGACGAGTCGAGAACTCCAAGAAATGCTGTCTCTTCATCGAGAAAAGCAGCCTACTCTATCGGTGATCCAGACATGCAGTTGGCACCCGTCTGTCGTTTTCCCGGCTTGTACACAATCAAACTCTTGTAGTCTAAGGCTCGAGAGTTTAACCGCCCGTAAGGATTTTTTAGCCATTTGTCAATTAACACAGCGAATGGTCGTCACTGTTGACCTTGAATGGGCGACCTTACAAGTATGGGCGAAATTTCATGTGTCCATGCAATGGTGAGGCTTATTGTATAGGGTGCTATCGGTGTGTTTTCCGCAGGAGTCTTTCGTATGCGTGTGCTCAAAAGTGAGTTTTAAAACATGTCCAAGCGTACATTTCACCATTCACCAACTAGACCGACATGTCCTTACGTCTTTTCCCCGTGTTGCGCCACTTTCCTGCGTTTAACATGTGCTCAAGAGTATAGTCGTCGTACGTCGTTGGGTGTGTATTGTAAGTGCTGTGTTTGTGTGGCGCCATATGTTCTGTGTTTCGTGTTTTGAGGCTGCAGTGTTTATGGTTAACGTTTTCTCATACTGAAGCTGGATCATTGGATGCCAAAAACCGAACATTTTTTTTTGCTATTTTGTGTGGTCTCGAGACTCGAATAAACCCGCTGTGCATTGAATTAACACACTTGGCCGAAAAATATTGTCTTTCGACGACATTTGCAGAGAAGCACGCAAATATGCGGCCATTGTTTTTATGGATGGCCTTCAAAATTTTCAGGTGACGCTCCCTCTTTTTTTTCCTAGTTTTATTTCCCTCCATGCATCGGACAACGCTGAATACGTCGAGCATGGCAAGGACACGTTTGTCTAGCTGCGGAAACCTTTATTTGTACGAAATAACGCGCTTTTCTCTGTAAATTACCAGCCAGCGCTCGCGGATGTAGTCTCACAAGGAGCAAGGAAATGTCCCGGCACGTGCGTGACGAAACAAAAGCCGAGTTTCCTCGAAAGTCGGATAGCATATGCGAGACGACGACAAATGGAAGGCCATATTAAAAAAAAGAAAAGTCAATGAAGCGTCAACGCGAGACAAGAAATGAATGGCAGCGTATAACCTGTCGCGAAGCGCGACAGACGTCGATTTATTTCCTGCCTGACGGTGCTCGCCTTCCGTGATAAGTGACAACAATAGTGTCTCTCTATCCAATCCATATCTATTCAGAGGCCCGTAATGGTAGTGTTTGCGTCTGAAAGATTGACAAAGGCACCAACAGTTTTCCGGCAAACTGAATTGTTAGAGGGAAATTTTTATATACAGCACGCTGCAGTTCTTTGTTTTGTTTTGGTCTGTTGTTTTCCGTATTGAAGAAGGTGTGTGATTCTGGTCGACATCTGCTTTTGCGCGCTTCTAGCGTGCTCCATATAGTGATGCGTAGGTAATTTTAGGTCAGCGAAATTGCAAAAAAGTGAATTGACGGTTATGTCGCTTTTCAGCCCGATTGTAAGGCGCGCAGAAGTTTGAGGGCGATGTTTAACGTTAAAAAAATGCGGGCTATAATTCTGTTAATGCGGTGAAAAATTGATATTGTAGGAAAAGCTTTCATCGCTTTTCCGGGTCGAAGCAAGATCAGGATTTGAAAGTGGTAATAGAAATAAAATCAGTATACGGAGCTTCATTGTGGGTGTTCTATCGATCTCTGCAGTATTCTTTATTCCAGTGTTGACATATAAGATATATAGATTTTCTGGAGTGAATATTGGAGCCATCGAACGAAAACGCAATGGCCCGTAGTGATTGTATAAACACGATAAAGGTGTTTGACTCCATGTCGAACAGACGGTATTTCTGTTCACACAACCTCTAAATCCACTTGAATATGCGTTACTTTTATGACTTAAGACATTCCGATAAGGAACCTCCATAAAGGTGTTGCGAAAGAAAACATACCAGACGAATCATATTGGGCAAGTAATTGAGGATCGCTTGCATATATGTGCAATGCCACTATATGTGGCCCATTCGTTGCAAGACCACCAACAGCTGCGGCGTTCTGGGTCTTTAACTGGACTGAAAACAAGGAGATAAACAAATACCACCCCTCGTGAGACCCTCACATCGTCTGCGTTTGCTTAGACAATAGCGATGCCGAGGTAGTGATGGACCTCAGCGATCGTGGTGGTAGTCGTTGTAAGCACCATTGATGGTTAATCCCAAACTACCTCATTCAGTAGCACGTCAAAGCGTGCCACGTGTTGTCGATGGGGTCATCCTTAGCGGCCTTGCAGCTCAGAATCCTTGCCATAAACAACGTGTAATCACGCTAAGCATAGATTTTATGGCCGCGGTGGTGTAACGATTACAGGGCTCGTCAGCTTACCCGAAGGTTCGGGGGTAATTGATCCCTATTGTGGCGGTCACATTTCGATAGGTGCTAAATGGGAGAGGCTCGTGTACTGTGTGATGTTAGTTAAACTATAAAGAACGCCGGGTAGTCCGGTGCTCCCCACTACGGTGTCTCTCATAATCATATAGTCTTTCGGGACGTAAAAGCCGAGATGTTACAATTACGTGCTTTGCGTCTCTTTCAACCTCTGGTACGAAATCCGCGTGGTCCCTAATTTGTTCCACTTAGACGACCCGAAGTCTACATTGCTCGTCTTCCTTTTCTTCTTTAATCTACTGTATTCAACGTCACTCCCCCCCCCCCCCTCCCCGTTACCGTCTCGTTTTGGTTTGCACTTCTTTCGTAGCCAATCTATTGAAGCGCTCTAGCGTTATAGAAGAAAGTAGTTTTTTTTTATAACGTGTGGTTTGTTGGTTGCCCCAACCCATTGCAAAAGCCTCAGACATAAGTCATCGCGTTCAGCCACAGCATCAACAAAGCGCACGTAATATCTTACAAGTGTGTAGCGGGTACCACGTTTGTCCGAAGAATGACGAACGGCATAGTGGACGTTTCGTATAAATTATGGTGCGGTGGACACCATGCAAGTCTGCGCAGGAACTTGCATAGTATAAACTTGCGCAGACTTGTCGACTTGCAGACTTGTTTCCCAAAAGTGTGTAAAAAAATTAGGGGACCCTAAAGCTTTGCCTTTAGGCGCTGAACGCGATAGCCATCTCCTGTTTCTAGTGCGTACTTCGAACACTTAGTGCATGAAACCTTTTCGAATTTGTTATGCACCCATTACGTGACAACAAGGGAATGAGCGCAGTAGCGTGTTGCCGTGACTGGCATTAAACCACGAAGATTCTCTGACGCTCGCTGGCAGTGGACGCTTGTACCACGCATTACTACTGCAATATTTTCTGTGTGTGTAAGTGGTTCCTAAATGAGAGCAAAGAAGATAAAAGAGAGCCCCGTAACTCTCTGCATCATAGTGCGACACCTCAACAGTGGCTTACGAGGGATGGGGGTAAGGAGGGATCAAAAGGGATAGGGATAGTGATAGGGCAGAGACAGAGAGACCCACATACAGAATTAAGAAGATAAGAAAGATGGACATGGTCGCATGAGCCCAAGGACGGTGCACCCCTCAGCGAGAGCTGTTGTCGGCGTCAGGAGATGGAGTAGGGCGGAGCCAGTCGGCCAGAGTTGCGCTGTCGTCGGAGATCGCGGGGGTACAACCGGTCGGCACGAAATCCAGCGAGCGAGTTTATATTTCCTGTTGCAGTTTGAAGCACGTATACTGGACGCGTGTGTTTGTAAAACATGAAGGCTACTTTCACTGCATTTCCAAGCAAAGGAAGTTCTTTTCACTGTATTCACAAGCGGGACGCGCGGTCCTGTGGTAGAACATCCTGTTGTCGCGCAAACACCCGGGTTCGATACCCACCTGGGCCCAAATGACCCTGGTTCAGTCCCCACTCTAACCTAAAAATCATTATTTTATTTGCATCTGTAGTGCCAACATCACCATCATCATTTCTCAATCACCGCGCCGCGTCTCTCGCGCAGCTGATGCTAGCTCGAGCTGCGCGAGGGTGAGAACGAGCTCACCCACCTGGCGCGTCGGACGGGGACAGCTACCGTGGCTCGGCTTCGGGCGTAGAATAAAGTGGCGCGATCGGCACGGCCCCGTCGGCTGCCTACGACGCCGTCTCACGTCTCTCTTCTCTCGTCGCTACATTGGTGACCCGGAGAACACGCCCTTCGCCGAGCGGCCCGCTGCCATGTTCCCGCAACTCTGCCCGCCAGTGCCGCCGTTCCAATCGACCTACCCCAAGGTATGGTTCATGCAGCTCGATGCCGTCCTGGCGTTGAATGGCTTCACGGACCAGCCGCTGATGCACGCCATTCTTCAAGACGCCCTTCCGGTAGAGTTGCGTCATCTCTCTGGCACTTCAACCTCCAGCCAGCAGCCTTACGACGACCTCTGCTCTGCGGTGCTTGCCAGCTATGGCCTCACCTACCACCCGCTGCCGTTCACCCGCGACTTACAGGTTTCGTCTGCATCGCAGCGTGCGGTACCCTCCGGCCCGAAAGTCTTCACTGACCGGGACCTAACTTCCCCGACTACGTCTCCTACAACATCTCGTCCGGCCACTATCAACGCGAGTCCCGCGTACGAATGCCCATCCGACGAGGTTCAGAACATTCGTGCTGCACGCGACCAGTCAGCCACGAAATCTGACGAGCTTCTTCAATACGTTCCTGTAGCCAACGACCGGGTCGCCACGAGGTGCATTTTTTCGAAGTCCTCGGCCGATTGTCCCTCGGGCACTCTCGTCACCCGCATGTCTTCTCCGGCCTACACAGACCACGATTTCTGAGACATGTCAGACTCCACGACGGCTTCATCGCCGCATGCCCCGGAGTCTGCCAAGACTACGGATATCCGCACGCTCAATATTCGCCCCTTGGTCGCGGAGACTTTAGCGTCGACGATGTCCGAAGGCGCCTCCCCACCCACCTCGACGGTCTCTGCGTCCTGCCAGCAGCGACCATCTTCAGCCCCGCAGTCTCCCGCAGCCGAAGTTAAACTCATAAGCCGTCAACCACAGCCAAACTTCCGAGAGGCTGCGACCATCACTGACGCAGCTGAGGACGACGTACCTGGCGCGCATATGGCACTGCAGACTACATATGCCACACATGCTGTAGAGGTTGTCATCAATCATGCAGACCTGCACACCAACCCTCATGTGCGGAGAACCGATGGTCTTTCAGGTGTGCCACCCGATCCTCTATCAAAGCTCACGTCTTCTGAGCTTCACAACTATTCCCCAGAGCATTTGGCGCCGGATGCAGTCCGCCACACAGGCTCGTTGGTAACAACAGCGACGACGTGCGGTCCAACTGCATATCTGCCGCCCTTGATAGTCTGCCAACGAAATCATCACGTCCGTGTTGCAGCCTTGCCCTTCAAGACGGCGCAAACACCTACGAGGTTTTCCCGACGCAAGGGCCAACCACTTGCCGTGCACATGACTAGCCGCAATGCACGGCGTTTCCGCATCCGTCGACTCGGCCACACGCCCCGGCATGCCGGTCGCAGTGCTACGTGGAGGCCGGTGTTTCATCGACAGAGACGTCCGCACCAGCACGACCGCGACGCTGCTCCTTGTCGACAGCATACTCGGCACCCTGTGCGCTGTCCGAGACCCCGCTGTGGCTGTGAAACTTCAGTGCTCGGTCATCATGGGTGCGTTCTGATCCTTCACACTATTTCGCCCACATTGCCGGCGCGAGCTCTTCAGCGCCTGTCCACAGTTCCAGCTGTGGGCACGTTTGTCAGCCGCGTCTACTCGAAACGGCGGGTGCGCATTCGAATGGTCCCGCCGCGTAATTGTGGGATGGACGTGTCTATGAACACAGCGACCCGGCACTTCCTTCTTCGTCCCTTGCGCTTCTCCCAGGGTCGCCCACCGGAGACACACTGCCTACTGATGGCCCATAAACGTTGACAACCTGGACTTGCCAAATGAACACTTTATGGATTGCCGTTTATGTATATAGCATTTGTCACTCTCTTTCTTTTTTTCATATGCCTTCAAATCGCGCAAAGCGCTAGGGGGGGAGCCCTGTAGTGCCAACATCACCATCATCATTTCTCAATCACCGCGCCGCGTCTCTCGCGCAGCTGATGCTAGCTCGAGCTGCGCGAGGATTAGAACGAGCTCACCCACCTGGCGCGTCGGACGGGGACAGCTACCGTGGCTCGGCTTCGGGCGTAGAATAAAGTGGCGCGATCGGCACGGCCCCGTCGGCTGCCTACGACGCCGTCTCACGTCTCTCTTCTCTCGTCGCTACACATCCTTCTCGATTTTTTGCGGTCAGGGATAAGATGATTTTTCGCTCACAGCCAACGAGGCCGACGCCGACACCGGCATTTCTGCAAAACGAGCTCTTTAACGCTGTCGCGTTAAAAGGCTCCAGAAAGACGGCTTTTTCAGGTTTTGCTGCGACTGCGCTGCGCACTGTGCGCAGGCCTGGCAGTCTTTTTTTTTTCTCTTAATTAGTCCACATTTTCCGCCCGTTTGAATACATCTCGTTTGTTGCTTTTTTTTGGCTCGCACGATTTCATGAACGCAGATGTAATTGGGCTCTGAGGTCACTTAATTCGTGTTTACATTTGAGAGAACAGAGTGAGTTGCTCCGTTTGCATTAAACCTCCAGCTCGTTCTCTGAAAAGGGTGCGCTCTCTGCGTTGCATGCGATTGTGCGTTCGCGCGAGAACAGCTGTGACGGACGTGGCGGCGACCTTCACGGATACGCGCCTCGCCATCACGCTCTGACGCGTGCGCAGACTGAGCGAGGCCGACTGTGTCGCGTGGGGCTCTCGGCGCTTACGACGTCTGCGATCGAATGGATGGCGGTAGAGAATCATAAATAAGCACTGGAGATCCAAAGCCGTTGGGGCGCCAAGCTGTTACTCTTGCAGGTGCTTGTCGGCGAACGCATGGAAGCGGAAATAGTATAGACCCTTTCAATGTTTACAAACTGTTACGTCTGTACAGCCGCTTGTGACTGTAGACGATTTATTAAAGGACAGGAAACGTGAACAAGTTCAAAGCGTAGCCCAGGCGTTGGAGTCACTCCTGGCCAGCGTTCGACGCCAGGCTCGCGCTCGTGCCACAGCGCCAGTGCCCCGCGCGCACTTCGTTAATGTCGTCTTCTAAGGCGACATGTCACTCTTCCTCCCTTAGACGAAGTCTCCATAGCGGTCTGGAGGTCGCCTAACCTCTGGTGGTCGCAGTTGCCGAGTGGCCACTGCCTGTGACGTCGACGGTTGCGAGGGAGTGTGATCTTGCATCTCGGGCGATTCAGGCGGTTGAGCAGCTGAGCTCGATGGCGTCTCTTCTGGCGTTGCGTCCAAGAGATCGTCAGCTGCGCTCCAATCTGTCCGCGATTGGGTTGTTTGTCTGGTCTGACTCGTTTTCCTCATGTGATTGAGGTGACGCCGAACCTTTCCTTGGTCGCTTTTTACAAGCCAGGATCGTGGTCCGACGCGGCGCAGTATTTCGCCTTCAATCCAATCTGGCTTTTTCAAAAACTGCCGGATAAGCACTCTATCCCCTATAGCGAAGCGGCGTGATTTTTGCAATGCCTCCTGGCTCTCAGGACTTCGCTTATCCGTCTCCCGCTTAAGAAGATCGAGAGGGCAGAGCAATTCTCGTCCGAACATCGCTCTCGCCGGTGTCATACCTGTGGTAGTGTGTATTGTCGTGTGCTGCCGATACAGAAATCTTGCAAGTCGGCACTGTATGGACTTGTCTGCATCTTTCAACAGCGCTCTTTTCAGCTCCGCCACATAGCGTTCTGCCTGGCCGTTTGTTGCCGGATGATATGCTGGTGAGGTTGCAGCCTGTATGCCGTTCGACGCATAGAACTGCTTGATCTCGTTGGAGATGAATGCTTTTCCGTTGTCGGAGATGACCTTTCGGGGAATGCCGAACGTTGCAAAGAGGCTTCGGAGCACGTCGATTACAGCCGCGGATGTTGCTTGTGTCACGTGCCGGACTTCCACCCACTTTGTGTATGCGTCCACAACAACTAAGTAGGTGCGTCCGAGTAGTGGCCCCGCGAAGTCAACGTGCACCGTGTTCCATGCTGTCTGGGGACGGTCCCACGTAGGAATAGGAGCTTTGGGTGGGCTCTTTTGCGTTGCTTGGCATTCACGGCACTGTCGCACCGTTTCCTCGATCACCTTGTCCATTCCGGGCCACCATACGTAGCTCCTTGCGCACTTCTTCATGGCTACCATGCCTCTGTGACCCGCATGCAGAAGTGCCAGAACACGGGATCGTGCTGAGCTCGGTATGATCACTCGGGATCCAAGTGTGATGCACTCGCGCTGTAGTGCTAGTGCGGTCGCTCGTCGTCGGTAAGGAGCAAACTCATCTCCAGTGAGTTTCTCCACTGTACCATCCTGCACTGCCTTGTACAACCTCTGCATGATGCTGTCTTGTTGTGTCAGGCGTGCTATCTCGGCAGCAGTCAACGGAGGTCTCGATAACGCTTCGAACAATAGTACGTCACCTGGAGGCCAGGGTTCATCGAGACGTTCTTGTAATGGCAAACGGCTCAACGCATCCGCGTTTTGATGGTTCTTGCCACGCCTGTAGATTATGCTGTAGTCATACGCCGATAACTTGATGCACCATCTGGTCATCCGTGGAGAAAGGACTTGAGTCGTTGGCTTTTGTGGACCCAGTATGCCGAGCAGTGGTTGGTGGTCAGTGACGAAAGTCACCTTTCTTCCCGCAATATACTTGTGGAACTTGTGGGCTGCAAACACCACAGCAAGGCCTTCTCTGTCCAATTGAGCATATTTGCGTTCTGCCGGCCCTAGCGTCCGAGATGCAAAAGCGATTGGCGCCTCTCTATTCTGGTCATCACGTTGAGACAGAACAGCTCCTATGCCATATGGTGAAGCATCACAAGAGACAAGAAGCTCCTTCTGTTCGTCGTAGTGTGCCAGTACGGTCTGACTGAGCAGCAATGCCTTAAGCTTGTCAAAGGCTTCTTGATGCTTTGTCTCCCATCTCCACGTGGCGTCCTTCTGAAGAAGCTGGTATAGGCAGCTGGCAACTGTTGCCCTGTTCTTCAAGAATCTGTCGTAGAAAGCCAGCATTCCGAGAAATGATTGAAGCGCTTGTTTGCAGTTTGGTGCTGGAGCGTCCGTTATGGCTCGAACTTTCTCTTCGTTTGTGTGGACGCCTGTCTCGTCGATTCGGTGTCCCAGAAAGAAAACTTGTCGCACCGCAAAGCAGCACTTGTTTTTTCCGAGGCGCAGATTGTAGTTTCGTAGCCTCTTCAGCACTTCTTCCAGTCTCTCGGCGTGTTCCGTGGCGTCTTTCCCACTGATGATCACGTCATCTAGGTATGCGCACACGCCTGTGATGCCTGACAGCATCGTCTCCATAAAACGTTGAAAAATGGCTGGGGCTGCAGAAATTCCGAAAGGCAATCTCTTGACCCTGTATAGTCCCTTCAGCGTGTTCAGGGTCAATATCTCTGCTGTCTCTGGCGTCACGTGAAGTTGCTGGTACGCTTGTGCTAAATCCAGGGTGCTGAAGACCTTGCCTCCCCTCAAGTGGCTGAGCACTTCATCAGTTGAGGGAAGTGGGTAGTCTGCCTTCTTTGATACCTGGTTCACTGTGCAACGGTAGTCGCCGCATATTCGCAACGAGCCATTCTTCTTTCGAACCAGTACGAGAGGCGTTGCCCAATCCGAATGCTGTGCTGGCTCGATTATGCCTTGACTTTGCAGTCGATCCAATTCTGCTTCTACAGCTGACCGGAGCGCGAAAGGAACCGGCCGTGCTTTTAGGAACTTTGGTTTCGCTCCTTCCACGAGGTCTAGTTGTACCGCTGGACCGATGTGTCCTGATATGTCCTCGTCGAATACAGATTGGTACTTGTCGAGAAGCTTCGAAACAAGTTCATCGCCGGATACATCATTGATGCCCGTGATCTGTATACCCAGGTGAGGAAACCAGTTTCGTCCAAGGAGGTTACAACCTGCTCCCTTGATGACAACAAGTGGTAGTGTCATGGTTTTGTTTCCGTGCGTAACAATCACCGTTGCACATCCGAGAACTCGAAGAGACTGTCCTGACCATGTGCGTAGGAGCATGTTGTCGGTCTGAAGCCGTGGTCGATCATCTGTCCACGTAGCTTTGAACGTGACCTCACTGATGAGTGTGCAGGCTGCACCCGAGTCGACTTCAAAATCCAAGAACTTGCCATGTACGCGTAGCCGAGTCATGACCTTCTGTGTGCTGAACGCGTTGGTTACGGTGTTGAGCTCGTAAAGGGCCACGTCTGATGAGTCCTGCTGAGTCGACACTGGTGCTGAGGCAGCTGTCGAAGTTCCTTGTTGGGGATATTCGATGCTGTTGCTCGTTTTTGCTTCTTTCCGCTTTTTCAGACAGGCTTTTTCAATGTGTCCGCGTTTCTTGCAGTAGTTGCAGGAGACTGTCTGGAACTTGCAAGTGTCCGGATTATGTAGCGCGTTACAACGCCAACAGCGTTGTTTCTTCTTTTGGGCAGAGGCACTAGAGTGACCTTGGTTGTCTATCTTGCATGTGCTTATGCAGGATTCGTGAAACTCTTTAAATTCGGTTTTCACGCGTTTCTGGTCTTCGATGGCGTTTTCAGCTCGCAGTGCAAGGTCGAAAGCTTTCTTGAACGTCAAGTCCTTTTCTGCGAAGAGCCGTTGCTGGACCTGCTCGTTCCGAAGACCGCAAACGAAACGATCACGCAGCATGACGTCCATAGGCAGCATTGTCGGATTCGCTGCAGTGTCTGCGCTTGTCCCGAAATTGCAATCTGCTGCTAGCTTCTTGAGCGCCGTGACGTAATCACTGACCGTTTCGTCGTGCTTTTGGTCACGTCGCTGGAATCGTGCCCTGCAGAAGACCTCAGACGGTTGTGGATCGAAGTGAGCCTTGAGCATCTTGACTATGTCCTCGTAGCTCACTTGGTTGGGCTGCTTGGGTTGAACGAGGGCGCAGACGATGTCATAAGTCTGTTCCCCGCACAGCGTTAGCAGATGAGCACGTTTCTTCGATGCGTCCGCAATCTCGTTAGCCTCGAAGAAGAACTGTAGCCTCCCATACCAGGATCTCCAGGAGCTGGGGCTGCCGCTGAATTCGGGTAGCCGACCGAAGTCGGGCGTCGCCATGTTATTTCCTTGACGTCGGTGGAGTGCCGATGAGTCGATCCAGTCTTCCTCGTCGCCAACTGTTACGTCTGTACAGCCGCTTGTGACTGTAGACGATTTATTAAAGGACAGGAAACGTGAACAAGTTCAAAGCGTAGCCCAGGCGTTGGAGTCACTCCTGGCCAGCGTTCGACGCCAGGCTCGCGCTCGTGCCACAGCGCCAGTGCCCCGCGCGCACTTCGTTAATGTCGTCTTCTAAGGCGACATGTCACAAACACACGCCCTTGATGTCATCCGGTTTTGTCTACCGATGTGCCCTAATAGTACCGGCGGACAACAAGAGATTTGGAAAATAGCCCGCTGATTTTCTACAGTTTTCTTATCTTATTTGTCAAAATGTATTTGAATAGATGTTCTTTTGAGCTACATTAAAATTATAAAACATTACCTTGTACTTTACGCACGTTCGTTTCATGTGAAAAACGAAAGACAGACTTTCCTTACCCTTGAAAAGAACTTGAAAATGTGCGTTCAGTTTTGACGTTGGGAACTGGTAAATGAGGTGACCGGAAGTTTTTTTTTTTTTGGGGTACAACGCCCGCATTCTTGAAACCGTCTATAGAAGAGAGACAGAGATGGAAGGAAAGGCTGAGAGGTCAACTATAGACTTAGTCCAATTTGCAGTCCTCCACATGCGCAGGCGAACAAGAGGTTAGAAGAAAGAGAATGAGAAGGAAAATTGGCAAATGTTGCAAAAAGCTAGGCCGCGAAAAGCTTGAAACAGAGAAACTTGGCGATTTCGAAGACTTGTTTGGTTGCTTCTAGGTTACCTTCAGTTCTTGTCTGCGTGATGCAAGATGTTTCCAATTCGTTGCCATAGGCTTTATTAGGGGGATGTGAGATCGGTTCTCAGCGTATGTTCGAGTTGAGCCGCAGACAATCACGGACACTTTGTGGATGTCCAAACTCCAGGGACCCGCGCTGAAAACGAGCGTTCGAACCTCTCATAGATCTATGACCACGTCGTTGTCGGCGCAGGCTTCCCGTCCTTTCGCCGTCTTCCCGCAGTCGCCGTTGCCTTTGCCGTTCCCTGTAGTATTCTCTCGTCGTATTTACTCCTAGGTCTTCGGCTCGCCGCCACCCCTTCGTCCTTCTTCGTGTTCACTTACTAGCTGTGGCGAAAACCCACTGGGAGGGATTCGACAACAATTGAGTGGTTTCACAAGATATTATGCCTTTGCAGCCATTTATTGGATAGCTGTTGCCTTTTTTGCTTTTCAGTATACCAATGAACATTTACGGACTTTCGATGGTACGTACATGTTTGTGATGATAACACATCTCTGGAAGGCCACATGATTATACATACTTGTTCAGATGATAATTTCCGGTGATCGACTAACAAGGAACAATTTGCGTTTAAAAACTTGCTTTATAAATTTATGATCAATGATTTAAACTAACAAGGAACGATTTGCTAAACAGCTTCGCTTCTAAAATTGAGTGTACACATGCTACAGTCATCATCAAGCTTAAAACGAACGCTCCGACGCCTGACCTGGATTACTTCGACTGATGTCGACCGCGAAGCACTGGGCCCTGTGGCCGAGATAATAGTTTGGTATGCTTGGATAGTATGTCGCCATGCATGGGTAACATCTTGGAAATAGATCCCAAAGCTACGCAATGCTAGCGTCAATCAAACTGCTTCAGGGCACGCTGTGGAGTGTTCGTCTTGAGCTTGCCGACGGCTGTACATCAGTGCAGTGCGTCGTGTCTACAGTCGTTAATTCCTTAGCCCTCAATAACTGCAGCAGGACTCTCGTATCTTGTCGATAAACTGTTGGGCCAGGCTTCCTTTCATTCAGTGAAAGGCAGTTCATGGAATCTCTTCAATAGACACTGGAGAGTCAGGTGACGATGATCATATTGGGCAGTAAGCGAGGTATAATCCCTTGTCATCTGCAGGCAACCGGTCTAAGAGACCGCGAGCAAGCAACACAATGCTGGCGCTTTCTAGCAGGTGGAAATTTACGGTAATAATAATTGTTGGGGTTTATTGTCCCAAAACTACCATGTGATTGAAAGACGCCTTAGTGGAGGGCTCCGGAAATTTCGGCCACTTGAGGTTCTTTAACGTGCATGTAAATTTATGCACACGGGCCGCATTTATGCCTCCATCGAAAATGAGGCCGCCGCGGCTGGGAATCGATTCTACGACCTGCGGCTCAGCAGCCGAGCGCCTTAGCCACTAGACTACCGTGGCGGGAACAATTTACGGTCAGATACGCATACCTAGGTATAGCACAAACGCGCGCGGTTGGGATTACAGACAATTTCTTGTTTTCTGAACTTCACAGGTGGCCTTGTCACGCGCATGCAAGCAGACTCATGAATAAACATCGCATCAACAGTCTTTCACGTGGTCTTATATTTTTTTTGTTTCTTTAATCGAAAAAATCACCCTTCAGCTCTTTACTACGAGCGCCCAGATCAGAAAGATGTTACGTCAGTGCTGCTGTCTGGCACAGGAATCGATAATTCAGTGTCCGGTTTGATCGATATAACTCTTCCCTCTGCAAAAAAAAAAAGATACGATTAGCAAGCCCCTCAGGTAATTTATCATACTGGGCATAGGGCACAGCATGTCGTCTATAGTGTCTTGACATTTGCAGCTATGACAAGTGAGCGAAATCGCCATACCATAGCTGTAGCAGTGTCAGCTGCCGGGATACTACAAACTGCACAACAAACCGTAATAGCTTGGAGCACCAATGGCGTGAGGTTCCCAGGACTAATCGCCCATAGTAATGTTTAGGGTATACGGACGCGTATCGCGATGCTCAGTATTGTTTTTTTTTTTCTGTTGTGTCGCCGGCTTGCATTGCTCTCGAATGCCCTTTGCGGTCAGACAGCTGGTAGTTAATAGCGTGAATCGTCTTCAGAAAAACAAACAAACACAAACGATATATGCATCCGACCAGTGTTCAATCATCTCAACGCAACCGCCAAAAGCGGACGCGCTTTCTTTACATATCGGCTGATGGCGCTGTGGGCAGCCGTTGCTGAGCGCGGGTCACACGCTCGGGCGTTCTCTTTAATAAAAACTGGCACTGTACTCTGCGACAGGCTGCTCGTAACTCAGGAAAGGCTGAGAGTGGGATTCATGGTTTACCGATGTATACCTCCGGAGCTTCGCCAACTCATCACCGTTCACTGCGTGAATATGCTGCGATTCTTTTAGGGGTGAAGCTCTTTATGGCGTGGCTTGTGCGTCCCTCGTTGTAGTGCGTAATCACCGGTGGCACATACCTGAAGAGTGATCCTTGGAATTTCCGCTGGATGGCGGTACTTGTATATGATGAATACGTGATGAAAAGATGTGAGATGGCGGTACTTGGAGTGCTCACTAAATGGACGGACGGATGAACATACAGATGGACGGACGGGCATAGACATAGCGGACGGACGGACGGACAGATGGATGGACAAAGGAACGGCCGCAGGAATAGACACAGACAGACAGACAGACAGACAGACAGACAGACAGACAGACAGACAGACAGACAGACAGACAGACAGACAGACGGACGGACGGACGGATGGACATATGAAAGAATGGACGCACGGACGGACGGACGGACGGACATATGAAAGAATGGACGCACGGACGGACGGACGGACGGACATATGAAAGAATGGACGCACGGACGGACGGACGGACATATGAAAGAATGGACGCACGGACGGACGGACAGACATATGAAAGAATGGACGCACGGACGCACCGATGGTCGCACGGATGGACGGACGCATGTACGGGCGCATGTATGGGCGCGTGGATGGACGGAAACAAAAACGAATGAACGGACGGAACCATGGACGGACTGACGAACGCTTCGCCCCACCAATCATCATTCACTCCGTGGATTTGCTGTGATGTTCTAGCCAGCCTGAATCTGAGTTTTCTAGCATTAGTTCTAGGAGTAATTCAAGGGCCAAAATAATGTTTTTTTTTCAACAATTTGAAATCGAGGATAGTGTTACGACAGAAATACTGCTACATTGTCACAAATGAGCCCCAATGTGTTTATTTTTTTCGAGCCTTGCTGCAAGCACGGGAAACGCGAAAATTAAGTCGTGGCATATCCACGAAGTGAATGATGAGTGCGCGAAGCAGTGGGATCGGTTGATGTCTCCGCAAATCACGCGTGACATCGACCAGTCGCGCGTGTAAATTCGTGACTTGTCAAGTGCGTGACTCGTTTAACTGCACGCCTGGTGGGGTGCAGTTAAATACACTGTTTATTGGTCATAACGGGTATGTTGTGTTGGGTTGTGAATTTCGTTTCACCTTCATTATTTCTTGTTTGTGGTTTCGGATCTTGCATAAAGTAGACAAGGATGCGGTCAGGGCACATTCCTTGGTGGTTGTCGGTTGTTTCCCATTAAACGAAATGCATCGTAGAGCATATCAAGACGTCATCTACTGGCAAAGTCAGTCGTTGTCCAAGATCATCATTAGCATCATGTTCATCATGAGTGTCATCGTCATGACGTGCAGTGGGTATCTTGCATGTGCTATGCCGTGTTGGCAGAAAGAGATCGTGTGGTCTGGAACTCGCTTGTTCTTCATCGTCATCAGCATCATCGTGAGTGGCGGCTACTGTGCGACAGAGGACAGGCCTCTTTCATTAGCATGCTTCGCATCTAAATGACCGAATCGGCGCGCCTGCGTCCTCCGAAGCGACGTGATAGAACACCGCTTCGTAGTCAGCGGCAATCGCGCCGAACAAGTGGCCAGCTGTCGCTGTTGTACTCCGCTTATCGCCAGCGGCGCGTGCCCGGTAACCTCCGCATGATCTACGAGTACAAAAGAAAAACTTTCTTCGGGAAATTTCGCAAAAATATTTCGCGACGTGCTTGCGGCCGCGTGAATGAGGGTTGTGAATGTGCTACTCCGACCTGACACAACAATCGTTTGCAATCTGACAGACGTTTCGCCAGCTATGCAGGTGGCATGTTAAGTGTGCAACTGACCAGTGTGTACTCGTTTCCTGTTTCGGGTGGGGACAAAAGCAGCGTAGGTGGTGAAACGTCTGTCACTTGTAAGTGCGCGACACTTAGGGGGCCAGGGCTATCGTGTGTGGTCGCCGTCTCGTGTGCCTTGGTGTCACCCAGGAAAAACCACGTTTCAAGAATAAAAAGAAAAAGCGAATCAAGTGAAAACTAGACAGAAGGGAAAATGAGGGAAAATGAGCATGAGAGAAAAAAGGCGAAAACTACAAAGAGAAAAAGGGAGAGAGGAGGAAAGAAAAAAGCGGACAAAAGCAAACAAGGCTGCCCAGCTCCTAGCACATTGATGAGGCTTATTGCCACCACTAGTACAAAGCCACTTTAATTTTCTGGTTTATTATAGGTGCGTTAATGGAAGGACGACGTTTCAGAACGTGTAACTATATGCTAACGAAATGTCGGCAAATCGTACTGACACATTCAAGCATACTGTTCACGGTCTGAGTAGGATATATTTTTTCGAGGCGTGCCTAAAGTTACTAAAAAAACGCGCGTGTCGCCTGCAACCTGGTGGAAGAGCCTTGAAGCTGGATTATGAAGTCGTTCAAGTTGACGTAGCCTGATGCTTTCGTGCGCACCCTGAATTGGTGCTTAAGTTAACAATATAGATGCCATTGTGCATCCCCTCTCGCTATTCTGTGCTGATTACGAGGTAATTAGCAGCCCGCTGAGAAGTCATCATCCCGCAATTGCTACTATAGCTGAAAAAGGTCAGACTTGCTAAATCCAATGGGTGGTTTAGAGGTGCGTAGCTGTGAAAAACTATAACACTTCGCATAGTATGGACATCCGTTTCTCTTTCGGCTTTGAACCTAACCTTAGCATTGTCGTACGCTTTTTTTTTGTCATTCATCATATATGATATTTTGTTCTATTCTTGGCTGCACAGACCCAATTTCTGCTCTCTGTACCCGCTGTTATGGCGCTTGATTGCTCACCCGAAAGTAGCGGGTTCGATTCCGGGTCGCGGCGGTCCATTTTGATGCAGGCGATATGATAGAGGCCCGTGTATACTCTGTGATGTCAGTGCATGTTACATAACACCGGATGGTCGAACCTTCCAGAGCACCCGGAGTCATTTCGTGATTGGGGACGTTAAGCCCCAACAATTATTAATCAACACGTTGAGTCTGTAGGAATTTTATCTCGTCACCACATGCGTGTTCGACGATGAACGTGACGCTTCGCAGCGCTCGCTTCTGTGACTTCATGGAACCCTGTTTGGTACTTTGTTGCGCAAGTAAATCACGCCATTCACACCTTGTGCTTACGAGTTTCGTTTGAGTCGCGTCGCGTTTTCCCTTCATGGGTGCCTTGGACGCGCCTTTCTGCGTGTCCACGCTGACTCGCCGCGCAGTGCGTCAGCGACTATAGGCCGTTCCGCCGTGATTAACACCAGGTCGCATAACCTCGGGGACTCTCGCAGATCCGCCAGTGACAAAAAAGGAGGGGCAGAAAAGGAGGAGGGGGGGGGGCGTCTATCCCGTGCATATGATTTGCGAAAGAAGGAAATCCGCCATAAATATACATATGTGTGGACCTATATACGTTCACAGATTTCGTATGTGAGGGCATGTAGCCCATTAACGATACCTCCCCGCGCGTGATTTGTCAACGCTGTCTGGAGCTACCGTGCTTACGCGCCTCCTACAGGCATTGTGCCGCATTTACTCGCGTACTAGGAAAACTGTATTACAGTGCCTTATTAAATGCGATGTTGGCGTGCCGGTGGCTATAGTAGGATATGACTGGACTAATGATGGCTCATGTTGGTTAAACCTGGCTAAAGTGAATAGCAGCGCTTGCTGCCAGAGTGTCGGTCCCTTTAAGGCTGCGCTGAGAGTGTGACGGGAGGAAGGCTGTGGTCGTACTAGGCTCAATAAATTACGCTAATGGGTTCATTCTACTGCATGCATTATCACCTCTTTTAGACACCATCAGAATGTTTGTCGCACGACCCCACAAGCACATCGAATGATTCTAAGGATACGTCTCACAGTCATGAGATGACGTCATGATGTGATGTCATGGCGTTATTCGACATTCTGATCTTGGCCTCACTTGATGTGTGTGTGTGTGTGTGTGGCGGGGGGGGGGCTGATGTTACGCAACGCAACTTCCCCGCCAACGCCGTGAGAGAGAGAGAGAGAGAGAGATACTCTTTATTAGGAAAACAGGTTTTTGCCGGCGTCTATATATATCGCTGGCATGCTCCTCTGTATGCGGATGAGGTAGGGGACAGAAAGATTTCAGCAGAGAGAGAAGGAAGATATGAAAAGAAAACTAAACAAGAAGAGGTTGTGGTCCAGTGAACCTGATAAAACCACTACCCGATCCTAATCTCCGCTCGATACCTTCGGACGTCTCCATAAAACGTGACACTACAGTCGGTAGACTGAGAGTCTTACGCAACAGCGGTCGACAGACGGATGATCACAGCCTCGACAACTAATGCCGAATTAATACCGACAATAGCTCAATGCCTCGAAAAATGCACACGCTTTGTCGTTAAACATTGTACTGTTCCAGCCAACGATGAAGAATTCGAAAGATTGTGTGCCATTACAAGACTAGCCGAAAGGAAGGCTTTCCGTACAAAAAAAAAAAAAAAATTAAGGCCCTCATAGTTTGCCGACAGGCACAAGGACACATAAGGCGTTACCTAACCAAAAGAAACCGAAAAAAGTGGAAAGAATTCTGTGGAACGCTGGATATACGAAAACCGCTGAGCGAAATATGGAGAGTCATCAGAGACATCCACAAAGGTCCACAACAGCTGTAGCGTTTCATTTCTATACATGATTGCGCATTGTTGAAAGAGGTGGCAGAGCAGTACTGTAAGCTCCTTTTCAAAGGAGCAAATCCTTCTCTGAACGCGGCAAATCAACGGCCTTGTACACCTCAAGTAACCTTTCCTGACTTCGAGGTGCTTTTTACTTTTGTGGAGCGGACAGCAGCAATTAGCGACACGAACAAGCGAATGGCACTTGGCCATGACGGAGTGAGTAATTATGCAGTGCTCGCACATTTAAGCTACACATCCATATTACGGTTTTTTGGAGTATTAGAACGCATCATGGACAAATGAGGAGCTTCCAACGGAGTGAAAACTTTCGAAACTTATCCCGATATTGAAGCCAGGAAACAGCCTCCTTCAGACCCATTTCTCAGCTGAGTTGCGTAGGAAAGCTATTCTCAAAAATGATTCAGAAGCTACTCGCTTGGTTTCTAGAAACTAAGAAAATTTATCCCGAGGAAATTGACCTCTTCCGTTAAATTAGGTCTGCAATCGATAATGTCATAACGATCTCATAAATTGAAGAAGAGTTGACCTGTGGAAGCACACCTACTGCGTTATTTTTGGACATTAAGGCAGCGTATGACTCCGTTTATCACAAAGCGATACTCGACGCCTTGGAAACCCTTGGTCTTGGAGGACGACTTTATGCATGGATTGCGTACTATCTTCGAGGACGACAGCTTTTCATGTGAACTCCCTAGGGCCCTACAGCTTTCTATGCCGTCGAGAAAGGAGTGCCGGAAGGAGCCCGGTGTTATTTAATCTCTTGCTTATCCATCTTAAAAGAAACCTGCCCCGAGGAGTTAACATCACACTGTACGTGGACGATATCTGCATTTGTGGGCGGCAAGTTCTCGCAGGAATACCCAGCAGCGTCTCCAGGGAGCACTCGCAAATATATCGGTATATATGAATTCAAGAGGATTCAAGCTGTCCTCCGAGAAAAGCGTGGCCATGGGTTTCTCGAGGAGGGGAATGGAAAAATACCCATTAGTGCTGGTTGGTCGCACCCTTCCATACGTCAAGACACAACGGCTTCCTGGATTGACAATTGATAGGAATCTTACACGGTCTCCTTAAGTGAATAAACTGAGGGAGAAGGTTTTGTCGGCGTCGCACATATTCAAACATTTAGCCGGATCCCAGTGGGGCAGCAACTGCCGATCGATGGTGCTCCTCCATAAAGCCTTCATCGATGGGACATTTCGGTATTACGTACCCGTCCTACATTATATATCGCATATATGCAGAAGGAAACTCGAGGCAGCGCGCAACAACAGTCTTCGAATTTGTCTTGGTCTTCCGAGGGGGTCGTCTCGGGTGGACAGTGTAGCAGAAGCCAGATGCCTGTCTCTAGAAGTGATCTCTTCGCAAGAGACACTTCGAATTCACCTCAGACATGTTATTCATTCCAACGCCGCGGCCTACTGCAGCCAACAGCCACAGACTTCTCTTGTAACCATGAGACATGCAATGCTTTAGCAATAATATTGTTACGGAAAAGATACACCCTCGATGGAGTATAGGTACAGATGTATTTACGATCGAGCAGCGCCGCTTATACGATCATCTCGCTCCAGTCTAACCTCTGTCGTCTTCCACTTCGTCGCTTAGGCCACCACGTCGCGGGCACGTATCAATAATCACTTCAGTGTTAGCGTCTTTAAGTCTTAGTATTGAAATATTAGTTAATGCTGTTGTATTACAATATTTGTTGTCCACACAAAATAGCAGTACTTGCTAGATGACGGTAAGTCTTGGCTTATCCAGGCCGACATAAACTATAGCAACATCGTCTTCAATCACTCTCCATTCTCTGATGTCCTCGCTAGAATCTCAATTGTGTTTGCCCAGTGGCTTAGCCAGGGGTCGTTTCAATGCCCCTTTACCCTCTCCTCTCGAATGGTTTTCTCCCTTGCGAGACAGAGCACTCGACCATGATCAACCGACCTGATCACAAATGAGATCAAAGGCACCCCCCCCCCTCCTCCTAACCTTTCTCCCGAAACAAATTTCACCCTACGCCACTGAATCAGACTTCATACATTTTCCAGCTCCTTGCATAATGTTTTGGTTAGCTTTAAAAAGGTACAAATGTTTTGTTTGTAAACGTTCGGATCATATGTGACTTCAAGTAGCAGTGATAAAAAATCCGGGAGGGTGGCACTCGATCCATCATTTCTACAAGTTAAATTATCTTCTTCGATACAGCAACACGATATCTGCTGCCTCAACGAAGACAAGTCCACTCTCTTTGATTATAACTCACCGCTTCAAGCGTTCATTTTCTTCGTTCTCTTTGGTCTATAGTTGGTTGTGGTTGTTTTTTTTTTTTGCAGTGCAACACATGCGTGGTGCACGTTTGTTCCTTTTGTCCGTATCTCCTGTTGCGTTATAACCAAGTTAAAAGTGGTCTAGTGGTTAAGGTACTCGACTGCTGACGGAAATGTCGCGCGATCGAATACGGGCCGTGAAGGCCGTTTGTTCGATGTGGGCAACAAATGGTTGAGGTCCGTGTACGTAGATGTTGGTTCACGTTAAAGAACGCTGAGTGAACGAGATTTTTAAAGCCATCCACTAAGGCGCCCCGCAAAATCATATCGTGGTTTTGGGACGTCAAAATCCAACAATTGTTATTATGACATGCGGTGTGACGCACCGGCACAAGAATATGAATGAAGGCGGCCAATGCTTTTTTCATAGCACGTCATTGCCCCTTGACATCTTAATTTATTTATTCTTTTGTGTTTTAAATAATTATGCTTTATTTTCGGTGTTTCGCTGTTTTTGTAGGACCCTTCGTGGCTTGTTAATAAGGTTGAAGACTAGGTGTGTTAGTAAAGCATGACTGTAGATGGTATAGCGCACTGAATCGACAGGTGTTCTACACAATCTTGTGCACTCTAGTTTGAGCTTGAACAAATGACCATCAGAAAACTACATGAAAAACTAATTGTATACGTGGTTTTTGGCCAAAAGAAAAGGCTGCTCGCTCATTTTCTTTCTGGGTTATCTGCAATTGCTCACTGTTTCCCAGCTCATTTTTCTCCATACCAATTTATTCCTCCATACCAAGGAATAAAATTTAATGATTTAATAAAATTTAATGTTAGCGCTTGTTGCGTGCATATGGCGCGCTGTACAATTCACAGTCCAGTGATTCGCTGAGGCTCCTGCTGCACTGTCGGTCTTCGGTGTGGCCTCGTCTGTAAAGTATAAACAATATAGACATCAGATCGAAATAAATAGGGGTGAACTGAAAGAGGGCAGCGAACCAGCGTTCTGTGCCTATGCGTGTGAGTTTTATTCTGTGCCGTTGCGTCACGATTCTTACGATATCATTGCGCGTAGCTTGCTCTGAAGCAGGGTGGTGAAAACACAGCTGAAGTGTGATGCAATTTTGGGGTGCGAGTTCACCGTGAGCGCTGTTCACTGGTGTTTAGTGGTCTCTTGAGCGGACGAACGTTGTGTAATTCGCTGCTGCGCGCTGAATGGCGCAATGCCCGCTGCTGGAACGAAATTCTACGCCCGCGGAAACATTGTTCAAGGAACCTCTATAGCGTTGCGGGTGGAGCCACTGCTTTCATCCGTCTTTTCACGTAGTTGAGGCCGGAACTTAGCCGACTATACTGCAGATACTTAGTCGAATTATTATTTCATGGACTCAATCGATGCTTCGTCGGTTTAAAAGTGTAATTTAAACGTTCCTTAGTTTCGGCACGCAAATCACTGTTCGTAACAAGATTGTGCGCTTTTTATCAATTTTAAGGTCTTGGGGACTCAACAAGACCAGCAGAACTGTTTATATTCCGCAGTGTCTGCCTTGGCTCAGAACTCCAAGGAGAGAGAATAGAGACGGTGATGGTTATGCACAAGCGAGAACAATGAAGTACGATAAATGTGCTCACACTATAAGAAGTCAGGGATGCGCAGGGATACGTTATACTTATGATATACAAACTTTACGTACGCCCAATTCTGGAGTTTGGCTGCGTTCTGTTTTCTGGAAGTGCTGAGTACAAATTAAGACCACTTATATTGCTAGAAAGGAAGCTGTGCGGCTTTGTCTCGGGCTACCTAGGTGTGTCGCGAATAGCGTGCTTTATTTGAAAGCTAGAATCATTCCACTTGATGCTAGATTTCGACAGCTTACTGTGCAAACATTTTTAAAACTTTACGATGCGCCCCTCTTCTGGTCACAGACAGTTTCCATCAAACATCCAGTTTCTTTCTTTCAGCGCCCGTGGTTTCGTTATCAAAGACCCCAAGTTATTTTCGTCGAGTCTCTGTTATCAAATCTTCACGTTTCCGTCCGGCATTTAACCCCCCAAACCAAATATGCTCGGTGCCAGTTGACTTAATTTTCGATGATATTTTTCCGAAAAATGCCAAGTTACTTCCAAAGCATGTTCTGGAGGGCCTCCTTCAAGACCATCTCAGTCATTTTCCTAAATACGTAGTAATTTCGACGGACGCAACGCAAAATCTTCAGAAGGCTGGAGTAGGTTTTTTTTCTCATCAGCTTAATTGGTCTTTTGCGCTCCGATTGCCTGACTTCACACCAATTTATCTCGCAGAATTTCTGGCTATTACATTGGCTATTCGAAAACTAAATTATCAGCAATCAAAAGCTAATATTATTTCGGATGCTTTGTCTGTATGTACACATCTCACGTCCGCAAAGAAGTCTCCTCTTCTCAGGATATTTTGGTCTCTCGTATACCGCATAGCCTATCAGAAGTTCGGTTTATTTGGGTCCCCGGGCATGCCCCGCCGCGGTGGTCTAGTGGCTAAGGTACTCGGCTGCTGACCCGCAGGTCGCGGGTTCAAATCCCGGCTGCGGCGGCTGCATTTCCGATGGAGGCGGAAATGTCGTAGGCCCGTGTGCTCAGATTTGGGTGCACGTTAAAGAACCCCAGGTGGTCAAAATTTCCGGAGCCCTCCACTACGGCGTCTCTCATAATCATATGGTGGTTTTGGGACGTTAAACCCCACAAATCAATCAATCAATCTCCAGGCATGCTGAAATTGAACTAAATGAAATTGCCGATTCGCTCGCTTCGGTATCTTTAAATTTCCCGCTGGTGCTAGTAGCTCCACAGTTTCCTTTTATTACTGCCGAACGATTCAAACGCCTGTTACTCTTAAAAATCAACGAAACGTCGCTTCTACAATCTGAAGAATTTCGGCACTTGCAATTCACATGGAACACCGCAAAATGCCTTTCCCGTCAGTGTGAGGTGACCCTCACAAGCTTTCGCTGTAGAGTTCCTCTGTTAAATTTTTATCTCAACAAATCAGGATTTTCATTAACTAACCTATGTGTAGTTTGCAATGAACCGGAAACAATAGATCACTTTCTTCTCACATGCCGCCGCTTCGCCTCACTGCGCTGAATAATTCTTGAAAGACCGATTAGTATGCTCGGATTGCCAGTCAATACATCCACCCTATTATCGTTTGGAGCCAGTCAGTTGGGTGTGGGCCGCAGTGCTATTCTGTCAGCGCTAAATAAATTCATTCAGGCAACCGGAAGGATACGCTGCTAGTGGTACTGCCAGATATATCCAATTCTTTCTCCCCCTTCCTCATTCTTGTTAATTTGTTTTATATATTCTGGTTTATCGCATTCTTCTGCAATTTTTCACGTTTTTCAAAGGAACATTATTATTGTTCCTATCTAATTTCTCTTTATTTTTATTTTTAGCAAGCGTTGTAAAAAATGATTTATTATGAGGTACAGTGTGGCCAATCCCCCATGTGGGTATGAGCCAAGATCTCCTAGGAGACAAGACAAAACAAGACACTATATTGATAGCCAGTTTACTTTGGTAATGGCATTGTTTCATACGCCGACGCGTACGTACATGACATTCCGCGTTGCAGTTGTGTGTGTGTGTGTGTGCGTTTGCTGTAATTACAATAATCATTACAAAACGATGCCTATTTCGCCGAATATTCAGTTTGTATTACGCTATTTAACTATGATAGTGAGGCGTCTTCAAACTTCAGTTTTGCGACAGTTCGTCTAGGTCAAGCTGTATGGTTACGCGCTAGGAAGCCACACTGATAAACTCTAATGCCACATTGGAACTGGCAACACTGGCCAGTTGCGCCATCGAGTTCTATTCAAAGCTAGCAGACTCATAATAGCCGATTTTGTCCGGAACAGAACGATTAGAGTAAATCCCTCCCCCCTTCATGCGTATAGTCGCTCTACATGCATCGGCGAAGCTTGTGAGCCAATCAGTGGGCGCCGGACGTCAGTGAGACAGACAGGCGGTAGGATTGCGTCGGCCATTATCTGATCGTTCGCGGGAAGCGTTTCCGTTGAGCCTCCGGTCGATGTGACAATATATCTGTGCGGAGAGGTGACACCGCGCGGCAGTATTTCTGTTTTGTCTTTTCCCGGCGCCTAATAATTCGCATCCTTCTGTGGCCGTTGCTCTGCAGTGTCTCGCCGAATAATAATAATAATAATAATAATAATAATAATAATAATAATAATAATAATAATAATAATAATAATAATAAGAGTGTTAGTAGTGGTGATTTGGAATATACGTGTAACAAATTAGACGACGCTTCAGCTTCATTCTACGAATGCTCTAAACGTTTCGAACTTATTCACTGTGATCTTGTGGTTTGAAAAAGTGCTGGTCCGAGGTTCATATTTTGACCAACCTATCGTGTTTCTCGCGTTGATTGGACGTCGGAACGTAGTGGTTCGCAAGCGTGGATCTCGAGCTGTACACTTGCGAGTTATTTGTTGTTTTGGGCGCGTTAAGTTTGAACCTGACCAGGTCGAAATTGTTGCTTACTCAGCGATACTCGGAAGCTAATATGCGCCATTTTGGCACGAGATGAGCTGGTTTTACGCATAGCCTTCTGTACTTCTGATTTTGGGGACCGACTTCACGCCGCTATGACTCAAGGTTTCCACGAAACATACTTCAGATAATCACAGTGTATTATAGGCGTGATCGGTAAGCGTGGAGAAATGTCACGCTCACCTTAGGCGGGTAAAAATACCTAAAATTCATGCTCATGTAAGCGTGGGATTTTTTAGTCTAGTACGAAGGCTCTCGCCGCGTCGTATTATGGGGACGTAGTGTGACAGTTATGTTTTTTTTTTCCGCGCAATAACCTGTCCAACTGAATTCATTATGTCTAAGAACAATGGAAAGCTGGAATCTGTACAACTAACAATGTGTTCTTGCAGCCTTTCTTACAAGGTATTGTGTTGTCTAGGACAGTTAAGTGCTGTCAGTCTTGATTTTAACGTTTCTTGTCGCACTATTGTATTACGAGGCTTTAACCTGAGATATGCGTACTAAATTATGTTTCTTTTTGCGGCTATGCTAGTAAAAAAGTAAAGAAGTAAAAGTGACATGCTATAATTTCTTACTGCATGTGAATCTATAAATGTTTCGTTGAAGCTGCGAGGGTGGACAAGAATAGACATGAGATTTGAAATCAGTCAGAAATTATGAATCCACAAACAGAAAATCATTTGATGCCGTACATGTTCTTGACTATCCTAGCCTACGCTACTAGAATACCTTTCGATAATGTACTCAGTTGAACTTGGTCAATTTCGTTTGAAAGTATTTCACTCGTGTAAGTTACGTTCGCTGCAGGAAGTATCCACATTTGGACAGATAGTGGACAGTTCCTGTGTCAGCGTATCGTTCAAAGCAGGTATCTTATATTTAACCTATTTCACTTCATCTTAGCGACTTCATTATAACAGCGAATCTCCCTTTCACACTTATTTCCCCATTCACACTTATTTGAAAACTTCAAAGACTATACAAAAATATTTAGAGACGCTTCTGTACGCAGCGATGGCCTGGGAGCTTCTGCAGCTTTCTTCTGCCCATCAATTGATATCAGGCGGTTGTTTAAAATACTGCATTCCTCATCGTTGGTGATGGCATAGCTAGTAGCGATTGATGTCGCCCTTAAGTTCGTATAAGATGGGTTACCAGGATCGAAGGTTGTCATCCTCACTGACTCTCGCGGTGCCCTTAGCAGACTCACCAGCAAGGAGACCGACAGCCCTATTCTGAGCAGCATCATAGAATCCATTAACAATATTCTGTCAGGTGCACGTGCCTAGCTGCAGTGGGTACCTTCGCACGTGGGTATCGCGGGTAATGAAGAAGCTGATCGCCTTGTTTCGTCATGCAACCGCGATGACTGTGACTGTGGCGCTGATACGCTCAATCCGGCTCTCTTCACGAGCACTCTCTGTGTAGGCTTGAAAACTCGCGACCCGAGTGAGAAAGCCGTACCATTCAGCGCCCCTTCTGAATGTACAGTGTCAATTTTTATGAAAGGGAACCCGGGAGCGCGTGGCCTGCGCGCTCCAGTGGCTGCTGGCGGCGCGTTCAAGGGGAAGTGAGAGAAACCAGTCTCTTCTCGCGTCATCTCGCGGCGAGCAAAACAACCCATTCGTTGCTGATATATAACGGCAAGATTGCAACCTCTTTCCCTTCCAGGCGATTACCGGCTCTCGCGTAATCGCCTTGAAGGGAGAGGGGTCGCAATCTTGCAGCTGGTTCCATATCAGCAACGAATGGTTGTTTTGCTCGCCGCGAGATGACGCGATAAGAGACTGTGGTTGCTCTCGCTTCCCCTTGAACGCGCCGCCAGCAGCCACTGGAGCGCGCAGGCCATGCTCTCGCAGGTTCCCTTTCATAAAAATTGACACTGTACAGAGAATGGTGTGAAACGAGCGATGGGCTCAAAACACTCGTATTTCGGGCCCAAGCAGCCATTTGCGATATCCGCGAGTAGCCGGTGGGAATGAGCATTGAACTATACGAAGAAGGCGACGCGACGCGATAAAACGATCGAACGCCCTCGCTGATATACTAAGCGTGTCCCGGTGCTTGCGCATTCGGGTACATGGGCGTTGGTATACGTGTGCGCACGTACGTATACATTGGTAGAGCGCGAGACGAGACATCAGTCAGATTGTTTCGGCGCAGAGGGGAATAATTACGTGCGTTTGGAGTGACGATGGCTACCTGTTTCGACGCGAAATGGCGTATGCACCACGTGATGCCGTACTGCAAGTTCTCATAATTAGTATACTATTGCACGCTTTCGATATGCTCGTGCTAGCAGACAACGTCAGAGCGAATGCCGCTGGCATACACCTATTCGAGCAGTAAGTGGTCGTTGTCGTTACGTCGTAGTCCTGGCGAATAAATTCAGTGGCATTACGTCTGACTTTATAACAATGTCTTTCACTTTCCTTTGTCTGTGTCTTTGCATCGCGATCGACTTGTACGTGCAGCAACTCGTTATGCAAGTTGCCGCCAGCTCCATTGACATCTACAAGCTTCACGCATAACATTTGACTGTGCGATGTCAATATCTACTCAGAGTTGTCACAAATATTTAACCCATTAGGCATTTGCCTGCTGGGAAGCTAGTGTTATTCCTGCAATAAACGAGTTTTTTTTTTGTTTGCCCACGAACCTATATACACGCCTTAACTGTCACTGGGCCACCATCAGAATCGTTAACGTCGTCTTTATTCCAAGGGAGATATACGTCCTGTCACAGTCTTCCTTGCGCCTAGGTTAATGGAGCCTAGGAAAATGGAGCGGAGCCATCCGCATTGACCTCCTGAAGGAGTTGTCACATGCGCCAATTGGCAGTTACGGGGGACGAAAATGACCTGTGAACTCTTAATTACCTGTCAACATCATGAATGCTCATCACGGTGATTCCTCACTTTTATTGCTTTGTACGACTAACATAGCTTAGATTATGTAAATAATTTCAGAAAAAATATATATCGCCGAAATATTTGGCTTAACGTTTTGGCGTTATAACTTACTCCTGACTGTTAGTTTCCAATTGTATTGTTTATGTCAATGCGTAGCATTTTTAAGTTCAATGTGTACCGCTTCGCCGTATACACCAAAAAAGAGAAAGCTTCTACGGCTGTCTTCACGGATTTAGTTATCTCAACTTCTGTTGACATTTATGTCACTGTATGTTGTTTGTTGCTCCTTACCGTTTATAGCGTCCACTTATCCGGTGGTGTGTGCGGACACGGTCACACGTTAGTCTTTTTTCAGTCTACGAAAGAAAGGAATGAATAAATAAGTTAGGAAAATAAATTGATAATGTGATGACGTTAGCGTGTAGTTTAGAACGAGAGTCGGTGAGCAGGCTAATAAATTCCTTGCCTTACACGCATGCTCAAGCTTCCGCCTTTTCTTGATGCAATTAATACTTCCACTTGGACGCAGATACATGAAGAGGAGCGCTGCCTGTCGGCTCAAGTTATGATCAAATCTCTACTAAACTCCCTCCAATGATTGACGAGCTCTTCGATGTGGTAATCGGCTCACTTTGAGCGCTTAGTGGGAGGAGAACGTGCACTTGTGTAAATGGCCGTTTCTCAAGCCTCTCTCCCGCTCACTGTGAAATAACCTCGCAGAAGAGTCATTACAGTATGCACCGGTGGGACGAGGATGACGAGCTCATTCCAAACTGACTTATGGAGGAAAAGAGCTCGCATTAGGCGGCACGCTTGCAAATGCGTGCGTGGCGGTAAAAATCCTCTCTGGATATGGTCCATCTCGCTAAGTTCCATCAGGCGCTGCCCATTGCTTAACGATGCGCCGGAGGACGCGCGCAATCACCGGAGCTATTATTTTGTTGCTATTTGTGGCCATAAAGCAGCGGGCACTCCGTGATGGCGGGGTTTAATCGTACGGTTCTGCAGTCTAGGGGACAGCGAAGGACGGGATTCAAGCAAGACGTACAATTCACGTGGTTGCATCCTCAACCACTCGTTACTCAACGTTAAAAATTACACAACGTTAAAGCTGCAGCTTTAACGTTGTGTAATTTTTAGATGAAGTAACGAGTGGTTGAGGATAGGGCGTGATACACTTGATTCGGTTACGAAATGCGTCGGACGGATAATTGGCGTTCTTTAAATGTTCCATGAGTGACGAAAACGTCGACCGTGCCTACCAAGTCACCGAGATTAAGTGTTAGCATAGAACAGGAGAAGGAAGAAATAAAGTACTGATTGAAACTCAGAAGCGGCCAGTGTGTGTAGCCTTGAATAAACGAAATGTGTGTTTGTATTGGACTCCGGCTGGGAATAGGGGTCATGACGACATCCCAAGTAAAACGAACTACGTGTATGTGGCCTTTTGGGAACATAAAGATGCAATAATCAAAGACATAGAATCAGTGAAAAATTAATCTAATCCTGGCTTATTTTTATCGCACTGCTAGTGCTTTGTATTAAATGAAGAGTGCCATTGAATCACCGTTATTATAACTTCGAGCAAAGGAAAGGCGTTCAAAATGGTGATGTGATCGGCCAGTTGGCTCCGTGCACTGCAAAAAAGTATGTGCGGCAAAACCGATGCAACAGAATGAAAATGACAGCTGCAGGAATAAGACTGCTGGTGCTGTCACTTCCTTTTCTCTTCGTGCTGGGTTCCGCTCATGGTTTTACAAACGAGCGCGCATTTAAATTTTTCCCAATCAAAAACTGTCATGGCAACGCATCCCTTCGCTTCCGTTGGACCCAGCCTGGGACTTAATCGGATCTTCGCGACTACGAACACGAAGGTAATATACGCCATCACACCGTCATTGCGCGTTCCCAGTCATGCCCTTACTGGCACTCCAATCGATTGGAATGACTTGTCTGCATTATTAGCAAGCCTTAGTGGTCCCCACTCCTTTCGAAGAACGCACTAATCAACACGATATAATGAAAGGTACAAAACAGTATATTTACAGATTCAATCGGGGACATTATTTGTGTGTATTGTCACGCCCGTTTCTTGCTGATGTGACGCGCCGACTGCTCCCCTAATTGGAAAGTGGGCTCCCTTGCTATGTGCATTAACGCAATAGCCGTGAAGAGCTCGTTTAGCAGAACTTCCGTTGTCGGTGTCGGTGTTGTTGGTTGTGGGTTAAAAGCTACGAGCGAAAAATCAAAATAGATGCAAATATAATCATAGCGCTACAGTTCCAGTGAGAATATTGAATCTAACTTCTCTGCGAGGCAAGCAGGCGTTCTATCTCGAAGCCAGACAAGTTCTTGAAAGTGCTTCGAAAAAAAAAAAACTCACTTTATGAATATCATTAAGTGCGAGGAGCCTTCATAACTCTTGTATTATTGCGTTTCAGCATGCAATGTAGCGCCAGGCGTCAAAACTTGAAAGTTCGCTATGAGCGCATGTTTTAAAGGCCCACTGATCACAAAGCACTGAGAAACAAGTGCCCCATTCCAGGTGTATGCCACTGATTAGAACTGCTTCCGAAAAATGTTTATGCGAATGCCATGCAATGCGATCGTTGCGCTTAACGCATTTCATGTTGCGTGCATGGTTTAAAGGCAGCATTACGCCAGGTGTCAGTATGTATACATGTGAATTGCCCGACGAGTAAATGATTGAAATGCCCACCGATTACAAAGCACTCTGCCATAATAAATGATCATCCCCGGCAAATCCGTCAATGATGTGAGGAGCTGCGTATAGGTTCGCGAGTTGAATCGTATAGTGGGCGCTTCGCTGATTTGCCGAAGGAAGCATTCTGGCGTAGTGAACACTTATCAACAGTGCTTGCCGTATAGGCATTCTAAAGGATGGCTTGGAACCGCCAAATTTACACGCACAGACGTTCGTTTGCGTGCGGCACGCTTAAGGCATGCATCCACGGAGAACTGAAGGCAGGCTGGCACTTGTGAAGACGATACGCACTGGGCCGTTATCTCCGCTATTGAAGGCGAAGCCCGAGTTCTTCAATTACTCGTATGCAGTGCTGTTCTTTGTGTTCTAAAGTACTAAAACTAATCCTGTACTTTTACGCCCTTCAATACGCTGCCCTCTATCATGTAATTGGTTGATTGATTTGTGGGGTTTAACGTCCCAAAACCACGATATGATTGTGGAGGGCTCCGGAAATTTCGACCACCTGGGGTTCTTTAACGTGCACCCAAATGTGAGAACACGGGCCTACATTTCCGCCTCTATCAGAAATGCAGCTGCAGCAGCCGGGATTTGATCCCGCGACCTGCGGGTCAGCAGCCGAGTACCTTAGCCACTAGACCACCGCGGTGGGGCTGCCCTCTATTATGTACAATGTGCCGTGACGGTCTCGCACATAAACAAATAGATAAATAAAGAAGCATGGCATTTTATATATTGAGTGTCGCTAGAGTGACTATTTTTTTACTATTTTTTTGTATAGACGTATAGTTAAGCATTCCAAAATTTCTTTTGTAGCAACGAAATATGTTTACTTGATAAAAGCTGACAAATTCTTGCATTCTTCTTGTGGGGCCACCATTTATACATGGGACTGAGAATATAGAGGGTGGCTGCGGGAGGGGTGCGAGCCGACGCTTTGACTGCCGTACGTTAAAAAAGCTCCGCGCTTTTAATTGCACCTGCCGTAATGGCTTCAAAAAATCAATAAGTTATTTCGAACGAGTACGATCATGTATCTACTGGCGAGATGCCTGTGCGTCTTTTTAAGCACCATTAGCGAGGTATCGAACGTCGTATCGCGCTATATTTTTTTCTTTCCTAAGTGACACATTCTTGGCGATCTTCCCGAACCTTTGCCGATTAACGCCACAGAGTTGCGGATGATTTGACAAGCGGCTTCGTCGCCTAGTGTATTAATTACGCGTTCAACGCTGCGGTGATCTTACGCAGGAGGAACGGGGTGATTAACTATAACTGCAGTTGTAGTTCTCTTGTCCCAGGTAATTATTCCGCGAATGCAGTAACACTCTTCTCCCCCATATGGGCGCACGTTAAAGAAACGCGGCTTTAAGTTATTCGGGACTCCCTGCGGTACGGTTCGCTTCATTCATTATCACGTCGTAGTTTCGGCAAGTGAAGCCCCGTAATTACATTACATAAATTAATCCCCAGTCTGCCCATTACGCCGTGCCTGACGCTCGTTCTAACGTTGCGCAAGACTAGCAGGCTGCATAGTCCAAAACGAAGTTTGTGTGCGTTAAACTAGTCCTTCAATTCGTATAGCTGTTTCATTTATTTACTTGCGTTTTCCGCTTGGTTTTGCAAGCGGTATCGTTTCCATGCGCATACGCCTTTGAACATCTTGTAATACCGCTTCCAAACTTAGGTTCTGAAATGAGGCGTCGGGTGTAATGTCTTCACCTGCCTATAGGTTTTCCTCGAAAAAAGTTACGCGAGTGGTTAGTTAGGCTGGAACCTCGACTGAACATTCGGCACTGTCTAAATAGACCAGCGCGTGGTTATAGCCGTGATGCCGAGCTCTGAAAATAAAAGAGCTAGAGGAACGCTGAATCGCATCGCGAGTCTCTCGGCAACTTTTATCGTCTTGCGGGGCAACATCCGCTAACTTGCGAAGGGGAGTATAGTGGGCGCAGGGTTTTGTAAAACCAGAGCGCGCGCAGGAAGCAGGTGCGGTATCCGTCTCTGCAACCGCCCCACTGCGCAGTGTGCATATCATTACGCGCTGTGTGTGCGTAGTGCGCTGTACACTGTTTCGCGGGTAGTAAATTACCGTGGCGCGCCTCGCAAGCGTAATGCCCCCCCCCCCTCCCCCTTCCGCTTCTTTTCTTCACGCCGCGCAGTTCGCACTCCATTATAGCTAGCCATGTTTGAAATACGAACACTGCGTGTCAGGCGAAACGCTTAAACTTCGATGCGGTGCGCTGCTGCATCAAGTACTCGTAACTCGTGTAGTTCGGAGCAGTGTACGGGACTAAGTGTGTGAGCGAGGCTGCATGCAATACGTGTGGTCCCCATCACCGCTCGGGTGGTCTCACTAAATCTGTGCAGTTTAGAGGTTGTGTGTGTGTGAATTGCGCGCGTGTTTAGAGGTCGCTATAGCAAATGCGCGCTTCAACCAACTCTTAAATAGGGCCTTTGTTAAGAACGCTGTAACTAGCTCAGACTAGAAGTCTTGCAATGTTCAATCAGTAGTTATGTTGCTACATGGGGTGATCACAGCCACAGTAGCGCGTGGTTCTTGCAGCATTTGTATTTTTGAAGTCCATTTCAACTATACGAGCGAACGTTCTCAGTAGAATATGCTCGTGGACTCGCTCTCTCGAAGAAGTTATGGGGTACAACTGCGGAGAACTCTAGAACAGTATAATTGTCTGCAAATCCCGAATTCGATTTAATAAATAAATAAACATATACAGTTCAGTGCCACGCACACTTACCAAAATGAGCTCAGGGTTTTTCTTCGGTGACATCCTTGCACCAGAGTTGGCGTTTGCATTTTAAACATTCTTTGTGGCAGTTTAAAACACCTGCAGAACTTCCTAGCCGTTCAGAGCTTCGGTACAGTCCCAAAGGTACCTAATTTATTCAAGAGCGCACGTGTATAGTTACTTTGTAGCCACCTGCGCCGTTTATATCAGTTAGAGCACGTTTCGGCCTGTTAGCTGTCTCTCGCCGTGCTCTTGCAACAGTGCCAGCCGGGTGCGTGTGGAGCAATTAAACGCAACGAGAGTGCACTCGAAGCTTGTACACTCTAAGCGTGACCAACGAGCTCTGAGATGCGATTGTGGTACCTTTTTTCGTTTTTATATTTGAGCACGATGTCTTGTCGGACATCAAGCGACATATGTTCGTTGTGCCACATTTTACAGGTAGCGTGAGAACAAACACCGCCGCGCCTCGCAAGCTAAAATGAGAAATAATGGCCGTTCGTAGTGCAGTGTTGTACATAACTGTCGCATAAAACTATATTCTAAACAGATACACCTGGCCGGTAAATGATTAGAAAAAAAAACGACATTACGAGGCACTTCCAATGGTGAAGGAAAATCCTTAGAATGAAAACGAATGCCTATAGACGTGGAAAAGAGCGTTGCAATATTCCGGCTCACATGACGAAATCACTTTAACAAAATCTGTGGTTTTTATTAGTCTGTGCTGCGGTATGATTAATTATGATGCATGCCAGTGGCAGATAGTTTGTTTTTGCCAGGGCGGAGGGGGGGGGGGTTGAAGCACTGTCGATGAATGCTTGTTCGAATATATATATTGTCGCGTGATATATATATATATATATATATTTATATATATATATATATATATATAGTTCTCTCTCTCTTCAAGTTCTCTCTCTCTCTCTCTCTCTCTATATATATATATATATATATATATATATATATATATATATATATATATATATACGATCCTTTTCTTATGCGCTATCTGCAAGTTAATTCAATATAGAAAATACCCGGACCTGTCGTGCCTTCCCTTCAAGTTCTCTCTCTCTCTCTCTCTCTCTCTCTCTCTCTATATATATATATATATATATATATATATATATATATATATATATAAGAGGGACAATTAATCAGCTGCCCGCTCATAATAAGTTCACGTGCTACGTGACGCCAAACATGCGCATAAGTGTTTTCACACTCGTTGTTTGGCTTATAGATGGCGCTGACGGTCGCTCCTACTTCTAAATTCACAGATAAACCCAAAAAAGTGGATGGAGGGAGTGCCGCTGTAATAGCTCAGTGGTTAGAGCATCGAACGCGTAATTCGAAGGTCGTAGGTTCGATTCCTGCTTACAGTTGGTAATTTTTTCATCCACTTTTCTTTCTTCTTATTTACATTCCATTAATGTTAATAACTTCCCCTGTACATTCCTTGGCATTACTGTCTGTTATATCTCATTATTATTGTGTTAAAAACACGGAAAAACGAGCCCTTAGGTATACACTTCTTTCCCTTATTTCATTGAACGAGGGTCTCGTACTGGCAGACTTGGTGTGTTTAGGTTGTATAAGAGGGACAATTAATCAGCTGCCCGCTCATAATAAGTTCACGTGCTACGTGACGCCAAACATGCGCATAAGAGTGTTTTCACACTCGTTGTTTGGCTTATAGATGGCGCTGACTGTCGCTCCTACTTCTAAATTCACAGATAAACCCAAAAAAGTGGATGGAGGGAGTGCCGCTGTAATAGCTCAGTGGTTAGAGCATCGAACGCGTAATTCGAAGGTCGTAGGTTCGATTCCTGCTTACAGTTGGTAATTTTTTCACCCACTTTTCTTTCTTCTTATTTACATTCCATTAATGTTAATAACTTCCCCTGTACATTCCTTGGCATTACTGTCTGTTATATCTCATTATTATTGTGTTAAAAACACGGAAAAACGAGCCCTTAGGTATACACTTCTTTCCCTTATTTCATTGAACGAGGGTCTCGTACTGGCAGACTTGGTGTGTTTAGGTTGTATAAGAGGGACAATTAATCAGCTGCCCGCTCATAATAAGTTCACGTGCTACGTGACGCCAAACATGCGCATAAGAGTGTTTTCACACTCGTTGTTTGGCTTATAGATGGCGCTGACTGTCGCTCCTACTTCTAAATTCACAGATAAACCCAAAAAAGTGGATGGAGGGAGTGCCGCTGTAATAGCTCAGTGGTTAGAGCATCGAACGCGTAATTCGAAGGTCGTAGGTTCGATTCCTGCTTACAGTTGGTAATTTTTTCATCCACTTTTCTTTCTTCTTATTTACATTCCATTAATGTTAATAACTTCCCCTGTACATTCCTTGGCATTACTGTCTGTTATATCTCATTATTATTGTGTTAAAAACACGGAAAAACGAGTCCTTAGGTATACACTTCTTTCCCTTATTTCATTGAACGAGGGTCTCGTACTGGCAGACTTGGTGTGTTTAGGTTGTATAAGAGGGACAATTAATCAGCTGCCCGCTCATAATAAGTTCACGTGCTACGTGACGCCAAACATGCGCATAAGAGTGTTTTCACACTCGTTGTTTGGCTTATAGATGTCGCTGACTGTCGCTCCTACTTCTAAATTCACAGATAAACCCAAAAAAGTGGATGGAGGGAGTGCCGCTGTAATAGCTCAGTGGTTAGAGCATCGAACGCGTAATTCGAAGGTCGTAGGTTCGATTCCTGCTTACAGTTGGTAATTTTTTCATCCACTTTTCTTTCTTCTTATTTACATTCCATTAATGTTAATAACTTCCCCTGTACATTCCTTGGCATTACTGTCTGTTATATCTCATTATTATTGTGTTAAAAACACGGAAAAACGAGCCCTTAGGTATACACTTCTTTCCCTTATTTCATTGAACGAGGGTCTCGTACTGGCAGACTTGGTGTGTTTAGGTTGTATAAGAGGGACAATTAATCAGCTGCCCGCTCATAATAAGTTCACGTGCTACGTGACGCCAAACATGCGCATAAGAGTGTTTTCACACTCGTTGTTTGGCTTATAGATGGCGCTGACTGTCGCTCCTACTTCTAAATTCACAGATAAACCCAAAAAAGTGGATGGAGGGAGTGCCGCTGTAATAGCTCAGTGGTTAGAGCATCGAACGCGTAATTCGAAGGTCGTAGGTTCGATTCCTGCTTACAGTTGGTAATTTTTTCATCCACTTTTCTTTCTTCTTATTTACATTCCATTAATGTTAATAACTTCCCCTGTACATTCCTTGGCATTACTGTCTGTTATATCTCATTATTATTGTGTTAAAAACACGGAAAAACGAGCCCTTAGGTATACACTTCTTTCCCTTATTTCATTGAACGAGGGTCTCGTACTGGCAGACTTGGTGTGTTTAGGTTGTATAAGAGGGACAATTAATCAGCTGCCCGCTCATAATAAGTTCACGTGCTACGTGACGCCAAACATGCGCATAAGTGTTTTCACACTCGTTGTTTGGCTTATAGATGGCGCTGACGGTCGCTCCTACTTCTAAATTCACAGATAAACCCAAAAAAGTGGATGGAGGGAGTGCCGCTGTAATAGCTCAGTGGTTAGAGCATCGAACGCGTAATTCGAAGGTCGTAGGTTCGATTCCTGCTTACAGTTGGTAATTTTTTCATCCACTTTTCTTTCTTCTTATTTACATTCCATTAATGTTAATAACTTCCCCTGTACATTCCTTGGCATTACTGTCTGTTATATCTCATTATTATTGTGTTAAAAACACGGAAAAACGAGCCCTTAGGTATACACTTCTTTCCCTTATTTCATTGAACGAGGGTCTCGTACTGGCAGACTTGGTGTGTTTAGGTTGTATAAGAGGGACAATTAATCAGCTGCCCGCTCATAATAAGTTCACGTGCTACGTGACGCCAAACATGCGCATAAGAGTGTTTTCACACTCGTTGTTTGGCTTATAGATGGCGCTGACTGTCGCTCCTACTTCTAAATTCACAGATAAACCCAAAAAAGTGGATGGAGGGAGTGCCGCTGTAATAGCTCAGTGGTTAGAGCATCGAACGCGTAATTCGAAGGTCGTAGGTTCGATTCCTGCTTACAGTTGGTAATTTTTTCATCCACTTTTCTTTCTTCTTATTTACATTCCATTAATGTTAATAACTTCCCCTGTACATTCCTTGGCATTACTGTCTGTTATATCTCATTATTATTGTGTTAAAAACACGGAAAAACGAGCCCTTAGGTATACACTTCTTTCCCTTATTTCATTGAACGAGGGTCTCGTACTGGCAGACTTGGTGTGTTTAGGTTGTATAAGAGGGACAATTAATCAGCTGCCCGCTCATAATAAGTTCACGTGCTACGTGACGCCAAACATGCGCATAAGAGTGTTTTCACACTCGTTGTTTGGCTTATAGATGGCGCTGACTGTCGCTCCTACTTCTAAATTCACAGATAAACCCAAAAAAGTGGATGGAGGGAGTGCCGCTGTAATAGCTCAGTGGTTAGAGCATCGAACGCGTAATTCGAAGGTCGTAGGTTCGATTCCTGCTTACAGTTGGTAATTTTTTCACCCACTTTTCTTTCTTCTTATTTACATTCCATTAATGTTAATAACTTCCCCTGTACATTCCTTGGCATTACTGTCTGTTATATCTCATTATTATTGTGTTAAAAACACGGAAAAACGAGCCCTTAGGTATACACTTCTTTCCCTTATTTCATTGAACGAGGGTCTCGTACTGGCAGACTTGGTGTGTTTAGGTTGTATAAGAGGGACAATTAATCAGCTGCCCGCTCATAATAAGTTCACGTGCTACGTGACGCCAAACATGCGCATAAGAGTGTTTTCACACTCGTTGTTTGGCTTATAGATGGCGCTGACTGTCGCTCCTACTTCTAAATTCACAGATAAACCCAAAAAAGTGGATGGAGGGAGTGCCGCTGTAATAGCTCAGTGGTTAGAGCATCGAACGCGTAATTCGAAGGTCGTAGGTTCGATTCCTGGTTACAGTTGGTAATTTTTTCATCCACTTTTCTTTCTTCTTATTTACATTCCATTAATGTTAATAACTTCCCCTGTACATTCCTTGGCATTACTGTCTGTTATATCTCATTATTATTGTGTTAAAAACACGGAAAAACGAGCCCTTAGGTATACACTTCTTTCCCTTATTTCATTGAACGAGGGTCTCGTACTGGCAGACTTGGTGTGTTTAGGTTGTATAAGAGGGACAATTAATCAGCTGCCCGCTCATAATAAGTTCACGTGCTACGTGACGCCAAACATGCGCATAAGAGTGTTTTCACACTCGTTGTTTGGCTTATAGATGTCGCTGACTGTCGCTCCTACTTCTAAATTCACAGATAAACCCAAAAAAGTGGATGGAGGGAGTGCCGCTGTAATAGCTCAGTGGTTAGAGCATCGAACGCGTAATTCGAAGGTCGTAGGTTCGATTCCTGCTTACAGTTGGTAATTTTTTCATCCACTTTTCTTTCTTCTTATTTACATTCCATTAATGTTAATAACTTCCCCTGTACATTCCTTGGCATTACTGTCTGTTATATCTCATTATTATTGTGTTAAAAACACGGAAAAACGAGCCCTTAGGTATACACTTCTTTCCCTTATTTCATTGAACGAGGGTCTCGTACTGGCAGACTTGGTGTGTTTAGGTTGTATAAGAGGGACAATTAATCAGCTGCCCGCTCATAATAAGTTCACGTGCTACGTGACGCCAAACATGCGCATAAGTGTTTTCACACTCGTTGTTTGGCTTATAGATGGCGCTGACGGTCGCTCCTACTTCTAAATTCACAGATAAACCCAAAAAAGTGGATGGAGGGAGTGCCGCTGTAATAGCTCAGTGGTTAGAGCATCGAACGCGTAATTCGAAGGTCGTAGGTTCGATTCCTGCTTACAGTTGGTAATTTTTTCATCCACTTTTCTTTCTTCTTATTTACATTCCATTAATGTTAATAACTTCCCCTGTACATTCCTTGGCATTACTGTCTGTTATATCTCATTATTATTGTGTTAAAAACACGGAAAAACGAGCCCTTAGGTATACACTTCTTTCCCTTATTTCATTGAACGAGGGTCTCGTACTGGCAGACTTGGTGTGTTTAGGTTGTATAAGAGGGACAATTAATCAGCTGCCCGCTCATAATAAGTTCACGTGCTACGTGACGCCAAACATGCGCATAAGAGTGTTTTCACACTCGTTGTTTGGCTTATAGATGGCGCTGACTGTCGCTCCTACTTCTAAATTCACAGATAAACCCAAAAAAGTGGATGGAGGGAGTGCCGCTGTAATAGCTCAGTGGTTAGAGCATCGAACGCGTAATTCGAAGGTCGTAGGTTCGATTCCTGCTTACAGTTGGTAATTTTTTCATCCACTTTTCTTTCTTCTTATTTACATTCCATTAATGTTAATAACTTCCCCTGTACATTCCTTGGCATTACTGTCTGTTATATCTCATTATTATTGTGTTAAAAACACGGAAAAACGAGCCCTTAGGTATACACTTCTATCCCTTATATATATATATAGATATATATATATATATATATATATATATATATATATATATATATATATATATATATACGCGAAATCAGGAAATTTTGAGGGTGGCGGGGGGGTTGCATTTTTCTTTTGGTCACGCCAATGACGCCCGCCGTTGTAAAGGGTTCCAAAAATTACGATCTCGTGTTCTCAGCTTGCACTGCCATATGTCACAGTAGACGGGCATATCGCCTGCACCTAAATCCAGCCGCCGTAGCAGGGATCAAACCCTCAAATTTCGCTTGTTTAAACTTTTGAAAAACGTACATTGTGTCAGACTGTCGTTGTCCTAACTGGCACAACCTCATGACCACTGTGCATTAACATGCGGTGTTCAGGCACCGCATGTTAGAGCAGCGAGCCCGCTGCACTCTTTACTTTCCAGACGCGGAAATTTCGGTATAGTCTTATAATTTTCCATTCCTTTTCTACTCCTTTCTTTCTGGCGCTGAGGCGTGCTTCCACGATTTTCGTAGAGGTAAAAACAGCACGTAGTTTCGGCCTAGCATTCAAGTGATTTTTTTTCTTTTGATTAAAGACTTGTAAACCTGTGTTTATGCTTGATGTGATTCTCATTGTGTTCGTTTTAAGCGATTGCCTATGTACTGCAAGCTAGTTACAAGCTAACAAATATGCACGTTTACGTGATAAAATTTATACGTGTGTTCTCTATATTTATGTGATCGTGTTTGTTTCTTCCCTCGAAGCTGACCTGTGCATTATTTGTTGCACATTTATTGCACCATCCACTGGTCACTTTAGGCTACCGGTACAAATAATACTTTTATTTTCATTACTATGTTTATGAAAATTAAGTCTATATTGATTGATTGATTGATTGATTATTTATAACCTGCAGATAACGTTACCTCCCAAGAACTATATGCCACGGGGCTAGCCATAGTGTTAGTCGGCGCTTCCGCGAAATTACATAAAAGCAAAAAAAAAGAAAGCCTCATATATTGCGGTAAAAATATTTGTCAGCTAGTACTAAGTCCTTGTCAAGTTTCATCATGGCCCTGTGTGCTATTGATGGCACCTGACACTTTCCTCGAATAGATGTATAATACTGAAGTGCATGTGCGCAAAGGCGCAAAGGTTACTTTCTTCAACATATACAGCACCCAGCCTGTGCATCTTAATATGCACTTTCATGTAAATACCCGTATCGCCTCTTCTATCTTGGCTTATTTTACCTCACTTTACTGTAGCAACTTAGCTTGTAAATTAATTCGTCAATACACAATATGTGATTAGAAGTGATTTCTCGGCAGCTTTGTGTTTCAGTGCGCTGTTCATAATTTCGTCCTGCACTTCGTCTTACGAGACGGGGACGTGACACAGACTGTAGATGGTGCGCCAACGAGACAGTGACAGGTGGTGCGTAAACTGCTCTCGTAATGATAAGCACGAGGAGAAATCTCGTGTAAGAAGAGCCACCTACAGCTAAAATAATCGCTCTGCGGAGTCACCGCTCTCTGCCGTCTGCAGTAACATCGGCCACCCCGAACCCCTTATTCGGCTATGTCCGCAGTTCGCCGTAGAAGGAGTATCTATGTTCCGCAACTTCCAAAAGGAAGAATTTGAGAGGTCATTTCAAGGCGTTGTTTTTCGCTGATCGCCCGCAACAGTCGGGAGGAAAGTGCGCCGACTGTACTTCTTGCCTTCTTGAGAGACACGGAACTGTTTTAAAATCTCCGGACGCATTCTTGCCATCAGCGCATCGGAGGGTTAGGCGAAACATCGCTGCAGGTATGTGCGCAAGGCAAACCCCGTCTGCCGCCGAAACAACAACACCACCACCACCGCAATAGTGCGACGTGTTTCAAGGCGCATTTATTGCTGGGCAAGAATCTCCCTTTGAGAATCGTGCGTGCCTTCTCGCGCCAGAATCTTGTGGCACGTTAAGGCTGGAATTCAGTGGTAAGTCGATGGCTCTGCGTCGTGCTTCACCGCCTGGGCTTATCGTTACAGGCCGTGTTTGTGCCCAAAATCTGCAGATTCTGTCGGATCGGAATTTACTATTCTAGAATGGCTACTATGCATTCGAATATATTCTTCAGCTACAAACCCGAAAGGAAAGAATAACAATTCGCGAGTTTCCAGCCCGAGCTCTGCAAAAGAAATCCGTGAGGATTCACAACGAAAGCTTCGAATTTGTCGCGGGTAATTCGTCCGGGCCTGAGGTTAATTTGTTTTTGATGAACTAATTATTCTTACTGATAAATTCGTGTCTCGATTATGGTGGTCTGCTGAAAATGGTTCGCTATTCACGGACCTTCCTGCAGCTTGCGTATATGCCCAGAAATGATTTACCGACCACATACTTATTTGTTAGAGGACCAGTTCTTTTTTTCTTTGGCACAAAAAGGTCCCCGCTTCTAATGATGGCCTAAGTTCTGCAGTGGAAGTCATCGATTCCTGCTGTGTCGGTGCGTTTGTCTAATCCGATTGCTAGCGATAAGCTTTACGCATGTGCGATCGTTATTAGCTGGGAGTACTATAAGTACAGTTTACAATCGATTTGCTGACCTTGATGACAGCCATACTGAGCTATAGACCTTGAACCTTGTATAGGGAAAAGCCGCGCCATACGTTATTCTTTTCACGCGGGCAAATGTTGTGCGAGTTCGCCTTATTCTCCCAAGCCCGTTCAGTCGTAAATATAAACTTCCAGCTGTAGTCGCAGCACGCTCACGGCTTTGACCACAGACGCCGCCTCGGTGCGACGTGTATAAACGCGTAAGCACCTCTTTACGACTGCGTGCTATTCGAGACGTTCTCATTGTTTATAGGATTCCTTTTGCCGTCTCGCCGTTAACCCGGGAACCCAGTCTTCATTGCGTATACGTTGGTAAAAGGAAATACAGTCGCCCGCTAAGTGATTGGCTAGACGGGATGTCTTAATGGAAGTCCTACATACATGTTTTCTTTTGTTTGTTTTTTCGGCTACGCGTATGCATGACCGCTTATATAATCTGCTTCGCGCACTTGTGAAATGGTGGGCCTAAATGGAGGGCGGAGAAGCCCCCAGGGTAAAAGTACAATGAAGAAAAGCGAGGAACAAAAAAACGATGTCGAAAGGGAATTGGGTTGCTGTAAAGGATAATGGTCAGAATGTACGAAGATCCAGTGTCCTTCGTCTGATCGACTTCGTGCAGTGCGGTGAAGCCAGCTGCTGGTAATGTCGCTGGTATATTACGAACGAGACCGCGGAGGTAGTTCGAGGGGCACGGAGACGTTCTTTTTGCGCTGTGGCAAATCGGCGGAAAATAGCCGCTTACCTGCGGGGTAATATTATGAAGTGAAAAAGGTTTGCGGCGCAAAGAAAAAGAAGAGGAGCTATCATTTGCAGTCCCACTAATGAAGTCTCGCTTTTATGTGTAACCATTTTTAAGCAAAGAAATAAAAAAATAACATGGAAAACGTCGGATCGACAGTATGGGTGAGAAAGAAAAGAGCCGTCACTTAGTGTGACGTCGCTGGTTATAACATACATATTAGTGCTGTCTAGCTCGCCTTGTTGTGAGAGTATATTAAGGCGAGTGCTTCGTTTTTTATTACTTGTAACCCTACGTATTCCCTCCCCCCCCCCTTTTTTTTTTTTGAGCGCGAAGAACTTTACGGCGTTGGGTTGTCGTATACTGTGATCGTATGCTGTGGTCTTCGCTTGCTGTAGCGCAAGCAAAACCACTTGTACCATAGCCAGCTGTTGCTGTTTGAGTGCGCGCTCTTCTCTAGAAGAGAACTCTTCCTATACTCTTGGGCTTCGAGCACGTTGATGATATAAAGTGTGGACATTACTAATGAAACACGATGACAGAATTAACGTATAAAATTAAAACATAAAGCAAGTGAGAAAAGGAAAGCCAGAGAGAGGGGAAAAATGGCAAAAATAGAAATAAAGAGAAAAAAATCGCACACATGTCCCGTAAAGGGAACCCTGAGTACGTGAAGCAGCCACGGGTCGACTGAAGTTCCGTAAAGAGGGGCTCGTCATTCATCACCGTCGACGTTCATGCATGTCGCGCACACAGCGGCTTTGTGAGCTCTCGCCTCCACCGCATTCATGCCCATGGTACTACGCTGTTTGTGTGTGAGAGGGCGCTTTTTATTTATTCATAGCGACTCCAGTGCCGCTATCTGTATTCACTAATACCAGAGCACGCAATGGAGTGGAGCGAGCCTAACTTTGTACCGTATCAAAATCTGAGAGCGTGGTCATACTTCGCGTGTGGTCGAATACGCCAGCTTGCTTGCACACTTGGCTCGTTGTATACAGTGCCTCGTCGTCTGTTGTTGTTGTTGTTGTTGTCGTTGTTGTTGTTGTTATTGTTGTTATTGTTGTTGTTGTTGTTGTTGTTGTTGTTGTTGTTGTTGTTGTTGTTGTTGTTGTTGTTTCTGTTAGCCAAGAACTTGACTTTATGTGAGAGTCTCTTACTTATATGCAATGGAGGTCCATGGAACAGAAAAAAATGCCAGGGGTTATTGCTGCATGCAGTGGCGAGTGCGAGTATACGCCATCTGAAAGCTGAGTGTCATTCCATGATGGCGGCAGCCGAACGATTATAGGTTGTAATGGTTATACGTTGTAATGCATGGGCCCAATGGGGAGCTTTTCCGATAGAGTCTGCGTGTTGACTCTAAGGAGCGAGCGCTCTTCCGCAGAGCTATCTTGGGGCCGCGTTGACTTAGCGTAGCTATATATGTATACGACGATGGACGAAAGACAAGATACAATGGTTCGTATCTAAAACACAGAAAAACTAAAAAAAACACTACACGTGTATTACAGAAGGATAACACCGAAAATAAACAAACAAAACGCTGCCCAGCTCCGCACCATGCATGGAGGCGAAGCTGTCTTAATTTTTAATTGGTGCTAACGAGCTATCATGAGCTGGTCAAATCGGTCATTGTCCGACTCGAAACCCGTAGTCGTGGCCTAGAGGTTATGTAGTGCTCCGCTGCTGATCCGAAGGTCACGGCATTGAATTTCAGCCACGATGATTGAATTTCGACGTAGCCGAAAAGCTTGAGGGCCGCGTATTTAAAATTGCGTGCACGTTAGAGATGAGCTATAGGCTGGTGAAATTTGCGAAGCACTCCACTTATGGCGTCCCTTACAGTCATGGCAAGTTTTTGGAGCTTGAAACATCAGAAATAATCATGAATGTCCGTCCCCAACGCTGACTCGCTTCACTTAAGGGTAGCGAATGTTCGCTCGTTAGTCAAATCGCGTCTGGGAGAAAAACAGTTTATTTTCATTGACGTCATCATGCAGTGACAGCTGAGAAAACTGGTGGCAACAGCATCCCCTGTGGCCTACCCCAGTTTTCTTGTCTGTTCTAATTAATGTGTTGTCTTACAAAGAAAAATGAGCCTATAAGAAAGTCCGCTTCTTTCGTGCAGGTCTGTAGGTAATGTTTCTCAAACAAGAGCACGTCGCGGGCATTTCAGTTGATAATGTAGTGCAGTGGTCGGCGATACTATACATAAGTCGCTCGTCATCTTGAGTAACCTCTCGTAAAATAAAAAAAGAAATAAAACCAGCAAGTAAAGTTCAGCAAGTAAAGCAAGTAAAGTCTGTAATGCTCAGTAGTACGCAGCGATAACAGTGAACACTCGAGCATCGTAACAGGAAGGTCGTTCAAGATAGAGGCGTTCACAGAGGCCGCTGGATCGCAGGAAACGCAGCCGCGCTTACACTACCTATGAGGGCGGGTGCGTGTAAAATACTTTCATGATAGATATATATATATATATATATATATATATATATATATATATATATATATATATATATATATATATATATATATATATATATATATATATATCATGTGTGTGCGGTAGCCATTGGTTTTCCCAACCATTTTGTGGTCTTGAGCACCACTTTGTGTGGGACATTAAGTCTTCTGCATAAAACGTTATAAAGCTTTCTTCAGTTCATGCAGGGACTTACGTGTGGAATGGCAAGCAAGTCGTGATACGAGTCCTCTTGCTTATTCGTCTGCTGACACGTGCCCTGCGTCGTATAGTGTCTTATATTGCAGTTGGGATTGTCGACAGGAGCTGCGAGAGAAAAATAAGATAAGAAAAAGAGCTGCCCATTATGTGCCTTTAAAAGAGCTGCAGAAGTCACTTTTAAGAGTGGAAAATCCGCTTTGCTTCTCATTTAGATGGCACATGGTGTATATGTTCCCCTTCTTCGCTTTTACAGCGACTGTATATCTTTTTCAATGTAATGGCTCGTTGCTCTGCCCTGCAGCTATATGCAATTACCCCGTTGCTATGGCGACCCAGACGCGTAGCGTGAAGCTAGTAAGGGAAACAGCTTCCGCTGTTAACCAAAGACCCTGAGGCAATCAGCCTTTCGCGACGTTTTGCAACTGTCTTCCCAGTCCAAGTTTATATCCTAGGTTTTGTGATCTTTCAGTGTGTGGGGTCATCGCTGCTCGTTTATTCGTATTTCTCTAGCGCAAGGCATGGACGCGGGTGCCCCGTTTTGTTGAAATAGTGCTTTCATGGCTCATTGCCCGCGGAGTTACCCTTTGGTGTCCCTATATGCCCATATTTGCTGGGACTACGCTGATTTGCAGCGTCGAACGCAGAAATGACAACAATGGCACGTTCAAGAAAAGTGAGCCTTGCTGCTCTCTCGAGAGTCCCTGTGTACCTCTAAATAACACGTCTCGCGCTTTCTTTCAGGAGCGAAGCTCCTTAAGGCGTGGGTCGCACGTCTCCTGCATGTAGTAACAACCTTTTGTTTTAGTCCTTGAAATGTCCGCTGGATGACGGTACTTGTACACGATGAGTATATGATGAAAAGATGCGAGATGGTGGCACTTGAAGTGTTCACTATATGGACGGACATGTGGAGACGGTCAGACGAACATGCGGACAGATGGACGGACGAATGGATGGACCGACTGACAGGTGGACGAACGGATGGATGGACAGAGGGACATGCATGCAGGCATGCAGGCATACATACATACATACATACATACATACATACATACATACATACATACATACATACATACATACATACATACATACATACATACATACATACATACATACATACATACATACATACATACATACATACATACATACATACATACATACAGATGTCCATACAGATCACGGACAATGGACAGACAGATGTCCATACAGATCACGGACAATGGACAGACAGATACACAGACAGACGCGTGGACAAACGGATGGATGGACGAACGGACGCGCACAGCGTATGATACACGTTATGCCGATAAAGTCCTTCGAAGCTTCGCCCCACTTATAATTCACTCCGTGGATATACTGTGATTTTTTCTTTAGGCGAGGGCCTTTTTGCCTGTTACACACTGAAGTTGAAAAACGCGGCTTGGGGTATGAAAGCCCACGTCACCTCATAAAATTGTAAAAGTCGGCGTTCGAGTCGGACCCGAGTATTCTGCATGGCAGTTCAGTTCTGCACCACAGATCTACACTATTGCTTGAAAGAGCTTTGGTAAACGTCTTATTCAGGCATCCTTTCTAGCAAGCGATCACAATGACAGACGCAAAGTTTTGTGGCAGATTTGTTAATCGCACCATTTAGGCGTTGCACCGTCGTAATTGCTGAACTAGTTAGGTACGTGCGTGCGTGTGTACGCCGCATCCTGCGGAAGACAGTGCTTAGCCAAAATTCATTATTATCATCAGCCAGAGCATCAACATACTGTGTCGCTACGCCGGTGGGCGCGTTATTTACCGACGGGTATTTCGCTTAGGTCTGCACACTTTTGCAAAGGAAATGCTAGGCCGAACGTGTTTTTGTATGAAGCATTCGAAAGGTCGATTTATTGCTAGGCTCCTTGCTCACTGCGGTTCGTTTGTCTTACAACAGCCAAGCTTTCTTTCGCCTGCTTGTCTTGCAAGAGAGTTATAACACAAGCTGAATATTTTATCATTGCCTAACATAGAATGATAAACCAAGATGTTGGGCAATCATAAACAACGCGGAAGTATGCGCGTTTCGTTTCCTGGTAACAGAGGGAGCTAGTCGAGTCGTTTTGAGTCTTTCGCTTCTAAGGGCGAAGCTCCTTACGCCGTGGGCTGTGCATCCCGTGTTTGTAGTATAAAGGAGTAACCGCCTCTCGATGTCGAGTAGAATTGCTTTATATGCTACCTTTGTAGGAAGCATATACAGTAACTCTAACGTCGAAAAGTGGGTTGCAGGTCGCTGACCGCAGCGTTAGAACATCGAAATATCGTGCGGTAAACGTGTGCGGCTGAATCATATCTGTGATAGAAGAAATATTGCGTTGAGACAGAAATGCAATATGTAAAAGTGAACTTGAATGCTATCAAGTTCCGGTGGTCATTTCACGCCTGGCTCTATTTAGTTAAGGAAAGCAAATAACAAATTCGTGGGAACAAATTAGAGAAACACACCTTGTCCACGGATCATTAAGGTGTCGGTACGAGTTCATGCATTTGCAGTTTGCGGAAAGATAACTTGTGTGTTATTTTGACTTCGCTGGAGACTGCTTGATTGAGCAAGTTGAGTTGATCTTAACAGTTTTACGTTTGTGCCGGCAGTTCGTCTTAGCAGACGCCATTGTGCGTGAGCCGGCCTGCGAGAAGGCTTTGTCCCCGATATCGGCGCCCGGACGGAAGCGAAAAGCACGACGCTGTCCTGCAGGTGGGCCTGGCAGTTTGCTGAAGCCGGGTTAAGAGGAATTCTACGGAAGCGTTGCGAACAACCCTTCGTTGAGTGGGGTCGAACAGCGTGAGACAGCGTCTCTGTTGCAGTTCTCATGAAGTCAACCTCTCCACACAGCCATTGTCGCCTACGCGAGGTTGTGACGAAGGACCAACAGTTCGGGGGCGTCGGAAGGCGTCGCAGTCTCAGTTCTCGGAAATCGAGCACCTGGCCTGCCGAGTTCCAGAAACGTCTGGAAACACTGTAGCAGAACGCAGCCATGGATACAGTGTACTAGAAGAGGGCAGGGGGCTTACTCCACAGCTACTCTGACGCTTTTGGCGTCACATAAGAGAGATGGTGCTACAGGCATCTTCAATGGAAGCCTCACCTGCAGAAGCTGCTCGCCGATGGCCGCTCGTAAAAGTTGGAACGTGCATTTATTCGATATTTGTAATAAACTTGCATGCTTTGACTGCCCTCTGATTATATTAAGAGCTTCTGGTGCTCTCGCTTTATAGTGTTTTTTTTTTTCTTTTGCGATACAGCTTCCTGAAAATTAGTCCGATGGCAGCCGGCGCAGTCTGTGCATTCTCCTTTCTAGTGCGACGCAGCTAACGCTTTTTGTGTGTGTGGGTGGGTTTCGGAGGGTGTGTGCTTGAGTTAGAAGAGTATTCCTGATAGGCACTATATTTGTTCAGGTCACATCGTGTTTCCTCGATTATAACACCTCGTCGAAAAGGATGATGTATCCCACAAATTATATGGTTTGATGCAGTGACCAAACGTATGGTTCATGCTGTGTAGACCGAACCTAAAAAGAGTTCGGAACAAGATTATGCCCGCCCTTTCACGGCATAATTAGAAAACAGTGCACGTTCACTTCCTAGAAAAGCTTTAACATGCAGGCGTGCTGGCTGGTTTGCGCCTTTATTATAAAGTGAAATTGTAGTGCTTAAATAATTTTTGTTCTGCTTCAGTTGTAGACCATGGCATAACAGTTCTCTGGGGGTTATCATAATTATGCAGATACACGTATGTTAGACATATGTAGAGCGACATAGTGAGAAACTAAATAAGGATATACACGAAGCTTCTGCTCCTGACATGAAGCTCTTATTTGAAAGAACTGAAGTACACCATCTAGCCACTGATTTACACACCTTATTCACTTCATGTGTGACGGCTAATCTTCAGCTGCTTGGCCCTCTGCCGCTTCCCTCCCTAATTGTCAGTGTTCAGTCCTTTCAAATTGAATGAAGACGTGTGACAACGTAAAAAGTAATTACTTTCGCTTTGAGGGTAGCTGCGTGCACACTGCAACCAACTTCAATCGAGAGTCTGCGCTGAACAATTGCCAGTATGTCCATAATGCTGTCAGAGTGCAGCTTACTCTGGCAAAAACATTCTGTGAAAATATCCTCGAGCTTTTTCATGAAGCTGTACAGCTGACTTGAGGGATGAAGGAGGTCTGTTCGTTCACAAAAGTTGGTCAGCCGAACAAGTTGAAAACAGCCTCGGCGTGGATAATGGGTGAGGTATGCGCACTTTTTTTTTCATCGATAACATGCACAGACGCGGTTGCAAGTGGAGTTCGCAAACTGTGTTGGTGTCTTCCAGAAGCGTGTCCGCTCTGTGCTGGTTCTTCGCACATTCTTTCGGCCTGTTTTCATCCTTCAGGACGCCAAACAATGACAGGTCCTGCTTACTCTTCACGAACACGTTGCCTGTTAGACACCCAAGCGCCTAACAGTGGTTTTGCCGTTGTCGCGGCATGGTTACAGTATGCACTGTAAAGCATACTGTCCTCTTGCGTGGTGCGTAACGCCCAAAGCTGACGGCGAAAACTCGGCGCAACAATGTCCACAGCCACACAACATGGCTCAAACTCTGTTGCTCTGCAGGACTTGACCGGCTCACAGAACACCTACACAACCGGCCCAGCCACAGAACACCTGGCTCAGCTGCAACGTCCCTCCCAAAATTCTTCTAGTGATGGCGATGCCAGCGCCACTGCTCGTGCGACCAGATAACCACAAACGTGTGACATTTCTGGAGCCACCCCTCGGCATACCCTCCGCCGGAGAGTGAGCCCACTGCCCCCTTCTAGTACACTGTAGCCATGGACCGCTGCTGACGTTCGTGTCAGCGGCCATCTTTTTTCCCAGAGGAGCTAGACTTTCCCTCTCCACCGAACTCTACCCCCTCGCCCGGCGAAGTCTTCAAGGCGTGGGCCGGGTGCGCCATTGTGTAGTGCGCTCGTGTTACTTATTGTACATTTGCGTCCGTGTCTCTCGTCAGCCGAGTGGTCCAATATTTGCACCTTTTCTGGTGGGTGGACCACTGAGAATTTTTTTTCGTGGCGTCCGTGGCAGTACGAGAAAATTGAGCACACCACTCGAGGTAGTTTGCATTGTCGTGCAGTCACTTCGCAGACAGGGTTGGGTACTTAAACGTGGACATATGAAAATAAACTATAGGAAGGCACGTAGAATAATTATTATATACTTCGATCAAGATATTAAAGGGACTCTAAAGAGCAAAACGATTTTTCGCGTATTAGTGAAGTCCAATCTCGAAATCCAGAAAACACCACTCTTGCCGCGACACGGCTCTTGGAAAGCAAGAAAACGTGCGAGAACACAATTGGAGACGCCTCTGGGATTCCCGCATCAAACACCGTGATGTCATAAATTTTGAAGGCGTCCACTAGGTGCTACGTAGCTCTTAATTGGTAGAAATCAATTGCACTGTCATATGTGGGTTCTATAGAGCTAGCATAAGAAGCTTCAGAAAATTTGTCTGCAAATGTCGTAAAAAATGCTGAAAATATGTTTGGAAATTCCTGACGTCACGCGCGCAGATTTCGGCTCGAAATTTAAAAATGAAACTTCAACGTTTTTTTTCTCCGCTAATGTTGAACTTATGATGTTGAAACATAGGGAGTTAGTATTCTCAGAGCGCAGTTTATTGATCTCAACAGAAGTTTTTTTTCTGTAGTGTTCCTTTAATGCCTGAACGACGCAGTGTTTCAGATAGAAATGACTCAAGTGTAAGTTCCAAAAACGATGGAAGGTATTCCACGGCTTTCGATATGTTGGATATATGCTGGGTTCATTTTAACATCTGTAGGATGAACTGGATTGTGTGCATTGTTGGACATACTTTAGGCTTAGGAGATGGCAGTTCGTCACGGGACACTCCATAGTTCACTCCTTTTTTTTTTTTTCTCGATCTATCGCACGGATAAAGTTTAACTCAAAAAGAAACTTTTTCGTTTGTATAGCTTTAGTTATTTATTTGTGTACATCACTTGGCACTGTGATGGTTTCCTTCGCTTTTCTTTTTCTTTCTCTCCTATATACACTGGCGAGAATAGTGAACGAAAAAGAAAGCAAAGTGGCAGTGCCACAGATTCTCGTCTGGTCAAGACAGTTGGGAGGTCATGCGGACGAAGCGCTGAGGTTGATTGCACTGCCTATCGCATTGGCTCTCGGTAATTAGTGGATTACGAGAAAATCTGGCGCGCGCTTGTGCGCACTTGCTTGGGTCTGCGTGTCTGATCGAGTCGCCGCAATAGCCGAAAGCTCATGTGATGCGCTCAGAGAGAAGGGCATTGCTTGTCTCCCGGAGTAGCGATTTGACCTTTTGCTCACCGTATACATGTCTGGTATAAGGATCTTCGCACGCACGAATGTTCGCGCATCACCTGTACATGTGATCAAACTCGCGTGTGTGCGTGTGTGTGCGTGTGCGTCACAGAGAGAAGTGGAGTAGGTAACTGCACAGCGCGAATTAGGTGTACAGTACAGACACTAAGTGCCCATGATAACTTTAGTCCTGAGCGTTCTGTATTCGCTTATCTCTCGTACTTAACTTGTGCTCTGCAATGTACTATTATGTACCGTCTATCACCCAGCCACAAGTTTTCCTGAAAAGCTTCTAATAGAGACAAAACGTTGGAAGGGGGCTTTGCACGGACTACCCTGGGCGAGGCCTGAAACAGCGAAAGTGGACGGTTTTGCAGTCTAAACTTATCGCTTAGAGGCTGTTCCTAGGCTCCAGCTAGGTGATGCTAAAATGCCTCTAGGTTGATTCTAAAAGCAGGTATACGTTTGAGTCGAATCACAGTTTCAGACGCGGGTGGGGTGTCCCAACGTCATGAGACAAACTCGCGCTGAAACCGAGTGTTCGCACTTGCCTTATACTTACGGGAACCTCGTCGTTGGCGTAGGATTTCCATCGCTTCGGGCTCTTCTCGAAGCCGCCATTGCATTTCCCGACGCCCAGTGCTCTGTCGTTGTGCGCATACCGCTGAGGCGTTTCGTACGGACGCGTCAGCGAAGCTGGAACGTGCGGCCATGATGTTGATCGCTGGGTTGATTCCGACAGCTCCTCGAACCTTTTCCCAATTACTGGGTACGTCTGTATTTAAATTTGATTGGTATTTGGCGCCCTTCTGTTGCCTGTTTTTTTTTGCGAGTATAGCGAGCTGTGCGATTTCCCCATTTTCCCTGGCACATACCCACTGAAAATGCTAGTTTTCGGATCACGATGCACATCTTACGGCGAGGTAGAATTAAGAGCTTTTCTGTTGAAAGCTTACGAGCAAATCGAGAAAGCCGCGTCGTCCTGTGTTATGCATATCTAATACCAGTATAGTAATGGTTAGAGTTACGATACTGGCTAAGGTGTTAAGCCAAACCAGGTAGTGGTTAGGTGTCGGGTAGCGTGTGTGCTTGTGCGTCTGTGCGTGCGTAGAATAGGGTCGGAGGAGGGGCCTACTTTTACGAGTTTAAGGTTTCTCGCTCCGCTAAGCCGTCAGGTGCGCCGCGTCGTCGATGATGGATCATCGATCGATTGATCGACGCATCGAGGGTGTTCGCTATGACTGGCCCGGAGGATCGCTTCGCGATGACCTTTCTCCGTCTGTTGCCCGGACCCTTGCGGGTCATCGCTGCGCTGTGCTTGTCTGTTGTATGTACACACAGGTGTATACATGTACATACACGAATACAGGATAGCACATGTATACACATACGTGGATGTCTCCGATCTATAACGGGTCGTGGCGTTTCCTCGGTCTTCGTCGCGATCGCCTCGCTTTTCACGTCGTGTTTTTTTTTCTCACTTCTACGTGTGTGGTCTGTATATTGAACCCGTGTTATTTTTTCATCTCCGCTTTTCACGAGTGCTATTCGTTTTGTCCCCGTTCCTCCCCTCGTGCGCGAGGTGTACGCTTCGAGCGGAAGAGTCTCTGGTGACTCCTACACGATATGCTGCAGTGCTTCTTCACTTATTTTGTAATCATTTCTTCGCGTGTATTTTTTTTTCTGTCCCCGTAAAGCAAACGTCATTCGCCCGATCGGGATCCCTCTTCTTCTTAGAAGCCGTACAAGCGTGCGCGCGTTCCCCCGAGCGCGACCGAGGCCGCCGTAATTAAATAACGTCCTGCGGCTGCAACGATTTTATAGGGAGAGATGTCGCGAGGCCCCTTCGGCGATTGCCTTCTACACAACGAGCCGCGATGTCGCCCTGGAAAAAACATTTCGTCGTGTCGCCGGCATTATATTCAGAGTTAGAGGGCATTCAGGGCAGCGTTGTAAGGCGCTCAAGAGTCTCTTAAAGTGCTTCCTTTTTTTTTTGTCATTGCCAGGCTTTGTATACCTTACACTACATGTGCTCTTTGTGGTTGCCAAAGTGCGTGCTTTTTACTGCTAAGGTTGTTTGCACTGCAGGGGAGAGTATAATAGCATCTATCGATAAAATATCTGGTGCCTTTTAAGTATGAGTTGTGTTTTCATAAACTTTAGGCTTTTAGCGCTCCAATTTTTCTACGCGAACGCTGAGGACCGCGAGAAGGGGGGCGGATGGGTGCGGCACTGAGTGTTTTTTCGTAAATTGAAGAGGAGCCATTGAGCTTGCACGAAAGAGTGGAAGCGAGGTCAAGTACCAATATGATTATATGCGCCGATATTTGAAACTTACTATTTACTTTTATTTTTTAGTTTATGTTCGTCTGTAGACTGTAATTTGCTAGCTCTGTTTGTATGCCCTCCTCCCGTGTGCCTGCATCTTCCGGTGTCTGCAACTCGGGAATAGACATAGCGCTGAAAATTGTTGACACACAGCGGTCACGTGTATTTACTGTGAACGAAGTGCTGCTCCATTTGTCTTCTGCTCCGTATACAGTGTTTAGTGTATACGCTATGCTTCTTGATGATCACGGGTGGCTTAGCGGTATGTGCTCATAGAAAGTATACATGACTCGATCGGTTCGCCTTTTCTGTTCACGTTTTGTGGGTTACTCCACGCTCTAAGGCATTTGTGATTTATCTAACTTTATTGCGATCAAAATTATGTAGACACCAGAGGCGCATATTCGCCGTCGCCGTCATTTTCTGTACAAAGTGTAAATGAACAGCATCGACCAGCGCGTCGTGAGGTATATGTATGAGTGAAATCCAGTGAAATCTCGTGAAATGGTGGAATCCCGTGAAATCCCGTGAAATGGTGGAATAAAGGGCCCCAACCGGCTCCGCTGAGCGAAGGAGTATATAAAAGGGTGTCGGTAAAGGGGGGGGGGGGGGGGGTGTCTGCGTCGCTCCCAGTCACTTGCGTTGTCTAGACAGAGATTAGTAGATGTTCCGCACCCTTCCTTGTGCGTCTTGTGCCCAGTCACTTATTTCGTGTTGAGCTGACAGCTCGCAAACCGCTTTGCTCCTTGGATTTGCCGTATTTCCGTATACAACCGCTTTGTAAATTAAGTTGAGTACATCATCAACTTACCTCAAGTGAAAAAAGCATGTGTCAACGCAGCTGCCAGAAACTGAAATCTGCATTTTTTCACTGTTCCGCAAGCCTTCTATCCTCTCGCATGGCACCGTTCACTCTTTCGTTTACGTGAATGTGTGAGGTTTGTCTTTTCCAATGAATTCCGGCGATTGTAGAGTTCGTTAAATGCGTACATCGCTGCAGCCTAAGAATGGAAGAGAGGGAAATACTGATTGAGTTACTGACAGCAGAAAAAGCGCGTTACATATCAAGGCCGTTTGTTCCGAACTGCATTGCAGGCTCCGTCGGGAACACTCCACTCAATTAGGAGTTCGTAAAATATAAAGCAGAAGGAGTGGTGGGAATATGTTTAGGAGGCATGTTTTACGCACTTGATGCGGCTAAATAAAGGTGAAAAAAAGACAAGACGACACAAATTTGTGTATTTGGTTACAAGGACTCGGTCATTCGGTTTTCTTGTGACAGTTTCACTGGATATGTAGCGTTTATTTCTCGAAATTGGTCCTACATAATTGCACCACATTTTTGTTCGAGTATGTGACAGCGTTGTGTGCTTTTAGTTATGCGATTTACTGTACGCAATTCTCACGTAATGGGCGGCAAAGGTCGTCTGAAGACTCTGCGCCAAATCAGTGAATGTATGGAGACTAAGTCGACGAATAAATGCATAAGCATTCAAAACCAGTGAAGAAGATTCTGTCCTCCAGCTGCACTCACTATAAATGTCTTCTAAATTTAATCACTTCTTTACGTTTACCATACGAGGCTATTATCGCCTAAAAGCAGCGTGATAATCTGACTGACGTCCGGCGCTGCCAATGATGCGTGAGGCACCGTGACTTATGCGTGAGGCACCGTGACTTGTGCGTGAGGCACCGTGACGTATGCGTGAGGCACCGTGACTTGGCATTGGCCGTCAGGCGCTGCGCTATTTTCCGAATCCGCTATGCGGCACACGCTTGCACTCTGCGGGCTGAAGAAGACATTGATCCGCGGGTCGGCGCTGGCTAATCCTTTTTCGCGAACTTTTGTGTTATCGGCTTTAAGCCGCTAATGCCGCCGCTGCACTTTCGGCCATGAATGTTTTAGAGGGGGCTCCTCAGGCTGTCTTAGCGCGTTAAACGCGTGAAGGTCTCGGAAGTTTGCTAGGTCTTAAGGGTTTAGCCAGTTCTGTGCGCTCTGCAGTTTAAGCGCTCTTCAACGAGAGGGCAGTTCTAGCATAACAAATGTCTCAGTATGGCGTAGGCGTTCAACATAGAAAGCCTATGCAAGTAAAAAATTGCGTTGGTACCGCTGCCTTGTGCCAGTGCGTGGAAGATATAAAAAGCGTGTCCACGGCCTAAATGGTGTCTGGAAGCTCTTAGACGCCGAAATCGCTGTGAAGGACGCAGTGGTAAGTTTCACTAACGGCGTGCTTTTCCGTGGATGAACTGTGAAGCAGTTTCGACACAGAAGTTGTTCTCTGATAAACTATATTAAGTCGTCTTTTATTTTAATAATGTTTCATCTGTTAGAGGCTTCCTCATTCACACACACACCAATCGCGGCGGCGGCGGCTGCATTTTCGATGGAGGTGGAAATGCTGTAGGCCCGTGTGCTCAGATTTGAGCGCACGTTAAAGAACACCCGGGTGGTCAAAATTTCCGGAGCCCTCCACTACGGCGTCTCCCGTAATCATATGGTGGTTTTGGTACGTTAAAACCCACATATCAATCAATCAATCAATCACACACATTTCCACGTGCACGCACTTACTACCGCGCCCCTCATGATCACCAACTAGCAAAACAGCGAGTTTTAATATTAATGATTAACTCTCTTGTAAACTTCGCCATCATAGGTTCATTCTGCATACAAGAGAAAATGAAGATCAGAGAAAGGTACAGATGTGTCACTCTAAGGCGTTGCGGGCGGTCGCCGCAGGACTCTCTACTCGGGCGTCGTCGAAACCTGTGTTTCTCTTCCATGTGGTTGATGCCTTGCCGGAGGTCTCTGAGTTACGAGTGGTTCTTTTAACATTGTGGACACGTAATCTACAAATACGAGAAACATTGTTCTTTCTCCTCAGTGTTCCTCGAACGTGTAACCACTCCATTCTAGATGCTAGTTTTTCTGGAATACTTCAACAATGAATAGTGGCTCTTGTGCCTGGTGTCGAATCTGTGTCTTCGCGCTAGGCCGCGCCGAGGGTGAGATTGGTTTGTTTTCCAACGCAGCAGTGTTCAATATTGAATGAATGAAGACAACTCTGGGGGCTCGTTTATTTGTTTGACAGAACCATAATGAAAACTATAAGATAATGAAGGTAATTGGGATACAGATGCAGAGAAACTAGAATGAAGGAAAGGACAATTTCTCGCTGACAGGGACCGAATCTGCGTTAGAAACATCTTCTGGCCAACTGGCGCTCACGTGGTAAAAGCTTCGTTCGTGTGATGCGAAGGTCGCAGGTTCGTTTCCTGCCAGCCGCAAGTTGTCTTTTCGTGCACTTCACTTTTGTCACTCATGCATAAGAATTATTACAAAGCACTTAAAAACACAGTACAGTTAACGTTCCCTACACCTTCCTAGGCTCATTGTTTGCTTGTTTTTATTATTTTTAATATTGTTTTTCAATGTTTTGATATCTATTTTCGTTCAACTACATATACATGCCGTGGTGATGGCAAACACGATTACTGGTCAGCGCGAGGGTCTCGCTATATACGGTGAAGAGAGAGAGAGCATTAATAGAACTCCAGCCTATAAATGCCAGGATGGAAGTTCATCTCCCAGACAGCATTTCTGCGAGCCCGTACAGCTTGGATGTTTGTTGTCATTTGAGTGTACGACGCGGCACTTAATTCTAGTCGTCGCAGTAAAGCCATCGTATACCTCGTGAACTGCAGCAATAAGTTTAGCTAAAGAAATAATGTTTAGGCAAAAAAATAAAAAAAAAAATAATGGAATCTATACGGGGATGAACCTTTAGTAAGCCAACTTCCAAGTTGTATACTCAGCATTATATTCATTACTATTCATTGCCTCCCTTGACGGACTGTTATTTCGGATTCGGGCCTCCTCACGTCGCCGGCTGACGCAGTCCCTTTGTGCCACCTATGACGGGAACGCCTATGAAAGCTTTATGAGCGATGACGATTTTGTTTGTGCACTTAAAATACAATAATTTTAGAGTGAAAGCTGTTATGAGATCACAGCTCGGGTCAAGCGCAGTTGTCCGCCACTGCTGCCGCCGCCAGTGTCCGTAACCACAATGCGCGATATTAGGAAAAGAAACCTAGTACCAGTGACACAGTGGGGCTCGAGCCCAACTCCGCTGTGTATCAGCCCAGTACTCTACCACTGAGCTACGCTAGTTCTTGTGACTTGTTGGCAAACTTGACTTAGGCAGACTTGATGTCGGGAAAGCAATCGCGTTAATACGACTTTTAAAACGTTTTAAAACAACGAAATAACAACCAGTCGTCGCACAATGTGAATAGCGTAAAGAGTGGGTCGTCCATATGGCCCAACCCATTACAAAAGCTTGTTCTTGCTCCCCTATTAACTGTGGTGCATACCCACTTCAGGCATTATTTCTCATCGTCGTCAGCCACTGCATTAACATTTGGCACAAAATTCCTTGCAACTGTTTAGCACATATCACGCATCTCTGAAAAATGACGAAAAAAAGCATAGCGAATGCCGGCCTGCTACCCTAAACTTTTTATTGTTTATGCCGTAGCGTGTACCATGCAAGCATGCTTACAGCAGTTACGCAATGAGTGTTTAGAAAAGGCTCCGAAAGGCCCCTCTTCTAGCTTTCGCTGTGACTGTGCTGCGCCTTCCGCGCAGGCCTGGCGTTTTTTTTTTTAGATGCGAAGCGTTTCTTGGCGAACTTTGGCGACTTTGAGCGTATCCTATCTATCTATCTATCTATCTATCTATCTATCTATCTATCTATCTATCTATCTATCTATCTATCTATCTATCTATCTATCTATCTATCTATCTATCTATCTATCTATCTATCTATTTATATCTATCTATTTATATCTATCTCTCTATCTATATATCTATATATCTCTATCTATATATCTGTCTATCTCCATCTATATATGTGTCTATCTCCATCTATATATCTATATATCTCTATCTATCTATCTATCTATCTATCTATCTATCTATCTATCTATCTATCTATCTATCTATCTATCTATCTATCTATCTCTATCTATCTCTGCTTACGTTTGGGTGCTCTCGTGGTCACCTCTTAACTTAGCGTGAACCAAAATTAGAATGTGAGGGTAAAATGGTTTGATGAACATGACGCGCTGGTCAAGACATGAATAATCTCACAATATAGTCGCGTACGTCGTCAAACACATACCCAAGGGCGGGTATGTGCCGCTGGTATGCTGGTATGGGCCACAGGTGATTGACACTTAGTATCTACCAAAGGAACGATGAGAACACGCATGGGCAATTTTAACGCCGTTAAGAAATACCCGAAATCGGTAGCGTCGACACAACGATGACATATAATAAATGTCAGTGTTAAAAAAAAACCTGAAATAGGGAGCGTTGACACCCCGATGAATGCAAATGATGAATTTCAGGGTCTCAGCAGGAATACAACCCAAGCATTTTGCGTGGCAGTCAAGTATTCTACCGCAGAGCTACCCCAGGTCTCGAAACTACTTTTCAAATAGACGCTAGTCTTCGTAAAACGTGAATAGTGGTTGCAGTGCTGCCTACCTAATTTTATAAAAACATGTGCACTCCTTTGATTCAGCCGTCACGTCGGGTTAACGTCAATTGTGGTTAGGCGCTGTGCGATGATGTTGATTTATGTAGCAGTGTCCGAGGCCAGCATCTTCGCGAGCATCAGTGCTTCATATCAGCTTCTGGTGTTGCTAATACGCATGCTCCAGTTGGCATCGTTGCGCAAGTACAAACATCTGGTTATATAACATCTGCAACTCTTCAACATATGTCTGTGCGTGCAACATTCGTACATATACTTAGTCATTTCATGACGTGTCGCTCAATAAAAAAAAAAAACTGCAACTAGGTCACCTTCCCTCCGCCTGCTTCGCATAACGTCGATTCCCACGCACGTGGCTTCTGCCGATTTTTTTTTACTTGTGGCGAATACTGCCTTAACAGTATGTTCCGAATAATGAAATAAGAAATAAAATAACGAATAACAAATAGAAATAAACAAGAAAAAAGCAAATGAATAAGAAGTAGAAGAAAAAAATGATACCGCGTATTTGAATTTGTCTTCGCGTTCGAGAACCCCAGCTGGTCAAACTAAATTCCGACTTCTCCACTACAGCGTTCCTTAAAATCGTATGGGATTTTTCCAACGTCGTACCCCTGTAATTTATTTTCACTTACTATTTCACATACCGTCCACTCATAGTCTACTCCTGGTGCGTGTCTAGTACCTGTAGTCGTATCCACGAATACGAAGCCTGTACAAGAGACTGGAACGTAATTCAGCTTTATACGTGTGCGACGTGTTCACGTGCACAGGCCTACAGCCTGGTTCTTGTGAACGTCAATGGCTTCCCATACGCTGCCTTTGGCTAAGCGCACACTTGGCTAACGAAGCGTTCTTTGGGCGGCCGCTTATTTACGGCTCACAGCTGCGTCGATGCCAATGTCGTGTGTGCAGCCGTGGTGAGATCCATAAATCGAGTCCGCTATCAGACAAAAACCTAACCTCGCGTATCCTGTCTGGTCGCCAGCTTTACCTTCGAGGGCATTTCTTCGCGCACCCGGCTGCGTTTTGAGATTTGTGATCGAGCGGTGACCGGTGAGCGAAAAAAACAAATATATGTATAAGATCTTGGTTTACCGAAGTCACTCGCATGCAGCCGCATTTATTCGCGTTGTACAGCAGTACTGAATATTTCGAGATAAATTTGGGCACTGCATGTAGTCGCTTGTGTTAATTGAACACGTGCCGTTCCACATCATGCAAAGCGACACTGTCGGCGAAAGTGGTCGCCTCAGAGTACCGTATTTACTCGATTGTAACGCGACCCCAATGGTAACACTAAGAGGGAATAATAACATAAGAGGGAATGATGGGTGAGTTGACCGACGTTCATGCGTCGGTCAACTCACCCATCATTCGACGAACCCGGACTTACTGAGACTGAGATAGGACCATGAATTTGAGTTGGAGTGAGTGCGCGGGAGTAATATTTTTGGCGAGTTCCAGTCCGAGGCTGTCTGGTTGAGTAATATATTGTGAGTCTGGAATCAGAATGATCTCCACCTATGGTCCTATATACTCATTTTCAGTATAACTATCAGCCATATATATATATATATATATATATAGATATATAGATAGATAGATAGATAGATAGATAGATAGATAGATAGATAGATAGATAGATAGATAGATATTAGATATATAGCTTCGAAGGTCGCAGGTTCGGTTCCTGCCCACGGCAAGTTATCATCTTCTTCTCACCCACTTTTCTTTCTTTACATTTACTATACAATCTATCTAATAACTTCCCCTATACTTCCCTTGGCATTATTGTCTGTTAGATCTCATTAATATAGTGAGTGTCAAAACTCGAAAAAACGAGCTATCAAGTATACACTTCATTTCCTTTATATATATATAATGTGTGTGTGTGTGTGTGTGTGTGTGTGTGTGTGTGTGTGTGTGTGTGTGTGTGTGTGTGTGTGTGTGTGTTGCCCCACTGTGGTGGTCTAGTGGCTAAGGTACTCGGCTGCTGACCCGCAGGTCGCGGGATCGCATCCCGCCTTCGTCGGCTGCATTTCCGATGAAGGCGGAAATGTTTTAGGCCCTTGTGCTCAGATTTGGGTGCACGTTAAGGAACCCCAGGGGGTGGAAATTTTTGGAGCCCTTCACTATGGTGTCTCTCATAATCACATGGTGGTTTTGGGACGTTAAACCCCTCACATCCTCACATCATTATCATCAATATATATATATATATATATATATATATATATATATATATATATATATATATATATATATATATATATAGGCTTACGTTCGTGAGCCACCTCAATACTGGTCACAGGTGTGTTGATGGAGGGGAGGATGTGACACGACTCCCCATCCTGGCAAGCTCTTCCACGGAAATCTTCGTGTTAACAAAAGTCCCGTGTGGGAGAGAAGTGATAAAGACAACGAACTCAAAAGAAAATTAAAAAAAAGGCTTCTGCCTTCAAATAGTCCTACGCAAGTGCAGAAATAAGAGTAAAATTCTCTCTCTCCTCTCTCTCTTTTTTATTCAGCGGCTGTTACGAGAGCAGAGGAGCTGCCATCGCAGGCAGCGTCACCTCTGAATCGAATTCTTCGCATCGTTTCAGAAATGTATGTGCCGTCGTGATCCATCTCTGAAGTTTTCTCTGAATGAAAATATATTTCTCATTGTGCGTATAACCTCAAACGTTATCACTTGTCGTGTCCATTTTTCGCTTCGGATCTCGTGTAATAAATACAAACGTGAAAACTGTGTGGCATTGTCTGCACTCCTATTGTTCCTTCCCAAGTTCACTGCTCGCTCAATCATAATTTGTGTGTGTTTTGGGGCCGATTCAGCGTTCATATGTTGAACACCTTAAGGGCTCTGCGTTGTAAAAATGTTTAAACTTGTTTTATTGCTCAAATGCACGACAGCCGCAGCTGTCCAGCCTCTTTGCATCGCAAATGGGCATCGTAGAAAAAGACAGCCATTCAGTAATATGCATGCGTGGGCTTCTAAATGCGAATAGTGCGGTGGTGATGAAAAACAACCAAGCAGTTTGTGATCCGGCATAGAATGCGACATTATGCACCTTCCCTTAAGTTGGGCTCGGCTGTCTCCCGTTGAATATTAGACTCCATGAAACAAGAACTGGTAAAAACTTGAGGCATTAAACGCAGGAAGAAACCGTCGCCATTGCTTTTTGAGTTTCTCGCCTCGAAGTTTTCTAGTTTTGTTTCAGCACACACTACAGCCTGCCGAAGCAGTTATACGACCCAGAGGTCGTGAGTTCGATCCCCGTGACGGCAGTTGCATTTACATGGACGTGGGAGGCCTGTGTACATTAAGACATCATTTGACTTACCACAACGCTTAATAGTATTCATAATAATTACAATCCGTAATAACGATGCGTAATCGTATTCTGGTTTTGGCACGTAAATCTTCACAAATTATGAACATTTACATAAAGCAGACCTCTGTACTGCTGCTTCCTTTGAATTACAGCTCGTGGCTTTCATTCCGTCCCCTGGCGATCTCCCTTCGGCAGCATCTGCATGTAAATATGAATTCCCATTATGCACCTCATCACCAGCATAAGTTTTTTTTGTTCAGTTGTTTGGAATAGTGTAATGCGGCAAAGGCTTTCTGACCCCCCGGCTTTGGGCGTAAGGATCGCGCATAAATTATAAATGCAGGCACGCATGCGTTTACGCTTTGTCGGCAGCATGCCAGACACGTAGTACGTTAGCGAAAGCTGACTATGCTGAAATGCATGGCGGCTTAGTAATGTTGCTTTAGACGAGGCTTAATGTCTGGACGCTGTATCGAAACTAGCTGAACTTAACCTAGTTTGTAGCGGCGCTGAATGAAGTTAATACGAGTAAAATCAGATTTGTGCATTCCGCGTTTTCAACAGGAAATACAAAGTCGGTCTGATCGTATCGAAATGCCTGGGGGGCGTCAAAGTGGTGTCTTTCACCACGTGGTTGAGTCTGACACCTTAAGTGTGCCCTGTATATTTTTCGTTGTTTGTCTTCTACATTATAAGGGGTACAAAAGTGGGCCACCTTTTTTTTGTGCGTCTCAAAGGCCGTTTTCAATTTGAAAGATAATCTTAAAGTGTTGCGGATACAAAATACGCTCAAGCTCTTCCGAGATCTGCGTATACCGCGAACAGTAAATGGTGCATATGAATAGATCACTGTTATATCACCGGCACAAGCCTTACTACGTAACAGCAGATGTTAAAATTTTCTATACGCATTATAACAAGTACCATGAAATAAAAAAAAACGGCGCATGACTATGTTGGCTAGCGCAGCGGGCTTTGAAGCGAGGGGTCGCTGGTTCGAATGCCCGGTATGTTGCTCTGAGTGTTTTTCTACTCATTCACTTTGCTTTATGCTTTTTTAACTTATATAAGTACATATACATATCGGGGACATGACGGCGACGACAAAAATTGGCTGAGTGTCCTTTTTTTTCGTCGCAGTAAAAACGGAAAGAAAGGAAGAAAGAATTCTGGGATGAAGCACCGCCGTAATGCGTGTATTCAAATGTAAATTGCAGCGAGTGGCCTCCAGTGGGTGTTGTTTGTGACGCGCGTCCGTCATTTGTTCTCGGATTTAGGCTATTCACTCGCCAAATAAAAACGGACAGACGCTCAGACACTGCGCGCTTTATGACCGTTTCGTTTTCACGAACGACTGTCTCGCTACGTACTGCGCGTGCTCTGACGCGTTTACAATGCACAGCCCAGTCGAGATAGGATCAAAACAAAGATTTCTGGAGCTTCATATTCTGTCTACCCGCGGAGTTCCTTAGGAAGAATGTGACCCGTGACTGGACTTATATCGAATGTCGGGCTTCTCCCCTTGCGCATTCTCGAGCATTTCTATTGCGTTTCCACGCAGCTAGGCGTCGGGAATAGCGTCTCCAAGGCGCACACATCAGTAGTAGAGCTCTACGTGGAATCCACGAGCCGTACGTGGTCAGGAGGCCGAATTTCGCGGTAGAGCATGCACTGCTATGTGCTCTAGGACGTAGCCTGTTGAACTTCATAGTTCAGAAACAAAACCCATGAGCGTCGCGTCACGGCTGTCGTCGGCAGTAATGACTCTCAGCGGTGCTGGCTAACCCTCCTACAGGATTACGCCCGGAGAAAGCCTGAATAAAGTAGACGGAGGAATGGCTTCCACCAATGATGTTTACTGGTGGAACTTTGCACGCCAAACTGTGAGCTTCTGTTTTCAGTCCGCACCGACGGCCAGCCTTTTCTTCAACTTTGACTCGTTTTCTGTTTACATCCCCATGAATAACACCTCGGTTAGAAACTACCAAAAAAATGTCCTTATACTTTCCGCAGTTTCGTTATCTGTTTGCTTCGTCCGCCGCTATTGTACCGTAGTTGCCGTGCTCGGTTGTTGATTCTAAGGTCGCGGGTTCGATTCCGGCCGGTGGGGTCGCATTTTAATGGAGGCCTAGAGGTCTGTGAACATGGCGTGGTCAATACATGTTAAACATCCGATGATGGAAAATTACGATACTATTCACGGCGGTGTGCCTCCTAATTATGTCGTTGCTTTCAAAAGCGCACAATATATATTATTAAAATGTATATATTGCCGAGCGTAATTAGGCCAACAGACAAAGGGGCTTCTGGATTTATGGCGGTTCTGTCGTTGACGTCAACTGTCATACCGCATTCCATAAACATCACTTCATGCATGAATCGAACCCAAAAATCTGCTAATATACAATTTTTTTCCTAATTATGAAATATATGCCGTGATCTAATTTGTTGAGGCGCACGTGTGTCTACCAGTCCTGTGTTGTGTTTTTATATACTATGGGCCTAGCATGTCAGCTTGTCACAAAGAAATGTTAAGTTAGCAGAACACCTCAGAGCCATGCTGTTGCTTTCGTAGCTGGGCATTCATTCTTTGATGTTGATCCCATTATGGCTAATAGTTGAATTCTGTATTTTCTTTCAAATGTCCTGACAAAAACCATGTGGAAGAAACTGAACCAGCTCCTGACTAGAAATGTTATAAGGACAGTACTATGATATTGGGGAGCCAAGATTTAGAGAAAAGGCTACATGCATTCAAACCCTGAAATATACGTTTTCTATAAGAAGTCATCAAGAGTACTGCGATATGTAATCCAGCAACCTAATGTTTTATACGGCTTTTTCGTGCGCTAGATCGACAAATACGTGTAGTTCTTCGAATTTTAAGCTTGTTTTGGGATAGCTATGATGACTTTTTTTTTTACTTTGAAGTGTTCAGCTTAAAGTACACTTCTATTTAAGGACGTTCTGATTTTTTATGCGTTACTTATCGGTTTTATTGCCTCTGCCAATAAAGTAACAAACGATATCACTTTTTCTGTGCTTGTATAAAATAAAAGTATGTTGTGATTAATACGTTATTTCACTTGATTCCCCAACCGAATAACTGAATCGCGCCTTCCCTTTTTTCTAACTTTTACAGGGGCTTTGGGAAGCAGGGATACCAGTGCCAAAGTAAGTATTATTTCTTTCTAGTGCTGTTGCAGTGGATGGTACCAATGTGGCTAATACCTCATTTGTGTATCCTTGCAAAATGACCCATCAAGAACCATGCCTCCTTATAGCCATAAAACTCCGCGGTGATCGCGCCTCCATTGAAGTGGAGTGCGGGATGCCTGTGTACGGGTGAAATGTTTGTGCACTTTAAAAAACTCCAGGTGGTCAACATTTCCGGGGCACACCCCTACGGTGTGTCTCATAATCAATATCGTTGGTCGGTTGCGTAAGACCCGAGGCATAGTTAATGACCACAAAGCCACATATTGATAAAGATGTCTGGTTAATTATCATGATTGAATATATGCGGAAATTAGTCTGAAATCTTGACCTTGTGCAATTTTTGACATTGTGATTTGGTGCTGAAGATCAAAGGTTCAAGCGGAAAAATGATAGTTTTGATAAACAAAATAAAGTATACTCGTGTACTGAAAATTTTACTCGATCGAATACAAAAATATACCACGTGGCATTCCCTCTTGTGCGGTAATTGCAGTGCTCATAACTTTCAGCGTACAAACGATACTTCGCCTCAACGTCGTTCATGACTGCGATAAACAGGTGTAGGGGTTATCGCGCCTGCGGCGACGCACACCTAGCACCATCGTCTCGTCCGTGACGTATTTAAGTGGTAGTGTATGCTACCATTTAATTTGATATGGCTACTTGGTATGGTATATACCATACCGAATAATGTGGTCGCTAGAACACAAAACGGCCCCGCCGCGGTGGTCTAGAGGCTAAGGTACTCGGCTGCTGACCCGCAGGTCGCGGGCTCAAATCCCGGCTGCGGCGGCTGCATTTCCGATGAAGGCGGAAATGTTGTAGGCCCGTGTGCTCAGATTTGGGTGCACGTTAAAGAACCCCAAGTGGTCGAAATGCCCGGAGCCCTCCACCACGGCGTCTCTCATGATCATATGGTGGTTTTGGGACGTTAAACCCCACATATCAATCATTTAATCATCAGAACACAAAACATTGGGAAAGCACTGAAATCCTGGCGTGCATAAGCACCCAAGCTGCCATTTGGCATTTTAAATGCGAAGCAGCTCCTTGACGAGCCTGTGTAATGTTGTCCCTCCGTTCTCACCGCTTCCATCGTAGCAGGTGTTGGCGCGGTGTCACCGCGTGCTCGCCGCGTGTCAGCTCTCTCTCGCTTCGCCTTCTCCGCTGCTCGCAACGCTCGAGCCCACTACTCAGGTGGGCATCAACAAACCCGCGCCACCTCTCTCCATTTGTCGGTGAGAAGAAGCCGCGATCCGGCGGGTGCCCGCGCTGCGCGCGCCTCGAGAATCTCGTGGTGCCGACAATGTGAATAGCGCGCCGCTGCTTGCCGGATGATCGCGCCGACGGGCAGGACTCCGTCGCGGCACGCTTCCCGCTAGTGCGCGCGTACCTTTCCCGGCTGTCTCCGGCATTGTGAGGGCTAGCAAAGCCGATCGCGTTTGCGAATGGCGACGTCAACACCGACGAGGCGTCAGCCAGGGAAGCCGAACGGAAGCGTCGGCAGTGCAAGATCAGTGACACCGACGAGGTGCGAGTCAAGAACACCGATCGCGTTCGAGAATACGGACGGCGCGCGGGTAACACCGACGAGACGGGAGCCAAGGAAGCCGAGTGCAAGGGTCTCCAACGCGTCCAGCCTCCCGTGTTTTTGCGTTTCAAACAAATGTTTACTCGAGTAAACGCTACCGCGAGTTTCGCTTCGCACCGTTCTTCCAGCACCCGCGTCGACGCCCGTTTTGACCGGTTCAGCGCCGTGCGCACCGCTGCTGCTTAGCATCCCATCAGGGTTCTTTTTGGCGAGATGGTCGATAGTTCTTTCTTTTATAAGCGAAGCTCCTTAGGCCCGCACCCCGCCGTCGAATCTCCCTGGTATGGTGCCAGCTGTGGGTTTCCACCTCATGCAAAACGGTAAATGAGCTTTATGAGCGCTGGAACGCGTATGGTGTCTGCACGATACGCAAAGCGCAAGAATACGAACGCATGTGATACAGAGGCAGAATAAGCTCCCTCTCCTTCTTTCTTTGTCTCTTCCCTCTGCCCTCAAACCGGCAAACGCGCCAAAACATCATCCGCCCAGAGGTTGGTGCGTTGCCTGAGCTGGCTGAGTTGTTCCCACCCCACTCTCCATGCTCTCCCCATTGCCTACCCACCCTACCGCCTTCCGGAAAGCAAGATAAGGCATATAGTCGCTTGTGTTTCATTTCTAAGGAGCTTGGCTCATCAGTGGCATTCCTATATGGAACAACGGCTAGTTTTGCATTTTGTGGGCGTCGGTAGTAAATAAGAAAGTACTACTATTTGATAGACGGGAAGAGAAAAGCTGCCTAGCCGGATGTTTTGCTTACCAATCTAAAAATTTAGTTTCGGAATTATTGGAACGATGCGAAGCATTGTTGCTACAAACGTTTGTTTATATACCATTCCTCAATTGGTGATTAGGTAGAACACAAGAAATCATGCGTGAAGGAAAGTGTAAATTTAGGAGCTCGTTCTCTTTGTTAGACAGTATTAATGAGAACTAAGAGATAATATTAAGAAAGCACAGGGGATGTTATTAGAAGCAATTGTAATACAAATGTGAAGAAAGAAAAGTGGACGAAAGAATAACGTGCCTCCAGCAGGGACTGAACCTGCGAACTTGCTTGTTTCTTTATGTGAGCCACAAGCATGTGCTCACACTGTCTTAAAGTGCATCAATATATTTTTATATACTCTGGCTAGGGTTAGGTGGTTTACCCTGTATGGTAAGTAGAGCCAATTATTTCATTGAGAAAGAAAAGTCGCACATTTGAAGCTGTGTTATGATTGGTGAATCTTTTACATGTTGTTACAATTAATTGTTAGGAGACTGCTACCTATACCCTTGTCATCTATACATAAAAACTTGCCATATAATAAAATTAACAAATGAGATTTCATGTTTCGATTCGCAAGATTGGTTTTTCTGACCACCAGGGCACTAGGCAAAGCAGAAATGTCTTTTTAAGTTGTGCACTGCCTTTAGTAAAGACTATACGTAACTGACGTTCTCAGTGCAAGTGTTTTTGCTCAGGTCATTCAGATTTTGCCTATAATTTGCGAGTTCTGTGTGGGCTGTACTATACTGCGATTTCAGTGCATTTTTACGTATAAGTTTTTTTTTCCAGAATTCAAACATAACTTTTTAGAATGCAACATCAATTAAGAACTAAATATTGCCAAATGGTCATATATTTCAGGGTTACTTGAAGAGTTCCTACTTGAAATGCAACATTAGGACTTTCTTCAGTACTTGAAATGCTATATTACATTCTTTAGTACGCCAAAAACTCGTTGGCACTTCAATTTTGTGGTGAAAAAAATGTCTAATCAGAACAAGTTTTGTTGTAATATGCCATTCAATGAAGAGTTTACTTTTTTTTTTCACCAAGGGCAGAATGCCTGAAATTGGATCAATGAAAAATAAATTTCGTAGGTTACACGTTGGGGCAAGAAACATTTGATGCATATTTTAAAATTATGTGTATATGCTATAGAAATTATGCACGCACATTGTCTTCATTGGTGGGTCTGATATAGTCATTACAAGAACAGCGTTGCTCATTATAGAGAGCTAGCTGCCACCAAGGACAAGTGATACAGTGTTAATTACAGCCTAATTTATTGAATCACACATATTTGGGCATGCCTTTGGTGCCAAGTAGGATTAATTATATATTGCCACAGTGCGAAAATTTGTTTTTTCAACTCTGGTTTTGACTTATGTATTATACATACCTGCAACACTTAATTATGTATGTCTAGAATGCAGTAGTTTGCAGTGGTTTCTCCTGGTTTCTCCACAGAAACTGTGATGTTTCTACAGTCACTGAAAAAGGAGTTATTGTGTGTTCTCCCCAATTTGATGGTGTCTGTTTTGCATGCCGGCAATGTTTTAGCCCTGTATTCTATATATAGTGCCGTGGCGGGCTGTTATTACTGCCTTCACCCGCATAAATGCTGCATGCAGCACATCTCAGCCCAAAATTAAAAAAAAGAATACAATGAAAGGTTGCTCACTGTACAGGTTGCCCCTGCTGCACCTTTTTTTTTTCTGTGTACTTGATGGGTGGCCTCGGGTGTCATCGTAATAGTATTAGGCTTGAAAGTAACAACACTTTCAAATATCATGGATGACATGGAAGGTTGCATGGTTGCCGGATGTGCTCGCGAGGCCGTTTTTAAGTGGCAGTAAGGGTAAGGACGAAAAGGCAAACATGCAGCATGTATAAAGGAGTGAATAAGGCAGTTATCAGAAGTCTTGTATTCACATTAGTGGAAAGGGCTTGTGTATATGAATTTAAACATGTTCATATGTCCTCTTAGTCAATAAAAAGCAGACTAAAACGTACGGTCTCGTCTAAGAGCAATACTGTAGCGAAACTGCAAAGAAAGCGCAGCCCTATTTGAGTCTGTATGTTATAGCCACCAACAACTTACTCAATTCAACCGGTGTAGGCTTTAAGGTTGTTGATGCCTTCATAGGTGAAGTACTTTGCATCTTCGAGGGTGTTCTAGAGATGGAGCCGCAATGCGGCGCACTCATTCCAGTTTATTTCCATGCTGTGAGCCGTAGGTGCCCCATAAGCAGTACATAGTATGTCGGTGTTGTCTACACTGAAGAAAAAAAGCTACAGTGTAAATAAGGACCGCAATGTTCTCAGGCCACATAATTTTTTTTTTTTTAGGGGAGAAGCTCCTGAAGCTCCTTATTGTTTAGGGTAGTCTATCTCTCCAATGTAGCCAGCACGCCGTATCCACAGACAGATGGACGGACGGACACTTCGCCCCACTAATCATTTTACTCCACGTATGTGTTTTTTTTTTTTTTGCCTTTTTGCAGTATGCAGCTTTGTCGTGCACAAGCGATGCCACGAGTTCGTCACGTTCAAGTGTCCAGGCAAGGACAAGGGCGTCGACTCGGACGTAAGTAGGCGCATTGAAACTAATTTGTTGTCCCGTTGCTTCAATGCTATAAAGCTGGTTGGAATAAACTGCAGGCAAACAAATGAGTACAATGAATCATGTTCCAGCGGCGTGTGAAGTATACCTAACGCGTAAAAGTGTTTCGTATGTGATATGGATATGTACTCTACAAACGAATTGCTGCAAAATGCTATAAAATCAGGCACGATGTGCGAAATCAAAATACAGCTGATTACTCAGTGGTGAATTACAAGTGGTAACAACAATATAGGAAGGTTAGGTTTATTTCTATGCTGAAGCAAATATGTTGACGTGAACGAAATACTCAAGGCACATTGTATACAAAATATTGACAATCATGAGATGCATCAGCCCGTACTTCCACCGATTTATATCACATAAGTTGTTTGGTTTTTGTTTAAGCAGACATCAAGGAGCACTCCGCGGAACTGAGGTGATAGTGTTTGATAGAGATAAATACAGTGTGACGATTAAAAGGTGCACACAGTATAACGATTAACTTGCAGGGAGTAATGATGTCTGGCACCACAGGTACTGTGCAAACCATACATGCAGCTTGTGGAATGTACAGTAGACTCTCATTTAACGAAACCTGAAGAGACCATGACATTATGTTTCATTTAAGAGGTATTTCATTTGCTGAGAGTTGAACAAGGACGCAGAATACAAGAAAAAAACCATCTTGCCGGAAGCACCTGTTTCGATTAAGCAGCAGTTCAATTCAACAGATTTTCATTTGCCGAGTCTACTGTACCTATTCTAAAGATATTTCAGTTTCTAGAGTTCTTGTGTATGTTGCTTGTGAACAAGGTTTGGCACTGTTGTACTGCTAGGGTATTTGTTTGCTCACTACTTCCTGAGACAGACAAAATGGAAAGTTCAGCATTTGCTGCAAAATTTGTAATCCTTGTACCATTGATGGCTTGTACCTTCTTACATGGAGACGCGTGGGCTAAGTCCTGATACCCAAGTGTAAACATTTAAACTGTAGGTTTTAACTGCTTACAAGGTTATTTATCCACACATAATTATAACAGAAGTTACAACCTGCGAAAATAATATGGCGGCTGATATTAAAAACATTCACATCCTATCACATGCTTTGTGTCTGAGAACCAAGGTTGTGACTGACTTCAAGGTAATACAATCCTCTTTTTTTTTTCTGATGCACTACATAGTACGCCAGAAAATGGGCAATAGTTGAAGGTCTGGTGCACTTAATATGTAGCTTTTTCGCTAATTAGTATACAGGTGGCCATGGTGCAAAGCATAACAGCGTCTCAGCATAATAGCGTAATGTCCACTTGAGATTATATTGCTGTGTGCAGCTATTGATACAGCTTCCAAGAGCAATGTCGGATACGTAACGCATTCCTGCGCAGAGAGAAATGGGCCTAGTAGACTACACACAGAGAGAGAGAGAGAGGGAGAGAGAGAGAGGGGGGTATTTATAGAAAGGCAGGCAGAGAGGTCTGCCTGAGTGACAGCATACTCTAGCCTGCTATACTACACCAAGGGAGGGGAAGTAGGAGCAAAAAAAAACAATGGTATAGAATGGTGAAATAGAGAAATGAGTATATACAATCCTTTCCAGCTGAGAAGAATGTTATAGCTGCGCATATATTCCAGTTGCTCTGAAAACTGGTAGAATAGACATGTTATTTGGCATGTGTCTTTCAGGATGCACGAACAAAGCACCAGTTCGTGCTGCAGACGTACACAAGTCCAACCTTCTGCGACCACTGTGGCTCGCTCTTGTATGGTCTCATCCATCAGGGCTACAAATGCAAAGGTGAGTTTTGTGGGCTTCGGTGTGCCATCTAATAGATCTACTCTGTGTAGCTAGCATGTGTTATTCGGATCCTTTCTGTTTCTGTGCTCCAGCTTCGCTAATGGAATAGTCATGATAACCAGTGCGGTGGCTCAGTCTATATCGATTTAGAATGGCACAACAAAGCAAATGGAAAGGTAAATGATCACAGGAACCCAAGTGCTTGTGTTCATGTGATCATTTATCTTTTTGTTTGCTTTGTAATGCTGTTCTGAATTCATGCATCGGTACTAACTCTCTCAATTGTCAGTGCTGCTCAATTGCTGTAGTATAGTATGTCCCCATACATTATGCATAAATATTTCTTCGAGAAATCACTGCGGTTTTAGTTTCCTGGAGCCTTCGCTCTCTATAGCCTTGGTGTTGCTTTGTGACAATGAACCTAATAAATTCGTAGAAATTAACCTCTCTATTGCTATAATGCCCCCTTTAGGGACATGTACAAGATGGGTTCATTCTAGGTGATCCAGTAAAAACAGACTGGGACTATCCCAGTTCATCGATGGCATTTCACCCTTTTTTCAACTGTGACCAGTCACCTGGCTGCCTCTCTGCACTTTGGCACAATGTTGCAGATGTCAGCACGTATCGCATTAAATGGTAAAACCAATAGCGAGTTCGTTTGCGTGGATGTTTGAAAACATTGGCAAGGAAGACCCACAAAAGAAAAGGAAAGAATTTGTCATTTTGAAAAGCCTTTTTTATTATATTGTCGCGCGGTTAAATTCGAGGTGTCAGTTTGAAAAAAAGAAGCATCATATTCTTACACTCTCTTTCATCACTTATTGCAATCTTAAAATAAAATAAAAATATGGTGCATTGTTTTTTTTTGCAACGTTCAGTGTTGTTCTGCCTCTTCCGATGCTTGTCTACTATCGACAAATACAACATTTATTGTTATCCTTCATGACACCTCCCTATGTATTAACCAGAGTGCATTTAGCGGTTTCATGACAAACATTTGAATAAACCTAAACACACATCCTGCAAACTCGGCTACCAAATGTATTCGATGTTTTATGTTGTCTCATCATGCGGCTCATATGCTTTTTTTGTACCTGCCTCGTTGCGAAGAGCTAGAGCTTGTGAAAGGGCACCTAACAACAATTCGTATTTCTCTTTTACCCAGCGTGCGACATGAATGTACACAAACGGTGCCAAGAGAGTGTGCCGAACCTGTGTGGCTGTGACCACACCGAACGGCGTGGGCGCATTCACCTCAAGGTTTCGGCAACCCCTACGCGGCTTACCTGTGAAGGTACGTTGCGCGTTTGTTACACATGATCTGTTTGAAAAGAGTGGCTGTAAACCAGGCAGTATATTACATATAGCGACTCAATGTGGTGCAAAGACATTAACTAGCTTGGCGTCTTAAACTCGGCTTGTATTCTTTTGCATTTCTGCAGGAATGCATGATGTCCCCCATGTAAACGTCGTGATGTTTACAATACTCTGTATTGAAGGAGTTGATGTAGGCATTTATGATGGGAAAAAAGAAATCTGCAAACATACATCGTCAGCTTCACAACTTAGAGTCTTCTAGTTCTGAGACAACAAAAAAATGCCGCCATATCCACGAAGTGAATGATGATGAGTGGGCGAAGCTCCGGAGGTAAACCTGGTAAACCATGAATCCTCCGTACATTTTGCCCACTCGATTTTATTGCAACGCTCCGCCTAGCGTACGTCGCCGCACTATATCGAACGATGACACGCGCCATATGTGGCATCATTCCTATTTTATAACACCTCGCATCTTTCATAATCAGTTAACTACACGTACCGCCGTCTAGTTTATAACATCTTGCATCTTTTGGACGGACGGACGGATGGAGGGACGGATGGAGGGACGGATGGAGGGACGGATGGATGGATGGATGGATGGATGGATGGATGGATGGACGGATGGATGGACGGATGAACGGATGGATATGGCTGTACCCTTTAGATCGGGCGGTGGCTAGCGTAATACTTAGAACTGAACGAGAGGTGGCTACATACAGGGGACGCACAGCCCACGCCTTAAGGAGCTTCGCTCCTAAAAAGTTTTAAGAAATTCAACGATGGGGCCGAACCGCTCAGCACATGTTAACGCGTTTTAGAAAAATGCCGGAATCCAAAACTTCTTCTGCATCCACAAACTGTTCTGCTTCCACAAACTGGCCTTCTCAACTGCAACACAATCAGTTATAACTGCTCGATACACAACACGTTCTACAAGACACTACTTCACTTCATAAACTATACACAGCCCAATGGCGCACATTTAATACACATATATACACACAAAATGTTATGCTTTGTGGGCAAGTCTATGTTGCAATAAAAAAAATTCTAAGCTCGTCTGCCTACCAAAACATCAGTAATACGCAGCTTTTGCTTGTGGTTGATCTTAAAGGGCCACTCACCAGGCCCCATGCAAAATTTTAGTTAGACAGTGCAAGTTGTTGGGTGTCCGATGAGGAACGTTTTGCCACAAAAATTTTTCGAATTTGTTCGTTACGAGCGGAGAAAACAGGTTTTTTTGAAGCGACGCGAAACGAGGGTGAGAGGAGGCGAGCTTGAAACCCTTGCCGCTCCTCCGCGTAGCCTTCGCAAGCCAAATCTTTTTGCTACCCTCTCCGGCATCCGACCAAGAGGTGGCGTGCGCATGACGCGCCGCACAAGCCCAGCCCCCGAGCACGCGAGCACCGTTGCTTTATTGACCAGCGTTATTCTGTGGCCTTCTGCGATCCAGCAGGCCAAAGAAGCTGCTGAGAGACATGGTCTCTCAACCATCTCCTAGGTGGGAACCCAGCTTGGTAACCTGCAGGAAGTGAATAAAGTTGTTTACTCACTTCTGCCTGTTTCTGCGGGATGGTTTGTAAACGCTGGCTTAGACGCAGTAGAGTACATGAGCACAATGAGTGCGTGAATGCGTAGAAGCGTTCCACGGTAATCGTCTGCTCACTGCGCTGACCAGGGAGACACGGAACGCATGCGCAACCCTGGCACATTAGCCCCGCATTTCGTAGAATTTCATGGAAAAAAATGAAAGAAAAACGCACGCAATTTTTTATTGCGTCTCGTTATTTATTTCAAGTTTTATTCATCTTTTAAAGCAACAAATACATAAACTATGCAGGTCGTGTTAAATAATTTTTGCCATATCACGTGGTATACTGTTGATAACGTCAGAGCAGACTCGTCTACGTAGAGGACCAATGTCACTGCATCGCCGTGTACGTAGGGCCATTCCTATGTCTACGTCATGCCCTCATTCTCTGCACCTGCGCCGGCAGAGGGGAGAGGGAGCAGCCTTCATCTTGAAATTTGACCCATTTCCGCGGCGCCTGGCATTCTAAAGTTTGGAAGACATGATCATGAACGCCTCGTCCACGCATTGCGCTTGTCAGTTCAATATTGTCAAACTTGGTGAGTGGCCCTTTAAGCTTTTGGCACTGAGTGTACACATAATAATGGATAGACAGTTACTTCTAGCAAGCATCGACATGTGTTGATGACTGACTGGTTGGCACACGGTCTCGTGCATATGGGCATCTGTTTTAAATTTTGCTTTTTCTTTGCCACTGTAAGGTCTTTCATGTAGATCTTTTGTTGCGCTAATAAATTGTTCTTGTGCTCGAGTTTTATATTTTTGCATTCCTGCCTTTCACACACGCCGTAGCAGCTTCATGTCTACGCTGCCTTTTTAGACGATGTAGGTTAATGTCAGGGCCAAGGCGACGACAATCCAGCGAAGGCTGCATTTGAAACAGTTGTGTACTGAGGCGTACCTGCAAGTAACCAATCCTAAGTTGTCAAAATTATTTCCAAGTCCCCCACAATAGAATGCGTCATTTTCACAATGCGTTGTTCTTGGGCCATCTGACTCATCTACTTTTTAATGCCTGCATTGTTTGTTCCTTCAATTGAAATCTGCAGAATACAGCAGGTGTTCTGAAAACAAGTTTTGCTGGACATCGCAGTTAACTAACGGCCCCTATCTTTCGCACATTCATCGCTGCACTAACTATTCATGGCAGATTTCACATTCGCTTTGGTTGCTGTGACCTTGCACAGCTTCGCTTATCCGAAAGTTTCAAGTCGCATCAACTTACATGTGGTGATTTTTTTTCAAGTTTAATTCTTTTCCATATATATGCCACAATTTATATACCTCAGCAATCAGCTACGAGTAATGCCTCTGATATCATTCTCAGCACCAATGTCTGTTCGTTTGGTTAGGTCATACTGAACAAGCAGACGACCCGTCGGTCAATTGCCCCTTTCTCGTTTCCCAAGCACGAATGTGTGACACCATTTAGCCTCGATGACAGAGAAGGCGCCTGCGCCTTTTTGTTACTCTAACCGGTGCCTTCGCACCCAGTTTGTTTGTGCGGTGACATGGCGGCCATACTTTGTATTTCTGGGTCAAGAACAGGGAATCCGTGTCTCTAAATCTTTTCTCACGACTCATTTCAGATAAGGCACCTGTCGTACCAAGTAGCTTATCCGTACAAATATTGCGGCATCGTTCATATCGCACGTGCTCTGTTCGAGTACTCAGAGCTCTCCTGTTTTGCGCAGTACGGCAGGCACGCAACCTGATTCCAATGGACCCCAACGGCCTGTCCGATCCTTACGTGAAGCTGAAACTGATCCCCGACATGGGGGATTCGGCCAAGCGGAAGACCAAGACCATCAAGGCCTGCCTCAACCCCGAGTGGAACGAGACACTGATCTTGTGAGCTGTTTCATGAATGCGTAGTTGCAAGCATTCGTGTCATAATTGAGCTTATGCAGCCTAATCCGCACATATATTATTCAGAGTGAGAGAAAAACAAATGTAATTAGTTTGCAATAGTGTAGAATTCCATATAAACTTTTGTACACCAAGTCGATAGTTTGGCGCTATCCCGCTTCGCCGGAAAAAACCTTACGCTTGTGTGAACAAAATGAACAAGGCTGCTGTGTGGGAGCTCAAACGTCTTTTGAAGAATATATTTTACTTTGGCCTGCGCTGAGTTGTCTTCATCCAAGCTTTTGTACAATTTGCTGTATCTTTGGTGCGAATTTCGGCTTGATGGTGGCTTCGGGGCATTACCTTAAACTTACGCTATAAAGGGGGTGTAGTGGTAATACAGGGGATTTCTTTTTGTCGTTATGTGTTATTTTGTGGTATGTAGTTTAGGGCACAGGTTACGTGTGGAGCCCTGTTATACTGAAGGCAGCGTAAACCTCGCTTCAGAAAAACGTCATACCGTACCATTGTGTACTCTTTGATTGCCAAAAAACCTCATGTTTGCCATGGGTGGAATTTCGGCTGTGTTCTTCACTATCGTTGTAAACGCTCACTTTAGGACTTGTAGGCTGCGGCAATGTCCTATTTCTCGGAAGACAGTAGATTCTTGTGTTTCAAGACAATCGCACTTTCACGGCAACAAAACGAGTGCAGAATAAAACTACGACAGCCCACAGCGGGCCGAGTACAGGCGGCGAGTGGTTGAGGGGGAGAGTATGCAATGGCAAGCGATAGTTTCTACTCGCTCGTACTCATACTGCTCCTGCTCCTGATTGCACGGGGAAAAGCCACTTTCTCGGGGTGTTTCACACTGCCCATCTGTGATGTGTTTCAAACCTTCGGGTTCATTGTATACATGCAGGTTTTCCCTTTGATGTTAAGACATTGCAGTGTATTAAAATAGTTATGTATAAATAATAATTTGGTGCATAAGAATACAATGCCATAAATTTTCACTTTATTAAGTACAATGCGAGTACGAAGATCTCCTTAGCGTGGCCTGCATGAACTGATGCCGTTTTGTTCAGCATTCTGTATTATATTGAGTCTATCAAATAGTCTGTAATTTTATATGCCTGGCATAGTTTACAGAAAAGGTTACTGTTAGGTCATGTTTGCGCTTGTGCACTTTTCAGTTCTTGCTGTTGACAAGCACTTCTGAAACATTATAATGTCAATTAAAGACATTGCACGAATATTGAGGTGTGGTACGCTTCTAGCGAAGGTTTGCTTTTAGCAGCTTTCACAGCTTTCCTCCTCTGCGCCTGTTATGCTCAGATTCCTTGCGAGATTTCGAGCCTTTTGTCCCTGTACAGGGCATGCGATGGCAGTTTGTGGGGTTTTTTTTTGTCATTGAAAATTATTTTTAAATCCTCTGAGCATGTTCAAGTTCAATTCGGGACAGGAGTGTCTTGGTGTCGGGAGCAAATAATCGCCGTTTGCTATGTTAAAAAATATCACATGATCGCCATTTTCTATGCTAAAAATATCGCCAGAGATAGCCTTGAAACATTCTCAATATTTTTTTTGTTCTACCTCTGCATTGTTTTTTGCTCTGTGTTCAACAAATCATGCTTTTAGCTGAACCATGAAGATCCCCACATATTTGGTTGTGATTGAAGCAGATCCTCTTAATGGCCTAGTGTGTTAGGCACGCTTGGAATTGTAAGCAGCCACATAGTCCCATTCACAACACAATTCATGGCCCCTCCTAGTGTCTAATTCGCAAATTTTCTCCTGTGTAATGCACGTTTTTGTAAATGGGCTTGCTTGTTTGTAATACATTACATACAGTTCCCAGTTCGACATGAGCATTTTCCTTCAGTTTGATAGCAGCAATGCGCACTTCTCAATTTCGCTTGACTACAGCGACCTGAAACCCATCGACAAAGACCGGCGACTACTGATCGAGCTTTGGGACTGGGACCGAACGTCTCGCAACGACTTCATGGGCTCTCTATCATTTGGCATCTCGGAGATTCTCAAGTCACCCGCCGAAGGCTGGTTCAAGCTGTTGACGGCCGAGGAAGGCGAGTTCTACAACGTACCCGTGCCCCCCGAGAACCCGGCGCTTGCACCGGGGACAACGCACCATACGACGAGGCCGCGGCCCACACCACAAGCATCGTCGGACCTCATACCACACAACATGGGCAAGCAGGTGAGAATGTGAAGTGTTTGAATACACTTCATCTCTGTGCCGGATGATTTACTAAACTAAAGGATGGAAATCGGAGTGGGCGTACCTAGTGCACCAGCGCAGCTTGGGTTTAGTGCTTGGATAAGTGTGGTAGTGTGCTATCATGTCGGAAACATGGCCTAAATAGCTTTTGTTGCTAAACGATTACACATTAATATACATTAAGTTAGAATTACCTTATATGCTCTGTTTAGGTAGCACTTACCGTAAACAGTGCTCTTACTGTATACACTGTTGCAAAGTACCAGTTACTCTACATTGATGTTGTATTACTTTATTTACTCGCATAATCCTCGCACCTTTTTCGGCACAAAATCGATGCAAAGGGGGTAGGTGCGAGAACTACTCGGGAAAAACTTTCTACGAAAATGTACAGAGCAAAAAAGAAAGTGAAGTGGCTGCAAATCGGGATTCTCACACCAGCAACTAACACCAAGCTTTGAGAAGTACTAATTAAAACCTACCTCAACAATAAAAGCACAGGTTCAACACAAGGTAAGATTTATTTGAGACACAAAAAGTGCTAGCAAATAGTCGAGAATTAGAATACCATACACAAAGCTTGTGGGTGTTGCGGGCGTAGCGGTAGCATTGGTCGTTCAACAGAAGCCCTCGAAAGGTAAGCGTAGGACGTCAGTATTGGGCTGATGGCTGAAGAAATAAAGTTTACCATCAATCCCAGTTTTAGGCACACTGCAGGCCCAACGCGTCTTGGTGGCTTTCAGTTGCTGTCACCACTAGCGAACACAAAACTTGTAGACTTCAAAAGGCCTTCTGGTGGCCCTGTTGCCGTTGTTTAGGGCATGATCCATCACTTTCAACTTAAAAGCAGCCGTGTAGCTTCAGTATCGCTCCATAACGTGACAAGATTACTGACACAACGTATAAAACACGCCGCAACGTGCACTTGCCACTTTGGCTTGGCTTGGATTGAATCTCCATGCAATAATAGTACGCTTGATGTTTAAGAGATGGCGCCAGATGGCATGTGCTATCATCATCAGTGGTTGTAACGAGCAGACATTATTTCGGCAGTTTTCGGGGGTGCAATAGTTACTCGAGGAAAAAGAGAACTCGTATTTTTGTTGGGCGATCTGGGGTGTGCGAGAATTATGCGCATGCGAAGATTACGCGAGTAAATACGGTATATGTATGTAAACTAATCAGATTGAATGCAATGAATCAGATTCAATGAAGGTATAGATAATCTGGTGTGTAAAGTGACCTTACAACAACAATGCTCATTTGTGTTCGTGGGTTGTGATCTGGCATGTTTTCTTAAGGAGAAAGACCCAAGGTTAATGTCTTAAACTGGGCATTTCTTCCCACGCAGGATGTGATCCGAGCATCCGATTTCAACTTCCTTCTCGTCCTGGGCAAAGGCAGCTTTGGCAAAGTACTACTAGCCGAGCGACGTGGCACTGACGAACTGTACGCTGTGAAGGTCCTCAAAAAAGACGTCATCATCCAGGATGACGACGTCGAGTGCGCCATGGTGGAAAAGCGGGTGTTGGCGCTGGCGTCCAAGCCCCCTTTCCTAGTGCAGCTGCACTCGTGCTTCCAGACAATGGAGCGCCTCTACTTCGTCATGGAGTACGTCAACGGTGGCGACCTCATGTTCCAGATCCAGCAGTGCGGAAAGTTCAAGGAGCCCGTGGCTGTCTTCTATGCGGCCGAAATCGCTGTTGGTCTATTCTTCCTTCATGCACGCTCCATCGTGTACCGTGACTTGAAGCTGGACAATGTCCTGCTGGACCAGGATGGACACATTAAGATTGCTGACTTCGGCATGTGCAAAGAAGGCATCCAGGGGGACAAGACCACAAAGACATTTTGTGGCACACCTGACTACATCGCCCCCGAGGTGGGTTGCCACAATACATCCATCTGATAAAAATTGTGCACATCTAAAACATGATTGGATGAAGTGATGAAGATGAGGGTTGTCTGTCACTTTGTCCAGTTTTCCGTGTGAAGCGAAACTGTAACAGTCACCTGTAATAATATGTCCATACCTCCGAAGTGCCCCCAATCACCAAACTTTAAGCATAATGCTATTGAATGAATGAATTATTGAGTGCTTCCCTTCAAGATATATACTTCGATCGTATGGTGACAGTCTGCAGTACAAAAAAAATATAAGGATGCCAAAAAAGTGGCTATATTGATATGTCTGTAGTGTGGGGATCAATGCACAAACAGGGAGTTGCAAAAAACGGGACTCAATTTTTGTGCCACACAAAAAAATAGGTTGTAGTTTATTGTAGTTGCTATCAACCACACACAATCAAAAAATTCCCATTGTAGTTTCATTGTGAAACATGGCACTTTGCCTCCTAGGAAAAGGCACATTTAGGTGGGGTCATATAACATGGGAATGTGATGAAATTGCAGTGAGGACTTTTAAATGGCTGGTAGTGGCTTTAGTTGACAGTAGTGTGTTTGCACTGTCCTTGTGACTTTGTATTTTATGCTAATTCATCAATCTTTCAGACGTCGCTAACTTGACATCAATTTTCATTCATGGATTTTGCATGCAGATCATCCTCTACCAGCCGTATGGGAAATCTGTTGACTGGTGGGCTTACGGGGTACTCCTATATGAGATGCTAGTGGGACAGCCACCCTTCGATGGCGAGGACGAGGAGGAACTGTTCGCCTCCATCACGGACCACAATGTGTCCTACCCGAAGGCTCTTTCCAAAGAAGCCAAAGAAGCCTGCAAAGGGGTTTGAACCATTTTTCACATTCGATCTCGGATTATTTTTTTTTGCCTGTCTTGACTTTCAACAAATCTTTCATGCCCTTCTCTAGCTTCGACTTTATAGCTTGTATTTGCAGCTTGCATTTGGTGCAAGTTTGTTGTATTGAGTCGTGTCGATAATATTTACGCTAAGCTGGAGATTGTGTGGCCATCATGATATTGACTGCACAAGTTGAGGCATTGTCAATGGTACCATAGAACATGGAGGAACTAACCTGCAATTGTTTGATACATTACTTGGGTATCTTGCTAGCTGTTTCGAAGACTGCAGTTATATCAGGAACTTGTTGCTATACACAAGAACAAGCCGTGTTACTATGTTCTGTTCTCTATATCGTTCACAACATTCTATACTTGCTAAATGCAATATTGTGCCTCGCTACTGCGACTATGCCTGTATTGCAAAAGTTGTACAAGTTGTTTGTACAGCATTTATGTGCATTATTGATACAGACATACATGCAGGCATCTACACAAAGAGCATAAAAAGCTATATGAATGCCCTCTAGTGTAAACTCGGGGTCTCCACGGAGCTGGTAAAGTAAAATATAAGAAACCTTTTTCTGTATTCGCTTGAAGAAGGTTAGTGCCAACGCTATAACCACGCGCGTGTTGCAACTTGCAATATATGACTCTCTAGGCATGATGATTCTTGCTTTCACAGAAGGATGGACTGCCGACACTTGAACATGCCACTGCCTCTAATGAAGGGCTTTTCACACCTTAAGTACAACATGTGAACACTTTGTAAATAGTACCATGACTATACTTCAAAGTTTTTTCCATAATGCGGTTGAACTGAGAATATATCAACAAATTTTAAGCTGCTTGGCGATAGCAGTTACATGACCAATCCAATCCCAGTTTTTCTGTCGCCCGTCGGCACCGCCATGATGTTTCGTATAAACTTTCAAATAGTAACATTGGCCTGAGCAGCGTATGCTCTATGTGTGAAGAGAAGGGTGCGAGTGCAGCCAACAACAGGAATCAAGCGGACACAAATTGCGCAAGGAGGCTACTGTGAGGGTGTCTGCGTAGCTCTGGCGCACTCCACACTTTGCTCGAAGGGGCACGGGCACATCAGCGCTTATATCGTCATAGTAATCAGAGATGGCTCATAGCTTGTTGGATTATCTTTTCGTTCAGTTTGTAATGAAGTTGTACGCAGCAGAGAGGTTGTTTCGCTCATTGCAGCAGCCGCTGTTTCATTATGCCAGTATTTTGTTCACATACGCAAGGTTCGATTTTGAAAGAATTAGCTGCTAGCCTTACTTCGTATAATGCTCCTATTTGGTGCAATCAGATACGTTGCTTCACCCTTGCAGCTAAAGCGTAAATTTGAAGCACAAATAGTAATAACTCCAAATGCAAAGTGTGCTGATTGGGAGTGGGCAAACATCACAAATTTTCAGTAGTGCCTCACAGCTCTCAGAAATGAGTTTAGTGGCTTGTTTTTCAAGGCCAGCCTGACGTCAAAAAAAGTTTGTGCTTATTCACTAGGATGTATTGCAGAAAGAACTAGAAGGCCAGAAAAAAATTAAAGAAGAATCAATACAATCAATAGAAAACTTATATTTTGGCTGGTATGTTTTTGCTATAAAATGATGATTTATAGGTGACCTACAAGTAGGTCATAGGACAAATGGCATACCTCTCCAGTTAAAATGTCTCACAAAAGCTGCCAAGTGTTCGGATACAAACAGCCACGGCTGAAATTCTTAACACCATGAGGTATAGTTGTTCTTGCTGTTGGTAGGCAGTTTTAGTTTCTAAAATTTTTACTGTATGTGGGTGTGGTGTTACAAGCCTTTTTCACGGCAGCCACTAAGGCTGATGACATCTCGTTGCATGTAATCCAACCACTATGCACTTCCACTGCATTCGAGGTGCATAAGTCTTGTAAAAAATGAACTACAGCATGTTAATGATTATCTCAACAAGAAACCTTTGAATAACCAGTCTGTAAAGCATGTATGATCCTGCTGCAGTTTTACCTTAGTGGATCTTTTCAGTTCTGAGATGCAATAACAGATGTCACAAAAAGTATTTTTACTCCCGCATATTTCTTTCGTAACCTGTAATTGACTAATAGTAAGGTGTCAGAGGATAACTAAAATGTTTGTGCATAACCAATCTGTACCATTTATCGTGTAAAAAAAATTGAGTTGCATAGTATCAATGCCACACATGAAAAGTCACAAAGAAGCTTTTGTGAATGTTGAGCAGAGAGTTTGTACTTCGTCCCTTCTATTTCATGAGTCCTGTTGCTTCTGTCGCATGGGTCGTGGTGTTAACAAATGCAGCGACCGGCATATCCAAGATGAACCTGTTTATTTGGCCGAACTTGTGGCCACCAAATGGAAAGTTCAATTACAGCAATACACTCTGGCACTGATAGCGGCGAAGAGCGCCGCAGCCTTCAATTGAATTACAAGCTGTTTGTACTAATGAGCACTTATAAGTGTAATGGGGCGATAACCAAACATGAGAAAGAAGTGTCGCATTGCCAGATGACAATACTGACAGCTAGACATGCTGTGACTGTAAAATAGTTGTTGTTCTGCTGAACCCGTAAAACCCATTCTATGAAATGTCTATTCATTGGCAACATCATAGCAGTCAACATTTATGCCACCATCAGGTAATTTCATATAGTAATTCTAGGCGCATCATGCAGCTTTAGGATATATGTAACAAACTAGGTGCCACAATAAAACTATTATCGAAAATAAACGTAACAGGTGCTTTTGAACATAAGGCAGGATTGTATCAGTCAGGTTGTAATACGGCTTACAAACAAGAAACGCTTGGCAGGTATGAAAATGTTTCTATTGCATACATGTCTCCGTGAAGCAAAATAAACAATTGTTTATTAGTTTTTTTACCTCCAATAAGATAACTGCACGAGTAAAATACATTGACGAAGGCATAAATAGGTCCACAGCAAAATTATCGAACGTGCTTTCAGGTTGATTTAAGATAAATAACTTTGTTTTATTAGCAAATAAGGTTGACCACGCCAGTTTTTGTCATCATTCAGCAACTGTTCACGTCATAAAATGCCATTCTGCCTTGTATGCAGTTTTTGACAAAGAACCCGGCGCGGCGCCTGGGCTGTGGCTTGTCCGGCGAGGAAGATGTGCGGACACACCCTTTCTTCCGGCGCATTGATTGGGACAAGATTGAGAACCGTGAGGTGCAGCCACCATTCAAGCCCCGCATTGTAAGTACTGTCTGCATGCACCCACTTTGACCACTTCCTTCCCGCACAAAAACATCTTGGCCTGTGCAGGCCGAGCGAGAGCACAAGTGACCGAATGTTGCTCCGTCATACACTTTACAGTTGCTCATGAAGACTGGGAATAAGCCACGCATTGTTGCATTGTATCGCACGTTATGGCTGCACAAAACAGCTAGTTAGCATGCAGACGTCTCAGAACAGCTGCAGTATAGTTAATAAAATGGCTGAAATCAAGCGCTAGATGTCTATGCAGACAAGGGGCTAACAGACATGTCTTTCTGTTGAGGCAAATGGGCGACTTTCTGCACTAAGAATACAGAGAAAAGTCTTAGTGGCTGAAAAAACAGAGTGTGTTCCCTACAAGGCTAAATCTTAATGCTTCTCATATCGAGTCACAGGTGCAGTTTGCACTCAAATAATGTTCGTGTTTTACGTGTAACTTGCACTCCATTCACACTATTTGTAAAAGTACAGCTCTAATCACACCTGTTTGAACAATGCAGTGCTTATGCCTGCTGGGAAGTTAATTTCTATGAACTAATAAATTCTCTTTTCATGACACATGTGGGATTCATAGAAAACTGTTTTAAACCGTGGCTATTTCTTGTCAACTTAAGAAACAAGCTGAAACGATGTGGTGACCAGGGTGCCCAGAGAAACTCTCAAAATGCGGTAAAGTGGCTGTGATCACCTGTCACTTAAATATACTTATAAAAAAGTGCTTGGTGCTGTATAGATGCTTGTAGGTTCTTTCCGAGTGAAAGATACCATGCATGGCTCTCTTGTGCTTTTTGTTGTTTTCACACAGCAAATTTGTATGAACCAAAAGTGCCATATGTATCAAGCACTCAAGAGCACATTTCTGCATGGGAGCACATATCGATGACACTAAAAATTAAGTATTCAGTGCCGCTGGCATTACTGCTGCACAGCTGCCACCCTGAAGACACACAATTTTTCTTTCAGCTGAAATGACCATTGTGGGGAAATATATTACCAGTGCACACTTTAGCCAATGTAGCCATGCGGCTCGAGCTGCAGTTGAGTTAGCCACCCTTAACTTCTTTGATAAGATAACGATAACCTTTGATAAAGGTTACACCATTTTATTATTCAAAGATATGTCATGTAATAATTCACAACTAATTTCTTTCAACAGGATAATTTGTGACGACAAAAGCTGCTCTTTGTATGGTCCAGAAGGACCATACTGGCTACTCTGTATACTGTTTGTCGCATTTAAACAACCCTAGTACGCAAAATTTTCAGTGAAGTTTTCTTCCAAAAAGCAATTTGAAGGTGAAGCAATATTGACCCATTTCACATTACTGTGGCAGCTTGACATCAAAAATTTCTTGCACAGTGTGAGATTTGTGTGTGGTGGTAATGAAGCATGCCTGACAGCTTTGCAGATATGCTGTTTTTCATGGCGAGTTCGTTCAGTGATTATAGTATACTTTGGGTATGTAACAGTTTATGGCATATTTTTGAGGTTCGGAACTTTTTTTTTTTCACTCACTAGGCTTAGTGGTTCAAGTGCACTAAGGATAAGACTAGCTGGTTGTGCATTTTGACTGCTTGCTGTATTTTACTCTTCAGTACCAGCAAGCACAGCCTTTGGCTCTAAGTGTGCTTTTAAATCTTTAATGTGTTGAACTAATATTCTTGGGGAAGGTCATGCAGTGTTGTCATCTCCTTGATCTTCTCTTCTCTCACGTTATATTGTCACCTGTTGTGGCTGTGTTGGTGCTTTTGCCTTTAGCGGCTTGTGGCTTACGGCTTCTCATCTGGGGCCATCACTTCTGGCCATGTTTGTTGCTGTAGCAAAAATGCAACGTCGCGCCCTGTAGCATGGCTTATGCATCGCTGTTAAAGTGAAACTAGAATGTTACGTTGACATCACCAAGATATCTTCCACACCGTACTATCTTTATACCCATGTCAATCTTTACACATTTGTCGGTTCAGCTTTCTGTTTCACATATTATGAACCTTGTTATAGCAGTTGAAGTGTTCATAATTTGCTCTTTGTCGTGATTGAGCTGTTATAGTTTATCTTATTTAGTGTTGAAGATGGGATGGCATTTATTTTTTGTAAACTGCAGTCAACTCCAGCAAGTGGGGACCTTGCTAACATCTTCTTAAGGTAACTATAGGAGGGCTTCTACAGCTAACTGTTAAGTTAGCTGTAGAAGGATAAGCATCAAGGTGTATGGAGTTAATGAAGTGGCAGTTACACGAATGACAGGTGCTCTAATATATTAATGACTGGAGCGTGAGATAGATGTATGATTGGTGTAAGTCAGGCTACAATTCACAATCCAAATTCATTCACAACTAAACTTGTCGATAATTGGTATAGTTATGGTTGAAGAGCATGAAGAAAGACTCAAAGAAACGCAGGACAAGAACTTACTTGCTACTACAGTCGAACCCCGCTACAACGAAACTGACAGGGCGCGGAAAAAATTTCGTTGAAGCGAGAATTTTGTTGTAGTGAAATTCAAAAAAATATAGCTGATCTGAGCCACCAAACAAAGAAATGTTTATTCTCAAAATTCAAAAAATGGCCTCTGCTTCCTATTCTTTCCCAGCTGTGTCAGGACGTGATTCTCACCCTTGCATAGCGAGGCCATAGGGAGAAGCATGCTGAAACACCTGAAACCGCTTTTTGAATGAACCAAACAGTTGCATTAACATGGTAACACCAGCAGCTGTCCACCGTCAAAAGTATCCGAGAACGCCAGATAGAGGCAGGGTATCGGACAGCAGCAACTTTTGCCTTACTGTATGCCATTTTTATCATCCATCACTCGCGGCTAGCTCATTTTGTTAATGTGGACAAACAGCCGCGCTGATTAGTTACCACACTGGCTAAGTGCGAACATTATGATAAGCATCAGAATAAAAAAAGACGTCATGCCGCGGTTGCACCAAGCAGCTGTGAGAAGGAAACCATGAACTGAGCTACTGAGCTACAGCTTCGGATTGTCTGCGGCTCAAAAGCAAGCCAGTGGCAAAACAAAAATAGGGCAGTCTTATTGCCATCGCTACGGAGCAATGGCAGCACCCATGCTTGCTGAATAGCGTTGGTATAGCAGCGATTTCTGGTAGGGTAGCGCCAACGCGTGTCTTAGACTTCGTTGACACATTTTTAGGCTCTGAAAACGCATCGAAATGTTAATGATTTGGTTGACTGCATAGCAATAAGTATCTAAGCCTGGAATTTAATTGTAAAATTTCGTTGAAGCGAGGGGATCGAAGAAAAACTTTTCCTTGCGGAGACAATACTTATGCATTGACTCCTATGGACTGCTGACGGGGAATCGTGGATTTTTCGTTGTAGCAGAAATTTGAAAAGGGAAGAATATTAATGCACCAGTAAAGATCAATGCATGTGTGTAAAGGCAAAAGGAGAGCCATGGCAACATGAAAACAGTCATTTAACAAAAGCAGAAAGATTATTTGGAAACATGGTGCCATGGTTGACCTTTAGTCTTCACACGCATGAATTGATCTTTATTTGGCCCATTTATATTCTTTTTTATGCAATAAATATTTTAGTTGCTAGTAAGTGCTTGTCCTGTGTTCTTTTCTGTCTTTCTTCATGCGCTTAAGCCACAGCCATACCATGCATCTCAACCGACTAGCCCTAGTGTTGATTCTATTATAAATACTAGTAGGCAGCTGGCAATAGTGTCCGCGTCAGGTGCCTAAGGTAATCCCAGCCAACCATGCAATGTCCAGTAGACATCAAATAAATATCAACCATTTGATATTTTTATCTTTAATGGATGTCCGCAAAAGTTAATTTAATATTTATACAATATCTAGAGGATATCCATTTTGAACAGAGTGGACCTTCATATAATGTCCACATCAGTTCCACACACAATATTGATATAATATTTGGCAATATTAATATACAATATTTAGAGGATGTCCATTTTGGCGTGAGTAAACATCCATAGATTGTCCACAGCATTTGTACAGATAACATTGGTATATATCAAATGACACTTATTTTTAGGTACAGCGACGCACATATGCATACTATCTGGGGTTTCACGTCTTAAAACCACAGTACGAATGAGAAACAATGTAGTGGAGGGCTCTGGAAATGCAGACCTTGTGGTTTTCTTCAACATGCACTGACACTGCACAGTACACGTACCTCTACAATTACGCCTCTATCAAAATGTGACCACCGCAGCCGGCATTGAACCCGTGACCTTCGGGTTAGCAGTTGAGCACCTTAGCCACTGTTCCACTGAGGCGGTCAGACGAGCATGCAATCGCACCATATGCTACAAAATAATGAGACTGTTAACTCAATATGATTGCCTTTAGTCAAATTTATTCCATCAAATTCAGCAAAGGTCTTGTGGGGGATCTGTCATAGTGATGGCAGTGGTCAGTCAGTCAGGGCACTAGTAGCCTGCAAATATATGCATGTGTATAAATACCACTGTTGGCACAGCTAACGTAAACTTGATGCTCAACGAGCAGTGTATGAAGCACATTTGCAGGGTGTAATCTGGATTTTGAAAAATTACCTCAACAGCATTACAAATGCAATGACTGCAGTTCCAATAGTGAGTGTCACCACATATGGGGTATTTAGTCTAAACATCCTAAACATGCTGTTTAGAAACCGATGAATTGCACCAGCAGAGCATAATGATGAAGTTAGGTTCCATGGTTGTAATAGTTACCAGACATATATATAAAAGCATAGTCTAAAGGGTGAAAAGCACTCATATTGTTTGATCTGTACACATTTATGTGTGCATGAATATAGCCCTGTTTGATTACATTATACATTCACAATGCAAGATTATGCACGAATTAGTAGTCTCTTTTACCATAGTGTTTAATCTATTATTACAGGATAGCCAGCCGGTCTGAGAACTGGCTAACCTTCCTGTCCTTCTTTTCTTCCTATTAATGTGCAATTTGAACATAAAGGCCACTTCAGTGCTTAACAATAAGTTACAGAGTAAACTTTCGTAATTAATCCAGACACTGCGTGCAGGACAGAGGCAAGAGAGTCCACAAACACAGTGATGTGCCTCTCTTGTCCGTGTCCATCATGCTGTTTGAGGATTAAGTAGAAATAACCAAGCCCAAGCTACCCTTGTACATTTTCAGTTGCTGTAACTGCTGGCCTTTCTATATGCAAGAGCAGTGCACAACTGGCCGAGAATAACAGCAGCTTAAATTGCACTTCAGCTTTCAGCTACATCTACAGCACTGCTTGCAGCTTGTACAGAGGGCAACATGTTGGTCTAGAACGCTAGAGTGTCCGGCTCTGCACTGCATGGTTCACATCTACAGACAACACAAAGATTGATAGGCCACATGCAAGCTTGGGCAACCCCCAATGAAGAGCCTTTTTTGGGATGCAGATGAAACTCTTTTGGCTGTGAGAAGCGCTGTCTGAACTAGCACAGAAAATCAAACAGCGGCGAATCAACCGGGTTAGTTTCCGAATAATTTGAGCTATGTGGCAAAACTTTTCTGTTAGCAGTGTTATCATTCCCACAGCCTGTCGCAGACATATCTTGCAGAGTATTCTCTGTTCTGTTCTATGTACTACCAAGAGCGCTTCTGACCGCTTTCGACGTCCATAACACTTGATGCAGCCACAGTGACAAACAAAGAAAACGCAAGGAATGCGCGTCATTGGGACTACGGGTATGATTAGATGTGGCCTATATGCTCAGCTACAGCCCCGAGCGTGATGCTTTGCCGTTTCGACATGCGTATACAAACAGTGTACGAGAGTAAACATAATATTGGAGAGATTAAAGGGAAAAAAAAAATGACGCATAACTGCTCAAAAGTGGTCACAAACACGCGTAGCAAACACACATGTGTTTATGCACCAACAATATAGTCAAAATTTAACTTACAGAAAAGGCCTTTCACTTTCATGTCTTCAAGACCTGAAGTGCTAAAAGGAAACAACGGTCTAAGGAAACATTGAGGACATGCGTTGACTTCCAGCTAAAATTTTATTACAAAGCAGTAAGAGTATATACGTGACACAGACATCACAATCAAATCAATCAATGCACAAAGATGAAATCAATCAATACATAGATAAAGAAAAAAGTGAAAACTAAGCAGCAGTGAATTTACAAACAAAAATCTTGTGTCCGTGAGTTCAAGTGATCTAGTTCTTTTTTCTTCTTGAAATTTTTGTGCAAGCATGCAGGGACACAGGAAGAAAGACAAACGGGCGTAATCTAACAACTGGTTTATTTTTCGAAGAACATTCTCTTTATACCCCTCAGATCTGCACTCTCTGGTCACAAGGAAACAACAACAAGTGCACTGTGCATGTATCACAAATAACGATAAGTTCATTGATGAACAGACATGAGCGAAATTTCTTTCTCTAGTAAGGCTACCGAAGGGTGGCTAACACACTTTCGCATAGCATAAAAAAGGTGGCTGGAAAGTATGATGTAAAGGTGGTGTTTCCGGCCAAAAACAAAGTAGAAGTGTGCGCGTTGTTCAACCAGAAATGTAACACAGTGACCAATATACAAAATAAGCTCAAGTTTGTTGAATGTGCGCACAATGTGGTGTATTGCATACCTTTGTCGTGTGTTTGTGTATATATAGGGCAGACTGGCACATGCATTTACACGAGGCTAAGGGAGCATAAGTCAAGTCTGAAAGGTCACCCAAACACCCATTTGGCAATGCATTGCAATAAGTGCGCGTGCTCTCCTTGTTTTCGCGACACTACCTTGGTACATACGAATCGAAACAAGACGTCAAGAGAGATAATGGAGGCTTATCTTGTAGACAAGCAGAAAGACAAGTGTGTTAGCCACCCTTTGGTAGCCTTACTAGTTTTCAAGTAGCCATATATGTTGGAGCTACGAGCCTCGTTCTAAAAAGCCTGTGTTGCCTTTCGCCTCGGCATATAGCAAGCTGGTCAAGCATGGCATTGTCCGTGCTTGTTTGCGCAATGCTCTCACGATGACATGCATCGTTCAATTCAGGAAAGTTTCAGAGGGCAGATAGCCCATATGAGGGCAGCTGGGTATCCTAGCCACTTGCTGGTATTCGTAGCAGAAAAACTGCGAAAAGACTCGAAAGTCAGTGCCACGTGCAGTGTTTCTCAGGCAGCCGTGAGTAAAAAGGTGACTGTGATCCCATATATGCATGAAATATCACACAATTTAAATATTGTTTAGAGGGCGGGAATCTCTGTGGTATTTTGTGCGCCAAATGAGTTGTTGCAATTATGTGCAAGAAGTAATCCTGTGAGAAGACCCTTCTAACGAGTCTAAAATTAAGCACCGAATAAGTTTGTTCAATGTCTGAAGAAGGCAGCAGTATATGAAGTACCCTGCACCTGCGGTCTAAGTTACGCCGGACAGTCAGGCAGATGCCTCAATGTGCGATTACCTGAACATAACCAGCAAGTAAAAAAGAAATCTGATGGTTTCCTGGCGACTCATTGCACAGAATGCAAGTTCAAGCCGGTGTTTGATAAAACAATTTTGCTTGCTAATCACTCTAACAATAGTGTAATTAAGGCTCATCATTGAGGCGGCGGCGATAGCAAGTCGAAGCTGCATCAGCAAGCCATTCGTCGCACGAACAAAAGAAGAACCGGATTACTTAAACTCACCGGCACAAGATTTTTCTTTGCAAATTCACTGCTGCTTAGTTTTTTTTTCTTTATCTTTGGGCATTGATTGATTTCATTGTGATGTCATGTGACGGGCATAAATTCTTGCTGCTTTGCAATAAAACATTAGTTCTAAGTTAGCGCTTGTCCTAGTTGTTTCCTTAGACCATTGTTACTTTTTAGCACTTCAGCTGCGGTAAACAAGAATACCAACTAGCCCGCACCCGCCTCTTGCTTTCACGTTGGCTGGATATATCGCCCACGCTGCCGAAGGCTTGGTCAAAGCTTTCGCCTGCTGGACATTTCTATCAGGTTTGGCGCAAGGCGAGCAGCATGTACTGTCGTCAAACCTTCACGCCAGTACAACTTCAGCTTCCATCGTGTCAAAGTCGTCGACGACCGCAAATGATACTTACAAATAAACGTGATGGTCAAACAATTTTACGAGTCACTGATGCAATGCTTTACTGATTAGTCTATATCTACATATAGTGAATATTCTCTGACTAAAACCACATTCTTCTATACTTTCATGGAGGAGGTCACGCCTAACCCTCGCAAGTGGAAAGTGTACAGGGAAAATCGGCCTGCGATACAACCAAATTGTTTTTTTGATTATTTGACTCAAGCGTGTTTTTTTTTTTTGCCCATGATCACCCGTATCAAAGGGCGAGGCCATGAGCTTATCATGATCAATTAAAGGAACGATAAAAGCAGGAGGGCCCTTTCTAGACATGCGCTGTGATGAATCACGAACACATTACAGCCACAACGCGAGACTGCGTGCCTTATGCTGGATTCGGTTTTTTCGGGTGAAAATTTCGAAGTTGAAAAGGAAAGAGTACCAACCTTTTACAGTTTCAGCAGCAGGATAAGCCCAACGACGATATTCAAGCACGCCACACACAATGTAGTACCTCACGTTGCGCAACCCTACAGTGTACTACACTGTAGCAACCCACCAGCGAACAATGTTGACTGGGGCTTGTCTCGGCTGCGTTCAACTTGCAGCGAGCCAATGGCAAGTAGTCGTGGCAGCTCAAAAAAAAAAAAAGGTTGTTTACACGTGGTTTACATGAAAATCTTCACACTTTTAACAGTGCTTTCACTGCGTACTCTGTGTTATATAAACAGTTACGTTTTTGTAAGTATTTTATTCTAAAGTACACTGTGTAGCAATTTGTATGATTTAGCCATTAGCCAAGGAAGCGTGTTCGATGGATGTGGCTAGAGCCGGCCAGAGGCCTAGACGATGCAATGAACAACATGGCTGATGTGCAGATGGCGCGGCCATAGAGTTGGGAGCGCGGTAATGTGAAGTAATCCCCCGTAATTGTTTGAAAGAGGGCGTGGGATTTACTGTTGTACTTATCGAGCCCCGAACGAGCCATCACATCCTGTGAGTGGCCCAAGTGTGTTCAGCTCAGTGCAGCAGAATCGTTTTTCCGATTTGCTACTCGAGATATTGGCGACCTGGTGTAGGCTGCGTTTTACGAGTGACTTCCCACAACGATCAAGTTTTACAACATATTCTAGTTGCGGTGTAACATGTAAAAATTGTTGTTGAAATCAGTCTCTTTTTGAAATTATTTTTAGGGATGCATACATAGAATAACATTGTTCATTACAGCTGCTAATCTGAAATTTGATTGCACAACTTGCATGCGATCCTACAATGTTGCAGTAGCTGAAGTGTGAATGAATACAAAAGCATTCATTCACATGCAAACTAGTATGTGTACAAATCAGGTCATTTTCACAAAAATATAACCTATTGAAAAAAGCATCTCATTGCTCTATGTACATAAACAGAAAAGGCTGCACATTACTGTTATCTTTATACATAAAATATCTCTGGCGTCTTGATGCTAATACTTGTTGGGGTTTAACGTTCCGAAACGATGCCGTAGTGAAAGGCTCAGGAAGTTTCGACCACCTGGGGTCCTCTAAAATGCACCTAAATTAAAGTCCACGACCCTAATGTGTTTCTGTCTAGATCAAAAATGCCGCTGCCGCCGGGATTCGCTTCCGTGACCTTTGCTTAGAACTCGCTTAGGCATATATGTTAGTAAAACAATGTTCATGAATATTTTATGAATATCCACTTTTAATCTCAAATAGAAGTGTCCACTCAATATCTACTGAATATTCACAAATAACATTGGATATTCAGACCATTTGTGGACATCCTCTAAATATTGATGGTCTGCTGGGATATGGGGCTGCTGGTGCAACGACAAGCTTGATGTGCAAGTACAGGCAGTTCACGCTTGATCCGTGGCATAGTCGGCTCACCTATTACCAGAACTGAGACACTGAATTAATCAGTTTTCTGTCATGTACAACTTGCTCATTAAGAATACCATCATAGACTAAGAAGACGCACACACAGTACACACTCATACTTTTTGTCTTGTTGTTACCTACCCACGTGCGAGAAATGTGGTGAATCAATGATCGTGCTTCATATTTTAATACAATGCAGTGAAATAGATCCCATTACTGTACCGAGAGCAAATGCCTCTTCATCCAGCAATGTTGATCGGTAGAGATCCGCTTTCTGGACTTGATTCACGGTTGACGTTTTTAAAACACGTTCATTGTTTTCGCGTCACATATCCCAGGCAAGCATTAGCAGGACCACTCAAAAGAGGTTGCTGTTGTGGTAGTTACGGTAGAAAAAGCACTGGCGGAAAGCCAGAGAAAGCACTCGAGGCCTTTGGCCGCAAAGGCCTTGAGGAGTCATCCATGCTGTTGTCCATCTCTCACCTTTAAACATTGTCACCACTTGTAAGTCAATACACACCCATAGATCATATCACATATCACTGCAATAATTTTATAGTCTATACACAGGTTTATAACAAGTAATTTTAGACCTCACCGGTTCACATTAATTGTACATACAAAATACTCTTATTGCATTTTTTTGCGTAAAATATTTACATGCCTTGCTTAGAACACTAGCACTGAACCAATGAAAGGTGAAGCATAACTGAACTGTTCTGCTATAGTGGAAGTTAACTTACCATAGCCTATCATACATTTTGTTTTTGATTCAAAGTGCGAAGCTTGAAGCATACATGCAGAAAAGGCACAAAGAAATTGTGGCTCAACACCTTTTTTGTACCTTCCTGTGCACCTTTCTGATGGATGCGGCACCAAGTGTATGCTCTGGCAGTATTCAGTTCCAAAGAAAAGAAAGGTAAATGTTGCCCTGATTGAACAAAACAGAAACCAATCAGTGCAGGCCACATTGACAAACCAGTTGCTGTGAAAGTGTGCGTACTTGTGTATCTGGCTACATTGTCACTAAATAAGCTCTATTGAGGGGTTATGCCTTCGATATAGCTAGAATTGCTACTTCTGGTGTGAAAACACTCGTAAACCAAAAAATGCATACAAAAACCAACTCTGTTAGAGATGTTTTGTAAGAGTTGTGTAAATTAAGTTATGGTTTATTCATTGGTCCATTTAATTGAATCTGTAAGAGTATTCGATTATGTTGCATTTACAGGAAGGGGTCTCGATGTGTTACATTTTAAACATTTATACAGCCAACGTTTTTTTAATCCTGATGAACAGGTATGTGAATTTAAAAAAAAAAGGAATGAAATGAAGTGTAAGGGTTTTCCATAGATTGTTTTGCAAAAAACTTTGCAATCATCAATGTACAGCCGCCCCCTTTTTTTTTTTAACTCTGCGGGCCAGCATGGACCACCAGTCAATAAGAGCCGATCTCCTGTGTCCCGGTGTCTAGTACCCGGAACAGCCTGGCAGAAGGTAGCTGAAAAAGACTGTACATAAGGCACATGTGTGCATTCATTTCACGGCTGTGCTTGATTAAATGGCATTTATAAGCAGGGTGTTTAACGCTAGCATGTTTTGATTAAAAAAAATGGGTGGCTGTACATCAACAAGTGATCCTTTAAGACAGCAGTCGGAAAACATTCTTGTCAAACCAGCAGCAGCTGAGTGTGAGACTGCTCTGGTTAAATTCACACTTTCTTCTGACTATTTCATGGTGTACGAAGCATGTTGTAAAAGATGTCTGCAGTGTGCTGTTCTATTTTTTTGAGCCATGTGCATAGTTTTGTATCTCGTTGAGGTCTGCAGGAATTCCACTATATGGCAGTATTTCTTCACACGACATCCGACAAAGGAGACCTTGCACATGCTTTCGTAAATGAATTCATCTCTGTCATCACACCTCAATGTGTGAGGAGCTGTTAGAAGCGATTGTTTCTACCGATTTGTGCCATTAATCTGCCGGGAACATGCCTGCCGCTAACTACTCGCTCCGCTGCACGTTGTTGTTCTGTGTCCTGCATGATTTGGCTATGCATGAAACTGTGCACATGGCAAATGAATAAGCATGAGAACTTTTGTGGTGCCCTGTGCAACCTCGTTGCCCCTCACTAGCTTAGCAATGGTAAGGCTCTGGTGGAGCGGAAAACGCAGATACACATAGGCAGCAATGATTCTATGCAAGAAAGTTTGCCTTAGTAGCTTTTATCTTAATATTCAGCAATAGAGGTATTGGTCCCATGACAACCACACTACCGAGCTTGTCTAGGCAAGTTGCATTATAACAAGAAAGGTAAACTTCAGTACCTATGCCAAAAAAGTATTTGTGCTACCAGTTGTTTTATCGCAAGTCTCAGAACTTTTCTTATGGAATAATTTTCGAAACTAATGTATGAAAAACAATACCGCCGTTCTACTGAACCAAAGGCAACACACATATCTAAAGCTTATAAAAGTATACCTTTTTGAAACTCTGTTATCTTTCGGTAGTGCTTTTATAAAACCGTCATGCTATTAAGTGAACATTTCTCTATTTGGTTTGTTGTCTTTAGATGCTCTGGTGAAGAGCTGTAAATTTAAAAATGGAGTATTGATAGTTTTTTAGTTATGGGTTGTCTATTGTGAAAATTACATATTTCTCCATCATAGTTGTCTTAAATTGCTGAAATTTAACTATAAATTTCTGGCAAATTTTAAAATTCTGCTAATGACAACAGCAGTTGAATTTGTTTTGCAAGTGAAGAGAAAGTGATTTATATTGGTACAGTGGCCAAAAAAAACATGTTCAGTTTATATACCTTTTCTTGAATATGAAAATGGCAGTCTACTCGATCCAATTTTTTTCTCTCTTTATAATAGGAACTTCAAAGTGCCAACGAATAATTTGTGCAAATTTGTAGATGGGAAAACAAACATTTCAGTCATAGTAACTGCAATTTTTTTTCACCTCCAAGGAATGGTAATAACATGAATGTATCTAACTGCTCACTCCTTTATCCCTATGTTTTAAACAAAAGTACAAAATTCGCCTTTCAATTTAGACAGTTGTACTCCCAGATGTCATTAACTTGTTTCAGTAGGTATGCTCAACTTTTTTTATAGTATGTTTTAGAAGCAAACAGCACTGAATGTAGGCAATAAATAAGTTGTCGTGGGATACTGCACAGAACAACAGTTCAAAGATTTTTTTTGCGTACTGTAGGTGCTAGTCCTCGGAAAAGTGGATAAAGAAAGGTGAATATAATTCGAGGTACAAAGGTGCCTCTAATTGCTGGGTTAAGTGCTTTCTCGGTACCGCTAGCTTGACAGGGCACAGAGAAAGAAAACTGACAGACAGCTAGCAAAGACAATGAAAGCAAGAATAATATTTCAAGGTTAGTGCTCTCCGATTGATAACCTTTTGTGGGGAACGTGCGAAGAAACTTTCTGCTGTCTGCTTATAAGTTGTCATGTGCCGGCAAAATTTTCATTGGAATTAGATGTAGATAATTGGCTTGCACTTGTGGTTTGTATTCACCTAACTCTTCTTATTCTTCGTGCAGTAAGCCTGCATCAGTTCATTTAAAAAAGCAAATATTGCTAGTCTTTAAATTTGTTGTGGCTACTCCACCAAATTTTGTTGGGTTGGCTGCTAGCCTTGCCAAGAGGGCAGCAAACATGCTCTACAGCTGAGGGGGAGAGGTGCACCATTGCTATATCACTTCGCTAGAAAAATGCACCTGCAGAGGAATGAATATACGAGTCTTCAGATACATAACTGGTGCTGTTCTGGCTGAAGCTGGCCTTTGCATCAGTTGTGGCCAGTCATTGAAGGCCCATTATGAGTATGATCAAAGATGCCTAATGGAATAAAGCAGTCAAGGGAAACGGACGTTTTGGTATTGGTTTAGTTCAGCTGACTGCAATGGAATATAGAGTACATGTGCTGCGATACGAAATAGCTGCAGACTGATGTCACCAATTAGTGCCCATGGGTTATGTTAAATTGTTATTCTTACTGATGTTTTCTTTTTTTAATACTAGGGGAACATTGTGTACAATAATAAACCTCCTCAATTAGCAGTCATGGCGGCAGCTTAAGGCTGTTTGTTTTTTTTTCTATTTCCCTTTGTACATTATTAGCTAAGCTGCTTGTAATGTTTGTTTATTGCTATAGTGTTTTCTTGTTTGACCTAGAATGTGCGAAAAATCATTTATTTATGTCTCACCCAAAATATGCTTTAATTTAAGTAGACTACATTTAATTCACATTGGTTGCAGCACAGTTTTATTTCGATTGTCACCTTGCAACTGGTGCGGTAGTATCTAGAGCTCAATGTTCCAGCCTTCTGTTTTGTCAGCAAGCCTTGTAAACAGAGATAACTAGCCTAAGGTGCGTGAGTTTGGCTTATGAAGTTCACTTGTTTTTCGAGAGACTACCCTGGCCAGCACCAGCCTCGATGCATTAGCTAAGGTTTGTCGCAAGGGCTCAGGAAATTTTTATTTATTTATTTATATATTCCTTATCACTCAAAAACAGATACTGCGATGATACTGCAAGGGCTTCGCAGTGTCATTCTTGTTAGTGTGGAAGGACAGGAAATTACAGTACTTATGGTGGTAGTGTGGCAACCGGGCTAGCCACTCGTGTTTTATATAGCTCAGTAGAAAGCTATTTAGAATCGTTGTTAGTGCAGTGCAACTGCGACCCAACCTATCGCGTTTAGTGTGCAGAAAGTTAGCTTTGAGGCAGTAGAGTAGTGCCCATAGTTATTTCAAATCACTATTGTACAGGACGCAGATGAGACCACACAACGCACCCGTATTGTTTGATCTTGTCCGGGCTCAGTTTGTGCACCATTTAGTATAACGCTGCGTGCATACCAACATGCTTGCTTAGCGCATCATTTTCAAGAGTATATGCTGGCGTTTTAAGGCAGACCTTCAGAAAATGTAATTGAAGAGGACCTGGAAACGCCTTTTTTAAAAGAGTTTTAAGATTGTATGTGGTAGTAAAAGGATAGAAGTCAGTAGTTTATTTGCAAGAAAAAGAATGTCAATGCTGGTCGGCTCACGAGACCAAAAGAAGCCCTGCGACCCATTGCGCTAGTTATATAGACCCCTCATAAAGCCTTTGGTAGCTTTGATGTGGAAGTACAATAAGCGACAGTCAGCTGTTCCCGTAATACTACCATTAAAATATTACGGAAAGTACCTTCAGTACCTGTTTTGTTTGCCTTGCTTTATACCTTGTTTGTTCACTAGTTAACCTGATTTTGCATGAAGTGAACATCATCTTACCTTTCTTGGGGCTGCATAGCTGACACACTAAAGTTAGTCTTCATAAACTAATGTTTATGCATTTTTGTAGAGTTACTTAGTGCAGACAATTGCTCAGTTTTCGCTGAATGCTCAGGGAGTGCTTTCAGGTGGTGACTGCTACATTGGTCATTACAATTGTGAAGTGATGTGCATGGCGATGTAGGTACTGTTGAAGCTGTTTCCAGAACGTGCCGAATGTTGTGCCACTTGGGATCGCATATTCCTGCAAGCCCAGTTACTTGGGCGAATTTCATTATCGTGCAGTGCTGCTTGTTACATTCAGACCTAGTTGCATGTTTCTTCAGTTTATTCGAAATTTCAGCCTGCTCGAGGGGCACAGCAATCTGCAGGAGGTTCGTGGACAGGAACGTAGCAGTGCGTTGTGTGGTGACGTGCAGTACAGTGAAATCATGTAGAACCCCTGCGTGGCGCCGTGTGGCCAAATTAGCTTCAGCAGAGTGCCAGAAAATGTAGCTGTTTAGTGGTACACGCTCTTGCTTGCATCTAGTGTAATGGCTTGTGCTTATGTTACTGGCTGCAGCAGCTTTCTACTATGATTTGTTTCTTTTTTTGGTTTCACATTTTTGCCTGCTCCCACCTCTCCCGCCTTCCTACGTTTTCTCCCATACTCCTGACCCCCCTTGCAGAAGAACCCCCGGTCTGGCGAGAACTTTGACCCGGCATTCACTCAGGCCAAGTTGACCTTGAGCCCTGGTGACGCACTCGTCATGCGTAGCCTCACTGGAAACGAGTTTCAAGGCTTCACTTTCGTCAACAACCAATTCTGCGGTGTCTGCAGCTTTTAACCATGTTCATCCCATTGCACGCGTGCCACCTGCGCCCTCTGGGTTTTGCCTTCTTTTTCTTTATTATTTAAACCTGCACTGCTGGCTGACGGCAGCACCCGCCGCTCTTGCTGCAGTTTTTTTTCTTTGCTGTTTTTGTTTTTCTTTTTGTTGCTGGTGTCACTGTGGCCTGCACTGGCATGCACCATGCTGCCGAACTAAAACCTGGCTGGAAATTTTGCACCTCATTAACCAGCACAGGTAACATAACATGCCAGTATTTCGTGCAGTGTTTTGACTTGTATCATATTCTATGAAACACTAAACTTCACAGAAAAAGCAAATTAAGGGTGTAGGCTAGGTTAGCAGATGTTGCTGGCTGCTCTCAAGAAAACATGTACACTTTGTAGAAGCCCCATTGTGATCTTCCGCCGAACTCCTGGTGGAAAACGGGAAATGAGAGGACCAATCCAAGTGAGGATATAATTACTCTTCAAACGTAAAAATTGTGTGCTATTTAAAAATGTCTTAGGTATTTTAATTTCCTCCTAGATACACATCGATTTTTTTTTTGCCACTTTAGAGCGATCGCATGGTGCAATTTACTTCTGGTACGTAACATGTTTGCGTTGTCCGTTGAGTGCAAGGCGCTTGAGTTTCAAGTGTTCGAGGGTGCCCCCGTCTTCAACATTGTACCATGATAGGCATCTGACATAATGTGGATAGCAGGCGGATTGATCTTTGAACGTCTAGCACAAACTGCTGTTGTGGGCCTCAGTTGCCTCCTGTTTGAAATGATACCGAACCTTTCTGAACTGAGCACAATCACCGTAAGAACCAGTGAAGTGTACCTTAATATAACTAATGTAAAGTTTATGCTCTAGCAACAGTGTTGTTGTGGGATCTCCATGATCAGCTGGACCACAAATCCCTGTTGTTGACAGTATACTCTTTTTATTGGCAAAAGCAAAAAAATGATTTGATGTAGCCATTAAGATTGAGTTTAAAAAGATTAACCTCTATGTCTATCCACAGATGTACTGTACTGAGAATAGTGCCAGAGGCTTGCTTGAACTGCGTCACGAAACAGCGTTCGCTCCCTGTAGAGTGTAACTTGTCTTCTAATCGGTACTAATTGTCCACGTTCTTGCGTTTTCTGTGGTACTGTTCAGAACGATTTACACGAGAACGAAAGCTATTTGTGACACGTAAGTGTTGCTTCTGCTGTGTCAAAAAATGCAGATGTATAAGAAATGATCATCAACGAAAAGCCAGCAGGCCTACGTAAACGTTAGGCGGCCGCAAAAAACACTTTTGAATTTTAAAACTAGCTCTCCGAAACCTAACATAATTATGCAACTCACAGCAGATACAGACTATGTTTATTGTTTGAAATGAGAGTTATGCATTGCATTCCATTGAGGGACCAAACATTCAATTTCAGCAGTGTGCAAAAGTTTTTTTGGAAGATGACCACCCAAAACATGGCCATAACGTTTGTTTAAAAAATGCCACGTCGTACTTATCTGCTGCCGCTATGTTAAGTGCGTGGAATTCAGCATGGGGAAGGGCAGGCTTTTCATTAAATCTTCCTGAAATGGCTGAATCTTAACCACCATTCGTTTTTCTGAATATTAACTGATTTGTTCCAGAGCTCTAGATGGCTGTGTTGTCACAGCTGAGATGAAAAGTGTTCTTAAGTGTGGTCGAAAAGTCATTGTGAATTTCCTAAATATTGTACCGATCGAAGCTTTTTGACCTGTTAAATGTAGGTACACTTGATTTCTGCCTTTAAATTAAGAAAAAAAATGCGAGGACTGGGAACTCCAGAGAACACTTACTGGCTGCATTTATATGTGAATGTGGCACTGAGGATATATAGTTGTAATATTCCATAAAAATTTTTACTTGTGCGATGTTTCAGTGGAAGGTAACCCGAATGAAATTGTCCTTGCGGTCTTCGATCGAACTGTGAAAAAATATTTACGCTCAGCCTAAAGCAATGCTGCCATGTTCTCTTTGCATGCACGTATTTTGTGAAGGTAAGATACGATACATCGATATATCAGCGATGATATCCCAGAAAGTCGCAACAATTCTAGAGCCAGCTTCAACTTCGTTTGCCAGTTAGTGAGGAACTGCGTCTTGAAGGCTTGACTCTGAAGGCGGTCACGTGATAGCGAGAAATCCTCCCGTCATGACACTCATTCCTGCTCCTGCGTGTCCAACTTCTGCATCTGTATCTCACGACACATTTGACAAAAAAGTATTGGATTTAAACCAAACATTATCCTTTAAAAGCTGTATAATCAGGTTGAGGTGCTCTAAGCCTCATGCACTTTTTTTTGTATTTTGCATGTCATGCATTGCCTCTACCCACTTATACGAACCTTGATATTATAGACGACCATTAGCACTTATTGGGTGAATGATGGCACATTATTACTATATAGATAGCATCGAGGTTCCTATTGTGTGCTTTCGTGAGCATTCTAGTTGGCCACGGTTTGGCTGGCACAAGTGGTGCAGCTGAAGTACAGCCAAGTGATAACATGACCCAGGTATTCCTGAAACATTGCTCCATTGCCTTGAGAGTGTGTGCGGGTGGTGGCGTTTACGGGAATCTCGACCTGTCATTTTTTGTTCCCCACGCAATACTCGCTGCCCACAATTCTTCCCGGTGGGTTTCTTTTTCTGTAGGAACGCCTAATGTTTGTTTGTTACATATGTATGTACTATTCAGAATCAAGGGCACAATTTTTTCTCTTAAATACATCGCACCTTTAGGGAAGATATTCATTTGTTTTTTTTCTAGTATTTGTCTCTCATTGCATCCTAAGTGTACTTGCGTCATCTGTGTCTACCATTTTATGTTGAATGATTCAAATGGTGGCTTTATCATGCCATCGGCATAAATCCAATGCAAAAGAGAATTGAAACAGCTCAGGATAATAATTACGTGCAATTACGCATCAGTGAAACGAGGAAACGCTCTGCAGCCATGTTCTGTGCATGGAGCAACCAGGTGTTACAAATCTAAGTAAACCCAGTGGTGCATGAGTACCGTGTAAGGTCGTAACCGTTTTTGTTTGAAGTCGTGCTGATTGTTTAAGAAACGCTCATGGGTACAATTTGTTTGGCTTTCTTATGTTGGCGTTATTATAGAGTAAATGCTGCCAATTGGTGTAATGGTGGAGCTTACCTCGGAAATTTCGTATTGAATGCTGCCATTCAAGGACATAGATCTAAACGTGCTATTCCATTATAAAATGGCTCTGGGAATTCAGGCAAAAAATGTCCCACATAGACATACTGTTTAGTATTAAACATTCTCCTGGTCCCAGGTAATTGTACGGTGTTCTGGCACCTTTAGCTTCATTGTCTATATTTTGAACTAGGTTTTTTTGTCCTAACCTTCGTGTATGAACAGTTTATATACATTAAATAATAATTTCCTAAGTTCTTACTCTTTTTCACAGCACTGTGGCACTAGAACATAAACTTTTTTACATATCCGGGGTTATAGCCAAGTGTTTAAAACGTCGTCTTTTATTGGTCTGACCGTGTTGCGAAAAATACATTCTTCAGGTCTATGGTGGATGATACGAGCACTATCCCCACATGCAGCTTGTAACAAAAGCAACCATACAGGTGTTACTTCTTTGCAAAAGTTTTTGCCTTAACGAGCGTTGTCAGGAAAGGCAACTTACGCACGTCTTTAGGACCTAAACGTCGTTCAGTACTGCTGTAAACTAGACAGAAGATGCCGACTAGTGTTGCTTAACTTTCGGCGTCGTCGCTGCTCAAGTAGGCTGTTATGCCACACATTTGTATCCTGTTATGAGCATCAATGGAAGCATAAGTGCGCAGTGTCGCTTCATTGTGTTACTCTCCAGAGCTTGCCAAGATTGCTGTTATTAACCTTGTGTTTATGTGATTGTTTTGAAAGTTGAAATATATACACTTCTGTTGTGTTCAAGTATTCTGTTTGCTTTCTTCTTTGCTATTTTTATGCTGGTATGATTCCAAGTAGGTAAGTAAGCGTGGAGGAAGAAAAAGTTGACATGTTGGATAAGGGTTCATGGTAAGGAAACGGCAAACTTGCGAAACGTCAAAATACTTCAATCATGCAAGTAGCCAGGGTCCTCATTAGCGCCATGTACCGAAATGCTAACTCGCCATGAACTGAAATTGCTGGGGTTTACCGAGTGTGGCGTCATCTGTTCACGTAAAAACAAATGCTTGCTACGACATCAACACTATACGTGCGGCATCGAGCCGCTTGCGCAAGCAGCGCACCCGCAGGTGGCGCCATAGAGTTTCCTAAACTTAACTAGAGATGCCTCTGGTGCTGCGATTGTTTAGCCACTATATGGCAATCGTAGCTAGTGCACAAGTTTGCTTAGTATTCATGCTTACGAGCTTCAAACGTACCAGTTGCTTTTATTGCTGTGTTCAAGTTTGGTTTCGAATAAAAGAATAGACTGCTGTGAACTTTGTCACCCGATTTGGACTGGTGAGCCTCAAAGGTGTAAGTTTGTGAAGCATAACTGCTGAACATTTGCCGATAGTCTGGTTTCAGGCCATTCGAAGCCAGACTGAGTTAAGAATGAAAAGTAGACGAATTTGCTTACTAACCTTCATTCCCATGATGACTGTAGCGCCCTACGTGCGTCGCAGCTCCCATTAGAATTCCTTCTCATGTGTATATATCTGAAGGATGGATGGATGTATCTGGCTGTGCCCTTTAAAACGGGTGGTGGTGGTGGTGGTTACAAGATGAGAAAAGGCACGTAATTTCTGCAACCCGGTCGGGAGCATGGCGCAGTGCTTAGGCGGTGGCTAACGCCACCTAACCATTAAGTTTTGCAGGCACGCAGCGCCACCTGTCGACGCATATTTGAGTAGTGCAAAACTAGACACTCTTGCACTGTGTGCTACGGAACCCTGTGCAACTACAGTGTATGAAACACCGATAGAGCTAAATTATTTAGTGTATTCGCGCATTGAAAACGTATGAACACTCGGGAAAAGAGCTACGAATTCCTCTCCGCTAGTCGAACTCATCACCGAACCGCCATGAAGTGCTTACTTGCCAGAACGATGGCGAAAGCAAGAGCAGCTCGCAACAGCTGCGCGCTTTACTAAAAATTACCCCACTCGACGCTATGGTGTTGGGCTTTGAATCGCCACGGACATAAACGACTTCAATTTCACCGATTTACGCAACTTTCGCGAGGCAAAACGGCGAGAGCGCTGGGTGCGGGCCGTTGCGAATGTGTTAGGTAAGCGAATTACTCGTGTTGTCCACAGCTAGTCGCATGAGAAAGTGTGATATTGTATGTCTACTGTTATTGTTTTAAGTAGCCTTGACGAAGAACCGTGGTATCATTGATTATGAATCTTAACAGGGCCTCTGACCGCGGTGTGCGCTGCGCAATTAACAGTAGACATGTAGGTGACGGGAGTGATAAAGTTCAAACACGCCGCGACCACCGATAATCTGAAGTCGATACCACGCAGCATTACGCACGTAGGCTTTTGAAGAGTCTAAGCTCCAGCTTTAACTAGGAAATTTAATGTGAACACGTACGTAGGTAAATCCCAAAACGATCGCGACCACAATCAGGTTTTTCTTGCCGTTGGTCTTCGCAATTGCCGGAGACGTCTCTGAGGCCCCAGTTTTGCATTAGACACGCATGTCTCGCCATTTGCAGTATATACATATGAAACACAACCGTCAACAACATTCTGGTATGCGTAATAAAACGGTTCAATGCACAGGAAGCGAGTGATATATCGAGAATGCAATGGCAAAGGCGAGAATCGGCAGGGTCATTCGTGCCAGATAAGGTGAGTTTCCTACCACTGATCGTTAGATTGCTCGTGTATGCACTTCAATGCTTTGGCATCGTGTATAAACCCAAGTTTAATGCATTTAGGCGTTACAGAACACTCGTCAGAGTGCTTGCCTCGATTTCGATGTCATGCAAAGCTCGCTTGCTGCACACCGAAAGAACATCTTTTGCATTGTACCTGCAGTTCCTATTGATGAGCTTACTTTTCTGAATTGAGCTTGATTTGAAGGAAGAGGCTTGCCAGGTTCTTGATTTTCAGGAAACTGTGCCTCAATGCCAACGAAAGAGAAGGGCCTATGCACTTTCGCTTGCGGACGGCTCTTTGCACTACCCATTTATGGTCGGCGCAGCGATCTGGTCGCTGGTGGCGGCGTTTTTCGCAGCGCCGCCTGGGCAGATTCTGACCTCTACAGGAGGTGCCACTCCGCAATATAACGTTTTGTATGGCCGCGGCGAGGTGGCATCACAATCTGCAGCCTTTCACCCTCCCGCCCTTACGTGCAGAATCGCCCATGGGCATGTCCATGTTTTTGAGCTGAGTTGAGCTACTGTGTTACTGAAAAATTCTGGCAAATACGGAACAGTGCACCGATACTATGAGCCTTGACTTTGCGCATCGGCAGAAATATAAAACGAAAGATATACTGCTATTCCGTCTGAATTGTCCATATTTTTTACTAGATTCACTCGACGTACATGAGAGGTGCCGAAAATGCTAAGCCCGTGAAAAATAGTCCATGGTCCTTTGGCTGCGAGTGTAGATGTACGCGAATATATGAACATTTTTTTTTAGATTATGAAAATGACCAGCCTACTCCGTTAGTCCCTTAGTCGACTAGAAGCCCGTACAGATAACGTAGTTTGTTTTTACAGGAAGGCTGTCCATCGCTAGTACACGCTCCTAAGTCATTTTTTAGAAAAACTTACTTCAGCTTTTGTTGGCGATAGTCTTCCGTTTGTATATATTGCAACCGGGGATGCGGGTTCACTTTCTCGGTGAACAATGAAATGCAAAACGGGGGCCTCCGAGATAGCTACTACAATCGTGGAAACCAACGGCAAGAGAAGCTTGATTGTGGCCACGACGCGTGTTAGCACTTGCTAGTCAAAGTCGAAAATTTGAGGCAATTGAAAGCGTACGTGCGCGATGATGTTGGGTGATGATCAGTTCAGATTACGGGAGTGCGCGGTCTTTAATGCGCGCGCCACCAGTCAGCCTTTTACTTTTGCACGGTAAGTACCGCTGTCAGAGGCTGTGCAGAGCTTCATAGTAAAGGTTACCATGGTTCTTCGTCGCGGCTATTCAAAGCAGCAACGGTAGACCTACATTATCACCTTCTTACGCGACCAACTGTTGACAACGCGGGTAACATACCAACATGTTCGCAGCGGCCCGTATCCATGAGCGCTCTCACCGTTCTGCTTCGTGTGACAGCTGCGGAAATAGGTAAACAGCAGCCTTCAACGGCTGTGCCAATTCACAACGTAACAGTGGCGCCGACTAAGGCCTTTCCTCGCAGCGTTTGGGGCTGTTGCGTCTGCCGTTGCTTTCGCTGTCGTTCTGGCAGGCGATCCAGCAAGCATTTCAGGGTGGCTAGATTGCACGTAGGACAGGCTCAGGGAATTTCGTAGCTTTTTTTTCAGAGTGCTCAGTGCACCAACACACCTCATATTTTGCTCAATCGTCTCGCACTCGCTACTGTGCCATGGAGTCAAACTTTGTACTACTCAAAGCTCCTCCGGCAGGTGACGCAACGGGTTCGTAAAAGTCTGACGTCTATCATTCGAAGTCTATCAACGAAGAGAGAATAACCAAAGCGTAAACCAGCAGCATCATTTATTGTGTGTAGGTGCGTTCTCCGAAACGGAAGGCGCGAAGCGGGCAGCCGTTATGTTAAAAAGAATGCTTTAGCGAACTTTTTATGATCATGTACGTGTTTCTTTCACGGTGCGTGTTTACAGTGTTGGCTTTTTCATCACCATCTTCGATGGCGCTGCCTCGAATCGCATACTTCGGAGCGCAGAGCACACGATGCGCCTGCATCGGTCGGTCTGTCGGGCTGTCTGCGTCACTTGCGGCCTGTTATAAATGCGTCTTTTTTTCCCCTAGTTTCGGTAGCAAAATTAGCATTGTCGGCGAGTTTTTTTTTTTAGGTAACCATTTGCGCTTCGAAGGTGATACTTGGAAGTAGAGCACTGCATGGGCCGATTTTTCCGGCCCGACCCGGCCAGAAAACTTCATGCTCCGGCCCGCCCGAGCCCGGCCTGCTGTTTATAAATACGGCCCGGGCCCGAAAGGTTTTGGCCCGGCCCGTTTCAGCCAATTATGCCTGGAGCATAAACGAGGCACTGTCCGATATTCGGTAGCTGTTACTATACTTGCGGCGGAACAAGATGTTTTCTATAGTGTCTTGAGAACTTCTTTGAGAGTCATAAATTTAACTGGTATATTCTGTGTACTTTTGGGTATTTTACTCCCGCAACGCTTCCACTTCCGGGAAATATCTGCAAGGGAATTAAAATATAATTCAGCTGTACCATGTGCACAGTGCTTAACACAAAATCTTTTTTTTTATTTCAGAGAATGACTACAAAATATACCACACCCATAAATTGAAATAAAAAGGCAGAGATTTATAGCTTTAGCCTACATAAATTGCGTGCAAGCCGGATTCGTCTACGAAATGTGACAAGTCTCCTGCAAGCGTCGTTTATTACGTCATGCAATTAAAAAGAAACATGCTTTAGATAATTCTGAGAGGAGTACCACGGGGCGGAAACTCGTATACCTCTCATGTATTCGCTCGCAGCAGCGGCAGAGCCGCTTTTACCAGTGGCAGTTGCCGGGCAGCCTACTAGAAATTAAATGAACAAAAAATTTATTTCATGACGTTACTGGTGATGTCTCAAATAGAGGGAAAAGACGAAAGATTGAGAGGAAGAGTGTTACCGCGTGTACTTTCCCACTTCGTATGCATGCGCAATGCGCTCGTGCCTTTTTTGCAGCTCCGCTGGCCGGTTGGCCAATGTGGCTCTAAAATTTTGTGAATATTTTTTTAAAATTTAGTTCGTGCTTTTTGAAGAGGCGGAAATTAAGCTGACTGATTTCTCAGCAAGGCGAAACACGTTCGGCACAAATAAAATGAACTTTTTATTGCATGTTTGCGTAAAAAAAACCGACACACTTAGTGTGAAAGTGTGGATCTATAAAAGCAGCTTTAATTTACAAGTGACATAATGTTTCTAGCTTTGATCTGTCTTACTAATTCGTTAATATAAAAAAACGGCGGAAATTGGAGGAACGACTTCGAAAGAATGCGAAATTCTTGAACTCCGGGTGCCGCAGGAGCCGTCGCACATTTAGGAAAATGTGTCAATGCACCCGTGCCTATACACCCTCACCCCCCTGTTTTAAGGTGTACAGCAGCAAATCAAAATCATAATCGTGAGTTTCCTTATTTAGAGCTCTTACGTACTTCCCCCGCGGGAGGGCTTGCTTGTTTTTGGGCGCCATGAGAACACTTGCGCTTTGACATATGAGGATGCTTAGGAAATACTGTAGAAATACGAAAAGCACGGTGTCCGTAAAATAAGCAAAAACTCGTTATATATGATAGACATTCCAGTTAAATCCTTAACATGCTTGCGGAATTACCCAGTGCTAAATATTCGCAACTACCTTGCTATCACACAAAAAAATAGCAACGTTTCCATAGATTGGCGCGCCTGTCATAAGAGTCACTTCGCATCTCGCTGTTAAAGTGCGCCAGCAACAGCTCCCGAGTTATTCATGACTCACGAGTCGCGTTGAAGAGTCTACGAAGTATACGCAGGTGGAGAAAGGCTCGGCGAGTATGCGAGTGTATCTGCATACTCGAATTTTTTTCCTAGTTAGCAGCGTGCACGTATTTCTTTACCTATTTATTTATTTACGGACACTGTCAGCCCTTACATAGGGCTATTACAGGAGTGGAAAAAAGTACATGAAAAAATAGCGATCCTTCTAAGAACAGAACATAGTTAGCAAATATACTCAGAAGTAACAAATTAAAGAACCAGAATGAAGTCATCAAAAACAAAAACGCAACCAAGAATTTAATTATTGAATGCACTAGAGCATGCAGAGACAAATAGAGCATTATTAATTGCAAACGAGGATGTGTGCTAGGTGTTTTAAAAACATAGCTATGGATGAGCTTGAAACGTCCTTATCGCACAACGAATTCCATTCATTGATAGCTCTTGGGAAAAAGCTATACTTGAAACAATTGGTTGAAACAGCAGGGGCATGAATAAACATTGAATGGCGATGTCTTGGAGTTTCAGTAAGAAAAATATCGAATTATTTAGCATACCTTACATGAACGTGGTTATTAATAATGAGGTAAAGATACTTAGGCCTTTCGTGTTTTGTCCTGGCTTGAATCGTGGGTAGCTCCGCTAGTACACACAGTTGAGATTGGGAATCTGTCCACCGATATTTATTAAATATAAACCGGACTGCTAAATGCTGATTTTTTTTTTCAATTTTTTGATATGTTTGTAATCGTGAATGGATCCCAGACAATTTTTGCGTATTCAACTATTGGTCTAATAAGTGTTTTGTAAACCTAAACATTTAGTTTCTTGTGTCGCAAATGGCGCCTAAGACACCATAGGGCCCTAGTGGCTTTTGCGCACACATAATCTATGTGATGATTCCAGCGAAGATCACTTGTAAAATTCAAACCAAGGTATTTATGTTGTTCAAATCTTTTTAGTTCATGATTATCAATATAAGTATAATTTAGGTAAGTTTTCTTCTTGGTGACTGTAATAACTACTGTTTTCAGGGGGTTCAGCACTGTTTGCCATTCATCACACAATTTTTTTTATTTTCTGTAAATTTTCGAGTAATTTTATCTGGTCACTTATTGTGTCGACTTTATTGTATGTGATGTAATCATCTGCAAACAGCCTAATAGAAACGCCAATTTCATTCGGAAGGTCATTTATAAATAAAAGGAAGAGAAGTGCGCCCAGGACACTGCCTTGGAATACTCCCGACTTGACAGCTGAAACAGGAGACCTAATTAGTGTCATTGATTTCCACAAATTGCTGACGAGATTGAAAATAGGATGAAAACCACTTTGTGATGGTAATATTTTGGAATATTTTCCTAAGTAATTTAGTGTGAGACACTTTGTCGAAAGCTATCGCGAAGTCCATGAAAATCATATCCGTCGGAGCATGTGAGTCAATATTTTTCGAAAGGTCATTGACTAATTCGATGAGCTGGGATGTTGTTGATAAACCCTGTCGAAACCCATGGCCAATGTAGGATAAAATATTATGCTCACACATATAGTTTATTAGATGTTTCGAAATGATATGTTCAAGCAGTTTTGAGCAAGTACTGATAATTGAAACAGGCCGATAATTTGCTATATTGTCAGAAATACCGCTTTTAAGAATTGGCATCACTTTAGCTATTTCCCACTCTTTGAGTAAGGAACCCTGGAGAAGGGAAGACCTAAAAGTTAATGTAAGATATTTGGAATTCCATTCTGTGTATCTGTACAGAAATTCATTAGGGATAGCATCGGGCCCAGGGCTTTTTTTTTTTAAATTTCAAAGTGAGCAAGAGGTTGAAGACACCATGTTCGGTAATTACTAAGTCAGTTATAGGTGGCCTGTCAAATGGTGAAACAATGTTCGGCTAATTGCCATTATCATCAGTAAACACTGAAGCAAAGTATTCATTAAAACTCACAGCGGCGGAGAACTGTGCAACCAGAGTCATTGAGCGAGCTTTTGTTGATGGGTTAACATATCTCCAAAATTTATCAGGTGCCTCCCTTAAGAATTTTGGGAGTGTGATGCCAAAAAACATTTGTTTAGATTTTTAAAGTTAACTTAAGATCCTTTTCAAGATTACGAATGGCTGATTGGTTTAGTACACTATGAATAATTTTATTGTTCTAATAGTGTATATTATATACACTATTATAACAGTAGCAGTATATCGTTGCTGTTGCAGTGGGACCACCTGGCAAATCTTTCCTTTTGGTATGCAAACATTCATGAAAACTTATATTGCGCGTTTCTTGAAAAAACTTGTAGCATGCCGACGGATCCAAACGACAGACGCCACGTACTTTCCGATTTCACTGCATGCTAATGCACTCCAGCTGGTCTAAATTAGCCCAAGCCTTCAGCTACGGAATCTTACGTAACCTGGGCCGTTTCGGAAGGGTAAACCCCACAAAAAGAAACAAAAACAGCCAAACAGCGTAGACACGCAATTATATTGATATACAAGGTTTTTCGAGAAATGGGTGCTATAGCATTTGACAACTACAAAAAGGAGGCATTGCGTTCCATCTGGGCTATTTCCTTTACTTTGGGAAAATGTATTTTCAGATGTGTAAAAACAATAATTACGGCAGTAAATATAGAAACTAATACCGTCAACTTTTAACCAGTCGAGATAGCCGGTCGAGTCAAATGGGCGAACTAAAGTTCTTCCTCCAAATAGTCCATAGCCATCTTGAAATTCCGGAAAGGCGGCAAGTGGTAATCACGACTGAGCGATGAGATGTGGCTAATTTAGCTGGCGAAACTGAAACCGACGCAACAAAGAGCACATATACCATTCACTTCGAAAACACCTTCAATGAAAAGGGAATTGTTTTAAATTTTGTGAAGAGTTATCTATATAAATTTGTCTAATTACTGGGTGCACGTTACAGAGTCCCAGGTGGTCAAAATTTCCGGAGCCCTCCACTACGGCTTCTCTCATAATTATATGGTGGTTTTGGGACGTTAAACACCACATATCAATCAATCAATTTATCAATCGATTGTCTAATTACTGCCGTAATTTTTATTTGTACACATCTGAAGAAGCCTTCTGCTGAAGGGAACTCGGCAAACAGAATGCAGATGCCTATTTTTTGTAGTTTTTCAAAACTATTGAACCCATTTCTTGGAACACCCTGTCGATCAGACTCGGGCCTTATACGGGCCTGACCCGAGTTCGAAGCTCATGGGCCTGAGCCCGTCCCGGGCGCGATCCAACAATGCCTTACTCTGCCCGCGGGCCGGGCCCGTGCAGTGCTCTGCTCGGAAGATAGCATTATCTCCAGCTATAGAATGCCTATAAATGACTTTATTTAGGTGGGAACGATTTCGTTCCCACCTGAATATGACGCTTCAGTTGAAAGCTTCTATGAAGACGTGGAATCGGCAATGAGTAGGGTAAAACACAGTATACAATACTGATGGGAGACTTTAATGCAAAAGTAGGGAAGAAGCAGGCGGGAGACCAGGCAGTAGGAGACTATGGCATCGGTACTAGAAACGCCAGAGGAGAGCTACTAGTAGAATTCGCAGAACGCAATAATTTACGAATTTTGAATACCTTCTACCGCAAACGAGGAAACCGCAAGTGGACATGGAGGAGCCCTAATGGCGAAAATAAGAACGAAATAGACTTTATAATGAGTGCACTCCCAGGCATCGTGCAGGATGTGGAAGTGGTTGGCAAGGTACGATGCAGTGACCATAGAATGGTACGGTCTCGAATCCGCCTAGATTTGAGGAAAGAACGACAGAAATTGATACGCAAGAAGCCAATCAATGAGTTAGCACCGAGAGGGAAAGTACAGGAATTCAGAGTTTCGCTGCAGAACAGGTACTCGGCTCTTAGTGAGGAAACCAACCTTAGCGTAGATACAATGAATGATAATCTGACGAGTATCATTACGGAGTGTGCAGTGGAAGTTGGAGGCAGGGTAGTTAGACAGGACACTGGCAAGCTTTCCCAGGAAACGAAGAATACCATTAAGAAGCGCCAAATCATGAAAGTCTCAAGTACAACAGATAAAATAGAACTGGCAGAGCTTTCGAAGCTGATTAACAGGCGTAAGGTATCCGATGTAAGAAGGTATAACATGGAGAGAATGTAACACGCTCTGAAAAACGGAGGAAGCGTCAAAGCAGTGAAGAGAAAACTTGGGATAGGCAAAAATCGGATGTATGCACTAAGGAACAAAGAAGGCAAAATAACTACCAATAAGGATGGGATAGTTAAAATAGCGGAGGAGTTTTACAGAGATCTGTACAGCAGCCGGAACAACCACGACTTTATTACTATAAGAAATAGCAGTAACCCAGATGACACCCCATCAGTAATGATAGAAGAAGTCAGAAAAGCTTTGGAGAGCATGCAAAGAGGCAAAGCTGCTGGTGAAGATCACGGAACATCAGATCTGCTGAAAGATGGAGGACAAATTGTGTTAGAAAAACTAGCCACCCTGTTTACGACGTGTCTCCTGACGGGAAGGGTACCAGAGTCTTCGAAGAACGCTAACATCATCTGAATACATAAGAAAGGAGATGACAAGGACTTGAAGAATTACAGGCCGATTAGCTTGCTCTCTGTAGTATGTTAGCAATTACCTTTGTAAATAGCTTGTAGAGTAAAGAAAACATTAGAATTCAATCAACCAAAGGAACAAGCAGGATTTCGAACAGGCTACTCAACAATCGACCACATTCATACTATCAATCAGGTAATAGAGAAATGCTCAGAATATAACCAACCACTATACATAGCCTTCATGTATTACGAGAAGGCATTTGATTCAGTAGAAATATCAGCCGTCATGCAGACACTGCGGAATCAGGGCGTCGATAAAGTATATATAAACATCCTGGAAGAAATCTACAGGGGATCAACGGCTACCATAGTGCTTCATAAAGAAAGCAACAGAATACCAATCAAGAAGGGTGTACGGCAGGGGGACACAATCTCCCCAATGCTATTTACCGCGTGCTTACAAAAGGTTTTCAGAAGCCTAGAATGGGAACAGTTAGGGATAAGAGTTAATGGAGAGTACCTTAGTAACCTGCGCTTCGCCGATGACATTGCATTGCTGAGTAACTCAGGGGACGAATTGCAACTCATGATTACGGAGTTAGACAAGGAGAGCAGAAAGATGGGTCGTAAAGTGAATCTGCAGAAAACGAAAGTAATGTACAACAACTTCGGAAAAGAGCAGCGCTTCGAGATAGGTAGTAGTGCACTTCAAGTTGTAAAAGACTATGTCTACTTAGGGCAGGTAATAACCGCAGAGCATAACCACGAGATTGAAGTAACTAGAAGAATAAGAATGGGGTGGAGCACATTTGGCAAGCACTCTCAAATTATGACAGGTAGATTGCCACTATCCCTCAAGAGGAAGGTATATAACAGCTGTATCTTGCCGGTACTTAGCTATGGAGCAGAAACCTGGAGACTTACAAAAAGGGTTCAGCCTAAATTGAGTACGACGCAGAGAGCAATGGAAAGAAAAATGGTAGGTGTAACCTTAAGAGACAAGAAGAGAGCAGAGTGGATCAGGGAACAAACGGGGGTTAAGGAAATCATAGCTGAAATCAAGAAGAAGAAATGGACATGGGCCGGGCGTGTAGTGCGTAGACAGGATAACCGCTGGTCGTTAAGGGTAACTAACTGGATTCCAAGAGAAGGCAAGCGGGTTAGGGGGAGACAGAAGGTTAGGTGGGCAGATGAGATTAAGAAGTTTGCGGGTATAAATTGGCAGCAGCAAGCACAGGACCGGGTTAACTGGTGGAACATGGGAGAGGCCTTTGTCCTGCATTTGACGTAGTCAGGCTGATGATGATGATGATTTTGTTCCAGTTGGCTTTTAAAAGGCATGGGCAGAAACACGCAATGGTGACACGTTAATTGTTGAATAACAACATATATTTATTGCCATCGTCAGTGCAAACATAAGTGCCATAATCGCTTAACAGTTGCGACAAGTCGAGATCTACTCGAAATGTCAGAGTGCTGCACCGCGACACTTTTGATCATGAGCCATCTCTTTCAAGCGAACATTTTGCTACATTCTTCCAACATCCTTCAGAAGAGCTCTGTACAGGTCTCCGCCTACAATGATGAAGGCCGTACTCGACGCGGGAGGTGACATCGGCCGATACTGTACAAAGCTTTTCATTCTTCCAACGTTAAGAGGCCGTGGATACGGCCCGGTTCATCTTTTGCCACAAAAGTATGTAGAAATTGTGTAGATATGTATCTATTTGGCGAATATGAACTGTCATGTGAGGACAACTGGCCTTGTGTGTGGAACATACGAACCTGTTAATTTGTATGTGAACTGATGTGGGAAGTTTCGTTAATGTGTAAGTTTCACATCGTATGTTGTACATACTCGCATTTTGTGCCCTTATCGTTAATCTTACGGCTTATCTTGCCTACTTAGAGAAAAGGAGTAGCCGGCGCCACTATGATGCCACCAACCTCTCGTATTTCATTTTAAGTAAAAAATATGGCAAATAATTTTTTTCTTTTTCTTGTTTACTATAATGCATATTTTTACGTACTTCATTTTTCATGCGGGAACGTGTTGGGGAAGCGAAGTACTTTTATTAAAAGAGCATGTTATAAATAGTAAAAAACTCACATGATTTAGAACGATAACATTAATATTTAATGAGATATAGTAAGCCAGAGTCAGAACATCATTAAGGATCACGCCGTAACGAGAGACTTCGAAGAGATTTAATCCTCAACTGTTTTCTTCACTCGCCCCGATGGTGTCGGCGTTACGGTACTCCACAGCTGGCCTGAGCACACGGGATGAAATCCTGACCGCGGCAGCCGCATTATCGATGGAGGAGGGAATATTCGAGGCCCGTATACTTTGATTTAAACCCCAGGCATGGTTGAAATTTCTGGAGCCTTCCTCTTCGTCGCTCATAATCGTACCGCTGTTCTGTGGTGTTAAATTCCAAGATTTATTACTATTAAGCGTTTATTAACATGCTTCTAAATATATTCGCATGGCTTTTCACTATATATCGCCTTTAATCTAAATTCAACCGCTGTGGGTGCGAATCGCATCGTTTCAGAACTGGCAAGATACCACAGCAAGAAACAAGCTTGACCTTTTGTGTACCTGTTGAAAACCTGGCGGAGCGCCGCAAGACCAGCGGCCAGATGAGTCGCTCCGCGAAAAAATGAAAGCGCTTGGCCAGCGCAGGAGTGGAAAATAGCAGACGAAACCCGACAAGCGCCGCGTTTGCGCTTTTATGCGCGTGCGCCACGTTTACAAATCTCGCCACCAGTTGGCGCTACGCGGGCCGTGGCCACGCATTCGCGTGTTCTCCCTAACAGTGGACCGTACTGTACCTCTGAAGAGTGCACTTTGCTGGCAGTGTCACAAGCGCTTAAGTGCGCGCATGACTGTAGCCTTTTGCGGCAGAAAGCGCCATATCACATACCCCTGGCAAGTTCGTCTGGATACGCTGAATGCTTTCTTGTGTTACATTATATTTGATGCAAAAGAAACGCAGCCCTTTTCTCTCCTTTCTGTGCATCTGTTGCGAACTTCTTAACACATGCGTGGTTATAGTTGTAGCACGAGAATAGAATTAGGACAAAAAGACAAAAAGGACACGAGGGCTTGTCTCTTTCTCTCGTCGTTTTGTTCTCGCGCTATAACTATCGTCATGTCATACCAACTAGCCGAGACTGCCACACTTCCAAGTTACATGCGTGGTGCTTACTTTCGCGATAACATTGGGACGCCTGGACGCCTTTTTCTCTTCTTTCAGCACTTGCTACACCTTCTCGCATTTTGAACGATGCTGAGACACTTGGGTGCGCAATCGTCTTATCATAGTCTGGTATCGACACGCGCGATGAGCGTCGCTATTCATTGTTCGAGTGCAACTACTTACTGCTTCTTGTTCAGTGCAAGCGTATTTTGAAGTCGCAACATCGAGATCTGTTACGTTGGTCTCCGCTTTTCGCTTCCATGATGTTTGAGGTAGGGGCGAAGCACGTGAAGCAGGATTTTTTGCGAATCTTTTATGCACTCTAAATAAATTAGGAAGAATAGACCTCGAAAAGAGTAGGCGCGGAGTTAGGAATAAGTTTTCTAATTCGGAACGCAGGTACATTGTTTTCATCGCCTGCTGCATACGACTGTCGATGCAGACTTATTGTTGGTTATTAGGTTGTCTCTCGCAATATTCTTTTCTCACTTGGCGCACAGTTCAGTATTGCTTGGGAATTGGTGAGAAGAAACACCGAGTGTTCTTCCCGAACGGGACTTGAAATACGAAACCATGGCGATCGAGCAGCCGTGACTGAACAAAGCAATACACCTTCACAGGGCTAATATATATCAATATGCGTAAGGCACGTACTGAAGGTTGTATGACTGCCTCCTCGAGTCCAGAAATCACTATAGACTGAACACTGACAAAGCACCAAATGAAATGCAGCAAATTCCTGAATAAAGCAAGCCACACTCGAGAGAAAAGGAAATTGACAACAACCTGCTTTTAGCAGTAAGGCACAAGAGAATTCATACAAATTTTTTAGAAAAAAAAGCTTATTACTTGCTGAAAAGTTGCAATGCTGTCAGTTTCTCTTTCTAAACATGTTCTTCTACGAACTCGAACAATAGAACAGAACTGATTTACCATAGAGTTTTAGTTCCGGGGCAAGTGCCTTGCGAGCGTAAGCAGCTGTGTACTTCGTTCACATTCTTCATGGGCGTGGCTTGCCGTACAAAGGAATGCAAAAGAGCTTGGGGTCTCCGGAATCAATATTTCCAGGTGGTATTAACACCTTGACAATGTACACCACCACTATTTGTGCGTGCCGCCAGAAGGGGTTATTCAGTAGCAAAAGTCCTCCCTTCTTTTTACTTTCTTTTTCCTTATGCGCAGTTTTTTCAGCCATTAAATATACATCACACGTACGTCTTTCAAAGAGATGTCAAGCTGCAGAACGGAGCTTTTAGCCCTCAAAACCACCTCAAGTGTGTTTGGAAAAATAGGATAAAATAGAAAATAGCTACTAAAGGGAATTGAAGGTGCGCTCGTCATTCTGTGACCGACTTCTCGTAATTGCGACGTCGTTGTCCAACGAGACCAAGGGCCAACAGTATTTGGTGCTCTCTGCTGGCAAAACAGGTGCAGTAATGTTTATCTTTCTCTCTCATTGTTGCCAGTGCTTTATGCCTCCTGAATTATGCCTCTTATTAGCCGATTCTTCCGCATTTTTACTGAGCTCCAGCTTGTATTACTCATGAGCACATACATACTGAAATCAGGCGGCCAGCTGTTTGGTAAGATTAGTTTTTTTTTTATGTAGACGACCCTCCCTCTATTCCTGATTCATTTAATAATCCCTCTCTCTCTCTCTTCGTCGGCAACCACCATTCCACGGTTCCACAAACTCCCTTGTCCCGTGTGCGCGGCGCAGAAGATGCAAGATCAGGGTCGCTGCGCCCCTACCGCCGACGGGTGGCGAAACATACTCAGAAACTTTCGCATTGTATTCGCGACGGGTGAGAAGGCCGTAGGGTAGAAGCGCGCGCAGGTGCAGTCTAGCCCTGCTATAGCCCGGCCGTGTTCACGCCATGACCTCCGAGATGGCGCGCGCGCGGCGCATTTCTCTCGGGCCGTCGAAGTTTCACGGAGCTACCGCATTTTAAGATGTGGGCGTGGCCCGCTCTTTTCTCCACTCCGCTGTGCTCCCACAGAGGATTGCATAAAGCCTCTAGGATCGAAAAGGCTGCAGCGATGTTGGCTCAGCTTGCTTGCGGCGAGAGAAAAAAATGCAGCATATCCACGGAGTGGACGATGATGAGGAGGCCGAAACGTCCGTCCGTGCGTCCGTCCGTATGTCCGTCCGTGTGTCCGTCCGTGTGTCAAACAGACTCACACACAGACGACGGGCGTACGCGGCCAGCGGATTATTGGCGGTTTGCCGATAAAACCCTCCGAAGATTCGCCCCACTCATCATCATTCACTCAATCGATATGCTGTGAGGTGGTTACTACACACATGCATGCATGCGTACAGGTGATGACTGATCCACGCCTTAAAGAGCTTAGCCCTAAAAATGGTTTTGCGCTTTTATATACCCTGACGCTCATTTGGGAATCTCTGGTCAAGGTGTACGAGAGGCAATGTCAATGCAGTTCCATATATATTCTCGTACGGGCTTTTTTTTTTTTTTGCTGTTGATTCGCGCCACCCATATTAGAGTACTTATAAGTGCGACGCCTGTGCAAGAGATTCGCTTGCTGAGCCGACTCAACTCGGCATTCAGCATCGGCAATCGTCATTCTCTTTCCTCGCGATGTCGCCGACGCCGTCTATTCTGGTGTGAAAGCCGCGCTCGCTTCGCCCACCACGCTTCGCTCTCACCCGTGAGGCTTCCCTAGTTTTTCTTTCCCAGCTCTCTCCCGTCGCGCTGCAGAAGCAGGAGACGGGGAGGACAGTGCAGGTAGTCGCCAAACGTCTTGACTGCATCTGGACAACGTCGCCGGCTATGCGACGACCATGGGCAGGTTACAGGTGCATTTTTCTCGCCTATGGTCGCCCATTTTCACTGTAAGCTATACGATCTTCAGTGGATACGTTTGGCAATGTAGGAACGAACATCGAAATATTTTGCTTGTTCAAGAAGAACGCAACACGCGTTCAGAGTTTGGTGCTTCCAGTATGAAACACTGCGCGTTACATAGCACTGACAATTTGAACTTGTTTCTTCAGTAGTCTACCTCAACGAATACTTGTTTTTTTTTTCAAAAAGATACTGTTGTGTTGCATGTGCGATTATTTGATTTGGATGCAGTCGAGAGTACCGTAAGTGACCACAATTATTGTATTGCCATTGGGCTATTACATCATAATGAAAATATAGACGATGAAAGAAGAGATAATGAAAAGTCAAGTACTTTCACTGTCAAAGACGTGGGGAGTAATGTAGGTCGGCTAATCGAAGCCTTCTGCAGTATTTCGGCAAGGTTACCTGTCACCTTAATTCACTGACAAGACCAGCGCACTCGGTTTCTAGAGCACAATTGTGCTTCGGTTGACTACCTCATAAATATCCGTGCCCGTTAAAATAGTAAAATGATGTGTCACAATAGGAGGGAAATAAGACTCATCGACGATAAGTAGCCCACTTTTCACCCTACCACGTCTCCAGCAAGTAGGAACGCTGCATTGCCTCTTTTTTTTTACATCGATGTATTTAGCATCGACACAAAATGGGTCGTAACGAAATATATATATATATATATATATATATATATATATATATATATATATATATATATATATATATATATATATATATATATATATGTATACTGCTGCTACACACGAAATGATACCTCCTTATAATGATCTACATCACGAAAATTTAGCAGCGTTCAGGGTTTTCTTTGTCAGCTGGACAAAAATAAATTCAGTAACAAAAATACTTGTCTTCAGTGCAGCCAGACGACTCAGGGACTTGCTCGTACGCGAAAAAAAGCGAGCAAAAAAAAAAAACATGTGCACGCTGGAATCCCATGTACTCTGCTGTCTGCTGCAGCCGGAATCCACAGTAAATGTGCCCTCTCGCGGTAGCTGGGTGCGCGAGGTGATACTCGCTGATTTTGCTGGGAAGCGCGGTGATTAGGACGGCCGGAGTTAAACACGGTGCGCGCCCTCCATCTCGGAGGCTATGGTTCTGCAAAGAGGACCAGTGTGGATGATTGGGCGAGTTGGTTGTTTATGATCGGTGTATACTGCGCGGTAAAAAAACATGGACCACAAACAGACTGGGTGAAGCGCAGACAACAACAACATCATCATTATCATCATCATCTTTAATAATAATAATAATAATAATGATAATAATAATAATAATAATTAGGACGGCCGGAGTTAAACACGGTGCGCGCCCTCCATCTCGGAGGCTATGGTTCTGCAAAGAGGACCAGTGTGGATGATTGGGCGAGTTGGTTGTTTATGATCGGTGTATACTGCGCGGTAAAAAAACATGGACCACAAACAGACTGGGTGAAGCGCAGACAACAACAACATCATCATTATCATCATCATCTTTAATAATAATAATAATAATAATAATGATAATAATAATAATAATAATTGAATTATTATTATTATTATTATTATTATTATTATTATTATTATTATTATTATTATTATTATTATTATTATTATTATTATTATTATTATTATTATTATTATTAAATGGCGTCTAACGTTCCAAAAGTAAGATACGATTATTAGAGACGCCTTACACGAGGGCTGCGAAATTTTGACCTCCTCTTCGCTTGATTTAGGCGCTCGATCGTTAACGAGCACCTAAATCAAGCGCTGATAATCAACCGAAGGCTTGTTTTTCACATATCGCATGCATATGACAGAAACAAGAAAAGTGAGCTGTTAAAAAAAAAAACCAATGCGTTCACGTTAACCGAGTTTTTGAGTTGCATGCTGTATAAATCCACCATTTTCGAGCTCCCTTGTTCGATCGGTGACGATAGTTATAGCGCGAGAACAGAACAACAACAAAGAGGCAAGAAGGAGACGAAGCTTGTCTCTTTGTCGTCGTTCTGTTTTCGCGCTATAAATATCGTCATGTCATACCAAGTAGCTCAAGCTGCCACACTTCGATCGATGACGCACAATCCCTACAAAACCTCGAAGGATGCAGGTGTTGTAGACTTACTTTGTAGAAAAGTGCGATTATCAAGTTTTCAACTTCGAAGCTTATTGAAAAAATGGAAATACATGGGAAAGGAACGGTTTTTTTATATTTTTGAATTAGAGAGCAAGTACTGATTGTTGCAAAGAAAAATAAATATTCCCAAACTATAAATAAAAAGTCAAGTTTGTTGAACAGCAATGATGTGCTAGGAACCGTAAGCGTCGTATGTGCCGCTTGACATCACAACATATTCAGTAGTTTCATGACGCCATGAGAGCTGGATTAGTGCTTGGTATGTTTGGGAAGCAGCAACATGGATGCGCACGTCAGCGTTCCTCCGAACATCGAAAGCTTGCTTGTGTCCCACTCTCTGTTTATACCGTTAGTTTACGCTGCCAATATTTCATGACAATAACAGCCGCTCACTTGACACCTTCGGGTTAATAATGTGGTTCTATATGAATCACCAAAGCATTCTTCATTGCTTCGATGGGCCAGCGGCAACCACTCGGCTTGGTGTTCACTGCAGGCAATTCGTGCGAAGGTAACCCAGAATTAATGCTGGTTCTCCTTATTTAAAAAATATTCTTGAATTTCTAATTTAAAAACTACCAGTTTAATTTGAGGCCTGCTCTGGCCGAAAACTGGCACGCGTGCAAAAATACAAAAAGAACAGGGCTTCTGTTTAAACTTGAACTAGCTCGTCTATATCTGAATCGAATTGCGGTAAAGACAGCACGGGTACGTATTTAAACCTGCTAAATTTCCCGAATTTTCTGGGAGACTTTCGAATTTCGTCTATTTCTTACGTTTGTACGGTTGGGTGGAAAATCTGCGGAAAACCAACTTTCTGTGTGCAATCTTGCCGCCTTAACAAAAATGCAATCCAACCTGGGCTTTGTGCGAAACTATTGGACTACCCCATTACAGTTTAAACGAAATGAGAGGCGTTGATGCAGTAGCTTCTCGGTGATATGAATTCTCGAAATTCCCCAGCCGAATTGCACGCTGCCCAGTTGTCCGAAATCGGGATGTTCCGAACACTTTGGCACGTCGCGCCGGGTGATACGAACTTCGGTACCAAAACATTGATCAATGGCCGAGAGCAAAGTGCTGGAAGTTTCGAGAGGACACGCGCGGCCAACGAAACCGTGGTCCTTCGACGTGATCTGACCAAACTCCGAAAGTGCATGGGCGTCGCACTCTCAACTAGTCAAACCCTCATGACAAAACTGTCCCAGATGCAATTATTGATAGTAAAAAGCGACAATTTTGAAGGCACGTGCTTGGCCAGTGCAGGCGGATTACTAACGTAACTACTGTTTGTCACAACCACAGCGAGCGAAACCACGGTTGCTGCGACGTGATTATCAATGGGCACTAGGAGCTCCGAAGATATGTGGCTAACGCAGCGGTACAATAATAAAATCACGCCCAAACACTCCGTGCAAATGGTTAACCAGAGAAAGCTGAAAGGTGCGGCCCCGGTGTTTAGCAGTGGGTTCAACTCGACTTGGCAATGAAACGTTTCACAATTACTGCTTATATGTTCGTGCTTCTTAATGAGTGCAGACATATCTTTCGCTCGAGTTTACCGCAGTGTTTATTTAACGTGTCGCACATTGTTTCTCGCATGATCACGGTCATCGAGGAATGTTGTAAGATGTTAAATGCGCTTCGCAATGCATTAGTCACAGTTGTTCCCAAACCACAGGCGGTCACAGGCGTCGCAGCCGAAGCCAATGTGCCGCTGGAAAAACTCCCGCCAAAAGGATGATGATTGCGCTCCCGCAATCATTACACTGGGGGGGGGGGGGGGGAGTCTTTATGTTTAGAAGAAGGAAAAGAAAAGAAAAGTGAGCCCCGCGACTGTCTGCATCAGGGTGCGACACCTCATCAGTAGCTCACAAGGGATGGGGGTGAGGAGGGATTAAAGGGATAGGAATAAAGGTCTAGAGAGAGAGGTGAGGAAAGCCAGAGAGAGCGATGACAAATCAAGAAAATAGAAGAGATAGGAAAGATGAAAACACGGTCACAGAAGTCCGAGGACGGGGCACGACTTGCGAGAGCTTTTGTCGACGTCAGGAGATGGCGTAGAGGAAGTCCAGACGGTCAGAGCTACACTGTCGTCGGAGGTCAGCGTCAGGAGATGACGTAGGGCGAGCCCGGTCGGCCAGAGCTACGCTGACGTCGGAGACCGCGAGGGCACAACCGGGTGGCACAGAATCCAGCGAGCGAGTCTAATCAATCACCACATTGACGCCGCAACGCCCGGTGTTGTTGTAAGTATCTGACATCGCGAGCCAACTCGGTGGGGAAACTAGCAGTGGGAAACCAACTCAGGAGAAACAGGCGCGCGGGCTCGGTGCCTTGGCTACGACGACGTCACTCGTAACGCAGCCAATGGTTTTTGTGCTTGGGAAGACGTAACTGATAACACAGCCTGACTGGCTGGCTGGCTGGCTGGCGACGAGCACGAGTTGCCGCGGCCCTCTGCGCCCGCTGCTCCGCTTCGTGCATGCCCCAGCAACGATGCAACTGTGATGCTCCAGGAGACCGAGAAAGGCACTCGTTCCCCGCGCACCCAGGCACAGCCCGCACAATGTCTAATCTTAGAGCAGTGGTACAGCGTCATCTACAATATCCTCACTCAGTTGCAATTTTTCAATGGAGGTGGTAATGTTGTAGGCCCGTGTACTCAGATTTGGGTGCACGTTTAGGAACCCCAGGTGGTCGAAATTTCCGGAGCCCTTCACTATGGCGTGTCTCATAATCGTGTGGTGGTTTTGGGACGTTCAATCCCAAAAATCAATCAAGTAATCATTTGCAGTTTGTATATACCTCTGTGAGACAACGCCATCTATTATACTGTTCGGGAGATACTGCTGGTTACGCCTGCCGCAAGACAAGGTTAGATTAAGAGGACCTTTGCTCCTAAAAAAACATGATAATTTTCGGTGTTTATGTGAATCTTCGCTTATGACTATGGTAGAGCGGACTTCATCACTTCTCAGTCAGCTCAAGCGAAGCTTTGACGCGCACACTCGCGGCAGCCAGCTGCGCCGTCTCTTATTGGTACGTTTCAGTGTGTCCGAGAAGGCAAGATCATTTAACGGAAAGATTTTTTTTTTGTGTGTGCGAATAACGTGGTTTGAAAACCGACAGTGCTTGTTTTCTAATTATACAAAGGTACAGCCGATCGGGATGTTTTCGATCACGCTTGAGAATCATACGCATCACCTAGATTCTGCTGTAGCAGGGGCACCCCACCTGCGTTGTTCATACGGGAGTATAAGACCGCAACGCCATTGTTCACGCCCCTCCACTCCCCTTTTACGCGATGTTTCTTTCGTGAAATAAAAAAGTTGGTAGGAGGGATCAGACAACGCCCCCTCCCGCTGTGGTAATCTAATTTGGGATACTTGAACTTCGCAGGTATGCGAATCATTTGTGCTGATTTTAGTGCCTTCTATGAGATGTATTCGTCTTCAAATATTTTGAATACTGAAGGTGCCTGCAAATCTTAATCAAATGCCTAACTTTTTGAATCGAATATAACTGTTACGAATAATAGCCCACCCCTATCATTTTCATTATATTTTATGAACTATTGCATGAAGATGAAATATCTCTAGCGTGTTCCGTATACTGCATGACCTAAGTGGTAAGTGTAAAATTAGGTTTTACAATTGTATTCAGAAACAATTATAAGAGTACTAATGATGTACAAGAAGAGAGAAGTATTGGCCGCGATATCGAGCTGAGTTGCCGCCTCGCGGCAACTGGCCGAAGTGGGGAGAGAGAGAATTAACTTTATTAAAGGTCCTGAAGGGGACTGGGCACCCCTTACGGGGGCCAGCCCGGTGGCTCCGCCCATGTGGGGACTGGGAGTCGGAGCTCGCCAGCCACCTTTAGGGCCTTCTGGACGGCCTGGTGTTGAAGGGCCCAGTCGGGGCTCCTAAGGTGGTTGATCCAGTCGTCCTCGGTGGCAGGGGACCCGAAGCTAGCGTTTAACACGGGATACTGCCACAGCATGTGACTTAAATCGCACCTTGGATTTTGGCATTTGGGGCATTCTGGCCTTATATCTGGAAGGTATTAGCTGCAGATATAGGGGCTAGGGTAACTGTGCGTTTGCAGCAGTCGAAGCGTCAATTGTGCTTTATTTAGTGTTGAGTGAGGTGAGGGGAATTCCTTTCTAAATAACTTATAGTGCGAGCAAATGTCGTGGTATGATAGGAGTGGCTACCCGCTAGAATGGCCTGCCAGCTTTCAATAACGAGCAGGAAAGAGAGAAAGAATTGTTTTACGACGATTCAAGGGAATGTTCCCTGCTGTTTGAGGCCAGATCAGGATGCCTAAGAACACAAAGCTGCAGAAAGAAGTGGTGTAATCAGGACAAGTCGTGCGTAATAGGTGGGAAAAGACCAGAAATCGTGGAGCATATACTTTAACACCCGAGTACTAAACCAATAATAAAAGAAGCAGGAAGTCTGCCGGAGATGTTAGGATTTGAGTACAGTTTTAGGATCACTACTGGATCTACCGTACAGAAAAGAGGAGGCTGCAAGATTCGTGGCGTAAACTATGAGAAAACGTAATTCAGAAATCGTTAGTAGCTTATGTAGCAGAGGCCCCGCCGCGGTAGTCTAGTGGCTAAGGTACTCGGCTGCTGACCCGCAGGTCGCGGGTTCAAATCCCGGCTGCGGCGGCTGCATTTCCGATGGAGTCGGAAATGTCGAGCGAGGCCCGTGTGCTCAGATTTGGGTGCACGTTAAAGAACCCCAGGTGGTCAAAATTTCTGTAGCCCTCCACTACGGCGTCTCTCATAATCATATGGTGGTTTTGGGACGTTAAACCCCACAAATCAATCATCATTATGTAGCAGAGGCTTAAGAGGGTATGAAGAAGCTAGGTGGCACTTGCCTCCACCGCGATTCAAAGGGGTTGCTCCTGACATCTACCCATCCAGCCATCTGCGCCCAGCTTTCCGCTTGGCAAGACCCGTGGAAGACGCACTTACTTTACAGACGCAAAGATCACAAATGCATTAACTGTTCTGCAGTCCAAGTAAGACACGTTTATAATTGTATGCATACAAGACAGTGCGGTACTGGCCTATGGGGCATCGAGAGCGGCACTGCGAATGGCGCTTCGATGACGTCAGTGGGGGGGGGGGGGCTTTGCCTTTTGTTTGTCGGTACTTTCAATTTCTTACAAGTGCTTGCAGCAGGCATTGCAATTCATCAGCGATCAGCAGCTGCGAAAACGAAGAATTTCCAGTTACCGACGTAATCCCTTCTATCACCTTTACGCCCCGGCCAGTACAAACAGCTGGTATTCGAGGTTGCAGAAAAGACTCACCAATTCAATGAGAAATGGCATGAAATAGCCTTTCAATGGCTTCCAAGTCATTGTGGAATAATCGGCAATCAACGGGCCGATCGAGCTGCCCGTTCTGCCCATACTGAAAGTGCCGACCCGAATGTGGCGCATTTAGGTGGAGGCGCCATAACGAAGGCCCGAGTACACCGCGACGTCATTGCACGGTAAAGAACAAGGCATGGTGAAAATATCCGCAGCCCTGCTCTACAGTTAGTCTCCTAATAATGTAGTGGTTCTCGCATGTAAAGCAATATACATTGTGTTATTATGTAGCAAGAACGGAAGCACAACTACTGGTGAAAGGGCGGCAGCATAAGGTACTATAAGGTGCTATATCAGCACCATAAGGTGCTAGCGCATGTGTGACAGTCACTTTTGCTCGAAGAGTGAAATGCAGCAAATGTAAGGTACTCGTATAATAACAAGGTACGTGTTAACTGCAGTATACATTTCTGTGATCATGTGCCGGAGATTTTATTCTAGGATACTCATTTTTAGCATGGACAGGACCTAGACGTACCCTTATACTTTTCTCTGCGCAGAAACACCGCAAGGACGTGAGCAACTTCGACAAGCAGTTTACCAGCGAGAAGATCGAGCTGACGCCCACCGACAAGCTGTTCATGATGAACCTGGACCAGACCGAGTTCATGGGCTTCTCCTTCCTCAACCCGGAGTTTGTGCAGCACGTCTAGCCAGACTCTTCCGCGCCTATTTATTGATACGTCTGTAATTACCATTATTACCACTCCGCACCCGATGCGTCAACGATACGTGCCTCCCCCGCCGCAGAAGGTCCTGTCGCCATCTCTCCTCAGGACTCGGTAACCTTCGCGCCCTTTTCGACACACTGTACTCGGGGACAAGTTTACGTGGCGGTCGGGTTAGGGCAGTGGGCCCGAGTCTCGTTCCTATATACTCAACGCGCTGTCGCCGAGCGGCGCCAGTACGCGATGCGGCTGAGTGCTTTCCTCCGCGTAGTCTGCAGTGTCGTTTGTCTGGGGGCTCGCATCCTTGGGCAGTTTGAGCTTTGTTCGGATACAGTCTCTCGAGAAGGGTCCGTTCGGCCACTAGCAACGAGTTGCCATGAAGATTGGGCCTGGAATGACTGGTGGCGCACCCGTCGCAAAGTCATATCAGACGCTGAAGTCTACTTGTCCACTGTGCTAATCAGTGCCGAGTATTTCAAGGGGTGTTGTGTGGCGTTGCTGCTTGCTGAGATACCGACGCGATATTGCTTCACTGCCTCTGAGAAGTTGTCCCCGAGTGCGCGACCGACTTTTTTTTTCGCGTCCCAGTGTTCAGCGGGACGTGTGCTTAAGATGCTGGGAGAGCGCCGCGCATGTACAAGCCTTCGAGTTGGGCCAAAGGGCATGACCCAGCTCATTAACCTTGAGCTTCGCAGAGCACTATCCAAATGAGCACTTACGCTGCCCCTCGCTTCAAGCTTTTTCGCCCGAAGATTCCTTACTACTGTGCCGCGGAAGGCGTTCGGTTGCGTCAACCCAACACCGAAAATTGCTCTGTGAATGCCGTATATTGAAAAACCTCTTGTTATGCCCACGTTGCTCTGAAGCCTTTAGTAATACATGTTGTTGCGACAGTTCTTCAATGAATGAGGTCACGAAAGAGTGTTTTCAATCCTGCAAGTTCTGTGGAAGCTGTGTCATTCCGTGGTCCCTACTTCTGGTCTGTCACAAACGGGATAACAAGCGTTAACCAGCGCAATCTTCCTCTTCTTGTCACCTCCCGAAAAAAACGCCACCTTGTTTTCTTCGTGTTACTTAGAATGTGTCATGTTCACGTCCATGATTTTCTTGCCCCGAAACGCTGTGAACAGTGCAGTCACAGATACACAGTACCCAGTTATAGTAGTGACTCGCAGACAGTACTGGATCAACTCGGAAAATGACCACCTGAAGTTGTCTAAGTAACGCCAATTTCTGACACCTTCATAGTTATCGGGGTAGTCTTCCCATGTCTGTGAATCAGATGTCGGCCTCCTAATCTTCTACTGTCGTACCAAATAATTCATAAACTTATTAAAGTCTGTCAGATCTTTAAGGAACTTCGAGCCATGACGCTGGACCTTCGTGGCTCTGTAAAAGCATACTTGACCATTCGATTATTGGTTCTCGAGACTATTATATTGTCGACAAAACACTGTCTCTACCAACGCCTACCTGTTAGTCACTTGCCAGTACATCGATTGTGCCATCTCTGCTTAATTACTTCAGAATTTATACAGCGTTTGAATTCCGAAAGCTTGCTCGGAATTTTTCGTTTTTCTTAGTGGCCTTTGAGTTTTTTTCTTAAATAGCATATATGAGGTCGCTATCATTGAACTGCCCCGAACCGCTTGCCCGAGTTTCCGGCTTTATGTTGAATGATTAGTGTCATGACAGAAGGAAGCGGAGAGTATGAGTGTTCCCAAGGGGCCACCAGCGGGGCTCGAAAACTAGCTAAGGGCACCATCATCAATCGAACAAAGATTTGCGGAATTCTGCTGAGAAGGCGGCAGTAGAATTGGCAAGGTATAGTGGCCGTTAAACAATGGAGAGATTAGAAACACATGAAAGTGATGGCGCAGTCGGTATGATGGCGAAAAAGCAAAATCAGGGCGACAGAGAGAGAGAGAAGGGAGGGGGGGGGCACGGATTACGAGGTTAATAAAATAAACTTTTGGATATTAAGTTGGCCTGGATGATAGGGGTAAAGTTAATTTTCTAATTGTTCGTGGTCCATGGGTTGATGTGGACTGGAAGCACCCATATAGCACAAGCTTGTAACGGCGAAGACGCGAAATGAGCATTTATTTTTTGGCAGAGTACAGGTTATTCGCAGTGTGAAAAGCTCTGTGCGCGCAGTGCCATTGAGAAGTCATCTCTTTACTTGTTATTAGTCTTTTTATTGGTGGCGAGTTAGATCTTTTAATAAGCTTGATAGTAAGGCAAGGTACCCTTCCCTTTATCACATTCACTGATTGCGATTGACTGCTGTTGTCGAAGCGCTTCACCATGACACATACGTATAAATGACGCGTTTTCGTGAACTCGTAGTGCCCAGTGTAAAGAACCTGCGCTATATTTACATTTATTCACAGCTGATAGTCATCCGCGATAGGATTGGTCTGTACAAAAAAAAATACTGCAGACCCTTGCGCAATGCAGTCAAGATTTTTGAGCTTTTGTTAAGCTTCTCGAAAGTAGAGAACGTGGTTAGCGCAGTTTCGAGCCTTAATTCTTGCTACCGTTGAAGAATGCTGCACTCTTTATCTTCGGCCGCCTCTCTGTGAGAGCATTGTATTAGAACCGCTGTCGATTTGTTGTCCTGCAAACAATTTGCCTCAGTCATCTGCACCGAATTCGTCGCGGTTCAAGTCTTCCGTATTCGCGCTTTTCTGTTAACTTCTTGAAGCGATTTCGGTTTCTGCCGTATTGGTCAAGTTAGATATAGCTTAGAGTGTTGCTGAGATATAGCTTGTTCAGGCAAGGGAGTAATATTTCGGGGAGTATATATATAGTCGTCTTCTGGACGCTGCAGCGTTCCTTTTTCCCGGCGACTTTTGGACGAGACTTCTGTTTATGCCTTTCCGACCTACGCGCGAAGCGTGCGTGGAGAAGGTGTCTGCTTTGGTTAGTCACTCGAGGAGAAAGTGTGGATATTTGTTGCAGCTAAATATAGTGCCAAACAGAGCGTAACATCGAAAGCGAGCATCGGTAATCGATACCGCGTTCGCGCGTCTCGCAATCTTCCGCCGGCAACTTGAATCTAAGTGGCCGTCGTCGCTACGAAATATAGGTACCAGCGCTCTTGCTCACGTCGAACAAGCGTGAAAGTAATAACCGGTATTTGGACAGGTCCTCATTTCCAGTTTGTTCGGGGCGTTGTTCAAGTTCAGTTCGGTTACTGGCGCAAATCGCGTGCCGTGTAGCTCACTAGTGGAACCTTCGTTTCATTTATGGTGCTGAGGGTCTATGTTTCAGTCGATACTTTCGTAAACCTGGTGTGCATATGAAAGCTCAGCGCAGCACTTCCCGTTTTACAAGTATATGTCCTGACAAAAATGTTCTGACGTTTAAAGTTTATATTCAGTATGTATTGCGTATCAGATTATTTTCCTGCAAATCTATATATATATATATATATATATATATATATATATATATATATATATATATATATATATATATATATATATATATATATATGAGCACCCCTTAAAGTAGGCGTTTAAAATTAGCTTGCATGTTCGAACAGTTGTCAGAGCGCGTAAACTTGTCACTAAACATGTTGGACATGTGATTTAATTTCTTGTTTAAGTGAGGGACGTGGGTGTAAAACATATACATATTTTTTATTGTACTTGTATTGTAGTTTAGCTTTTAAGTGCACAGTATTCCCAGATGTGGTTGTAAAAGCAGGCAAGTATGTATGAATAGCTGGCAAGAGATCAACATTTGGACAGCTTTTATTTGTGGTACGCGAATGCACGCTTTTGGCGCATTGTCAAACTGTCAACAAGACGTGTCCGAACTCATAAGCAGGTAGGTGAAAACTTTATTTTTCTTTTTCAAAGGAAAGGAGTAATCGATTAGAGATGGGGGAGGTTGTTCCACACGATAGTCCTCCGCAACCCTCTCTGATGGACTACTTCAGCCGCAATCCAGCGTCTTTGAAGCGCATTGGCCTAAACAACGAATAACAATTTTGTTATGATTCTAGTCATAGTTTTTATAGTCTTTGTTTTATTAAATTTGTTTTGGTCATACTTAAATGCAGATATGCGTTACGAAAAACCGATGAAATTACTTTGCCCAGTAGCCGTTTTACCCAACTATATCACACTTTAGGACTTTGCCATTTGTGCTGCGCATTCGTGTCGTTCGGTTATTGCGACGAATTCAGCGCGCCAGATTTTTGATTGCCGAAGTTACGATAAGGTCGTTCTTGCAACACCTTTCAGAATTTTAGACATCGTTGGGTTGCGAATCTTCCGCAAGGTTTCTTCGGTACTTGGCAAATCGTCGAACGCGTCGCTAAAGATCAGTGTTCAAGTTGTCTGAGAAATATGCGACGAATGATGCGTCCCTTCCTCTCTGCTGACTTCGGTTATAGAAATCGCGCTTGAGGGCGAGATCCGCAGTGAGCATTGACAGTGTTTGCAATGAGCACATACGTGTAGTGAGATTAGTCAGTAAAACGTGATTTATGTATGTTTTTTTTTCACGCTCCCATTGCTTATCTGTCAATGCTAGAGGTGTTTATTCTCTAACAGCTTGTTCCGTGAAGTAGGATCTTTCAGTGTTGATAAAATTGTTTACTGATACTTTCTTTAACGACTAACTTACTATGGCGCTAGCAGCTATTGACATCTTGTTCTTCAATAAACACAGCGGAATGCGCCTTCAATGGAATTGAAGTCTACAGTTAGATCGAATGCTACCAAATCTCCAGAGACTTAAATCTTACCTTAAATGACTCACATTAATAGTCATTAATCTCCATGCGATATTAGAGCTTGCGATTATGAAGATATATTACAATTGATTTGAAGATATAATATTGTCACTCTCGGAATATCTGTCAATGACGTAATGAGTATGTAACATATAGCACATAACCCACGACAGAAAGGTCATCTCCATCATCAGTTGACTAATTAAAGTAAAAGACTGGGAACTAGCTGGTGTTTGTGTATTATGTGTGTATTTAACCTAATGAAGTCGAAGACCGCGGGTTAATATGAAGTCTATCCTAGGACACCAAATGTGGACCAGACGAAGAATAACCTTAACTGAAGCATTAAAATTGCCGGAATTTTTTGTGGGTGGTTGACTCTCATGAAGGTACCTCGAAGTTTGCCTATGTGAGGTTTCTTGCGAGATATTCACTGCGTTCGGCTCTGAGTACGTGAGAATTCAATATTTTGCGCTGTACAACATTCGAGGTGTTCTTATACACCCATTGCATATTTTATTTCAGCTACGAAATTTTACCGGAGCCTATGTGCGTGTAAGTCGCTCATAATGAGCTCTGTCGGGTGTGGATTTAGTTTTGGTAAATGTAATCTGACGTTGCTTCTAATATTCATCGACAGACCTCGGCCGCAACGCTCAGTAAACATTTTGAACGAGTCTTCTCGAGGGCACAAGACACACAGAAAAGAATGCTTTTTGTTTGCTTGAATGCTTTTTGTTGAAAAGAATGCTTTTTTGCGTCATTTAGTTTGTTGAACGATATATTGCTTGCGAGAACTGTGGCAAGCACTGGTTTTTTGGCATTCTGCAGTCAGCCAGAAACTTCTCAACAATAAAACTGGCAGTTGTCTTGTTGCCCATAAGCTGGTTCCCAGTCCTAAATGAAGAACGTCAGCAATTTCGCTTCAGAACGCGTAAGCCATCCATTTAACGCTTGAACTCTGAGGCAGCAGTAACGTACCAACACGTAACATGTAGCATGACGTTTAGCATTAGACATTCTTGGTACAATGTAACGATTGTTGTTTTTTTTTGTCTCACCTGGCCCTTACTACCGCCGTTTTCCTACAGCTTTTATAAGTGGTGAGAAGTACTTCACAAAGCAGTGAACGTGTTTTATGTATACCTGCACTGAAATTGTACAGCTTTCTTTGAGTTCCGTTTCGCCCACAACAATTTTTTTCGTGTTGGCAACCGTGAGCCTCTCAAAAATGGCTTTTGTCTGTCTATTCGGCGAAGTTGGTCGCAACTCTTGCCGGGCCATTTGCTGTGTCTACGATTTGGTCGGACCAGTGCTTGTCGTAAGTACTAACGTGAAAGCTACCGCTCGCTGGATGATTGAGCGTGACAATCCGATCTGTTCTACGACCGCTATAGAAGCTCAAAACCGTAAAGCAAGCCTCACTCTTGATCGTGTCGTTATTTACGCAGACCAGGGCTCTAAATGCGGCATAGAGTAATGTGGAGGCCTCTTAACAGGATCTGAAACAGCTCCGAAATGTCGTCAGCGTTGCGCGAAATAGACGAAGAAAAGAACTTATAGCCGTATACAAGCGTGTATATTGCACGTACTCTTTTACCGTTTCTTCTTCCATGTCCTTGTTTGTTGAAGGCGTGTTCTTTTATGACTAATATTCAGCAAGTCGAGCTTTCCACTGCTGTACTCTGCAGTGATGTCTATGTGGCGCTCCCCGTGCATGTTTTCTTCTTTATTTTTTTGCTTTTTAACTTTTATTGCGCTGTTATCTAGAGCATTACGCACTCTCGTGTTCCAACGTATCTGTGAGCCAAACCACTCAGAAACTTCAACTTGTATCAAAACCCAAATACAGAGATAGGGATTCGCCTTTCTCTCTCTTTTTAAATTCATGTGCATCGAATGAAAGTTCCTGTCATTTTCGAAAAATTAACAACTCCCCTTCTGTCTAGCTTGCGTCTGCAATAAGCTTTGCTGTGCAATAATAATGTGGAGCGCACTTTTCTTGAGCATCGATGAGTTATGCTGGACGGCCCAATGGCGCTTTTGTTTCCCATAGGGCAATATTTCCTGCGGAAAAATGATAGTTAATATGTAGCATTTGCTGACTTCTCACTTCCGTATGCCGGGAGACGCACAGAGCATAGCTGTAATACGCGGTTGGAAGCATTGCTTCTTCCAACATAGTCATTCAGCTGCGTAAATGTCTTTTTAGCAACTTGAGGCATGAACCAATTACAGTCGTTGCTAGTCTTTAATTTTTTTAACTGCTCGATATTCAAACGTGTCAGTCCGTAACTAGATAAAAGTTTTTTTTTTCAGGTTGCTGCTGGTCTGAGTGACGGTGTGCTGAACTTCGCACCTATAGTTAAGACTGAATGTTCTCCATGATCAAGAGAGTGTAATTCATGGTCGCGGTGATCAGTTGTGTCCCTCCGGCAGTGTTTTGTGGGAAATGAAAGGTGTCGCGCGTCATGCGCAAAGGACCTGAGTGAGTCTTCACCTGTGGTCTTGAATCTTTCTGATGACATGGTAAAAACTTATTCAAATACTGAAATGTTCTGTGTTTGTCTCTCAAATATTTAGTTACCGTCGTTCGCTTCTCCAGTCGCAGAGGTGTGAAATTCTTACGGGTACGGTGTGTCATTGCGCTTGAAGTAATGTGCCGCGACGAGCGAGTGATGTAGCAGTGCTCCACAGTAAAAAAATGTCTGCTCGCTTTTGTGTTTTCTGCTGGCCACTGAGATGTCCACCGCGAATTCCAGCTTTTTGCCTTATACCGTATACCTTATCGCCTTACATGTGTACGACTATGAGCCTGCTAGCCTTTCGATTTCCCCGAACAAACTGTTAACGTGTGACTTTGTGGCGGAAGCCTTTGTTTTACGTGCGGGTCCAAAGCCTCTCGCTCGTTGTTGAAACATCGTTTTCAGCCCCGCAAGTGTCGTTCAGTCTGAACCTCTGTCATTTACTGTAGCGTTGTTCGTTCATCGCATTTATGTGCTGTTGTAGCGCTAGTCCAGAACAAAGTAGGGCAAGGAAACTGCGCGTTCTTAACCCTTCGCGTTGTATGTGCTGACTGATTCCAGGCAACAGAAAGCGTTTCATAACGTGTGCCCTGTGATTGCATCCACCCAAGATCATACATGATCGAGCTGCATGAACATGCTCAACATAATGATTGTGGCATATTATAAAGATACCGAAGGGTGTATATATTATTGCTACCTACTTTTGTTCTTCACAAGTGTTGAGCAGACTAATGAGTAGAACATGGGCTAGTATTCATTATCTACTATATTGTAGCCACTTGCTTCTCTGCATCATGGGAACACAAGCTGTAGGTGGCACTCTTGACACCCGTCTCTTTCGAAACTCGTGTGTACCACTGAAAACGTAGCATGTCGACTACAGACTCCTACACTCCAAAACCCACATGACACGGTTGCCAAGCCATCGTTTCACAGTGGAGGGCTTGCTGTTGTCGAAAAAGAATTCTCGTCTACTCAACCACTTTAGGTAAAAATTGCTGGTCTGCTTGTGTTGTGTGCTTATAGCATCTTTAAGGATGTCCCATGGATGCCCTCCATCCCTTGCCGAAACACCGAGTTACCCGCAAGAAACATGCGTTATGCATATTTTTGTGGTACTGAGGCCGGCACGTCGTGACGACATAACGCTCGTTCCTCCCTCCTCTGATTCGCAAAGTTCGTTCGAATCGCAAGCTGCCAACTTCGGTACGCTTGTTTCGAAAACAGCAATTTATTGAAGGTGTACGTTTGTCGCAGCAGCCGTGTCTTTCCTGCGGCTTAGTCAGCATCGAATCTTTTGCGCTTACGTGAACTAAAACGTTACGCCACGGCGGACGTGCACGCATCATCGCATGCGACTGAGTTAGGTCGAGCGCAAGCCTAGTCAAGTGTCGTTAGCCTTCCTTGAAGTAGCCTCTAAAAGATATGCGTACGTCTTTTGATGGAATTGTTTGACTGCGCATCATTTTCCTCCACATGCTTTCGGTTTTGCGAAGAACTTGTAGCACTCGTTCTTCACGTATCGGAAATGCAGTACGATATTGTTTTGCTAATTTTTTTTACTCTAAAGTTACACTCACGTTTGTCAGACGCTGTCGCTAGTGGCAAGGTGCTGCGTTTACGCCATGACGACTTTGCAAGAATGCAACAGCAATACGTGCTTACCAACGTGAACCTCTCTGCAAGATGTCCTTTGTGTCGAGATGTGGAGAACCATGACTGAGGCTTAGAAGGTATCGAATAGGAAAAGTGGACTAGAATCTACCTTAAAGCTTGAGGTTATTTTACTTAGTTTTCTTACGACGCTGTCTTGCAACAAAATGACAGAGGTCAGTAAGTGTACGTTAACTCGCCCGCTTGTGTATTGTTCTGGTTTTGCGTTGCAGTATCTATTATGGTCTCCCTAACACTCTTATTCGCAGCAGTTCTTGAGGTTTCTTGCAATATTTGCCGGTGCTTCACGTAAACACTGTTGTTACTGCTTTGCTTCGTTTTAAGACATTTAGGATCCATATATTTTTACGAAAGAAGTCACTCCGTCAATCCCCCTTTTAAGAAAGACAAGAAGTGCACTGACGTCATGAGACAGCTTCTGTCGCACCATAAACTTCATGGTCGGTCATCCAAGAAGCCAATGTACTTGTATTCCTCCTCTACATATAGGCCCACAGTACTGTAAATTGGCTTCAATGAGCGTCAGCACGAGGCGTCGTCCAAGCATGACAGGATCCTTACGTCTGCAGAGGTCTCAGCCTCCCTTCTGAAGACTGCAAGCTACGAGAAACTTCAAGCGCTAAATCGACGGAAGTTGCGCCTGTGGAGGGGCGCTCAGCGCTTCATTTTCCTGTGTGCCAGGTTTAACTAGTGACATGGTCGGCCGGTTTCCGTATGATTTTCATCGTTCACGCAGTCGCTGTGTGCGCCGCTGTGGAATATTTGACTCGAGAAAAATGAATACAGGCCGTTGCGTACCTCGGGTCACGGTACTTAAGGATTGGAAAGAAGCTAACTATATATTCTTCCACTGTAGCCGCTCAAGCGTTACGAATAGTTAATAAAGATGATTGTCTTGCCAACGCGAAGGGTGTGGCGACATACTGAACGCTTGCATCCGTGGTTTGCTGTGTTTACAAAACGCTGATGTTCTTGTACACCCGTCCACCTGTTTAACCTCAACGCACGAGCGTTGACCACGCAATCCATAAGCGGCGTTTAAAGAAGCACAGCGGTGAAATGAACAAGAACACGTGCATGCACGTGAACACATTGTAAGAAGAATATCGTACACGTGACGAACAGTTTTGTGAAGCTGTCTTTTGCTAGGCTGTAATGGCAAAATCGGGTGACAGGATGCCCGGAACAGGCACTTTTAGTATCGTGGTCGCGGCTCGCAGGTTCAGGTTGAAAAAAATGAGTGGGTGTCCATAATTCCATCGCTAAGTTCGCTAGAGAATCCCTTGCTTTCAGCAAGATTTTCTGATATTCGTGTTTGCAAGATTAAATTTGCATAGTCAGGTCCAGTTCAGGCGTGATTGGGTGCACTTCAAAGACATCTAGATATTTTACGGAACATTTTTCGAGATTCATCTGCCCGTGCCAGCTAATATGACTTCACGCTGTTGGTAACCGCTTCGCTTGAGAGGTTTAGACGCCTGTACGGTTCCGTCAGTTCCAGTAGGCGCTGACGTTTTCCGCAACTAGTTCTTTTAAGGTAACCGCCTCCCCGTTGCCCATAAGTCTACCATACGGTGCTTCGAGAAACCCGAGATATGAAAGTAAGCGTTCGTCTTCTTTTCATTCGCTCGAACAAAGCTGGTCTGCATGCAGAGAGCGTTATTCCATCACCGGGACGGCAATGTTTCTTTAGGAATTTCCATGGAATGGCCGAGTCTACGATTCATGGTTTTCAACTGTGTTCCCTAGTGTCTTGCACTAGTCCCAAACAACCAACTATCTCTGTTAAATGAGCTTCTCTTGAATTCTGACCAATGGTATCTGGTTTACCTTCTAACAGTATACCCAAACCAGAAACTATTTCTCTAAGAAAAGCGTTGCTTTAGTGACGTCACAATGAACCACTGAATGCTTTCTAATCTGTCTATGACACATTGGGAGTAATTTATTTTTATCAATACTGTTGCAATTGTGACGTCACGCTTGGCCACGATGCTGCTGCTTTGACGTTTTGTAATCTCCGTAGCGTGGTTCGGTAGCTGTATGGACCGCAGCGTACATTGCTGTGGTCCTTTAAGCTACTCTTCAATGAAGCGTGGCTCATTTCGGATGCCGTTACGTTAAGTACAGCTGATTTTGAACACTTTTAGCGGTAAGTACATCTGCAACAATATAACGGTCTACTTCTGAGTCCCAAAGAGATATTTATCAATTTTTGTGAGCGCCGGTATTACTTTTAGACGTCTACGCAAACGTGTTGTGGTTTGGAATGAACTTCAAGATTGGCTCAATTAGTGAGACTATTATTGTGACGTATTTGGTTGACTGCGTAAAGGTTACGCTTGCGTGCGGTGTTTTTCGCTCTCGCCCCAAATGAAGCGCTATCGAAAGGAAGTAGGTTTTTGCAGGACGAACGTGTTCGTGTGCGCCTATATAAAACAAAGTTTACGAGTGAACATTGGTTTCCCACGTTGCATTTACCTGAGCGCCAATGGCGTTTGATGAGCCACTCTAACCTGCGTGTTTCACTGTATCTTTATTTTCTGGCTAGCTTGCAGGAGTGTCTCTATCAGATGGTTTAAGACGCTGGATGCGCGCGTAGGGGTATATAGACAAAGAAAATAAACATAGTGCGCCGGAGGCCTCGGAAGGCTCACGTAGCCGTTTCACACCATAGGTTGACGGCTTTTGGCCCTGCAGAGTGTAACACCTGCTCATCTTGCAGTATTTTTTTGTGTTTTTGCAAACTGACACTTCACACTCCGACTGAAAAGTACACCGTTTCATTACTAGTAACTGGTGTTCTTGTCCTTAATGTTCGAGTGTCTGTTCAAGGCCTGTAAGTTGTTCGATCTCGCTAAGCGTATCATCGCAGTTACTACAAAGTTTGAACCCTTATTCGAAGAGTTACAGTTGTGTGTGTGTGGCTGATTTTAATAAGAAGAGAGAGAAAAAAAATGTTTCGAGAGCTGTGTTGTTGCGCGTGCACTATATTTTGCTCGAAGCTTGGTGAACGAAAAAAGATCTATTTGCTGTTGAAATGGTGGTTGTTGCATTACTTTTTTTCTTTCATCTGTATACGACTCTCTATTGGAGCTAGTGTCCCAGAAACTCAAAGAAAAAAAAATATAGCGAGAGCTTGCCGCGCTTGCAAAAATGCGAGCACGTTTTGTTTATGGGACCACTGCGACGGAATTTGTTTGGCTGTGTTGGAGCGTGTACTTTATGGGATGGAATCGTCGAGCGTGCCTGGCCACGTAGCTTTCGAGAATTTATAGGCCTTGCTGGGAGAAAAGGTTGCTCTCACTCCTTGGCAAGCAAGGAATTTCGACGTGCCGTGGTTGTAGTGTTTTCCTTAGGCATTGTATGCAGACGAAACCCAAACATGTGTCGCTTGAACGTGCGTTAAGAAAAAAAAAAGAAAACAATGGTCAGGTTTAGCGCAGTACGTTTTTTTACTTATTGCTTATTTAATAATGTGTTTGGCTGGATAAAATGGCTGTTGTGTGTCTCCCTGTTCTGTTGTTTTCCATGTGTTATCTTATTCTGCAACCTTCATCTCTCAAGTGGCCCACTGTTGGCGAACGTGCCGGATTTTCCACTTTTTAACATCCCTGTTTTTCATCCTTTCTTTGTTTTTTTTTGCTGTCTTTCTTGTTTGCTTGTATTGCGCGCTTTGATAAGCCAAACACGTAAGCAACTACATGCGTCCTTTGGAAAGCCCCACTTCTCACTTCCGCAAACTGTTATACAGCGAGGGTTCTCACGTTGTGATTCGCAGGAATACAGGCTACTTTTAGCAAGCGATAAACCTCTGGCTAGTGTAAGGTATAAATGCAGGAAACGTGTACGTATCAAGCTGGTTTCTGCATATGCATTCGTAGGCATGTACTGGCAGTGCAAGTTGTGCAGAAAACTGTTTTTTGTCCTTTTTTTTTTCACAAACCGAGCATGAGACCGAGCAGCGTCGGATGGTTATACTCGCAGTCTGCAACCTACTTTAATGCAACTTACCGGAACGTGGCGAAATCATGCTGGATGTACGTAAACTACCATTACATATAGTTTCTGATAGAGGGAGCTAATTGTCAGCGCGTTGATGTGACTGTCAGTGTTATGGAGTGACAGTCTGCGAGTACCGCAAAGCATTGGCCCGTATTCACGAAAAACGTCTTCAGATAGCGTCTCCAGATTACTTGGGGAATGCCATAAATTTAGCCTAATGACAAGCGCCCCCTGACATATGTCGTACCTTAGGCAAGCTTCGATATTAGGGCGAAAGATTTAGATGCCTCATCAAACGCGAATGTTGATCAGCGTCAACTCGAGTGGCGCAAACAGTCATCACATCACCATATGATATTATCGTGACGTCACATATCGACCAAATATGTGTACATAATGTCGTCCCAGTGACGTCACAAAAGGGCGCCATCGCATGCTGTCGTAGTTGGTCAACGATGGGCTGATTACGCAACGCAAGCAGTGGAAAACCAGCCAAGGTGCCTGCGATCTTGCATGGAGGCGGTGGAAAGTCAGGTTAGCTGCACAAAGCTTTCGAAGGGCAGCGGGGCAGCTTGAACACGTCGGCTGAAGGAAAATAAGGCGACGTCTTTCTCCTTTCAGTGCAGCTAGGGTGAAAGCGTTAGGAACCCTGTAAGCTTTTCCTTGGACAGCCCACGCCTTTATGGCAATCCGCAAATCAGCAGCTGATTATCATTCTTAGTTTCAAGCTGAATAAGGGAGGTGACCCCTCGATGGGATTCGAGGTGTAAGACTATTTATTGAATTCTTGCAGCGCCCAGCCTCTTAACTACGAACATTGTCTCTCTACAATTAAGGACACGCTCTTTGGCCCGGCCGGTGCCTCTTGTCTTAAGGCTTGCCAAGAAAAAAAAACGGAGGCTGATAACGCAGTACTAAGATTCTGAGTTCGTTTCAGAGGGTTAGCATTCTTTGAGGCATGTATATGTCATCTCACGGGACACACTTCGTAGCACCTACGCCTTGCCCCGCCACGGTGGTCTAGTGGCTAAGGTACTCGGCTGCTGACCCGCAGGTCGCGGGTTCAAATCCCGGCTTTGGCGGCTGCATTTCCGATGGAGGCGGAAATGGTGTAGGCCCGTGTACTCAGATTTGGGTGCACGTGAAAGAACCCCAGGTGGTCGAAATTTCCGGAGCCCTCCACTACGGCGTCTCTCATAATCATATGGTGGTTTTAGGACGTTAAACCCCAAAATCAATCAATCAGCACCTACGCCTTTACGGCTATTTTCTGTACAAGTATGACGTCGCTCAGACATCGTTCCTCATATTACTGGCCTACTCTTCCACGCTACGTTGTTACAACATCTGTCTCCAGGCGATCGCTCGGTAGCTTTCCGCGGAAATTCTGTGCAGCAGCACGAACGGTATAGCTCCTGTTACCCCATCAGGCGTGTCGATTTCTAGGAAAAGCAAAATTCAACCAGACCGACTCGAGGCTCTACTTCCCTAGCTAAAGGTCTCCACCGTTTGCCTCTGACGTTTCTTGAACGAAAAGGGTATGAACTCCTGACTTGTTTTTTTTTGTTTTTTTCTTAGACACAATCTAAGCAAACCAATAGACCTTGAAGCCAATGAAGGCATTCATGGCATTATTTGGAAGACAAACGCAAGTCGTACCGAGATATTTGTATACCTAATCCTAGACAAAGTGATATCGATCGCAGTATAAATAATTGCAACGATGAAGACAGTCACACAAAATAATTGTTAACGAAGTGGCCACGCACGTTCGACGTGTACCGTGTAGTGCATTAGCGAGCGTGGGAAAAGGTGTTTTGTTGCAGCCCGCGCGGTGTCTTATCCTGCCTTCCTCTACGTAGCGGAGTGTGCCATTTCGACCCTCACCTTCTTGCTCGCGTGCCAAGTGCACGAGGCCTGTCTCCCATGGAGGTGTCTTTATCTCTCTATCTCGCCAGTCATCCGCGATCGCCAACGCTTCCTCTAAATGTTCAACGAACAAATAAAGAAAAAAAGTTTGGTTTCTGACTACAGTGTCCTCTTACTCGACCTGGGCGCCCTCGGTATGTGCCGACTCTCCTGCGTACAGTTGTCACAAACGTAGCGACTCTGGTATCGCCTATTTCAGCAATGACCCTTGAAAAAGGATACCTCACAGAACAAGCTAGACATTTTTTTTTCGTTCGGGATAACAGCCTCAACTTCAGAATGTGGGGCAGTTCAGTATTTTCACGGGTTCGCGACGTTGACGAACTCAGCAGCTGCTGGGTTCAATGAATAAATGAGTGTCATTTAAAGTGAGTCCGGCAGCTTCGTTCAATTGAGGTGGGTTCACCACCACCAAGGCGAAGCTGTTCCCGGTAAAGGCAAGATCGAACAACAACTGATACAAGCTCTACACTGATAGTGGTTAAATGAGCGCCGGCCGTCAAAACAACTCATCGCCGGGACGTTTTGTTTCTTTTACAACCCGCATCGCACTTGTCAGTCTTATCGCTGGTAGTCGCCCATACTCTGAAGTCAGCTTTACCATTCGCGTCCTGCCAACAATATTGACAAAATGTTCTACGAAAATCGCGAAGCTTCTTGAACAGGGCAGGGCAATCTGAGCCGTGCGTTGATTGATCGATGCGTGGGGCTTAAAGTAGCACTGATATCAAATTTACTCATGGCAAGGTTTTTGCGTCAACGAGTAGATATAGACACTGTAGCAGCGATTCGTGACATAAAACGCAACTGAGGGATGAAAAGCTATTATTATTATTGATTTATATTACCGGTATCTAGCACCATTCAAAACGGCTTGAAATGCCGCCATTTTTAGCGCTGGCAGCACAAAAACTCTAAAACTGAAGTTTTAGGTGCTTTATGGCAGCACTACCAGTGGCGCGGCCTCGCGGTAACCTCCAGATTGCGCCACAGCTGACCACTTCTCCACAGAAAAGAGTGACGTCAGGCTTAGCTGCTCCGCAAACATTTCGTCTGCTAGCAGACACATTCAGTCATGCCTAGTCACCTGCACTGCCTTCGTCGCCGTACAAAGTGTCGACTCGGGTTGTAAACGGTAGTCTGAAGCTTGGAATCCGTGCGATTCGCCGCGTCGCGAATTATTTTAGCTTCGATCCACCCTTTACTAAACAGCGATTCCAAAATGGACGAGAAGGTGCCAGATGATGGCGTGTTTGCTCGTGTGTCTCAGTTAGCTATATTCGTGTGTTTTGGCGTGCACGGCATTGAGGTATAGGCAAAAGGGTCAATGGAATATTGCTATTGGGAAGGAGCATCATCGGAGAAATAGAATACGTTTCCTGCTTGCCGGGTTCTTCTTTGTGCCTGCAGATGGCCTCACCTATCCAGCCTCTCGCGATTGTGGCGGCATTAACTCGATATTACTTGGAAGAAGAAATCTATACAGACGAACTAAAATTCAACGATCTGTGCGTGTTACTTGTTAGTGATGGTATCTAACGCTGTTACACTTTGATAGCTTGTGGTCTTGGCGTGTAACATATAGACGAGAGCACGCCTATCTCGCACTTAGGCGCCTTCGGTGGTATACCCTCGCTCCCAGAGACGCCATAATTTGTTTGGAACTGCCAACACTCTAAAAAAAAAGAGCGAGTAAAAAGGATGTCTTTTTGTCCCAAAACAATAATCGCCATCTATATTGCGTTCCATCCTTGTGCTATCGCCCTGCGCCCGGTACATTCCGGTCACGATCGACATGCCCATTGTCAGGGTTACATTGCATTCTCGGTAGGAAAGTGGCCAGCGCCGAGTTTTCAAGAAAGGAAGAACACGCAAGCCATATGACGATTATTGTTGTGGGACAAAAAGACACCTTTTTTACTCGATATTTTTTTAGAGTGAAGGCGCGCCACTCTAGCATGGCATGCAATGGCTCAGGGAGTTTAAAATGCGAAAAAGTGCCTATTCACGCTGCGCCCGCTTGCAAAATGTCATCTGAGAGCCACTGCGCTGTCATCTGATGCGACAACAACCAGCGCAAGAGGAAGGGATTGCTGAGCACCGCCTGTAAAGTTCACAGTGCATAGCGGGAATCGTACCAATGCGGTGTTTTGTGATTGTACAGATTTCAGTCCACAACGAACAACGCAGAGCTCGGCCGCCCTACAAGATATAATCGCAATGAGCAGCAAAACTACGAGCCCAGTGAAGTGTACTAGTAAGTATGCTTATTGCGTGTATTCAAGCGCGACTCCAGCTATTCCACTTTAGAGCAGCGATTGGCGTGCAGTATACCTGTCGTATGCGGCACAAAACTATGGACGTACTCTTTCGCAGGCTGCATGTCAATAATAGGATATACGTATTGTAGCGGGTATAAATCGATACCTCAGGCACAGATGCGGAAATGACACAGAAGGAATGAAACGACGATGTTGTGGGGCCGTGTCTGGACTGCCCCGTTGTCCTGCATCCTTGCCCACTGTGTGCAGTGTTAGACCAACCGGCGTTAACTTTATTAAATACTCTCCGTTACAGTATGACGACTCACGTGTGGATGTACGCCCAGCGCATGTTTTGTACAACTATAACGACCTACTATTGTGATGAAAAGAGATGTCAATGGTGCGGGAAACATCACTTTCGACTCGGTCGAACTGCATCATACCTTGACTGTCACTAGGCGAATCTACATGTGCTTTCGGCCGGCGTCACTGCAACATTTTAAAATCCATTGCCAGCCCTCCAGTGTCTGGCAGGACTGGCAATTGATACGCATGCGGTGGATGAGCATAAGTTGGAGCCAGATTCTAGCGGTACGTTGACGCCGGCTTACGGCACAAATTCTGCCTTGTCACAGCCAAAGCACGCCGCAGTTAACGCTGTTCACGTTTATTTCAGTCAGATAATACGCACCTGATGAAGTTGCTTCCGCAGTCTGCAATGCACGTGCTGCAGACATTCCGGACTGCCGAGAAAGGCCTCCTCGACGTTTCACACGAAATCAGGATCAAATTACAGCACAGAAACAGTGCGAAACATGATTACAGCCATGCCCTGCCGCGGTGATCTAGTGGCTAAGGTATACTCGGCTGCTGACCCGCAGGTCGCGGGCTCGAATCCCGGCTACGGCGGCTGCATTTCCGATGGAGGCAGAAATGTTGTAGGCCCGTGTGCTCAGATTTGGGTGCATGCATGTTAAAGAACCCCAGGTGGTCGAAATTGCCGGAGCCCTTCACTACGGCGTCTCTCATAATCATATGATGGTTTTGGGACGTTAAGCTTCACATATCAATCAATCAATTATTCATGATTACAGCCGCACTCGGGTTGTGAAGTTTTGCGTTTGATTTGCAGAGCGTCTGCTCGCGTGGCAGTTGAAGGTGTTGCTTTGCCGCGCTTTCAACATATGGTGCTGTACACTTTTCAACATGGCAACAAGCACTGGAATTGCTGTGTTCTGGTGCATACGTGATATGAAAAGACACCCTCATTGCACTTTTTCCGCGCTTCGAACGAAACTCCAACAACTCTCAACGGTTTCCCAACATTCTGACCGACAAGCACACGTTGAATCAAGGTCTTTTCTTTCGCCGTTCTTTTAAAGGTTGTTTGCATCTTGGTAATTTCACGAAATCATTCAAAGCGGTGTAACGAAGATCAAACGTGACGAGCGAGTGCGTTTTCTTCGGCGCCAGTCGGTGCCACGATAAGAACAATCAGATCGTAGACGTCATCACCGCTAGCGCGTCGTCACTTGTGATGGTCTGTGTGCAATGTATTGCACCGAACACGTGGCACTAGTGTTGATGTCGCAGAGCATTCCACTTTCATTAAACTCTCGTGCGCTGTTTGCTGTCGAAATAAAATAACTTCCACGCGACAGATTCGGTTCGGACAGATTCCACGCGACAAAACAATAGAGATGGCACTGGCGGGAACCACCAAATAATGAACTAGAGGCCACGCTGTGGTTGTTGCCCAAATGTCCCGTACGCAGCACTGAGGCTAGGCAAATGCATGTACCACCCATCATTCCCAAGCTCGCTCAAGCGCCATGCGTGGCAGCTCGCCTAGACAATACCGCCAGAGCTCCCTCTAGTGTATATATAGAAATGTATGCATAAAATAATGAAAAAAACGGTCTCTTACGAATTTCTCTAAGACGGCAAGATAGTGAAAGCCATTCTATTGTTTTTCTTTTCAATTGACTGTATTGATTTCGCTCCAAAGTTTTCTGAACCTCACATTGTCTTGGTGTGTCACCATGATCGGTCAAGCCTTCACCAATCGACGACACCATTTGATGACGTTATATTGTGACGTCGTGGGGTGTGAAGTCACGGGATGACATCACATGATATAGGTATATCATGGTGGTATGTGGTGCCATAACGACGCGATGACGACATTGGGGATTTTTCCCATAATTCGTGCTGAAGCTGCCAGGCTACGGTGACTTTCTGTGTTTGATAACACATCCATGTCTTTCGCTCTAAAAATTAATACTTTTAGTGCGAATCATTTTATACAACTAAGCGCACATTGAGAATTGTGTATATATATATATATATATATATATATATATATATATATATATATATATATATATATATATTGTCACGAGCCAAACAAGACCGACAGCCAGGAGTTGATCTGAATTAGAGCAACGAAAATGTTCTTTTGTTCTGCGTATGGACACGCTCCTAACAAGGACAGATATTCTAGAACATCAGACTTGAAAGACGGAAACTTACGCCCTTGGGACTCAAGCATAGTAAAGAACCTCAGGTAGCGTGGCGTCGCCTGCAGACCTTGTCTTACCCCAATCCATACATACTGTCCAAGATAGATCCCGACACATATACGCACCACAGTGCAGGTTCTGCGCCACTAAAACGGCCACCCTGTACCACATGGTATGGAAATGCCCACTCGATCCACCTCTACATCCCAGAGCACAGCACTGTATACGGTGGGAGGCAGCTCTGCCAAGCTCGGATCCGAAGACCCAAGAGGCCCTCGTGAGACGAGCGAGGACAGCGGTCCGCGCCAATGGGATCGCGGACTAAGGAGCCCACTCACTGACACTCCTTCCTCGGTCACAAATAAATGTTTTATTCTCTATTCTCAGCCCAAAACCAGTATGAGCCATAGCAGCTCGTTCGTCAATGGTGGCATGCGTCATTACCCCCTCTCCCAAGAAGCATCGTCTCGATGCTGTACATGAAGGCAAAAAGAAAATGAGACTAACACTACTATGCAAGCAAAATGAATGGCGTGAGGCAGAATAGCGTAGTCGGTTGTGAAGTCAAGAGTCAAATGAGTAATAAGAAAAATAGGAAAGATTGTAAGGAAAAGGGGACACAAAAACAAATACGCATAATCACCAATAAAGTCAGTCACTCCACCGGCGATTCACACCGCAAAAAGTATGGTTTGGGCCGCGAAACGTGAAGGACTTCAGTTTTCGGGAAGGGGGGGGGGGGGTCGATGGGAACGTCTCGAAGTGCCTTCTGGGTTAACGTCGTAAGTTACGTCGCTGAGACGTCGTACGATTTTAAGGGATGAAGTAGCGACGAAGCAGCTTTTCTGAACGGTCGCGCTGTCGCATAGAGGCCCACACACAGCCTTCATCACCAGGCTTGAAAATATCTTTACGGTGACGAAGATTGCAGCGGTGTGCGGCTGCGGTTTGGTGATATTGAATACGGCGACGAGCGAGTTGACGGGCCTCCTCTGAGCACTGCGCGAATTTGGCGGCATCCGTGTGGTATATTCCGAAGTTGTCGGGCACGAGCGTGGTGTCGAGCATCATTGTGACCTCGTGACCGTGGACTAAGCGAGAAGGTCTGAAACCGTTACTTTCTTGAACAGCAGTGTTAAACGCAAAAGTTATGTAAGGAAGGACGGTGTCCCAGTTCTTGTGATCGATGACCACATACATTGACAGCATGTCTGCAATTGTCGTATTGAGTCGTTCAGTCAGCCCGTTTGCTTGCGGGTGGTAAGCCGTTGTTTTACGATGTTCCGTGCCACATAATCGCAAGACTTCCGCGGCATCTCTGCGGTGAAAGCTGTCCCAGTATTAGTTATGACGACAACTGGCGCACCTTGACGTAAGACGATGCTGTTAACAAAAAAATGGGCGACGTCTGCTGCGGTGGTTTTCGGAAGTGCCTTTGTTGCACAGTAGCGTGCTGAGTAGTCAGTAACGAACACAATACACCGCTTTCCAGACGAAGACGTGGGGAATGACTCCAGCAAGTGCATATGCCAATCTGATGAAAAGGCGCCTTTGGTGGGCCTATTGGTTGTAGTAGTCCCGCTGGTCGTAAAGGTGGAATCTTACGTCGCTGACAGTCACGACATATGCGGACGTAGTGCTTCATAGTCTTGGCGAGACGTGGCCAGTATTGAATCCGGTGCAGCGTTCGCGTATAGCCGATGTGTCCGGACGATGGCTCATCATGACACGCACGTAAATCTCACCTCAAAGCGTGGTTGGCGCAAAACGCATATACGTAGCTTGTGTAGAATCAAGGTTTTTTTTATAAAGCACTCCATCTCGGAAACAAAAGAAGGATAGCGAGCGTGCAAAGCTTCGAGAAGGGTGAGAATTGCGCCCTTCCAGGTAGTCAATAGGCGGGATGAGCTGCGAGTTGTGACGCTGTTGCTCAGGCAAGCTGGTTGCTGATACGGCAGAAAGAAAAGTGTTGCCATCTTGAAGGTCAGTGTTGGCATTTTCGACCGGTGCACGTGGAATACAGTCGGCGTGAGTGTGTTTCCGTCCAGATTTGTGGACGATGGTGACATCGAATTCTTGTAGCCGAAGGCTCCATCGTGCTAGACGAACTGAGGGATCTTTGAGATTCGTGAGCCAACAAAGGGAATCGTGTTCGCTAACTGCCCTGATTGGGCAGCCATACAAGTATCAGCGGAGCTTTGTTGTGGCCCAGACAACAGTGAGGCATTCCTTTTCGTTCACAGAATAGTTGTTCTGTGATAACGTTTCTGGGATAACGTTCTGCTCACATAAGCGATCACGCGCTCTACGCCAGTATGCCACTGAACTAATACAGCTGGTAGTCCAACGTTTCTGGCGTGTGTGTGTAATTCCGTGTCGGCGCTTTCGTCAAAATGACCCAGTACAGGTGGAGCCTGGATAAGTTTTTGGAGGGCGTTGAACGCATGGCACTGATTGGTACCTCAAACAAACAAGACACCGTCTTGTGTAAGTTTGTTGAGGGGTTCAGCGATCTTCGAAATATTTTTGATAAAGCACCTGCAGTACGCACAGATCCCCAGAAACGGGCGTAGGTCACGCTTATTTGTGGGCACGGGAAAGGCGTCAACGGTGGGGGTTTTCTCCGGATCTGGGCGGATGCCGGCATGGCTCACAACATGACCAAGGAACTTGAGTTCTTCGTATCCAAAATGACATTTCTCGGGTTTAAAAGAAATGCCCCGCTGCTCTAATTGCCTGAAGAACTGCCTGAAGGCGTTGGACGTGTTGTTCGAACGTGTCTGCAAAGACCACGAGGTCATCAAGGTGAACAACACATGATTGCCATATGGGCCCCGTGAGAACCATATTTATTATTCTTTGTAAAGTAGCTGGCGCTGAGCATAAACCAAAATGCAACTCGTACAGGCCATCGGGAGTAATAAAAGCCGTCTTTTCGCGGTCGCGCTCATCCACTGCAATTTGCCAGTAGCTGCTATACAAATCCATGGAGAAAAATATTTAGCTTTGCGTATACGGTCCAACGAGTTATCTATCCAGAGTAGAGAATAAACGTCCTTTTCGGTGACCTTGTTCAGTTTACGGTAATCAACGCAAAAATACAACGTACTATCCTCCTTCTTTACAAACACAACTGGCGAAGCCCAGGGACTGGTCGATGGCTCGATGACGTCGTCCTGAAGCATCTGCTGGACTTGGTCACGTATAGCGTCTAGGTCACGTATCACGTATAGGCGGAGGGGGCTCCCTTCCTCGTGAAGGGTTAAGCCGGTTTTAGCCGTGCTGGTTCACGAGGGTACGTCGAGCTGGCGTGCAGCGGCATCCGCTTCGGCACCAAACAGCAGTCCCGTACTCCCCAAGAGATGGATTGTGTCTCGCTGGGCCCTATTGGTGAGGAGACAAAGCGTGACCGCAGCGCGCCTGGCGCGCTGCGTTAGCTCACCTTGCCATGGTACCTCCACTTTGAGTGTAGTGATTGAATTACCGCACAGAAGAGTAGCCCCTATGCTGGGTCTCCCGAGCTTGTACGCCAGGAGGCAGGCCGCGTCTGTTCGGCACCTGGTGCCGAGTGGCGGCCCCTTTGCCAGGGTATGGCCTTCTGCCTAAAACAAAAACTTCCCCCTCACATGACCCTGAGGAGGGGAAAGACATGCCGGGACAGTCGTATGGATGATGATGGGTTGATGAGTAAATACGAGACTCTAAGACAAAGCGCCTTCGGCGCCGCGTTTCCTTCCTATCTGACAACGGCATGCATGTTGTCGGATAGGTCTCTCGGTGGGTTCCGTGATAATACGATGCTGAGCAAGTGGCGTCTGTTTACCTTTCGACGTAGTGGCAAATCAGTCTTGAAATGAGCCGAGTATACGCAAAAGGCTCTCACGTAGTGCCGAAGGTAGACTATCGTTTACGTCAAGAGTGCTCGCGAAGGCCTCGTCAGGGTGGCCATTCAATGAAAGTAAAACTAGGGTGGACGAACCTTCGGCATTGGCAAGTTCTTCAAAATATGCAATGACATTGTATTTCGTGAGGTGGCGATATTCGTCGCTGAAGTTTGTGACCAGCAGGTGAGCATGCCTATTGCTAGGCTGAGTGATTCCTCGGGCAACGCAGATTTGTCGTGAAATAGGGTCAGGTAAATTGGCCTCTGAAATTACTGTGTCAGACACGTCTTGTCTCAATGTTGCCTTAACAGCGAGGTTGTGTCGAGGTGGGAGAGTCAGAGAATCGTCGGCAACACGCAGCGCTCTTTTCGGGAATTGAGTACTCTCAATTGCAGCGCGAAAAGGATCCTTGAATGACGCAAGTGATTCACAGAGGTCGATGACGGCACCGTATTCACGAAGGAAGTCTTTTACTAGAATATCTGGCTGAGAGCACACGCGCAATACGAGGAAAAAGCCAGCAATTGTCGACGTAAGTATTCGAATGCGTGCCGTGCACATACCAGTAGGCATCACCAGATGGCCACGTGCCGTCTGGAACTGGGGTCCTTGCCACGGTGTGGTAACCTTCCTTTATTCAGATGCCAGTGCGACGCTCATCACGGAATTGTCGGCGCCGGTGTCGACGAGAGCGTGGGCAGCATGATTGTCGACGAAGACGGTGATTTCGGCAAAAACTATCTTTCTGCTTTTGGAGAAAGAACAGTGCAAAACCGGAATGGTCCTCGTCGGGTCGTTGCATCGAAGGAGGATTATTATCAGTTTGCCGGAACGTGACTTCACTTCCAGAAGTCGTCGTTCCTAGTGTCACGTTTCTTAAGACAAACTTGGTTTAATGAATTCGTTGAGTCGACTAGCCAAGCAGCAGCTCAGACAGATCGTCGTTGTCTTCTTTCACTCCTGGATCTCAACCAAGCATATCATGTGGCAATAGTCCCCCCTTTGAAAGCATCGACTCGATGCTCGTAAAGAAAAAAACAGAAGGCATACACACGCAGATACAGAGAACTAAAAGAGGGAGAGTGCCAGTACTCGCAGCGCAAATGAAGAAATTTCGCCAATGCTTGCGTCAAGCGCAAAAACAAAAGTCATAAAAACACAGGAGAACACGAACAGCAGCAGCAGAACAATGTCACGGCTTGTCGCAACACGTGAACCACAAGGGCTACTGTGTGAACTAGGGCTGCAGCCTAACGACATGCACGGTTTCGGGCCGAAGCTGTCGACGAGAAGACGCTGCGCCGTCCGGAAATACCTCGTAGGTAAGATCTGTGACACGTCTAAGAACCTTGTAGGGCCCAAAATAACGGCTTAGGAGTTTTTCGGATAAGCCTGGTCGCCGGACACGGGTCCACACCCACACTCGGTCCCCAGGGTGGTAGGTGACGTTTTGATGGCGGAGGTTGTAACGTCGTGCGTCTTCATCTTGTTGGTGACTGGTGTTTGTGCGAGCTAGCTGACGAGCTTCTTCGGCGTATTGAGTGTATTGCTCAGCATCTGGAGCGATTTCATTACTTTGGTCACACGGAAGCATAGCATCGAGCATGGTTCGGACGTTGCGTCCGTAAACGAGTGGGAAAGGCGGAAATCACGTTGTTTCTTGCGTCGCCCTATTGTATGCAAACGTGATGTATGGAAGAATTTCGTCCCAGGTTTTGTGTTGTACGTCAACGTACATTGACAGCATGTCCGCTATGGTCTTGTTAAGCCTCTCTGTCAGTCCATTCGATTACGGGTGATAAGCCGTCGTTTTTCGATGACTTGTGCAGCTCAATTGAAAAATGTCCTCCATCATTCGTGCAGTAAATGACGTCCCTCTGTTCGCAATCACGCATGACGGGGCACATGCCATAGGACGATTTGGTGCATGAAGAACTGCGCGACTTCAGAGGATGTGCCACGGGGTACGCTTTTGTTTCAGCATAACGAGTAAGATAATCTGTCGCAACTATAATTCATTTGTTTCCAGAGGACGACAAAGGGAATGGTCCAAGGAGGTCCATTCCCACGAGGTCAAACGGTGTCTGTGGTGGTGCGATCGGCTGGAGCAGGCCTGCGGGTCTCACAGGCGGAGTCTTGCGACGCTGGCACTCACGGCAGCCTTTCACGTATCGATGTACACTAGCTGATAGTCGTGGCCAGTAATACTGTTGGCGTACTCTGGCGAGAGTTCGCGAATAGCCCAAATGTCCTGACGTGGGCTCGTCGTGGCACGCAAGGAGGATCTCGTCCCGCATTTCGGTAGGAACAACGAGTAGGAAGGCTTTGTCGCTACCACGGGCGTTTTTCTTGTAAAGAATGCCTCTTCTTAGACAAAAAGAGGACAGTTCGTGAGCAATGTGTCGAGAGACCTGAGAGTTCCGGCCTTCCAGGGTATCAATAGCTGGGCGTAATTCGTCGTCTGCCTGCTGTTTTGACATAAATTCGGAATCGCTGACTGCTCCGAGAAAGGCATCTTCATCCTCGGAGCCCCTGAATGCGTGCCCCACAGGCGCTCGAGAAAGCGCGTCGGCATCTTCCTGTTTGCGCCCTGACCTGTACACAATCGTAACATCGAACTCCTGCAAACGCAAACTCCACCGAGCGAGAAGGCCGGATGGATCTCTGAGCTTTGCCAGTCAGCAGAGCGAGTGGTGGTCAGTCACCACTTTGAAGGAACGACCGTAGAGGTAAGGCCGAAACTTGGTCGTCACCCACACGACTGTGAGGCATTCTTTTTCCGATGTAGAATAGTTGGTCTCGGCTCGAGAAAGAGTACGACTGGCGTAAGCTATTACATGTTCAACGCCACCGTGTCGTTGTACAAGGAGAGCGCCAAGTCCGACGTTGCTGGCATCTGTATGAATTTCTGTAGCAGCGTCCTCATCAAAATGGGCAAGAACAGGGGCTGTTTGCATTCTCTGCCGTAGCTCTGTGAACGCTGCATCTTGTTCTGCGCTCCAAGTAAAAGGCACGCCATCTCGGGTGAGTCGCGTAAGAAGTTCAGCTATCTTCGAGAAGTTGGCGATAAATCGGCGATAATACGCGCACAAGCCGAGGAAACGGCGTACTGCTATTTTATCTGATGGAACAGGGAAGGCGGTGACAGCAGCAGTTTTGTCTGGATCAGGTCGCACTCCATCCGCACTACTGACATCTCCCAGAAATTTCAGCTCTTCGTAGCAGAAATGGCATTTTTTGAGTTTCAGTGTGAGTTTAGCTGTGCGAATGGCGTCCAGAACCTTTCTCGGGCGCTTCAGATGTTCTTCGAAGCTCTCGGAAAAGATGATCACACCATCGAGGTAGACAAGGCAGCTTTGCCACTTCAAGCCAGCGAGAACTGTGTCCATCATCCTCTGAAAAGTAGCTGGGGCAGAACAGAGGCCGAAGGGAAGAACACGGAATTCGTAAAGTCCGTCTGGAGTCACAAACGCGGTTTTTTCTCGGTCTCGTTCATCCACTTCAATTTGCCAATAGCCACTCTTTAGATCGATGGACGAAAAATATTTCGCGCGTCGTAATCTGTCGAGAGAGTCGTTGACCCGTGAAAGCGGGTAAACGTCTTTTTTCGTGACGCTATTAAGCTTCCTCTAGTCAATACAAAATCGCAGCGTACCGTCTTTTTTCTTCACTAGAACGACTGGCGAGGACCAAGGGCTGTTGGATGGTTGAATAATCCCGTCATTGAGCATATCTTTTACTTGTGTCTGAATAGCCGCACGTTCTTTGGAAGAAACGCGATAAGGCTGCTGCCGGATGGGGCGGACGTCATCGTCGGTAATAATTCGATGCTTGGCGAGGTGTGTTTGACGGAATTTGGAAGAAGAGGTGAAGCAAGACCAAAACTCCCTTAAAAGGTCATGAAGTGCAGCCTTTCTTTTGTCTGACAGCGTCGAATTAATGTCGATGTGGTCTAGAAATTCTTCCTCATGCGTTTCCTCGGATGCGAAGCACTCCGTGACGTCGGCAACAGGGTCTCCATAGGCTACGGTGGTTCCGCGGAAAAGATGCCGGTGCTCGAAGTTGAAGTTCGTAACTAGTATTTGCGACTGTCCGTTACGGACACGCACAACACTTCGTGCGGCACATACACCTTGGAGTAGCAGAAGTGTTAGGTTGCTTTCAGCCACCACGTCACCGTCCCGGAGGTCTTCACAAATGACTTCGATGGGAACAGTCGCTCGAGGCGGCAGCGTCACACTGTCGTCAGCAACACGCAGCGCAGGTCTACGGCAGTTATCAGCGTCTCGATCTGTTGCCCCTTGAGTCGAGAAGGTCACAATGCGCTCACGAAGATTTGTGATGGCACCGTATTCCCGTAGCAAGTCCATGCCGATAATCAGCTGACGTGAACAGTCGCGCAGAACGAGGCAGCTGAGCACAAACGTTGACGCACGAATTTTCACTCTTGCCGTACAGCGACCCAGTGGTGTTACAACGTCTCCTCCAGCAGTTTGAATTCGCGTTTCATTCCACGGCGTAATCACTTTCCTGAGATCTTTTGCTAGCCTCCCGCTGATAATCGAATAGTCTGCACCAGTGTCTATCAATGCACTGACCTGAAAACCGTCAATCAGCACAGGTATGTCAAGTGACACGCGGTCACTGGGTTCAGATGTGGATTTCGGTGTTTCCTCGGTACTGCGATTATTCTCTGATTGAATGTCTTCCGTGTTGCGTGCAAGCGTCGATGGGAGGTCTTCCGCACTTTGAGTCCGAGTGACCTTGCGCCCGAAGGCCGCTGCCTTCAGTTTTCCCGACGAGGGCTTGGAGGGCGTTCCCGTGCCGTCACCTCAAAACGTGACCCAGTGGCTGCGGGTCTCCTCGGAGATGGTGACCGCGATTGCCGTCGTGTAAAGGGTGCACGCTGTTGCGCGAGATACTATTCGATATCCCTCGGCCTTTGACCAATTTGGGGACGAGGTGAATTGACGGAAAATCCACGCAGGCCAAGTTACCGGTATGGGCATTCGCGGTAAATGTGACCAGCCTCACCGCAATGATAGCAGAGGGGTCGTCTGTCCGGCGTACGCCAGAGATCAGACTTGCGCGTCGGTGCACGGCGACCATCAATGTCCAAACCAGCGTGTGCCGACTGAATCGCGACTGATGGCATTATTGTCTGGATCGGGACGAAGGACACTGTCTGAAGCGGAACGTGTGGCCCTGTCTGGATCGGGACGTGTGGCACTGTCTGGCTCGGAACGTGCGGCACTGGCTGGGTCGGGACTCCTTGACCAGAATGAGGCGGGGCAGATCGCAAGGCTTCCGCGTACGTACGACGGCGACTGTCAGTAGACACAGGAGCCGTTTCCGGATCAACCGACATCGGCGGAAAACGATGGGCGTGCAACACCTGTTGGACCTCGTCACGGATGACACTGGTGATAGAACCAACATCGCTTTGCCTTGTCCCGTACATCTTTTCCATTTCTTCCTGGACGACAGATCGGATGATCTCGCGAATCCATTCGGGGCTCTTGCTCCCAGGGGTGGCGAAAATTTCGGGAGTTGAGGCAGCATTCACTTGACGGTCAAACAGGGCAGACCGTTGGTGCAGTACTTGCTCCATTGTTGCTGCTTCAGAAAGGAACTCAGCAACACTCTTGGGGGACTACGCACCAAACTAGCAAAACGTTGTTCCTTCACACCACGCTTGAGGTGGCGCAACTTTTTTTTTCTGCCATAGCAGGATCCGCTCGCTTGAAAAGCCATGTCATGTCCTCAACGTACATCGAGACGGTCTCGTTTGGCATCTGGATGCATGATTGTAGTGCACGCTCCGCCCGTTCGCGGCGGTCGGGACTCCTGTAGGTCTCCAGAAGGCGACGCTGGAACTCGCGCCAAGATGTCAGAACATCATTCCTGTTCAAAAACCACGTCTTGGCACCGCCCTTTAGGCAAGTGTACACGTTCCGGAGCTTCGCGGCATCATCCCAGTAATATATCGCTGCGACACGTTCGAACTCACTTAGCCAGTCGTCAACATCTTCATACTGCTCTCCATGAAAGGGGCTAGGCATGAGCGGGTTCTGGACGGTGCAGTAGATCGGCGTGGAAGGTGTTGGAGCTTGCACGGGATGTTGTGTCGAAGTCATAGTCGCTGCGTCAGTCGTTGATGTCTCAGGTGGTAGGCCTCGTTGGCGGCGGCTTACTCTGTGAACAGGAGTGTCCACGGGTGCAGGGCTTGTGTTCCGGCTGCTGGGTGGGGTCTTGGGCATCGGGTGGATCGTGAGACGTTGTACCCAGCACCTTCACCAGTCTTGTCACGTTTCTTAAGACAAACTTGGTTTAATGGGTTCGTTGAGTCGACTAGCCAAGCAGCAGCTCAGACAGATCGTCGTTGTCTTCTTTCACTCCTGGATCTCAACCAAGCATATCATGTGGCACTAGTTTCCCCTGCGGAGACTTGGTGACGGGCTCCTGAAAGAGCGGAAGAAAACAAGGGTAAACTACGTGACGTAGACCAGTGAGGTGAAGGTGGTCTCGACTGGTGGTGCTGAATAGTCGTAGGAGTTCGCTGGCCCGTGAGATAGGCTTTGATTTTGTGGGGGCGCTCACCGTAGCGTTTCCATGTGGCATCAGGGTGGAAGCCGCGGAGACCTAGTTGGCGCTATTGACAGCTCCGTTACACGTTACCCGCTTCGTCGAAGGGATAGCAGAGCGGACGGTTATCCGAGGTGAACCATGTTCTTGCCTTGCTACCGCTTTGTCTTGAGGCAGACGGCAGATTGGAGGGTGTGCTCGGAAACCTTCAGCTGAGAGGTGGACTCGAAGCAGTGTCCTGGAATGGTTGCATAGCCTGGCACCTTGGCCGCATAACATGATCTGTAGCCGGTGGCACAAGGGATCGCAACGCTGTGCGTATGTCAGGACTGGGGCCTCGGGAATTGGTGTTGCGATTGGCGCCAGGGATGTGACGGCCTGCCGGACTTCTTGTCTGATTATATCCACTAGGCTGGCACAGGTGGATGGGATCCCATCGCCTGAAGCTGTGGCAATTCGTCCTGAACGATACTTCGAAAGAAGTGTACTAGGGCATGTCTCCCGCTGTCAGAGCCGATAGAGCATTCGATGGCCGGGATGTTACGTTTGTATTGTGACGACCGCTGCTGCAGAGTACGCTTCGTCGTGGTTGCAGTGTCGTCGATGGATTGCGCCCAAGTTCAGCGAAAAGCTGTTCTTTTACTCCGCGCATCAAATGCCGCACCTTCTTTTCCTCTGGCATGGCAGGGTTCGCGCACCTGAAGAGCCGAAGCATAGTAGTAAGTGATTATTAAATGAAAAGAAGATAAAAGTGAGTCCCGTAACTGTCTCTCAGGGGGAGGACACCTCAACAGTAGCTCACGAGGGGTGGGGGTAAGGAAGGGTTAAAAGGGTACGACTAAAAGGTATAGAAATAGACAGAACGGAAGGAGAGAGCGAGGCGCAGGGACAGCCACATATGTCCTCGACTAACATGGATACACGTTTGTTCGGCCGCTAGTTTCTGCAAGATAAGGCTTGTTCTGCCCTCTCCTTCCTCACGGTGTTGCGAGAGGCGTCACGGAGCTGTCGACTAAACTCTTGCCAGGTTGCAATGGAGCCCTCATGGTTCTCGTACCACGTCTTCGTAGAATCTTCCAACTTTCCAAGTAGAAGTAAAGTCGCCGCAGCTTGAGAACTTTCGTTGATACTGGCAACCCGATCAAAGTGGTCGAGTCAATGATAAACATCCTCGAAGATGTCTCCACGGAACGGCTTTGGCGTCTGTGGCGCATGAAAAACATGCGCGAGGAGAGAACCATGGGTATCGCTTGGTTTGGACCGCCTGGCTTGTCATCGGAGTTGCCATCTTTCTGGGTGTCGATGCCAATTAGGGACCAGACACAGGGGGTAACCCACGCAGGTGGCGGCTGCTTTTTGCTCTGGGAGATGTAACTTTTTCCAAGATGACTGACACAGCCGAAGTACACGTTGCCAGCACTTTCACCAGTAATGTCACGAGCAAAACAAGACCGACAGCCAGGAGTTGCCCTTGGGTTGGTTGGACCCAAGAGAATTGGCTCAACCCACTACGGGGGATCAGCCATGAATGCGGCATGGAATGGAATGGAAAGGCATGTAATGAAATGTGGCATGCGGCATGGAATTCAAAATAAATTATCAAAGCCAGCTGAAAATTCCTTTCTCTTCTATCGACAAATGACAGGATAAGCCGAAAATAACTCGTAGTAAGCCCACCTATCAGCCATGATGGGCTGATTTGAACATGGTGCGCTCGGTCATTACAAAGATTGCAGCGGGAGGCCACAAGTTGTCCACGTGTGTACGCACGATCACACTGAAAAATCCGCGCATCTGAGGAAAAAAAGTGCTCAAGGTCCCGAAGCGCGCGTCACGTTTTTCTTTGCGCCTGCCTTCCCTCGCTGCTTAGCTTTCAGCACTTTCGTCGGGACGAGAGAAGAGAGAATGCAGTCGCAGCATGCAAATAATCTTTGTAGCTCCACTCGCACTGGATGGATTTGCAAAATCTTTGCGCCGTTTTGTTCGTGGGGCAATGAGCTTTTCCAGAGAGTTCATTCCATGGTTACCTGAAAAAGTGTTTCAGGGCCTCTTCAAGTTCGTATCGACCAAAATCGGTAGGAGAGGGTAAGAGGGTGGACGACTATGGCTTCACGTCATTCGTGATCATACCACGAATGTCGTGAAAATCTTGTCACGCACCGCGTCGATCCCTTTTTTCCATACAGGAGTGGTACATACCCTTATCCCATAGGCCACGGTATGCGGGTAGGCACGACAGGTGTTTGACAGTTTGTATATACTCAGGAAAGACGATGACAGACAGTGGTAATTGGAATGCCAATGAGTTAAGAGAAAGCTACATTAAAAGCATTGCACCGAACAAATCTACTGATAAAAATCGTCATCCCAGCAGAAATCGAGAGCTATTTCTGCGTGGCAGTCAAGTATTCAATCACAGAGTCACACCCAGTTTTGAAGAAGTTTTGAAAAAAAGACCTTATGCAGGCTTTATGGTGGTCCCTCTTCAATTGTGGTTGCTGTGCTATGTCTATCTTTGTAACGAAGTAATTATATGATATGGACTTCATGTAAAATTAACGTCAATTGTGGTTCCAGTTTTGATTCTTCATTTATAGCAGTCTAATAAACATAGCATTTGGATTCATATGACTCAGTAAGATATACTCGAGCGTTATGGGAGAGTGTCACTGAAAAACAATCTTGTACATATCGAAAAAACAGATGGAAATATTAAAGTCTCACATGCCTGTTGCAAAGGCCTGCGAGCGCAGTCACAGCGAAAGCTAGAAGATCGGCCTTCTAGAGCATTTTCTAAACACTCATCGGGTAACTGCTGCAAGTACACTTGCTTTATGGCCACTATGGCATTAATAATAAAATTTTAGGCTGAACTGGTTGAACTGGTGAATATGGTTGAAGTTTTATTATTTTTACAACTTTATTTGAAGCTCACTGCTCATGCTGCTTATCGCCTTCTTTCAAACCAGTTCTTTCATCAACTTGAAGGATATTGGTTTACTTCAGTTCATTAATGTTAGGTTTACTTTTTGTTTCGTTTGTTTTACTCATTGGTTTATCTTTGTTCATTTATGAGGCTGTTGTAGAACTCTCTTTTCTCTTTTTTTTTCAAATGGCGTCACGTAACACGGGAACCTTTAACAATCCTTTAGCCTAATAACAAGACTTCGCATACTAGCTGATGGTTTGATACCTTGAGGTAGTATGCGAACTACGCATCAAGCTTGTTTTCCGGCAGACCTGATAACCAAAGCTCCCAAGTTTTCATGCTGATTCTGTTCCTTACCTTATAAAAAATGTCAGGCCGGCGCAGAAGGCGCAGCACATTCACAGCGAAAGCTAGATGAGCGCCCTTTCTGGACCTTTTCTAAGCACTCACTGGGTAACTGCTGCAAGCACACTTGCTTGATGCTCACTATGGTATTAATAATAAAAATTTCAGGGCAGTAGGCCGACATTCGCTATGCCAATTTTCGTCACTCTTCTGAGAAGCGTGGTATCCGCTAAACTATTGCGTGGAATTTTGTGCCAATCGTTCATGCAGTGGCTGATTACCATCAGGAATTATGTTTGAAGCGGGTATGCACCACAGTTAATAGCTGAACAAAAACAATCTTTTGTAATGAGTTGGAGCATTGAACCACCCACTTGTTTGCTATTCGCATTATGCGACCACTGCTTGTTCTTTCGCTGTCTTAAAACGCTTTATACGTTGTATTAACGCGATTGCTTTCCCGACATCAAACCTGCCTAAGGTAAGTTTGCCCACGAGTCCCAAGCACCGGCGTGGCACAGTGGTAGAATACCGTGCTGGCACCCTGCGGTCCCGGGTTTGAGCTCCACTGGGCCATTGGTACTAGGTTTTTTACAGCGAATTATGTTGTGAGATCACAACTCAGGTCACGCGCAGTTGTGCGCCGCCGGTGCCGCCGTCGGTGTCCATAACCATATCATGCGTAATTAAAAAAAAACGTAGCACCAAAGACATGGTAGGGGCTCAACGCGGGTATGCTGGGTGCCAGCCCAGTATTCTACCACTGAGCTATGCCTGTGCTTGTGACTTGTTGGCAAACCTAGCACCAAAGACACAGTGGGGCTCGGACCCGGGTCCGCTGCTAGCCAGCCCAGTATTCTACCACTGAGCTATATATGCTGGTGCTTGTGAGTTGTCTTCAAACTTGTCTTAGGCAGGCTTAATGTCGGGAAACCAATCACGTTAATATGACTCATAAAGCTGTTTTAGAACAGTGAAAGAATAACCAGTCGTCGCAGGATGCGAATAGCGTAACGAGTGCACGGGCCGTCCAATACTCGAACCCATTACAAAAGCTTGTTTTTATTAAACTAATAACTGTGGCGCATACCCATTTCAGCCATTATTTCTCAACGTCGTCAGCCAGCGCATGAAAATTTGACATGACATTCCTTGCAAGTGTTTAGCGGATACCACGTTTCACAGAAGAATGACGAAAATTAGCATAGGGAATGGTGGCCTACTACCCAAAAGTTTATTATTAATGCCCTTGTGGGTATCAAGGAAGTGTGCTTGCAGTATTTACCCAATGAGAGTTTTGAAAAGGTTATGAAAGGCTGCTCTTCTAGCTTTCGCTGTGACTGTGTTGAGCGAGACCTGAGTTGTGATCTCATAACAGCTTTCACTGTAAAAGAAAGATTTTATATAGAAGAAGTTAGACAACTTGCACTGCCTGAGCAAACGCTTTCAAACATTACAGGCATGCCCATATCACCTCTACCTTTACGGATAATCAATATCAACGTGTACTAATGTTCACGGCAAAGCTACTGCTGGATGCCTGCAAAAGCAACAAGGAGGAAGATGTGAAGATATTTGGGACGGCTACATCGTATGAAAAGGTCGTAAGTCCGCTCATTAAAGTTCACTGCAACTGCTTGCCCTTGACGGCGTCGGTTCACGGCCGACAAGAGTGCCTAGTTCGCAGTTGCTTCACAGATAAAATAAGTGATTGCATTTGTTGACCCCAAAGTACTGATAATAGTTTTTCAAAAGTTGCACATATTGATCCGTGGGGATCCCCATGTCTCATCGGCGCTGTACGTCCTGACGTCAATGGAAATATGTGAAGCTTATATTTTAAGAGCATTGAACTTGCGCCACCCGTATTTCATCTCGGCATTACCGAGGTGAGGCTCCACCCTTGCTGATGTTTACGGATGAGTCTGTTCTGCTGCAGCCTACGACACTACATCATTCTCAGCTTAAAATTGTGATTTTTATGTAACGTCCATGTTTACTTTTCTAATGAAAGATGGCATCTCGAATGCTTCATTCTGGCTCCCCTTTCCGGTCTCATCGAGCTGGCCGTTTACAGATATAATTGGAAGAGATAACAGAGAACGTCTGCTTCGATAGTAAGATGCGCATTAACGAGGATATTCCAAAAATAATCTTCATCGATTCATTGAAAAAAAAAATCTTAGGTACCTTCACCCACACACCTCAAATATTTACCTTCCAAGTGCATTACACCAGGCTTCGCAGGCTCTCCACGTTAAACTGAGAAGATACCACAGTTTTAATAAATCGCAGGCGCGTCTGCTGAATAATATTCGCAAATGTAAACCATTGACGGTCAATGCAGCAAACACCTCACTGGTAGAGGATACCTTGTCCATACAGGCTGGCCACATTTAACCATAGCCTGTTTTCCGTAAGACATTCGGGCGCCACCGTCTTGGGCTGATAAGGCGATGCTTTCCTGTTTTTGTACATGGCAACGTCAATATATTTATTGGAGCCATGAAACACCATATGGACGAATCAAGCTGTTTTCATGCATATAACCCACCGAAACACCGTTCGTTTATTGGTTAAAGATCCAAAACACAAACATTGACAGCCCTTTATGACGGCCCTCAAACCTAGGCATAATGTACTCTATACGCACAATGGGCATCAATAAGAATAAACTGCACAATCTAAATAATGCCTTTCTAGTATATTTTGGGGTTGATAGGGTCTAAGCCTTCCCTATTCGCTCCTGCCAGTTCTCTCAAATTAGATGTGGCAATTGAAGCAGCTACTGACGGAGCGCCCGCTCAGAAGCTAATGCAATGACGGGTCACCTGGGCCGAAAGCTGTCGCCACCACCCACGCTACCAGCGCCCATTTCAGCAAGCCGCCACAGGCGACGTCGCCTTCGGCGGTGGGGCAGCCTGGTACCATACAGAAAAAAAGGTTTCGCGCTTGTAAATCAATCAGGAGTCCACGCTGACACGCTAGAAGGGTGCCTGAAAGCGCCACAAAGACAGCTATCTTCTAGTCACTTATGTCGCGAGTACCGGACTTCCTTTAGGAAGCGCCACCGCTTTCAGCACCAAAGACGCACAAAGCATGCAATGCACTTCTTTCAAGGCGGTTTTTGCGTGGGGGTCACGAAGTAATGGCAAGTCACCTGAAAGAAGTAGGCGGGCTCCGCCGGCCTTGAAAGTTGAAAGACAGCGACTTCTGTCGTGAGAGGCCGACAAAAATGCCTCCACGATTCAGCCGGCAGCGGCGTCGCATTCTTTAACAACATGAGTAATTCTGAGCTTGAGGAGACATCATCGCGACCCTTCTCAAGTGGCCGACTTGCAGTGTGCCTTTGCTTGTATTGTCACTAAAAAAGTAAAAAAGTGCCTACATTCTGCCTCTTGGAAACGCGCTTCAGCTCATTTTCGACAAAAGAAGTAACGTAACTTTCGTGCTCAGTACTGTTGCGATACAGGAGATACATCGTAAAACTATTTCATCGATGAAATACTAATACATTTTGCAACTGTAGCTCAATAGTGAAGTACGCACACTCAAAGGTATTTGAGAAATACTGTCGCGATACTGATTTGCCCTAGTGCGTGTGCTTGTGTGCGTGTGTACACGAAGTTGAAACAGGTACAGTTCGGAAAAGCCGTCGAAAATCTAAAGCTGATGCCCCCCCCCTTCTTTTTATTGAAGCAAAAAAAAAAAACAAAGAAGTTGTCACCAAGGACGACGGCTACCCCTTTCCACTTGGTTGTTATGAAATAAGAAATTAGGAAACAAAATAATATATACACACGTATACAGTCCCACATTGGTGGGTTCATAAGGTTTTGTTTTGGCAGTACAAATACACATTGGGGAGGATCATTTTCCGTATAGTTTTCTTAATACTGATCACAAATCTAGGTACTCTAAAAAATAACGATTGAGCAAATTCATCGCTTCGATGCTCGCTTCGTGAGGCTATGTAGTGCTTTCTATGTTTTTTTTTTCTTTCTTCAAGTATCTATGCTTTTCGAAGCTATTTCTCAGTATTGTTGCGTTGTATTATAGATGTTTATTTGACTCTGCACGTTCATGTATGGGACGACGACATGCTCATTCGCGGCCGAAGTCCATAACTACGGTAACCAGTGCCACTATTGTCCATTCTACCCGCTCACTCGCCAAAAACGTGGATTGCTATTAACGATTTCTTGCACTCTTTCAGCTTCACCAGCGCTCAATGGTAAAAGTCCGGCTGCAGAAACAAGACATCGTAGTTTCGTAGAAAAGAGACTCGAGACATAATGCACCTGAAGGAGATATTGAACTGTATTATCTCAGAGGTTTAGTGAGAACAGATTGGTCCTTACCAATCTTTCCAGCCTATGGCTTACTTGTGAACTGTGAGACGCCTCTCGACAAAGAAGTGCCTCATGACTTCTCAAGTTGAGTACCGCGGTACCCATGGGTTCCATGAAGGACAACTTAGAGCTCTAGGATTGATATATAAAAAAATTGGCAGATCTCACGTACCTGGGAATACACGTTATGCGAAACATGGGGAACGAAGGTGACCGTGTTGCAATTTTTTACAGAGCGATACGTCATGAAGTTACACTAAATATATGTACAAATGTTGCACGCACAGACATATGTTGAAGAGTTGCAGATGTTTATATAACCAGTTGTTTGCTCTTGCGCAACGATGTCAACTGGAACTTGCGTTTCAGCAACACTAGAAGCTGATATGAAGCGCTGATACTCGCAAAGATGCTGGCCCTGGACACTGTTCATAAATCAACTTCAGCGCATGACACCAACCCACGATTGACGTTAACCCGACGTGACGGCTGTATTAAAGGAGTTCATATGTAATGTTTATAAAATTGGGTAGGCAGCACTGCAACGACTGTTGACGTTTCAGGAAGACTAGAGCCTATTCGAAAAGTAGTTCCGAGACCTGGCGTATAGCTATGTGGTAGAATGCTAGACTTCCACGCAGAATGCTTGGGTTCGATTCCTGTCAGGACGCTGAAATTTATTATCAGCATTCGTCGGGGGGTCAACGCTTCCTATGGCGGGTTTTCCTTAACATTGGCATTTTCTCTTTGCATTACTCTGGTCGAAGCTACCGATGTCAAGTATTTCTTAGCGCTAGAGTGTTACAGCTGTCCATGTGTGCTCTCGTCATTCCTGGGTAGATGATACTAAGTGTGAATCACCCGTGGCACATACCCGCATACCAGCGGCACATCCCCGTCCGTGGGTATGTGCCACTGTCTGACGGGAAGTGTTTGACGACGTACGTGACGGAATTGTGGCAATATTCTTGTCTTGGCCAGCGCGTCATATTTCTCAAACTATCTTACCCTCCCATGCTAATTTTGGTTCATGTCAAGTTAAGGGGGTGACCACGAGAGCACCCAAACGTAAGCGGCTAGATAGATAGATAGATAGATAGATAGATAGATAGATACGCTCAAGGTCGCTGAGGTTTGCTAAGAAATGCTTCACATTTAAAAAAAAAAAAGGTCAATGCGGGCAGTGCCAATGCTGTGGTTGCATTAGACGACAGATGTTATCACTGGCCTGGCACCTAACCTCAAGCAGTTTCGATTGCCTTCATGTTCAAGAGGGGTCAAGTTAGGACATTCCGCGGCACTCAAAGAAATTGTTCCATTTCCCCAAGTCTAGAAAGTTTGAGAACACCTGGCCTAAGAGTTTCCGAAATCGCATCCTCACCTTCTCTTATCTGTCGAGAGGATGTGAATGGAACGTGAATACGAATCCACTTAAGTCTTTGTCGCTTCGCTGACAAGTTGGCCGCACTGCACTCGCGTCTTCGTGATAGGATTTTATCGAAAATGTGCAAAAACGGAACAATCAAGGGTGCACTGTCTGCGCGTATTAAGCACTACGCCCCGTCTCGATAACACAGTCGATACATCGACTCATTCATCTCACATTCTTCGCGGTTGTTGATATATCATTCATTTTCACTATTTCAATTCTTTTCGCAGCTTTGACCTGAGCGAATCTTTATAAATGGCCCGAATGCGGCGTTGTTTGGGCGTCACCACTGTCGATGACCTTGCTCGCTGAGCAAGAATTTGCGCGAGGCTTCACGCTTCTCTCTCCACCGGTGAACAACGTTAGGTTAAGCAACACAGCTCGGTCGCACCTGCGTCGCATCACGCACGGCACTCACCCACTATTTATTTACTATTTTCTCAACCAGCCTTTTCTGCTTCACATAACGAATGCGCCTTGAGACCTGGGCATTTCAGCGGCATCCACTGGCGAGGGCTCCTCTCTCTCAATCATTCGCGGCGCAGACGGAATGTGACGCCGTGTCGAGCAGCCTGGACTGTCTGGACATTCATCCTTTCTCGTGCACGGCTACGCTTTCCCTTTCCCTTTCGTTTCTCTCTCCTTCCGTAAGGCGCATGGCGCGCCGCTGAGCGTTACGGCCGCCGAACCAGACAGAGTTCAGATTACCCGGCCGCGGCAGCGCGTGATAGCTCTCGTCTTTTCTGACCTAGCCAGTCGGCACGCCGAGGAGGAAGGCGAACCACGAACGGCTCCTGCATCGGCGGCCAGGAACGGAACCCCCCTCTTCCATTCTTTTTCCTTCCGGGTGGAGCGACCGGTCGGTCCCTCGAGCGACCAACTGCAATAGCCTACGAGAGAGTTGCGAAAGGGGGGCCTAGCACAACGGCAAAAGACGCACCACCGCCTGTGCACACCAAGGGGGGGTCAGACGTGCAAGATCCACGGGGCGTCGGACGAGTCACAGAGGCGAGCGTCCACTTGACAGCAGCAACAGGTGTATTCGGTGCGAGCACAGCTCAACGTCACCACGATGTTGGCCATGCTGTATCCGTCAGTGTGCTTGTCACTCGTGCTGGGATCCTGGCTGATTGCGCCGGGCCTCTGGACGCTGGCCCAGACGCTCGGTGCTCTGTGGTTGGTGTCCCTGGTTGGACGCTGGATCACCGCCGAAATCCACGCCTTCATCGGAGGAAAACCCGTCGATCCCAAAGGAAAGGCCGTCCTCATAACAGGTAGGCGCGCGGGATTGGCGCCGAGTTTCGCTTCAGTCCGTCGTCATTTTCGTTGAACATCCTGGAGACGACCAACCGCGGTTCCTGAATGGCTCGCACGATGCCAATGCTGATGAAATGAAATCATTGTGTTGTCGATAATTTCTTGGGTAAAGCAGAGTGACAGACATGCATGAATCTGTGGTCATGTAAGCGTCGACGTAGCCTGAAGTAGGCGATCATTCCACTTTGTAAACGGTTGCGACGCTTGAACTTGAGCTAGTTTCGAGCGAGATTTTCATCATTGCCGAGCGGAATTGTGTTATGTTAAGGTTGTCTCGATGCCTGCGGCGTTAGCTTAGTTCCGATCGCATTGCGAGCTGGCATCGAATCTGTGGATTGAAAGCCAGGCTTGTTGACGTGATTTCGATTATGAGGAAATGCGGGAGCCCAGTTGGTCAAAGCTGATCGCCAGCTGCGGCACGCATCAGTATATAATTGAACATTAGTAAACTTCAATCGCGAAAACTCTATCCGCAAGAGCGTGATTCGGTTGAGCACTCCGTATTTGTTTCTTTTGATGACCTAGTTCCCGTCCAGTGTTGAAGCCGCTCATCGCTCCAGGCATACACCACTGGTTTAAAAAAAAAAAAAACCAGTAGCAAGTACGATGCCAGTACAATGTAAATGTGTTACATTGTAAGTACTGCTACAGACAATAGAAAAAACATGACGTTAATTGCAGTCAGGAAATTGTGTTAATTATTCATTGCAGAACTTCTTCCATTGTGAACTTGACAGAAACGACCCCGGATAAGTATCATGACCAGATCCAATGCGTACGACCTATTCAATTACATGGCAAAAATGAATAGATTGCTTAATCCTATCATTTTCAAACTGCGAAACAAGAAATATACGTTTAACATTCTATATATCATCTAATTTATACAGCCTTCTTTCCCCCTCTTGATTAGATATAAACTCTTTCATAGCATATAATTCGTATCTCCCACTTTTGCTCCGTTGAACATGTCTTGAGTACGTCGGAATATGATAAGTGGCAATCACCAATAATTTATAATACATCCTCTTTAAGGAATAAGACAAGAAACCCTCAAATTATGAACATCAGGCTGTTGACAAAGCCTACACGCGCTCACGTTCTGGCGAAGCGGCACGAAGAGATATCGACGCAGCTTAGTGGAAAACAAGGCGCGGCGAAACTCGGATGGAAGCGAGTAAGCGTCACGTGCAAAGGCTTAAGCGCTAGAAGAAGACGCCTTCGGTTATCGCTGTTTCTCGGCGACACTGGCTTAGCTTGTGTTTCGGTATGGCAAGCCGTGTCTCGAGTACAAGATGATAACGGGAATATGTGCTACTGGGTTCTGTTCACTAAATCTTGTAAGATATGATATGGTAGCCAACATCGGAAACGACTATTTGTCACACTTAAGCGCCGGTGTTTTCCGGTCGCTCTGTATTGCCCTTATTTCCCGCGTGAGCCGTCATATCTGGGGCTCTGTGTTTTCAGACAAATCCGGTAAAAAAATCCGGCAGTTAAAGAAACATTCGCCAGTTACACTTTTGACAGAACGAATTTATATGATGAACTCCGATTTTAAAAGGGCATTTTCGACGTTTTAAGGGGTTTTTCAAAGCTGAGAATCATCGATTCAAAGGAACGCAGTTCATTAGCGGCTGCAACCTCGCAAAGTATTGCTTGCGTAACAAGCTTTAAGGCTGTAATAGGAACAAACGTAGGCGTCTTGTATTCAAGTGCTTATGTGATCAAACCTTCTAGACATCCTAAATGCACTCAGTGCGGTGGCATGTTATCGTGTTCAGATTTCATTTCATGTAAATTTGAGATTTCGGAATGTTGAAAATAATAATATAATTATAAATGCTTTATTTATCGTCCGTAAGACGAAGCAAGCTGGTGCAAAATGCTGGGAATCAGCTTTACTGGTTACTGCATTCCCGCGTCCTTGCAAAAAAAAAAGTGCAATTAAGTGACTTTACAGCTTGGCAAATCAACACATGTGTACCAGAGTGAATTAGAACAGAAAGAGAGAATAAAAGAAAAGAGAGAGAAACAGCATTATCGGTAACAATGCAAGGCACATTTATTGGAAATAAAGCTTATAATGCACTATTAAACAGTGAATTTCAGAGAATTGAGTATTTACAGGAAACAAACACTGATAAACGCTGAACTTCCTCCGTAAATATACACACTGCGAAAAACACTCTCAGAAGTTCACGAAAAGTAAACTTCGAAAACAGGGCGCTTTTTGTTATAACCCATGATAGCTATCCGGCCAGTACATTTAGTGCCTCTTGTGAGCCGCTACCACTCGAATAGTTGTTTGCGTGTAGATTGAAAATCCAATGAAGTGGTACACGCGTGAGAAAACGTATACGCAACTGCAGCCCGCACAGGTACTATCAGCGTCAAATGAAACGCGAACAGCGGCAAGCCTTCGCGATAGTATATTGCATGCCGTCCTCTTAGCACTACGAACAGGCAGGCATATATGCGCAAAGCTGCCGAACAGAATGCGCGCGTCTGTCAATGGTGATAACCGGACGGCGCGCACAACATTATCGCAAAGGCTTGACGCTGAGTAGTCCGTCACACTGAAACAGTGGCTAAGGTGCTCGGCTGCTCACCGAAAGGACGCGAGTCGATCTCGATGGACGCGAAATGGTAGAGACCTTTGTACTGTGCGATGGCAGTGCACGCTGAAGAACACCAGATGCTCCAAGTTTCCGGAGCCTTTACGGCGCCTCTCATAATCGTACCGTGGTTTTGGGACGTAAAACTACAGATATGATAATGGTGTCCGTATATCTTTGCCTTCTGCAGCACACAGTGGCGAGCCGTCTGCTGTCGAGAGCATTCCCCCGGCGGATTCCGTGAGAGTAATGCTGTCGTCATCAATTCCGTCAAAGTAATACTCTCGACAGCAGGCGACTCGTGACTAGTTAGACGGCATAGACAGGGATCGTGGCGCCGTGAGACTTTTTCTCACCAGTGCTCATTCATTCAGTTTCCGCGGGCGAACGAAGTCTACTGCAATTTATTCCGCCATAATTTTCGATGTTTTTAAGTCCGGAGCATTTCATAGTCGCACGTGGTAGCAAACTCTGGCGTGTGCCGTCAACACTCCCACTGCTCAGGCTCGCCTCTCGTGCCAACTGTCTTCCCCCCCCCCCCCCCTTTCGCCTCACCAGGCCGACGCAGGAAACGTCTGCTAATACATAGCGACTGCTCGCGCCGCACAACCATTCATTGGCCACTCCATTTAGTCCCGAAAGATTAAGCTGGCTCTGGCCGACGCTGGCACGATCAACGAAGTCATGGCGAGCTAGCTCGGAAAGTTCAGAGCAGCGTCTCCACGTTTATATATTTATTTGTTTGTTTACATATTTATTTATTTATGGATTTGTCTATTTATTCATTTTTTCTTTGCGGGCGTTCTCTCACTTTTACCTGATTTGGAAAGGTAAATTTAAAAGAATAGCGCAACTGCTGAACATTTGCTAATATCTGTTTCGTAAAAAAACAGTTCCAAGCCACACGAACACACACGGAGCCAAAAGCAGGCCAGAAGTACGAATATTAGACAAATGTGTGTACTACCCATCATTTACATGCTCACTGAAGTGCCGTGCGTTGCAGCTCTCATAGACACTAGCGCCAGAGTTCCCACTAGTGTATATTAGGAAACTCTATGGCCACAATAGACCCTTTTGCTATTAACAAACTCAGGCCCTTCATGACATTTAGTTTCGTCTACCGATGTGCCGTGATAGCATCGGTGGACAACAAGAGCTTTAAAAAATAGCTCGCCAATATTCTACAGTTTCCTTCCCTTATTTGGAAATATATTCAAATGAATGTTCTTTTGAGCTACGTAAAAATTATAAGACATTTTCTGTTACTTTACGCACGTTCCTTTTGTGTAAAAAATCACACCATATCCATGGAGTACATAATGATGAGTGGGGCGAAGCATCCGTCAGTCCATCCTTGCTTCCATCCGTTCTTACGTCAGTCTGTGTGACCGTTCATCCATCTGTGCGTTCGTCTGTGCGTCTATCTGTGCGTCCATTCATCCGTGCATCCATCCGTGCATCCGTCCGTGCGTCCGTTTATTCATGCGCCCGTCTGTGCGCCCGTTTATCCGTCCTTGCGTCCGTGCAAGCATATGTCTGTGTGTCCGTCTGTGCCTCTGTTCATCCGTTCGTTCATCTAGTGAACACTTCAACTACCGCAATCTCGCATCTTTTCATAATATATTCATCATATAGAAGTACCGCCATCCAGCGGGCATTCCAAGGACTAAACGAGTGGTGGCACGGCCGGACTAGAGGAGCGGCACACACGCACTCCCTTACGGCCTGCGCTTCGTGTCTAGTTACCACCTTTCACCGCTGCTAGTTTATGACACTGCGAGCCAACCCTCGCTAAACCTTGCGAAAACCATGGAGGTTACGCCCAGCGAGTTTAATGTGGCAACCTTTTTGGTCAGATAGTGCTCAAAGTGCGTCCTTCTGTTATAGTTTTTAGAGAGGATATAATCTTTCTTGGGCAACTTTGACGCAAAAATGTTGGTCTGTCTGTCTGGTGTTTGTCTGTTCGTTCACCAGAATGATACCTGAAACGGCCAAAACCCAACCCCATTCGCAGCACCTACCAATATTGCTCAAGTTTCATTGTTCATACGATCGCCAATTAATCCGCAATCACAGCACGCCAATATTGTTCGGTGTGTCTCTTTATACTAGAGATCACATAGGGATAATTATTTCCAAGGACCATAGCATTTATCACGGTGCGCTGACTATGAAAAAGAAATTGTTTCCAACGCTTTGCTAAGACGACACGGTCGTGCACCTACCCGCCGCTTTGCTGCTGTTCTGTTGTTGCTGTGTTGTTGGGTTGCTGTCACTTGTTCGTGTGTGGTTTTTTATGCAAATTTCCTCGTACTGTCGCCTCCGTGGTGAGTGACATGGCGACAGCAAGGACGGATGCTCCGCCCCCTCTTCCTCCAAGATCGGGGTGTGACCTGCAGGCGTCAAATAGGACTGGTGCGCTTGAGCATGTGAACATGGCGTTGCCAAGGTCATCGAGCTGCTCCGACGGGGATGACATGGAATCTGACGGTGGATATGCTGAGGCCGCCGATTTAAGAGGAAGCTTCGCAAGACTTCAAGCGTGAGTGACCTCAACCACAATGCATCGTCCTCTCCGCAGATGTGCACGAATGCCTACGTCTCTATCACTGCTACAGGCAACCTGAATTCCCTGATTAGACAAGCTCTCATGGCGTATTTTGTTAGGATCTAGAGCTACAGGACAAATAAAAGAGGTCCACATTAATCCCAGAAAGAATATACTCGCTGTTGACACTTCTACACGAGCGAACCTCAACGCATTGAAGGCTGTGACTCAGATGGACTACATACCTGTGCGCTCCTTCATTATAAATGGAGGCTGCACCAATGCTTGTGTGATTCATGATGTGGATAAAGATATCGATAACAGATCTGTTAACGCCGATAAACTCGACTGTCAATTTCACAGACATACACTGTTTTGGACGGTAAAAATGTGTGAAGATACTTTTTGAGGGGGACACATTACCATCGCATGTGAAAGAACCACAATGCATCGTCCTCTCCGCAGATGTGCACGAATGCCTACGTCTCTATCACTGCTACAGGCAACCTGAATTCCCTGATTAGACAAGCTCTCATGGCGTATTTTGTAAGGATCTAGAGCTACAGGACAAATAAAAGAGGTCCACATTAATCCCAGAAAGAATATACTCGCTGTTGACACTTCTACACGAGCGAACCTCAACGCATTGAAGGCTGTGACTCAGATGGACTACATACCTGTGCGCTCCTTCATTATAAATGGAGGCTGCACCAATGCTTCTGTGATTCATGATGTGGATAAAGATATCGATAACAGATCTGTTAACGCCGATAAACTCGACTGTCAATTTCACAGACATACACTGTTTTTGACGGTAAAAATGTGTGAAGATACTTTTTGAGGGGGACACATTACCATCGCATGTGAAAGTGGGCTGTGTGTGGCATTCCATCCGCCCGTACGTACCTAGGCCATTACAGTGTCGCAAATGACGAAAACTTGGGCACGTTTGCGCTGTGTGCGTGAACAGGTTGACTTGTCCCCATTGCGGAGGAGATCATGAAGAGTCGTCATGCGGGGTATCTTACCTGAAGTGCTCCAACTCCGATGGTCCACATTAGTCGAGGTTGAAAGGTTGCCCTAAAGTGAAGACTGAAATGACCGTACTTAGGAAGATGGTACCAGATCATTCTACGCACAGAAAAGCGTATTATAAGGTGCACCATTGCCAGAGGCGCTCTCGTAACCGCAAGAGGAGATCAGCATCGACAACTGTACGAAAGGCTGTATTGCCTGATGATTCAGTGATAGATCCTCTGATATCTGCAGCATTATCTCAACCTCGAGTCACACCTCCTTTGAAGAACGTAACGGACAATACCTCATGGCCTTCTCTGCCGCCTCGAAGTGCTGAAGTGCACTGAAGTGCAAGGACCAGAAAACCGGCATGAACATCAGACTTCGTCATCGGATGTGCAAATAAAAACAATGCTCTACGCATTTGAATCGTGTCTTGTGAATGCTGCTTGTTGCTGTCAGGACGCTTGTTGCCAAGGCTGCAGTGCGAATTCTAGGGGGACTAGAATAGGTGCTTGGTGCTATCTAAAAATAACAAAAATCATGTGGCAGTCTCATTGTCATGACTGAGAGAAAGGATTAGTCATTCTGCTATATTTTATTGGAATGTTCAAGGGCTGCGAGGTCACTTCACGGATTTGAAACAGAGAATGCTGAAATATCCATTTCCTGTTGTTGTGACGTGCGAGCCGAATATGACTTCACCATTCAGACTGTCTGGATATCAACAATTCACTTCCCAGACAAATGGAAACCCTAGCGAAGATCTACTATTCGTGCGCTGTGACCTCACGTATTCCCCTTACCAAATACCTATGCATAGCAGCAATGAGTACGTTTAAATCACGTTGAAGCTAAAAAGACGCACGATATCGATCGTTGGTGGCTACATTTTAACAAGCGGGAGATTGGACGCTGGACACTTAAAACTTGTCATAGACTCCAGTTAAGGACCTCACGTCATTGTACGTGACTTCAATGCACACCACCATTTTCGGGGCAGCAGCGTCATAAGTACTCGGGGAAGACAACTTCTGGACTTCACAAGCAAAAATGGTCTTTTTATTCTTAACGACGGATCACCGATATGTCTCTGTGGCTTAACGTAAAGCAGCTGTCTCGACTTAGCTATCGCTTTTTGGTGCCTTTCAACATTCGCCGCCTCGTGCGCAGACGTTGAAACATACGGTAGTGATCATCTTCCTACTTACGTACAACTACAATAGTATACCGGCGTTGCAATCATTCGAAGGCGATGCAGAGATTGGGAGACTTTTCAAGAAGAGCTAGAAAAGTCTTGTATCTCTATAGTTTTGATTGATTGATATGTGGGGTTTAACGTCCCAAAACCACTATATGATTATGAGAGATGCCGTAGTGGAGGGCTCCGGAAATTTAGACCACCTGGGGTTCTTTAACGTGCACCCAAATCTGAGCACACGGGCCTACAACATTTCCGCCTCCATCGGAAATGCAGCCGCCACAGCCGGGATTCAAACCCGCGCCCTGCGGGTCAGCAGCCGAGTACCTTAGCCACTAGACTACCGCGGCGGGGCTAGCTCTATAGTTTCTCCGACAGAAATTGAAGAAAGAATTGCCACAGCAGTACAGACCACTACACGTGTTGTCACATCATCTAATTCCAGGAAGCCGGTTGATGTTGTATACGAAGAGCTGCGGGCAGTTCGTCGTCGAGCTGAGCGCAAACAAAGGCGAAGGAAATCGATCATAAACCTGATGACCTCTCGTAACGTGCAAAAGAAAATTCAGACGTGCTTAGAAAAGCTTGGCCGACAAAACTGGAAGTCATTTTGCACCACACCGGACCCATGAAAACCACTGTCTAAGCGTACGAGCTCTACCATCTTCTCCTCAGCAACTTCATCCTTTCCGTGGATCGGCCATCGTAAGGACATGCAGCGAGAAAGAGATCGCGAAAGAATTCCGCATGCACCTCTCTGGCTCTGCAACAACAAGACGTCCGTCTCGACCATCCTTTCACGCTTCAAGAGCTTCGTGCGGCTATGTCCACTTCGCAACGTTCCAGTGCACCTGTTCCTGATGAAATCACTTATGCTGCCCTGCGCTACCTTGGTCCTCGGGCAACCGACCTGCTATTGTCTTTGTACAACCTTTCTTGAGCATCTGGAACTATACCAGCACACTGGAAAACTAGCAAAAATTGCGGCATTGCTGAAACCAAGCAAGTCTCCCTGTGATATTCTATCCTACAGACCTGTGGCGCTAGCAAGTTCTGTAGGAAAACTCGTGGAGCGAATGGCTCTGATGCTCTTGGAATGGTTTCTAGAGAATCAAAGAGTATATCCAGATGCCATGACTGGCTTCCGGAAGGAAAGGTCATCAATTGACAGTGTGATTGATTTGGTAACAACCGTTGGACATCATAAACGGCGCCGCCGATTAACGGCTGCTGCAGTATTTCTTGATATCAAAGGTGCATTCGAAATTGTTCTGCATGACGCCATTCTAAATGCTATTGAAGACTATGGCATTGGTGGCCGCATGCATCAATAGAAAGCCACTTATCTTCGAGAACGAACTATATTCAAGGACACTGCCTACGCTGACACAAATAAGCACCCTGTCCATCGTGGCGTGCCTCAAGTTGCAGTCCTGAGCCCAACATTATTTAATATCATACTTGTTGGCCTCGTTAAGAAGCTCGTTAAGTTAGGAGGCGAAATCTCCATATCTGTGTACGCAAATGACATCTGCATTTGGACTACGCGTCTAACACGTTTGAAAGTACGAAATAAACTACAACGTGTGGTATCGACAATGTCTGCATGCCTCAATACCTGAGGACTGCAACTGTCATCGACGAGAAGTGCAACCCTACCACTCACGAGAAAGTCCTTGGCTTGCTACACACTAGTGATTGATGGAAACATAATACCTTCGGTAACTCATCACAAGTTCCTCGAAGTTATCATCGATCGTGATTTGTCTTGGTCGAAGCATATCTCATCGCTAAAAAAAACTAGACAGCTTTGTCCAGGTCATTCGCCATATGTCTGGAAAATCATGGGGACCATTGAAATCATCTTTACTGCAGCTATACCAGGCACGTTTTGTTGGATACCTTCGCTACAGCGCTCCTGTTCTCTCCAAGCAGGTTAAAAAAATTGCTGCAGTGGAAGCTCCCGCTATGCCTTGCCAGCAGAAGGGAAGCCAGCTTTTGCCACTGCCAAGATGGCGGAAACATGCTCTTTTCTGATAGTGCCCACTTAGAGATGAAGTGGCTTCGATATGTTAGTGTTAATTCTACGTTAGTTCTATAATAAAAGACAGTTGTTCCCGACGGGATAACATACAAAAACGAGTATGGGTGACTGAATTTCCCAAGTACTTTGCCTCCAATCGGAGGGTTACTAAGGAAAACTATTAACACTAAGACGCACTTGAAGCACTATGTCTACCGAAAAAGTTTCCACATTACACCCGTTGGGCGTGCGAGGGAAACGCTTCATTATTATTCGTTGAACGGTGATACCTTATCTTGCCCCCAATAAGATGGCTGCCGCAGCCGCCATCTTGCCACAAGCATGGCTTCACTCCTAGGCTATGATTTTTACTCCAGCAATTTTCTTTAATCCTCCTTGGTTTTCTCCCATGCTTGCACATCGGTTGTACGTACACTCAAGAGAGCTCAGGTGCGTGCCCTAAGAATTTGCCTAGGAGTACCTCGATGTACTTCTACGAGGGGCACTATTGCAGAAGCACGTGCTTGTCCAGCTCGTGTTTATCTTCAACACGAACTACTACGCTACATCTGAGGCTACTGACAAGGCATCGAGACCATACACTGGCAGACACTTCTAACACACGACCCAATGCTGCATACTCAGAAGCTGTTATGTCGCACCAAGATATGATGCCTTCAAATTATGCACCACATGTTATCTCCACAAGTGATACCACTCTGGACGATGCCTAAGCCCATCGTGCGACTTTCGATGCCAGGAAAAACAAACAAGTAGAAAAATACCAATTGCTGGTCTTAAGCATTTCACTTTGTCGTATATTGCCTATATGTAAGGATATACAGTGCACATTTTTGTGCATGGCCTGTCACGCAGACCTCCTCAGCAGCAGCTTTCACTGTGACTCAAATGGGAATCACTCAACGCTTCCAAATAGCACACCGGACATCATCCGCTGCCGCTGAGCTTACCGGCGTCCGACAAGCTGCGTGCTACATTTTACAGCAGAGTCCAGCGAAATGAACATTATTTTGCGACTCCAAGCCGGCACTTCAGCTAACTAGAAACTGCATGAAACAAGACACTGCATACAGTCCTCTGGTGTTTGGCGTAATGAATATGTTGAATGAGGCATTTCAATCAGGACATACGGTTGCGTTGCAGTAAATTCCTAGTCATTGTGGCATAGCTGGGAATGAACACGCTGATGGTGACGCGAAAATGGTGCACACTAGTGGCGAGGCGATATGAATTCACTTTTCTCGATATGACATCAACGCCTTGCTGGCTAAAGTTATGAAGGCATCTATGCAAGAACTACGGAATGAACAGAATTATCACCACGAGCCCATTTGTAGGCTTGATCTCTTGATGTGCTTTTCGCCTTGCGTTACGACTAAGGAGATACCAGGAAACGCTTCTACATAGACTGCGGCTGGGTGTTGAATATACATGTGACGATACTTATGCAAGACTATACAAGAGAAAAATCCTAACGGCAACTTGTGTAACACGCCAGACTATTAATCACGTCTTGTGTGTGTGCCGTTTATACGCAGTTGAAAGACAATCTCTTAAGCGCCTCACAGATGACCAAGACTGCTGACCCTTCCCGGAAGAGAAACTTTAGGGTGCTTGGGAAAGTGTGGATCACGCCCAACGCAGCCTAAAGCACCTGCTCACATTTATAAGCAAGACAAGTTTAGATTCCCGTCTTTAGAGAATCTGCTACTGTAGAGACTTTTGTGCGTGTCCTACATCGAACGAGACATTGTGTGCCCCGCCGCGCTGGTCTAGTGGCTAAGATACTCTGCTGCTGACCCGCAGGTCGCGGGTTCGAATCCCGGCTGCGGCGGCTGCATTTCCGATGGAGGTGGAAATGTTGTAGGCCCGTGTGCTCAGATTAGGGTGCACGTTAAAGAACCCCAGGTGGTGGAAATTTCCGGAGCGCTTCACTACGGCGACTCTCATAATCATATGGTGGTTTTGGGACGTTAAACCCCACATATCAATCAATCAATCAATCAATCAATCAATCAATCAATCAACGAGACATTGTGTGCAGTGACTCAATGTACTATATCACAATCACCCCACATCATACCCTCCCCTTTCTTTTTCTTTTCTCCTTACCCCCGTGAAGAGTAGCAGGCTAGAAACCCACTTTCCAGGCCAACCTCGCCCCCTTCTTTTCATTAAACACCTTCTTCTTCTGTTCCTCTTACACCTTGTCGCCACCGAGACAGGCGCGCACGCTACGCGCTTGCTATATCAGAGGCTATCCTTCGTTTTCGAAGATAACTGGCAGATAGCGCTCATGTCTGACGTGCCTCGATGTGCTCGTTCGCTTCCACTGCACGCATTGAGGCACTCTAACGTACCACCTCGAGAATACCATTACCAATTTTCTCACGCAGAACATCAAATACCCGTTTTGTTCACTCTCTCCAGACGCAAGACTATCGTCTACCGACAATCGCAGTGATACATGCAGATACGGGGTCAATTTGTTTTTAATAAGCATCAAAGTCAAGGCAAATTTTATTGGAAAATAAGTGACCGATACTCGTCTCTGGAGGTTACTTCATCAGAAACAACTATCTTTTATTTATGATTGACGTGCGCGTGTGCCGCTCCTCTAGGCCGGCCGTAAAGGTGGCTACGTACTACTACCACTACGTTCTACTACTACTACTACTACTGCTACTACTACTGCTGCTGCTACTACTACTACTACTACTACTACTACTACTACTACTACTACTACTACTACTACTACTACTACTACTACTACTACATACATACATCACGGACACACGACACATGGCTTAAGGCTGTTTCAAATGACACAAAAAGTAGCGACTTTCAGGCTGCAAATTCGCTCGCAGCGAAAAAAAAAAAAGGACAGTTCGCTCCCGCCGCAGTGGTCCGCGGCGAGCTTCCAACATGTTGGAAATTTTCGCTTTGATCGCAACGGCGGGAGCGATTTTTGGTTGGGACCCGTCGAAATAGGGCTGATCCGGCCAAGCCTCCAAAAGAGTCGATGTGTTTGTTTTGGTAATGGCCGATGCTGTGCATTTTAAAATGAATTCAGACTGGGAGGTGTTCTTAAATGACGAAAGAAGCGGGCCCTTCGTTACCGTTCACGGTAACTTCATAATATCTTAATGCACATAATATTACATTACATTTGTGTCTGTCACAATGAGCAATGGCAAGAACTCGCCGCTCCAGTCGCAGAGCGAAAATCGCGGACCATTCGCGGTCCATGTGAAACGAAACCGCCATTAGCGATGGTTGCTAACAGAGCGATTGGAGCGAACGTAATGATTTTTTTCTCTGCAATCGCAGCATGTGAAACAGCCTTTAAGGAGCTCCGCTCCTCGAATGAAAAAGAGACTTTCTTTTACGCTTGAAAAGAACTTGAAAACGTGCTTTCAGTTTCGACGTTAGGAGCTGTTAAATAAGGGGACCGGATGTTTTTGGGTTGCAACGCTTGCAATATTGAAACCGTCTATACCTTGCCAGCAAAGGCGAAGCGATAATTTGTCCGCCGATGATCTCGGAAACGTGCTCTTTTCTGGGGTAGTTTATTTAAAGATCAAATGACCTTGATCTGTTTGTGTTAACGCTATGTTAATTATAAAGTGAACGAGAGTTGTTTCTGTCGAAATGACACATAGAGACGAGTATCCGTGGCTTAATCTCAGATAACATTTGCCTAGAATTGAAGTCTTTTTATTAAGGAAAATTGGTAACACAATGACGTCCTTTGATCACTATCTAACCAGAAAAGGGTATTACACTTGTTAGGAGTGCGAGAAAAGTTTTTTTTGTTTCTTTCTTTACCAGATAATAAGTGATTTTTTCGAACTTTGTGCTTTTTGTGTGTCCCTTTCTCTATGTTTTCTTCAGAGATCCGTGATCTGTGAGAGTATACCAGTGCTGTAAGTTACATCGTGTCTAAGTTCATTTGTTTGTACGGGCCACTGAAATAGCTTTGTTACACCGAAAGTTGTACTCATCTGAAGTGATGTTGATATAGTATGTGATGAATTACCCTATTTCAATCGTCATATGGTATCGTTTCTTTAACTATAGTCATAGTCGAGTACACAGGGATAAATTGATGTTCCAATGCTCATTTTTGAAATGTATATACACTGTTTTTACTTCTTTTCTTTGTTTAGCTTGTTTATGTGCGCCTTACATGTACAATAGGACTAGCCTTTTTGAATCACCGAACGCCGAGAGCTTATACTGCGCCTAGTAAGATGGCAGCCGCTACATTTTGGTGCGTATATGGCTTCACTCCTAGGCAATAGTTTCAACATCACCATTTTTTAAAAATCCTCTTTGCTCTGGTGTTGTTTTCATAATATGTCTTACCGATTGGACTTTAACGCACGCTCTTCAAATTTGTATCTTGCCCCGCCGTGGTGGTCTTGTGGCTAGGGTACTCGGCGACTGACCTACAGGTTGCGGGATCAAATGCCGGCTGTGGCGGCTGCATTTCCGATGGAGGCGGAAATGTTGTAGGCCCGAGTGCTCAGATTTGGGTGTGCTCGTGTACTGGGTAGGCCCGTGTGCTCATGTCGTCGGAATTTCCGGAGCCCTCCACTACGGCGTCTCTCATAATAATATGGTGGTTTTGGGACGTTTAACCCCACATATCAATCAAGTTTTTATCTGGGCGGTCCAGCAAAGTAATGAAATCATAATATGACCATGAAGAACGCCACAGTGAAGGGCTCAGAAGTTTCGGTGATTGCACAGAGATCGCACACTACCCGGGCCTATCGCCTCCATTGAAATGCGACCACCACGGCTGAAATCAAATCTGAGGCTTTCGGGTCACAGTGCGGTGAAATATGTCGCCGGGTGTTTGCACGACTCGCGAACGTCAATAGGTCTACGGAGAGGGCAATCATTACGTATGCCGCCGACTTGAATGGATGGTCGTAAACGTGTGACAAAAATCTCGACACACTATTCACTTCTGGGTAAATATTCACGTCGCTCTATAAGGAGGGGAATGTGCTGCATACTTATATATATATATATATATATATATATATATATATATATATATATATATATATATATATATATATATATATATATATATAGCACGACAAAGAGTGGGCAGTGAAGACAAAAGTTTACAGCGACTAATGGATATCCAGGTAGTGTGTTTCGTATTCGTATACCGTTATTCTACCACACACGCTTATTTATTTCCCAGCGTTTGTGCTTGTGTTCCCTTCATACCATTCAGCACATGTTAATTAGTCGTTTACCTTACTTATGTGTAACAATTCCGACTCTCGGAGGTCACTGCTACACAAAGCCCATTGTTGTCGCGCTCACGCCAATTGTGTTATTTTTATATCTCGTTTCTTTTAATCCCCTGCGTTCATGCAAAACACGTGAACAGGACGCACAGAATGGTGGAATCTTAAAAAAAGCAACATGTAATGAAGACACATTTTTCATATCTATATATATTTCAATTATGACAACACATTTGAAAGCCTACATAGCGTAAAATTAACGTTTTCAATAACTATCTCAAATAATCACCCTCGTTCCTTCCTTGCTTCCTTCATTCATAGAAGGGGTGTCGTTCCGGCACATTCAATGCCTACAGGTACGCAAAGGCTTGTTCGTCAGCTGTGCGCTGCTTAAGTGTTCCCGTTTTACGTGACACACCCTGGCGAAACAAACCACCATTCCACACTTACCGTCACGGCTGCCAGCGGCACTGCCTAACACTCTCAGAGTTTGCGTGCACATAAAATACCCGATAAGCGTAAAAGGGGATGGCCGCCGTTGTATATAGTCACTTTTAGGAGGATCGAGTGCGTATTCTGAAGGTCGCAGGCTCGGTGCCGGCCAGCGGCAAGCTGTGTTTTTGTCCGCTTTTGTTTCTTCATGTCTATAACACAATTAGTATACAATACACAAAAGAACAGTACAGTTAACATTCGCCATACCATCCTCGGCTTCATTATCTACCGGTTTGCGTTACGATTGTGTCAAACAAACAAGCGAGACCTCGGAAAAGTTCGTTCCTTTATGCACGGAAGAGTTGGCTCGTATCACCGTATGTATGCACGTGTTACTTTCCCCATACAAAACACCGTACCTCACACGCGGCGGACAAAACTTCGTGCTCGAGTGCGTATGATAGCGCGGCTCGCTCGCACGCTTTCGCGACCTTGCTCGTCGCTCGTCGTGCATTTTGATACTCCCCGCGGCGCATCGGTCGTCCCTGAATGCTTCCACCGAGCGCACGAGGAAGAAAAAAGACGCCTGGGAAGTAAGTAATGCGCGCTAGCCGGCGCACTTTCTCCACATCTGCGTGACGGCTGCTGCTGCGGAGGAAAGCTACGGCTGGCTGGGAATCGCTGATGAGAATAAGACGGTGGTGACGATGCAACTGCAAGCGGCAACGCCGCTGCGATGTCTCTTGCTAGCCGGAAAAGTTTTACCCCGAAGGTGTTTCTTCAAGCGGCGTGTGTCGTTGTCGTCGAGCCGCGCAGCTAATGCGGTAGCTCGGCGGTTATTATTAAAGCCCTGCTGCCCCAAGTTGAGCTGCGGGTAAGATTCACCACTTTGCTCCAGAGACAAGCTGCACGTTGGATGCCTTCGACCAGAGTTACCCATAGATGCTGCCGAGCTAGCAAGGAAATAATAATCACAAAACAAGGCCCCCCTAAGGTGGCGTGACTTCGGCGATGAAGCCAAAATGTGAAAATTTTGTCAATGATGAAAACATTTTTGATAATAAATTTTGCGACTCAAATACGAAAGGGGTTGAAAAAATCGCTTAAAATATTTTGTACAGCGAAAGTATGTGCAACAACGAAAAAAAACATATTTACTATTCAACGTTATCTTCAGGGCCCATCGGCTGAATACAGGTTTGCCTGAACAAGACCAATGCTACTTGTTGTTTTTTCCAACGTACGAGGGAGAGAAAGAGAGAGATAGTATGAAGAAAGACAGGGAGGTTAACCAGAAAACGCATGAGATATGTTAGAAAAGTATCTGGCCTTTGGAGGAAGAAAGAAAAATGACATAACAAATGGAGCGCTGGAAACATAATTTCCCTCAAAGTAGTCCCCTTGGGACTCGCACACTTCTCCCAGCAGTGCTGCTCTTTTCGGAAGCGTTCTGAGAAGGCCTCTTTCGGAATGAAGTTTATCTCAGCTGTCGTCGCAGCCACAATCATCTCTCTTGCCTGAAATCACCCTCCTTTCAATGTCCTCTTGAGTTTGGCAAACAGCCAGAAGTCAAGAACCACATCAGGAGAGGAAAGAGCCTGTGGAACTACAGGAGTCTTACTTTCCGCCGAACCAAGTGTGAGGAATGTGCAGGAACAATTTTGTGATGAATGCGCCAGTTTCATGTTGACAACTCAGGTTTATTGAACGAGCAGCATCATATAGGCGGCGGAAAACACCCCTGTAGTACGTTTCAGTGATTGACTCTGTGGTGCATACTCGTGGTTTCCCACACCGCGGGAGTCAAAAGAAGCAATAAGCATCACTTTGACGTTGCTACGCCATTGGCGGGTACTTTTGGGTCTCGGTGACGTGGAATGCTTCAGCTGTGACAGCTGGGATTTGGTTTCCGGGCACACACAAGACTCGTCGCCAGTGACAATGGGGTTCATGAAATCAGGGTCACTGCTTGTGAAATTCAGCATGTACTGTGAGACTTCAACACGATGTTGCTTTTGCTCCGCCGTGAGCAGTCCCGGTGCGAATTTCGCGGCAACCCTCTTCATGGCCAGGTCTTTGGCCATAGTGGAAGGTGCAAATAAGGTACTGATGCCGGCCTCTTCCGCAATTTCCTGAATGGTCACGTGGTCGACCCGCATCACCACGGCGTTCACTTCGGCAATGTCCTGGCCATTTCAAGTGCGGCCGTCTTTAAACCGGTTGTACTACATCGTAATCTGTGTGCGGCTCATAGCGTCGTCACCGAAAGCCGTCTTGATCTTCTTAACGGCTTACACTTCGCTGTCGCCCAGTTTCTGGAAACATTTATTGCAGTGGCGCTGTTCCAGTCGCTCTGTCATTTTCCTTGCAATGAAAAACCGACGAGAGCACTGCGCACTACGTCACTCCAACGCTGCTTCCTAGCAACCGAGGCTATTGGCAGGTGGGAAAAAATAGACCTCTAACAGGGAACGTCACAGCGTGACGTCACCGGCGCATATGCAAGGAGTGGTTGGCAAAACAACCCCGCGGGTGGCTCAGCCCGGTACACTCATGCGGTGTTTCGGGCAAGTTTTTTTTTTTCATAGCCCGAAGTTCGTGTTACAGTGGCGGCATTAGCAGAAGTATGTGTCAGAGAACACATCGCTGCGTGGTAAACTGTGTGGTAAAATATTTGCTACGCTGGCTGCCTGTTTGTCTTGAAGAAGTGAACACATGTGGCAGCCTGCTGTGCGAGGAACAGTGGCATCGTCTCCGAAAATGTGCAGTGTTGATTGTGGCGTGTAGTGTGCGTTTAAAGCCGTCGACAATATTGGTTCATCTTTATGGAAGGGGAAATTTGGAATATTGTGGGTGATGTGTGTAGTGTGAATAACGATGCGCCTTGTTTGCGAAACCATTCGCACTCGTAAGTTGGTGGCAGCCACCACTTGTTGACGGAACTTCATGATTCAACATTTCAGTCAGGTTTAAGAGGCACTTCACGCAATTTTTTTGAGTGGGTACAGTTTAGCGTTTGCGTTGCGTCGTGAAAAAAATTGCATGGTATCCGGACTGAAAGATACGACTACGCGTGAACTATAAGCATGTTGATTTGATTGATATGTGGGGTTTAACGTCCCAAAACTAAGATATGATTGTGTGAGACGCCGTAGTGGAGGGCTCCGGAAATTTTGACTACCTGGGGTTCTTTAACATGCACCCAAATCTGAGCACACGGGCCTACAACATTTCCGCCTCCATCAGAAATGCAGCCGCCGCAGCCGGGATTTAATCCCGTGACCTGCGTTTCAGCAGCCGAGTACCTTAGCAATCAGACCACCGCGGTGGTGTGGCTATAAGCATTTTTGCCATTGCCAAAGCTGGATATACGCTTCGTCCCGGCAAGTACGCAAACCCAATAAAAAGCAACTCGTATTACCAGAGACCTGATATGCATTAATGGAAACATTAGAAATTCTTGTTTCACATATACTTCATATCCATACGGCTCGATATTTATGAGGTGACGAGGCGCACAACTTGTTTGTGTGTCAGGTCGTAAAGGAGCAATGTAGGTATGCAAATACTTTGTAGGTGACAGCCGCAGCAATGTAACTGCGCAAAAGATTAAGTGTATAATTAAGTTATCAAGTTTAATCTCGCACAAAGTTTCAGTGGGCTATCAGGAACGTCGTTGACACTTTCGCTTTTATTTTCACGACGATTCGTTAACCTGAGCCTAACGCAGCGGAAAAAAGTGCTATCATTTTCTTTCTTTTTTCTGTTCATTTTCGATCATAATATTGCGACGTGATTGAGAATCTTGTCCGTGACCTCTTGCACGGCAGACCTGTACCATGCTGATGCCAATGCTGTGCCTAGTTTAAAGCTCCAGTGCACGGAAATTCAGTATGTTTACGTGCACACCATGCCAATATTTTTCAAAACATTCGTCACCGTCAACACGCAGAACGTTAACTTTAGGAGAGGAAAAGGTTTTTTTTTTTTTTTTTTTTGTAATGGCTGCCATGTACGTCGAGCAAATCACCGCATGTTAACCTAAGAGAATCGTGCATTAAAGGCAATGACCATTCCTTTTAGTGGCTTTAGAAAAACAATTCGCCAAAAAATCTTTCGGAGAAATGCAGACAGACGAATCCCTGCTATGGAGAAATATCCCGTCGCCGGAACTCTCTTGCCAACCAGCTCCTGCGCCGAGGGAGGGAATGGTGGGTGCGGTGCTCGCAGTTACGTCACACTGTTTGCAAACAAGGAGAGGTCTATTCGCGCATGCGCACAAAGGTTCAAGGTCGGTTTATGCAAGCGCGCTTGTTTCAAGCCCTTCAGGTGCTGAAAAAAAAAAAGTTGGATACCTTCCTAAACGACTGTATATGTTTGACTTCTACACTCAACTACACAGTCACCGCCATACACGCTTAGCGATGGAGAAACGCGCTCTCGGGGAACGGGATGATCACAGAATTTATTGCGTTATTGAAAAATGCAAATCAGCCCCCAAAAAGCGATAAGTGCCTGGAGGACTCAAGTGAGTCGGTAAAAAAATAATCGAAATTCACTCATTACACGCAAAATTGGACACTATGCCCTCGACATTTAAGTAAGCAGTCGAGTATTGTACTTTTCTGCCACCTTCTCTAGTTTTGCATGGACGTGAAATGCTAACACGTCCATGTACTTGGACACAGTTGCACGTTAAGAAATCCCATGCAGGTTGTGGCAAATAATGCGGAAATCTCTACTACTGCTTTCCTCGTGATTTATTTGTGTTTTTACCATGGTCAAGTTTACGACTTACTTATGTATTATTTACGCAAGATTATCGACAAGTTTGTGTGCTATACTACTGTGGTTGAGCTAACTTCCTCCAATCGGTACAAAACAAAGCACATGCACTATGACTTTTAAATAGACTCAGTATTGCTCAGAGCTGTATGCACCGTGTAAAGATATCTCTTCGAATCGCCCAAGCCGGTTAATAAAACTTACTCAATTAACCCCTTCATTAGAGACTCTAGAAAAAATCTCAACATGAAAACTGTAGCACTTCCTTTGAATTATTGCTATATTTTATTTATGCTAAGATAACAATGAATCAGATAGGCTGGGTGATTACCAAGGATTGTTTGATTAGAACCTTTGATTTATTTAGAGTGGATAACTCCATCAAAAATATTCAATAGAAAAGTTGGAACGTTTTTTTTCAGCAATTATTTATTCGTTATTTCATCTAGGCTATGAGAATTGGTTTATTGAACATAAATTCCGCTTTTTAAAGAAGTGCGGGCAGTCAACAAACTATATTTGACGAATGTTAGATGAAACGCTTCGTACATTAAGAGAAATTAATAAATCAGTTAGTACTGCGCTTACAGTTTGTATTTAGTCACTAATGAGGCATGCACGCTTATCCACGGTGGCTCAAAAATCACCCAGTCACGTTGTTTAAGCAAAAAATAGACGTGACGATTTTAGCGCCCATTCTGATTGTTTTCATTCAAAATCCAAAGGCAGCATGTATACATTGACATTGACGAGTCAAGTAGAACTCGACGAGTCAGACATAACGAGTTTGTTTCGTCTTTTTTATAAAACCTATTGTGCATGTTACTGTGCAAGAAAATATACTTTACACTCCTATCGATTTTTTCTCCGAAAATAATCTGTTATATAGTGTTGGCACAATTCTGAACGCTTTGCTAATTTTTTTTTTCAAGAAGCGAGCATTAAAATCTTCAGATAGTGGGAAGTGGTTGGGATCTAGTCATTCGTATAGAATTATTGTTTGAAGTAGGCCACTTTCAGCAACGATAAACAAACGATGTTTCGGAGAAAAGTAAGTGTCAGCAATAATATTTAATTAATATATCGCATTTGGAAGTGTGCAATAAAGGTCGGAGGTACAGTCACTAGACAGGACACCGACAAACTGGCTCAGGAGATGAAAACTTTTGATAAGAGGTGACAAAACATGAAAGCCTGAAATATAACTGACAAAATAAAGCTAGTGGAGCTTTCGAAGTTACTTAAAAGACGTACAGTAGCCGACGCCAGAAGGTATAACATGGAGAGAATTGAGAAGGCCGCAAAAATCGGCAAAAGACTAAAAGCTGTGAAGGAAAACTTGTGCATAGGGAAGAATCGAATGTATGCATTAAGGAACGAGGAAGGCAATGTCATAATCAATAGGCATAGGATAGTCGATGCGGCGGAGGTGTCTTACAGAGACCTCTACAGAAGCCAAAACAACCAGAATGATATTGTAAGAAACAATAATAGTCCAGAATAATTCGAAATGCTTCCAATAATGACAGGTGAAGTAAGGAAAGCCCTAGAAGGAATGAAAAGAGGTAGCCGCTGGCAAGGATAAGGTAGCAACAAACCTACTGAAAGATTACGGAGAAATTGTTTGAAGAACTGGCCACGTTATATATGAAGTGCTTCTTGAGGAGAAGGGTACCAGAATCTTCGAAAAACAACAACATCATTTTAGTCCGTAAAAAAGGAGACGTCAAGGACTTGAAGAAATGCAGGCCGATCAGCTTACTGACGTTCTCTAGAAACTATTTACAAAAAATATTAGCTATTAGAAGCAAGTTAACATTGGAATTCAGTCAACCAAAAGTCCAAGCAGCATTTCGTACAGCCTGCTACACAATAAACCACATCCATACTCTCGATCAGGTAATAGAGAAATGCCCGGAATACAACCAACCACTATACATGGCTTTCATAGATTACAAGAAGGCGTTTGACTCAGTCGAGACATCTGCAGTGATGTTGTCACTACGAAATTAGTGCATTGATGAACGCTACATAAGCATACCGGAAGAAATCTACAGAGGACTCGCATCCGCCATAGTTCTCCATAAAGAAACCGAAAGAATCCCAATAAAGAAGGGTGTAAGGCAGGAAGACATGACCTCTCCTATGCTATTCACAGCCTGTTTCGAGAATTTCAGGACCCCAGATTCAGAAGAGTTCGGAAATGAAGTTAATGGAAAGTATCTTAGCAACCTGCAATTCGCTGATCACATTGCCTTGATGAGTAACTCAGGGGACAAATTACAGCTCATGAATACTGAACTGGACACGGAAGGCAGAAAAGTAGGTCAGAAAATTATTACGCACAAAACTAAAGTAATGTGCAACAGTGCCAGCAGAAGACAGGACTTCGCAATAGCCACTCGGAGAGACGCTGAAAGTTGTTCAGGGATAAGTTTATTTTGAACAGATAGTGTCTGTGGAGCTGAACATTGAAAGTCAAATAACTAGAAGAATAGGAATGGGGAGGATCACGTTCGGCAAGCATTAAATTCTCAAATATTGAATGGTAATATGCCACTAACCCTCAAGAGAAAGGTATATACCAGCTGCATTTTGCCAGTACTTACCTACGGAAATGAAAATTGAAGGCTTCCAAAGAGGGATCAGCTTAAATTGAGGATGACCCAACGAGCGATAGAAAGGAAAATGATTGGTGTAACTTTAAGAGACAAGAAGAGAGCAGAGTGCGTCAGGGCACAAATCGGAGTTAAGGGTATCATAGTTGAAATCAAAAAAAGAAATGGACGTGAGCTGGGAACTTAGCATGCAGGCAGGAAAGGCAAACGCACAAAGCGAAGAGAAAAATATCCTTATATATATATATATATATATATATATATATATATATATATATATATATATATATATATATATATATATATATATATATATATATATATATAAAGAGAAAGAAGTGTATACCTAAGGGCTCGTTTTTCCGTGTTTTAACACAATATTAATGAGATCTAACAGACAGTAATGCCAAGGAATGTACAGGGGAAGTTATTAGAACCAATGGAATGTAAATAAGAAGAAAGAAAAGTGGATGAAAAAATAACCAGCCGTGTGGAGGAATCGAACCTACGACCTTCGAATAACGCGTTCGATGCTCTAACCACTGAGCTACCACAGCGGCCTTCCCTTCATCCACTTTTTTTTGGGTTTATATGTGAATTTAGAAGTAGGAGTGACAGTCAGCGCCATCTATAAGCCAAGCGACGAGTGTGAACCACTCTTTTATGCGCATGTTTGGCGTCACGTAGCACGTGAACTTATTACGAGCGGGCAGCTGATTAATAGTCCCTCGTATACAACCTAATGACACCATGTCTGCCAGTACGAGACCCTCGTTTAATGAAATAAGGGAAAGAAGTATATATATATATATATATATATATATATATATATATAAAATTTCGTTTGCGGGTCCAGTGCTTTGTATGCTTTGAAAAACTACGGACTAACTTGCGAAAATGTTTATTACTTCCTACGTTTCGGCAGGAAGGCTTGCCTTAGTCAGTATTCCGGGACATCGGTATTCCCTGACGAAGGCATGCCTTCCTGCCGAAAAACGTAGGAAGTAATAAACATTTTGGCACGTTCGTCCGTTGTTTTTCTAAGCATATATTATATATATATATATATATATATATATATATATATATAGAGAGAGAGAGAGAGAGAGAGAGAGAGAGAGAGAAAGAGCATTATGTTCGGGTTTATATGGAGCATAACGCTAGGGTTTGGCCTCGATGTTTACTCATTAACGCGCATAACCTACCCCGGGGGACAAGAGAATCGTCTTAAAGAATTCATCGTTGCATCCAGTTGAGAGAATTGTGAATATGGGTATGTACGTTTGTAATTTTAACATTATGAAACTGTATGAGGTCGCGACATAACAAAAAATGCGGCAGATCCCACGTACCTGGGAATTGATGTTATGGGAAACATGTCGAGGTAAGGTGACTGTGTAGCAATTGTTTTTATTGAGTGACACGTCATGAATTGACGCTAAATATATGTACAAGTTGCACGCATAGACATATTTTGAAGAGCTGCAGATGTTTATAAACTAGCTTGCACTTGCGCAACGATGCCAACAGGAACATGCAAATTAGCAACACCAGAAGCTGATATAAAGTGCTGATGCTGGCGAGGATGCTGGCCCTTGACACTGCTACGTAAATACTTCAACGCATGGCAACTAACCACAAATGTCGTTAACCCGACGTGACGGCTGTACCGAAGGAGTGGATATGTAATGTTTAAAAAATTGGATAGGCACCACTGCAGCCACTATTGACGTTTTACAAAGCTCAAAGTCTATTTGAAAAGTAGTTCCGAGACCTGGCATAGCTCTGTGGCGAAATGCTTCACTGCCAGGCAGAATACTTGGGTTCGATTCCAGCTGAGACCCTGACATTTATTCTTTGCATTCGTCGGGTCGACGCTACAGATGTCAGGTAGTTAGTTCTTGACGCATGCGCGTTAAAACCGCGTGTTCTCGTCGGTCCTGGGTAGATACTAAGTGTGAATCACCTGTGGCACATACCCGCATACCAGCGGCACATACCCGCCCGTGGAGATGTGCCAGTGTCTGGCGCGAAGTGTTTGACGACGTACGTGACGGTGTTGTGACAGTATTCATGTCTTGACCAGCGCGTCATATTCGTCAAACCATCTTACCCTCCCATGCTAATTTTGGTTCGCGCCAAGTTAAGGGGGTGACCATGAGAGCACCCAAACGTAAGCGGCTAGATGGATAAATAAATAGATATGCTCAAAGTCGCCCAAGTTCTCTAAGAAGTGCTTCGCATTTCAAAATGTGAGAACACGCGCTTACACCTCCTTAGTCGGCAATGACCCGTGTTGCGTTTGGCAGGCCACCCTTTTGCCGCGGCCTCCAAAACGGAAGAAAGGCAGCCGCCTCATTTTGTGCAGATGAGGAGCGGCGCCAAGACGCCCTGCTGTTTCCATGTGCTGGGCGCTGCATGGCTGAAATTACTCTACGGAGCACCGCTGTCCTTCGGGTTCACGCAGAGATGCGACACGTGGCGTCTTCGTGCCCCGGTGTCCGCCGATTGCGGACGTCGGACCACCACGTTGTGCGTCTCTGACTGATGAGCCGCCGTCGCTCGAATCAGTACCAGATGTCCAGGCAGATGTACCAGATGTACAAGCACGTTTCACCGCGCTCGCTGGAACAAAAAGATTCGTCGGAGGACGCAGCATCGCCGGGCGTATACACGTGTTTGGTTTGTGTATCTGTGTTTGTTGGGGCGGGGCCGGTTTAATGACACTCGTGTGTGCGGCGGGACATGTTAGTAGAGAGTGTCGTATGAATCTGTTTCCCGATCTAAGGATCTGGGGAGATGAGACTATTTATTCAGCTCTCGCGGGCTGCTTAGTATGGTCACGGAGCTTGTTCAAGAGAGCCTTTTTAAATGTAAATATTATAAATATTGTAAATGTAAATATTTTTAAATGCAAATATTGTAAATAAACCTTCTCTACGAAGTTCAACCTCCTCCTGCCTCGACATCTTGATCCCGGATCTCTGGTGCCGCAAACCCCGGTCGCAACACCCTGCACACCAGACAGCTCGACGACTCACAGAACGAGCATCTGTATGACCCAGGTCGAGCTGGGAGGAATATTAGCAATTTTAAGGAATGAATGAATGAAATAATGAATGTTTATTGAATGAATGGATGTTTATGTCATAATATATTTACAGGTATCAAACACTCGTCAGACCTATAGGCGAAGGCTAGTTGAAGGTCCGATAAAAGAATACCTATGGTTATATCCTAAAACAGCACAGAAAACTAAAAGATAATGTAATATTTTAAATACACAAAAAATCAAGAATATTTGTTCATATCAATAGTAAGCAATGATGTAAACCAACAAACATCGTATAATAGAGTACCTATAACAGCAGAGTACGCGGGCTACATACAGATACAACGAAAAATACGATGCCATAGATAAAGAAGCTATGCAATACAAAAACGTATTATATTTGAATTAGTAGGCAAAAAAAAAAAAAGAGTGACTGTAGGTGACCTTAAAACTACGTACTTTATGAGAACAACGAGAAAAATATGATCATGTGTTACCTAATTACACAACCCTATTGCATATAAATAATTGCACAGAAAGAGCAGTAACGATATATGTATATAATTCAGAACCTTGCACAATACTAACGAAGTTACTATAATTAACTCGGTTTGTAACAAAAGAAGAAAATATTGGTTCAGGGCTTAAGGGAAGTTCGCCGAATTAATGACATCGTTGGGAGTGTGCTCCAGGTCTTTATTGTTGTGAACTGTAGCGTACGTTTTCCGTACACAATGTTACATAGCACGAGATGAAAATTACCTGCAGTTACACTTCTAATACAGCGTGAGCACGAAAAAAGTATGGATGAGCTGAATGGATGATTAAATCTCCCGATTTATAAATGCACATTGATATACTTAGCTGTCACAAGATTTCAAACGGTAATATGCCATATTGGCTAAACAATGGGGCCGTATTATTGCAATACCTTGAATGAGACATAAATATATTTGCACATTTTCGGAGTTTGATAACCGGAAATAATCAGGTTTTATACGCCCATCCCCACAAATCGAAACAACATATCAAGTGACTTTCAATAAAAGTGCCCCGCCGCGGTGGTCTAGTGGCTAAGGTACTCGGCTGCTGACACACAGGTCGCGGGTTCAAATCCCGGCTGCGGCGGCTGCGTTTCCGATGGAGGTGGAAATGTCGTAGGCCCGTGTGCTCAGATTTGGGTGCACGTTAAAGAACCCCAGGTGGTCGAAATTTCCGGAGCCCTCCACTACGGCGTCTCTCATAATCATATGGTGGTTTTGGGACGTTAAACCCCACAAATCAATCAATCAATAAAAGCAATATACATGAGTCGCAATGTTGGTATATCAAGGTACTCACGGGCCAATAATAAACCATAACAACCAGACGCTAATCTAGAACATACGCCGTTGATGTATTTTTCCCATTGAAGGTGTTTGTCAAAAATCACTCCAAGGTATTTGTAAAAGTCAGCCTGTTTGAGCGGATGACAACCTAAACGGATATCACGCAGTCATAATCATCATCATCATCAGCCTGACTACGTCTACTGCAGGACAAAGGCCTCTCTCATGTTCCGCCAGTTAACCCGGTCCTGTGCTTGCTGCTGCCAATTTATACCCGCAAACTTCTTAATCTCATCTGCCCACCTAAGCTTCTGTCTCCCCCTAACCTGCTTCCCTTCTCTGGGAATCCAGTTAGTTACCCTTAATGACCAGCGGTTATCCTCTCTACGCGCTACATGCCCGGCCCATGTACATTTCTTCTTCTTTATTTCAACTATGATATCCTTAACCCCCGTTTGTCCCCTAATCCACTCTGCTCTCTTCTTGTCTCTTAAGGTTACAACTACCATTTTTCTTTCCATTGCTCGCTGCGTCGTCCTCAATTGAAGCTGAACTCTCTTTGTAAGTCTCCAGGTTTCTTAGCTAAGTACCCGCAAGATACAGCTGTTATATACCTTCCTCTTGAGGGATAGTGGCAGTCTACCTGTCATAATTTGGGAGTGCTTGCCGAATGTGCTCCACCCCATTCTTATTCTTCTAGTTACTTCAATCCCGTGGTTCGGCTCTGCGGTTATTACCTGCCCTAAGTAGACATAGTCTTTTACAACTTCAAGTGTACTATTACCTATCTCGAAGCGCTGCTCCTTTCGGAGGTTGTACATTACTTTCGTTTTCTGCAGATTAACTTTAAGACCCAACTTTCTGCTCCCCTTGTCTAACTCCGTAATCATGAGTCGCAATTCGTTCCCTGAGTTACTCAGCAATGCAATGTCATCGGTGAAGCGCAGGTTACTAAGGTATTCTCTATTAACTCTTATCCCTAACTGTTCCCATTCTAGGCTTCTGAAAACCTCCTGTAAACACGCGGTAAATAGCATTGGGGAGATTGTGTCCCCCTGCCTTACACCCTTCTTGATTGGTATTCTGTTGCTTTCTTTATGAAGCACTATGGTAGCAGTTGATCACCTGTAGATTTCTGCCAGAATGTTTATATATACTTCATCTACGCCCTGATTCCACAGTGTCTGCATGACGGCTGATATTTCTACTGAATCAAACGCCTTCTCGCAATCTATGACGCAGTATTGCAGGCTAAACAGGAATATTTATGCTCCCGCACGCTCGTCATTGAACAGAGGACGGGTGGTGGCGTGGCGCCTACATCAGACCCATGCGTTCCCTATATTATGGTAACGATTAACCACTGCCCGCCGGAAGTTCATTCGGAGTAGTGTAAATTTTGTAATAACAAGGCGCCCTTGAGTTGCATTCTATGGGCCTGCCTGGAAGCCCCGATGAAAGGCGAATTCCCAGACGGGAGTAGATGGAAGACCGCGCTACGCAGCTTCGAGGAATTACGAGTCTCCTTAATACGGGAGGCCGAATACGCCGCCAAGGCCCACCCACGGGATGACGGCTCTCCTCTGGGTCTGGTTCCCCCCTCTCCTCATCCGAAAAGGGAGGGGGATATTTCTGCTAATAAAAAGAAGTTGGTTCATCATCATCATCATCATCATCATCATCATCAACTTTGATTGCTCCTACGATGCCCGGAGAGAGAATTCCCTAATTTTAACACGATAGCGTTAAGCAGCCTTTCTACTATATGAACTCCGTGTCCCGTGAACAAAAAAATTGCGATGAGTGGAAAAATAAAAAAAATCGGCCCTTCAAGTTGCAATCAAGCAGAAGCATTCTGTGTCGCATTCAGGCGTTGTAACACAAGGCCACAATATCGCTCGAAAGCGCTTCCGCAAAATAGTTTATCTAAGAGTCATGTAGGGGAAGTAATTGCTACTATATAAGAAATAATGTTGTGTAACAAAAGCGTAGAATCGCAGCAGGCGTCACACCATGTGAATTGCGCAGAGTTGGTAGTTCAAACAACCACGTATCACACAGCGCTCAGCCATAATTAATCACCATCATTAGCCACACCACTAACAAATAGTGCGGCTGCATGTAGGTGTACGTATGATTACCTAATGGGCACGTAGTGTGTGCCTCGCTATCTCGCAAAAAGATGAATTATGGTGTAATTGGTACTTCGCAACTGTACTTGCAGTAGGAATCCTCAGACACTTCGGAAAGACCTATGTTAGACGCACAAAAATTCGACCCTTTGTCGAGGTTATTATCGAGTCGTTTTATCGAAGTTATTCGTGTTGCCGCATTGTTACTGCGACATGAAGTCGCCACCTTTACCGTTGCCCGTAGCATCAGTAGTGTCGCGCTTCTGAGCACGTCATCGAACATCGTTCCTGGCTTCTAGGAAATCATTTGGGAAGAAACTTTGCGCAATTCGGTAGAAAGAAAGAAAAAAGTTAAAAAAATGCCAGGTCTGCATTGAACGCTCAGCATAGTCCCAGCGAAAGCATGAAAAGCCTTTCAGAGTATTTCAGTCTTTGGGTAAATGCCAGAAGCACACTTGCTGAATACCCAATACAGGCCGTAAAGAATCATAATTTCTGTGTGGTAGGCTGGCATTTACTCTGCTATCCTTCGTCATTCTTCGGACAAGTGTGGTGTCCGCTAAACACTGGCAACGAGTTTTGTGCGAATTTTGTATTGCATTCAGTAGCTGACGACAAAAGAAAAATGTGTTGGAGCATTGCCCGACCCACTCGTTACGTGAGTGATTGTGTGACGCTTGGTTGTTCCTTTGGTGTTCTAGAAAGCTTTATCACTCATATTGACGCGATTACTTTCCCGACATCAAGCCTACCTTAGACAAGTTTGCGAACGAGTCCCAGGCACCGGCGTGGCTCAGTGGTAGAATACTGGGCTGGCGTGCAGTGGACCAGATTTCTAGGCTCACTATGTCACCACATGTCCAAGGTGTTTTTTATTTGAGTTTTTTTTTGGACAATCACGGCGCCGCGTGGGACCTGTGTTGTGATCTCATAACAGCTTTCGCTGTAAAAAAAAAAAATAGAATCGAGAAAGAACAAAGAAGAAAGAAGGGAAGTAGATAGAAAACGAATGAATTAATGAATCAACGTTTGTAGTACATTAAACACGTACGTGCCATATTTAGCTGGTCTTCATTCTCCTTATGAAACTAGGGCTCATGATTTTTTTTCTATTTTCTGTCTGCATGCATGCGACCACTGCATGGAATGAAGAGGCTCGGCCATTGTCACGTTTACTTCCACACTGGAACATCGTTTGCTGTATGTGCTCCGGCGCGCCTTGGATAAAACTCCCGCGGTATTTGTTTATTTATTTGTTCATTACAATACCCTCACGGCACAAAGGCCTTACAGAAGCGTAACAATTACTGCTCAAAACGTGTCCTATACTCTCCTTGGCCTCATTATTCGTTTGTTCTCGCTAATATTGTGTCTAATAAAGAAAAGCGGCCTTTAAGTTTAACTTGTTTCCTGCCCCGCCGTGGTGGTCTAGTGGCTAAATACTCGGCTACTGACGCGCAGGTCGCGGGATTGAATCCCAGCAGTGGCAACTGCATTTTAAATGGGGGCGAAAATGCTGTAGGCCCATGTGCTGAGATTTGGGTGCACGTTGAAGAACCCCAGGTGGTCGAAATTTCTGGAGCCCTCCACGACGGCATCTTTCATAATCATATAGTGGTTTCGCCCTACTGTGAACTACACCGCTCTGTCTTGACATAGAGAAACATTTTGTGGCATTTCGACACCGTGTTAATTCCCATCTACTACAGCTTAGTGAGCACCAAGTCAACCGGCTTCAGGATGACGCTCATGTCAATATATGGGGTATGCAGATATACAGACAGGTGGTGTGTGAGGCTCAGAACAAACAGCGACGCATATAAGAAACTTGGTCGAACAGATTATCTGATGTAGCCGATAATTGGTGGACGCTGTAGCTTTCTCACGGAAAGTGTCCATGAACATGTCAAGGGAATGCTCGAAATCATCACTTGTACAAACAATGCTGCTGAATCATGACGTTCTACCCACATTGTTTCGCAATATCGGTGTAGCCGGCCGAATGACATTGTAGGCACTTCTAGATATCAATCAATCAATCAATCAATGAGCTTCATTTTCATGGATATATATATATATATATATATATATATATATATATATATATATATATATATATATATATATATATATATATATATATATTTATATATATATATATATGCAATTATTACAGGGATTATTTGGACCGATAGCCCTGTGCTCAGATTTGGGCGCACGTTAAAGAACCCCAGGTGGTCAAAATTTCCGGAGTCCTCCACTACGGCGTCTCTCATAATCATATGGTGGTTTTGGGACGTTAAACCCCACAAATCAATCATTGGACCGATAGCCTACAGCGGCTAGTGAACGGTCCAATACAATATGCTACATAAAAGTGTACAGGCCAGCTTTGAGGTAACAAACGAAAGCAATCAATAAATACATATAACACAGTAATACATCTTTCCTTATTAGCTTGCAGCTAGCTTTATATACATAGGCACTTATTTAAGAAATACAATGAAAATTGAATCAAACACACACATGATCACTCGTCTTGATTACACAGAAAAAAGGATTTACATGCCATGCTGAAATTTCATGCCGTTTTAATCTCTAGGGGGATCATGTTCCATATTTTTGTTCCATTAAGCTGTATCAGTCTTTCCCCGTAAACATTACAACATTTGGGCAGATTCGAATTACCATTCGAAGCATGTCGCGTATTGCATTTAGGAACTCAAAAAAGATCAGAAGGGAAAGGTGAATTTCTATTATTTATGTTATTTACTTCAACGGCAATTTTGTCGTCGCGCAACATCAGAACCGAGAGAATGTGTTGTGATTGAAAAATATAGCACACTGATTCACCTTGGCTTATTATTTTCAGTGTACGCTTTTGAAGTAGTTCAAGACTTTTTAGATAACTGTTGTACGTCACACCCCACGATTCCAGACAGTAACCTATGTGACAATGACACAATGAAAAGCAGAGTGTGCGAAGTACAGCTTGTGAAAAATATTGGTGAGTTTTTATTATAGAATAGCAGCCATAAGCTACCTTTGCGGACACACTCTGTACTTGCTCATGCCAGTGTAGATGCTTATCAAAAGTGACGCCTAAATGCTTAAATCAGGGAACTTGTTGAATAGGATCGTTGTTTATTGTTAGGTTAAGAAATCCAGCGTCAACATGTTTCCTACGAGAGTGAAACACGACGTACTTTGTTTTAGTCCAGCTAACAGTCAGCTGATTCCTGGCAAACCATCCCGAAATGTTCAATAAATCGGTCATAGCGTCATTTTGTAGGTCTGCTAAGGGGTGTCCTATGAAGACTAGAACAGTGTCGTCCGCGTACACCAATGCCCTGCACCTCTGTAGGGATCGCGGGACATCATAGATATAAAGAGAGAACAATAATTTTTCAAGACGGCTGTGCTTTTGGGTGACACCCGAAAGAAAGTGCACACTTGACTAATTGTGTCAAAGGCCCGTCGAATGTATTGGACGGCTGAGGCGTCGCTCAAATGTTCAGGGAGTGTGACGAGAAATGCGTGTACAAAGCCACTGGGAAGCCATTCCGGAGGAGCGCCTGCATACCTGGAGGCCAATGACACTCTTTCCTCACCTTTCTCCCTGCCGAACTCTCATCCGCGCCATCGGGTCGTCGAGTCATCCGATCGGCGGGAGCTGTGGACACCGGGTGCCTCAGGGTTGCCCGACGGCAGGTTATATAACCAGAAGACTTTTGTACATTACGCTCTTCTTTTCTGTCCTCGTGAGATGTAAATAAACCTTCGTCTGACCTTCTGCATGAATACATTTCCTCACTACAAATGATGGGTCAAACGACGAGGGCCAGCTACCAGTCGAGACCAGCCGGACCTGGTCTCAACAAACTGGAGGCAGCGGTGTTATCCTCCTATCCCCCAGGCTCGAACATCACGCAAGTTTGGGAGAACTCAAGAAATGGAAGCAGCACCTTCTGGTTCCACAGAAGAAGGATGCGGCCCTTTCCCCTAGAGATTTCAATGTGCTACGCTAATACGTATCATGCAGAAGCTTCCATGCCTACCCGGCCATGGGCCCAAGCATGTGGCGACGGAGGCACGGAAGACCAGTTAAACGCGTCAATTTGTGAAGTCTGTTGCTCATGGGATAGCGTGCCGTGGTTCGCCCGACCATAGGATTCATGTTTGATGATGTAGTACGGTCAGTCAGACCGTTGAAAAGTATCAGTAGATGACGTCGTGGGCACAGTGATAAGTTTTGAAGAATATCGCCAAGAAGACATGTGATCACCTCCTACTGCGAAGGAGAACGAACCGTCGGTGCTGCTGTCTAGGTGTAGTGAATCGTCAATTCGATGATTATGACAGCAGCTTCACGCAGACCAGGGTAACCAGGCCCAAATGTGAGGTGGAGCTCGTGGTGAACATCCTATTTTTTTCTTTTTGTTATACATGCAACATCTAAAATCACTGCTTATCATTCCTGAAGTAAACGATTGCTGCATTGCTGCTTCTGTTAATGATTAATACAGTACGTTTGAGCGAAGTGCCCTTGCTCGGCTGTCGAGCCGAACAGAAATATGCGTAGGCTACGATAACTTTCGTCCTTAACCAGTGTCAACATGATCTATTGCGTTCAACGAGCGCCGATACGGCAAAACGGAAGCTTCAGTACTAGAAGCGACGCATTGACTCGCGCAACGTAGGAGCTGCTCGCCTGTGCCAACGCACGTCGGCGATCCATTGCTTCCTTCACTCTTTCTAGACAAGGCCTCGCAGTAAAGGAGTAAAACCGTGTTGTGAGCGAGGTTTCTGTAGTTGTTGAGAACCCCACCCCAGAACAGCAATTAGACACCCCTAGAAGTTTCTAGCACCACATATACGAGGAACGTTGCTATTTTTAAACGGAAACAGAAACGCGAACAACGCGGTGCCACACATAGAACGACGTAAATAATAGACGGTGGTCGTCTACGTACTCTCCCGAGAATGATGAGCCAGTTCGCCAACTATGGCACTTCCGTCGGCGCGAAGTAGACAAATAACTGAGAGCCGAATTTAAACCGATTCAACAGGCGGGTGTCTCAACCGTACAAATATATTTTACGCTGTGTAATTTTTCCGCCATGCGGGCGACTGCTCGCAGACAAATGCAGCGGTCGTTGGCTTCGCATAGGCGTGAGTGGGCACGAAAGGGTTAATAGGTCATCGAAGCCATCGCACTCCGTAGTAAAGTTCCTTTTTCCAAGCTCTTCGTGTATAAGTGTCTTCGGCTGTCTCCCACACTGGACGGTCTTTGGCAAGTTGTAGAAAGCATGTGATTGTATGGGCTTGTGAGTCACTGTCTTCTTTGTTGTACGGGCAATGTTTTCGCTGACGTCTGAGACATACGAGTGAGTGGTGTTTCTGTGGTAGTGTTGATTCGCGGGAGCGACGCTGAATTTCTCGGCGATTGTTGCCATGCTTTCAGAATAAAGGCTCTTGAGTATATGATCTTGGTTAGCTCTTTAAATAACGTTTGCTTTTCATTTGTGTCAATGCGCACGCCGATAGTTGTACTTGTGTCTCTATAATCTGGCATTATTGGCCTACTGGGCGAATTCTATAATCTGGCATTATTGGCCTACTGGCCTACTGGGCGAATTTCAGGGAGGGTGGGCTGCCCCCCCCCCCCCCCTTGTCTACGTGGCTGCATGCATGCATGGTACGGGCTACAGCGTGGTAGGTTTTCATTGCCATCTTTGTTACTGGCAGTGCATCACAATGTGAGCGTGTTTCCTTTGGTGAATTTTGATGTTAGCGAGATGTAAAAAAAAAAAGGCGAGTGAAATTTAGTTGCAAGAAATCCGAGGAGATCAAAACCCCACCCCAGACCACCACAACAAAGTGTTGCAATATCACATCGCAGAATTGGCATGTCCACCGAATTCTGTTGTGCAATATTTTGGGTTCTTGATCGCTAAAACATGGTAGGATGCTTGTTTCTATTAAACTTCGCAAAAGATTCGATCACCCTAACGGTCTCGCATCTGCTATTTATCCACGGGATAAACACGTACGAGCGTGTTACAGAAATATAAAATTTTAATTGAAACCTGCCAGGTTCATGAAAAGTTTACAACTACAAATTTTAGATGACTGAGCGGAACGTGGCTGCAGGTGTGTTATTTACAAAATCTAGCACGTTATTTACTTAAAAACGAACCATGACATACAACGTTCGTTATTCCGCAACGTCTAATAATACGTTTTAGTGGAGAAGCCTGTTTGCATGCGTTAAAGTGCCCCACCCAAAACAATATTTTAGTCTGTTTTTTTTTTCCTCTTATTTGTTATTGACCAGCAAATAGAAATTCCTTTGTCGCCAGTGCCGACCAGACGGTGTGACGCGTGCTAGAGGAAACGTACACAATACTCCAAACATACTCGGTATATTACACGAACAACCAGCTGACAAGACCCCTTCGCGGACACTGCACGCTTGACAGCCCACAGTGTAAATCAGGCGCCGCTGCGACGGCGGTTACTCGCTCCAGCGAAGCGACAGCTGCTTTCTCTACGACATCCATGTCCGTTTATTTACGGCTGGGACTCGAGACTGGCGCCTTGCGCAAGCGCCCAAACAGTAAGAAATATAAATTCTACCAACGCACGGCTTTTTATCTGCCGTGCAGGCGCTTTGACATCCGCCTGTTCGATTCAAGGTCACGCGTGATTGCAACAAACGAGCCGTCGCGTACTTATAAGCTAAAGTAAACGTTAAAAACAAAGCGGTAACGTTGAAGCGGCTGGTAACAAAGGGAGTGTGTTTTCTTGTGATGGAACTTGCATTTTTTTCTTCTCTTATAATCTAAGCAGCACAGAGTTTCATCGCTTGTGTGTCCCGTACGCGCTCCGCTCCGTTGCCTTTTGCGTGAAGGTTTGTTTTCAGATCGTAACGAACGTATCAAACTGTGCTGTTGTCGTTCATTCGGGCCAAGACAAGTCCTAGTCAGAGATCGCGTGTTGGAATGTAGGAAAACGTTTGCAAAAGCCAGAAGCAAAAACTTGAAACGCTGCGCACACGGTGGTATACGCCGGAGAAAATGCCCCAAATATCTTCGCTGGCCCACTTTCTGCCGGACTCGGCTCCCCCCCCCCCCCCACGCTTTTGTGTTTGATAGCTGCGGCTCGGTGGACCTAATGTCCCGCGGCGCAAGATAACATTTGGAATTCGCCCCCCCCCCCCCCCCCACTTTCCTTCTTATACACACACAGGCACACAATAGTCAACAAATTTAGCGTTCCGCAGACAGACTCACGCGCTGTCACATTTTGCTGTTATGAGGCGCGGGAACATCGTGAGACAGTTTCCGTTTCCATCTGAAGTTACTGCGGAATGTTTCGCCTTCAGCGGAAGAGGGTACATAAGCGCGCACTATTAGAAATGCAATAATAAGGAGAAAGAAAACATTAGCAGAGAGCGCTGCGCAACAGGGCCTAGCTGCAGTGTGGATATAAACATATTGGGACTCTGTAGACTCGGCCAAGAATTTAAAGAATGGCGTAGATCATATGCGCAGGCAGGAGGCGCTGCGCAGGCGGAAAACCTAAGGTGCCTAGATGGAACAAGTTTAGGGACCTTAGATAGCCAGCGTTGCACGTTTGCTGGCATCTGTCTTTCTGGCTCTTCACGTGTAGTGAAATACGTGACGCTTGTTTAGAGCTTCCACAACGCAGCACAACCTGTCTACACAACCCTCTCTATTTTTCTTAATTTTCTTCTCGCATTTACAAAGTTAAGCAAATTTGTCATGCCTAAACGTTGACCAGTAGGATGCACCCCTGTGATTTAAAAACCACAGACGACGATGTCTTGACATTGTAGACTGTTAATGCATACTCGCAGCACTGTCGTCGGCTAACGTTTTTTCGCGTTGGCTGAATACGGCTATTATGCTGGCACACGCTTAGGATATGTGCCTTTCTGATTGCTAACGTTAGCTATTGGTAAATGGCTGCCATCGTCGAATCCGTAATTGTGTGCAGGGTTCCTCTTTGGAGGGAATTGAAGCTTCTACATAGCGCCCCTCTCTCCTCACCCCGATTGGTTTAGTCTGCAGGAAAGCATGACAACGGACGCAGAAATGAAAATGAGGCGATGACGTGCAACCCATAGTTGCTTGATTTTGTCTCTAGTTCTCAGAGGACAATATCATTGAAGTAAACAGTCCTTCGCTTGCAACATCAGAATCTAGCACGCATGGCCGTAACCCGCATCAAACAGTGATTAGACTGGTCTGGCTGAGAAAGTGTGAGGCAGACTTGGCATCAACTTAAGAAGATAAGGGGAATACGGCCCATCCGGTGTCAAGGAAGCGTTCATTATTATCGACTCTCAACGCATGCATACAGCTGCACTAGCTTCATCATACTTAAATCAAATTATGTTCGGCACATACACAGACAACTTATGTTAGATCTGCCTGCTAGCACCGAGGTTCTTTTACCTCTATGTTTTTGTACAAGCCCCTGGAGGCATGAACGAACGTCAGTGTAGTATTTACGATGCTATAAAGACAGTTCAAGTGAAAGTTCAAGCCGAGCGTTTTCACGAGGGACTTACTGCACCTGGGCTAGCGATTCCGCGATAGCGCAAAAATATGCGGGTGACGTTGGGACGCCACTGCCTTCTTTACTGATTCTCAGTCCACACGAACGGATTACAGATAACTTACTTCGGTGTAGACAGTCTCGCCTAAGAAGTGCTATCTTTGTTTTTTTTTCACGTCCCCTCACGTGGACTTCAAGACCTGTTTACTTTCTAGTAGATGACTGAGGTGAGATATATTTCTTGCTCATTTCTGGCTGCTTGCGTGGCATTATTCGATGGGTTGTCTATAACTGAGCAGTTCTCAATATGTGTTCTAACTTTATCGGCCAAAAACAATTTTCAAAACAAGTCTATCATGTTCAGCCAGAACAAAAAGAGAATCGACACTCTCAAACCATCTGTGGTCTTTAAAGGGCTAAATGAAGGTACTACACCAATGCTTTCGGTTCTACATGTCGCATGGATTGCCTACAATTCCTTGAGAGGCCAGGTTCATGGTGCGTAGGTGCATACCAGCCCCTATGCTAATTGTTTGCGTGCCGTGCTTAAATCTGTGAATGCTGTACCTGGTCCTCCACTTTGGTTTTATTTTTAGAGGGGGGGCGTAATTTCTATTTCCACGCTTCCCATAACGCACAACTGGCTCTGATAACATGTATATAAAAACCAAGCATTATACATAAGGGATTCTGCAATTGGTCGTCATTGAAGTCTCGTGGAGCTTCTTTTTCAAGAACACGTGACCTAACCTTCTGTTTGCATAAAAAATAAACCCCTAGTATAATGATTGATTGATTGATTGATATGTGGGGTTTAACGTCCCAAAACCACCATATGATTATGAGAGACGCCGTAGTGGAGGGCTCCGGAAATTTAGACCACCTGGGGTTCTTTAACGTGCACCCAAATCTGAGCACACGGGCCTACAACATTTCCGCCTCCATCGGAAATGCAGCCGCCGCAGCCGGGATTCGAACCCGCGCCCTGCGGGTCAGCAGCCGAGTACCTTAGCCACTAGACCACCGCGGCGGGGCAATAGTATAATGAAGATGCTTAAAACACTAAAAAAAAACTACATTCCTGCTGTCAAACCGAAACTCGCATATTTGGAGTTCTAAAGCTTAAAATTTTGGTCGGCGTTCAATCTTTTTGTTTGTTCATCATGCTTCTTTTTTGTTTGTTCATCATGCTTTTGTTTGTTCATCACCAAACGATTCTATGTCCCACAATGAACTGAACCTTCTCTTTCAGGGTGTCTCGTTTCAGAAAAAGCACTTGCGTCACAGACAAGCGTTCACTATACAGCGGAAATGTTGTAGGCCCGTGTACTCAGATTTGGGTGCACGTTAAAGAACCCCAGGTGGTCAAAACTTCCGGAGTGCTCCACTACGGCGTCTCTCATAATAAAATGTTGTTTTGGGACGTTAAACCCCACAAATCAATCAATCACTATACAGCTGGCAGCGCTGACTTGGCACGCAGAAACTTGCTATCTCGATCACAGCGGATTTCTATGACTACTGCCGTGGACTTACAATTGTGTTTATCTCTATATAAACAGGGGCACTGTTTAAATATTTGATATTGCGTGCTTGTGGCTTCCTGTACCTGTATTTCGTATCAGTGGATTAACAAGTGGAATTGTTGCATGGCGCCAGTTTGCCGACGCACTTCGTTTTCCACGTTGCTCGACCGACACACCCTAAAGAAAAAAGGCCAATATATATGAAAAACACGCTTATGATTGATTGATATGCCGGGTTTATTGTCCCAAAACCACCATACGATTATGAGAGACGCCGTAGGGGAGGGCTCCGGAAATTTTGACCACCTGGGGTTCTTCAACGTGCACCCAAATCTGAGCACACGGGTCTACAGCATTTGCGCCTCCATCGGAAATGCAGCCGTCGAAGCCGGGATTTGATCCCACGACCTGCGGGTTTGCAGCCGAGTACCTTAGCCACTAGACAACCTTGGCGGGAGAACAAGTTTCTGTACACTCCAGTTTCTCGATGGCTTCCATTTTGTCTCTGGTTATGTGCATGACGCACAATCTTCATATTGAACCGATTTGCTTAATATGGTGTTTTGTTATTACAACATGAATTGTTATCATATCGCAGTTATCCCCAGTTCAATCACTTGATTTTATTTTTCTTAGTTTTGAACTTGTCCAGTACGTGCAAGGTATATTTATGGCGTCTCTCGTTTCATGGACAGGCACATTAAATTTTTTTCCAGTTTATACTCCGGAAATATGGCGGTCATGCTTTCCGCGTGGAAAATTTTGGTGGTCTGTTATAGTACTAGCGTCATTACGGTGATGCTGTTAGCGTAACTTACATATGATTCAGGCATTTTATCGACGCCATGTATTTGTAGCGCAGCACTTCAGAAATTCTCAAGAGCCACCGCCTGCCTTGAAAGCACGTCGCGAATAGGGAGGGAAATCGGCAGTCCAGGGTCGCTCGCTGCCTCCTTTCACTCTTGGCAAGCGCCACACTGTCGGTGGCCTCGGTTTTCACTTGAATGTCGACGTCGAGGCTTTACTGCTTGCCCGCTTGACGTCGATAATTCGAGGAAGACGCGATGAATGTCAAGGACATCTGGTTGTTACTGCTTTTTTTTTCTTTGGCGCCTTGCAGACATTGCGAAAGGATATTTCGTCCGCGCTTGTTTTGACACTACTAATGTAATGCGCAAGGTGGTTAGCCAATTGGAATACAGGGAATTAAGCGATGTTGTTTGATTATTGTTTCTCGGGTCTCTGTTTTATTTTCATTTGATGGCCCACCCTGTTTGGGTCATGAATCGGTATTGTGAGGGGAATAGATAAATTATTAAAAATTGGAAAATCTGACCAAATACGCAAAGAGCGAAGCATTGAACGTGGCAGCAACAAATGTCGATGTATAACGACGTTGACGTTGGTAGCAGGTGTGCAACGGAAGTGTCCACACATGTTTGATCACAATAGTGAATGAACGAACATTCAAATAATTATTTCACGTGGTGTTGCGAGTCCACTTTTGAATATGACAATGTGGTATACTTTAGTCGGAGCCTCAGGATTAAGGTTGAACACTTCTTGTTTGAAGTGCACACAGCTCGATGTTAACAGAGTCTTTTTCTTTGTCTTTTTGCCCTGTCATTAGGGGACGCACTGACAGGGAATAGAACCCGCTTCTTCAAACTTAGCAGCATGACGTTTCACTTGTTACCACGGAGTGATTGATAAGGTTAGATTGCTTTGCAAATGATACATAAGTGAGATATTAATCAGAACATAACTCGCTCATTTGTGAATGCAGTTGTTATGTAAATGCGTTAGTGCACGAACAACTCAGCGTGTCGTAAGAAACAAATACAATGACATAACTGTCAGTAGCTTGCCATTCTGATTTCCACATTTTTCGTTTATGTAATTGCTACGTCAGTTTCCTAATTGGGCGTATTGGAGCAGCAATAAGTCGATGATCTTAGCATGTCTAGCAAAGATGCAGCGAGAATTAACTTGGACAAACGTAACACGCAAAGCAACTGACAGCGTGCGTCAGCTGCTTTGAAGATATTGTGGCATAAACACCACCTCATTGGAACTCTATGAAGGACTACCAATACTTACGAAGGGTTAAGTAGCACATAAGATAGGCCCATTTGTGAAAAAAATAGCAGCGTCAGTCAAAACAAAGACTTCTACAGCTCTTGCAACAAGTGCCTGTCAACTGCTGTGACATACACTCGGTGCTGCTTACGAAGAAAATAGTTCGCCACCTCAGAAGCCGCTGTAGCACTGTAGGTAGTGCAAAATGTTGACTCGTAAACAGCTGGTTTCATTCAAATAGGTAGAACACCTTAATAAAGAAAACACGAAATAAATGAGCACTAACCAAAATTATAAAGATCTAAACAATAAAAAATGACGTTTCAGCTATTGTATGGTAACTTCGCTTACAATAAAGCGGCCCAGAGACGCGGGCTTGTGTCCGTTTTAGAACGCTGTTGAGATGCCTGACGTAGCTGGTGGTACATTGCCTCCTCTTCTGTTCAGCGTTTTTTTTTTCGAAATCTGCATAAAAAGAGATTACAGATATTGAAGCAACAAACACCAGTTTTTTTCATTTGCGAATAGGGTTGCTTTAGCCAGTTAATGTTGTGATTACATGAGACACGTGTTTCGTGAGTGCGTTGGATGTCTTTTTGATCTTCCTGGCATCATTCACGTGGTCTTTCAGTTATCTTTCAAACTTCCCGCTTTCCTCGATATAAACGTAGTTGCAGTATACAAACAGAAATTTTTATACAATGCCTGGAAACTTTTTTTTTGTGAGCGGGAACCCTAATATTGTGGATATGTAATATAGCGGATACCTTAATATGGTTCCAAAGCGCAGAAAATTGTTTACACGGTATAGTACATCAGTCAGGAAACAGTGTTTTTTTTTCATTAATTCTAAACAGTTAAATAATGTTTCGCGACAAAACCAAAATGTGATTTTGAGTGAGGCCACAATAGTGAGATCAGGATTAATATCTACTCACTGGTATTCAATGAGCACATAATTTTAAATAGAGGGGTGCTTTTCGCATTTCACCTCCACCAGTTTTTTTCCTTTGCTAGAAAGTGTTAGCCAAAAGTAAATGATGCGAAATAAAGTGGATGGGCTGTACCGACGTGATACTTAAAAAAGCGCTAAGGATCTCCATCATATGATAAAAAAGAAAAGAACACGTGCGCAACAAAATCACGTCCACTTACAAGAGTTCCGAAAAAGCATGTATTAGCCTGCGCACGTGTTGTATTACTGCCTCATGTACAGTTGCCAGCAAGCTTCACACACGCCACCAACCGTGAGGCACCGTTGTCGAGATAAGAACGAGATTTAAAATAGCGTGCGCAAAGTTTTGCGTATAGGTCACGGCGCATGCCTCATACGCTTACCTATTGCCGGCTCCCGTTAAATGACGGAAATAGCGGCCAACCGCAATCTGCGGAAACCTAGTGTACGCCATTGTTTCGACAGGTAGACTTGCCTACCTCGAGGCAACATGTTTTTGCCTGTTTCATCTTAACAAAGTTGCGTAAGGCCACCGTTTGGTGCTTGCGCTCTTCCATGTGTACAGTGGCGATCAAAATATTGTGGACCACGGGAGCTGTTGTCAAACTAAAGTCCCTCTATCAAACAGCATCGACGCGCTTTCTGACGGCTGCCTGCGAAGCTCGAAAACGCGCACTGCGCCTGCGCGCCCCTTTTACCTACCGACATGCTCGTTCGCTCCGTTCAACTGCGCGTTCGCCGGAACGCAAGAATAAGCTCAAGGTGCCACTCATGCTATCGTCGCGGATGCATCGAGCGACGATATCGTGACGAAAACATGTAATTTGTACTCGCAGTCGTCGGTGCGCGCCGCATTAGGTGGCTTTTGAGTTTCGCAGGCGGCCGTCAGAAGGTGCAGTGGGGCTGTTTCACACGTGCTCCTGTGGTCCGCAAAACTTTTACCGCCACTGTACGTATTCTTCGTCGCGTCCGTGTGCCAGTGCGAACCAGTTAATGTGAGCATGTTCCAACTATGGGCCGAATCACCGCATTGTTTCTGTGCCAACTTTGTTATCTTGACGACGACAGATTAACTTTTGTTACCGTGACTCTAGTGACATTCCCTGTCCCATGATTTCGCACCGCTTTAGCTTTCTTGATGTTCCATTGAGTGACGTAATACCTTTGTCTTGCTTTCTCCACGCAGGCTGCGACAGCGGCTTTGGCTTGGAATTGGCTATGCGTTTGCACGCCCGCGGAATGCGCGTGTTCGCCGGCTGCCTCCTGCCGGACAGTCTCGGCGCCACCAAGCTCCAAGCGCTGTCCGCCACACCAGCGGAAGAAGGGAAAGGAAGCGTGCACGTGATAGCCCCCATGGACGTCACCAGTGACAGCCAGGTGCAAGACGCCGTGCAGCAGGTCAAGAAGATTCTGGCCAGTGAAGGTGAGCTGCGCACGATCTGAGATAAGCCGTTGTGGGATCAATAATTATGTATATTGGCTGAACGAGGTGAGTGGTGGGCACACATGCACACAATATTTGCACACAAGAAACATATGGCACAGTATTTAGACGGGGTCTACGAGTAAAACACTAATGTATCGCACAAGAAAGGAAAGCTAAAAAACGCGAGGTGGCCTTAATATGACCAGATCTTTGCTGTTGCGTGCGGCATGATGCGCTTGTTATTTCTGTCTGTTATTCTTTATGCGGACATTTTTAGAATAGGGTACAGTCAACGCGAACAGTATAGTTTTGTAACTAACTTTGTCACACTGATAAGGCTGGAGTTTTTCACCCATGGCACAACGTGTGAATGCCCAGCCTCCTTACCACTGACCAGATTACTTACTGACAATCGAAGTTTGGGCTTGCCGCTTTCGTTGCACTTTTAGTGTTGCTGCTTTTACGAAGTGCACATCTTTTCATCTTTATTAGCTGCGTCTACTTTTCTTCATCATCACAACCACACGGCAATACATGCAGGACGGGCGCAGAAAGAAGGCGACCAGAACGGAGATGTCCCCAATGGTGACCAGGACGGCAGTGTCGCCGAGGTCCCCCAGCTGTGGGCCTTGGTGGCTAACGCGGGCGTCATCTGGGCCACTGAGCTGGAGTGGGGCTCGCTAGAGCCGATGCGTCGCATGCTCGAGGTGAACGCGGTGGGCGTGGCACGAACTGTGCGCGCCTTCCTACCCATGGTGCGCAGGGCCAAGGGAGGACGCGTTGTCATCACAACCAGTCTATGGGGTGAGTATGGCCAGCGTACGCGCTTGTAGTTGCTGTTTGTGAAATCCTTACAAACACACGACGGGATTTCACATCATTTAGGACTTCACTGATAACTTTATTGAGTTCGTCAGATCATTGACACAGTTATTGTAGCTTAATTTTAACATCATACGTGTCAACATAATAAGGGGTATCGCAACGTCGCATTGATTGATTATTTCTTAGGAAGTATTTCTGGCAGATTGCTGCTTCCTCATGCTCGACCTCAGTGCATGATGAAGGCGCGGAGGTCGGGCCAAGACATGATGTCTTGGCGACACTCACATGCTTTTCTTAGTGTGTAAGGCATCACTTGCGAGCAACCAGTTCACGTAGCTGCACTGTTCAGTTCGCGTAGCTGCAATGCACGGGGCCTGTAATGGAAACAGTTCAAATTTATGAAATATGCCCTCTTTCGCAATACTCCCCAACATGTTATCATTGAGAAAGTGACTGGTAACTGAAGTGAAGCAAATGTAATCGTATTTCATACGGCGGCTGAATACAGTATTCATGTTGCCTGTATCGTTGTCACGTACGTTTTATGGCGCAATATCACGCGAATGTCGCTGTTTCATGGTGGTTCACATTCAGAAATCACTTGCATTACAGAGCAACAAGTGATCTAACAATATGAGTTTATTAAAGCCGATGTTTTGGCAAAGGCACTTCGTGGGGTCTGAAAAGACTCTATTTGCGTAAAGCAGCTGAAAAAGTTATGTGCCAACTACCCGAACGTAACCATGATGAAATGAGAAGCTGCGGCGGTGCGCACGGCTTTGACCCGGCTGAAACGGGCGTTGACGCGGTTGCTGAAACGATGGTTTGAAGTGAAATTTCGTGTAGCCTTTGCTTAAGTAAACGTTTCACTAAAACGCAAAGACACTGGAGGTGAAATAGGTTTCATGTAAGTTTCATAGCAGATAATCTAGCCGCAAGGGTGTTTACACTCGGCGTGCGGTTGAGCATTGTGGGTTGTGGACAGGGTGAGGCGAAAAAGAAGTGCGTTGCGAGCGCGCGGAGGAGCAGCACCACCTAGGTGTGCTGGGAGGAGCCGGCAGCTGCTGCGGGTGAAGGAGAGACTGTTGTCAACGAGTTGCTGCGACTTGACCTACTTGGCATCGTTCCAACAACTGCGACATGGGAAATAAGGTGCGGCGCGTTGGCACGGATACACGGATGGACAGCGTTACACAGACTAGTCAAAGAGCTGCCTCTCATCTAAAAAAACGGGTGTTTCTGAAGAATTATTAGTTTATATTTGTCCCAAACTTTTTAGTGCAACAAACATCGAGTGCAACTCATTGCTGTCTTCGAAACCACTTTGTCTTACGTTAGTGCGAGTTGTTCGAAAACTTCGATGAAAAATAAAACGTGCAGAAAATGTGTCGATTGGGTTCAGCTAGGCGCTGTATATAAGAAAACGGACAAAACGGTATGTTAGAAGTTAAAGTTGAAGTCATACACTTCGTAAAAATTGGTGTGAATAGTAATTACATCTTTGAGATCCAATGAATCAGGCTCGTTGCAGCAGCTGATGGAGGCAATCGCCCCCACACGTCTGGTTCTACGCGACTTCGGCAACGTGTGGAACGAAAAGTTACCCAAAGTTACACATCAGAGCACACGAGCCTGAAAAATGCATACAGAATGAACGTAGTGGGTTAGGGTAAAGGCCGTAAGAGATACAGCAGATGTACAGAATTTTTTGACGTCTGTTTTTTTTTAAGTGCGAATGCATTTCCTAATCAGACTATGTCAGGCATCCCGTGTTGTTCACGGAATCCGCGGTGATGTCCGCGCACCGGCAGGCGTTATCTCTCCCCTCTCATTTCCTCTCTGATAGCCACAGCTGCGGGCCCGCGCGCGTATCCTCGCCCCTAGCAACCGGTGCATGTGGTGGTAGAGAGAGTAGGTAAAGTGTTTCGATGCTTCTTGTCTTGCCTTTCACTCTCTCTCTTCCCTGCGCACCACATTCCCGTCCACTCGCGCCTCACTCTCGACCGTTCGCTGGATGGGCGTCTCTCAAGAACATCCGGCAATGTGTGCTCGAGACGCCGCTGTGAAGCGCCAACGCCGAGCCGAGAACGCTGTTTGTTTTGTTCATTTCATAGTTTTTTTTTAACCGTGCACTCTAGCTACTAGAGCTGGAAACGCCTACCGCATTTTTCGGGACAGAAATACGCCACGTGCTGCGAAAGGTGCTATAGGCTGCACGGTGTAGGAAAAACAAAAATATTCTTTTAACGCTGGATTTTACGCGCAAAACGCCATTATGGACTCTACTACGTAATCCATTCGCATTAGCTCACGATTCCCTTCGGCGAGATGGGGGCATTTTTCGTTTACAACCCCCCCCCCCCCCTAAAAAAAACGACCTGGCGAAGAAGGAAAGAATGTATAGACCACGGTGGTCTCCACCGTGGTATAGACCTTTTCACTTAAGGCGTTCTGGCCCCGCCGCGGTGGTCTAGTGCCTAAGGTACTCGGCTGCTGACCCGCAGGGCGCGGGTTCGAATCCCGGCTGCGGCGGCTGCATTTCCGATGGAGGCGGAAATGTTGTAGGCTCGTGTGCTCAGATTTGGGTGCACGTTAAAGAACCCCAGGTGGTCTAAATTTCCGGAGCCCTCCATTACGGCGTCTCTCATAATCATATAGTGGTTTTGGGACGTTAAACCCCACATATCAATCAACTCAAGGCGTTCTGGGTGCCACCATAGTTTTCTCTGGGCTGCTGTTAGCGCGCGGGATTCCCCGAGAAATGCACTGCCGAGGCTGTGACGTTAACTTTCGTACTCTCGTGCTCACTTGCAGCAACCCAGAGAGGAGGAACGCGTCCTCTCCATACAAAAAAGGTCTAGGGGACGTTGTCTTTTCATTCTCTCTACTTTCTTTAGATCTATGCAACAATTGTTCCGGTACATCTTGAACAGCTACCTACAACTACCTTGGTTTCAGTAGCTACTGATTCTCATTAAGATTGTGTCTAACGAAAGCAACAAGTTGCATTCCCTTCCTTCTTTCATTCGCAGCGAGGTTCTCATTCAGGCAGAGTTGGTGCCTTGAAGTGGCATTAGAGCGCTTATTGAACCACTCGGTAAAGCTCACTGGCTACGTGACGCCATCAGACGAAAAAAAAAGTGTCCAATACTCGCCGTCATGGTTTTGAGTGGCGAAAACTTCATCGCAATCAATACAGTACACGTTAAAGAGTACAATTAACGTCCTCGACTGCTTCCCTGGCTTCGTGACCTGCTGGTTTTCGTTGCGGTGGATAATACTATTCCGTAAGCTAGAATTCAAGCCATAGCATTCGTAACAGTTTGCACGAGAAACACACTTAAGAAATCCATTAGGTGGGCTCGCTACGCTAGAGGGCCACGAACAATTAGCATAGTCACGTTACAAGATTGACCAAGTGTAACTAATAACAGATTCAAGAGCCACTCTCACCTCTTTCATTGGGGTCATTGAATGTTTCCAAATGCTCTATTTTAAAAACGACATAAGCGGGCCAGGCTGACATGTTTTAACTAGTATTCATAACTGTCGGGCACCTTGATAAATTATTTATTATTCTTTGGCGTACGCAGGATACTTCTCTATTCCCTTCTCGGTGGCCTACTCCATGTCCAAGTGCGCGGCACGGTTCTTTGCTGATGGCCTCCGAAGGGAGATGAAGAAGTTTGGCGTCCGCGTTGTGTCCATCGAGCCCAATATGTATGCGTAAGTATGAATGCGATTTTCATGTTCCTTCTATAGACAATGAGTAGAAATATCAAGAACTGAGACGCAAATAATAAATTATAAGGGGGTGAGGATGAAGAAATACGACACCGTCGGACTGCACATTCGTTTGCTGAAAAGGGTCTCCTAGACAATGAAAAACGTAAAGAGTCGCACGTCAACATCTCCATTGTCACTCCTGTCTTGTACATTCCCTGTAGTGCATTCTGGAGAAGACTGTCAGTTTTGCGCCTTGTTTGTGACAAACCACCGTGAATCTGGCCGCTACCTGAACCACTACGAAAGTTTCGGACTGCGTAAACACAGACATGACTGGATCGCCATTGAAATGCTGCATTAGAACTGTGCCAAAATCATGTCTGACGCCAGGACTATTTAGGCTCTCAATATACAAAGCACTTTTTCTTAAGGCGCAATAATAACAGAAGAATATTTATAATAATTTAATTGACACTCCGACGATCTCCTTGCACAGACTTAATGCAAGCAATGAGTTCCAGTGCTAGACATAACCAAGTCGTGCACATTATGAGTACGTACTGAAAGTGATAACTGCGAAGATGTAGCAGTTACTTATCTGGAACTCTTCGTAATATGCAGAACACTGACATCTTAAACACAATTGACCATATATACGGCGTTTCCGACTTGCCGCTCACTTCCGGCCATGCTCATATGCACTAATATTGCGATCTCGTGTATGTTCTGCTTGTGCATCGCGTATTCAAGCAATGTTGCAGGGCAATCAGGTTTTACATTTAGAGTTTTGCCAACATACCACACTGGCATTTTCTGAAGGCAAGGGAATTAAAACGTTAACAACAGCCGATTTTGGGTAACTATGATCGTGGTGAGTACGTTACCATCAGGACGAGAATTTGACTTGTACTGATAAAAAGGCCCTGAAATGCCGTTGTTCTAGCTTTCACTGCGACAGTGCTGGGTGTTCATGCAGGCCTGTCGGCATATTTATATTTTTTATGACCCTCATGGTTTTCCTCTTCCTGGGTTGTCTTTAGAGCATACTTTCATGTGATAGAAATCTATTTTTTATCATCCCTTGATCATAGGACAAACCTGACAGCTGACGGCATACTTCTGCCGGCCATGGACAAGCTGTGGCAGGAGACAAGCGAAGAAGTGCGGCGGGACTACGGCCAGCGTTACTACGAGCTGAGCCGCCAGTATCTACGGCGAGAACTGCTCAAATCGCGCACCGAAATCCACGAAGTGGTGGACGCCATGGAGACTGCTGTATTGGCACAGAGGCCACGCTTCGCGTACCGCCCTGACGGCCTGCTGAGAGCATTTCAGTTCCGCCTGCTGGAGATCGCGCCGCCTGTCGTACAGGACGCCTTCCTCATACGGGACACGCAGCCGCCAGCGTCCACACTGCCAGGCAACAGAGGCATCGCTCGAGGCTGATTTGGGCCATATTATGCGTGCAACTGTCGCATTAATATTTTTTTTGTGCAAGCTCAGATTGTTACGTAATGAGACCAGGGCCTACGGTTGGCAGGTGTGCGAAAACCACCTTTCGACAAGCGTTCTTTTCATCAACAAAGAAGCGCAAAAGGTGTCTGTACTTTTTAATTGCCACAACAATAAGTTCCTGCAATTCAGCATAAGTGAACTTTTATCTTAACGAAGCTTGTGCTGCTACTGAATCCTTGCCATCAGCCTCTGAGGCATCTGGCATTTCAATCTCTTGGACCCTTTCCGCCAATGATTGCGAACCTTCTAGTAACAACTGTGGTCAGCAAAAAAAAAAAAAACCCTAGGTAGTTTTTCAGTAGGTAAGTTACAAACTATTTGTATCCTTGCAACCCACTAAATATGCATTCGAGAATCCTTATTGCCAGTCTTGTGCATGGAATGAGCCAGTGCATCAACGTCGTAAGACGATTTAGAGCCTCATGTTTAACAAGTTATCCTGTTGAATATTTTGGATTATAAAGCAGCCTTTGACAAATTGTGTTGATGCATCTTGTGGAATAGAAGTTCCTGGTATGTGAAAGAAAAAGAGAGTTATATGATTCGATCCTCGCCTCACGCAACATTGTAAGTGTTGTATTGAATTGAAGTCATCTGGATCGTAGAATATTGTAATGCCTTTCACAACAGCAAATAATAAGGGTCGTTTAAGAATGAACCTCGTGTATAATTTCTGTATTCTACACATCCAGTATTACCTCAATGTCAGCTAATGCATGCAGTGAATTTGCAGGCGACACTGTGGATGGCGGGTTATGTCGAGGCGGACAGGGTAAGCTATTGGGGTTTAATGCGGGGTATGGTGTTTTTGGTGTGTACAATGTGATAATGCAGAGAGTAATGGTACTAAGCATGAGGTGCTGTCAGTTGTTTGTACTATAGGATTCACAGTGCAACCTCACAGGGCTTTCATTAACATAGTTTAATACATCTCATCAACTTAACACTGCATATCTCATTGAACTGTAACTAATGTGAAGAGGACCACATGGTAGCACTGACATTCACAACTACATTTTACCTCGTGAAATTCAGCTGTGAAGATCTTTTTTGGTATGCTCTATTCAATGAATGAGGAATGTCACTGTTCTTCACCAGTATTATTTGTACAGTTTTGTGCCACTGTTGCTTGTGATATAAATCACTCTGTTTCTTTCAGTCAAAATTGGTCGTCTGAATGAAGCAGGCATAACTATTTCTAGCTAGAATTTCAGTGCTTCGAACCTGGTGCTTCTTATTGACACATTCAACTACAGCGAGGGAGATGACGAGTAATTACTACACTATTGACTGATTTCTTTTCTTCATATCTCGAATAACATGTATCGACAAAGTGTAAATATACTAAATTGAAAAACACATGCCGATTTAATTGATAATATAAAGAATGTTTCTGAGAAGATACAGCTGGAGGAGACTCAACACAGTTGGCTCTATTTTTGTAGGCTGATTTCCTCGAGTGACCCGCTGTGTCTTTTGTACAACTCTATAACCTGTACTGTGCAATGCTTTGCTCAAGAGCAGCAGTGCATTAAGTGTCCTTTAATGGCTGTATTATGAGCCTTATATTTTTCTCGATCAGACCAAGGAATCAGGAATACGATAATAAACACTTTCGTCAATCTTCCTGTGTTATGTGGTTTTGTGGTGTCCTTTCGAAAGGTTCCAAAGAGAGCAACTCCATGCTAAGAAGCAAGTGCGACTAACATGGTGTGTACACAATTAATAGTTTGCATGTAGAGTCCCATTAGAATTTTAGGTTTCCAGTTGTCTCGATGTACTTGTAGTAAACGTAATTTCAGAACCGTGATACAATCGCTCTTGACATATCTTCAGTGAACCAGCTCATTGAACTAAAACACGCCTAATATGCGAGTCATGCATGCCTAAGTTTCATATTTTATCTTCATTCAGCGATTGGTATTACGCATCTGTTGGTCACACTCAACGAAAATCCACAACGAAAATAAAAGGCGGCCGAAGCCACAAGTTTGGCCTGAATGGCAGTGCATGACGACTTCCAAAACGCCAATTGATATCCGCATAGTCATGTAGCTCTGCCCTCACAATGTACAACGATACACAATGTGGATGCTTAGATGTGTGGTTATAACACCACATGGAAGAAGTGTTGCATCGCTTTAGAATGATTGGCCAAATTTTTATGGGTGCAGTTAAGTTTCTGTGCGGTACAGGCAATGCTTTGTTCAAGAGCAGCAGTGCAATAAGTGTCCTTTAATGGCTGTATTATAAGCCTTATATTTTTCTCGATCAGACCAAGGAATCGGGAATAAGTTGATAAACACTTTCGTCAATCTTCCTGTGTTATGTGGTTTTGCGGTGTCTTTCAAAAGGTTCCAAAGAGATCAACTCCATGCCAAGAAGCAAGTGCGACTAACATGGTGTGTACACAATTGATAGTTTGCATGTAGAGTCCCATTCGAATTTTAGGTTTCCAGTTGTCTCGATGTACTTGTAGAAAACGTAATTTCAGAACCATGATAGTTTTGTGCCACTGTTGCTTGTTATATAAATCGCTCTGTTTGTTTCAGTCAAAATTTGGCGTCTGAATGAAGCAGGCATAACTGTTTTTAGCTAGAATTTCAGTGCTTCGAACCTGGTGCTTCTTTATGACACATTCATATACAGCGAGGAAGATGACGAGTAATTACTACACTATTGACTGATTTCTTTTCTCGATATCTCGAATAACATGTATCGACAAAGTATAAATGTACTACATTGAAAAACACATACACATAAAAAACGCCTGATAGTGCTTCAGGTTTTCGCGTGGCAGGGCGAAAACCGGCTGCTCACGTGCTCTATACACAGACTTGGCCGTGGCTGTACATTTTACAAACTTGACTTGTGCAACCTATCAGCAATTTTCAACACTTGGTACACAACATTTCTTTGCCCAATTTCGCTGGTTCCCAAGGCGCAGTAAAAGAACAAATTTTTATCGCACGTAGTGGACAGGTTGTAAAGGAAAGCATCACCAAAATTGCTTCAGTACATACTTTGCCCCAAAAAGGGGGAATGAGGCTTGTGTAAACACAATATCACCTTCATTGCCAGTTACACAATTCTTTGTGGAACTTGAGGTGGTTTTGAACGAGAAATGTATTTGCGGCCATAAACTAAAAAGTTTGTAACAAATATATATATATTTTTTGCGGAGCCTGCATACAAGAACAAAAAAAAATTGCTTGAGACTGACAAGGCCGCATGAAGTAATATGTTTTGGTCTGTGGCAAAAGCAGCGCTATTTGGACGACACAATACTATTTTCCCACGAGTAACAGAGAACACGGCTTAGTTAAGTGCTCAACCTATTGATAGAGGAAGGTGTTTTCTTTCCACCGATTTTATATAAATCAATTACGGTTCCACAAAAAATTGTGAAAATTTTTAAGGAAACCATTATTATACCTTTGCAACCATGCAACGTATAGGTTTTTGCGAGTGTACAGCCGCGGCCCCGTCGTAGAGCACGCAAGCAGTCGGTTCTTGCTCTGCGGCACTAAACCTTCAGGCAGTATTGGGGTCTGACGTGGTCGGCCTGACAATCAGGCAGCGCGTGCTTCTGATACACCACTTCAGCGCCTGATAGTGCTTCAGGTTTTCGCGTGGCAGCCGGTTTTCACGCGAAAACTTGAACACGCGAGCAGCCGGTTTTCGCGTGGTGAAAACCGGCTGCTCTATACACAGACGTTGCCGTGGCTGTACATTTTATAAACTTGACTTGTGCAACCTATCAGCAGTTTTATACCTTCTTTGCTCATCACGTAGGGATGAGCAACATTTAGCGAACCAGTCGGTGGTAACGAAGAGTGCGATCAGAGATAGTATGACGCGAACCTTGTCGACTGGCTGTCCTTTCTCGAAAAAAGAAAGTTTACGCTAGCCATGTAGGTTAAGCAACAGCGAAGCTCATCGATCTTGAGCTCTTAACGTCATCTTCTTGGCTGGTGCTACCTCTTTCACTGGCGTAGATGAAGAAGTGTCGAACACCACAACATGCCACACACCATGCAAGGATCCCCCAACTCTAGAGCCAAAACTAACGTGCAAATCTCGCCCCTTGGTTCTAGAGTGGGATTTTCGTCACTCTTACTCGGCTCGCTACACACTGGGCAAGCTCGGCGTGGTGGCTGCCCGGATTGTCTCAAAAACACCTATACTCGGTTCCAAAAGTTCCGTGCAGCAGAGCCAAGGCTACATGACCCTCGAACGCAGGCTGTTGCGAAGCAAGATGTAGTGCACCGTATACGTAGCCCGTTGTTTGTCTTCGTGACTTTTTCAAGCGGTCTCGTCAGAGGATTTTTACTCGAAGGCTTCTCTGCGGGTTGTAGCTGTGATTTGTTTGACGATTTTGTCGCGTTTCTGAAATGTGTTCGGGACACTGCGAAGGAGGGCGGCAGAAATGCAAGCATGAGCTCTCTCATTAAGAGAACAGCTGCGTTCACCAACATCAGCGAGCGTACGCTGTACGAGTGGGTAGCGGAGCACGATAAGCACGGTGAGGCACCGGGAATAGAGCCATCATTTCGTACCGAACGTGAGTGGCACCTCGCATGCCCATAGGCATGCCTATACGAAATCTGATGAAGCGTGGTGCTTTCATATTCAATTTGGCTAGTGCGGCGCTTTCCACCGAAACATGAGCCAGTGAACCATATCCCTTAAACTTAAATGTCTACGTGCAGGTATACCAAAGACGCGCGCTCTTACGGTGCCAAGGAGAATATTTTACTGCTTTCACAATTATAGCTCATCTCACTGCGCAGTTGCAAAGGGTCCCGAGACGCTCTTGCTGCTTTCGCTGCAGCGCACGTCGCTAGCAGGTGACAGGGCGCGGAAGGATGCACTTGGATGTGCTCGCCCGCCTGATTGGTTGAGAAGGCCTCAAACCTCCACAGTGCTACACGGGACTTCTGGAACAGAGTGTAATTTTTTTATTGAAATGGAAAATAAACGAAGGAGTTTTTGTCACCATTACTTGGCGATGGCTACTCTTTCCACTCAATTGGTACAAATAAAAATATGAAAAAAACGATAGCATGTATGCATATATTCAGTCCTACATGGGTGAGAGCAAAAGTTCTCCTATAAGGGAAGAACAAACATGTAGACGACAAGCTCACTTTTAACTTTTGTCCGCTCAGTATTTGTCACAAATCTTCGTTTCTTCGAAGAACTGTTGCAGCACCTTCACTACTTTGCCGTTTGTTTTGGATGGCCATGGACCTAGTATTTTATTCAACCCAAATGGTCGCTCAGGATCTAACCTATGCAGTTCTTGTTCTAGTCGCCTTCGGTGTGTGTCGTGTTTTGGACAGTCGAGCAAAAGGCGACAGATATCCTCGTCGTCGTGGCCGCATGAACATGCTGACGATGTTGCACGATGAATATGAAGTAGGAAGTGCTTTGTGTAAGCAGTTCCGAGTCGTAGGCGACGAATGAGTGTGTCGATACGTCTTGGGAGGTCACGGTCTAATCGGTATTCAAGATTAGTATCAACAGAATATAGGATCGATTCCTTTTGTTTTGTCTGTGAACCAGGTAGACAGGCATAATTCACGTTTTCTTGTTCTTAAAATTCTATTTATATCATGTTGAGATACCGGAATGAGGCAGGTTTGCGTAGAATTATGAGTGCTTTTCGCCAACTCATCCGCCATTTCCATTTCCCTTAATTCCGCAGTGACTAGGGAGCCACTGAAATGCCACTCGATGATTCGACTTCATATCTTCTGCGAGCTCTTTTAGTATAGCGTATACTATACGCACATCAATGTGTCTTAAAGTGGCACTTTCCACACGTGCCAGTGCTGCCAGAGAGTCTCTAATTACCACCCATTTTCTTCGTGTCATTGACAGTTGAATAAAAGAGGAGGAGGAGGAGAAGGAAGGGAAGAAATAAAAGGCAGGGAGGTCAACCAGACGCACGTCTGGTTTGTTACCCTGCACTGGGGGAAGGGGCAAGGGGATTAAAGGAGAAGAGAGAAAGAGAAGTGAAGGGCAACGTGTGTGTAGATGTGACCTTGTCCATTTCACGCTTATAAGCGGTCGCGTAGTCCGGTCGTCTTTGGAAAACTTAGCAGTGCTCGCGTCGCTTTGCTGGCCTGCGACGCGTACAGCCATGACCCAAGGATCTTCTCTTCGGAGAAAGGTCTACTGTCTAGTGTCTCCAACGTATCGCGTAGCAAGTTGCGTTCACTCGAAAAACTTTCACACGAACACGGTAGATGACAGTTGAATAAAAATTATTAAACTGTCAACGACACGAAGAAAATGGGTGTAAATTTTTATCTTTCACTGAAGTACCAAGAACTGCCTCCTCCCCGGCCTTCTTTCACACACAGCCGGCGTCTGCCGCAATTTTTTTTCCTAACATCGAAGATTTACGATGCTACGTACGTCTAAGTACATTGGCCACTCATCTTTCAGTGGACAGAATGCTAATGCGAAGCACCTTTCTCCTCCGATCAGTGGTCAGTTCCCGGTCGTTAGTGTGAGGGGAACTCGTTTCACCAAGTGGTGGAAAAACGTTAGAAAGAACGTGGCTACTGAAAACTGGAACATGATTTAACTCAGCGGACGACTGCATGGACACAAGAAAACAAGGGACAAACAACAGCGCTGATGCGCAACTAAATTTCTTTTGGAAAACAGCAACAAAAAAAGGAACATTTCAACCTTCAAACGCAATTAGCAGACTGAAGCAAGAAAATGACAGGTAAGCTGACATCTTGAAAATCAGGAAAAATGTCCCTGAGACACCCCACGTGTACACTACAACAACATAAAAGTTAAGATTTCGCGCTATCTAAGAATGTAACCTCGCTATGATGTACGGCTATTGGCCTTGAGATTCAGGAGTAGCGTCCGCTCGCCTGTGACGTCCATTTGAGAATTCCACTTAACCGCGCTGCCGCCGCCGCAGCTCCTGTAAGCAGATCGTCTGCTTACAGACGGAAACTTCGTCGAAATAGCAGCCTTCTGAGGGTGAACGGACGCCTTCAATGACTGTTTTTCAGTGCGAATATAATCTGGTTTAGTTGCGGGCCAATGGACATGGCCAGGAAATCCCCCGGATGGCCGACGATTGCGCCGAAGCCACCGACCGCATTGCGGGTAAGAGAGTTAAACTACGTGTGTGTGCGTGCGTGTGTGCACGTGTGTTGGTGTGTGCGTTCTCGCTCGTTATCACACTTTCCGCCGTTGGATACTATTTGTTCGAGTGTTTTTTTTTTGATGATTCAGTAATCGTTTTTTTCTCCAGCATCTACAAATATGTAAATAAAGCTTGCGAGATGTAGTGGTGCCTCATCGAGGGTGAGGCGGTGTATGATGCAGGCGGCGTTGTTGAATTCCCGGTTAAGGCTGTCGACGGAGACCGCATCACCATCCCGGCTCTTGCGCTGCAAACAAAATGTCTCACGAACCCGCCACACAACGTCTCCGTCGTGATCGACTGCGCCGAAGTGGCGTATGATTGCTGTCCGCGTGAATCATGCTGAGGCGACGTCTGCACGTGTAGCTTAACATGCGTGTAGCAGGTTGAGTTGCAGGTTGTGTGAGCAGGTCGAATCTTCGTGTAACGTCACATAGAAGTTATGTTCACTGCTGGTCTGCAGTTGCTGTCGAACTCATATCACATTTTGATTTGTGCTAATGTTTCTAAATTAGGAACGCAGTTAGAACTCCGACCTAATTTTATTATTCATTGTTGTCACCATTATTAATTTTATAATCAAATATTTAGGTGCGGCGCTAAAATTTTTATTATTTCTGTTATTAAAAATACAATATAAATATTTTAGAGCCTTAAAAATCGTATTGCTTATTGCAACATGCGACCGCAGGTTGGAGAGGCCGAGCTTAAATAAATTCATATTCTATGCATGAGGCTGGGAAGGCCAATAGAATAAACACGCAAAGAGATACGTGGCAGAGCTCTGTATCGTGCTACCGGAGAAAGAACTTACAAGTGCTGCAAATTAATGATCTCTTTGTAGTACATAACTCTGATGAACTTCTTGAATTTCCGGATAATTCTAACCCAGGCTTCTGAAAAGTTTTTAGTATTGACCTCTGTGACCTATGCTATATACAATATATCGCATGATGAGTTGAAGAAAAGTGTGAGACTGTGTATCAAAGAATATAATTACAAAGTGATTTTTTGTAACACTGCATGTATTCTGTCAAAAGTTTTCTGAAGGTGAAATTCTTCTACTTGAATTCTACATTTGTTGAATGGCAAGGTAGCCTTTACTTACAACGCTCTGGTGTTTGTCTAGGCTCGCAAGTTGCTCCTGTGCTGAGCAACATTTTCTAAGAAGGGTAGACAGGTGTGTTGAGGAGTGTCTTAAGGGCCTAGCATCCAACATATGCAGATGATTTTGTTGTTTTTGTTCAGATATCTAGGTTTGAAGAATCGCTAACTTACAATATTCATGTTTAAAAAAAAACCGGTCTGGGCTTGGAATTCACTCATGATAATACTAACTACTCTTCTTAAACATTCAATAAGAAGTACGAAATGACCATGTGTTTTGGGAGTATAGCCCTCGTTCAGCAAAAGCGCTTCTGAATTTCAATTCACGCCATTCAAAAGTTAATAAGAGTGCCCCGCCACGCTGGCCTAGTGGCTAAGGTACTCGGAAGCTGACCCGCAGGTCACGGGATCAAATCCTGGCTGTGGCGGCTGCCTTTTTAATGGAGGCGGAAAAGTTGTAGGCCCGTGTACTCAGATTTGGGTGCACGTTAAAGAACCCCAGGTGGGCAAAATTTCCGGAGCCCTCCACTACGGCGTCTCTCGATCATATGGTGGTTTTGGGACGTGAAACGCTACAAATCAATGAAATCAAAGTTAATAAGAATGACAATGATCTTTCGTTTTCGCGTTCTGCAGTGTTTCGGTCTTGGTCTCATCACACGGCTACCAGCTTCGCGGAAGAAGTGACGGGGCTAACAGACGCAAGTTTTCCGGAAGCTAGCATCCGTCAAACTTTTTGCAAGTTTACTAAGCGAGTTAAGGTTAACGCAAACATTATCTCTACTCACCCAGGTCCGGAACATAGAAAATCTGTAGCGGTACCTCCGTACATACACACAATATCCCAGAATTCGAAGAATGTTGCTAGCTGGTATAGAGTAAATGTAGCTTTTTTGTCGCCTAATAAGTTCAATGAGGTTTGTGAAATGGATGAACGGTAACTTACGAAATGCATGTCAGGAGTATCTAAACAAGGCCTCGGGGTCAGACACGTAACTCTTTTTGTACAGTCTAAGAAGGGTACGATGCCTTTCTTGACGTTTTCCTGTGGTCGTGTATACATAGGCCAAATAAGTAGGTGAATTAACATTAGGTTCTTGAAACACGGACGTTCTTTATAAGGAAATTCAGACTCACATGCGTCCCAACATGTTGCGCAGTGCCATTGTGCACCTATCGTTTATGAAGCTAAAGTTATACCGACACAGCGATCAAACCACACGAGTAATAACTGAAGTATATATTATAAAAAGGGGGGGGGGGGCGAACAATGCATTAGCGTGCCTTCAAAAGCTTTACATGATTGCGAGGTTAGGTTCTTAGATAGCACATTACCTTTACTTTTATGCTGTTGTAGTGCACACGTAGGGTGTTGCAGGTATTTCTCATTGTTAAAGATATCAGGTAACCTGCCTTTTTCCTGCTTTAGTGTGGTCGTATAGGTGTGAACGTTGAAATGTTCCTTTTTCATTCAGGTTTTTCAATGCAGAGACAGTTGCAAGTCGGCGCTGAAGTTTGTCGCTTCTTCTCTTGTCTCAGCGTAGTCGGGTGACGAGTTGAAATATGTTCAAATGCTGTCACCAACTGCGCCAGCTTTCAGTCCTATACCGAAAGCGAGCGTTATTATAACTAATGAGATTCCTCGATGGCGCTTAAATGGTTGTCGGCACTCAAGAAAGAACAGTGAAAGATCTTGAGGCTTTCGGCTCAGTCGGCGGACGTGACTTCTCAGGGACTGCAGCTTGGCGCATGCGCGGCTAACCGATGTTAAGCCGAGGTGGTGCGTTGCTTTGGCTTTGTGGTTGCTGGGCAACAGCACGGAGAGTTTGTGGTGGCTGGATAATGTCACCTCATGCTTGAGCAGCTTTGCTGGTAATAAAGTTTTCCTGGTGATTAGCGGCAAATTATACAAAAGAAATGGCAGATCCCACGTTCCTTGTGAATAAATGTTATGCGAAGCACGCGGATGCAAGGAGACTGTTTTAATGCGGCGTTAGGAAGTGGTCATGAATATATGTACAAATCCACGCACACACATGCGTTAAACAGCCGCGTATGCTTTATATGAGCAGTTGTATTCAGTAGCGTAACGACGCCAACACCTACATAAGTATTAGCAGCACAGAAAGCGGTAAGATGATATGAAGCGTTGGTGTTTCCGGTGGGGCTCACGAGGATGGTAGCCTTCACCACTGCTACATAAATCAACCGCATCGGATAGCGCGTAAGTTCAATTGACGTTAAGCATGATGATATGTGGGGTTCAACGTCCAAAAAACCACCATATGATTATGAGAGACCCCGTAGTGCAGGGCTCCGGAAATTTCGACCACCTGGGGTTCATTACCAGGCTTCCAAAATTTAGCACACGGGCTTACAGCATTCTCAAGTCCTGCGAAAATGCAGCCGCCGCAGCCATGATTCAATCCCGTAATTGATCTATCTATCTATCTATCTATCTATCTATCTATCTATCTATCTATCTATCTATCTATCTATCTATCTATCTATCTATCTATCTATCTATCTATCTATCTATCTATCTATCTATCTATCTATCTATCTATCTATCTATCTATCTATCTATCTATCTATCTATCTATCTATCTATCTATCTATCTATCTATCTATCTATCTATCTATCTATCTATCTATCTATCTATCTATCTATCTATCTATCTATCTATCTATCTATCTATCTATCTATCCACCATCTGGATGCTCTCGTGATTACACCTTTAATTTGGTGTAAATCAAAATTAGTATGGTAGAATGATATGGTTTGAAAATGCCTTCGCTGGTCATACCACATCAGTATTGTCACAACCTCGTCGCGTACGTCGTCAAACACTTTCCGCCAGACAGTGGCAAATGCCCGCGGGCACATACCCTTACCACATTCCTTACAAGGAGCTGAGCCGTATCGCCAACTAGGCAGAAAAAATTATATCAGTTTTTCGGTTTCCACCAAGAACCACTTTTTACTGCTACTCAAAAGTACGGATACATATACCTTAAGGGGTGCTGTGAGAATGTGTATCGCCTGAAAAGCTGCATGCTCTCTGTGTGCTTAAAAGTCTGCGTACGCATATAGATTTCCTCGTTTCTGTAGTAAAAATGGTTATCTAAGGATGCCATTGTTGTCTATATTTATCAGGATAATCACATGAGACTATAGGAAGGGGTCTTACCCTTTCATTTTAGCTTGTCAGCGTTTTAGAGTTTCTAACTTCGTATTGCTGCTTTCCCGCAGGTGGTAGCTGTCTCTGTAGCAAAACAACTAATACAGAAGATACTACACTCAATTATCAGAAATATAGTAAATGTTGTGACAAGTGACTACTCATGCTTGGTAAGCTCCACTAGATTTTTTCAACAGCGCGATATCTCGACAAAGACTTTGTGCGCGGCATCGATACGATGTTTGAAAACTATGTCGGCTAACTTAGGCGGCTCTGGAAAACCCCGCGGGACAGGAAAAGAATTCTGGAAAGCAAGCAAGAGTAGTGTTTGGTCGTAGCGCCAGATGACGCTAGTTGTCCAGGAGCGCTTAGAGCGGCAAAATTTTGTATTTGATATCGCCAATGGTGGTGCAATCGAAGGGTGAAGTCAATCGCGCACAGGAAAATGTATTCTAAGCCAATACTCAAGGCTGAGAGATGTAGCTTTAGGAAGTTGTGTGAATACGCCCTATGTATATTTAGTGGGCTTGAAAATCTGGAAATCTCAGACGTCAGGTCTGCCGGAAAGCAAGCCTGGTGCGTAGTCGCATACTACCTCAAGGTATGAAGTCTTCAACTAGTATGCGAAGCCTTGTTATTAAGCGGAAGGATTGTTAAAGGCCCGTGTATTACGTGACACCATTTGGAAAAGAAGAGAGTTCCACAACCGTCTCACAAACTAAGAAAGGGTAACCAATGAGTAAAACTAACCAAACAAAAAGTAAACCTAACATTAACGAACCGAAGTAAATAAACAGCCTTCAAGTTGATGTAAGAACTCCTTTGAAGGAAGGCGATAAGCAGCATCAGCAGTGAGCTTGAAATAAACTTGCGAAAGCAATAAAATTGCATTCAAATACACCAGTTGCTGACTGTTAGGGTACAATAATAAGATGGCGAAACGTCATAGTTGAGGAAGGTTATACAAAATGTATACGGTAACCAAGGCAAGGAAATTTTAACAAGGTCATTATAAAGAGCATGAGCTTCATGCATTCTGTGTTCCGGCGGCTTCTGACAGTGCTCAGTGTCAAATCTGAAGGTCTTGATTACAGAGAAACAGTGCTCTCATAACGAGAATCAATAAACGTGGTGGTTTCTTCAGTAGAATTTTCGACTTCCCTCTGTTCGACTTCTCATGTGAATTTCGTGCCTGTAAGGCACAATCCAAAATTGAATGAGAACCCATATGTAAGTGATAAGTATTTAAAAGGGCTGGGCGCGATGCACGTGCTATAAATTCAATATATTTAAGACGTTTTTTTTCAAATATGATAGGTATTATGTGAAAATAACATGGTTTGACTAAGACGACGACGCTGCAGTATTAGTATGCGCGTTCCTAGTACCAGGGAACACTTTTGTATTAATACCATAATGCGCAGTTATGCAATGCATAAGAAAATACTGGTGAAGGTAAACGTATAGAAAAGCCACGTTCAATGTTTCTACCAAAACATTAACCTTTACTCCCATTCATGGTGGTTAGTTTGCTCTCACACGGGGATTTGCAATGTCAATGAACGAAAATGGCACGTCCAAGTGTATGTGTTGAACTGACGTGAATGCCCTTCCGTCGAGATTGCAGTTTTACCTTCATTCCCCATATAAGAAAGAAAACAATGCCCCCCTTCTTTCGCACCGAAAGCGGCCGCCTACAAATATGAATGACGGGTGAATAAATAATTGATTGTTATATTCTCTATGTTTTATATTTGTGTTGAAAATTTGTTGTTTCGTTTCTCAAACAATGCAACCTATTTGTTGTGAAACCTATCAGTATCCTCGTTCGCAGCGGCAATGTATCAATCATTGCTGGTCTTGTCCATCCATGTGCCCCGAAGTATCTGTCAAAACGCAATGGAACCAAAGAGTAGCCTGCGTATGACCGATGGTGCCAACGCAGTCTCACAAACATCTGCTTTGAATAATTTATTTCAAAAAATGATATACATGCAGATATTTTCTTGAAGATATTATGACTTTCTTGTTTTTTACGGTCTTTTTTGCGTCCCGGTTTCTTCCATTTAACAATATAATTACACAAAGTTGTGTAGAAGTGAATGGCACCTGATGTCATATAAAGTCTCGAATAATATTAAACAGATATGACATTACACCTTCTCGTGGGGAAGTGTTATTAATCCTGAGGTGCAATTCGACACACCTTATAAGTTTCCAGTTCTTCAGGGGATGATTAGTTTCCATTCTTAGTTTCTAGGGAAAGAATGCTTGTAATACATGAGATGAGGAAATGAGGAAATACTTCCAAATCAGGTAACTAACACATAAGTAACACAAGACACGTTAAATAGCTTGGCCTGCACGAAATAATTACATACCCCCCCCCGTCCCCGCCACCCAACTGAGCCGTCCTCAGCTCGACTGAAATGAAAAGAAGGGAGTAGCTGGAAGTACACTGAAATAAAAATGATCGTTGATGAGCTTTTTAATTCTCAAAACCATCTATCACTTCACATTTCCACTCAGGAAAACATGCCTCCCAGGAACATAAGTTCCAAAGTCACCCCTTGCCGTGCTTGGCGAGTAATACCTTTAGCTCTCTAGTATGCTACTTCGTGGGGGTTGATTGCGTGAATGCCTAGAGCAGCGGCCTTTTCTTCCTCTCTACATTGCAAAATGTTGATGCGACAAAACAATAATGATGTGCCGCCTCAGGGGACATTCTTTGCCTTTAGTATAATTTCGAATGGATGGCTGAGACTCCCTTATGAAGTATTGAGCATTGGCTCAATACATCATCTGCTACATCATTGGTTACATCATCTGCTGTATCAAAAAAACTGGGTATAACATGACACAGTCTGGTAATTAAAAGAGCTTTAGGCATGAACTATGACTACTGCTACGTAGTTATATCTGTTTAGGCATTCGGGCACGCCTGCGTAGGCAGCCCTGTCATCTCAACCATAGCTTTGGATCATTTGCTCTTCTGTACTTGTGCGTCTACTATTTTTGTAACCTGGATGCATGTTCCTGGTTGTATTTAGTACTAGAAGTTTGCCGCGAATTCCCGTGGATATCATGCTCTGTTCTTGGTAATAACTTTAGTATATATTTTTCAGCTTGTGGGGTATATTCCGTGCAACCTTGGTTTTCGTTAGGCTTTCTGTCTAAATACTTGTAGGGGTTCTATGACTTCGTAAAACGTGTTTTGGGGCCTAAATTTTAGAAAAATCCGAGCTCGTGCTGATGGGTGGTGGTTTGTGCACTTTTTTTGTCAGATTGTTAATTTCGACCTCTTCAGCTGAAAACAAATTGTGGAAAGTATGAGATCTGTAGACACCGAAATATAGGCAAATGCCTTTGTTTCTCGTGAGCTTATAGTGCCACTTTGATATACGATCATGAATTAGATGTTAGGAAGGCTTTTTTAAAAGTTTTTTATAGTGCCAATAAATGCCTATTGTTGACGTTGGCGCCTTAGTGATAATAAGTGCTCATTAATGTTAATCTTGAAACTCGGCGCTAAGGTAAACACTCTTTAGGTTAGAGTTTCGCTTTCCAGTGTGTCTTTAGACCGTCATTAATATAACCGGTGTTATGCCTTAGAGTCCAAACTGAAGTCCATTGCTTCTGCAAAGACAACCAGGGTCAAATGCTGCTATGATGGAACCAAGCGGAGCGATGACAAGCAGCAGACTATAGCGTCAGATCAACCGAGAGCGTCCAAATACATCCCGGCTCTTCGTCGCGCTTGAGTGCGAGCTCCTTAAGCTGTCTGCCTGAGTGCAAAATATGTAACGCCTCTGCTTATGCTGCACATAAATGTTGCCTTAACTCACCGTCGACTGTCTGCTCCGTCTATGAGCTCTGCGCAGAAGCAGCCGCGAGCTGAGACACGCGTTACCTAACAGTGACAGTGACAAGATTCCCAACACCGGGTCATACTGACCTAATTTAAGAAATCCGTAGACTTCGAAAACGTCCCGACAGCAACTACTGGCAGCCATGAAACGGGATGTACCAGCCTCCATGCAACACCGCGCAGACATGACAAGAGAACTTGAAAAAGGAGAGGCTGTGAATAGCAAATGACGATTTCTCTGCAACCCTAATTAGGATCACGTCTAAAGCATATGCGGGGAAATGGATTGAAAGAAATAAGGATGGGAAAGAGAAAGAAGAGGAGTAGAGTGGTGTACATGTCCAAGAACGCGGCCAGTGGCTTCCAGCCTGCTCGTTCATTTCAACGTCCCCGAGGGATCAAAGAACTACCCTAGACACCTGGGTGTGACCATGGAAAATGTAGAAGGGGTCCTCCCTCTGCACAGCCGCACAGCCACAGAAACGTGGAGAAGGAACGCGAAACCGTGGAATGGCCTTAGGGTGAAGAAGAGTGTGTACTTCTCCAGGTCACGTAAAGTATTGCAGGTATTGACAGTGGAAATCGTTGTGCCCATATGAAGAGCCTTATACCATAATGATGTTTCAAACGGGTTCATACCGATCCACGAAGCCATTATGCGAGGAGGCCACCTTGAAACGCTTGCAATTCGTGCAGCTTTCGCAATCAACTTTTCCAGTCCTCTTCGGTGTCGGAGGATCACATCATACAGACGCATAAACACGTCATGCGCACGCAAGGTCGAGCGCCCATGACGCGCCCGAGCCAACCCCTACACGACGTCGGTGTTCTGTTGTTCCGGTGTTTTCTGCAACGTGCTGCTTGTTTCTGCGGTATTGATCCCTCAGCCCCCGTATGTCTGGAGAGGCTCTCACCACGATACACCACGTTTCGTCGTTGGAACTGTAAGGGACGATGCACCAAAAGCATGCCAAGCACCGTAAGGCTTGGTGCCTGTACGATCGGGGAACGGCGTGAAGACGAACACATGCGATGTGGGGACTGATCAGTGATTAGTCTGGTATCTCGCTGCGATCGAAAGTGAAAAAAGCACAACTCAAGCATCTTGTGCAAAAGGTTAACCAGTGAAAGCTAAATCGTGCGGCCGCAGTGTTTAGCAGTGAGTTCAACCTGACGTGGCGCTGAAACGTTTCACGAATACTGGTTACATGTTCGTGCTTGTTAATGAGATTAGGCACAATATCCGCTCGGGTTTACAAAAGTGTTTATTTCACATGCCACACGCTGTGTCCCGCATGGTCATGGTATTGGAGGAATGTAGTGAGCGGTTAAATGGTTTTTGAAATGCGTTATTCACAGTGGTTGTTCTCAAACCACAGGCGGTCAGAGACATCGCAGCCGATGCCTGCCGCTGGAGAAACTCCCGTAGAAAGCAGCGTTCACCCCGGTGAACGCGCTCCCGCACTCATCACATTGACGGCGCAATGCCGCGTTGTTGAAAGCGTCTGACATTGCTAGCCAACTCGGTGGGGGAGAATTCAGAAGAGACTGTTGCGTGCGGGCTTGGTGCCATGGCCGCGACATCACTCACAACGCAGCCAATGGTGCGCGTGCTTTGACGTAACTGCTAACACAGCCAATGCAGAGCGCTAATAGGAATTCTCGAATGGGGGCCCAGATAGTTGGAGCCCCAAAGGCCTTTGCGTACGGAGTCTTTAAGTCAAGAAAAACCGACCAACCGACTGACCCTGCGATCTCCTACGACAGCGCAGCTCTGGCCGACTGGGCTCGCCCTACGCCATCTCCTGACGCCGACAAGAGCTCTCGCCAGTGGTGCCCTATTCTCAGACTCCTACGACCGTGTCCATCTTTCCTATCTTCTCTTTACTTCCCTCGCTAGCTGTCCTTTCGCCTCGCTTTCTCCTTCATCTCTCTCTATCTCTCTATATACCTTTTAATCTTATCCTTTGAATCCCTCCTTATCCCATACCTTGTGAGCTACTGTTGAGGTGTCGCACTCTGACGCAGACATGTAGTTACGGGGCTCACTTTTCTTTTCCTTCAGGAATTAAATAAGAATCACATAAGAAACGACCGGAGGAAATTCCAGTGGTCTTTCAACCATCAGAGGAAGGCGACAACTTCTGGCACGTGAATTCAAACCGCGCTGCGCCAGAAATTGTCTCAGCGGCCAAAGAAAAAGTTCAGTCGTTCCGAGTGAACAGAGACGGGAGTTTTTCTGTCAGCGTTTCTTCTGTTTCGTCTGCTTAACATTTCCCACCGATGAGTGAAGTGGCAGGATTGGTAGTCAAACCTTATATTCCAGTAACTTATACAAGAAATGTTGGCAAGATACGTCATGTTCCACTTCAATACACCGAGGAGCAAGTGGTCAATTTCCTGAAGGATTTCGGTGTGACATCTGCCCGCCGCCAGACACGCTTCAAACGACAAGAAGATGGTTCAATTGAATCTCACCCTCTGCGAACTATTATTCAGACCTTCAGAGAAGATAGGCCAATGCCGGAAAGGGTGCATTTGGGCTTCACAAGTCTCCCTCTTGAAGAATACCTAGTCCTGCCTATAGGTGCTACACTTGCCAAAGATTTGGTCATTTAGCAAGGAAATGTCACAGTCCACGTCCCTGCAAGATTTGTTCAGGAAACCATCATCACCAAGAGTGCAAGTCTGTGCAGCAGCCAAAGTGCGCCAACTGTGGAGAAAATCATGCAACTTCCTACTTTGGATTCCCTGAAAACCGAGCTGCCCCAAGATTACGTCGGCACGAGTGGATACTCGGAAGGTCACCTCCACGTACTGCGCCCCCACCTATCCTTGACATTGTAAGACATGTGGCTCTGATTTCCCACAAAGAGTAGGACCAGGCGGATAAATTGAGTTATTCTGCAGCTCTGAAAAAGGCGAACAGAGAACCTCCAGTCAGCAAACGACAAGATCCGCCCTTAGAGAGTCGGGCTCATCTCTCCCAGACGTCACGGCAGACACCTCATCAAAAAGCATCTGATACTCCTCCTCGACGTTCAGCTCCGACCACGGATAGATCTTCAGCGCCGGTTAGTGATTACGCGTCTGTACCTTTGGCTGATATGATCCTACCGATAGTATACACAGCTGTTCGTGATTTCTCGATGCCCTTGCACTGGCAAACAGCCTACCGGACGTAAAAGCATTACTCTAAATGGAGCCGCTAGTGCTTGCACAAACTCAGTCAGCTTCACGGCAGGCTTACTATGAAAGATCGCTCTAACAATATGTTTATATATCAGTAGAATGCTAACAGTCTTCATAATAACTCAGCTGATTTTCCTAAACTCCTTTCTAAACATAGCTTCCCTACATTAAGCATACAGGAAGTGAATGTGCAAGACGATTTTCAACTGTCCAACTACGTGTTATAAAAGTCGAAACACACAGCTGGGAAGAGCAGAGCGATGCTTTGTGGTAGAAGAGACCTGCCATCCTATATGACTCTCGGCGATATATCAGTTTGTGGCCGTCAAAATATCCTTTAGAAATAGAAGTGTCACTGTGATAAGCCTTTATCTGCAATCTTCTAGCAAAATATTTTTAGACAGCCTAGGTAATGTGTTTATTATCACGGACTCATGTGTGCTGGTTTGTTGAGACTTTAACTCTCATAATGTAATCTGGGGCAGTGAACACACTGACTCTCGCGGAAATGTTATTGAACGTGTTGCTGAGAAATGCAATTTGACAATGCTAAGTGACACCTCTCGAATGTTTATAGGAGGATATCGTTACTTCAGTTGTATAGATCTCACGCTATGCTCACATGACCTCTTTGGGTGTTCTGAATGGTCAATGGTTATCGAAACGCATGGCAATGATCACTTCCCGATTCTCGTAGGACATAGAGTTGTGAGGAGCACAATGACTCAACGCTACTTAAAATATACTAACTGGTGTCACAGGTCCCGTTAATTCGGGAGGCGATCACCGGGCTAATTCCAAGGGCCGAAGTATCGGCCCCCCGAACCGCACCACGAAAGGGTGGACAATTTAAAAGCGGTCCTATTTGGTGCGCCAGCGGACGCCGGCTGTGGTCCAAAGAACAAGTCAGAGCCGAGAGTTGATACAAACGAAATTATATTCTCAATAATGGCAGATCAAAACAATACACAAGTATGCACACTCCACAATAGTTGAATACAATATGTCTCCGATCAAACAACGCACTACACACTATAATCAGCCACACTCGGAACAACGTACACAGACAACCATACGCACTACAATGCAGTCGCATGCATTGAACAACCAAGACACTTAAAGACTCAAGAGATAGAAAACCTATTCAGTCCAAAGTTCTTGGAACAAAAGTCTGGATGATACTCTTCCGAGAATCACTCGCTCAAAGTCCAGCGTGGTTGTCGTTCCGCTGCCCCCGAAGTTTCTCTTCCAGGAAACTTCGCCGAAGTTTCTCTTCCAGGAAACCTCGCGTCTTCAATTGGCCACTCTCCAAGCTTCAAACTTCTTCGCCGGAAACACGTCAGCTTCACACACGCAGCTGTTGCCACGCGTCTTCGCTCGATATCGGTAAACACACACTCTTGCCTGTAGCTCGAGTCGTCACCCCTCAGGTGGAAATCATCTTCTTCTCCTGCTTTGTCTCTACGGACAAAACCTTCGCCGACTACACGGCGGAATCCCTACGCGCTCTGGCGCTAACTTCCGTCTTCTCCTGATCTCCCATCTCCGCCGCTCGGGTAAATACCTTCCGCGCGCGATTCCAGAAAATTCTCATCATTTCGTCGGCGCGATGCGCAGCGAAGGCGGGGGAAAGCACGAGACGGTACGAGGGCCGTCCGCGACGGATGACTCAACCCAACATCACCACGCCCCTTTCCATCTAGAAATTTCGAGGGCTTGCTCGGCCGCCGATGTGGGGGGAGGAGGTTCGTCGGCGAACCTACGCTTCCGAGGGGAGAGGGACGCTTGCCCGGGAAGTCTTTGGATGCTTTCTTTTTTTTTTTATCGTTCACCTCGCGGCACCACTCCGGCGTTTCGTCGCGAGAATTTGGCGGCGCGCCCTTTTTTGAGCGCTCGTTTTGTGACAACTGGCAACATTTTCGTCATCGCATAACAGGTGCATTAGGCGAGAAACCAAACTTAGAGACCTTTACAACCATACTGAGCGATTCTTACAACATTAGCACCAAGCAAGTCATAGTGCCAAATGAGTACACTGCAGTTGACGGGGAATACGAACACTTCAGAGCAATCAGAAGACGAGCTGAACGGGCTTAACTTCGCAACGGCAAACTCGAGGACCACAACATGGCATAAAAAACTCACGCAAAATCACAACGTTGCTCACAGAAATTAGGTAGCAGGCGATGGCGACTATACTGCTCGTTATTGAGTCCTTTCACTCTTGCGCCTAGAAATAGGGTGAATGTCTGATCCTTCAGTGATCATGATACCCAGGGCCACCCTTTTCGAGCTCTTTCCATAGCTCTGAATACGTCACCAAGAAATGTTGTTGACGAATTCTGTCGGTTAATAACCAGACCGGGAATCGCAACTATACATGCCCGCAATTTGCAAGTTCCGCAGCACTTGCCACTCGAAAGGTGCCAGCGTGTTTCATGTCTGAACACCTTCAACTTGATGGCGAGTTTAGCCTAGATGAACTTAAGTGCGCCTTTGAGTTCTGTCGTACAAAAACAGCTGCGGGACCAGATGGCGTTACGTATCATGATGCTGAAGAACCTTTGACCAGCAACTAGAATGACACTGCTAGAGGTATTTAAAGATATCTTAATATCAGAGACTCTTCCTAATTCATGAAAATTGGACGAGTAATTACAGTCCTAAAACCAGGAAAGACCCCTTTTATGTCTTGAGTTGAGGGGAGATGGTTCGTTTTTCCTAGCCATATATTTTATTTCTGTAGCCATATATGTAGCCATATATGTATACCCTTATATGTAGCCTTATAGCCATAAATGTAGCCATATATATAGATTTATGGTGTTCTGAGGACCATTGTTGGTAATTTTCTCAAATAATGCTGAGAAATCCACGTCATAAATTACACAGATATTAGGTATTTGAATGTCGTCTTTCAAATGGCACCGTTAGCTGACATTTTCTTTAAAACTACCGCCTCACTATTTCCCAACCTTCATCAGTGTTCTGGCCTTTATGGAAATAAATTTTTTTGGCAGCCTCCAAGCTAAGGTGAACTTGAGACCTCTGGAATTGGACAAAGTTTGGAAGGCGATAATGGTATAAGATTGTTCTTATAACCACCACTAGGCTACTTGAAATATGCGCCCCTTATTAGAGACAGCATCTGCAGGTAAAAAAGAACAAAACAAACTGATTGATATTGGTGAATCAAAAGACGCCAATAAATATACACACTGCAATAGCAGTGTGGTTTAGAAAGTTTCTTTGACCTGCAGTCATCTCAATGAGGGTAGCTGCACCATTGTAGTAACCACATCTTATTGTAGCATAAAATATAGTTAACGGGAACATCTCCATCGATTATTTCTTTCCATGGCTAGAATTGTAAATTTTCGGTATAACGCATTAACTGTGTCATTTTATACAAACGAAGAAACGCGTCTAATGGCAGAAGCTTGACATAGTGATAATAGTAGAAGCGCATGCCTCAATCAAATTGCCAGGTGGAGGAATGAAAATTTTAAGCAGTTATGTCTATTGCAGTAGCGCACGTTCATTTGGCCGATTGATGAGTGGCATTTTGAGATGCGAAGCAGCTCTTTGACTAGCCTGTGTAACGCTGTCCGCCCGTGTATTAATTCTAACGCGCCGTACCGTGCACACCTCACCGCAGATGTTGGGGCGGTGCCAAGTAGCCCACGCCTTCACTCGCAGTGTGCGGTGACGTCACTCTCTTCCTCGCCTGCCGCGCGCTCGCCGCATGACACCTATCTCTAGCTCCACCCTCTCCGCCACTCACAACGTTCGAGTGCACATAGATTAGATAATATAGGTTTTTAGTCTGTCCGGTCCACCACTATACGCAAAATACTTCAAGTGTACTGGAACACCGGGCGTGAACTGTGCACGCGCGTGCCTGCAAAACATGACCGCGCCACTGAACGTAATTGCCATCGACCGCGAATCTATCGAGTGGCCGTCGCGCGCTCTGTAGCTTGCTAGTTTCAAATAGATGCATTTATTTCCTTGAGATTCATCACCTAAAACTTTTACAGCAAAGTATTTGTGTCGATCCGGCAAAGTTTTCGAGAGATTTACTCAAATAATAATGCTGTAAACTTAGTCAGTGTCACGGACGGCTATTTTCGGCGACACCGCGTCACGGCAATTAACGGGTGCCGTACTCCCCGACTGACCGTGAGAAATGGTGGCACATGAAAGGGAACCGATAAGTGCAAAATGGGGTGCTCTCCTTAGAACGTCGCCGCCGACAGTTAATCCTTTTGTAACTGTGGCGACGTCTGCAAGGTCGTAGAAGGCCGCGGTATACCCCGAAAAAGGATTAGACTACAAGACGTACCGACTGAGAGCTAAGTGGTTGACCGTTCCCACGGGGAAAAGCGTGGGAAACGCTCTGGTGGCCAAGCCGTATGACAACAACCCGACAGGTTGTCACTCTCGCTAGTTGCGGGCCCTCTCCCAATTAAAAAAGGGGTGAGGTCAAAATATTTTTGGGGCGGAGTTTCCCCTCAATTAAGCGCGCCTGATTGGACCCAGGTAGAGGTCTCTTGTCCCCAAGGAAGAGAGCGAGGAGACACGAGGGGGATTTAAGCGCAGGATTTTGCCCTGCTAGGCAGACTAGTCGCTGACCAAGATGGTGTAGAAACAGATCAACAAGCATCTCTTCTAGAAGTTTTTAGTGTGGTTCTGTATCGGCTGGCCACCTAAACTTAGCCGTTCGTCTAGTTGTGACGCGATATTAACGTCTGCAACGTAGACATCGGGACTTCGCCTCGAGTTAGCTCAACCTGCTCGAAGTCACCTGCAAGCACTAGCCTCCCGGAGCCACCAGCGTTGCAACACCGCCGACATCGCAGTCGTGCCAGAACTCTCTTCGACTTCTCGCATCCGATCGTCGGGGACACAACACTGCCGGTCATCACACGTATGCCTTCACCTGTTTATATCTTCGAACTTTCTCCTCCGTCGTTCTATTGGTGTTAGTTTGTGTAGTTTTTAATAAGTTCTCTCTCATAAGCTGAGTTATTGTTTGTTATATATTTTTTAGTTGTACCAAGTGTTGATGTATTTTGTTAGTTGTATTGAAGTGTTGTGTTAGATCCCGTGTGCTGCAATATCACTAGAGTAAAGTTGTTTTGTTTTCTCACGTCTCTGATCTCTTCACTGTCTCTGCTTGCGTACGGAACGAACCAACCTGCTGTCATTCCCGTCGCCGACTTCGCGCTGGCGACGCTAGAGTGGCAGCTTGTAACAAAACTGGCGTCCGCGAGACAGGACGTTCCTTACAAGAGTAAGACGGTGAGGGGTGAACGAGAACCGTGTGGACAGCGTGGTGATAGAGCCGCACAGTTGAAGCGGTTGCAGCCTGCATAAGATTGCGCTGGTTTTATAGTGGCGTTATAGTGACAGTTGCAGTATGCAGTGTATGGATTTTGATAAGTGGATCACGCAAGGTAAAGAGTTAGGCCTCGAGGGCGCCGAACTGAGACAATAGGAAAAGGAGGTGCATCACCCAAACGAAAGGCGCGTTTTAGTTCGACAACTTCAGGAAGGCGACCTTGTCCAAAGGGTCAACGTCGAAAGATCACAAAAGCTACAAACCGCGTCGGGGCGAACACAAAGGAACAGTGGCCCCAGTTTTCCCCCTGTTTCTGGCGTCCCTTTCAAATTCCTGAGGGGAACAGGCCAAAGTGGAAAATGGGGTGTGACGGCAGTGCACTGCTTAGAGTTTGTGCATTTTGTATCCTCTGGCGTGTTCGAAAAAAACCGCCGGGACCGCGACCCCATCGGGTGCGATTCAGGCGAATCTATTGTATAAAAGGGGGCATGGTCAGTTGAGTAATTGTTGCACGCGCGTACTAAGTATATTATTCAGGGCAACATTGGAGATTCATGTTTGAGTCGTTTTAAGTTTGTATAGGTTACAAGACTTGAAGTAAAGTTTTCAAAAGGAAAACCGCCGAGCCAAAAGCTGAAAGTTAGCATCGAATTAGTTTAATCAGGAGTGCGAAAATTTGCATAAGGTAAAAACCGAGAAAATGTGTCACATTTCTAGTTTTTTCAAAAGTTCATCGTACGCCTCCACTGCCATGGGGATGTGGCATGAATGAGCATTTGAGGAAGATGTTAGCACGAACCGAATGATTTCGTAAATTGATTAAGATTGGCGTGACCCGGTACAGTTGTCGTTGCGCGCATTGAGACTTGAGGTCTATGAGCATGTTTTTTTTCCTTCCGTCGGTTGTTTTCTGTTTGTATGTACGTATTTCATTGTATAAGAAGTGTATTTTGAGTTATTTTCTTTTTGCTTGGTGCATTGGTTGTTTTTACTTGCTGTGATGCACATTGAAGGATTGCACTACAATTGAGGAGCGCACCTGTTCCATTTTATTTTGTAGTATACATTCGTGCAGTGTATTCTGTATTGATGGCTGCCGTACACGGCTATTTCCTCTTCTTGTTTGTATGGCGCATTGATATTGTTGCGTGTAAATGAAGCTGGTACTCTAACCATTGTTTGTTTTTCCTTTTGTTGTTACTTTGATGCACTCTGCCTAGTTATGTTGTGTATGAGAGGGACAGTCATCGTGCCTCCCTTGTTGGTGGTGTTTTGTTCCTTGTTGTCGAAAAAAATTCCCCTCCGTGCGAACAAATGTTATGAATAACATTCTGAAAGTGGGGGGCAATATCACGGACGGCTATTTTCGGCGACACCGCGTCACGGCAATTAACGGGCGCCGTACTCCCCGACTGACTGTGAGAAACGGCGGCACATGAAAGGGAACCGATAAGTGCAAAATGGGGTGCTCTCCTCAGAACGTCGCCGCCGACAGTTAATCCTTTTGTAACTGTGGCGACGTCTGCAAGGTCGTAGAAGGCCGCGGTATACCCCGAAAAAGGATTAGACTACAAGACGTACCGACTGAGAGCTAAGTGGTTGACCGTTCCCACGGGGAAAAGCGTGGGAAACGCTCTGGTGGCCAAGCCGTATGACAACAACCCGACAGGTTGTCACACTCGCTAGTTGCGGGCCCTCTCCCAATTAAAAAAGGGGTGAGGTCAAAATATTTTTGGGGCGGAGTTTCCCCTCAATTAAGCGCGCCTGATTGGACCCAGGTAGAGGTCTCTTGTCCCCAAGGAAGAGAGCGAGGAGACACGAGGGGGATTTAAGCGCAGGATTTTGCCCTGCTAGGCAGACTAGTCGCTGACCAAGATGGTGTAGAAACAGATCAACAAGCATCTCTTCTAGAAGTTTTTAGTGTGGTTCTGTATCGGCTGGCCACCTAAACTTAGCCGTTCTAGTTGGGGCGCGATATTAACGTCTGCAACGTAGACATCGGGACTTCGCCTCGAGTTAGCTCAACCTGCTCGAAGTCACCTGCAAGCACTAGCCTCCCGGAGCCACCAGCGTTGCAACACCGCCGACATCGCGGTCGTGCCAGAACTCTCTTCGACTTCTCGCATCCGATCGTCGGGGACACAACGCTGCCGGTCATCACACGTATGCCTTCACCTGTTTATATCTTCGAACTTTCTCCTCCGTCGTTCTATTGGTGTTAGTTTGTGTAGTTTTTAATAAGTTCTCTCTCGTAAGCTGAGTTATTGTTTGTTATATATTTTTTTATTTGTACCAAGTGTTGATGTATTTTGTTGGTTGTATTGAAGTGTTGTGTTAGATCCCGTGTGCTGCAATATCACTAGAGTAAAGTTGTTTTGTTTTCTCACGTCTCTGATCTCTTCACTGTCTCTGCTTGCGTACGGAACGAACCAACCTGCTGTTATTCCCGTCGCCGACTTCGCGCTGGCGACGCTAGAGTGGCAGCTCGTAACAGTCAGTTACGTTCCCGGAATCTCAGAGATCGTAAAATACATGTTTGTTAGCTGTCTCCTTTCTTTCATAGATGGCACCTTATGACGTGGTGCCAGCTACGCGGCATGCTATCCGATAATAGGGAGATTTAGAATAGCGCACCGCGAGCCCTTGGGGTGCGGTCGCTGCCACTGCGCGTGCGTCGTAACGCGAGTCGGCGTTCGCGTTCGTGGAGCGCACGCGAAAAATCCGAAATCGCGTGTGGTGATGGCGGCCCGCATGTGGGCCGCAAGCGCTGGTTTCGAGGCTACGGTGTCGCTGCGATCGTGCGTTGCGGATCGCAGCAGGGCAAATGCTATTCTAAAACTCATATGACGCCCGCTATGCCCGCAGCGCTTGCAAACGGTATTCTAAATCTCCATAATACACTGACCCTTTGCGTTAGCGGAATACTAAACAGGCTAAAAACCTCAAATCTCTCGGCTTGCCCGAAAGCGGAGCTGCTTCGCCCACAGAAGTATGTGGCGAAGCAGTTTGGCCTAACTCGGCCGTCTCCAGCTTTGCGAGGGTTAGCAAAGCCGATCGCGTTCGCGAATGGCAACGTCATGCTTGCAACACCAACTAGGCACGAGCCAAGGTAGCTGCAAACAAGCTTCAGCAGTGGGAGAACAACGCCACCCTTGAGGTATTAGTCAAGCACGCCCGTTGCGTTCGTGAATGGAGACGGCGCCCGGGTAACACCGACGAGACGCGAGCCAAAGAAGCCGAATAGAAGCGCCGACAGTGCAAGGCCGATGCCGGTGAATCTTCGATGTCGCCGTCGTCGGCAACGTCTCGAAAGCGTCGCGCGCCCTCCGCCGAAGCGCCCACGTGGAAGCACCAGGCGCCGCTCGGCAATCACAAGGCGTCCTTCCGCCAAAGCGCCGATCGCGTCCGTGCGTGTTGAGAGCCGCTCTCGACGCTGCCAGCCACGCCGCAACCGACGCCTGCTTACGATGAGAGTTCCTCCAGCGTAGCTTCTGTCACAGTTGCCACGCGTGCGACCGACTGTGGTTCGACAACCACCTGTCCAATGGCGGTTCTAAGCGCAACCGCAAGCAACTGGAGAAGGCGACCGAAGCGATTCGACGCGAGTTCATCGCTTAATTATCGGACTCTGCAGTCTGCGCCCCTTGCAAGGAGTCGTTGACGTCGGGCAAGGTTCCGACGATGATCGTCACGCACGGTTACCGTTATCTGCCTCGCCCACCGGAACTTCCCGAGCTCAACCGTTTTTGCAGCACCCTCGTCGACTCCCCTTTCAACCAGGTCAACGCGTGCGCACCGCTGCTGCTTCGCATTCCATCAGAGTTTCCTTCGCGGCTTCGGGGAGATGGTCCATAAATTTAAGGACAAAGCTCCTTAAGCCACGGGTTGTGCGTCTGCGAAGTCTGTAATAGTAGCCAACTCTCATTTAGCCCTTGGCATGTCCGCTGGATGGTGGTACATCTCTTTTTTAAATATATGATGAAAAGATGAGAAGTTACGCTACTTGGAGTGTTCACTAGATGGACGGACGACAGGTGGACAAATACACGGACGGACGGAGAGACAGACAGACAAGCAGACAGATGCACGGATAGGTAGACAGACAAGAAGGCGTACGGATGAATGGACGGACAGACAGATGCACGAATTGACGGATGAATCGACGAGCGGACGAACGCAGGGACGGACACATGGACGGACGCACGAATGCAAGCATGGAGGGAAGGACGAATGAATGGACGCATGGATAGACGGACGCAGGAACAAACGGAGGGACGGAAGCACGGATGAACTGACAAACGCTTCGCCCCACTCATCGTTCACTCCGTTGAAATGGTGTGAATTTTTTAAAATTCATAAGGCTGCGCAGATGAGTTGTAACGTCGTTTTATACCACTGTGCGAATGTTCACTAGATTTTAGACCTCTGTTTTCTTGTAAAGTCTGCCTGAGCGCTATCTTTCGTGGTGCTTATCTACTTTCGTGATGATCCAGTTTTTGCTGTTCTAATATTTAGACATTTTTTATATATATCCATTGTGCTTAAAGGATATGACGTAAGCAGAAAGAAACCTCTAATGGTTCTCGAGCTGTATGGTTTTGCTCACCATCAGTCACATACGCCGATCCGACTTGCAGAAATTCCTGGAACAAAAGCAGTGGTTTTCAAAGATCAGACATTAAACAAAGCAGCCATTCTTTCGATTCCATGGGAAGTATGTAATACCTTGTAGACTCACTTCGTACGCCGCGGGACGGCTTTATGCTCTCCCACCTAGTGCTCTAAATTGTTAACCACTATTTGTAAATACATGACTGGGATCAAAGGAGAGTACCACGTACTCCAAGTCGTTAAACACTTATTATAAACACAGCACTGTAAACACTTCAGACTGGGACGTCCTTGTGCTCTCCCATAGAGGAGTACCACGTACTCTGAATCGTTAAACAACTGTTCTAAAACACCGCTGTAAACACTTCAGACTGGGATGGCCTCCTGCTCTCCCATGCTTGCGTACCACGTACTCTGGATCATTAAACACTCTTTAGGGGAGAAGATTCTAAAGGGGCCCAGCAACACTTTCTGAGAATGGTCAGAAAACGCCCTACGTTTGGTACCACAGGTGCCAGACAACACGCGAGCCAAATAATATAGCGCAGCATATGGACTGGAATTCACAATAACTTATCTATTCACCTAAAAATAGCTCCCTTTTCTCTCGAAAAATCATGGAATAAGCTCGAAACTTATTCGTAGTAAGCCCATCTATCAGCCATTGGCTGATTTCCCACGTTTTTTATTGAGGTTGTTATGACTACATTTCTAGAAATTCACAACACTGATTAGACCCATAGCCATAGGCTAGTAGGGGGTCTAACGGGAGAAAGTATACAAGCAGAATACACTTTGTGTATAAAAAAATCAGAACATCAGAAAAGTTGATTTTTCAAAAAACCAACAAAAATACAAGAGATATCATTGGAATTTAAGGTGAAGTAGATGCTCAGAAATGTATATAGAACACATTGTTGCACTTTGTTCGCAAATAATGAAATAGTCAAGAACAGACAAAACATCAAACTCTGTGTAAGGCTTAGTACATGGTCATTACTATTGATCTACATGTAGCAAATATTTTTTCAGTGCGCTCGATAAAGCCTTAGAATCTTTAATCTGAAGTGGTATGTTATTCCACACTCTAGCCCCTACGAACTGTATTAAGCGTTCACCATACACGTTTTAGTAGATGGAAGATTAAAATTCCGCAATGTCATGCATCTAGTGACGCGGGACGAGGAAGAAAAGATAGATACATCGAAAGGTACACTGTGTGCAATACCATTATTGATGGTGACTGCGGTTTTTTGCTGCCGTAAGTAATCAAAAGGTAGAATATCCAACTTTGGAGCAAAGACGCACTGGGTTTATTATATGCCGCATAATCTATTATTCTAAGTGCACGCTTTTGTAATATTTGGATAGGATCAAGGTAAGTTTTAAAGGTCCATCTCCATGAGTCTAAGCAGTATGATAGATGACTATGAACAAACGAAAAATAAAGGACTCTGAAAATATTTCTGCTAAAATAATTTCTAGCAGCCAGTAGCATACTGCAGCGAGATGCTACCTAAGTATAAACAGAGTTAATTTGTTTTTTCCAGTGTAATTGGCAGTCGAACACTACACCGAGATATTTAAATTCTTTTACATGCTCAAGTTGGCAGTTGCTCATTGTAAGTCGAAATGACTCACAGTTTACATTTCAGTAACGGGAGTGAAAAATGGTGTATTTGGTTTTCTTTGCATTGAGTGTTAATTTGTTCACTGTAAACCAATTAAAAATATTTTCTAGTTCTTCATTAGCTCTACATTCTAGATCGGCTATGCTATCGGCGGATTTGAACATGGCGCGCTCGTTTTTTACATAGTCACCGCGAGAGGCCGTCACTTCTCCATGAGCGCACGCGCAATCGCACTGAGAAAGCCACGTATTCGAAGAAAAAAAAAAGTGCCCAAGGTCACGAGGCGCCAGCGACGTTTTTTGTTTGCCCCTCCCATTCCTCCCTCGTTAGCTTCCAGCGCTTTCGCCGGAACGAGAGAAGAGAAAATGCGATTGCAGCGTGTGACACATCTTTGTAACTCCGCTCGTACTGGACGGATTCTTAACATTTTTTCGGTGTTCAATTTGTGAGGCAATACGCTTTTCTGGTGAATTATTTCCATGGTTACTCAGAAAAGTGTTTCAGCACCCCTTTAAGGCGTGGGTCAGCCGTCACCTGCATGTATGCATGTATTTAGTAACCACTCCAAAGCATATCCACAGAGTGAATGATGATGCTCCGCCGCGGTCGTCTAGTGGCTAAGGTACTCTGCTGCTGACCTGTAGGTTGCGGAATCGATTTCCCGCTGTGGATGCTGCATTTCCGATGGAGGCGGAAATGTAGGCCCGTTTGCTCAGATTTGTGTGCACGTTAAAGAACCCCAGGGGGTGGTAATTTCCGGAGCCCTCCACTATGGCGTTTCTCATAATCATATGGCGGTTTTGGGACGGTAAACTCCACTTATCATTATATTATCAGAATGAATGATGATGAGTGCGACGAAGCTTAGGAGGGTTTTATCGGACATTATTGAATCATCCGCTGCCTTTTTGTCTGTCTGTCTGTCTGTCTGTCCGTCCGTATGTCTGGGTGTGTGTCTGTCTGTCTGTCTGTCTGTCTATTTGGTAAGTGGATGGACAGACGCACAGACGGACGGACACACGAACGCAGGCAGGGACGGATGAATGCATGGGCGAACGCAGGAACGGCCACATGGGCGGACGGATGGCTGGACGCATAAATCTACGAATAATCGCTCGGACGGATGGATGGACGCATTGACGGGCGCTCGGACAGAAGCATGGACGGACAGAAGCGTGGATGGACTGACGGATGCTTCGCCCCAGTCATCCTCATTCACTCCAAGGATACGCTGTGTTTTTAGGGGTGAATCAAAGGGAAGTTTATTGCACTTCTGACAAGTAATCAAATACATCATTCTCCGACACTTATCACGGACACCCGTGGTAAAGACACCGATGAACAGCAAAAACACGTTTAGACTGTACACTACAACAGAAGCGCGATCATTCGAACACTCGTTATACAAAGTCTATAAGAGCGCTGTACGGTCCGCGCGCAAAATAGCCCGTTTCCGTTTACAGGCGAAAAAGGATGCAATAATGGTCGCCGCTGTTCGGGCTCCAGAGAATTAAGGGGTTAATTTGTACAGGGAACAGATTCGAGACGCATAATTATGCAATTGACAGGGGGAGGGCATTGGCACTTTCCGTTTGCCGGTCAAGAAACAGTGGGACGCAGTGGGTGGCGTGCGCTTAAAAAAGGTTATCGGCAGGCGTAACTTGCCTTTTTGCAGGAGAAAAAACCTTGTATGCCAGCGGCGGAGAAACGTTTCCTCGCCGCTGGCTTCAAGTTGGTCTGAGAGGTGCCGCCACACTATGTGGCGGATACGAGCTACGGTCGGGAAGGCCGCTGTGACCGGAGAGCGGCTAACCTCGGCGAAGCACCGTCACTTCCAGACCACGAACATGGTGCAGAGGGCCACCAACTTTGCAAAGGCGCCTTTGTTTCTGTTCAGGTCTGGGGGAGGACGGATTTTAAAATCCCTCGCAGTCAGGTGCCAAACCGGTTTGACCGCTGGGCACTCAAACAAGGCTTGCGCCAGGGTCTCATCCGCGCGGCAATCGGGACAGCGGGGTGTAGGCGTGATGCCAAACTTGTGGAGGCGCTGGCGGGTTGGGAAGACGTTCCAGTTTTTCCTCCATGCGAAGTCTTGGGCGGAGGAAGGGATGGCACGCCCATCTGTTTTGCTTTTCCGCTTCCAGTTCCGTGACCGTCGTCTCTCCTCGGGGGTTATCTGGTTGCTGGCTATTTCTTCCACAATGCGAGCAGGTGGGGTCTCATCTACGTCGCACGTAGGGGCCTCCTTTTCTAGCATCCGCATGGTGTTTGCGGCTGCCTTATAGAACGCGGAGGGAGTCTCGGCGAGTGGGGCGAGCCGCCGGTCGGCATTCAGGAACGATGAGTTTGTACTGCACCAGTAACGCATTAGGGGCTTCCCCACGTATTCAGGTGCGCGAAACAAGGCCCTTGCGGTCTTCAAGGCAAGCACTTTGCTCGTCGTCAGGACATGCGTGAGCCCGAGGGCGCCCTCTGAAGCTGGGAGTTGCAGGAGGGTTCGACGTAAGGGCGCGGGTTTGCCGTCCCACAGGTAGGCACCGATCATACTTGTCAATTGCGTCGCAGTCTTGGTAGGCATCACTCCTATTCGGCTTACATGAAAGAGAAAGGCGCAGATGGTTGTCATTGCGGCTATGGCCCACTCACGAAGCGTGAGATCCTTCGGTTGGAGGCGTGCTATTGCATCCTGTGCCCGCTCGAGTGCTCGTTGCCAGGTTAGGTCGGCGACGCCGCCGCAGCAAAAGTATATGCCGAGCACCTTGATGGCGTCGACCCTTTCCAACTCACCCAGAGCGCCGCGAGGGAATGTTCCAAATGGTAAGGCCTTGCTCTTCCTCATGTTCAAGGCCGCGCCTGAGACTTCAGCATAGTGTGCGAATCTTCGCCAAAACGCTTGCAGGCTTGCCGGGTCCCTGACGAACAGGGATACATCATCAGCGTGAGCGAGGACCTTAATGTTGGGCTCCCCCGTTAGCGGGAAGCCTCTGACGTGCATGTTCCGGTCGATGTTCACCAGCAACGGCTCAAGCGAGAGTACGAAGAGGGGGGCCCTAGCGGGCACCCTTGGCGGATCCCTCTCTCGTATACAAAGTTACTCGTCGGAGTGCCGTTTACTACTACGTGGCATGTGAGGTTGCTGCACAGGATGGCGATGGTGTCTACGAAGCATGTCGGGAACCCGATCTGGCGGAGTACCTTGATCATGTATCCATGGCGCACCCGGTCAAACGCCTTTGCCTGGTCCAAGGAGACAAAGGCTCCGGACAGGGACTTGGCAGACATGTATTCGAAGGCATCCCTTGTTGCGGTAAGGTTGGCAAAGATCGAGCGGCCTGGAACCGCACAGGACTGCCAGGGAGCGACGATGGATGGCAAGAGGAGCTTAAGGCGGCTATTAAGGATGGAAGCAACCATTTTATAGTCCAGGTTCAACAGGGTTATGGGGCGCCATGCCGACAGCTCCTCCTGCGGGGCTCCCTCTTTCAGTAGGAGGACAATCCTCCCCTCTCCAAAGGATGCGGGTTTCAGTTGCTTCGTAACCACCATGTTCGACAGTGCGACAAGCACTCCCTCTAGATCGTCGAAAGAAGTGGCGTAAAAGTTGGCTGTGAGACCGTCCGTGCGGGGGGCCGAGTTCGGGGGCATGCTTGTTATCGCGCCCCTAACCTCTTCTGCAGACACTTCCGTGCTCAGTAACGCAACCTCCTCTCCTCCCAGCCGTGGGAGGTGCTGGCAGACCTCTCTAATCTTATCTTCTCCGCCAGTTTCTCTGTCGCGGTCGGTGTCCCGAAAAAGGGCCCAAAAGTACTCGCAGAAGACATCGCGGATTCCCTCTGGTTCAGTTGCGAAAGAATCGTTCGGGCGTTTCACTCGGGTAATTCGTATGCTTCCATTCCCAGTTGTGTCACTGGGGTGTGCTCCAAGGTGGTTAATGGGTGCGCCCCGCTCTCCAGGCGGTCTTGCGCGCGCAGTTGGAGCAGCCGGGCATACTCGACCTCCAGGGTGTTCAGGTAGTCGCGCATGCAAGTCGTCATCGTCTCCGCCCCCCTGACGATGCGTATTCTGCGCAGGATCTCATTCAGTGTAGCGGTTATGCGGCGTTTTCTGGCCTTGCCTTCGTCTTGAAGGATTCCCTTCCACTCCACTTTCAAGGTTTCCCACGAGCGTGGGGTTAGGTCCGGGGCGTTCGGCACGGAGGCCCGCAGCCGCGCCCTAATGCGCTCGATGCTATCATCGTCTTGCAGGAGCGCTTGGTCCACTCGCCACCCATGGTCATCAGTACGGAGTGCAGGAGAGCCGCTAAGCGTAGTGACAAGGGGGAGGTGATCTGACCAACTCGCTAGGTCTGCCAGAGGGGAAAGGACTTCGCAAAGCACGAGCGAGGAAAGGAGAAAGTCGGGGAGATACGCCCGATCTAATCGACTGGCTGTGGGGGGAGAGGCTCGAGTTGCGACAAAAAGGTCGCCGTGGGCGATGAGCCATGCGTCGGATAACCGAAGGTGCCGAAGAGTCTTCACGAGCTCCCTAGCATAGTACGTGGACCCCCCTCGGCCCGGTCCCCTGACGTCGCGCTGCGAGTCCACGACGCAGTTGAAGTACCCCAGCAGGACGTGCGGGACGGGTTCCGAAAGAAGGTCGTGCAGCTGTTGGAAGAAGGTGTTTGAGTTCTCCCGCGTCGCCGGGGCGTACACGTTCACGAAGCGAATCCTTCTTTCGCTGATGTAGAGGTCCAAGATGAGCGACCTGCCGTCAGCACCGAAGATGCTGAACGCCTTTTGCCGGAAGCGTCGCGTAGTAAAGACCACTCCCACTCCACAGGCCCTTGACTTAGTTGGGAAGAAGAAAGTGTCCACCTGGAACTCGCGTCTGAAGGTTGAGACCTCTAACGGCGACCGGAAGTTAGTCTCTTGTTAAAAGAGCACATCAATACCCTGTGCTTGGGCGAAGGTCAGAATGTCTCGCTGTTTCGATTTGTCACGAAACCCGCGGACGTTCCAGGTGGCAAACTTGAGAGTTGACATGATCTGCTCTAGTGGGCGTGGGGAGACGACTTGGAATGAAGGAAGGGGTGGGGGGGGGCGACCGCCTGGGCAGGGGCGGCACGCTCGAAAGAGCCGAGCTTACGTAGAGGCGCGGGCGGCGCGGTTGCTAGTTGGGCTGAAGCCCTCCGTGGTTTAAGTGATGCGTCATAGGAGCCAAGGTGCCGATTAGCCGCAAGCGCAGCAGACAGCTGTGCAACAGATAAGCATAAACAAAAACCATTGCCGTGGCTTCGGCTGGCGAAAGAAGCAGAGGGGAAAGGGAGTAGGTGGCGCGGCCACCGCTGATAGCAGAAACAAGCGTGGGGGGGGGGGGGCTGTTGCGTCATGCTAGAAAGAGCGGAGCGTGCGCGAGGAGGTGGATGGGGGGGACCGTAGTGCCGTGTCGCGGTGCCCGCTCTTGTGTTCGCCTTGAAGCAAACACGGAGAAGAAAAGAAAGGGAGGGTGCTTTGGCGAAGAGTTTATCTTTTTTCGCTTGCGCTTGAGGGTAAGTGCCCTTTCGCTGTCGGTACTGCGTCCAATTTCGGCGACTTCGCAATGGGAGGGGCATCGCTGTCGCTGGAACAGACGGCTGCTTTGGAGCGCCAAGGCTTGTTTTCAAGGTTCGTGGGTAGGCTCGACGGCACCCGGGTGACTTGTCCTCGCCTCTTGAAGGGGACCTTGATCTCGAACGCTCGCGCCTATCGGTCGGTGCTGCGTCGGCAGTTTGCATCTTGGAGCTGCACTGGTCCGTGCTCAAGTGGCCAGTATTCGGCAAGACGTAGTGGCCAGAGCTTACGATGGGCACCTCCTCAGGGTTGGGGGGGGGAGAGCCGTCGGGGGTGGAAGTGGCGGGAAACTAATGTCGTCAAAACCAGAGAATGCAGGCTCGTCGTTCTCGGGGCTCGGCACCTGTGTTCGCACTTCTTGTTCCTCGCTTGCAGGTTGCGACAAATCCCAGGAGTCGCGGGTGGATTCCGGAGAGCCGGATTCAACGCCACTCGACTTGTCCAGGTCGCCATCTAAACTAGTATTGCTCGTGTCGTCCCCCACTTCGGAGCCTGCGTTCAAGGGAGCGGGGGTCGCTGATACGGTGCGGGCGTCTTCCGTCTCTCGGAGTTCTTCGAACTGCCAATGATCCGGGACATTCGTTGTCGTGTGGGGCCGAGTCTTGGGTCTTCGGACCTGAAGCCCTGATGTCGGTTCAGTCCCGGTAGGCGGGCGAGAGGCGCTGGGGTGGTTGTTACCAGTAACTGGCCACGTCTCGGGTGGAAGGCCGCGCGCTGCCGCAAGGTACGAGCGTTTGCGGAAACACTCGCATGTGTTGTGCCGCCCGCCGCATCTCTTACACTCCTCAACACACCCTTCGGTGTCATGGCCAAAAACACCACATCTCTTGCAATAAGCGGCTGCACACGCCGTGGCCATGTGCCCCAGTTCGTTACACCTTGCGCACACTCTGCGCTTACCGCGGTATTCACACATGACACGGTGCCCCACAATGGTTGTGAAGTTTGGGACTGGCCTGCTCATTTCCATGCGCACTACTCTAACCTCATTAAGCTTGTTTTGCCGGTTAGGAACTGATGCAAAGGAAATACTTCTTATCTTGCCGTACTGTAAAAGAGTGTTAATCAAGACCTCGTCTGGTATATATGCTAGAAAGCGGTAATCGTTAACAAACGTAACTGGGGGTCCTACCGCTTCTATTGTAACGTGCTCCCGGTTAACATTGAAGCCCTCTGTGACCATAAGCTTTGTGGCCTGACTCGCGTTTCGGGTACACACAAGGAACTTCGCGCCCCCCATGTGTTGCAAGACTAACACACTATCAGGTCCGGCTGTCTCTTCAACTGCATCTATAAGGTCGTCAATAGACACGTCCCCATCGGGGGCGGTGAACAGAAAACAGTTCTCCCTCACCGGGAGGTTGCTTGGGCTTGCCATGCCTGAAGGGGGCGTGTCCGCTGGTCACGCGGGCGCTAGGCCGGCGGGACTAGGGAGGGCGACTTGTTGGTCTGGTAATGTGCAAATTTCTTTGCACTCTAGTGCACAGGGCAGCTCAGAGACGGCTCAGCGTCAGGTGGCACCAGGGCAGAAGGCTTCCGGGGCAGCAGACGGCGTGCGGGGACCTTGCGATGCCTGGCATGGGGGTGGGAGGGGGGCTCCGGGCGGGAGGCCTGAGTCTAGGGGGTGGCGGCCACTCGCGGTAGGGCGTGACGTCTCTGCCACAGGTTGCTTCCTTTTTCCTTGAAGGGGACCGGAGGGGCAACGTCAGCGTGACGTGGCCTCAAGTTCAGCTCTGCGACTGGCGCGGTAAAACGGCTTGCTCGGACTTTTATCTTATCGGCACCCGTTCGTCCCTCGTAGTAGTAGTAGTAGTCGTAGTCTGTAACCAGTCTTACATTTTGACATCCAAGGTGGTGCCGGTGAGAGATTTCTTCTTTGCGTTGTTGAACAATGAAAAGTTTGCAACGTTCGCGTTAACTAAAAGCCGAATTCTCCTGTCTATCACTCCCCCTTAGCAGCCATTGGCATGTACATTCAGCACTATCTGACAAGAAAGGGTTGCTACGTTATACTCACTGGGCGTAACCTTCTTGGTTTTAGAAAGGTTTAGCGAGTGTTGGGCCACAGCGCCATGAATACAGTGAACTAGTATATATCATGAACTCGAGGTGGTTAAAGGTGGGAAGTACACACGAAGCGCAAGCCGTAATAAAGTGTGCGTGTGCCTTGTTACGAAGCGTGCCTCCGACGACGTTACGAAGGGCGCCACGAATCCCACCGCTGCCACCACTGTTATGAAAGATGGCGACGCCAACACGGTCCCGAAGGCGCCACTGCTCTGATCTTCGGCGACACGGTCACCAGCCGTTTGGTAGCGTAGGTTTCTCAGCTCGCGACTACTTCTGCGCAGAGCTGATAGACGAGCGGATGAGACGACGGTGAGATAAACGAGGTTTATGTACAGCATATATACAGAGGCGTTACAAATTTGGCACTGGAGCCGACAGTTTAGTGACTCGAAGAGCCGAGCTCTCTTCTCTGACACTGCTTGCGACGTGTTGCATGGCTTTTTTTATATGCACCAAGAGGATTTTTTGAGTAACCAAATGTCCAACCAGAAGCACCGCTGGACGTGAGGTCAGAATCCTTCAATGGTGTCGCCGCTGGGCGACGTCATTCTCAATGAATTCGGAGCATCCAAAGACGAGTGACGTCGCCACGCAATGCGTAAGACTCGCCAGACAGGAAGACGCCTATTGCTGCAACGGGCTCACTGTCCTAGCGTAGCATTCGCAATGGTGTTCTCAAACTCTTGCAATACACAAGCTCTGCAGGGCTAAAACCAGTGCTCTTATGAGGAGCTGATCTCAAAGCGAACATAGCGGGAGGAATACACTCTTCCCAGTCCCATTTGTGCTCGTAGCAAAGAGCTCTCAGTATCCGTTTCAGAACAGAATGCATACGCGCTACCGGATTAGATTGCGCGTGATTGATCGAGCTGTGCACTACTTTTATTCCACATTTATCTATAAAGGTAGAAGTAAGGCAGCTGGTGAAGACACTACCATCGCAGCATTGAATTTCAGAAGGAAATCCGACGCGTGCAAATATAGATAGCAGTGCACCCGCGACATGAGGGGAATTGAGCTCCTTAAGTGGTATCGCTTCCGGAAATTTCGTGGCTACACAGAGAGCCATCAGGATGTACCGACAACCTTGCCTTGACTTTTCGGCGCCTAGTAATTGATATCGTCGGGCAATGGCCTGACGATATCAATTACTAGGCGCCGAAAAGGTTCTGTGATAATTGGAACAAGCTTCATGGGTGCCTTCCACTTGTCCGTGGATTTCCACGCTCTCTGGCAGGTGTCGCATGAGCGTACAAAGTCTTTGATATCCATCCAGCATTTCGGCCAATAAAACTCAAGGGAAACTCTAGCCTTGGTCTCTTTTATGCCGAGATGCCCGGCCCACGTGTTTTTATGAGCCAGTTCCAATAACTGGTGACAATACTTTTGTGGCACCAAGAGCTGCTCATACTTGCGACCTTGCACATTTGTGTAGCTCCGATACAGGAGCCCTGCTTTCTCAAAAAAAGAAACATTCTTTTTCTCTTTTCCCAAGTTTACGCTTTCTATTAGTGCTTTAATCGAGAGGTTCTCACGCTGCTCTCGAATGAGCGTTTCTCAATAAACCCTCGACAGCTTAGTCACACTTTCCGCTACAGGCGAGAGCGTTGCACCCCTCTCGTTCTGACTCAATGGCGCCTTGTCGTCTCCCCCTGCTACGGAAACCGCGCCAGTCGCTTCAGTGATGGGCCGCTCGAGTGACTGCTCACATGATTCACACGAAGAATTTCCTCTCTGAGGTTCCGTTGACTTGCCGCCACGGTCACTTGATGCTTCACCACATTGAATGAGATCAAGCTCCTGCGAAAGCTTCCGCACCTGCGATCGCGTGAGGGCCATGTACGCTAAGTTGGAGAAGAACGATTTACCCTGCTCTTTGAGAAGCTGCTCTGAGTTGTTTGAGAAAAGATAATGAAAACAATCAGGAAGCATGGCAGACACAGCCGCTTCGGTGCGAAGCTTACCGAACGGGCCTTCAATGACAACCGTAGCGATTGGTGAGCAAGCACTCTGCTCCTCGGCGACTTGCCTGATCCACGCACACTCTCCTGTAAAGTCATCCGGAGACACCAATGAAGGATGGACAATGTCCATGGTTGCCGCTGAGTCTCGAAGTGCTCGACACCTTTTCTCATTCACACTAATTTCTTGGAGATAGGGCTCTAACAACCACATGTTCTTTTCCGATTCTCAGATTGTTGCGAAAACAAACTTTTGCCTACAGTTGATCGCGATGTGCCCTTCCTGTCTGCAGTCGTGGCAGATTCGCGGCTTCCGTTGATCAGAGTTCTTTGAAAAGCCCCCTTTCCTTTCATCCTTTTCAACGCACACTGCCCTGCTATGCAACTTTCAGCGAGTATAATACTCCTCAGCTAACTCTGCTGCCTTGTTTAGCTGTACTTCGCCAAGTTTGTCCTGCAGCCAAAGCTTGACATTCTCCTCGATGCAGCGGTAGAATTGCTCCAATGCAATGCATCTCACCACTTTATCGTGATCGTCATAAACACCTTCGCCCTTGAGCCATTCAATTAAGTCGACTTTAAGACGAAACGCGAAGTCAACGTGTGACTCATTCCCATCTTTAGCATACCGGAACCTTTGCCTGAAAGCCTCGGGTGGCAACTTATAACGTCTCAAGAGCACTTGTTTAACCTTGTCAAAGCTCTCAAACGCTTCCCTCGACAAGCAAGTTATCGCGTCGGACACTTCGCCGGGAAGAAGAGCTAACAGGTTCTGCACCCAAAGAGATCGCTCTAAAGCATTTCGCACACAGACGTGTTCAAACTTGACGAGATACTTCGCCATGTCCTTGCCTACTACGAACGGTAGCAGTTGGTCCCGAATTCTATAACCACTGACCTGAACTGTCGGATAAGCTACGCTAGGCGCCTGCGAACACTGTAGGATTGCCAATTCTATTCGTTTCAACTCGAGGCACTCCTGTCTCTCAGCCTCCTAACGCTGGCGACGTTCGCGCCTTTGAGCTCCTTTACGTTCGCGAACTTCTCGTCTTTCAGCTTCTTCGCACTCGCAAACTTCTATTTCTCGCCTTTCAGCCTCCTCGCGGCGTGCTTTGGTATCCACCCAGGCTTCATCGACTTCCTCAGTCGGCACTCCTTCATCTTTCATGATCTCAATGATCGCTTGCTTTCATTTCGCACGGTCCAAAGTAATGCCGAGTTCCTCACGAATTTCGATGAGTTCCTTCACTTTAAGGTTCTATATCAATCACACTAGCCGCTTGCTGTTTGCCCCTGTTAGAAATCTACTTGACAGACCCACTATAAGTCTACCAGCAAGACACGCGAGCAATTTTAACATTGCTGTGTTTACACCCTCCACATTAACTTTGGTTTCAAAGCGCTATGGCTTGAAACGATCAAAGCTCACTTTAATGCTTCACACAGCCTTTCTCTAAACTACAGTAACCTGAGCTAGAGTAGTCTGGTGAACTGAGTGGAAAACGTCAGGCACTCACCGCATCGATGTAGCTAACGCCAGCCGATCCCGCAGCTGCGAACCACTGTTACGAAGCGCGCCTCCAACCACGTTACGAAGGGCGCCACGAATACCACCGCTACCACCACTGTTACGAAACACGGCGACGCCAACACGGTCCCGAAGGCGCCAGTGCTCCGATATCCGCCGACACGGTCACCAGCCGTTTGGTAGCGTAGGTTTCTCAGCTCACGACTGCTTCTGTGCAGAGCTGATCGACGAGTGGACGAGACGACGGTGGGTTAAGCAAGGTTTAGGTACAGCATATATACAGAGGTCTTATACAGCATATATTGGGGCCGACAGTTTAGAGACTGGAAGAGCCGAGCACTCTACTCTGACACCTAGGTCTACTGCTCGCGACGCGCCACAGGGCTTCTTTTATGTGCACCGGGTGGATTCCTTGAATAACCAAAAGCCCAAGCAGAAGCGCCGCTGGCCGTGAGGTCAGAATCCTCCAATGGGGTCGCCACTGGGCCGCGTCATTCTCATTGAATCTGGGGCAGCCAAGGACGAGTGACGTCGCCACGCATTGCGTAAGACTCGCCAGAGAGGAAGATGCCCATTGCTGCAACGGGCTCGCTGTGCGTGCGCGAGAGAAAGGCACCACCGCGTGATGACGACGTTGAGTTGTTCGCGTCAGGCGGGATCGTGTGCTGGCCTTGACACAGATTGCCTTTTTCAGAGGCATGGACGTACGGTGTGGACTCGCAGGCATAACAGCCTCCTTTCGTGTAGTCCTTGGAATGACCACTGGATGGCTGTGCTTCTATATGAGGAATATATGATGAAAAGATGCGAGATGGTGGTACTTGGAGTGTTGAATAGGTGGATGAACGGACACACAGACAGATGCATGCACGGACGCACGGATGGCTGCACAGACGGATGGACGCATAGACGGACGCAGGAGCGAATGCATGGACGAACGCAAGGACGGACACACAGATGGACGTGCGGACGTACGAACAGACGCACGCACGGACGGATGGATGGACGCACGAGCGGCCACACAGACGCACGCAGGGACTAACGGAAGCAAGAACGAATGGATGGACGGATGCTTCGCCCCACTCTCCATCATTCACTCCGTGGATATGCTGCCATTTTTTTTCTATACACCACACCTTCGCAACATGTCAAGTATAAGAAAAAAACCTAATGCTGTCCCAGCGTTACAGTTAATCAACGGCCTCACTCGCGTGAAGCGCGTGCGGTGCGCTGAGCCCTCACGTGTGGCTCGGCCTGCGCATGACTGTATTGTCCTCGCCTGGTCTTGTGCGAAGCAATTTGTGGCGGTGCAATTTAGAAGCCCGTCTTGTCTCCCAAAAAGCACCCCATATTGCGTGATCAACTCACAGTAAATCGCTCAACAACGGAAATAACAAATATGCAAATGCTGAAATCCGGGTCGAAATGAACGACTAAGGTCTGCAATAGATTTTCCAGAAATAACTTTGAAGCAGTGGCAATATTTAAATAAGGGCCGTGCAAGAGACAGCGATACTGCAGGGCTGAGTGGGCTAATCCCCCCCTCCCTTCGCCCGCTTTTTGCCAGCGCTCTGTCGCTACATCTGATGGGTGAAACAGCCTGACGAAGGTCAGGCTGTTTCACACGACGGGTGTCTCAGTTGCCGTAATGAACACAAGTTGATTAAGTGCAAAAAATTGCTCATCAACAAATCGAGTTTGAGAATCTTCCTAGCAAAATTCTACTCAAGGCTGGGGTAAGGCTGCGTATATTTCGCTTCATACATTTGATTTATCGACGACTTGGTAAACGGATAAGTGGGCACTCTGAGAACGTGAATCACTGGGTGACCGTGCTACGCCCTTCATCCTGCTCCACAGGAAAGGAGCTTTTCTTTTTAAGATGAATTTGGGAACTCAAGCGCGAAGCATTGTAAGAGACACTCACATTACTTTCTCCCATATTCCTATTGATATTATTTATAACGCTTTCTTCTGGCAAGAACGCAGTCGTAATAATCTGGAGTATTTTCTTCTTGAAGCACTTCTGCCGTCCCCATGTACTGAAACAACCGTGGAACGAAAATTCTGTTTCAGTTTTTTAGAATCTGTGTCCAGATGTTAGTCATTTTTCAGATCGACACAGGGAATGAGTACGCGAGGGCGAACACGGAGCGCGGCGCAGGGCAGAAGATTGCAGTCTGTCTGCAGCGTTCATTTGAAATGGGCTGCTCAAAACTGTCCACACCAGTCGCAATACTCACGCCGTTTTCTTCTCAATATAAACGAGCAACCTCTAAACGAAGTCGTATCAGCCGGTTCTTCCTGAACAATGAACGCAGCAGTTAGGAGAAGTGCCTCGTCTACCGCCGCTGCTGAAGGAGGTGCCCTAGAGAGCCCCAATATTCGCACCGCCGAGGCAGCTCTCACATAAAGACTCCCTAAGGTTCCCGAACAAAGTCTCAACGCCACCAGGGATAGGATCCCGAGGTGCGTGCCGTCATTGCAAGTGCATTCGCCTCAACATTTTGCCATACGCGTTGGTTTCAGTATCACTGTATATAATTTACGCACAGAAAGACTGCCAGCAATGCTCGGCGCACAACGTGCCTCAATGTTCGAGAAGCTTCACGACATTAACAGATAATTTGGTTAATATTGCATTGACAACGCGAACACTCAAGCCTATTTGATAGCTTGCGCAACTGCGAGTGGTAAGGCTGGAAAGTTTGACACGTGATGTGTAAAAAACGACGCTTCACAACGAAGATCAGCTTCATCGCCGGTCGACACTCTCTTCGCCGATATCGGTGCACAGCGTCCACTGAATGCAGTGATTTGACTTCCCGGACACAAGTTATGTCTAATAAGGCGTTTCACCTTGAAGAAGCCTACTGCCACTCCACACCTCCACCAGATGTATTGAGGTAATGATATTGACGAGGAAAAGATGGTTGATTGATGTGTAGGTTTTAATGTCATAAAAGCACCATACAATTATCAGAGACGCCGTAGTGGAGTGCTCCGGAAATATTGACTACCTGGGGTTCTTGACCATGCACCTAAATCTGAGCACACGGGCCTACAACATTGCGCCTGCATCGAAAATGCAGCCGCCGTAGCCGGTATTTGATCCCGCGGCCTGCGGGTCAGAAGCCGAGTGTACTTCGCCACTAGACCATCGCGGCGGAGCCACTCGCCACCCCGTATATATAGGCAGTGGATCGTGCGTTCGGAATTCAGTATAGGACGTCTTTACTTGGCTTTCGTTTGAGGTTGAAGGTAACGCTTCTCCCTCATTCAATAAATAGGAGTAATAAAGGGGAAAAAAAATTGGGTGTTCCCAAACCATACCGAATTATGCAAATTCACGCGACCCCCCCCCCCCATTCTGTGACGCAATTACTCAAGTTGCCCCATGGGACTATGCGAGTGGCATTTTTTTCTTACCATCTTTTTTCCCCTCTTTTCTCAATTAAAGGCGAAGCATTTCTTAGCGAACTTCGGCGACATTACGCGTATCTATCTATCTATCTATCTATCTATCTATCTATCTATCTATCTATCTATCTATCTATCTATCTATCTATCTATCTATCTATCTATCTATCTATCTATCTATCTATCTATCTATCTATCTATCTATCTATCTATCTATCTATCTATCTAGCCGCCTATATGACTTTTAGCTGTCCTGGTCGTTCCGACAATGGTATTGATACCGAACTTAATATGGCATAACATTACTTTATGAAGAACATATATGACTAGTCATAACATAAAAATCATGATATCGATGTCATAAACGTCATGATTTACTATTTAAGGTCTTGCAGCTCTTGCGGTGGTTTAGTTTACATGGCATGTTGCAAAACTGGTATGGTATTACATGATTGCGTGGCAAACACAAGCGACAGACCCTAAAATGAAAACCATGACATGCGCGTCATGTAACAACATTACTACATGCCAAGCTCATGATGCGCTCGTGAGCGTTTCGCTAGCATCGCATATACCAAATTTGGTGTTACGGTACGGGAATGGATGATGAAAGTATGTGACTTGTGCAAACATGATAATGCTGAGATGCGTGTCACATAACAACATGACTACATGCCACGCTACATGATTCGCTGGCGGCCATTTCGCTAGCTTCACTTTTACCAAATTTGGTATTACGTACGTTAATGGATGACCAAGGTATGATACTGGTGGAAACATGATAAAGATGAGATGCGTGTCATGTAACATGAATATATATTACCCTCATGATGCGCTCGCAGACGTTTCGATAGCTTCACATGCAACCAACTTGGTATTACGCGACGCGAACAGACGACATAGGTAAATGACACATACAAACATGGTAATCACGACATGCGTGTCATTTAACAACATTACTACATGCCACTGTCATTATGGATTCGTGACCGTTTCGCTTGATTTACATGTGCCAAATTGGGTATTACGTGATGTCAATGGATGACGAATGTATGTGACTGGTGCAAACTTGATAATCATGAGATGCGTGTTATGTGAGAAAGTGACTACATGCCACAGTCAAGGTGCCAAAAAATTTCAACGTGACGTGGTGCGCGTGCTCACCGGCGTTCATTTGGTCGGGTCACGCCGGCGTTGCCACGCCACGCACCGGTTCTGCCCTATACTCGCATGCGTGCACCGCGCTGCGTTGCTTTGACGCATGCGCGTTTAAGCGCATCCGGCGTTGTTCTCTCGCGATAAGAGGGAGACGCAGTGTTGTCAGGGTAGCGCATCGGCGCGAAATGCAGCATGTCGCATTTCGCACCGGTTGCCATCGGGCCGCGCTGACGGACGCTGGTTGCGCCGGTCGCGCTTGGGGTCAGACAGTGCTCCTGTTTTGCTGACGTAGTGTTGGTGTGCCTAGCGTGCGCGCGCGTAAACGCTATATTGGAGTAAAAGAGGCCCTTCATGATGCGTTCACGGCCGTTTTGCTCGCTCCACATATACCAAATTTGGAGTAGCCCCGCCGTGGTGGTCTAGTGGCTAAGGTTCTCGGCTGCTGACCCGCAGGTCGCGGGTTCGAATCCCGGCTGCGGCGGCTGCATTTCCGATGGAGGCGGAAATGTTGTAGGCCCGTGTGCTCAGATTGGGTGCACGTTAAAGAACCCCAGGTGGTCGAAATTTCCGGAGCCCTCCACTATGGCGTCTCTCATAATCTTATGGTGGTTTTGGGACGTTAAACCCCACATATCAATCAACCAAATTTGGTGTTACGTGACCTCAATGCATGACGAAAGTAAATGACTTGTGTAAAGATGATAATCCCTACACGCGTGTCATGTAAGAACATGACAACATACCACGCTCATAGTGTGCTCGCGGTCGTTTCGCTAGCTCTATATATACTAAATTTCTTATCATGCGAGGTCAATAGATGACTAAGGTAAACGACACATTCAAAGAAAATAATCATGACGCGGAAGTCATGTACGGCATCATTTACATCTTCCTCGTAACGTTGTGCTGATTTTGAGGTGACATATCAACCTTTCTCATTCGTGCTTCGCATATCGTCGATTCCCACTGTACGTGGAATCTGCCAATTTTTCTCTAATGTCTGTTTGTCTGGCTATTAGTATTTCGTTTTTGATCGATTTTTCCTCTTTCTAGATCTTTTTGTCTTTTTTATCTATTTCTCGTCTCTATGTCTGTAGCTTTATCTTTATTTCTATTTCTCTCTCTTTTTGTTTCTTTCTTCCCCTTTTCTCTCTATATTTTTTGTTTCTCACTTTGTACGGTAGCAGTGCGTGAACGGGACAGACTATTCGGCATACTCTCATTTCGCAGTGGAACGACTATCTTTCGAATACTTTTCAAGCCTGCTATCACCGGATCCGCCATAGGAAGGCGTGATCAGCCAGTGCTGCTGCTCTACACGTGGCAGCGAGACATCACCTATTTAAGCCACTGTAACCTTGACCGTCGACCTTGTTCGGCTGCAGTGCGTGAACAGTGCACAGACTAATCGGCATAACCTGATTTCGCAGGTAATCACAATTTATCAAGAACGTGAAGAACCCCAGCAACTACGGCAGTTACGTTAACAAGCTTGACGACGGACTAAAATGACATCACAAGCGAATTTGCGGCTTAAGGATGATCGTATTGATTGATTGATATGTGGGGTTTAACGTCCCAAAACCACCACATGATTATGAGAGACGCCGTAGTGGAGGGCTCCGGAAATTTTGACCACCTGGGGTTCATTAACATGCACCCAAGTCTGAGCACACGGGCCTACAACATTTCCGCCTCCATCGGAAATGCCGCCGCCGCAGCCGGGATTCGATCCCGTAAAAATGATCGTAAAAAAAAAAGACACCAACTAAAGGAAAAAGAAAGTCAACTTCTGAGCCATCTTAGAAGAAAGAAAAAACGACAAGAATGTCTTCTGCACACGACATCAAGGCATCGCATACAATCCCATTAACTTAAACACTACAGAAAACTAAAACAAAAAACAGACTGAACACTACCATTTGTTCAACGCAGGAATACCGACATCGTATCATCAACTTCGGTTCTTGCTCACGAAGGATGGAAGCGCTGCTTCTGTCTCAGCCATGACACAGAATACAGCGCCTACGACAAAGAATTCGGCACCTACAACGTCCGGCCTTAAAATGCTACAAGGACTTCCAAGCTTGTTCGTTCCTCGCAGCTGCTCAAGTGGTGTCACGGTCAGTGCAGTTGTGCAGGACGCAGTTATCATCTCCAGAACGTCACAGTCAGCCTCGCCCAGAAGATATACCCAAAATAAGACCGGACTGCTTTTCTCTGGTTTAATTTTTTTATACGAGTGAAGAAACTTTCATCTGAAGTGGAACTATACCGCACATTTGGACATTTTTCGTTTTAACTCTCCGCTTTTCGTCGTTTTGTTGATTGTAGCAACGCCGACTAAATTTCAAGGCCGAAAGGCTGCCGCAGTGACGTCAGAGGGGGGGGGCCCAGTTACGCCGCGAACGCGGCGGAAAGCCTGTGTTTCGTTCACGTTTTAGGAGAACCAACGCTCCCGCTCTCGCAGCTGCTGCGGCTTGATTGGGCCGAATAAAAGATGTGGAAAAAAAAAGTCTTACTGAGCATGCTCAGTTGGGCAACTGGGCCCCTAACCTCTGACGTCACTGCGGCAGCCTTTCGGCCTTGAAATTTAGTCGGCGTTGATTGTAGCTAGCGGATTCTTTCGAGGAAGGGGGAATCCTATGACGTAAGAAGGTATTGATGGTTGGTAGTGGTCGTTAAGGAACAAGTGAATAAACGTGACGTATGGGCCAAGCCACGTCTCCCAGTCATCGTAGCCTCTCTCTTTCGCGCGCGCACACACACACACACACACACACACATATATATATATATATATATATATATATATATATATATATATATATATATATATATATATATATATAATATATATATATATGTATATATACAAATAAATAAATGATTGATTGATTTGTGGGGTTGAACGTCCCAAAACCACCATATGAATATGATTGATTGATTTGTGGGTTTTAACGTCCCAAAACCACCATTTGATTATGAGAGACGCCGTAGTGGAGGGCTCCGGAAATTTCGACCACCTTGGGTTCTTTAACGTGCACCCAAATCTGAGTACACGGGCCTACAGCATTTCCGCCTCCATCGGAAATGCAGGCGCCGCAGCAGGGATTGGATCCTGCGACCTGAGGGTCAGCAGCCGAGTACCTTAGCCACTAGATCACCGTGGCGGGGCAAATAATTATATATACACACACACACACACACACACACACACACATATATATATATATATATATATATATATATATATATATATATATATATATATATATATATATATATATATATATATATATATATATATGCGTGTGTGTGTGTCTGTTTTTTTCAAACGACTAAAACAACTGCTTGACGAGTGGATAGCCTGGGCAAGATTATTTTTCAGACTGAAAATCTTAATTCTTTTTGATTTCGAATCTTCCTTGAATTTTTTTCAGGACCAGTCTTTGATTATGAGCCGAGAAGAAAAGACGCCGACACCAATGCTGGCGCCAGAATTCTGCAAAACCAGCTCTGTAATGCTATTGCCATAATATTCGACGGGTTCGCCAACCTTTTTAATTCATGCTCGACAGTAGTCATCTTAATCTGAATAATTTCACAGATATTTGTCCCTGCATTGCATTTTGAGCCACGATTTTCTTCTATGAGGTAATTAAAAACTGGTGGTAATAAAAAAAAGTATACTGGCATGCATAAATTTCATTTCACTGCTCCTTTAAAATTTAGTGCTCTAATTTTTTCTGAAACCTTCTGAGTACTGCGAAACTTCACTAAGACGAACTTGAAGGAACCCAGAAAAGTGCTTGTTAAAACGAAGGTTTGATGAAATGCTGCAATTTATATGATGAGCTAATTAAAATGTGTTGTTGAAATGAAATAAAATAATATTTGCAATGCTGCTTGTATGGATATGAATTTCCACTCATTGAGCACGTTTTGAAGACTGTAGTCCTCTTTTGCTGCACTTGTGTACCTAAAGGGGCCATGACACCCAACTTTAGACTATAATGTGTGTTACGTGGGTTAAACCTTGTGCGTTCACAAACAAGCTGGCGAAAGGTGAGCACACTTGGTCTAACACCAAATATAAAATTGAACATTTTTAAAAACATGTGGGCTGCCTGAGAGTCTGGCTTTACGGTGCACTCGCGAACAGTGACGTAATGAGCGACTAGCGTAGCGAGCGTCTTTATTTCAGCAAATGATTTAGGTCCGTGGTCAGCCGTGCGTCGAATCGAGACGACTTGGCTTTGTCCAGCTTGGTAGCAAAATTGATCCGTTTGCAGCGGTTGAAATCTGTTAGAAGACTGCAGCTTCGATCCTTCTAGCTGATGACGTCACACGCGCCAATGCAAAATGGCGGTCACCGGCGGTCAGCGGAGTTTACCGCCAGTGACTTGTACGACATATTTTGCACAAAAATGTTCTTTTACGGCACGCGTTTCATAATTTTACAGGCATAATAAAACCCCTACTTCTATGTCTGCTTGAAACCACGAATAATTGCGTGACCTTGTCTTGGCCCCCTTTAAGGTCGCAGGGATCATGAAATTAAGCACTGTCTGAGCTTTCAAAAATCACGTCTGGCACAACATTCTGCTGGGCACCGAAACATTTCACTTTCTCCAAATACATCAATGTTTCTATGGTGCAATTATCAGTGATTATTTTAAAAGGGCTTAATCCTAATTCTTGTTTACTTCCTGGAGTCGGAAGCACGCTACGATTGCTTCTGTAGACAAAGTGCCGTATGCATAAACACGACAGCCACAGGTGGCGTAGTCCTCAGAAAGCCAAATGCTCTGTGTATCCAGCCTTTTAAAGTTTCTGTTTAGTGTGACGTTAGAGGCATTGGGTATTACGAACTTTTTTGGTAGAACTCAAATGCACCCTGCACTAGCTTCATTAAACTGAAATGCGTTGGCGCTGGTTCCAATGGCACTTCAATGAGGGAAAATTAGTTCATCTAAATAGTACGTATTTGTCTCAACTGGTTTTGGACATTGCAACGTTTAGGGTGCTTTGATTGATTTGTGGGGTTTAACGTCCCAAAACCACCATATGATTATGAGAGACGCCGTAGTGGAGGGCTCCGGAAATTTCGACCACCTGGGGTTCTTTAACGTGCGCCCAAATCTGAGTTTAGGGTGCTTTCAAAATATTTACATTCCTGCTCTAAAACTTTCCGGGCAGCATTCGCTTGTTCGTTACAACTACTGGAATCGCTATTCGCTTCCTTATTAAGAAGACACCTGCGGGTGAAAATGAGTGATAAACATGAACTAAGCCACTCGCAAACAGTATTATTCATACATTATCAGCAGCTAAAATGACTTATTGATCACAATGAGAGTAACTTGTACTACCTATTTTGTGTTAGTACATGGTTAGGAAAAAATTCATATTTTCACTTTCGTGAAACGAAATTTCGTGAATACTGTAGTATCGTGTGTCGGACGTGACGCACAAAAAACACAGGGCACCGTGCTCAAGCGCTGACCGACAAGAAGTATGCAGCAACCGGTAGCCAAGCAGGAACTCGGTTTATATGAACCAAGCATCGCTATATATACATATGTACAACGGCCTCTGGTGGGAAAAACAAGTTCCCAAACCGGAACCGAAACCCCGATACCACATCACCCCTCTTAAAATGAAGATTATGTTGGGTCCTCCACGCAACCAATGCACAATACGAATAAAATGTACAGAATATACGGAAACGTAATTAATGAACAACAGAGCAGCGTGGAATAACACTGCAAACACACAATTACAAAGGCAATGCACACTTGAGAAAGAATAACACATAACACAAACACACACTGCACGTAGCACAACTAATGATGAAGTATTAAAAATGTATAGCATGTAGACCAACAATACAACAAGGCACAATGCCAAATTACCACCCTATCATCACATCACCCGAGAGAGGATGTCCACATATTCACTTTCCTCTTTGTGTCTACCGTGACTACACCGGTACCGATGCCATTTCTACAGGTGGCGGCTGGATTCACCGCCCGCAGCAGTCCAGTGGAGCGAGAAAATAGGCCCTTGAACTCTCTTTTCAGTGCACTTTCAGCACAGTAGGGGCCGAAACAAGCGGGTAACGACGCTCCGATGGAGCCTGGCTCGGCGCCATCATTGCAGAAGCCACACAGAGAGCAAGAACGAGTACGGTCAGCGTAGACGCGACCAGCGGAATCGTTCGGCAGCGCGCGGACTAGGGGCTGGCTCTGGAATCCCGGCTGTTACGCTTGGCATGTGCACCTCCGGTGGACGGCAAACAGAAACAGTATCCCGGTAATCATCACCAGTCGGTAGAAGCACAGCCGGAGTTGACGCAGCAGCAGTCAAAATGGGAGCAGTAGACACCGCCGAAGTATGGAAAGCTGAGACGCAAGCAGGTAACGTATGGTCAGCAGCAGTAGACTCGACCGGAACTGCCGTCCTCACAGTAGAAGTACTCCCGGTCGAAGCAAGTAGAGTCCACGTTTGATAAACCGCGGGACACACGACAGGAGCAGGCACATCAGTAGCATGGTCAGCTGAGACGCCGACAGGTGTAGCACAAGTCAACACGCTCTCAGTCTGGGCCGGAATTGTCGTAGTACGGGAAATTGAAGTATGGCCCGATCTATCAGTAGGTACATACATACCTTGTGAATAGGCAGACACTTCCGTAGTGTCCTCTCCTTCCGCAACGCACACAGGTGCGGGTCCTTGTAGGGCAAGAAGCAGCGTCGGCTCAGTGCTGCGACGAACCGCAGCGGAAGCACGCTCACGCGAGTCGACGGCGACGCCGGAGAACCGGTGTCAAACGCGCCGGTAGCCCGGGAGCAGTCGCAGTCGGTGAGCAGACAGCGCCGGCTCGGCTCTTTTTTTTTTCTTTCCCTCTCTCGTGCTTCCACTTTGTGGTCACGCGAGTGTGTTCGATCATCATTTTATGCGCCTCCTAGGCTCATTCTCTTCTTCTTCGGTTAATTAATTTTCCGGCCTTCCCAGCGGCTTTTCCTGATGGTTGCGGATCATCGCAGCGGTTTCGGACGCACGCTATGTGATGCGGTGCGAATGCTTTTCACCACTCTACTCTTACCTCTTCTCTTCTGTCTCTTTCATTCCCATTCCCCCTTCCCTGCGCTTAACTGTGGAGGTGCCCTCGATTGAGAGAGGCAGTAACGGGACAGCGCTTTTTTTCTTCCTTTTCCTCTTTCAAAGCCACTTGGCTTGCCAAGCAGCTGGAGGAGGGGGAACACTCTGAAGGGTTGAAGGGAGGTCGCCAAGCTGCGCCTGACGCGACGAAACAGCGTCGCTTGAAAGGGTATTCAGCTGTTTTAACGTGTGGTCGACGCGTTTCTCTTCTACGGCAAGATCTTGGACTTTCTGAATGGAGAATTCCGCATCCATCTTCATTAATTTTTCTCCGCAGATTCGGGGACGCGATTCCTGCTACAATTTGGTCGAACTCCAGCGTGTCGGTACTCGCACCGAAATTACAGAGTCGAGCAAGTCATTTAACTTCGAGAATGTATTGCACTGCGGTCTCGGCTGGTTGTTGCCGTAGCGTCTTGAATGAGGCACGCAGGCACATCAGATCGACTTGCTCCTTGAAAATCGCGTCCAGCTGCTGGAGCGTTGCAGCATACGCGTCTTGCGCGGTGTTCGCCGGGCTTGCATGTTCTACTGCCGGAATTGGTTCAACCTCAACAGCAAGCAGCTAGGAGTTCAAACCTTCAACGCCCAGCGCGTTCAGTAGCAACGCCTTCTTGTGCTCCGGCGTGGTGTCCCTGGCAGCGGCATCGATGTAAACTTGAAGAACGGGATGTCATTGTCGCCATGGAATAGGAGGCCTACCAGGGCACTGCAGGTGCACGGGTGGCGGTATCGCAGCGTACATCCCTGAGGAGGAAGGTAGCCGAACCGGGGGACTGAGTCAGACGCATAGCCCAGTATGTATGGTCTCCGTGGTCGCGAACTGGGGATGCACAGAAGTGGAGTATTGGTAGGCTGTGTCCAGGGTGCTGGACATGGTGCATTAGTAGCAAATAGTCATATGCCCATGTTGGCGGGCTGCACGCTGATCTCCTCCGCGTCGCCAACCTGTAGTATCGTGCGTCGGATGTGACGCACGGAGAACACAAGGCACGGCGCTGAAGCGCCGGCCAACAAGAGTCTGCAGCAGCCGGTAGCCAAGCAGGAACTGTTTTATTTTATAAAATGCCGTGCATATATACACAGGGTAACGCCCCCTAAGGATGAAAACACTTTACATGAAACCGAAACTAGCGTTGCATGAAACAGAAACCGAAACACACCACAAATACATTCGAAATATGACAGATCTATTTTCAAACTCGAAACCTCAAGTGGGCACTCAAAAGTTTGTTTTAGGAATGCCTTATGAAAATCTGGAAGGTGAGGACGTGACAGGTTTCATTACAGAAATATGTACCAGCGTGCCAAAGCAGCAATTATGGCTACACTGCATGTTGTTATTCCCTGCTGTTTGCTATAACACCTATAATTGATGTCCACCTTGCTTTATAAAACAAGAATAAAATTAGATTACCTATATGCAAAAATTTTTACATGACAAAGAAACATTGCAGTGAACATGAATAAAACAAAAAAACTCAGATGTGGACGACAAATCACTATTATTGTGCCCTAAAATGCTCTAATGAATCTAAGTGCTTTGAAAGCTTGGACCACACCATACCACCCCAAAGTGTAAATGTTTGCTTGATCACAAAAGGCTGAGAACATAAGGCACACAAAGTGCGAGCTGCAGCTCGAACGTGACAAATATATCGTATGTCTCATTATAAATTATGCGCTGCTGAAATCGTTCACCAGTAACTATTTTATATTATCATGCGATGAGCAAGTCGCTGCAAGAGAATTAAGTCAATGTTGCGAGGCATCACGATAAAAAAATATTGTTGTACTTCGTATTTTATAAAAAAGTAAGGCTAAATTTTTCACCGTCAAATAAAATCCAGCATTAGCCTTGCATAGATCATTACATAAATGTGAACATATGCCAAAAATACACTCACAAGAAGAATGTTGAAACATCCGTGCTTCTGCTCGCATACATGCACTGAAACAACAAAACGCATCACATTGATTGAGTGACGTGGAAATAATAATAAAGAAAATTGAATTGACGCTGAATTGTTTTATACGAGCCTATCGGCGCAGGAACACGATGGTTCCTCGATTCGGCTCGTATGAGCACAGGCGCCTGGATTGCTCTGCCTGTCCGTTTTTGACTTGGCGCAAGCTCTTGGCAGCTTACATCTCGGACACATCCGTTTGCCTGAGGACGGCATGGGGCTGTCTTTTTTCTGTAATTGTGTGAATAACTCAATTTGGACAATCGGTACCATCCATGAAGCGGTTCACCTTATGCGAACGTGGTTGCGAAAATTTGAAAATGCGGCGATGGCGGCGGCGAGTCTGGCTTGTCCCGTTCACGGAACCTGCATGAAACGCCGAAAGGGGTGCGTCTGTTATACGTTGCAGCAAGCGCTTCCAACTTGGAGTCACAGGAACTTAACAACCGCGATATGGCGAAGTAGTTTAAAGGGAACAGAATCAAGAGTTGGGCTAGCTCGATATGCATGGTATAACTGTCAGTTCAAGCGCACGAATAAACAGAAAGGAAGAGAGTACCAGCGTTTTATCGCAACTAAACGATTTATTAGAAAGGGAAGAATATATATCTTCCTTTCTGTTTATTCGTGCGCTTGAACTGACAGTTTAAAGGGACCCTGTAACACATTTTCGAGCTGTAGTGAAGTAAGCTTGCAATGTTTGCGCATGACAGCTCGTGGATCACATGAGGCAAACATATTTAGAATCCGTCAAGTAGGAGTGCAGTTACAAGAATGCGACGCTTACTTCAACTGCTTTCTCTCTTTTCTCGTACTACAGAGCATGCTGAAAACTACGCAGGAAGGGGCAAGAAAATGCATCTCTTCGTCAGTGCGTGTAAGGAAGGACCTGCAGTACTTTTCCTTTTTGTTCGGTCGAGCACGCGGCTTACTTTCAGTGCAGCCGCGAGCGTGCGGACACGTGGCAGAATTCAGCGGCGGCCCCCGTAACTGTTCATCCCACGATGCTCCACCAGTTCACGAATCAAGCCGAGCTGATTTTATGAAGAAAGCCCAACGTACCCTTCCTCAGCTGCAGCAAGATATGGAGGAGACTACCCTCAGGATATCCGAAAATCTACTCATCGGAACAAGGCTGAATACGTGGTGCGGTGCCTTGCGCGCGATGGCTATTCCCTGCCCAGTCCTACCACGCTCACCAGTTTGAGATCATCTGTCTTTTTTAAATGCGAAGCATTTCTTAGCGAACTGTGGTGACTGAGCGTATCTATCTATCTATCTATCTATCTATCTATCTATCTATCTATCTATCTATCTATCTATCTATCTATCTATCTATCTATCTATCTATCTATCTATCTATCTATCTATCTATCTATCTATCTATCTATCTATCTATCTATCTATCTATCTATCTATCTATCTATCTATCTATCTATCTATCTATCTATCTATCTATCTATCTATCTATCTATCTATCTATCTATCTATCTATTTATCTATCTAATCTATATATCCATTTATCTATTTATCTATCTATATGCCTATGAGTTTTAGCTCTCCCGGCCGTTTCAATTATTGTATCGATATCAAAATTAGTATAGCATATCATGACTGTATGACGAGCATAATTGGCTGGTCATAACCTGAATATAAAGATATGTATGTCATAAATGTAATGATTTACAATTCATGGTCTTGCAGACCTTGTGGTGGTTTCATTCACATCGCATGTTGCAAAACTGGTATGGTATGACATGATTGCATGCCGAACACAAGTGGCAGACCCTAACATGAAAATCATGACATGCGTGTGATGTAACAACATAACTACATGACACGCTCATGATGCGCTCGCGGCCGTTTCGCTTGCTTCACATATACCAAACTTGGCATTACGGTACGTAAATGAACGATGAAGGTATATGAGTGGTGCAAACTTGAAAATCATAAGATGCGTGTCATGTAAGAACATGACAACATATCACGCTCATAGCGTGCTCGCTGCGTTTCGGTAGCTTCACATATACTAAATTTGGTATCCCGTGCCGTGAATAGATGACGAAGGTAAGCTACACATTCAAACATGATAATCATGACACGGAAGTCATGTACGACTTCATTTAGCTCCACCTCGTCATGTTGTGCTGATTTTAAAGCTGCATAACAACTTTCCTCATTCGTGCTTGGCATATCTTGATTCCCTCTGTGCGTGGATCTGCCAATATTTGTTCTCTTTACAGCACCGAGGTACTGAAGCCAACAAGCGAGAACACATTGTATATAGCCCAATAAAGTATTCAATCAATCAATCAATCAATCAATCAATCAATCAATCAATCAATCAATCAATCAATCAATCAATCAATCCACCCTTGACTGAAGCGAGGCGTATGAAGTAATATTTTCTTTCGCTCTTCAAATCAGTCAAAGCCGTTGCCATTTGGCACATGCATCAATATTTGGGGTGTATGGCATCACTTGTAGAGATATGAAGGAGTGTTTTCTAGCCGACTTTAAAAATTGATGGCGAATTCCAGATCCCGTACTGCGCTGTAATGTTTGCTGGCATGTTGTCGTAGTCCTCCAATACCGATTGGCAGCGTTTTCTGGGCATGCTTAGAAAGTGTTGCGGGGCCCCACTTTAGACATGAAGTTTTTTTTTTTTTAGCTGACGATGTGCTCTTCGCCTACGTAACTTTCTATAGCGAGTAATTATCGCAGAGGGGGATATCAGCCAATCGTTACGGCGTGTGGATTCATAGCGAAGGCGAAGGAGGCTCAGATAATTTAATTTCGAAATAGTGACTATGAATATGAAAGAAAGTGAATAGCTTGAAATATCTACGCTTCCATTCTCATGCTTGCTACAACCGTTTTATTTCTACGCAGCTTTTTTAAAATTGAGCGTGTCTAAATACTGCCCACCCCCGAAAACAAAGAAGACATGTCACTGAGTACACCAGTCAATGCTTAGTTCCTCTACAGAGTTTGCCAGCTGGGGCCTAACATCTTGATGAAGCAATAGTTTTCTTTGTTCCAATAACTTAAGTGACATGCCCGGAAACCCTATGCTGTTGTGACTATTTTTATTCTCACCTCCCCTGAACACGTTACGCCTCGAAACATCCTAGATAGCTTCAGTTTGAAGTATTAAAAGCTGCACGTGCCAAAGTGGTAGCGTGCTGTGTATTTCATCGTTTGAGATGTCTCTCACCATGCCATTTCGTTGTATACTCAAAGGTTTAAAAGTAGATTGCGTTTAGGTACTTGTTTCTTCCCGTTTTTTAGTCACGAAACATTGGTATATCGCAGTAGGAATAGATTAACACAAGCCAAGGCCTTTAAGATGTGGCACAAAGCATTTATATATCAAAAACTCTGCGTTACGCCACCAAAAGAGAACCTTAACGTAGCTCTTCAATGGTGAATGAATACTTCGCAAACAGGTGGGAGGTGGAGCTGGCGTCTCGACAAGCAGACCTATCTCCTTCAGGGCCTCAGCGCGACTCTGTATATGTTTCGTACCTTCTGTTCCCACTCCAACAAAGGAGTAATAAAGGGCACAAGCGAAAATGATTGTTGGAGCATGAGGAGGAGCCGGCCAGCTCGGTTGAGTAAGTCAAAATAGGAGAGGAGCAGTCCCACAGGAACGAGGAAAGCGGGTGCTGTGTAGCAGTATACGTTTTGTTTAATTATGGTTCTCAAGGGAGAAAAATATTGAATATCACGAAGGGGCGTGGCGAAAGGTAATATCTCCCCCCCCCCCCAAATGCCACAGATGAAACCCCGACATTCACTCAGTAGAGATACTTACCGAACGCCTCACTAAACTGTGCAAATGAAATTATATGGCCATGTGACGTCATCAGTGACGTTTGTGCCCACGTGTTGACCCCCCTAGCTCTTGTGAGCATATAGACTGTCAGGTAATGTTGAAGTGTTCATCAGCTTCATTTTCGCCGGGTTATCTATTACCTAACAAGCAGACATTGTGCTAAAAGGTACACGGCGTCATAAGAAATGATGCGGCATAGCGCATAGAACGGCCGCACACCATTGCCAGAAATCTTGTGCAAGTATATATAGCGGGAGCAACCACACGCAACTGCCATTGCTCAAGCGCATGTGGTCCCACTAGCGCTGGCGCCTAGTCCGCTTAAGGTGGTTGCGTGTAACTGTATAAAACAGTTAAAAAGTTAAAAAGGAAAGAGAAGGTTTTACGCTTTTGAAGGCTTCATGGAGCGAGTAGCAAGAAATTCAATCTCACCTTATCGCTTCACAGTTTCGCTCCGATTAAAAATACTGGTTTTTGCAGCTCGTAACAAACGAGTTTGAAAGATTCCTGTCACATAATGACCGTTGTTTGGCACGCAACAACTTCCAGCGTGCAAATACAAGTCACTGTATGACTTGGTGATGGGCCCTACGAAGCTATCCAGTATGAGCGATAGTCCAAGTCATGCTTAAGACAGCCAACGCTTAGCATTCGCTGTTGCGTGCACCCGCCTGATAGTAAACTCGGGGCTGGTGCACCCTAGGCGTGTGAAGACCCTCGAACTTGGGCATCCGTATCGCCTCCTCGTACGTGGGCGGGCGCTCTGCCCACCACGGAGTCTGGGTGGACGGGAAGGACGCCATCAGGCCTCCTTCTTCGGCCAACTCCGGGCTGGACGGCGGGCTCGGCTCACGCTGCGCGGGCGGCGGCCGACGCCGGCGAGCAGCTGGCCACAGTGTCGCATCCTGGAGACCAAATCCCAGCTTTACTCTTAGCTAAAACTGCTGCTTTGGTGAATTGGCTCAGGATCAGAATAACTTATTGAAGCAAAAAAAGAAACAACAGTTAAGAAGAAACACACAAATAGTCCTGAGGAGTCCTGCGGAAACCTTCAATGAGGCGGAAGGGTTAAGAAAGGGAAAGAAGACACCCACCCGTTTGTAGCACGTAGCCACAAATAAGTGCTTATTGCTGCCGTTTTTTTTCGTGATTTCGCTATGTGTGTCAACAATCATAAATGACACTTAAAAAGTGGCAATGTTATTAACTAGTTGCTTTCGATTGAGTACTCACATACATTCCCAGCAGTAACAATCATATGGATAGTTTTCCAAGTCTCCTTGCTGTCATATCATTCCTGTGAGGGCACTCTGCTGAGCTAGTTGTCTTTACATTGCAGTACTGGCCTTTGCAAACATATCTCTAGTACCATCGCACCAGGGCATGCTTTGTTATAGTGATGACCAGTTTACAAAAGCACATACTAAAAGAGGACTCTGCAGTGCACTAAGATATGTATAACCGAAATCTTTGTTCGTGCCTGCATTGTTGTATTCAATCGACTTTGTTTCAACATGTAAGTTCTTAAAGCCGGAACCCACCAAAGGTAACTAACGTATTTGTTTATAGATATCATGTGGTAAAATATGCGCTAACTGATGACAAACACAAAACTAGAATAAAAAAGCTCCATCACCGTGAATCAATCTCGTGACCCGTCACTACGAATCGCCGGTCACTTAAATCGGTCACAGAGCGTACGTCCTTAACAGTATTCTACCGACCAGCTTTATTTAGGCGAAATTTACTGCAGCTGGTATACGTACACCTCGAACGAGCTGCAGCATGTTCTCGTCATCCTCAATGCAATATTGCGAAGGGTGCATAGAGTGTGTCCTAAGAGTCGTCACCACGCTATTTGCGATGCGCGTACGCTTCCTACTTCTACCATCTGTGCTTTGACCTACAGGCTACAAGGCTCGAACGTGTGTTTGTCTCGTGGCAGTGGTTTGCACGCCTTGTGATTTCACCGGAAAGTTCGCGTTGAAGTTACAGAGTGCACGAAACTCACTTTAATCGCTTCAGTGGCCACGTTTTTGAAAGAAGCGCGCTGCTCAAACACACAAAAAAAGTGGCAACTGTGACCATTGTTCACTCTCGTCCTGAATATACTTGAGCGTTCGTTTCAAACGTCTTTCTTCGTGTGTGCGCAGCGCGCTTAAAAGGTCGAGCTGTGAGGTTTCTTAGTCTACGCTCGTCGTCTCTGTGTTCTTTTAGTGTGTGCTTTGCGGTTGGGCAGACCGTTGCAGGTATAGCGCTTCTCGCCATTCTTTGGTTGACATTGCTTATTGTTGCTATTGCAATCATTAATTGATTGATATGTGGGGTTTAACGTCCCAAAACCACCATATGATTATGAGAGACGCCGTAGTGGAGGGCTACGGAAATTTCGACCACCTGGGGTTCTTTAACGTGCACCCAAATCTGAGCACACGGGCCTACAACATTTCCGCCTCCATCGGAAATGCAGCCGCCGCAGCCGGGATTCGAACCCGCGACCTGCGGGTCAGTAGCCGAGTACCTTAGCCACTAGACCACCGCGGCGGGGCAGCAATCATTAATTCACCCCAGGGTTGATACAGACGTTTGTATGTGCTTCGTTATGTCATCTAGGCGCAGTGTCTATGACATGATGTGTCCAGTTATATGTTAATTTCAGCTACTACAGTCGTTAAGTCTTCACCATAAGGGTTTGTTGTCTGTATTGAGGTCTAACACCACAAACATCAGGGCTTTGTGCCCCCATGTCAAATCGTATACTACAGTTGCCACGCACCCACACACATTTAGAACTGCTGATATATTAATGCAGAATAAATGCTGAACAGGCTATACTAGATATGTGAAGACACGATAAATTTGATAAATTTTTGCCCTTTACCGATTTCTATGACGAAGGCGTCATCCATGTTTTCCCAGTAATCGCCTATCATGAAAGACATACAAGCAGCATGTGTGAGCACTTTTCTGAGAAGAAGCCTCGTCATTGAGAACTGTGGTGGCTTGCGAAAAGATACTGACCTATGGTGCTAACTATTGGGACTTCAATGATAATGGCATGTCGCTGAACAACAAAGCTTCGCGTTGTCGACTCGTGGCGCACAGACAGTTACACAACCATTGCCGTATAGATGCACATAAAATGGCCATATTTCATCGAACTTCGGCGTAATCACTGACCTGCGACGTCCTGGGCACCCTCCGGCAGATGGCGTCCACGAGGAAGAGCATCGGGGCCGGCAAGACGAAGAGCAGGCCGACCAGGAGTCCACCAGCGTGCTCAGCGGCGCTCGTCTTCTGACTGCCCGCGCTGAGCAGCGACGCCACCGTGAGCAGGAGCAGCCAGATGATGCCGGCGAGGAAGAGCACTTCCGCCATGAACGACAACCACCGGCGCAGCTGGAGGTGTGGGAGCGCCATGACCGCCGCCGCCCTGACGCTACGCCGCTGGCCGTATACCTCGTCTTCTACTGCTTGCTTGCTTGCTTATTCCTCTGTTCTGGCTGTTACCCGCTAAGGGGCATTGGGTGAGGTAATCATACTTACGATAGAGAGATATGCATCGTGATTTCTACTAAACACTGCTAACTATAAGAAAACTATGCTATGCTTGTTCATATGATACGCAAACAACCTGCATTTGAGAATACCACTGTTGTTTTATTGATGCCTCACTTGTGGTAGGTAAAGAAGCTATTTAGAGACAAAGTGTGCTGAGAAGCTATACCGCTGTTTCCGGTTTATTTCTGACATTGTCGCATACCGAATTTCTCGAGGCATAGTGAAGTGTAATTTAGTCAGTTACATACTCCTTTTTTAAGTTACCACCATCAGAAATAGAATATCATCGTCGTTATTAAAAGTTCATTATTTGTTCGATAACAACCAACGCAAAACCAACTGGATGTTTTGATCAGCTGGAAAGTAACACTGTTCGCGAACTTCAAACAATCTCTTTTAAAGATGGAATTATACGTTGAATTTAAGCGATAATCATGATAGTACTGTTTCGTATAGGTGACTCGTAGTGAACGAATATGAACGAAAAAGTAAATCTGGTTGAAGTAGTAAATTCTAATCCTAAAACGGCTTTACCATTAGATATATTTATCGAAGAAGAAGCACCGGGTTGGAATAAACAGATATCACTAATAAGTGTGCTTTATCAATTTTCATAACGGTATGTCAGGATTAGCTGTTGGGCCATTTGGTTCACATTAGACAAAAATCGCCAGCCTTGTGTGGAAAGCGTAGCGTAGTTACAGCGAAAGCTGGAAGAGTGGCATTTCTATAGATCCCGTTGCAAACGTTCACCAGGTAGTACAAGCACTCTTGAAAGGTACCAACAACACCAACCAGTCAGAGTGAGCCCAAATGAGTTTACTCATGAGTTGGCCGGCCTATGCTTCCGGCTTTGATTTAGTGTTTCATGCCACACACTCCAAGTGTGTGCATTGATCGCAGAATATAAACAAGTTTTCACGTATATATAATGGCCACGCACAAATTTGTGGGCCATAATGTCGGTGATTTTGGCATGAGTGAGTACTTTTATTCTCCTTCGTCTCATAGTTGTTACTCATAGTTGTTACTCACCAAGTGAAAACAAACGCCCAACGTGATCGTACTCAACACGGTTTGGTGTGGTTGCTTGCACCCTTGATAAAATATAATTCACGCTGACTCGAGTTTCCTACGTTTGAGTGCATGATTACTTAAAGCTACATATTACGCCAGGTTCCTGTAAACAGCCGCAGCAGCGGCAACGGAATAGAGTGCACCCCTGCTGCCTTTTTCTGACAAATATGAGAAAGGCATCATGTTTGTTTCACGGCGCTTGACTTTGTTGTAAATTCTTGGTTCAGGGTTTGGGCATAGGTTTTCGTGCCACGGCCCTCTGCAGTGCAGCACGGAACTCGGTGTTCAGGAAGGTTTCCGTAGATGCCCGCACAGCACTACGTCCGGACTCCATGAGCTGGCGGAGTTCCTCCTCGTTCACCGCTGCAATGAGCAACAATACAGACACACAAGTTGTACCACTCGGCATTGTGGCTTTGTGTCCATGGTGTTCTGCAGTTGGATTTGGTCTAATAGAGGTGAACATGTGCTTGAGCGAGACAAGTAAATTATCTACAATGTAAGCGCTTAAAATTACTGGCGTTACCCTTTTGACTGTGTGGAGTTGGGAGGAAAAAGAAGAGAAAAAAATTGGCATATTTCACGTACAGTGGGAGTCGATGACATGCGAAGCACAAATGAGAAATTTTGATATGTCACTTTAAAATCAGCACAACGTTACAAGGTGGAGGTAAATGATGCCGTACATGACTTCCGTGTCATGATTATTATGTTTGGATGCATCGTTTACCTTCGTCATCTATTCACGTCACGTGATACCAAACTTAGTTTGTGTGGAGCTAGCAAAACGGCCGCGAGCACGCTATGAGCATGGTATGTTGTCATGTTCCTACATGACACGCGTAACAGTATTATCATGTTTGCACCAGTCATATAGTTTGTCATTCATTGACGTCACGTAACACCAAATTTGGTATATGCGGAGCTTGCAAAGCGGCCGCGAGTGCATCAAGAAGGGCCCAATATACTCCAATGTAGCGTTGACGCGCGCGCACGCTGGGCACAGCGACGCTACGTTAGCAAAGCGCCAGCAATCTATAGTCTGACGCCAGGCGCAACCAGCGTCCGTCCGTCCGCACGGCCCGACGGCAACGGGCGCGAAATGCGACACGCTGCATTTTGCACCGATGCGTTACCCAGCTAGAACGTGCTCTATAGGGTGGCTGCAAGCTCTCTACACATTGTGTACACTCTGTAGAAATGGGGCGGAATGGGAAGAGTTCTAGTTGGAAGTCGCTTCCAAATCATTTGTTAGGTATGGGAAAGGCGGTGTGAGGAAGGAGTAGAGGTGACATGCAAGATGTGCTTGCTGCGTGAGTTCAGAGAACGTGTTTGATCGCTCTCACGAGATAGCCCGACTGGGGTAGCCGTTGATAGTAAGCCCTTGGGATATGTTATCGGTAGCCTTGGGATCAGCAGCCTTTTGAAGAAGAAGGCCGAGTAGTTTGAACCCGGCACAGCGGGGGCGGCATAGTCACCCGGAAAGTGGTGAGAAGTAGAAATAAATATTCAATAATTTATCACTGAAATAATTGCAAAAATTGAAATATAAATCTTGTGCACTCTCAGGATGCGTGTCATAAGCTCGGAAATAAGAAACATAGGTTACAGGCGAAAAACACCATGTGAGATCAAAGCTGCTGTCAGCCTCCAAATAGAAAATGGCGAGGACAGAGAGAAAGAGAGAGAGGGAGGTCCGTCATCATACCGGAAAGAATACGATACTCCCATGTGGGCCGCAGGTCACAGACAACTGGTGAAGATCATTTGCTACAATGGCCACAGAGATCTGTCTGCTGTTTAAGGGGTGACTTAATGAAGCAGTCCGTTAACTTTCTTGCGTTGCTGGTGACAATGCAACTCTGCCGAGGTGGTCGAAATTTCCGGAGCCCTCCACTATGGCGTCTCTTATAAACATATGGTGGTTTGGCACGTTAAACCCCACATATAAAGAAATCAAACACTGCCGAGGTCATTTGTCTATTAGCAAATCTGGAAGGTGCGAAAAGGAGAAATCATATATTCTAAAAAAAGCGTCTGACAAGTCGGGCAACTCGGTCAGAGTAATAAATTGCTGACACACTGTCAACTTCATACACTTAAACAACCCAAATCAACACACGCATTGCCTTGCGTACTTTAGTTGATATGGCTTCCGGGCACGATTGTACCTCATGAAGTCATATAAGTGGGAACGTAACTATGGGAACGGAATGCGAGGGAGTTTTAGCAGATTCATGATGGTATCAAAACGCAGACCGCATGAAGACAGTAATGTTGACTGCACCTACAGTGCCAACAGAATAAAAAACATCAAAGACGAATTGAATACATACTTTTTTTTTCACCATCTTCAGTTCGGGTTATATATAGGCATGCTTTCGGCTCCAACGCGCTGATCACAGCCAACACAATTTTTTAAAGGCCAGGTTAATCACATCATGACGTGGTTATCTCGAGTGAATGCTTGTGTACTAATCGTTTTACTGAAAAAAAATTGATGTCGCATTATAATCCGCGAGTGCTCTACATATTTGGAAACCTGAGGACGTTAGCTTTTGTCTGGTCGGAATGACGTCCTTCTCACGTCACATTTAACGTGCTTAATTTAAGAGAAAGCTGTGAGGAAACAGAGAAGTACAGTTCAAAAATAATAGGAACACTGCTATTTCGGCGAAAAAACTCATGGTAAATGTGAACAAAAAAAAAACAGGCTCGAAAGGGTGACCTTTATTTTTCGCAGCTCATCTGCCTAGCGTTGTAGATTTGGACCACTACGGCGTCTTTTATAATCATATAGTGGTTGGTTTTGGGACGTTAAACCTTTCATATCAAACTTACCTTGCTCCTAGTTGAACGAAGGGGCACCAGATGTCGCCAGAAGCGCTGTTTTAGCTGTGTCGTTTCGCTATACCTCTGTAATACGGTGTATCGCCAAGTCCAGTGCGTTCTGGCTGAAGCCCACCATTTAAAAATAATGCTGCCATCAGTAGCGGCAGAGAAAAACTTGCTATATGAAAGAACATCGAAAAGAAGCTTCCAATCTCCATCTGAAGTAGGAAGGTTTATGTCTCGGTGATAGGGCACGTAGCGGAGAAACAGTTATTTTAGGTCTCGGCTTCATCTCCATGCTAAAGGCCCTGACACGCGGCCCCTAATGACGAAAATGCAGCCCAGTGGACGAGCTAAATTTTGCTTCTTCACTTCGCGTAGGAAGTCACCAGTACTTGAAAACCGTTGCTCTTCTCAAAATGACATCCGCGTCATCTTTATAACCGGCTCGGCACTAATGAATGTTTACGTTTGTCTCTGCGCGATCGTTTTTTTAACGATGTCACGGTAAGATAAAGTGTCCAGGGGAACCACGAAAATATATGTTTTGACTTAGTAGCGCACGTGGTGGTTGGAACTCCGCCAAACTGCACCCGCAAGTCGCATCGGTACCCCAATGCAGCCGCAACTGAAGACAGGACTGCGAGTAGCCGTCTCCTGTGTAACGCCCATAAAAATCTCCCATTTCGTTGCTCAAGTGAATGATGAAAGAAAGCAAAACTTCACCGACAAAGTACCCTATTCATGCAAGTCCCATGATGAGTTTCCCATGCCCCAGCGAGCTTTGGCACGAAAGAAAGAAATACTTCGAATAAGCATGACCCCTTCAGACGTCACCATTGAAGGTGACGTCTGAAGGGGTCATGCGTTATGTTGAGGTGTCATTTAAAGGCGATATTGTTTGAGGCAAATGGTGTCCTAATACTTTATTTAGGCAAACATTTTGGGCTAGTTCATTCATAACTTTTGGGGGTAATGAATCAACGGCGTTGCTAAATATATTCTGAGTTAAGTTTCAATGAAATATCGAATATTATCAAGTTATTCGCGCTGTGTTATTGCGTAAATATAATCACATGTCAGGCTAAAAACTCGGTGCATATTTTTTGGCGGTTATGTTCATCTTCACCAATGAAAAATTGTGCCAGTGGCTTGCCGGAAGCAGCTCGTCGACTTGTCTACTATGGCAGATGGATGAATGGAAGAATTTATGGCGGCTGCCTTCGTCTATTTCACAATATTTAACAGTAGGCCTAACCTGTAGAATCAAGTTAATTGAATGCGCATTTATTATTCATTCAAACGTATTTGCGTTTTCTTTGCCCCTAGATGACACGAATAGCAAAAACATGTGGAGTGCATTATGACGTTCAATGTGTTTCGAAGAATTAACTTCGCCGTGAAGGAGAGAGAACCCGGCGCCATTATTGAGCGTTGTTCGCGTTACTTTCTAATCCCCTTGGCATAATTCTATTCTCGATGGACGCTTCATTACTGCCACGCAGTTATGCAAATGCCACTGTCCGTGTGGCCTTTGCCGTTGCGAAGTCTCGCAGGGTACCTGCGGCAATTACAGCTACGATGTGTCCATTAGGCCATGATTTACTATTTTGCGAAATAAACTACCTATTAGGAATATCTAAGGAAATGCGCATCCCTATGCCTCTTTCATTTACTGCGGAAATTCTCAACAGAATCCTCGAACGACCACGCCGACTGAACGAACTTGGCATTTTGCTGATTAGCGTAATTGAGCCAGCCAGTGAAAGTTAGGGACCAAAAAAGCTGGACTAGACCGACAAAGCGTACTTCTCTGTGTAGTGCCGTTTTTTTTTTTGGTCCTTAACTATGAAGCGCAGATTTTACCTATAGGCACGCAGCAAAGAATTTAGGAAGAACTTCCTTTGAGCTGAGACCATGATCAAATAATCTGCTTTGAGTTCAGATCATAGTCGTGTGCACGAGGGGGACGCGCGGAGGGTGTGGCAACACCATTATCATCTTACGGAGGCGCCATGTCTACCCAAACTTTTATTCAGTCGGATCTTTTCCCTAATTGTTTAAAGTGCAAGTTTATAACCAGCGCGTATTACCCACCATTACCCACCATTTTGAGGAAGGTAACCCACCTCACCGTTTTGAGGAAGGTGTATATTACCCACCATTTTGAGGAAGGATTCTCCTGCGAGTTCACGAACCACTTTTATGTTTGTGCTTCAGCATGATGAGTGTGCCATTAAAAATTTTGTTACACCCCCATGACCAACAATGAGCTGGAAGTTCCTGCCACAGAACCGCTCAATGGAGCTCAGCTGGGGAGACCACGTGTTCGTCGTCCGAAGGAGACGCTTGTGGAGAACGAGTCGCTCGTTTGTGTCATTGTGTGAGATCACAATGACATCACAAGTACAAAAAAGTGACGTCATCATGATGTGATAGAACGACGTCACTGCCATGACGTAATTTCGAGACGTCATCATGATGTGATAGAACGACGTCACTGCCATGACGTAATTTCGAGACCTCATCACACGATATCGTCACTCGGTGAACTAGGGGCCGATCACGGTGTTAGCGAAGCAGGACGGGAGAGACCGGAGCCACACGAAGGCTGCCTATAACAAGGAGGTCCCATGTACGTGAAAACGAATTGCGACAATTGCAGTATGCGCATACGTGTCATCATTGCCATTCGTGAATTCCCACCAATACAACCTCTCGACGGAGGGAGAGTTCAGAGCACAATTTTTATTGCGCTACTAATATTTTGTCATATTTTATGCGTTCAGCTGTGCATAAATAAGAAAGCGGTGTCGCAAATGTTCGACGTGACTCGCAAAAGTCCTGTTATGGTTAGAGACTCTAACTTTAATGCACTTTAGGATCGGACTGAAGGCGCCCCGCCAAGTGGCTAAGGTACTCAGTTGCTGACCCGCAGCTCGCGGGATTGAATCCCGGCTGCGGCGGCTGCATTTTCGATGGAGGCGGAAAAGCTGTTGGCCCGTGTGCTTATGTTTGGGATGAAAATTAAAGAACCCCAGGTCATTGAAATTTGTGGAGCCCTCCATTACGGCGTCCCTTATAATCATATGCTGGTTTTAGGACGTTAATCTCCGCGTATCTATCTATCTATCTATCTATCTATCTATCTATCTATCTATCTATCTATCTATCTATCTATCTATCTATCTATCTATCTATCTATCTATCTATCTATCTATCTATCTATCTATCTATCTATCTATCTATCTATCTATCTATCTATCTATCTATCTACTGTCTATCTATCTATCTATCTATCTATCTATCTATCTATCTATCTACTGTCTATCTATCTATCTATCTATCTATCTATCTATCTATCTATCTATCTATCTATCTATCTATCTATCTATCTATCTATCTATCTATCTATCTACTGTCTATCTATCTATCTATCTATCTATCTATCTATCTATCTATCTATCTATCTATCTATCTATCTATCTATCTACTGTCTATCTATCTATCTATCTATCTATCTATCTATCTATCTATCTATCTATCTATCTATCTATCTATCTATCTATCTATCTATCTATCTATCTATCTATCTATCTACTGTCTATCTATCTATCTATCTATCTATCTATCTATCTATCTATCTATCTATCTATCTATCTATCTATCTATCTATCTATCTATCTATCTATCGATGGTGTGGAAATACTTAACGCGATATGCCTTTTACAAGAAATATCAATATGGTGTGAAATAATAGTTATAAATGTTCATTTCTTTGTTAAGTGGATGCCTAAAAAGACTTTAAGACAAAAGCTGCTCCTTTGTTTCTCAATCGATTGTATGTACCTTTTCACCCACCCTTTCGCGCACATTGGTTGTTCATGAATTATTTGTCCTGATTTCTTATGCAAGGAGTCGAGCTGACTTACTTTGATAATGCGCCTGTCTCGAGCCGATAAAGAAAACAGCAAGGTCTTAGAAAAACTCCTCGTCATCAGCATATACAGACATTGTATTGCCTTTTTACTTTATTGATGATCAGTTGTTTAACAAAAGCGTGACGAATAGGCAGTGCACTGAGTATCAAAATGGTTCAAACTTTGAGTAACACAAAGGGGTGTTGTCATGGGAGGAACGGAAAAAAATATAATATCTGGGGTTTTCCGTGCGAAAAGCACTATATGGTTATAAGGTACACCATGCTTACTGGAGGGCCCGAGAAGTTTCATAATGTGGCCTTGTTTAATCCGTGCTCAGATAACCCAGTACAGGGACCTCTTGCGCTTCACCTACACTGAAATTCAAACGTTGTTGCCGGGACCGAACCCATGGCCTTCGGGCCAACAGACGAGCACCGTAAGCACTTGACGACCGCGAGGGACAGACCTGTAGAGTATATATTAACAAGACAGCGTGAAATAGCTCGTCTCGCAGGAATGCCGGCATGGGCGTGGTTGTCTGTGAGCGAATAATCACCTTTGCGTGACTGAGAAATGGGGAGATGCAAATAAAAAAAAAGATGTTAAAAAAAGCTGGTTCTGAGTGAACATCGAAACCGGGTTGTTTGCGTGGCTAGCAGGTGTTCTACCACATAGTCACGGCTATGCTAGTGAATGCAGTCAAAATAACTTTCTTTGCTTGGAAATGCATTCAAAGTAACTTCCATGCTTTACAAATACATGCGTCCTACATGCTTCACAATACAACTTAAACTATTGCCATTATAGTGCGTGCTTCAATCGCACATTGTCATCAGGTGTCACTACATGGGTGATGATGAAGATGATGATTCCGGGAAGATAGGACTACCCGCCACGGGGTATCAGCCCGAGGCGTGCAACAGTAGACTTTGTGAAAAACTTAATAAGAATAAACAAAAATAGTAAAAAAGAATAGAAAGAGGGAAAAAAGAGGTCAAATATATGTGAAAAAGATGATCTAAACAAGGATAAAAATATTTGTTATATATGTTTGATGTCTTTCAATGCAATGCTACTTAAAGTTAAATATATTAACTAATTATTTGATGTAATCAAGGTGACAGGATAGATGAAACTTCTTGTTTTAAAAGTACTGATCTGATATTTTTAAGATGGCATTATCTGTGATTCCTTTAAAATGATAAATGTAGCCTCGTAAATGACCCAGTCGCAGTGCCCTAGTGCCAAAGATCCCAGGGAGAGCAAGGATTATCATAATGACTTTATAGTTTAAATCCAGTCACCCACTACCAAAGGCACACACACTACTGAACCCTTAAGGCCATGTAGTGGGTGCATTCCCTTCATTATATCCGTGTGCCAGTCCAACAATTTCATGACAAAACATGAACAGAGAGCTTGCATACATACCAAGTGGTCTGCCGGGGCTGACAGCGGTCAGATTTACGCCGCCTGACGTGAACTGGAAGGTGAGCAAATTGGGCCTTTCCCCAGGGAAACCCATCACTTCGACTAACGCCACGGTGAACTTGAGAAGCAGTTGCAAGTCCACGAACTGAGCCTGGAAAGCGCTGCGCATACAGGGAAGCACGGTTACCGGTCGTATTGCAAAGACGCTTTGATGTGCCGTGAGAAATATTTTAAAATGACTTATGCAAAAAAATGACTTATGCAAAAAAGGGGTGTTTATCACGTGTTTCAGCGTGTCATCGCTTTCACAGTAGGAGCGAGAAGCTGCCATGAAGGCTAATTGCTACAAAATTATGCTTCCACTAAAGTTGGTGTTGCTGAACAGTATACAGTGTGTTTCTAGTTATATGTATCAAAATGCTCAATTATCAAAAAAGGAACTATTTACCTTCATACATTACTGTTAATGCAACAGCCGACATTTTGAGATGGCTAAAGGACGAAAATTGTGATATTTAATAAAGCCATTCAAATAATTAGCTTTTGAATTAGTAGACAGGGCGGTGGCAGCTATAGTCAAATAGTCATATTGTGACTTTAAGGAGTTGGATTTTGCAAGTATGTCCCCCTTACCCCCTTCTCCCCTCCATCTTTCTCTCTACCGCTAGTTTTTAAACTGGCCTGTGTCTTACTCCAGCAGTGTACGGTGGCATACCAGGTTTTGTAAACTGGTAATGTTCGCTTTTTCTCTATCTCCTGTTCATTCTTTTCTCCCACGAAGATGTCGCTACTAATTTGAGCAGAACGATGAAGTTGTTGCTGTTATGTGGAGTTTAACGTCGCGAAACCACCATATGATTATGAGGAACGCCGTAGTAGAGGGCTCTAGAAATTTTGACCACCTGGGGTTTTTTAACGTGCCCCCAAGAACGATGAAGTCTGAACAATTATGTTGGCGAAATGAAAATTAAGGCGCCCAAAAAAGCAACTCTTAAAATTTTGTCCTAACTATGAAACTACAGCTTTAATCACCCCACCACGTATATCTAGAGATAGTCTGAAGACAAATGTCCACAGTCCTAAAAAAATCGGAAAATTACATCATTTACATGCTCCTTACCAACTGCTTTAACTGTAGCGGCAGGCGTCTTCATATATGAGGTAGGGCCATAATTTCGGTCCGTAATTAGGAAAGTTGACTTCATAAACATGCTAACTAATGTAGTCCGGCAAGCATGCCAAATGGGGCCCCGCCACGGTGGTCTAGTGGCTAAGGTACTCGGCTGCTGACCCGCAGGGCGCGGGTTCGAATCCCGGCTGCGGCGGCTGCATTTCTGATGGAGGCGGAAATGTTGTAGGCCCGTGTGCTCAGATTTGGGTGCACGTTAAAGAACCCCAGGTGGTCTAAATTTCCGGAGCCCTCCACTACGGCGTCTCTCATAATCGTATAGTGGTTTTGGGACGTTAAGCCCCACATATCAATCAATCAATCATGCCAAATGGGAGAATTATGTCAAGTGTGAAAATGGTATCACTGCATTAAGATACTAAAAAATTGGTCTCTAGTACAGCGCATAGGCCAACATTGCAGCGTAATGAAATTCAACCGAATTCAGCTGTAAAAGCAGAACCAAGGCACCAACCAGAGCAACAATTTGGTGACCAAAATGACGTCACTGTATGCAATGATCGTGCAGGCGCAGTTCTCCCATGTTGTTTAACGAAGGATAGCCGTTGGTACACTTGAAAAGGAGACAAAACTCAAGCTAAATGTATAGTCAAAGTAGTCACGAAATTTACTTTCAACGCCAAATTTGAGGCCAAGTTAAAAAAAAATTGTCTTTATGTATAGAGCTATTCATACTTTAAGAGGAAATATTTATGATTTTATATGAAAAGTGCAGTGTAATGAGCCTAATACTTTTCTTTTTTGCTTGGTCTCCTTGCTTGGACAAACTGTGTGCGCCTGCACTCTGTTTGTCTACAAAAGCTAGTAATTTGAAAGAAAAACAATTTTGGGTGAGCAACTCAGCAGGAACATAAAACGTCGAAGGAAGGAAGGAAAGTTGTTTGTTCCCACCGCATGCGAAGCAGTTTTTTTCTTGAAGCCGTTTTCCGCAATTGGTACTTAAGGTACAATATTATCAGACCAGCTTTAAGTAGCGATATCTTATCGAAGATGAACAGTTTGTACTTAAGGTATAGTATTATCAGAGCAGCTTTAAGTAGCGATATCTGATCGAAGATAAACAGTTTAGCTTCGTTTTCTAGCGTATATCTCTTAGACGTACTGTGTTTTAGCATGTATAGAATCTGGCGGGAGCACTGTACTAAGTAGCCATGCGCTTCCTTACTTGCGCGCGTCCCTCGGTCTGAGAAGACGAAGGAAGGCTGCTTGGGTGCTTCTATATGTGCATGGGTCTGCTGGGCGGGGGGGAGGGGCAAAGATGTGAGCGCACGTAGGCCAACATGAAAGAAAAATTCCTGCGAATAATGTTTATTGTTTAGACTTGCCGGTATTTGTATTGTCAAATAGCGAGAGAAATGGCCAGTAAAAGCGCGAAAATATAAACTCAATTTCGCTTGAAAGTATACCATGGCACGAACCTCAAATCTTTTTTTTTAGACAGAGTCAAAAAGCTGCCGATTTCGTGCAAATTCGCCACCAACAGAAATTCTACCTTAACGTATGAACATGAGTGCTATATATAATTGTAAGCGCAACCCGAACACCCAATCAGTGAAGTTGATTGATGGTTGATATAATGAAGCCCACTCATTCTGAACGTCCCAGAAGTATATGATGGTAGCGCTGTGGCGCGTTTCGGTTGCGCCGATAAATTTGGCTGAAATTCATTGCTTCGTAAATATAACAGGAGGCCGCCTTTCCGGCATCTCAATGCTGGAATGGTTTCTTCGCATCAATCTTCCATTCTCCAGTTTGACACAGGCACTTGACTCCACTAATGAAAATTTAAATATTTAAGATTTTTATTTGGGGTACCAAGAGCCGTCTGAAGATGCCTGTGGTTACAGGAGAAGCGATTCTGATGACATCGAACATATACCATATTTTCTGTGTTTTGAAAATTTGAGACAGATTTTTTAGAGGCCCAATATATATTCTTGCTGAGATTTACGCCCCTTTATAAAGATATGAGCAGCATGGTGAACTGTTGCTTCACTTTAATATACTTAATTTTGTCAACAATTGAGGGGTGTCATAAACACTTCGACATTTGTATGTACTTATAACAGCGCATCACGCGGTGGGATGCTGGCCTTTTGGAGCATCCATTTAATGAAGGACACCGCCTTGATTTCAGTAACGTTAACATTGTTGTTATAGGTAATTTTGTACTCACCACTTAATGCTCTTGTATGGCGTAATTGTGAATGACATGGTACTGCTGCCTTTCTAAATATGTGAAAACTGAATGTATAACTCTGCGTGCAGTGAATCTCCGTGTTTTATTGTCTGAGACTGCATCGTTTATTCAAAATGACGCTTACAAAATTCACAAAGCCTTGAAGCCCTCTGTATTTTACCAGAAAAAAAAAGGAATGGTTGGTATGGTTGCCTAGCGTAAGGTCACTATGCAATTAATCTACCCGCGCTTTTTCAGTCCGTGAAGATGGATGAACAGCGAAGATGTGTTGCACAGAATATATTTATTTAATAAGTATTTACACAGATTTTATCCTGATTTGTTATTTACTTTTTAATTTACCTATCTGTAACTTTTTTGCACTCTTTATTTTTTGCGGTTCAGTGTATAGTGTTCAGTAGTATAGAGAGCCAAGAAACAATGATCCATCGTTGTCTGTTAGTTCCAAATAGCATTCTGTCAAACACATACAAAAAAGAAAGCCTTGAATTTTTTATTTTCTTCACTGGTGACTATTGCGGTGTGAAATTTATGCGACCGATTTTCGCGAAGTGTTTTCTCTTGACAACGTAATTGTTGACTTGTTAACACTTCGCGAAGCTATATTATGCCATGTCTGTCGATTCACTCAGTTTGCCGTGCCCGTTTGAGCTCGGTCTGGGTGGCCAGCATCACTTTGTTTTATTATAAAGGCAAATACCCTGCATGATGATCACAAAGCCCTCTTGAATGGGTAACTGTTCGCAGAGTTGTGAATGGTCTGGTTGTATGAACACCAGAACGGCATTCACAGGAGCTAGTTCGTTCGAAGATAACAGTGGTTTGAGCAGTGGATCTTAAAACGAGAGTTCAAAGGAAGATAGAGAAGGGTCGCTACGTCCTTGTCTCCTTTACTTTCGTTCTTCATCTTAAGTTAGGCTGCTCAAACTAGTTTTGGCCTAGTTATTTACAGCTTCTGAGTAGAACACCTTAGAATTTCTGTTGGTCTGCGTTATTCGATAGAGAAGTCATGCGAAGCGTACACAAGTGTAATGCTTTGCATAGACCAGCGGCGAGTAAGCGTTCTGTGTATCTAAGAACCAGGAGAGAGCGGGCGTTTAAATCCCTGTGATGTCTCGAGATATCGTAACTGCGTCGCATGACAACGACTCAAGACAGCTCACCTGTGTATGCGCACGTGTCCGGCGCACTGCACGGACGCATCCTCGAAGCGCACGTATGAGCCCGTGGTCAAGTTGCCGCGGAGGTATCCCGGTGGGCTCGCATCACCGTACCGCTTGACGCCACCCGACAGCCCTGTTACCTGTGATGCACTCGCACTTCTGAAGAAGAACATTCGCACGAACGCGTGTGTCTTTTGTCCATACTACAATAAAGTTTAAAGCCTTATATAGCGGTTGGTTGGACATATTGACTATTTCTGTAATATAGTTATTTTAACTTCTTTATTAACGTGTTTACTGTTGTACCATTTTTATTGCCCTCACTGTTTGAGCCTTGTGCTTTTTGTATTTTATATAAAAATAAATAAATGAACGAAAACAAATAAATAAATAAATAAATAAATAAAAAAGAATAAATAAATAAAGCATACCGGATAGCAAAGGCGTAGTCGGTGTACGAAAGTAACAGCTACGAGAACATCGGCAACTTCGTCGTGTAGCACGTTGTTCAAATCCGTATTCATTAAAGATGTCTTAGCGCTCCATGGATAGCAAATATCATAAAAAGACAGACAGCGTTTTAAAGGTAAATTGAGATTATCCAGTCCATGCATATGCAAGCCGCCTATCAGGCACAGTGCAGGGTATACCAACAGGAAAGAAAAACATAACACGCACATCTAGTTCAATAACTGCATACATGATATTGTCGAGAAGGCAATGTCTTGCGGAAAGCTTTTTTTTTCTTTTTCAGCTACAGCTGGAGTTCTTTCTTTGCCAGATGCTCTTGTTAGAGGCACTATTTAATAACTTTTCTCCAGGAGGGAGCCCCGAGGAAGAATGAGAGTCAGAGGAGAAAAAGCTGCATCCGGTCGGTCACTGTGCGCCCCGCGCCCCAAACCAGGCACTACGCCGTGCGCCCGATCAAGGCTGCAGAAATTAGGTTCCGTTTCCTCTTCTTACCACTACCACCACCACCCCAAACGAGCGAGTCGCCACTTCGGTCCTCCGGGGCAATCGGGGATCAAAATTTGAGCACTTGTTTGCGTGTCAAGGCTGTTTTAGAGAATGTGACCTTTTCAAAAAGCTGATACAGTTTTGTTGCGAGGTAAAATTCACGTGACCATGAAAACTCGTGTTGGGATTGGTTATCCTCGGCTTGCCTGATTGGTCTGTATAAGCCGTTTTCCAATTGGTGCAAAACAGTGGTCTTCCGCGCGGTTTGCGCACCCGTGGATGCTGGAAGACGCTATTTAAGCAGCGACTAGGGCCCTTTTTGGAGGGGGGACTCGCTCGCTGGATTCCGTGCCGACCGGTTGTGCCCTCGCGATATCCGACGTCAGCATAGCTCTGGCCGACTGGGCTCGCCCTACGTCATCTCCTGACGCCGATTTCTGACGATAGCGTAGCTCTGACCGACTGGGCTTGCTCTACGACATCTCCTGACGCCGACAAGAGCTCTCGCAAGTGGTGCCCCGTCCTCGGACTCCTGTGACCGTGTTTTCATCTTTCTTATCTCTCCTATCCCCTCGATATGTCGTCACTCTCTGGCTTACCTCATCTCTCTCTCTCTCTCTACACCTCTATTTCTATCCTTTTAATCCCTCCTCAACCCCATCCCTTGTGAGGTACTGTTGAGGTGTCGCTTCCTGAACCAGACAGTTACGGGGCTCACTTTTCTTTTCTTTTCTTTTTTATAACATAACCTCTTCCCCCCCCCCTTTTGGAGAGAGCGGACTCGGGGTCAACAGTGCATCTCACCACTGGAGACCAGCCATGCAAGCGGAGGGGTATGCCATCATTTTCGTGTTTTGTAGTTGCGACTTAATGCATTGTGTAAATTTAAGTTGTACTAGATAAATAACCCCCAATGAGTGCTGCCCGAAAACATCGTGTCGACTTGTGATCTCTCGCCTGTGCGGAATTGCTTCTACACCTTTTTGTCTCGACGGTCTTCAGATGTCTCTAGCATAAAAACAACACTGAAGTTTCGCTAAAATATATACAGAAATTTTGGGACGAGTTTAAAGAGCGAAACATATTGAATGATAACATCTGGCGTTTTACGTCCCAAAACCACTACACGATTATGAGAGACTCCGTGGAGAAGGGCTCCGGAAATGTCGACCACTTGGTGTTCTTTACCGTGCATTCACATCGCCCAGTACACGGGTCTCTACCGTAGCGCCTCCATCGACAAGCGACCGGCGCGGCCGAGATCAAAACCATCACTTTGTGTTCAGCCGCCGAGCCTCCTACCCACTAATCCTGCGCGTGGGTTACCGAGATATTTTCAAAACTATATTTTTGTTAATTTAGTAATTCTAGGTCTGTATGAAAGTACATAATCATAGTTGCGTATTTCGTCTTTAAACCGCAACGTTATGACTGCGGCACGACGTCAAACTACAAAGCGGCTTTTCCCCCCGCTTTAATCGCATTCTTATCAGCTCAATCGGGGCATGCTTCCGTATACAGGATGTATCGCAGCGGTGCAGGAGTGCTACCTTGTTTGATCACGTGACCATAACCGAGTTTTTTTCAGCCAGTTTTTCCCGCCATAGGGCAGGTGAAGCGGCCGTGAGCGTACGCGCCAGTAGCAAGGCCTTAGCAAGGCTTATAGAAGCCAACAAGACAGCGCCCATGTAGACAGGACGGTCCGCTTCGATCCGAGCTCGCGCTTGCTGCCGATCCATTGTCTTCACAGCCATAAATAAAAGGAGAAATCAGCTGTCGCTTCAGTCATCTCACGCTGGGGACAAAGCATCCGGTATGTTTTGTATTCATTGCTCAGATTAGTGGTGTTTGTTTAGCCATACCTACTAAGCCTTATCTTCGACGATTTGAGAATGAATCTTGAAAACGTGGCAAAATACCGACGAGTACATTGCTTCCGAAGCTTCAGGACGTAAATATAAGACGAATAAACGCGTGCGTACTGTTGGCCGCACAGTGCAGGAATACATAGAAGTAAAATAGAAGTATAGCAGCATCTGCAAGTGACCCCATGTTGACTTTTCCAGCGCTTCCCCCTGCTTGCTTTTTTTTTCTTTATTCAAGAATTACCCCGCATGCCCCCTGGGCATTACAGCAGGGGGAATGTACAATAGAGATACAAATATATCTTCATTTACACAACAGACTTGTACTTCAGAGAGCTTGTTCCATTCGGCTACACACTTCGGAAAAAAAAAAGGAATTCGCAAACATGCACGTTCTGGGCCGGTATATCAACGGATTTTGTGTTTGTGATTATTACGCACAGAAACATAAAAAAGTGTATTTAAATAATTATCTTTGTTTATGCCGACCTTGTTTATATATGTCTGAAACAAAAAACAGTTTTAGCCTTAACTTTTGTCTTCGGGAAGACAACAATTACCAATTCAATTCTTTTTTCACCATTGTGAAACTGTCCATTATACGGTACCTGCCCAGTACGTAACTGGCTGATCTGTTTTGAATACCATCTATTTGAGAAATGAGACTGGCTTCCGATAGATCCCATAGTTGGCAGGCGTGCTCTAATAAGGCTCTAACACATGTAGCAAATGCACTCCGCTTTAATTCAAATTCGTGACATCTTAGGTTTCTTTGAACAAAGTTCAGCGCCCGTTCAGCCTTACCAACTCTCTCGCTGATGTGCTCATTCTATGAGCAGTCAGCAGAAAACATGACGCCTAGCCACTTAGAGACAATAACTGTGGTAAGAACCTCCTTATTTATTAAATAGTTATTTATCAGTGGTTTTTCCTTTCTAGTAAAACACATATGGATGCGTTTTTTTCGCGTTTAAACACATGTTCTATTGTTTACACCAATCATATAATCTGTTCAAATTTCCCTATAACGCTGTCGCATCTTCGTCGTAAGATATACTTTGGTACACAACGCAGTCGTCTGCGAACAGTCGCTAGGAGGACGTGATACCCAAATTTATATCATTTATGTATATAAAAAATCATATAGGTCCCAATACAGAGCCCTGAGGGAATCCTGAGGTGACGTTCACGTAACTCGAATTTTTGCCATTAAAAACAACACACTGCCGGCGCTCCGATAAGAAATTTTCAATCCATTTGACAACATCTCTATGGATACCTATTTGCCGTAGTTTGTAAGTAAAAAGCGAATGCGTAACCTCTCATGTACAGACGATGTTGTATATGAGACCCCCGTGTTGCGATGATGCTATCTATAATTTGTATAAAACAGACTGGCGACGGAGAATCGTCCATACGTTTGCCGATTAACAGTTTACGAGACGCTATAGGCAAAACGAGCCCTAAAATATATTTACGTTATGGTAGAGATGAAGCAATCTTCACCACAGGAGTAGGTACAGATAGCCATGAGTCGGTCTTAACCCTTTCCTAGCTATGTCTTTTATCGCAGTGAATGTGGTGTTTTCGGCACTGTAGCAAGGTATATAGTTTGCCGGCAGAGGTAAAATGTCATTTCATGATTTGGGTACCATGTTTAAGTGGAAGACCAAAAATGCAGCTTTAGTAGTGTTGTACGTTTATTGTTTGGGCCTTCCAGAGTATGGCATAAATTTAACACCAAATTACGTATGTGTAGTAAAATTCGTCCATTCTCACACAGTGAAGTATTTGCTTGACCAGTAAATTCTTTCCAACTTTTATGAGTGCCCATAAAGTATGAATTTTTCTGCCCTCAGTGACGAGTATTGCAGCCTCGCCTTAGTTGGGTATTTCGAGGCCCAATATCGGTAATGGAATGCGTCATATTCCGCTGGCTGGGAGTTCTTAGAGCACAGCAGAAAAAGTGCTACTCGAGACGTCAACTTCCTTGAATACGTGCAATCGTTACCCATAATGAGTGGTGCGGGAAAAAAAGTAACTATATCTTGGTGCTTTGTGCTAGTGCATATGCCCGCAAATGATAAAGTTGCATACCACCGCTCGTGTTACAGCTAATCTATTGCCGGCAAAATGGAATCAAGTAAGCCGTCAGCTGCTAAGTGCATTGTCAAGTTCTTAAGCCTATAATGGGGTGTTGCAAATTATTCACTCGTGCCATTATGCATTCGCTTCAGACAACCACCATCTTCTGTTTTTTCCCAGTCTACTGTAATGATTCCGCATCCGCTCTCTCACACCCATGCAGGAAGAAAATAAAGGAGAGAGAATGATGTCATGGTGACAGCTTTTGCAAGCCGATCCAGTTTGAAGCCAGCAGTATTGGCCCAATACGTTAATATATTAATAAACATCGCGAGAGCAACGAGACTTTTCGAGACATCACAGTGTAGCCCCTGGTAGGTGTTAATTGGAACGCGCCTGTTTGGGTAGAGAGGCCGGCTGACGCAGGAGGTTCAAAAGAAAACGGAACGCCACCGAGAATATTGACAGCTACTGCACGCTCTGACGTTTTAGGCCGACACGGTGGGCTCCACTTGGCTTCACTCGTGTGACGTTATGCACCCTCCTTTCTTTTTCCTTCCTCCATCGCCGCATTCATAAAAAGCTCGATTCAGCCTACGTGGTTTTGTGTTGCCTTCAAGATTTGGCTACCTTTCATCAATCGATGACGTTATGAGATGACGCCTTCAGCTGACATCAATTATCAGTAGAGGCATACAAAAGCCTTGGTGATTTCACCGATTTTAAATATCTGGGACGTCACGTTCACCTCGTTATATTGATCAATAGGTGACGTGATCACGTGATGGTGACCTACAACAGCATACCTGCTAACGCTTCGCGTCACGGTCACTTTTCACGTTAGATGCGATATCGAAGGCTTTCGTCTTGATAAAGCATCGCAATGTCAAGCTTTGTTACACAGAAACCCCATTGGAATACACCTATATGTACTCACAAACAAACAAACAACCAAACAATACATGTAACTAAAATCCACCCGATTGATGACTGTAAATAGAGGTCACATGTGTACAGAAAACAATACCACATTGTGACGACTGAAAATACCGCTAAGAAACGAGGACACAAGAAGAGAACACACAGCACAGGCGCTAACTTCCAACAACATAATGTTTATTACCACCGCACGCTCGCCTATATCACAAAAAAATATCACATGACATGAAAGATGCGCACAAAAATTAATTTCTTAGAAAATACAATTCTTTATCACTAAGCGTAAGAGAGGGAGTGCTGACGCACTTAGACCCCAGTGAAGCGATAGCCTCAGCCTCAATAATCTCTCTAGTAAGCTTATCAAACATTCTCTTGATAACTGTGCATGCATTGAATATCGGCGCGCAGCCGCAGTATTTACAATGTATGGCCAACCAACTCCCCTGGCCGTTTTTCACATTATTACAATGTTCTCTTAATCGATCATTAAGGCAACGGCCCGTCTGTCCAATGTACTCTTTACCACAAGAAAGCGGGATACGATAAACAACGCATATGATGCAGGGAACATAAACAGTTCGATGCTTCTTACTACACCCTTTGGGTTTTTCGTCACGGTTATGAAGGCCACAAAGGCTGACCAACTTCTTGGGAGCCGAAAAGACAACCCTAACTTCAGAGCGCTTAGCTAATTTCTTTAGGTTGTGCGATATCTTGTGAAAGTATGGTATGACGACTAGGTGCTTCGGTTTCGCGCGGCATCACGACTCGCTGTACATTCTGGGTTGCGAAGCGTACGAAGCAAGCCTTCTGCAACTGAAGTTTGGACGTGCATAGGATAACCTGCTTTCAACAAACGGTCTGACTAATTATAAAAAACTATTGGCGATTTCAACTATTGGCGATTTTTTTTTTTTGTTGAAAGCAGGTTATCCTATGCACGTCCAAACTTCAGTTGCAGAAGGCTTGCTTCGTACGCTTCGCAACCCAGGATGTACAGCGAGTCGTGATGCCGCGAAACCGAAGCACCTAGTCGTCATACCATACTTTCACAAGATATCGCACAACCTAAAGAAATTAGCTAAGCGCTCTGAAGTTAGGGTTGTCTTTTCGGCTCCCAAGAAGTTGGTCAGCCTTTGTGGCCTTCATAACCGTGACGAAAAACCCAAAGGGTGTAGTAAGAAGCATCGAACTGTTTATGTTCCCTGCATCATATGCGTTGTTTATCGTATCCCGCTTTCTTGTGGTAAGGAGTACATTGGACAGACGGGCCGTTGCCTTAATGATCGATTAAGAGAACATTGTAATAATGTGAAAAACGGCCAGGGGAGTTGGTTGGCCATACATTGTAAATACTGCGGCTGCGCGCCGATATTCAATGCATGCACAGTTATCAAGAGAATGTTTGATAAGCTTACTAGAGAGATTATTGAGGCTGAGGCTATCGCTTCACTGGGGTCTAAGTGCGTCAGCACTCCCTCTCTTACGCTTAGTGATAAAGAATTGTATTTTCTAAGAAATTAATTTTTGTGCGCATCTTTCATGTCATGTGATATTTTTTTTGTCATATAGGCGAGCGTGCGGTGGTAATAAACATTATGTTGGAAGTTAGCGCCTGTGCTGTGTGTCCTCTTCTTGTGTCCTCGTTTCTTAGCGGTATTTTCAGTCGTCACAATGCACCAACAAGCCCAAATTTCGACAGTGTTGAATGCCACATTCCTATCGCAAACGTTTTATATACAAGCAAAAAGCAATAGTCGTTATTTGTAATTATTAATTGATCTGCGGGGCCTAACATCTCAAAACCTTCATATGATTATAAAAGACGCCGTAGTGAAGGGCTCCAAAAATTTTGATCACCTGGGGTTCTTTGACATGCACCCAAATCTGAGCATATGGGCCTACAGCATTTCCGTCTCCATCGAAAATGCAGCCGCTGCGGCTGGGATTCGATCCCGCAACCTGCTGTTCTATAGCCGAGAACCTTGGCCACTGGACCACCACAGTGGGGCGCTATCTCTAATTATCTACGCCAATGTGCAGTCCCTTTCACCAAGCATTCCTTCGTAGTGAAACACCTTGCATTCGCGAAGTAGTTCACAAGCGCATCATGAAGACGAGCAGAGAATCAGCAACAGTGCTCGAGCGTGAGCTGAAACCGCTTGCATACCGGGTGAACCCACCAGCCCAGCGCACTCTCTCGTTTCCCTAAATAAACGCCCCGTAGAAATATATAGGCATGGGAGGTAAGGAGTCGAGTGAAAGCCGACGTTGTGAGAGTACAGAGAACCGGAGCAACGCAGTCCGCGGGGCGGCAAACTACGTGGCCGGCTCGGCGCTGCGAGACGAGTTCTTCTCAAACAAATTGTTTCAAGATTACATTTCGGCTCTAACCTAAACGATAACTACTCTCAAAGCAACACAAGCGAACGTTGCGAAGGAAGTGGCCAGGTTTAGCCGAACCGAACATTGAAACCGTTCTATGTGGCTCTAAAACTACCATTACTGGGCAAGAACATGATAGGCATCTCTCGAAATCTCACCAAACTACCGCGAAAAGCGGGCAACTGCAGAAATAATCTGGATACCACGTCATTTGAAAAACACTGGGAACGAGGCTGTTAACGATTTCATATGAGAATATGGCAGGCCAGAGACACACAACGCACTAAAGAAGGTCTCATTAGTTTGGAGGAAATGACCCATCACTTTAAAATAACTACACAGACGCTACCACCCACTCGCATAAGCCGTACCAAGCCTGAGGAGTTCAGAGGCGCCCCACTACAAAAAAAAAAAAAAGACTCTCAGGAATGCAGTCAGAATTAACTGCATCTGATTGCTCAAGTTTTGGACAGATAGTCACAATGAAATACATGTGTTGCAATTATAGTATACATGGCAGATGCACCGCCAAGTGGTGTGAGAGTTGGACGGGGTGTAAGATTAACCTTCCCCACCTGATCAAATTTAGACACCCACGAATATGCATAACGTTTGGTTGAGCCCACTACCCCCTCCAACAAGGAACATTCCTGACTACGCGGCTCCAGAAGATTCAGAATGCTGAGACATGTAGGTTCGTATCAGTGGGAGACCCTGTTGCCCATCTCTGCTCCAGATCTACAAATGCGGGTCACAGCAAGAGCCGCAGAGATAGCCATCATCAATGACTGAGGGTACCGATGTTAAAGCTTTATAATTAACTTCATAATAACACCAATTTTCATGTTGACACAAATTTGTTAAAGCATATGAGTTGGTCCAAAAATATCGCACTTGGCAGCAACTGTGGTCTGAAGTTCAGAAAACGAGTTCTAAAGAAGGCGAGCACCAGACACTTATTCAATGGATATTTTCTTTTTTCAGCTAAAAAAAAAAAAACGTAACGTTTTTGCACTTGGTAATGTCTTATGGGTAAAACTGTAACACGGGAGTGGGCATACTTAAAATAGCTGTCACCAGAGAATGCTATACCATCTAATTGATGTGTCACTCTAATTACAGCACGATGGTATGAAATCTATGTGAAAAATTCTTGACGTAAGTTATTTCGCCTCGCTGAGAGACTTCCGCAAGGCCAGAATCATTAGACAGATTTATAGTGGCGCATTCGCAGCAGCCGTGCGGACGCAGCCTCCAATTGCGAATGATGGCGGGATACGTCCGTACGGCTGCTGCATACGCGGAACTTAATCTGTCTAATAATGAACACCAGTAACTTCGCTTTACATACTAGTTGCCCTTAAAGTACGCTCCACGCTCACAAATCCTTATCCAGCGCTTCAGCGAAACAACGAAATAACAACGAGCATCGTGAAAAGCGACGGTTAAAGCCCTTGCTGTAACTTTTCCTCTACGTTCCTGGATGTTTTTTTTTATTCAGGTCCTCATGTTTCGTAATTAACAGGACCACTGTTAATCATAGAAGCAAGTATATCGCATTTTCTGTGCGTTTCATTCAATAATGTGATAGACAGTATGCAATGCGAACTGAAACAGTCTGTGAATGCTAGAGAAAGAAACAATGATTTATTACTTCTAGGGATTGTGCAACTTGATGTGCCGGAGCACTTAAGGTCATGTGGTGGTTCTCCCATCGTTAACGAAACCACCGTCATTTTTAAACCGATGGACGAACTGGCAAGATAAACTGCTGATGGCTGCAACATAATTAATTAGGCACGAGACTTGCATCAGTGAATGCTCAGTCGCTTTTCATTGAGAAGAAATTTGGTTACGTGCGCCAGTACTAGCTACGCATACTTCAATAAAATATCAGTCGAGATTGAGCGCTGCGATCGTTTCCATCTTATTCTTATATGCTTGTCTAGTGTTACGCAGTAATACAGCTCAAGATCATTTCGTCTCTACCTGTTCAGCGCGCATTCGAATAATCGCCTTTGCCCGCCCCTTCCACCCCCCTCCCCCAGACACACAGACGCACGCCCGTACGTACACGCGTTCACGCACCTTTCATCAGCGAACCCGCTCTACGTGACACGGCCAAACATGTGCACGCGCCTCGTGGCATGCCAACTGCAGCCTCCCTTCGTGTGTGCGTCATCCAGATGCAAATAGCCGTATAAGTCCGCAGCATCTTTTGCTCAAAGGCTGATGCCCACAAGCTTGCACGAACCACCGGGTGCGCACTCCGGAGTGACGTCATGAGCCGGAAGGCTTGCCACCACGCCTTTGGAGAACGTTGGCGAGAATATGAGCGGGACTATTTCTTCAGTCGCGGATGCGATCGGTTGAAGCGTTTCGGTTTCTGAGCATGCCCTCTGCGGAATATTTCAAGTCAGGCTAATTAGGCTATCTCTAAATATGCAAAAATACGAAATAGCGGCATTCTGGTGTTAAAAAATGCATCGTAAGATAGCCACATCGGAAGGCTATGGCCTTTGAAGCATCTTAAGCGAATGAAGAAAGAACTGTGGAAGTTTTTATTTATTCAATAAAGAGATAGCGTTTAGGTGCTCGTTTTGTAGAAATGCAGGTTGCGCATCAGGGTTGTTGGATGTGAACGAAAAGTAAGTGTTGTCCGCGATAGCTTGTCGTAGGGTCGCCCCTCTACTTGAGTGACCGGGAGCAGGGGGCGGGGAAGCACTTTGGCTCCGCCCTCCCCCTTCCAAGCGTACGTCTACCCTAGCGGCTATGGTGCTAGACTGCTGGCTCGCTGATTGCCGGATGAAATTCTGGTCGCGACGGACGTATTTTCAATGGAGGCGGAAGTGCTTCAAGACCATGTCGCTAATTTTACTGCACGTCAAAGAACACCATGCAGTGGAAATTTCCGCAGCTTTCCTCTAAGTCATCTCTCATAATCAAACAGTGGTTACGGGACACTAAATCCAAAAATTATTATTATTATTATTATTATTATTATTATGTTGAAACGTGCCATTCTTACATGCGCAAACGTTTGTTTCCTTGCGGTATGCCATTGAGGCATTCCGAGAGAGCCTGAGGCACTCTAGTAATTGAGAATGCGACAAGCAAGAGGCCCGATTTACACTTTCGCGTTCGGTCATGAAAGCGAAGGTCATGTGTATTCCAAGTTATATCTGCATTGATTTTTTTCAGTAATAAAATTACCCTATTTATTCATTTATATTTGTCGCGATAACTGACCGTTCCATCACCCCCTTAATGGAGCACACGTTGGCCTCATACAACGAAGGTGGCGGGAGTTTCACACTTTAAAGGTGAGGGAGTGGTTTTTTCATCGCCTCCGCTATTCTTCTCACAGGCGCTATCTTCTCAAAGCCACCAATTTCTCAAGAACACGTGTACGAAGTCCGCACTAAACGTTGAGCCGATCAAAAATTCGTCTTTTTCGGCTACACGTCATGGTCGCCGCCTGCGCAGTCGCACAAAATTAGGTGGAATCCGCTCATCGCGCACGATAACCTTGAGAGACGAGAAAAAAAAGGATGGCGGCTGCATGTCGAAGCAGTGCAGGAGACTTGTCATATCTGGTATTGTAAATGAACAAGTTGAGAGTATGTACCCTTTAGACATCCCAGAGTGCATACTGTTCCATGCTTCGCGAAGTGCGCCAGAAAGACAAGAAATGGCAGGAGCGTATATTGCGCTCATTGTGCGTATTGAATGCGAAGCATTTCTTAGCGAACTTTGGCCACTTTGACCACTTTGGCCACTTCTATCTATCTATCTATCTATCTATCTATCTATCTATCTATCTATCTATCTATCTATCTATCTATCTATCTATCTATCTATCTATCTATCTATCTATCTATCTATCTATCTATCTATCTATCTATCTATCTATCTATCTATCTATCTATCTATCTATCTATCTATCTATCTATCTATCTATCTATCTATCTATCTATCTATCTATCTATCTATCTATCTATCTATCTATCTATCTATCTATCTATCTATCTATCTATCTATCTATCTATCTATCTATCTATCTATCTATCTATCTATCTATCTATCTATCTATCTATCTATCTATCTATCTATCTATCTATCTAGCCGCTTATGTTTGGGTGCCCTTGTGGTCACCCCCTTCACTTGGCGTGAACCAAATTTAGCATGGGAGGGTACGATGGCTTGGCGAATATGAAGCGCTGGTCAAGGCATGAATAATGTCACAATCCCACCGCGTACATCGTCGAACACTTCCCGTCAGACACTGGAACATACTGACGGGCGGGTATGTGCCACTGGTAAGCATATCAGCATATTAGCTTCTGGTGTTGCTAAAACCCATTTCCAGCTGACATCGTTGTGCAAGTGAAAAACTGGTTCTATAAACATCTGCAACTCTTCAACATATGCCTCTGCGTGCAACATTTGTACATATACTTAGTGTGATTTCATGACGCCATGACGCGTCGCTCAAAAAAAAAAAAAAAACGCGACACGGTCAACTTCTCTCCGCGTGCTTCGCATAAAGTTGATTCCCAGGTATGTGGGATCTGCCGAATTTTTTTTAGAGGAAGGTGAGGGGCCCCCTTTAGGCATGAACAATAGTCTATACCTTGATGCGCGTGAAGTTGGCCACGTGATTTTGCAATCGTCCAAAGGTGAAAGCGAACGCAGGAAGCGGTCGTGTGTCCAGGCCTGCCGTCTCTTCCTTCAGCGCTACGGCCATCAGCTCGTCGAAGTACAGGTTGGCGCGCTTCACAGGATCGTCGTAAGCACTCAATCCAGTCACTGGATCCGCACCGGCTTGAGACATCGGCAGTCCTGCGTTTGAATGCGGTTGTCACCATAACCGAGGCTATGCGCACTGTGATGTCGTGTGTGGCATCACAGCATGCATATATCCCTGCCGCGGTAGTGGAATTTAGATGGAGTACGGGTGATAGAGGTCCACGTGCTGTGCGACTTTAGTGCATGGTAATGAACACGAGGTTATCACGATTTCTGGAGTGCTCCACTACGCCGTGTCTCATAATCATCATCTGGTTTTGGGACATAGAACCCCACATAATAATAATAATAATAATAATAATAATAATAATAATAATAATAATAATAATAATAATAATAAAAACTGTGTCTATAGCCACTGTGATGGTGTGATTGCGTGTAGCTGTTTGATGGGTTGCTAACACGGATCATCTCAAATGACGATTCTTAATAGTGTAACCTGAGAATTTCAACGCAGATGCGGTTTGTAGTCAGAGAGCCATCCATAATTTGCTTTTACTTCACTTTTTAGTATTAACCTTGTCTACCTCATGCACACAAGCACATTGACGCGTTGCGGGTGTTGCGCCTACTGTGCCACTTAAAAATAACGCCATACTGCATAAAAATTTATGACAAAATACACCGTGAGTGGCAAAAAATAATTGACTCACCCGAAAAGCAGATTTGTAGGAGAAGCTGAAGCTCTAGAAGCACCATGATTTGTTGACCATGCTAGAGTTTCGCCTCAGTAGATAAACATAAGTGTGGTAACAGACTCGATTCAAATGCAGCTTTTGGTCAAACGGCTACCACGAATGGACAACATTTAGAGAAGCTATCAATGAGCAGGGCAGTAACGAAGTATTGCCGCCTTGTCGCAATAATGAAGCGTGCATCTGCATTGCGACACCCGAAGGATTTGCTCTCACTGTGTCGAAACACAAAACAAAACAAAAAACAATCACTTGAGACTACCGCGTTCAAAAGTAGACGGTAGCCAGCCAGTCTGAGCGCAGCTTGATCGACGCCGCAGCCTGAATGTTTCTGCCTACACAACTCTGCCCCTCAGCTGAAGAAACAAGAGCAACGGCCAAGGGGGCGTAGTGCGTGGAAATCACCGTGCAAGGGTGATTTCCTCTGCTACGACAAAACCAGAGACAAGCGCGCTTGCAAAAATTCGTACTAACTGCGTTGCGTGTGCTTCAAACGTGCACGTGCGTGCACTATAGTCACACGGAGCGGAGCACATTGCCCCAATGTGGCGCTAGCCTCCGCCTTGATCACTGCTTGCTCGGTGTTTTCTCATGAGCCAGGTGTCACAGCTGCCGCTTCCTTTCTTTCTTTCTTTCTTTCTTTCTTTCTTTCTTTCTTTCTTTCTTTCTTTCTTTCTTTCTTTCTTTCTTTCTTTCTTTCTTTCTTTCTTTCTTTCTTTCTTTCTTTCTTTCTTTCTTTTTTTCTTTCTTTCTTTCTTTCCTCCCTTCCTTCCTTCCTTCCTTCTTTCTTTCTTTTTTTCTTTAATTATTTCTTCTTTTCTCTCTCTCTCTTTCTTTCTTTTTTTGTCTCTATTTTCTTTTACTTTCCCCCTTCCTTCTTTCCTTCCTTCCCTCTTGCTTTCTTATTCGTATCGTTAGAAGGAGAACGTATTCATAAAAATTCTGCTCGGAAAACCACAAATTTTTTTGCGGCGCCGTCGTGGTTTCATTCAGAATTCAGCTGTTGCGCAAAGGAAGTGATAAAAGCTATTTAGCGAGTAAAAAAAAAAAAAAAAAACGCCACGCGAGCGCAAATGATCAGCTTTTCACAACATTTCTCGCATATTTTATATATCCGCTTGCAACAGTATTTTCGCTGAGGGAGCAGTCATATGCTTATCCCCATGCCTTTACTCGTTCCCAAAAATTATCATCTCCATTACCAGCCCCTATGTCTTCTCTTCTTAGCGCGAGCTAAACGTAATTATTCAGCAGGTACGTGTTCTGGGCGGCCTTTTCTTCATTATCTACTTTTTTCTTCATTTTGAGCCATGTTTTTCAGAGTAGCATGCAATAACTATGGTCGGCGAGAAGACGAGTACTGAGAGAGAGAGAAAGAGAGAGAGAGAGAGAGATCAACACAGATATAGCAAGAAATGGACAGAGAGAAAAACAAAGACAATAATAGAGTTAAAGGACAGAGAAGAGAGAGAAATAGGAAGAAAGAAAAATAAAGCAAAACGAAAAGGCAAGCAGGAAGCAACCCCAGCTATGACTAAACAGCTTATAAGCTGTTCAGTCATTGCAGTAGCGAAAAATGTTTTCTGGGGAGGGTGGCTGCTGAACGATACTTTAGGTACCTTCGGGTGTGCGTTTGTATGTGTGCATCTATATATATATATATATATATATATATATATATATATATATATATATATATATATATATATATATATATATATATATATATATATATATATATATATATATATATATATATATATATATATATGTAGTGTCCAGCGGTAGAAATTTGAGTGAATCAGTTTCATGCAGTGAAAGTGTTCGTTATATTTGTGCGCCAACGTCTCCTTACATTAGTTCAATCAAAATTTAAAAAGACAGGCTTGCCGATACCGGTTTCGGCAGATTTTTTTGTAAGGTAACTACATCCTGAAATCCAATGGATTCAAATGAGGTGTGAAACCGTAGCGCTTACACCTAAAATTGTTTTTTTTTAGTTAGTGAATTAGGATAGAGAGACACACTAAAATGCGATACGGCTTCGGTGAAATCTTTACAAATTTATTTTCTGAGCCATTGGGTTAAGAAAAAGGGCGCAAACTGATGGTATTTCAGTTGTGTAACGCTCATGTTACGCTGGGTGTGGTGTATACCGCAAGGTTTGAGTGGGTACTTTTACCCATTTTAAAACACATATAAGTGTTTATTTGCTCAATTATGATCGGTCGTAAACAGCTGGTGCTAAACATTTTCGATTTCCGCAAAGAAATATGCTAGGTAAATCATTTATGTTACGTTAAGGGGGCTGCATTTTCTTCGTAATGCCTGGACTATGCTTAATCCGTGTCGATAAGCTTAGAACCTTTGTTGAAGACCTTAATAAACTCTTGAAAATACTGTCTATGCTGTCTTTTCATGCTAGATTTCTCCAATATAAGAAAATACACCAAACTGCAGAAATGGGGCTAGTGCGTGAGATGGCGCAAGCTTCTTTTTTTTTTCATTCTTAAAACGGATGATAAGTGTGTCGTTAGGCTGTCGTTAACTTTCATAAAATACAGCTGTATTGTCTTGTTGCTCGCGTAAAATGACCACGTTGTGGAGGCATTAGGAGCTTGCCACCCGTCGTCAGAAGCGTTTTTTTTTTCTGAGTGGGGAGGGGGGGTGTTTTCCGTTCTCACTCAGAATGGGTGAATTGTCAGTTAGCGCTCGTGTAGTCAGTTTTCTGTGCGCACATTTTCTACAAACGCTGCTTGCTTTCGTTTGAAATCAAAGGTGTAATATTGACTGCGTGCAGGCAGAGTAGAATTGTGGCTACTGACTCATGTCACAGCCGCCATTGGTCAATGACGGCTTTCGCAATAAAATAGGTACAGAAGCGCCACGGAGTTTAATTATGTGTGTGATTACAACACAGCGACCCGAAACTCACCATCTTTTACTGGAATATCCACATATCCCAGCTTCATTAAAAGAATGAATCATTGAGGCAAAGTCTGAATGTAAAGTTCAAGGTCTTAATTGAGAGCCACTGCATTTCCCTATTAATGCTTAAATTTCGCATTTATTAGCCACAGTGGTGTTCTATAGATACGCACTCTAAAAAAAATCTACATTTGCGAAGGTTGTAAAAAAAACAGGCAGAAGAAACGAGCACACAGAGAAGCTGAGAACACTCACGTTAGCTAAGCATATTAAAGTTTATGCAAAATCAATCGAGGCATGTATTGGAATGTTACGTGACGGCCTGTAACAAACAAGTATATAGGCGCAATGACGTATGCATCTAAGGCATGGCCGCTAGATCTATATCAGCTTATTGTGTCGGTACCACTATAGCTGCGCGTATACAATTGTCCCCCGTCTTGTGCATGAGGAATGCTTCAGAGACGTCACGAGAAGTCCTATCGCTATAGCGCACCAGCTACACGGTGAATGCACAAACACGCGTCCCAATGCAGCTCTTAATTTCACAATGGCTGTCTTTCGACGACGTCCCGTGGTCCATGAGACAAATAACGTTTACTGCAAGTCAGTGCTCAGTGTATCGTCTTCCACCTTGTGACATCGTTCTTTAATGCGTTGTTTTCATTATAACTTACTCGCTTCTCCCATAATATAGCTAGGCTTATGAACGCTGCGGTTCTACTGCAACTTCTAATAGGAATTCACGTGTGTCTATAGATTATGACAGTCAGCACGAATAGCGTAGTGACCTATCGGATACACTTTGTTCACTTTGAAATAACGTGCCAAGAATATTTACGCGCTGGCCCACGAAAACCATCGCTGTCTCGCTAAACCCACCAAGCCCCTAAATTGTAGCTAGCTCAGTCGCAGGGCATTGCTTAAGATAGATAGATAGATAGATAATATTTTTATTATTCAATAAAAGATAATACATAGGAAAAAAGTTATACAGAAGGAGGTCCCAAAGCTCTAGGCTGCAAGGGGACCTCCTGTGCTAGTTACATAAAGAAAACAAAACATGTAAAGCAACTCGGTAAACAATAGAATAAGTTTAAAGGAATCAAGTACATTTCATTGCAAAAGAAACAAACAGTCAATTATTGTCAAATCGAAACACTTGATAGCAGATGAAATCCATCAGCAAATGATCAATAACACCTGGCAGCAGAAGAAATGAAACTTGAATTGTATATACACCTAAGTGCATGTTAGATGATAAACGATCGATACAAATATCACATGTGCTGAGTAGTAATAGGTAAAAAAAAGAAAAGTTAAAAGTGGTATGTCTCAAAGCGGCAACAATGCCAGACACATGTTATTCATCTAATTTGGTACAAAACAGAGCAAACATAATGAACGATTAGTTCCGAATTGAACAGCATAAACAACGAGATTATTTAAACATTAAGTAAATAGGAATTTAAGCGTTTTTTAAAACTGCCTATGTTTGGAGACATTTTTACGTCACTTGGAATACCGTTCCAAACGGAAATAGCTGTAAAGGTAGAAGTGAATCTGCCATAGTTAGTTCTAACTTTCGGTAACAGGAGGTTATTATTTGATGCAAATCGAGTTATATTTTGATTAATGAGTTGTTCTTTATTGAAGACCATGAAAGGCATGTTTGAGTGAAGAGAATTGTATGTAAGGGTTGCCATGTTGAAAAGAAAAAGTTTATGAATTGTTAGAATACGAAGCCCTTGTAAAATAGCAGATGCGCTACATCGTGATGGTTGATATGTGATAATGCGAATGGCCTGGTTTTGAACATATTGCAAAGGAGCAAGATGAGTGCTATATGTATTGCACCAGGATGCAATGCAGTAAGTGAAGTGACTGTGAACGAAGGCATAGTAAAGAGAAAGCAAGGTATTTGGCCCAAAGTATGGACGTGCTTTGATGAGAATCCGGATGCCATAAGCTGCTTTTTGCTTTAGGTGTGAGACATGGGAAGTATACTTTAAATTTGCATCAAGAATCACTCCTAGAAATCTACACTGACTGGAGGCTTTGATAGGATAATTATTGACCGTTATAGACGGATATTCAGTGACCTTTTTTTGAGTGGGGTGAAATAGCACAAAAACTGTTTTACTAGGGTTAATTTCCAGTGAATTATGACGACACCAGCGAATTATATTTTCAAGATCACTGTTTAGTTTAAAAGTAACAGTATCGATCGAGGTGCAAGCAGTTAAAATCGTAGTGTCGTCCGCATACAGATAAGGTAGACAGTGCGATAGGTGAGAAGTTAGATCATTAATGTAAACAGTGAAGAGTATTGGGCCTAGAATTGATCCTTGAGGTACTCCCCGATTGATTATTTTAAAATTAGAAAGATGATTGGATATGCTGACAGCCTGTTCTCTGTCAGTTAAGTAGCTGTGAATGAAGTTCAGGGCAGGTCCTACAACACCGGCCGCGTTTAGCTTGGTAATTAAAATTTTATGAAGGATTGAATCGAACGCTTTCGTGAGGTCAATAAACACTGCTCCAGCATATTTACCTGAGTCAATATAGTGTTTAATCGTATCCGTGAATGAAAGAAGCGCGAGGTTGGTAGAGTAGCCTGCACGAAAGCCAAACTGCGAGGCAGACAGAATGCTAAATTTAGTTAAGTAATTTGTTAGTCGCTTTTCAAAGCACTTCTCTATAACTTTGCTGAGCACAGACAGAATTGCAATGGGGCGATAGTTAGAAACCAAACCCTTATCGCCTTTTTTAAAGACAGGAACTATTTTGGCTCTCTTTAAATCAGATGGAAATGTGCCATTTTTAAACAAAAGGTTAATTACATGTGAGAGGGGATCAGCGACGATATCAGCGACATATTTCAAGTGAACTGGTTGAATTTCATCAAGACCCGCGCTTGTTAATTTTAATTTCTTGATCACATTGTGAATTTCTTCTGGTATGGTAGGATATAGAAAAAAGGACTGTGGTTGCCTTTCAAGCGTACCTTCAAAGCTGTCGGAAACGGGTGTGTTATTAACTGTAAAATAATTATTAAATTCATTCGCAATGGCTGTTGGTTCTTTGTAGGTGCCATTAATGCTAGAAATCTCATTTATTAGTATTAGCAGGTCTATTGCGCTATATGAGGCAAGCGTATTTGGACTAGTGGTAGAGCACTGGGCTTTGGTGTTAAGGTATGCCGCGCACACAACTTTTAATTTTCATTTATCTTTTCTTGTCATTTCTACCAGAGTGCTCTGCTGACGTCTGTAACACGCGTTCTTTTGTTTATGTGTGGAAGGTGTGACCGGCCAGATGTGCTTTGAGGCGTCACCGGCATAGGTGTCGTGTTAGCAGTAGAAACGCTCATCGCTTTTCTATGTTTCATTCACTGAACAGTAGTTATTTTCATGTGGGTTGATGAGTCGGCTAGTTGGTGTAGACTGGTATACAGACGCGTCTTCCTTGTTGTATTTTACCCTATTTTTTGTGGCAATAACTTTTGAGGCGAATAAATCGAAGTTCCAGTCCGCGCTTATTTGTTTGTGTCCTCCTCCTTCCCTGCTTCGTTGTGATGACGCGGCAAAGCTTTAATAGCGAGCATTCATTGTCTGTTGGAACGCTTCAGCATCTGCATGCACGGAGATCAGCAGATAGCCGAAAGCCAATGCACGAGGGCGAGACAAAATCTTGGAAAGTGTCGTTTATTGTTCCGTCGTTAGCTCGCCTTCTGCGAGCGGCCTTATATAGTAATAGTGGTAGTGATATCGTTGTGGCAGGGGTCAGAAGAAAGACAGGTAGAGAACGCGTCGTCGTGCTTAGGTCCTGAGGGGCGGGGCAGAGGTCAGACCGGGAGACATGGCGCGGCCGGCGGATGCAGAGCTGCGGTTCTTTGCGCGGAGCTTGGCCAGCGTGTTCTCGGCCATGTCGGCGCGCTCCTCGGCGTCCTCGAGCTCTTGCTGCACCTTGCGGAACTTGGCCAGGTTGAGGGCGGCGATCTCCTCGGCCTCCTCGATCTGGCGCTTGTACGTCTTGATCTTCTGCTGGAGCTTGTCGACAAGGTCCTGCATCCGCTCGTGGTTCTTGCGGTCCTCCTCGGCCTGTGGATAAGCGAGCATAAATCGGCTCAGTCAGGCATGTCAGCCAAGATATAAGGTATTCCATATAACACGCAGCCTCAGAGCTTTCTTGGATTATTGCCTTAGTGAATTTATAGCTTTTCAAGTGGTAAAGGAAAGGGGAGAAAATTTTAGGCTGCGTACTTAAACCAGTATATGAATTTGAAGCAGGTCATCAACTTGTGACTCCAGGGTAATACTAACCACCTGACACTACTATATTTGCAGATACCGCTAAGTAAACACGTGCTTTGCGTTTATACTCTATCATTTACAGTCACTGTGAGCCATATTGTTCCTACGAACTACGTTTATCTGTCTGCGTTGCGTTGGTAAGATCGCGATTGCAACTTCCGATGACTGTGAGATGCGCTGACGCTCGAGTCGGAATGTATCGAAATACAAGATTCATCGTTTGGGCTTTCGTGCTGCAATATATGGATACAATCTTTTGCATTGCCGTGTTATGCTGAACTAAGTAACATAGGGCCCGTGCAACTCACTAGTATTGAAACAATAAGACATGGCCTCACGCGAGAGGCGGCAGTCGACCCCTTGTGAAGAGCCTCTGTGTTGCGAAACAATGTTCGCTTTTGTGCTAGTTCACGTACCTGGAATTGGAGCTCCTTGATGCGGCGTTCGCTCTTGCGGAAGTTCTTGGCGGCGTCTCCGTGCCTGCGCTGCTCGTTCTCCAGTTCGTTCTCGAGCTCGCGCACCTTCTGTTCCAGCTTCTGGATGATCTTCTTGCCGCCCTTGAGCGCAGCGGCCTCGGCTTCATCCAGGCGCACCTGGAGTTCCTTCATCTGCTGCTCAAGCGCCTTGCGCAGCTTCTCCTGCTGCAGGGCATGGTCCTGCTCGGCACGGAGTTCGTCGGCAAGACGGGCGGCGTCCACCATCGCCTTCTTGGCCTTCTCCTCCGACTGCTTGGCTTCGTTTAGCACTTCGTCCAGATCGGCCTGAGGGAAACAATTGCGTAAGTACATTTTTATCAACATTATTGGTAATGTCAAACTGGCTTTATATTAACGTACTATAAAACCGATTTCTGTACTCGACCAAAATATTTCCTTTGATCTGTTTGATGCCTAATCATTATATCTTTAGGATAACGGTGACAAATTTTTATTTTCAATTTTTTTAATCTGGGACCCTTAGTGCACTATGAAATAACATGTTAAGTAGGGATAAACACTGATGAATTGCATAAACTGTATTCACTTTCACTTTTAACAAATTTTGGGTAGTGAATTAATTGGTGAACGTGGACACGCTATGAAAACACGCTACTTTCACTCCACCAAATTATATAGGTAGTAAGACGAGAATCAAACGGTATGTAACGTCGAAGGCCAGCACGAGAAAGAATCCTATATTTAATTCAATTGCTAAGCAGAATATTTACCTGAAGTGCCTGCATCTCTCCTTCGAGCTTCCTCTTGGCCACAGACAGGGAGGCGGTCTGCGCGGACAGTTCGTTGACTTGTTCGTGCATCTCGCTGAGTTCGGCTTCGCCGGCGCGGCGGGCGCGGTCTGACTGTTCCAGCAGCTGGCGGCTCTCCTCCAGTTCGCCGTGAAGAGCGTTGCAGCGACGTTCAGCCGAGGCGTACTGTTCACGGGCTTCGTCGCGGGCGCGCTGTTCCTCCTCGAGGGCGGTCTGCAAGTCCTTGACGTTCTGCTGGTACTTCTTGAGGTTCTTCTGCGCCTCAGCATTAGCCTTGTTGGCGTGGTCCAGGGCAATCTCGAGTTCGTTGATGTCGCTCTCCAGCTTCTTCTTCAGCCTGAGCGCCTCAGCCTTGCCCTTAGCTTCAGCCTCGAGGCTGGCCTGCATAGAGTCGAGCGCCCGCTGGTGGTTCTTGCGTGTGTTCTCAAACTCCTCCTCCTTCTCCTGGATTCGTCGGTCGATCTCTTGCCGCACCTGCGACAGCTCAAGCTGTGCACGCAGCACCTGAAACAGCAGTGAAGAGAAACTAGTTAGCGAAATTGACACATGCAAGGAGGCATAGAACTACGTTGACGTTTTGCCTGCATTGCCAATTTTATTGCGCCCTCCTTGACCTTGCCCTTGTTAATACGCATGCGACGTTCGTTCTTTTCATGATGTATTGAGGAGCGTGCGATTTTCACTACTATATAGCTTAGGCTGAGCTCGAAACACTGTTAGCACATTCATTTGGAGATGTAAGGCTACACAGCCCCGCCGCGGTGGGCTAGTGGCTAATGTACTCGGCTGCTGACCCGCAAGTCACAGGATCGACTCCCGGCCGCGGTGGCTGCATTTCCGATGGAGGCGGAATTGTTGGGTGCACCTCAGGTGGTAAAAATTTCCGGAGCCCTCCACTACGGGGTCTCTCATAATCATATGGTGGTTTTAGGACGTAAAACACCACATATGAATCAATGTAAGACTACATAACACCTTGAGACCACGCTGGTCAATTTGTTTGCCACAAACTGTGACAGGGTAGCCTAACCATGTCTGGAACCACTGTGCGTTTGGCAAGCCTAACTGTGTGGCCACACGACTTTGTCTAATCAAGTACTCGGGGTGTACTGTGATTAATGCTGATGTTTCTGGAACAACAAGTCGGAGGGAAAGCAAAGGAAACGATGCGCACCTTGTTCTCCTCCTGCTCAAGCGCGGCCTCGGCCTCCTCGAGCGCCGCCTGCAGCTCCTCCTTCTCCATCTCGAGCCTCTTGCGAGACTTCTCGAGCTCGTGAACGCTTCGGCCACCCTCGCCAAGTTGGTCCATGAGGTCCTTGATCTCGTCCTGCAGGTTCTTGTTCTCGCGCTTGACGGCTTCGTAGTGCTCTTGACTCTCCTCGTAGGCGGCTCGCAGCTTGAACACCTCGGTGGAGTAGTTACGGCACTCCTTCTGAGATGCGTCCAGCTCGGCGGCGAGGTCGTCCACCTTGGCCTTCCATTCGGCGATGACCTGCGCCGGAATCAGCAGCAAGCGCGAGTCAGTAAACGTGCTTCGCGCACCTTCCAAATTAAAAGCTCATATACGTTGTTTTACTATATACCTTGTCGAATGACTTCTGGCGCTTTTCGAGAGAGGCAGCGAGAGCGTTGGCCTTGTCCACCTCGATGGACATGTCCTCCAGCTCACCCTGTAGATGTGCCTTGGTCTTCTCGAGTCCGCTGCACTTGGCGTTCAGCTGCTCCATGGCCTCTTCAGCCTCCTGTAGCTTGCCATGAAGCTTGCGCCTGCGTGAAGGTGAATGCACTGCTTGTACTTGAGAATATCACTCATACAGTTGACAAAAATCCAGGTGGGACGCGAAATAACAGCTTGCAGCAGAATTTCTAAAAGGTGCCGTATCACCTTTTTATTACCTAGGTTTATGCTCAATAACATCGAGTGAGTCATCTTATTGTCATTAGTTTTTTTTACCTATAAGGCGTTCTTAACTCCAAATAAGAAATATTTTGAGCCTCCTTTTCACAAACTTGGAGTAGTAGTGAGCAAAAACAAGTAGGTAAGCGGCAATTATGAAATAACTATCTTACCATGTGACCCAATCAATCACAGTACGCTGACAATTTGCAGTTACTATATCGCATGCCACGTCACGTCATAATGAAATCAACAATAGCCGTCTTCGCTCGTTGATTTCACCCATTGTGTTATACGGTGAGAGGACAAGACAAATTGAAAACTCACTTGGCTTCCTCGAGTTCCTCCAGCCTTGCCAGACCCTCGCTCTCGTACTTGGAGCGCCAGAGCTGAGCCTCGGCGTTCGCCTTGCTGAGTTGGCGCTGGAAGTCCGCCTTAGCTTCCTGTTCTTCTTCAACGCTCTCGCGCAGGTTGTCCAGGTCGTGTTCCAAGTTGCGGTACTTGCCGAGGATAGCAGCGCGCTCCTGTAGTAATATTCGGGTAGGTGACTCAGCTAGTGCTTAGTGCGATATGCAACACTACGCTATTGCCATATAGAAGCGTGACTTCATTGGGGGAAATCCTCACAGTGGTCACGGTTAATACCACTTGGGAAAAGTTAATCATAAGCAGCGGTAAACCTACCAACGAAGGGGTTTCGAGCAACATACACCGATAATATCAGTGACCAGTTTTCAAGGGAAGCATGAGTCAAATGAGGGTCCGGAAGGCGCTCAATGGCGCAAAGTTAGCCTTAACATTCCGTAAAACAACTTTGTACTAGTAGTCGAATATTTCGGGCATTGCACTACAAGTACCAATAATACCGACACAATAGTGAGACCGATCATGGTCGCGCTTCACTGTCGCCTTTACACAAATGCATCAGGATAATGAACTGGTCGGCTCGTAATGAAGCTTAGTGCAAACGCATGGAACACCCCTTCGTTGGTCATCGGCTGAACAGTGACCACTCACCCGAGCTTCCTCGTCGGCTTGCCGCTTGGCCTCCTCAAGCTGCGTGGCGAGTGACGCCTTGATCTTGTTCAGTTGTGCCACCTGCGACTCGGCCTCCTCCAGCTGTCGTTGTAACTCGCTGTTCTCAACACTCATCTTTTTCTTGCCGCCGTCCAGGTCATTGAGCGTACGGTTCGTTTCATCAAGCTTGAACTGGGCATCGGCGAGCTGGACCTCCAGTTGTTTGACCTGTTTCTCAGCGTTTGCCTTTTGGTGTTAGACACGAGGGAAAGAAAATGAAAAAGAAAATTAGCGCTTGGTACCCACAAAGCTGGATGGATATTGAAGGTGCATTGTTGCAAGTTAGAAAGTATGATGTCTACAGTGTGAGTGGCATATAAAGCGCAATTCTTTGAAGCAGTTGGTTGTTTGCGATTGGTGTGAAATCTTTAGTGCCTGTTTTAATAGTGACGTTGAGGAACTGCACGAACGATAATCGTAGGAGACACCTACGTGAGTGCGGGTTAAGCCTTTGTTTCAGGTGTTAGTGGACGGTGTAGTACTTGTTATGACGTGAACTTAAGCCGTGTAAGATTATCATGTTTTGCAGTTGTGTGCCTTCTGAAAAGAATCCGTTACACGCAAAACTTATTAGGTATGTGATCAAGGGTGCTGTTTTGTAACAAAACTTCAGTTGCAAAACGATAATATTCATCAATAATGGGACGGGTATGCATGCGCTTGACAGAAAAGGTGTCATGCATGGTGGGTGAGGGGAGGAAGCTCTGGAGGACGCTTGACCGCAGCTTTACTACATAAACCAAGCTCAACACTTTCAAAATTTGCCCGCACACCGCGTCACCATGTCACAAGCTATAAAATTTTCAACTAGGTGATACGCGTCTCGTGGAGCCTCTGTTGTCATCGATAGCTTTCCTACTTTAGAATCATAGTAATATCTTGGTAATGTATTTATGCTGAATTTGCAATTAACCCTAAGACGAGCGCTTAAAAAAGGTAGATTTGTATACAGACCTTCAGTTCCGACAGCTTCCTATCCAAACTAGCAGCCCAAATGTGGCTTAGAGGGGAGTGTGCATTAGAGGACACACGGCCTTATGCATAACGACTCAAATACGTCGCAGTAACAGGCTTCGAATGCGCATGCAACACACTGACAAGGACGGCCTTGCATGTGACTGATATCAAGATAAGTGCAAGAAGCAGCTAATCAGTGGGTTCGCCGTGTGCGGACAAATTGGGCAGCGTTTACATTCTCAAAGTGAAGGGCTACCTGTGACTTGTTGCTGTGGTCCAGGAGGGATTGGAGGTCGGACACTTCGGCAGCCAGGGTAGCACGCTCCTTTTCAACTCTATGTGTGCATTCAGGTAAAGGGGGAAAATGAGGGAGGAAGGAGAGAAATGGTGGGGCTCAAAAGGGGGCTCACACACTTCAGGAAAGAACCCCTACGGAGCCGTGGGTAAGGCTCGCGTCTCTTTCATTTCTAACAGGCGGGATGACTCAGTGCGGGTTTCGGCTCGGTGTAGGTCATCTCGGACTGGGAAGGAGCTGATCGGGGCTTATCAGAGAGGTGCTTTTACCTTATCGCGGTTAAGGTGCTCTACATTGGCGCGCATGTCCTCCAGTTCACTTTTCATCTGTGACTTCTCTTTTTCCACCCTGCCAAGCCAAAGTTTCATTAGAAGAATCGATCTTCACGCCATCAAGATAATTGGCGAAAAAAGTGGGCTCGAAGAGAATGCCTTCCGGCACAAAAGGCAAAACAAACGCTCAAAATACTTGGTGTTTCAAATTGCATCAAGACAAGAAGACAGGTGAGAAGGGGCTTTCAAAAGAAAAAAGAAAGCTGCATGAAAAAGTGATGCCCTTGTACACGACTGCTTTGGCCAGTCGAAGAACTCGCATGCAGTTTCTCGTGCCTGCAACTTCTCCAATAATAAAAAAGAGGTTGGGACTGTAGGTTGATACACAAGTAAAGAAAACTAAGTAGTTGCTAATTCGCGTGTTCAAATCAAAACAGTCGAACTGCTCATTGATAGTTCAGATTTAGGGGTATTCTTCCCATTAAAACGAAGCTATGAAAGCGGGCTGAAGGTAGCGCTTCTTGGACTTTGCTTTGTCATGTCTTAAATGCCCAATGAAAAAAGCACGGTATTTCATTTCACTGTTCACTACATTGCACTATATTCGCTATTGAAGTAAAACTATACGACGTCTACGCAATAAATGAGCTCAGAAGGTAACCCTTTGCTTATATAAAATTGTTTTCCCGGCAGATTACATAGTTGACAATGGCTGTAATGCTGCGCCCCAGAGCTGGACCACTGAATAAAGTCCATTCTTTACGAGCGTAAATATTTGCCAGATCAGAAGCCAAGGCTCCCATAGCTATTTTAGTAGACTACAATTACAGCGAACAGTGCTCTGGAGTATCTGCTCTTGTAGAAAATGCGCCAGCTTACTTGGCCTTGTGCTTGTTGAGCTGGTCGATCTGCTCAGACATCTCGGCAACCGAGTCGTTGTGCTTCTTGCGCAGGTTGGACATGGCCTGTTCATGCTGCAGGTTGGACTCCTCTAGGTCGCGCCTGAGCTTGGCTAGTTCGGCTTCGCGGCGCTTGTTGAGCTCCACTTGGGCCGACGTAGCGCCTCCGGATTCTTCGAGGCGCTCGCTCAGCTCCTCGATCTCACGTGCAAGGTCGGCGCGCTGCTTCTCGGCCTAGAAATGAATGAAGACCAAAGGTCGAAAAATTTCGCACTGGCGTCTTCGTAGGAATACGCTTTCAAGCGTTTGGTGGCTACTGGCAAACGGCGCTTTCAAGTTCACCATATTTACCAAAAGGCAGCCTTCTAGTTTAGAAGTTCTGTTAGGATAGACATGACGCTTGCTACACACGCAAACATATGAGATATATCACATTTGTTTTAATTGCTTATCAACCGACTTCGGCGCCAGGTTATTAAGTCAACCAAGTTTAGAAATTAAGGAAACAGTAGTGCAAGGCCTGCCATAACAGCACGGTACGCGATTTTCTCATTGTTAAATCGCTGTGTCTGCTACTTTTTTTTCAGCTGATCCTAGCGCTGGTGGCTGCATGTTTTTAAATACTTCGTGAAAGAGCAACTCGTCAAAATGTATTTAATATAGTAATGCTGATTTAGAGAATCAATAAAACTCGCGAACATAGGTACTGTAATATATTATTATGACAGGTACTAAGAGTTCCTCGTGCACTGGTCAGTACCATGCCCTCTACAGCTAGAGTCGCACATTACCTGACAGTAGTCGACAAAGACAGCTCTGGAACGTTACATTTCCTATCCAGTTTGACCTCGTATAAAAGCATGAGAGAATGTCAGTGCGTCAACTTACCTTGGCGCGGGCCTGGCGTTCAGCTTCCAGCTCCTCTTCCAGCTCCTCAATGCGGGCCTAAAAGAAAAGGCCACACCATTTGACACGTAATCCAAATAGAGTGGGGGACCCTCGCAGAAGCAACCACACTTGCGTAGCGCCGGACCAGGGGACGACCATGTCCCCGTCATTCCCCACAAATATTTCCCGTCTACAATCAGCAGCCAAAGCTCGCCACGTGTTCCCCAATGGGAATAAGCACTACGGCGCCCGAGGTGCCGAAGAAGCATGCTTTATGCAAAGCTGATGAAGAGCCACTCAAACCACGACAAAGCACAAGGGCGTTGGGCCAGCCGTAAGCGCCGAACACGTGGTGTGGCGCTGGCTGCCCGGTAAATCCAGAGCGGTTAGCCAAGCGACGACGTACGAGACAAATCACAGACACATCCAGTAGTACAATCAGTAGCTACGACTGGTCTCGAGGCATACTTCATAGATGAGGTGCACTGTGGCGGGGCTGGACGCGAGCACAGGTTCCTGGGCCTGGCGCACGAGCCGCTTGCTCTCAGCGCTGAGTCGGTAGTTCGGCGAAATGTAAGGTCCCTTCTGGAGAGGGTAGAAGGAGTCCTCAAGCAGCGCATCGCCGGCCGTGACCACGCCCTTGGGCTTCCTGGGGGGAGCCGATGCACCATTGACCAACGGCCCATTTTCACTGGCTACTCCATTGGTCACGCCGTTCGTTAAGGCTCGGGCTGCTTCGAGTGCTGAAGAGCTCTCCATGTCGCAGGGTTGGTCGAGGAGTGAGGAGCAAGGAGCACCGCGGTTCGCTCGGGTCGGTACTGACGGCTCGAGACAGCTGCCGACGCGTTAAAAGGGTGGGAGGCCCCACCAGCTTCGGGAAACCCGAGCTAGTCTCCCTCGCCCCAGGCACCGTTCACTCACCAAAAATACCTATGGCCCGAAATATGTACACGTTCGCTCCCGCTTGGGCGCCTCTCCTGACTCACCGCCGGCAGCTAGCGCTCACAGGCCAGCGCCTTTTTTCGAGTTTTTCTCACCCCGCGAACGTGTCTTCTTTTTGGAGCTTCAGGTCTGCAGCCCATCACTTCCCAGTCAACTTTTCACCTGGCGAAGGCGGGCCCGCTCGCGGTGCAACGGCCTGTGGTCACGAGGACGGGTGTAGCATTCTCCCAGTTTGGCTGGCGAATAGCGAGCGCGGGCTGTTGCAGTCGCAGTGAGGTTCTCAAGGACGGAGTTTGAGCCCGAGCTGCCACTGACGGCGTGGTGTCTCGCTTACACACGGGGACAGGTGAGCCGGCTTTCTTTAGACACGGCAATCAGCTTTTCTTCTATTTTTTTTGTCGGTCAGAAGCTCAGAAATTCCTCTCGCTGGTATTTTGGGCCAAATTTTTCGCATTCCTGACTAAATGTTTTACCATTATTCTTCACTACCCTCTGAACGTCTTTTTTTGTACTCTTTGCACTGAAGATTATTTGTGATTCTGACGTGGCTCACACGAGAATCGCCCAGGGGCCAGGTTTTTTCTCCAGCAGACAAAAAAAAACTACAGATTACTTTATTTAACAAAGCCGTGAATACACAAGCGCAGTATTTTTTAGATGTCTTACAGTTACACGTTAAAAAAGGCAGCAATACTTTATTAACTGGAGTCAATTAAAACTGATCTCTCTAATATTATGGAGAAGTAGTTCTATTGGGCTTTATGCATTCCAGGTTTGTATGCTATCTCAATAGGAGAACATTAGGTATCAACTAACGTATCACTTACAGCTATGGCGAGTAGAATGTTGCATTTTATCAACCTATATTTTCGCGCACAAACACTTTTTGTTTGGCGGAATCATCAGAAGAACACTGAACGGCAACATTAAAAGGCTCCGGAATACTTAAGAAAGCGTACTAACCATTCCATGGTCCTACGGATAAAACTTGCAAGCGTTTTCACTCTACAGTTGTCATTCTCGTGCCATTACTTAAAGCCATCGTGATCGTCACTGATAATTAGAGCAAAGGGGTCATCCTGCTTCAATAGAAAAGTTGGAGCAAATTACAAGCTATCGTTACCCACAGTATACGCTCTGGTCTGATTCAACATGAGAAAAGTTTATATTTCATCAAGATAATAAAGTGAGTCAAAAACATCGACAGTCACATCAACAGTCACATCAACAGGCACATTAAAAAAACTGTTCGCTCTCTACTCCCCCGGCAGTCAAGTGTGGTTGCCCATGCTTCGAAAAAGCCCAAATAAAAAGATGGACAAGACGAATAAAATGTTCACTCCTTACCTGCAGTTCCTTGATCTGCTTCTGCAGCTTGGCAACCAGAGCCTGCTCATCCTCGAGCTTCGCCGCCAAGCTGGCCATCTCCTTCTCCTTGCGCTGAAGGTTCTGTTCCATCTCCTTCTTGTGTTTCTCAAGATCGGCAACTGCCTCCTGGGCGAGCTTGAGATCGCCTTCAACCTTGCGCTTGTTCTTCTCGAGGTCGGCACGCGCCTTCTTTTCGCGCTCGAGGGAGTCCTCAAGCTCATCGAGGGTCTGCTCAAGCTTGGCTTTGACCTTGTTGAGGTGGTTAACCTTGTCCTCGGTGGCCTGCAGGTCTTCAGCAGTCTTCTGGTTCTGTTCCTGCAGCTGCTTCTTTTCCTTGTTGAGCTTGTTGATCAGCTCGTCCTGGTGCTGAATCTCGTCGTTGAGGTTCCGGATCTGGTGGTCCTTGGTGGCCTTGTCCTGCTCCGCCTTCTGCAGAGCAAGCTCCATATCCTCGATGTCCTTCTTGAGGCTAGAGACCTCACTTTCGAGCTTCTTCTTTGTCTGCGTGAGCTGAGCGTGCGCGTCTTCCTCGTGCGACAACCTGTCGTTCAGGTCTTGCAGTTGGGACTCGAGGTCACCCTTCTGGGTGAGAGCCTTGTTGAGACGCTCCTCAATGTCGCCAGCACCCATGCGCTCAGCCTCAAGCTGAAGGAAGAGGTCGTTCTTCTCCTGCAAGATCTTGACGTTCTGGCCTTCGAGGTCTTTGCGAAGCTTCTCCTCCTTCTCGAGGGCCTCCTGGGTCTTCTTGAGCTTCTCCTCAAGCTCCTTGAGCTCGTCTTCCACACGAGCCACAGAGAGCAGGGGCTTGACCTGCAGTGGAAAAGTGCCCGTGCGTTGTTGAACAGTGAATTATAACTATTATTATTTTTGTTAACTGATGGATGAGTTACATTAGGTGTAATACGCAATGCAAATTGATATTCGCGTGCCTGTGATTTGCTGGCATTTGGGATTACAGAACTACCATGTTGTTAATTGCATTTTCCATACCTTGCTGTACAGCTTCCACCACAGCCAGTTGCGAAGTTGGAGGAACTTGCGGAGGTTGCGCTGAATGACCAGCAGAGCAACCCTGAAGATAAAACAGATTCATTTGAAACATCTTACGAGAAAGCATGGAACTACAATTCTATATGCAAAGAACTAATCTTGCTCTCTACAGGAAATTGCGTATTAAGGAATGTGAAAGATAATGTAGGCAACTGATTTATTGGTAAAGCACACGCTACCAAAATGGATACGTTTTGCGCAAAAGATGCCGTCAAGCGCTTATGCGATAACTTCCAGCATTGCATATACTATTGAGGTGGTAGAAACATCCAGCTAATAAAAATGAAATGTTACCTCTGTTCCTTGAGCTTCTGGAAGTGCTTCTTGGTAAGGTACCAGCGCACGGCTGCCTGGATCATGGTGATAATCTTGCCGAGGCGCTCATCGCGCATTTCTTCAAGGCGACCCAAGACGCCAGCTCTGAAGAAGATCTGTACGACAATTGAGATTGATTTAGTAAAGTTTAGTAGTTTGTTCGCTTTGTTATCTAAAACGACGGAGAACCTAGCTACATACTACGCTCACCTTATTCCTCTAACATTGAAGTAAACTCAGTTAAAGAAGCACTACTTAAGAAAACTGCTTAAGTAAAAACGTTATTGCAGAACATGGTTTGTTCGATGCGAATATGACTGACGTGCTCATTCAATCTCAGAAATTTAGCAATAGTTTAAAACAGCCAAAATTGGTGGAAGACCAGGAGTAATATATACCCCAATGTAGGAGTTTAGTAAATTAAAGAACATTACCAAAACAGTTCCCGAAAGCTTTCAGTCTCAACAAATGTAACCATGCATTTATTCCAGCTTTCCAGTTATATTTAGGACGTTGTAAATGTACTTGTTTTCTATTTGGGACACGCACAACATGTAAAAGTTCTTCGCAGAAATCAGTCCACCAAGTGAATTTCTTTCAAATTGTGGCGTATTTATTGCGTCTTCATACTTCAGGTGAAGCTAACTCGCAGTATGTCCGCAAGGTTGTCCCTACCACGCAGCTAAAACATGCAGCTCGATTAACTCTACAAAAGAAAGCGTACTACTGTACATCACACAAAAATAAATCGGAGAGGTGCAAACAGGTCCGTCTAATGGGAACACAGGCGCAAGGGAAGAACAGAAGGGCAGTGGAGGAGGACGGGAAGGAACACCGAGGTACACTGAGCTCACGTACCTTGTTCAATCCGAGCCGATACTCGCCCTCATCCAGTTTTATGGCATCCATGAGCTTCTCCGTAGCACCACGTGCGTCCACGAAGCCTTTAGGGAGCACGTTAGGGGCGAGAATGGCGTATCTACAGGGAGGCAAGGGTGTGTACCAGGAGGAAGCAAGGGCTCAGGTCGAAGGGCACTACTGAGCGTGAGAGGGATGCGCGCAGACTTAGCTCCGCATCTGATACTTCTATACCGGCAGTTGCCTGATCATGTTCATTGACAGTTGTTCGTCACTGTATGGGTACTTTAGCTCACTGCTACGTAATGCAGTTTTATCTACATATATCTGAGAGAAAGTTGCCAGACATGCAAGTCAGAAAAGGTTCGGAAGAACTGCAGGCGGGACATCTCAAGTATAGTATATTGCAAGAGAAAACAATTAGAATGTGTCCTCTGATACGTACGTTCTTCCTTGTAGCCGATACTGACTGTTTCAGCTACCCTGTAGAAGTTGTGAGCGGAGCGAAGTCCGGCAATTATTCTAGTCAGGTCACCAAACGTTGTGTATCCACAGTTAGTAGGCGAGCCAAGAAGCACCGGGTACGGCGTTCGTAAGCAGGTTGAGATTCGTGGGCTTTAGGAATGGTGCGTGGCAGAGCGTAGGGTCTGCCTACGGGACAGCAGCAGGAACAACACGATAGCTGAGGAAAGAGTCGCTGCGCAGCATACCTTATCTTGTCCAAAGCGGTATTCAAGCTCGTCAATTTTGGTCTGTTTCATAATTATCTCCGTTGCTTGCCTCCCCTCGATGAAGGAGTCTGGAAGCTCACCGCAGGCAAGGATGCCGTATCTAGGACCACAAAAGGTCCAAGTGCACAATGACAGAAAGCGCTTGGGGTAAAGCTCCTTTTTTTCAGCATCAACTACAGAATTACTTATCGTGCTACTCCCTAAATGTTGGCAAATTTTATGCTTAAGGGTACGTGCACACTGCATGGGCATCACGGTCTCTTTGGCGTTATACAAATATTGAGAGCAGCAATTATCAATCACCTTGTCAATGCCTTGATATTATCTTTGGTGCAGTCACGTTCTTCTTGTGAATAGCGCTTGGGGGCAAGTGGGGACAAGGACCGTGCAAGAAGGGCGGACATGCCTAAAAAGTGGCATCTTCAAAAAAGCTGCACGATCTCCAAAGGCAGGGATCCATGAGGTCAGAGGAACAAAATTCCTCGCGTTGGATGGGGGAAGGGGGCATTGTGAATGCCTTCGAGAGGCGCCAAGAGTCAGAGGAAGGGTGTGCAAAAATGGGATAAAAAGTGGGCGTACAAAAACTAAATCTGGCTCACTTACCGCTTGCATCGAGAAAAAAGTGCCAGACGTCTAGACATTCACGATATGAGTATAGGATTGGATATGGGGACAAAAAAGTTTCGGGTGTTGCACGGCTATGGGGCAGGGTTTGAGAGTAGGTCTGATTCGGACACAGGCAGCCCTCTGTTGTGCAGCTCCCTTGAAGATTAAAAGAACAAAAATTTGCACTTGCATAGAGAGTTTGCGTTGTGTGAATGAACAGTGACTGTTGATTCACACATAAAGACTTGGGAGATAATTTCCTCCCGCTACCCGAGTTCACATCGGCCATTAGGCTTCACTAGCGCCAATAGTAGGACCGAGAGCTGCACGACAGAGTGCCCATTAGAGGACCATGGCAGGGAATCCTTTTTTCATGAGTACGTGCCTTGCTGTGTCCGAAGCGGAAATCGTTGGCATCGAGTTGAATGGCCTCGATGACCTTTTCGGAAGCGTTTTTCGCGTCAACGAAGCCCTTGGGAACGGCGCTGGCTGCCAAGATTGTGTATCTGTTCAAAAACACAATACCAGGGCAAGGATTGCAACTCAAGCAACTGCTGCTGCTGCCCCGATACATTTCACTAAAAAGAAACAATAAAGCCATTCCGTTATGTGCTCCGTAGAGGCCCTTTCTGACGCAGTTATGCTCTGACCAAATAATAAACGCCATTTGGCTTTCTTTTAAGCGGCCTCAGTGCAATAGAAACATGATGCATGTACATGGCAAATGAAAAGGAAAACAATTCCATTACCAATACGATTTTGTAAGTGATGTTAATCCGTGCACGCACCCTGACGTATCGACACTAGACTGCAGTTGCCAGCAAGCGCTTATGTTACAATGCGCACCAAGTTAATAAAAAGAAAATAGATGCATCAATACAGATAGCTTTCATAGTATTTCCAAGCACTAAAGGAATGAGACACATCATTTCATTGTTCCGAGAAGCTATCTATCCCCTGCATCTATCTTCAATAAAAATAAAAAAAAATGCTGGTGTCATTAGCGCAAGTGATTTAAAAAAATGGCATTGACAATATATGGTCGCCGTTTTCTTTCAGAGGAGAAATTTTTGAATCCTAGTCAAGGAAAGCTATAAACATCATTAGCCTAAATGAAGGGAGACTGCATTAAATTCATTTATTGAACTTGGCCTAAAGGTTACCACATGATTTGTCTTACGCTTTAGGACAAGCTATCTGACGATGACACGTAATTTTTTTCTATTCTTATGTGCAAAGAGTGCACCTCTCAGATAGAGTGAGCTAAAACTGCTTTCATTATTGTTTGACTCCTATTCGTTCTGCGGATGTCATAAAATAACGGAACCAAACAGTATCTGAGAAACTAAGTACAGCACGTTATAACTGAAAATACATTTCTCATTGCCTTTCAGGCCATCATCGTGTTATTTAAACACACGGAATGGTCAGTACTCAATAGTGCATCCTGCTTACCGTTGCTTGAAGTCGGGGTAGATCATGCGGTTGGGGAAACCCTTACGGCAGATACGGATGCCTTCAAGTACGCCGTTGCAAGTGAGCTGATGCATGACAAGGTGAGAGTCGATGACACCTGCGGATGCGTGAGAAATGCTCGCGTGTTTGAAGTTCGAAACTGAAATGGCGTCTTTGTAAAAAAGTAAGACCACTTAGTTTTTTTTTTAGGCGTCTTGGCTGTACTAATCCTAGCCTCGTCAGAAATGACTCACGCAATGCTATCAAGGGCAGATGGCATTTTTTTGTGTGTTATAAACAGACTCCAGTCAATATGTGTTCAACTAAAAAACTACTGTTTAACTTGATTCGCCCGTTTTAACATTATTATTTGTATTGCCACATCTCGGGTTCTCATGAGCAATTTTAAAATTGCGATCTTAAACTCATCGAAGGAGGAACCTGATTGACGCTTTTAATAAACTTAGGCAAATACATCTTTACTTCTTCTTAAAGGCTGAAGACTAGAAACTACTGCTACCACATTAAAATCGGGATTGAAATAAAATGAGTAATTTAAAGCCTCTGTGACCAAAATTTCCTGCACTCTGCAAGACAAAATTACAATAACACGCCTGTTAGGCGAGCTCAATAACAAAGCTCTGATAGCTGGCATACAAGAAAATTACTCTAATACTTCGTTATTTTCCATACCTCTATTCACAAGTAAGATTATTTAACAATGAGCGTACCGAATCCTGACTTTCAACTACAACACGAACAAGTAAAAAATATTCAGAGGGAATGAATGTACCTGGGGACTTGGTTTCGTTGGGAATGATACAGCGGACAAAGTGGGGGGCGGTGCTATTCAGGGTAGCCATCAGCTTGTTCAACTGTTCCTGTGGGTCACCAGTGCAGGGCGAAAGGGTTAGGCATGACGCAAGATAACATTGCGTTGTGCGTATGGTGGAGGCCGCACGAATGCCCTGGGGGGTGTACGTGGTGGTGGGTTCTAGGATGCTTCCGAGATTTAGGTGTGGGGATCATGTCACAGGTAAGGAGTCGCTGAACGGTGTGGACGTGGGCTCATTGTCAACGAGGCGGTGGTATGTTTATCGAGGGCGTGGGACTTGGTGAATAACGGGGGTGTGGGCACGGATGTTTTTGTTCATGTGGATTTGGGACTGGCCGACTGAAGTCGGCGTGGGCAGAAGAGCGTATGTCAGGTTCGGTTCATGCTTCGCAAAGAGCCGGTTTCAAAGATTGTGGTGGGTAATACTAGCGAGCCTGCGCACGTTTGTAAAATTCTGGACTAAATAAAGGTCACCAAAAGTGTACTTGATGTGACAGTTTCTTTAGCAATTCTTTGGGTTGACTTTTGGCACTGCTCTTAGAGGGACTGCGACAAAGCGATGAATACTGTCTTGCTGTTGCCCGTTCAAAAGGGCAAGCTGTACATTATCTGTGCATTTACGTATAGAATCAGAAATTTGGAAAGATGCACTTTGTACGGTATTACTGCGTAACAAGGCGAAATAAAGAGAATGCACAAGTAGAGCATACTGGGGCCACCAATATAAAAAGTGAAACATAGTTTCTCTCGTCAAATTTCTTTAAGAATACACAATGAAACCGGCTGTTTTGTGTCTTTTTGGGGAAGGGGACTACGGGAACTCAGTTCGTGCTCGAAATGGGCTGCTTGGTGTGGGCGTCACCGAACAGAGGGATCGGCGTTGATCGTGTCTTACGTGGCTGCTTGAACTCGTTGGGAATGATGCAGCGTACGAAGTGTGGATGGGTGCTGTGCAGTGTCGCCATCAGCTTGTTCAGTTGTTCCTTTGTGGCAGAAAAGTGAGCAAAGCAAGGGTTAGACGCCTGCTCGCGCGCGCACAGAAACACCACAGCGATGGTGTTTCTCACTGCAATTCAAGACTGATCTTAGCGATACGCAGCTCAAGCTCCTGATAAAGCCACGCAACAGCATTAGTTGATGAGCATCGAATCAGTCTAACAATATAACGAGCACATCGTTACAGCTATGATCTCATTAGCGACAAGTACGGTGGCGTGCTTTGCAGATTGCATACTGTTTTGCAGTGTAGCCTCGCAGCACATATTGTACATATCGCCCATGCAATCGTTAAATCAATGTCGCACCTTCGACAGCCTAAGCATCGATCAAGCGTTTGTGTTCTAGTTAACCTAAGCTAAGCAAGCAAACAGTATTAAATTTACCATAATCAGCTTCGTTATAGATACTCGTGCAGTTATCATACAATGTTATCATAGATGTCAACGCAGCAGTGGTGGCAGCAAGTACAATCATCACACACTGCGGCGTTCGAAGCAAAAGCATTCGCAGCCGGTTGTGCGCATTCATACGTTCCCACTGGAAAAGTTGAGAAGTAGGGAAAAATCATAGGGCAGCTAAGTACGGGCCTAGAAAGTGCAGAGGGAAGTAGACCGTGCTTGGTTCTAGATGTGGAGGCTTCCGAGTCGGGTGGTGGTGAAAAAGGATGATATTTGGGCGGGGGGGCAGTGAATTGTGTCAAGGGATTATTGTATCATTATAAGAGTGACAGATTGTTTGAAGGAAGTTGAGTCGTGCTTTAAGGAAATAACGTAGATTTATTGGGCAACGGATGGTTTGAGGGTAGTTGAATCATGCTTATTGGAAGATGCATAGATATACATATTTTAAAGAGAAGGCTATGCGCGAAAATGGGAAGATGATTACGTCGTCATATGCAGGGTGCATTTTCAGAGGAAAATAAAAGGTCACAAGAAGGCGTTTCTTTCTTTGGAATAGGATTCGGGGAAGTACATTCGTAGTAGAGTGGAACTTAGTTCATTAAACGATAGATAGTGGAACACTGTAAGGAACACACTTCGTATGGGTGGCTAGGGTAGATTCTACACTAAAAGAGGTATATGGAAAAGGAATTCGGAAGAAATAAATGGCAGGCTAAGGAATAGAAGAAAGAAAGGTTTGGTATCTAACCAGCATGCAAGGTAACACATAGGAACACCTACAGCACGCAGTCGATATTCAGTTTTAAGTGAGCACTTCTGTAATGGGCGTAGTATAATGCTTTGTCAATTTGAAAACAGCACGTTAATATTTGACTGCAAAGTGCTTCTTGTAATCTAAATGTTCTTGCAAGTTATCGCACATATCGCACCTGTTATCGCACATATCATTCGAAATTACCACATGAGGTTACTGCCTATATGAATTTTTTTTTGCTGTGATACATATGTGCAGACACAGGTTGTATGAATCGTTTGCTTCGAGTTCACAGTCCACCTGTGAAGTTTTGGTAAGAAGATTGCCCATCACCTCCTCAACAAAAAATAAGATAATTTTTTTGCTGTTCAGTATTTAAACTGCGTGCTACAGGGTGGTTGTCAAGGTAACAAAGTACCTGGGGATTTGGTTTCGTTGGGGATGATGCATCGGACAAAGTGGGGCTGCGTGGAGCGCAGGGTGGTCATGAGCTTGTTCAGTTGCTCCTACGAAGAGAGACAGAGGTTCAAGCCATGCCGTTCATGCCTTGGTCTTGGGTTCAGGTGCGCGAGCATGTGACCCAGTATACGCTAACATTAGGAATGTGTTATATAAAGCCTAAAGTATTTCCGAAAGTTGATAATCGCTCTATATTACAAGGGCGTTTCCGTACGATTAGATTTATGCGTGACTCGGCACAACACCGCCTCTTGCATGACTATGCGGCAAAGGAAAGGAGAAACAGATTGATTGTGCAAACCACAAAGGCAGTCGATTGTGCCGAATTTATTATAGAACACGGGAAGGTGCTCAAACTACTTCGTTACTTCACACTGCTCTACTCACAGAACCTCTCAGGTCGCACCATATGGCGTAGTTTTTAAGCGGAGATAATTGAAGGTCCTGTCATTTGTGATTTAAATATTTGAAACGCATTCATATACTTTCTAAACGGCGATGAAAGTGCTAGGTCAATCAGAAAACAATTTTCATCTCTCGATATATTTGAAATTGTTATCTCACTCTATTAAGCGTACGTCACAAACTGCTCAGATGATTGCACCCTTTCACGTTACCTTGGGTCACATGCACGCCCGACCGTGCTTTTTCAGGAACCTGGAAAAGGGCTTCAAAAGTAATTAGTGAAAATGATCTTGACGAATGCATTCTTCTAAGAAAATTCACGTGCATTTGTAGGAAAAGTGCAGGTTTCATTCAACTGTAATTATCTACAGAAACATACAAATAAGAACGGTTAGCGAATTCGAGGAAGACGACTGTCTCTGATCATAATGAATTATCACTTATATGACATTACCAATGCCTATTGTGGAAGACTCGCCAAAGTTGCAGCGGATTTCACTTTGCAGCTCAAAGACAGTTTTCTCCATTGTGCTTGCAAACAAAATGCAGCGAGTCGCCGTGCGCAAAGCGGCAGCATCAGATACTGTGGAAGCGCAGCATCGCTTACTGAATTCTCACAGCCGTTTCGTACGTCTACAGTGTGACAATGCGTGTTGAGTGGTGAGCGGCGAACCTGCCACCATAGCGCACTATAAACAACAAAACACGAGCTGTAAACGCACTATGCTTCTATAAATAAAATACTTCTATGACTAAAAAGATGGTCAGTGTCTTACACTGATTATATGTCGGGAAAAAGAGAAGAATAGTGCAATCATCTATTGCTAGCACTTGTCCTACTAAACAGGACCTTATATAGTGATTGTAAAAACAGCATGCATATTCTGAGACACTGCGTCGCTTGCAATATTTTCACACTAGACGTGCCATAATGCTAGCCTCCTTCTAGTGTACGAAGCTTCACTTTTACTTGGTGAACTACATTTTCACACACGATACATAAGGCACCATAAAAGCAAGGTGTTTCTTTGTCGCTTCATAATTCTAAACAACAAAGCACCGGTGCTTCGAAGTACCAACTGAAGTAACGTGGTTGAACGAACTTACCCTGTACAGACCAGACACAGTCTGGAAGCCGGAACCCTTCTTGCGACCGCCTGAAACGAGATATATAAACACATGAGGTGTCAATGACGCTGCAGGCCACTATAATAAATTCTGCGATTCTAAACACTGCTTGCGAATCTAAAGAAATACGTCGGCTCCACAACAACAGATGATCCAAGTACAATCGCGCCTCAGTTTTTAGGTTAATTCAAACTACTTTGAAGCCATAGATGGCAACATAACCAGTCTGTAAAGATATAGCCTTCTTTTTACAAAGCAGGGCAATAAGTATTCACTGCGATGTAGTATGATGTATTCAAACACTTTAAAGGCTTACCCTTTCCACCCTTTTCTTCAGCGCTGCCCAGGCCAGGGTGGTCCTCAAAGATGGCTTGCAGGAGCGTGTTGGATCCCTTCTTGAACTGGTCAACGACGCAGTCGTTCAGGGGGTCCTTGTTCTTCTCCAGCCAGCCGGTGAGGTTGTATGGCACCTGTGCATCAAGAGGCCGCGCAGTTGGGCTTAAGCTATTGCTGGGAATTCAGGTCTGCAGGTTTGTCCTAGCACGTTTCTCCGTGTCTAAAACGTAAACTGCTCTCCGATACTGATTAGTGCACCCACATAAGCATACACCAGTGTAAATTCTCAGGTGAAGTCATATTGGAATATGAGAGAAAGATGGAAGATCCTCGCCATTCGATGAGCACAATCGTTGGTAGTAAAGTCAAGCAATGAACGAGCCATACGCGATCACGACGCAAAGAAAGACGCAGAAGCTTTTGAATAATGCTGTACTGGCATTTTCGCTACTTTTTGTGCTACCTTGGCGTATATGTTTTGAAGTCTGTTGGGAATTGTGTTATGAGAGTAAAAAAAAAACTGAGTGCGATAGCAATTGTATCCAATAAGTGTTCGATAAGCTTACAGTGCCGGCGTAGTGGACGATGGCGAAGTGGGCCTCAGCCTGGCCAGGCTTGGGAGGCTTAGGCTTGATGAAGTTCGGTGACTTGCCAAGGTGGTTGGTCTTCAGCTTCTCCTCGAAGGTCTTGTCCGAAGCCTTGGGGAACATAGACTCTTCTTCCAGGATGGAGAGCACACCCATAGGCTGGTGGGCGAAGAAGACGAAGAGGCACTCAGAGAATGGGATGTCTTTTAATCATGATCACCATTTCAGAAACAAAACCAACAGCGAATACATTTAATGATAACTGTAGTCGCGGCTCCTGTACAACGGAAATTCCGAAATGACATGTTCTTAGACAAAAGTTCGTTTCAATGATTCACTGCAAGCTAAGAGCTGCGATGTGAAATGCTGTTTACTTTTTTGTCAGCAGTTCGCTGCAAAGCTTGACATACTACCTAAACATATTAATCCAAAGTAGAATTCCTATTGATACATCTTCGGAAGCATTTTCGTGCAATGTGAAGAAAATTTTAGGAGACGTCACAAGCAATGCTTACAACTGATCGTAGCATCCTATTTATGTATATCATCAGCAGTTAACACACACTGGTAAAATACTTGAATGCGCAATTCCTGCTGGCTATCGAAAATTTATTATTCTGACCATAGATGACCAGGGCTATCTATATTTATATACCTATCCCATTGTATTATTCACTCCAAGAAAATAGCCATGCATATATAAACAGTGCTGAAAATTATGTAGTGTTCTCAATAGTGCATTTTCGAGCAGAAAAAAAAACGTTGAAAATTGGACTAATATAGCCCAATCATGCACCCATAAACAAAAATCCAAGCATTTAATGGCAGATAGCATGTCCTGTAGAAGCATAATAAAATGCGCATCACTTCGAAATAAAAAAAATTGTAAAGCCACACAGATAGCTAATAAAATCAAAACAATAATGTAGAACAGACATTTTCAAATGGCACAGCCATAAAAATTGTTAACAAAAAATTTTATCAGAGAGGTAGGTCGCATGCATTTTGCAAAAGAGGCATTGGTAAGAGTGGTAGATGTAGCACATGCTTCATTACAAGCGTGTGTTGTTTGAATATTGAATGTGTTACACGTTGATCTGCTGTAGTTGGTGGCCATGCGTAACATTGGAGAAAAGGAAAAGTTGATTTACTTCGGGGCATTTGGGGGCGATTGGAGGGAATATCATGAACAGGCTACAAGTAATTTTGGAGGTCTGCAATAGTTATCACTGGGAAATCTATTTCGCATACATCTAAACGATGCGCATGCATTTATTTTTACTTCATTCGTGAAACACACACGGAACAAAGCAAAATGAGGCATCTGACTTGACGGCTCTCTATCACATTGCTTGCCTCTTTTCGCTTCGACCCTTTTGCGTTTACACGGTGTCTAGTTAGCTCAGGGAATATTCAGTCATGGGGTGTCCGCCATTGTGACTGACATCAGCTACGGTGGAAGGAGATTGTGCGGAGGGGGGGCACGGACTCGCTACGGGGAAGTCCTATAACCGGGGCTAGGCATGAGCGGTTGGTGGGAGGTGGCTTTACCTTCTCAATAAGCTCGATACAAGCTTGGAGGTCAAGACCGAAGTCAATGAAGACCCAGTCGATGCCCTCACGCTTGTACTCTTCTTGTTCCAGAACGAACATGTGGTGGTTGAAGAACTGCTGCAGCTTTTCATTGGTGAAGTTGATGCAAATTTGCTCGAAGCCGTTGAACTGTTCGCGACCGGATTCGATTTGGGGGGAACAGTTGACATGGTGGGTGTTGTGTATAGTAGGAAAGGACACAAAAAGAAAAATAGTGCAGTGGTGGCAGCGGCGGTTGTGTGAGGGCGGGTGAGACAGAAATGAAAAAAAAAAGCAGAACATCCGCATGTTAACAGCTTGAAGCCACAGTTTCACTAGAATCGGCAACTGTAAGCCAACCAAGGCACTGAAGAACGCCATCACTCTTGAAAAGTTCCCTGAGTGGAGTATTTAGGCATACTGTACAACTCGTGCTCAGCTGAAGCTTACGAAAGTCAAAGAGTTACAGCAGGAATATGAAAACAAGAGCTCTCAATGCCTTGGTGTGCTTTGGCAGCCGTCGCTTTGCTCATGACAGACGTGTTACGCGGTGGCCCTCCCTGTGGTAGCGGCTACAGTTGCGTTTGCGAGCGCACCCGCATAACTCGGGCGGGTCTCTTAGCGGCTAGTTACCTTCTCAATGAGCTCGATACATGCTTGCAGGTCGAGGCCAAAGTCGATGAATTCCCATTCGATTCCCTCGCGCTTGTACTCTTCTTGTTCAAGAACGAACATATGGTGGTTGAAGAACTGTTGCAGCTTTTCGTTGGTGAAGTTGATGCACAGCTGCTCAAAGCTATTGAACTGCGAGGGAGGAGGGGACGGGAAAGGAAGGAAGAAGGTCTAGATTGGGAAGACAGAGGTGGCACACTAGAGGAACGCTCCGCGGTAGCGGGCGCAAGGAGTCTAGAGTGTGTTGTGGCTTTAGTAGATACTGAAGTAATTGGTGCTGGAGAAAGTCAGGCAAAGAGGTTCCCTTCGTTCACTTGCCTGCTTATATACTTAAGGCAGATATCTAGGTTTGAGGGCACTTTCTATAAGCAAGGGGGGATGTATAGGTACTAGTCTAAAAAGGATAAGGCAGGACTTGAAAAGGTTTTGGGGGAACGGAGGGTATCCAATTGTCAGCTGGATTTTGAAGCTATTTTAGTTATTTAAAGCCAGGTCCAAGACGCCTCGGGTATTGAATTTGAGCTCCACGATAACTGATATACAGCAATTCCTGTCACTAACTCAAGCTTCTTTTCTTCCCACTAATACAATCCTGAATGATATGCATACTGCTGAATATACACTGACCGACAATCTAACATGCCTTATCCCATTTCGTGAAACGAAGATCTTCCTAAGGGCTTTTGAATCGAAAAAAAAACATACCAATCCCCAACTACGACGCGTCATATCTGAATACGTCTATTCGCTTATCGAGAGCACTAACACTGCAACGAGATAGAGATTCCACGTTACTGTATCCGCGTGACTGTTTTCTCAATCAAATACACAAAAAATGCCAATGGTGTCCGACTCACGTCAAAGATCTCGAAACCGGCAATATCCAGCACACCAATGAAGTGCTGGCGCTTCTGCTTGGTGTCGAGAGTCTCGTTGACACGCTTCACCAGCCACTTGAAGAGCCTGTCGAAGATGGCCTTGGACAGGGCGCCCACGGAGGCCGTCACCTGTGCGGGAATAAACGTTTAAAAAGTTTCAAAGTCGCCTACGCATTTCAAAAGCCCCGCCAGCATTCAGCAAGTGCATATACCCTATCGGGTATCCACAAGAGCTCCCTCTTTTCTGCCACAACAATGTTCGCATTCTCCACGCTAAACTGATTTCGAATGCAGATCGATAAAGTGACACGCGCTTCAAAATGTCGACCTAAAGCGTCCCGACACGTGTGCAGGCTTTTGTGTAATAACTTAGAAAGGCATGTTTACGTCAGTCGACTTTTGTGGCAACTGAAATGCCGTAAATGCCAGCATGACGTTGCATCTCTAATGCTCAATAAACAGTTGTTGGTAAATTCAAGTGGTCGCACACGTAGTGTCATTTTCCAGCGGCCAATACTAGTCGTTTCAGCAAAGGACCGACATATGAACTCCCGAGCACTGAACATGGCGTTAGCGTGGTGATCGCTCACTTGAAAGCAAATTTTGCAAATGAGTTCTGCGTAATCCTGCAAGAAGGTGGAACAATTCAAGAAGGAATAGTTAACACAAATCCAATTGAAACCACGTGTGAATCAATAAATATTTCTCAAAAAGGAAATATATATATTTGAAAAATTCATCCTGCCCCGAGGATCAAAGTCTGCATCCAAACCTTCCCCCATGGCTCTCGCCCTAGTTAAGCTATCCCTGCTATCAGGCTAATTCGAACTTCAAAAGTGTGGTCGTCAATCATTCCTTGCTTACAAAGAAGTTGACAGTGACTGGACGGGCGTACCTGGGTGATGTTCCTGCCCTGGGTGACGAATTCAGTGCCGACCTTGATGCGCGGCTTGAGCAAATTCTTGTAGAGGTCGGCGGCGTTCAGACCCAGCAAGTGGGCGACGCGCTCACCTTCCTCGGTGCCATCGGCCTCGGCCTGCTCTTCTCGGGGCCTCTGCTTGAACTTCAGGCAGCCGAAGTGCATCACGGCCGCCGTAACCTTGTAGATGTTCTCTTTCTCCTCATCCGTGAAGCCCAGCACGTCGAAGGCAGTCTGCGGTTCGCGCGTCGACAGAAGCGTTAAAATGGGGGCGCACGCTGCATTCGTTCACTTAAGAGCTCTTCTGGCCGATTCAAAGGAAACATTTAGCTTCTGACCAACGATAATTACGAAAGTTAGGCTAACCTTCCCCGAGTGCTCCTTGGTTTCACCAGAAGCGGAAGTTTTTATACACTCCTCTCTGAGATAAAGTTAGCAACAGCCGTTGCGATCAGAGCTCTCACGCACAAGCAGCTTCCGAAGTGAGTCTTCTGTAGTTGAAAATCACGAAAGAATATGCAAATGTGAAATTGTATGCATAATCTGAAAAATACGTGTAGAGACTATAGAAAATGCAGTTCAGAGACTACTTATTCCTAACAGAGAATACTCATAGAGACTTGATAGAGACTACTTAATAGAGACTTGATAGAGACTTACCTATTAGATAGCTAATAGAACCTAATAGAGACTGCGTAATTCGAGGCGTTCAAGTTTTTGCTCTACAGCTATAGAAGCAGATCCTGGGTAGCTGAAGATAGCGCAAGAAACAATCAAATCTACAGGTTTTGCTTCACACATAACCACTATACCTTCAGGATGAGAAAATAATGAAGAAATAAAAAAGTACTGATGATTGTGACATGATGGAAGGAAAGGGAGGCGGGACGTAAAGGAGGGAAGGAAAAGAGTTACTCACGTCGGTAACCATAAACTCTTCGCCGTCGTCAACACCGGGGATGCTAGTCTTACCCTGGGACACGAAATGGTAGTCGTTGACGTTGTTGCTAAGGAGCAGTTTCTCTGCAACGGCAAGGAACAGGAACGGGAAGGTCGCAACGTCGCACTCTGGCCACGACCTTCCCTATTGCCCACTGCGGTACTGCACCTTTAACGCAAGCCTAAAGCAGCCGGCCTGTATTATGTAGCTCTTAACATTAGTTCGTGACAAGACAGCAAGCTGAACAAATTTAGACTCCGTTCTAACGGTGTTTTTATTTCGCTTCTGTTTAAAGGTTCAGCTGTATTGCACTCAAAACGAAACAATTACTATGGCATCGCACCTTCTTAAAAAAAAATCTGTTTTAGGAAAACATATAGCTGCATCAATTCCTAGGCCAACAACAATTGCACCGAAAATATAAAAACTGTTAGACTGTATTTGCTGTGCCGCAGCGCGTGTGATGCAAGTATGACCGAGCAAGATTTTTGTATTTCATGCGAATTACGGAAGCGTTTGTTAAGCCTTGCACCCACCTGCACAAACTTAATTATGGAAGAAGTGTTGAAAACCTCGCTGTAGGCTGCGATCCGCGTAGCAAAATTACCCTTATTCAACTTTGACATGGTAATGCTTTCCCGAAGAAATCCGTGGTGTTTAACGAAATGCGGTAACTTCTGTCGGCTGGCTTCCTCTAGCGAAACGGGCGACAGCGAACGAGTGCCTACGACAAAGCTTCCTGGGAAAACGCAAATGCCGGTGAGCGTATTATTCTCGGGGGTATGTTTGCTTTGGCTATCACAGTAGGTGCAGTGGTTCGTCGGTGGTAAACAGGAGGCTTTAAACGAAGGTTTACCAGAAAAAAAGTGGATTGTGAGGGTTTGTCAAGGAGCATGACCGCGAAGATCGGGTAGTTGTGGAACGAAAAGGTCATTAGAGAGTGGTGGACAAGAGTGGCGGTACAGATTGGCGGTGGAGAATAGTGGTAAAGAGTGGTGGCGTAGAAGTGGCCGGATATAGATGATGGGGGGCATATAAAAGTGGTGGTAGATAGGTAACGTGCTCAAAAAAGGGAGACGGGACCCATGGTCGTGAGGCGTAGTGTCTCTCGAGTGACCGTGCTACTCACGTCCGTGGCAATCAGCTCTTCGCCGTCGTCGACGCCGGCAATCTCAGTTTTACCCTGAGCGACGAAGTGATACTCGGAGATGTCATTGCTGAGCAGCAGTTTCTCTGTGCGTTTGGAAGGAGGCGACAGGGGCACCGAAAGGCAAAGCTCATTAGACAAAGCAGCAGCTCAAGGCGCAGCACTCTGGCAAGCCACGCGGGTTAGCTCCAGCCCCGCGGGTCACAGCTCCCAACAAAATTAAGCAAATTCACGACTGGCTGAAATTTCTCCTTTCTTAATTAAGTGGGGCCAGCAAGTGGCCGCATTGGCAGATAAATTTATGGAGAAACTTACTGCTACCGAAGATAATATTGAATAATGCGAACTGATTTCTTAGAAAACTATTTATAAATTTTATGACAAAGACATTACGTTCGTTCAAAGCTTGGAAGCATCGGCTGCCCTTGTACCTTTCTTTTCTATATATCAAGCACACCGTAACATCGCCTACCCTGACAGGATACTTTTTTTTGTTTTCATAATCTGCTTGCAAGCGCTTTCACTCGTTAGTGCAAACATTTACGTAAACAGCAGACAAAAAGCATTGCAATGATAGGTGCAATGTAGCTAGCAGTTCTGCAGAAGTGCTGCTGTCCTGCATGCAATTTTCACCATAGAACGTTTCATGAAAACAGGTTTTTGATCAGTGCGAACTATGTATAATTTCTTGGTTGTTTTCCTTAGCGCAAAAAAAGCAAAGCATCACACGATAATGACAAAATAAATGTGTAAAAACACCAAAGCCCATTAAGATGGCATCAAAGGCATGCACCGTCAATGCACTCGTTTCGTCACACTTGTTATGGCTCAGCCCAAAACGGCAACTTCAAGCATTTGCATTATATTTTACTTGTAATAAGCAATGCGGCTGCGTAAAGCGTGCCTAAGCAGCACCAGTAATTTTATTTTCGTAGAAATCAAATTTTTTTGGCGATGTTGCAACTTAATATAGCTGTCAATCTTTCTGTGCGTATGTATTAACGCCTTGCTCAGATCACATCAACGGGTGTATCGATGTGTTTGTTTGTAACCGATTGTTAGATGTGGTCTTACATGTAGGCAATGAGCTGGTATGCGCACCGATCTTACGTGGTCGTCACGCGGCAAGTTCAATCTGGATGGCTAGATATTTTACTCACACATGAGAAATGCGTATGGACACGTTCCAACTGAAGCTCTATGCATACCACTAGCCATTCTCACAGAAGATGCCCCCACAGTATTGTTTTAGGCTGGTTTTACTGTAATGCCACCATCGCAGTTAGTGTTTCTTTAGAGCACAATAGTAAATATCAAGGTGTAGCAAATTGCGCTAACCACCGCATCGACATTATCATCAAAATGACCTCTTCTGTTAACCTAAGCGGCATAGGCACTTGAAAAGCTTTCTCTCGATTACGATGCTTTCGAACGAGGATTGAAGCTACGCGACGGAATACAGTACCATATTTCAGAAATATAAATCAGCGTGTGAAACTTCATCATAAACTAGGAATATTCTTCAGGATTGCCTCTAGTTAGAAACAAAGGTGCTTTTTTTTAGATTTTCACAAATACCTCATTAGAGTCGTTCTTTTGAAATTTCTTCCACATTTGAACAAGTCTGGGAAGAGTATGAATATGAATCTGCTAACAAAAAGCAAGCATGCATGGCTTACCCTTCAGCCCAGGAATCTTTCCTGACATGAGCTGGTAGAAGATGTGGTACGAACGCTCAGCGGGTTGCTGAGAGATGACACGAGCCTTCTCCAGTAGATCTGGTAGCAAAAAAGAAAAAAATTGTGCTTTCACCAAGGCCATTCTCTCCACTCTAAATTTTTACGATGCCGCAATTATCCGCGTATCAGAAGCAATAACTGTGTGTAGCGGGTGGTTTTAGCTGAGTCAGCACAATTTCCAACATCACCTGCGATATGCTTTTAATTTAACAAACCTGACATAGCACGCACTATTCCGAAACACTGCCGAGGTATTTTACTAAAGTCATACAGATCTGAAGTTTGGAGAAGCTCCATCTAAACGGCCGAAGCTCGGCAGCCGATGGCGTCTGCAATTAAGGAAAGAGTCGCTATCATGCCCTGAATAGTGTTCTTCTAAGGCGAGACCACCAGCAGTTCCTATCACGACGTCAGTTTATAGTGAACCCCCTTTGGCGCAGGCTCGGGTGCAGCTGCATTCGAGGTGTAGAGGTGGAAATGCGGCAGACTTCTCTAGTGGTATAACACTATATGAGTTATATGCCTGTTCGGCAAGCACGATGCACCATAACAACATATCAAGCACTTTAAGATGTCATTTTATGGTACACCGAACACATAAACAAGGCCTAGACCCTTTAGCGCGAAGTAATAACATTCACACCAACACAAACACATCAGAGGAACAATGTCTAGCATAAGGATTTGAAAAGCCGTAAAGAGGGGCATCTTGGTTTACAGGCAAGAAAGCAATAGCTATCTTCCGAACTCACATGTTTCAATGTCAGCACCGGCTAGCTTGCCCATCGGACCGAAGTGGATACGGATGAATTTACCCTGTGTTGAGACAACAGAACAAGATGACCCCATGAGTGGAAGTGAATAGACTACACAAATATTGTACAGTGGTTTGAGGTATACTCACGAATCGTGAAGAGTTGTCGTTACGCACGGTCTTGGCGTTACCGAAGGACTCGAGAACGGGGTTGGTCTGCACAACCTGATCTTCCAAGTTGCCCTACGCGTCGTGAGAAACTGTTAGAAGACCTGGACCATAAACATTCGTGGGCAACCACCGTGGACGTTACACTGCACCGCTGCTCTTGCGGCCACTGTGAATGTCTACAAAATGGAAGCTTACGCATTCCTGCCTTCTGCCTGTCTATTTCGTTATCGGTATTGCGGCTGATAGGACCGTTCGAAGTCTCTCATTCGCGCTTACAAGAGCTTCACAGCACGTACAATACAGGCGTTTGTAACCTTGCTCTTAGGGTCAAAACCTCCTCGAAGTTGCTAGACTTCAATACTGTGGCATACTCGATCCGTGTAACATGTCTTTATTAAATAATTAATGCCCCTGTGACTCTGAGTGTCAGCATATGTTCGTGCATGCAGCTCACGCCTGAAACACTGCTTGTGGAAGCGTCTTGTTCTATTTATTTACTTAATCACAAGAAGTTAGAAGCTTAACAGTAATGTCCGTCTAAAATGAAGGCAGGGTGTGTATCAGTTACAGAACTAGAGTATCATTTGTTTTTAAACGTCCACACGGGACATTTACCGCGTAGGAAAACCATTCTGTAGGTCTAGCAATGGTTGCAGAGTTAAACACTACGCTTTGTAAAAGTGCATATTATTGACCAGCCGGGTAATTAGTAATCAAAGGAGAAAAGCTTAATGACAGTCGCATTTTATGTGGTGAAGGTGTACAGTGTCTCATGTGGATACCGATTAGTTGTTCAGCAGTCTTGAGAAAGCAGCAACTGAAGCCATGCTATTATGTCAGCCAAGAATAACAATCAAGATAAATGAAAGAAAGGTTTTTGCGAGGATCAAGGCCACTACAAAATGAAGTATAGCCACGATAGTGTGCAGTTCTTGATAACGTGCCTGCAGTCCGCGAAAGAGGCGTTTACAGGACAAGATGTGCGGTACCGGATGGTGCAAAGGCAGAGCTCGGAGGGCTACATTGCCAGGACAACTATTGGTCGGCTAACGCGTGCTTTTACCGTTAGTGGGATACTTGGGATGACCCGTTTTCCTTTAGAAAACTCTTGCAATTGCTTTTTGCTCCATCTAGAATCAACCATCAGGACAAAGGCATAGAAAGCCTACCCGAAACCTAACGAATGACTTAAGGTCCACTCCGAAATTTACAGTGTTGCATGTGCTGTGCAGAGCTAAAGACGGATATTTAAGACTGAAAACCAACAAGAACTATTCCGATGGCTCACTTGATTGGGAAGTGTACTGTCGCACATTAAAAAAAGATATTTAGTAGATCTAAGAGTTATGCTCGTTTACCGGTTGAAGGTAAAAAGTGTTTTGCTGTGATCAATGACACTGATTCTACAGCCTTCTTTGCATAGCTGTGTGATTACCGCATTGCGTAATTGGAAACTGCGAGCGTTTTATACCAGTAAATTTCAGCCATTGAAGTTATTCCTAAACCAAATGTACCAAATACGTAAGACATTGTGTGGGCTGATTTTAAAGGGACACTAACATGATAACCCGGGTTGCTTCGCCGTGTTGTCCCAATGCCTGATGGAGCAAAGCACGCAACCATGCTTCTGAAACGAATTGTGGGACGGCTACAAGGAAATCACGGGATGTAAACAGCGGGCGGGCGGGGGCGGAAAGGGTTTTTGCACGACAGGTGTGGATACCTTCTTGGAGTCCTTCTTTGCGGCCTCCTCTTTCTTGCTCGTGGCGCCGACGTGCGCGAAATAGGCTATGACCTTTTTCGTGTTCTCAGTCTTACCGGCACCAGACTCGCCGCTAGGGGCAGCCGGAGGAGAAAAATTGAGGGTGGGCGGGAAAGAAAGAGAGAGAAAGAGAACAGTTGACGCAACGCGGTTACACCGAGGCATCGATCGGGTTATTAACGGACGTTCCGGAGGTTGGTGAGGTGTTCGGGTGCGGAATCCAGTCTGGGATTGGACTGGGTTGTTACGTCCTGGAGATGTTCTTTAGTACTGGTTTTCGCGGGGATTTCAGGTGGGAGTCGGTAAGGAGGTCGTGGCATCTAAAGGAGTAGGGTCCTTCTGCCTAAAGCAGACACCATTTTTCCCGAAGGAGAATACTTCCTTGAAGATAAGAATAGCTCACTCCTAAGGCCAACGCATACCTTTTGCCTAGAAAAGATCATTGAAACACTGAATACTTATGGCCTAACTTCTGGACGTCACGTTTAGCGGTAAAGATGTCGTCAAAATTCAAGTGCAACAAAGAAGCGAGGCCCCGGTTAACTCTACCGTGCCAGACCGCCGCAATACGCTTATTGCGTTGACAATCGCTTGAAATACGTAAAGGCGTATCTGACATCTCGATTCCTTTAAAAAGCTCTCCTCCTGCATGTTCCCGCGAAATGAAACGCCGCGCTGAAACATCGAGCCCAGTGCACCTATCTTGACGTGTGACGTTAACTCATCCAGATGGGTGCCCTGCCAACGATTACGCTGCCCCGAGGACACAAGGCTGTGACCTTTAGACGCAGCGACAGCGTACACAAGAGGCGGCAACATCTGCATGCGAGTTAGGGCTTAAGCATCGGCTGCTGCTGCAGTCGCCGATGTGGCAGCCAAGAATATTGTTTGTTCTTTCCACTTACTCCGCTGGAAAACTGCTGCTTAAAACCCGAGGCGGCGATAAGGGCGAAATACTGTATGACTTTTTTGGTGTTCTCAGTTTTTCCCGCTCCTGATTCGCCACTGGGAGGTGAGAGGGAAAGGAGGAAAGAGAGGGTTACCGGGCAGGGGTCAACAAGACGTGAGAAAACACTCACACACTGTGGAACAAGATTCCACCACAATTGTAAAATATATCTAGTGATCTACCATTAATTACCACGAAATAACCAATAACTGGGTGCAATTTCTTCAGATTAACCTGAAAGTGTGATGATTGGTGAATAGACAAGTGTAAATGTGGTAACAACGTCACACAAAGCCTGAAAGGCATAAGAGCTGCTCCTTTTTGCTATACCACTTTTTGTCAAGAGCAGTCAGTTTCGCTGCAAGAGATCCAGTTGGCTAGCGAACATCTGCTACAAATTTTAGCCTCCAATATTGTCTCATGCAAAGGAATCAAGGACACAAGACTATTTGGTGTTTGGTAGATGAGACCAAAAACGCGGCAATATGAAGACAGGTGGAAGAAATTTTCTTTCAGGATTGCCTCTTGCAGATCTCACACCACTGTACACAAGTAGCCTAAACGTCTACTCTTATATTTATAGAATTGTATCAGGAAATCAGAAAATACAAGATGTTGAAAAATCTTCAGGGTCAATGTGACTTACGTGATAAGCATAGACTGGTTCTCACGGTCTGTAATAAAAGAGAAAGAAAATGCCGTTACAATGTTGTCCCCAACGGTACGCTAGTACTGAAGTAGTGATTAAGAAAATGTTAACCATGAAGGCAACGTATCACATGAGTTGAGCCATTTGGAAAGTTGGTTTCTTACAAACATCAGCTTGCCACAACGCCATCTAGGGTTTAGTGAAAAGCTTGGGCGTTGCCTGATGCTAAGTAATATGCAGCCGTTAAAAAAATACTAGGTTGTGAAAAAAGAAGAAATAATAATGGTACACGTAAATATTTCTGAAGCACCTAAATGAGAATATAAATTGTTGATGCAAGTACTAGACCACGATATGTACAACATACTCCCAACAACGAAAATCAGCAGGCATATTGACGCCGCTGATCACTCGACGAATATAATCCTAAAAAAAGCTGAGCTTTTTGATGGCCGTATCTTCGAACTATTCATTCCATTATTCAATATTTTCCCGCTATATGGTAAGTTCCCGCAATTCTTCTACGCCTGATGCTGGTTTTGTGAGTGAATGAGTTGCAAAAACTACAAGACACCTTTTCTGCACAGCAAGAGCTGATGCACACAGAAAGTGCCTCCCGTCTTTGCTCCAACTGTTGCGTGCAGTGCAACATCGCCAGTGTTCGTCCATGACTATGCATGCCAAATAGAACGCACGTCGTGTCAGCGTGTGGTACAGCCATGGTCAAAACGCTGCACTGTACGTAATAACTGTAGCTGGTACGGAACGTACAACCACCGTGCACCTAGGGAGGTTCCGTAACTCATCCACGTTCTAATTGATAAGAAAGCGCGAATGTTTAGACGATAACATTGCTGTAGCCAGAAACAGATTGAAGAAGTTTATTTCAGCTGAGTGTGGCTAAATTAAAAGCAGACACACGCGGGATTTCCTGGGAGCAACGAGAGACGCCGCTGTTGTTACGAATAGGTGCAAACGGTGTTAAGCTGCTCCAAATAAGCCTAACTACGCTATCCGAAGCGGTACCCTGGAAGTTAGTGAGTGATAGAGTTGACATCGGTTTAGGACGCAACGATACGCACCGCAACGCTATGCCCACAACAAACGCAAGCTTTGAGAATGCTGTTAGAGAGCTTTCGAATAGAGTACTGTATGCTTTGCGTATGCTATTCGTAGTTGTCACTACCATTGCGCATGCGTCATTACGCTGACCGTCGTTAGTGTTCGCGCTCCACACGCAGAAAGTCTAAAACAGGGTGCAGGGCGAGAGGCCCACAACGCCCGTTTGCGAGTAGCGAGGGTGCTGCGAGTGTGCGTTAGCGTTTGCGGGGGATACTCAAACGCTGAGCCTTCAACGTCCGCTAACCAAGGGTATGGCAAACGAAAACTCCCTATTCTAAAAGAGAATTACCATGCGCCATACAGACTCGCGTTTTAACGCTAGCGTTTCTCGAAAACTACCGCGGAAAAGCCCTCAATTTAAACCAAGCAAGTAAGCTCTGGCACGAGTTCTAATCTCACTTCCTTTTTCGGTAAAGTTCGTCACGGATTGCGAACCAGTACGTCTAGTCGGCACGTGCCATCAATATACGAACACATTACGAAACCTGTTCACTGCATGAACTCCGCGTACGGTAGCCGTGACCGTCTCGATCACGTCACAAGTAAAAAAAAAACATTCGAAGACACATGCGAATGTCGAAATGCAATACTCACTGGCCAACATGTCCATGTAGGCTCCATCTGAGACGGCGAACACGTGGGGAGGCACCTCAGTACGCCTGCGGCCCTTGTAGATCTCCACGACGCGCTTGGTGTAGATGGGGAAGCGTTTGTAGGGGTTGATGGCCACGCAGAACAGGCCCGAGTACGTCTGTTGTGCGGCGCAGTCGAAGAAAAGAAGGACGCGAACAGAGACGCTGCGTTAGCCACGTCGTGACCCATGCCACGAAACGACACACGGCGTCTGGTGCGGTTCGTCAACAGAGGCGCAACATTTAACAGCTTTCGAAACGCCACGAAACGCAGCTGCTCCTAAGGCTCTAGGCAATCACGTGACCCACAGCGTCTGCCGCTTTACGGCTCCTGTATATTTTTCGTTGTTGTTTTTTGTGACAGCCGCGCGTCTTACCAGATGTGCGCTTGAGCTAGGGAGCCTTTCGCGTAGTTGATTTCGCGACTGAGGTTGCTAGCACGAGCTCTTGCATTTAGTTCGCGGAGCTAAAACAAATATACAAAGAAAGCATTCCTAATAAAAAAAAATATGGCTGTTTTTACGCGTCGGGGGAATTTTTTTGAGGTTTTAAGTGACAGGGTGTTTTTGACGTCGTGTAAGCAAATGTTACGCGCGTCTGCGAATTCTTGGCGACGCTTTGAAACCCTGACAACCGCGTACGAAGCCTCAGAGAGATTTAAAGGTCTAAGTTTGAGGCCGCATCTAAGTTGTTAATACCTAAACCCGCAGCAGAGTATGCTACGGGCAGTCTACGGAGACAGAACGCACACGCGATAACGAAGTTTTTGAACACGAGTTTGCAAAGCATGCAGTAACCGTAACAGCGCTTTCACAAATTTACACGACATGTGGGCTATGACAATAAGTACGAAACTTTCTTAGTAAAACGCAGCTTCACGCCTCGTCAAGGAATCCTGTAGGATGTCAATCGACTGTTTCATGTACACATAAACAAAAATGTGACTCTTTTTTTCATTTCTTTTTCATAGGAGATGGTGCAGATGTTCCAAAACGAAGAGAAGAGAATTTAACGGGAAGTTGGATTCCCTGCAAAGGCGTAGGCTGAGGGGTGCAATAAAAACAACTGAATGAAACAAAAATATAATCAAAATACAAGCATCAAAAGGGGAAAATTCGATGGAATCATGCCGTCATGCATATCATGCAGGGGAGACCCAAGCTGCAGGGGAGCCATGCTGGCTTCGGCGTCCGTCGTAGCCTACCCTTCAGCGGTAGTTGGAGCTTGATGGCTGTTTCATGGCAAGATCCACTGCAACAGATTTCTACGTTCCCGGATCAGAGGGGTGGTGGGTTCTACAGGTAGCCTCTGTCCTTTAAGAAGGAGTATTGAACGATGCTTTGGTGGAATAATGAACATTCCAAGTGTCGTGCAACGTTTTTACTTCTATAGGAGAAAACGTTCTATGGGGGCCTGGCTGTATTTACCATTACAATGCATTACGCAAAGAATTTTTAAGTACAATTTAGTTGAGAATAAATTGCATTCAAACTCAAATTCATGTGTACAGATAATTTAGAAGTAAACAGGGCCCCATAGGCAATTCGTGAATCTCATGCCACTATGGGTACAAGGGGTGGTGTTTGGGGTCGTTCTGTGGTGTGTGGAACGCATGAACCGGGATAAGGATCGTGACTGGGCGTCGAAATCAAGGGTTGCTTTTGTAACTTGGTGTCTTACTTTCAACAAAATATTGTACTTATGATCGCAGCTGTTGTCAACATGGAAGCCACAAATAGTCAGAGGTTTCATTTGAATGAGTGGTGCCTGGTTTTAGGAACGACCAGGTATGCCCACTGACTGCGAATGTGTTCATCTGTAAGCTTGGCCTCTTCTTACGAAGTGCCATTTTGTGGTCTCGTGGTCCAAGTAAAGTGAAATAAATACTGAATCGTGATTTTTCACTTCCGGTGATATAATTTGGAATGATCGGGAGAAATTGCTTATAAAAATCGGGGTGAGGTAAATATTTGGGCAGCAGAATTAGGCGTACTTGGCTTCAGTGCTCCCGATTGACGAAACAATACTCTGAGCATAAATGAACGCAAACTGTCAAAATAACATAACCAGAACATCTGACCACATCTTTTACCGCTGGGTCTACATTATTAAATAGAAGGGAAACAATACACCTGCCTTACACACATGATATCAATTTTCGTTTACAAGAGATAACAAGGAAGCTTATTTTTTTCCTTTATGGGAGAGCTAGAAGATTGACTACAGTGCGAAATTCATTAGTGACTTTTTGAGAATGCCTCAATTTCCTTTTTCTTCGCGCTGGCTCCACTCAACTTCGACGCTGACCAGTGCACGCGAGTGGTCGGAGCGTAGAGGAAGTGGTTTCATGAACCGGTGTGCGTGCGGGTTGTGTCACTATAGACTATATTCATTCTGGTGCAGTAAGGCTATTTGTTTCGTGTCGCGTCTTGCTGCTCGAGCGTTTTCCGTACTCACGTAGATGAGATTAACGTAGTAACGCTCTTTGAGGTTGTGCAGCACCGAGGCGTCGTTGAGGTACGTCATGTTGGACATGTCTTCGCACTTCTCATACTTTGGTGGGTTCACCTGCTGCAGCAGGTCCTTCTTCACGGGGCGCTATACGATGCGTGCAAGCGTGTGAGCGTGGGGGCAGAGAAAAAAAGAGAGAAAAGAAAGAAGCAGTGGTAAGCGCCAAAGGCCAAGTCTGAAGCAGCAGAAATAGTTACAGTGCGGCAACTCTAATACCGCTGCAGCAGGATAAGGCCAAAGCAAATCGCCGTCGCCGAAGCACGCTGTCTTCGCTGGCGGTGCGTGGCGCTCTGCGATGAAGATCACACGGAAGTTAGTTCGAGCAGCAACGCTGGCAGAGCGCAGTGGTTTTTAGGGCGGCGGGATTTCTACTAACTACTTTGGTTGTGAAGGGTAGTCCACCACGGGGGCGTGGGGCTGGCATATCCGGTGGGACATGGGTTTGGCAATTCCGATGGGGTTGGCTTTGGGGGGCTTGATGCTAGGACTTGTAGGCGTTAGGGAATACACTACTGGGTGTACGAGAGGAGTGGGAATCTAAAAGTTTGGGGCATGAGGCGTAGGCCTCGAGTACGGTGCGGTGCGAGGGATCGGAAGGGAGATACTTGAAGGAAAAGAGGTTGACACCTCCGGGTGCATGAGGAATGCCACTTTGGGGACGGTGGGTCTCTAATTTGGGAGTGCGGGCTCTACGCATCCGTGGGGGTTCGGTGCGTGGTGGTACACAAGGGGATTGGACGGGCCTGTGCGGCGGGGTTTTTCCGCACTTACGTAGATGAGATTAACGTAGTATCGTTCTTTCAGGTTGTGCAACACCGATGCATCGTTGAGGTAGGTGAGGGACGACATGTCTTCGCACTTCTCATACTTTGGCGGGTTCACCTGCTGCAGCAGGTCCTTCTTGACGGTTTGCTATAAGAGCGGACAGGCATGCGTTTAAGCGTGGGCACAAAATAAACATAAATCACACAACTCCAAAACCGAAATAAAAATAAAAAGCCGTAATGAGCGCTGAAAACTCAGCCGAGCGATAGCCGCACGGAAGGGTGCATGGCTGAACCACTTCCGTAGTAAAGTGCAGCAAAAGGCTGCGCGAGCGATGGATGCCAATGTTGGCAACACTGGGCTTCCATCTCGGTTTCCGCAAAGATTTCAGGCGCAGACAAAACAAACGTGGTTAGTGTAGCGCTGTTGCGGCACAGCGCCACCAGGACGGCTGGCTTGAGAACGAAACGCACGCTGCATCCAAGCGAGTGCCGATGAGGCACGGCAAGGCACGCCGCGGTGCGGGTGGTCCCGCACTTACGTAGATGAGGTGAATGTAGTATCGCTCTTTGAGGTTGTGCAACACCGAGGCGTCGTTGAGATAGGTGAGAGAAGCCATGTCGTCACACTTCTCGAACTTTGGCGGGTTCACCTGCTGCAGTAGCTCTTTCTTCATGGTGCGCTGTGGGAGGGGAAAAGCGCGGGTCTCCCGGGTCAACACGTGCGCGTGACAGGTTGTGTTTTAGATAACCCGTTATGTGTCCTGTATTTGGAGCATTACGTTCCTGTTATGGGGGGTTGGGTGTAATAGCGCATTGAATACATTACCACAAGAAAATAATAGGAATGCTTAACTGGTGACCAAAAGTTGCGTGATTCGTCCAAGTGTCCAGTGAAAATTTGTGTGGTATGCTACCGATATTGTTGTGCGGTAAGGGTGAGGGACGGGGAGTTGGTCAAACATTGCAAATTTTTGCATTTGGGAAACAACTCCTGTTTGACAACAGAACGCTGTACACCTTCAAGGCATCTTTAATATGACCGACCTGACTATTACGGCGGGACTGAATCGGCGGCATCTTGATTTTTGTGACTCAACCACTGGACAATATGTAATATAGAGGCTAACTGGAGTTTTATACGCTCTATCAGAGCCTATCATGTTATTCATTAGTATGTGATACCTGCTATAGGAGAAATGCCTATAAATCTTTAAAATGTGACTGCAAATTTCAAGCCTTCCAGCCGCGAATCTGCTTACTATAGTCTTGTTCAATGGTGCCTTCTGGGGGCACTAACATTCTGTTCTCGCTTTCCCAATACATTTCCGTGCACTACCACTACTACTGGCACCGATTCTGCACTTCCAAAAGCTTTGGTTTATTTACTATTTTCATTTTGTTCTTTTTTATTATCTTTGAAGGCATGTATGTAGCTACGTGAGCAGCCACCGCAAGCCGCTCCTTCCGCGGCTCAGTTTGGTCTAGCTCGAGTGAAGGTAGCACAGCCAACGAGCCGAGCCAAAAGCTGGCTGCCCAACTACAAGCCAAGGTTTTTTTTTTCTTTTTTTTTCTACATCTTTGTTTTTTCTTATCGCTCTGGGACGGCAGTGCAGGCAAGCGGCTCGCCCGCCGTCCCGCGCGTGGTTGGGTGGCGGGCGGGCAGCCGTGGAATGGGCCGACCGGTGCCCGAAATACGCGCGCTCCGCTGGCTCACCCCGAAATAGGGCGCCCCGCGGCTCGATGACGTCACGGGGTTCGTGCGGGCTAGGGTTCCGGCAGGCCCATTTAAAGCCGCATCTGAGCCGGCCACTTGGGCTTAAGCTCCCTCTTCGGCCGCCAGTGTGTGGCGCGACCACGGAGGAGGTGGCTGACTAATGCACGCAAGAATGGCTCCGCTGCTACCCGAGCTGACAGAGGTCGTGCGATCTTGCTAAGGTCTGGTGGCTCATTGCATACAAGGCACAACCATCGCGCATGGAGACTATCTGGTGGTTATAGTAAGGAGGCGCTGGACTGCATCGCTAGCATATTACACGTGCATTTTAAAGCACCATGGTCGACGCTACGCTGGCTAAGTTTCTTTGACATCTTTGAATAAACCTAGTGTAATACGTATACCGGTTAATTAACAACAAAAGATAGTTTGCTTTCTTCACATTTCGGCTGTTTACGTCAAAGCCTTTGCGAGTAAAAAGACACGATTATCAAACTTTGGTCTATAATTGCTGGCCTATTGCCCTGTGGAGTTCCTTTGGCTTTCTATAGTGGTGTTAGCAAGTTTGTAATTAGTGGTCGCAATGGATGAAAAAAGAAACAACAACAGTGCGATCCCGTGTTATAGTGTGTTGAAGTATCTTACTGTTTTGTAGTTTCCTGCAAGATGTTTAGTGAACATCGTTTCGTGTGCCGCCCCCGTCTAAGATGAAACTATAAAAACTATTTTAAACATGGCAGGAAAACAGTCAACACAAGCACAACAACAGAACAAAAACACATAAACAAAAATTCGAAAGCCACAATAAATGACCATACATTTAAACCGAAGACGCAAGGTAAATTATTTCTCACGCTTCTGACATGCACTCCAAGCTCTCTAGATTTCGTTTCTTCTTTTCTTACTTTTACTAAAAGATTATATGTAATAATAAACTATGCGCTAAAAATAGGCAAATTGAAAAAAATGTCGCGTGTGCTTACTTTACGGACAATTCGATCCACCAGTGATTTCGTACAGTTACGAACAGAATTTAGCATTCCGTACCCTTCCTCTTTGTGACTAACTAAGCAGTGATAATTGCTCCAAATACAAAACCATCTATTCATGCACATGTAGGTATTTTTGCCCGTATATCACTGCCATTATCATGTGGTACTAGAACTTTACGTTACCATAAACTCCTCCCTGAATTTTTCAGCATTTTGATTTCACGAGGTCTCACCGCGTGCTTTTAACAGAATATGTCACGTTACCAAATTTTCGGCAAACATTGGCGGCATCTTTATGCCTCAAAAGCAGTAATAAGCTTAAGTTATATCCATCACGAAACGTGTTTTTTTACCTTTTCTTGTTGGCTACGCAGCCGGCCTACGAATTTTGAGTCATAAATTTAATGCCCGTCTGTACTGCTTCTAAACGGGCTTCACCACTTTCAGTGTTGCCGAGAGGTCAACAACTCTGCATTTTTTGTCTTCAATGTACCCACTGGCCAAATTTCCCGCTTTCGATGTTACGCCTTCTTTACCTCCTAAGCTATGTTTGCTGTCCTGTCTCATAGCAGGAAAGCTCTCAGAGTGCACTGCAAAGTCTGTTTTTGTTTGCACCTCGTAAAACGACCTAATAAAGGCTGGTATCTAGTGTCCATTTCGAAGACTTGGTCATGGCTTATGTGGCAACATGCGAAAGCAAAATAGAGAGCGGGTGTGGTGGTAGGCGCCTACCTCTCCGCCGGGACAGTCGACGGTGACCATGTCGCCCTTTGTAGAGACGATGTTGCCCAGGACGAAACCTTCCTTCTCGTCGGGCACCCAGACCATCTTCTTGCCATCGTAAGGCTTGGTCTGGTCCTTGCGCTTGGTCTCGAGAGAGACGAACAGGTACTCGGTGGGATCGGGGTCCTCGGCCATCGCTTCTTTCGTGGGGGGCTTCTTTCGGAGAGGAGTCGGCCGGCGTGTGCCGCTTCAGCAAGCCTTCCTGCCTGCAGTCGACAAACAGCAACACATCAACGCGTGTTCACGACGTCAGCCGAGCAGCGAAACTATGAATATTCGAAAGCCACAAGGCAGTGAGACATGGGGATAAATAATGGGACGTGGTCTTGAGGATGAAATTAAGCAAATCGTACTTCCTAACTGAAAAGCGGTTTCATTTGCAACTTTGGCTTTGTATTGGCGGATGGACAGTAAGTACTGTTTGTATAAGTAAGCTGTAATTCATACCGTAATGGAGCAGGTTATGCCTTTAAAACGCGAATTGCTTCCCTTATATGCCATTCACGAAGAAAAATGTGCAGTTCCGTGGTTTTATGGGGAAGTTCTGACAGAAGTATTATTTCCCGTCCAGTAATCCCCTCAAAAGACGTTTTTACTATGCAACGGTATCATTGAAACGTCGAGGCTTTACTGAAATTCAAATATATGAACAGCGAGTGCCGCCTTCCTGGAAATTATTCACGTCATGCCTTCGGTGTCTTCAAATATTGCATAGTGCATAATTTTTTAATGAATCGTTAGCTCCTTGGCGCCCGTTGTGTTACTCCATACCACAGAACTTCATCGTAACGTGAGAAGGTGGAGATGTGCAGATTAAGAATTGCTTTCGATTATCCGCAATGTTTCAATGCACTGACACCCACCTCCCCCTCTCCCCAATGCTCGGAGTAGAAAAAATTAGTTCAGTATGTTCTTCCGTTTTTAGGTCATTGTAAGGAACACAAGCATAGTTGCGCACTGTTTTACAACTATAACACACATCGTCAGTACTAATTTTTAAACTGAGCATCTAGGCTCATAATGGACTTTGCTTTAACCTCCAAATGTGCACCCCAGTACATTTAAATAAAGTTGGCACCGCCAATGAAACCTTCTCGATATACAAACACCGTTTGAAATCGTTTATATTAGTTGCACCAATTCAGCCTATCCCACATGATATACCTATGTGCAATGACATGCACAGCAAGAGTAGATATGTATTGGTTTATTGCACGTCGTGCTACACAGAGCATCATTTGTCAAATCAATGACGGCCCACTATTGGGGCCGCTATTAGTTTTCACCACCATAAATTGACAGTTGCTGTTTGCTAAGTAACAGTGTAATAACACTTCGTGCGATAGGTTTCACTGAGTGCAATGACAATTACACTTTGTGTAGAAACAAATCACACTGTAAACACTTAAAAAATAGGCAATATGCACCAAGGCCTCTAGGAAATTCAGGATGGCCACGCCCCGTCGCTATAAACGGCGCCGCAGGCTTTGTCCTTACTCACAATGCAACAATGATATGATACTTGGTTGTAAATTGCGTCATATGCAGTTATTTACGCATACAGTTATGTGTTTACCTAAATACTTCGTGTCATAGAAGGTAATCCAAATGATTGTGACGGCTGTATTAGGATAAAATTTGTCCAGTGCTCTTGAGCGCAGTTGGCTTTCATACAGTGTCTGTACGAAAAAATGCCTTTTTTTTTCGTCTTTTCGTCACTACGTTGCGCTTGTGGATTTCATCAAGCAATATTGGTTGCAGCGAAATGCAATATGAACATGGCTCGTAGTAGTGCGACATCAGTTTGAAGACTAAATTAACTATAATAAAAAGCTTAGGCAGCCATTAGCAAATATAATTGCTTTTCATGCGTCACAGCTAGTGTACGCGTTGTTATCTTGGCCGTAAACTATAAACTACGAAGAGGCGCTGAATTAGGAACAGATAAAGCTGACCACCAATGTAGTCCTTTGTCGTCAACAAGCTTCAGTTATATTACAAGAACTAACCAAAATTCGGATTCCGCTCAGTGCATTGAGCGATAATATTTGATTGTTGTTTTAGAGATAAATTTTTGTCCTTGTTTATGCGAAAACGTTTTTGATAATGAAAACAGACTCTTATAATTACATACTTTGGTGAAACATACCTGTCTATAGCACAAATGATAGACCTTAGGATAGATTTTTTGGGCCACCATTGTGCCAGAAAGGCCTTGCGATCTTTCAAAGCTTCCTCCATTCTTAGCCACCCCTTTGCGAGCCTGTTAGAATTCTTGTCTATGAAGCAGCACTGCTGTTTCATTTAGTCTGTGTCTTTCAGCAGTGCCATAAAATATTTCGAATGGTAAGCATAATGGTCACTGCAATATACTTCCATAAAGTTCAACGAAGGACAAATGAGTGACATTGATATTACCCCTGGATCGACAACCGTGAGAATGAAATAGGGTTCAGTTGCGCATCATGAAATCGTGCCTGCATCGTCAATTCAGTACGTGAAGTGATCTATTTAAAAATGAGCAGCTCTTAACTTGAGCTCTACGCCTACCCTTCGTGGACAGCACGGTGGAAATATACGCTTCTGCTTAAAAGCAAAATAATTGCCAATGATAAAGGATTTTGCTTCCTAGGCATTCTATCACTTGCTTAACAAGGCTGGAGATCCTGTTTTCTCGGCTAAACGCACTTTCACGAGAATTTTGCTTATTGCGAAACAGTTGAAAAAAAAAAAAAGCTCTGCACAGCATCGAAGGTCGCTTGAAAGTCACCTCCCTAAGGGCACCAATGTAACGGCGGAAATGAAATTAGCTAGCGTAAAATCTTGAAAGTGATGCCGTATTAGGGTGCTGTCGCTTTACCATAATAATATGAGCACTTCCTCCTTGCACTTTTGATTACAGGCACATGGTGCTTCCAATGTTGCCAGGCCTAAAAGGTATCTAATGGTTAAGATCTGCATTATTCACCAACGGCTTACGTACGATACAAGGTAGTCGATATCCTCAAGCAGCAGCTCTATCTTGCACTATAGCGTAATCCGTATCGAAGTGGATGGCGCTGGCGGACGTTGAAGCCTGCGGACACCAGTGGAGGCGAGGCCTTACCTGGCCCCGGGGAGGGGGGTGGCAAAAATCCCGAATCTCACGAGAGTAGCCCTCGGCGACGTCGTATCCAGATGCACGAAGTTGCGTGAGGCACAGGGGCACTTACGTTGGAAAAGCTCAGCTGTGGGGGCCGTTCCGGACGGCGGGCTGCTTTTAAGCGAGCCCGCTGCACGCGCCAGCCCCCGAAACCAGAGAGGGGCGCGCCATTGGACGCCGCCATTTCCCCCTCGGCATTCCCCTCCCCATACAAAGCCTGGAGCGCCTTGGGCACGGAGCCTCCATTTTTGGACCAGGGAGTCGCAGGCGCTTCGCCAAAATAGCCGGTGCCGTCGGCGGCGGCAGAAGCGGCGGGGCAAGGCCGCCAGGCTGTCAACCCGGCGGTCGAAACCTTTGGACTCTATTGGAATGCCTCGACTGGACACTGACCGGTGTTGAAGGAAAGACTGGTACCAGTCATGCCTTCAAACGAAGCCTATCTGCAATCTTGTAACTATTCTTATCTACAAGGTGATAAAACGCTATATACCATTCAAGTTAATGCTGATGTACAGGTTTAAATAAATCTGGACGACTCTTCATGGAGTGGTGTGATTGTTATTTTGCCTCTCTCCGTTTTATGTGCACAGCTTCAGCGTTGACTTAACACATTGACACGTTTGACGGGCAATAAATCCGCAGTACTTCGGGGCCGCAATGTAAGCCAGCATTCCAACAGGTGGTGATAAGCGGTTTATAGTAATGTAAATAACTGTTTCAGCCGTGGCCGAACTTCTTTAGACCGAGTGCATATAAGAGGCCCAGTTTCTTCCTTACGGTTCTAGCGTAGTAGTTCCATGTGGTATCGCCGCCAGAACGGCACCTAATTATTGGCTTTGTTAGCGTGGAGGAATATTGTCCAGTTTCACCGTTTTGACTGCCGCGCCTTCACAATTCTTCGCGGCGTGCATGAGGACCTCGCTGCTCTTGCACCGGGAGGGCAGGGTCGACGCCCTGAGCTGGCTCGAACGAGATGGCACAGTTGGCCCTCTCCGGGCGCCCTTTGGCACGAGCTTTTCAGTGACGACGTTGCGGCAGCCTCTTCTGTAAGCGGGACCTGTGCTACGGAAACCATTTGAAATATCGTGATCCCCATACACCGATTGACAGCTTCTTGTTTCCTGCTGATGCCCACTGGCCTGAGTTATTTTTGCTGATACCAGTGAGCAGTGTATACAGAAATAAATTGTATTCAGAATCAGAATGCATGTAGTAGAAAATCTACTAAGGAAAAATGTTAGGATGGTTGATCAAACGCGAAAATTGTCTCTCGGTGTCTTTCATCAGCAATGTCAGCAGGATTCTTGAAAAAATCAAGAACACGACATATCTAGGAAGAGAATGAGGACGAGTGGGTGAAGCAGTGATATCGTTCTGTTTCAGCGTAAATCACCTGTGACATTGACCAGTCACGCTTGCGAATGAATAACAATGCTGTGCACACTTATATACAAGGTTTATTGGTCATAACTGGTATGTTGTGGGTTCTCAATTTCATTTTAACTTCGCCATTACTGTTTTCTGTTATTCGATTCAGCCTGAAGTTGGCGAAAGCAAGGTGTCTGCATGGTTTCCTAGTTGTTGTTGGCTCTTTTCGGTTCTATGAAATGCGTCGTAGAGCATATCGAGACGTTATGCACTGCATAAGGCAGTCATTGTCTACGATCATCATCGTGATCATATTTATCGCCAGCAGCTTCATCGTCATCACTGCTACGGCACAAGCCAATGGACAAGCTTTGACATTAAGGAGGTTGTCACGTGATCACATCACTAAGAAGCCCTGTTACCACACATCGCCAAAATCTGTGCTGGTGGAGAATGAGTACATGTACTGAGGAAAAGGAAAACTAAAAAAAAGATGGCCGTCAAATCTGAGTTGTCTTGCACTGAATGTGCCTGAAGAGGTCACCGCAGACAACCGGCCACCTCTAAACCCATGCAATTTTTTAAAATGAAGTTGTCTCCAGCTCCTGCATAAGGTACCTAAGGAGCTCAATGCATGGAAGATTTTGAAATAGCGCTGATATACTCTTGCAATTGTAAACAAAACTTACCGACTATACTTCCGCAAGAATCAAACTTCAGGAATCATTAACGCCATATGCCTTTGGATAGAAATACACACCGGTTGCAGTACGATTACCAGCCGTGTATACTTCGCCAATAGTAGCACCTGCAAGCGACTAACGTCCTAGTTCTAAAATAAAATTATAAGCGTTTGATGAGCGTTTGTGTACTGTGAGTTTTGGCTCCCAAAATATAGTTCCCACTATACACAATAAATATATAGCCAAAAAAGCACGCAGTATATACCTTTCGATGCTACTATTCAAAAATTCGTAACTTTTCTTCGAAGTTGACAGTGCTGTTCTGGACGAACAAGTTAAGACTATTCAAGCTTGTGATTCTGGAACGGAACGAGATTTTTTCGCGGAGCTGTGGAAATTTTCTTAAGAACGCGCAACCACTTCTCTGTGGTAGCAAATCCTCAATGACAGATCCACATTTAAAGGGACACGTTCAGCAAGATAAATTGGGTAGGATGCGCAAACACATAGAATACAAAAGTTTGAAGGCCGCCCTTATCGTTGAATTGGGTGTCTCGTAGTGGCACTCCCTCGTCGCCATTCATGTGGATAGGTGGATTCCTTGAGATAACTTTGCATTTCGTGCACTGCAGAAGTGAATCTCAGAGTCCTCGTTCATAGAAGTGCGTCGTTGAGATGCGTTCTGCTGGGTGGCGCAATTATTCCATCTGTCAACAACCTTTTAGCGAACTCAATAAAGTCATTCTCATTTTTTTCGGGCAGCGAATTGGTCGTTGTTAGACTAATAGTAAAATTTTATTATTATCCTAAAATCAAGTTACAGCCTTTCAGTGTAGAGAAGGCTTATGGGAGGTTATGTTTTCTAGAAAAAAAAAACTAGAAGGGGCAGCAGACGATGTGAAACTTGCTGCTTATAAAACCTTTATAAGGTCAGTTCTTGAGTACGTGTCAGTGTTGGGGAGCCCTCATCAATATTATTTAAAGAAACAAATAGAAAAAATTCAAAGGTACGCAGTGCGATTTATATGCTCCCGGTATCGATGGACGGAATCCGTTACATAAATGCTCCATTCTTCTGGCCTCTAATTGTTAGAAACACGCACACAGAAAAATCGTCTGAAGCTATTTTTTCAAGTTCTAAATGGCCAAATAAATATTATCAAAGAAGTGTACTTACTGCCGCCAGGTAAACAAAGCACAAGAAGCAACCACAACAGGGCCATTCAAGCGTACAGCACTCGTACCGATGGTTATCCTGCAAGGACCGAATTCTGGTCTGCAGTGTGTTATAAAATAAAAAAAATCAAATACTCCTTTTCTCCCTAACACAAGTAAAATGGGGAATGAATCGACAGTAAGTGTTGTTGACCAGAACGATTTGTCGGAATTCGGACAGACCTTGGATGACTATCTGTAAAAGTGTAGCGTGTAGCGTTTGGTCTTGATCAACCTGAATTTGTGTATTTGCGAATAATGTTTTACTTTATTATTTTGTTATGTTACCCTATCTGCAAAGACTCTCGCATGATAGTGGGCAGTATTGCCAAATAAATAAATAAATAAATAAATAAATAAATAGAAGGAGGTCCCGTCGTCCTAATAAAGTGACGCTACGATATAACTTGTATGCATTGTAGCCATTAGCCATCGACTTGATCGAGAACTATATCTTTGAGTTGGAGATTAAGTTTTTCCGAGTATTCGTGAAACTTTCGAGGCTCAACCGTAACTGCGTTGAGAAGAAACAGGGCTGTCACTCAGCGCACTTGCTCCTAAAATAGTTCAGTGTACACGGGTAGCACCGTTTCTTCGCCCAGGTGCTGATTTCTTCATGAATGTCCATACAATTGGGATGCACCGGTTGTACACACTTGACTCATGTAGATTAAACGGGCTCTCACAGATTGACTGGATATATGAGCATAAAGGCAACCACGGGGATCACGCTGCATACCGATGTCATCACCGATTGGCTCCTCCAGTATTGTGCCAAAAGTTCGCAGTGCGCCAATTTGTGAAACCAGTACAACTCACCCTTCCTGAAGGTTTCGTGGCATTACAGAGCTAGGGCCTGAATTGCACTGAAAACTAGGAAAATCATAGAGAAGAGTGTGTCCAGAAACGATCAAACATGAGGTAAAACTCACCATTCCAGATTTTTTATGAAGTTCGCTGCGTGCCTCAGTAGTAGAGCCAGACTAATGACTTCAAATTTAGTTCTATGGAAAAATATTGTTGGCCCGAAAAAAAGTATATTACTTTTTGCGGCAAAAAATGCTGTTCTGCCAATTTCGCAATATCTAAAATTTTACCACGTGAAAAATACGGCGCTTCTTTATCGCAGTAGTTATTCTACTTCATTAATAGGTTACGTAGAATCTTGCTAGTTATTTAGCTTTTTATGAGCTTAAATAATTTAGTGAAAAAAGTCACTTACAAGGCCAAACGAACAAAATATCTCTATTGTCACGAATGTATTGTGACAAGCTGTGTGATAGGATGATATATATCTCTATATGAAGATACCTACAAATAAACTAAATGTGAAGATAATGAAACCTGGCGCACATTACTTTGGTGCTTATGTTTTTCTTACTATTTAAATAACATTCAAAGTTTTATAGAACTTTGGTTTATTGTATAATTGAGGCAAAACGTGAATGATGCACTAAAAACACCAAAGCATCAAAATACTTTTCTTAAAAATGTCGTTTTCAGTTTTTTTTTCTTTCATTATAGCAAATCCTGAGCAACAAAGGCGCACCCAGGTTGCAGGGCACAGAAAGCTTTGTGTTGCAACCAGCAGCTTGACGAAGCCGTGGCGGCGGCCAGTTAATGCTGCCGGCACTGACATTACATGACTGATTCTTGGATGGCACATCGAAGTGTGCCCTTTCCATCTGTTGTAACCCCCGATAGTTGGGGAGATATTGCAGGCCACTGTGAGATGTATGTACGTCGCCATGTTATCTTCCTGTTCACTGTTGCATCTATTGCGAAGCCGCTTTCCGCAATCACCCACGGAAAGAGAAGGGGGGGGGGGGCGTTGTGGTCAAATAGGCTCCCATAATGAAAAACCCTGAGCATGCGTACTTCTTGAAGAGTGTTTTGCAAGTGTTAGAAATTACGCTCACTGGGTGAAAATGTAGTTATGTGCTTTCATGAGAAAGTGCATGCGTTGCGGGTAATAACGACACGTGTGGTAACGCATAGAATAGCATTGTCAAGTTTTCCTATCAGACAAAAATTGGCCCCGTATCTACATGTTACACTGCAAATGTAATCAAACGACGACATTTGCAGTGTAACGTTTGCGTTTGGAGAGAGTGAACAAAACGTTTAATTGGATGTTCTGCGCAAGAAAATCGGTGAATGGCATTCTGGAGACGGTGCGTTAGAGTGCCTAGAGCGTGCAGTGGAGGCGAATGAGCGCATCAAGTCATGTCACATGTGAAACATGGGCGCTATCTGGCAGTTATCTTGAAAAACGAAGCCCGACGTGCGTGCCCGTCTTGGAGGTGATAAGGTGTACAACGCAAAAGGACCGGTAGGTGCCACCACCGTGTCATCTTAGCAAAGTGTTGGGGACACTTGCCTTATCGCGGAAGCGTTGCATCCTGTTGTGCCACAGACATGTTCCTCGTTCGGGAGCGCGTCTCACAGGATCGAGCCCTGTTTCGACGAACTGTCTCCCCCCCCTCCCAGCGCCGCCTTCCGTGCAGAAGAACCGTGCAGTCCGGGGATAACGTCGTTTCCTCCGCCGGACCACTTTGCAGTTCCGGGTATGGCTACGTCTCCCCCTCCGAGCCCGAGAACTGGTCTTAGAGAATGGACCAAAGACGCTATTTAAGGCCGAGCCGGCCCCATGTTAGAGATTTTTTTGCCCCAGCCGACGTTGTCGTGCTGGCCGGCTCTGTAAAACGACAACCTGCGATAGTAAACGCTACTTTTGTTGCTGTTTTCCAAACGGATTGCCTCCCTGTTTCACCTTGGGGCTAAGGCTTCAGCGAAGCCCGCTCGACTGCTCGCCGCTCTTCGCCACCGCTACCATCGCGACAGAGCAAATTCATAACAGTGGTTGGCAGCTTCGGGATACGATATCCTACGTTTGGCACGCCGGATCAGACCCCTGTCCTCAACGTTTTGCTGCTCTGGGACCCGCTACCCCGATCTCAACGGCTGAAAAGTTGGATCGGATCTCCGAGCACGAGGACGACCGCCGTGATAGCGTTTGGCTACGCTGCGATACGCTACCCTGTTCTCATCGTTCGGCAAGCTGGGACAAGCAACCCCGGATCTAAACATTGGCAAGTTGGACCGGATCCCGGAAGGCCTGATACTGTTCGACGGCAGCCACGAGTTGGACCATCGTCGGCTACTTTGGTTGGGTGAGTGCCCAACGTTTACTGTTCATTTCGCCAGACCTCTCTAGCACAGGCAGATGTTAGGAGAGCGTTTTGTGTTTTTTTACATGTAATTTAAATATTCACCTACTTTAAACCACGAGATAAGTTTTAAAGTACAGTGAATATCAGTAGTAGAGCATCACGAGGGACGAGATCGCGATGGAGCAGTACCTGGTGCAAGACCTCCTTGAAATTTGTGGAGCCATGGGGATTTCCGCCGGGTCCGCTAAAACAAAGGAAGCGATTCTCGAGGTGATGCGGGCAGAGAATGTGACGGCTGAGGAAGCTGACGAGTTTTGGGAGCTTATTTGTGGGCTAAAGCAGAAGGCCGAAGAAGCTCAAAGGCACGAAAAATGGAAGGCCGAAGAAGCTCAAAGGCACAAACAATGGAAGGCCGAAGAGAGTCGCAAAAGGAGAGAGCATGCTCTCCGAATGAAGGAGCTTGATCGTCAAATTGAAGCGATTAAGTGGCAACGAGCACAATACCGACTTGAAATCTTCAGAATGGACGAGAACATCGTGTCTTTTCTCGTTAATTTTGAAGAGGTCTGCGACGATGTTGGTGTTGGGCGAGACTTATGGTGGGAAAAGCTTGCCACGTTGCTTCCGTGCAAAGTCGCAAGCGTTTTGGGGTGCTTATCCGCCGAGGAAGCGCATGACTTTGATAGGATTAAATACGCTTTGTTCCGCCACTTTGCTGCTATGAGTACTGCCGACTGTGAAAGTCGAGCATACAAGTACAGCGCTGAAGCGTGCAGCAAAGCGCTAGAAATTGAGACCCATCGCAAAGCGCAGGACGCCAACGTGCGTCAGAGAGAGCGAGATGAGGCGCGGCGTAAGGCGATGGAGGTGGAGGCGCGTGAAAACGAGGCTCGCCGAAGAGCGCTAGAACTAGAAGCGCGTCGAGAAGCGCGTAAAGATAAGGCACGCCGAAAAGCTACGGAGGCTGAGACCCGTCGCGAAGCACAAGCCGCCGAAGTGCGCCAGAGAGAGCGTGACGCTGAGGTGCACCGCGAGGAGTTAGGGTCCGAGGTCCATCGCACGGCTAAGGACGCCGAGGAGCATCGCGAAGCGCTAGAGACGGAGCCGCTTCACAGCACACATGATCCAGATGCATCGCATCAAAAAGAGTTTGACAAGCCGAGTCGTAAGGCGCTACAGGTTGACGCCTGTCGACAAAATATTGAGCAGGATGCGCGAGATAAAGCGCTACAGAATAAAGCTCGTAAAAGAGAGCACGAGGCTGACTTCGAAGGGCAGAGAACAAGGGCTAACCACGACAGCGATAAACCTCCACCGATCGAAAGCTCTTTAGGCGCGTTAGTTGCTTTTAAAGGCATCGGGACTCCCGTTCTGTCCCAAGCAGAGGCAGCTAGCAACGGGCCCGAGGATAAGCTAGATAACCAGTGTGGAGTTTCGGGAGTACTTGTCAAAGGCAGCACACTTGGAAGTAAGTGTGTCGAGGCTGCCAGTATTGCGAGAAGTCCCGACAGAAAGAGGCGTAGGCGTAAGCGTAACGTGGTAAAAACGACGGGCGCCAAGAAAGCTAAAACTGCTGTTAGGTGCCATGACATCATTCGTCGAGACGCCATGTTCACGGCTAGGCGCAGGATCGCGACAGGGCCCTCTGGGAAATGTTTGAAGCTCAGAACATCACGAGGATCGACATTAGGCGGGAAGCGCGTCAAGAAAAACCGACTTTCAGGAAAATTCGGATGCCGAGATCTTCGCCCGGTCTCATCTTTTTCGCTGGCGCGTAGAGGCAATCACGTGGAGAAGCATCGCGTACGCCTGAGTGGTAACAGAGGCTGTCATTCCCCACCGTGGCGAAAGGGTCACTGGTCAAACCGGAGGGGTAAACGACGCACTGCAGATGCCCTTTTCTTCGAGTTAAGTGGCTGTACAAAAGTCGATGCTACTAAGTTCGGCGAACAAGTTGGTTCGTCGTCCTTTTGTCCAGACCGCAATCCTCGAAAGCTGTGGAGTGCGCGACTCCCCAGAGTTCGCCTGAGAGAGTGCCGCCTTGCTAAAACGAAGTGTATTTTTGTATTTAAATTTTGAGAATAACCTTATCTAATTTGGTCGCCCTCCTATGAGCTATGAGTGCATCTAAATTTTTGTAAGTTTTCCTTTCCTTTCAATTGGAGAAGCAGGCATTGATATGTTTGTTTGATTATTTTGTTTGCATAATATTTCAAAGGGAACAGTTAATGTGTTTTATTTTAACAGAGAAGGCTGTGTAAAAACTCTTGTTTAAAGTACCTTCTGGGTTTTGCATTACGTTTAAGTATGCACGTAAATGTAGGTCAACTTTTCACTTTGTTTTGTATAACCCACGCAAGTTTGATTTTCAGTCTTATTTTCTTAGTTTTTTCAAGCGTGCTTACTCTTTTCGTGATGATCGTTGGCGGCACGCATTGAATGATTGCTTGTAGGATGACGAACTTTGTTATGTTTAACAGTCTGACGCTTGCAAGTGACGCCAATGTGCGTGATTCATAATTGCTTGGTATTCTAAATAGTAGTTACGGGGCCAAATTGAGTTAAACTCAGCAGCTTCGATCGTCCAGACTCTGCCTAAATCACAATTGAGAATCGCTTGCAAACAAAAAAAAATTCTGTTTGGTTTAGCGATGTCATGCACTGACACTTAGCTAAAGGAGTGTCAGCACTGTGTATTCCTCCCGAGATTCGTTGCTCGTGATGCTATTTGTTAGCCCAGCGTAATCTCGAGGAAACATTTGGTGTCTGCTGGTCTGGCGACTTGATCAGCATTTGGAGGGTGCTTGCTTTGGCCGGAGCGGTTCGCCTTTGTGTTCGACCCCGTCGTTCCAGTGAACATCTGCAGGCCTTTGGAAGTCTCAACGGGCGGAGAGAGCGGAACGGCTACCGATGGTCAACCAGCATCCCTCCTTCCGAGCCGCGCTGACGGCTCAAAACTCCGGATGCATTGTCTGGCGGCAGGGGTGCTGTGGTGCCACAGACATGTTCCTCGTTCGGGAGCGCGTCTCGCAGGATCGAGCCCTGTTTCGACGAACTGTCTCCCCCCCCCCCCCCCCTCCCAGCGCCGCCTTCCGTGCAGAAGAACCGTGCAGTCCGGGGATAACGTCGTTTCCTCCGCCGGACCACTTTGCAGTTCCGGGTATGGCTACGTCTCCCCCTCCGAGCCCGAGAACTGGTCTTAGAGAATGGACCAAAGACGCTATTTAAGGCCGAGCCGGCCCCATGTTAGAGATTTTTTTGCCCCAGCCGACGTTGTCGTGCTGGCCGGCTCTGTAAAACGACAACCTGCGATAGTAAACGCTACTTTTGTTGCTGTTTTCCAAACGGATTGCCTCCCTGTTTCACCTTGGGGCTAAGGCTTCAGCGAAGCCCGCTCGACTGCTCGCCGCTCTTCGCCACCGCTACCATCGCGACAGAGCAAATTCATAACAATCCTCAGCGCAGCGTGATAATCGCTATGGTCCTTGGAATTACTTATGTATGCCTTTTCTAGTAAAAAGACACACATACAGAATATTGACGTGTTGTTATAGTGCCTCATATATGCGCAATAATTGCTTTTTATTTGACAATCGCACAAGTATTAACGATAAACCTTGAGAAATATTGGTGAGTGCTGCGGACGGGGTCAACCGTTTAGAGTATCGTTTGGCGCCGCATGAGGTATCGGTAAGGGCGGACAGAAACGCAGACCAAAATTATTGCGTCGAAGCTCCCCAAGAAAGACTATCATCTTTAAGGCTATAACAAACCAAAACCAGATGATTAGGACCCTGGTACTCTCGCTAAACCTGTTCAATCAGTTTCAAGAACATTGTGGTAGCAGCGTGACTTGTATGACTGTAACGTAGTTGTAAATTCAGCACGCGTCGGTTGTGCTTGAGCCAGGTTGATGGAGCTGCATTTGTTTTTGTGCTGATGGGTATGCAACCGGGCACAAAATAAGCACGATTATGAAATTAGGAAGTAGTATAGGCCTCGCGATTGCGAACTTCTGATAACTACTCCTCATAGCTAGTTACGTTAACCTCAAATGATAAGCCATCTCTTCTAAAACCGGTCTCACGCTGCCATTAAGTGTATCGGTGAAAACAAAATTAAAGAGGGGGGGGGGGAAGCTTTCGCTAAGTCACGTATGGCTTGCAACAGCCAAAATAAACTATTCTGAAAAACGAAAAAAAAAAACCTTCAGCTTGTTGGTAGCCAAGGATATCATCGTGATTAACACGGCGGGACAAGAACAGACGAGCCCTGGCACACAATAACAACTTCTAGGTCGCTTCAAGCTCTCACCTACGTGCTACAAGTCTTACGTTGCTTATAAGGTTGCTGCTAGCATTCAGCCAGCTGATGCTTGATTGTTTCAGCGTTTTTTCTCAGTGCAGAGAGCGTGGAGTTTAAGCACAGACTGTAGCAGACGCGACTTGGACTTCTGAACTACAGAGACGAAAACTCGAGCTAAAACCAAGCATTTACATCCCTCATAGATCTACGGGCACGTCGTAATCGCTTGGGGGTCTTCAAGTATACCCTCCGCTTCTTTTCCCGTTTCTTAGTTTTCTTTCGCCGTACCCACTCATGGTTTTCGTCTTGCTACCATTTCTTCGCAACCATTTGTTGTTTAGTTGCTGCCTTCTTTCTTTTTAGTGAACCAGGGGCGAGTGTTGCGTTTTAACCAATATCTTTGGCACGTCTGTTAGGTTAACTGCTGCATTATTCATTCTTGGCAATCTCAGTGTATCGAGATTTACCCACTTTCAGTCGCACATACCAGTTATGATGCCGGTAATCTTTTTTCCAGTTTTTTGAAAAAAAACAAACAAAACATCTTGCCGAACAGCTTAGCTGTTAAAAGAAAGAGCGCATTTGAGTTCACCCTTGAGTGTTCGGCCTTGAGTAGTGCATAATTGAATTATTGCTAGAAACGTGAGCAGGCATGTTCTTAGTAACTAACTCAAGACCTAAAAATAAGTGGAACTTCTTTGTGAGGAACAAGGAACATGGTAACATCATTTAGGCCACTATTCCGTTTTCCGCAGGTTTTTACGATTGCCTACAAAAGTTTTTTATTGCACAAAAACAGCCAATTATGTGTATTATGGCTAAAGCCTATATTCACTACACACAACAGTGTTACGTTGTGTTTAAAACTCCTTTCTCGAGTACAGTTGTATTACGCAGTGGGGTGACATGTGCATATTTCATGTAACATGCCATTTCTTTCTTTGCCATTTTGTGGATGGAGGGGGATAATACTCTGTTGCTATTCGCTCATGTCTCACACTATAGGTACCAAATACGAGGGGCTGTAGGTTGGCACTCCGCTTTGGGACATTTAGTCCACGGCGCTGAACGTCTGTATTAAATGCGAAGCATTTCTAAGCGAACTTCAATGACTTTGAGCGTATCTATCTATCTATCTATCTATCTATCTATCTATCTATCTATCTATCTATCTATCTATCTATCTATCTATCTATCTATCTATCTATCTATCTATCTATCTATCTATCTATCTATCTATCTATCTATCTATCTATCTATCTATCTATCTATCTATGTATGTATGTATCTATCTATCTATCTATCTATCTATCTATCTATCTATCTATCTATCTATCTATCTATCTATCTATCTATCTATCTATCTATCTATCTATCTATCTATCTATCTATCTAGCCGCTCAGGTTTGGGTGCTCTCGTCGTCACCCACTTTACTTGGGGTGAACCAAAATTAGGATGGGAGTATAAGATGGTTTGGCGAATAGAACGCGCTAGTCAAGCTATAAATATTGTCATAATCCCATCGCGTACTTCGTCAAACACTTCCCGCCAGACAGTGACACATACCCATGGGCGGGTATGTGCTACTGGTATTCGGGTATGTGCCACAGGTTATTGACACTTCGTATATACACAGGAACGACGAGAACACACATGGGCAATCTTAACGCGCCAACGTGATCAAATACCCTAAATTGGTAGCTTCTACCCGAGGAATGCAAAGAATAAATGTCAGGGTCCCAGCTAGAATCGGACCAAAGCATTTCGCGTAGCGACGAAGCATTTCACCACCGAGCTACGCCAGGTCTCAGAACTAATTTTCAAATAGACGCTAATCTTCGTGAAACGTCCATAGTGGTTGCGATGCTGCCTACTGAACTTTATAAAGAATGTATGTGCAATGTTTTGACACAGCTTTCATAACGAATTAATGTCAATTGTGATTAGTTGCCATGAGATGAAGCTGATTTATGTAGCAGTGCCAAGGACCAGCATCCTAGCGAGCTTCATATCACCTTTGGTGTTGCTAATACGCATGTTCCTGTTGGCATTGTTGCTCAAGTGTAAACAACTGGTTATATAAACATCTAAAATCCTCCAACATATGCATGTGCGTGCAACATTTGTACATTTATTTAGCGTCATTTCATGACCTGTCACTCAATAAAAATATTGCAACATGATCACCTTCCCTCCACATGCTTCGCATAACGCCGATCCCTAGGTACGTCGGATCTGCCGAATTTTTTTCTGACGTTGTTACAAAATGGTTTTGATATTGATTGTGACACTGTAATGTGGTGCATTTCCTGATGCAGGAGTGATGCAGGAGGTGGTGTATGTACAATATCGCCAATGCACGCGTGAAACACATTACGTCGCATTGCATCACAGTGGAACATTTCAATGTTCACGGTGATTGTAAAATTGAGAAATTCACATTTGCTTAACAACGTAGGCAGACAATTACAGCACCCAGTGAGCGGGGATGGTCACCGTGTAAGACGAACAGTTCATATAGATCTATTTATTGCATAGATGGTTTCAACAATAACTAAAAGCAAGTGAGATATTTGATCACGTGCAGTAAAAAATTCACGGGATGTTATTGGCAGAAATGTGTGACCAAGAAAACCCTAGTGCAGCTTTCGCACAGTCTTTCCTAATTATAAATCGCGGAGCGTATAAATTGACCAATCCATCATTTCAAATGCGTTTCTCTTTATTTGTGTAGTTTGTGAGACGAAGAGAGCTAAAATCCGCAAACAGCAGCTTAACTAAACTACTGCCCCTTAAGAATTGCGGATGCAAGCAGGCCATGGTATGGTTCTCAATAATCTGTGTAAAATCAGAGAGTGTATTACGTAGATTCGGGACCAGTGACCAAAGATGTGACAATGGACACAAGTATGCGAATATTCAATTAGACTGAATAAAAAGACCCACCATGGTGCTCAAGGGTGATCGTAGACGACTGCCGACCACAAGGTCGCCTAAAGGAATCAGGTCGGCGGCGGCCGCAATTGTGGTGGGGGCTAAAGTAATACTTGAGGTCCGGGTACGTTTTATTGACGTTAAAGGATCAAAGGTGGTCTGATTCCCAGAGTCTTCAATATATACCTCATAAGCGTATTGTAGCCTCAATTCTTATTCATTAAAGAGAGGAGTTGTAGTGTGAAACGTCCTAATGTGCAAAGAGCCGATGTAAACAGCATTTAAATAATTTGGAGCGTTTCCCTGCCGGTGGTGTGACTTATTAAGAAAACATTACTGTTTACCGTGCATCAACTAAAAGTAAAACATAAGAAAAAGTCCACAGCACACCATAATATCAGCTTTTCCATCACATGTGAAGTGGAAGTGACTGAGATTTCCAACTGATCATATCTGAATAGAAAGCGTCTTCTAAACGATTCGCCGTCGGGTGTCTCGCTTTATAGAAGTAAAGAAATATTCTAAATTGACAAACACAAAAGAAGAGGAAAATAAAATCATTCTGACGCATGTCGCAGTCTCGGATCCTCTGGAACTCGCCTCAGGTGCGTGTGTGTTTCAAAAAACAAAAAAAGAAAGGAAAGGGTGAGAGGAGAAGAAAAAAGCAGTCGCTTGTTTATCGAATGAGCCACACGGGAAGCAGCACACGAGGTGTTCTCGTTTTCAACGAACGGGGCACCCATTTGCGTCGGCATCGCTTCGGAGGTCCGTGCCGAAAATATTTACCCCGGCTCCTCCACTTACCTCCCTCTCGCTGCCATTTTTTATATAGCCTTGGACGTCAGGGCGCTTTAAAAAGCGAAGCGTCCAAGAGCCCCGGCCCGCAGAGCCACTGCTGGCGGAAGCGCTTTGGTGGTCGGAGCCGATGCTTACACTCCTTGAACTTGTTCGGACGGAGCTCAAGGCACGGAGCAGTACTCGCAGTAATGCTTCACGTGGCTGTCATCATTGATTGATATGTGGGGTTTAACGTCCCAAAACCACTATATGATTATGAGAGACGCCGTAGTGGAGGACTCCGGAAATTTAGACCACCTGGGGTTCTTTAACGTGCACCCAAATCTGAGCACACCGGCCTACAACATTTCCGCCTCCATCGGAAATGCAGCCGCCGCAGCCGGGATTTGTACCCGCGCCCTGCGGGTCAGCAGCCGAGTACCTTAGCCACTAGATCACCGCGGCGGGGCATGGCTGTCATCAAGCCGCATAATTTGTACAGGCTAAAGTAATAGGCTGTGCTGTCGAGAAAGCTGACATTAGACAAGTAGGACTCCCAGAGTGGAAGGCGCTTTGTAGATTGGGACGTGTTATAGGCCAGCAGTAGAAATGCTGAGGTTCATTTGCGCAAGAAAAGTTTTCTTGCGCAAAAGTTCTCTTGCAAAAAGTTTTCTTGTGCGTTGCGCAGGTACGCGATGCAGGGGTACGGAAGCAGCAGGCGGGAACGAAGGCGAGCCGATACAGCAGGTATTGGATTATATAATGCTTTAGTTGCAGGCGATTACTAGAAACCAAAGGCCACTTGTAGCTTTCGCTGTGACGGTGCTGCACGTTGCGCACAGGCCTGGCACTTTTTTATTCAGTTAATGTTAACTAGCACATTGGTAACTCCTATTTCTTGCTTCACCACGTCTGCAGCCTTGGAGGTATTACGTCACTGAGGCGTACATAAAACATGCGCATGACTGCCTTAGCCAACATCTACAAAGACTCGGCCTTGCTTCTTCACCACAAATGATTGTAACTGCTTTCGAGAACTGCCCAGACAAGCGATGCGATCTTTCCATAACTTAGGCTTAGGTATGTTGATAATACATAATACTATTTGAACACACTGTTGAACATCTCAAATGACAGAGGAGCGCGGCAGTCATGTCCTTCTTCAGCTTCCGTTCTTGTTTAACGCCGTGCTGAAATATAAAATTGATTTTTTCAGTGCTCTTCCTTGCAAGCCTAAAAACATTAGATTTTTAGGATACGCAGAAAAAAAAGCGAAACCCTTACGTCACACCTCAAAAAGTTCGGCACGATATTGATATTCTGCCCCTAGCGCGTACTTCAATCATTTAGCGCACAGTATTTTGTATGCATGATGTTAGTGAAAAAGTTGAAATTCTGTATTGTCACAGTTTCATTGATAAAGCTGAAGGTGGCTTGCGTTGGTGAAACTTTCGCATATGGCCGCATTCTGTGCCATTGGTAGAATTCTTTTAGTCACGAGCACAAATACACGTGAAATCTTTTTGAACTTGCTATGCACCCAACTACGTGGTCTTAAGGGAGTATGCACACTAACGTGTGTGCTTTTTGTAAAAGGCAGGAGGCTTTAACACACAAACTCGTTAGGTGTTGACGCCAGATCTTAGTTCAAACTTGTACTACGTAATATTGCTGCGATATTACTGCCTGGGAATGTGAGATATTTGTGTTATTTGACGGAGTTCTACGGCCTGGACACGCTGTTAATTTAGTTTCTGGGCACACCTTCATCTGCAAGCGAACACAGAGTTCATAGAATGGTTACAACCTATTATATGTTTTGCACAGGTAGCATGAATTTGTGGAATAAATGCTGTAATTTATGGCTAGCTCCCTTAAGTACCTGTTTGTTATGCACATAACAACGAATTTAACAGGAGCCCAGTTGAACAAAACTCTACACAAAGAACGCAAGAATGGAGTGTGCAGCAAACAAAGGAACAAAGAGCACATGATATGCTTATAGAGCTAATCGCGGCACTAAAATGACAAAGATGGGACAGGCCAAACATACACAAGCCTGTCCCATCTTTGTTATTTGAAGTGCTACGTTGAAATTTATAAATATGATACACCAACAAGGCCAAAAATGTACACGTGCTAAGTTCACATTACATACTCCCTTTTACCATTTCGCAGATTTCTTTTTGTTGAGCCAATATGTACATGCAAAGATGTTCCAAACTACGTGTGAAATAATGGGTGTAAAAAGTTTACTTGGACTTGCAATTAATAAAGTTGCATAGAAGTGTTGCCACCTTAGCAGGTGGCAGTTGCAGCATATGTTAGCAAGAAGTCAGTGAAGGTTCACCAGTTCTTTAGCAATATACATCCTTGTGAACATGTTCTTGGAAGTTAATGGTTGACAACAAATAAACCAATATTCCAAGTCCTCCCCCCCCCCCTGATCTGTCTCCAAGCAACTTTCGAGCACTGTTTATATACAAGCTACGGCTTATTTTCCAGCAGTTAAACTCAGTATTGGAACAAGCTGCACTAGTGGCAACAGCAGCATCCTTCCTTTGCAGTCTTTAAACCTCTGAACTCTTTCTGCCCATTTTGCCAATAGGAGTGGCGTTGCAATACCCCAGTGTATTTTATAGAAACCTTCCTCTGATCATGCGCAGCTGTGCAGTCCGTGAACGTATATCCCAAGGTATACCGAAAAGCACTCAAGATTTGAGTGAGGTCATCAGTAAAGTATAAAGCGAAAACTGCGATGCAACTTTCATGGGCAAAACAAATGAAGAATGGTCACCGAAACTTGAAGAATGTGAAGAGGATGTTGCTGAAGTTTTCCATACAACATGTTCTGACAAAGAGCTTGCTGAACGCTGCTGAGTGACAAGACATAGCTGCAGCCTGAACGATTTGACTATGTCACCTCGTGTACAAAGGTAAGAAAATAGAAAAGTTTTGGAGTCGCAGGCCATTCGTGACCATGTATCAGCTTCCAACAACCCCGGCCTTCTATTTATAAAGGTTTACGAGAAAATATGTGACCAGTGGACTGGTTGAACTTTGCACACTTATTGCCAGCATTTCTGAGAGCGCTACCTGCATAGATGGCAAAGCTTTCATGTTATTTTATTAATAATTGTTGTGCAAGGTCAGGGTAAGCAATTTACAGTTAAGCCACAAATCGAGAGTATATTTGGGGGTAGTTTGTGTGTATGCACTGTGCTGCGTTATCTTGCAGATGTGTGTCATACCTGCTGCAGCATGCCAAATAAACAATAAAATGCACTACTACACGCTTCTTTGAACACAACTTCTTCAGATGTATTCAGAAGCATAATTGTCAAAAGTGCTGAAAGCCCGCTTATGAAACTGTGTGCATGACCCATGAACAGCTCCACTTGGCTCCTTTTTTGTATGTCTGAAAAGGAAGTACAAAGAAACTATTGTAGCAGCAGCAATGTTCAGAGTTTAAACCACTATGGTGTGTACTACATACATCACCTCGGTTCACTCCGTTATTTCAAGAATCATAAAACAGACGGTATTTCTGGACAAGAACAGACCACATGCAGAACAAGCAGCAAGATGCTACGAAGGCCAATTGCTATAGTAGACAAGAACTCAACGTTAAACACACTATATTCTAACTTCAAAAAAGTTCAAAGAATAGCATAACAAATTCTGTTTGATTAGTGCCATGGTGTGGCACTTACCATTTCTGTAACTACTAACACCACGAAGAGGTATGTGGGGTGAACAAAAAAATTTTGCATTATATTATGAAATCTTACACAAGACAAATCATATTGTAGACCGCTGCAAAGACCTACGTGCGGCAGGGAACGTATTGTAATGGCACCTTTGGAGCGAGAAACAGGAGCTGTGAGATAAGAGGATCAGGTCTTCGTTGTCGTTTCCGTAGCCTCAACTCATCCAACACTCTGGCACTGCGCGTGACAGAGTGCTGGATGGGCACACGTTGCCTTATTCATAACATCGTGGTGGAGGTATCACCCTTATGAAGACAATGTATAATGCATCAATACAAATGGAGAGAATTAAATTAAGAAGCAAGGCTTGCATATGTAGTTTTTTAAAGTCCAATAAACACTCCATGACAGTTCTAGATCTCATCATGGCAGGGGCTAACATGAAGATGGGGGCTTGAATGAGTGTCATCGTTAAATGAAGTGTGTTGTTCGATTGATTGATATGTGGGGTTTAACGTCCCAAACCACTATATGATTATGAGAGACGCCGTAGTGGAGGGTTCCGGGAATTTCGACCACCTGGGGTTCTTTAACGTGCACCCAAATCTGAGCACACGGGCCTACAACATTTCCGCCTCCATCGGAAATGCAGCCGCCGCATCCGGGATTTGAACCCGCGCCCTGCGGGTCAGCAGCCGAGTACCTTACCTACTAGACCACCGCGGCGGGGCAAGTGTGTTGTTCGAGCCAATGTTTTCATAAGAGAATTTGTCTAAGTTGTGGCAGCAACCTTAATGCAGTTTGCTGCCTCGGTAAACAAAAGTTCTGTTGTCGAATAACAAGCTGTAACATTCGTTCATTGGTTTTTTTTCCTCAGGTATACATCTGAACACATTCATTACAAATCCTCAACTTTAACAAATGCTTCTATTGTAATAATACTGGGTGCGAAACTTAAGCTGCAGAGGACAAGGTATTTAGCAGGGGTCTGGCTGCTAAATGCTGGCTGGCTGGCAACAGTTTTATAACACCATGTTCATGATGGCAAAAATGAGCGATTCGACAAGAGGACATCCATTTACCAGAGCAGCAAACCGTATCAGGGTTACTGCCACGACTTAGACAAATGATTTTTGCTCAAACATTCAAAACGACCTCCTTTTGAAAAATCTTGATTGGCTCCAAAAAAAAAACTTTCTTTAATGATTTGACCCTCATTCAAGCCCCCCCCCCCCCCCCCTATCATCATCTTAACTACTGCCATAATAAGACAACTGTCATGTGTATTTGATAGAATTTTAAGATATGGAAAGTAAGCCGTTCTTCTCAATTTAATGCTCACCCTTTACGTTTATGCTTCAATGACTGTTTTATTAGCCGAAAAACCCCTGGTAAAATGTGTGAAGGAGTCTTCAATTTTTAGAGTCAGAAGTATTTTTAACTCTTACTAAATGTTCTCAAAACAAGCAATGTAATTTTACTCTACAAGAAAAAATCACTCTTGTAAAAAAGTATACAAAAAACACTGCATTTTGCCATGTTTGATTTGATTGATATGGGGCGTCCCAAAACAACCATAAAATTATGAGAGACGCCGTAGTGGAGGGCTCCAAAAATTTAGACCACCTAAAGCATTTCAGCCTCCATCGGAAATGCAGCCGCTGCAGCTGGGACTCAATCCGGCGACCTGCGGGTCATGGGCGAGTACCATTTTGCCATGTTTCCTCACGACCAACATTACCATAAATTAAAACAAAAATTATTTCGATACCAAAGCCATGAAATTTCGCTGACAAAGAATTGAAGAATGTGGTAAAAGCATGAAGCGAATATCACGTGTCACTTATTTTTCTCCCATAACTCAATTTCTGAGCACATTGTTTCAAAGGCCTCTGCTGTATTAGAAAGTGTTTCTCCAAAAGTAGGGCTGAAAGAACTTTTTCCCACACTGAGGCATCAAAGCACCACTTTTGAAAAATATTGCAAATGGTCAAGAAACAACTTCACAGACTAACATGACAAGACCATGAACTCGCAAATACTTACAGGGTAATGCTCAGTCACAGTTTCTGAAGCAGCCTGTGTGTCCATCTGTACTGCCTTTCGTCCGCCTTTGGGCCAGTTTTTGTAGAATGTCTGTCGAAAAAACAAAAAAAAAAACATTAAACATTCACTTTTTCTAGCATGCCCCATGTAACACAACTTGACTTTCTCGGCTCATGAGGTAGCAGTCTTGAAAGCATGCTAACAGCTGCTGCTTTGTGTATATATATCTTATACCCCATTAGCAGGCTCCAAATATTTCTCAGTCATTGTTAAGCAAGAAGTCTAACAGAACAAAACAGAAACTACTTTTTACACTAGACATAAATTTAACTTCTCAATACTCACTCAATAACCTATTTTCTTACGCATTATGTGCATACATGTTGAAAAGACTGGGCTTGCAAACATGGCCGCAGGTGAGTCAGGACACTTCAAATGCAAACTAACAATGAGAAGGCAGACTAACTAAATATATAACACAGTTAACCAGAGGCCCATCATTAAACCTATCTTTATGTCACGACGTAAATGCATGCCAAAACTCGAATCATGATGTTTCGTGCAAGTACAGAAATGAAGAAATGCATCTGATGGTTGAGGCTTGGCATAGAGACATGTGGTAGTACATGTGTGAGTCAACCATTGAATAACTCAATGAAGAAATCAAATGCTGAGGAGTTATCTCTCACACAGACCAACAGGCAAGTCATCTTGATCGATATCTCCACTTGCCTTGTTTCATTTCTAGCTTGATGTCAACTTTTCCAGTTAGTGTTTGCGGTGTCTTGTCTACTCTCTGAAGCCCATGTTTGCAAGCACTACCTTTTTAAGATGAATACCAACCTACTAAGCAGCTTATCTCTCCTATTGGAAATATGTATATAATCTAGAATTACCACTTCGTTTATTTTATGTAACTATATTAATGGGGTTTTGAATGTGAATGTCAATTCAAAAGCACTAAAACCTCTAGCATTTTCGTTTCTTTCAAAAAGTGCAACTAGTGACCTAGAGATCAAATTCACTCAGTGCGGGGGTTGTTCACATGGTAGCATAGCTGTAAGCAACATAAGATAAATTTTAAGACTATGACAAGAGCTCTAAGTAAAAGCAAGACAGGCAACTAGCAAGGAGCCGCATATTGTCGGGCCTAGAATATATTTCTGTTAACCCAGAATGCTGTGGCACAAGCCATGCACCTTGGCAACTGTTCAGCTCTTCTTTCTGAACTCTTAGTAGAGTCAATATTGATATCTACTGATTGCTCTGAAAACAGCAGTTAAGTTGCCAAAAAGTAAAAGCCAAAAGACCGAAAAAAGCTCCACGACTAATAAAATATTAAACACTTAACGATGCAAGTACATTCGAAACACCATTTTAGATGCGCTGGTTGAATAGGTATTAGGCAAACGAAGCAGCAAAGCAATGAACTGCCAGCTATGTAGCTGCAAAAGCAGAAAAAGAAGGTGGCTCTTGTGCCATAAAATTCATGAAAGTACTATCAACAGGAAAAGCTTGGTAGATGTTGAATCCACAACAAATGCGAATTTCCGCTACGTCGGTACTTAACACTTGTAATTAGACTGGTGACTGCATAGGTCGGAATGCGAAGTGCAGTATGAATTATTTCTTTCAAATTCACATTATTAGACAAAGTGAGAATTTAGCTTCATCGAACATTTCGTGTCCCGCTAACTTTTGCTGTTGATGGAACATATTGAACATACAGAATGTTTCGTATAATGAACACATAAATATTGTCAAACATAAATATTGTCAGAAGTTGCAGACTATTTCACAGATGAGCATTGCAAAATATAAATCAACAAAGCCATGCAGTGCATAAATTGACCATTCATAATTGAAATGTAAAAAGCTACTAAACAACCCCACCGTCTGAAATTTCTGATAACTGCCAAATTGTAAAATGTGAGCACGTTGCCACAAATTTTGTGTTCACATGATGAAATGATGAAGTCACAGCCAATAAAACACACATTGTAGCTGTTTTCAGATTCTCACTCGGCTTCTCAATCGTTCTCATCGTGAAGAGGGGTACGCATACGTTACTGTCATGACTACAGTCACATGGCAACAAAGCATCAGTGACCTTGAAATCAACATTCAGCCATCAACTAAGCAAGGCCTTGTCGATGTGCCGCTGTGCTACATTGGCATGGTGAAGAAGTACTGTGTAAGGCACAGATGAGATAAACAAATATGCAGCACACCTCACAATGACACAATCCATATAGCATAGTTTTAAGGCCGAAACACTATTTCGTATTGCAGAGAGAACCAACTGACAGTTAGTGCAAAATCACATCACTTCACTAGCGAAGAGTATACACTGGTCCAGCATGAAGGGGTCACCATAACTGTTTTTCGAAATGAAGTTTCTGTGATACTCACACAATGCGATTGCTGCCGCACTCTGTATGAATTAGGAAGATGTTCCGGAAGGTGATAAATAAAAAAGAGAAAGCCAAAGCTGTTTAATGGCACTTTGAGATAATGCAAAACACACTGTGCAGGGAATTCGATTTGCAGACATATATCCCTATAAGCTATAAAACTGACACTTAACATGCTCACTCTATGTAACATAGGAATGTCTGACACCTTTGCAAGAGTTTTAATGTGGTGGCTGCACTGTCTGTGTAGGCCAGAAGCAGCCGGCCCGTGGCTCTCAGGCACCTGATTCGTTCGTTGAAAAGAACTTGTGGCTCACATTCTTGTATCACTGCTTTTGGTAGGTGATTCCTGTGATAACAAAAGTAGCACAACACAATTATTTTCCGTAAACATTCTCATAAAATCCTCATTGGTGCCTTTAAAAAAACTTTTCAGCTATAGACTGAGCCACAGCAAAACTCTCTTCTGTTATAATGAAGCACCTTATTGCTTTCCCTGGCATGGTTTCTTGTTTTTACCATGAGGCAATCCAGCAGAAGTAAAGCTTTAGGTGAGGATGAAGCAGTTGAATAGCATAAATTGAAAATACAATATAAAAAATAAAAGGATAATTTTGCATGATATATGAAATTATAATTCTTGTAATGTCCCACTCCCAAGGAATGAGTGAGCAAGCTGTAACGTTACGGTGTCGCAAAATAATGGAGTTTCTGGATAATGAAATAAGCTGCAAGTGCCTGCTGAATCTATTCGAGTGCATTTAGCAAACCTGTGTAATGATACTGACAGACAGAGGAAACACAGTTCTCACTTAGCTGCCGCCATCACAGCATCATGTTGCTTTACATATGGGTTCCTGGTATGCAGGATGCAGATGCATGAACTTTATGGCTATGTCGTACCACAGTGAATGTGATCAACGTCTGCTCGAACTACGTGAGCAGCTGAAAACTGCTCCATTGCGCAATTAGCTGTAACAATGCAGTATTGCTAGCTACCAGTCGCTTCACTGTACATCCACAACAAATTTTGGCACCAGCAAGGTTTCGCAGTGTATACAAGCGTCTGAACACAGTATTCAATCTGCATTCTCTATTTTTATATCTAGATGCATAGAATGTGCACACAATAGTCAATAATTGCGACAAGTAGAAGAGTTCATTTTAGGTATTCTATAAAATTTATAGACAAGAATCAGGAACATCACTCAAGCCTGTTGTTTAGCTTCATAGGTGAAAGTGTGCTTGCAAATGTAAACAAAAAAATTGGCGATTGATCCTGAAAAATGGTAAAAACTAGGTTTATGTTTGGCAGAGACAAATCGCATACAGTTAAGACAGTCCAAGACACTGCAATGATAAGGTTGTAAATTTAAAAGTGGCTCACTATTCTTCACACAATGCATGCATTTACAAGAAAGATAGCAGTGCTTGCTGCAAGAAACAATAAAGTTTTACAGTTTTTGCGAAATTCCATTTGACAGTACCCCATTCTACAGAAAGGCAACACTTTGCGAAACCAAGTCACGTTTTCAGACGAAACGCACTTGCTATGGTGACAAATACGTGGAGTACACTTCTACAGTATAATTTATTGGAACTAAAAACTATGATAACAATAATTTCTCATTATAGCTAGCAAGAGCCTTTCTAGTGTTGTTTATTTCAAGCAACTTGATCTTAGTGGGAGGCCACATATTAATGAGTGCAAAAACAAAGTGACTGGTTGTTCAGCGATTTCCAACTATGCTCATTTATGGAAACCATTGCACTTCTCCCTCAAATAAAGGTTGCACATAATTAACACTTTGGCATGAATAATGTTAAGATGGTAGGTAGCATACATCATGATGTTATTTTGTATACCCTCACCTATTGTGCAATATTTTCACTTCGACATAACTAGCTCAAAGCAACACTCTTCTTCAATAAATGGAACTCTGTACATTACCTTTGAGTTAGCCACAGATGCTGAATAAGCACCTCTTATGGGATGCTTGGCTCACCGTGTGGCCAGCACTGCACAGTTTGTCAGGGCACTTCTGTTTGCTACCTGCAGTACGCAGCAAAAAACTTAGGCATTCAAACGAAAACAAAGCCAGTATGGCAGCAGCATTTCGTCCTTTGGAGATAGGGGGGAGGGGTAGTGCAGCATTGTTCTTTATAAGGTACACACACATGCATTACCTGTTTTAGTTTGGCGCATAAACAGTATAAAAGAGTGAAAATGGTTAGAGAAGACAAGTAGCCGCATATTTGAAATCCTCCAAAGCAGGCTGAAACACTCACTTCGTATTTTACAGTATATACCCTGTGCCATCTATAAAAAGTACGCAAAGTGCTGAATTTCACTAACACTTGCACACTAGTAAGCCAATGTGAAACGACAACGTATTGCACTCGCTTCGCTGTCCAGCTGGTGCTTCCTAAATATTCTGAAGTTGCACAGACAGCAAAGTGGCCTGGCCAAATTTAAGTATACCTATTCCAACAAGCATCGCTGGCTTCAACTCCAAGTGACAGCATCAAATGAAGTCTTTTAATAAAGGCATGCGACTAATGCTAATTACACGAACGTTTGAATAAAAAAAATGCAAGTGTATTTCAGTGTATTACGGCAGGACCATGCCAATATGAACCCAGAAGACATCCCAAAAATAGCTTTCGTTGCGCTGAATGGCCATTATGAGTGGCTTATTATGCCTTTCGGTTTGAGAAATGCTCCTGGTACGTTCAAAATAGCTGTGAAATCAGTTATCAGAAAACATAACCTAAAGAATGTCGTTAATTATTTTGGTGATATTGTAGTCTTCTCCGACACATTTACTGAGCACCTACAGCACCTCCAAGCTCTATTGCATGCCCTAAAAATGGAAAATATAAAACCTAAACTGAAGAAGTGCCATTTTCCCAAGATGCTATTGAATATCTGGGTCACAGAGTGTCGCACGGTACAGTGTCGCCTATACGAAGAAACATAGAAGCTGTATTGGGATTCCCAAGACTGAAATCCCCGAAAGAGCTTCAGCGTTTTTTAGGCGCCACCAACGTTTACCGCCAGTTTATACCGCACTTCAGTGACATAGTTCTGCCACTTACAAAGCTGTTGAAGAAGGACACATCATGGGAATGGGCTTCCTCATGTGAACAAGCTTTTGAGAACATGAAATACTGTCTGACCAAAGAAACCATTTTACGAATTTTTCTTGCGAGAATCTATACATTATTTGTTGCGACACATCTAACGTAGGCGTAGGTGCAGTTCTGAAGCAACGAAATCATGATGGTAAAGAACACCCCGTTGCCTATCACTCGCGTAAGCTACTCACGCACAAATTAAATTATGCCATTAAAGAGCTCGAATGCCTCGCTATAATTGACGCTGTTGACAAGTGGCACTGCTATCTACATGGACGACCATTCACTGATGTCACCGATAATGCTGCTTTACAATGGCTCAGAAACATAAAAAAACCCACATAGCTGGCTCTTTCGATGGTCTTTGAAGCTCTCGATGTATGACGTTAACATTCGACATCAAAAAGGCAGCGAAAACATCGAGGCGCACGCATTTTCGCGAAGCCCTATGGTTCAACTCCTTTCATTACCAGAACTTCAAACTTACCAGGATGACCGCCCTCGCTGTGTGCGGAGCTATTGGGGCAGCTTGTTAAGAAGTGTCTACCGCTAGCAGTTGATTCCAACATGCAAGCCCATCCGGGGTATATGGGAACACCTTGTGCTATTTGTATGAACCCTTCGCCATCAGCGATGTGCGACGTGCCTTGCACGAACTCAATGGCCGATCGGCGCCGGGTGCACATAGGGTCCCGAAGAAAGCACTTCAGAACTTGGAAGAAGACTCTGTTGAGTTTTTTACAGCCGAAATAATAGGATTTGGAAGGGAGGTGACATCCCTAAGCAATGGAAGTTGGCCAAGGTGATCCTCATTCCCAATCCCGGTAAAGCTCCAAATTTGGGTAATCTGCGCCTCATCTCTCTCACGTTATGCGTGGGAAAGGGGGCCGAACACGTTATCTAGAACCGAATGGCGGATTACATAGAACACAATAATCTTTTTCCTCATTACCTAATTGGCTTTAGGGCAGGCCTCTCTACACAGCATGCTATAAAAATCATTAAGGCTCAAATTTTAGATAATCATAACAGAAGCACTGGGCGATCATAAGCTTAGATATAAAAAAGCGTTTGATAATGTTTGTCATGATTCAAATTTCGATGCAATCTCTAGGCTCAACCTTGGTTCCTCATTTCAAGCGTTTGTCAGATCCTTCCTGAGTAGTCGAAGAGCCATTCTCAAAGTTGGCGATCTAGAATCTGATGTGCCAGTGCTGGGGAATAGGGGCATCCCGCAGGGACCTCTTCTATCACCTTTATTTTTTAACATCGTCATGGCTGATCTCTCGAGGCAGCTTTCTGGAATTTCGGATGTTGGTCACACGATTTAGGCCGATGATATCATCACTTCGTGTAGAGGAGGAAGTGATGGCAATGTAGAGGCTGCCCTGCAAGAGGCGATCGACACTACTGAGAGTTTTCTGGAGGACACAGGCCTTTCCTGCTCTCCGGGAAATTCTGAGCTTCTCCTCCAAAACCCGGTCAGGAAGCGCGAGGCTGGATGCCGCCCCTAGAGACAGACATCCACCCACGCACCAAAAGTGGACGATCAATCCCCATAGTCGCTTCTATTCGGATCCTATATGACGCTAGAAGCAACGGGCACCAATAACATCACGATTCAAAGGTAAGCAAAAAGGCCGATAGTGTTATTAGGCTCATAAGGTGGGTGGCTAATCGAAGGGCAGGACTATCTAAGGACAACTTGGTCAGGCTTATACGTGCTTTCCTGCTGTGTCATTTTGCATATGTGGCGGCAATGCATGTTTGGAAGAGAGCCGAAAGGGACAGGCTTAATGCAATGATTAGGAGAGCGGTAAAAAATATCCTTGGACTCCCCAACTACACCCACATAGGTCGTTTCCCGCAGTTGGGAATTCGCAATACATTGGAAGAAATCACGGAAGCGCAAGAAAGAACACAAATAATTAGGCTGTCTTGCTCGAAAGCGGAGAGGATGATTTTCGCGGATATGGGTTTACAAACAGCTCAGATTAAGGCTCTGTACCAGGGGGGATGAGAAGGAGAATATCATTGTCTTGCCTGCCCCGCAGAACATGCATCCCCAAAAAAATGTTAGAAGGAGAAGAGCGCGCACTCAGGCCCTTCTCCGCCACGTTGCGGATCTTGACGGGGGGGGGGGGCTGTTTCGCAGACGCGGCACAATATGATAACCCGAGAGACCGATTCACAGTAGTGGCGATCAACCACAAAGGGGTAACAATGAGTGCGGCGTCGGTATGCGCCAAAACTGCCAATGCAGCCGAGCAGGTTGCCATTGCCTCGGCTCTTTTAGATCAGCGTTGTTACAAGTTGTGTAGAGGACGAGGAGCGACATTTTCTTCATCGGGGATTAGATCGGCATTCGGAATAAAGAAGAGGTCGAGTACCACCTCATACTTTCTACTTAAACAGGTCTGGTCTGGTGCCATCCTCTCTGGGCTCAATCTGTAACGAACCTCAACATATCGACCATTTTCTTATCACATGTCACCGTTTCAAAAATAAGAAAAAAAAAGTTGCTTCGAAATTTTATTCAAGAAACTAGGAATATCACTTACTACTCCTAATACTGTGCCTTTTGGGGCCGCTTCATTGGGTCACAGCGACAAGAACATCTGCGGGGCTCTCTGCGAATTCCTATATAACACAAGAAGATTACCTTGCTGATCCAGTGATCAGCTCTCAAATTTTACTAGCCAATCTACCATTTATTGTTTAGCTGTTACACTGCAATGATTTAACCTTCAGAAAAGTTTCATATAACGATTACACCGCAGATATTCAACAAATTCCATTAATTTTCCCGTACCCCTCTTTTTTACATTGCGCCAAATTAATTTCACAGTGAAAACAAAGTAATCATACTCCCCTAGTCTAGAAAACCTAAAGGTATTGACTTGCAATAACCACCGGCTTCTTGGCTAATCCCCCTTAGTGGGTGAGAGCCACACAAAAAAGAAAGATCAAGCAAGCAAGCAAGCAAGCAAGCAAGCAAGCAAGCAAAGAGGTCGATCGGGTGGGCTTCACCATGGGCTCGGTGGCTCGTCCTTTCCTCAACACTTTGGTGTCGTGAAACCCGGGAGGAAGGACCTACGAAGGTGAGACGGAGCGGCCTTCACGAATTTCGACCACCGTCGCAGCCTCGAAGACTTTTCTGAAGCTGCCGTGGGCAAAACTGATGTGTGAGATCTAACCACCGCAGAGACCTGGGAGCCCGACTCCGGTTGCCACTAAGAATGCTGGGACAACCCATGGAGTGACGTCAGTGCAGGCATCGTCTGGAGGTTCGCGAGACGGGAGCCCTCACGTGTACTTCGGCTCCATCCCGACTCGCCCTTCACAACGACGGCGCGATGTTCACAAGTGAAAACAGTCCATAGGTCAACGACGCGCATCTTGACAGTGCAGTCCCGTGAGTGCAGGCATTGTCTGGGGGTTCGCGAGACGGGAGCCCTAACGTTTACTTCGGCTGCGTCCTGACTCGCCCTTCAAGACGACGGCCTGATAATCGCAAGGCAAGACAATCCACGGAGGTCGACTATGTACATCTTGAAGGTGCATAAACGTGAGTGCAGGCATCGTCTGGAGGCTCGCGAGACGGGAGTCCTCACGTCTACTTCGGCTACGTCCTTACTCACCCTTCACGATGATGGCTCGATATTCGCAAGATCACGAAGAACGACAGCCTGACAACTTACGGATATTCGTTGTGCGAACCGTCTGCGATGAATGCCCAGTTGACTCCGAATTCGTCTCGTGGAACGGTCGGACAGTGACTTCTCAAGTTTTCGGCACTGGACTGGATAATGGAGGCCCTGTTCGCAAGGCGAAATGAAGTGCGCAAGGCCGTCACAGAAGCCATCACCAGCATTGAACATGTAATACACGTGGAGCGTCCTTCAGTGAGTGAGTTACGATATATCCATCGAATTTCGAGTAATCATTACAAGCTTCTTAAAGAAATCGACAAGGAAGTAGAAGACGCAGTTCATATCAATCGCTTGGAAACTGAGACGGGCGAAGCAGAGCTTTATAAACACCAGAGCCAAGGTCAGAGTGGAATATAATATCGCGGACGTATTAAATTCTCGACAAGCTCACTAACAGGCCATGAGGCAAAGGATTTCGACAGAAGTACAAGCTAACGTGCACTCTTCGTCTGTGGCGCTGACATCTAGCCTTTGCTTTTTGAGCAGCAATCTTGTTCTACGGAAGCCAGGCTCGCGAATTGCTGAACGTGCTGGAAGCCGGACAGTCGCCGATTTCACTACCGTGACGAGCATCCAAGCACGTACAGAAGAACCGCTACTTTCAAAACACTGGCCCACGCTGCTGGAACTCCCGTCACCGTACTTTATGATTGACGCTAAAGACAAGACAGTTACAACAACTCAAGTGCATATGGTGGAGGGACAAAGTTCTACTAATGAAAAGCAGTAAGCCTTTGAAGATCTAAACGGGCCTTCAAGGGATACCAAGAATGTGTGCAAGCCAAGGCCAGCTGATTCAAAAAATGTTTGTCGGAAGACAATCAAGACGCATTCAAGCGAAAAGAAGCAAAACAAAAACTGCGAGGGCAGCGGAGCCGGCTGCCTGTATTAGTCCTACGAATAAGCTACAAACATCAAAGGGGGAAAGAATGCGAACCGTACATAATATATCGCTATCGATTAAGTATATTGAGACAGGGCCAAACCAGCAAATTAAGCAATCAAGTCCGGGATGCAGGAAGAAGGATGATGCTTCCAAAGTGAGCACAGCCAAGGCGAGAAATTCAAAGGCAAAACTTCTCAAAATAAGCCACACCAGAAGCTCGCAGAAGAAACCTTGTTTCTGCCAACGAAACCTGATCATCGAGAGCACAAGTTCACCGAAGGCGACGCGTTCGAAGGCACGGATATGGAACAAGCGTCGGAAGCACCGTTGCAAAATCAGGTGCAGAAGCAAACCCCGATGTTCCACGTGAATCAACTTGGACCTCGAACTATTACTGACGAACATTGTGGGTTTACTGTTTACAGCAACTGTGATGTTGTTCATCATGAGGCCACACTGGAGGGCGTGGAAGATGTCGCAAATTGTGTAGAGGACGAGGAGTGACATTATCATCATCGGGGATTTGACCGGCATTCGGAATAAAGAAGAGGTTGGTCGGGTAGGCTTCGCCTTGGGCTCGGCGGCTCGTCCTTTTCTCAACAAGCGTTATGAACATATATTCAGCGATTCTATAGAGCCGCCCTTCGTGCCTTCAATGTTGGAGCTGTGTTAGAAGACGCCAAAAACATACTCGGTGTGAAGTCGCCTACCACCCATACCCTTATATAATTCCCAGCTCATACGGGAAACATGGACGGAGGGATTATCAATCGCTATGAGCTGGCCCACTCCAGGGCGCGAGAGTTAGCTGTCCGTGGCCATGGAGGACCTTTGGGTCGAACTGGAGATTTCGTAAATAGGGATCCGCCAAGTACATACAATGAAATTGCCCAACGTTTCGCTATGGATAGGAAAATCTTTCCACCTCCACATTGGAAGCTAACTAGAGCGCAGGCGCTTGACTCGCTCTCTGGATTTCGTGCCTACCAGTTGTGCCCCCGCGATTTCCAACGACAGCGCTGCTCTGGCCGACTGGGCTCCACCTACGCCGTCTCCTGACGCGGACTAGAGCTCTCGCTGAGTGGTGCCCCATCCTCGGACTCTTGCGACCGGGCCCATCTTTTCTATGTTCTTCTTATTTTTGTATGTGGGTGTCTCTGTCTCTGCTCTATCTCTATCTATTTTCTCCTCCCTACACCTTTTAATCCCTCCTCACCCCCATCCCTCGTGGGCCACTGTTGAGGTGTCGCACTTTGATACAGACAGTTATGGGGCTCACTTTTCTTTTCCTTTCTCTTTAAGAATCACATAAGAGGAAGAAAAAGGCACTTACATTGCAATTACTTCAAACAGAAACGCACCCTAACCTTGCCTCTCTCTACAAGCTTTACCCTAAGGTTTACTAAACCAGCTCGTGTACAAAATGTGGCGGTTTAGCAACCTTACACCACATGCTCTGGGAGTGCCCTTCGGTACGCGGCACTGATACAGCATCGGCACGAAATTGGGACTCCGTTCTTCGGAGTTCGGACATAACATCACAACTTTGGCCTGTCCAGAGGGCCCACGATGCGGCGCTAGGTATCGGCCCTACTGTCCCATCGTGGGAGCAGCCCGCTGTGTGCTAGGCAGCACGCCTTTGGACTTTCACAATAAAGTTTTCCCAAACCAAACTAAACCAAACCAATCACCACACGGCCACAATGTTTCGCATTCGATTCACCGCGCTCACGGCTTATTCAATCACAGCCGCGTTGCCGACAAGATGCGAGTGCCCCTGCTGACCCCCTGTCCTTATATTTCTCTGCAATGCTTAATAGAAACGAAACGAGCAGGACGAGAGTGCTGCGTTTGCACCCTTGCTGCATTCGAGAGCGTAAATTTCTAAGCTGCAGTTGGAACGACAGAACCTGTGCGAAAAGGAGGTACGTTCACAAACATGCACCTCCCACAGTTGGCAAAAAGACAGTACGACAATCAAGCTTACGTCTCTGCGCTGCTAAAATGTTGAGCGTGTGGCGGTGCTGACGTGCTTGCATGCGGTGTTTCTTCGATAACCACCGTAAATGTCCCACATGCGTTTCCAACTCAATGCGCGTTCATGCAACCATTTTATTAACGCTGCTATCACGCGCTCCGCACTGTCTTCATGCCACGGCCACCGCAAGCGAGCTCGTAGTAAACTCAGGCACCCGAGAAGCTCGAGCCATCCTGCATGGAACCCTTGGTAAATTGTGAACATAAATGTGAACAAAGAGCCTCCCTGCGTGTTTCAAACCTGTGCGCCTAAATTTCAATTGGTGTTTCTTGAAACTGACAGCTCAAGCCGTCAGTTTTAGTTTTTGTGAATTGCGTAATATTGTTGAGACCATTTTGCTTTGGAGGCTTTACAATGTCGAGTAGCCAGGGCTCTCTCACAGTGCGTGGCGTCTTCTGGCGCTTCCTTTTTAAAGCGCTGACAATGAAAACGCTTCTTCAAGCTGAGAGTCGTCAATAAAAAGGAGCGTGCGTTGATCACGGGCAGGGGTCTCGCAAAGTATACTTGCGTGTTTTACAATAAGCGTGAAGCTAAGGTTGGTATACGTGCCCCGCCACGGTGGTCTAGTGGCTAAGGTACTCGGCTTCTTACCCGCAGGTCACGGGATCAATTCCCGGAAGCGGCAGCTGCATTTTCGGTGGAGGCCAAAACGGTGTAGGCCCGTGTGCTCAAATTTCGGAACACGTTAAAGCACTCCCGGAGGTCAAAATTTACAGAGCCCTCCACTATGACGTCTCTCATAATGAAATAATGGTTTCAGGACGTTAAACCCCACATTAATCAAGGTTGGTATACGCAATATCAAAGGTGTTCTGTGTTATGGTATGTCGCTTGTGCGAACATGTTCTTGTGCGTTCAGACATTCGAAGAGAAATAAGACGTGCTTCGTGTGTTTTGATATTTAGGTATTCAGATATGAATTGATCTAAGGTTATCGTGTTTTCAAGATATTGCAGAGCTGTGTAATTCGGTGAATCGGACATTTACCGGAAATGAAGTGCGATAAACGTTGCATTTCAGCCAGAAGTATGAACTCCGAGAGACAACCGCTGTTCTTGAAGAAAAATATACACTGATAGAATAGAGCCCTGCATGTGTCAAAACTTACACAGTGCTTGTGTCTCAGGTTGCGCTGATTCAAGTGCTCCAAGACAATTCTAGACTTCCCGGCGCATGAAGTCCGCGATTGCTTTAAACTTAGGCAGTGTGGGCGGTGATAATTTGTGCAGCTTAGTCAGAAATATTGCTGTGGAGTTCTCACGCAGGTCATCGGAATGCAGCGCTGGAACCTCTCCGTAGGTCATCGAGAAAATCCGGTGGTTGTACTGGCTGGTAAGCATTTCAAGCGCCTTTTGTATTGTCGTTGCCTTGGTGAGAAATACTGCAACCGGATTGGGTGGGTTACGCGCAAGTCCTGCGAGCACTTGTTCTCTCATACGCCGCATAAACAGGCGAACATTTTGATTATCGGGCATAGCAGCGTCGGCCTGATGGATGAGTCGCGTAATCTCTTCCATGAACTTAGTGACAATCATGTTAGGTCTCGAGCAAAGAAGCGGCAGTATTCTTCCGGGCGATGCTTTTGGACGTGTACAGAAATGCACTACAGAAGAGATCCCAGGGTTGAGGTGAGGGCTCCTGATTCTCGAACCAAGTCCTTGCCGCGTTTTCGTAATAGAAGTAGGCGTGGCGCAGCTGCTCTTCTGTTGTTAAAGGCGGCGAGTCGGTCATACATTTCAAGCAGGGTTTTCGGATCGTCTGGTGATGAACCACGGGAAGTGCACGGCTCCATGGGCGGCAGGAGCACGGCAGGAGCACAACTAGGCTATGCATGATCCTGAAACACCACTTCAGAGCCCGAAACTGCTTCAAAGGTTCGGCCCGCAGAGCAAAAAAAAAATTGCCCACAGCTTCCCTCGGGGGAACACTGAGGAGGATGCGGAGCATATAATTGGTTAAAGGGGTGTTAAAGTGCGACTTACTTGGGTCGATTGCTAAATTGGTTAACGTGGTTGTAAAATGGGGTGTTAAATTACGACTTACTTGGGTCGCTGGCTAAACTGGTTAACGTGGTTGTAGGAGGGGTGTTAAATGAGTGAACACGTACGACACGTATGCGAAAGGGCGGTGTTTATTTATTGCGACGAACTTTGAGCGGTTCCGCCAACACTTTGGCCGGCGCTGGTCGAAGGGACGTCGATCATTGCGACCTCGGACGTCGACGCGCCGTACAAACCAACCGACGAGCGGCAACTGAGCGAGCGAGCACCGACCTTGAGTATATATACAGCGCGACGGCGCATGCACTGTCAGCTGTCGAATGTTCGAGAAGGGGGAGAAGCGCAACGGCGCATGCGCGCGCGTCAGCTGCCGATGTTCTCGAAGCGCGACGGCGCATGCGCGCGCGTCAGCTGCCGATGTTCTCGAAGCGTGACGGCGCATGCGCGCTACATTATACAGCTAGCGAATGTTCGTGAAGAGGAGAAGCGCACGCGGTGTGTAGAGGAGGAAGGGTGCACAGATGGTGGAGGAGTGAAGCGCGCGCGGTGTGTAGAGAAGGAAGGGATGCACAGATGGTGGAAGAAGGAGGAGGAAGCTTGCGGACGGCGCCGCACTACAAGCCTCGAGTATTAGATGCTCAGCATCTAAAAGCGGCTGCTCGAGCGCTCTACACAGCTGTGGCCGCGCCTGTACAAGCACAGACACTTTCCTCATACCAAGCATTCGCTGCGTACCAGAACTAATTCAACGATTATGAATTACGAAGTCAGCAAGAATGTCCTACGGACCACTCAGACTTCACCCCGATGGTGCTGAGAGGGAGGGCCCTGGTTGTGCGCTGGGTCATGATCCCTGGCGCGCGCGCCTAAAGGCCTGACCACACGTACCCTGTTGCAGCGCCTTATCGCATCTATCGACGTGTCAATGCGCCCTATTCCTGAGGACAAAGAGAGAACGCACCGCTTCGTATATATCCGCACTCCCTCTTTCTCTATAAGGAGAGGGCGCAGCGTCATACCAGAAACCCACACGCTGACACGCTGCAGCGCGTATGTGTGGTCAGGCCTGAAGAGTTCATCCGGGATGCACCATTTCCTTCATGTGCATCATAAACGCGTGACCTTAAGCTATAACCAAACGTACGCATTACAACGCGTCAGAACGTGACATTTAGCACGGCTACACGAAGCTGCGCCCCCTCTCTTCATAGGGGAGGGAGTGACTCGGCTCTACAAGCCACGCCCGTAGCCGTTGTAACACGTACGTGTGGTGAGAGGTCTTTACAGATGGCATGGAAAAATGGTTGTGTATCAAGATTAGGATGTTGTTGGTGGATCTTCCCTCGCTAAATTTGCATGCAATCGCCCCGCCTGGTTTCCTCTTTTGAGATCGCATTGAGCAAAAGTCTTTCCTGAAGTGAACCGTGAGCACGCTCTCAGAAAGTCGCTTGCTGCACGATGCAACCCTGCGTAGGCCATTCGCTTGTGCCCGTTGACTTCACGGCTTCCACGTAGTGTTGTACCGGAGCCCTATACCACCCCACCACAGCTCAACAGAAGTATTTCTCGCCTTCAGTCACGTGCGATGTCTGTGATGATCAAAAGTGTCAGTAGTAGTCAAGACACATCATTCCGGAAAGTCCAGTCACCATGCGAAAACGTATCATTTACACTGTCATGTAGCAAGCCTATCGTTGTAGTTTTTTAAATAGACAATGACGTTCTCATCATACTTAGCCAAATAATGTTCTATATCATTGCAGGTCTTGCAAGCTAGGCACAATGGCGTCGCGGAGAGTCTGATCTTGGGGAACCATTCTAGTGGACGCACCGAACGTGTCAGAATGCAATGTAACAATCAGGCCTCTTCCGAGTTGGCCATTTTGTCGCACATGAATGGTGAGGTTACAACTATATCGAGTGAAAAAACCTATAGACAGCTTCTCTTAGAAGATGTTATTCGTCTCTGAAATCCTTCTTCCTTGGTCAAGTTCTAAAGTACTTCAGGCAAGTCGTTCAGTGCTGCAGCGTTTGCGATCTTGTTCTTAAAGGTCTCCTGGTCAGTGCGACCTTACGGCGTTCTTTCGTCGAGAACTTGTCAAGTGCGGAATTTCGGGCTGCCCCGAAGAAACTGAAGTATTTAGGGAGTAACAAGTGGTGCTGCCTTCTAATAGTAATATATGTTTTCTAGCAGCTTAAACATGGGTTGGTTTAGAAGCAATGCACTCGATACTCACTGCATATCCCTAAAGACTTGCAGCATGGGTTGCTTTTGGAACTTTAAAAAATCAAGGCATATCCACGAATACAATGATTACAAGTGAGGAAGGCTTGATTCTAAGGTTCATAGTGTTCACGTTGAAGTCGCCAACTAATATAAAAAGGGGACAGACCGACAGAGTTTTTTATTTTATTTGTTGAATCATAAAATACAAAGGATCATCAGACTGCTTGGAGCCGTAGCCAATGGCTAGTCCTGGGTCCAAAAAGAAAATGTATGTGGTGATGCAGGCTTTCTGTTGCATAAAAAAGAAACTAACACTCCAAAACACATTGACAGACGGACGGGCAGATAGGTCGACCAACGCATACGCACCTAGGTGGATGCAGGTGTACATACGCATGGATTGGTGGACAAAAGAGCAGTTGAACGGACGGATGGACAGATGGACGCACAGACAGACGGACAGCACAGACGGAGGGCACATGTGATCATGTATTGTGCATTCATATACTTCATTGACGTACACTTAAGATCCGCTTTATGCACATGTCTTTTTTGTTTTTCACTGTACAGGTGTTTAGTTTTGGTTTTAGTTTATGGAGCTGGATGGGAAAGGTGGCGCACATTAAGGAGCCTCGCCCCTAATATGAAGCCTCAATCGACTCCAGCACCGTTGCCGGGAGCACAGGCAGCGTACCTTTTTTCCCGGTACGGAAACGCTGCGCCGGCCCATTGGCCTTTCCGCGTGCCCTACGTAAACCCGCATGGCCTACTTACAACGACACTGTTGCAAAACGGTAGCATTTCATCCCTAGACGGCTTTTCGCCTATTTGTCTCAACATCGAACATGGTATTAAATCATGCGAAAAGCTGGCGACTGCACGTGCGTTGCGACATACCGCCGCAAGGCAACGCAGCCTGAGCTTTGGTTCCTTGTCACCACGAGGCAGCGCTGAATTGCTTATCGCTTCCCACGCTCACGCCCTGGTCCTGATGCTTTGAAGGCTGGGTTGTAGTTGTCTTTCCTGTAATGCCCTTTGTGTGGGAGCCTCCCAGCGCAAGCCAGCCACGGATAATATGGCTTTTAACATGCAAATTCTATTCTTGCGTTTTAACTCAATATTTTCCTTCACACCTAGACATAAAAAAAGAAACAAGGATTAAGACGGGGCTTTCAGAAAACCAATGCATGGGCTAGTGTGATTCCCATCCACGGTCTCTACCCAAGAGGAGTGTAGCAAAATCGCTGCTCATATTCATGCAGGATCTGGCATGGCGAATGCTCTTTACTATACATGCAGAGACACTACTTTTTTTAGTTATCTATATTTGAAGTGTCTGCGTAATCTTTATGCACTTATACATTCTCGTGACCTGGTTTATTACGTTAATTACTATCACGTTTTTGTTGTTAGACCTATGTATGCAAAACTTTCATATGGTGGCATGTAAAAAAAAAGGAAGCGGCCACCTCCACCAGGCTGGTAAGGCGCTGCTGCTATTAGGTGGTCAATTTCTACCTATTATCAACAAAAATAGCAGTAAAAAATGAATGAAAAAAAGCTATGATGAGCTGCGGCCACGTTGATTTTGCAGTTGCGTTTAGAATTGATAGACAACTGTGATGAGGAAGGCTCCTTCTTTAAAGGCATATCTAATGCATTCAAAGCATGGTTTTCATTTGTCACCAGTCTATTTTGCCTTGGGGCCAATACCTGAATTACGAAAGATAAGCGGCATCGTGGTTCAAAGGAAGGCTGCCTGTGATGTACTGTAAGGTTCCTGCTAAAGTTTACCGCTGCTTACTAACAACAATATATCGTAATATTTCGAAAAGGCGATCACAATATGTGTCGCACGTGCGGGTATTGGTCTTGCTGTGTCCCGTTTGTGTTAAAGTAAGGGTGGTAGATGCTTCAAACAACTTATTTACCAACAGCAACAGGCAACAAATTATTTAAAACTAAGGTTCATACGAGAAGGTCGGCCCAGGCACGCGGGCCCCAGAGGCGGATTCCATGATTTTGAACAGGAGCAACCGGCCGTCGCGGGTGGCAGCAACTGTTGCCCTTCGTGGTAGCCACGCAACTTCCCTCGAAGGCAGCATCACGGCTCCCCCATCTAAACCGTGTAGATGGGCCACGAGCACGGTCACTGAACAGCACGTGGTGATGTCTCAAGATAGCCTGTGCTCGTGATTGCCGAACGCGATTTCATTAAAAAGATCAGCAGATCCCACGTACCTGGAAATTAACGTTATGCGAAGCATGCGTAGGGAAGGGGACCGCGTTGCATTTTGTTATTGAGCGACACGTAATGAAATGACGCCAAATGTATATCCAAGTGTTGCACGCACAGACATGTCTTGAAGAGTTGCAGATGTTTCTATAACCAGTTGTTTGCATTTGCGCAACGATGTCAACTGGAACAGGTGTATTAGCAACCCCAGAAGCTGATAAAAAGCACTGATGCTCGTGGGGATGCTGGCCCTGGACACTGCTACATAAGTCAACTTCAGTGCATGGCACCTAACCACAGTTGACATTAACCCGACGTGACGGCTGTATCAAAGGAGCACATATGCAGTGTTTATAAAATTGGGTAGGCAGCACTGCAACCACAATTGAAGTTTCACGAATAATAGCGTGCATTTGAAAAGTAGTTCCGAGACCTGGCGTAGCTTTGTGGTAGAATGCTTGACTGCCACGCAGAATGCCTACGTTAGAACCCTGCTGTGAACGTGAAATTTATTATTTGCATTCGTCGGGTCGATGCTACCGATGTCGGGTATTTCTTAACGCTCACGCGCCAGAATTGCCGTTCTGTGTTCTCGTCGTTCCTGGGTAGATACACAAGGGTAAATCACTTGTGGCACATACCCGCATACTGGCGGCACATACCAGCCCGTGAGTATGTGCCACTGTCTGGTGGGAAGTGTTTGACAACGTACGCGACGGGATAGTGACGTTATTTATGTATTGAAAAGCGCGTCATATTCGTCAAACCATTTTACCCTTCTATGCTAATATTGGTTCACGCCAAGTTAAGGGTTGACCACGAGAGCACCCAAACGTAAGCGGCCAGATAGATAGATAGATAGATAGATAGATAGATAGATAGATAGATAGATACAAAGACAGACAGACAGACAGACAGACAGACAGACAGATAGATAGATAGATAGATAGATAGATAGATAGATAGATAGATAGATAGATAGATAGACTAAAAGTTGCCGAAGTTCGCTAAGCAATATTTTGCTTTTAATATAATGCTTGAGCTACACCAGACACACCACAAATATAAAGAAGCTTGAAATTACTAATTAGATTTGGGTGATGCAGCGCTAAAGCACAAAAATGCAAAAAGGAGTGCACATGATCATCACTGAGGAGGTGACAGCCCTCGTCTTAGGAGCTCTTGAAAGTGTGTGCACAACCATAATTTTCTCTAAAGCAGCAAGCTAAGTTCAAGAAAGCAGCAAGCTTTAATGAACTGAGCTCTATGTTCTATGTCTTCCTGTTTTAGCGCTGCATCAACCATTCAGGCAAAACAACCAGTTCCAATTTTCCTTTTATGGTGATAATGTTTTTGTTATGGTTAAGTGTGCTGAGTAATTTACGTTATGAAAGATATTTATTTGAATTTGTCCTTCATACTTTACCATAACCCACCATAATGATGGAATCTCCCCCGCTGCTTCGGTAGACAATGCAATAGACTTCTTTAGAGAAATGATGGATGATGTTTTGCGTCCCTACGAACAAGTGAGGAACACTTGTCTTTGTGATAAGTAGACAACTCAGAACAGAGACTCATATAGATAAATTAATCACATGCAGTGTGCCTACTTTGCGTCTCCTCTGGGTCTTAGAATGTACCTATTGTGTGCAGCTGTTACTGGGAGCTGCGACTCTCTTTCGATGCCATTCGAGGTATAAAACATGAACACGCTAAGAGGCGTTGCAGTTACTAAGAAGAATAGCTGCACTAATTGCTTGCTTGCACGTACGTACGTTTGGTTCGTAATCACTACGAAGTATTGGCCATTGTACATACGGTGAGGCGCATATTTATCTATTCTTCTTCATGTACACTCCAATACCATCCATTATGATCAAAAGTATTTCATAAGAATTCCATCATTATGAGGGATTTGACATATTACCATTATGCATATACCGCTTTTGTGCGGAAAAACAAAATATTGGAACAATTTATTTTCGTTCTTTGGATTTGTGCAGCCATACCTACGCTGCGAACTGACAATGAGGTATTAACTGAAGCTGTACATTTACATTGCGAAGTCTTCAGAAAAACGTAAAGGGAGTTTTCAGACTCCCCGTCTGTGTTAACTTTTGCAAGATTAGAATCAGTCGAAAATTGTTTGAAGCATCTCACAACACAATAAATTTTTCGTAAACAAAATACTTCTTCAGAAGGCAGCGTTCAGTGGACAACGCTCCACGAACCTTGCATTACAAGACTGACGGTTGTGCTTAAATATTTATGGTAGACAAAAAAAAAAGGTTTGCCACATGAAAATAAAAGAAAAAAGAGCTGCCTTTTCTTCGCAGGAAGCGCGAAGGTCGCGTTTGGTGAAACGCTCTCTTCTTTTTTGACAACCTCCACCTGCAATTCTAGAAAAGCACACCACCGACTTGGCAATAAACAAAACAAGGGCGGTTGCCGAACGTTTTTCAGCGATGAGCTGGGACGAGGAGATCGTGCATTTTCGACCGTCGGAGTCACTGCTGCTGCCCGAAAATAAACCCCTGCGGGCTCTCGCCAAGCCCGTGTGAAGCACGAGTGACACGGACAAGAGTAAGGTTGCCAGGTTTTGAAACAAGCTCATTTTATATACCTTCGGCACCGGTAAAGATAATACGAGAAGGCGAAGGCTGGTGAGTACAGATTAAGTCTTCGTCGCCGGCGGGAACAACACGAACGTTTGCAGCGCTAACACTCGTTATCACTTTCCATGACCTTCACTGCGATTAAGAGTTTCATAAATAACAGTCTGTCGTAATTTCTTACACACTTCAATTTGAAGAACCTATTTGATCTTCGAGTTTGTTTTTTTCTTTTAACAAAGTGACCAACTTTTTTCTTTCAATTTTTATCGAGAGTATTCAAGAGGGCGAAAACATCATTTATTCATAGTGCAAGTTGCAACTTCGGATGGTGGTGATGTTTCTACCAAAAAGACGAGTGAACACAAAACCTGCACGAATGAGCACGTACTGTGGACGGAAATCGTGAGCCGCCGGATCGCTTACCTGGCCGCCTGTAAAAATCGGTAAAAGTTTTCAAGCCACAGATACCATCGATCGAGACTGCGATCGTCTTTGTTTTGCATCGAAAGAAAGAGAGGCAGAAAAATAAAAAAAGACAGGGAGGATAACCAGGTTAACTTACACGGGGAAAGGAGAGAAAAAGATTAGAGGAGAAGGAAAAAGGAGAGATAATATTCTTGCATGCATAACAGCGTCTACCGCGCATGCCTTGGATGTCCTGATGCTCCGAACTGTCCCTCAGCACGGGTTGGCTTCGACTGTGTTATACAAAGTAAGCTCCAGCTCATTATGTTAAAAGAAGCTTCCAAGAACTGGCTTCAAGGTGTCCGAAACTTGTAGTGCTTTACGAGCTGGTATGCTTGTCAATCCAGTGACGAGTGCGCGCATAGTGCTGATCAATGACCTCAACACAACGATACTGAGCCCAGCTTTTGCAGAATGCATTACATGACGGCACAATGACATACTTTCTCAAGTAGCATACTTACTGTGCAGCAGTGAAATATTTTTTTGTGGAAGCGATTGCCTGCGACTAAATGGCAGACTTGAGCAGTGAACCCATGAGAGGAAGGTTACCAATCAGAATTTCTGGAACGTCTGACTGGAAATGTGGCCCGCTGGACAAACTGCTAGTAAAACACTGTGAGCTACTTGCAAATAATTTGACGACGAAGACTAAAAATGAACGTGGAAACAACGATGATTTGCTTTATTATTGAAGAACCCGCAATTGGAGAAAATAATTACATTAACTAAACTGGCGTAGAGCTTGTGCTTCTTGCACATGCAGCAACACGAGCATCATTTGTTTGGTCTGACCTGAAAAAAAAAAAACAGGATATTTGCTAATACACACCTCCGCTATCGATAAATGTGAACCACTCATCTCAGTGCAAAAAGGCTATTCTATACTGAGATCCACAGTTATGCCTTGCTGTGGATCTATTTGATTGGGCGCATAAAAGTTGAATCGCACTTCACATTAAGAATGATGACCTCAGTGATCGGATGTAAAAAAAAAAAAACACTGCCATCACAATAGTGACAACGCTTCAGGACCCAAAGGTCTCTTAAGATCATACAGTAGCGTTCTTAAGATTTTGTTGGAACGGTCGGCCCAAGGGTACAGGTACAATAGAGTCATACAAGCCTTACACATCTTTTACTCGACTGAAAACTTATAGGCGTTTACGCTAGTTTGCTCGGTGCATTCAAGCTGAAAAGACACAGGAAGATGACAGGGAATGTGCAGTGCAATCTTAAGTGTCACGAAATCAAGTGCTAAGAGAGAAAAATGAAAGTTGACAAAGGTTTACCATAGAAATGAATCTGCTTCTTTAAAAGGTCATGGGGACAAAAATTTACAGATAACCCGGTGATTATCAGCGTGCCCCAGGCTACCAGCACGTGGGGAGATGCAGCCGTTCTACTGGTAATCTAGTTCGATCACTCTCCTAGAAAACCAAATTATGATGCTGTTAAATATATTAATCATTTGGAGGAAACGTGTTTGTACCTATACGAAAAAAAAGGATGGGGGCGAGAGAGATAAAAGCAGGAGGATACTGTTGAGACAGCTTAACCTGCGAAGCGAATACGCTTAAAGAAGAGCACAAATAAAAAAAGAACAAGGAAGGAGCAAAGGCAACGGATTTGTTTATGCATTTTGGTTGCGGTGATAGGTAAAAATCGCGAGGGAAACATTTGGGATGATTCGCGGTCCTGGTTTAGCGATGGTACAGGGAAACCGTGTCATCGTATTTGGCACCGTACGTGGACACCAAATGTACGAGAGAATCCCGTGAGAGTAGGCGTAAACGTGTGTCCTTGTGTACCTTCTACAATCGACAGTTCAAGAGCTCTTTCTTTCAAGGTTTTATACACATTATCTGGAGTGTATCAAAGTGGTGAATCAGATAAAACTGCCAACACTTCTTGTCTGGTAGGATAGGTATGACAAGCGTAATTACTCATTAGTGACTGTTGGCTGCAATGAGAAAGGCGCCCACCTCGGGTAAATAGGGAAGCGTTTGTAGTTGTTTCTGAAAAATAACACCTACTCTTTGTTCTCCGTATAGAGTAATTTGGAAGGAGTATGTAGAGCTCTAGCTCATAGAAGCTTTGACCCACCACATTAAAATATGGAACTCTTCCTATTAATTCGATATCTCCGCGTTATACCTGTTTCTAGTAACCTTAAATAATTGGCTGGTTTCAAAGTGTCTTTTTTCATAAGACTGAAAGAAGAATCAAGTGTACGAATAGCCAGCGTTTTAACTAGTAGAAATGAATCTTGATTCTGTATGATGAAAGCGATTGCTTCCGGGGATTTCACGCATAACGTCCTCTTCAAGGTGCGTGCCACTCTTACACTTGGAACGTGAAGAATTTTTTATCTGGGCGCTTCAATAACGGTTTACTTCCACATGCACTAACATACCTACATATTGTCTATGAAGGCATGATAGCGACGGGCACGATGATTGGAGCCACGATAGTGATGGGAGGATCACGCGCTCTATTCTTCGTTCTACATCAATGATGCTGCTGGCTGCGGAAACTGTTCAAAAGTGTCTTTAGCAGGAGCGTTCATCATTACACCTGATGCCTCAGAGGTTTCCAGCAATAGCACTGCATTACAGTAGCTGAACTCTTGTTGTCACGACCAGCTTCAAAGTTTCCTGCGTTGTCATGCTCTACCTCAACTATAGTGGCAGCTGCAGGAACATCAACAGCCCCGCCAACGCCTCTTTTAAAACCGAGAGCGACGCAGCCGCCCTTCAATGGGCTTGGAGGGACAACAGCGATGGGAGGCTCACACGCTCTGTTCTTCATTCTACAGGTTGGTTACGAGTCTCTGCTGCCTTACGATTGTTTTAAATTAGATTATTCGTTTCGTGTCACGCTTTCAGGCCCTGAAGCATTGTTTGAGCCTTTATGTTCGCTGAAATTACGTCTGTGTGGGGATGTTGAGTGCGACCCTGGTCCTAATGAATCATCGGCTGCTCTTGCAGAAGTTCTTCTAACTGTCAAATATTTAAATGAGCGATCAATAAGAATGAGAACGGCACAAAATCTGTTCCTGAAACGTTGTCAGAGCTGAAAACCTAACAGAAAAGCACTTTTGAAGCCACATCTGAAACGCCCAGGAAGACATGAAACAAGAAGTTCTTCTAATGAAATAAATTAATATGACATAAGAGGTATTTCAATGAAATTATCATGTAGTTACCTAACAAATCGATTTCAATATCTTGACACGCAGCGCGCAGTATCAAAAGTGGATAAAGATAAGTGTGGCGTTCCTCAAGTATCTATATTAAGCCCAGTTCTGTCCCTTTTGTATGAAAATATATTGGTAATATGCCTCAAACTCCCAACATAGTTTTATGCGCCGATGACACAAACGTCTTTTTCTCTGGCAAATATATTGACAGCTTGGGAGAACAAGCGAATGGGTGGCTCAAGCACCTATCAGTATGGTTAATGTCAAATAAGCTCTAACTGAACAAAACAGAACAAAATATGTTATTTTGCGACAACAAAATATATTTATACCTCATGCCATTGAAGCAAAATTTCGAGAGGATTTGATTGAACGGGTCACATGCCAAAAGAGTTATGGTATGTTTTAATAAAACACTCGACTGGAAAGGTCACATAAACAAAGCTCGCACTAGTCTTTCATGCTTGATTGGGGTAACCGCAAGAATTAGATATTTTTACCTATTTAGGTAACGAAGCAACTTTATGATTATCTATATATTCACGTACCCATTGTTGGTTATCAATTTGGTGTAATACTACTTAAACAAACTGTAGCATAGCCATGGTGTGCGCATAGCAGCGCCGGACCAGCAATGTGTCAACGTAGTCAGCAGAATGAAAAGAACGTTTATTCAAAAGTGTATGACGTATTTATAGGCAGCGTAGTGTTGGTCAGATAACGATGCGCACGTGGTAGTAACAAAAGTCCGATGTGGTGCAGGCGGCCAGCTGAGGCGTCAACAGGTGCGCGCGCACACACACACAGAAACCGCGAAGACACAACACAAACACAGAATGCATTCATAGAATACACAAAAGATAAGTACGAATAATTGAAGGGGGTTCCTTCTAGAATGACTTCTGCCCCACTTCTTTACAAACACGACATATTAGCGTTTCAGAACGCCCTAAGCAAAGAAATATCGGTGATAATATATAATAAATTGTAATCTAACGCTCACGCGTTTCACAATACATATTCCCGAAGACACAACGCATACAACTTTGGACGCATAACATTCTGCAGCGAAAGAATATGAACAAACTATGGTACACAAAGGCTACAGCATATGATCCCTGAACAGATGAATGCACATCCAGAATTTACCACCATAGTACCATAGTGAAAGAGAGCCGCTCAGTAATTGTGTTTAAAAAAAGGTGTGTGTGCGCACAATGTGTCCTGTATATATTCAAGCCTTCGAGCTATGAATAAATCAGTTGGAAGTGAGCGCTGTGTGTTTGATGGATGGGTGTGTGCGTGTGTGAGTGATCGTGTCAAGTTGTCGCGCTCTAATTAACTTTTCGAAATGATCTACCAACTAGCCCAACAACAAGTTCTCTTAGAATACATTTCTCGTACAGTGGGCGTCTCTTTTAACTCGTTAGACCTTGTGTCAATTATTGATGGACTTGTGCGCAACATCATCGAGGCCACATGCCAAGCAAGGAAGTGTGCCTTCTGCATACGCAAGGGTATCCCTCCTAAGGAAGTTTGTGCCTTATTCGGAGGTGTGCAACCATCCTGGAGACATGTCAAAAGAGTCTGCAAGATTCTCAAGGCGGAACTTTGGCGTCTGGTGCGTTTGTTTCAAGACTGGCTTCGCGTGGTCCACTACAGTCTTCTTCCGCAATGGCAGGCTGCTCAACACCTTCGATGGCTGAGGCAGCAACTGGGCGTACTCACGGAAGTGAGGTGGAAGCAGGTCCTGAACCCACTGCTCAAGGTGTTTGACAAGCAAAGAAGGGAAGAACAGAAGCGCATTGTGGTGCTACAGGACGCATACATTCCGGTAGAAATCGAGAGATGGCTTCGGAAGGGACCAAAGTTTGCCGTCCCGCCTCGTATTTCTGCCCATGAACTTCTCGGACTAAACAGGGACTTGTCTGTGAAGGCCAACCAAGACCGGGACAGATGCCTACAAGATGGTATGAACTGTTCATCGAAATGTGCACCGCATAATCAAGATATACCTTAAGTTAAAGGCTTGAATAACATCGTGTCGTTCTTTAAAAACCACAAATTAACATTAATGCTAGCCGACAAAGAAGGTTGCTTTGTGGTCATGCCTGAGGGAGCTTACAAAGAAAAGGCTTTAGCGGCTATCAAGAAGAACTTCCGCCCAGTTAAGTTGGGAGCGACTCGCGTTAGGTCTAAGTTCGCTGATTTTTGCAAGAATGCTGAGCTTACAATGTTAGCTAAGAACATAAAGAACAGCAAAGGGAGCAACCTGAACGTTTTTCTCTCGACCAAGACACACAAACCGGATGTACCTTTTCGCACTATTGTTAGTGAAGGAGGGTCTTGGCAGATTTACGTTAGCAGATATTTCAGAGCAAGCTAAAGAATCTCGTGGTGAATGACCCTTTCCGTACGAAGGGCTCAAGTGATGTGTGCGACTTTTTGCGGTCTCGCGTTAACACAGGCAACGCCTTTTCAGCGGATGTTGTAGATCTGTATTATTCCGTGCCGCATGACAAGCTTCTAGCCTCTGTAAAATCCTGCATAGAAGAGAATGGTGACATCGATTTTATTATTGACGCGGGCGTTAATGTAGACAATTTTTTCTCGCTTTTAGAATTTTATCTGAATGCAACACTTATTATGTTTGACGAAAAGCCCTTTTTTCAGCGGCAAGGAATCTGCATTGGTTCCTGTATCGCCCCGGTCCTTTGCGATATTTTTTTAGCGGATGTAGATAGGGATGTGGACAATGCTTTTAAAGGGGGGAAGGTTTTAAAGGTTTTTAGGTACGTGGACGATTTTTTAATTCTTTTAGATAAAGAGGGTGACGTTACATCCCCTGATTTTATTTTAAACGTTTTATAAGACTAGGACGAGGCCTTTCCTTTACTGTCGAATTGCCCCAAGAAGCTTGTCTGCAGTTGTTAGACTTAAGCCTCACGTGGAACGATGAGCATATTTGCTGGTCTTATCAACCTCGTGTTGAGAAGCAGCTGTTGCCGTACGATTCTGCCCACTCAAAGATTGTGAAGAGGGGCGTTGCGTCTCTTCGCACAGCCTTAAGGAAGTCGCGGCCAGGCAGGGCGTACGGCGTACCGACTGTGTTTTCCGCACCAGAAAAAATTGGAAGACTGTGCCAAAGTGTGTGCGATAGAAAGAAGTGCGGCTGTCAGAATAAACATGAGAGGGCCTTTGTTAAGTGTTCCATGGGGATTGTGTACTGCATACCCTTATCCTGCGGAAAAGTGAACATTGGCCGAACCGAACGGTGTATTAATGACCGATTAAGGGAACACGCCCAAAAATTAACGAAAAGAGATGACAAGTATGCGCACCTGGTTGCGCATGTCATCTCGTGTGGTTGTGACGCACGATTTTCTGAAACGAAGGTTCTGGGCAGAAGCGCAAGTAAAACTGCACGTGAAGTGTTAGAAACCTTTTTCATTGAAAAAAAAAAAACAAAGATCACTGTGTAAGCGCCCCATCAATTTCGTAGTTACCAAGCGAACTTCAGTTTATCGCTCTAAGGCTATGACATTGATTAACTGTACGTTTTGATAATATATGCTGTTGGCCTTCTTTGGTGTGTGTGCGCACAATGTGTCCTGTATATATTCAAGCCTTCGAGCTATGAATAAATCAGTTGGAAGTGAGCGCTGTGTGTTTGACGCATGGGTGTGTGCGTGTGTGAGTGATCGTGTCAAGTTTTCGCGCTCTAATTACCTTTTCGAAATCACTGTCAAATTTGCAAAGCATAAGCACAAAGAAACCGCACTGGATAAGTGTTCTTTGCTTAAAAACAGTACCTTTGCTGTCAGTCACGATTTCAGCCCCGCTACGCGTGAAAGTAAAAAAAAAAAAACACCAGGCCTGCGCTGAACGCGAAGCACAGTCACAGCGAAAGCTAGAAGAGCGGCCTTTCAGCGCCTTTTCTTTACACTTTTCGGTATGCAACAGACACACTGCTGGGTACGCATTGCGCCATAAGAAATGATAATTTTTGTGTAGTAGGCACCATTTCTTTGTTTGTTTTCCTAGATAAATGGCACATACCCACTTTGGGGAATTGGCCAAAATTGTAACGTTGAGACTCCTAATTGGTATTTTAAGCAAGCTATGACTATGCTATCCTTCGTTAATTTTTCGAGAAGCGTGGTATCCAGTACATACAATAAAGACTGAATGAATGAATAAATGATATATTGAAAGCATGGGTTGAGTATAAATTCACAGCACTGGTTTAGTTGTATAAATGTATTTGTCGGTACTTTTTGTACTATCTCTGCTGAGTGCCTTGCATATATGGGGGCTTGGATTCCCCTTGAACTGTTCCACGTTTCACCCAAGCCTGCAGACATCATCACCAGGTAAATGAATTTTATTTGATTTCAAGATTACTTTTCTGCTAAAAGCGACGTACAGTGTGGCCATCCTCTTAGGAACGTATGTATCCTGATTTCCACGCACATACGTGACAAAAGCTAGCTCTTGAGCAGCTTCCGTGAAGATATCTCTTTCTAGGATAATCATAGCGAATGAAAAACCGACTTTTGTTAGTGCAAGTGCACATGGTGGATAATAAAATCCTGACTTTCGAAATCCGTTATTCGATAACATGTCTATATATTGCGGAAGTGCCTCTTTTGAGGAGGTGTTTTCTATTTACGTAATCTTATCGTACACTGTAATCTGCACACACCGACTAAAAGAACGCGGAAGGCTCTTTAAAATTGCGTCGCGGCGCAAACTCGCGAGCGAGGAGAAACTGTTTCCCTTTGGGAGGGACAGACCGACGCCGTTTCTTCTCATTTCGGAAGGTGCATATGGCGGCAGTTGCTCACTATACGCATTCGTAGCTATCCCGCTCGGCGAGACGACGAGGGGTGCACTTTTGGCAGAGGCCTCGCTCAATGAGAGCCGCTGGGAAGACGACGACTGCCGGGCTTAAAAGAGAAGCCACCATCGCGAAGCCCCCTTCGACGCCAACAGAACGCCGCCGTGCTCGGAATAACCGTTGCACAGAACAGCGCACGCCATCCCCCTTCCCAACCTCCACGTCTGGACCTGAGCGCCGACTGCAGACTGCACCTTTGTGCATTCGCTACGCCCAACACCCTCCGCCATGCATTCTCGCTGCTTTTTTCTCTCATTTGAACGTCGCGCGACAAGGGGATCGCTGACGAAGTGCTAACACTGCCGAGAAGAGATGTAAGAAAGAAGTATAGAGGTGGCCCTAGGTTGCTCGCCACTTCCTCGTTCTCAAACTCTACGGCCTTTATGGCTTTCATAGCCGGAGACGTTGTCTGAAGGAGAAAAAGAAATTGTCGTTGCTGTTAGAGTGATAAGGAATTGTTGAACGCGGAGGAATGCAACTGCTCGAAGTGATCTATTGACAATGCGACTTGTGTTGGATGAAATTGCTGTTTGGATGACAGCGTGTTTTATCGAAATGCTAGCTCCTATGCCACTCCGCCTGGTTTGGACGATGTCACATCTTTTTGGACCTCCATCATTCGAGATATGTCATATCCGGGCAGTTACTGTTCAGTATCATTTCAAGAATAGCACTCGCCATTGTTGTCCAAACCATCCCAGAAGTGATTGTCCTCGCGGTAATGTCGGCGATTCTTGCCCATGCTATTCAGACAGAAAAAAAAGACTGCCTCTATTATATCATCATCATCATCATCATCATCATCATTATTATTATTATTATTATTAATATTATTATTATTATTTTTATTATTATTGATATTATTATTACTAATAGTATTATTTCATTAACAACCATATACTTTTGTGCTATCACTCTGAAACAGGAGTACTTGCCTGTTGTGCACACTATCACTTTGTATGTAGCATCACAGCTATTTATTCAGTGCTCTCGTTTCCTTTATGTAGAAATACATACGCAGTCATGCACGCTCATATATATATATATATATATATATATATATATATATATATATATATATATATTGTGAGCAATATTTATGCATCCCATCTTTTCATCTGTACATACTCATCATCACCAGTCAAGTTTAGGCTGTGGGGCTCATACTCGGGTCAATAAAGGAGAGTCTTGAGTGTACTCGACGCCATCTTACAAGTGGTGGAGAGTGCTGCCCGGTTCCTCCGTCCTCTCGCGTTCTCGGACACCCCAGCATCTTCTAGAATACATCCCTGGAGCTCCGTTCAGGCCGCCGCTTAAACGACCTGGGTCCGGTAATGTCGCAAGCCGCCCAGTCCAGCGTGCCAGCTTCGCCACCGCTCCCACCGCCAAGAAACCCTTCTCACCTGGTCACCAGCCCTCAAAAGGATCATCCGCTGTTCGCAGGATTCCGGGTGAAGACGTTGAAGACTGGCTCGAAGAGTATGACCGCGTGAGTGTTATCAACAACTGGGATGAGCCGACAAAACTCACCCACGTGGCATTCTACTTGAGCGGCGACGCAAAAACGTGGTTTTTCAACCACGCCACAGATTTTCCGACATGGCCCGCCTTTACACGTCAGCTCCGCCAACTTTTCGCCAACCCGTCAGTGCGCTCGGATATCGCAAAAAAGAGGCTTGGTGTACGTGTTCAACGCCTTGGCGAGTCTTACACTTCTTACATCGAAGATGTTCTCGCCCTTTGCCGCCGCATTGACAACGATATGGCGGAAAACGACCATGTGCGACACCTGCTAAAAGAAATTGCGACTGTCGCTTTTGACGCGCTTGTGGTGCAAAATCCCCAAACCGTAGCCGATGTTGTCGCTACCTGTCAGCGCCTTGAGGAGCTTCAGACCACTCGGGTACAACCTGATATGTCTGATCTGAGCTCAAGTCATGATACAACAGAGCTGCGTGCACTGATCCGCTGTATCATCCGCGAGGAACTTCATGCACAGGCTTCACCTCGCCACCTTGACATTCGAGCGACGCCACCTGCTACTAGTTTACGGGACGTCGTGAGGGGGGAGCTGACCTTGATGACTAGTACACCAGCTCCGAGTTCACATCCCATGCCCAGTTATGCTCACGTTGCTGCAACGACGCCTGCGCCCCACCAGAGCCTGGCCTCGATGACTGTCACACCTGTCCCGAGCTCATATCCTGTGGCCATGCCAACGTATGCTCAGGTTGCTGCTAGGACACCTGCACCCCAGCAAATCCCAATGCAGCTACCAGCGCCCGAAGTGCATGGCTCGCTCAACTCACTCGCACCGCGACCATCTTCCCAGCCTTACAACGCCTGGCGCAGTTCGCGACCGAATTGCTTCTACTGCGGCATCCGTGGTCATATTTCAAGGTTTTGCCGACGCCGCCAGCAAGACGAACGACGAAGCTACGATAACCTTGAACGGGACGACTTCTACGCGACTGGCCCACCCTATCGTCGGCTGTATCCGAACAGCACACGTCGGTCGCCATCTCCGCAGAACTTTGACCCAGTTGGCAGTTCCCGGTTCTCACGTCGTCGCTCACCTTCACCGATGCGGCGTTCCTCTTCTTCTCTCCGACCTTCTACTTCAATACCCGACCACCAACTGGAAAACTGAACAGTGCTTCTTCGGGAGGGAAAGCTGCATCTTTCGAACTGCGTCAAACTCCTCCGGACCGCCCATCGAATGTTTTATTGGTGTATGTCGAAGGTATACAGACCGAGGCATTGGTAGACACAGGTGCATCACTTTCCGTAATTCGAGCAGACGTTTGTGCCCGCTTGAAAAAAGTTAGGACGCCATACGATGGCCCTCCCCTTCATTGCGCAGATGAAATCCCTATTCAGCCTTGAAGTGTTTGCACAGTCCGCGTTTTCATAGATGGCATCCTTCACCACATTCAGTTTCTTGTACTTCCTTTGTGCACTCACACAGTAAATTTAGGATGGGACTTCCTTTCTTCGGCATCAGCTTTCATATCGTGTCATCAGCGAGTCATTCAAATGTCAGCTATTGAGAGTTCATCGGATGTCGATCCATACAGCTTCCGTTTCGTTGCTGCCACTGATTGTTTCATTTCACCAGGAGATGAACAACTTCTAACGATCGCTTCGGATACTATAGTTAATGGTGACGTGTTCATAGCTCCATCAGTTCGCTCCAAACCTGCAGGGCGTACCATAGCACCCGGCCTTGTGCGGTTTAACGACGGTAAAGCATTGGTCACCGCCTTGAATCCAACTTCTTCGCCAGTGATGCTGCCCCAGGGCACTGCTGTGAGCTGCTTCGCTGACAGTGAGCCCTTATCGCTAGTTCCCCTTCACGCAGAATCACCGCCTTTGTCTGCTACTACTGATATCAAGGCTACCACTGTTACCTTAAATGACACCATAAGTCCTCACCTCACTGCCGAGCAAAAGAGAGACCTCTTAGACCTTCTCCATAAGCACAGCCTTTCGTTTGATGTACATTGCAAAGTTCTGGGCCGCACCTCCGTTGCAGAGCACAGCATCGAAACCGAAGGCAGCTCCATTGTACGCCGCTGCCCATACCGTCTCTCTTCGGCTGAGCGGCAAATCATTGAGGAGAACGTCGCCGACATGCTCAAACGGGATATTATTCGACCTTCATCCAGCTCCTGGGCGTCTCCTGTGGTGTTGGTCCGGAAAAAGGATGGCTCTGTCCGCTTTTGTGTTGATTAAAAAGCACTCATTAAGATCACGAAAAAAGACGTATATCCGTTGCCACGCATAGATGATGCCCTGGACTCCCTACAAGGCGCAGAATATTTCTCCAGCCTCGACCTCCGATGCGGGTATTGGCAAATACCTATGCGCGAAGCAGACAAGGAGAAAACAGCGTTTACGACGCCTGACAGGCTTTACGAATTTAACGTCATGCCCTTTGGCTTATGCAACGCTCCAGCAACATTCGAGCGCATGATAGATACCGTCTTACGTGCTCTCAAATGGAAAACCTGTTTATGTTATTTAGACGACATCGTCATTTATTCATCTACTTTTTCTCAGCACCTTAAGCGATTGGACGAAGTTCTAACGTGCTTTTCGAACGCTGGCCTACAGCTCAATACAAAAAAGTGCCACTTCGCCAGCACAAGCATCAAGGTATTGGGTCACCTTGTGAGCAAAGACGGCGTTCGACCCGAGCCCGACAAGGTTGCTGCCGTAATTAGTTTTCCATGTCCGCGCAATCAAAAACAATTGCGAAGTTTCATGGGCCTGGCGTCTTACTTCCGCCGCTTCATCCGTCACTTTGCTGCCATTGCGGGGCCGTCAGACAAGCTTCTGACGTCAGGGACGGATTTCACGTGGACTGACGAGTGCGAGTGTGCTTTCCAAGCCCTTAAGCGTGCTTTGACATCAGACCCCGTCCTCCGTCACTTCGATGAGAGTGCACCCACTTTCCTGCACACAGATGCCAGCGGCCACGGAATCGGTGCTGTCCTCCTCCAGCGCGACGACACTTCACGTGAGAGAGTAGTTGCGTATGCCAGCCGCGCACTAACACCTGCAGAGCAGAACTACTTGATAACAGAGCAGGAATGTCTCGCTGTCGTTTGGGTCATCCAGAAATTTTGACCTTATCTGTATGGACGCCACTTCACTGTGGTTACCGACCACCATGCCCTATGCTGGTTGTCCTCGCTGAAGAATTTGTCTGGGCGCCTCGGTCGCTGGATACTGCGTTTGCAAGAGTACACTTTTGACGTTGTGTACAGATCCGGCAAACAGCATCAGGATGCTGACACTCTCTCTCGCTGCCCTCTGCCACTTTCATCTCCAACCACGCATCCTGAATGCCCCTCAGGTGATCAAGCGGCTTCCTCTTCACTCACGTTATCACCCCTGGCAGTTGCTGGGTCGCTACCTTTAAACAACAGCGCCCAGTTTGCCGCGTACCAACGTGACGACCCCTACTGTAACCGCATCATCGGATACTTGAATGGCTCGCCTTGTCCACCTAATGCCAGACTACGTCGTCAGCTACGGCTGTTCAAGCAAGACAACAATGTCCTGCAGCACTATACTTACAATGCGGATGGGCATCGGTGGGTGCCAGTACTTCCCCGTTTGCTGCGAAAACAAGTTCTCGAAGCATTGCACGACGAACCATCAGCTGGACACTTGGGATTTCAAAAGACCTACAACCGCGTTAGGAGCCGTTTCATATGGACTGGTCTTTCTACCTTTGTGGCTAATTATATCGCTTCTTGCGCACTTAGTCAACGCCGGAAACGACCAACTTCAGTTCCTGCTGGCTTATTACAACCCATTCCATGTCCCGACACACCTTTTGCCGTTTTCGGAATAGACCTCGTCGGGCCACTTCCCGTAACGCCAGCGGGCCACCGCTGGATCGTCACAGCCGTCGACCACCTCACACGATACGCGGAGACCGCTCCTCTACGCACTAGATCCGCCTCAGACGTTGCCGCCTTCTTTTTAGAAGCCATTGTGTTGCGTCATGGTGCACCTCGCACGTTGTTGAGTGACCGGGGAAAGGCCTTCATATCGACAATTCTGGATGAAATTCTAAAAACTTGTGGCACAGTTCATAAGACCACATCCGCTTACCACCCGCAGACAAATGGGCTGACAGAGCGATTTCACCAGACTCTAATCGACATGATATCCATGTACATCGGACCGAACCACGATAATTAAGACAATATCTTTCCGTTCGTAACATTTGCACACAACACCGCTGTTCAACGAACCACCGGGTATTCACCTTTCTTCCTCGTCTATGGTCGTGCGCCGACATTCACCATTGATGCCTGTTTCTTCAATGCAATGACAAAAACGTCGACGACTACGCCAGAACATTTCGTCTCCAGGCTTGCTGAGGCCCGGCAACGTGCTCAACTCAACACGGAGGCCAGTCAACAAGACCGCAAGCAACGCTATGACAGCTTTCGTCGAGACGTCACCTTCCGTCCTGGAGAAGAAGTACTACTTTGGACGCCTGTTCGCACACCCGGATTGTGTGAAAAGTTTCAGTCTCGCTTTCTAGGACCTTACGTTGTTTGTGAACGAACATCTCCTGTCAATTACTTTGTCACTCCCGTCGAGGGTTCCTCGGACCGTCGTTACCGTGCCTCCGAGATAGTCCACGTTTCACGTCTTAAACCCTTTGTGCGCCGTACCTTTCCCGCCTAAGTCTCGACCGGGCCGGCCGCTCAAGTGCGCGGGGAAAATAAGTGTGAGCATTATTTATGCGTCCCATCTTTTCATCTGTAAAAACTCATCATCACCAGTCAAGTTTAGGTTGTGGGGCTCATACTCGGGCCAATAAAGGAGAGTCGTCTTGAGTGTACTCGACGCCATCTTACAATATATATATATATATATATATATATATATATATATATATATATTTATTTATTTATTTATATATATATAATGCCGCGTGCATAGCTGCATTTAGCGGCAAAATAGCGGCGACAACAAAGAACGCGGATTTGCTCGAGAGGCGCAGCGCAGCAGAGTGAAGAAGACGACATTTTTAGCGGCCTCTCTAAGAGCGTCTCTACAACTCCCACTGTCCGTGTCTTTAAATAAACCCTCTGTCATTTATAACCCGCGACACTGGTGGAGGAGCTGGGTACAACCACCTCATGATCAGCACCCCTGTGAGAAGCCCAGAGTCCAGCCCTACAAGACAGCCACGCGTGGAGACGCCTGTGCACCGCTCAAGCCGTCGCCTTCAAGGTCTTGAACCAGAATTTGGCCTTTTAAAGGGAGCAACACTTCCGACAACCACCCTCACTCAAGAAATGGCAAGGAGTCTTGCACAGGTGATGGTCCAGAATATGCGCATTCCTGAACCATTTCATGGCCGGCCGAACGAAGATGCGCAAGATTGGCTTGAGCAGTTCGAACGGGTAGCTAAATCGAACTACTGGAGTCTCGATGGAAAGCTCTTCCACGTATACTTCGCCCTTGAAGACGGCGCGAAGACGTGGTTTATAAACCGGGAGGCAACATTGACGACATGGGAGGAGTTTTGTCGTCGGTTTCTTGACACCTTCGGTAACGCGGACCGACGCGAAAACGCACAACGCCTTCTTGAAGGACGCACCCAACAGCTGCATGAAAGCGTCGCAATGTTTGCTGAGGATATGGTGCGCTTGTGCCACCGCGCGCACCCCAACATGCCCGAGGCTCGAAAGCTAACCCATCTCATGAGGGGCGTCAAAGAGCAGCGATTTGTTGGTCTTGTGCGCAATCCGCCGACAACAGTGGACGAGTTCACCAGGCAGGCCACCGCAATAGAGCGTGCGCTACAGCAACGGTACCGACAGTCTGATCGCCCGGCCACCGGCGCAGCTGTAGGCGCCGCCGCACTTACCGCAAACGACGAGTTTGCTCTACGCCACCTGATTAGACAGATCGTGCGTGAGGAGATCGCGAAGGAGAACGCAAAATACACATTGCAGTCACAGGCGCCCCCGCAGCAGGAGTCCACGGTAGCCTCCGTCGCTGAAATCGTTCGCCATGAACTTCGACAAGCGTTTGGCTCTCCTCAGCAATATTCCGCTCCACCGCACCGTCCAAGCTCGTGTACCTATGCAGACGCTGTGCGTCGTTCATTGGCTCCAGAAGTGTCGTACCAGCCGAACAGATACAGCTATGCAGACGCTATTCGTCGACCCAGGCCCATGCCAGCGCCGCAGTACCTCGAACCTTACCTGTGGCAGCCTGGGCTCAGCAGGATTCTGTCAGGCGACCCTATATGCGGAAGACCGACATATGGCGCACTGCGGATCGTCGACCACTCTGCTACAACTGTGGAGAGCCAGGGCACATTTGCTGTTTTCGCCCACATCGCCGAGCTGAATACCGCGGTAGTGCACCTACAGCTACGCGCCGACAGTTCGACGAAAGCCGTGCCCCCATCGACGATGACCAGGCTGGCAGGCGGGAAGGCTCTTCTACCTTCCGGACGCGGTCACCATCACCGGCTCGCTTTGGTTCACCAAGCCGCCGTAGTTTTGCTGACGCCGTCAGAGGTCGGTCTCCCAGCCCACGGCGGGGAAACTGAAAGCAGCGACCTCTGGGGGGAAGGTTGCAAGCCGTCGAATTGCCGAAAAACCCCCCTGCTGCCGAAACACGTGAGAGACGACGATGAAGACTTCGCCGAAAAAACTGTGACTGCCGACCTCGCTGTGACAATTGACGGCGTTGAAGTGACGGCCTTAGTCGATACGGGTGCAGACTTCTCCGTAATGAGTGAACGATTGGCAGACGAACTCAAGAAAGTCAGGATGGAATGGACGGGCCCTTATATCCGAAGTGCTGGAGGCCAGATAATGACTCCCACGAGAAAATGTACAGCAAGACTCACTATTGAGAATGTGGCTTTTGTAGCCACATTTCTGATCCTACCGGAGTGCTGCAAACCTATGATTCTGGGAATGGACTTCTTAAGAGACTACGGTGCTGTGGTCAACATACGCGACGGTGTGATCACATTCGCCGCTGACAAGTCTGTGACCACTGATCCAGACCAGGAACCCAGGGTGTTACGTGTGGTCGACGATGACGTCTGCGTGCCACCACTGTCATGTAGTCTTGTTTCCGTGTGTTGCGCCGTGCACTGTAATGAAGACGCCATAATCGAACGCATCACTGACCTTCTTTTTCACCAAGGCATCGCCATCGCTCGCGGTATCGTCAGCTTAGTGGATGGGCGCGCAGACGTGCTTCTGACCAACTTCACGAATGAGCGCCGGCACATCGGTAAAGGCACGGCTGTGGCGCACCTCGAACAGCTCGACTACTCTCACGACTGTCTTCTAATGCAAAGGGAAGCCACAGCTCAATCACCTCCACATACACCACCAGTTGATATCTGTCCGAGTCTAACACCGACTGAAAGATGCCATCTTATGGAGCTGCTCGACCAGTTCAAGGACTGCTTCTCATTGACATCACGAGTGGATCGAACGCCTCTGACTAAGCATCGTATAATTACGGAAGACACAGCAAGACCGATTCGACAGAACCCATATCGCGTCGCTCAGAAAGAACGTGAGGTAATCCAGCAGCAAGTCAAGAAGATGCTAGAGGATGACGTTATCCAACCATCAAAAAGTCCTTGGGCATCGCCAGTGGTACTCGTGAAAAAGAAAGACGGCAGCTTGCGTTTCTGCATCGATTATCGTAAGCTGAACCATGTTACAAAAAAAGACGTTTATCCATTACCACGGATCGATAACTCTTTGGACAGGCTACGGCATGCGCGCTACTTCTTGTCAATGGACCTTAAAAGTGGATACTGGCAAATAGAAGTAGATATGCGCGACCGAGAAAAGACCACCTTCGTGACGCCAGACGGGCTTTAGGAATTCAAAGTCCTCCCTTTCGGTCTATGCTCAGCCCCAGCCACGTTTTAGAGACTAATGGATACCATTCTGTCCGGGCTGAAATGGAAAACATGCCTTGTGTACCTCGACGACGTGATCGTTTTTTCGGCCACGTTTGAAGAGCATCTAAAGCGGCTACTGTCAGTCCTTAAGCCATACGGTCCGCTGGACTCACACTCAAACCGGAAAAATGCCACTTCGGCTTCGAAGAACTCCAGTTCCTGGGACACGTGATCAGTCGCGAAGCTGTGAAGCCTGACCCAGATAAAACAGCAGCCGTCGCAAAGTTCGCAAGGCCTGTTGATAAGAAAGCGGTCAGGTGTTTTTTTGGTCTCTGCGCCTACTACCGGCGATTTATAGCAGGCTTTGCACACATCGCCTCTCCACTCACCCGCCTTACAAGGGAAGACATCGCATTTGTATGGGGTGAAGAGCAAGAAGCTTCATTCAACGAGCTGTGACAGCGTCCACAAACTCCGCCTGTCCTCGCTCACTTCGACGAGAATGCACCAACAGCCATCCATACAGACGCCAGCAATGTGGGCCTAGGTGCTGTTCTTGTCAAATGCCAAGATGGTGTGGAGAGAGTGGTTGCCTACGCTAGCAGAACGTTGACACGCGCCGAGTCCAACTACTCAACAACGGAGAAGGAGTGTCTGGCCGTCGTTTGGGCAGTTGCGAAGTTCCGCCCGTACTTATATGGCCGCGCTTTCCAAGTCGTAAGCGACCATCACTCTCTTTGTTGGTTGACCAACATGAAATACCCATCTGGACGTTTAGCACGATGGAGCTTACGGCTCCAAGAGTACGACATGGCCGTAGTTTACAAGTCCGGAAGGCAACATTTAGACGCCGACTGTTTGTCAAGGTCACCGATTTAATCACCGGCTATAGAGGATGATGATTTCCCAAGTTTTTTAGGAGTTGTTGATGCAGCTATCATTTTTCTGCAACAACAAGATGATCGGGGGCTCAACTCGCTTGTAGAATTCTTGAACGGACGAGCCGCCAATGCACCAAGAGTGTTTTCGAAGAACTCATCGTCATTCTGTTTACGGAACGGAATTCTGTACAAAAAGAACTTTTCATCAACAGGTAGAAGCTATCTGCTGGTAGTTCCTGGAGCTCTCCGCAGCGAAATTTTACAAGCCTGCCATGACAAAGCCACTGCGCGCCACCTCGGTTTCACAAGAACACTGACACGCATCAAAGAAAAATATTACTGGCCAAGAATCGCAGCAGAGGTTAAACATTATGTCCGAACATGCATTGACTGTCAACGGCGCAAGGTACCACCTGTCAAACCCGCTGGGCTATTACATCCTGTGCCCGTGCCAGAAACCCCGTTTTCTCAAATCGGAATGGATCTGCTGGGCCCATTCCCAACATCGGACAGCGGCAACAAATGGGTTATAGTGGCGACGGACTACCTCACCCGATACGCGGAGACCAAGGCAATCGCGAGTGGCACTGCAGCTGAAGCGGCCCAGTTCTTCATTGAGAACATTGTTCTGAGACATGGTGCTCCAGCTGTCGTCATAACAGACAAAGGTACCGCGTTTAAAGCCGAGCTTTTGCGCACTGTGCTTACGCTCAGTGGCACAGCGCATAGGAAGACGACAGCTTACTACTCACAAACTAATGGGCTTACAGAAAGACTTAACAAGACAATCGCTGACATGCTTTGCATGTACGTCGACGTAGAACACAAGATTTGGGACCGAATATTGCCGTACATCACATTCGCGTATAATACGGCACGCCAGAAAACAACAAAAATGACGCTGTTCGCACTAATTCATGGCAGAGAAGTTACGACAATGCTTGACGCCATGCTGCCTTACGATTGCAATGATTCAGAGACAGACGCCGCAGGCTTCACTGAGCGCGCCGAAGAAGCAAGGCAGCTTGCCCGCGTCAGAATAATGAACCAGCAGCAACTTGACGCCCAACGGTACAACCTTCGCCATCGATTTGTCATTTATCATCCAGGAGATAGAGTCTGGGTTCGGTTTCCTGTACGACGACGAGGCCTCTCAGAGAAACTTCTACGCCGATACTTCGGACCCTACAAGGTTCTGCGTCATCTTAGCGACGTGACGTACGAAGTCGTGCCCGACGCCTCCTCCTGTTCAAAACGTCGCCAGCATCTGCCTGAGACAGTGCACGTGGTCCGCATGAAACTTTACCACTCTCAGTGATGTAAACACTCGATGGCCGCATCTCTACCTGTTGAGCGTCGGGACGACGGCGGGAGGGTAATGCCACGTGCATAGCTGCATTTAGCGGCAAAATAGCGACGACAACGAAAAACGCGGATTTGCTCGAGAGGCGCAGCGCAGCAGAGTGAAGAAGACGACAATCTTAGCGGCCTTCTCTGAGAGCGTCTCTACAAGTCCCACTGTTCGTGTTTTGAAATAATCCCCCTGTCATTTATAACCCGCGACAATATATATATATATATATATATATATATATATATATATATATATATATATATATATATATATATATATATATATATATATATATATATATATATATATATATATATATATATATATATATATATATATATATATATATATATATATATATATATATATATATATATATTGTGAGCATTGTTTATGCGTCCCATCTTTTCATCTATACATACTCATCATCACTAGTCAAGCTTAGGTTGTGGGGCACATACTCGAGACAATAAGAAGAGTCTTGAGGATGCCATATTACAAGTGGTGGAGAGTGCTGCCCGATTCCTGCGTCCTCTCGTGCTCTCGGACAACCCCAGCGTCTTCTGGAACACAGGCCTGGAGCTCCGTTCAGGCCGCCGCTTAAACGACCTGCGTTCGGTAATGTCGCAAGCCGACCAGCCCACCGAAGCAGCTGTGCCAGCGCTCCCACCGCCAAGAAACCCTTCTCACCTGGTCACCAGCCCTCAAAAGGACCCTCCGCTGTTTTCAGGTCTTCCGGGTGAGGAAGTGGAAGACTGGCTCGAGGAGTATGACCGGGTGAGTTCCATCAACAACTGGGATGAGCTTGCGAAACTAACCCACGTTGCATTCTACTTGAGTGGCATCGCAAAAACGTGGTTTTTAAACCACGCTAATAATTTTTTCACATGGCCCGCATTTACGCGCCAGCTCCGCCAGATTTTCGCGAACCCGTCGGTGCGCTCGGATATCGCCAAGAAAAGGCTTGGTGCACGTGTTCAACGCCCCGGCGAGTCTTACACTTCTTACATTGAAGATGTTCTCACCCTTTGCCGCCGCATCGACAACCATATGGCAGAAAACGACCGTGTGCGCCACCTGCTAAAAGGCATTGCGACTGTCGCTTTTAATGCGCTTGTGGTGCAGAATCCCCAGACCGTAGCCGATGTTGTAGCTACCTGTCAGCGCCTCGAGGAGCTTCAAACCACTCGGGTGCAACCTGATATGCTTGATCTCAGCTCGAGTCATGACACAACAGAGCTGCGTGCATTGATCCGCTCTATCATCCGCGAGGAACTTCATGCACAGGCTTCACCTCGCCCCCTTGATATCCGAACGACGCCACCTGCTACTAGTTTACGCAACGTCGTGAGGAAGGAACTGGCATTGATCACAGGTACACCATTTCCGAGTTCACATCCCGTGCCCATTCCAAGTTATGCTCACGTTGCTGCAACGACACCTGCGCCCCAGCAAAGCCTGGCCTCGATGACAATCTCACCAGTTCCGAGATCATATCCTGTGGCCATGCCAACTTATGCTCAAGTTGCTGCTATAACACCTGCACCCCAGCAAAGCCCAATGCAGCTACCAGCGGCCGAATTGCATGGTTCGCTCAACTCACTCGCACCGCGACCATCTTCCCAGCCTTACAACGACTGGTGCACTTCGCGGCCGACTTACTTTTATTGCGGCATCCGTGGTCACATTTCAAAGTTTTGCCGACGCCGTCAGCGAGACGAAAGACGAAGCTACGATGACTTTGAACGGGACGACTTCTACCCCACTGAACCAGCCTATCGCCGACTGTATCAGAACAGCACATGTCGGTCGCCGTTTCCGCAGAACTTTGGCTCAGTTGGCAGTTCCCGTTCCTCACGTCATCGCTCACCTTCACCGATGCGGCGTTCCTCTTCTCCTCTCCGACCTTCTACTTCAATTCCTGAACGCCAACTGGAAAACTAAACAGTGCAGCTTCGGGAGGGAAAACTGCATCTTTCGAACTGCGTCAAACTCCTCCGGACCGCCCATCGAATGTTTTATTTGTGTACGATGAAGGTATACAGACAGAGGCATTGGTAGACACAGGCGCATCACTTTCCGTAATTCGAGCAGACGTTTGTGCCCGCTTGAAAAAAGTTAGGACGCCATACGATGGCCCTCCCCTTCGTTGCGCAGATGGAGTCCCTATTCAGCCTTCAAATGTTTGCACAGTCCGTGTTTTCATAAATGGCATCCTTCACAACATTAAGTTTCTTGTACTACCTTGGTGAACTCGCACAGTAATTTTAGGATGGGACTTTCTTTCTTCGGCATCACCTTCCATATCCTGTCGTCAGCGAGTAATTGAAATGTCAGCTACTGAGAGTTCATCCGATGTCGATCCTTACAGCTACCGTTTCGTTGCTGCCGCTGATTGTTTCATTTCGCCAGGAGATGAACAACTTCTAACGATCACTTCGGATACTATAGTTAACGGTGACGTGTTCATAGCCCCATCAGTTCGCTCCAAACCGGCGGGGCTTACCTTAGCACCCGGCCTTGTGCGGTTTAACGACAGTAAAGCATTAGTTAACGCCTTGAACTCAACTTCAACACCAGTGATGCTGACCCAAGGCACTGCTGTGAGCTGCTTCGCTGACAGCGAGCCTTTCTCGCTGGTTTCCCTTCACGCAGATTTAACGCCTTTGTCTGCTACAACTGATATGAAGGCTACCACTGTTGCTTTAAATGACACCATAGGTGCTCACCTCACTGCCGAGCAAAAGAGAGACCACTTAGACCTTCTCCAAAAGCACAGCCTTTTGTTTGACGTACATTCCAAAGTTCTGGGCCGCACTTCCATTGCAAAGCACAGCATCGAAACCGAAGGCAGCTCCATTGCACGCCGCCGCCCACACCGTCTGTCTTCGGCGGAACGGCAATTCATTCAGAAAAACGTCACCGACATGCTCTAACTGGATATTATTCGACCTTCATCTAGCTCTTGGTCGTCTTCTGTGGTGTTGGTCCGGAAAAAGGATGGCTCTGTTCGCTTTTGTGTTGATTACAGAGCGCTCAATATGATCACGAAAAAAGACGTATATCCGTTGCCACGCATAGATGATGCCCTGGTCTCCCTGTAAGGTGCAGAATATTTCTACAGCCTCGACCTCCGATCCGGGTATTGGCAAATACCTTTGCGCGAAGCAAACAAGGAGAAAACAGCGTTTGCGACGCCTGATGGACTTTACGAATTTAACGTCATGGCTTTTGGCTTATGCAACGCTCCAGCAACATTCGAGCACATGTTAGATACCGTCTTACGTGGTCTCAAATGAAAAACCTGTCTATGTTACTTAGACGACATCGTAATTTATTCTTCTACTTTTCCTCAGCACCTTAAGCGTTTGGACGAAGTTCTAACGTGGATTTTGAACGCTGGTCTACAGCTCAATACAAAGGCGTGCCACTTCGCCAGCACAAGCATTAAGGTATTGGGTCACCTTGTCAGCAAAGATGGCGTTCGACCCGACCCCGACAAGGTTGCTGCCGTAATTAGTTTTCCACGTCCGGGCAATCAAAAAACAATTGAGAAGTTTGGTGGGCCTGGAGTCTTACTTCCGCCGCTTCATCTGTCACTTTGCTGCCATTGCGGGGCCGTTACACAAGCTTCTGACGTCAGGAACGGCTTTCACGTGAACTGACGAGTGCGAGTGTGCTTTCCAAGCCCTTAAGCGTGCTCTGACATCAGACCCCGTCCTCCGTCACTTCGATGAGAGTGCACCCACTTTCCTGCACACAGATGCCAGTGGCCACGGAATCGGTGCTGTCCTCCTCCAGCGCGATGAAACATCACGTGAGGGAGTAGTTGCGTATGCCAGCCGCGCACTAACACCTGCGGAGCAGAACTACTCGATAACAGAGCAGGAATGTCTCGCTGTCGTTTGGGCCATCCAGAAATTTCGACCTTATCTGTGTGGACGCCACTTCACTGTGATCACCGACCACCATGGCCTTTGCTGGTTGTCCTCGCTGAAGAATTTGTCTGGGCGCCTCGGTCGCTGGATACTGCGTTTGCAAGAGTACACTTTTGACGTTCTGTACAGGTCTGGCAAACAGCATTAGGATGCTGACGCTCTCTCTCGCTGCCCTCTGCCACTTTCATCTACAACCACGAATCCTCAATGCCCCTCAGGTGATCAAGCGGCTTCCTCTTCCCCAACGTTATCACCCCTGGCAATTTCTGGGTCACTATCTTTAAACAGCATTGCCCAGTTTTCCGCGTGCCCACGTGACGACCCCTACTGTAACCGCATCATCGGATACTTGAATGGCTCGTCTTCTCCACCTAATGCCAGACTACGTCGTCAGCTACGGCAGTTAAAGCTAGAGAACAACGTCCTGCAGCGCTATACTTAAGATGCGGATGGGCATCGGTGGGTGCCAGTACTTCGCCGTTCGCTGCGAAAACAAGTTCTCGAAGCATTGCACGACGACCCATCAGCTGGACACTTATTCTAAAAGACCTACAACCACGTTAGGAGCCGTTTCTTCTGGCCTGGTCTTTCTACCTTTGTGGCTAATTATGTCGCTTCTTGCACACTTTGTCAACGCCGGAAACGACCAACTTCAGCTCCTGCTGGCCTATTACAACTCATTCCATGTCCCGATACACCTTTTGTCGTTGTCGGAATAGACCTCGTCGGGCCACTTCCCGAAACTCCAGTGGGCCTCCGCTGCATCATCACAGCTTTTGACCACCTCACACGATACGCCGAGACTGTTTCCTGTACGCACTAGCTCTGCATCAGACGTTGCCGTCTTCTTTTTAGAAGCCATTGTGATGCGTCATGGTGCACCTCGCACGTTGTTGAGTGATCGAGGCAAGGCCTTCCTGTCCACAATTTTCGATGAAATCCTAAAATCTTGTGGCACAGTTCATAAGACCACATCTGCTTACCACCCGCAGACAAATGGCCTGACAGAGCAATTCCACCGGACTCTAATCGACATGATATCCATGTACATCGGACCAAACCACGATAATTGGGACAAAATCTTGCCAGTCGTAACGTTTTCACACAACACCGCTGTTCAACGAACCACCCGGTATTCACCTTTCTTCCTGGTGTACGGTCGTGCGCCGACATTCACCATTGACGCCTCTTTCTTCAATGTAACGACAAAAACGTCCACGACTACGCCAGAACATTTCGTGTCTGGGCACGCTGAGGCACGGCAACGTGCTCAACTCAACACAGAGGCCAGTCAACAAGACCGCACGCAACGCCATGACAGCTTCCGTCGAGACGTCACTTTCCGTCCTGGAGATGAAGTATTACTTTGGACGCCTGTTCACACTCCAGGATTGTGTGAAAAATTTCAGTCACACTTTCTCGGACCTTACGCTATTTCTGAATGGACATCTCCTGTCAATTACCTTGCCACTCCCGTTGAGGGTTCCTCGGACGTCGTTACCGTGCCTCCGAGATAGTCCACGTTTCACGTCTTAAACCCTTTGTTGGCCGTACATTTCCCGCCTAAGTCTCGGCCGTGTGAGCATTGTTTATGCGTCCCATCTTTTCATCTGATCTGTACATACTCGTCATCACTAGTCAAGCTTAGGTTGTGGGGCACATACTCGAGACAATAAAGAAGAGTCTTGAAGGTACTGGACGCCATCTTACAATATATATATATATATATATATATATATATATAAATAAATAAATATATATATATATATATATATATATATATATATATATATATATATATATATATATATATTGTCATTGCTTTAACTGTGTCATATTTTTAAAAGTTATTTTGATTCCAATGCTCGCGTCACACCATGCCACAATCTCAGATTTTTGTACTATACAATATTCCTTCAAAATGCTGGTACGTTAAACCCCTCTAGCCATCGTCATCATCACATCGCTTCCTGTTTGACCAAGCGCAATGGTTTTCTTTATATAGCAAACATATGCGTGTAACAATACAGACCTTCTCCTATATTACTTGACGTAAATCTCTCGCATGCTCCGAATGCTCATTCAGAAGTTGCATGTGTCCTGTAGGCAATAATGGCCTTCAAACACATTAGAGACAGTGACAATATGTGTAATAATTGTGACAATTGCCCGTCTGAGTGCATTCATGTAGTGCGCTAGTACTGTTGCATTACTTAGGCAAACTGAACAATCAAATGAAGAAAAAAGTGAAATAATACCATACAAAGTACCGTCAGAATAGTGAAATTTCACTTGCAATTGCAATTGCAGACGACTGCAGACGAACTAAAGAAAATTCCTGCATAGGCTCTAATGTGCATCCACCTCGAGCACATAATTTTTGGAGTACACCATAATTGAATCAATCACCAACTATGCACTCCGTACGGATCGTTGATCAGCGACGCTGGAACTTGGGAGGCAGTCGCTAACTTTTGGGAGGGTTAGGGAGGTTTATTAGAATATATCTCAATTACTAGTTACGCCTGTACAAAAATTTTATTAATGTTTAGCTGCAGCGAATTCTCTTCTTTGTTTTAAATACGAAGCATTTGTTAGTGAACTTCGGCGACTTTGAGCGTATCTATCTAGCCGCTTACGTTTGGGTGCTCTCGTGGCCACCCCGTTAACTTGGCGTGAACCAAAATCACCGTTGGATGGTAAGGTGGTTTGATGAATATGACACGATAGTCAATACATGAGTAATGTCACAGTCTCGTCGCGTACGTCGTCAAACACTTCACGCCAGACAGTGGCACATACCCACGGGCGGGTATGTGCCGCTGGTATGCGGGTATGTGCCATAGGTGATTGACAGTATCTACCCAAGAATGACGAGAACACACACGGGATATAGTAGCGCGTGAGCGGTAAGCAATACCCGACAAGGGCAGCATCGACCCAATGAAGGCATAGAATAAATGTCAGTGTTAAGAAAAACCTCACATGGGCAGCGTTGACCCGTCGACGAATGCAAATACTAACTTTCTGTGTTCCAGCAGGAATCAAACTCAAGCATTCTGCGTGGCAGTCAAGCATTCTACCACAGAGCTACGCCAGGTATCGGAACTACTTTCCAAATAGATGCTAATCTTCGTTAAACGTCAGTAGTCGTTGCAGTGCTGCCTGCCTAGTTTTATAAACATTACATATGTACACGTTTGATACAGCTGTCACGTCGAGTTAATGTCGAATGCGGTGTTGATTTATGCAGCAGTCTCAAGGGCCAGCATCTTCGCGAGCATCAGTGCTTCATATCAGATTCTTGTATTGCTGGTACGCATGTTACAGTTGACATCGTTGCACAAGTCCAAACAACTGGTTATATAAACATCTGCAACTCTTCAACATATATCTGTTCGTACAATATTTGTACATATGTTTAGCGTCAATTCATGACGTGCCACTCACTAATAAAAATTGCAACATGGTCACCTTTCCTCCGCATGCTTCGAATAACGTCGATTTCCAGGTACGCGGGATCTGCCGAATGTTTTAGTGAACGATGGTTGAGTAGTGGTTGTTGCTGAACTTTCTTGTCAGTTATGACCTTGAAGTTTTGCCTAGCTAACTTCGATGTAAAACGGAACGCTTGAAGTACTTCTCGCTTGTGACTCAATAGAGAAGCAAAAAAAAAAGACTGTTAAAGTGAGGTTAACCCTCAATCTTTAAATATTTAGAAAGGACCTTACGTGCGTTTTGTGGCGTATTTCAGGCAAATCGTTTACCACCTTTACAATCGGGTTATGTTACTCTAACTTTAGGAAGTCATGCACTTTTCACATTTACTTGCATTTCCTTTATAATAATTTATTTTATTGCAAGAACAAAGTTGAAAATGTATTTACCAAATAGACAAATAAAGCAGTGGAGGCATGGCGGCTGAATTGAACTGAGTGTAATAAACAAATATAGTAGGAAGTTAGTAAGACAAATTAAAGCATCACTTTACCCAAGTAAATTTATATTCAACAAGAAGCTTTCAATCGCTGCAGTTCCGCTCACGGTGTCATGAACAGAATAATACTGTTTTCATGTTTGTAACCAGTTTTTGTACAAATTCCTTCGAGTTGTTGATGGTTTGAACATACTGATGTTCCCGGACGCACCCACAAAAAAAAAAAAGACAACATAAAATGGTGTGTTAGAGAGAAGTGAAATTTACCGGCGTCTATTTGCTAATAAGCATAGTAAGTTGCATAGATTGCTGAACTAATATTAAATTGATGGCATTCAAACAATCAGAAATAAAGAAAAGGGCGAGGGCAGAAAGAGAGCTTAGATGGCTTGGTGTATCCTATGGGCTGAGATACGAAATATTTGCTTCTCCAACACACTTTCCTTGGTGGTTTGTCCGAATATGACATGCAGTTGCGCTAAATAATTGCGCTATTATTATTTTGAACCGGGAGTATGGCCTGAAACAGTAGACCTATCATTAACGTCTAGTGATTGCAACGCCGTTCTAGCGCCTAATAAATGTCAAAATTACTCAAAATAACTTTGATACACTCCAGCGCAATCTCTATTTTGTACCTCGATCACGCACGAAACAAGGCAACCAGTATCCATGCAAAAATATTGCTAAGAGCTTGATTGGCAGTCGCTTTGGTAATCCTGTGATTAATGTAGACTGAACTCCAGTGGTGGCAGCCGAGTTTCGACGGAGGTTAAATGCAGGAAGCCCGTGTGGTTACACTCAGGTTCACGTTAGAGCAGCAGTTTTAAACATATGACCCACGAACCTATTGTTTGCAGCCCATACGCACCTTTGCCCATATATTTATTTTGTTTTCTAAAGTAGTATCTCCTTGAGTGGCATATGCATTAATGGTTTGAAGTATTGTTAAAATCAAGGAAATATTGGGGAATCCTTCAGATTCGCCTTTAAGAGCTGAATTCGATAGCGATATCTTGTCCCTAGAGCGTAATGAGTTCAAAGTGGCTTGTGCCAGTGAAGCTTTTGCATACGGCTACATTCTGGGTAACGAGTAGCATCCTAAAAACAACTTTCAGTTGTGCGCGGGAGATATTTTGGAAGTTGCTATGCACCCATTACGTGGCACTAATGGAAAGGGTGAAGTAACATGTGTTCTTTTATAGTGGGTGGCCTGCTTTAAGCCATGAAGCCTTGATAATAACTTGTTGTGACGGCCGATTGCAACGGGCGCTTGTACCACACATTATCGCCGCGATAATACAGGTTGCGTTATGAAGCATGTTACAGGACGCGTGTGTTTGTAAAGCACGCAAGTTGCGCTCACTGGATTTTCAAACAAGCCTATAACAACGAAGTTTAGCTAAGAAGTGGCGAAGCATTTCTTTGCGAAACTTCGGTATTACGAGACGTAAATGGATGACTAAAGTATATGCCTGGTGCAAACACGATATTATTGAGATGTGTGTCATGCGAGAACATGACTACATACTACGCTAATGATACGCTCACGGTCATTTCGCTAGCTTCACATATATCAAATTTGGTATTACGTGACGCAAAGGGATGACGAAGCTATTCACACGTTCACACAAGGTAATCACGACGCGCGTGTCATGTAAAATATAACTGCATGCTACGCTCATAGTGCACTCGTGGCTATTTCGCTAGTAGCACATATACCCAACCTTGTGTTAGGTACCATGAATCACGACGAAGATACATGGCTGGTGCAAATATAGTAATCATCGCATGCGTATCATGCAAGAACATCACTACATGCCATCTCATGATGCTCTCGCGGTGGTTTCGCTAGCTTCCCGTGCACCAAATTTGGTATTACGTGACGTGAATAGATGACAAAAGTAAATAACACGTCGAAGCATTATACTTATTGCATGCGTGCCACGTAAAATATTACTTCATGCTACGCTCATAGCGTGCTCGCACCGTTTCGCTAGCTTCACATATGCCGAATTCGGCATTAAGTAATGTGTGTACATAAATGTTACGCGCGAACATGGTATTCGTGACATGGAAGTCTAGTACGGCATAATTTACGACCGCCTTGTGCGTTGTGCTGATCTTATTGTGAAATGTCAACTTTCCCCATTCGGGCTTCGCATATAAGCGATTCCCTCTGTACTTGGGGTCTCGCAATATATTTAGGTATTTATTTTATTTGCATCTTTTTCGATTTACTAGTGGCGCACAAAAAGATACCTTTTCGCTGACAGCCAACGAATTTGACACAGAAACTTTCGAAAAACGAGCTCTTTAACGGGATCGCGTTAGAACTGTGAACTAAATGTGGTATTGGGGATTAGGCGTCTATAGTTTACTCATTTAGGGAATAAGTATTGATGTGTTAGAATCCTGGCGTTATATCTGTTTGAGAAATGGCTCGTAATCGAAAGATGAGAAAGGCTTTCTCTTAAGTAACATTATTTCCCCTTCTCTCTTCTTACAAAGTTTGCTGTCCCGGTCCCTTCGAGACTTCCGCCCACTGCCTAAAATTAGTTTGAAACCTTTGTGTTAGAGGTTTTCGGTTCATGAAATCGTCGCAGTTCACTACGACGCCTATCATACTCATACGATGATTTTGGGACGTGAAATCCAAAGAATAATAAACAAAGTAAAATATGAAAATATTATTCATGTAGACATCAAATAGATATCTTCAACAGATGTTATTCAAATGTTTCACAATATATTTGGCGCCTATTATTCGTATGTGAAGCTTGCACACATGCATTGAAGGAATCGAGGTCCACGGTTTCGTAATACAGCTTTTGTACTGCTTTGTTTTGTTATGCATTGACGAATAAACCTTGTTTTCTGTTTAACTAATAACCGATAAATCTCAAGTGCTCCTACGGCAATAATTATTAAATACGGCATGATGTATCTCATCCCTATGTGTTCCTGTTTAAGCATCACTGGTAGTAATGTATTTTCATAAATAGTAAGAGCTAGTCAACCTGATTTAGTGCATGATTTATGGCCCCATTCTTCCCGTATTCCACACTAGAATAAAAATATGATTAAAATAATGCATCCTCTGAATACCAATGGGTGTATAAATGCAGATTTCTTTGCTCTTGAAGAGCACCAAACTCTTGCTCTAGAAGGCTTTAGAGAATTACTTATTTCACAATTCACCTCAACGTCGTCACTTTTGTTGTCAAATGATCGGCAAGGTAGAAATACCTTTAGAACCTTCGCGTTGGGTTGGAGTCCCATTTTCCCCAACGTAAGGAAACAGGGCGAATTCGTTTTGAGCACAACGCTTTCTTACACGCTGCTGAGAATCGCTCATTCGCATGGGAACAATGAATGGCTCTAGTTACATTTAGGACAAGTGGTCGAGCTTCATGCCTGCGGAAGTGCTAAATCGGCGCTGTTTTTCACTCGGGTGTGCGTGTGTGTATGAGTGTGCTTGCGCTTGCGTGAGTGTCTGTATCTGTATGTGTGTCTGTGTGTATGTTTGTGTGTATATGTGTTTATGCCTTGCAGTATACATATTTGAAGGAGTATAGTAGTTTTTGTCCACGAAGGAAACAGATCTAATTTTGGCACGAGTGTCACGGAAGCACACTGCTGACTCCAGCATGAAAGTGTCATTAGTATGAATAAAAGGGCGCTGTTGACGCACAGCCTTCAGCTTGAAATGAGGTTTACGTTTGTCACATCTCTCAGACTAATTCTACACTTGCCGTGGGAGCACAGAGCATACGATGTTTTATTACTAAGCTTTGCGGCGTGAGCTTGATTTTTGATCAAGGCACCCGCTTTACGATGAAATTTTAAGGCGCCCATGTATTTTGGATGGTTGTAGATGTGGCGTCTGTATAGCGCTGTAGCATCCGCGTAGTAGGATTGTTTGTGTGATCTGTTTGCGCGATGTTTTAAAGAAAACCGTTGGTATATCACCATACTTAAATTTTAAAACAAATATTAGCTGAGTCTTTCCAGTGCTTGTGTTTAACAGCTAATATTGTAACGATGTTGAAGGATTCGGGGTATAACAAAACGTATTTATTAAAGGGCGAACCTGTGCCCACAACTCAAAGGGACTATGGTCGTAGCACGTTACAGCAGAACGGCAAGATGTCTTCTTCTTCTACTTCTTCCAGAAGAGTCCCAAGCGCGTGGCACACATCAGCGGGGCCAGCTGGGTTCTCGTGCTATCATCATCGTCTCTGCGCAACACTAGACGGCGCCCATGTATGTCTCTCTGCGCGTGGTGATGGGCGCGTTGTTTGAATGCGGGCACTATGTCGCGGCATAATCCCCCTCCTCACACGCATCGTCCCGATGCGTCAGGCAATGAATAGATTCGTGGTAGGCGTAGGCGTCACTGGTCTTCCGGTGATCTCTCATAGTACGGCTTCATCCGGACTACATGTACAACCTCTGTAGGGTTGCGGCGTTTTGAGCTCCCGCGTATAGCGGATCTGACTTGGTAAGTTACATCGCTTACACGATGGAGTACTTCGTAAGGCCCGAAGTAGTGGCTAAAAAGTTTTTCAGAAAGTCCGCGGCGACGCACTGGGGTCCATATCCATACTTTGTCACCTGGTTGAAAATGCGCTTCGGTACGACGCTGATTGTACCGATAGGAGTCGATACGTTGTTGGCGGCGTATTCTGTATCTCGCCATCTGTCGTGCTTCCTCGGCTCTTTGCAGGAAGTCGTCTAGGCCAGGTGGATTGCTGCTTTCATCATTCAGTGGTAACATGGCATCCAGTGGAGTGGTGACTCTTCGGCCGAATACAAGTTCAAATGGTGTCACTCGCGTTGTTTCTTGAACGGCTGTATTATATGCGAACGTGATGTAGGGCAATATTTCATCCCACAGTTTATGTTCGACGTCGATATACATTGAAAGCATATCAGTCAGAGTTCTGTTCAAGCGCTCCGTTAGGCCATTTGTTTGAGGATGGTATGCTGTAGTTCTTCTCTGGTCTGTGTGGGTCATTCGCATCAGACATTTCATTAGGTCTGCAGTAAAAGCTGGGCCACGATCTGTAATTACCACGCTGGGTGCACCATGTCTGAGGACTATGTTGTTGATGAAGAACTTGGCAACTTCAAGAGATGTTGCAGTGTACAGCGAGTCAGTCTCAGCATAGCGAGTGAGATAGTCTGTGGCTACGACTATCCACTTCTTGTGTGCAGTCGATGTCGGAAACGGGCCTAGGAGATCCATACCAACTTGTTGGAATGGGGCATGCGGTGGTTCTATTGGCTGGAGGAGGCCTGCAGGTTTCACGGATGGAGTTTTGCGTCTTTGACACTCACGGCAAGTTTTCACATAGCGCTGAACTGATGATAACAGTTTTGGCCAGTAGTATTTTAGGTGAATTCTGGCGAATGTACGGCTGACACCCATGTGCCCAGATGTTGGCTCATCATGACATGCGTGCAGAATCTCGTTTCGTAAAGGTGCAGGTACAACGAGTAAAAACTTGTCACCATGAGGCTTGAAGTTCCTCTTGTAAAGGACCCCTTCCCGAAGACAGAACGAAGGGAGCCCTCTGGATAAAGTGCGCGGGACTTTAACGTTGAGTCCTTGGAGACGCTGTATAAGCGGCAGCAAATCGGGGTCATTTTGTTGTTGTTCAGCAATTTCTGATGCCTGGACGACGCCTAGAAACGGGAAGTCTTCTTCCTCCGGCTCACTCGTCTCCACTGGTGCGCGTAACAGGCAGTCGGCATCGCTGTGCTTCTTCCCAGATTTGTATACCACAGTAACATCGTACTCTTGTAGCCTAAGGCTCCATCTTGCTAGTCGGCCAGAGGGATCCTTAAGATTCGCCAGCCAACACAGGCAATGGTGGTCACTTACTGCTCGGAACGGTCTACCGTAGAGGTACGGCCGAAATTTACTTATAGCCCAAATGACCGCAAGACACTCTTTTTCGGTTGCAGAGTAGTTTGTCTCAGCTTTCGAAAGCTTGCGGCTGGCATACGCTAGCACTTTTTCTTGGCCGTTTTGCCGCTGGACTAGAATGGCTCCGAGGCCGACGTTACTCGCATCAGTGTGAACTTCAGTTTCGGCAGTATCATCGAAGTGGGCGAGGATTGGAGAGGCTTGCAGGCGTGTTCTTAACTCATCAAATGCTTCCTGTTGTTCACTTTCCCACCTAAAGGGCACCTCGTCTTTTGTCAGATTAGTAAGTGGTTCAGCAATGTTCGAAAAATTTTCCACAAATCGCCGATAGTACGCGCATAAACCCAGGAAGCGACGTACTGACTTCTTGTCTTTGGGTGTCGGGAACTTCGCGATGGCAGCTGTCTTTTCGGGGTCTGGCCGAACGCCGTCGGAGCTGACGACGTGTCCGAGGAATCGAAGCTCTTCAAAAGCGAAGTGGCATTTTTCTGGCTTGATGGTCAAGTCTGCTGAACGAATGGCTTCTAATACTGTGCGGAGTCGCTCTAGATGTTGGTCGAATGTAGCGGAAAATACGACAACGTCATCCAAGTACACCAAGCAGGACTGCCATTTCAGTCCCGCGAGGACAGCGTCCATCATTCTCTGAAACGTAGCTGGCGCTGTGCACAGGCCGAATGGAAGCGCTTTAAATTCGTAGAGTCCGTCTGGGGTTATGAATGCCGTCTTTTCACGGTCGCGCTCATCCACCTCAATTTGCCAATATCCGCTCTTGAGATCAAGGGAGGAGAAGTATTTCGCACTCCGTAGTCGATCGAGTGTATCATCGATACGCGGCAGAGGGTATACATCCCGTTTCGTTACGCTGTTCAGTTTCCGATAGTCGACGCAGAATCGAAGGCTGTTATCTTTCTTTTTAACAAGCACTACGGGAGACGCCCATGGACTGCTGGAAGGCTGGATCACGTCATCTGAAAGCATCTCCTCCACTTGTTTCTTGATGACGTCTCTTTCCTTTTGCGATACTCGATATGGGTGTTGGTAAATCGGTCTCGTAGCTTCTTCTGTTATAATCCTGTGTTTTGCAATAGCCGTTCGTCGCACCTTAGGGGACGTTGAAAAGCAGTCCGAAAACTCTTTTATAAGGGCAAACAGTCGTTTCTTTTGATATTCTGGGAGCCTATGGTTGACGTTAACTGATGCGTCGACGTTGCAGGTCTCTTGTGGAGTGGTTGGCGTTGTCGCTAAACTGCATAGTTCAGTCGCCATGCAGAACTCGTGGAAATAGGCGATAGCCATACCTTGCGCGATGTGCTGACATTCATTCCCAAAATTCGTAAGGAGGACAACTGAGCGGCCATTCGTTAAGTGAACAACACCCCTTGCCACGCAAATTCCTTTGTTTAAAAATAGCTCTACGTTTCCATCCGCTATTCCTTCGTGGTCACAAAATGCCTTATTTTCAACAAGCACCATTACACTACAGCGAGGTGGTACTGTGACGTCATCATCAACAACGCGCAGAGCAGTAAGACGTCGCTTTTCCGATTCCTCCACCGACATAGCTTGTTCTGTCGAAAACGTTACACTGGATCTGCGCAGATTAATTATGGCTTCATTGGCTTGCAGAAAATCCATTCCTAGTATAAGCTCCCTTGAACAGTCCGGCAGCACGATGAAGTCAGCAACGTAAGTAAAGCCTCTTATTTCGAGCCTTGAGGTGCATCTGCCGAGCGGTGTAATAGTGTGGCCACCTGCCGTGCGTATCTGTGCCCCACTCCATTTTGTTACAACCTTTTTCAGTTTCTTTGCCAATTCGTTACCGAATAATCAGCGCCGGTGTCAACTAAAGCATTCAGCTCGTATCCGTCTATTTTCAACCGCAAATCTGAAGTAATCTTCGCACTGCTGCGCTTATCCTCTGTAAACATAGCATCGTCACCTTGAAACCGCAATGGAGGATCTTCGCAACTGTCGTTATCAGCGGCCTCACCTCCACAGGTCGCTTGCTTCAGTTTTCCTGGTGTGGGCTTGTAGAACGGTGCCCAGACCGTGCGGAAGAAGCACGTGGGCTGGGTGATCGGTAACGCCTGGGCGACGGCGATCTTGGCTGATGTTGGCGTGGAGTGAGTGGGCTCTGGCGCGCGGACAAGTACTCTTCGATCTCGGTTGGCCGTTCACCGTTTCGAGGGCATGGTGCGCACAACGGAAAGCCCCTTAATCCTGCCTGTCGGTAAGGGCAGAACCTATACAGGTGACCTGCTTCCCCACAATGGAAACACAAAGGCCTGCGCTCATGGTCACGCCAGATGTCACTTTTCCGGGGCCTTTGATCCACGTAGCGAGCTACACCACGGGCTCGTGGCAGGTAGGTAGCCGTCGGTTCCAGTGGACGAGGTGCGTTGCGTACCGTTTGTGGGCAAGGAGAGGCCATCGTAACTGCTGCATTGGTGTGCGCCGCGGGTTGTCTGAGTACTTCAGAGTACGTTGGTATGCGTTGGATCGGCTGTGGCGCAGGCTCCGGCTCACGTATCATCTGCCTCAGTTCATCTCGTACTACGTCGACTACAGACAGTGTTGCTGTAGTGTGAGGTGCTTGCAACTTGCTGAGCTCTTCCCTGATCACCGACCTGATGAGTTCTCGCAGAGCGTCCATGTCACTTCGCTGGCGTCCAGAGAAGACATTGGCAGGTGCATAGTTTATGTCTCGATTGTACTGTCGAGCCCGCTGTTCTAGCGTTTTCTCTATGGCTGTCGCTTCCGTATGAAACTCCGCAACTGTTCGTGGTGGGTTGCGGACGAGAACAGCGAATAGCTCTTGCTTCACCCCACGCATGAGGTGGCGTAGCTTCTTGTCTTCGGTCATATGGGTATCTGCGCGCTTGAACAGGCGGATCATGTCCTCGATATACATTGCGACACTTTCGTTGGTGAGTTGGTTCCTGGATTCGAGCGCAGCCTGCGCCTTTTCTTTGCGATCCGCGCTGGCATAGGTCGCCAGAGCTTGTCGCCGAAACTCATCCCAGGTCGTAAAGGAGGTTTCATGGTTTTCATACCACGTCTTTGCGAAGTCCTCCAAAGCAAAGTATACGCGGCGGAGCTTCTCTCTCTCGTCCCAACCGTTCAAACGTGCCACTCTCTCAAAGAGGTTCAGCCAATCTTCTACGTCTTCATACGGGTCGCCATGAAATACTGGTGGCTGGTGAGGCTGATTTATCACCACTTGGGCTGGTGTTACATGACTTGTCATGGTGGCGGCGCCCATTGACTGAGTTCCCCTTGGCGTAAAGTGGAGTGGGCTGAATTCTGGTGAATCACCTCGAAGACGGCGACTGGTCCTCTGATGCACAGGTGTCGGCTCCGCGGTATCAACTGGCTGGTGGTCGGGGCTACGCTGTCTTGCGTTCGTAGGGCTTTGATTCATTACCCAGCACGTCCACCAGAAATGTAACGATGTTGAAGGATTCGGGGTATAACAAAACGTATTTATTAAAGGGCGAACCTGTGCCCACAACTCAAAGGGACTATGGTCGTAGCACGTTACAGTAGAACGGCAAGATGTCTTCTTCTTCTACTTCTTCCAGAAGAGTCCCAAGCGCGTGGCACACATCAGCGGGGCCAGCTGGGTTCTCGTGCTATCATCATCGTCTCTGCGCAACACTAGACGGCGCCCATGTATGTCTCTGTGCGCGTGGTGATGGGCGCGTTGTTTGAATGCGGGCACTATGTCGCGGCAATATGAGAGTAGTTTCGATAAGTAGAACGCGAGAAACAAATAAACAAAAAACATATCACAACCTAATAACTTTTATGCTAGGATTACATCTAAGCATGTTTTCAGACCTACTATGAGAATGCTATATGCAACGATTGCTTGTAAAGTAGTTTGAACAGCACTTCATGTGTATGGTTAAGGTATTGCATTAAGTCCTTGAAGACGCATACGAAAAAAAAATGCCTGGCCTGCGCAGAACGCGTAGCAATGTCACAGAAAAACCTGCAATAGTGGCCTTCCAGTGCCCTTTTACAACTGTTTGGGTGGCTGCTGCAAGCACACTACCAGAATTCGCATGCAGTACGCCATCAATCATTGTGTAGTAAGCAGGAATTCACTATACCTTTTTTCGTGATTTTTCGAAGAAGCGTGGTACTTGCTGCACATTTGCGAGGAATATCATGCATTTTTTTATGCTGTGAGCCCTACGTGGTGCGACGATGACGATGGGAGCGAGCACACCCGACAGGACACAACGATGATCGTGAAGCAGCGATAGAGTCCAATGCAGCCGCTGACGAAGACGCACCCTCGGAGCTTTCTAAAGACGGTTGATCCGATGGCAGCCGATCCCTGTCCTGATCCCCGAGTCACCACACGAACCACTCAATGCGTGCATCGAAGTCCCAGAGACACTCTCTGACTCATTCCCGCAGCGCGTCAAATGGGACCTCAACTAGATCTGTATCGCGGGGCTACACTGCAAGTGTAAACTATCCGAGTCTGGGGTTTTCTGGCTCACGACCTGTGAAAACTCTCTCGCGTTTAAAATTACTACCACGCGTTGATGTAAAACGTGGTACATGACATATTTTTACCACTACCTATGAGGCACGCAGGAAAATGATGTCAAAATGCTGTTTCACCTCGTGGGATATTTTCTATCACGTGATTTCTTAACCTGCTTTTCAGAGTTTTTTTACCACGTCACAGTAAGCTGCAGCTGCTTCGGTAGTTTTTGTCTTTTAGCCCCCCCCCCCTTCCCCCCCCCCTTCTCCACCAGTGACGCTCTCAGTGAATCGTGAAGACATGCGAGGACCACATATGGTATTTTATTTTGATAGCAATTATATGGAAACTCTCGGCTGGATTTTGCCGCTGGTGTCAGCGTCGCCGTCACTCACCGTATTTGTATGCGTATCTATATATCAAAATATTCATGAAAGAAAAAAAACGAAAAAAGATTCCGGCACACGGAATCGAACTTGGGTACTCTGAATCGTCAGGGCGAGGCTGTTACCACTGAGCCACCGAGGAGCGGCTTTTTTCTTTTTCTTTCTTTATTTTCTGTGTCCACACAGCATTCACAAACAAATATACGTCAAATAAAGGACAAACACGAACAAAAGAGAAGAGGTAAAAACTGCCAAACTTCACATGTTTTTTAAAGTTCGTTCATTTGTAGATTTTCTACTTGATGTAGCCATTTGGACACATCTTGTACGTACTTAAAGGCTCAAAGGGCGAGCTATTTGTAACTACTACTTCCTGCTGCTAACGGGCACATCAGGGACAATTACCGCTTTTTCAGCATTACCAGCAAGATGGCGCAATGAGCACGCGTGTCAACATCGCGTGGCGGCACGCACTCTAATCTCGCACGCGTATTTTGCCCAGCTTAGAGGAGGGGAGTGACGCTCCCTCGCGTGTCCTTATCTCGCCGTGGGGAGGAGGGGAGGACCGCACGACTTGGCTGGCCTCGGGCTTTACCTGGAACAATTCCGTCGTAGTTACCGGGCATGCAAAACTCACTGCAATCGTAGCAGTATCCGTTTACGAAAAGCGCGCACTTTTCAGACACAGCGAAGTAACAACTGAGACGCTTATTCGCGTGCATCTGTACCTGTGAGTACAATTTATGCGTCATTTGTGCGTGAGAAACGCGAGGCAGTCTGCTTTCTATTCTGCGCGTGAACTTCTAATTTGTTGCTATCGCGTTGATTGCTCCGCCTCTACAGCAAAGCAGTGACTTTTTTTTCTTCAAATTTTCGTATGGCATTGTCGCGCCTCATGGCTGACTTCGAACTAACGCACTTTCACAGAAACTGGGAGAAGTGTAAACAGAACTACCAAAGAAAGCATTTTGCGAACGAAAAAAAAGCGCCTGCTCCAAGAAAAAAAAAACCTTGCTGGAAAGTTGTCTTGCAGATTTTCGCAAATTGTTGGCTTTTGCTGTCGGGTGGCCTTGGAGACAGGTGGTGTAAGATTGATTGATTCGTGGGGCTTACCGTCCCAAAACCACCATATGATTATGAGAAACGCCGTATTGGAGGGCTCCGGAAATTTTGACCACCTGCGGTTCCTTAACGTGCACCCAAATCTGATCACATGGGCCTACAACATTTCCGCCTCCATCGGAAATGCAGCCGCCACAGCCGGGATTCGATCCCGCGACCCGTGGGTCAGCAGCCGAGTACCTTATAACCACTAGAACAACGCGGCAAGGAGGTGGTGTAAGAAGCTCGTGTGGTTGATATGGACCTCGCGTTCTTCTTGCATCATCGAGCAACCGTGCGTTTCCGAGTGCGAGCCTCCGAACCACTACGTCGCGGATACCTCGCTTCCGTGCCATACCGGGAAGAGCTGCCACCGGTAACACAAACAAGCTGGTGTTATTGTCTATGGTTGCTTCCTGAAGACTGACCAGTTACAACTTCAAAGCGATAAATAAGAGGCTTCACCTTGTCATCGGCAACGAGTTTTCCAGTGTCAGTGCGTCGCCGAACAGGTGAAAGAATCGTCGCATATATTTTGTTCCACAGAAGACGATGTCTGCTGGAGTAAAGTGCAGCCCGAATCGTCCGCTCGATGCGCCAGCCGTTGCCAAACATCTAGCGCGAAGGCGAGCACCGATATGACACAGACGGAACAAACGAGCGGCTACCGGTGAGCACAGGTGAAAACCTGGATGATGGTACGTCTCTTTCGTTGGAAGTACATACGCGTACATCGTCCCGTAAGACGCTGCCGATAGTGAACACGTATTTTTCATTTGTGTCTGAAATGACGAAGGAATTCGCACAGGAGATGTATTGTGTGATCGTCATGCCACTGTCTTTAATCGCACAGCCGTGCTCCTCGAAAAGGCCTAGTGCGCCGTCGGCACAGACGTGGCACTGCTCTCATGCCCGTTGTCCCGAATTCATGGTGCTACTGTGTTTGTGCAAAGCCGCTCAATGAAAATGATTGAGCTGCCATCGTTTGTGTGTGCACAGGTGCATTTTGTGGACTTGTGCATCAGCAGTGCCAATACTGGTTGACGGGCCAGCTAACTCTAAATAATAAAAAAAAGATGAGATTGGGTGGGTTGATAATAAAAAGTTGGTGCAACTTGTGAGGACTTGCAGCCTACCAAACATTTACGCTTGCACTTTCAACCATTATTGTTCATCGGTGAAAAAAAAACAGCTCTCTTACCGGCACTACAAGACAGGTCAAAATGTTGTATATACCAGATTGTCGAAGTAGAGTCGTTTAACGTGTGCAGTCGGTTCAGAGAGTGTTTTATTCTGCAACAAACTTAAACTCTCGTAATCATCGAGAGCCTATGGGACGGCTTTACGATCTCCCATAGTAGAGTACCTAGTAGCTTAAATTGCCCCGCTGCGGTGGTTTAGTGGCTAAGGTACTCGGCTGCTGACTCGCAGGTCGCGGGTTCAAATCCTGGCTGCGGCGGCTGCATTTCCGATGGAGGCGGAAGTGTTGTAGGCCCGTGTGCTCAGATTTGGGTGCCTCTAAAGAACCCCAGGTGGTCGAAATTTCCGGACCCCTTCACTACGGCGTCTCTCATAATCATATGGTGGTTTGGGATGTTAAATCTCACATATCAATCAATCAATTAGTACTTTAAATCGCTACCCACTTTTTCTAAACATGCATTTGTAATTTGTGGGTGTTTGTGTGCATGTTAATCTCTGTTGCATGAATTGTGCTGTCATTTGATAATTATTAAATTCTGCGATTCCCTGTATGAATGCGCCGATCTGTTTTTTGGTTTCTTGAAACAACTCTCAGAAATCACTTCAAAAACCTTATGAATGCAGTATAAAATACTCTCTCTATACTAGCTGAAAACATCAGTGGAGTTAAAAATTACTACCCTGCCCACGTTCGAAAATTCGGCATAAAAGTAAATTTTTACTTCGACTTGTAGGTGGTAAAAAAACCCTAGAAAATGTAGTGTGCTAGAGGACCAGCGGTCTACCCAGTTTTTGAGCTTATTTCAGGTTATTTATGCTTACTGTGTACTTGAGGTCGCGTTCCAGTTCCCGTCATAATTATCGTCCAAGTTCCAGGCCCAGGTACCACTGCAGTTTCGGGCTCTACCCTTGCCCCACCGGTGTTTCGCATCAACGATCGCCGAGCCCATCGGCACTACCATTGGATGGCGCTGCCAACAACAATAAATGAAGAATTCTGACTTGGGGGGACGCTGCGTCGGTCAAAGGAAATGCCAATCACAGTTATGGTCAGGTTCAATCCCAAAGCATGACACAAACATGACATCTGAGACAGCAACTTTAAATAACAAAAACGCAATGATGAAAGAAACAGTACGCAAACTTACAGTCGCCAGCGTCGAACTGAAAAATGACGGGGAAGCCCACCGGGAACTTAGGTCCACTCCTGCATGCTTCAAGATGTATAAGCCAAATGACGAGTTGCGCATCTGGCAATTGAACTGCAGGAGCTTCGCCCACAAGAAAGTCTCCCTGCAGCAATACCTCCGTAGCCGCGAAGCCAAAACCCCACATCATCCCGTTACAAGAGATTCCAGTAGCAACCGCCCCGTTTTCCGGATTTCAGTGGTTACACGGCCCTTCGAGAAAACGTGATAACGCCACCCTGGTCGCTAACAAGAGTACCTTCTTAGCGCACAGCGTCTATGTGCCCGAAATCAAATATTTTATAATAGGAATTCTCCCTGGCAACGCATCACGACAAAGCGTGTACACACACACACACACACACACACACACACACACACACACACACACACACACACACATATATATATATATATATATATATATATATATATATATATATATATATATATATATATATATATATATATATATATATATATACCTAATGTATACGGTAATCCCGGCCACCATACAGAATGGTTCACACGCTTGTTCCAGAAAGACATCCGTCTCGCGGGGACTAACCCACTAGTGAATGCGCGTAATTTTAATTGAGGCCACGTGTGTGACACCCCAAAAAGTAACTAGATTTGGCAGAATGCGTATGACATGGACCGTATTCTCATTACTGACAAGGCTTTGCCCACTCACACCGGTACGTTCACGCAATGAGACACTATGACGGATCTTTTTTAGGCCAAGATCATCACCGAAGCCCGCTGGTCCGACCTCGCAGCAGATGTTCGTAGCGACCATTTTCTATTGGCCGCACAGCTCCTTACAGTCAGCAGGAAGACTAAGTCATACACGTAGATTGACTGAGACCTCCTCCGTAATACCAGTGCACAAAGACTTCAGCAGGCTATTATTATGGGGTTGCATTTTTAACGCGGGTGAATTGCAACTCCTACGGATAGAACATCTGGTAGAGCTTTTCAAGGAGATAGTCTTTCTTAGCATACTTCAATGCCAAAATTTTGGTATGTCTCTCTGTTCTTTTTTTCTGTTCGCATGTTTGTCAAGCGCAGTGACTCAAGTGCTACTACATTCGCAAGGCTCACCAATATTGCTCTGACTTCTGCGTTATTAATTGTGCGATTGTCAATAAAAAGCAAATATTTCGAATATTTGAGGGACTATATGAAGACATCAATTCCATACGGTGTTTTTTTATACTAGCATACACAAGTAATTGTAAAAACTGTGGCGTTTATTACGCTGCGCTGAAGAAGCGACGATTTGCACGAAAAGGCATTCTCTACGCTTTGCTTAGACGATATTGTGCTGCCACCTACCTTGAAATCTGCAACATATGATATCCAAGATTGTACGCTCACGCTAAGCGCTCCTATAACGGAGGCCATCATTTCATTTTCTGAAAATATCGCCAGATGGCGTTCATGTCTAACGCAGATCCTCCAGAATTCTATTCATTAATTTACTCGTGGAAAACATCAAATAATTCTTTGATTCACTCGGCAAATGCCAGAAGACTATCATCTTCCGATGTCATTTGCAGTCAAACATGTAAATACGGGGCCACTTTGTTTTGACACTGCACCACTTTTGATAAAACAAAAAGCATTTTTGTTCCTTGCAGTGAAAAAACTCTGATGTATTTTAAAACTTCCGGTAAGTGCCACCACTTTTGATAGATATATTTGTGACAATTCAATGCATTTGCGGCACATTGGTGCCAATATTCCTGCGCTACGTGTTCAAAAACTTGCCTAATGAACTCCAGAAATTCACCAATACAATTTTCGTGTTGTGAAATCAGCTTCCTCTCAAGTCCACCTGAACTGGAACAAGTACCTGGGCATAAGGACATGTTGGGCGTTTAAGAGGGCCACTGTGGTCCAAAAGCATCCAGAACAATGTCGCAGTTAGCCTATAGACCTACAGTTACTTTTTATGTTATATCTCTGATATCTGGCTTGACATAATTGCGAAGTGTAATAAATTATGAAATTGCAAAAGAGAAAGTTGTTTTTGCTTCACTAAAGTTTGTTAAGTATTTCAAAAGATACAAATAATTACCCACAAAAAGTTACCGCATCCACGCTGTAGAAGCGCTACCCTTGCTACCCATCTCACACATGCGACCTTAGTTGACTGAAGTTAAGATTCCTTAAATACAATAAATGCGGGTCTACGTACGTACGCACATTATGTTATCAAACACTGACTAGATTCCTGGCTGCAGAAGCAATCACACCTCCTCACATTTCGCACCTGTTTAGTGCTAGACTACTCGAACAGCCCTTTCTAACTTGCACTGCTTTCTGAAAACGCTTTGGATGAACCTCACTGCGTTACCTTTTTGCGTTGGTGTACTAGAATATAAATAGGTGGCACAGCCGGTGCATACCACGTGATGGTGGCAGGAAACATGTGACGCTATGCTCCCCCTGGCTGTCGAGCCGCCTAGGTGCGCCCACACTGCTGCTGATCGCGATATCGCATGTTCTATTCCTGGATTCGACCCGCAGGTCGTCGGGCTGAAGTGCGAAAATGCCCTGGTACCGCGAGTGCAGTGCATTCCGAAGAACAACCGTTCATCGTAGAATTAATAGCCATGGCGAGCTGGATGGTCACTATCTCTTGTTTCGGCAGCTGTCTACGAAATGCGATCAGCTGCCGAAAAGCTACCGTATTTACTCGTATGTAATGCGAGTTTCTAATAATTTTTCTATGAAAAGCTGGCCTTCACGTTCTTATCGAATACCAATACAGGTATTTTTTCTTCCTGAACGCCATGAAAAGTCACAACTTACTTTACAAGCACTGCCAGGTTAGAGTCGAGTCAATATGGTATATACGCACGGGATCCGCAATACTCAGAATTGTGTAGGGTTGTTGAATCTAAATGGACGGCTTTTTTTTTCAATTTTTCGAACTGATGCAAAAAGTTTCGGGTATTTGGTAATAAAAAGAGCAATGAAGTGGTCTAAACAATTGCTGACAAATTAATCGAACCAGCAGCGTACGCCCTTGTGATACTTAACAGTCCTTTTTAAACATTTCGCGTAAAGAGTTGTGTTTATTTCAACTTCTTTTACGTCATCCTCTAACCACAGGTGGTACAAAGACTGCTGTTCGCACTTTTCCAAAACCTTCAATATACCTAGCGCCATATCACCGCCACTTCAGGTGGGCATACTGTTAAGTGTAACTTGCAGCATAAACACTTATGCATGTTTCGACAAAACACCAGGGAACTCGTACAGAAATGGTGTCACGCTATACACGTTGCAAAATGTCTCGCTCCTGATTTGCCTCTAAAACATAAAGATAGTTTTGCGAAAATCGCTGTGCAAGGTTTCACTGTGTAAAACTATTTGTCTGTGAGGTTGTGTACTTGACGTTTCTTTCCAGCTATGTAAAAAATCAATATGGCAGTATGATAAAAATAAACACACAGTTGAAACAGACTAATGAGCGCTATTTGCTAAATACTCTACGACAAGAACACTGAGTCGTTCATTCAATATATGTGGCTTCTGATCATATGTGCAACACGTACATCAGGTTGATTATTGGATATCGAAAAAGAGCCGTAACTGCAGTGAAAAATTCAACCAGCTCCGTTTCGCGGACACCGATGGAACCGCAAATCTGGCAGTGTTCCCTTCCTGAGGCTAACGCATTTTTAGGCTTTACGAGTCTTTCAGGTATGTTGTATCACTGCTATTTGTTAAGCACTCATTGCTAAGCTTTGAAATGGTAGTATAGCCACCATATTTATAGCCACAAAGTATCAGCTGAAAGGTGCGTGACTACACTCTAAGCCAAAAGAGAGCAATGGGGGTACAGAGGTTCCTTTTTTCAAGGAGCGATTGCTATAACCCTTCCATTACTCTCCGGTGGGGTGAACTGTTACTCTTCTTTTAATTTCTACTTCGGGGGATGAACAGTTACCCCTTCCAGTCACCCCTGGAACCAACTATTACTGCCACCAGCTGCTGCCCGAAGACTAACAGTTATTCTTGGCCATTACTATAGCGTTTTCGTAGTTACTCTCTGAGGAGCAACTGCTCATGCTTTCAGTTACTCTTAATGTCGAAAAATCTTTCTCTCAAGTATGCTTGTCAGATACTGAATAAATGGCTACAGCTCCTTGAAAGAACGCTGCTTGAGTTCTTGTAACAAAAAAAGTGGACAATAGTTTAATGAACGCATCAGCACTAATATTTTTTAGGTGACGTGTGCGCACACGCAGACGTTGGCTACGCCTCACCGTTGCCAACACTAACCGAGCGGCGTAATAGATTTTTTAAAAAAGAGGTTTTGCGCTTCTAACGTAAAAAAAAAAACAATGCCGAGTTCCCAGCAAAGGATAGTCTGTGTCGTCAAGGCAGAAACAAGACCAACTTCTCCCCTTGTGAAAGACTAGAGTTGCGCATGACTGTTATTTCTATCGAGCTAGCGCAGTGGAAATATTATCGCAGGCATATGTGGCATATGGGAAGTATCTCATGGCTGCAAGAAGAAATAAAAGTGTTAGGTTTTACATGTCAGAATAAATGCATAATGAATCACAGACACCATAGCATTATTTACATTTTAAGAAGTCTACTGCAAAATGGAATGTGAAAGTAAAGGATGGGGTCTGCCCAACGTTACTTGGCGAGCCACGACAATGTTGTGATGAACGCCATCCACATCACTGTTACCAAGATAACAGAATTCTGGTGGAAAGTGTCCACCTCAAGACTATTTGTACCAGTTGAAGCTACCCTTAGGTTAAGCCCACCTGTTTTCTATACACAGCAGAGTGATATTTTTATGAGCCTATTCGCTAATAATCATTCCAAAAAGATCAAGTGTGTGACAAATAACAGGTACCATCTTCTAGTGTCAAAGCACACATTTAGCTCGTGGAAATAATTGCTGCCTATTCTGCTGTTTTGACATACAATGCTGCGTCATGAAATGTAGAATACCTGTAGGCAAAATGCCAAGCATGCTAAGTCTGCTCGAAAGCAACCTTTTGCAAAGGCCTGTAGCTTACGTACTTACTTATTTATATAAGTATTTATTTATTTACTTATTTGTTCATTTATTTGTTTATTTATTATAGTACCCACAGCGCCAAGAGCATTACAGTGGGTTGGGGGGAGAATACAAAATTTCAACACTGAATACACATACTCACGCTTCTACAACACAATAATACCGCAATTCATTGTCAGCTATACATAGCGGCACGTGGTAGTAGACAATACAAAGCAGCTTCACAGCACCGTCTCGTCCCTACACATCCTCGCGAGTACACTACTCTAGAACTTGAAGTAATGCTGAAAATACTGCATGTGAAGTAACCTCTGCTACTTCAGAAGGCAACCTATTCCACCGCGCTATCACCCTGGGAAAAAGTGACACTTTCAATGCTTCACTGCGGCAGCTTATTTCCCTTATCTTATTGGTATGATCCAGTCGCTGTGAAGCATAGTCCAGTTTGCAAAAGTATTGTGAGGGGACGAGACCTGTACGGCTATGAAATATGTTGTGAAAAACTTTCAACCTCAGATATTCTCTTCACTTGCCTGGAAGTTCCCAATCAAGCTTTTCTTCTACTTTTGAAACACTGAAATTTCTGGTAAAATCAGAGCAGACAAACCGAACAGCCATGTTTTGAATTCTTTCTAAATAGGACACATCACATGTCTACCAAGGATGCCTTCCACAGCACAAGGGTAATCTAAGACAGATCGAGTGTTAGTCATATATAGTTGATTTTTGGCCACAAGTGGTAACATACTAGCATTTTTGCACAGGAAACCTAACACACGTCCTGCTTTACTTGTAACGTGATTGATATGATGGCTCCAGGAAAGGTCCGGTGTAAAATATACACCGATATGCTTGTGTTCACGAACGTTAGCAGCCTCGTTGAATTTACAGTGTAAAATTAGTCATGTTGAATTTACAGTGAAATATTAGTCCTACAGTTGGACGAAAGATCACAGCATACCCACCGACTAATTGTGATGAGTGGGCGAAGCATCCATCCGTGCGACCGTCCGTCCATCTGTTCGTGCGTCCGTGTGTGCTCCCATCCGTCTGTCCGTGAGTCCATCCGTACAATCGTCTGTTCATTCATGCGTCCACCCGTCTGTCTGTCTGTCTGTCTGTCTGTCTGTCTGTCTGTCTGTCTGTCTGTCTGTCTGTCCATCCGTCCGTCCGTCCATCTGTCTATCCGTCCGTCCGTCCGTCTGTCTATCCGTGTGTCTGTATCGGTGTCTGTCCACCCGTCCGTCCATCAAGTGAACACTCCAAGTACCAACATCTTGCATCTTTTCATCATATATTCATCATTTACAAGTACCACCATCAAGCGGAAATTCTAGAGACTAAAGCACAGATGGCTACTACGAGGGCACGTGACGTATGACCCACGCAAAGAAGCTTCGCCCTTAAAACTATAGGCACAAATAAGCATAGACCGTGCTACATACCCGCTCTAGAGCGGGTATGTGCCACAGGGGATGCGAGATGGCGGTACTTGGAGTGTTCACTAGATGGACGCATGGACAGATAGACAGACAGACTAGCAGACGAACGGAGGATTGGGTAGACGCATGGACGTACGGACTGATGGACGCACGAAGAGACAGACAGAGAGATGGATGGACAGACTCACGAATGGACGCACGGACAGACGGACGGACGCATGGATGGACGCTCAGATGTTCTCGTGGACGGATGGAAGCAAGAACGAACAGACGGATGGAAGCACGGATGGGCTGATGGATGCTTTGCCCCACTCATCATCATTCACTCCGTGGATATGCTGTGATTTTTTAATGAAACCATACGGTGTAGCCGGATTTAAAGAGCACAAGTGGCACATACCTGTTTATGATGCCCACAAGCCTCACCATGGATCCCGGAAATGAGAGTCGATGAAGGCCATATATACTGCTAAAATATGGCTACTCGTGCCTTTAACAGCAGCAACAATGAATATAGCAGCGTGGTAATAAAAATATCAGCACGTGCGGCAGCTGGGAAGGGAATGCGCGGCTTACATTACACTCTTCTTGTGCTACAAAAAAAAAATGCAGCGCTTGAAAACACTGCAGGCCGAAAATTGTTTGATGCTGTTTTGGTATTATCAAGAAAATACATTCAGATCTTGGTTGAATTTGCTTTGCTATTGAAATATTTACCACCGAGGTGGCGAAGGAGATACGCCGCGTTGCTATACGCACCGAAAAGACACGGGTACGATTCCAGCCGCGTCGGTCACATTCTCACGGTGTCTGAAATTTCAAAGGCACGTGAAGTGTGTGAACCGAGTGAAAAGAAAAAGAATCCCAAGAGTTCAGAATTGCCCACAGTGATTCACTGTGACTTCTCCGGCGGCCCAAGTCTCCATGGAACATTTAAAAAGCCTTTAGACCACCCAGATGTTGAAATTGGCTTGTGGTGTTGAAGGATTCGAAGTCGTTCACGTGTCTGCGATGAACACGCAGCCAAGAGAACTTTTTCAAAATAGCTCCCTAATGGCGCGGTTACACGTGTTTGATGCCACGAATTGCACTCTCATCAGCAGGGCTGGGCAAAGATGCTTCGAGGTGGTATCGTGGTACGATACATTATTTACAGGCAAGAAGTATTGGAGCTACAAGTACAAGGTGCTACTTTAACAGTATCCGATACTATACTTGCGAATTGTCTCTTAACATATCTTGATACGTGAAGAAAATGCCATGCCTCTTCGGAACGCGCTGCACAGTCACAGCGAAAGCTGGAAGAGCGGCCTTTCAGAGCCTTTTCAACACTCTTTGGGTTACTGCTACAAACACACATGCTGGGTACCCACCAAGCCAATAATAACCATAATTTCTGGGTAGTAGGCCAGCATTCATTATAGATATATATATGCATGCTATCTTTCGTCATTCTTCGGAAAAACGTAGTATCCGCTAAGCACTTTCAAGGAATTTTGTGCCGATTGTTCACGCAACGACGCGGTATTAGGTCTGAAGTGGGTATGCCCCACAGTCTTACGTAATGGGTTGAAGTATTGGACGACTAACTCGTTACGCTATTCGCATTGCGTGACGTTTGGTTCCTTTGCTGTTCTAAGACGCTTTATCACCCATAATGACGCCAAACTTTCCCGACATGAAGGCTGTCTAAGGCAACTTTCGAACAAGTTCAGAGCAGCCACGTGGCTCGGTGGTAGAATAGTGGGCTGGAACGCAGCGGACCGTGTTCCAACCCTACTGTGTAGTTGGTGTTCTTTACTTGCTAAGTTTTTTTCTAATATCGTGCAATAGTGGTTACCGACACACGGTGGTGGCGGCGGAAGACTATACGGCGCCTTGCGTGACCCGTGTTGTGATCACATAACGGCTTTCGCTCTGCTTAATTGCTGTTATAAACCCACATAACGTTGTATTGATCGCTTATGCACAAAAAAAATGTCACCTCGTAACATTTTTCAAAGCGCTTCATTTCGTTTCATTTTAACGAACTTTCTGTTACCATATCAAAACCTTCGTCTTTCTTGCTCAAAGTACAATAGTTTACTTCTGAAAGAACCTATGAAGGCCTGTTTCAGCTGCCTAACAGGAAAGAACTTCGTACACTTTGATTGCAGTGAATCCTTATTGATAGTTTCGTAATTGATGAGAAAAACACCTTAGCTTGCCTACTATAGCTAGCGGGAGGCTGTATATTCAGACGAGTTTCAAAACAAGCCTTGGCACGATGGCAGAAATCCTGGTGTTCAGTTTTACTTTGTACATAAAAAGACTGTTTATGCAATACCGAATGACTGGTTCACAAAAAAAGTAACGCCGGTAGTGACATTTTGCGATTCATTGAGTATATACGTAGAGCACATAAAACTAGAATTACTTTTATATTCTTATATTCTGGGGTAAAGCGTTCATTATCTGCATACCCACTAACGATACTGTTTTTTCAACAAAGAAACACATGCACCTTACTAATGTCTCTTACCTAATCTACTGCCACATTGTTGTGGCTCTGAAGAAAACAGCTGTCACTCTGTTAGAGAAAAAAAAGCTCCTTTTAAGTAACTGAAAGTGGAAGCAAAGTAAACTTCACACAGATATTGGCAATATGTTGTCGACCTTCAATAATCTAATCATCGGTAGGACGGGTGTTGCTTTATACACCAGGGATCATGCCTTGCAGCGTTATCATTGGTGCTCGCGTAAGTTCCCCAATGAACCAGAATACACTTCTAGTACACGTGATCTTAATTACCATTCTCAGGTTTTTAATTCGCAAAATGGCGATGTGATTATGAGGGACACAGTAACAGAAAGTTTCGAAAGTTTTGTCCATCTGGTGTTCTTCAACGTGCTCCTAAGTTTAAATACGCATTTCACCCTCACCAAAGTGCCGCCGCCGTGGCAGGATCGACCCGTAATAATAACTAAACAGTTTAAGACAATCTGAAACCCTCTGAAAGATTGTGGTGTGACTTGCACCGAGTGGTCATATCATTTTTTGTATAATAAAAAAAGAGCACAGGGCAGTATATAGTTGCACATATCGACAGAAAATATCGTCACATATCGTCACATATTGTCACTATTGGCCATATAGCTACGATTACCTTGAAATTAGTCAGAAAAAAGTGAAGCCAAATAAAGAAAACAGTAATAACTAAAACAGAAAAGCGGTACCATCTCACAAATTCATTTCGAATATGCCTAAAGCAAGATACAGGCGACAATAATAGCAATGACAATTAAGCATGAAGTATTGTCAACTTACCTGTTGAGCGAAAAACACAAAAACTTCAGGTCCTATATACAAAAAATTGCTCAAATATCTCTTGGGGACACTAATGAGAAAAAAATGACCATTTTATAGAACAATGTTTTGTGAGTCGCCTTTCCTAAAGTCCTAAAGGGGGCTTCTAATTATTTTCTTTAATATAATGCAAACTCAAGCATGTTAACATGCATCAAGCAGAACGTTTTGATCTATATACTTAATGAACACCCCCATAATGATAAATTCGTTTTTCTAATAGCCTTGGAGTACATTCAAATTATATATTATTGAGGAAACAGTGACATAGCAGTAATAAAGTAGAGATTTAAAGCAGCAATAAATCATCTGATTTTGACTTCAGATTAGAAAAGACTAATTGCAGGCACCAGGCCAATATAAAGAACGGCTTGGAATCTTACAGGTGATGTAATGACTCAAGGTGCAAGAGAAGGACAACGAAGAAAGCGCTCGTTCTACCAATCACACAATTGCAAAATTATCTTCTGTTAGGTCAACGCTTCTTTGAACAAGAAAGTTGTTTTATGCCGGGGTTCACTGAGACTTCTACGACGTATATTCGTAACAGAAATGACGTCGAAAAATTACTGACGACCTAAAGATGAAGAAAAAAAAAACATTTTTGATCTACACGTCATAGAAATCGGTAAAACACGAAAGTAAAACGTATTATTAGAGAAGTAGTTTAAAGTTTGCTCTACATTCATATAAGAGAGCTTGCGCAATATCTATCGGTGCCTGACAGCTATCACGCCGCTTACCTTAATGCATCCGCGTTAACGCTAAGCCATACATCTCAATCTCGACGACTGAGACCCACCAATAATGAATAGGCAAACCTTTGTGTTCATAGGCGAATGCGGAACGCAAGAAAGCGATGTGACAGCAAGAAAAACGCGATTGATTAGACGCAGAACTTCGGATAAGGTGGTCTACTGGCGGCATGTTGGAGTTATTGAACGCTATGGCGCGACAAGAGGAAAATGCAATGCGCTTTGTGCCTTGTCCGTTGGTCGGCTACGAGTTTTCACGGAGCCAGCGTAAAGGACGAACACGGATTTAGTACGTCCGAACGAAGCAGCCGCAGGCCAGATGCGTTTATATGTATGAATGCTGTGAGTGACACCAACGCTTCGGATAAAATTGCCATATGCGAACCGTGTGTTCGACGTCCACAAACTTGCACATGCTCCTATTAAAAGCGCGCGGAAGTAGACGGACAACTGGAAACACCACGTTGAAGAAACTAATCGCGGATGCCACGGTCATGATGTATTACTGCGTTTTATAAAAATTCCGAGATGACTGCGGTAGATATAAAAGGCGTATTTATAGGGTTCAAAGCGTGTGACTACGCTGCAGTGAATAGTCTGCTCGTCATCCGTTGCCGCAGACCCAGATGTCACAGATTCGATGACGGAACATTTTAGAGGTAAAGCTCCTTAGGATGTAGAATGCTTCCTCGTAGTATGTTGTTGTACCCATTTCCACGGCCGTCTGGATCGGCGCGCACGGCGGTGTTTCTCCGGCCGTTTATTTCAGTGCGCACCCCAATAAAAAATATAGTTGAAGAAGTTAGGATGCGCGCCGCGGCGCGGCGCTCTTCTCCCACTATCCTGCTGACGACGACGATGACGACGACGATGACACCACGCTCTAGTAACGTTGGCTGTGCTGTAGACATGCTTGGAGAAATGCATTTAGGACGTCGTTCACGTGGTCACTGGAATCAAGATACGCTAATATGCTTTCTTAATTGGTCTTGATACGGTGAGTGTTATTCACTGCAGCATTCTGTTATGCACACAGAGCCAAGCAGCCTTCGTGTAGCACAGCTGTTCACAAATTTTGGCTCCATGATACATACAATATGCTGACTACGGGATCTGCTACGCTTTTCATTTTTTGTTTTAGTGACCATTCCGCCCATTGCCACGTGGGTAGGTGCGCATCAATTTAGGGGGCCTTGTTCTCTTATAAAATGCGTATTGTCGTTTCCGACCCAGCATAGCTACGTTATGCAGTTCAGCTCTGTCTTCACAGCATCACATTCCTAGAAAACGAAACCGCAGTACTGGTAATGCTTGTTTTCAGCTCCACGATGATCGGCGAAATTTCGTTGTGGGCACGACGCTTAACATTTCTCATTTTCTACAGTACGACAGTGATGCGAATGCAACGTTAATATCTAAGCGCAGGTAGCATGTAGGCGAATATGAACATTAAAAGAATGGGCGACACTGTAGTCACATGCGACTCATAGGGCGCCAGGGATCTTTCACTCCATGACCAAAGTACTTTTGTTCTCTTAGCTGAAGCTTGTCCTTTTTAAGCGCGACATCGTTAAAGAGCTTGTTTCCCAGAAATTGTGCCGTTGGCGTCTGTGTGTGAGCGGAAAAGCTGCGTTGGCCGTGAGCGAAAATTTTAGGTATATGCAATGAAGATGGTCTTTGCACTTTGTCCTTCCTTACGCTGAAGTGTTGGTCTCCGCCGAGAAGCGAAGGCTTTGTGCTTTCGATTGGGGAGGTGGTGGTGTGTGTGTGTGTGTGTGTGTATGTGTGTGCGTGCGTGTGTGTACTTCCATGCATGATTGTGTGCGAATGTGTATGTGCGAGTGTGCGCTCGCCTGCCTGTGTGGGTGAGTGCGCGCACGCGTGCGTTTTTTTGTACTTGAGTGCGTGCGGATGTGTGTGTGCTTGGGCACGCACGTGCATGTACGTGTGTACTCTTACGTGCGTGAGTATGTTAAAATGTGTGTGTGTGTGTGTGAGCACGCGCGTCTGTCTGTGTGTGCGTGTGTGTTCTTTTGTGCGTGGGGGCGTGCGGATGTGTGAGTTCTTCCGTCCATCAGTGCATGCGTACGTATATGTGTGTGTGTGTGTGCGCGCACACGTGTGTGTGGGTGAGTGCGCCCAAGCTGCTTCGCATCTAAAATTACTGTTTCAAATTTTACCTAAAGCTCCTTCAGGCAGCAAGTATCAGGCACCACTTTTCTATTGTATTTATTCCATTTGATAAGTTGTCCTTGTTTTTTTACGCGTGAAAAAAAAAACCGCATTCTACGTGTACCTCCGACGCTAAGTGTTGTCTGTGTCTGTAAAAAAATTGATGCCGCTTGCGCTCAGCCATAACTTTTCACACAGGTGCAACACGCGTGCCAAACAAGACTAATTCATGTAGGAGAACATTTGCAGGAAGCTCCGCTCCCGTAGCTTTCCTTTCATTGTCGAAAAAACTCGTCTGCGAGCAAAGCAGGTAAGCTTCCGCGTTGAAGGCGTCAGTACCCCAAGGTATCTCCGCCCACCTCCACGGTGCAAGTGAGCTATCTTTCAGATCGTTTTGCTCTTCTGAAAGCTGTCAACAAATAAATAAATAAATAAATTGGTTGAGTCCGCTCTGTTTTGTATTTCATACTCATGTGCTGCAGAAGAAGGCAGCAAAACTTTCTCCAAAACAGGCTCACGGATGTCTCGTTTTGGTCACTGTCATCACGACAGGAGCTTGGGCACGAAGAAAAGGACAGAATATAGCATCAGTCACCATCAATTATTCTATTTGTTTTATTTGAGATGGTTGGGGGACGAAGAAAGATGAGGTACACAGCTAACCCGTGGTCTGTGGTTTCTATAAAGTGACACCTTAAAGCTCCGCAAACTATCTCGCATAGACAGCAAAGGATGAACTGATGGATAGATGGATGTGGCTGTATTCTTTAGATCAGGCGGTGGCTAGCGCCACCAAGACGTTATACTTAATAAACCGAAAACTAGATCTATTTATTTTTTCTTTGAATAGTGAGGTTGAGGATTCGTACTTTGCAGTGAAGAGTTTAATTTTCACTCGTGCCTTGACTTTAGCCACCAATCAGATAACCTCCTTCTATTAATTCTACCCGCTTAAAGTCTACTTTGCCCTCCCTGTCCCTAAACCCCAGTGCTTCGAGAAACTCTGCACCATGATCCTGAACTATAGGGTGAAGCCCTTTACAGAACATGATCAAATGTTCGGCACATTCCTCTTCCTCTCCACACGCACGGCATACCGTGTCTACCCCTTCGTATTCGGCGCGATATGTTTTGGTTCGCAATACTCCCGTCCTGGCCTCAAACAGTACAGAACTACCCCAAGCATTATGATAGATCCTTTCCTTGGCAATTTGCTGCTTAAAAGCTCGGTAGATCTCCAGTGCGGACTTCTTAATCATGCCGATTCTCCACATATCGGTCTCAGCTTCCGTCACCTTTTTCTTAACCGATAATTCTTGGTTTGGCCCCCTCCTGTTTTCTAAGTATCACTCAATTTTCTGGTTCGCTTCTTCCATTTTGTATCGACATTCTTCATGTACAAGTAGCTGAATACCTTCCTAGCCCAATGCTCCTTCCCCATTTCTCTCAATCACTTCTCAAATTTGATCTTGCTGCTAGCTTCCCTGCCTTCAAATGATGTCCATCCCATGTCACTTTGTACTCCCTGATTTGGTGTATTCCTAAGAGCTCCTAAGGCAAGCCTACCTATTCCATGTTGCTTAATTTCTAATCTTGCTTGAACTTCTCATCTCATGCACAAGACCGCATTGCCGAACGTCAGACCAGGAACCATGACCCCTTTCCATATTACTCTCACAACATCATGCCTATTGTAATTCCACATTGCTCTGTTTTTCATGACCGCTGCATTCCTGTTACCTTTAGTCGTCTTGTATATTACGTGTTCCTTTAGGTACTCGGACCCATTGCTTATCTATACGCCGAGATATTTGTATTTATCTGTTATCTCTAGCGTTACCTCCTTTATTCTAAGCTCACTACCTTCATTGTCATTAAAAATCATGGCTGTTGATATTTCCTTACTGAATCTGAAATCTAACCTATCTCCCTCATTACCGCAGATGTCCATTAATCTCTGCAAATCTTCCTTGTTGTCGGCCATAAGCACTATATCATATGCGTACATCATTGCTGGTAGTGCCTGTTCAATGAGTTTTCCTGAGAGGTTGAAGCCCAGTCCACTTACCTCTAATTTGGCCTCTAATCCTTGTAGGTACATCATGAATAATTCATCATGAAAAATTACATCATGAAAGGATGCGTAGTACGCGCGCACCGCCATACGGCGAATGGAGAGGTCACGCCCACATTTACACCACTACGTGCACTGATCCAGGCGGCCATGCCACTTCTAGTTAGTTTTAAGAATTGCTCACTAGATGGCATTGTGTGTATATGACGTTGAAAATATTATCACTTGATGGCGTAAGAGATTTTCGTATAGTTGACGGTTAAAAACGGTCGACAGAAGGGGACGGATGGTCGACAGAACAGGACTGACAGACATCGGTATGGATGAACAGCCTGAAAAACAGAGGTTTTGCCCCACTTATCATAATACACTCTGTGGACATGCTGCGAGTATTTTTTCAGTATTCTGATTGTGCGCATTTTTTTCAGCGTCCTGTCCATGATAGTTGAACATTATATAGACCTGTGGGTCCACGACAACAGATGACGTGCACGCTGTTCATTTCGCACACTTTCGCACGATGACGTTTACTCTATCCACTTAAAAAATACGCCTGTTACATCTGCCGCTGAACTTTTACAGAGTTCTTGGTTAAGTGCAGTAATGCATCGTGAACGTGGTATGGTGATTTTTTCTTCGAACGTGCAGTTGCTAGTTGATTGATTTGGGGGGTTTAGCGTCTCAAAACCACCATAAGATTATGAGAGACGCCTTAGTTGAGTGCTCCGAAAATTTCGACCACCTCGGGTTTTTAACGTGCACCGACGTTAGAGCACCAGGGCCTACAGCGTTTGTCCCTTCATTGAAAATGGAGCTGCCGCAGCCAGGGTTGAATCCCGCGACCTGTGGGTCAGCAGCCGAGTACCTCAGCCACTAAGCCACCGCGGCGGGGCCCGCCCCGTTTCTGAGCGTTCATACTGTTCGACGGGCTTCCAATAGGATACGTGCGATTTTGCCAACGGTTTAACACACTTCCAGGTGGCGGCCTTACTCTAAGTGTTGACCTCGCTCATGGCATCAGGGCGTACTAAACTAGCTCTGCAACGCCATACAACGCCCACCAGCTTTGCCTCTCTTTTACTCCGTGGCCGGCCAAAAGGATGTCAAGGGGCGCGTTGCGTTTCCCTCTGGTCCGGCAGTCGTGCTCAATAACAAGTTTGCTCCCAATCAGCCAGGCTGTTCTGGCTGTCACATCGCTTCCTCTGGTCCCACTCTTACCATTAACCCATACAGGAGGAGGAGGATGGAAAGAGGAATGGCAGGAAGGTTAGCTACTAGAAACATCTATTACCAGAAGTGTTTGTTTAATCATCGGTGATGAGAGTGAGTCGTCGGGTTGGGAATGTATGACTGAGCATCATCGAGTATGCAATAATTTTCAGCGGTGTTATAGCTGTCAAACACCAACAGATATTGTGCATGGTCTTTCTGTCAATGTATAGTAAACAATAAACTGTTCGGGAAATGTTTATTTAGACTATGTACAGAGAAGAAATATTTCATCATGTTTCAGTAATAACGGCACATACACCTTGGCACATCTACATACCAAGAAAAACATCCGTGCGCAGCAATGAAGACATCATAGCCCTAATATACATGACAATGTCGGCATGCATGCACACAAGAACTCAATGTGATATCATGATACAACGAATGGCATAACGATACAATAGATGCCATGAAACACAATCGGTTGCAAACTGAATCATGAATAACTGCCCAATGGGAGCTCCTTAGCCCTATGTCAGTCGGAAATTGAGTTGTACCCTTTCGCGTTCAACGCTGACGAAAGGGCATGACCGATGCCTCAGACACTCGTACTTCCTGAGGATACATAACTCCTCAGAGAGGAACGCGGGGATCTCTCGTCTCATTCGGCCCGGTATCAGCCACAAAGTACCCCAGCAGCAATTCGCAGCTACAGCCTCGCTTCGGTTTCGCCAAAGGCTGAACAGCCCTGCAACTATTAAAAAGTCTAAGAGACGAGTGTTTGCCCACCCTGTCCCCGAAAACCACCACGGACCACTCGCCAAAAAAAGGCGGGAGACCACACATTCAATTGTCCCATGTCGATTGGTCTCAACTATGATGCATTTGGGGCAAGTGAAAGTGCGAACAGCCCGCTATCGCTGCAACCGATCGCGAGTGCGAAGGAAGCCTCTGCCAAACCGGCAAAGTCCCGGAGATGCTCTGACAAAACTGCTGCAGTGATTGATTTCCAAGGGCGGTTCTTTATAGATTAACAATGCTGGGGCACCAAGGGCCGTAAAACGGCCGCCATAGTGTCCATCCCTTTAGATTCAGCCACATCTATTTCTGGGCACGTAGCCTCCAAACGTCGGCGAAACGCCAGAAGGGCTCGATACAGAGATGGTACTTGAGTTGATTGGGGACTTTGGTTCATTTGGCTAGCTGGCAGAAGACACGTAGTGATGGCTCCAGATGGTAGCGAGCCAGTGTCTGAGCAGGCATGCCATCATTGATTAGTATTCGCAAGAGGCTGCGGAGGCACAATGTAGAAGCCATGACGTTGGGGAATGCAAAACCGCCTTGATCTCGTGGTTGAGCTAACGCCGGACGAGATAACAAGTCTGTGTCTCCAGACCAAAAAAATGAGCTGATGCCGCTTTGCACTTTCCCGCAGACGTGAAGGGTGGCTTAACAGAAGGGCAAAGGTACTAACATTTTCCGAGGTACTTCGTTTGAGATAAGTATCGACTTTCCAAGAGGGGAAATCCGAAGTACTTGGCTCCATTTATATCACTTTGAAGAGTTTGTGCAACGGATCACCAAATGCTGTCCTGTACACCAAATGCAGGGAAAGTAATTCCCAGTATTGCAATGTTAGGAGACCACTGTAAAGGCGACGTGATGCTGATACGACCGCTGGTGTTGCCAATAAAAACTACTGGCTTTTAGAAAAGTTTAACCTTGCACCGGATACAATGCCGAAATCATGGATAGTAACAGGAGCAGGCTGCAGGACTGTTCATTATGTACATATACAGTAATGTCACCTGTATATGCAGTGACTTTTAATTCAGTGTTACCAGAAAGGGGTAAGCGTCAAATCTGTGGGTGACGTTCAACGGCCCTTAAGAAGGGTTTAAATGCAAGTATGAAGGGCACTAAAGAGAGGAGACATTCTTGACGGAACCCGTGCACCCGTAACTTTAAATGGGTGACTCTCGCGGGAATCTGGGTAAAGGGTACTTCCTGAATTAGTTTATATGGCGTGAATGAGGTCAATGTACTTATTCGCGAATCTGAATGCATCTTAAAATATAGTAAGTAGCCATGTTCTGTGAAATCAAAAGCTTTCTGCTGATCTAAGGCAACCAACAGTCCTTACGCACGTTGGCTAGCGGTGTATACAATGATGTCACGTGTTAACCACATATGTGTGTGTATTTCTGGGCCCGGAACAGAACAGACCTGGTGGGAAACGACTAATTTTGAAAGAGATAGACAGCTTCGGCGCACCAAGATGTTGGCCAAGAGATTGTAGTCAACATTAAGCAAGGTAATAGGGCGTCAATCTTCTGGATTGCGTGGACATTCGGTCTTTCTTGGGAACTAGTGTTTTACGGCCTCTGTGGAAAGAGGTGGGGGGGGATAATATATCGGAAGCACTTGCGAATGACGCATTACATATTTGGACCAATGATAGGCCAGAATTGCACATAAAACTCAGCAGGGAGTGCGTCAGGCTCTGGGGCTGAACCCTTAATCGTTGCGTCTAATCCGCTCTTTATTTCGTCATCATGGTGGTGATAGCAGGACATTATGCTACATGTTGGAAGCTTGTGGTAAGTTTTTTAGCAGTGGATGCGAAAAAAAACTGCCAAGCATTTCCCCGAGGGTGAACATGGTTAAGTGCGAATGCACGGGGTGATGCTATGAGGGGTATTTATTAATTCACACTATTATATTAATTAATCACACTATGGTGCCTTTCTGGTGTAATGGTTCCTGGGAATCGCAATTTGATCACACGGGGGAGTTTACGTTAACTCACTGGCGAATGCCAACGGATTTTAACTTTACTTCCCCTCATAGCATCACCTCGTGCATTCGCACTTAACCATGTTCACCTTCGGGGAAATGCTTGGGAGTTTTATTACTGATGATGATGATTAAAGTGTACTTAATGAATTTAAGTGTTGTTTGTCACAAAGCATTTGCACACAGATACATTATATACGAAGTATTATTTATTTGCACTTCACGACTTTCGTACGATGCCTTAAATGCACACATCGCGAGCGCGTCACACACAAGTACACAAACTACACTACAAATTAGCACCTATTCGTGTTATCGTTATAGCTCACGGTTAGTACCAGCGCTTTGCGATCCGAAAAATGTACGGTGAGCGGATCCGGCAAGACGGAGCGGACCATACAGTTCCTACTGAACGCCAAGTCAAGAAGCCACCGTTGATCGTGGTCGGAAACTCGAGACACATACGCAGCTGTGACAGAAGCTGCGATCCACAAAGTCGCGTTTGAAACGGGCGTCCGGACGAGCAAAGTCCAGGGCTCGCACCCTCTCCCGCGCGGCACGTTCACTGGCTCGAACGGCTTCGGGAACGTCCACTTGCCGTTGACGATTGCGAGGGGCGTCTTGACGCCGGCCTTCATCGCCCTTCTCCGCCTGACGCTTGCGTTGTCGTTCCGCTTCTTGGGCCGCGTTCGCGGCTCGATGCTGACGCGTCATCTCGGCCTCGCGAGCGCGCAGTTCACCATCCGCTGCACGCTTTCCCGCTTGTCCTCGGCCTCGCGAGCGCGCAGTTCGGCATCCGCTGCACGCTTCGCCCGCTTACGTTCGGTCTCACGAGCCCTTCGCAGCGCCGCCTTGTTTTCCAACGTCGGCGAAACCACCACGGTACCGTCACCTCCAACGACGGGTGCAGTGCTGGCATTCGGTTGTACTGCATTTGTTGTTGATGGTAGCGTTGCCTCCGGGACATCCATCGCACGACCCGCTCTCGACGGGAGACTGAGAGAGAAGGCGGGCGCGCGAGAGAGAGGGGTGCGCGCGCAGCGGCAGCGAGCGAGGAGAGCGGAGGAGCAAGCGAAGGGGGAGGGGGACGCTCGCAGCGGCATTAAAGATATAAGGCACGTTACTGACACCAATATCAGCGTCGCGTCCGTGGCTTATTCGGTGGAGCGTCGCGCTGCGGCCCGCCAAGTCCTCTTTCTTTTAAAGATAGAGAGAAGACTGTGGACGCCGCCGACGGCGGTGGATGGTTTGGGGTCGCTTATAAAGTGTATTCACACTTAAAAATGATTCTCGGTAACTGACACTTGCAAAAGATTGAGCCATTGACTGGAAGTGCTGAGTGAATGCCTTTCAGTCACGCGTACCCGCAGCAGATGGCGCGGTAGAGTTTAGCGAGTGGGTAGGTGAGCCTGGTGGACGAAGCAGAGCTCCGCGTGCATACCTTAGCACCTCCGCGTGCGCACACGGAGCACGTCTACAGCGCAAAGCGGCAGCCGAGAGCGAAGAAGCGTGCATAATACGTTGGTAACGTTCGATGGGCTCCTCTTGCCATGCCCACATAACGGGGGAAGGACTGGGATCACGGTGGGCGATGCGTATTTTCTGGACTAACAATGCCGCATCTTTGGACATACGTGCGCCAAGTCCTTTGCCCGACGCACTGCAAAGATGACGCCACTGTTCTTTAAAGCGATCCCAATCAGCTATATCCACCCCGATGAGCGATACGCTTAACGCTCGTGACACTTTTTCCGTATATTGAGAGTCCTGGAGGACGAGGCTATCGAGACGCCACGGTCTGTGAATCGTTGGCGTCCCGGCTTGCAGGCGGAGAGAAAGCATAACGGGGCGGTGGTCGCTAATGTACACTGGTGTCGTTGGCATTGACATTATCCCGGTGCCGCAAACGTAGGTAATGAGACCGGGGGATGCGTGCACATGATAACGTCTGCTGCTTGACGCTTCTCGACGCCAAGTATAGGCATAATTGCTACAATGTACTATTTCTTGAATGTCACTCAAAGCCAATTGCTGCACTAGACGTTCGATATCTCTGGCGTTCCAGTTTTACATGCCGCGAGGCGGACCTCGAACGTCTGTGTGTAAGTCTAAGACACAATTAAAGTCCCCTGAGAATAACACATGTTGTGAATTTAAAAGGGATGCATCAAGAGGTTGGCAGAACGCATTAGAGTTTACGGAGGCCACTGGGGCGTACACGCGAACAAATCTTATACGTAACGGAAAAAAATGGCACCATATACACGAGTGAATGATGGAGAGTGGGGCGAAGCATCCCTCCGTCCATTCGTTCTTGCTTCCGTCTGTCCATGCGTGCGTCTGTGTTGTCGCCCGTGCATCCATCCGCCAAACCGTGCGTGCGTCTGTTCGTGCGCCCGCACGTCCATCTGTGCGTCTGTGCCTGCTTTCGTCCATGCACCCGCTTTTGCGTCCGTCCATGCGTCCATCCGTCCGTGCAGCCATCCGTGCGTCCGTTCATGCATCTGTTTGTGTGTCCATTCGTCCACCTATTCAACACTTCAAGTACCACCATCTCGCATCTTTTCATCATATATTCCCCATATAGAAGCACCGCCATCCAGCGGACATTCCAAGGACAGAACGAGAGGAGGCACACGCACACTTCCTTAAGGCTTGCGCTTCGTGTCTATGTCCCACCTTTAACCAGTGAGGTTGAGGTAGTTGGGTACAGGTGACGATGTCTTCATTTCCATGCGGACGTATCGCGTCCCAGTGGTCATGGTTGGACGCAATCCGATGAGTCCTCTGGTGATATGCAACACCTTCCCGTAGGGGGACAGTGCTTGTTCGAGGACTTCGCTGGGGACGCGGCACGGCACGAACAGGGCAGTTACCTCGCTGACTAGGGGTCCTAGGGGTACGATGGTGACGTGCTTTCCTCGGATGGTGAGGTGTGACGCGTTCACAATTTCAGCCAGGGCGGCTGCGCTGTTCACGGTGACGTGATAATTCTGGCCTCCGACGTGTTGAAAACAGTGTGCTTCTTCGATTTCTACTACTGAAGACGTTGCGTCAACGACGTCGACAGAACTTGCGCCCTCAGGGACGACGATATTGAAGGTTAATGCCTTCTTCAGTGGCTGGCTTGCCTATGAAGGAGGTATCCACTATGCTTTATATCTAGCCTGAGTACTGGCGGCACTGTAGGTAAAAAACCTGTTTCTTATAAATACATCATAAGCAACTCAAGGTCACATGGACAAGACCTTTCAACTAGTCGATTTGTGAAAGCCATGAAATGCTATGTGACCCCGTCATTCAAAGTTCGTAACCAAGCGCCGCGCATTGAAGTGGCATTGTGGTACTTGATGATGGCAAAGGATAAGGGTCATGGCACTTACACAACCAAAAGAAAATAGAAAAGTTGAGAAAAACAAAAGGTATGAGGGCAAGTGCGTGAATGTCTGTCTTCGCGCGCTTGTTTTTGTCCAGGCTGCAGGAAGGTTGTCATGCTGCTCTGCCACACCATGAGGGAAGTGCTCACCTCATCAAGTGCAACGCCACCTGAAGAAATTTCGTCGAGGCCTGGAAGCTTTACTGCATGCCACACATCGTCATCGCTAGTGTGCCAAAATTTGGGGGCGAAGCTCCCTATGCCGTTGGTCATGCGTCCGCGATGTATGTATGTAGCAGTCCTAGTAGTAGGTAGTCACCTCCACGGCTGGACTAGAGGAGCGGCACGTGCGCACCTTTTAGGGGCGAAGCTCCTTATAGTGGCACCCGTTCATCCCTCGTAGCCGTTGTAGTGCGTAACAAGTATAACATTTTGACTTCCAAGGTCGTGCCGGTGAGAGATATCTTCTGTGCGTTGCTGAACAATAAAAGATAGTTTTAAATGTATATGCCAATGGCTGCGAAGGGGGAATTAAAGACAGGACCATTCGGCTTTTAGTTAACGCGCACGCTGCGATTCCCATTAGCAGCCATTGGCGTGTACATTGAGCACTTTCTGGCAAGAAAGGGTTGCTACGTTATACTCGCTGGGTGTAACCTCCTTAGATTGAGAAAGGTTTAGCGAGCGTTGAGCCGCCGTGCCATGAATACAATGAACTAGTACATACCATGAACTCCAGGTGATTGAAGGTGGGAAGTAGATAAGAAGCGCAAGCCATGAGAAAGTAAAAGCCGAATTCTCCGGTCACTTATTTCCCATTAGCAGCCATTGGCATGTACATTGAGCACTATCTGACAGGAAAAAGGTTGCTACATTATACTCGCTGTGCGTAACCTCCTTGGTTTTAGAAAGGTTTGGGGAGCGCAGGCCACAGTGCCATGAATACAGTGAACTATTATATACCATAAACTCGAGGTGGTTAAATGTGGGAAGTAGACCCGAAGCGCAAGTCGTAAGAAAGTGTGCGTGTGCCACTTCTCGTTTAGTCCTTTGAATGTCCGCTGGATGGCGGTGCTTCGATATAGGGAATAGGGAGCCTACATGAACAGCCGTTTTTAGGGTGATGTCAGCCTTTGACCCACTGCATGCCGCCAACGCACCACCGCCCGCCAAAACACAATGTTGTTAGACAGCAACGCCGCACTGTCGCCCCATCTTGGTGCCCGCACTGCGTCCACGCCCGGTTGCGTTTAGTTCTCAATAATACGGCGTCGAACGTTGCGGTAGCGTGTTAAACGCTGCCGGTGAAGCCTTAGAATGCCTGGATGCTGCGTACCGCTCTGCACTAACCACTACAGAAAGGGGGTGCGAATGTTACACTTCCCAGCGAGCCCTGGCCGACGACAACTATGGCTGGCTCAAGTGAAGCGAGACGGCTGGGAGCCCACCAGTGCGTCTCGTATTTGCTCTGTGAGTACTGCGTATTTCGTTCACTTTTTTTTCCTGCGGCACACGTATATGTGTTTCGCGGTGTTCGCGAATGAGTAGATAACCGAAGTTGTCGTTGCTGCGTCCACGCATTGCGAGTAGGAAGCCCACAAACGGGACGCGTCCGCGCGTTCGTACGGAGACGCGCTGGCTAGTCTAAGCTGTTGCAACGCTTGCGTTCGTGTCGGCGTAACCTCAGTATTATGTCGCAAGTGTTTGTGTGTGGGCTGCGAGTTTCTTCGTGCGCTCACTTTGAGAACTGGGTCGCTTACAGGACCCTGAGAACCACCGCTGTCACTCGGTCGGCTCCTTTTTGTTGCGCCGTACTTCGCGTAGCTGGAGGGAGCGGCGGCTGGCTCCAAAATGGCGGCGCACAGAAAACTATGCTGAATTTGGTGGAAGCTGGCAACAGCGTGCCCCGTTGCCCGCTGGATTTGGCTGAGTTTCTTGAAGGCACTTATTAAGATTGTAGTGTTCCTACTTAAAATAACGGAACAGCATTAAAGCTTCAGTATGGAACTGGCGTCCATCTTAATCTGCTTTATTTTTCACTTCATCCTCCTCTTCTTTCCTGCCCCGGCCCTCGCGCTTCTTCATCTTCTGTCCAAAGGCTCATACCGCTTCACCCTTCCCGCTTTCTTTTAATTACCCCTCCTGGGGTAATACTTGAAGACATTCCCAATTGAAGCACATTCAACAGATCCACGTTCACCAGTGTACCAGACAGTCTTCAAAATTCCGTTCTGGGTGGCTGTCTTGGTCACAAAGTAAGGCCCATAAAATTTGGCACTGGAATCTCTTATTCCTTTTCTCACTAGTACGAGGTCGGTGACTTGAATGTCTGGCATGTCTGCTCGATGCCTCTTGTCGAAATTCTTTTTCATTCGTTTTCGGTACCTCTCCTCCTGTGATTTTTGTTGCCTCTCCTCGACAATCTTGAGGTTTTCCAAGAGTCCCAACTCACGGTCTGCCTGCAGAATAGGGGTCTCTCCTGTAGAAGCGTACTGTGGACTGCACCCCAAGCCACTGGTGTAGGATCGGTTATGATGTTTTACGGCTGCTTCTAAAGAACATTTCCATCCCCCAGGAAAACTATCGTACATCTTGATGTATTGTTTCACGTCCCGTATGGCACGTTCTGCAAGCCCATTCGCCGCAGGATGGTATGGCGCACAGAACTTGATCGATACATTGTGATCTCGAGCCCATCTTACTAGCTTTTCACTCTTGAACGCGGGGCCGTTATCGCATACGATTGTCCGCGTAGTTCTAAACATGTCCCTTTCGAGAAGGGTTATGACGCTATTTGCATCTTCTTTTCCTGCTCGTGCCGCGACCATCCTGGTGCATTCATCTATGGCCAGCAGAAAAGCTTGCGTTTTTCTGACTCCTTCCCGTTTCTTGTTAAGTTCGGCGAAATCCAGGTGAACTACTTCAAAAGGCACGTTCGAGTGGCAAGGTAGTATCATGGTGTCCGTAGGCTGTTTATACTTGACTTTGTGTACTTGACACACATGGCATGAACGAACGTACTGACTAACGTCTTTCTTCATGTGAGGCCACGTAAACCTCTTGACCAACTTGTTGTAGGTACGCCAAAAGCCGTCGTGTCCTCCAGATTCTGGGCTATCGTGGTACAAGTAAAGCACTTTGGAAACAAGAGTTGGTGGGACTTGATACCGACCTTCCGTAAAAACCAGTTGTTCTGAGCCTTCCCACAGCTTCACTTCATTGATTTCTTCAGATTTTTCTGTGTTGTTTTGTACCATCAATCTTGATAGAGCATCTGCATCGGTTAAAAGCGGTCCTGGTCGGTGCGAGATGGTAAAGTCAAATTGCTGCAAGTAATTCACCCATCTGGCGATACGCCCTTTAGTTTGGGTCATATTCAAGAGATGAGTGAGTGCCTGGTGATCGGTGAACAAAGTGAACTTCGTACCTTCCAGGTACGTGCGGAAGTAGTCAACGGCCTTCAGAACCGCCAGTGCTTCTTTTTCCGTAGTAGTGTAGTTTGTTTCAGACGGCTTGAAAGTGTAACTGTAGTAACCGACTACGTGTCGCTTTTCTCGGCCAGATGCTTCAATACATTTTTGATACAACACTGCACCAGTCCCATAATGTGAGGCGTCAGTGTTCAATTCAAAGGGTAAAGTGAAATCTGGTATACGCAGAACGGGGTCAGAAGAAATTCTGTGCACCAAGTCACGGTAGACTCTCTCACATTCGTCACTCCATTCAAAGGGAACTTCTTTCTGCGTTAAGCGCGTGAGGCATCTAGTTTTGACAGCAAAGTCCTTTATGAAAGATCGGAAATGTCCTGCCAATCCCAAAAACACACGCAGTGAATGGACGTCATATGGTTTCTTCAACTGGGAGATCTTCTCGACGGACTCTTGTTTTGTGCTTTTGGTGTTCCCATCGAAGACTCTTCCAAGAAACACCACTTTTTGTTGAAAGAATACACTCTTCTTAAAATTAACCTTGAGATGTGCCAAGCTCAAGGCGTTTAACACCTGAGACAGATGGTCCTGATGCTCAGCCTCTGTTTTGGAGAAGACTATAATGTCGTCTATGTACACATTACAAAAAACACCAAGGAATGGCTTTAGGACGTCGTTCATGATCTTCTGGAACCACGCTGGCGAGTTTTTCCAACCGAAAGGGAGCCGGTTGTATTCGTAGAGATCGAATGGCGTGATAAAAGCGGTGTACATTTTTGTTTCTTCGGTTAGTGGGATCTGCCAGAAACCTTTGCATAAATCGATGCGGGAAAAATGTCGGCAACCCCCGGTCTCATCTATAATTGTGTCGATCTTCGGCATAGGAAATGGTATGAGTTCTGTCTGACGATTGAGAACCCTGTAGTCGGTGCATAATCTGAAGGTTCCGTCTTCTTTCGGTGCGATCGTTATGGGAGAAGCGAAGGGTGATACCGAAGGTCGTATGATATCAGCATCTAGCATCTCCTGCAACTCTTTCTTGAGCCACATCTTTCGCTCCCTTGACATATTGTAAGGTGCTTTCCGGATGACGGTCTTGTCAGCGAGTTCGAAAGGAACCTTGTGGGACTTCATCGCCTGAGGATAGCTTCCTATGCATACAAGTTCAGGGTAGGTCGTTGCGATATCCGCCGCGCACTTGACAACTCGTAGATTATCTTGTCTACCTTGATTTGTCTCGTTCCTTGCTACTCCTTCTACTAGAACCACATCGTCCCAGTACACGTTGATCTTTAGTTTCTTTATATCTGGTCTTGATAGCAAAAAGTCGTACGTTACCCCCTCTATCACCAACACTTCGCTCTCTATTTGCTGACCCTGGAACTCGATGTTTACCAAGGCCCACTGATCATGCAACGTTACTTTTCCATCATAGCCTTGTACTCGTAGAATTCTTCCACTATGCAAGCGATTTGCATCCACCAGCTTGGCATTTATAATGGACACAGAAGCACCGCTGTCTACCAGAGCCATCATATGTTTGTTTCCTACTTTGACGGGAATGTGAAGTAGGCTAGAGCAACTTAAATAAACAGTCTCATTTGGAGTCATCGGGTGGGACTGATCACCCTCGTTTATTAGTTTTTTTCTGTCGAATACTCCTGAGCTTCAGTGTCGATATTATTCACTCGACCTCTTGGAACACGCCAGGGCAAGTTATCTGTGCGAGTTGCGAGGTGGCTCGGTTCTCGCTGAGCGCGGCTTGACCAGTCCGATTTACTCCGACTGAAACAGCTGCTTGACTCGGCGGTTATGCTTGTTTCCGAAGCTGATGGTATGTTCTGAAGACACGCGAGGAGGTCATCTAGAGTCTTTGGTGACAGTATTTGCACTTGCTTCAACACGTTAGTGTGCAATCCATGCATTATTAAGGCAACTACGGCCGTAGATGGAAGCAAAGGCTCCGCCAGCTTTAAAAGACGGCGTTTCTCAAAGAAGTACTCGACAAGGCAGCTTTGCTCAGACTTGAAATTAAGCGCCGTGTTCCATCTTTCTACTGGATTGCTTCGGAATGCAGTCAAAAACTTTTTCCTCCACTGGCTCCAAGAGTCGTCACTGTCTTCCAGAATGCATGTTTCATACCACTTTCGCGCAACACCTCTCAAATAAACGCGCATGTTGGTGATTTTAGCCTCATCAGAGAGCCACTTGTTTTTTCCAGCGGCATATTCGTAGAAATCAAGCCAACTTTCTGGATTTGAAGACACACCGTCGAAAGCATCAGGTTCTACGAAATTAGGTGTCGGTCTCTCAGCATTCAGAGAGCTTATAAGAGATGTCATTATTTGGTTTTGTTGAAGCATCTGTTCCTGTTGCAGCTGAAAAGCTTTCAAAACGAGGCTCACCTCTTCCGTCGAAGATCGTGATCCTGAGTGTTTTCGACGCGCTGGTTCAAGAACTAGGTCGTTGAAGGTCGCCACACGCAAGTTCACTTTCACAGCACCTTTCCGTCGTAGTTCAGTAGTGTCTACGGCTGCCTTTTCCACAACCAGGTTTACGAGTTCTTCCGAGCTGAGCTCACGAGGTAGGTCTACCGCTGCTTCGTCTTGAACTTGGTACTTCGAAAAGATGATCTCCTCGGAGGTCTCGTCTATGAAGAACGTCACCCACATGATGGCTTCGATGGCCGGCTGCGCCAAAATAATGTAGTGTTCCTACTTAAAATAACGGAACAGCATTAAAGCTTCAGTATGGAACTGGCGTCCATCTTAATCTGCTTTATTTTTCACTTCATCCTCCTCTTCTTTCCTGCCCCGGCCCTCGCGCTTCTTCATCTTCTGTCCAAAGGCTCATACCGCTTCAAAGATGTCTCCACCCTAAAAACGGCCGTTCATGTAGGCTCTCTAATAGGGAATATATGATGAAAAGATGCGAGATGGTGGTACTTGGAGTGTTGAATAGATGGACGAACGGACACACAGACAGATGCATGGATGGACGCATGAACGTAAGCAGGGACGGATGCATGGACGAACGCAGGGACGGACGCACAAACAGACGCACGCATGGACGGGCGGATGGACGCATGGATGGTCACACAGATGGACGCATGGACGGACGGAAGTCAGATCGAACGGACGGACGAATGCTTCGCCCTACTCTCCTTCATTAACTCCGTGGATTTGCTGCCCTTTTTTTATTGAGGAGAAAACCCGCACATTTTATAATAAACAAAAAGATAGTCGTTTTTGAATACATAACTTATAGATACGAGTATTCGTGACTTAATATCCAATAAAATTTACCCTGAGTTTGATGCTTAACAAAAGAAAAACTAGTATTAGAAGGACGCACTTGGAGCCCTATCCGAACAGAAAGGGTTGCCACGTTAATGTCGCTGGGCGTAACCTCCTTAGTTTCAGTAAGGTTTAGCGAGGGTCGGGCCACAATGTCATGAATATAGTGAACTAGTACATAGACATAAACTAGAGGTGGAGAAAGGTGAGAAGTAGACAGGAAACGCAGGCCGTAAAAAAGTGCGCAAGGGCCACGTGTCGTTTACTCCTTGGAATGTCCGCGGAATGGCTGTATTTCTATAGACCCTTTCACTGTTTTCAAACACAGGCCCTTGATGACATCCGGTTTTTTCCACCGCTGTGCTTTATTAGCATCGGTGGGTATGAGATACGTTAGAAAATAGCCCGATGATTTTTTACACTTTCCTTTCCTCATTCGACAAAATATAATTAAAAATCGCCTGACTCCACGTACAGTGGGAATCGATGATTTGCGAAGCACGAATAAGAAAGCTTCATGTGTCACTTCAAAATCCGCACAACGCTACGAGGTGGAAATAAATTGATGCCGTAAAAGACTTTCTTGTAATGATTATCATGTTTGGATGTGTCGTTTACTTTCGTCATCTATTCACGTCACGTGATACCAAACTTAGTATATGTGGGGATAGCGAAATGGCCACGAGCAGGCTATTATTTATTTATTTATTTAGGAGAATACTGCCAGTCTGAATGCCAGACTTTGGGCAGGGGTGGGCGGTACAATGAACACAAATGCAGGAAGTACAAAAAAATATTGAACAGATTATACAGTGGTACAAAAAAAAAGGAACGCGTTGATTCACATAGAAAGGAAACTGGAAATGCAGTCCACAATTGCCGTGCCATACAAGGCTATACTGAAAACTGCACGAAAGTAGTGCTCAGCAGGTTTTGCTGTGTGGAAAAAAAAAAAAAAAGTTCAAGTACAAGAATAGTCAGCAACAATTCAAAAAGTACATCCGGGCATGTTAGTTACAAGCGTGGCAAATTGTAAGGCAAATATTTTGTCTAAAATGGGCACAAGAACAAAGGCACTGTAAAGGAAATGGGAGTGTAGCTATCAGAAAGATGGAGCAGGTAACGCACGGAGAAATGATTTCAGATCGACACTTTCCAGAGCCTCTGGTGGCAATTTGTTCCACTCGTTGATTGCGCGGGGAAAAAAGGAGTACCGATATATGTTAGTATGACAGAGAAGCTCATCAATTCTTTTAGGGTGGGAGGAGCGCGTTTCGCGGCGCAAAATTGGTTTAATGTAATTGGTTTTCCGAATTGCTAGCTTGTCATTATATATGAGGTAGAACAACTTCATTCTTTCATGGTAACGTCTCCATTGCAAAGTTTTCAGCTTAGCGCTTTCCAAAAGAGCTGATGGAGATGTGTCGTGTCGGTAGGCATTAAACACGAACCGTACAGATTTTCGCTGTATTGATTCAAGTTTATCAATGTTAGCTTGTGTGTGGGGGTCCCATACAGGCGACGCGTATTCAAGTAATGGTATTACGTACGTTTTATATGCGAGTAGCTTAGTCTCGCGGGTTGCTTTAGCTAGCGTCCTTCGTAAATAACCTAGTTTTCTCAAAGCCTTTTTTTCAATGTAAGCTATGTGATCGTTCCACCTTAAATCAGATGTGATTACAAGGCCAAGGTACGTATATTGCGAAACGAATGATAAGGAGTGATTGCCTAGGTTGTATCGGAATTTTAAAGGATCTTTTTTGAGGGTTATGGTCATCGCAACAGTTTTTTTGGGGTTTATGTTCATTTGCCATTTCGTACACCAGTCTTGAATTTTAGATAAAGAATCGTTTAAAAGAAGCTGGTCGCTAGGATCATTCACTTCTTGATAAAGCACGCAGTCATCTGCGAAAAGCCTTATCTTAACTGGTATATCGCGGACAATGTCATTTATAAAAACCAAAAAGAAAAGAGGCCCCAGGACGGATCCCTGAGGTATGCCGGATTGAACTGGCGCGGATGGCGAGTTGGTTCCACCAACTGTGACGCACTGGTACCTGCAGCTCAAGTATGCTTCGATCCAGGCTAATAAAGAGTCATTTTTCAGAATCGCCTTGAATTTGATTAGAAGCTTACGGTGTGACACGCGGTCAAACGCTTTCTCAAAGTCTAGAAATAATATATCAATTTGGCTTTGTTTGTCCAGACCAGAGGCAAGGTCATGTACCATTTCGAGTAGCTGCGTAACCGTCGATAAGCCGCGTCGGAAGCCATGCTGGCGACTGTCTATTATGTTGTTGCTTTCGATAAACGCGGAAAGGTGCTTGAATATTATGTGTTCCAGAACTTTAACACATGCGCATAACAACGATATTGGTCTGTACGCGGAAGGTATGTACTGGTTTGCCTTTTTTGGTATGGGAGTTATTTTGGCGTAACGCCAGTCATGAGGAAGTTCTGCTCGAGAAAGAGATTTCCGAAAGATTAGGTTTAGGTACTTAGAACACCATTCTGCGTAGCGCACCAGAAAAGCATTAGGTATGTTGTCGATCCCACTAGATTTCTTATCATCTAACTTGAGCAGAAGGGAAAATACGCCCTCTTCATCTATTTCTATATTGTCAATCGGTGGCAAATCACCAAACAAAAGAAATTCAGGTTCCGTGCCATTATCATCAGTGAAAACTGAACAGAAGTATTCATTGAGTATGCGCGCTGTTTCTGAGCTGTTAGTCACCGCATTGCCGTCTAAGACAAGAGTAGGTGCCGATTTTTTATTTGGTGACAGATACCTCCAAAATTTCGCCGGGGACGAAGAAATAAACTTTTTTAGTTGCACGTTTTGATAATGAGCTTTAGCGTCAGCAATACAGTTTTTAAGCTGCAATCTCAGTGCGCAAACCAAGTTGCTTGTGGACGCTTCGTTGCGCCGTTTCAGTTTTTGTTTTACTTTTTTAAGTCTTCGTCCCAAGCGTACTATCTCTTTGGTTATCCAGGGGTTAGTGTTCCGTATTATTTTACGCTTACGTGGTACAAATTCGTCAATGCACTTTGTCACAAGGTTTTTGAAAAAGTTCCACAGGTGATTAACCGAGTGCTTATCCGACTCGTAGAGGGATACAAAGTGTGCGAAAGAGCTGTCTAGTACGTCAAGTACGTCAACATCACTTGCACGTGCAAACACAGGAACAAAAGTTTCTCGCTTTGTCACCTTGTGGATACAGCTTAATTGCATATCCAGGCATACAATTTTGTGGTCCGATATACCCTCTAAGATTCGGATAGTTGGATTTCGCTGTAATACCCTGTGGTTGACCAAGAATAGATCCAAGACTGATTGTTTGGTACCTTGGACTCGAGTAGGTGCATGAACAAGTTGTGTTAAATCATGAAACAACACAAGATCAAGAATATGTTCAGCCTCATTTGAAAGCGCATAGGGAAAGTCATTGTCCCAGGCAACGTGGGGAACGTTAAAGTCTCCAACAAGCATTAGATTACTGGAGTGATTTCTATAAGGCAATAAAAAGTTATTAAGCCTTTCGTAGAAAGATATGTCTGAACTAGGGGGCCTATAGAAACCGCCAATTATCAATGCACATTCTTTCAAGATAACCTTCACGACAACACATTCGATTCCTATGATGTCGGGCAGTCTCAACAACTCCAGCGAGTCCTTGAATATAATCGCAACTCCGCCACCACGCGTATCTCTATCGTTTCGAAGGATGCAGTAACCCGAGGGTGTAATTTCGTAATCACCAATGTCGCTGTTAAGCCATGTTTCTGTGATTACTATAATTTCTGGATTGTGCGCGATGACTATGCTTTCCAAATCGGTTGTTTTATTTACGATGCTGCGAGCATTAATGTTTAGGCAAGTAAAACTTTCTGTGTGACTGTGTGGTCACGCATCTTTTTGCCTTGCCCTAGATCGGCGTTTTGAAACTGATACTCTAGTCATTTGTTCGTCGTCCCATTCAAATAGCTCATCATCAATTCTAATTTTATCGTGCACGAGTCTGACTTTCTTTCCCGATTTGCGTAGGTCAGCCGTGCTATCCCAGAGCTGTTTTCTTATTTGCCTAGTGGCAGCGGAGAAGTCTTCAGACACTGACATGCGCTTTCCTTTTAGCTTAAAACAGTTTTGTAGAACGGTTATTTTTTCACGATGGTCGAACAATTTCAGTATCACAGGGCGAGGTTTATTTGGTTGGCGACGCCCCATTCTGTGTAATCTTTCTACTGAGTGTACTTCTACTCCCAAAGTATCTTTAAAAAGCTCAGTAACGACCTTCTCGCTTAGGACAACGGTTGATTCATTCTCGCTTTCCGGAATACCAAATACCACAAGGTTGTTGCGTCTGCTTCGGTCTTCTAAATCCACAAGCCTTTTTTCAAGGCACTGCACAGTTTTTTCGATTTTGTCAACTTTTTGCAGCTTGGATTCAATGGCGTTTAGCCTTTCTTGTATAAGTTTCTGACCATCAAGTAATTGTTTGAGAAGTTCCGCGGTACTAGGTCCGGGATTGAGCTCTACGTCTCCGCACAACATTAGCAAAGACCGTACAAGATCCCATGTATTCACAAAAAAAGCATGTAGACAGCTTGGGCACGTCAGCTGTATAAAACAACGATTGCTTGTTTTAACTGAGGAGTAATCGACACCAACCTGTACAAAGAACAGGAATGGGTTTGACATGACGCCGTTCCGATGCCAGCCGACGTGCCCACTGCGCGGGTGTTGCTGTAGCCGTCCTTTTATAGCCATAGTCGATGCAGTCGAGGCGCCATCATGCGGTGTAGAAAGATTCAGCACGTGCGGTTCTTGGTCATGGGTAAGCTGCTGATACGGGAGCGTGATGGCATTTATCTTCGTCTGCGTAGTCGATGCGCTGGCCGCCGTAGACACCACAGGCAGGAATACCTGTACAAAGAACAGGAATGGGTTTGACATGACGCCGTTCCGATGCCAGCCGACGTGCCCACTGCGCGGGTGTTGCTGTAGCCGTCCTTTTATAGCCATAGTCGATGCAGTCGAGGCGCCATCATGCGGTGTAGAAAGATTCAGCACGTGCGGTTCTTGGTCATGGGTAAGCTGCTGATACGGGAGCGTGATGGCATTTATCTTCGTCTGCGTAGTCGATGCGCTGGCCGCCGTAGACACCACAGGCAGGAATACCTGTACAAAGAACAGGAATGGGTTTGACATGACGCCGTTCCGATGCCAGCCGACGTGCCCACATTAGCGTGGTATGTTGTCATGTCATTACAAGACACGCGCCTCAGGATTACCATGTTTGCACCAGTCATATATTTTCTCATTCATTGACGTCACGTAACACCAAATTTGGTATATGTGGAGCTAGCAAAACGGCCGAGAGCGCATCATGAAGGACGCAATTATATACTTCAATGAAGCGCTGACGCACGTGCATGCTGAACACAGCGACGCTACGTTAACAAAACGCGAGCACTCTAAAGTCTGACGCCAGACGCAACCAGCGTCCGTCGGCGCGGCTCAACGGCAACGGGCGCGAAATTAGCGCCGATGCGTTACCCAGACAACACTGCGTCTCCCTCTTTTCATGACCGAGGGCCACCGGACGCGCTAAAACGCGCATTCGTGAAAGCAACGCAGCGCGGCGCGCCTGCGAGTATATGGAAACACCGGTGCCTGCCGTCGAAACGCTTGCGTGACGCGACAAAATGAACGCCGGCAAGCATGCGCACCGTGTTCCGTCGAAAGTATAGGAACCGTGACTATGGCATGTAGTCATGTTCTCAAATGACACACATCTCATGATTGTCTTGTTTGCACCAGTCACATAACTTCATCATTCATTGACGTCACGTAATACCTAATTTGGCATGTGTGAAGCTAGCAAAATGGCTGGGAGCGCTTCATGAGTGTGGCATGTAGTCATGTTGTTACATGACAGGCATGTAGCGATTATCATGTTTGAATGTGCCATTCACCTATGTCGTCCGTTCGCGTCGCGTAATACCATGTTTGGTACATGTGAAGCTAGAGAAAAGTATGCGAGCGCATCACGAGCGTAGCATGTAGTCATGTTGTTACATGACATGCATCTCATGTTTATCATGTTTATACCAGTATCATACCATCGTCACCCATTCACGTACCGTAATGCCAACATTGGTAAATGTGGCACTAGAGAAACCGTCGCGGACGTGTCATAAGCGTGGCACGTAGTCATGTTGTTACATGACACGTATCTCATGATTATCAGGTTTGCAAGAGTCACATACCTTCATCATTCATTCACGTACCGTAATACTAAATTTGGTATATGTGACGCTAGCGAAACGGCCGTGAGCGCATCATGGGCGTAGCATGTAATCATGTTGTTAAATGACACGCATGTCTCGATTTTTATGTTGGGGTCTGTCGCTTCAGTTCGCCATGCAATCATGTAATACCATACCAGTTTTCCAACATGTCATGTGAACGAAATCACCGCAAGAGCTGCAGGACCATGAAACGTAAATCATGACATTGATGACATTCATGTCATGATTTTAATGTCATGATTAGTCAAATATGTTCTTCATACACTTTTGTTATGCCATACCAAGTTTGGTATCGATACCGTTATCAAAACGTCTGGGAGAGCTAAATGTCGTAAGCGGATTAGATCGATCGATCGATCGATCGATAGATAGATAGATAGATAGATAGATAGATAGATAGATAGATAGATAGATACGCTCAAAGTCGCTGAAGTTCGCTAAGCAATGCTTCGCATTTATTAACTGTTCTTTTGAGAAAAGAAACCCAAGCATTTCCCCGAGGGTGAACATGGCTAAGTGCGAATACACGGGGTGATGCTATGAGGGGTATTTATTAATTCGCACTATTATATTTATTAATCACACTATGGTGCCTTTATGGTGTAATGGTTCCTGATTTGATTGATATGTGGGGTTTAACGTCCCAACGGTGTAATGGTTCCTGGGAATCGCAATTTGATCACACGGGGGAGTTTACGTTTACTCACTGGCGAATGCCAACGGATTTTAACTTTACTCCCCCTCACGACCCGCTCTCGACGGGAGACTGAGAGAGAAGGCGGGTGCGCGAGAGAGAGGGGTGCGCGCGCAGCTGCGGCGAGCGAGGAGAGCGGAGGAGCGAGCGAAGGGGGAGGGGGTATAAGGCGCGTTACTGACACCGATATCAGCGTCGCGTCCGTGGCTTATTCGGTAGAGCGTCGCGCTGCGGCCCGCCAAGTCCTCTTTCTTTCAAAGATAGAGAAAAGACTGCGGACGCCGCCGACGGCAGTGGATGGTTTGGGGTCGCTTATAAAGTGTATTCACACTTAGTACATGAAAGTTTAAACAGACCTCCTTGAACAATAAGCACGTTCTTTTTGTCTGAAAAACTAATAGGAGACTTTTCATTCCCTTGAATAAATGTCAAAGTGACCTTTCAGTTTCAACTTTAGAAGCTGGTAAATGAAGTGACCCAAAGTTTTGTAAGGGCACAACGCTTTGAATCTTGAAACCGTCTACATGCTGAATATATGATGAAAAGATGCGAGATTGTGGTACTTGGAGTGTTTGCTAGATGAACGAATGGATGGACGTAAGGATGGACGGACGGACAGACAGACAGATGCATGGATGGACGCCCAGACGGATGGACGCATGGACGGATGCACAGATGGTTGCACAGGCACACGCATGGACGGACGAAAAGAAGAACGATCAGACGGACGAACGCTTCGCTACACTCATCATCATGCACTCGGTGGATATGCTGTGATTTTTTTCGTTTCAGTGGGTCACTTTTCTTCTGCGGACACTGGCACTCACAGTGATCACTGCTCGGCGACGCCTGTTGCGTTGTGTGCTGTACTCGGTGGTGGTTTCTCACCGAAGACTGCGCTCAGCGGGGCGTTCACGTCGACACTTTGGTCACTTTGTCGCATTACTGCCCCTTGACACTAGGTGTGTGTCGAATTTTTCATGTACATCAGGCATTTCGTGATAATATTACGGTTGTAAGCTGCACGAGAAAAGCTGATGTCGCATTTTTCTTTAGGTGCCATCGGCCACTTTCACTTTGTGATGAGCGCTGCGGACACTTTATGCCGATTTTGCCGCCAGCGCCTGCGTCGACGTCGGTGTCACCCTCACTCCCGTATATGTATACTTATTTATGTATATGAATGCACAAGAAAGAAAAATAATGCAGAAAAAGACAGTGGTGTGCAGATTCGAACGACTATCCTGTCGTTCGTGAGCACGAGGCGCTAATCACTGAGCCACGAGGGAACATGTCCTTCACCGTTAAAACGGCAAGCTTTCTTATGTACCGCTTAGCACTGGCGCTGTCGATCTCGGAAAAGATAGCGTGTTATCAGCATTAACAGCGAGTTGCCGCAATAAGCACGCTCGTTGGAGGGATCTGGTCATGTAGGCTTCCAATCTTCGACGAAGGAGTAGATTCATGAGACATGAAATGTGTCCGTCGGTGGCCTCCATTCTCGGTGTCAACACGAAACAGTAGACGCATCAGGCGTGAAATGGGTTCGTCGGTGGCATCCAGCGTCGATGTCAACACGAAACAGTAGATGCATCAAGCTTGAAATTTGTCCGTTGGTGGCGCCCAGCGTCGGCTTCAAAACAAAAAAGTAGATGCATCAGGCGTGAAATGTGTCCGTCAGCGGCGTCCAGTGTCTGCGTCAGCACGAAACAGTAGATGCGTCAACTGTAACCGTCGGTGTCGAACAGCGTTGGCGTCAGCACGAAACAGTAGATTCGTCAAGCGCCAAATGTGCCCGTCTATGGCGTCTAGCATCAGCGTCAACACGAAACAGTAGGTGCGTGAAGCGCGAAACGTGTTTGTCGGTGTCGTCCAGCGTGGACGTCAACACGAAGCAGTCAACGCGTCATGCGTGATATGTAAACATCAGCGTCGCTGAAAGTCGGCGTCAACACGAAGCATTAGATACATCCAAATCTCAAGTAGCACAAAGAAATCACAACATATTCAGAAGGTGAACAAGGACAAGTGACATGAAAAGGACGGATGGATGAACGGAAGCACGCCCGGACGGGTTCATAGACGAATATGCTTCCAGCTTGATGCATTTCACAAGCTGATTCGGACGCTGGACGCCACTGGCGGTTACATTTCACACTTGATGCACCTCAGGAATAGTGTTGGCGCCGACAGTGGACGACGCCACCGACGGTTACGTTTCGAACTTGATGCATGTAACGGGAGGCGTCGGCCACATGTAGACGCCAACGCTGGACGACGCCACCAATGGTTACATTTCGCGCTTGACGCGTGTAATACTTCGTGCTGACGCCGACGCTGGACGCCACCGACATTTCACGCCTGATGTATCGAAGGCTTTCGCCCTAACAAAGTTTCGACCTCAGAAATGGCCTTTGAAAATACACTGCCAGTAACTAATAATCTTGCAGATCACGAGAGCTTCGGGGGGGGGGGGGGGGAAGGAGTGGTGGATTGCACGGCTGGCCCTAAAATGGCGGTGCACAAAAAATTATGATAAATTTAGTGAAAGTTGGCAACAGCGTGTCCGATTGCCTACTAATTTTGGCTGAGTATTCTGAGGGCGCTTTTTGAGATGTGTCCACCCTAAAAAAGTGGTCATGTAAGCTCCCTGTCGAGGATGAAATGGAGCCAGGCGTACACGCAGTGTGGGTCGCAATATGGCACGATAGCGTGGCATTGTTTGCGGGTGGAGGAGCGTGACACGATAGCGTGACATTCTGTTTTTGCGGGTGGAGGAACGTTTGCGGCATGTAGTAGGTCAAAAACTGGCAGCACCCTAAAACAGGCAGTCATGTAGGCTCTCTAGCTTGGCGCCAAGCGTTGCGATGCGCTGACGCGAACTGACCCCCCCCCCCCCCTAACGCACTTAGCCATGCGGAGTGGGTGAGGGTAGATGATTGTGCACGCGCGCTTATCCTTCGTTGGGGGAGAATCGTGTGTCTTTTGGTCACTTCGCTCACTGCGCAGGCCCCGTTTGAGAAACAACGTGGTTTTCATACACAGCGAAGTAACAACTGGGGCACTTATTATTTTGCACTCATCTGTACCTGTAAATAAACACGTTTCGTGCGTCGTTTTATATAAACAGCACGTTAAGTATCGAACTGTAAACGTTGTTAGTTCACTATTGTCCGGGTAGTCTTGTTTTCGTGCATCATTTTCGTGCGTCATTGCATTCAATGCTTCGCCTTTGCAGCGAAACTTTGACTTTTTTGTTTGTGCGCGGCTTCGACATTGAGACCAGCCTGTGAGGTGCGACGAAGAGTGTTTTGTGCCCCATTGTTGTGGATACTTCAAAAAATTGATTTGCTGCACAAACTTGAAGGAAAACAAGGGAGACAGGAAAGAGCGCAGACTGCCAACTGTTTATTGTCGTTTCTGTAAGCCAATATTTACGCATGCTACGCTGCGCTTCCACGATGCGCAAAAAACGAAAGATGCCGCTAACAAAGCCGACCTAAAACAATTCAATTCAAAAGTGACTGCCACCACAATGACTCAATTCTCAATGCCACGCTTTTTGATGCTGTCAGGAGTGCAATCGATGAATTCGATTGCACTCCTGACAGCATCATCGGGAAGTTAATTTCCAAAACAAGCATGGTAGCTTCGTGAATACATTTTTGGAACTTTTGAAATTCTACCTTGAGTCCACTGCAATCAGCCACTAGGAGGGTACGTACGTCCAAAAAGCTGGAATTTGTATTGGTTCTGCAGTTGCGCCTGTCCGCAGTGACATATTCTTGGCAGCCTTCGACCAACGCCTGGGGGATGAGCTGTCCCATTTGGATGTCGTTCGCACCTTCAGGTATTTGGACGACGACCTTATCGTGCTTGGGAAGGTCCCATGTGAACGTGTACAGGGTGTTGTGAAAGGTGCCTTAGAGGTTTTCAACAGACACTCCAGTGGCCTGAAGTTCACGCACGAAGTGCCGGTCGAAAATGAGATCCAGTTTCTGGACCTACGGCTGAGGTTTGCCAAGGAGCACATCTGCTTCAAATACAATCCGCGATCAAAAAAAGCCTTGTTGCCTTTTGATAGTGCACACTCGAAGTTGATTAAGAGGGGCATTGTGTTGTCAGCTTGTGTGGCAGCCCTCGACAAGTCTTGCCCTCATCTGATGTTTGAAAGCTTCGAGAATCAGGTAGCTCGTGTGGGCGCGGCTGGATACCCGGCACAGATTTTAGCTAGTGTTTGCAAAAGCCTTCTTAAAAAATAAAAAAATACAAGGGCGGGGGCCCAAGCGTCGAAGGAAGAGAGAGGAGGCCAATTTATGTTATGCCGTTCTTATATAGTGTTTCCCACAATATAAAAATGTGGCTAATAGGTACGGTGTTGATGTACTGTTTTCAGCGCCTACAAAGTTAGGTCAGATATCTTTGTAATGACTAAACAGAAGAAGGCAAAATGCACAAAAAAGCATGCGAACGTGTTCATTGCGTGTGTATTTGCTGTTGTATATCTGATCCCTTTGTCGTGTGGGAGGGTGTACATAGGGCACATGGGGCGTTGCCTCAACGAACGCTTGCGTGAGCACAGTCTGGCCGTAAAACGAAAAAATGATGGTCATTTAGATTTCCACAGTAGGACATGCGGTTGCACCTCCAGTTTGAGAATGCGTCAGTCATGGCTAAGGCACGTGAAAAGACCAAAATGGAGATTATCAAAGCGTACTTTATCAGGCAATTTAATGACAAGTGCATAAGCATGCCTTTAATTTCACTTTCGGACAGAGAAATGGTCTTCCTACGTGGTCATGTGTAATGTTGTGGTTAACGCCTTGCATTGTGCTCTCTTCCATTTCTCTTTTTTTGTTTTGTTCATGAGTGTTCCTGTTTTATTTTCCATGCGACGTTAGGTAATGTGTTGTAAGGTTTTATGTTTGTTATTATATTTTTTTTACTCTCTCAGCGTACTGCTTCTTGAGGTTTGCTCACGTGGTGCTGCTTGGAGTGACTATAAATTGTTATTTTATTGTTTTATTTGGTGCTAAGCGCTATTTTAAGTGTTTTTTTATATGAAAGCCTAGAGTACGTTCTCAAATTTTCAAGCTTTCGTTGATGCTTGGTGCAATAAATAATAAAAGACAATTTTTAAATTAAATAGAAGCGCACACCTTGGGAATACGCAGTTTAGATTATGGTGGGTATCACTTTTGCATTTTGCCATTTTTTCGCACTTGTCATTGTGTTGGCAGTCACTTTTGAATTGATTTGTTTTGGGAGTCCCGCCGCGGTGGTCCAGTGGCTAAGGTACTCGGCTGCTGACCAGCAGGTCGCGGGATCGAATCCTGGCTGCGGCGGATGTATTTCTGATGGAGGCGGTAGTGTTGTAGGTCCGTGTGCTCAGATTTGAGTGCACGTTAGAGAACCCCAGGTGGTCGAAATTTCCGGAGCCCTCCACTACGCCGTCTCTCATAATCATATGGTGGTTTCGGGACGTTAAACCCCACAAATCAATCAATCAATTTATTTGTTTTGGGACGGCTTTGTTTGCGGCATCTTTGGTGTTGTGCGCAACGTGGAAGCGCAGCGTAGCATGCGTATATATTGGCTTCAAGAAACGACAATGAACAGTTGGTAGTCTGCGCTCTTTCCTGTCTCCCTTGTTTTCCTTCAAGTTTGTGCAGAAAATCACTTTTTCAAGTATGAACCAACCAGCCTGCTAAAAAGTTTTGGATACTTCGACCTTGCTGTGGCAACAACCGGTACTTCTGTGTGTAATGCTGACACTTGAAGACTCAATGAAGAGATTCATCGAGATCTTATTCAGACCCCCCACAAGGGGCCGTGGAGATTATCAGATAATATTTTGATGGTAATATCAGATAATATTCCGACATGCACTTTGCTTTTCTCACTGAGGCTTTTTGAATGACCACTTTGTGAGGTTCAGGTGCATAGGTGCGTTCCAGTGCGGCATATCTTGCAGGCATGCGCACGAAAGGGACCAGCTTCGGCAAAGCACGCTACAACAGACTGGCACGTCTGCTTGGAACCTAGCTGACAATGACCAAAACATGGAGGTTGTTTAAGAAGAAGGAGCAAGGCCCCGCCGTGGTGGTCTAGTGGCTAAAGTACTCGGCTGCTGACCCGCAGGGCGCGGGTTCGAATCCCGGCTGCGGCGGCTGCATTTCCGATGGAGGCGGAAATGTTGTAGGCCCGTGTGCTCAGATTTGGGTGCACGTTAAAGAACCCCAGGTGGTCTAAATTTCCGGAGCCCTCCACTACGGCGTCTCTCATAATCATATAGTGGTTTTGGGACGTTAAACCCCACATATCAATCAATCAAGAAGGAGCAAGAATACAGCGAGCAGTCTTAAACGTCCTTATGACTGCGCCAGAAGTATCAAAACTTAAGGTAATTTTGCCGGTTTCAGCGTAGGCGATATATCTTACGCAATCCATGTTATGCTTAAGGAGAGAAAATGTGACAATTGCAAGGACGTAGTAAGCGATAATATGGAAATGAATATTTAACCGGCAATTCTGCTGTACAGACTCGTAAAAAAATTAAGGAGGCGTTGTTTGCATTGTAATGGTCAGCTGTGAGTGCACATGCGTACAACCTTTCTGTTGTAGAACAACTTGAAACAAAGCCAGAGCTTAGGGAGACCAATGGTAATTACCAGATAGTCGCGTAATTAACGCTGCACTCGCTGACAGGCGAAGACATGACGCGGTTTGACGGCTCTGACTATGGACATGATAGTGAACAAGTAATCAAACGTTCACTGCGGGACAGTGAGACTGCTGAATAATTCCTATTGACATCTGAATGACAAGGAACGACAGTAAAAAGACAAGTCCAGAAAAAGGAAACTCGACACACTTGCGAATGCGTTAGTGCACGAGTGATTAGAAGAAGAGAAAGTGCAGAAGAAGATTCAAGTGTGTACGCTTATTTAAGTTTTGAAGCATTCGCAGTTTTTTAGCATGTGAACGTTTATTACAAATATAACAAGAATTGTAATCGACGAAAGGTCATTGACTATCGAGCTCTCGTGGGTCAAGCTTCGGCGCACATGTGACACGTCACGCGATGAGCTTCCAGGTATTGACAAAGTTTTTTTAGGTGGCGTTGTCGAATGACCTCGCTGATGGACTCAGGCGGAAAAACAAAATTGTATAACTTCATATAAATTTAGTCAAGTGGCTTAATAGAACCAGCACGAGGTTCAGAAACGGAGTTCCACCAGCGATCATTCTTTCGCGATAGTAGTATCTGGTATTTAAGATACATAAGTACCGGAAGTACAAATACAGGTACTCGTCTAACAAGACGTAGTACGACACAGATAGAAGATACCCAAATAGTATCGAAGTGAGTACCCAAGATCTTCGATGCTACGCAGCCCTGCTTGTTAGTCTCGCTCTTTCATTCGCTATGCTCTGTTTGTCGGATCATCTCTCCTCCTGAGCAAGTGTTCCTCCTCACCATGCGAGAAGGAAGAGCAGCTAGCGCATGCACCTACGGACGGACAAATATGCTTGCAGATAACAAACAACGGCATGTTGAGGTCATGACGAATGTTGAGGGGAGGAGGAATACCGAAAGGCACACAGACAAGGGATATTTTCTTGAAATTTATGCGACCCAGACGGGTTGTAAGGCTGCAGTGTATGACACTATTGATTGCGATGGGTCCTAAACTCCGTGCGAGTTTTAAAATTTTCGAAGGTTGTTTATCGGCTCTTAAGGAAGACTAACAGAAAAGTGTGGAAATGCTTAAAATTACGAATGGCACTTTCCAATGTCACGTTATTCTATATTCGCTTCGAGAGCAAGATTAGTGTTCATGCTTTTCGAAATGTTGGCATGCCAAAGCAGTGGACGTTTTTACTGTTTATTGACAGGTGCGGCGCGACTTCTACAGCCAAGGCGCTCGTAGTTGAATTGAAGGGCCAGTGCAACCACTTTATAATAAATGTGCCGTTTTCAAGACTGCCGCTTCGACGTCTGAGAGTCTTCGAGGACGGCGTCCAATGAATAAAACACTATAACCCTACGAGTCGGTCGCTGTGTTCAGGCGCTCTGCTTGGCACTGACTGCACCCCGGTGCCAAACAGTCATTCAAACGCTTCGCTGGTCCCGAAGGTCTTTCGAGGTCGCGACAGCATTTGTTATCAGTGACAGGGAACAAAGGGGCGCCACTTGGGCGCGGCACTCAACTCGGTGTCTACTGGCGGCCAAGTTGCGTGCGCATGCGTCTTCCGAGCGAGGTGGCTTACTCTCCGTCTTTCAGTGCATTCCAGTGACGGAGGACTTGTGCCTTTGCCAAGTGTTTCCTGGGCGTTGAGTAGCGACGACTGACTTAGAGCGGTAGACGCTTTTCATTTAGACGCCGTTGGAGAGAACAGTGTAGGTGCGGCAAAGGTGCGTAGCTGACACGGCTAAACAGTGGCTGACAATTACAGCTCACTCTTTACTTTCAGAGAGAAAGCAGTCACATTGAGGTGCGCGTTGTGGCGTTCCTTGAATTACGCTGCCAATTTTTTGCCACTGGTTCTATGTGATATAACAAGCGTTTTCAAATGTATCAGTTTTAAAGCACCGTAGAGTGAAGCCTTGTACTGGTGTCCAAATACCTTTCCAGTTTGTGTCCCTCAATGAAAGTGCTGTGCTTGCTCATGACTATGGAGTGTGCCAACTTAATTGAGGGTGTGTCAGTTTTGAAACTTTTTCCAGTTACCTTTTGGCACTTCCAGAATTTCGAACCTCCTGTAGATTCTTGTATGCGGCCGCATGTTGCTACACGCTGGTTAAATCATATTTGACCTTGATATGACCGCCAACCCATACCAAGATTTAGGAGAGCTTTATATGCTCTCTAGAAGTATTACTTGCTTGGGTCTACCGATACAGGCAGCGGCGTTATAGTTCCGCCGAGCTTTGGCTTAAGCATGCATCCTGAGAAGTTACGCGCGAATTAACAACTGGGTTATGCGGGAGTTCGATGTCAAACATTTTGCCGATGATATTATTTGTGAAAGGCAATTTTAGAATATGTGTCAAATATTTCATGATATATAAAATTATTCAATATGACAAAATCACTTGCGCTGCAAGGGTAAAGTAAAGAATCTGATAGCAACAAACAAAAATGGAAGAGAGAGGGAGTGATGGAGACAAATAGAGAAAAAATGCAGCGAGGTTAACGAAGCTTGGCAAACTTGAACGAAATACCATAAAAAGCTAGCAGCTAACGCTCTTCTAATCGGTATCGCTTAGCTTTACAGAACACTCGCCCGATCGAATGCAGCCGCTCCTGGGAGCAAAGCGGTTTTCGCATTGTCTGCCGTCTCAAGCCGAAATAAGAGGTGAGGACGAAGCACGTATACGAGGCGTCTACTTATGTGTGTAAGTATCTCAGCAGGCTTCAGCAGACGGCTCTGGCACATGCTCCAGGGCGGATGACAGCACCCTCATGATCAAAGTTTGCTGTTGCTGCTCACGTGGCGCAATCCTCTCTCCCTGCCCAGGCCACTTTGCGCTTGCTCCTCCGAAAAGCGGCGGGCTCTTTACTCTTTCCTTGAGGAGTATTGAACGTCATGCGAATCTTATCGCTTCTAATGCGACAAAAATGGCCGGCTTGGTACACCCCAGCTTTAGTCATGCTCCTTCCAACACCTCACGCGCTTTGACTGGCAATTAGGACATACACGTACATTGCAAGAGAAATGTTATGGACAGGTGACAGCTCACCACTAAACGGCGCAGACGACTAAGGTGTACCGACAAACGGTTCATATACTTTGGAAACGGGTGAACGAGTTCATTAAGATGGAATGTTTAAGCATAGAGAAACGAATACACGTGGTGCAGACTACCACTGGACGGAATCACTTACGCACCACTATAAGCACGAATTAAGGCTACAGTTGCCTGTGAAGGCCCACAATAAATACCCGCACAGAATTTCACTCTCAGTTTTGGTTACTTATGATCTAGACAGTAAGGATAATTTTCTCTAAAACAGGATTTTTATATAACCGAGAAAGCCTGACTTTCTATGGTTGTGCCTGTTCACTACAGTTCCGGTTTTGCATGTTCGCTTGACGTGATGAGAAATCAATGTGTACTTTCTCGCACATCACCTACTATGAACTGGCTAGTGTTCTATACTAAAGAAAGCTTCAGAAAGTTAAGCTGCTTACACGGTAGACAATTTATACATCCCATTGTTCGCATGCCTTGAAAAGTGACAGTGTTGAATTTTTCATGAACTTGAATGAAGGAGTAAATGAAGTGTCGGCGCAAAGCACTATTCAGTCAGGCGAATCGAGCCAGTTTCATTCTCTGTGTGCGAAAATTGAGCACCATGATTTAGCCGGAAATTTTCAGTCTCATGATGCAAGAGATACTACTCTGTGATAGTTGCGGACTGTAAGCCCAATGAAGGGCTTTAATTCGTCTCTTCCCTCCACGACCACATTAGAATATTACAAAGAGTATATATATTCTATCCGACTCCTTGAAAGGTGATGGCGTTAACTATGTTTCGGCCATATCGTATCTATTCAGCTCATATGACACGTCTTCAGTGGTACTTGGCATCAACAAGATAAGTAAGTAAATAGAGTGAACTAATAGAAATGATTCGAAATCACAGTTACTTATACATTAATACTGTAAAAACTTGGTGCTGTGGCTCAGTCCCTCCTCTACCCTGCGTTGTAGTAGGCACCCCTTACTTCTCACAATGTTCACTATAAGGCGCTGCGCTGTTAAAATGCGTGAAGTGATTACTAGATGGGGTGGAGCTGGACTTTGCGTGTGGTTTAGTTTGATAGGATGGCGGACAGACCGAAAGACGGACCGACAGACCAACCGACCGACCGACCGACCGACCGACCGACAGACAGACAGACAGACGGACGGACGGACGGACGAGTAGGCGGGCGGACGGATGGACGAGTAGGCGGACGGACGGACAGACGAGTAGGCGGACAGACGGACCGACGAGTAGGCGGACAGACGGACGGACGAGTAGGCGGACAGACGGACAGACAGACGGAGGGACAGACGGACCGACGAGTAGGCGGACAGACGGACAGACAGACAGAGGGACAGACGGACCGACGAGTAGGCGGACAGACGGAACGACGAGTAGGCGGACAGACGGACCGACGAGTAGGCGGACAGATGGACAGACAGACGGAGGGACAGACGGACCGACGAGTAGGCGGACAGACGGACAGACAGACGGAAGGACAGACGGACCGACGAGTAGGCGGACAGACGGACCGACGAGTAGGTGGACAGACGGACAGACAGACGGAGGGACAGACGGACCGACGAGTAGGCGGACAGACGGACAGACAGACGGAGGGACAGACGGACCGACGAGTAGGCGGACAGACGGACCGACGAGTAGGCGGACAGACGGACAGACAGACGGAGGGACAGACGGACCGACGAGTAGGCGGACAGACGGACAGACAGACGGAGGGACAGACGGACCGACGAGTAGGCGGACAGACGGACCGACGAGTAGGCGGACAGACGGACAGACAGACAGAGGGACAGACGGACCGACGAGTAGGCGGACAGACGGACTGACGAGTAGGCGGACAGACGGACAGACAGACAGAGGGACAGACGGACCGACGAGTAGGCGGACAGACGGACAGACAGACGGAGGGACAGACGGACCGACGAGTAGGCGGACAGACGGAACGACGAGTAGGCGGACAGACGGACCGACGAGTAGGCGGACAGATGGACAGACAGACGGAGGGACAGACGGACCGACGAGTAGGCGGACAGACGGACAGACAGACGGAGGGACAGACGGACCGACGAGTAGGCGGACAGACGGACCGACGAGTAGGTGGACAGACGGACAGACAGACGGAGGGACAGACGGACCGACGAGTAGGCGGACAGACGGACAGACAGACGGAGGGACAGACGGACCGACGAGTAGGCGGACAGATGGACAGACAGACGGAGGGACAGACGGACCGACGAGTAGGCGGACAGACGGACAGACAGACGGAGGGACAGACGGACCGACGAGTAGGCGGACAGACGGACAGACAGACAGAGGGACAGACGGACCGACGAGTAGGCGGACAGACGGACCGACGAGTAGGTGGACAGACGGACAGACAGACAGAGGGACAGACGGACCGACGAGTAGGCGGACAGACGGACAGACAGACGGAGGGACAGACGGACCGACGAGTAGGCGGACAGACGGAACGACGAGTAGGCGGACAGACGGACCGACGAGTAGGCGGACAGACGGACAGACAGACGGAGGGACAGACGGACCGACGAGTAGGCGGACAGACGGACAGACAGACAGAGGGACAGACGGACCGACGAGTAGGCGGACAGACGGACAGACAGACGGAGGGACAGACGGACCGACGAGTAGGCGGACAGACGGACAGACAGACGGAGGGACAGACGGACCGACGAGTAGGCGGACAGACGGACCGACGAGTAGGCGGACAGACGGACAGACAGACAGAGGGACAGACGGACCGACGAGTAGGCGGACAGACGGACCGACGAGTAGGCGGACAGACGGACAGACAGACAGAGGGACAGACGGACCGACGAGTAGGCCGACAGACGGACAGACAGACGGAGGGACAGACGGACCGACGAGTAGGCGGACAGACGGACCGACGAGTAGGCGGACAGACGGACAGACAGACGGAGGGACAGACGGACCGACGAGTAGGCGGACAGACGGACAGACAGACGGAGGGACAGACGGACCGACGAGTTGGCGGACAGACGGACAGACAGACGGAGGGACAGACGGACCGACGAGTAGGCGGACAGACGGACAGACAGACGGAGGGACAGACGAACTGACGAGTAGGCGGACAGACGGACAGACAGACGGAGGGCCAGACGGACCGACGAGTAGGCGGACAGACAGATGAAGAGATGGGAGAACAGACAGACATGCAGACGTAAAGGCAGGCATAATGCAGACGGAAAGGCAGGCATAATGCAGACGGAACGGCAGGAATAATGCAGACAGACAGACGGATGGACATAGAAACCATAGTGAGGGCGCATCTGTACACAACTCACAGCAAGAAACAGACGAGGACAGGTGAAAATATACCATGTTGTTTTATTCAAGAAATATACACACCTTCATACATCAACAACCTGCGCATGGGCACCGCGCAGGGTGTTGATGTTTAATGGGGCGGATCTTTCTGGAGCGAAGCCAGTTGGTAGTTTGCGCTTCTCCTGATCAGTTTGTTCTGTGTGTTGTGTTTAGTTGCTCCCTCACGACGTTTTTATATGAAAGCAGCAACTCGGTCAATAATGAACCCTTTTAGAGACGGACGAATGAACAGACGGACGGACGGACGGCTGAGCTGCGAACGCGCGATGCTTCGTCCCACTCCTCATCATTAACTTCGTGGACATGCTGTGATTTTTCAATGAATTCACGACCACGTCATAGAACAAGTTTTTATATAATTTGGTGAAGTTCATCAACTCAATGGTAATCAATTTTTCCATTACGCTGTTTCGCACCAGCTTAAAATGCTTCATTAAATGCTCACACTTTCTAGGACCTGATAACTCCGAGTAGTGATATGAGTGAAACTCGTATGTTATTCTTACAAGCGTAATTCTCCATGAGATGACCAAACTTACGTTTGCCCAAAAGTATGTTGGACACGCCTGTCGATTCTCGGTAAGCTTACTCCGGCTATTTTAAAAGTCAATAGACGTCAATGAAATTTTCTCGGTTTGTTCATTTGCACGCTTCCACCAATCGTACCTAATTACAGGCGAAAGACATACACAGACTTTTTTACAAATGAATCTTAGACAGGTTCCCGCAATTCTCCCAACTGGCTTCTAAAAAATTTTGGCAACGTTTTGCGTGTGTCTGTTAACGTTTAAGTCAAAGCGACAAAAGTTCCCAAACCGAGGCGCCACTACATCGTCTGCTGTTCACAATGAAATGACCACGTGTGTTGCGTAGCAACGTTTCACTAGTTCGGCATGCAAATTTCAGTTCGTTGTGGGTCTGCTAGCCATTGGTGGCAAGTGGTGTTGCGTTGTGGTTGCATGCGATTCCCCGTATTACATGAACACTCAAGGAACACTCGCAGGTTACACTACCCTTCGTCTCGATATTACATATTGTTTTAGCTAGCAGTGCTGGCTCGCCTGACTGAAACTGTTTTAATGTCATGCCGGCCGAAGAGGGTTAATGCATGAACACTGCGCTGTAGTACTAAGCGAGCACAATACCACATGTAAATATTTTTATAACGTATTTTTAGAGCGCAACAGGGCCCACCGTGACCGAGCTTGCTCATCGTGCGAAAGGGAGCCCGTACTTGGTCTAAATTAATTCCCCTTGGCCCGGCCAGCGCAATTTTAAACTCCGCTATTGCCAGACACGTGTACTCTTCCTACAGCAATATAAAGAAGGTTCTGCTACTCCGCAAAATTTTCAGTGATGAGTTTTCAGCAAACGGCCCCCACGCTTGAGCGGCTGGGACAGGTGGCGCCATCTGAGAGCGTAATGCACAAACAGCAATCGCCATTCGTTTCCGGTGATTTTACTTGGCCACCACACGCGTCCGATTCTCAGCTGTCATATTTTGACAGCTCCGAGGAGCTTGTGCACATGTCACAGTCAGTAACAGATATGGTGCAGCTGTTGCGATGAGGTCACCTTTCCTCTGAACACGTCCTCTTCACCGCTTTCGCAGCTTTCATACTCCGCGCTGGCGAGACTGGCATGCTTTGCCTGGTTTCCGGTTTGCATGTTTTTTACCAACGCTCATGTGACACGAAGATAGTGCTGCGGTTGGGTATCAGTTTAGGTGTCTCACTTTTTTTTCTTTTTTAACTATATTTTAAACCTTCCCGAGTATTACTGCTCTCAGGTCCGTGACAAGAGCGTCTTCCAAATGTAGAAACAACAACACTTTGACATGGTCAAAAAGTCACCGGTGTTTGCCTTCAAAAGGCCAGTCAACAGGCTCACACTTTTCTTACAGCCCTCAAAGAAGCTTGGCCCTTTGTAGAGTAGACCATGGCAACAACGTTTGTCAAATTTTACCGCGCTGCGCGCTATGGAGAGCCTCCTTTTCAAAAACTATTTCCACGCTCCTTTCGTACACTTCATTATTTCTCCTTTCATGCGCAGTGACGCAAAGTCACCGATCGGCGACTCAACCTAACACACAGCTCGTCTATTGGTCTAAACCAGCTGTGATGATGTGCTACGCCTCCCCCTCCGTGTGAGGAAGAAGGGTGGCGTCGACACACAAAAATTTGAAACCCGCGGAATCCGATGTTCCGACCCATTTAATTTGTTTAGTATAGCATGTATTTGCAAAATTCTCGAGACTGCATGCTTAAAAAGCAAAGGTGCACATATTTCTCTTATTAACAATTTTGTACCTTGGGTTCGCTTACTGGCCCTTTAAGTAGAAGAAAAGTACAGAATTCGAAATTTTGGACGCGCACATGGGACCTTACTTTGCCTACCTGTAAGTCGCCACGGTATTCTAGAGGTTTTAGTGCTCGACTGCTGACCCGCAAGCCACGGGGTGGAATCTCGGTCGTTGCGGCTGCATTTTCGATGATGGCCAGAATGCTTGGGGCACATTTAAGTGCAAGTTCAAAGCCCCAGGTGCCTTCTTCACTCCTCGAACGTATACAGGAATTTGTCCGGCATGGTACGCAATAACCTTGATTACTGCGAGAACGAGCACGGAGAGATAAACAAAAAAAAAGAAAGTGAGAAAGAAAAAATATTTCCAGATGCGAAATTTTTTCGCGAAGTGAAAATCGAACCCACGTACCCTCTAACTGATGACTTACTTCAAAACCAGTCGGCTATACAGGCACGCTAGAACAGCGTAGCATAGCCTTGCATAGTATGCTGGAGCAAGTGGTGGCAAAGAGAAGACAAGTATTTCTGATAAAACAGCCTCTGTTTGAGTTATGTATGTCTAGAAAGTGGTGTGACACTCAGTCGAGAATCGGTGTATATTTTTCACCCTCCTAGACAGAATAAATGTTCCATTATTTTGTTTGTCCTTGTCTGAAAAAAAAGAAAGATGTGGGCGAAGATGTGTAAGGGTGGGGTGAAGAGAAAGGAGGTAAAGAGAGTAAATGCTAGTATAGAAATAAGGAGAACAAGTGAAATAATGTAATAGAAAGTGTAGATGAACGGAAAAAGAAAGAGGGAATAAAGGACATGGACAGAGATGTCAGAGAAGTAAGAAAGACGAAGAAATAGATGGAGGAAGATACAAATAGAAATCGCGCTTGACTCGCAAGCAATGTCACGTGGGCCAGCGCCAGCCCACTAGTGACACGTCACCCCAGAAGCTTCCAAGCCTTCTCCAGCGGGCCAGCTGTGCACCGTGTGACGTCACTGCTCGTCGCGCTTTCGCATTACTGCTCACCGTATGCGGCGCCAAGCTGCTCAGCCTCAGCCAGTGAAGCTTACGCTACAAAATAAAGGGAGCATGTCACAAATGCATAGCCATGTGTGGCCCAGTAAGTCAAGCGGTGGCAAGGTATAGCAAAGAGATGCGTGCAAGAGTAAACAACTAGACGAACGAGGACCGGCTTCGTGCACACCAGCGTTGAGTTTCCCACAAGTACACTATAGGGAACTACAGCGCTAGAGCCTATGTGAGCTGCAAAGCATGGTTTTTCTGCGAGCATGGAAACGAGGGGTAGTACATGAATTTGGCTAATCTTCGTTCATCTGGCTCCGTTTGGCTTGGCGTGACTTGGAGCTGCTTTCTCACGAAACAAAACTCCGGAAATGTTCAGCAGTTGTATTTCACCAACTTTATATTTTAGGCTCACAAAACAAACTCTTCTAAATGAAGTCACAATGGTTTGTCCTTCTATTCCAAATGAAATTAGAACACGAGAACAAATAGAGCCACAAGTGCTTTGATGCCCTCATGCCCGAACTCTAGGCATATCCGTGTACTACCCATGAATATCATTGTAGCTGAATGATGCCAGAATCCCCTATAGATAATTTTAGGAAACTATATGCACCAAGTCAGCTGGGGCCCAGCTTTGGCTGACTTTATGCAAGCTACGAAAACTTTTTTGCATTGTTTTTTGGTACTTATATTCTGCAAAAAATTGTGGTACAATTTGTTTAAATCATCACTCTCTAGAGCGAAACTGCAAAAATTAGGTTTAAAAGTGCAAATTTGCTTCAAGAAGAGCGCGACTTCTGCGAGAATCCGACCATGCCGCTCAAACATTTCGTCAAGAGTATTCTGTTCGCCTTAGATAGTGTCTCGCGCCGGAGCAAAAGCACAACCAGAATCATGTGTCAGCCGCAGTTGCCTGACTGCTGCTCCACTGCTCTCAGTTTTGTTTTATTTTTTTCATCGCTTCAGTTGGACTGCTCGGCGAAGCGGCATTCCACGCGTCTACACTACAGCATGAGTATTTTTGGAGCCCCAGGAAGAGCTCGCGTTGAGCCACGGTGCACCCAAGTTTCCCGCCGTGTCTGCAGCGCCGTCGAGCGACCACGCAAGACATCTCTTAGTTGGGGTTTTCACCTAAACAAATGTTCATTCTTACCTTTATTCTAACTGTTTGAGCTGCTAAGGGACTCCTTGTGCTTTCGTAATATTTATTGCTGCTGTTACCATAGCAAATCACGATGGAAATATGAGGCGCAGTTACAGTGCAAGGTTTCCTAGTGCGTTCATTGACATGCAGTTACTACGCAAGGCACATGATCTTCCAGCGCTTCGCCTCCATCGAAATTTGAAGGCGGCTGACGAGATTGAAGTCGTGGCTTCCTCGACAACATCTGAACGCCGTGATAACTTTTTTACCAAGGTGGACAAGGGTAATTTGTTTATCAGGACGAAGCAATACATACATTTTTGTACGCCAGTTTTTAGATGCGAAGCATTTGTTAGCGAACTTCGGCGACTTTTAGCATATCTATCTATGTAGCCGCCTATGAATTTCAGCTCTACTGGCCGTTTCGATATTAGTGTCAATACCAAACTCGAAACATAGCATAACTGTATGAAGAACATATTTGACTAGTCATAACATGAAAATTATGACATGTATGTCATGATTGTAATGATTTACATATCATGGTCTTGTAGCTCTTGCGGTGGTTTCGTTCACATGACAAGTTGCAAAGCTGATATGGTATGGCATGATTGCATGTCGAGCACAAGGGACAGACCCTAACATGAAAATTATGACATGCGTGTCATGTAACAACATGATTACATGCCACGCTCATAATGAGCTGGCATGATGAGCATGATGAGCTGGTGGCCGTTTCGCTAGCTTCACTTATACCGAATTCGGTATTACGGGGCGTGAATGGATGAAGAAGGTATGATACTGGTGCGAATAGGATAAATATAAGGTGCGCGTCATGTAACAACATGACTACATGCTTCGCTCATGATGAGCTCGCGGCCGTTTCGCTAGCTTCAAATGTATACGAAACTCGATATTACGTGACACGAACGGACGGCATCGGTAAATACACATCCAAACATGATTGTCACAAAACGAGCGCTCAAAAAGGGCGCGCCGCCAAATTGTCGCGACGAAACGGCGGAGTGACGCCGCGAGGTCAACGATAAAAAAAAAAGAAAACAAACACCCAAAGACTCCACGGGCGCACGGCTCTCTCCCTCGGAAGCGTAGGTTCGCCGACGAAACCTCCTCGCGTCGGCGGCCGAGCGACCCTGGAATTTTCTCGATGGAAAGGGGCGTGGTGATGCCGGGTTGAGTCATCCGTCGCGGACGGCCCCCGTATCGTCTCGCCCTTTCCCCCAGCCTTCGCTGCGTATCGCGCTGACGAAATGATGAGAACTTTCTGGAATCTCGCGCGGAAGGTATTTAATCGAGCAGCCGAGATGGGAGATCAGGAGAAGAAGGAAGTTAACGCCGGTGTGCGTAGGGTATCCCGCCGCGTCTGTCGGTGAAGGTTTTGTCCTTAGTGACAAAGCAGGAGAAGAAGAAAGTATGCGCCAGAGCGCGTAGGGTGTTCCGCCTTGTGGGCGAAGCCTTTTGTCTTCCGTGACAAAGGGGGAGAAGAAGAGGACTTCGACCTGAGGGGTGAAGGGTCGAGCTACAGGCAAGAGTGTGTGTCTACCGCTATCGAGCGAAGACGCGTGGCAACAGCTGCGTGTGTGAAGTCGACGTGTTTCCGGCGAAGGAGTTTGGAGCCTGGAGAGCGGCCAATTGAAGACGCGAGGTTTCCTGGAAGAGAAACTTCGGGGGCAGCGGAACGACAACAACGCTGGACTTTAAGTGAGTGATTCTCGGAAGAGTATCATTCAGTCTTTTGTTCCAAGGACTTGATTGATTGATTTGTGGGGTTTAACGTCCCAAAACCACCATTTGATTATGAGAGACGCCGTAGTGGAGGGCTCTGGAAATTTTGACCACCTGGGGTTCTTTAACGTGCACCCAAATCTGAGTACACGGGCCTACAACATTTCCGCCTCCATCGGAATTTTCCAAGGACTTTGGACTCAATAAGTTTTCGAACTCTTTAATCTTTAAGTGTCTTGGTTGTTCGATGCATGCGACTGCACTGTAGTGCGTATTGTTGTCTGTGTCCGTTGTTTTGAGTGTGGCTGATTGTACTATGTAGTACGTTGTTTGATTGGTGACATATTGTATGCAACTATTGTGAAGTGTGCATACTTGTGTATTGTTTTTGATCTGCCATTATTGAGAATATGATTTTGTTTTGTTTATCAACTCTCGGCTCAGACTTGTTCTTTGGGCCACAGCCGTTGTCCGCTTGCGCGCCAAAAAGGATCACTTCAAAATTGTCCACGCTTTCGTGGTGCGGTTCGGGGGGCCGATACTTCGGCCCTTGGAATTAGCCCGGCGATCGCCTCCCGAAATGACGGGACCTGTGACAATGATAATCACGACATGCGTGTCATATAACAACATGACTACATGTCACACTGATGATCTGCTCGCGGCCGTGTTGTTAGCTTCCCATATGCCAAATTTGGTATTTCGTGACACCAAGGGATGACGAAGGCCTGTGACTGGTGCAAACCTGATAATGAGGAGATGCGTGCCATGTGAGAACATGATTACATGCCACAGTGAAGGCGCCAATACATTTCGAAGTGACACGGTGCGCGTGCCCGCCGGCGTTCATTTCGTCGCGTCTCACCGGCGTTGCCATGCCAGGCACCGGTCCTGCCTTATACTCGCATGCGCGCGCAGCACTGCGTTGTTCTGTCGCAGGCGCGTTTGAGCGCGTCCGGCGTCCTCCATTACGAAAACAGGGAGACGCAGTGTTGTCTGGGTAACACATGGGTGCGTAATGCAGCATGTCGCATTTCGTGCCGGTTGCAGTCAGGCCGCGCCGTCGGACGCTGGTCGCGCCTGGCGTCAGACTCCAGAGCGCTCGCGTTTTTTTAACGTAGCGTCGCTGTGCCCAGCGTGCGCGCGCGTCAACACTACATTAAAGTATATTGGGCCCTTCATGATGCACTCGCGGCCGTTTCGCTAGCTCAACATATGCCAAATTTAGTGTTACGTGATGTCAATGGATGACAAATTATATGACTGGTGCAAACATGATAACCCTGACACTCCATGTCATGTAACTACGTGACAACATATCACGCTCAAAGCGTGCTCGCAGCCGTTTCGCTAGCTCCTCATATACTCAATTTGGTATCACGTGACGTGAATTGATGACGAAGGCAAACGACACAACTAAACATGATAATCATGGCACGGAAGTTATGTGCGGCATCATTTAACTCCACCTAGTAACGTTGTGCTGATTTTAAAATGACATATTGATACACAACAGCCGACACAGCCTGGCTGCAACAAAGAGAAACACGACGTTGGTGGCTGGTTGTTGATGAACTGTCGCCATCTTGTTCGCCGAGCACAGTGCATCGTATTTAATTTAATCAATAACTTACGCGTAACATTATTGATGGAGGTGGACGACTCCCGTACCTTGATGGAGACGCGCAGCGGTCGCAACACCGGAACTCTTCGGCTACTTCAACTGCCAGTGCCTCATCCCCACCGGTCTCTCTATCCGAGTCGACAACCTACGTCGCCCTGCCACCCCTGCGGGATCCTGGAACTTTCTCCGCTGACGGTACCATCGACGTTGACTCCTGGCTGCACCGGTACGATCGAGTTAGTGCTACCCACCGCTGGGATCCCACGCTCATGCTCGCCAATGCTGTGTTCTACCTCGACGACACGCCGTGGAGATGGTTCGAAACCAACGAAGCCGAAATCACAAGCTGGGATCTTTTCAAATCGAAGATCCGTGATCTTTTCGGTGATTCATCTGGTCGTCAGCTCGCTGCCAAGAAGACTCTCGCCACTCGCGCCCAGACGTCGACTGAATCATACGTCTCACACATTCTTGACGTCTTGGCGCTTTGTAGCAAGGTCGACCAGCGCATGTCAGAAGAAGAAAAAGTTAATCACGTCCTCAAAGAAATTGCGGACGATGCCTTCAACCTGCAGGTTTTTAATAATGTAGCGAACATCGACACGATCCTGACAGAATGCCGCCGTCCAGAACAGGCTAAAGCCCGCCGCGTCACCCACGGCATCACGCGCCTGCCAAACACAGCTGCTACTTCCTCTTGTGACGACGCCGTCCACCCAGCTCCCCGATGTGACAACCTCACCCGCATCATTCGTCGTGAGGTCGAAGCACCCCAACCAGTAGCAACTCCATTTCCAACGCCTGATCCTTCACCGACCACAATCTCACTGATACAAGCCGTCGTTCGTCAAGAATTATCGAACGTCGGCCTACACCCCATTCAACCAGTCTACCCTGCTGAGCCTTTTTATCGTCGTCCCTCCGCTCCTCGATTTGGTTCCAACTACTCTCGACAGCGCAATTTGTCCGAATGGCGTACACTGGACGACAAGCCCATATGCTTCAACTGCCGACGTGTCGGTCATATTGCTGGCCACTGCCGCAATCACTGGGTTCCGCCGGCACACTATGGGCCTCTTACCCAGGCCACTTCTGTCTACCAGTCGTCCACAACATTTCATTTTGATTCCCCTATGCCGACCACATCCTCTGATTCTGCCGCACCTCTGACGAGACCTCGCTTCGACCGCTCACCATCCCCTGCTCGCCGTCAATCTCGTTCGCCCCCACAACGCCATCCTGCCTCTCCGACCTATTCGCAGCGCCCCCGACAGGAAAACTAGGCAATGCAGATTCTGGAGGTGAAGCTGCATTGACGACGACCTCTGCAAGAAATCCTCGTGTGACATTACCGACCACCCGGAATCTGTTGAACGTTACTTTAGACAGTGTACCTGTGAGCGCGTTGATCGATACCGGCGCGCATGTGTCCATACCGAGTGCTGCTCTTCGTCACCGCCTAAAGAAAGTTATCACACCCGCCTTGAACCGAGCTGTTCGAGTCGCCGACGGGGGAACTGCCGCGATTATTGGCATGTGCTCTGCCCGTGTGACTATCGCCGATAGAAGCACTGCTGTTCTTTTCACCGTTATAGAAAATTGCCCTCATGAAGTAATTCTAGACATAGATTATCTAACCGCTCAGTCGGCTCTTATAGATTGTTTAGCCGGCTGTCTTGACCTTGAAATGCCTCTACTTTCTGATCTGACCAACCCACCACAAGGTCGCCTTTGCTGCATTGATTTTGCACGCCTTCCGCCTAACTGTGTCACACATATCGACCTCCTTTCTACACCACCTGTACCTGACGGCGATTACATTGTGGCCCCAATTCATGCCATGATGCTTGCGCATGGCGTCGCTGTTCCGCACACCATTTTGACAATCGTTGAAAACCGCACATGCCTTGCTATTGTCAATTTTGCCCTCACTGCCCAAATTCTTCCACAAGGTAATCTTCCTGGCCGAAATTACTGCTCTACAAGGCCATACGGTTGAACCCTTCAGAGTGGATGATTGCTGCACCTCAAACCATGAAACAACTCTATCACGTTCATCGGGCGTCGACGTTGACCACATGGTACCATCAGACCTCGCTTCTAATCAAGCGGAAGCCCTTCGTCACGTCCTGGAGTCCTAAAGTGACATTTTCGACTTCGCCAGCACGGGTTGAAGCCGAACGAGTGTTGTTACTCATCGCATCAATACTGGTGACGCGAGTCCCATTCACCGACGTCCATACCGTGTTTCCGCGTCCGAGCGCACAGTCATAAAACAGGAAGTCGAAAATGTGTTTGCAAAAGACATAATCAAGCCCTCTTGTAGCCCCTGGGCTTCTCCTGTCGTCCTGATCAGAAAGAACGATGGAACATGGCGCTTTTGTGTAGATTATAGGCATCTCAACAAAATTACGAAGAAAGATGTTTACCCGTTGCCTAGAAACGACGATGCCTTAGACTGCCTTTACGGTGCTACGTATTTTTCCACTATCGACCTTCGATCTGGCTATTGGCAGATCGCTGTGGACGAGATGGACCGTGAGATGACCGCATTCGTCACTCCTGACGGGCTTTATCACTTCAAAGTTATGCCCTTTGGTCTCAGTAATGCGCCGGCAACATTCGAAAGAATGATGGACTCATTGCTCCAAGGGTTTAAATGGTCAACCTGCTTATGTGTTTTAGACGACGTTTTCGTTTTCTCGCCCACATTCGACTCCCATCTCAAGCGTTTATCGGCGATTCTTGAAGTTTTTCCTCGAGCCGGACTTCAACTGAACTCGTCAAAATGCCATTTTGCTCGTCGTCAAATAACCGTACTTGGCCACATCATCGATGCCGCAGGAGTCCGCCCGGATCCCGAGAAAATTCGTGCCGTCACGGACTTTTCTATTCCGAAGTCAACAAAGGACGTTCGCGGTTTCGTGGGCTTGTGCTCCTACTTTTGACGGTTTGTTTAGGACTTCGCCATCATTGCACGCCCCCTCACAAACCTCCCGAAGAAGGACACCTCGTTTTTCTGGGGCGCTGATCAAGCCTCATCTTTTTCCCAGCTCACGACGTTCCTTACAACACCGCCGGTTTTAGCTCATTTTGATCCACCAGCTCCAACCGAGGTTCGAACTGACGCTATTGGGCATGGCATCGAAGCAATGCTATTGCAACACCAACGTGGACATGACCGTGTTATAGCATATCCAAGCCGACTGCTATCTACAGCCGAGCGCAACTATTCAATCACGGAGCGTGAGTGTCTCGCTCTTGTGTGGGCAGTCGCCAAGTTTCGCCCATGCTTATACGGGCATTTATTCCGGGTAGTCACCGACCACCACGCGCTCTGCTGGCTGGCCTCACTCAAGGATCCCACAGGACGCCTCGCTCGTTGGTCCCTACGATTGCAAGAATACACGTTCACCGTATCGTACAAAACAGGGCTGTCACATCAAGATGCGGATTGTTTATCACGCTACCCTGTGGAAGAGGCTGCCCATACTGACACCTTTCCAGACCTTCTGTCTGTGACGCAGCTACTCAACCTTGGCCAAGAACAACGCCGGGATGCTTCCCTGCGAACCATCATTGACAAGCTTGAGTCAATGTCTCGCGACGCAACTCTACAAATGTTCCTGGTAAAAGACGGCATCCTGCATCGCCGTAACCTCGATCCATATGGCCATGACTTGCTCCCCGTCATACCAGCACATCTTCGTGCGACTGTTTTCAACCAACTTCATGACGCTCCTTTGGCGGGCCACTTGGGCGTCTCTCGCATATACGAACAGAGCGGTCTTGCCCGCTCTGTTCGACGCTACGTCGCCGCTTGTGAGCCCTGCCAGCGCCGCAAAAAGCCGTCTTCTCTACCAGATGGATTCCTTCAGCCGATCGACATTCCCATTGAACTTTTTTTCGAGTTGGCCTCGACCTGCTTGGCCCATTCCCGATCTGCAGCTCAGGCAACAAATGGATCGCTGTCGCCACTGACTATGCGACACGGTACGCTATCACACGAGCACTTCCGACGAGTTTCGCAACCGATGTGGTGGACTTTTTGCTATATGATATTATTTTAGTACACGGAGCTCCACGCCAACTTCTCACTAACCTGGGCCGGACCTTTCTACCTTTCTATCAGCTGTCGTTGATGAATTCCTGCGCTCCTGCTCTGCCAAGCACAAGTTTGCCACTTCGTACCATCCGCAAACGAACGGTCTTACAGAGCGCCTCAACCGCACCATAACCGACATGCTTTCTAAATATGTAGCGGCCGACCACCAGGACTGGGACGTTCATTTGCCATTTGTGACGTTCGCATATAATTCGTCACGTCACTGCCGGCTATTCACCATTCTATCTTCTATACGGCCGAGAACCCGCCCTACAATTTGACACCTTGGTGCCCTCGGTCACTGAGTATGCCGGCGAAGCCATCGCGCCAGCCGACCACGCACGCCAACTCGCCCGCAGCCGCCTGCAGGCTTCACAGGAGCACCAAAGACAGCTCTACGATTCCCATTATCGAAACGTGCACTTTTCACTGGGTTCCCTTGTCCTCCTCTGGTCCCCCACTCGGCGTGTAGGTCTTTGTGCAAAACTGCTGTCACGCTACACTGGAACATGCCGCGTCATTCGCTAGGTGACGGACGTTACATACGAGATCGTTCCAGCCGATCCAACGTCACCATCGTCAGCTTCGAGCGACATAGTGCACATAGCTCGACTCAAGGCTTATCATTCCCCTTCTACCGCATCCGAGTAGCTCAAGCACCGAGACGGTGTTTCTACCACCGGGGGGTTATCATACACAACAGCCGGCACAGCCTGGCTGCAAGAAAGAGAAAGATGACGTTGGTGGCGGGTTGTTGATGAACTGTCGCCATCTTGTTCGCCGAGCATGGTGCACCGTATTTAATTTAAATAATAACTTACCCGTAACAATATCAACATATCTCATTCGTGCTTCGCATATCATCGATTCCCACTGTTCGTGGGACCTGCCAATTTTTATTCCTTCATGGCTTTCGTTTTAGTTAAGCTTTCGCTAAACAACCTACTCAGGCCCACTTTATATTGAAGAAATGCCCTTCATGTTAGAGCGTATTCAGCTCAGTCTCACATGCTTAGCTGTCTGAAGAAAGAAAAAAAATAAGTTTACTTAGAATCTGAAGAAACAGATGAGAACCTATTTATCCATGCTTAAATTATCCCTAGGCATACGTAAGATGAAGAGGATGCAGCACCCATGAAACCGCAACGATGCAGCCGTGGCTGAATACTCCAAAGGCCGGCATGCACTGTCGCAGTGGTGGCGTAGTGCGAGTCGAGTTGAAATCGGTATATTGCTGAAGAGGAAAGTGTACAAACGGTGCATCTGACTGGTACTTACTTACTTACGGAGGAAAATTCCAGAGGCTCACAGCGATGGTTCAACCTGAATTGAGATGACACAGTGAGCAAAGTGAAGGTTAAATTGTACATGTAAACTTGACTAACGGAGAAAAAGAGAGCAGAGTGAGTCAGACCACAAATGGGTTTTAGGAACATCTCAGTTGAAATTAAGAAGATGAAAGGAGCAGAGGCTGAGCATGTAGCATGCATGCGCGGTAACCCCCTACCATTAACAGTAACAGACTGGATGTCGAAAGAACTAAAATGTGAAAGGTGGGGAGAAACTTTCATATGGCTGTATGTGATATTAAGAAGCTTTCTAATGCGAAGTGGCAGCAGCGAGCACAGAACCGAGTTTATTGGCGGAACACCTCACACACCTTAGCCCTACAGTGGACTCCATTATACTTATGATGATAATGTTGATAATGATTGTAGCGAGAGAGGAAGACGGGACGGCGGCCAACGTGGTCGTGTCGTTCTCTCGCCACTTTATTCCACGCCTGAAACGGAGCCGCGGTGACTGCCCACGTCCGACACACCAAGTGCACTAGCTTGTTCTAATCCTCGCGCTGCTCGACTTAGCATGAGCTGCGCGAGATGTGCGGCGCGGTGATTGAGAAATGATGATGGTGATGGTGGAACTACAGGGCTCCCCCCCTAGCGCTTTGCGCGATTTGAAGGCATATGAAAAAAGAAAGAGAGCGACAAATGCTATATACATGAACGACAATCCATAAAGTGTTCATTTGGCAAGTCCAGGTTGTCAATGTTTATAGGCCATCGGTAAGCAGTGTGTCTCCGGTAGGCGACTCGGGGAGAAGCGCAAAGGATGAAGAAGGAAGTGCCGGGTCACTGTGGTTGCCGACAAGCGGGTCTCACGATGACCTGGTCGGACAGGCCGAGAGTGTACCGTGTGTCGCGAGGTCATGCTGCTAACGTCGGGAGAGGGTCGGCAGTGCGGGTTTTGACGTTGGGGTAGACGCAACACTGACCTCAAAGTCGAGCGGCGTCTGACGTGCCGGTATAGATAGACGTGCCGACGCACGCAGGAACGTGTCCTAACAATGCCGCCAAGTGTACGGTGGGTAGTCGGGTACACGAGTAGTGGTGGGACATTGCGTCGGATAGGCCGAGTAGGCGCTTGCGCCGTCTTCAGGGCTGTGACTGCAACTCGTGGCTGCGTAGCAGGGGGGCTCAAAAGTTGCCGCAATGTGTGACGCCAAGCACGTTGTCGTCGCCCAAGTAGGGTAATGGGTGGTAGACACGTATGAGGTATGAGTGTCGTCACGGTTGTGACACACGAGCTGGCGTTGTGGACACACGTCTGGTTGTTGCCGTCCGGAGGCAAAAGCTTCGGGGAATAGTGGTGGTGGAACCCAGTCAGCGTGGGCTCACCCGGAGTATTGGACGGGACACCTGTGCTCGTGTAATGACCTCCGGTAGTCCGCGCACGAGGGTTGGCGTGCAGGTCTGCATAATTGATGGCTGCCTCTAGCCAACACCCCCTGATTGCTCCACCGCAGGCGTGGTATGCCTGGTGAGCCCTGTCTGAAGCGGACCAGGCACGTCGTCCTCAAGTGCGTCAGTCATAGTCGCAGCGTCTTGGAAGCTTGGCCGTGGTTGATGGCTGGTGGCTTTAACTTCAGCTGCGGGAAACTGCGAGGACGATGGTGGTCGTTGCTGGCAGGACGTGCAGAGCATTGAGGCTGGTCGACAGTCGCCTTCGGACTTCGGGGAGGGTGAAGGTTCCGCAATCGGGAGGTGAATAGCGGGCGTGACAACGCCCGTAGTCGTGGTAGCCACCAGGGCGTTCGGTGATGTTGCCGTCGTAGAACCTGACGTGTGAGCCGTGTTGTGAGCCATGGAGGTCGGCCGAGACGAGTCGGTGGTAAGCATGCCTGCCGCGTCGTCGGCCGAGGACGATGAAAACACTAACCTTGTGGCTGACTGGTTGCATTCAGCCCAAATGTCGAGAAACTTGGCGGATGGGCAGTCGGGCGCAGGACACGCGTCGCTAGTGGCCAGGCGAGAGGTTAAGTCTCGTTTATCGGACGTTGTTGAAGGCAAAAGCTTCGAGGTCGCAAAGTCAATAACGGGCGAAAGGTCACCTGTGCCAGACTCCGAGGCGGGCGGCAAGGTGGTCGTCATGGAGTCTGGCGGGGCCACGGTGTCGCGTGCCGTGGCTTTCGTGGAAAACGTTCAGGTAGCAAGCGTGCCAGGAGGACCATCGGCCGAGGACTTCGAAAAAACACACTTCGTGGTGGACAGGTTGTCGGCAGCAGGATCGACTTCAAGCACCTCGTCGGATCTGTGACCGGGTGTGAGAATCACTGCGCTAGTGGCCGGACCAAAGGTGGAGGGAGACGTTGTCGGGGAAGTTAGGTTGCAGTCAGATGAGAGCTTCGGGCCGGAGGGTCCAGCACGCTGCGACGCAGGGAAATTCAGAAAGTCGCGGGTCCCTGGAAGTGGTCGGTACGTGAGGCCGTTGCGGGCGAGCACCGCAGTGCAGAGGGCATCGTAAGGCTGCGGGCTGGTGCTTGAAGTGGCAGCTAGATGACGCAACTCTACTGGAAGGGCGTCATGAAGAATGGCGTGCATCAGCGGCTGGTCCGTGACGCCATTCAACGCAAGAACGGCATCGAGCTGCATGAACCATACCTTGGGGTAGGTCGATAACGGCGGCAATGGCGGGCAGAGTTGCGGGAACATGGCAGTGGGCCGCTCGGCGAAGGGCGTGTTCTCCGGGTCACCAATGTAGCGAGAGGAGACGGGACGGTGGCCAACGTGGTCGTGTCGTTCTCTCGCCACTTTATTCCACGCCTCAAACGGAGCCGCGGTGACTGTCCACGTCCGACACACCAAGTGCGCTAGGTTCTGATCCTCGCGCAGCTCGAGCTAGCATCAGCTGCGCGAGAGGCGCGGCGCGATGATTGAGAAATGATGATGGTGATGGTGGCATTACAGGGTGTTGGGGCATGCACGGTGTGCTCCACCTGTGGTGAGCCAGGCGTGCGGCCCTCGGGATTTCCTGACATCGTCACAGCATCATGCACGTTCAGCCGTGCATGCTCAGGGGCTTGAACTTCTGTCGGATACATCGAGGATGATGTTAGTAGGTGCTGGCAGTCCACGAGGTTTTGAGCAGCAGGCACCGGTGTGCAGGGGAAACTGATGGCGTGCAGTGTCACAGCGGGCTCTGGGTCCATAGTGTGAGTGATGTCGCGGGCCTCCACAGGTGCCGGGACAGGCGGGGAGTCTGCAGGAATGTCAACTGGCCCAGCTGAGGTCGTCGAATCGCCCGGGACAGACAGTTCCGCCGACCAAGTCTCTGCAGGGAATGTGACGGTGCACGGGGCAGCGGCCGGTGTCGAATCTATGTGGCCAGTTGCCGGCAGGGGAATGGTCTGGACTGGCTGTGGGGCGAGAGGCGTCCTAGAAGGTGATGAGTCAGGTGCAGTTGTGTCATTTTTGGGAGGAGGAGAATGTTTAAGGCCGTAAAACTTGAGCACGGCATCTCGCAAGTGATCGTACGGGCGAGGGCTCCAGGAGAAGTATGTGAGGTGGTGTTTGAGGTCATGTGGAAGATGGTATTCTAATACCTCGTACATGAGCTCTTTGATCCAGATGCCGTTGTGATACAAGGCCGCCGCAAACTCCTCAAACCACGACTCTAGGCGAGAGCTCTGCAACGGGGGAAGTGGCGGGTCGAATTGAGGCTGCCAGGCTTGTGCTGACTGGAGCATGGCCGCGTAGCTCGGTGGCAGTAGTGCAGCGGCGGTCGCTTGTTCGCGTGTCCGTGGTCACCAATGTAGCGAGAGAGGAAGACGGGACGGCGGCCAACGTGGTCATGTCGTTCTCTCGCCACTTTATTCCACGCCTCAAACGGAGCCGCTGTGACTGTCCACGTCCGACACACCAAGTGCGCTAGCTTGTTCTAATCCTCGCGCAGCTCGAGCTAGCATCAGCTGCGCGAGAGGCGCGGTACGTTGGTTGAGAAATGATGATGGTGATGGTGGCACTACATGATAATAAATATGCCCCTGAAAAACGTAAGACCGTAGAAAATGGTAAATCAAACAGGTATGGCTAGAGAAGCTCGAGAAGCTCCACTACACAAAACTGAAGTCAACACGAGACGTACAATGCAGCAAGAATATGCAAACGGCTTAAACAACTCGTCAAGTTTTCGCCCTGAAAAAGCAAGCGAATACCGCAAGGCAAAGAAAAGAACGGTGATACAGCCTTTTTGAATCTATTTAAATCTTTTTGCATCTGTTTCTATTTATTGAAAGTCAGCACAGAGTGAAGACAAGAAAAGTATAGACGATGTCAATGCAGTGGTTTAGTAATTGTGATATGCACATGAGGAAAGTAGTGTGAACGAAAGTGGGCCATTTGTAACAGGCAGGAACCGAATCGACCGGTAATCGTTGTATCACGCTGCGGTGGCAGTTGCTTCATTCGTTTTCTTCAACACTCATTTCGAGGATCTCGTTCCGGTAGACTTGGCGCTTTCAGGTAGTTTGCCAAGGCTTAGTGGTCAGTTGTCGACTCGTTCAAAGATTACGTGCTACTTCATGCCAGCTGTCAAAATAATAAGGGTGTCATTCTTGTGTTCACGGCTGCGAGTGACACTGACCAGCGCTCCCAGAGGTTGAATCCAGATAAGTGCGCCACAATGTGGACAAAAGGACGAACGCCACCCTATAGCTCAATTGCTAAGAGCATCGGGAACGTAATGCGGACGTTGCACTTTTGGCCCCTGCTGGTGGCATGTCGTATTTTTGTGCCCATTAGTTTCCTCACATCTATATCAAAGTTAATACAATACACTTAAGGAATCACAGCCAACCTCCCCTATACTTTTCTTGGGTTTCTTTGATGTTGGTTCTCACAAAGACTTTTTCAAACAAAATAACAAGCTTCGTTTCTGTTTTCCTTCTTTTGATTCCTCTCTTTTGTTTCTTACAGCTTTTTTTTATTTCTCTCCTTCCTTCAGTGTACTAGTTTTTTCAGATTTATTGCGTCCAATACCAACAGATCAAGGCACGTGTATTTAGTGTAGTGTGGAAGATAAACAAGATAACAAAGAGTGCGCCTGTTGGTTGATGGGATCATTAAAATACGGCGCTCAACAGTTCCACGACTAAATTATTACGTAAACAAAGCTCAGCTCAAGGCGTCACAGTTGTGCATTTTTTTGCAACAAGATTGAAACAATTGAACATCCCTTTTTATTTTGCCGTCGTTATTCTTATCAGAGAAAAAGATTTTACAAGCCCCATTATAGAAGTTAGGAATAAAAGTAAATACACCAGAACTTTTATCACTTGACGGCACTTATTTGGTTACCGTCACAAGGATATATGCTCCACTGTGTTTTACTACATCAAAGCAACAAAAACATCGCCGTAATAGTGAATCCTAACATTTTGAGATCTTTAGTTTATAATTCGTAGCTATGTCTGTCAAGAACAAGAGATGGTTTGAGCACTTGCTCAACAACCATTTTTGTTTTTTTTGGCAGTTTTATCTCTGAACTAAGTTTTCAGATCGGTTTTAGTTTCATTTGGGTATCCTGCCACCCGGTTCTTGGCTTATACCTCTTTGTGGGTGAGCACTATCATTCTGAGGTCATTACCATCATCAACATCAATTTGCTGATGTCGCTACATGGGACTACGAAAAATTTGGCACATACCATGCACCTTGGGAATCGATGTTATGCGAAGCATGCGGATAGAAGGGGAATGCGTTTTTTTTATTGAGCGAGTCGTTATGAAGTGGCACTAAATATATGTACAAACCTTGTCACGCACATACATAAGCAGCCGCGTATGTATTATATTACCAGTTGTTTAAATTGTGTAACAATGCCAACAGCAACACGGACATTAGCAACACCAGAAGTGGTATATGAAGCGCTGGTGGTTGCCCTGGTCCGCACGAGAATGGTAGCTCTCAACACTACTACACTAATGAACTTCACGGGATGGCGCCTAACTACAATGTACGTTAACCCGACATGACGGTGGTGTCACAGAAGTACATATGTGACGTTTATAAAATTGTATAGCCAGTACTGCTACCGCAATTGACGGTAACAATCATGAGGGTCTATATGAAGAGAATATCAGACGCCTGGCATAGCTCGGGGGGTAGAGTACTTTCTTGCGACGCAGAATGCGAGGGTTTATTTCCTCCTGGGACAGTTCGTCGGGTGAACGTTCTGTTCGTCGGGTGAACGCTGCCTGTGGCAGCTTTTTTCTTAACGCCCAAGCGTTAAAGTTACCCATGTGTGTTCTTGCCGTTCCTGGGTAGATAGAAAATGTATATCACCCGTGGTTCATAACCGAATACAGTGGCACACACCCGCCCCACTGTTTTATGGAAACTGCCTGACGATGTACGCGCAAAAGATAGCGACAATATTTATGTCATGAACAGCTAGTCATATTTATCAAATCATCCTACCCTCACGTACTAACTTTGGCGTACCCCAAGTTAAGGCGTTGATCATGGAAGCACCCAAACGTAGGCGTATAGATAGATAGATAGATAGATAGATAGATAGATAGATAGATAGATAGATAGATAGATAGATAGATAGATAGATAGATAGATACGCTCAAAGTCACCGAAGTTTACTAAAATCCCTCGCATTTAAACCCTGAACAGCGTGGCTCTAAAACTTCGATGGATCGTACGCTTCGTTGAAGAAGCACACAGTCTGCACTTTTCTTTGTCACCTTTCATGAAACGTCTATATACCTTTTTCTACCTTTCATCGAAACTCAACTGTCCCCTACGTGCTACATATCATCACTGGTCGTTCACTCTGCGAGAGTATGGCTGTACGATATTACCAGTGATAAACACCAGACCTTCGCTTTCAGCTCCGCCCCCACCCCCCACAATGTAAGAATATCAATCTTGTTAATTAAATGAGCTCAAGATAGATGTGGGTGCCCAATTTGGCTTTTTTAAGGCTTATCCAGGTTGAGTGAGCGTGTTTCTGAAGCTGTTATACATATATAAAGGCTATACAATCAGCCTATACTAAATGCATCGTCCTTCTCACTACGGGCAAAGGGAAAGAAAAAAATAAGTAGCTTAAGATAACGAGGAGTAGCTAGTGATGGTAGCATAAAAACAGCGAAAAAGAAGCGCATGATGTTATTAAACGCATGTAATGGTAATTCGGCCCAACGGGAACAGATAGCATTGTCTACACATATATCGCTCAGTTGACTCATTTATCGCCCCGCCGGAAGAGCTCACAAAGGGCGTCAATGAACGGATGCAATACCAGTTTATTGTCATAGCGCTGTCCCCTTACCTTCTAATCAAACTGAAGCTAAGAGCGGCCTTTTCTCAGTAAATATACAACACGAATACTGCTCATGTAAGTCCTTGACGGAGCTTCTATGGAACGCTAAAATAAGTGGAAGACATCACGGAGCAGGGAGCTTAGAGCTCTCTATATTCGAAATATAGTATCGGGGTCCAGCATGACACAACTATAAGCCTTTATTAGGATGAACGGAGGTACCATGCATAATGCGTACCATACACAATTTCTGCTACTCACAAATTTACTTCTGCCATTAAGGCAAAAGTCGATAACCGTGGTAAGCCAAACGCCACCGTACAAAGGTGCCTATATTGTCGAAAATGTTTTCGAGTTTTTTTTATCACTCAAGTGAAGCCGCCTTTCCTTCTTAGAGTGAACATTTTATGGTCTAGGTGTTGAAAAAAAGGTGTTAGGATCACCTATGGCACAATATTGAGGAGTGTTCCTTGGTGTCTTGTTTTTTGAAGACAGTAAACAGTAATTGTTGTGTTTTTCCTTTTGGTTAACTTTCGATGCACTGCGCATGCGTTGGCTCAATCGCGCCTACTTTTGGCGCAATTGACAGAGAATGCTAAGCGAGAAGGACCTCACTTTGCAGAAAGCTGATCAAATGTGCAAAGCAGCTGAAGTATCTGCGCAGCAAAATGCACAGTGGTCGAAGAAAACCCGGCAAGTGGTGTACACGAGAAGAACACAACAAGCCAGCAAAAACCAGTCTCTATGTCGTCAGTGCGGAAGATTCCATGCTCCAGAAGAATGTCCAGCTAGGGGAAAGTTTTGCTAAGTGTGCAAGAAAAAGAATCATTTTGCGGCGTGTTGCAGAAAGCGTCAGGTTGACCAAGTGGATGATGCACAAGAGGTGGATGATAATTTCGATATCTTGAACATCAGCGTGTGCGGCGTGATGGATGGTGTGGGAGCCGATTGGACAGTGCGTGGCAAGATAGGTGGCCTAGAACTGAAATATAAAGTAGATAGTAGCTCACAAGCCAACCTACTACCTTTGTTTTTGTTCCGGCGTGTAACCGAGCGACGGAGCCAAGAAAAAGCACGGCAGTTCTTACTGCATATAACGGAAGCATTATCAAGCACGTGGTAGTATCAACAGAAGTCCTGAATTTAAACGGTCAAGAACGTCGAGTTGCATTTTTTATTGTGAAGAAATAATGTGAAGAAAGGTCGCAATGCCATAATTGGTCTCAAGGCATGTCAGGAATTTGGACTGATTCCAACAGTGAATGCGGTAGACTCAAGAGAAGACGCTCCCCAGCTGGCTTTTCCACACCTATTTCGCGGAACTGGCTGTGTAAAGCGACAGTACAAGATGGTACTGCGACCGGATGCCATTCCGGTAGCGCAGCCTGCCCGGAGGGTACCGTTGGCGTTCAAGGAGCAGCTTCGTGAGGAGCTGAACCGCATGGAAAGGGCCTCTATCATCGTGAAAGTGGACGAGCCTAACGATTGGGTAAGCCCTTTAATTGTCGTAAGGAAAAAGGATGGCCGCCTTCGCTTATGCATAGACCCAAGGGTCATAAACAAAAGCATAAAGCGCGAACATTATCCCATGCTATTTCGGGAGGACATTGAAAGTAAAATCTCGGCCGCAAGGTACTATTCCCGGCTAGACGCAAACGCAGGCTTCCATCAGATACCGTTGGATGAGGCACATCACGCGTGTGCCACCTTCGCAACGCCCTTTGGTCGCTACAGGTTCTTGCGGGTGCCATTTGGAATTTCTTCAGCAAGTGAGGTCTTCTAGAAGACTTTAACAGAAAATTTTGAAGGCCTGACAAGCGTGCGTGTATACATTGATAATATACAAATCTGGGGGGACTCGACAGAGCAGCATAATGAACGGCTGAAAGCCGTACTAAAGCAAGCGGAGCAGGCTGGGATGACTTTTAATGCCCAAAAATGTATGTTTTGTGTGACACAGATAGCATTTCTTGGTGACGTGATCAGCGAGAGCAGTGTCCGTCCCAGTCCTGACTTAATCGAGAGCATACAGGCTATACCGCAACCGAAAGATAAACAGGAAGTTCGCAGAGTGTTGGGCATTGTGAATTATTTTCGCAAGTATGTACCCTCGTCAGTGATAGGACGTCACTACTTCGGGGCCTTTTGAAGGAAAGCGTGGTGTTCGAATGGACGTCAGAACACGCTCACGAGTGGGCTCAGATCTGCAACGCATTGATGAACCCACCGATACTAGCGCTCTTTGATTAAAAAAAGAAGTGAAGGTAACTGCAGACGCCTCTAAAAGCAGGATTGGTGCCCCCTTGCTGCAAAAACACGGAAACGACTGGCGCCCAGTCACGTACGCATCGCGGGTTCTGAGTGAGAGTGAAGCACGCTATGCTCAAATTGAAAAGGAAGCGCTGGCTATAGTATTCGCGTGCGAAAAGTTTCACCAGTTTGTCTATGGCCGCAGGATTCTTGTCGAAACTGATCACAGGTCTTTGATTGCCATCGCCTAAAAAGTGTTGCGGACAAATACTGCAACAAGTTTTTATCCGTCTTTTCAAATACGACTCTGTCTTGCAGTTCATCCCTGGGAAAAACCTGGTGCTCGCAGACATGCTGTCCCGTACTGCCCCGCTGCCTGGGGCCGCTGATGACGCGGAAGAAATGGAGGTCCACGCAATTCAGGTGGTTTCAAGCCTGGTAAGCAGACAGAACAAAGCAACGACTTCAAGAAGAGACCCGTGCCGACCCGTATTTAAGCAGCGTGTTAGAGCAACTAAAAGCAGGTGCGACGATTCAAGGGGAAGTAAAGCCATTCACATCGGAGTTATCGGCAGTGGATGGCGTACTGCTAAAAAGGAGCAAGATTGTCGTGCCGAAAAGTATGAGATCAGAAATTCTGGGGCGGATACACGAGGGCCACATGGGACAGAACAAATGCAAGGCCAGGGCACGTAGACTAGTTTTTTGGCCAGGACTAGGCAGTGACATTGAGAACCTAGTACGAACATGCCAGGTGTGTCAAAAATACGCCTACAGCCAGCCGAGCGAGCCCCTTCTACAACGGCCTACATAGAAACGACCGTGGTATCGGGTCGGAATGGACTTGTTTCAGTTTGCAGGGGACTCCTACATTCTGGTGTATGACGACCAGTCGAACTTCCCAGATGTTGAAAGACTGGTGAGCACAACAGCAGCGGAAACTATTTCTAAGATATCCGCCATATTCTCTCGCTATGGCATTCCTGCGCAAGTCTGCACCGACAACGGGCCCCAATTTTCTTCGAGTGAATTTGCTGCATTCGCAAAACGGTTAGACTTCGAACATATAACATCTAGCCCGAATTTCCCCCGCTCAAACGGCTTAGCCGAAAAGGGCGTACAGATTGTGGAACGAATTCTCAAGAAAACTACGGAGGGCCGTGAGGATTTCTGGCTGGGCATTTTGGCTTAACAATCTTCCCCCTTAGAAGACGGACGGTCGCCCGGAGTGTTGCTGCAAGGTCGTCATCTTCGGTCAACGGTCCCTCAGTTTAACGCCGATGGAGAGTGCCCTGTATCGAAACATCGGCAATCACTACAGGGTAAGCCATTATCGCCCCTTGATGCAGGCAACGTTGTTCGGATCAAGAATGGGAACTGGTCCCGCAAAGCAACGGTACTTAAGGAGGTGGCGCCACGTTCATATCTGGTCAAAACGGAAAGTCAAGGGCAGCTGAGGCGAAATCGACAACATCTGCTGCCAACACATGAACACTGCGAAAACGAGAACGGCGACGAGAGTGGTCTGGAAGACTTCGAGCCGCCCAATAGCGTAGGACCGCCCACCGAAGGCTCGGAATCAGCACATGGCACGTGTGATGCAGCAGTGGCTGACCGCTGTTCAAACCCGCAAAGCACCAGGGTTTCTGAAGAAACCGAGCAAACAGAATCAACGGAAGGCTCATCCAAATTGCCAACACTTCGCAGGTCAACGAGATCCTGGACCGAGCCACAGCGCCTGCGCTACGAAGAAGACTTTCGTCAGGCGTGCTAGTTCACTTGTTTCTTTTGTTTGCTGTTTGTTTGCTTGGTATTATGAGTCCAAATTAGATGAAGAAAAGATGTATCAGAACGGGCTATCGCGCATGTGCGCGAATACCGCTTGCCACTTCCTTCATTGTCTCTCCCTTCGCCTCGCTGCCCACGCAGCTATATAAGCGTCATGAATAAACGACCAGTTGGTCATTCCTTGTTCAGCAACGTATCGTCTCGGTTCGTTACATCGAACGCGTTACAGACATCACAAAACACTTTTACTTTGAACGCAGCATTTTCCACCCCCACCTCTCAAACTTAACAGGCCGCAAGCGCTTAATCTACGCCTAGTACAGACCCACTCGTACTCAAACATCGCCAAGCTTCACGTTTATTATGGTGATGCATACCCCAGCGACACGTGCCCCTCGTGTGGACACATGGTGACACTCGCACACACGCTCTGGGAGTGTAAAAACACTCCTCCTGGCACTACCTCAAACAATCGGGACAGGTACCTCGGGAGCCTACTTCTCGCCGCCCAGCTAGGTGCCATCCAGCAGCTCCACGAAGTGGCCGCCAGGTACTCCCTGTCGGTCCCTATGTGAAACATGCCGGCTACGCGCTAAGCGCGTTCTGTAGGACTATAAGTTTTTTCAGTCCATTAACTCCGCTAATTTTTCTCCAACATAACATATGTATTATTTGATCTGAACGAGTGAAGAACAATTGTGGCACTTCTTTCTTCTACCTATGGCTTTCTTTTTTACATACGGAGCATGTTATACTAGGGGCTAGTTATGCGCCGTCACCGTCCGCAGCCTCCACTTCTCCTCCGCCAGCCATCTGTGCATCCCTTCCTCCTCTCAACACAGCGCGTGCTGCGCTCGCTTTTCCCCTCCGCACACCTTGCGACCTTTAGTTTTACGTGCGCCAGCTGTATTTTAACGCGCACATGCACAGGCTGGGGCCGGCGCTCGCTATAAATAACGGAGTGTCGGGGCGCATCGCCCTTCGTCGGTTGGTTTGTGCGGTCGCTCCACGTCTGATATCGCTGGTGAAAATGCATGCTAATGAATCCGCCAACACACTTACTGACGTCCCTTTCAATAGCGTCAGCCAATGTGTTGGCAGAACCGCAAGAAATTCCGAAGACACTTCATCCGTGGGCAAGGCCACGCTGACAAGAGCTCGCGATGCGGAACGCAAACACACACGCATGTCGCGAATTACCAACGGCATTTATCACAGTTCAACATATATGCTCCGCATGCTAACCAGTGTTCCCACTCGGGTAACTGCGGTCATATTGGGGGTGGGGTGGGGGTGGGGGTACACATAATAAATAAAAAGCGTGACCAAATCACGGAACCAGTTATATGCCGGCTTTTCTGAGTGGGTATGAGCCATTATTGTGCAATCGTCATCATCAACATCAACATTGTCAAGGTTTTTATACTTCCTTATTTCGTTTCACAAATTCTACTGTCGTGCGCCTCGAGGCCGATCCCCCGAAGGGGTTGGTGACATTATTCCGGGAATCATCACCAGAATCGCGTCTCTGCATTTCCGATGGAGGCGGAAATGTTGTAGGCCCATGTGCTCAGATTTGGGTGCACGTTAAAGAACCCCAGGTGGTCGAAATTTCCGGAGTCCTCCACTACGGCGTCTCTCATAATCATATGGTGGTTTTGGGACGTTAAACCCCACATATCTATCAATCAATCAGAATCGCGTCTCACAATTTACGGATCTTGATCAGAAGCTGAATATAGTTTGTCCTCAATTCGTGCTGAATAATTGAGTGCAAACGCAATGGAGTGAAATTTATGACCGTTTAATTGGGTACGACGCAATTAAGCGAGATACTTTGCAAATTTCCTTACGAAGCGTGTCGACCACATGCTTTTTTATCATTCGATTGCGCTTGGAGAGTTTTCGCTCGATGGTGACGATTCCTCCTCGTTCTTTCCGTTTGGCAAACTCAGAAGCTGGTCTGTAGCTTGGGACAAAAGACTTCCATCCACAAGGTTGGTCAGTGACTTGGGGATGATGCTCATAGGACGCAGCGGGTCTTCATCCGCACGACACAGGAGAGCTGCGAAACATCATGCTGGAGAGGGGAAAACATTCGTGGGTATTAAACTATCATCAAATCGTTTTGCATGCAAACCGTTTAAGAGGCTGTTACTGAGCCTATTAGCATCACTAGCAGTGAATAGAGAGTGTTGAAAACTCCATTCATGGAAGTAAACGTTTACCCCATAACGCAGTCTTTTACCAGCAGTGCTGGGAAATTATTCAGCACAAAGTAAGCACAAGTTCGTTGGAGTTCTAGTATTCTGGCTGAACGAGAAGAAACATTCTGTATAGCCAGAGTAACGCTGCTGAAATGAACAATCACTCTTGCTGCGAGGACTGGCGCCAACAAGAAAAAAAGCCTTCAGTTTCGGACAATCTTACTTCGAAAATGCTCATTGTGATTATATGAGGCTTACGCTGCATACACAGAGTGGACACACGCGTTGCACGCAACACAGCAACGCTGAACATAAAACGCTTGCTATACGCAGAACCAGACAAAGCGCAACCAGTCTATATAGACAAGGTATCTTGCAGTATTTCCAGCATCGGAGGCAACAAATTTGTTGTGCATATTTAAACAGCAAGTGTTACAAACGGTGTGACCCCCAGGAATACTCTAGGTACGTCGACCTTGACTATACGGCTACCTAATATGCAACACCAGTTCTATTAGTATTTTCCGATTATCAATTCGGACTGTATCATATTCAAGGGCGTCCGCTGAGCTTCTTCCAAGAGGGGGTGCTTCAGAACAGCCAGCGTTTCTCTAACAATCCTGACATGATGACCAGCAAGATTAACCATAGCATATAACGTGAAAAAGTTGCTGACAGTTTTGAAAGGCGTTTCACACGGATATGCGCGACTTAAGTGTGCTAATAAAGTTGCATAGCTTACTGCTGCTAAATAGCAAAATGTTATCAGAAATTTTAGAAGTGAGGGAGCCAACGCTTCCCCTTGTACCCCTTTCCGAATTCACCTAATGATGTCGACCTAATGCAGCACACCACTGCTCATGGCCAAGTCTTAAACTAGTAGCAGCGCGTTCAAATACAATTGACAGAAGCTTCCTTCCACGTCCTCTTTCCCCTTTCATTATGGTAATGCTTTTGCAGCATAATTTAGCGCAGTTACGAGTAGTCTGTGTCGTAGACTAACTTTCACAACATGTTAGAAGAGTCCGCAGTTTGATGCTGTGAAGTTGCTGCTATTGGCGTTTGATAGAGCGAACGTTGAGGGTGTCAAACAGTTTCTTTTAAGTCGCGAAAAAATATATAATAACCTTTTCGTATTAAACTTGCAGGTGAGATTAAGAAGTTTGCGGGTATAAATTGGCAGCAGAAAGCACAGGACCGGGTGAACTGGTGGAACATGAGAGAGGCCTTTGTTCTGCAGTGGACGTAGTCAGGCTGCTGCTGCTGCTGCTGATGATGATGATGATGATTAAACTGGCACCTGTGACGTTTACGCTCAGACACTTATAGCTAGAAGACGGACTGTGCGGCATCGGACAGATGCTGGAATTTTTTCGTACTCTGCCTGTCAAGGACGGAGACAGCGCGAGAATAGCAGAACTGTCGGGTTCTCAAGAGTAGCAAGGAGTTCGTAGTGTACTTCCTACAGCCGTCAAAAAAAGTGAGTTATGCGGCTACTCCACGATGACTACCCGATAGAATAAAAGAACTATGGGGGAGAGTAACACAGTTTCTCTGCTGAAGCAGTACTTCTTCTACAGCTGTGAGTGCAGTACAAATTGCATCTTTAGGTTTGGCTAGCGTAGAAGTTTCGTATTGCTATCTCACAGACAACTAGTGATGCTGAGAAAGAAACATGTTATCAAATAAGAAAACAAGTGCCCAAATTGAAGGGCAGATCAAAGAAGCCACGGAGAGAAGAAGGTATATAGTGACGCCCAACCAGTGGTCATGCCATATATGCATAGAGTAGCCTACACTCTGAAAAGTGTTCGCAACAAGTATGTCCCGATGGTCATCTCCGCCCCACTTAAGCGTGCCACAGTGTGCCTCAAGGGGCGCATCAGCAACGAGGTGAAATCTGACTGTGGAACGAAACACGCCAAACCGTACGTGCGGTGTGCCACGGGTATGGTCTACGAGATCCTCTTTTCATATGGCGAAGTTTACGTTGGTGATATAGGGTACTGCGTAAACCAAAGCACCAAGGAACATGAACAGCCGTGAGGCCAGGACGTGAAAACTCAATACTAGTGGCGGTTTCAAGGAACATACGCACGCCGGTAGTGATTCCCGGCCATCCTAAATTGTGTGGAACGGAGTGATATTGATGTGGATGTTCTCATTTGTGGACGTTCATGACTTTTTACGAAGAAAAAAAAATATGATATTTGCTTTAAGAACGTTTCGCGTATGTTGATACTTTTTACTTTTCTTTTTGCGAATCATAAATCCAGTGAAACGCGAGAAATCGCTTACTTAAGTTCGTAGCGCATGCCTCCGCTCCTTTTCCCCACTCAGCGATACTACGAGTAGGACCACGCTCAGTTGTCTCACTGGGTTAGTGTGTCTTGTACGGAAAACATAAGATTGAAAGTTGTAGTGTGCAAAGAATGGAAGATGCAGAGAGCTACGTCGAACAAGTCAATGGTGCCTTCTAGAAAATTCAGGGAACAAATGTTTTTCGCGGCTCTGCGGTGTGTTAACTCGAATATTTACAGTTCAGCGAAGGTTATTCAGGTTTTCTAGTGGCAACGAAAAGTAAAAATTTCTAGGCTCAATAATCGAGCCGGTATTGATTCTGTATGAGAACCTAACTAAAAAATATGGAGAAAAAAGGCCGTCTCCTTTGTTTCACATAATAAGCTTCATTCAGCTTCCTTTCTAGAAAGCTTGGTGCTGACCACTTTCCTACCAATAGTAATTTGTAACGCCCATAACACTCTTGTCATTCTTGACCTGAAAGTATACAGGGCACGCGGCGATAATGCAAGGAAAGAACCGCAAGATAGACGACGGTTGTTCTAGTGGGACAAAAAGATGCCATTTTTTATTGACATTTTTTAAGAGTGATCAGTAAAGTCGATCCCCTATGAGCCTGACAAATTGAAGAAAAGTGCAGTGCCGCTAGACTGATTTGTCAAGACAGCAGCTAAGTTCCCGCCAGCAAAATGCGTTTATTGAAAGGCTTGAATTCCTGTTCCTTCGCCCGCATAGTTTTTACTTCTTTTAGTCTTTGCGTGCAGATCAGATGATGTGAAGTAATTACAGGATTCTTCCTGCTCACTAAATTCACGTATCCCTAAATTGAAATTTTGTGGGTCTCTACTCTAAATAACGTCACTCAACTGCAAATGACAGAATGCTTTTATGAATTGTTACAGGAAATGTCGCAGGAGGCAACGGTTTGACATGTGAACTTCTGATTGTTTCTGAGAATTTCTGATTGTTTGAAGCCTTTCCGTCATTGTGAACTTCAGTCTCATCTCGTACTGAAGTTCTGTAAGAAAGCTATGTCCGCCGTGATAAAAAAATGCGATTTCATCTATTATGACCTGTCCTGCTCGTGTTTGTTGATAATTTTTGGATTGGTTCGGATATTCTGGGTTCAATGTAAAACGTTTCACATTGCCTTTTATATTGTTTCAAACTTTGTTTCACGTTCCGTTCAAAACATTTTACATTCGGGTCAATGAGGAAAAGTGCGTGAGTAAACCTTCGGTGGCTTTTAGTGAAAAAGAGCTTGAATAATTTGTTAAAATGCTGCTGCGTCAAAGCGATGATTTTTTTGGGGGTAGGTATGCACGATTTTGCTTATACATAGTTTATTATTTTTACCTCGGGTGTTCACACTCATGTTGCATTTCGTCAAGCTTGGTTTTTTTTGTTGAACCTGCTTCATCTGTGGCGCAGACACCATATTGTGTCACGCGACTAGGTTGGATGCTTGATATATAAGCTCGTCCCTTCTAGTAAATTTTTAGTTGTGAGTTCAGCGCTTGTGTGGTGTCGTCCTTAGTCACCGTCTGTTCTCAGCGCTGTTTTATCATCAAATAAATATAGGTTATGATATTATCAGGGGTTATAGGCCTCCAAACCAAAATGTGATTTCGATAGACGCCGTAGTGAAGGGATCCGGAAATTTTCACCATCTGATGTTTTTTGACCTTCACTATATCGTCCAGTACACGGGCCTTAATCATTTCACCTCCATCGAAATGCGACCGCCAAAGCCGGTATCAAACTTGCGCACTTTGGAACATGTATATATGTTAAATATTTAAATTCAATTTCTCATGATTCTGATAAAAACAAAGCCGATTACAATGCTGGTGTGCCAGTGTCTGAAAATGCCGGGCAGTTGCGTGACAATCTTACCACATCTAATGGCGATGACCATGAAAAAAACCAGTGAAGACTTCACTATTTTGTCCTAGTAAAAAGAGATAAAACGTTAAAACACTGCTGAATGCTTACGCAAATAAATTTACGTCTTATGAATATTGTACTGTTGCTACAAGGTTACAATTATCCGAACATATTGCATATCTTACAATGAATGTTTGCACTTTATACAGATTCTAAAGCTAGCATAAAGTTTGGATGAGTTCTCGGGCAAATCCTTTGGTTATGGTGGTGACATGTGACCGTATAAAAAGGCACTTTCAGCAAATGAGCTCAGTTGGTAGTTCAGCTCTTGTCCTGTTGTACTGCGTGTTTCGTCCTGTCTATCATGCTGATTTACTTCAAAACCGTCATATGAGTCTATCTGCAAACATTATCCTCCATCACTGATTCAATCATTTAGTCTTCTGTTCGTCTAGGACACTACCATGCACAAGAACGTAACTTCTGCCTCACTTTTCATGAATGCATCACACATACAGAGCTGCCGGCGCCATTTTAATATTTTACGTAACCACTTTTTTTAGATATTTGGGATGTTCTGATTTTATTCGAAGCGTTTATAAGACCACGGGGCGTGCTAAAAAAGATAAAAAGGTCGACATTTTGAGTTGTATACAGTAATGAAGCTTCAACATGCAACAGGCATGACACTGACAAAAATCAGCCATTTCCGTACCGAGAATGTACACTTGTCCATAACAACAATAAGTGTGTTTTTTCCCCGCAGGGGCGCCTGCGCAAGTAGGCGTTTGGTGTGTAGCGACACCACGGACCCGAGCTAACGGGGGAGTTTCTACTCCCTCCCACGCCTAGCCGTGCGTGGCTTTGCCGTGTCCGGGGAAAAGGGGATCCTGGGGGTTGAGCTGACGCTGGGTGATTGGACCTTTAAGGCCCCCCGGCAGAGGCAACACACCCCTTTGGCCCCGGCTTCACGTAGACGGCACCCCTGGGCTGACCCACCCAGGGGAAATCGGCAGTCGCCTTTTCCTATCTCTCTCTCCCTACATCTTCGTCTTTCTTACTTTTTTAGCTTTCCTGTCTACTTCTCTCTTCTGTTTACTTCCAATTTTCCTGGCGGCAAGGGTTAACCCTGTGCAAATAGCCTACCTTGGTCTAGGCGCATTGGGTTATGGCAGTGTTGTACGGCTGACGTCTGCAAGCTTTCAGCACCTGTAAACTTGCAGCGTCCCCTTGTTGGGCTCCGTGGTGGGTGGCCGCCAACGCTGCTGAACAAAAATAAGACCGGCATGCAAGGCGCATTTCCTCTACTATCTGATCGTACCGGCCTAAAGCGGGTACGCACCGACGACATAAATCTCTTCAACCAGCCAATAGAAACTTTTCCCCACTTCCACGTCATTCACTGTGAAAAAACCGGAAAGCAAGCCAGGACCGTATCTCCTTTCGTAGTTGCCAGGTGTCTTACGGAAACTCTCGGGGCTGGATACAAAGTAACCAAAATGGCGAGCGGAGACCTTCTTCTAGAAATTCGGGACAAAGCACAATATGTAAAGCTAAACAGCCTCTCAACGTTTGGTGACGTACCGATCACCATAACACCACACCGATCCATGAACACCACTCGCGGAGTGGTATCTGATGCAGACTTACTTGAGCTCACCGAGACTGAACTTTTGGAAGGGTGGAAGAGCCAAAATGTCAATAATGTACAGAGAATTATCATCAGAAGAGATAATAAGGAAATTCCAACGAAACACTTGATACTCACGTTTGCATCCAGTAAACTACCAGATTCCATTCAAACAGGATACACGAAAACATCTATCAGGCCGTATATACCAAATCCTCGTCGTTGCTTCCAATGCCAGAAGTATGGCCATGGCTCTAAGACCTGTCGTGGTCGCCAGACTTGTGCACAATGTGGAGTCCTAGGTCACGTGTCCGAGAACTGCAAAGAACCGGCACACTGTGTGAACTGCGAAGGAAACCATGCCGCATATTCACGCTCCTGCACATACTGGAAAAAAGAAAAAGAAATAATTACATTGAAGGTGAAGGAGAACATTACGTTTAAGGAGGCACGGCGAAGAGTCGCTCCATTCTATGGACCTACATACGCTGATGCGGCGCGTCAGGGGGCACCGCCGCACCAGCCCTCGCCACCCCTTCGGCCCGCGCAGAGCGAGCCGTCGGCTGTGGCACCTGCCCCCAAGGCGGCTGTAGCCCAGGCTACACCGCCTACTCTCAAACAGAGACCGGAGACTCCAGAGTCTTCGGGTCTCAAGGCCTCCCCTCACCAGGCGAGGCCCAAAATCCAAACTAACAGCCCGCACGTGCGGGCATCCAGTGCCTCCGAGGAGGCAATGGATACGTCGGCACCCTTGGTGCCGAAAGAGCGGCGTGGCTCCTTGGAGCGCGCCAAGAAAACAAAAAAGCAAATAACAGGGCCTGGTGATGGCCCTGTTAAGTGAACTCAAACTCCCCGTCTAAACAGCCACTTGTTTTACGTACACACAGCATTATTTTACATTCACCATGAACACTCAAATTATACAATGGAACGTCAGGGGCCTTCTCAGAAACCTTGACGACATCCAAGAACTCCTACACGAACACTCACCAAAAGTGCTGTGTGTACAAGAAACACACCTTAATTCAAAACACACAAATTTTCTTCGCAAATACGTTATTTTTCGAAAGGATCGTGATGATGCCGTGACATCATCCGGAGGTGTTGCCATCATAGTGAATCAAGAAATTGCATGCACACACTTACAACTCCAAACATCCCTTGAGGCAGTGGCTGTTCGAGCGGTTCTTTTTGATAAACTGATCACAATCTGCACGATTTACATTCCTCCTAGTTATCGGCTACAAAAACGTGATTTACACTCTTTAATTGATGAACTTCCGGAACCTTATGTTCTCCTTGGAGACTTTAATGCGCATAGCAGGCTATGGGGAGACTCTCGGTATGACGCGCGAGGTCGACTGATCGAACAGTTCCTTCTCTCGTCGAGCGCGTGTCTCCTAAACCGAAAAGAACCAACCTATTATAATCTCGCCAATAACACCTACTCCTCCATAGACCTGAGCATAGTATCTCCATCTCTTGTGCCTCTACTCCAGTGGAAAGTCGTCAGTAATCCGTACGGAAGTGACAACTTCCCCGTAGTTTTGAGCACGACAGTAACGGAGTGTTCATCACGTGTTCCCAAGTGGCTCATAAACAGAGCCGACTGGGAACAGTTTTATACTATTGCTAGTCTAGGTTGGAATGACATTCGTACTTTGAACATTGATGTTGCGGTGAACTACTTCACAGCGTTTTTGATCGATGCTGCAACAAAATGTATCCCACAAACAAATGGACACCCTGGAAAACGACGTGTGCCATGGTGGAACTCTGAATGCCGAAACGCGCGCAAACAGCAAAACAGAGCTTGGAGGCTGCTTCGGAACTCGCCGACAGCCGAAAATCTTGAAACCTTCAAGAAAATAAAGTCTCAAGACAGGAGAACACGTCGGCAGGCCAGAAGAGAAAGCTGGCAGAAGTTTTTATCAGGGGTTAATTCATACACACAGGAGGCTAAAGTCTGGGACATGGTCCATAGGATAGTAGGAAAACAAGTACACACACTTCCACTCGTAAACACTCAGGGTGATACCTTGGAAGATCAGGCAAACTTCCTCGGTGCACACTTCGAACAGGTATCCAGCTCGTCCCACTATACTGACACTTTCCAAAAATACAGAACAAGAATAGAAAAGCAGAAACTCGAACACAAATCCACTAGATACGAGGGATATAACCAAGCTTTCAGTCTTGCTGAGCTCCGAACATCTCTGAACTCCTGCAGTACTTCTGCCCCAGGTTCTGACCGTGTGATGTATGAAATGTTAAAGAACCTACCAAACGAAACCCGAAAAACCTTACTTTGTTTGTACAATGCTATTTGGTCTTCTGGCACTATTCCTACCTCCTGGAAAGAGGCTATTGATATTCCCATTTTGAAAGAGGGCAGGGACCCTTCTTTAGCTTCGAGTTATAGGCCTATTGCACTTACAAGCTGCTTGTGCAAAGTCTTCGAAAAAATGATAAACTGCCGACTTGTACACTTTCTTGAAACAAACAATTTGCTCGACCCATTTCAGTGCGGGTTTCGAGAGAGTAGATCCACGACAGACCACCTTGTTCGTATCGAGGCACAGATCAGAGACGCCTTCGTCCATAAACAATATTTTCTCTCCGTGTTCCTCGATATCGAAAAGGCTTATGATACAACATGGCGTTTTGGAATTCTAAGAGACCTATCCAACCTTGGCGTGCGCGGAAGAATGTTTCACATAATCAAAAGTTACCTGTCAAACCGGACATTCCGTGTCCGAGTGGGCACGGTTCATTCTCAAACATTTGTCCAGGAAACAGGCGTTCCACAAGGTGGTGTACTTAGCTGCACACTTTTTCTCATAAAAATGAATTCCTTGCGCTTGACCATCCCTCGCAATATGTTTTATTGTACATATGTGGATGACGTCCAGCTTGGCTTTAGGTCTTGCAATCTGGCAATGTGTGAGCGGCAGGTTCAGTTAGGTTTAAACAAGCTCTCAAAATGGGCAGAGGAAAACGGATTCCGACTGAACCCACAAAAAAGCACGTGTGTCCTGTTCTCCAGAAAGAGAGGCATGCACTCAGAACCCGACATTGAACTGAACGGTCAGCGTCTGTCTGTTAATACGGAGCATAAATTCCTAGGATTAATCTTGGACAACAAGTTGACCTTCGTACCGCACATCAAGTATCTAAAAAGAAAATGTTTAAAAGCCATGAATGTTTTAAAAGTGTTGTCACGTACTAGGTGGGGTAGTGACAGGCAATGTCTCATGAACCTATATAGAAGCCTCATTCGCACCCGCTTAGATTATGGGGCCGTTGTTTATCAGTCTGCGACTCAAAGTGCTTTGAAGATGCTGGACCCCGTGCACCATTTGGGCATCCGCCTTTCTACGGGTGCTTTTCGCACCAGCCCCGTAGAAAGCCTTTATGTTGAGTCAAATGAGTGGTCGCTTCATCTGCAGAGAACTTACATGTCCTTTGTTTATTACCTTAAGGTGAAAGCAGACAAGAAGCACCCCTCATACTCTACTATTAATGATTTGTCGAGCTCAATTTTGTTTCAAAACAGGCCTTCGATGAGGCAGCCCTTCTCTATTCGCCTGAAGAGTCTAGCTGAGGAAACTGGAATCTCACTAAAACACAGTTTAATGGCTCCTGTAGCATATCCGCCACCGTGGCAATGGCAGACTATAGACTGCGATGTGTCTTTCCTAGAAGTTACAAAACATGCACCTGTTGCCCATATCCGAACATACTTTTTGGAACTTCAACACAAATACACATGTCCTGAGTTCTTCACAGATGCCTCCAAGACTAACTCCTCTGTGTCCTACGCTGCTGTAGGCCCATCCTTTTCGGATGCTGGTCCACTACATCCACGCACAAGTATCTTCACAGCGGAAGCGTACGCGATACTTGTGGCAGCTAAACACATCAAACAATTACAAATACAAAAAGCAGTAATTTATACAGACTCCCTAAGTGTGGTAACGGCTCTGCACAGTCTTAAAAAACAAAAAAACCCAGTCCTTGTCTCACTTTACTCTATTTTATGCACACTTTACACACTCAAACAACATGTTGTAGTGTGCTGGGTGCCAGGGCACCATGAGATTCAAGGCAACGTGAGGGCGGATCAGCTCGCTGCATCCGTGCACAAAAGCACTGCCCCTACACCCATATTAATCCCGGCCCTCGATCTTAAACCATCCCTCAAACGAAACCTCAGAGTATACTGGCAGAGCAAGTGGGATACACACACACAAAACAAACTACACGTTATTAAGCCACACCTTGGTCATTGGCCGCCCGTATCGAAATCGCGTTATACAGAGGTGATACTAACGAGACTCAGGATAGGACACACATACACGACACACACACACCTTTTGTCCGGTGGCGATCCACCATTGTGTGACAGATGTGGTGAAGCATTGACAGTCCTTCACATTTTAATTGAGTGCAAACAATTGGACACTGTAAGAAAACAACACTTTCCATTACCCTACCGACAACATATACCTTTACACCCTGCAATGTTTGTCGGTAGGGAACCGCTTTTTAGTTATAAATCATTGTTAGCGTTTTTAAAAGAAATTCATAGCTTTCATGTCATATACCCGGGCGTACCGTAGCATGACCTCTCCAGAGAGGTTTTTGCTGCGGTGGCTACACAAGAAAGCACATGCCTCACGGCCCTTGGACGCAAGGGTATGAACGAGTGAGGCACTTGTGCTAATGCCATACATATGCACCATCGTCTTTTATTATCACCAACTTTTGTCATCTATTCACATCACACACACCTTTCACCGCATGGTCATGATTTTATTACTTGTATGTTTTTACCCGCCTTACTGCGAGGAATTTGATGGCCCTTATACAGCCGCTTATCACAATCATTGTCCATAATTTTAGTAAGATGAACTGGCGCTCTTTGGCCGTGAAATGGCCCTTGTGCCATAAAACATCAAACATCATCAACAATAAGTGTGTTTGTTGTTTGTTCAACGGAGATACAAGAGGAAATACAACGTTGGGAACCTCCAGAAGCCATTGGCTTAGACATGCAATATTATGAAATAATCACGGTGAAGTGCTTTCCTTTTACGCGATATGTGCTCGTCACTGCTGCTGCGAACCGTGTTCGCTGGAAATGCCACCGTGAGCTTTTATGCTAAAGGTTCTGCCCTGATGCCTCTTTTCACGAAATCGCCCCGCCGCGGTGGGCCAGTGGCTAAGGTACTCGGCTGCTGACCCGCTTGTCGCGGGATCAAATCGCGGCTTCGGCGGCTGCATTTCCGATGGAGGCGGAAATGTTGTAGGCCCGTGTGTTCAGATTTGGGCGCACGTTAAATAACCCCAGGTGGTCGAAATTCCCGGAGCCCTCCACTACGGCGTCTCTCATAATCATATGGTAGTTTTTGGATGTTAAACCTCACAAATCAAATCAATCTTTTCACGAAAGTCAGACGCGATTGGTTCTTGGACGCATGCGATAACTGCTTGCCATCTCCTCTGAATCCTACCTACATTTTGTTAACATAGCGAAAAGAAGCATTTTCATTGCAACAATGTCCTTCTTTGCAGCTGAAGTTATCACCCATCATTTCTATAAAAGTTCAAGAACGCCTTTGTCGTGAAACACGCGGCCGGTCTAGTAGCGTAAGGTCATGTCACAACCTTGATGCTAATTGATGTTCTACAGACGCCAGGAGTCATTGCTCTTATCACCGAGAGAAAAATATCAGCTATGCCTGGGGTCGCACCTTGGATAAAGAGGGGCGCGGAGAGAGGGAGTTGGGCATTTCGGCATAAACTTTAAGCTGATTCCGCCTTTGGGGAGATGGTATGTCTATGCTTGTGTTCAAGTAGTGTATGCGGACTTGCATTGTTTTACGGTCTAGAACTGTAAAAGTGAATGATAAGAAACTTGTGCGGCATTTCGCATACTCCTTATCAAAAATTTACTGGGGCTGTATTATACATTTCATTGCTAAACATATACAAGGGTGGTCCAATAACTACATAGCCTCATGACGAGAGCGCAACGCTATCATATGAGAGATATACTGACGTTGAGTACTCTCTCCTAGAGAGACGCACGCAAAGGTCCAGAGGAATCGCGCTCGTTCTGTTGTTCTGAGCGCCTGAGCAAGAAGGTGATTTTTTGTGTGTCCGTTAAACAATGTAAAAAGCAATATTGGTCGATGATTTGGTTCTTCTTTTTGGAATGGAAATTATGCAGCGAAATCAAAGAGGGACTGGATACCGTCTACGGTGAGTCTTCTCTTTCGATGGCGAACGTCAAAGGTTGGTTCAACGCTGCAAGTCAGTTTTTGATGAGCCTCGCCCAGGAGCTCCGCAAACAGCTACCATGGTTTACACCAGGGCAAACGTCCACAACCTCGTACTGGCCGACACCCGACTTATGGTGCGCAAAATAGCTTAAACGGTAGGCATCACAAAAAACCGCATGGGCCATATTACGCATGAAATGTTGGGTATAAGAAAGCTGTCTGCGCAATAGGTGCCGCGTTTTCTTACTTCGAACAACAAGCGGGTTAATTAGACTAGTTCAGATAACCGTTTTAAGCTGTTTAAGCGCTATTCGACGGATTTTGTGAGTCGTTGTTTCACCGGCGGCGTAACATACATCCACTGGTACACACAAGACTACAGAACACTACAAACAGTGAACTGCACCTGGAGAAGCTGCTCCGAAAAAGGCGAAGACTGTCGCAACGGCCAGAAGAACGATGGCCATCATTTTCTAGGATTTTTAAGGTTTGGTCTTCGTCTCCTACCTTGAGAACGGCAAAAAAGGGCACGGGACACTAGTACACCGAAAACTACGCCGACGTTACGCCAAATTACAGAATAAAAAACGGCCACGTTTGGACAAGAAAGCGGTGCTCTTCCATCATGACAACGCGCCATCATGATCTGCACCATCGCAATGGCCAAGCAGGTCCTACTGGGCTATGAAGTGGTGCCGCATCCAGCGTATCCTCCCGGTTCAGCCCCCAGTGATATTTTCTTGTTTCCCAACTTGAAAAAGTCACTTGCTGGACAAAATTTGAGTCCAATGAAGAAGTTATCACCGCCACAGAAGCCTACTTAGCAGCTCAGGAGGAAAGTATTTTAAATGCGAAGCATTTTTAGCGAACTTTGGCGACTTTCTATCTATCTATCTATCTATCTATCTATCTATCTATCTATCTATCTATCTATCTATCTATCTATCTATCTATCTATCTATCTATCTATCTATCTATCTATCTATCTATCTATCTATCTATCTATCTATCTATCTATCTATCTATCTATCTATCTATCTATCTATCTATCTATCTATCTATCTATCTATCTATCTATCTATCTATCTATCTATCTATCTATATATCTACGATTTTAGCTCTCCTGAGCGTTGAATATTGGTATCAATACCAAATTTGGTATGGCATAAGAAGACTATACGATGAACCTAACCCACTAGTCATAACATGATTTTCATGGTATGACTAGTTCATGTAGCAAAATTGGTATGGTATGACATGACTGCAGGTGCATACAAGCGACAAACCCTATCATCAAAATCATGACATGCATGTCATTTAACATGATTATGACTGTATGCACCACTCATGATGTGCTCGCGGCCGTTTAGCTAGCTTTGCATATATTGAATTTGGTATTACGGGACGTGATGGATGACGAAGGTATGCGACTGGTGAAAACGTGATAATCATGAAATGCGTGTCATGTAACAACATGACTACATGCTACGCTCATGATGCGCTAGTGGCTGTTTTGCTAGCTTCACATGTACCAAATCCGGTATTACGTGACGCGAATGGACGACATAGGTAAATGACACATCCAACCATGAGAATCACAAAATGCGTGCCATGTAACATGACTACATGGCACACTCCTAATGTGCTCGCAGCCGTTTCGCTAGCTTCAATTATGCCAAATTTGGTATTACGTGACGTCAATGAATGACGAAGTTATGTGACTGGTTCAAACATGATAATCATGAGGTGTGTCTCATGTGAGAACATGACTACATGCCACAGTCAAGGTCCCAATGCATTTCGACGTGACCCGGCACGCGTGCACGCCGGCGTTCGTTTTGTCGCGTCACGTCGGCGTTGCCACTCCAGGCGCCGGTCCTGCTACATACTCGCATGAATGTATCAGCATGTCCGGCATCCCTCCGCCACGAAAAGAGGCCGACGCAGTGCTGTCCGGGTAATGCATCGGTGTGAAATGCAGCATGTCACATTTTGCGCCGGTTGCCATCGGGTCGCGCCCGCGAACGCTGGTCGCGCCTGGTGTCAGATTATTGAGTGCTCGCGTTTTGCTAACGTAGCGTCGCTGAGCCCAGCGTTCGCGCGGGTCAACGTTACGTTGTAGTATATTGGTCCCTTTATAATGCGCTCACGGCCATTTTGCTATCTCCACATAGATATACCAAATTTGGTGGTACGTGACGTCAATGGACGACGAAGTAGCTCCACATATACCACATTCGGTATCATGTGACATGAATAGATGACGAAGGTAAACGACACATCCAAACATAATAATCATGACACACAAGTCATGTGCGGCATAATTTATCTCCATCTTTTAAAGTTGTGCTGATTTTGATGTGACAAATCAACCTTGTTCATTTGTGCTTCACATATAATCGATTCCCACTGTACGTGGTACCTGCCATTTTTTTTGTTTTTGCTTTTTCAAATCTCAGTGACTCCCTTACCATTTTATTGTCACTGCATTTTATCTTGCCAGCTACTTCTACATCCTGTGCAATGTCCGTGTGTGCACACAGAATGAAGTCAATTTCATTTTTAGTTTCGCCAATAGAACTTTGCCACGTCTAAGTACAGTTAGCGCGTTTTCTAAAGAAGCTGTTCAAGATCCACCCATTATTACGTTCTCCGAACTCTACTAACAACACCCTTATGGAGTTTCTAGAACCGATGCCGTATTCCCCCACTGCATGGTATCCGGCCTGTTTCTTGTCTACTTTGGCGTTTAAGTCGCCCTTGTCTACTTTGGCGTTAACGTCGCTAGTTTGGGGGGCACAAGCTACTCAAAAGCATATTTTTGCGGATCACGCCATTGCGTGCTCATACTGCGATTGCATGTAATTCAAGGGCGTCTGTGAAACTTATTAGCCTATGAATTCAAATATTTCTGTCACGTTAGGATGCGGGCCCTAAAAAGGCTTTAAATATTCAGTCATTTGTATAGCTGTAAAACTGTTACTTTTAAAATTATTAAGGCAAAATGCAACTGCAAGATTGGTGAAAAAATATTTTAGTTCTGTTTCACTAGGTATCAAACCGCAAAAGTACGCGATTGACACCTGTTTTCATAAGGACATTTTTAGAATCATTGGCCCCCTAGAATCGACTGACGCCCGCAGCATCAGAGGCATTTACTTTCAAGCGCTAGATTGATCGTCCTGTGTGTCCGAATTGACGTATGTATAACTAATTAAATTAAATAATTCACTTTGTCTTCTACGAGAGGTCGCGAAGGCATGTCACTCACCCAGGGCTCTCGTTAATTCTGTGGGTGAGTGATTTGAATTTGTGTATGAATTATGATGCGGCTTTCAGAACACATGAGAGCGCGAACAGAGGGAATCATACTTCATAAACAAATTCAAATCATTCACCAACCAAATTAACGAGACCCTTGCTGGCTGACGTGCCTCCGCGACTTCTCGTAGATGACAGAAAGTGAATTTAGTTCAATTCATTTTACATGCGCTAATTTGGACGCAAAGGACAATCACTCTAGCGATTGAAAATAATTGAAAATAAACGCTAACGATGCTACGGGCGTGAGCCAGCACATGCACAGTGAAAAATTTTACACCCAAATGGGTATAAAAAGGGTGTTGTTTAAAGAAAGCATCCTTTGCAACACCGTTTAACACCCATAAATGGTCGATTGAAAAAAAGCACCCCTTTGTTTGGGTGCTTGCCTTGATAGCACCCTAAAATAGGCTCTAAGGGTGCTTTTGTGCCTGAGAAGGGTGTAGGTGACGATTCATCAGATGGAATATGCAGCTAAAGAAGAACACATAATTACAATAATTCGGATTTTACGTCTCAAAAACCTCGATATGAATATGAGGGTCGTCTTAGGGGAAAGCTCCAGAGATTTTGACCATTTGGTGTTCTTTAATGAGCTCTGATATCGCACAGTGTAAAGGCTTCTACTTTTTTGGCTCCGTCTTAATTCGACTGCCATGGCCGGTATCGAACCCACGACCTTCGTATTGGCGGCCGAGCAGCGTAGCTACTGCACGAATATGTGGACCTTGCGTTAAATGATGGCCTAGACTTAGAATGTGTGAAGGTGCTCTCCGAATACAGCAGAATGCCAGCAGAAGCAAATCGCGTTTCATCTATAATGGCAATTAACTGCAATTCATGTTACGAAAGCTTTCCTTAGTGTTCATTATAGGCTAAATGTTTGCTATGAATTTTATACACGAACATAATGTTCGCCCGAGTAAGGGTGTGTGCGCGTGAGCCTGCGCATGTGTTTGTGTGTAAACGCGATTGTGTGTACACCCGCGCATGTGTGTGAGCGAGTGTATGTGCGAGTCCGTGCTTGTGTTAAGCGTACCTGTGCCCATGTGTACGCCCATGCATGCGTGCGTTTACGGTCGCGTGTGTGTGTGGCAGTATATGTGTATACATGTATGTGTGCGCCTGTGAATAAGTATGCGTGTGTATCAGCCCGTGCGCCCTAAATTTCGTGTGTGTGTGTGTGTGTGTGTGTGTGTGTGTCCGGGGGGGGGCACTGCTTTTTAGTGTTTAAGGTCCCACATCTGTTCAGACTGGGAGTCTATATGCGTGGTGGCTTAAGGAATCATCATAATCATCATCATCATCATCATCATCATCCTGACCACGTACACTGCAGGACAAAGGCCTCTCCCATGTTCCGCCAGTTAACCCGGTCCTGTGCTTGCTGCTGCCAATTTATACCCGCAAACTTCTTAATCTCGTCTGCCCACCTAACCTTCTGTCTCACCCTAACCCGCTTCCCTTCTCTGGGAATCCAGTTAGTTACCCTTAATGACCAGCGGTTATCCTGTCTACGTGCTACATGCCTGGCCCATGTCCATTTCCTCTTCTTTATTTCAACTATGATATCCTTAACCCCCGTTTGTCCCCTAACCAACTCCACTCTTTTCTTGTCTCTCAAGGTTACACCTACCATTTTTCTTTCCATTGCTCGCTGCGTCGTCCTCAATTTAAGCTGAACCCTCTTTGTAAGTCTCCAGGTTTCTGCTCCGTGGCTAAGTACCGGCAAGATACAGCTGTTATATACCTTCCTCTTGAGGGATAGTGGCAATCTACCTGTCATAATTTGAGAGTGCTTGCCGAATGTACTCCACCCCATGCTTATTCTTTTAGTTACTTCAATCTCGTGGTTAGGCTCTGCGGTTATTACCTGCCCTAAGTAGACATAGTCTTTTACAACTTCAAGTGCACTATTACCTATTTCGAAGCGCTGCTCCTTTCCGAGGTTGTTGTACATTACTTTCGTTTTCTGCAGATTAATTTTAAGACCCACCGTTCTGCTCTCCTTGTCTAACTCCGTAATCATGAGTTGCAATTCGTCCACTGAGTTACTCCGCAATGCAATGTCATCGGCGAAGCGCAGGTTACTAAGGTATTCTCCATTAACTCTTATCCCTAACTGTTCCCATTCTAGGCTTCTGAAAACCTCCTGTTAACGGCTTAAGAAATGGCGGTGGTCAACTCACTGAACACGAACTATTCAGTACATGGAAAACAGCTGCACATTCTCGTACCTCATCATTACTTACGAACTTGCTGTGGTAGCTGATTAGGTACGCTGAGGCGCTCCTACGCTCGCAAACGTGGGCTTTGACGAATTCACACGGAAAGCTATCACTGCACTTATGCACAACCATCTTTTATATTAACAACAATTAACCAGAACGTGCCCTGTCTTTGCTACAGGTGCTTAGCTAGCTCATTGGGCAACCATATGGAATTATAGGCTGATCATGTGGTCAGCAAGAAGTTTGTTATAACAACCTCCGCACGTTTCGTCGTGCGTGACAAGCCTTCTAAACATCCGCGACTGTGGATTAATTTGTTGCAGCTTCGACTACGCTTTCAGTGTTTGCGGCACCATATGCGGAATTGCCAGACACGGACAATGCGAAAAGAAATTCCTCTGAAAAATGGTGTAGCGATGCTCTCCCGCTAATGCCACCGAGGACGAAATAATTATTGTTTCTGGCCATTCCAGGGTGCTCTTTGTTTTCCGCAAGTTTTGCTTGACTATTTTTCGCCCGCTGCAGTCGCATTCCATGAAAATAATCAAAGAAAACGAGGCTGGTAAATAACCTGCGCTGCTGTGCGGCTGGGTGGAAGGAGAATTGCCATTTACAAGGTCATTCTTGAAGCGCAATTCGATTGTCTTCCATGTCAAACCACACACATGTTAGTGTCGCTAATATGTGTATTTTTCTGTTTTTATTCATTCTTCAATTATGATCTTCTTTGTATATTTCTTAAAGATTGTGTATTTTTTATTTATGAGTTTTTTCATGGCTAATGTTTTCCTAAGACTGGAGTGGGTCGTACGCATGTATTGTCTTTATTGTGTACGGCTCAGCACCGCGGGCCAACCATCGAGTGGCCAAACCAGCAGAATTTGAACTCAAACCGTGTGTGTGATGCGAAAAAGTGCAAATTCTTTACTTTTATCTTTTTCTTTGGTCGCTTCGTCAGGTGGTCATTTTATTTACGTCTCGTAACAATACACGAACCACCTGCCTGCTTCCGGCAACACTCCGTCTCCACTTTTTTCTTTTTTTCCTACCTCGTGAATATTTCAGCAAAGAATAGTCACTGTCGTTTACCTTGCTTGTTTGTTCTCTGTGATTTTCTTCTGTTTTTTCTTCTTCTTTTGTGGCCCCTGAACTGCTTGAGCGGCCCTTTGCTATGGGATGTGCCATTTCAATTACGCCCTCCGAAGAAGAAGAAGGTTGGAATGCCAGCCGAAACTGTTAGGAGAAAAGAAATAAATAAAGAAATTCGTTTCTTCCCATGTTGCACCAGTATACTCTCGACATTTATAATATATATATATATATATATATATATATATATATATATATATATATATATATATATATATATATATATATATATATATATATATATATGTTCAAGCTAATGGCTGCCTCCGATCATTGTAAATACGGCTTCAGGGTAATTGATGAACGCGTATCAAAACCGACAGCTGCCACAGCGTTAATCAATCGCACATGATGTCATGCACAACGTGGTGATAAACGCACATAGCCGTCTATCACTTGGAAGCGCCTGAGCAGCAGTCCGTGAGCGCGCGTTTTCTTATGTGATTCCTAAAAGAGAAAAGAAGACAAAAGTGAGCCCAGTAACTGTCTGCATCAGATTGCGACCCCTAAACAGTGGCTCACGAGGGATGGGGGTAAGGAGGGATTAAAAGTATATGATTAAAAGTAAAGAGATAGAGAAAGGGAAGGAGAGAGCATGGCGCAGGGACAGCGACGCCCAGAAGCAAGGAGAAGATATATAGAAAAGATGGACACGGTCGCAGGAGTCCGAAGAAGGGGCACCACTCAGCGAGAGCTCTTGTCGGCGTTAGGAGATGGCGTAGGGGGAGCCAGTCAGGCAGAGCTGTGCTCTCGTCGGAAATCGCGGGGGCAAAACCAGTCGGCACAATATTCAGAGAGCGAGTGAGCGTGGGTCAGATTTCCATTTGGTATGTTTCGCGCACGTTCATGTTTTAACTAAACAAAAAAAATAGCAAACAGCCCACCCCCCCTTTTGCACCTTCGGAACTTTAAAGCACGGGCATGTTGATGATGTGCTGTAGCAACAGAGTCACAACCATGTCCATAAGGATTCCCTTCCTACTTTTCAGTTTTTCATTCCTTGTACGTTTTGAATTTGGCAGTTCCAAAAAAATACAATTTCTACATCAGCAGGTGTGTTTACTCTACGAAAAGCGTTAACCCCAGACTACGAGTTCTGAAGTTGTCTTTCTAACGTATGTTCCTCCTTTATTTTGCTTCTTTCTGTACGCCAGGACAATTAGGGGTGACAATCCAGCAGTAATTAAAAAAAAGCTTTTGTGAAGGTGAGCACTCTTATTGTAATGTGGAGTCATGAACAGAGGAAAAAACTTGTCCAAAAAAGAGAAGTCGTGATAAGAAAGACGTTTGCAAGGCGCGCGCATACCGTTTTTCAAAAAAATAATTATCGCTATAAACTTCACCTTTTGATCAGTCGGCTGGCACCTTGTCGCATCAAAAGGGAGGCATCCAGCATTCAAAGCTGCGGGAACAGCCTGCTCATTTCAAATGAGCTCGGCTTAATTTTAGTCCATCGCTAGAAAAGAACCAGTAACGATGAATTGTTTTCATCTGGGCACCAACAACTGGACACTTAGGGCCTGTACACGCGCTCTTGACACAGCCACATTCCACTTGTCTGGACACCTTCCACACGCAAGCGGGGAGAACGCATGTACAGGCCCCTAATGAAGTCCCCGGATTTCTCCTTTTTACCTTACCGACAACCGCTTCCTCTATCAACCCTCTGACACCCACAGCCGGCGTCTGCCATCATGTTCTTCATAGAATGGCAATTTTAGCACTACGAAATTTGTACACATGTGAGAGACAGAAAAGAGACAGGTAGTACTAACAACCGATTTATTGCAAAGACAGCGATTAAATATAGGCACAATGGTGCACAGATGCGGTGAGTACATTTCATGGTTGCTCCACTTATTAGGATTCGGGCGTGTACGTGGTATCAAAGGTATCAAAAAACCTAATTTTATTTTCAGTTGTCGCCTTTTTAGGTTTTTCGCCTTATGCCGGTTTCTGAGAGCAGCTGCCAAAGAAGTCTAACGTGACGGGATCACTGTGGATAGATGGATATGTGGAGTTTAACGTCCCAAAACCACCATATGATTATGAGAGACGCCGTAGTGGAGGGCTCCGGACATTTCGACCACCTGGGGTTCTTTTACGTCCACCCAAATCTGAGCACACGGACCTACGACATTACCGCCTTCATCGGAAATGCAGCCGCCGCAGCCGGGATTCAATCCCGTGACCAGCGCGTGAGCAGCCAAGTACCTTAGCTACTAGACGACCGCGGCGAGGCGATAGCATCACTGTGCTCGATTCGCAGAACGTCTTGTGTCGGTGTAGTTAATTGTGAGCGAAGCACGATTTCACCCGCGATCGAAGGATTCAGAAACACGAAAGAAACAAAACAAATAATAAAAAAGTTCCATCAATGTGACAATGAAACCCAGGCTTTCTGCGTGGCAAGCAGGTGTTGAGCCGTGCTATTTTTTCAAACTACGTTCGAGAAAAGTAAATATTATATAAATGTGTAGCACGCTAAGTGGACTACAAGAATATGACCAGGAGAAGACAAAGACGCACCAAGCATGATATTCTTGCACCAGTTCTTGTTAATTTTTTTCCCTTTATATCAACCACCGGTTTAATTACCAATCCCTCTAGTGGACATGAGCCAAATGTAAAGGGTCAAGCGAGCAAAAAAGTCGTGTCAAAATAACTAGCTTCCGACGAAATGTATAGGTTGTGATCTCTGAGCACCGACATCTACCTCCCTATTTTTACAAATGTGATGAAGTAGAAGGAGCCTCCTTAAGGCCTCTAATATTTTCTCGCAGAAACGTGGACTCAAGCTGGGTGTCAAAAGAACTAAATTGTGCAACGAGTGGGCGCTCTAAAGGGCCATTAATTGTCAAGTTCTTACACCTATTTAATCATCAGATGCTAAAGCATCAGCAAAGTGATCAGCTGCGTAGTTTCGCGTGTTACATGAAAGAAGTGTAGTGGGCCCTTAACTATTTCCCCAAATCAATTATTGGGGCATGCGCTTGACTGTACTTGGAATAGACATTCTAGGATAGTTCAAAACACCAATGTTACGGACACAGTCGTTCTTTTTCTCACAGCATGGTTGGGTCACGCACTGAGAACGTAGGCCGGGCTAGCAGTTGAGAAGGCGATGTGCATGGGGCCTGATTACGCTACCGCGTTCTACCCTGGGAAGCGAAGCTCAAGTGTCCTCGAAGTTTTTGACACCACAGTGCGTCGTCGTTCATTTTTTTCCAACTAATGAAGCTTTGAATCAATGAATCAAATTTCACGTTATATCTTTTCGGCGTATTGTTTTTTAATTGTTACTTTTTCGGTTGTCCCCACATACGGCCTTCATAATTCAGTCTCTTAAATTTTGGCATTTTGATAGACTTTTAAAAACCCCGAAATACAAAGTGACAAATTATCTGAATGCTCACAATAAAACAACACAAGTACAAAAAGACAAATTGAGGAAAAGCCGAAATATAAATGCCGTAAAATAAAATGGCAAAACACTGAAATGTCAAAACGATAAAGTGTCTGCATAACCTTGCTCTAGTTATATAACCCGTAGCAACCATGCATGCACTCATCGCCTCACGTGCTCATCAGGAAAGACGCGACAAGATTGGCAAAATAATAAATTATGACGAAAAGCCATTAAACGCAAAAGATTCGAAGAAATGGAATTCACAATCATGCAGAGCAACAGTTATCACTAACACGCATATCTCTCTTCTTCTTTATTGAATTGTACTTTCGTAATTTCACGCACTAAGTCATCATTACTCTTTTCCAAGAACGGAGAGACTGGAAAACCTAGGCTCACACTCGCAGGAGCCACAGTGCACAGTCAAATGTGCCGCAAGTTTATTTTTCACAGAAACTTCATGCTCCCTAACTCTGTGGATTATGCACCGGCCTGTTTGGCCAATATAAAGCCTACCACAACTAAGCGGAATTTCGTACACCCCGCCAACCAAGCAGGCCACATACGGTATTTCGTGCCTCTCCACCAAATAAAAAAAAGGGGGTGTGGGGAGGTCAGGGAACCCTTGTCTCTTGCTCTGTGAGCGGTGGTCGTAGTCTCTAATCGCTACCTCGACGCTGTCTCGGGTTCAGCTTGCTCACTCCTTAAGGAGGTGACGAGCAATAAGAGCATGGATAGCGTGGATCACTGTATACGACATTATGGCAGTACCTACTACCGGAAGGTCGGCAATCACGCTAGCGCTGCATTTTCTTTGCGTTTCACGCCTCCAATAGTGTCCAGAACGTAGTTTTTGATTAATAATAATAATATAAATAATAATAATAATAATAATAATAATAATAATTTATTGTACACTTCCATAAGAAATAAAAAGAATTGGGCCTGTCTAAGTCCGAAGGACCTGTGCGACTAAGCCTGGCAGAGCCGGTTACAGCGATGTGGATACAAGGAATACAAAAACTATTGTTGCTTCTTTGCCAAAGAACAGACTACTAATTGCCAGCATTGTTTTTTTACAGGCAGTAAATAAAGAGATGAACAAAGGAGCGACCCAGAGCATTCGTGACATAAAAGTAGACCATGCGATTTTACAGTTCAGCGAGTAATTTGTTTAATTCCTTTTTTGAGCTCAATGAAAAAAACTCTTCAGGAGTGCATTGAAAATTTTTCAAATATATACACTTTTACAAGCTTCCCCACATCTGTTAGAAAACCGGGGTACAATAAAACGCTTTTTTTTTCTCTAAGGGGTCGACGCGTTACATGTGGCTCTTTAAAGTTATCACACCAATTGTATCTCAGCACAACTGTTTCATTGAAGAAATCCTGAAATACACAAAAATTTAAATCGCGAAAACTAGTACTGGCATGTACCTTATTACCACAAGCTACACTTTTTAAAATATTTCGAAGTAAGCTATCAATGTTTGTTTTCCAGCGTTCTGAGCAAAATGTGAAAACTGTAGTCCCATATCTCACCACACTTGATGCTAGCGAATGAACTACCGCTATTTTCATTGGTAGAGGCACCAAACGTTTTATATTGAAAAGCAGACATGCCACACTTCTCAGTTTAGAACAAATGAATGCCATGTGATATGGCCAGGACATAACAGTAAGAAAAATTACGCCTAGGTATCAGACATTTTCCACAGCACATTTGCATGGGTTGCACATGCACTGTGTGAAGCAAAATTGGTATATCCATTTTTTGTGTTTTAGAGGGCTTCGAAAGCAGATAAGTTTTGTTTTTTTTTTCGTTTAAAATTACGGAGTTTTCTTCAAACTATATTACTGCAATGTGAATTTCACTCTGAAGAGCATTAATCGCCCCTTCATAACGTATGTGACGTGTAATAGCACCGTATCATCTGCATACTGGTACACATTAGCTTTACAAGTTCTTAAGGGAAAGTCATTCATGAATAAATTAAATAGCAATGGTGACAACACTGATCCTTGTGGCATACCAGTTGTAATACATTTTCTATTGTTAATTACTTCCCTACATCCAATAGCAACCTGTGACCTGTCTTGTGAGTAATTATAGAGTACATTATAAAAAGGCCCCTTAAAGCCCAAACGCAATAACTTTTCTGACAAAGTGGTATGTTTCACTGTTTCAAATGCATTTGCCAAGTCTAAAAATAGAACACAGCAGAACAGGTTTTTGTCTAAAGCTGAATATATTTCATCACTAAACTCTTCCGATAATGTTATAGTACTGCGATTGGCAATGAAACCAAATTGCCGGGGTGTTAGTAGCGAGAACTTTTGTAAGAAGGACGTCATACAATGAAGCAAAAATTTTTCTAGTATCTGAGAGATTATAGGCAAGATATAAATCAGTTTGTAATATTCTATATCATCTTTTTTCCCTGCTTTAAACAATATCTTGACTGTTCCCGTTTTTAATTTCTCGGGAATCGTTGCACTGGTTAAAAATCCATTCAACATAAAATAAAAAGTATATCTGCTATTGCTGCAAAGTTCCTTCGAAGCGTGACACAGCTACCCAATCAATTCCTGGTTGCTTATTTGGACGAAAACTGAAAACTATTCTCCTGAGATCTTCCTCCGAGAGCGTTGGCCAATAAGCAGATGCAGGAGCAGACTGTTCAAGCATGCACGTGCGTTTATGCGCATGCGTATTCTTCGAAAAACGTGTGAAGAAGTGGTTGAACTTATCAACCACTATCTCGGGTTTCTCGGAAAACGATTTGAGTAGATCAGTGGGCGTATTCTTTTTGCCTCGCAGATTATCTATCAAAGCCTATGTCTTCGTCGGATTTTTGTATGCTTGGTTGAATCTTTCCAAAAAATACCGCTTTTTCGCTGACCTCAAAAGAGCGACAACCATATTCCTTGCAATTTTGTATTCAACTTTATGTCCTGATTTTTAGGTGCCCGTCTGCTACGCTTTCATAGCCAGTCTCTATGATAAATTGCGCTAATATGTCGGCAATAAACCATGAATAATTTTTTTCGATCTATTTTTAGTTTTTACATATGTACTTGAAGTTCAGATTCTACTAGCTGCTCACAAAGGTTTTTGTAGACTCTAGAATAATTCGATCCCACAGTTAACTGCATCGAGTCCAATTGTGCTATAAGCTAAATAATTTGCTATTAAATATCTCTATTTTCCGTTCATTACTATCATTTTCTCCTTCTGTATTTTCATCGCTCGGCAGAGACAGTTGTCCACATAGGCGACAGGCCATGAAATGATGGTCAGCTAATTTTGGCTTAATCACGGAAGACCTTAATAAATCATTTGGTGCTCGCATTGCATAGTGGTCTCTAAAGGAAGACACAAGTCTGGTCTGTATGCATTCTTCACGCGTTGGGGATTTTGTGGTCGACTGTTAGCCATATTTTGATATAATTGAAAGATAATCAGATACAATACACTGTGGTAAACCTCAATGTATAGATGTTCAGATCTCTTACCGCGAAAGTTTGATCCGCCATTGCTTGGCCGTCTAAGACTTAATCTAACGTGAGACATTATTTTTAGGAGAACGAAAAATGGCTAGCATAAGGAGGTCCGTGTTTACTAGAATGATTTTCATTGGAAGGCATTCAGCATGGCCAAGGACAATGTTCACTGATGTGGTACAATATTTCGTGCTAACGAATAGCGCCACGCCACCACCTCTTTGGTTTGCCCTTGACATGAAATGGACTTTGTAACCATTCAAGACAAATATATTTGTGCTATCCACTGGTACATTTGATTCAACTAAAACAAACACGTCCACACAATTCTTGAGTGATTCAGCTAATGTTCTAAATTCAACCCAGTATTTTCGAAAGCTTCTAATATTTACGCTAATCACTGTAAAGTCATGCTCCCGGTTGATGCCAAAAATATATTTAAACTCAGGGAAATTTGATGTGGTATAGAAGTTCATTGCCATGAAGTTTATGAGATTTTAGCAATACCTCACAAGTTGTTCACTGGCGTCAGAGGCGCATCTTTGTCTTAACAAAAATCTTTCCTCCCTTCACCCTTGAAAATTTGTAGCTTTTTTCTCGTGCGACCATTCTCGGTTGCCAAAAGAGATTACGGTTCAGCTTATTCAGGCTTTCATTGAAAAACAGCTTCCAACACTGCCCGTTTTGGTACGAACGTTTTAGCCTCCCTCTAGCATCAAACCATTGTTCTCTTGCGGCCACAGAAAAAAAGCGCACAAGTACCATCGGGTTTGACTTGTATTTGCTTGGCAAGCGATGAACGGCCTCGATATCAGAGCTAACAAAGTCTGATAGCTCGAGTGTGCTGGCTATGTCTGACAAGACCGCCTTCAGGTTTTCGTTAGGTACGACTAGTAGCCCTTCAATTTCTATGTTGACCTTTCTGCTATATTGCTCGCTTTCATTTATATCCTGTAGAAGTTGCTGAATCATTTCTGCTTGCGTTTTTAGTTCTCTATTCAGCTCAGTGATTTGGGTCTATAGTGCAGCTTCCCTTTCTTTGCTGGCTGATAGCTGCTGCAAGACCAAATCGTACTCCTTTGACATGAAAGAAACTGTTTCTTCCAAATCCTTCATTGGCATAGTTACTTTCGTAAATTCAGCTTTTAGAAGTAGCAGTGAGTCAACTTTCCCGTGAAGGGTCAACAAAAGGCAAGATTATCTTTGATACCCGCCAACTCTGATGCCATCTCAGGTTCTGAAGAATCTTCTGCTCTAGTCGTACCCACTGACTGCGAGAACGCCCCACCCCCACGTTTCTTAGCTGTAAGACAAGTTCTGTATACTCACGAATCACGTTTACTTTGACTCTTTGCCGCGAAAGTGTTTTCCGCCACACCAGAACAATGCTGTCCCAAATGATAAAGATTCTCACATTCCGCACACTTCAAAAAACGACCGTCCTGTGGAAGTGACTTGTTGCACACAATACAACTTTCCATAGCGACACTAAACAATACACACTATGCAGTCGGCGGCTAACAAACATTTGTTAGGATTAAAAAGTAAACACAGTACCTGTAAAATATTGTCACGGGCTAAGTAGATGCCTGAGGTTGACGAAGACGAAGTGCACTGGGGAACGTGCTCGGACTGCAGCAGCGTTGTACGCATTTTGATCGCCAGTATATCCATTGTGTACACTTCATTCCCCGTAACATCATTGGTGGAGGTGCGGGGTACAACTCGCTATACAGCCCCACGAGCTGGATCTTTGCAGCGGACGGCGCATTGCAGCTACCACGATGACTAACCAGGCTACTCAATGTCAACAAGAGCCGTCAGCCCCGCAACCGATCGTTGTGGTGCAACCTGGTGACCCAGGCCCATTCAACGGCACAAGTGGCATAGACGTCGACGACTGACTGGTCCTATATGAGCGCGTCAGCAGCAGCAACCATTGGGATCCAACGATTATGTTGGCGAACATCATCTACTTGCATGGTACGGCAAAACTCTGGTACGAGACACATCAAGAAGAGTTGACCAGCTGGAACGTCTGTAAGCGGAAATTGCGCTATCTGTTTGGGAAACCCATCGGACGTCAAGTGGCCACAAAGAAAGAGCTTGCGACTCGTGCCCAGACATCCACAGAGCCGTACATCGCGTACATCCAGGACGTGTTGGCTTTGTGCCGCAAGGTCGACAAGGACATGCTCGACGAGCACAAAGTTGGACACATCCTGAAAGGAGTTGCCGATGACGCTTTCAATTTTCTGCTGCGCAAGGACTGCTCGACGGTGGAGTCGGTCATCGAAGCATGTCGTCGCTTCGAACAGGCGAAAAGTAGGCGCATAGTTCACCGATTTGAACGCCTTCCCAACACGGCTGCTACGTCCTCTTGCGAAGATTTGCCCACGCTACATCAACCACCAGCGCCGGAAAACATCACCAGAATAATCCGTGGGGAACTCGAGGCTATGGCACCCGCTATGTCTAGCGTCAGCGCGCCAGGACACAACCTCGATGCTGTTTCAATAATACAGGCCGTGGTTCGCCAAGAGATCGCGAATATAGGCATTTCGTCACCTCATCAAAATGCCCCTGCTACTTCCAGCTTGGCTCCGGTCGTTGCGGCTGCCACTCCGAACCGCACGTTCGCGCCAAGACGAAACCCAGCTGAATGGCGCACTCGTGATGATCGGCCCATATGTTTCACGTGCCATCGGATAGGACACATCGCTCGCCATTGCCGTAGCCGTTGGACCTCATCACCTCGACCGAGGTTCTACGATTGGGGACCTCGCTCTGAACGTGCACCTTATGCCCCATCCTACCGTGCAGAGACAGGTGCAGAGCATAATTCAGAACGTCGGACCAGCCGCTCGCCATCACCCCTGCGTCGTCAGTCCCGCTCGCCCCAACCCCGCCGTTCTCGGTCTCCCTACGACCGTCGTTCGGAAAACTAGCCGGTGCAGCCCCCGGAGGTGACGCTGCATACACGACTCGGACTGCAAATCCTCAGATTACTCCCAACCAGCGATGCAACCTTCTCACAATTCTCGTTGATGGTTTACGTGTAACTGCTCTTATTGATACCGGTGCGCAAATATGTGTGATGAGCTCAGACCTCCGCCGCCGCCTCCAAAAAGTTCTGACACCTCGATTGCACCTGCCGTTCGTACAGCGGATGGGAGTACTCCTGCTGTCCTTGGAATATGCACTGCGCGAATAACGATTTCTGAGCATCAAACTTCAGTTCTGTTTGCTGTACTGAAAAATTGCCCTCATGACCTCATCCTTGGACTCGACTTTCTGACTTCACACGCTGCGCTCATTGACTGTTCCAAAGGTCTACTTCGGCTCGAACTACCATCCTTCTCAGAGACTGTCTCTACCAGCCAACCTCGTCTACGCTCTGTCGATCTCCTCAGACTTCCGCCGCAAGCCGCAATCCAAGCCCAACTCTCGCCATATCCTCCAGTACCCGATGGTGATTATGTTGCTGCCCCAATTTCTGACGTGGCCATGACACGTAATGTGGCACTCCCCAACATGATGGTTACCATCAAGGACAACCGAACTTCATTTACTGTCCTCAATTTCGGCTTCTCAGTGCAAGTTATTCCTCGCGGCTTGTCACTTGCGCATCTGACACCACTGGTCGACCACACAGTTTCCGCCCTAACCACCGATCCGCCACCCGATTTTCCATCAACGTCGCTCTCGTCACGTTCCTGTTCCGACCTTTTCAAGCCAATGCTATCTGACAAGCCCTTCTCTGAACAAGTCTCTGCTCTCTGCCGTGTGCTTGCTTCTTATCGGGAGATCTTTGACTTCGGCGACCGTAATTTGGGCCAGACATCCGTGGTAACTCATCGCATCGACACCGGTGACGCTCGGCCCATTCGCCGACGGCCCTACCGTGTGTCAGCCCCGGAGCGTGCTATTATACAGCAAGAAGTCGATAAAATGCTTCATAAGGGCAAAATCGAACCATCATCTGGTCCCTGGTCTTCACTCGTTGTACTTGTTAAAAAGAAAGACAATAGCTGGAGATTTTGTGTTGATTACCGCCATCTCAACCATATTACCAAGAAAGATGTCTATCCCCTACCGCACATAGATGATGCACTCGATTGCTTACACGGCGCCAAATATTTCTCTTCAATAGACCGTCGGTCAGGCTACTGGCAGATTGCTGTGGACGACAAAGACAGAGAGAAGACGGTCTTCGTGACTCCTGATGGACTTCATCAGTTCAAGATGACGCCTTTTGGATTATGCAATGCCCCCGCGACTTTTGAGCGCATGATGGACTCTCTCCTTCGAGGCATGAAGTGGACCATCTGCCTCTGCTATCTTGACGACGTTATTGTTTTTTCGACTACTTTCGACGACCATCTTACCCGTGTGTCTACAGTGCTTGATGTTTTCCGACGTGCCAACTTGCAACTTAACGCGTCTAAATGTCGCTTTGGGCAACGCCAAATCTGCGTACTCGGCCATCTTGTTAACGCTGCGGGCGTTCAACCAGACCCTGCGAAAGTCTGAGCAGTTCGCGACTTCCCCACACCTCGCTCAGCCAAGGACGTCCGAAGTTTTTTGGGACTGTGCTCCTATTTCCGTCGTTTTGTCGAGAAGTTTGCTGAAGTAGCCCGTCCTCTAACCGGCCTCCTCAAAACCGATGTCGCATTCACCTGGGGCCAACAGCAAGCAAACGCCTTCTCGTCGCTCGTTGAGATTCTCACCAATCCACCTGTCCTAGCACACTTCGACCCATCTGCCGCCACGTAGCTTCGTACTGACGCCCTGACGCCAGTGGCCACGGCATAGGCGCAGTGCTGGCGCAGCGGCAACAAGGAATGCACCGCGTCGTCGCGTACGCAAGCCGACTGTTGTCGCGCTCGGAACAAAATTATTCGATCACAGAACGCGAGTGCTTAGCTCTCGTCTGGGCAATTGCGAAATTCCGACCGTACCTCTATGGCCGACCATTCTCAGTTATTACGGGCCACCATGCGCTTTGCTGGCTCTCCTCACTCAAGAACCCTACGGGACGCCTTGGTCGCTGGGCGCTGCGCTTACAAGAGTACACTTTTTCTGTATCCTATAAATCCGGACAACTTCACAAGGATGCCGACTGCTTGTCCCGTTACCCAGTCGATCCCCCTGACATGATGGAAGATGGACAAGAGGTACTCGTTCTTTCAATTACCGACTTCACCGACATAGCTGCTGAACAACGCCACGACTCCTCTTTGCGTGCTATTATCAATGGTCTGCACTCCCCCCCCCCCCTGACCACTCCTTACAACTGTTCGTTCTTCACAACGACATCTTGCACCGCTACAACGCCCGCCCAGATGGTGCTGAGCTTTTACTCGTTGTTCCTGCGCATCTTCGCTCAGATGTTTTGGCACAGCTCCATGATGCCCCCTCCGCTGGACACCTAGGGGTGTCACGCACGTATGACCACGTTCGCCGCCGATTCTTTTGGCCTGGCTTCTACCGTTCTGTGCGACAGTACGTTGCGGCATGCGACCTCTGCCAGCGTTGCAAGACACCTGCTCTGAGACCTGCTGGTACCCTCCAGCCCATTGAAGTACCAGATGAGCCATTTTTCCGAGTCGGCCTCGATCTTCTAGGACCTTTTTTCGTGTCGGCCACCAGTAATAAGTGGATTGCTATTGCTACCGACTACGCAACGCGGTATGCCGTTACACGCACCCTCCCCACCAGCTGCGCTACTGATGTAGCCGATTTTCTTCTTCATGACATCATTCTGCGTCATGGTGCTCCTCGTCAGTTGATCACCGACCGCGGCCGCTGTTTTTTATCTAAAGTAGGCGACGAGCTCCCGCGATCCTGCTCTACCCACCACAAGTTCACTACAGCGTACCATCCACAAACCAACGGCATCACGGAACGCCTCAACCGTACCCTGATGAATATGTTAGCGATGTACGTCTCCAAGGATCACAAAGATTGGGACATCCACTTACCTTTCGTTACCTTCGCATACAACAGTTCACGTCACGATACAGCTGAATTTTCACCTTTTTACCTACTGTTTGGTTATGACCCGTCTTTGCCCATGGACACCATGCTCCAATCTGACGCCCCCTCATCGACTTCTTATGCTCGTGATGCCCTGGCCTAGCTTAACCAAAAGAGTGCTTACGATCGCCGGCACCGCGACGTACAGTACTCTCCGGAGTCGCTCGTCTTGCTGTGGTTACCACCGCGTCGTGTTGGTCTCTGCGAAAAACTGATGTCCCGTTACGGTGGCCCATATCGCGTCGTACGCAAGGTCACCAGCGTGACCTATGAGATAGCTCCACTCCATACCACGTCAGTACCAGCTTCAGTCCCGACCGATATAGTGCACGTCTCACGGCTTAAACCATACTACTCACGCCCCGAGAAATGATCGCACCTGGACGGTGCTTCTGCCGCCGGCAGGTAATGTCACGGGCTAAGTAGATGCCTGAGGTTCACGACGACGAAGTGCACTGAGGAACGTGCTCGGACTGCAGCAGCGTTGTACGCATTTTGCTCGCCAGTATATCCATTGTGTATACTTCATTTTCCGTAACACTATGAATCATCAGTGTCTGGTTGCTGAATCGCTGCCGACTGCAGAGTTCCATGCACTGCAGGCCGTTTAAGTAGGCGTTTCGTCTGCCAAGGTCTCCAGGGGATGCTCGTGCTGCGGTATGCTTGATTGTGACGTGCCAAAATCGCTGATAGCTTCAGACAGAATCGGATGGCCTGAATAATAATAATAATAATAATAATAATAATAATAATAATAATAATAATAATAATTCTGAGGTGTATAGTACCAAAGCCACAACATGATTATAAGAGATGCCATAGAGGAGGGCTCCGAAAATTTCGACCACCTTGGGTTCTTTAGCGTGAACCTGAATCGAAGTATACGAACCTCGAATATTTTCGCCTCCATCGAAAATGCAGCCGCCACAGCCGGCGCCCGTTAGGCCACCGCGGCGCGGCAGAAGCTACTTTCTTGTAAAATATGTAAACATAAGCTATTCCCTTCTGGGGAACACTAAAATGCGTCTTCGTACATTTTCCTTTGAATCGATCAAAGTTCACGTGGTTTTCAATATAGTTCAAGTGGTTGTCGGCGATTTATCTTCTCGGTATATTCATCTTTTGGCAATTGGATGTTTCGGCGTTTTGACGTTCGGTCTTTGCGTAATTTGACCTCCTAAATTTCCGCTGTAAATATATGCAAATAAACATTTTACGCGGAAATGTTTTTGCGCTTGTTTGTGTCTTCTCTTGTGTCCCGTTGGTTTGCACTTTCAATGAAATTTAAGCCTGCCTGTTGAGAAGCGTATAGTCTCTGATCTAGCAGCTTTCTGGCCGTAAAGTGCTTGGTCTTCCCGTTACACGAGGGTATGTCTAAAGTTGTTATAACATTTTTTAGACACGCAAATATATCTTAGTAATCACCATGTGAGCTAGTAATATGAAGATCGTCCTTGTCGTTACGCTTCCTCTTACGCGTCTACTGTCAAAGTTAGGACAACGAGGCATTCAAATGTCTCATCAGAAGTCAGCACTTTCAACATCATTGACATATAAAAGAAAGAAAATGTTGCTGCAACCACCAAGTGAATAAAACTTCAAAAAAATTTCCTCTTTTGCAAGTAAACAACTTTTTCCTGTGATATTTTTATGCCACTCTCGATTAGAGTGAAGTGCATGTCACCAAGTATTGTCTTCGAAGAAACAACACGTAGCACTGGTTTCTTTTCTTACATTTATGCCTGATTTAGGAAAAAGAAAGCGCCATCATGCTAGGCTGAACGCGGGAGTAAAATAGCCTAAAAGAACGGTTTGAGGGCATAGTTGGCTCATATTGAGAATCACTTAGCACAAGAAAAAATACAGCCCACGAAAAAGACACACAAGAGACAAGCACTACGTACAACTGTTTATTCCACAACGTCGTCATTAAACATATATATACATGCGGCACAGCAGTGCATTTTTGAGCAGTCACGCCTACTTAGCGCTGCCGACAGCGGAATACAGCTGCACCCATGGAGCCGTCTGTGATCATGTCTATACAGTGAGGTTTAATATGCGGTATCATATTACAACAGTATTTTAGAAAAGCCTCTGTGATCCTCCCTTATTTGTGGCTCCGTCACGGACAGTGCACTGTGCTTGCAGGTAGAAAACATTCTATGAACATGTTCCACCTTGTAAATATTTTTTCGCATAAAAGCTGGCCTAGAGATGTTTGTTTTTTTTACCTACAAGACAGTGTGGTGTCTAATAACACCGCTCGTTCGCATGCTGTGCTGCACTGGCTCAATCAGTGAATAGGTCATTGGAAGACTGTGAGCGGATGCCTCTCCCTCAAAGGATCGGTCAGTTTCCACCCTACGGAATGGTCAACGTTTCGTGTCTGCCAGGTTCTGCTCAACTCCTGTTATTTGTAACATACGTGATCCCCCCCCCCCCCTCCCTCCAAATGCACTTTTGGTGGACGTCAGTTCTTGACTCCTTGTACTCTAGTGCAAGCCCACGTGTACAAGCGTTCGTCCAGACTCTTCTTGTGTCCGTCTAGTTTGCGCTTAAGTATGCACCAACTAGCCCAACAAAAAGTTCAACTTGAATACTAATTGAACGACCTTTCTTGTATGCTTTCCTTCTGTGAAATTTACCTCGCTCATTGTCCGATGCCAACTGTCCAGGTGTGCGCTGGTGAAGCCCGACAGTTTTGTAAGTTTTCCCCGCCCTCTGCGCCTCTCCTCATTTCTTACCCTTTTTGTGCTCCCCTATTACACCAAGTTCGACAACTGATCAGGGATCCCCAATCCCTTCGTCACTTTTGCTTTTTTTACCTTGAAAACGACGTTATTGAAGCGCTTAAAAACAACGACGCACGTGTGCGTTGAAAATAAGCGCGGACTTTATAACATTTGCAGGATGCCATTGGCTTAAGCTAGATGACAAATTTCTGCGCTGACATTATCGGCCTCATTTTCTCGCACTGTTTAAGTAAAAATGAGTGTGCCTTACTAATATAGCCCACACGTATTGGGCACTGATACCTGAATCAGCCGACAGTAATTATAGTGAAATCCTTAGTGTTCACAATGGACAATGCAAAGTGGCAAGCAACCACTTTACGTAAGCTTTGAAAAGATTTCCCCACGAGCATGTTCTATAGTCCCTCGAATTCCTAATGTCAAATTCTATTGGGAGAGCTGGAGCATTCAAAAGCACGCCTAAAGTGCTCTCCTCGCAGGCGGCGTGTTTCAGTGGTCAAACAGGTGCAGGAGCACTGTCATCCGTTGATAGAGCGAGAGTGCTTTCGCTGCGCCGAGAGCAGCCAGGAACAGTTTGTAGTGCGCTCGCCTGAAAAGCAGAGTATAGGCGCAGTACGACGAGACACAGTCTCCGAATTTTTCTTCGGCTGGCGACTGCGGTGGCATTGGTAGCAACCATGTGTAGTTTGATCCCGCTGTTTTGTATTGATGGCTAGGATGATAGTGGGACGTCTGCCGAGTGCGTCGTTGCACAAACGTACTAGGTATTAGGATACTTAAGAACACGTGGCTGACCAATTTACGCGTATTTTGCTGCTGGCCCACAAAATATGCCGGGGCCTGAAATGTTTTGATCACATGGTCTCCCCACTAATCACTCCCTTCACGTGCCCAGCGGGAGTGCGGCGCATTCCAGTGGCAGGTTGAGTGGCCCTGCTCTCAGTGCTCTGCCTCCCACTCCTTACTGCCCTGCCCCTCTACTCCTGTTCTCTCAGGGAAATTTGCCATAAACTGATTTTATAGCTCCAAAAAAAATTCACCCTAACACATTCCAGCGAAGGGGTGGGAACCCCACAAAGGTATTTCAAAGCCCATTGCAAGAACGTCACGCTTCATTCTAGTTTTTCTAGTTCTGATAAAACAATTACTGTAGACATTGCACTTGTTAACATGGGGATATTTAGTGCAAGTATACCGTCCTGCTTTTCTCGTCGTTTGCATTATTGTTTACGCAAAAAACTAATTTTTTTTTGAGCATACAAGTTGAAGATGGTGCGATGAACGTGGTCCGTAGTGTTTGGGCTGGCCGTTTTTTCAGAGTAGGTTCTGACTTTTCAAAATGCATTGAGCGTAGACAGAAGCACCTCTGTTTTTAAGCCGACATCGTTAAAGACTTTGAGGATTGCGTTCAAATTGTTTTGCCTTTAGTGTTCCTAGTTTGAGAGATGCATCCCATACTAATGAAATAAATTACAATGCACAAGTGCCACGTTTTTCACGTTGTCAAACAGGCTCCAGATCCAGAAGCCATTCGCACGTAAGGTTCCGAAACTATGGCAACAACCGTGGGCAAACCTTTGCTAACGAAACGCGTGATATAGGTACCGACACACCACAATCTATTTTTATTTTACATTTTCCACATGAACACTTTTGTGAACCTGCGACCAGAACTGTGGTGTCAGGCAAGTGCTTCGACGTTCCGCATGTACGCCAGCTGCGCCTTGCGAGTACATACCTGCACCTGCCGTCAGAGAGAGCTTCTGTGCACTGGGTACCTGGTGATGGTGGCCACCACGTCTATATATCGCATTTGAGAGCACGAGTGCAAGGAATGACAGTGAGTCGTTCACCTCTCACATTCTTTTGAACTTTTACTGCTTTCTTGCGCTAGCGAGCAGCGCCAACATGGTACACAAAGAACGAGAAGGTGCACCGGCACTAATCTGATGTCACCGTTTTTTGGTCCGCGTGGTCATACGTGAGTTCACGCAACATTTTAACCAGCTGGTACCTGAAGACTGAATGCAAGTTATGTTGATAAAAAAAACTGACTCTTGACTCTCAGTTACGGCTGAGAGCAATGGTAAGAAATCCAGGGACCTAGTAACAAAAATTCGAGCGCTGGCGACGAATCTCCGTAGGTAACGCTCGTTTTTCATATTAACAGCCACTTATACTAGGAGCGTGGCCGACGTCACAAACGTCAAATTGATGTGGTGCGTTGAGCCACCAGGGCGTCGTTTCAGAATATATTTAAAATATGTTCTAGTATAGAAAGTTAACCATTAATGTCTAATATATTATGTAAGAAAACGATGTAAAATGCAAATTATACCGTTACAAGAAACACATCTTGTGCATGAAATGTATGCAAAACAAAGAGCAAACAACATTGTTTGAAATTTCTGAAGTGCAAAATAATATTTATGTGAAATGTGTAAATATTTATTATTTCATGATAGTTGACGCGTTACAGTTCATACAGATTTGAGGAGACTGATAAACTTTGTTTTCGAAACCAATTCGCTTCTTCGTCTCACCTACCGCAGCTACGTTTTTTGTTATTGGAGTTCTGAGCACAGGCTGAAGCTTGAACACCTTCACATGAACACTCGCAAGCTTTCGCGATAACTTTACAGGAAAAAAATGAACAAGAAATTCTCATGAACATTTTTTACAGCGTCATTAGAGTATTTATTTCAATCTGCAAATTTTGTGCCTATATTTTACTAGTACAATTACCCCACGTCAAAAAAAAAAAAAATAAATGTTGGAAGGGGCCAATGCAGGCCTCCCTGATTGCCTGTACAGGCGCCTGGTGGACCAAATCGGAGCGATCTTCAGCGGATGTGCTGTTATGAACCGGCAAAGACCAATTACAAATAATTTCTTGAAAGTGCCACATAGCTGATTGGATCTCGCCTTGTGTATAAGGTTACTATAGGAAAAATGACTTCGAGTCAGAAGCCATCACTCGAAGTTGTAACTGTACAGGCCACCAAAACATAACTTCGCTAAGTTTTGGTACAGTTGTGCAAGTATTTCTTTTTATATGAGAATTTCGGGTATAATCTTTGTTCAGAAGTTTTATGGAAAACATAAATTTCAGGTTTTGAAATTTTTATTATAGATCCTGAAGCAAAGACCGTTTTTAAAACTTATGAGGGCGGAGTAGCGGCAGAGGTATTCGTCTATTACTATTTTCGGTAGCTGTAATGGTAACGAGCTACAATTTTTTGGGGGGTAATGCAGGGTGGTAACCCCTTTAATTTTTGTTTAGATAACAAGTAGCGTATTTAGCCTTTTTATTGCTAACGCATACACCAATGGTGTAATACGAAGCAGCCTGCAAGGAGTAAGTAATGTTTTACATAACATCCGTGTCGTGATCTACGTGTCTAGATAATTGTCTACATGTTTACATGCCCGTAATAATTGTTTTACAGTCACGTCTCCCAATTCCAAGTTTCAAACATGTCAAGCTTTCCAAACGGCCACGTACGCACCACGCACATGGCATATACGTCATATTTCAGGACGCGCACGTCACGATTTTCACATCAGTACCTGTAATTTATGTTAGTCATGCGCCGATGTCTGATCGTACTGATTTTGGTATATATCAAGTAAACGTAACGTCCGGTAGAGCACAATAACCATGGCATATCAACAATGGAGTTCATGACAAGTTCTCATGATTTTAATATGACCTGTTATTATGATCGACATACAGTCATATTATGCCACACCACTTTTGATACAAACCTGATGAACAATATGAACCAGAGACCGCGAAGTCGTAGGCGACTAAATAGATCGACAGATACGCTCAAAGTCGCTGAAGTTCATTAAGGGATGACGCTGCATGATATGTCTAGAAATTCTGGGGATGCGCCGGCAGCCGCCGCCGGTGTTCCCGTCACTTCGAACTGCGTAGTATTTTCTGCTGCAGCCATGCAACATGTTGGCAAAGCTTTTCTGAGAAGCTAATTGACTCTAGCATGTAATATATCCCACACTACGAGTTGAGAAACGCATGTGTGGCGTATTATTGAAGAAAAAGAAGCTTGGAACGCCGGGCATATCGTCTGCGGCGGTGTGAAGGAATGCACGTACAGCGTTAGAACGCTGCTCGTGCCATGACCAGGGAAAATCGAGCGGCCGTGCTCATGCAAAGCACGAAAACACGCCTTTGACTGCACGGCGTGCGCACGGCGGCATCCAACATAATTTGTTATTCTTGTAGCCGACCAAGCAAACAATAAAAAGTAAATCATTGCTAATACAACTCGTAGTACCCGTCCGACAACGGTAGTTCACTACCGAATCCAGAATAACTGAAGAAAAATTGCCAGCGACAAAATATAAAGCGCCAGCGAACCAGCGAACCGCCTAAGTGAGGCCGACTGAACGATGGCATGGGCTGGTTGCGCGGGCATCGCGCAAACTACACTTACGACGGTGCCGCACAACGGCGCCACCATCTGTGAAAGTTGCGAATAATCATAATGGCTCCATGAAGGCGCGCACGCCTGTACCACCTTCATCTTGTACCTTTTGTTAAGCTTAATTGTGATGCCTGCCAGCCTCTCACTGATGCTATATTGTTCCTCTATGTTGCCAGCAATATTCTTGTGTATTAGAAAACCTATCCCTAGCCATTTTCTGTGAACTAATACACGGTAGAGAAGGACTTGCTATTCTTCAGCACTGCTTAAGCCTCGCGTGTCCTCCTGACTTCACTCACCCCTATTACATCACGTTTAATACCCTTTAATTCCTCGAATAGCACATGCTAGACCTCACTAAAAAGAGTACTAGTGTGTAATTTCGCTCAGCCTTATTACACGCCTTTTAACACCCTCTAATTCCTCGAATAGCGCAGCTAGACTAGCCTCACTAAATAGAGTTCTAGTGTTGAAGGTAGGCAAGTTCAGATTCTAATGGCAGCTTGTCCGAACCCAAGGATTCTCCAATGGCAGCCTGTCCGAACCCAAGGATTCTTAGCATCCTCCGCTGCGTCACAGGTCTGACCGGCGCCTTGGACAGTTGCTTCACGGCTGCCGGCGACTGATCGAGGGCCAAGGGTTCATTGCTGTGTTCATGGGAGGTTGTGGCCAAGTACTGCACCAGGGTGGGCAATCATGCTCTGGAGAGGGAGTGCATTTCCGGCAGCTGGTCGCCAAGGAGGCTGCACGGATCTTTTTTTCTTCTTTTTGCAACGATTCTTTCCTCACGCATTTTAAGTAAATATACGACTGGGAATGGTCCGATATCTCTATTCGAACCTAATTAAGTCATAGCGTACTAGGCTGCTGCGCTATCTCTAAGTAGGGGTTCTGTTGCACTTTCTTAGCAAGGTAAAATGCTAACTGACCGCCTATCAATTCACAACTTCACCTGACTCATAGCTCTCCTCAACTTCTTTTCTTAATTGTTAGAAAATCTAATTTTCCTAAAAAAAGTGCCCTGCACGGTTTCGAACTTCTGACTTTGCGAGCTTAGGCCGGATCAGTGCACCCGAATGACCCTCCTTTCTACGTGTTTGACCTCTCCTAACTTCTTTCTGTCTTACTCGATTTTGACATTATTGGCTTCAGAGTGTCTGCAATGTCGGAGTTCTGCTAATTTCTAGTGGTCGCACGTCTTCTTTGACGTTTCCTGTCAACTGATGAGTTGTGAGCACTAATCGGCTACTGCCGTGCGATTCTTTCATTGAGCGTATACATCGCGGTGGGTTGGAGGGCAAGAAAATTAGGTGCAAAATGTTTTTAACTGCTAAAGAATACACATGCGTTGCCATTAAGGCTGTATTCTATTTTGCTGACGTTTATTGGTAGTGATTTAAAAAAGCGCCGATCCGTCGTCCTGTGCGAATCGATAATATGCGAAGCAAGAATGAGGAAAGTTGATATGTCACTTCAACATCCACATAACGTTACGAGGCGGACATAAATTATGCCGCATATGACTTCCATGACATGATTATTATGTTTGATTGTGCCATTTACCTTTGTCGTGTACTCACATCACGTGATACGAAATTTCGTATCACGTGACGTGATATGTGAAGCTAGTAAAATGGCAGTGAGCACGCCATGAGCTTAGCACGTAGTAATGTTTTACCTCGCACGTCGTGTAATAACGTCAAGCAAAATCGAATTTGTTATATGTGAAGCTACCGAAAGGACCACGAGCACACTACGAGCGTAGCCTGCATGACACGCATGTTGTCATTATTATGTTTGGGCGTGTCATTTACCTTTGTCGTCCATTCACGTCACGTAATAGTAAGTTTAGTATATGGGAAGCTAGCGAAAGGATCGCTAGTGCATCATGAGCATAGTACGTTGTCATGTTTACATGACAGTCATGTCATAATTATCATGTTTTGACCAGTCATGCACCTTCATCATCCATTCACGTCCCGAACGTAATACCCAATTTGGTATATGTGAAGATAGTGAAACGACCGCGAGTGAACCATGAGCCTGGCGTGTACGCATGACTAGTCATAACATGAAAATCATGAAATACATGCCATGATTTTCGCGTTGGGTTCTGCCACTTATCTTCGCCATGCAGTCATGTCACACTATATCAGTTTTGCAAAATGTCATGTGCACGAAATCGCCGCAAGAGCAGAAAGATAATCGAATGTAAGTCATGACTTTCATGACATACAAGTAGTGATTTCCATGTTAAGGCTAGTCAATTATGTTTGTCATACAGTCATGTTTGCCATACCAATTTTGGTATCGATATCATTGTCGAGATGGCCAGGAGAGCTAAAGGTCGTAAGTGGCTAGATAGATAGACAGATGGATAGATAGATAGATGGATTAATATATATATATATATATATATATATATATATATATATATATATATATATATATATATATATATATATATATATATATATATTTATATATATATATATATATATATATATATATATATATATATATATATATATATATATATATATATATATATATATATATAGACAGACAGACAGACAGACAGACAGATAGATAGATAGATAGATAGATCGATAGATACGCTCATAGCCACTGACGTTCGCTAAGAAATGCTTCGCATTTAAAAAATATTTCTGGTAATTAGATATAAAAGAAGGCAGTGGCTCTGAGACGGGTGTCAGCTATACGTATTAGTAATTAGATCAACGGTTAGCCTAATAACAGAAAACAGTGGATGAAAAGGTAAGCAGTGAATTATTTCTAGTTCTAGGAAGCGACAAAAAGCTAAAAATTTCGTACAAAAGCAATGTCGCGTTCGCAACACTCACCACAAAGCGTCAGCTTGAATTGCTGGACTCCACCGGCTTTTGCGTTTAGAAAAATTTATTCCTAGAGACTGTGAACATCAATTACAATCCAACAGAACATGGCAACAGAGCACAACATCCACAGACACACCGAAAGTTGTTACAAAAAGATGTTTACGTATGTACACGTAACACTACATACACAAACACACAAGAATTGTTACAAAAAAGTTTACATATGCACAATACATGGTAAACGAAGAACACGTAAATAAAATGTGAAGATCTATATGTCGATATTTAAATAGTATTTACAAGATATTTGTGTCAGTAGTAAACAAAAATCAACCTAGCAATACCAGGCAGGCCTGAAAACAAGCCTTACTCGTCTCTCGCAGACGAACAAAAAAGTGCAGGACCAGTGTCGAAGGAATTTCTCCTCACCCAAAAAGAAGAGTTCCTCCGACAAAACAGATAGTATTTCTTTGTACATTCGCTCCAAAATTGAGAAGAGAGCATGGTGGCGACCACCTGCTTCAACAGTCTCACAGTGGTTACTCCAAAGACAGTAGGCTCTAGCAACGATGAGAAGGCAGGCGAAGCGGCCTCGAGAACAACGTCCAGAAGAAAAAAAGCGGTTTACTCTGAGGCCACGAAATCCTGCATGCACAGCCCTCTAGAGAACACGAGAAACGACGCATCGCCCTAAAACATGCTGATTTGTTTCTCCCGTAGTGAGCAGTTCGGACATGTTGATGACTGAACCATTTTCCACCTTTCGAGGCGGTCAAGGGTAGGAAGAACGCTCCACCCCAGCCGCCACATGAGGTCACGGAGGTGCCCAGATAGAAATGATGCCGTCAGCGTGCTCCAACACACACGACTAGAGCGGGTGCGGCGTGCCGGAGGAACTAACGGGAGCAACAAAGCGGCTGCTGAGTCAACGATAAGATTATCTAACACATCTACCTCAGGGCAAGTCGACTTGGTACAAGGAAAAAATGCGACAGCTGTTGCATAAAACGAAGGAAGTACTACTGATTGTGAGCGCTGATTAAGGTGCACATTAGGCATTAAATACCGAAGGTGAGGGCCTAGAAAATAAAATGCCAGAGTTTGGGTGGGAGATTCCTCTCCTTGTACGAGGCGCAACAGGAACCACAGGGCCAATAGCCGGCCGCGTATTGATACCGAAGGGAAAGCAAAACCTTCCTGGAAACGCTTCTGTCCTAAGGCCGCACGAGAAACAAACTCAGTGCCACTGGACCAAAAGAAGGAACACAAAGCAGATTGCAATGACGTCACAATGCGTAAAGGCGGCTGTTCCACGTGAGAAAGGTACCATATGCGACTGCAGAACACAGTCTGCGCAAGGTACCTTCGCTCAAGAAGCGGAAAGTCAAAATCTCGGGTGTTCTCAATTTTTTGTCTTACTTCATGGAGGGCGTTTCACCAAATGGAGTTACAAATGCCGTAGTGGTTGAATAGAATTCCTAAAATGCGGAGAGACGCAGCCGGCTGAAGAAGAGATGTGGAGGTAAGTCTATAGTTAGGATAGCCGATGAACAAATACCGGGATTTAGAGAGGTGTAGCGCGGCACCTGAAATGTCACCATACTGAAAGAATAAACGCAGGCTATGTGAAAGACTATCTTCATCTGAAAGGTACAGGGTTATGTCGTCAGCAAAACCTGTGACTTTTACGGCACTGCTGTCGCGAAGCGCTAGACCCCGGACATGCGAATCCACTTCTAGAGCACACAAAAATAGCTCAAGGCTGAGAACAAATAGAACAGGAGACAAGGGGCATCCCTGACGGACCCCACGTGTAGTAGAAAAGGCAGCACTCTCCCAACCATCTAGAACTAGTGTGCTTTTTATACCAGAGTGGGTATATCTAATTAATTCAACAAAAGTACCAGAAAAACCAAGGGCTGTGAGCACTTGAAAGATATACGTGTGCTCTAGCTGGTCGAATGCTTTCTCTTGGTCCAAAGACACAAGGAGACCACGCGCAGATAGCGACAGAGTATAGACTAATATATCCCGGGTGGCAAAGGACAAGCTGTGTATTTCTCGTCCAGGCATAGATGAAGCCTCGTTATGGCCCACCAGGGTATTCAACAGAGCCTTCAAATGTTAAACGATCGCCATCGCGAATATATTATGATCAACGTTAAGAAGCGTGATAGGTCTCCAATCTTCATAATTAACAGAGGAAGCATCACCTTTTGGAATAAGCACAATGTGTCCATATCGAGAACTTGATGGAAGGATACCATCCTCGAAACATCGCAGGATAAGCGCGGTTAAGGCAGTACCAAGCTCATTTCGAAATGACAAGTAAAATTCAACTGGAAAATCGTATGGCCCAGGGGCTGTCCCCCGTTTCATAGATTTTAGTGCTGCCTTTACCTCTTCGACTGATGGAGGGACGTGCAGAGAATCAGCAGCTTGTTGAGGAACGCGAGGCAAACCTCTAAGCATAGGCAGTATTATATCACAGTTTGTCCGCATGGCCGAACACGACTTCTTCAAAATGCGCCAGAAAAAGATATCGCTCAGGCATAGGGAGCGGCTTTGTAGTTGGTGTCCGCGTGACCATAAAAACAGGTGATTGTGACTGCCCAAAACACGACTGCCTCGCATAGCGTAGCACCTCGGGTTGGGCACAAGGGTTGTGCCTACAACGCCATGCAGCCGCCCCCAGAGACGAGGTGGCAATCTAACGCTGGAAGCGTTCACGTAATTTATGTTGCCAAGCTCGCATCAAGGGAGACGGCGTTCCAGCGCGCAAAGCGATGCGTAACGTCGCTGCAGTATCGGCCAGCTCTTCAGAAACGCGACGACGAAGTGAACGCCCTTCAACTGAGCAGTGCAGTGGCCACTACGTTGTAAGCGCATCCCAATCAAATAAATCAGACGCAGCGAGTGACACGCGTATTGAACGGGACAAATTTGAGCGAGAGCGCGCGTCCTGGAGGACGTGAACATCAAGACGCCATGGCTTCTCCGAAAAAGAAAATGGAATTTTTAGTTCTAATAGAATCGGACGATGGTGAGAGAGGTACACAGGCGAAGGTGGGATGGGCGGAACACGTAAGTCGGAGACAAACGTCTCTAAAGCATGTGGAATATAAGCCCAGTCGAGTCTGCTGAAGGATTGTCCACGGCGCTATGTTCAAACAAAAGTAATCCCATGCAAGACATTATGTGCATCCAACAATGAAAAATGCTAGACGAGGCATCGCAACTCAAGTGAATTTCAAGCAGATTGACCCCAGCCAGGACCTCGTACATAGCATCGCGTATTATCACACAGTTAAAGTCTCCAATTAGAATTACGTGACGACTGTCTAAAAAAACATCCAAATTAAAAAAAATCATTAGACTGTCTGGTTTGTGCAGGCGCATACACACCTTGTATCCTCATTCAAAAAGAAAAGTAGGTAGAATCTAGAGCAATAATTCTACCGACGTGGTCATAAACAACCTGGTGAACTCTCGATAAAGGCCGAATAAATATGATGTTGCCTACTCCAGTAAAACGAGTTGTAACAAAAGAAAAATAGCAATCTAAGTTCAACTTTTGTTTTAAAGCCCTAACGTCGGATAGTGAAAATAAATTAGTTTCCCGCGGGCACAAAACATCACAATTTAGAGCACGGGCAACACTGATCACCTCGGCCTGCTTTACCGGACTGCGAAAACCTCTTACGTTGAAAGAAATAATATTCAACGCAGTAGCCATCGTAAACAATAAAGACAAATTTGGATACTAGACTGACAGTCGTGACAGACGCGGGAGCGGGTGCCCCGCAAACAGCTGAATCACTTTTTACGACCGGGCGACTCACCGGAAGCGCGGGGCTTCCGGGGCCGCATCGAAGTCCGCAGGGGACTTCTGTCTCTGCTGGGGGCCTCCGAGTCGCTGCTTGATATTCCGTGGTGCTTAGTGCCTAGGATATTGAGTGAAGATGGCACAAATTCGTCTAAACTGTCCCGGCTGATCTCGCTTGGAGTGCTCTCGGTGTCTATCTGCAGGGCCGTGTCACTCCTAGTGCTGCTCGAGTACTCGTTGATGGAAACCTCGTCACCTTGGAACAAAGTCTCTTCAATAATAGAAGAACAAAGAAAAGACTGCGCAGACATGGGGTGAGCATCAGATATCCCCTCATCATCTGCGACACGTTTACCGAGAGACGCCTCCTCTGGCGAGGGCTCGACATGTGGTTCTGTGAGAATCACCATTGGTCGCGGGCTGCTAGATGGATCATCCGCACCTGTAGGGGCTGCCTGGTCCGGGCTGGCTGGAGACACTGCGAGCGTTTGGTGTGGCGTCTGGTGTGACGTTGTGATGCGCCCAATTTTGCCCTGGCAAACATCCGGGCCTGGTGTTATAGATACGACGTCCTTATTCTTGCCTGGTCGAAGTGGCGGGTAATTTTTGGAGGCCACCTCGAAATACGACGGCCTGATGGTGCAGGTGACGGCGGTATGCGGGTCACCACAACGACGACACGGCAGCGAGCAGCCCTTCCCGTCGTGGGCGTAAACGCCGCACCTTCCACAAAACGAAGCTGTGCAGTTCATGCGGAAGTGCCCACTGTCTCCACATCGACGGCAGACTCGGCGCGTCCCTTTATAGTCACATGTCACTCGATGGCCTGCGACTTTGAGGTAGTTGGGCACCGGCGACGATGTCTTCATTTTCATCCGGATGAATCACGTCCCAGCGGTCATGGTTGGGCGCGACCCCATGAGTCCTCCGTTGATGTGCAGCACCTTTCTGTAGGGACACAATGCTTGCGCGAAGACCTCACTGGGGACGCGGCATGGCAGGAACAGAACGGTGACTTGAGTGACTTGGGGTCTTAAGGGTACGACAGCAACGCGCTCTCCTCTGATGATGAGGTGGGACGCGTCGACGATTTGAGCCAGAGCGGCCTGACTGTTAACGGTGACTTGGTAATTCCGGCCTCCAAAGTGCTGTGTAGAGTACACCTCTTTGATCCCTACTATTGAAGACGTCGCGTCAACGAAGTCTTCGGGACTAGTCCCCTCGGGACAAGTACGTCGGAGGCTAGCACCTTCATCGGGGGCTGGCTTGCCATTACACGAGCACGAGCAGAGTGCTCGTGCTGCTCGCGCTGATTTTGCCTTCGGTCTTTTTTTTTTTCCTTCGTCAAACGAAAATTTCACTTGACAGACAATGATAAGTCGGCGGGACACGTTCAGCTTTCACGTACTTCTAGGTATTGTCCTATGTTTGAGAACTGGCGCAGGTGAGCATCAATGCTTTAGGATAAATACTTTAAATTTGCTTGTTTGTTTAGTACATTGTACACTTACATAAATTGGTGCAAGTGACTTAGCGTAGGACTTCAATCAAATATTAATACAAATATTTTTGTATAAATATGTCTCCTTAAACAGTTGCAATGCAAAAAGCTAGTAACAGCGGACAAAAGAACCGTTGCACTTTTAGTGTTTGCAAACTTGCGTAATAAAAAGGTCACCAAAGATAATATGTGCCCAAGAAAGTTAGAAGCAGCTTCATTAACTAACTATACTTTTGTGGCTTCAAGGGCTCTATCTGCTTTTGTTTTATTTTTAGAGTGCTAACCTAATGGAACGCCCCAACATTTTATTTTTGCATTGGAGAAGCCAGGATTAAAATAACTGCTTTTTTGTAATAAGCGTGTCTCATTTACCAAGTCATAAAGAGTGCGAAATATTGATTATTTGCTTTTTGGTAGCCGTCGTCGCCAAAATTTAAATGAAAAGTGGTAGTTACGCCAGTCGAGATAAGTGCCTAACGGGTGCCTGAATTTAGTTAAGCATTGATATTTCATTACCCGAAGGTTGGAGCTAAGCTGTGAACTAGGATCAATAATTTACAATAAATGTCAAGGACGTTATGTCAAAATACTTCGAAAGACGGAGAAAAAGTGCCAATTTCGACTAAAATTGTTTGCAAAACCAGCTGTGAATTCAAAACAAATCGAACATTTTTTTTGCCTAGTTCACTGCACAGATATATAGGTGGTGAAGCATTGCACAGAGGTTCAGTTCGAAGCAAGCACCGAGAAAAAAGTTATGAAAGTTGGAGTTACATAACATGGAGCAATTTTTTTATGAAAACGTAAACAAAGATTTCAGAACGGGCACAAGGTGTCAGAAACTTTGCACAGAGTCCTAAAATGCACCAGATTCATAGGTGGGTTTTTCTTGAGTAGCATTATGGTCTCTAAATCTTCGTGTGGCTGCTCTTCTTTTTTTTCTCGCCTGTTTCGTCCCATCCACTGACTTGCGTTTGACATTCTGCATGCGCTTGTGATCTCTGACAATGCAAGCTTTCATCGTGTAGTGTAGGTCTTATGCCAGCTTGCCTTCGGATGTCTAGGGTGTTTACACTGCCATCATTGAAGTATGCCGCAGCATTATGTAAGGCAAACATCACTGTAGGCAAACTATTGTAGACCTCTTCGAGAGCCCGCTACAGTTTCCGACCATTAAAGCAATATTTTGCATTTTGGGTCTTTCCGTGCAAAAATTTCATCAGACGTTCATCCGAGCACAAATCGTTCTACACAGTTTAAACTTTGTTGAGCACATTATTGGCAAAGCTTCCGTTGTGCACATACTTTTCTTGAGTGCTTCGAACTTTCCGTACCCACACCAGCTGTTCGGTCTAAGTGGACGCAGACCAAGTCTCAGATTCTTGTCCGTACAGCTGCAATGAAAAAGACTGGCAAGGGTAGATTGCTGCATTTCAGAAAGCTTGCCCATATTAGCCCTTACGGAAATGCCATACTAGTTGTGCAGGTGGTCAAAGAGGGCACTGTGAGCTTTGTTTTACCCCCGAAACCACACACTGCCTTCATCAATTTTCTGAGATGGCAGCCAACACACTTCTAGGCATGCCCAATGCATTCCAGTTTCTGGACACTGTACTTTCCATAAATGTCTTTCGCAGCGACATTGCTCTTGGAATAACCATCAGTGTAGAAGCTCAGGGACTTCAAGCCTCTTTTTGGCTGCGACCACTCAAATATTTGGTGCAGACTAATCGTCTCCATAGTACCAGCACTTGCTTCATGGTTTGCTTGATAGGAAGTGTGGTTTGCCTTCAAAGCTGATCCGGACAATGTAAAGTACAGTAAAATCTTGCTAATTCAAACTCAAAGGGGGGCAAGAAATTGATCGAATTTGCAGGCAGGTGTAACATATATGAGCTAATACCGTGCCACTATTTAGGGACCGAACCAAAGAAAGCCACCTCTGGTCTTGCTATCATGAATTCGCACTACTACACTTTTAGGGAAGATGAATACATAATTAAGAGTTGGAGCTCAAACAGCAAACAGAATTATTTGACAACTTAGGGACATGCCAAAAGCAAGCCGTGAGATGTATTCGTGTCTAAAGTGAGCTTCACCACCAAAATATGTGACACTCTTGAAGACTCAAAATAATCTTATTTGCATGACAAAGTTGATTTCACAAATTATAAGTAATCAGTGATTTCTATTAGCATGCGCTTCTCGTGCTGGGGCTCCATGAGCACTACTTCCAGCTTGTCCGAAAGCTCCAATGGAGCATCCGGATTCTTATCGGCTGACTAATGCGTCTGTTTTGTTCTTTCGCATAACTAGTGAATTTGGTATTGTTCAGTTTGGATACCCGTTTTCAACACTTTTGGCAGGCTTCAGCGAAACGTGATGAAAATCAGAGGCTCTGAGTCTAATATTATCAATGTGGATGTGAACGCATTCAAATGATCAAATTTCTGCTCATAGGAATACATGGGAGAGTGCCAGAAAGAAGGCGTCAATTTTGATTACCTATAAGTTTAAATTAGTCGAGTTCAAAATATTGAGCTTCCACTGTCCTTAAAACGCTTGACCTGCGAGCATGCAAAAGAGTGGTTACATGTGTAACAAGTCGGTTAATTGAAAATACAAGAAGATTGTGTTATGTGCCCACCCGTAGAAAAATATTTTTCTGGTGGTTAAGCAGAACACGAAGTAAAATAATATATAGGAAAAGGTAGGACGATACTTAAAAAATAGTCTTCAGGTTAGCTAATGCGCATAAAACAGCTTAGCTCTTTAATGGCTTTATTTTTATTTTATTTTTCTCTCAACATCAACAAAGTTTTTCGTAAAACTGGATATATGATTATTTCACCTCCGCAAAGCGTGTTTCGACTGACCAAAAAAAAAAACTGAAGAGAATATTGGGTCACATGAAAATAAGGAAGTTTATTGCCCCGTGGTTAATGAAGTGACATAAAGTTACCAAAGTAAATTTTGCTATCTGAATTTTTAGCCTCTAAAGAGTTGTAGGATGCCAAAAGGCGGCTTTTTTAGAGATAAAAGAGCAATGCACACTCTCACCTTCTTTGGAGAATGTTTTGTAAACTTCAGTCGCGAAAATTATGAAATGGCAGTTAAAAGAAAGAAACTTTCCAAGAAAGTGCTGTCATCTGGAAAACCTTGAACAAAAACAAGAGCTTAGAAACGAGAGAGACATGCTCAATGCGCTCATGGTGAGACACTATCTCAAGTGGACGAGCCACAAGCGGTTCGGGCACAATTTGGTTATGAAGAACTCAGCCCATCCAAAAGTGCGGTGGTTTACAAATATCAAAACTAGTGGTAGTGACCACATTCCAACTTATGTCAGCATTGATGGCCAAAAGACTTCGTGCTCACCGGCGAAAGGGTAAATAGACTAAACACTTCATAAAAAATAAGTGGAGGACACGTTCAGAAATGATTCCTCGTGTTGGTCAGAAGAAGTAACTGCAGATGCAATGAAAAGTTGTACGCGCTGCTTGACACGCTCAGAAAAGTGCACGAAGCTTGACGTCGAATTAGAAAGGCTTCAGGCGTTACGTAGACGTGCTGAGAGAAAATACAGGCGTACCAAGTCGATTCTTGATCTCAGAGTAGCAAGGCGTGTGCAGAAAAAAATACAACACTGAATAAGTAAGCTGCAGGATCAAAGATGGAAAAGCTTTTGTGAGTCATTATACCAACACAAGCCATTGTCTCATGTATGGAGAACTCTACAGAGTCTTCGCTCAGGCGCCATGCAACGTCTTTCCTTCAAAGCTCTCGCACTTCGTCTCAACCGCCGGGAAATTGACGTTGTAGAGAATTTTTGCGCGAACATCATCGATGGGACAGTTCCTATTCTCCGTTGTGCTTTTATGAGATATCCCCGGTCCACGACATCTAAGTATGGATGCTCTATTTACTATGGAAAAGCTAGAAGCTGCACTGACACTGTGTAGGCTTCCTTCTTCACCAGGGCCCGATGTGATAGCGCATACGGCTCTGCATCACTTAGGCCAAATAGCTACACGACAACTGCTAAACTTATTTAATCGGTCATGGGAAGATGGGATCGTACCTCAAGAATGGAAACAGAGCCGTGTTGTGCCACTTCTCAAAGCAGGGAAATCCCCTTTGGGGCTGACGTCATGCCGGCCTGTAGCTCTCGCCAGCTGCGTTGGGAAACTTATGAAGAGCATGATTCTTACGTGCCTGGACCGTTTTCTTGAACGGCACAACATTTACCCCGACTCCGTGGCGGGATTTCGACAAGGTCTTTCATCGATTGACAACTTCATAGACTTGGTGTCATCAGTAGAACTCCAGAAATTTAGGGAACGACTAGAACGTGCGCTCTTTCTTGATGTGAAAGGTGCATATGACAACGTTTTTCACCACGCTATACTAGACAAACTGCTGTTAATTAAAGTGGGAGGGCTAATGTTTCGATGGATCTGAAGGTACCTGACACGAAGATCCTTTTTTGTATATACTGAAGATGGCCCGACCTCAGACCACTACACGTGCCATGACGTCACGCAAAGTGGTGTTTTAAGCCCAGTTCTTTTCAATCTTCCCTTGCGTGGCCTGGCGGAAGCTTCCCCGGAAACAGTCAGTGTTTCATATAGGCTGATGACATCTTTTTCTGGACATCTACATTGATATACAAGTTCGAGCAACCATACAGAGTACAGCGTCGGAAGCATCCGACTATCTTCACACGCAAGGTCTAACAATCTCAACAGAAAAATGTGCACTGGTGGCGTTCACGCGCAAGGCGATGACAAGTTACCCGATAAGCATTAACGGCCAGCCCATCTCTTACAAGTGTAGCCATCGTTTTCTAGGTGTCATTGTTGACCGCGACCTCTCCTGGAGCCTTCACGTGACTAACGTGAAAGCGAAACTATTATCTATTGCCCACTCTTGAATGTGATCGCTGGAAAAGATGGGGTCCGTCATTGAGTTCTATGCCATAGCTTCACCAAGCACTTTTTATTGGTGTACTGCGCTACAGTTCTTCTCTGCTTACTAAAACTTGCAAAACAAACATTCTATCACTTCAGATTGTGCAAGCAAAGAAACTACGTGTTTGTCTCGGCCTACCATGAACTACCTCAACTGCTGGAACAGTTATATTGGCTCGGGATCATCTGATTACGACCTACGTCACATCCGACGTGCTGAGAGCACATATTCGGCACATTTGACGGATGGTATCGAGCCATTTGACATTTCTGCCAGAACTACGACTGCAGGCGTCGTTCTCTGGGGTCGTCAGCTCCCACCGCGCTTTGCTACTATCGGTTTTTATACACTTGGCGCGTTCACCGTCCGCCTTGTGTAGCCTACGACAACCTGACGTGCGCCTTTCCGTCGCAAGAATAAGAAATAGAAAAGTTGTTTCTGCCCTGGCCTTGAAGGAAGTGACTCTGGACTGTTTGCACACTTTCTACGCTGACAGAATCTACGTGTACACGGATGGATCTACTACCCAAACTAGATCCACTGGTGCCACTGTCATTCCATCGCGACACATCAGCATCACTTACAAACTTTTTCACGTGAGCCCATCGACTGGTTCGGAAATCGTTGCCCAGTGAGGTGCCATCGATTATATCAAGCAACAACCGGCTAATCGATGGGCAGTGTTCTGCCACTCCAAGCCGGCTCTACAATGTCTTTCGTCAGCACTTCCTCACGGGTCGTACAAACAACTGGTATGGGATATCAGAGAAATGCTGCACTATGCGACCGAACAAGGACACAACGTTGTGTTCCAGTGGATACCAAGTCATTGTGGTATCTCCGGCAACGACCTCGCCGATAAAGCAGTCAGAAATGCACACGTACAAACAAACCCTGTGTCCCTACCTTTATCTAGGATTGACTCTACTAGATACCTAAGTAAGCTGGCGCAGGACATGACACTCCAGAAGTGGCAGTCCTCACAGTTCGCACATCATCGACTATATTCTCTCGACCCATCTGTACGACTGTGGCAACCCTCTGGTCTTTCTAGCGAGAAAGGTACAGTGTTGTGCCGTCTGCGTCTGGGCGTAGCCTTCACCAATGCCTACTCATTTAAGATAGGGATGGTCGACAGTGCCTAATGTAACTACTGCGTGGTCGATGAGACTATTGAACACATCTTATGTTACTGCCCGGCATACACAAACGAGAGGGTACACATGCGCAGTGTTTTAAATCAACTTAACGGAAGCCATTTCACTGTTGAGAAAGTATTGGGACCATGGCACTGTCCATCCATTTTCCGAAAAGCGACGAAAGCACTTTTGCATTTCCTCAAAGACTCCAGCCTGTTTCATCGTTTGTGATGGTGAAACTGTTACGCGTCGGCCCAGTCAGTGACCTATTCTCTCCTCCTCTATAACTTTCCTTCCCCTCTCCCCTTCCTTAGTGCAGGGTAGCCTACCGGGGTTCAGCCCTGGTTAACCTCCCTGCCTTTCTCCTTGTGTTCTCTCTCACTCTCTCAGCCCGTCCAAAGCAGGTAAGAGTTCTTGCACACAACACGAACTTCAGGTCACGCGTGGCACCGCTGTCAGTTTATCTGGTAGGACCTCGTATTCAAGAGTGTAAAATTGTCGGAGCACCATGTAGGCCCCGGAGTAACTCCGAAGGAGTTTCTTATTGAGTCTACATCGGCATTTACGCCGGAAGGTTTTTAATGGGTTGGTGTTCTACGTGGCATTAGAAAATGCAACAGCTGTCGGTCATTTGCTGGAACTTGATGCAGGGAAGGGTTAGTTGCCTGGTTTTTTCGCCACGCTGAATTGGTGACGTTCTGTGGGAATTCCGTCAGTGATATAACGTTTTAAAATATATACTTAAACATTGCAAAAAATCTGCCCAATATCTGCATGTTGATCTGCAAATGTCGTCGAAAGACAATAGTCCTCCGGGTGGAAAGAGTGAACAAAACATTTACTTGATGTTCTGCGCAAAAAAAAAGTCGGTGAATGGTATTCTGGAGGCGCTGTGCGAGAGTGCCTCGAGCATGCAGCGGAGGCGAACGAGCGCACAAGTCATGTCACACGTGAGACATGAGCACTATCTGACAGTTTTCTTTGAAAACAAAACGCGCGGCTCTGAGACGGGCATGCGCACCCGTCCCAGAGATGATAAGGTGTAGAACGCAAGGCGACGGGTAGGTGCCACCGCTGTGTCGTTTCGGCAGAGCGTTGGAAACACTCGCCTTTTCATGCAAGCGTTGCGTGGCCAGCACAGCGTGATAAACGCTACAGTTCCTATAATCACCTATGTATACCTTTTCTAGTAAAAGACGCACATAGAGAATATATACGTGTTGTTATGGTGCCGCAGATATGCGCAAAAATTGCTTTTAACTGACAATCGCACAAGTATCAACGCTGAACCTTGAGCAACATTGGTGGGCGCAGCGGATGCGGTCGGCCGTTTGGGAGATTGTCTGGTGCCATTTAGAGTAGCCGGAACAGTTAAGGGTGAACAAATGTACAGACAGCCAGACAGACAGACCAAAATTTTTGCGTCGAAGGTCCCCAACAAGACTATCGTTTTTCAAAACAATATGCAAACACTTTGGCACTGAGGCGCCGAACCTGTGACCCCTTGAACCACAGCGCGCGGCGCTAGCCACTACGCCACAATGCACTTGTAGCGAACAGCGCTAACAGCAAGTTATTTATATACCCATATGTCTTTTGGTGGTCCTCACAGCGTGGTAGCTTCTGTGTAATTTTGTCATGAGTACCGAGATGGCGCAATGAGCGCGCGTACATGAAAGATCCTTAGCGCTAGGCCTGCCCTCTCTCGTGTTTCGGAGAGGGCCATTTCCACCGCGAGTGATCTTTCCTGCGCGCCCACATATGAGACTCGTGATCGGAGAGTGGGGAAAGGTGAGGTCACTTCGCTCGCTGCCACACTAACGTAAGGAGTAGGCTGCTCACACAAAAAGACGACAGAACTGCCATAGTTCACGTTTGCAATGCGTATAATTGTTCGTTCATTTCGTGCACCGTACTTACTGCTTAAACTGTGCGCTTTAAGTGTCGAGCTGTAAAAGTTGTTAGTCCTCGCTCGTCATGTGTATGCCCATTTTGTGCGTGGTTTCTCCTTGAGGTGGGTGCTGCTATTTTGGAGCTTCTGCTGCTTGCCGTTCTTCCCGTGACAGCAATTTGTTGCTGTAGCAGTTATTCCTTCGGCCTTGTCGCAAAACAATGCACTATAAACGTCGAACTACCTCTGTGAAAAGATGTTTCACTTTCGAGTTTTTCTGATTCCTCGAGACAGGGATCAGCCACGTTTTTTGTACGATGTGTTGAAGCCTTGTGACTATTCTGAGGCACTGGGTTGAAAAAATTTTGCAGGATGTTTTATCGATGGTAGCATGTCAGCCTTTTCGGAAAACCTAATGTGTGTGTGTACTTATCGCGTGTGTGGTTCGTAAAAAGTTGGTAAAGAAACTGGTGTACCTAGAGCTGAACAGAGGAATTAATTTATTTACCTATGTATTTATTATTTTTATTAGTTCACCTAAAATAATCTGAATGGTTAACGGTGTTCGGGAAAAGAGGTTGTACGTGTACGATGGGCAATGCAAGCACGGCAGCATTAAATGATTAATGACTACGTTTGTTGCTGACGGAGGCAGTGAGTAGGTTGCATTTATGAGCTTTATTTCGTAGGAATGAATTGAAATAAAAAATGTTCATTTGCTAAGATGCCACTCGGATCGTTACGTTGTGGTCGATTCATGAGCACCTGTAAGTAGGTGGCGTGAGGCACTCAGTTTTTATTTCCGGGTTTGTAAAAAAACTTTAGTGAAAAGAGACAGAAGGGCAAGCTTTGTTCTTGAAGAAAGATCTAGTGTTAGAAGATATGTTTAGTTCTGCACTATTTAGTGTATGAAATAAAAGTCAAGCTGCGATTCTTCAAAACATAGTTTATTTTTTTCACGCTAATGGCGTTCTAAACATTTTCTGGATGTTCAATTTGCCAATATGTTTTAGTAAAGCGAAGTCGTCAATAAACAAAGTGTAGAAGTAGACTGTTGACGGCGTTTAGTGTGTAACTGATTTCGCTTCTTAGGCACAGTACAGGTACTGCTGTACTATTTGTTGTTAGGTTGTGCCTTTCAGCTGCATATATTACAGGAATGCATATGTGAAGTTGTCAAATACACAACCGTAGGTATCATATACTATTCACGTTCTGGCTCTTCCTATTCATCTGCTTGACTGCATATAAAATTCTTGGACTTCGAGGCATATAAGTCATACACATTGACAGAAAACGCTGCTTCTTGTTTGCTTGATTACCCCCATTCTGGAATAGAAATAACATTGTGTGTATATATGAGGCAAGATCCATAAAATCAAACTGAGATATTCATGTTTAATTTGTTCAAACATAGTGTCATTATTTTCTCATTTTCTGGTGAGGCATACAACACGTGTGTACTCAAGCGTGAATAGTTACAGCGAATAGTTTGTCCAAATTAACGACGATTTTTGCATAGTAGGAAGGTCAAGCTTATATTTAGGCACCAGAAGTTCTATTTATACTTATTTAAACAAATATCCCAAAACCTGCACCGGAAGCACAACAGAGTCGCACCAGTTGAAAAAAGCATCATTTCTAGAACCCATTGCAAAGTCACTTGGGGTTCTAATAAAACGATACTTCGAAGGTACCCGGTATTTCATTAATTGATTCCATGGCTAAAAACAAGGAAGAATTATGACTGAACTCTTTGTTATGCGTTATATTCTTTTAACGATTCACTCGTAATTCAACTCAGATTGCATGGCGTCTGGTTGCACTCTAGGTCATGCCTTGATAATATTCTCTTTTACCATGTTATATTGCGTAAGTTAAACACTTCCTTCCATCCACAACACTTGTGCAGGGTATTTGTGCGCAGGGGACTTTGTAACTGTCATTGCTAATTGGTAGAATACTTGGCTGGCACGGAGAAGACCCAGGTTTGAACATCTGTTCCACGGCTGGTTGGTAAACTACTCGGCTGACCCAGAGAGAACGCAGGTTGGAACCTTCTTTCCATTGCAGAGTGGTAGAACATTTACTGGCACGGAGAGGACACATATTGGCATCTTTATTCATGATGGCTCAGTGGAAGAGTACTGGGTTTGCACGGCGAGGACTAATGCTCGAATCTGCGTTTTATGGCTGAGCGGCAAAATACTGGGCTGGAATAAAGAGAACCCAGGTTTTAACCTTCGTTGCATGGCGCAATGGTAGAATGCTGGCCGGAATCAGCCCAGGTTTGTACCTGGTTCCATCTTGAATATTTTTTGTTTTAATTTTCTCATTTCTTGTGATAGTTGTTACGGCCACCGGTGGTGGTGGCAAACATCGACGTGATGAGAGAAGAACGACAGTATGATTCATGACGCTCTCTACAGCCTGTCTCGAAGACCACTTGCCCGCAAGAAGTGCATCACCACTCTCAATGCTTTGCGCGCCGAGGACAGTAGTGTCCTAAAACTTTTTTTCCGACAAACTTTCGACAACACAGAAAAAGAAACGATGGTGTAACTTAGGAGCCAAGAAGAAAGCAGTGTGGGTCAGGGAAAGAAACAGAGTTAAGGATATCATCGTTAAAATAGAGAAGAAATAATGGCCATGGTCTGGGCATGTAACATGAACGCAAGATAACTGTTGGTCATTGAGGGTAACAGACTGAATTCCCTGAGAAGGCAAGCAGGTGAGTAGGAGACAGAAACTTAGGTAGGCAGATGAATTTAGGAAGTTCGCGGGTGTAAAGTGGCAGCAGCAAGCACGAAACAAATTTTACTGCTCGAACATCGGAGAGGCCTTTGTCCTGCAGTAAGCATGGTGAGGCTGATGATGATAGTGATGTTGATGATGGAGGTTTGTGCAAGGTGTGTTCGCAGATTTCTGTCAGAATACCACCAAGAGCAGTGTGTTTTAACAATGCCTGAATTTATTTATTCATAAAGAAGAAATGGCCAAAAAATCGCTGGGGACGACACATGAGTAGATTAAAAGGCACCGTAAGTGATGCAACAATGCAACCTGTGGATGCAAGCAGACTCGCCAAATCCGATAAATTTCAAACAAGTGCTGTCGGCTGGCAAACTTATGACGAGCACCTATGGTGACAATATTGGCTTATTGTTTTGCGAATTCATGTCTGACAGTAGAGCTTCCATTGCGGACCACTGTTATGAGACGCTGAAAAACCTTAACGGCAAATTTCGGAAGACGAGGCCCGGCATGATCGCTAAAAACATGCACTCGCGCCAGGTGTGTACAAATCTGCAAACTGCATACAGACATTTTAACCAACTGCAGAAAATCACTGAAGATTCACGGAGAAAATAATAAAAGGTGTGAAGCGTCCGTCCGTGTATCCATTCATCCATCCGTCCCGATGGACAGACGGAAGCACAAACGAACTGATGGACGCACGAATGAATGGGCGAACGGAAGGGAGAACGAACCGATGGACGGAAGCACGAACGGATAGAAAGAAGCATGGTTGCATAGTTCGATGGGCAGACGGAAAGACGAAAGGACACATGGACGTACACATGGACGGAAGCATGTACGGACGGACGAATGGATGAACAAAAGCACGGACAGATACACAGATGGACGAACAGACATCAAAAGCGCGGACGGAAGGACAGAAGCCCGGACGAACAGACAGATAGATGGACAGAAGCACGGACTAATGGATGGAAGCACGTTCGCACCGATGGACGGAAGCACAAACAGATGAACGCATGAACGGATTGCCAGATGGACAGACGGAAGCAGGCACGGACAGAAAAATGGATGGGTGCATAAATAGACGGACGCATGCACGGAGGGTTGAACACATATATGGACGGACGGAGGCTGCGCCTCACTCATCATCATCCACTCCGTGTATATGGCGTGAAAACCACTGACGCTATTAAGTGATAATATTCTCACGGACATACACACAACGCCATCTATTGAGCAAGTCATGAACTAGAGGGGGCTACATAGTACACCCAGAGAAGGAAACTGTTGTATCCTGCAGTTTTGGTTTCAGTGTTTAGGTTAGCGACACTGTGTCCTTGTGCTTGTATATATTTGTGGAACGTCTAATAAAACAGCAGTATGTATGCAGCTGCTACCCGGGGCGTGTCGGTCACATTACTCCTTCACTAGAAGTGCGAGGAGTGTTTGAACACCGTCTGATACGCCTCCAAGTGAATTTCACCGGCATCGCCCCACTGAAACCGTTTCTACCGACACCGGGTCACCCCATGCAGTCATGGTCCCGATGGCACCACATGTTCAAAGTTCGGTGCTTTAAAGTTTTCTCCAGAATGACGCGAGGCTATTCTACTACATTTCTTGGGAGCCAAAGGTCAACGTGTTTTAATTACCCTGTCTGTTTTGCAGGTGCCCGTAAAGACAGAGGAGAAAGAAGGGACTGGAACTACGTCCGACGTGTATGAGTTCGCGGTAGCGGCACTGGCTAAGCACTTAGATGCCACCTATAACCTGGTCGTTGAGTGCCACCGATTCCGCCGTCAAATTCAGTTCCCAGGCGAGTATATTCAAGAATACATGACCGCGCTAACAGAGCTTGCTGCAATGTGCTCATTTACGCCGCAAGAAGGGTCATTACGTTACCAGTTTGTTGCCGGTGTGTCCTGGCATCGTATCAGGGAACGCCTTCTGCAGGAAGGTTCTTCGACGACAGTAGTAGCGCGAGAACAGAACGACGACACAGATGCAAGAAGGACACGACAGACTCGTCGTTCTGTTCTCCTGCTATAACTATCGTCATGTCATACCAACTAGCCTAAGCTACCACACTTCTAAGCTTCTTCGCTTTCGTTCAACAAGGCAGTTGCTCTCGCGAGTGAAATCGAGCAGGCAGCAGTCGAAATGAAGGAATTTTCTGGTTCTGTGCAACCTGTATCAGCCCAGTTGGGTTCAAAAGAAAATTTATCGTCGCAGACACCGAGTTCATGGCTGCGTGCTCGCACTTTCAGTCAACGCGATAAGGCACCTATGTCTGGAGGCGCCCCGCCCCCCCCCCCCCCCATTTCGACAGCACTCTCTATCAAATTCACAGAAACTAGTGACTTCTGCGCATCGGCCCCACCACGGTGGTCTAGTCGCTAAGGTATTCGGCTGCTGACCCGCAGGTCACGTGATAGAATCCCGGCTGTGGTGGCTGCATTTTCGATGGAGGCGAAAAGGCTATAGGCGCATGTGCTCAGAATTGGGTGCACGTAACGAACCACAGGTGGTCGAAATTGCTGGAGCCCTCCACTACGGCATTTCTCATAATCAAATGGTGGCTTTGGGACGTTAAACCCCCTATATCAATCAATCAACTTCTTCGCACTGCTTCAGATGTGGTTTTAAGCAGCATGGCCCTTCTTGGAAACGCTCCTCAGCTAAAGGGGAAAAGTGCTTCTATTACCACCGTATGGAACATTTCAAAAATGTTTCCAACCCGAAGCAGTTGCAGGCAACTGTTCACAAGGTTTCAGTAGGTAGCCCGTCGCAGGATGAAACCGTAGAAGTTTTTGTGGTTCAATAGCTTTTTACTTCTGGAATTCACATTAACGTTGAAGTCGGGCAGGTCGCTATGAAGCTATTAGACTATTCTGGCTCTTTCATTTCCATTCTTTCAGGCAAGGTGTTTGACCAACATTTCGCTTGTGTGCTGCTTCTTTCGGTTTCACGTGTGACGCTCCTGAATTATTCCAAAAGACCAATTTAGGTTCGAGGCTGCTCCTTTTTTGAGGTGTTTTTCGAGAATTGCAGCACAGAACGTTTGTCTTATGTCGTCGAACAGGCTGCCTGTATCGTTGGCCTGGATGGTATTAAGGCTTTGGAGCTGCGCATTGAAGGGTCTGAGCTGCAGTGTTTTCAAATCAGCACGGTACTTAACGCCGAAGTATCTCGGATATGCCCATAAATTCATTCATACAGCTGCCATCAGCACTTCAGCAAATGATTTGCTCTCTGTTCACAAATGAGCTCGGTCTGGCAGAAGGTTTTGTTCACAAAATTAGGACACGTGCGGGTGCTCTGCCAGTAGCATCAAAACTTCACCGGCTTCCTCTAACGTTACGACCATGCGAGTCTTGTGAAGTGCAGCGCTTGGAAAGTTTGAACATCGTTGAACGTATCGATGCGTCATAATGAGTGTCCCCTATTGTAGCCATTCGAAAGAAAGATGAAAGTATTAGGCTCTGTGTAGGTTTACGTGAACCTAACTAGGCCATGTTCCGAACAGCTTCCCGCTGCCTCACGTGGATGAGTTACTTCGCGCCTTGGTGGGTGCCACGCACTTTTCGTAACTTAGCGTCTGCCTACCACCAAGTTCTCCTGGATCCGGAGAGTTGGGACTTTACAGCTTTTATTACACACGAAGGGCCCTACCACTTCAAGAGTGTATGTTTTGCGCTAGCCTCAGCACCGGCTGCTTTGCAGAGTATGATGTCTTGAATCCTTCGCAATTGTGCGGGTGTCCTCTTTTACCTGGAAAATGTCATTATTTTCGACAAATCGGCTGAGGAACACCTTAAGAACTTAGACGCAGTGTTACAGCGTATCAAAGACGCAGGTCTGAACTCAACAATAAATGTGGGGTAGAGTTCAGGAGCTAAGTTCTCGGGCCACAATGTGATATCTTGTGGTATTTCGCCACTGTCCCGAGAAGTCCGCGCACGTGTGCGAACCCCAGTACCAAGAAATGTCGCTGAACTCCATTCCTTTCTTGGGTTGGTTTGTGCCAAGTTTGTGCCACACTTGGCTGATATGGTAGAACCAATGAGGGCTCTTCTTAGAAAAGGAGAAGACAAACTACAAAAGCGACCACAATGAAGGAGGAGGAGGAGGAGGAGGAAAAGGAAAGTTTAAGCGGAAGGACGGGGTGGTTAGCCAGTTCATAGAACGGCTGGCTACACTGTGCTGGAGAAAAGGGTGAGGAGAATAAAAAATGATAAATACAAAAGTTGCGAATAGTAAGAAAGAGAGAAATTACAAAAAAGACCGAAAGAGGAAAGGCAACATTAAAGAGTATAAGACACTAAAGTCTGTCTCAAAGGCCAGTTGTCCGCAAAAAGCGTAGCAGAGCTTTCAAAGCCGTCTGGGCTGAGCATGGGCTCGGCCACATACCAAGAATCTCTTATTCCGACAAAGGCCGATCATTCAGTCTATCCAGAGCTGCAGTCAGTTATTGTCTTGGCGCGTTGAAATGGGTGCACTCTCATAGAAGGTGCACGATGGTTTCTTCGCTGCTGCAGTACGTGCATGTAGAAGAGCTGGCCATTCCAATGAGATAAGAGTATGCGTTCGTCAAGGCCACTCCAAGCCACAGGCGGCAGAGAAGTCTCCTCAGCTCGAGATATCCCTGAGGGAAGACGAAGCTGCAGATCGGGATCCAAGTTATGCAGGTGCGCGTTTGTGAATTATGTTGAGTTCCACTGTGCCAGTGTGAGATCACGTGCAAGCGAACGAAGTGTCGCAGCTGCGTCAGTTATTTATAACAGGATTGATGTGTGTTGGGTACCATCGTGCACATATCTAGCAGCCTCATCTGCGCGGTAATTGTAATATATATCGCAATGACCTGGTATCCACTCATACACTATGTTGCGCTGTTTCTCTGTGGCCTGGTGATGAAAAAGCCTTATTTCAGCCACTAACTGTTCATTAGGTCTATGGCGAAAGGGTGACATAAGACATCGAAGAGCTGCCTTCGAGTCCGAGAAGATAGACCAAGTTCCCGAAGGTTCTTCAACTCTAAACTCCAGAGCTGCACGTATGGCAGCGAGTTCTGCAGCTGTCGATGACGTCAAATGCGATGACAGGAATTTCATTGTGATGTGCCTCGCTGGAATAACCACCACCCCTGTTGAGCTTACTGAAGACACAGAGCCTTCCTTGTAAATGTGAAGGCGTTCGTTGTGATTTTCTTGCAGGAAGAGTAATGTTGGTTGTTTCAGGGCTAGATGCGACGACGTTTTCTTATTTTGAATGCCAGGAATAGCAAGAAGGGCTTTGAGTGGGTGTAGGCACCCCAATGGTATCGGCGGCCATGCTGCCTGCGTGAAGTGCAGTGGAAGCACTGCGCAATGCTGAGCTACAGTTGCGCTGAACGCTGAGTGGGGCCTAGAAATTCGAATTGAGGTGAGGTGGTGTGATGGAATCTGAGCCAAATGACTTAGGTGCATTCTCAAAGCGTTTTTGCGGATGTGTGCGTTCACTGAATAATCACGCACAATGATGACTGTCGCTGCTGTAGACACGCATCTCTGGAGACCAAGGCATATTCGCAGTGCTTGGGCTTGTATCGACTGGACGACGCGCAAGTTTGTTCTTCGGATCCCGCAAAACACGGGTAGCTGTAGCGCATATAACCGAGGAACAGAACAGTGTAAAGTTGAAGCATTGCCCGTACCGATGCACCCAACGCTTTACCAGCAAGAAACCTCAGAACGTGGGTGATCATGGTGAGTTTTGTTTTCATGTGGGCGATGTGAAGGCTCCACGACAGGTCGCAATCAACTATAACTCCGAGAAATCGGTGGGTATTCACGTAGTTGAATGTGTGTCCGTTGATTTTAATAACATATGGACTCGTCACCTTATGCGTGAATGCTATAAGCGAGCACTTCTCTGATAACAGCTCTAGTACTCGTTCTTCCAGGTACTTTGTCGCTAGTGTAGGCGCTCTCTGAAGCCGGCCACGTAAATGATGGTGTGTTATGCCTGACGCACAGATGCAGACCTCATCTGCATATATTGATGGATGAACTGATTCTGGAAGTGCATCAACCAGACCGAGGAGCGCTAGATTGAAATGTGTGCGGCTAAGAACACCACCTTGAGGTAGACCACGACATATGCAATGATGCGTTGCTGTGCCATTCTCCGTCTATACAAAGAAAGTTCTGCCGTCAAAATTGCTGCCGATTCATTGGTGAACCTGACCGCTTAGTTCAATATTTTCCATGACATCCAGAAGGGCTTCATGTGACACATTATCCTATGCATCTTTCACGTCCAAGAACAACGCCGCAGATGAACGTTTCAGCCTTTTTGATGCTGCATAGACGAGACTAGGTCAATAACGTTATCAATTGCGGACCGCCCACGCTGAAAGCCCGTCATAGCGTCACGGTATACCTCGTGGTGCTCATGGTACTACGCTAGAAGAGTCAAAATAATCCTCTCCATCACTTTTTCGAAACAGCCGGAAAGTGCCATGGGGCGATAAGAGGTCAAGTTCAGAGGAGATTTGCCTGGTTTAAGCACAGGGACCAGGTGGCTGGATTTCCACGAATGAGGGACAAACCCGCTGCTCCATGAGTCGTTGTACACAGATAGAAGGGCCCGTCGAGCTGCTTCACCGAGAGTGCAAAGAGCCATGTACGTGATCCCATCTGATCCAGGCGATGAAGATTGTTTGCATGCTGTCAAGGCCGCTTGCAGTTCATCTAGAGAAAAACAATGTGTCCATTCTTGAATCTCTGGAGACTGGGGCGTTTTTTAGGCGACGCGTGGTGCACGCGGACGCCTCGCCACCAACTTTCATGCAGAAATTTTATGCTACTTGAATTTCAGTGGGGCCTTGGTGGAGAGAAAGAAACTTGAAAGAACGCTGTTTATGTGGCGATGTTCGTAGGCTACGAGCGATCCTCCATGTCTGTGTCAAAGGCTTGTGTGGATCCAACGATTCGCACAGAGATTTTCACTTAAGGATTAAAGTGAATCGATTCGCCGCTGAATTTTTTTCTGTAGGCGCCTCGTGAATAGAGTCAGTGCGCCTATATCTTCGTTCTGCAACACGACGGATTGCTCTGAGCCGTTCCAATTCCGCTTCTTGTTGACAATACTTTGAAGTAGGTTCAATATGATAAGTCGCTTCTTGAGCAGCACCTCTAATCATATCCTCGAGGGTGTCAAGAGGAGGCGCTTAATTTTTTGACACCTCTCTTCCGTCAGTGACCTGAACTTTCTCCAGTCAATGCGAGTCGAAGTATTGTAGATTTGTGATTTATCCAGGCTCTTGATTTTTAAATAAGTTGGTATGTGGTCGCTTCTATGAGTTTTATAGTCTGCGAACCACTTAACCTTTACATTCAGGCTTCGTGACACAAATGTCAAGTCAAGGCAGCTGCTGTATGTCGTTCCTCGTAGAAACGTTGGGCTTCCGTCGTTTAAACAAAGGAGCTGCTGTTCCAGAGCAAAGGAGAATACTTGCCTCCCTCGAAGGTCTATCTTCTGACTTGCCCATAGTAGGTGGTGAGCGTTGAAATCTCCAGTGATGATCCATGGTCCAGGTGTGCTTGTTAACAGTGCACGTAGTCTTTGAGGTTCAAAACGACTTGAAGGTGTTATATATGCGACTACTAGCGTGAAATGGAGGTCTCTACGTTTTACTGTCAAGCAGACATAATGGTTGTCATGGTGAGGTGCTACAAAGTGTTCGATATAGGTAAGGTTGCATCTGATATATGCAATGACTTTACTCTGTTCGTTGCAGGTAGCGGACTTGAAGGATTCGTACCTGGATATTCGTATTGAATTGTGTAGCCGTGGTTCCCAGATGACAATACTTGGAAACGGGTTTTTAAACTCAAATTGTCGAATATCAGAAATACGGTGCTTGAGGCCTCGGGCATTCAACTGAAAAGTCGAAGCTCCTTTGACTTCTTTACGAAAGGCTTGCAGAGAAGGAGCCATGGTGCCTTTCCAGACTTGATATCACCGGCTTCAGCGTATCCACTAACTGAAGTGCACTCTCAGCATCCGTGAGGAGTATACAAATGGAGGAGCATGGAGTGAGGAGCATACGATTGGTATTCATGAGGGCCTTTACCATGGCTACGATTTCCTTATCGCGACTATCACCACATTTTTGTTCCGAAGTGATTGTAGACGAGCGATGCGGTGGCTCAAACGGCGGGTCTAACATTGGCAGCGCTGGCCATGCTGCAGGCGAGCCGGTGATGCTCTTGTCTTGCTTGGATGATTTGTCGTCGGCCTGTCTGGACACTTCAGTTGGTATGCTGGTGATAATTTGATAGGTGCAGTCCTTGCTTCGGCACTGGGTCTCCTCAGGGGCTTCCGGTGACAAGACCGCCGGTGTCGTACTTTGGCAGCGGCCTCCCTGTGAGTTGAACCGTCCAGGACCATTTGCCTAAACACTTGAATTTTCTTTTTCATGCTTGCGCAATCTTTCGACGATGCGTCGTGAGGGCCATGCCACTTTCGACATTTTCGAAGTTCTGCCTAGCAAGCGTCTGCACTATGTGATTCTGAGCATGTTGAGCACACAGCCAGGTTTGTGCAAACATCACTGATATGTCCCAATCTATAACATTTTTGGCATTGAAGGGGCTTCGGTACGAAGGGTACCACTGTGTGTCGAAAATGGCCGACCTTGACTTGCGATGGAAGGCTGCCTCCCTTGAACACGAGCTTTACGCAGCGTGATTTGCAAAAGCAACTGGCTTCCAGTATGGTAAGTTCTGTAGACACTGGTTTTATGAGCGCACCAAAGTCACTTTCGCTAATGGAAATGTCGACATCGTAAATGACGCCCGCAGTAGAGTCGCGGCCATCAGGTATGTATGAGTGAACATTGATGTTATCCAACATATTGACGTTGCTCAACACTTCCAATGTGCTTCGTTGAGTGACGTCTATGGCGAGGATATTCTTGCGGTCATTCATCCGCACATACGCGATCTGTCCCTGGGCGAGTTCCTCAAGAGACCTAGACGTAGCTTGACGATTGAGCCGGTTGAGACTTTGAGCCGCATCGACCGGCACAAACAGTATTGTGTATATCGTAGGCTTTCCCGTCTTCGTAGCATTCTTACTTGTTAATGGAGATGGCATCACTAGTCTTCTTTTGGCTGCTGCCTTGTCACAGGCCCGAAGCCGCCTTCCTCGAAGCTTTCGTCGCTGGCCGTAGAGTAAATCAGCGTGTCCTTGCTCTCGGCATCACTCGGATGGCCCGTACGCTTTTTCGTGGAAGCTGCAGGTGACGTCGATGGTTTCGGTGGAAGCTTAGGTGAATCCACGTCCATCTCCAGTGTCATTGGAACGGCGTCTTTCACAAAGCCAAACAAAAACTTTAAAAATTACAGATACTGACAGCAGTGTTCTATGCCAGAATCACTTCGTCGTCATTCTCTCCGATGACAAGCAGGCACCGACCACAATGGTAGTTGGAGACACAGTGCGGTTGGAGAATCAATCGCTTTCATTCAAGGGTGACATATCCTTCCCGGAACCAAGCAAAGTAATCGGGCAGTGTGGCCCAGCATCCTTCATTCTCGCTGGTGGCGAAAAATGGAACGCAGCAAAGCTGTGCAAAGTGCCTGCTCGGCGCCCTGGCCACAATGGCTGTCAGCAACAGTCTGCAGGGCATGAATCGTCGTTCGATCACGATTACTTGGATGTGACACTTCTCGCTGCAACATGGCAGCCAGCGTTCGCGAAGGCAAGACCCCGCAGTGCAATCTGTGCCTAGTGCAGACTACGATTCCGGGTCGCCAACGAGATAAGCCACCGGACAGTTTCCTGCTTCAGAAACTGCCTCACGCCTATCCCTCAACTCTGCAGAAGAACCTGTGGTGCCGTGTTCACATGGTCATAGCATTCAGCCACACCGAGATAGACGGCCACCAGACTGATATGATTAATAACTGTGAATGAATAAATAGATCGATATTGCTGTAACTCTGTGCATAATGTATTCAATATTTTGGCATGTGTATAAGTAAAATGGTGAGTATATGTTGAGTGTATTTTATGTATATATGCATTGAGGTGTATGTAGTGGTGTGTATGTGGGCGCGATTAACCTATACTAATATATACTAACGTAATAGCACCTTCACAAAACCTAAAATAAATGAGGGAGGCAAAAGTGTTTTAACCTGCAGTTTCGGTTTCCGTTATAGGGTTGGCAACACTGTGCCCTTGTGCTTGTATATATTTGTGGAACGTCTAATAAAATGGCAGTGTGTATGCATCTGCTACCTGGCGCGTGTCGGTTACATTACTCTTTCACTACAGGAACGACCCACAGACTATCGAGCTTTGCCCCTTTTAGATGGTATGCTGTCAAACACCCGTGCTGCTGCCAAGACATATCCTCAAGTGACTAACTGCCCTCTTTTGCCTGAAAAATAGGCCTGGTTAAAGCGTATTTCGGAACCGCAGCAATTGTGAAAAAGGAGCTTGCAATCTGTATTGATGGTGCAGTGAAACACTTTTAAGATAAATGCATGAAGAAAATGCAGTAACAGGTTAATAATTCAAATGAGGTTAATTTGACTGTACTTTAATTACCAAATGACGGCCTGGTCTTGACAAAACTTTCTCCACTTTAATGAAGAAAAAACACCCCACCAATCGAACAAGTTGGTATCCATGACCGTTATTTCGAACTTGGAGCCCTCGGTTTTCGCCGCTCTACGCAGAAGTCAGCATGGAGTGATCACAATATCTTGAAAAACGAGACCAAATGAAAGTGACTAAACTTTTCTAACAACAAAATTGCAGCGTTTATCAGGAGTTCAGATTGGATTCACGTATTCATTCATCAGCAGACGCATTACTAGGACAGGTGCAATTTCATACTTTTGGTTCGTGATGTAACAGCTGATAGTATCAACTGTTGCTTTGCGGTGTGACATGCTGAACCGGGGCTGTTTCAACGTAGATTCAGGCACTAGTGTAGTTCGCATGTAGAATATTTGATTGTCACGTTGATTGCTTGTTATCTCCATTCTTGGCCACCGCGCCCGCATTTTCGGTGGAATCGAAATTCTGGGAACCCGTTTGATTAGATTTATGTGTATGTTAAGGATCCCCAGGTGTCAAACGTTCCGGAGCTTGAGTTATGCACTACGGTCATTCATCATAATATACAGATTCTGAAATGTTAAACTATAACAACAATGCTACTAATTGTATCATTGATGATAATAATAATCAAATTATCTTTAGCAATATTACTTGTTAGTGGTATTGGTATCATAAATAGTAAAAATGTTATTATAGGAGGTGTTTAGAGTTTTTCCTAAATAAAGATTTCAACAAAATGTTTGGGGAACGAATGACAATCTCTCATAAAGATGCGTTGATATTTTGTACAGCCTGATAGCGGATAAACACTTGTATCTGTAACTAGGTCCTTATAATTATCAAATATTGTTAAACAGCGTGCCACAAAAAGATTTCTCTGGCCGCCCAGAGGGCCCGCGCGAGGTGGCCAAGTTCAAGCTGACCATCCCCGAGTGGGCCTAGCAAGGTGACGCTAGCTTGCGTCTATTGTGGACCCAATGAAATTCTTTCACTCACTCCCCAAATCCATCGCCTGCATCAGAAATACAGAATTTTTTTTCTTGATCCTGCATATCTTCTCGTGCATTTGATTGTTAGGTAAGCTCTTAATTTTTCAAGCTGTTCGTACAGATAAATTTCAACAGTTAATGAGTTGTCTTTCGTGCGGTGGATTGGTAAAGCCTCATTAGTAGAATACATATAGCAATACACTTGATTGCAAAAAAACTTGAAAAACACATACTGAATCCTCCTCCAGTCTTGCAACGAGCTGTAGTAGAACGAGTTGTAGAGCGAGTGGTAGCTTGAAGTCGATTATAAGTGGGATAAGGAGGAAAACTAGGACCACGATTTGCAAACGGTGATGGATGTTTGGGACCATTCGAAGGATTTCCCGCTAAAACAAATAGACGTCTTCTTTCTTCTGGCAGGATTGTGACTAAAAGAATGATAGTTAAAAAGTTCAAAATGTTGCAACAGGCAGTGTTACCCATGGTTCACTGGCGTGCTGGATGGCCTTACGCCTACGTGTTCTTATATATTGTGTATGCTTATTGATAAAAAAGAGTGGGTTTATTTTTAGTTTCACCACTTGTAAGCCCTTTCGTACCTTCTGTATTGTACGCATCTGTTTTTGAAAAATGAAGCCACTGTATAAAAATTTAAGCCAGGGTATTTTTTCATATTATCTTCGACTTCGCAACACCTGCGACAGGCGATGAAATGATTCAGGTTATGGAATCGGAAAGTGAGGACACAACAACAATGGTAATGTGAACAGCTGAACTACACCAACAAAGCGGCGCCGAATCATGTTCACATGCATTTACGTTACACAAAAATGTCTTAAATAACATTACAGCTTTTACATCGCTGCAGTATACTTGGAATGGTTATGCAATTGCTTCCTGGCGAGCCACAACAACTTAGAAAACTATTTTTTAATAAAGACGATGGTCTTTTTTTGGAGACCTTCGACGCGAAAATTTTGGTCTGTCTGTCTGTACATTTGTTTTTTTTGTCCAATTTTACCGGGACTGGGTACTATGAACAACACGAGTCGGTACGCTATACGGCCCACCTCATGCTCAGAGCCCACCAATGCTGGCTCAAGATTCAGCGTTCATACTTGTGCGATTGTCAAATGAAAAGCAGTAATTGCGCATATCTAAGGCACCATAACAACGCGTATATATTCTTTATGTGCGTCGTTTACTAGAAAAGGCATACATAAGTAATTTTAAGGACCGTAGCGCTTATTACGCTGTGCTTATCATGCAACGCTTGCACGAAAAGGCAAGTGTTTTCAACGCTTTGTGGAGACGACACGGTGGTGGCACCTACCCGTCACCTTGCGTCGCCTCTTAGACGGGCGCGCACGACCGTTTCAGAGCAGCGGGTTCCGTTTTCCAAGAAAACTGCCAGATAGCGCTCATGTCTTACTTGTGACGTGACTTGATACGCTCGATTGCCTCCGCTGCACGCTCTAGGCACTGTAACGCAGTGCCTCCAGAATACCATTCACCAATTTTCTTGCGCAGAACATCAAATAAATGTTTTGTTCATCCTCTTCACAAGGAAGACTATCATCTTTCGACGACATTTTCAGATTAACATGAGATACGGGACCAATTTTTATGTGTCATTTCCGCTCACAAAACAAAATTTTTGCATGTGCTGAAAGAAATACTTCTTTCTTGTGGTGTATTCTGCACCAAGTAAATCTCACTGCACATCAATATTGAAAACGAATGAAGTTTTAGATGCGGAGCATCTTATACTCGCGCCTTGTAGTGCGCCGTCCGCACCGCTTCTCGAACATTCGACAGCTGACGCGCGCGCATGCGCCGTCGCGCCGTCGCCCACTCTTCCACCATCTGTGCATCCCTTCCTCCTCTACACACCGCGCGCGCTTCACTCCTCCACCATCTGTGCACCCTTCCTCCTCTACACACCGCGTTCGACATCTACAATTCTGCTGATTCTCCAGTGGACGCGCATGTGGCGTCGCGCTTCGAGAACATTCAACAGCTGACAGTGCATGCGCCGTCGTGCTGTATATATACTCAAGGTCGGCGCTCGCTCGCTCAGTTGCCGCTCGTCGGTTGGTTTGTACGGCGCGTCGACGTCCAAGGTCGCGGTGAAATGAATTCCAACGAATCCACAAACACAATGATCGCCGTCCCTTCGACCAGCGCCGCCCTTTCGCATACGTGTGTACGTGTTCACTCAATTAACACCCCCTCCTACAACCACGTTAACCAATTTAGCCATCGACCCAAGTAAGTCGCAATTTAACACCCCATTTTACAACCACGTTAACCAATTTAGCCATCGACCCAAGTAAGTCGCACTTTAACACCCCGTTAACCAATTATATGGTCCGCATCCTCCTCAGTGTTCCCCCGAGGGAAGCTGCGGGCAATTTTTTTATAAATGGTAGTATTTTCTGCCGATTTCAAAAATATTTATCTTAGTAGTATCCTTTATTTGTGGGACATTTTCTCAGCGTGGTCTAGAGAGGGTTGGGAGTAAAGGCTTGTGACAATATATAAACTCAAGTAAAACCATGAACTTAATTGTGGCTGTTTATTTAACTGAGCCTGCTATTAAAATTTTCAAACTTTCTTTTCAGGTGAATATCAAAGGGACGCTTGCACACTGAATGCGTAGCAAGTGGCACAAGAACCTAAACGGGGATGAATGCGCGTGTCATGCGTTGCAATCAACCACTTTGCCGAAACGAAAAATGAGTGGTACGTCCGAAAATGTCGCGCTTTTGTAAGTTGCTGTAGCTGTTATTTTTCTCCTGGGTCAGATCACTGTGCCCAAATTAAAAATTATACAAAGATCATTGCCGTGATCCCTACGTCAAGAGATAAACTTCCCCACCGAATTGTGGAAATGCCACTACCTACTATCGAAACACGTTTGAAATAGACATTGTTGTAGCGAAGCTTTCCGTCGGGTGAACAACGACATTATTGTAGTTGGGATAGTACTATATAAAGAGAAGCGTGACGTAACATGTCACGTGATTACGGGTGTTATCTAGCGGCTGCACATTCAGCCAGGTTACATATTCCTTTTATATGTAGCGCAAATTATTTGTGCCTTTCAGACTGTGGGTATCGACAGGGCTGGTGGCGAGCTCTCTTGCTTCGGCGAAGCTCTTGAGGAGAGTTGTCTTTTCTGAGGCCTTCGTCGCTGTGGCTTGTCCTGTCCCGCAGGGGCTCTCTTGTGCGCCTGAATTCTCGACCGTCTTCTGTTCTCAGGATTGCTGACCGGGGCGTGCTGGCTGGCTTCAGAAAAATCGCCGGCTATCACGTTCCTTGGAGGGTGTCGTCTGCGGACACTGGCTGGCCTGGAGAGAGGGCCAGCAGATCTATCGTTCAGCGGTTGTGATAGACCTTCTGACGTTGACTGATCTCCTGGAGCCTGTTGTGAACAGCTTTTCTAGTAACCGCTTCTGGTTCCAGGTGGCTGTTAGACACAGGCAGGGGAGTCCTGGTTTGCCGTCACATGAGTCTCTGTACAGGTGACTTCAGCACATCATCTCTTGGGGTATTGTGCCATTCTAGCAACGCCGTATAAAAATACACTGGGTGGCGTGAACATTTCTTTAGTAGATTTTTAGCTTCCTGTGATACCATTGACGCGGGGGTGATAAGAGCTCGTCGTAATATGGGTAACGCTTAGTTATCGCAAGAACTCTTTGAAAAGCTGGCCGTTGAATTGCGAGTCATTATCACTGCAGAGCTGCGACGGTAAGCCATGTGTGGCGAACAATTCTGTGCACCATTATATCAAAGCGCTAGCAGTGCTTTGCCGGAGTTAACGGATTTCAAAAAAGAAAGAATAGAAGTCCACTGTTATGGCAGATTTATGGCCTTCATGTAAAATAGGTCCATGCCAACAAATTCCCAGGGCAGCTTTGGAATGTCGTGGCTGTGAAAAGGCATTGTGGCGTTCCGCGGTTCATACCTCTGGTAGACGCGGCAGTGTTTTGCAAAATTGCTCTATTTCACGCGATATATTTGGCCAGTACAATATGTTTCTTGCCCACGCCGTCATCTTTTCAACTCCCGTGTGTGCAGCGTGAAGCAGCAACATATATTTTTGTTTCTGTGAAGTTCGTATAATTACCTTGTTGCTGCTAAAAACAAGACCATCATGCATGTGCAGCTCCTCCTTGCAAGACCAGTACTGACGAACACTTTCGGGCACCTCGCTCCTTTCAGGCCAGCTCGTTTTGGCGTAAACTCGAAGCTTGACCAGGGCAGGATCTTCATTTGTTGCAGCACGAAGATTCCTCAAGCGCTGGTGTGAGGCTGAAATTTCAAGCACATTTTTTTGGAATTGCTCCGCTTCTTCTTGCATGAGCTGTTTCTGGGAAACCTAGAGAAGGCGTCAGCTAGGAAGAGCTCTTTCTCTGGCTTTTCGATCAATGTAATGGGATTTCGTTGCAAAGTGAAACGCATGCGCTGTAAGAAAAGCGGACATTGATAAAGCGGTTTGCTGAATATCGGCACCAAGGCGCGGTGATCGGTCTCAATGATCACAGTTTCTTGGCTGAAGATGTAATCGTGAAACTTGACGCAACCATGTACAATTGCCAGTGTTTCTTTTGCAGTTTGAGCGTAGCGTTTCCGCGCCTTTGTTTGTGAAATTGTGGAGAATGCGACGGGACGGCCGTCTTGAATAAGCACAGCGCCAACTCCCATTTGGCTGGCGTCGACCCAGAGGGTTACTGGCTTTTTTTGCGTCAAATAAAGCAAGAACTGGTGCATTCGCTAAGCTTTCATGCAACATAGTAGCCAGCCTCTGAGGAGGACAACGAAGTAGTTCTGTGTACGCGTGCTGTGGTGTTCGCATTTGTGGCCCTTGGGCTACGAAAGTAAATGCCCTGTTTTGTACCTCTGTACCTGTGTCTTTGTGACATTTTCTGGTGCAAGTGCGGGGTACGGTAGATGATCCCCTGAGAGCACCCCTGACGCAAGTCCATCGAGTAGCTCAGCCGAGCTTACCCCTGTGCACGTACGTTCCAGCCGTCGTCTCCTGGGACTCTAGCCACCGCACTGTTTGCTGCCTGAACATCACAGGGCTATGAATCAAACATCGCCTAACGTCACCGTGCCAGCACCAGCGCACCTGGTTATCAACCAGCCCAAGACGCCGAAGACATTTCACGGAGCTGCTTTTGAAGATGCCGACGACGGGCTCGAGCATTTCGACCGGGTCGCCGTCATCAACGATTGGACCCCAGAGCGTAAGCTACGCTATGTGTACTGCTTGCTGCAGGACTCTACGAAAACATGGTTTGAGAACCATGAAGCAGCGCTTACGTCATGGGATGAGTTTCACCGGCAGTTTCTTAAGGCCTTTGACTGAGAGGACAGGAAAGAGACAGCGGAGCGTGCTGTAGAGGCAAGGGTTCAAGGCCCTAACGAAAGGGTGACGACTTATAGAGAGGACATGGATCGGCTATTCAGGCGTGCGGAGCCCTCTATGTCCGAATCCAAGAAAGTTCGCCACCTAATGCGTGGTGTTAAAGAAGAGATTTTTGCCGGCGTGATTCAAAACCCGCCTGCGACACCTGCGGAGTTCCATGAGGAAGCCACTGCCATAGAGTGGGTCTTTCAACAGCGTGCCAGGCAGTATAACCGTGGCGTACATCCAAGTGAGGTCACTTCTGTCACTCTCGGCAATGACATCTGCGCGTTGCAAGAGCTTATCAGAGATATCATTAAGGAAGAGCTACGAAAGATTCAGTTGACTGCTTCACCTGTAGAGCAGCTCTCCATTGCGGAGATGGTACGCGCCGAGCTCCTTTCCAAGTACTGACCGAGCCCAATGCTGCTTAGCTTCGGTGATCGGACGAGAACCGGCGCATTCAGCATGGCATAGCCGATGCCATGTACGCGCCGAGCTACGGCAAGCCGTTTACGCTCCCCAACCGTCCGAGGCGCCACAACAGAGGCACTGCGTCGAGAAGAGCTACGCGGAAGCAGTGCGACGTCCTCCATGTAGTTCAACCAGCGTATTTTAACCCAATGAGCGACATGCTCCGCAAATGAAGGTAGGCTTCCGTCCTCGCAGCTCACCATTCATCGCCGAAGCAAAACCAAGAAAGAGTGACATCTGGCGTACACCCGACCACAGGCTCCTTTGTTTCCACTGTGGGGAAGCCGGACACGTCTCCCGAACTTGTCCATACCGTCGTGTGGGTCTCCGTGGATTTACGCCTAATGACCCTCGTCCACGACCTGGCGAGCGACCACTGGAAATAAAAAGTTTCATCTCGAATTGTCGCAATACCGAACATCGGTCTCAAGAGCCTCGCTCGTGGTCGCCTGCTCGCTACTAGTCACCGAGCCCAGCCTATTCACGCGGCGCTCCGAGACGCCGTTCACCCAGTCTTGCAAGTCGGGAAAACGAAGTTCAGCAACCTCCGGAGGTGAGGCCGCTGACGCTGACTCTACGGATGATCCTCCACTACGACGACAGTGACGGCAGCGAAAAGATGTACAGACGTACTCAAACGTGGTACGAAGAAGGGTGACATCAAACATTAAGGTAACTGTGGACGGCGAAGAAGTAATGGCGCTAGTTGACACTGTAGCAGACACTTCCGTTATGAGCTTGGGTCTTGCCTTCAGGCTGAATAAGGTTTCTACCTAGTGGGCTGGGTCCCAGATACGTACAGCATGAGGCCATCTTCTCACTCCAGTGGGACGGTGCACAGCGGGAGTTAGTATTCACGGATTTACCTATCTCGGAGATTTTGTAATACTGGCGAGTTGCTCGAGGGACCTAATTATCAGACTGGACTTTCTCTGTGATAATAGAGCCCAGATTGATTTGAAAGAGTCACAGGTGATGTTTTCTACGGCACACGCTTTAGCGCGCAACCCTCACGGCAGTTACGTCAATGCTTTGAGAATTGTTGACGATGACGTCACGTTACCGCCGAAGAGTAGAATGTTGACCTTGGTAGCCTGCGACGCTTTTGATGAATTCAACGACCATGAAGGTATTGCAGAGGCAAATATCCCACTGCTGCTCAAACTAAACACCTGCATAGCCCGATGCCTTGTTCGGTTAGAGAATAAACGCTCTCGAGTTCTGCTGTCCAACTTCAGCAATTAGTTTCAGCACGCCCCTAGAGGCACTACTGTCGCTTTCCTAAGTGAAATCGCTGACTTTTTCGTTATCAGCACATTGGATACGACTTCACCGCATGCAAAAGCTTGTGCTGACCTGGGAAGCCGCATTCACGTTAATCCAGACTTGCCAGATTTACGAAAAGAGCGGCTGCTAAACCTTGTGAGGGAATTTTCGAACTGCTTCTCCACAGCATCAAAAGTTCAGCGTACAACCGTTACAAAACACCCCATTGTTACCAAGGAGTCAGCGCAGCCTCTTTGCCAACATCCATACCGTATGTCCCCGAAGAAAAGAGAGGTGAATAAGCGTGAAGTTCAAGAAATGCTGAATGATGAAGTCGATCAACCCTCGACAAGTCCGTGGGCGTCACCTGTTTTCTTAGTAAAGAAAAAAAGATAACACACTACGCTTTTGCGTCAACTATCGACGGCTTAAGAAAGTCACAAAACGTGACGTTTACCCCCTGCCACGGATTGATGACGCCTTAGACCGTCTACGCCGCGCCCAGTTTTTGCATCATTAGATCTAAAGTCAGGGTACTGGCAAATTGAAGTTGACGAGGGCGACCGTGAGAAAACCGCGTTCGTGACTCCTGACAGGCTCTACGAATTTAAAGTGCTGCCTTTCAGCCTCTGTTCCGCTCCCACCACATTTCAACGCATGATAGACACTGTACTAGCTGGACTAAAGTAGCAGACGTGTCTTGTATATTTGAACGATGTCGTTGTGTTTTCAAGCACGTTTGACGAGCATCTCTCAAGGCTAAAAAGTGTCCTCACTGGAATAGGGAGAGCAAACCTTACTATCAAACCCGAAAGTGCTACTTCAGCTATCAGGAACTCAAGTTTCTAGGCTACGTGGTGAGCCCGGGGGGTGTTTGACCAGATTCGGAGAAGTTGGCTGCCGTTGCCGATTTCCCTCGTCCTGGAGACAAGAACGCTGTCCAGCGATTCCTCGGACTCTGTGCGTACTACCGCCGTTTTGTCGAAGGATTTTCAAAAATTGCAGCACCTCTTACAAGACTGACATGGCCAGATGTGCCTTTGGTATGGACGGAAGAACAACAACAAGCCTTCGTAGAGCTACGCAAACGACTGCAGACAGCTCCAGCGCTGGCACATTTCGACGACACTGCTGACGCGGAAATGCTCACAAATGCCAGCAACGTAGGAATCAGAGCCATTCTATTTCAAAGGCAGAACGGCGCAGAGCATGTGATCGCTTACGCGAGCCACAGTCTCACAAAAGCAGAGGCTAATTACTCTACCACAGAAAAAGAGTGCCTAGCAGTCGTTTGGGCCATTAGCAAGTTTCGACCCTACCTATACGGCCGGCCATTTCGAGTGGTCAGTGGCTACCAGTCGCTCTGTTGGCTTGCCAATCTACAGAATTCATCAGGCCGCAACACCCGCTGGAGCCTCCACCTTCAAGAGTACGACATAACGGGGGTCTACCGATCAGGACATAAGCATTCAGATGCTGACTGCCTACCTTGTGCTCCTATTTTCCCGACGTCATCTGACACTGAACAATATTTACCGTTTCTTGGCATCGTCGATGTGGTGCGGAGGGCTGAGCTTCAACGTGAGGATACTGAGCTACTTCCTGTCATCCAGCTTCTTCAATGAGAAGACGTTATCGTCCGACGCCGGCTCTGGCGTGGTTTAACAACGTATTGCCTGCAAAACAATGTTCTCTACAAGAGAAATCTTGAGAGCAGCCAGGAAACTTTCCTCCTCGCCGTTTCAACGGCACTGCGTGAGGAAGTTTTGCAGGCATGCCACGATGATCCTTCGGCCGGTCACTTAGGCTTTGCTAGGACATTAGCGCGCATCCGACAGAAGTACTACAAGCCACAGCTGTATTCGTCTGTTCAGCACTATGTCCGCACCTGCCGTGACTGTCAGAGGCGTAAAGTTCCATCCGCAAAGCCCGCCGGTTTCCTCCAACCTTTAGATCCACCTCGAGCACCATTTCAGCAAGTGGGAATGGATCTTCTTGGTTCATTCCCTACGTCATCCTCAGAAAATAAAACGATAATTGTCGCAACCAACTAACTGACTAGCTATGCAGAAACCAAAGCTGTGCCTAAAAAAACTGCAGTTGAAGTCGCCAGATTCTTTGTCCACGAGATTGTTTTGCATCATGGTGCACCTGTTGTTCTCATAACCGATCGCGGAGCAGCATTTACGGCAGAGTTATGGCAACAAGTCACCAAGCTGACGCACACAAACCACCGGAAAACAACAGCTTATCATCCCGAAACGAAGGGCTTGACGAAGAGGTTCAACAAAACACTGGCCGACATGCAATCTATGTTTGTTGATGTAGAGCACAAAACGTGGGATGAAATTTCGCCGTAGGTCACGTTTGCTAATAACACCGCTGTGCAAGAGACCACAGACCTAACACTATTCGAGCTTGTTTATGGCCGTCGCGTCACAACACCGTTAGACGCTATGCTCCCCGTAGGCCAGAACACCAGCGGAAATGACAGCGTTGACGACTTCGTCGAGAACGCCGAGGGAGCCCGCCAGCTTGCCCGGAACCGCATTCGCGCGCAGCAAGATATCCACACTCGCCGTTACAACCAAGGCCGAAGGAACGTCCACTATCAACCAGGTGACTATGCTTTAGTGTGGGCACCAGTTCGACATCGTGGGCTTTCAGAAAATCTATTGCGTCGTTACTTTGGACCTTACGAAGTTGTGCGCTTCCTCAGTGACGTGAATTACGATATAGTTCTCCAAAGCTTCTACACCAGTTTAAACCGAAGACGTCGACGTCCAGAAGTAGTCCATGTAGTACGGATGAAACCGTACCACGACCGCGGGTTATGAACACTTCAAACTTTTTCCTTATTATTCACAACAGCGGAGGCCTATTTTTTCGTTGACATGATCACTTTTTTTCATGATCACCTCTAACATCTCAGTCAATCGACCTGGATGGTCGCTTTTGAAAGGGGGGAATTGACGCAAGGTAAACTGGCAACTATTGTGGCCAGCCTCTGAGGTGGACAACAAAGTAGTTTTGTGTGCGCGTGCTCTGGTGTTCGCATTTCTGGCCCTTGGGTTACGAAAGTAAACGCCCTGTTTTGTACCTGCGTACCTGTGTCTTTGTGACAATATGTCATCCATTATCACGGCTACGCACGGCAAGCCTTCAAGCATGCGATGCATAGCTACTTGAAATACTTTTGGGCTGATGAGATGCCGAAAGGAATGCATTCGAAGATACCGATAACGCTCATACGGCGTGCTCATCGCGCAGAATTTTGAGCTTCATTCGGTTAGCTTAATTTGCCAGAACCCTGACGCCGTGTCAAGCGTTGAGAAGTGATTGGCGCCGAATTGTCGCAATGCTGCGTCTTCTAAGGTTGGCATTGGGTAATGCTCCCGCAGTAGCACTTTGTTAAGCGCAGTAGGATCCAGGCAAATTCTAAGGTTGTCTTTGTTAACAACTGCTACCATATGGCTAGTTCACTAAGTTGGCTCGGTTACCTTTGCGATGACGCCCTGGGCTTCCATGTGCTGCAGCTCAGCCTTGACTTTATCCTGAAGAGCCACGGGAACTCTTCTCCCTGGAACAACGACTCCCTTTGCGTCTGGCTTGAGCTTCATGTCATACTCGAAGTCTTTTAGCTACCGGAGTCTTTCAAAGACGTCTGCGAAAGATTGCACTGGTGGGTACAGTTCATGCTATATGGCTTGTATACGGAAGATGAAACCAGGACTTTCAGCTGCTGCCCCACTCAAAGTAGCAGGGACGTTTAGTTCGACAATGAAAAACGTTTGTTCTTTGGTTCCATCATTCGCTGAAAGCATCAACTGAACTTGCGTGTGCGCGGCTGTTGTGTGCCCAAAAATGCTGTGAGCTTGACGTTGCAAGCTTGCTGAGGTTTATCTGGCAACTTTGCAACAGCGCTTTTTGAATTTACAGAACAATTAGCACCGGTATCTAGTTTGCATGTGATGGTATAGCTCTCGATGTACACAGTATCGCTCCAGTCATCACTGGCAGTCGCGCCGACAGTCAATGTTTGTAGAAAAAAATCGTTGTTTTCTGCTCGTAGATCTTGTATTTGTTGGCTGACGTTTCGCGGGTACTTGGTTGGCCTGCATACTTTAGCGAAATGGTTAACCTTCCGCACTTTCGGCATGTTTTCCTTCTCACTGGACAAATGTCACTGCGGTGAATTTGACCCCCACATTTGTAGCAACGCTTTTCTTCTATTGCGACTGCATTTACTATAGGGTGCTTTCACCTCATCCTGTGGCTTCACTTATTTCTCTGAAGTGCTCTTTGATTTGTTACTACGTGCGGCACATTGATTGATATGTGGGATTTAACGTCCCGAAACCACCATATGGTTATGAGAGACGCCGTAGTGACGGGGTCCGGAATTTTCGACCACCTGGGGTTCTTTAACGTGCACTCGAATCTGAGCACAAGGGCCTACAACATATCCGCCTCCATCGGAAATGCAGCCGCCACAGCTGGGATTAGATACTGCGACCTGCTGGTCAGAAACCGAGTACCTTAGCCACTAGACCACCACGGCGTGGCTGCGGGCGTCACATGTCGACAGTCTTTTAGTAGGTCGGGTTTTCCGCTATCAGTCTCTGCTAAGGGCTGTTATCCGATGTACCCAAAATGATTCGGCTGCGCAACGTGTGGTCTTCCAGACTCCCGAATTCACAGTTCTTAGCTAACACACGCAATTCTGTTAGCCACTCGTTAAATGGTTCGCCTGCTTTTTGGTTTTTTCAACCAAACAGAAATTCTTTAAATGTCAAGTTGGTCGCGGGCCTGTAGTGCTCTTCAAATTTCTTAATAAGGGACCAAATTCTCTAAACTTTCTCTTTGCTACGCATTTTCTTAGGCAATAATTCTCTCATTTCGAAGGATTACTATAGCGTGGGTACGAATTTAACTTATTCAAAACTTAAGAGGGCGAAGAGGACACATGATAGCCAATGAAACAACACGAAAGAAATGTTTGCCGATAATATCAACGTAGCACTCAAACCATCTAGCATCGAGAGTATACGATGATAGCCAATCATTTGCTGCATACCAGTTTCAGCTCCGCGAGCATCTGCTACAGCGCTTACGGGATGCCGCGTACGTTGTGATAGACGTTCTGGTGTACTGTGCAAAGCCAAGCACTCGCCTTTCATCAACGACTGTAGCTAAAAAAAGAAATTGCTCGATGGCCTTAAGCCATCGAGCAATCCATGCACTATCTCGCCAAGTACAAGCAAAGAACACTCTAGGTGCACCAAATCATTAAAACAACGCATAAATTGATGATGCGTGAACCACGCATAATGATGGGCGCAGTGAGTGCTTGCTTCCTGCATTTTATTTCGCCTCCGCCATCGTCGCTTGCCCACCGACAGCTAGCCCTGACGAGTGTCTTCTTTGCTCTAACGTGGCACGTGCTTGCTCGCGTGCCCCGTAGCCGCACTGTCTCGCTGAGCTATGGAGTAGCAAGTGACAGGGGAAGACATTGACCCTGAAGAAATCACGCCAGACCAAGGCTGGCAGACCGCCTCGTGTCGCCGAGCAAAAAATGAAGGCTCCAAACGTGTGCCGTCATATAGCGCTTTGAAACGCAACGAGCACAAGCCCCGCAACAGAGAACAAAATTATTCGAGCAAGCCGAATGCCCCACCTACCAAAGAACGACATCAGCATTATCATTAGGCCCAGAGGGGGTCTTAACATCGCTAGGGTTGGCCCAAAGACAATCGCTGAAGCCATTTCGACTTCGGCAGGTATCAGCCCATCGGAACAGCAAGCGGACACGCTCTGCCCCAACATTAAACAGAATATCTTAGTAGCAAGCACGCCGAAGAGAGAAAATGCTAATCGCTACGTGCGCGTTAAAGAAATTCGCATCACTGACAAGACCTATGAAGTTAGTGCCTAAGAAGCGGCACCACATTCTACATGCAAAGGTGTCATTCGAGGAATTTTCGTGCGACACGGTTCTGCGGACATTGATGCGAATATTGTCAACAACCTCAATCCACTAGCTTTGGCTGCCAAGCGCATAGGAAGTACCACTGCAGTGATCGTGGCCTTCGATGGACATCGTGTGCCCAATTTTGTGCGATACGAATCGGTGCTACTTCAATGTACACTATACCGTAGACAGATAGATATTTGCTACACCTGTGGTCAGCTCGGCCATCGAGTGGACGTGTGCCCGAACCCTGGAGACGTTATCTGCAGAGGCTGCAGCGTGCCGAACCCCGAAAAAGAACACCGCTGCACACCAACATGCAAGCTTTGCGGAGGAGCCCACCTCACTGCTGACAGGGAATGTAAAGAACGCTACCACATTCCATACGTGGTGCGCCGACGACGATGGGAGCGAGCACACTCGACGCGACACAACAGTTACGAAGCAATGAACGAGTTCAACGCAACAACTGAGGACGACCAGGCCTCGAAGCTTTCTACAGATGGTCGATCCGATGGCAGCCGATCCCGGTCCCGATACCGGAGTCGTCCCAGGAACCGCACCATGCGTGTATCGAGGTCCCGGAGCCATCATCGGACCCACTCCCGCAGCGCGCGAAGTGGGACCCCAACCAGATCTATATCGCGAGGCTACTCCAGGTCTCGTTCTGGTTCACGTCACGGTTCCCGTTCAGGTTCCCGGCCCGGGTCACGCTCCGGCTCCCACTCTGGTTCCGGGCCTCATGCCGGTTTCAGGCCTCACCCCAGTCTCACCGGGATCTCGCGTCAACGATCGCCTAGCCCATCGGCACCACCATCGCCATGCAACGCCAACAAGAATAAGCGGGGACCTCTCACTTGGGCGGACGCCGTCCGGAGAAAAGGAAACACTACATCACAGGTAGGGCCGGGTTGACTCCCAGAGCATGATACACACAACACATCTGAGATAGCGATCTTAAGGCACGAAAATGCGATGATGAAAGAAACAATACGCAAACTCACAGTCGCAGTTGCCGAACTAAAAACTGAGAGAAACGCACGCGCTGCTATGCCCACAACCGACTACGACGACAATGCAGTCACTCCGTTGCAGCCACAACCCGTAGGCGCCGGTAACGATGACGGCGAGAGCGCACCCAAGAAACGCGCGGTCGCCCATGACCAGCCAGCTTTAAAGGCAGAGTTAGACGACATTAGGAGCACGCTATCGGCGATTAAGGAAAGCCTTCGCTTTCTTGGCGAAAGCATGGCTCTCGTGCAGTCTACTCTCGCGGTACACGGTAATCGTTTAGGCCAAGTGGAGCAATATCTTCATCACGTCGTCGCCCCTGCCGTTGCCGCGGATAAGCCGTTGTCGCAACGTGCAGCCGTGCCCAGTCCACAGCATCACGCGGCCCTTATGCAACCACCGGGTGCTCAGGCCAACTCCTAAAGGCTTCAAGATGGCCAGGCCAATTGACGAGTTGCGAATCTGGCAATGGAAGTGCAGGAGCTTCACCCACAAGAAAGCTTTCCTGCAGCATTACCTCCGTAGCCACGAAGCCAAACCTCACATCATGCTATTACAAGAGACTGTAGTACCAACCGCCAAGTTTTCCGGATACCAGTGGTTGCCCGGCCCCTCGGGAAGACGCGGTATCGCCACCCTGGTTGCTAACAAGATTACCTGCACAGCGCACAGTCTCAATGTGCCCGAAATTGAGCACGTTGTGGTCGAAATTCTCCCTGGCAACATATCACAACAAAGCGTATACATGATCACTGTATACAGTAGTCCCAGCCACCATAGACAAAGATTCACACGCTTGTTCCAGAAAGCTGTCCGTCTCGCGGGATCTAACCCGCTAGTGATTGCAGGCGATTTTAACGCTGCGCATCGCGCCTGGGGCTACACGTACGACACACCCAAAGGTAACGAGCTTTGGAAAAATGGGACTGACATTGGCCTTATTCTCATTACGGACAAGGTCTTTCCCACTCGCACCGGTACGTCCACGCAAAGAGATACTACGCTGGATCTATGCTTCGTCAAGAATATCTCCGACGCCCGCTGGTCCAACCTCGCGGTAAATCTCGGTAGTGACCACTTCATATTGGCTGTACACCTCCCCACAGAGAGCAGCAAGACCAAGTCGTACACGTGGATTGACTGGGACCTGCTTCGTAAGACCCGCGCAGAACGACCTTCTCCCCATACCCCACCGAGCCTCGAGACGTGGACGGCCCAGCTCAAAGCTGATGTAAACAAGGCAACGAAAACTATCAGCACAGACCTTCCAACCGAAAAGATGGACAGTCGTCTCGCCCACCTACTAGAGGCCAAACAGTCTCTACAGGCCCGGTGGAAGGGCCAACGCCTTAATCGGAGGATACGCAAACGCATATCTCATCTGAACAAGACCATGATGAATCACTGGCGCATCCTTTCAAAACAGCAGTGGGACGAAATTTCTAATTCGATTGATGGTCAGGTTCGAAATGGCAAAACGTGGAACTTACTCAAACACCTCCTCAATGAAACCAACACCCGCACAAATCAGCGTTATTCGATCGTGAAGATACTTCATCAGGCTAAACGGAAAGTGTCACCGGAAGATGTTGTCAACAACCTCGTGGAAAAATATCTCCCGCTTCCCACGGGCCCTGTGACCCCTCACCCTGATTACTCTGGCAGCGACAACACTAACTTAGACGCCAACTTCTCTATTGAAGATGTGCGCCGAGCTCTCCATGAGCTCAATGGCCGCTCAGCCTCTGGCCCCGATGGCATCACCAACAATCTCCTACGCAACCTGGACAATTCCTCCGTCACTTACCTCACTGACACTATCAACGAGATATGGAAAAAGGGTGAGATACACGATGCTTGGAAACTAGCTCACACGGTTCTCATACCCAAACCGGGAAAGGCGCCGAGCCTAGATAACCTACGCTTCATATCTCTCACGTCGTGCGTGGGCAAAGTGGCTGAGCACGTCGTCCTCAACAGGGTTGGTCGATACCTCGAAGATAACGACTGCATCCCGCACCACATGATTGACTTCCGACCAGGGTTATCCACTCAAGACGCCATGTTACTCCTAAAGCCTCCAATTCCAGATGGCGGAAACACTCGGGACACTCGTGCAATACTCGGTCTCGATTTAGAAAAGGCCTTCGATACAATAACGCACTCGTCAATCTTGAAAGCAATCGCAGCCCTCGGCCTAGGTCATCGATTTTACTACTTTATCCGCTTTTTTCTCAGTCGACGCAGAGCCGTCCTCCGCGTAGGAGACCTAGTGTCGGAAGAAGTGGAGCTCGGACAGCGGGGCACTCCTCAGGGATCCGTCCTCTCACCCACGCTCTTCAACCTCGTGATAATCGGGCTTTTCGAACGACTTCCAAAAATACACGGGCTAAATCACACTATCTATGCGGTAGATGTAACCATATGGTGCTCAATAGGGTCGGATGGCTTCATTGAGTCCGCCCTGCAAGAGGTTATCGACACCACCGAGTCTTACCTCGATCACTTTGGTCTCTGGTGCTCACCTGCGAAGTCGGAGCTGTTGATATATTTGCCCAAACGCCGGGGTGCCAAGCCCAAAGAGTGGAAACCTCCGGCGGAACGCAATATCACCCTCCACACCAGAGATGGTCGTACTATACCCAGCGTAGACACCATCAAGGTTCTCGGCATGATCATCGAGTCCCGCGGAACCAACACCCAAACAGTACACAAGCTCAGGACTAAGACTGAGAGTGCCATACGACTCGTACGTAAGGTAGCCAACAGGCACCATGGCCTCAAAGAAGACAACCTGCTGCGTCTCGTACACGCGTTTGTTTTGTGCCATTTTACCTACGTTGCCGCTATACACAAGTGGCTACGTGCTGAGCGCGATCAACTCAATGCGCTTATTCGCAAGGTGGTCAAACGAGCCTTTGGCCTCCCTATCACCATTCCAACGTACAAACTCCTTGAGCTTGGCGTACACAACACGCTAGAAGAGATCGCCGAAGCTCAGAAACGTGTGCAATTGACCCGACTCGCTACCACCAAGGCGGGCCGCCATATTCTACGCGAGCTCGGCTTCTTCTCCTCGAGGGCCAGGGACCCCCCAGAGTTGACTCTAATTCCCCGTGAAATCCGCCACCTTATCACGATCGCACCCATACCACGAAATGTACACCCTGAATACAACAGAGGCAGGCGCCTTGCGCGGGCGACCGCCATTCTCAAGCGCATAGACATGGAAGTGGACAACGTCTCGTTCGTGGATGCCGCTGCCTATCGCAACAACGAAGCCTTCGCCACGGTCGCGGTATCATCCGCGCAGCAGAATCTTAACTCAGCCACAATACTCAACCGAAACCCCGAAGTAGCAGAGCAAGTAGCTATAGCTATAGCTATGCTCTACAGCAAACGGGGATTCATCTACAGCGACTCCAGGCCGGCCATCAAAGCCTTCGAACGCGGAGTCATCTCCGACCAGGTGTTACGTATCCTGCGCAATGCGGACCCGAGTGCCCTGAAGCACCACACTGTCATCTGGTTCCCCGCCCATCTCGGCCAGGTGCCGGGTGCCCTATGCAACCTCAATGAGATCGCCCATGATGCCGTGCGCGCACTTACCGACCGCACTGCCACAGGGCAACCTTATCTTGCTGGGTTAGATACCAATCGGGATGCACCAATTACGTACAATGAAATTACAAAACACTTTTACTTGGAACGCCGCATTTTTCCACCCCCCCATCCGAAACTTAACCGACCACAGGCATTAACCCTACGCCTATAACAGACACACACGTACCCAAACCTTGCCACACTTCACGTCTATTATCCCGATGCATACCCCAGCGACACGTGCCCTTCATGTGGACATACAGCGACACTCGCACACATGCTCTGGGAGTGTAGAAGAACTCCTCCCGACTCTACCTCAAGCAAGTGGGAGAGGTCCCTCAGGAGCTCACTTCTCGCCGACCAGCAATGGGTTGTCCAGCAGGCCCGCGAAGCGGCCGCCAGGTACTCCCTGTCGGTCCCTACGTGGGAGACACCCGCTACGCGCTAAGCGCGTCCTGCAGGACTGAAATAAGGTTTTCTCATTCCATTCCAATATTTGAAAATGTGACTCAAATGTCTTCCTCTGTTAAACGTGACCAGTTACCTTACATTTTAATGAAGCTGCGCTGCTACTCAACTAATCCGGTGTAATCGAGCACGACATAGTGGTGAACGTAAGGGTGTTTTGTACCTAGAGGTAAAAGATTGCCTTTCTTACAATATTTTTATTACAAGACACAGTAGCGACTTCTGTGTCTGTGGACAAATTGTGTAAAAATATAGAACAGCAGTAACCAAACGAAAGGTTGAGCCGAATTTTGCAGGTTCCATGCTCCGCAGCATTTTTATAATGCCGGAATGTGAGAACGTTCATACGCTTACGCTTAGATATGTGTCTGTGTAAAACGAGAGAGACTCGTCGGGAGGTGTTTCAGTGGTAATGCTTTTCACAAAACACGGTGCAAATATTTCGTCCAGCGTTGTTTGAGTGTGCAAACAAAGCAAAGGACGTGTACACGAGTCTTGAAGTCGAGAGATGTTATCATGTGTGCAAAGAGGACGAAAAAAAAGAGAGAAAGAGACTCTCATTTCATCTCCGCGAAAACTTGAAATCGATAGATATTGAAGACAATTTTTCGGCTCAGCAGACGTAGGGGAAAGTTTTCGAAAAGCAGCGTCGGATGCTTGGAGAGCAGAAAAAAGTGGAATACGCATTTTATGGGGAAGACAGCCACACAAAAAGCGAGATGAAGTGTGACGGTCTTTAGATGTGAGAATCAATGCTAATTAGGAAAGTTGTGAGGTAATGAGCCGAATTTACCCTAAATGACTATAACGGAAACAAACTGAGTATTCAATTAATGAAAGTGACACTACTGACAGTAAATTCATAATAGATGATTAGCGTTGTGATAGGCTGATCTATTCTTGTTTTTAAAGTGTATTAATTCTTATATTTATATATGGCAGAATAAGGGAAGGTAGGGTATACGTTAGAGCCGGCTATTCCGACATCTTGGCAGTAATGTACAAGATAAATAGTGCACGGTTATACAGCCACACGTGGCCGTTTATATCTTCAAGTAACCTTGGGCAAACACATTCTGTCTATTTTTTATTTTTTTACCAAGCTTTAACGAACATTTTGTATTTGGCGTCATTTGAAGCATTCACGATATATCAGCAATAGAATGAATGTAAGCACTGCTGCAGTGGACGAGTGGTTACAGTGCTCAGCTACAGTATAGGAGGTACTGGGTTCGATCCGCAGTGTCACCGAGCACTTCTTTTAAGAGTTTGTCCGGCCTGAGATTATGCGTGGTGGCGGGTACTAATTTTTGAGAAGGTGTCTTTCGCACTCCCTTCTTTCACTCTCCTTTTGACCCAGAAGGGCTGTGTCGTGCTTCATCGTAAATTACATGATTCAGGTATGATAATTTCCCCCTTCATAGTCTGTTATCGCGAACGTGCCCAGTCCTGAAATACCAATATCATACCTGATATATTACTTTTGACGTGTTTGGATATTCGACCAACGATCAGGCATAACGTTGTTTTGAGGAAAATCTAGACATGCAGCGAGCTAATTGCTTGCGGCCAAGTTGACTGCCTTTGTCGGAACACGTTTTCGTGCTATTTTGGTGGGTATCCTTACATACAGCAAGACAGAAGAGCACGGATAGTTAGAGATGACACAAACAGAGTGATTAGTTTGTGTCTTTTCTCCCGCGATCTGTCATGTTGTGGGCTTCAGTATAATGTCGCTGTCAATGGTTAAAATGAAATATAGCAGCTAATCGAGTTCTGCTGAGAGGGTCCCTTAATGTCCAGAGCAGAGCCAAACCATTACAATTTGATTTGTGTCATACAGAGATAATTTGCTTTTGGTTACTACCATAAATTTTTAACCGAAGCCTATTTTTTATTAAAAGCAGTTCCAGTACAGATGAAAGGTGCATGGACAAAATTAGTGTATTCAGCTTGACTAGGTTTGTGACCTTAGCAGTGATTGCCAACCGGTATTACAGTATGCTCAAATATCACGCACATATACAACCAAGGGTGATGGCTTGTTTATTCCGATTAAAATTTATAAGTAAACCTGCATATTCGACCAACGCAATGGGTACAAGATATGTCATGTAGAGTAGCTATGCTCTAAACTAATCTGCTGGTTGGTTCCTTTTTGCGCAATTTCTCATTCATGACTGAACGTTGGCAAATGAAACAACTTCTTCAGATGCGCATATTTTGTGTAAGGTTACATTTATTTTTGACGCAGTAAAAAATTATTTCAAAAGTATAATGACTCGGAAGAAAAAGAGCTAGGAAGAAATTCAACCAAATTATTAGCAAACCTACTCATCAATAATGAACATATTCTCATCTAAATGATCCATCCATCCATCCATCCATCCATCCATCCATCCATCCATCCATCCATCCATCCATCCATCCATCCATCCATCCATCCATCCATCCATCCATCCATCCATCCATCCATACATACATACATACATACATACATACATACATACATACATACATACATACATACATACATACATACATACATACATACATACATACATACATACATACATACATACACTGAGGTGTATATATTAGGATGAATGGCTCTAAAACCTCTATTCGAATACACTCATTTTGATTTTACAGAAAGTAACTTACGAGAGAAATTCACCAGCACTGTTATGTCTGAACTCGGTGTTTCTCGAACCATCTCAGAGAAGCTGGATGCATATTTTCAGCTACTGCCCAGTGACAAGCAGTTTTTGAAAGAAACACAAAAATTAAGCCCTTCACAATTTCTTGCTGAAGAAAAAGGCTGTGCGTCAAAATTTCATTTATGTCTGCAATATTACTCTGTTTGTATACATAGCCTTGCTCATTCACAATGCACCAACAAAACATGTTAGGACACTTGCACTGAAAAGTCGGCACAGCGCAAAGATATTGTATGCAATACCTGAATAACGCAAATATAATTTACTAGGCTCCTTATTGCAAACAGTATTTATACTGACAGCAATAGATCTCATTTCATTTCCCGAAAATACTCCTCAAAAAGACTTTAAAGTTTGTTCATCAACAGTTTCCATGCAGCTGTCTGTTAGTCTGCTCGAAAACAATTCAGTTCACCGGTGGGCAAATAGCGTACACTAATTATGTGAGTTGATGTTCCAGTGCAGTGCTTGTATTTCTTTCGGCTAGCCTCAACTGCGATGTTGCTCAGCACATATGCGTAAAATCACAACTAACACTTTGCCACTACCAAGTAAATATGTGTCATTTACATGAAACAGGGACCACAATAAAATAACATAAGAACATTTATATTCACACAGTTCAAAAAATGTAAATACAATTCCATAGAATTTTCAGAGCTCATCATAGAATAGTAATAATGGTTATAATCACAATGTTACTTCCACTAACAAAGTATCTTAAGATGCCACCTTCAATATTAGAGTATACCAGCACCTTTGTAGGGCTAAACAATTGTACAGGCACCAAGAAAAAGATAAGTAAATGCATGCTGTAGCTGCATGTAAATTGAAATAAAAACTTTTATTTTTGGTATGGGTAAAGCTGTGTATATGAAAAGTCACTTGAATAGTACACAATTACGCTGTGAACAAGCCTGTCCGAGCAAAGTAAACATTAACAATGTTACACTTACACAGTAAAAGCAGAAAAGTACACTGTTGAACAATAGACAGGCAGTTGGATAACAATACACAATCACTAATATCTTCTGTTAGATATACTAGGAGAAGCGCTGGTCCTCTTTCTTCAAAATAAAGTTATCACATAGAAATAGCTTCCAGAGCTTATACACACTTGACATCATTTGGTGCTATACAAATGAGTGTATAATGAAGGATTATATTGACTAAGTACAAAATTACCGCATCGATAACTTTACTTCGTGTACTATAAAGAATGCAAACACAGGTACCTTTGCCGATCATGGATACTGTTATTTATGGCAGTGAAATGCAGAGACACGCAGGCACTTTGATCAACATGAATGTTAAAAACTTCAGGTCAAATGTATTTGCCCACTAGCCCTACAGCAGTCTTTAAACTAGGGTCATAGTTTGGAATATTCCACGCAATATTTATTCAATTACGAATGCACAAGCGCAATGGAACTGCTCAATACTGCACTGCTAAAACGTTAAACTGCAGCGGCACAGAATGTTACTATGTATAAAATTCAAGCTGCTGCAGACATCACAATGTGCTCTTTCTTCTGTCGTGAACTTTGAACAGGAGAACACAGCCAGTGGCAGTTTCTTTCAACTTGTTGGTCTTTTGCGCTCTGTTCGTGATACACTGTACATGACCGTGGAGCACGTGATCCCTTGTTACTGCTAGAACTTAAAAAATACAGACATCATTACAACCAAGCTACATAAAAAGTGTACTGTTTTTAATTATGTGCTCATATTTACAGATGTCGTATTTTCAGAAGTCAATGACAAGTATGCAGAAATAATAAGAAAGGAAATCTCAACACACGCACAAACAGTGAATGAAGACTGAAAATATATTTTATTATTATACAAGAGCAAAACTACAATGTCAGAGATGAAGGCATGAAGCTTTTGCCAGGCATAAGCCGATAAAGCATCTTCTATTTTGACTTTACACTAGGTGTCAGAAGCCGTCCGCAAATACGTTCACTAGGGAACACAGGTTAGACTGCGTTACAAGACAACAGTTAATGTTCATAACTTTAAAGCCATCTAACATAGCCAGCTCGCCATACAGCATAGAGGAGCAAATGGGCAGTCTAGAAGACACAAAGCAATTGTGGACACTGAGTGTGCTTGTTGTCACATCTATTGTTCCAAACGAAGAAATCATTTCAGAAGTGCACTTCATTGGGTAAATAATCATACACAACAAACACAATGGGCTCTTACAGGTGCCAGTAACACTCACTACTATTACTAATGTCAGTGTTTTGCCGCATGAATATGGTGTGTCCTGCACGGAACACCAAAGGAGCACTCCATGACTTGGCTTGCATGGGTGCTGACTGCATCAAACTTCTGCTGAAGTAGGCTAGCCACAGACAGGGAGATGGCTAGCCATGGCTTTGAGGCACACTGAGCGTCACGTTTAGAGATCAACAATGCATACTTAGGTCAGGTACAATTTGTAGAAAAATATATCCCTATGTAGTCGTGGTCAATGAAACACAACATGCCACAGCACTGAGAGAGAAAAAGCTACATCAAGTAAAAGATAAATTTACCGGCCCTGTGTCGTCTGAGGCTTGTACGATAGGCATTTCTCCTTGCAAGCTGTGAAAAACCAAGCGATTTTCTTCCACTTGCTATTTCCCTCCAGAGCATTTGATCCACGAGCGAGTCACAAGCTCGACAGCTCAATAAGGAATGAGATTTGTGCTCGTTCAAAAGCACGAATTTCAGCCTCAGATAATTGAAGTTGCATTCATAAGCTGCTGGCTTTCCACTTTCAACATTCTCAGTTATCCCACAATTTACTTCCATTATTGTTCAATGAGCATTATGTAGGAGAATAATACAGGTATCCACTGCAAGCAACCATGCTTGGGTTTTCAATTTGTGCACAGTAAGTGGTGTTTACTTCATCTTATGTATTTAAAAGAAAACTAACCTTGCGACGAGCTGTTAGGCAGTTTTGTGACCTCGAAGCTCCCAGGCAGATCACAGTTATTCCAGATGAGGCTGCCGTGCATGCTTTCAGGCAACTTCCAGGTCCGTGAATGATAACAAAGCCAGCAGTGACATAGGCTTGCATATTTAAGGAGCACGAGTCCTTCACATTTTTGTACAGGTGCTCCAAGTCATGATGACGCTTGATGTGCCAGTGCGTGCAACTGATATATCACAGGAAATTAACAAACTAAACTTTGCGATCTGTGAAGGGCTAAAAACAAAATTATTAAAAACAATAATTAAATCATTCGTTTCCGATGCTTATGTGACGAAGCTAGCTATCACTTCATCAAAGTGACCAATTCTGCTATAATCACTTTGAGACAAACTGAAGCCCCGTGTAAGATTTACATACCGGAATATAAAGGTCCTAGTGAAGTATAGTGCTACCACAGCGGTATTCGTCTATAGAACTAATCTTTCAAAATAACATGAATTCCTCGAGTGCCACCTGGCTCCTGGAAAATAAATTTACTTTAACTTTCCAACTATCAAACATGGTAAATAGACAGGCCCATCTTAATAATCATAGAAAAGCTTGTTTATATAAACTCACAAAAAACTACTAATGTTTTTGCTACCCTCTCTATAATATTTGTATTTATATAACAGCAGTAGTAAATTTTTCATGCTTGAACTTCACATAGGGAAACATATCTACTGGGCTGAAAAACCTGCACACGTATAGTACTACGCAAATAGCAACAAATTTAGTTCCGCAAGGTAAACTCACCGATGGCAGCATTTAGTAGCCGTTAGTGTCATCAGGGTCCAAGTGTGCTCTTGGGCCAACAGGCAAAGAACTTCTGCAGACTGGAAGCTGCCGATGATATAGCAATGAAGGGTGGCCAGGCGTGCACGTCCACTGACAAAGTGTGAGAACTGTCCACGAGCCACTATTGCCAAGGCTCTAGAGCCGTTCAAAACGATGCCCAGACGAACTTGAAAACCTGAAGTTAGCCAGTACTGGCCTACAACTCCATCCAAAGCAAGGTACTGGTGATATCTTTGCTCTTTAAAAAAGCCAGAGGGAAGCTTGACGTTCACGGTCTTTCGCTGGCACATGTAACTTTCAAGTTCTTACCGAAAAACAGTCAAGGCGTGCTGCCAAAGTAACATGATCCACAACAGAACGTAGCATCTGGCAGCTTCGATTCGCTACGTCATGGTGCTCGGACTATGCTTATCACAAAAAGGAGAAGTGACGAGTAAACAAACAAAAGCGCCAAGCTCCACCACCGCAACTTCGCAGAGCAAAACATTTATCAACGCTGTCTTCGAATTTTCGATGACAAGAGCACAGCTTCTTCACAAGTTTTGTAAACGTAAACACAGCACCACTGTTCACAGCGAACATCGTTTCACTCCCGAACACTAGACTGCTCACAAGAAAATAGAAGCGTACGGGCTAACCAGTGGCGAAACAACAAAGCAAGAACCAAACACAGCATGTAGTTCATATGTCTTTGTACGTACTTGGGGTCACTCAAGTAACGTTCCAAAACGCTGTAAATCTGAAATATCGCACAGCACCCAACTGAGAGACTGGAAAGGGAAGCGAACGAACTGTTACCAGCACACAAACACACAATGCAGCCTTCTCGAGTGCTAGTTGCCATTGATACACAGTCGCCTGTCTAGCCTAATAAACACACCGAGGCACAGGCTTCGCTGCGCGTCACCGTACACCGATACACTGCCGCTGGTTTTCACACCGCTAATAGCACTGAAAAAGCAGCGGCAATCAGAGCACATCTAGTGGAACGCTGAAGGAACTCGAGCGAGATGCGTTTGTTAAAACTCGCAGTGACCGATATACTGTTTACTACGCCATGTTGTTTTAGACAACTGCGCAGCACGTAAGAGAACATAGAGTAAGGAAACCTGTGGAATGGCTCTTAGAAAGTACTTGGGCATTTTTCACGGCGTGACTATATTTGTTATGTGCGAGGGGCATGATGTGATGAACACAACAGACGTGCCAGATGAAAGAAGTGTTTTGGCAACGTCACGGAGTGAGCTGATGTTGAGGGTATTGCTTCATAACCAATCACAAGCTGCACCTGTCAGCCTAGCCGTCGTCTGCTCGCGTTTGTCTTCTGCTTCGATCAGAGCATGCGACGGGGTATTCGCCTTCGCAAACTGATTATTCTCAGGTCAAGTGGTCGCTGCGTCGCACAAAATACATGTCAGTGACTCGCTCTACCTTTGAATGGTATTCCTGTGCCAAATCAAACTGCTGGTAATTGTTGCAAGGATGAATTCAGCCAAGGTTTGCTCCAGAAAGGGTTTGCATATTTCGTGGGCATTTGCATATTTCCGACGTCATTTAAAGTTACTAGGGTCCTTTTATCCCGACTGTTTGCCATATTATCACGGTCCATATCAGTTTCTGAACATTGAACGGGAAAATACTTGATTTGTTTGTAGTTCCATGCGTAATCATGCACACCCATAGTCCACTTTGGTTTACAGAGTACGCGCCGTTCCAGACCGTCCCAAAGTGTATCGAGAGCTGTATTTCAGAGATGGCACCCATTGAATAGTTCGAGCTAATCGAAGTACACAGGAGCACAAGCTCTATGAACCACTCACTAAAAAGTTCCTCTCATTTTAATTTCCAATATCGTGCGAAGAATGTGCTCCAAATAACATCTTTGGTGATAATTTCACGAATGAGGCAAGGATCTCGAGTAGTACTTTTAATTGGATGAGATGGGGCGAAACACAACAACATAACAAATAAGGTTGATGCTGTGCCATGTGCGTTCGAATGCACCGACCATTCACGTAGCACATTGGTTATCATCCACAAACCTTTACATGTATAATTTTACGCCATTGACGCCCAATGGTATTCTTCAATTACTGCGGCTTCGAACTGATAGGACGACTGTGGTTGTCAATACCATCCACTGCATACAAGGAAAACAACACACGAAACTCCAAGCGCCGAAATAAACCAAAACGAACCAGCAGTCATCAGGTAGCCCTACATGGACGTGAATTAACTCAAAACCAGCCAGGGCACCCAAGTATACCGCCCCGGTGGCATGTTTTAAGTGCCACAGTGTTCCTAAGAGTGATCCAGACCAGTGTTAGGATTTTTTCCTAGCCATGTTGTTTTTACGCAAACTTTTGCTTCGTGAATCCACTTACGAGCATTTTCGGCGAAATAAGCCAATACTGCAACTGCATCACCATCGCTGACATGTTCTCGGGCAGTCGCAGCGCGCTATATTGCAGTGGCAGATGTGACAACTATGACCTCTTACGCCGTTTTTTTTCGTTTCGTGAATCTATTTACGTAAGAAAATTTCTCCTGCGCAAATTTTTTTAATAAGCGAGTTTTGTGAATACGGCCGCAGAACTTCCGCATCACTTCTGTTTGCCGCTTCCTCGAACTTCAAAATACTGTATGCCTTTCGAGCTTCTTCGCTTAAGGTAACTAGCAAAGTGGGGTCTTGAACATTCTTCGGCTGTGTGTTCAACTTCGTAGCAGTGGAACATAGCAGAAACTCACTTTTCCACACAGAGCAGCCCAATAGGCTATCGTAGAAGTGGGGCTTTTCAACGTCAGAATACAAACAGCAAGTCAATGCAACACTGAATAGAAAAAAAAACTAAAAGAGAGAAAGAACAGTAATAATACTTAAAATACTTAGAGCACAATTGCTTACATTCATTCAAGAATTCTTCTAAAGGCAATGATCTTATTGAACCAGGCAGACTGTTCCATTTTTTTTATACTGTGCAGAAAGAAGCTGAATTTAAACAAGTTAGTACGTGGGCGGAATGGTGTCAGATTGAGTATGTGGCTTTTTCTCGTGGGTTTCTGTTTACAAATGTTCGTTACTTGATGTGTAGCGTGAGGTATTCACAAGAATATGTAGCAACTTTAGGCTATTGACATCACGTTGCTTGGACAGATTTCTTAGACATAACGTAGCAAGCTGAGAGGAGGTCCATCTGCCGTGAGCACGCGTCCGTCATAAGGGTGCTGGAAACCTGTGGGGACGTGCAAGAAGGTTATGCGCAAGAGGCGAAGTGAGAAAAAGTAATTGTTTTATACGTGCCTTGTAATAAGAGACCCTATCCGCGATAACCTAGCCATATGAAGCTTCTCCTTCTATACCAGTATATAATTATTTATGCCTAAATATTTCCTCTGGGTGACGACCGAAATCAGCCTTGTCAAGCTAATGTGATTTTCAGGGGATATATGCATGAATAGCTCGCCTCGGAGAAATTCTGGTGTCAGCATTAGGGTTGGTGTTGGTGTCTTTGCTTGCGAGCAAAAAATTGCCATTACTCGCGAGCGGAAATGCAGGAAACACTAAGAAACTTCGGCTTCAACGTGGATTGAATGAAGCCACTCGGCCTGGCAAGTAGCTGTTCTACCACCGAGCCATGACATTGCATCGATCAGCTTTCTAGAAAAGCCCGATATGAATGTCATGCCATGGCCGCTAGATAAAGAACAAAGTGCGGCCTGCTGCGTCGCACTGCAATGCACGGGCGACCGCCTTTGGTGTTTTTTTTGGTGAGGGCGCTGATACTCCTACTGTCAAAGCGAACGACACTTCGTGTTTCAGTATCGTTGCATGATGATTTGTGCACGTTCATGTGCTTTCTCGTGTGTTTTCTCGCGCTTATTTTGTGTGCGATCGTCTGTGTGTGTGGGAGGGGGAGTTCGCTGCATGTTTTTTTTTGCAATCGAGTGTAATTCTTTGGTGCGCGCGTGTGTGGCAGAAGGTTTTTTCGCTCTGTGACGTCAGAAAGCTGTATGTGTGCCACTGAACAGCTGGAATGCGCAAAAAAAGACGGTGCGTGGAAGTACAACGTATTCCCTCTTGTGATTGAAGAGCGCGAGTCAAGTGATTTTCATACTTGGCGCGGCAAGATGGGTTTCTGGTGGCTAGAAGGAGAGGTGTCAGCATCAGCGCGCCGGAGAGCGAGCGACAATTCATCCGGATGCGGCGGCGCCACGGTCGCTTTCGAGATGCCTCTCCTCGCGCCCGCGCGCGCGTATCAGTCCTTTTTTTTGCAAATATTTCACGCTACCTTGCGTATTATAACAAGATTCACCTGTCACAATTCTGGCGGCGCGCTGCAAAGCGTGTATTCTGAAATCAAGTGTTTTCAATTAACGTTGTTGTATATCAGCTACGAAACTTAGAAGATAGAGAATCAAGTGACTTGCCGTGAGCTTTACACCAAAACAATATCCGTGCAGTTTTCAAAGTTGATGTTGTAGCGTTCTCCATGAAGTCTAAATGCACGTAAAGGTATCGGCAACCGTTTTTTCATAAACTGTGCATTCAAGGTCTATTTAACAAGTAAGCCATTTATTTTCTCGAAAGCGAAAAACAACATGAACTTTAAAAACAGCATATGCTGTGAAGTTTAGGAAAACTGCAAGTTATATGAGACAGGTATGCAAGTGAATAAGGCAAATAAAGAGAACAGTAAATATACCATGACACAATGTACATACATACACACATAACATTGAAGTTACATTGGCAACATAGATATAGTCACAAACCAGTTCACGAAAAAACAGATTTCTGCTTATGTGAAACGCAGCCATGCTTATGTGAAGCTGTTGTTAACGGGAGATTTATAGCAATGTGAACAAGACAATAGTAAAATCACAAGAAAGAACAAAGTGTGAGTAATTCACAAAAACATAAAATAAAACCTTAATCTCTGAGTTAACACTATGACAGTTAAGCCATACGTCTCAACTTCAAGAACTTCACTTTTCTCTCTTTTATATTGGACGCCTTTTTTGAAGCAACGAGAAAATGCATTGTGGTCGGTGTGAAAAAATCTAGTTATCCGATTTGTCACTTTCAGTTTGTGGTGTTCACAGCCGACCATATTTAACTTCTTAGCAGACAGGCAAGAAATAAAGTCTGGTATTCGGTCACTTTTCAACGTTATAGAACTGAAGCAATAGGTGAATGCATCTTCCATAGCTTTGACCAGGTCTGTTTAGGACTTGGATGGGTACAGAAAGCATGATTCTGCCGACAGCAAGCTGAAACTTTTAGTGAAGCAAAAACCTGCTACATTCGTTGCACTCCGTATTTTTCACCATCTTCCGGGCCACATAGACACTGACGTAATGTGATCCGGGAGTCAGTTTTTCGTCCATTGAGGTCAGTGGGGTCAGGGAGGGCTCCACAAGCAAGAATACTTTCATGAATCTCATTGAGGCGCTCCACATCTAGCAGCTCATCCAACTTATTCTGCCATTTTATTGAATTATTGTGGATGCCAGGACATAGAAAGCTGTTCAGTACTCCAGAAGGTATGTGTTTCCACTGGAGGGTGGCTGTGCCAAATTGTAAAAACTGAGGCAATTCGCAGAGATAAAAAATTGTGTCGGCAAAGGGTGATCATTTGAGCCAAAGATTTGCTTCAGAATTCCAAAAAAGATTTCAAGTGCGTCTTGGCAGAGGTGAGATGTCATCAAGTATTTATAGCCCAAGGTTTTCGTGACATAGTGCCGGATGGAAAGGGTGTTGGTTAGAGTGACGCGGATGCCTTCGGCAATTGATTCACATAGGAACCCGCCCTTATTAGGTACAGCGTTTTCCCAAGTTGCTAAGCACCCGTTGATATTATGTTTGTAGCTACAGACGATGAATCTTTCGTTGAAATGAGCTTCGCATACAACGCAGCTTTTTTCCTGTAGTTTGTAAGGGCGAGGAATCGTAGGCTCACAGGCTTTGCGCTGTTCATCGTCGGTGGGAGCAGAGAAAAGAGACCCTTTATTCCCTTGTTTGCGGGCCGAAGCATATCCCACATTGCATCCAGGTGCTAAGCAGTGTCTTTGCTGTTTACTCATCACTGTTGCATGGTCACATTAGCACGTATTGATCCCGAGCAAGTCCAAATAGGCAAAGCGCGGACGTTGCGGCTTGCTAGCACACAAGCAAGCGACTAAAAGGGCCGCGCTAGAGGCTGGCAAGCGCTCTCGACCGATTTCGGTGACGACTTGCACGCCGCTCCACGGCATTATGAAATACCAGCACGCCTCTATTCAAGGCCCAGCCGGGCATATGCTGACACCTTTCTTTCTAGCCACCATAATGGGTTACTGACAATGTGTGCAAGATGGGCTATTGCGCCAGTGCGCTGAACACTGACGCTTAGAAAAAGAAGAAAAAAAAGTGACAGCATATCCACGGAGTGAATGATGGAGAGTGGGGCGAAGCATTCGTCCGTCCCTGTCTGTGTGACCGTCCATGCGTCTGTTCGTGCGTCCGTCCCTGCGTTCGTCCATGCATCCGCCCCTCCGTCCGTTCATGCGTCCCTTCATGCATCTGTCTGTGTGTCCGTTCATCCATCTATTCAACACTCCAAGCCCCGCCATCTCGCATCTTTTTATCATATATTCCCCATACAGAAGCACCGCCTTTCAGTGGACATTCAAAGGAATAAACGGGAGGTGGCACACGCACACTTTCTTACGGCTTGCGCTTCGGGTCTACTTCCCACCTTCAACCACCTTGAGTTCATGGCATATACTAGTTCACTGTATTCATGGCACTGTGGCCCAATGCTCGCTAAACCTTTCCAAAACCAAGGAGGTTACGCCCAGCGAGTATAACGTAGCAACCTTTTCCTGTCAGATAGTGCTCAATGTACATGCCAGTGGCTGCTAATGTGAAATGAGAGACAGGAGGATTCAGCTTTTATTTTCTTACGGCTTGCGCTTCGTATCTGCTTCTTCCCTTTAACCACCTCGAATTCATTCATGGTATATACTAGTTCATTGTATTCATGGCCCTGCGGCTCAACGCTCGCTAAACCTTTCTAAAACTAAGGAGGTTACACCCAGCGAGTATAATATAGCAACCCTTTCTTGTCCGATAGTGCTCCATGTACATGCCAATGGCTGCTAATGGGGATCGCAGCATGCGCGTTGACTAAAAGCCGAATGTTCCTGTCTCTCATTCCTCATCAGCAGCCACTGGCATGTACATCGAGCACTATTTTTTATTGTTAAACAACGCACAGAAGATATCTCTCACCGGCACCACCTTGGAGGTCAAATGTTATACCTATTTCGGGTATGTGCCACTGGGAGTTACGTACTACGAAGGACGCACAAGCCACGTCATAAGGAGCTTCACCCCTAAAACTCAAGAAAATTGCAGAAAAATTCCGAGCCAGGGCATCGAAGAAAGAGGAAAGAAAAAATCGTGTGGGAGCTTTTTTCTCGTCATCCCGAGATATCTATACTTTGTATTAACTCTTACAGCCGTATTTTAGTGAGCTTAAGGTATGGCTTGCCGGGCTCTCTTTTTCGCCTAATGTTAGGAATTGTGCTCTGCTTGTATTTCCTCTATCTGTTCCCGTATTTCTTTCACTGCATTATCGAAATGATTCAATTCCACAAGAAACGGCACTAAAATATCTTGGCAGTGTTTACGTGGATAATTTGAATGGGCAGCAACAGATAGAATCAAACACTTGTAAAGCAGAAAGCGCATTAGGATTGCTACGCCGGTTTTGCAATAAGAATTAAGGGATGCGCAGGGATACGTTACTAGACAGCTATAGTTTAGCGTTAGCGTGATAGCGTAGGTTAAGCGAATGGCGTTACGGTGCAGCAAATGTTCGTTGTTGGCAGCGTCTTATAGTTTAGCGGGATGGCGTTTACGTGGTTTACGTGCCCCAGCTGGGATGGTGGCGCCACTTATTAGATAGCTAACAAGATAAAGAACAGTAAATGTGAAAAGAAAACGAGAATGGTTGCTTGTGCCACCCTGTGAAGCATTGTTAGAAGTTTATTTTAGTAATAATTAAAGAAAATAAATATCAACCACGCACCAAACACGAAAACATTTATTTTGCCAATTTGTTTACATCGATCGTGTAGTTAGGCTTAGACGCGTTTGAAATGGGAAGCTACCTCAAAAACTACGCCAGCGTATCCGTAATAGTCGGTCATCGAAGCTAACTGAAGTCAAGCGTAGCCCCTTTGAACACTGGTTTGCAGTGAACAAGGTGAATCTTTCAACGACTATGCCAAAATCACTTCGAAGCGGTCGTCCGAGAGTGCCGCCATGTTTACGTACATTACGTACACCTTCGCAACCATGGTAACGTGAAATCTGAAGAATACCGCCCGTACGGGAAGCGGTACGGGTGACGTACGTATCTGCGCATGTGCACTTCGATTCCGGTATAGCGGCACGTCCGGTAACCCGGTAAGCCCGGTATACTATTACTCTCTACTGGTTATATACAATCTTTACGTACGCCCAATTCTGGAGTTCGGTTGCGTTCTGTTTTCCGGAAGTGCTGAGTACAAATGAAGACCTCTTATATTGCTAGAAACTCAAGCTCTGCGGCTGTGTCTCGGGTTACCTAGATGTGTTGCGAATAACGTGCTTTATTTGAAAGCTCAAAGCATTCCACTTGATGCAAAATTTGGACAGCTTACCATGCAAACATTTTTAAAACTCTACGATGCGCCCCTTTCCTGTTCTCAGACAGTTTCCATCAAATATCCAGTTTCTTTATTTAAGAGCCCGTGGCGTCATTATCAAAGGCACCAAGTCATTTTTGTCGAGTCTCAGTCGGACGCAGGTTAGCAAACATCGCCTACAACTATGGCCTTACTCTCCTGAACGACGGCAGCCCCACTTTTCTTCGAGGGGTGACATACGGCAGCTGTCTCGACCTTGCTTTTGTCTCCAACTCCCTCGCGAGATACGTCAAGTGGTTTCCAGATGTTGAGACACGAGGAAGTGATCACATTCCAATCTACCTTAACATCAAAGGCTTGTCTAGTTATGGTCCACGGGCGACCATTCGAGCAGTCCAATAGACCAACTTCAAATCTGACATAGAAGATGCTTGCAGCGATGGCCTACGATCTGGGTTAGAGGAAACAATTAAGAGCACAATGCAAAACGCCACTCGCACGGTGACGATATCTTCCACACGAAACGACTTTGATATAGAGTTGGAGCGACTCCGAGCACTGCGACGCCGGGCGGAGCGTCGGTATAGGCGTACAAAATCAATTCACGATCTCAGGGCAGCCAGGAGGATGCAAAAGAAGATTCGGCGTCGCATGGATAGATTAGCGTCGGAACGATGGACAACGTTTTGCCAGTCACTAGACCCTCGCAAGCCACTCTCACACATTTGGAAAACGGTGCAAGGTCTGCGTCACCCTACGGAACAGCGCTTTCCATTCAAAGCGCTCGCGCTATTTCAAAGGAGGCCAGACATCGATGTCGCAGAAGATTTCTGTACGCAGATCGCCAACCAAGCCACTCGTCCAGATTCTCCAGTGAGAGGTGACATCCCCCGTTCCCGTGACTACCACATGGACCTCCTTTTTACAATGAAGGAGCTCGAGGCGGCACTAGCTCTCTGCAGGCGTTCAACGTCTCCGGGCCCAGATGGTATTCCGTACCGAGCCTTGTGCAACCTTGGGGAAGGTGCAACGAGAGAACTGTTGAGCCTCTACAACATCTCGTGGCAGGATGGCAATGTTCCTGATGAGTGGAAAGTAAGCCGCTTGTTACCCATCTTGAAGCAGGGCAAATCCCCACTCGAACTAACCTCATACCGCCCAATAGAGCTGGCCAGCTGCGTAGGGAAGATAATAGAACGGATGATACTAGGCCACCTGGAGTGGTATCTTGAATACTACAAGATTTATCCGAATTCAATGGCTGGTTTCCGACGCGACCGCTCTTCTATTGACAATGTCGTTGATCTAGTTTCGTACGTTCAGCACGAAAGATCCCGTAAGCGACTATCTGCAGCTTTGTTTCTAGATGTGAAAGGCGCTTATGATAATGTACTACATGAAGCCATTTTGGGTGCTCTTGCGGTGGTTGGCCTTGGTGGTCGAGTCTTTCGGTGGATTTCGAGTTACGTGGCTGCAAGATCATTCTTTGTGTTAACAGAAGATGGCCCAACTACGCGACGCTATACCTCCAGGGGTGTTCCTCAAGGCGGTGTTCTTAGCCCGACGCTATTCAATCTTGCACTAATTGACCTTGCTGAATACTTGCCAAGCACCATTAAAATATCAATATACGCAGACGACATCTGTGTCTGGACATCGGCAGTCACACGTCCTCAGATACGTTCCCGGCTTCAAAAAGCAGCAACTATGATTGCCAACTACTTGTTCAAACAAGGTCTCAGCATATCACCAGAAAAATGCGCGCTGGTGGCTTTCACTCGCAAAGCAATGACCCCTTATGTCATCTCAATCTGCGGGCGACCGATTTCTTACGCCAAAACCCACCGGTTTCTGGGCATCATTATTGATAGGGACCTCTGTTGGAGTCCGCATGTGACCTATATGAAGAAGTGCCTGACCGCTGTTTCTCAACTGTTCAAGTTCCTGGCAGGAAAGACGTGGGGGATGTCAGTAGACGCAATGATGGAGCTCTACAGGGCCCTGTTTGTCGGTTTCCTCAGATATAGTTTGCCTGTGCTTAGCAATACCTGCAAGACCAATGTTCGTGTTTTACAGGCAGTACAAGCCCAAGCGCTGAGAGTGTGCCTCGGTCTGCCCAGATGTACGTCAACAGAAGCAACAATTGCAATTGCTGGTGACTATCCGATACAAGCAATTGCAGCGATGAAGGAGCAGCGATGGCGTAGTGGTTAGAGCATCCGCCTCGCATGCAAGAGGTCCGTGGTTCAAATCCCGGTACCGCGCAGTTCCCAACCGGATTAAAAAAAAACAAAAAAAAAATCCGCGAGTTGATGGAACTGCAATAGGAGGCCTGGGGTGCGGCCTCACCGGCAAACACCGCCGAGAACGCACTCCCTCACCAGAGAAGGATTGGCCACCCTGGTGCAGTATCTGGCCACTACCTCCCACATGCTTACGTCAAATAACTCACGGCCCTCAGTCCCCAGCAGCTGCGAAGCAACTGACCACGGCGGCGGTCAGATCTGCAACGCAGCAGAGGGTGCTAAGAATCTCTGGATCCGGACAGGCCGCCATTGGAACCTGAACTTGGCAACGTTTAACGCTAGAACCTTATCTAGTGAGGGAAGTCTAGCTGTACTATTCGAGGAGCTAGAGGGTGTTAAATGGGATATAATAGGGCTCAGTGAGGTTAGGAGGACAGATGAGGCCTATACGGTGCTACAGAATGGGCACGTCCTTTGCTACAGGGGCTTGGCAGACAGAAGAGAACTGGGAGTGGGGTTCCTAATTCACAGAAACATAGCTGGCAACATACAGGAATACTATAGCATTAATGAAAGGGTGGCAGGTATCGTAATTAAACTGAATAAAAGATACAAAATGAAGGTAGTACAGGCTTACGCGCCTACATCCAGCCATGATGACGCTTCAGTTGAAAGCTTCTATGAAGACGTGGAATCGCAATGAGTAAGGTAAAAACACAGTATACTATGGTGAGGGGCGACTTTAATGCAAAGGTAGGGAAGAAGCAGGCTGGAGACCAGGCAGTAGGAGATTATGGCATCGGTACTAGAAACGCCAGAGGAGAGCTACTAGTAGAATTCGCAGAACGCAATAATTTACGGATTTTGAATACCTTCTACCGAAAACGAGAAAACCGCAAGTGGACATGGAGGAGCCCTAATGGCGAAAATAAGAACGAAATAGACTTTATAATGAGTGCACACCCTGGAATCGTTAAGGATGTGGAAGTGATTGGCAAGGTACGATGCAGTGACCATAGAATGGTACGGTCTCGAATTCGCCTAGACTTGAAGAAGAAACGACAGAAACTGATACGCAAGAAGCCAATCAATCAGCTAGCACTGAGAGGGAAAGTACAGGAATTCAGAGTGTCGCTGCAGAACAGGTATTCGGCTCTTAGTGAGGAAACCAACCTTAGCGTAGATACAATGAATGATAATCTGACGAGTATCATTACGGAGTGTGCAGTGGAAGTTGGAGGCCGGGTAGTTAGACAGGACACTGGCAAGCTTTCCCAAGAAACGAAGAACATAATTAGGAAGCGTCAAATCATGAAAGTGTCAAGTACAACAGACAAAATAGAACTGGCAGAGCTTTCGAAGTTGATTAATAGACGTAAGGTATGCGATGTAACAAGGTATAACATGGAGAGAATTGAACACGCTCTGAAAAACGGAGGAAGTGTCAAAGCATTGAAGAGGAAACTTGGGATAGGCAAAAGTCGGATGTATGCACTAAGGGACAAAGAAGGCAAAATAACTACCAATATGGATAGGATAGTTAAAATAGCGGAGGAGTTTTACAGAGATCTGTACAGTAGCCGAGACAACCACGACCTTAATACTATAAGAACTAGCAGTAACCCAGATTACACCCCACCAGTAATGATAGAAGAAGTCAGAAAAGCTTTGGAGAGCATGCAAAGGGGCAAAGCTGCTGGTGAGGATCAGGTAACATCAGATTTGCTGAAAGATGGAGGACAGATTGTGTTAGAAAAACTAGCCACCCTGTTTACGAGGCGTCTCCTGACGGGAAGAGTACCAGAGTCTTGGAAGAACGCTAACATCATCTTAATACATAAGAAAGGAGATGACAAGGACTTGAAGAATTACAGGCCGATCAGCTTGCTCTCTGTAGTATACAAGCTATTTACAAAGGTAATTGCTAACAGAGTAAAGAAAACATTAGAATTCAACCAACCAAAGGAACAAGCAGGATTTCGAACAGGCTACTCAACAATTGACCACATTCATACTATCAATCAGGTAATAGAGAAATGCTCAGAGTATAACCAACCACTATACATAGCCTTCATAGATTACGAGAAGGCGTTTGATTCAGTTGAAATATCAGCCGTCATGCAAACACTGCGGAATCAGGGCGTAGATGAAGTATATATAAACATTCTGGAAGAAATCTACAGGGGATCAACTGCTACCATAGTGCTTCATAAAGAAAGCAACAGAATACCAATCAAGAAGGGTGTAAGGCAGGGGGACACAATTTCCCCAATGCTATTTACCGCGTGCTTACACGAGGTTTTCAGAAGCCTAGAATGGGAGCAGTTAGGGATAAGAGTCAGTGGAGAATACCTTAGTAACCTGCGCTTCGCCGATGACATTGCATTGCTGAGTAACTCGGGGGACGAATTGCAACTCATGATTACGAAGTTAGACAAGGAGAGCAGAAAGGTGGGTCTTAAAATTAATCTGCAGAAAACGAAAGTAATGTACAACAACCTCGGCAAGGAGCAGCGCTTCGAGATAGGTAATAGTGCACTTGAAGTTGTAAAAGACTATGTCTACTTAGGGCAGGTAATAACCGCAGAGCCGAACCACGAGATTGAAGTAACTAGAAGAATAAGAATGGGGTGGAGCACATTCGGCAAGCACTCTCAAATTATGACAGGTAGATTGCCACTATCCCTGAAGAGGAAGGTATATAACAGCTGTATCTTGCCGGTACTTAGCTACGGAGCAGAAACCTGGAGACTTACAAAGAGGGTTCAGCCTAAATTGAGGACGACGCAGCGAGCAATGGAAAGAAAAATGGTAGGTGTAACCTTAAGAGACAAGAAGAGAGCAGAGTGGATTAGGGAACAAACGGGGGTTAAGGATATCATAGCTGAAATCAAGATGAAGAAATGGACATGGGCAGGGCATGTAGCGCGTAGACAGGATAACCGCTGGTCATTAAGGGTAACTGACTGGATTCCCAGAGAAGGGAAGCGGGTTAGGGGGAGACAGAAGGTTAGGTGGGCAGATGAGATTAAGAAGTTTGCGGGTATAAATTGGCAGCAGCAAGCACAGGACCGGGTTAACTGGCGGAACATGGGAGAGGCCTTTGTCCTGCAGTGGACGTAGTCAGGCTGATGATGATGATGATGATCCGATACAAACTCACATTGTTGTAGAAGTCCTGAGAACGCACATCCGACACTTCGCACGTGCCCCCGGCCATCACCTTGCACCGTTGCCTTCAGAGAGGCGCCAAGCATCGTTCGCCAAAATTATCGTGAAATACAACGATAAACTTCCCTCGGGCTTCACTCATGCATCTAAACCATCCATACCACCTTGGTGTCTTATTCGATCCACAGTGTATCTTAGTGTACCAGGGATCCGGAGGAAATCTGAGTTTTCGTCACCCGTGCTGAAACAACTGTCTCTTCTTCTTTTGCACGAGAAATATTCAGACAGCGTACATGTATACACCGATGGTTTCACGAACCACCAGTGTTCGTCAGGGGCAGTAGTTATCCCAGCAAGAGGTGTTACCATCAGCTTTAGGACTGACCCCTCCACGGCATCTACAGCAGCGGAACTAGCTGCTTTGCGCGCTGCACTTTGTGTGGTCAACCGGGAACCACCGCAACAATGGTCGATTTTCAGCGACTCAAGGGCTGTCCTACAATCTGTGCTCTCAGCACTGCGTCGCGGCCCGTACGAACAGCTTGTTTTCGAAATTCGATGCCTTCTCCACACTTTACTCGAGAAAGGGCATCATGTGACGCTTCAATGGCTGCCAAGTCATTGCGGCATCATAGGGAACGAACATGCCGATACTGCCGCGCGGGCAGCCCTTGAAGGAACACGAAAAGAAGCCATACCACTTTCGAGGACTGATGCTGCCAGTAATCTTCGACGACTTGCGCGTGAAATCACGTTTTCACTATGGTGCCCAGCAAGCATCGATACGAATCGTCAACACCACCTGTCCTATTTGATGGCTCTCCGCATGCCCACTGGACTCGACCGAAGAGAAGCCACCCTACTTCATCGCGTATGGCTAGGAGTGGCATTTACAAAATCTTACTCCTTTGTCATAGGAATGGCCGACAACGCTCTCTGCGATGCCTGTCGTTGCGAAGAGACGCTACACCACATCCTGTGTGACTGTCCATTGTATGAAATCCAGAGACAGTCACTGGCGTCTGCTTTTGCGCGCATCGACAACAGCCAAATGTCTGTGGACACTATTCTGTCAAGTGCCCGAGAGAAGACACTGCAACAGAAGGCGACGAAAGCTCTGTTGAAATTCCTACGCGACACCGACTTGAACAAGCGACTGTAACAGCAATGTTACACACCGCGAAAGACAAGACTGGACTATGACTGAGTGTGCGCGCATGTGCTGCCGAATGTGCTGTTTCTATCTTCCCTCTCTGTTCTCTTTCATCTCCCCCATTCCTCCCCCATGCGCAGGGTAGCAAACCGACTGCCTATAGGCTGGTTAACCTCCTTGCCTTTCTTTTCCCTTTATTTTCCTTCCTTCTTGTCGAGTCTCTGTTATCAAATCTTCATTATTTCCTCCAGCATTTAACTCCCCAAACCCTAAGCTCGGTGCCAGATGACTTAAGTTTCGACAATATTTCCCGAAAGATGGCCAAGTTACTTCCAAAGCATATTCTGGAGGGCCTCCTTCAGGACCATCTCAGCCATTTTTCTAATTACGTCGTAATATCAAAATCTGCAATGCAATTCAAAATCTTCAGAAGGCTGGAGTAGGTATTTTTTTCTCATCAGCTTAATTTGTCTTTTGCGCTCCGATTGCTGACTTTACGCCAATTTATTTCGCAGTATTCCTGGCTATTACATTGGCTCTTCAAAATTTAAGCACGCAGGAATCAAAAGCTATTAATATTTTGGGCGCTTTGTCTGTTTGTACACATATAGCGTGCGCAAAGCAGTCTCCTTTTCTCAGGATATTTTGGTCACTTGTACCGCGTAGCCTATCAGAAGTTGGGTTTCTTTGGGTCCCCTGGAATGCTGGAATTGCACTGAATAAACCTGCTGACTTACTCGCTTCGGCATCTTTAGATTTCCTGGTGGTACTAGTAGCTCCTCAGTTTTCTTTTACTACAGCCGAACGATTCAAACGCCTGTTAATCTTAAAAATCAACGAGACATCGCTCATACAATCAGAAGTTCAGCACTTGCAATTCACATGGAACACCGCAAAATGCCTTTCCCGTTATTTTGAGGTGACTCTCACAAGTTTACGTGGTAGAGTTCCTCGGTTGAATGTTTATCTCCACAAATCAGGATTTTCATCAACTAACCTATGTGCAGTTTGCAATGAACAAGAAACAATAGATCACTTTTTTCGCACATGCCGCCACTTCGCCTCACTGTGCCGAATAATTCTTGAGAGACCCATTGGTATGCTCGGATTGGCAGTTAATACATCCGCCCTTTTATCGTTGGAAGCCAGTCAGTTGGGTGCGGGCCGCAGTGCTATTCTGTCAGTGCTACATAAATTTATTCAGGACACCAGAAGGATACGCTGCTAGTGGTACTGCCAGATATATCCAAGTCTTTGTCCCCCTTCTTGATTTTCGCTAACTACTTGTATATTTTCTGGTTTATCGAATTATTTTGCACTTTTCGCCTTTTTTTAAAGAAACATATTGCCACGTTTCACTTTCCAAGTTTTGTTATCGTACCAAAACACTACACGATTCTCAGCGCAAACCACGCCTGCTGTTTTCGAGAAGCTTCCGGACTGTAGTAGATCATTTCGATAAGATCACGCCTATACTGCGAACTGTACAGATTATTCTGGAACCTACGCCACCACCAGCGATAAAGCAAGAAGATTCCACGGCAAAAGTATAAATGCCGATGTGCTTCGCCGCTTGTATATATATATATATATATATATATATATATATATATATATATATATATATATATATATATATATATATATATATATATATATATATATATATATATATATATATATATATATATATATATATATATATCTGTGTATGTGCCACTAGTTTCCTCTATGGATATTGGTGTTTGTATGCCCCATAGTGCACAAGAGGAGTGTCTAGACGAGCACTGTATGTTCAAAATGATGTAAAGAGTTTTGTGTTGAGTTTGAAGTTAATAAACTTCTCTTTGTAGCAGTCCAAGACTGCTACTGTAATCAGACTTTCCGTTTACCGGGTGCAGGTTCGCCCAAATAAACAGGTAAATTCCAACGCAATGTCTCCTGTCTTCGGCCACGTCACGACCCCGTGACATCTGGTGGAGGTGCTGCTTCTTTGATGTTCCGGACGCCCCCTTCAAGCCGCGACCCTAGCCCGAGCGGCAAAGAAGACACGGACGCTAACCCTGAAAAGCGAACAAGCCGCACGCCGAAGATCTACAACCAGAGTACGGGCCCCTTCCTGAAGCAGCCAGGGAGACCTGGATCCCGACATCAACTACTGCAACCATGACTGCCCCCGTGCAGCCTATACCACTCCTGCTCCGGCAACCCAAAGAGCCGCCAACATTCCGCGGTTCACCATTGGAAGACCCGGAAAGCTGGATCGAAAGGTTTGACCGCGTCGCCGCCTTCAATGACTGGACAGACGATGACAAGCACCGGCATGTGCATTTCGCCTTAGATGGTGCTGCTCGGACCTGGTTCGAGAATCAAGAGCGAAGCCTTACAACGTGGGACGTCTTTCGCGCCAGGTTCCTCACTACTTTCGCAAGTGTGGTGCGCGAGGAGAAGGCCGCAGATCTTCTCGAAACCCGCATGCAGATGCCAAACGAAAACGTTGCGCTATTCACGGAAGATATGAATAAACTTTTCCGCCACGCTGACTCCAACATGTCCGAGGAGAAGAAGGTCCGTCTGCTCTTATCCGAGGAGTAAAGCAGGAAGTCTTCGCCGGGCTGATCAGAAACCCGCCAAAGACGGTCGCCAAATTCATTTCAGAAGCTTCTACGATAGAGAAGACGCTCGAGATGCGCACGTGGCAATATAACCATAGCTTCTTGTCTACAAGCTACGCCAGCATTCAAGCGCTTGGAACCACTGACTTGCGTGAGACGATCCGAGTGATCGTGCAAGAAGAGCTGCGAAAATTACTTCCTTCAGCGGAGCCTCACGTAGAATTCATCGTGGACATCGTACGCAAGGAGATCCAGCAATCGCTGGGTGTTTGTCAGCCTCAAGAGCCGCAGCTGCAAGCCATGAGCTATGCTGCTGCAGCCCGCCTCCAGGCCCCTCCTCCATGCGCACGTCAAAACACTGCCCCATCGCACTTCCGTCACCAGACGCCACCACCACCACCACCCCCACCGACGTCCTACCATCCGCCAGCGGCCCAGCGCAGTGCGCCGAAGAAGACTGACGTCTGGCGCACCCCTGACCACCGCCCGCTCTTCTACCACTGCAGCGAGGCCGGACACAAATACCGCCGTTGCCAGTACCGACAGATGAAACTGCGTGGCTTCGCCGTCAATGCACCGCGTCCACAGCCAGAAGAACGGCCACGTGACATCGCCAACTACCTGACAGGAACTCGGTGGACACCACGAAGCCCTTCCAGTTCGCCGTCACCCAGCCACCGCACGTAACCGCACCAACGGCAGTACTATGGCTCAACGCGGGGCCGGTCTCTTAGCCCTTATTCGGGAAACTAAGGGCAGCAACCGATGGAGGTGCGGTTGCTGTGTGGCGAACTGCCAAAGATCCTCCGACGACGACGACGCCGCGACGGAGTTTACCGAACACAACACCAACCAGGCAAAGCCCTGATGGTGAAACCTCACCTACAGAAGGTGACCTGACGACGCAACATGGAAGCAGCGGAACAAGCCGACGCAGCCGTGACCCGACGACACGCCATAACTAAAATGCGGAGACGGCGAACTAGCGACCTCGATGTTCTTATCAACGGCCACAGTGTGACCGCTCGCGTCGATACTGGAGCCGACTACTCCGTCATCAGTGGGTCGTTCGCCGCGAAGTTAAAGGTTACGACGGCTTGGGAAGGCCCTGAAATCCGCACAGCGAGAGGTCATCTCGTAACGCCTGCAGGAATCTGCACAGCGAGTGTCACCATTAACGGTCGTATTTATCCTATAGACTTCGTAGTCCTACAGCGTTGCTCGAGAGATGTAATCCTTGGCATGGACTTCTTATGCCTCCGTGGTGCTGTCATCAATCTAAAAACGAAGTCGATAACGTTATCTACAGAAGAATCACTACTACCGCGCACGCCGTCAGGAAACCATGCCTTGAATGTGCTGGAAGAACAAGCCACCATTCCGCCTCGCTCAAGCGTCATTATTTAAGTCGGCACTCCAAAATCACCTGACTTGGAAGGCGTCGTTGAAGGAAGGGAGCATCTGTTGGTCCCCCGAAATATTTGCGTCGCAAGATGAATTGCAGCGCTGTGGTGAGGCAAAGCGACGGTTATTCCACGAATTTCAGTAATGAGTACAAACATGTGAACAAAGGAACAACGGTCGCATACATTGAAGAAATTGTCGAAGCCACCAGTGCTTTCACCCTCGCTGATTCTGCGGAACCTGCTCAGAGGAAGCAAGCCCCTTCCATAGCTTTCGATGTCAATCCCAGACTTCCGAAGCATAAGCAAGAACAGCTCAAGCCTCTGCTCCTGCAATACGAAGGTTGCTTTTCCTCGTCATCAAAAATTCGGCAGACCCCAATCACGAAACATCGCATCATAACCGAAGAAAATGCCAGACCACTCCGTCAGAGTCCGTACAGGGTTTCGACGCGAGAACATGAGGCCATGAAGAGACAAGTTGGTGAAATGCTGCGGGATGACATTATCCAGGCGTCCAAGAGCCCTTGGGCATCCCCTGTGGTGTTAGTGAAGAAAAAGGAAGGGACCCTACGTTTCTGCGTTGATTATCGCCGCCTGAACAAAATCACAAGAAAGGACGTGTATCCTCTCGCATGAATAGACGACGCACTTGATCAGCTCCATAACGCCGAGTACATTTCGTCAATGGACCTCAAGACTGGCTATTCGCAAATCGAAGTCGACGAAAGAGACTGAAAGAAGACGGCGTTTATAAAACCGGACGGCCTCTTCGAGTTTAAGGTGAAGCCCTTCGGTCTTTGCTCAGCGCCTGCAGCTTTTCAACGCGTTATAGATACAGTACTGGCAGAATTGAAGTGGCAGACTTGCCTTGTGTACTTGGATGACGTCGTCGTGCTTTCCTCGAGTTTCGACGAGCATCGTTGGCGCCTTAAAGCTGTACTTCGAGCCATCAAGACGTCCGGACTCACACTGAAGCCAGAAAAGTGCAGATTTGCGTACGAGGAGCTCTTGTTTCGGGGGCACGTTATTAGCAAGTCTGGAATTCGTTCCCATCCACGAAAAACAGCCGCCATTGCCGACTTCCCGCCGCCCACTGACCAGAAAGCGGTGCGTCAATATCTTGGCCTGTGCGCCTATTATTGGCGGTTCGTGAAAAACTTCGCCCGCATCGCCGATCCTCTCAATAACCTTATCAAGGCCGACGTGGAGTTCAAGTGAGAAACGCCGCAAAAACACGCTTTCCAGGAGCTTAAACATCGCCTCTAGGCGCCTTCGTTACTTGCCCATTTCGACGAATTCGCCGCGACAGAAATACACAGTGACGAAAGCAGCGTAGGTCTTGGCGCCGTTCTCGTGCAGAGGGCTGACGGACTTGAAAGGGTTATTAGTTCGCCAGCCGATCGCTATCCAAAGCACAAGCCAATTATTTCACAACAGAAAAGGAGTGCCTCGCCATCATCTGGGCTACGTCGAAATTTCGCCCCTACCTCTACGGCAGGCCCTTCAAAGTTGTGAGCAACCACCACGCCTTGTGTTGGCTAGCCACCTTCAAGGACCCTTCAGGTTGCCTTGCACGATAGAGCCTGAGACTTCAAGAATATAACATTACTGTCATTTACAAGTCCGGCAAGAAACACTCTGACGCCGACTGTCTCTCTCGTGCGCCTGTCGACCAACCACCACCCGACGACCCGGATGAAGACTACTTCTTGGGAATGATAACTACCGACGGCTTCGCTGAATGACAGGGGGCCGACCCGGAACTTAAATCCCTAATAGAATAACTCGAAGGCAGGACCGCTGAAGTCCCGAAGGTATTCAAGCGCGCATTTGCGTCGTTCTTCCTGCGAAATCGTCTTCTACAAAAGAAAACTTTTCACCGCTTCGAGCTAAGTACCTCCTTGTGGTGCCTTCAGCTCTGCGACCAGATCTCGTGCAGGCCCACCACGACGATCCGACGGCAGGGCACCTCGGTGTTTCTCGCACGCTTGCGAGGATACAAGAAAGGTACTACTCGCCACGTCTTACCACAGACGTCACTCGTTATGTGAGGACATGCCGGGACTGTCAGCGACGCAAGGCACCGCCGACAAGACCAGCGGGACTTCTGCAGCCAATCGAGCCACCTTGCCGACCTTTCAAGCAGATTGATAAGGACCTACTGGGGCCGTTCCCGACTTCGGCATTCGGAAACAAGTAGATCGTGGTAGCTACCGACTATCTCACCCGGAACGCCGAGACAAAAGCCCTTCCCAAAGGCAGTGCATCTGAGGTAGCTATGTTCTTCGTCGACACTATGGTCCTACGTCACGGCACCCCGGAGGTCCTTATCACCGACAGAGGAACGGCATTTACTGCCGACTTAACTTAAGCGATCTTGGCACACAGCCAGGAAAACCACCACTGGAGACAGCGTACCACCCACAGACCAACGGCCTCACCGAACGGCTTAACAAGACGATCACCGACATGCTGGCAATGTACGTCGATGTCAAACACAAGACGTGGGATGCCATTCTTCCGTACGTGACCTTCGCATACAACACGGCGGTGCAGGAGACGACGCAGATATCTCCATACAAATTGGTCTACGGAAGGAGCCCGGCAACGACACTCGATGCCATGTTACCAACGGCACCGACGAAGAAAACCTCGATGTGAGTGAGTACCTTCAACGCGCCGAAGAAGCCTGACAACTCGCGCGTCTCCATATCAAGAATCAACAGACGACCGACAGCCGCCGTTACAATCTTCGACGATGATTCGTGAAATACCAGCCCGGTGAACGTGTTTGGGTGTGGACGCTGATACGTCGACGTGGACTAAATGAAAATCTTCTGCTATGGTACTTCGGACCGTGCCGGGGGGTTCGACGTCTCGGCCCACTTGATTACGTGGTTGTCCCCGATGTCATCAACAACTCTCAACGACGCCGATCGCGACCTGAAGTCGTCCATGTCACGCGTCTCAAGTCGTTTCATGCGCGTTAACAAACTGAAACAGCGTTTTTTGTATTATTGTTGTATCGTTATTTATTCATTGTACTTTCTTGGATTATTGCTGTACCTTCATCTTTAGGTAGAGCATCGGGACGATGCCTTTTTCAGAGGGGGGGGGGCAATGCCACGTTTCACTTCGCAAGTTTTGTTATCGTCCCAAATCACTACAGAATTCTCAGCGCAAACCGTGCCTGCAGTTTTCAAGAAGCTTCCAGACTGTAGTAGATCATTTCGATAACATCACGCCTACTCTGTGAACTGTACAGATTATTCTGGAACCTACGCCACCACCAGCGATAACGCAAAAACGTTCGACGGCAAGAGTATAAATGCCGACGCGCTTCGCCGCTTGTCAGTAGTTGATCGACGGCCGACGCTCCGTTCGCCGCTATCAGTCTAAGACTGGTACTGTAATCAGACTTTCCGTTTACCAGGCACAGGTTCGCCCAATTAAACAGTTAAATTTCAACGCAAAGTCTCCTGTCTTTGGCCACGTCACGACCCCGTGACAATATATTATTGTTGTTATCTAATTTCTCTCTTTTTTATCAGGCGTTGTGTAAAAGTTTCTGTTATAAGGTACAATGTGGCGAATCTCCCTTGTGGGTATGAGCCAAGATCTAGGCGACAAGACAAGAGCGTGGCTATCCCCCTGAGTGTGTGTGAGCCACAAGTCCAGAGAAACAAACAATGGGTGCGGCGTGCGAGCTCATAGGGTGCTAGTACCTGGGCGTCATGCCATCCATCGACATACAACGACTGCTTCCACGGGATACTGGTGACAATTAAACCGCAGCGGCTATTGGCGAGTCACTGGCAAGGCCTGGTTCTGGGGTTCGAAGAGAAGACAAAGCCGCAGATGGCGTCATCTACCAGGAGCGGGAGCGAGCCGTCGGGCTACGGGCCCGAGTTTGTGCACTGGCACCACGGCGGCTTCCTCACTGTATTATTGAAGGGCTCGAACCACTGGTGAGCCGTATTTGTCTCCTTACGCGTCCGGACTCGAACACAAGAACTTTAACTCGAAGGACCATTTATACTCGTAGAGGTTTCCTGTCGTTAACGAGAACCGACTGTGCTTGTTAATTTACTTTTTGTTGATTCTAGCAATTCCCTTTTCGTGTTTATTTTTTGTGTGCACAAATATATTTTTTATGAAAACTAAACGTTCACCTGCTTCTCTTTTCGAAGAATACCATTAAAAAGCTAGCCCAAAAGGCTCCATTTACTGAACCTGTCGTAAATTGGCGTCCGCTACGACAGTATGTGAGTGTTTGACATGGAATAGTTTATTTGCATAGCAATAAAAAAAACAGACGTGTTCGCGATAGCTGATGGCACTGGCAGAACGCATAGGGTTGGAAAGAACGGAATTGCAGGCATGATTTGAGGCACGAGAAGTGCGTGAGCACGATGAACGAGCCGCGAAGGGACACGCGGAAAAAGAGCAGTAGGAGCTGGAAGGCCAAAATTTACAGCTACGTCTTCAAGTAGCACAAACGGATAGCCAAATCCGAGACGTAAGCCAGCGAAACTTAGAAATAGAAGAATGGACGCTGCAACTACACCTGAGAGTAGCTGAGGCTGGTGTCGGTGAGCCCACGGTGGCTGACATGGGCTTCCAAAGGAACGCATCTGTGAGTGAACCCGCACACCTTTATACCTGTTTTCAACGAGGACAGAGACGACGTCGACACCTACCTGAAGAGGTTCGAGAGAGTGGCGGCAGATCAAGATTGACCACGGGAAAAGTGTGCTACCACTCTTAGATTGTGTTTTAGTGAAGAGGCTACGAAAGTATTTGGACTGTTGTCACCGGAAAATTCCCTGTCGTATGACAAAGTTAAGGTGGCACTGCTCTAGCATTTTCGCTTCACGGCTGAAGTCTACCGTGCGAAATTCCGAAAGAGTTATCCTGAAGACGGCGAAAATGGAAGACAGTATGCCACAAGACTCCCAAGTTGCTTTGATAGATGAATTGAAATGTCTTCGACAGAGAGGAACTGTGATTCGGTCCGTGACTTGATTGTAGTCGAGAAATTTCTGGCAAACTGCGGTAGTCTGCTGGCGTTCTTCCTATGGGAGAAGAACTGTAAGACTCTGGAAGCCATGGCAGAGGCAGCGGATGTATATAATGAATCGAAGATATTGAACAACTTTTAATAGTTCAGAATAACAGTGAAGACAAAAAAATGGAAAGACTGAATTGAGTTCAAACACAAGAGCAGAGGTACAACGCTTTGTTTGTGGCTGTAAGGTGCACAAGGCTTCTGACTGTCTAAGTAAGCCGAAGCAAGCATACTGCACCAACTGCAACAAATGGGGTCATGATTACAAGGGCTGTCGGAAAAAAATAGCATTTCGAAATCAACTACGTTTTGTTTGATATTACCCAAAGAGGAGGCTGGTCCACAACAATTCACAATTGATGACGACGGCTCGGTACAAGATGACAATGTTACGGAAACAGAGAAGACGCAAGCGCGATGTAAGAAACGTCTCATGCCAGTCTTACCAGGTGAAGTGAATGGACAAATTGTTCGAGTCTTAAGGGACACCAGAAGCAAAACGTTTGTTGGACGCCGGCCATTAGTACCTGATAAAGCACTGACTGACACTACAACTACGTTGTGGCTGGCTGATGGTAGCACCAGTGTTGACCCTAAGGCGAGGATATACGTATTATACATTCGCACGTTTCTGGCACGGCCATTGTCAAGTGTATGACGTCACCAGTATAAGATGTCAGTCGGAAACGTACCGGGTTCCCGTGATGCCAATTACCTCCACGTTTCGTGAAACTTTCTTCTCGGGATGAATTCAGTAAGAAGGACGTTCATTCTGCGGACGAATGGAGCCGACCAAATTTTCTACTCGTTGGTGTCACAGGTCTAAATAATTCACGAAAGGCTACACCTGCTAAACTCCCTGGGCCGATTTACCGCGAAGATTTTCACGAAGAACAAGGAAAAGACCGGGCACTTGACACCTGCAGAGCCGGAGTTGGTAAGACGTTTGTTGGCAAGGACTCATCATCCTTTCTTTTTGCCGTCACGAATGGTATTCTTTACCTAGAATACTTCCTGTCCACAGGTAAGAGCATTCAAGAGTCCATAGTCGTGAAATCCTCGAGAGGCCAGCTGTTACGTTTGGCTCATGAAAATGTCATGTCAGGTCATCAGGGTGTCTAAAACACAATAGAACGAATTCTGGACGCATTTCACTGCCCTTGGGTACAAGAGGATAATCGCAGATATGTCCGGTCAAGTGACGCCTGTCAAAGGACTTTACCGAAAGGCGAGGTGGGCAAGGTGCCTCTGGGGCGTAGGCCGTTGATCGACATCCCTCGTGAAAGTGTGGTGGTTGACATCATTGAACCGGTAACTCCAGCTTTGGTGAAACGTCATCCATATATTTTGACTCTTGTGGATTTCGCCACATGATACCCTGATGCTGTGCCTTTGACCGCAATTGATTCATCTACAGTGACCGAGGGACTTATCGAAATGTTTTCTCGCATTAGATTCCCATGAGAAGTCGCGTTTCACCAAGCATCATGTTTGACTAAGCATCTGAGCTGTGCTTCGTACTATCCTATGCACAACTGAATGGTAGAGAGGTTTATTGGAGCACTCAAGCAAATGCTTCGCAAATTGGTTGAAGAACAGCCTGAATGTTGGGATCGCTCGCTAACACCTTTTTTGTTCGCTTATCGCGAAGCCCCACAGGCAAGCTCTGGGTTCTCGCCGTATGAACTCATTTATGACCGACATATTCGAGGACCTCTGAGCAAACTGAAAGAGCTATAGACTCGTAAACAGGAGAAAGAAGAAATTAGGATGACATGTGGATATGTCTTGGATTTAGGAGAACGAATTGAGAAGGCGCTGGAGCTATATGACGACAAAGCCTCTTTTGCACAGGTGTTGCAAAAGAGGCATGGTGACCGCCGCAGCAAGCAACGTGAACTGAAGGCTGGTGACCGCACTTTTATCTTACTTCCCACTGGTAACAACAAGTTGTTATTGCATTGGAAGGGACCGTTTTCGGTAATTCGTAAGAAAAACAATTATGAATACTGGCTAAACCCAGGACACAGCAGAAAAGTTTCCCACGTCAGCATGCTAAAGAAGTATGAAGAGCTCCGCCAAGAGGAGCTTCCACGGGCGTCATCTTTTGTGGTGCTGGTGGAAGGGAAGTCTAAGAAGCTACTTCTGAACTTCAAGGTCCAACATCCCGTGCCTCGCTATTCTTAAAAAGTGGAGCGGCTCACTGAAACAACTACAAAGGTGAAGAAAAACAAGACCAGGTGCATGAAGAAAAGGCAAGCGCTTGGATCGCTCAAGACAGCGTTGTCTTCCGGGGCCACAGTCAAAGCACCTGATCTTAAAGTAAATTTGTGCTTCGGTCTCAGGCCTCCAATTATTGTTTGCGTGCTATTCTTAAGCAACAGAATTGTGGCTTCCTTCAATCTGTGTTAAATGCCTGCCGTTAACGTTAGCCCCGAGGGTAAGATAGCACGCGCAATCGAGCGGGAATGCTTAGCGTTGGCTTGTATGTTTCGTTTGTTAATTGTTAACGACATTTTGTGCATGGACGACACGTGGTGACTTGTCGCGTAGTGAACTGCAATTTATTTTTCTTGGCAAAGCAAACTTTTCAAAAGGAGGCACTGTTGTTGCGAGTGAAGTGCGCGAGTCAAGCAATTTTCAAATCAGACACGGCAAGACGGGCTACTGACAATGTGTGGAAGATGGGCTATTGCACCAGTGCGGCGAACACTGGCAATTGGAAAAAGAAGAAAAACTCAAGAAAATTGCAGAAAAATTCAGAGCCAGGGCATCGAAGAAAGAGTAAGAAAAAAATGACCCCGTATATGCTTGTTAATCTGAAAATGTCGTCGAAAGACGATAGTGTTGCGTGTGGAGAGAGTGAACGAAACATTTATTTGACGCTTTGCGCAACAGAATTGATGAATGGTATTCTGGAGGCACTGCGTTAGAGTGCCTCGAGCATGCAGCGGAGGCAAACGAACGCATCAGGTCCCGTCACACGTGAGATATGAGCGCCATCTAGCAGTTTTCTTGGAAAACGAAGCGCGTAGTTATGGGACGTGTGTGCGTGCCTGTCTCAGAGGTGATAAGGTGTAGAACGCAAGGTGGTGGGTAGGTGCCACCACCATCTCGTTTTAGTAAAGCGCTGGAAACACTCGCCTTTTTGTGCAGGCGTTGCATGGTCAGCGCAGCGTGATAAGCCCTAGAGTCCTTAAAATTACTTATGTATGCCTTTTGTAGTAAAAGAAGCACATGCAGAATATATCCGTGTTGTTATGGTGCCCTAGACATGTACAATACCTGCTTTTTAGTTGACAATTGCACAAGTATGAATGCAGAATCTTGAGCAACATTGGTGGGCGCTGCGGATGGGGTCGGCCGTTTCAAGTACCCAATGCCGTTATGAGTAGATAAACAGAAAAATGTACAGACAGACAGACAGACAGACAGACAGACAGACAGACAGACAGACAGACAGACAGACAGACAGACCAAAATTATGGCGTCGAAGGTCACCAAGAAAGACTATCGTCTTTAAAAGAATCGTACGGGTGGTTGAGAGAGCCTGGCTTGGGTGGGCGTACGAGCTAGTCAGGTGCGTGTACCTGGGTGTCAAAGGATACACCTAGCCGGCGACTGATTTCACGGGGTTTTGGTGACCATTCAATAGCAGCGGCTATTGGCGAGTCCCTGGCAAGGCCTGGTTCTGGTGTTCCAACAGAACACAGCGCCGCAGATGGCGTCGTCTATCGGGAGCGGGAGCGAGCCGTCGGGCTACGAACCCGAGCTTGTGCACTCGCACCACGGCGACTTCCTCACTGTATTCTTGAAGGGCTTAACGCTGGTGAGCCGTAATTGTCTCATTACGCGTCTGGACTCGAACACAAGAATTTTAACTCGGAGGACATCTTAGACTCGTAGAGGTTTCCTCTCTTTCACGAGAACTGGCTGTGCTTGTTAGTTTACCTTTTGTTGATTCTAGCGTTTCCCTTTTCGTGTTTATTTTATTGTGTGTGGAAATGTATTTTCTTATGAAAACCAAACGCTCACCTTGTTCTCTTTTCGAAGAATAACACTTTAATGCTAGCCCGAAGGGCTTCATTTACTGACCCTGTCACAATGCCCTGCGATTTACATTGTCGAGAAGCGTATCGGGATGCGTATTATTTGTTACAGAGCACTTATTTTTGCCATAAACGAGTCAGACGCGTGTGGTAGTTTTCAGATGATAGCATCAAATGATCGGGCCAAGCGATTCCTTCACGAGCGTGCACAAGAATACAAAAACATAAGCATCAAAATGCGCCCAGGGCGTGTCGTTACTATAGTATACAAGAAGTGTTGAGTGGCGGGACCGCGCCTCGCCGCCTGACCTCTTCCGCGTTGCCCGCAACGGCAGCGCTGCAGCCGAGTAGTACTGAGAAATCCGCGCACCACGTGCAGGAACTGCTATGCGCTTCGGCTCCTCCATCGCGCTTTCTTGATGCAGATTTCTTCATGCCTGCCCATCATTCATGTCTAGCACATGACGTCATAGTCCTTCAAGTATGACACGCCAATATACTGAATTTGAGCTCTATAGGAGCCCTTACGAGATATTGAAAATAATTCAGAAAGCTTGATTTCTGCTGTCTTTACTCTGTATTCGTTGGTTAAGCTTCTACAATATTCAATATAACTAAGCCGATGTATTGGAAGTAAGCTGTGCTTAGAAAGCTGTGAGAATAAAAAAAGCAAATATTGTGTAATACGCACGCAGAACCAGTAAGCCATAAGTAAAGATGGGAGAGGAAGGGAATCTAAACCCGCTACAGCAGGAAATGTTTTCGTACTTTAACATTTCAGGGAATACTAAATTAATTACGAGCATTCGCAGCGACTGCGAATTGCGAAAGTTAGTCGTTCTGCTGCGCCCCACTCCTCAAACAAATTCTGAGTGACCTTGCGCGGAACGTTCACAGTTGGCGAAGCTGATTATAGGGTGTCGCTGTACAAATGCGCACTGTAAGTTTCACCTTTTTGATAGAATGACGTCTTAAAGCTAGTTGAAGTGAGTGTAGTCGGATGAGAAATGCACCACCTAAATATAGTAGCTACGCATTGCATGGATATTGTTAACGGGGTGGCGACGTGTGATGACATTGTTACACAAGGTAACGTAACTTAATGGGGGTTTTTAATGGGCCTTGAGTCCGCGATCACAGTATAATGATGATGATCTCCACCGCCATGGCTCGTACCCACTCAGCGGGATCGCAGTGGAGGCAACGTCGTCTTCCTTCTCAACTCGCGCTTCCCTTGTTTTTCCTGGCAGTGATACTTCGTATCATGCTCCTGTCTCAGATGAAGCCCTCTGGGCGAGTGATTCTGACATCCTTCGTGTAAATGGCTGCAGGTGGGCAACATGCGTCACCTCTGTCTTGCATGAACGCCGGCCACTAGTGGTGACACGTGCAATTTCGTAGTTGACCTCGCTGAGACGATAAAGAATCACGAAAGGACCGGCGTAGTGTGCCAGTAGCTTTTGGCTCAAGCCACGTCTGCGTATTGGGGTCCGCACCCCCACTAGATTACCGGGAGCATAGGTTACATGCATCTGTTGACTGCCGTAGTGAAATTTGGAAGACTCTTGCGCTGCCAGTGTACGTAAGCAGGCAAGTGGACGTGTCTCTTCCACACGACACAAAGTTTCCGCAATTGTTAAATCGTCATAGAAAGATAGTGTCCAGTGACGACAAAAGGAAAGATAGTGTCCAGCGTATGTCGAGGTGAGTGAGCGTAGAGCAGATAGAAAGGGCTGTTGTTTCGTGTTTCGACGTGTTGAAGGCGTACGTGACGAATGGTAATACTTCATCCCAGTTTTTGTGGTTGGAGGCGACGTACATTGACAACATGTTGATCAACGTTCGCTTTGTGCGCTCAGTGAGGCCGTTAGTTTGTGGATGATACGCAGTTGAGTGTCGGAACTTGGAGGCGCACAAACGAAGTAATGATTCGACAATATCAGCGGTAAATTGTCGTCTACGGTCACTTATTATCACACGAGAAGGTCCGTGTCGGAGGATGACTGAATGCAACAAAAACTCCAAAACCTCGACTGCCGTGGCGGAGCGTAAGGCAGCCGTCTCGCAGTACCGCGTCAGGTAGTCGGCGCATACAATTATCCACCGGTTACCTTTTGAGGAGCGCGGAAATGATCCCATCAGATCAATGCCGACCTTTTCAACAGGGGAACCAGGAGGCTTTACAGGTTGCAGGTAGACCAACTGGACCCGAAGAGGGTCGCTTGTGGCTCTGACACTGTGTACAGCTGGCCACGTAGTTCTGAATTGTTTTACTCACTTTCGGCCAATAGAACTGCTCTTTCGTGCGACTAAGTGTTCGTGCGGTGCCCAGATGGCCAGAGGTGAGGTCATTATGCGTGAGACGCAGAACAGACGTTTGGAGGGACGCAGGAACAACCAGCAGAAAGCGGGCACCCGTCGTGGACAAGTTGCTCAGGTAAAGAAGACCATTTCGGACGCAGAATTGGCCTTCGCCTAATCAATTTCTCGCTCCAGGGAAGAGAGATTTTAAGTTTGGGTCATTACGCTGCGCAGCGGTGAAAGTCACGGCAACGGGAAACCCAGACAACAGAGAAGCGATAAGCTGGTCAAAGTTATCGGCTTCACAATCTATCGATGGTAGCGGCATTCTGTAGAGGCAATCCGCATCAGCGTGTAGACGGCCAGTCTTGTATGAGTATGAGATGGGGAAGACATGTTTTTGCAAACTAATGGCCCATTGTGCGAGGCGGCCGGATGGGTCACGAAGGTTGACCAGCCAACACAAAGAATGGTGATCTCTGACTATAGTGAACGGGCGACCATAGATGTATGAGTGAAACCGTTGCACGGCAAAGACTACCGCTAGGCATTCCTGTTCGGTCACTGTGTAGTTGCGTTCAGGCTTGCTTAAAAAACGACTTGCGTATGCCACAACGTGTTCCTTGTTACCAGAACGCTGAACGAGAATGGCACCGATACCGATGCCACTTGCGTCTGTGTGAATTTCCGTGGGCGACGAAGGAATGAAGTACCGAAGCATAGGCTGCGAAGTTAACAAACACTTCCGCTTGTGAAAAGCGGCATCACCCTCGGAGCTGCACTGAAACGGGCTGTTCTTGCGTAGAAGGCCCGTCAGGGGGTGAACGACATCCGCAAACTTGGGTACGAACCGGCGGAAATGCGAGCAGATCCCGATGAAGCTACGCAGTTGTTTCACATATTTAGGACGCTCGAACGATTCAACGGCCGCTGTCTTTTGTGGGTCAGGTCAAATGCCATCTTTGTCGACGAGATGTCCTAACACTAATGTCTGTCGCTCGCCAAAGTGGCACTTTTTTTAATTCAATACAAAGCAAGCTTTTTCAATGCAGCTGAGCACGAGTTCTAGGCGAGTGTTGTGCTCCTCAAACGTACGTCCAAATATTACAACATCAACAAGGTGACACATGCATATATGCCAATATAAACCATGCAATATAGAGTCCACAAGTCTTTCGAATGTCGCAGGAGTATTACATAATCCGAATGGCATAACGTTGAACTCGTAAAGTACGTCGGTTGTAACGAGTGCCGTCTTTTCTTTGTCAGCTGCGTGCATCGGAATTTGCCAGAAACCTGATCTCAGGTCGACAGATGAAAAATAGGACGCGGAATGCAGGCAGTCCTTTCCAATTAAGAAAGTGTACACGTCTTCGGCTATACTCTTGAGAACGTGTCCAACCTTGTCTTCTTCAGACATCCTCCAATTCATAATCTTGCACAGCTTCAATATTTCTTCAATGTATGTCGTACATGTTTCTCCTGGAAGCTGTGCCCTCTGAGAAAATGTCTGCTCAGCTCGTTCCTTCTTCGCGTCCGAGTCACCGAAGCACTTCTGCACTTCTTCAACAAAACGTTCCCAAGTCGGGAACAAGTCCTTGTGGTTCTCGTACCACATGAGGGCGGTGTCAGTAAATGAGAATACATGATTGAGCTGTTCGTTTGAGTCCCAGCCATGGCTTCTGCTCACCCGCTTGTAGTTCTTGAGCCACACGTCGACGTCTTCTCCAGAAGTCCCGCCGAAGTTTGATGGCACTCTGCAGTACGGTACGAAACCCATTGGAGTTGACCTCGAAGCGTTGAATGGCTGCTCTTGGGCCATTACGATCGGCGAAGGTGGAAGTCCGGCGAGGCGGCGGCTGTGACAAAGTCCTGGCAGTCAAGCTCCCATCTTTGGGTTCGTCCTACTCAGCACCTTCCACCAAATTGTTGCACAAGGTAAGGTACCTTAATGGGCGTTTTCAATGGGCCCGGAATCCGCGATCACAGTGTAATGATGATGATCTCCACCGCCATGGCTCGTAACCACTCAGGGGGATCCCAGTGGAGGCAACGTCGTCTTCCTTGCTTTTCCTGGCAGTGATACTTCGTATCAATATATATATATATATATATATATATATATATATATATATATATATATATATATATATATATATATATATATATAGTGGGAGTAATAATTCACTTGGCCAGTTAGTCTTCTTGAAGGTATAGGGTATGGCATAACGAAAGCGTTGTCAACAAGGATAAATATATTAATTTCCCAACAGTTTCGGGAGGGGTCCTCCCTTCATCAGGGGATGAGTTATACTAACATGAACTTTCAAACTTCGTTGCTGCCGCATCCCTCTCGCCTTGGAAGATGCTTACAAGAGTGAGAGAGAACTAAAAAAAAGAAAAGAAAAAAAAGAAATAGAGAAAAAAACGATGAAAAGAGTGAAAGAAAAAAGAAAAAAATAAAGTTAAAAAGAGGAAGAACCACTGTCAACACTGAGAACAAAACTACATGTCCGTGCACGTCCACATCTGGTGTGGACGTGCACGAACAATATATATATATATATATATATATATATATATATATATATATATATATATATATATATATATATATATATATATATATATATATATATAAGAGAAACAAGTGTATACATAATGGCAACATTTTTCGTGTTTTACACAATATTATTGAGATCTAACAGACGATAATGCCAAGGAAGGTATAAGAGAAGTTATTAGGCCAATCGTAATGTATATGAGAAGAAAGAAAAGTGGGTGAAAAGATAACGTGCCGTGGGCAGGATCCGAACCTGCGACCTTCGAATAACACGTTCGATGCTCAACCACTTAGCAACCACGATAGCCATCCCGCTTGCCACTTTATTGGGTATCTATGTCAATTTAAACGTTGGAGTGTCAGTCAGCGCCACTAGCAGCCATGGCGGCGAGTGTGGCACACCCTTTATGAGCCTGTTTGGCGTCACGTAGCACGTGAACTTATTACTAACAGCTACTGGCTGTTACTAACTAGCTGACAAACTAGTTCCCCGCATACAACCTGAAGGCACCAAGTCTGCCTGTACGAGACCCTCGTTAATGAATAAGGGAAACAAGGGGATACTTAAGGGATCGTTTTTCGTGTTTTACACAATATGATTGAGATAACAGACAAGAATTTATTTATTTATTTATTTATTTTCAATACTGCCAGTCTCATTCCGAGACCATAGCAGGTGGGCGTACAGATTGTACATGCAGGTGGTACATTAACAGCGCAGAAAACAGAAACAGGAATGTAGTGAAATGACAGTCATCACAAAGTATAAGAGCGAAAAATATACAAATTGTTTACATCTGCAACGACAAAGAAACCATCACCAAAACGAAGAGAAATTTTGCATGAAGTGCAGTGATACACAGGCAAACAAATAACAAACTTCCAAACACTCCAGTTAATCTTGTACACTCCACTAATACGCTTTCACTGGTGGCGTAATGCTTCTGGTAGTGCGAGTATTGCCGCATTAAAGAGAACATATTTTTTAATTTGAGTGCAAAGTCGGATACCGATTTCGCACTAGTTATGGAGGAATCCAAACAGTTCCATTCCTTTATGGCAAGTGGAAAAAAAGGAGTGCTTGAACGTGTCATTGCGGTAAGAGTACTCTTTCAGTGTGTGTGAATGTTTGTGCCTAATAACGCGGGAGTCTGACGGACGGATGTACAATGATGGGTCAATTTTATAATGCTTGTGAAGTAGCTGAAGAAGAAATTTAAGGCACGCTTGTTTTGCTCGAATCGCAAGTGTTTGGAGGCTAGGGCTTGCTAACATATTTGTAGGAGAAACAGTGCGCTTATATTTGTTGCAGATGAATCTTGCTGCCTTCCTCGGTACATTTTCTAGCTTTTGAATGTTAGTGACTGTATAAGGAAATCATACTGTGTTAGCATATTCTAATACCGGTTTTACGTAAGTAGTATAGGCTAAAAGCTTGGTTGAGTGAGGGGCCAACCGAAGGCATCTGCGAAGATAAAAGAGCTTGCGCAGAGCAACCGAAGTAATGTTAGAAATGTGCGCATCTAATCTGAGGCTTGACGGTAATGTGACGCCTAAATACTTGTGCGCATCCACTTTTTCAAGCCTGGTGCCTTTAATGCTGTAGTCATCCTGGATAGCTTCTTTTTTTGGGTTATTGTCATGCACACTGTTTTTTTTTTGGTGTTAATCGACATTTGCCACATGTCGCACCAGTTGGAAAGATGGTGTCAAGATTCGCTTAGTGCAAGGTGATCTGAATGACTGTTAATTTCTTCGTAAATAATGCAGTCGTCGGCGAAAAGCCTAATGGTGCAAGAGATACTGTCTGTAATATCGTTTATAAAAATGTAGTGAAGAAGAAAGACGTTGATACCATCAGGTGAGCTATCATCAGCACAAGAAGAAGGCACGAGATCGGCGATCAAGCACCGTCATCTGGGTTCGCCTGCGTTCCTTTCAGAGCTACCACCCGCTTGCTCAGTCCTTCAATAAACCCCCTTTACATTTGGTGGAGGACGAACGTTGGTGCAGAACGATGGTCGTCGTCACGGATCTCCTTCTGGCGCTGTTGGTCGGATGTAGTAAGCCGCTTGGCTAGCTTGCGGCACTCTTCTGCGTAACGAGCGGCTTCCGAGACAGGCTTGTATTCGGAGGGATCTGGCGAGTATGGGAGTAAAGTGTCGATGGTGTGTGATGGTTCGCGACCGTACAGGAGAAAAAATGGGGAAAACCCTGTAGTGACTTGCGTAGCGGTGTTATACGCGTATGTCACAAATGGGAGAACGAGGTCCCAGTTTGTTTGATCAGAAGCGACATGCGTAGCGAGCATGTCCCCCAGAGTACGATTAAACCGCTCAGTCAAGCCGTTCGTCTGTGGGTGGTAGGCTGTACTCTTCCGGTGAACCATATGGCACTGTTGAAGAAGTGCTTGTATTACATCGGAGAGGAAAACACGCCCTCGGTCACTGAGGAGTTCTCGAGGAGGACCATGACGAAGCACAAAACGATTGAGTATGAAAGTTGCGACGTCTTGTGCTGCAGCTGTGGGGAGAGCAGCAGTTTCAGCGTACCGTGTTAGATGATCCACTGCCACGATAGCCCATCGGTTGCCTGCCGTTGTTAATGGGAGTGGTCCGTAGAGGTCAATTCCTACACGGTCGAATGGGCGGTCTGGGCATGGAAGTGGCTGCAATGAACCTGTTGCAGGATGTGGCGGGCTTTTCCGCCGCTGACATTCGTGGCAGCCGCGAATGAACTGGCGGACGAAGGTAAACATTCCGCGCCAGTAATACCTTTTTCGTAAGCGCTCGTAGGTCTTGAAAACACCGGCGTGAGCACATTGCGGGTCGGAATGAAACGACGCGCAGATGGTAGAGCGCAGCGTTCGGGGAATGACTAGTAGCCATTTCCTACCATCTGCTGAATAGTTGCGCCGGTACAAAAGGCCATCCCGAATACTGAAGTGCGGAGCCTGGCGGCGCAGGGTTCGAGTGGTTGGAAGTGTCGGTGCCTCGGATAACGCATCAAGAAGCGAAGCGATCCATGGGTCATTGCGTTGTGCAGAAGAGATGGTGTCATCGTCAAGCTCTGACAACGTGTTGTCCGAGGAAACAGATGCGATGTCCGGGGATAGGGGAGATCGTGACAGTGCATCAGCATCGGCATGCTTGTGGCCGGAACGATATACCACGCGAATGTCATATTCTTGAAGCCGAAGAGCCCAACGGGCAAGACGACCTGATGGGTCCTTAAGCGACGATAACCAGCATAATGCGTGGTGGTCCGTTACTACATCAAAAGCACGGCCATAAAGGTATGGGCGGAACTTGACAAGCGCCCAAACGATCGCCAAGCATTCCTTCTCGGTGACGCTGTAGTTTGATTCAGCCTTGGTAAGAGTTCTGCTGGCGTAGGCGACGACATACTCGGGGAATCCAGGCTTGCGTTGCGCGAGAACCGCACCGAGGCCGACACCACTGGCGTCGGTGTGGACCTCAGTTGCTGCCGTAGGATCGTAGTGGCGCAGTATTGGTGGCGAAGTGAGGAGACGACGAAGGGTACAGAAGGCTTGGTCACACTCAGAAGACCATGCCGAAATATCAGTGGTGCTGCCTATAAGTTTGGTCAAAGGCGCAATGATAGAGGCGAAGTTGCGCACGAACCGGCGAAAGTAGGAGCATAACCCCACGAAGCTCCGTAACTGCTTCATAGTCGTTGGTTTGGGGAAGTCGGCGACAGCACGTAACTTAGCCGGGTCTGGAAGTATACCGTCCTTTGATACGACGTGCCCGAGAATCGTAAGTTGGCGAGCAGCGAAGTGACACTTCTTGAGGTTGAGTTGGAGCTGAGCATTCTTCAGGCACGTGAGAACGTGTTTGAGGCGCTCGAGATGTGTTCTAAAGTCTGGCGCAAAGACGACTATATCGTCGAGATAGCAGAGACAGATTTGCCATTTCAAACCCCGAAGAACCGAGTCCATCATACGCTCGAAGGTGGCAGGCGCATTGCAGAGGCCGAAGGGCATGACATTAAACTCATACAGACCGTCCGGTGTCACGAAGGCTGTTTTTGGTCGATCGGCATCGGCAAGGGGGACCTGCCAATACCCTGAGCGCAAATCTAATGATGAAAAAAACTCGGCACCTTGTAAAGTATCAAGGGCGTCGTCAATCCTGGGTAAAGGATACACGTCTCTTCGAGTGATCTTATTTAGGCGCCGGTAATCCACGCAGAAGCGAACGGAACCATCCTTTTTTTTAACGAGCACTACAGGTGAGGCCCATGGACTTTGGGAAGGTTGAATGACGCCACGTTGCAGCATATCGTTCACCTGTTCGGTAATAACTTGGCGTTCCGTCACGGAAACACGATATGGTCGCTGTCGTATTGGCGCATGGGAGCCGGTATCGATGTAATGTAGAGTGGTAGAAGTGCGGCCAAGTGAAGGTTGAACAACATCGAAAGATTCGCGGTACTGGTACAGCAGTTGGAGGAGTTCAGATCGTTCAGATGGTGACAGTCCGTCTGCGATCGCCGAATCGAACACTTTTGAAGCCTGTAGATGAGAGTGGTTAAGAGCACTGAGGTCGGCGAGGTCACTTTGGGATGATTCTTGCGGCACGGTAAAAATTTGTCCGTTATCAATGGGCTGTACGCATCCAAGAGACTCGCCTTTAAACAGTTTGATGGTATGCGGAAAGGGATTGGTAAGGCAGAGAGCACTGGCTCCATTAGAAATTGAGAGGGCTGAATAAGGGAGCAGAAGTGGTTTCCGACTTAGAAAGAGGCGTGATGGCTCGAAAAATGCTACTTCATCACGCATGCCGTCGGAGACCACAGGGAGCAAAACAGCTGTTGTCGGTGGAATGTCAGTGTCTTCTTTGACAACTAGCTTGTGCGCGGCTTGATTAGTGTGGTCGTAGGGCTGCTCGAAGAACGGAAGCAGTTCAAGTTCGGAACGGGCACAATCTATAACGGCACGATTACGGGATAGGAAATCCCAGCCAAGTATGATGTCATGAGAGCACGAGGAAAGGACGATAAACTCAACAATGTAGTGGTCCTCCGCAATTTTGAGTCGGGCAGTGCAGGCGGCTATAGGTCTAACAGGTTCTCCATTTGCTGCACGTAAGAACATATCAAGCGGCGTGGTCACCTTTCGGAGCTTGCGGCAAAGTTTGGCGTCTATAACAGACACAGCGGCACCGGTATCCACAAGAGCGTATGCATGGGCGCCGTCCACAAAAACTTCGACGATATTTGACGGCAAGGTGCGAGGACTTGAACATTTCGATAGCGCAGTTCTTGCCCCTTGAACTGCGACGGCTAGTTTCCCTCATTTTGAGGGGCTGGTCGTGGACGCATGGGTGACAAGGAGCGTCGATTGGGTGAAGGTGAGCGACGAGACGAAGTTGCCGGATAGTCACGGGAAGACATGTTTGACTGACGATCCGAACTTTCATAGCCAAAAGGTGGTCGGTCCATGTAATTGCTTCGTGGTCGGACGTCTGTGTAGGCGGGCACGCGACGACGGCAGTATCGGGAGATATGGCCAGGTCCGCCGCACGCAAAACAAATCGGCCGGTTATCGCGCGTTCGCCAGGCATTTGCAGCAAGGGGCGCCACCCACGCGGCATACGGCTGAGTCGAGGCTGTGGTAGCGAGGGGAGGAGCCCATGCGACGGAAGACTGAGTAGGAGAGGTGACATGCGGCAGTCCGTTGAACGGCGAGGGCTGGTGTGGCTGCTGCCTCTTTACTGCGTCAGCATAAGTAAGGGGCGCGGCGACAACTTGCTGCTGAAAGGGCACTGGGATAGCCTCGGCAATCTGGTCCTGAAGTGCATGTCGGAGCATGGGAGCTAACGGTGTCGGTCGTTGCTCTTGCTGCTGCTGCGGGAGCTCTTGGCACTGACAAAACGGCAGGAGGGAAAGCTGACGTGCGACCTCCTCACGCACAAAGTCTTTCATTTGTGCTAGAAGGCGGGAGTGGTCAGGTACGACGTCCAGGGCAGCGAGTGGTTGGTTAGGCTGAAATGGACGACGGGTGAGAGCTCGTTGTCGTCGCAATTCGTCGTAGTTCTGGCACAGAGTTACCACTTCAGACACCGTGCAAGGAGACTTCGCCAGGAGCATTTGAAAGACGTCGTCATCAACACCTTTCATAATGTGCTGGATCTTGGCACTTTCGCTCATTGCGGCATCGACGCGCTTGCAGAGATCGAGTATATCTTCAATATAGGCGGTAAACGTTTCGCCAGGTTCTTGTGCCCGTGAGCGCAGGCGTTGTTCGGCGCGCAACTTCCGCACGACAGGGCGACCGAAAACCGAGGATATTGCCTGCTTGAAAGTGGCCCAGTTCTCGAACTCGGATTCGTGGTTTGTATACCACAGTTTCGCCACATTAGCCAAGTAAAAGTTGACGGTGCTCAACTTAGCAGCGTCATCCCACCTGTTCGGTCCACTGACTTTTTCGTAGGACGACAGCCAGTCCTCGACGTCCTGGTCTTCGGCGCCCGAAAAGATCGGGGGGTCTCGCTGGTGAACCGGGCCGGGGCAAGTAGGAGCCGCGAGAGGTGCTGTCTGTTGGGCAGCGTCAACTTGCATGGTCGACGGCAGCGTGCGGGATCGGAGTTCCAGGGTGTAGGTGATGCAGTTACCCAGCACGATCCACCAAATGTAAAGGGGGTTTATTGAAGGACTGAGCAAGCGGGTGGTAGCTCTGAAAGGAACGCAGGCGAACCCAGATGACGGTGCTTGATCGCCGATCTCGTGCCTTCTTCTTGTGCTGATGATAGCTCACCTGATGGTATCAACGTCTTTCTTCTTCACTACAAAAACAAGAAATAACAAAAGCCCAAAAACGGAGCCTTGCGGTACTCCGGACGTGACAGGCAAGTTTTCTGATGGTACTTGGTCATACAGGACATATTGTGAACGATTAGTTAAGAAGTTCTTGACCCAATTTGTTAATATTCCATCTCCAATAATACTTCAAAGTTTTGCAATTAATTTGTTGTGACATACGGAATCAAACGCTTTAGCAAAGTCTAATAGTATGATATCCGTTTGCGTGCAGTTGTTAATAGATAATGCTAAATCATGAACAACTTCTGTTAGTTGCGTGGCAGTCGATAATCCGCTGCGAAACCCGTGCTGGCAAGATGAGAAAACGCCTTTACCTTTTAAAAAACGGTTAAGTGTTTCAAAACTATATGTTCTGATATTTTGCATGACGTACTGGTTAAAGATGTTGGCCTAAAGTTTGAAGGATTATCGCTATTTCCTGCTTTGGGAATCGGTGCTATTTTAGCTTTTTTTCAGTCGTCTGGAAGATTTGCTACGGCGAGAGATTTGCGGAAAACCATACCAAGGTATTTGCTGCACCATTCGGCATATCGCTTAAGAAAGGGATTGGGGATGTCATCTGGTCCCGAAGATTTTTTGGGGTCTAGGTCGAGCAAAAGAGAAAATATTCCTTCATCAACTACATCTATAGGGATTCTAATATTATTCATGTGTGCAAGCTGTGGAATTTTACCGTCATCATCTGTAAAAACAGAGTGGAAATAGTTGTTGTACATAATTGGCTTCGCCGTTTTCTGTTGCAATGAAAGTTCAGCACTGCTGTGTTTTCTAGGGCTAAAATGCTTCCAGAACTTTCGCGGGTTACCAGTAATGAATGACGGTAGCGTTACTTCAAAGTAATGTTGTTTTGCTTGCTTTGTTTTGGCCTTAAAGTGTGAAATAGCTGTTTTTAATTTTGATGTATTCGCACTGCAGCACTGTTTTTTTACCGCTTTCCGAAGTCGTTTGACTTTCCGCTTTGCGTGTAGAATTTCTCTTGTGATCCAGGGGTTATGTCTTTGCGGCCGTGTACGCTGCAGTGGTATAAACTTATTCATGCAGTGCAGAACAATGTGCTTGAACCTTAGCCAAAGGTCATTTACAGTTGTGGCAGGATCACAGTTCAATATCTCAAACTCGTAAAATTATGGGCTAAATAAGTTAATACGCTGGCGTCGTCTGCTTTACTGAAGTCTAGGACATGGTTTACTGTTGATTGTAGGTGTAATCTGTGATCAAGTGCTAACCGGCAAACAGGCAATCTGTGGTCTGAAATGCCCTCCACAACATCAACTTGAGTGTCCACATGGCTAAGGTGACTACTAATAAGTATTAAATCTAGTACACTTGTGGCTGTTCTTTGAACAGGAGTTGGGCATGAAACAATTTGATAGAGGTTGAAATTTAACAATAAATCAAATAAATCCTCTGATACCTGTAAGGTGTGGTGCATGGTACTCCAGTTTATGTCAGCAAGGTTAAAATCACCCATTATCACGACTGCAGATCTGTGAACATGCTGCTGAAGAAAATTGTGGATGGAAACTATGCATTCCGAACCAGAGGATGGGCTACGATAAAGGCAACCCGCCACTATGCTTGTGCTATTGCACAAAATTTTGCAGGAAACCGCTTCTGTGTCCGGAACGTCTGGCAGTAGTGTGTATGAAATGGAACGTCGAATTAACAACGCGACGCCTCCGCCTGGAGATAGTCTGTCTTTTCGGATGACAGTATAGCTAGGGGGAGTGAATTCATGGTCGAGTATATCTGATGAGAGCCAGGTTTCTGTGATTGCTACAATATCTGGTTCATGAAGTAGCAACAAGTTCTCAAGAGGCTGCACTTTATTCACGACGCTTCTGGCGTTCACGTTTAGCAATGTTAATTTTTCTTTTGTGTGGTACTCTGCGTGTTCGGCCGAGTTGGTAATTCGTAGTTTTTTTGGTTTGTTCAGCGGCACCCTTTCTTCTTTTTCCTCATCCCAAACGAACACGCAGTTATTTATGTACAGCCTCTCGAGAGCCAGTGCCACTTTTTCATTTAGAGCTCGGTTCTATTTCGCACTGTCCCAAAGCTTTTTTCTAATTTCGCGAGTTTTGCGACAGAAATCTTCGCCGATAGCATAATCAGTTTCCTTAAGGTGCTTTCCATTCTTTAGTATGGCTTCCTTCTGACGCGAATCTACAAGTTTAAAGATAACTGGTCTGGTTTCATTGGGAGCTGGTTTACCTAGCCGGTGGATGCGCTCGATCGCAATCGGTTGTAGTTTGAGTTTATCCTGTATGACGTCCCAGTTTACTGCTTGTTCGAGGGTTTCACTTGTTTCAGATTGTGCCTCCGGCAATCCGTATACGATTAGATTGGATCTTCTGCTCCTATTACCAAGATCGTCTATTCTTTTTTCTAATGTTTGTATTACCCTAGTCATTGAATTAAGTTGCGTTTTACAGTGCCCAAGCTCTACTTCAAGGACTGACAGAGCGTCAAGTTTGTTGTCCACTAGCCGCTTTTCCTTTATTTCCTTAATGTCGCTTGCAATGTTCTTTAGTTGGTTAAAAACTTCTTCAAGGGTGGGGCCTGAGTTAGCTTCAATGTCTCCTCCCAACAACAACAGTTCTTTAAGATACTTCGTGCTATCTAACGCCATGCTAAACAGCCGTGGGCATGGCGACACCAACAAGAAGCGGTCACTTGAGCGAAAGCAATTACCGTAGTTTCTGCTCACCTGCAGAATGAAGACAAATGGGTTAGCGAACCGCAATCCGCTGGTGAAGCCGTGCCCAGTAACCGTCGCCTCAGGGAGGCTGGCCTTTATAGGTGGTCTGGAGAGGACGCTGACAGTTGGTTCTCCACACCGAGGTGCGCCGATGTCATCTTGCGTAGACTGATTCCATTCAGCTGGCCCGGCACGTGTAGGACCCTCTTGTTCAAGATTAGCGCCGTTCCGTTTATGCTCAGCCATCCAGTGTCGCCATTGCTGGCGGGGTACAGCTGGATGAGGCAGAACTGCAGACTGAAGACAAATGGGTTAGCGGACCGCATTCCGCTGGTGAAGCCGTGCCCAGTAACCATCACCTCAGGGAGGCTGGCCTTCATAGGTGGTCTGGAGGGGCGCGCTGCCAGTCGGTTTTGCGCACCGAGATGCGCCGATGTCGTCTTGCGTGGACTGATTCCATTCAGCAGGCCCGGCATGTGTAGGAACCTCTTGTTCAAGAATAGTGCCGTTCCGTTTATGCTCAGCCATCCAGTGCCGCCATTGCTGGCGGGGTACTGCTGGATGAGGCAGAACTGCAGAATGAAGACTAATGGGTTAGTGAACCGCATTCCGCTGGTGACCATCCAGTGCCGCCATTGCTGGCGGGGTACTGCTGGATGAGGCAGAACTGCAGAATGAAGACTAATGGGTTAGTGAACCGCATTCCGCTGGTGAAGCCGTGCGTCTCCCGTGTACAACCTATAATGGCATGAAACGTATAAGGGAACTTATTAGGGCAATCGTAATGTAATTGAGAAGAAAGAAAAGTGGGTAAAAAGATAACTTGCCGTGGGCAGGATCCGAACCTGCGACCTTCGAATAACGCGTTCGATGCTCTACCACTGAGCTACCACGGCAGCCACCCCCCAGCCGTCTATTGGGTATCTATGTCAATTTAAACGTGGGAGTGTCAGTCAGCGCCACTAGTAGCCATTGCGGCGAGCGTGGCACACCCTTAATGAGCCTGTTTGGCGTCACGTACACGTGAACTTATTACTAACTGGCAGCTGACGAATTAGTCCCCCTTATACAACCTAAAGGCACCAAGTCTGCCAGTACGAGACCCTCAGTAATGAATGAGGGAAACAACTGTATACTTACGGGCTCGTTTTTTCGTGTTTTACACAATAATAATGGGATCTAACAGACAATAATGCCAAGGAAGGTATAAGGGAAGTTATTAGGCCAATTTTAATGTAAATAAAAAGAAAGAAAAGTGGATGAACAAATAGCTTGCCGTGGGCAGGATCCGAACCTGCGACCTTCGAATAATGCGTTCTATGCTTTACCACTGAGCTACCACGACAGCCAACCCCAAGCCACTTCATTGGGTATCTATGTCAATTTAAACGTGAAAGTGTCAGTCAGCGCCACTAGTAGCCATGGCGGCGAGTGTGGCACACCCTTTATGAGCCTGTTTGGCGTCACGTAGCACGTGAGCTTATAACTAACTGGCAGCTGACAAATTAGTCCCCCGTATACAACCTAAACACATCAAGTCTGCCAGTACGAGATCCTCAGTAATGAATAAGCGATACAAGTGTATACTTAAGGGCTCGTTTTTTCGTGTTTTACATAATATTAATGAGATGTAACAGACCATAATGCCAAGGAAGGTATAAGGGAAGTTATTGAGCGAATCGTAATGTAAATGAGAAGAAAGAAAAGTGGGTGAAAAGATAGCTTGCCTTAGGCAAGATCCGAACCTGCGACCTTCCAATAACGCGTTCGATGCTCTACCACTGAGCTACAACGACAGCCAATCCCCCCGCCACTTCATTGGGTATCTATGGCAATTTAAACGTGGGAGTGTCAGTCAGCGCCACTAGTAGCCATGGCGGCGCGTGTGGCACACCCTTAATGAGCCTGTTTGGCGTCACGTAGCACGTGAACTTATTACTAACTGGCAGTTGACAAATTGGTCTCCCGTATACAACCTAAAGGCAGCAAGTCTGCCAGTACGAGACCCTCCTTGATAAATAAGAGAAACAAGTGTATACTTAAGGGCTCTTTTTTTCGTCTTTTATACAATAATAATGAGATCTATTATAGAATCATGCCAAGGAAGGTTTACGGCAAGTTATTAGGCCAATTGCAATGTAAATGAGAAGAAAGAAAAGTGGGTGAAAAGATAATTTGCCGTGGACAGGATCCAAACCTGCAACCTTCGAATAACACGTTCGATGCTCCACCACTTAGCTACCACGACAGCCATCCCGCCTGCCAATTTATTGGGTATCTATGTCAATTTAAAAGTGGGAGTGTCAGTCAGCGCCACTAATAGCCATGGCGCCGAGTGTGGCACACCCTTAATGAGCATGTTTGACGTCACATAGCACGTGAACATATTACTAACTTGCAGATGAAAAATTAGTCCCCCGTATACAACCTAAAGGCACCAAGTGTGCCAGTACGAGACCGTCGTTAATGAATAAGCAAAAACAAGTGTATACTGAAGGGCTCGTTTTTTCGTGTTTTAAACAATATTAATGAGATTGGATTGGATTGGATAAACTTTTATTTGGTAATATTAATGAGATCTAACAGACAATATTGCCAAGGAAGGTATAAGGAAATTGATTAGGCCAATTGTAACGTAAATGAGAAGAAAGAAAAGTGGGTGAAAAAATAACTTGCCGTGGGCAGGATCCAAACCTGCGACCTTCGAATAACGCGTTCGGTGCTCTACCACTGAGCTACCATGACAGCCATTCTTCCAGCCACTTCATCGGGTATCTATGTCAATTTAAACGTGGGAGTGTCAATCAGCGCCACTGGTAGCCATGGCGGCGAGTGTGGCACACCAGTTAATGAGCCTGTTTGGCGTCACATAGCACGTTAACTTATTACTAACTGGCAGCTGACAAGTTACTCCCCCGTATACAACCTAAAGGCACCAAGTCTGCCAGTACGAGACCCTCGGTAATGAATAAGGTAAACAAGTGTACACCTAAGGGCTCGTTTTTTCGTGTTTTACACAATACTAATGAGATCTAACAGGCAATAATAACAAGCAAGGTATAAGAGAAGTTATTAGGTAAATAGTAATGTAAAAAAAAGAAAGAAACGTTGATGAAAAGATAACTTGCCCTGGGCAGGATCCGAACCTGCGACCTTCGAAAAACGCGTTCGATGCCCTACCACTGAGCTGCCATGACAGCTATCCTCCCAGCCACTTTATTGGGTATCTATGTCAATTTAAACGTGGTAGTGTCAGTCAGCGCCTTTAGTAGCCATGGCAGCGAGTGTGTCACACCCTTTATGAGCCTGTTTGGCGTCATGTAGCACGTGAACGTATTACTAACTGGCAGCTGACAAATTAGTTTCCGTATACAACCTGAAGGCACCAAGTCTGCCAGTACGAGACCCTCGTTAAGGAATAATGTAAACAAGGGTATACCTAAGGGCTCGTTTTTTCGTGTTTTACACAATAATAATGAAATATAACAGACAGTAACGGCAAGGAAGGTATAAGGGAAATTATTAGGCCAATCATAATGTAAATGACAAGAAAGAAAAGTTGGTGAAAAGATAACCTTCCCTGGGCAGGATCCGAACCTGCAACCCTCGAATAACGCGTTCGATGCTCTACCACTGAGCTACCACGACAGCCAACCCCCAGCCACTTCATTTGGTATCTGTCAAATTAAACGTGGGAGTGTCAGTCAGCGCCACTAGTAGCCATGGCACGAGTTTGGCACACCCTTAATGAGCCTGTTTGGCGTCACGTAGCACGTGAGCTTATTACTAACTGCCAGCTGACAAATTAGTCCCTGTATACAACCTGAATGCACTAAGTCTGCCAGTGCGAGACCCTCCTTAATGAATAATGTAAACAAGTGTCTACCTAAGGGCTCTTTTTTTCGTCTTTTACACAATAATAATTAAATCTATTATACAACAATGCCAAGGAAGGTATAAGGGAAGTTATTAGGCCAATTGTAATGTAAATGAGAAGAAAGAAAAGTGGGTGAGAAGATAACTTGCCTTGGGCAGGATCCGAACCTGCGACCTTCGAATAACGCGTTCGATGCTCTACCACTGAGCTACCATGACAGCTATCCCCCAGCCACTTTATTGGGTATCTATGTCAATTTAAACGTGGGAGTGTCAGTTAGCGCCACTAGTAGCCATGGCGGCGAGTCTTGCACACTCTTTATGAGCCTGTTTGGCGTCATGTAGCACGTGAACGTAGTACTAACTGGCAGCTGACAAATTAGTCTCCGTATACAACCTGAAGGTACCAAGTCTGCCAGTACGATACCCTCGTTAATGATTAAGGGAAACTAGTGTATACTTAAGGGCTCGTTTTTCGAGTTTTACACGATAATAATGACATCTAACAGACAAAATACCAAGGAAGGTATAGGAGAAGTTATTAGGCCAATGGTATTGTAACTGAGAAGAAAGAAAAGTGGGTGAAAAGATAACTTGCCGTGGGCAGGATCCGGAGCTGCGACCTTCGAATAACGCGTTCGATGCTCTACCACTTAGCTACCACGACAGCCATCCCCCCTGCCACTTTATTGGGTATCTATGTCAATTTAAACGTGGGAGTGTCAGTTAGCGCCACTAGTAGCCATGGCGGCGAGTCTTGCACACTCTTTATGAGCCTGTTTGGCGTCATGTAGCACGTGAACGTAGTACTAACTGGCAGCTGACAAATTAGTCTCCGTATACAACCTGAAGGTACCAAGTCTGCCAGTACGATACCCTCGTTAATGATTAAGGGAAACTAGTGTATACTTAAGGGCTCGTTTTTCGAGTTTTACACGATAATAATGACATCTAACAGACAAAATACCAAGGAAGGTATAGGAGAAGTTATTAGGCCAATTGTAATGTGAATGAGAAGAAACAAATGTGGGTGAAAAGATAGCTTGCCTTGGGCAGGGTCCAAACCTGTGACCTTTGAATAACGCGTTCGATGCTCTACCACAGAGCTACAACGACAGTGATCGCCGCAGCCACTTTATTGGGTATCTATGTCAATTTAGACGTGGGAGTGTCAGTCAGCGCCACCAGTAGCCATGGCGTCGAGTGTGGCACACCCTTAATGAGCCTGTTTGGCGTCACGTAGCACGTGAAGTTATTACTAATAGGCAGCTGACAAATTATACTCCCGTATACAACCTTAAGGCACCAAGTCTTCCAGTACGAGACCCTCGTTCATGAATAAGGGAAACAAGTGTATACTTAAGGGTTCGTTTTTTCGTGTTTTACACAATATTAATGAGATGTGACAAACCAAAATGCCAAGGAAGATAGAAGGGCAGTTATTCGGCCAATTGTAATGTAAATGAGAAGAAAGAAAAGTGGGTGAAAAGATAGCTTGCGTTGGGCAGGATCCGAACCTGCAACCTTCGAATAACGCGTTCGATGCTCTGCCACTGAGATACAACGACAGCCATTCCCCCAGCCACTTCATCGGGTATCTATGTCAATTTAAACGTGGGAGTGTCATTCAGCGCCACTAGTAGCCATGGCGGCGAGTGTGGCACACCCTTAATGAGCCTGTTTGGCGTCACGTAGCAGGTTAACTTATTACTAACTGGAAGCTGACAAATTATTCCCCCGTATACAACCTAAAGGCACCAAGTCTGCCAGTACGAGACCCTCGGTAATGAATAAGGCAAACAAGTGTACACCTAAGGGCTCGTTTTTTTGTTTTATACAATACTAATGAGATCTAACAGGCAATATTAACAAGCAAGGTATAAGAGAAGTTATTAGGTAAATCGTAATGTAAAAAGTAGAAAGAAACGTTGGTGAAAAGATAGCTTGCCTTGGGCAGGATCCGAACCTGCGACCTTTGAATAACGCGTTCGATGCTCTACCACTGAGCTACAACGACCGCCATTCCCCCAGCCACTATATTGGGTATCTATGTCAATTTAAACGTGGGAGTGTCATTCAGCGCCACTAGTAGGCATGGCGGCGAGTGTGCCACACCCTTAATGAGCCTGTGTGGCGTCACGTAGCACGTTAACTTATTAAAAACTGGCAGCTGAAAAATAAATCCCCCGAATACAACCTAAAGGCACCAAGTGTGCCAGTACGAGACCGTCGTTAATGAATAAGGAAAAACAAGTGTATACTGAAGGGCTCGTTTTTTCTTGTTTTAAACAATATTAATGAGTTCTAATAGACAATATTGCGAAGGAAGATATAAGAAAATTTATTTGGCCAATTTTAACGTAAATGAGAAGAAAGAAAAGTGGGTGAAAAGATAACTTGCCACTGGCAGGATTCGAACCTGCGACCTTCGAATAGCGCGTTCGATGCTCTACCACTGAGCTGCCATGACAGCTATCCCCCCAGCCACTTTATTGGGTATCTATGTCAATTTAAACGTGGGGGGTCAGTCAGCGCCACTAGTAGCCATGGCGGCGAGTGTGTCACACTCTTTATGAGCCTTTTTGGCGTCATGTAGCACGTGAACGTATTACTAACTGGCAGTTGTCAAATTAGTTTCCATATACAACCTGAAGGCACCAAGTCTGCCAGTACGAGACCCTCGTTAATGAATAAGGTAAACAAGTGTACACCTAAGGGCTCGTTTTTTTGTTTTATACAATACTAATGAGATCTAACAGGCAATAATAACAAGCAAGGTATAAGAGAAGTTATTAGGTAAATCGTAATGTAAAAAGTAGAAAGAAACGTTGGTGAAAAGATAGCTTGCCTTGGGCAGGATCCGAACCTGCGACCTTTGAATAACGCGTTCGATGCTCTACCACTGAGCTACAACGACCGCCATTCCCCCAGCCACTATATTGGGTATCTATGTCATTTTAAACGTGGGAGTGTCATTCAGCGCCACTAGTAGGCATGGCGGCGAGTGTGCCACACCCTTAATGAGCCTGTGTGGCGTCACGTAGCACGTTAACTTATTAAAAACTGGCAGCTGAAAAATAAATCCCCCGAATACAACCTAAAGGCACCAAGTGTGCCAGTACGAGACCGTCGTTAATGAATAAAGAAAAACAAGTGTATACTGAAGGGCTCGTTTTTTCTTGTTTTAAACAATATTAATGAGTTCTAATAGACAATATTGCGAAGGAAGATATAAGAAAATTTATTTGGCCAATTTTAACGTAAATGAGAAGAAAGAAAAGTGGGTGAAAAGATAACTTGCCACTGGCAGGATTCGAACCTGCGACCTTCGAATAGCGCGTTCGATGCTCTACCACTGAGCTGCCATGACAGCTATCCCCCCAGCCACTTTATTGGGTATCTATGTCAATTTAAACGTGGGGGGTCAGTCAGCGCCACTAGTAGCCATGGCGGCGAGTGTGTCACACTCTTTATGAGCCTTTTTGGCGTCATGTAGCACGTGAACGTATTACTAACTGGCAGTTGTCAAATTAGTTTCCATATACAACCTGAAGGCACCAAGTCTGCCAGTACGAGACCCTCGTTAATGAATAAGGTAAACATGTGTATACCTAACGACTCGTTTTTCCGTGTTTTACACAATAATAATGAGATATAACAGACAATAACGGCAAGGAAGTTATAAGGGAAATTATTAGGCCAACCGTAATGTAAATGAGAAGAAAAAAAAGTTGGTGAAAAGATAACTTGCCCTGGGCAGGATCCAAACCTGCGACCTTCGAATAACACGTTCGATGCTCTACTACTCAGCTACCACGACAGCCATCGCGCCTGCCAATTTATTGGGTATCTATGTCAATTTAAAAGTGGGAGTGTCAGTCAGCGCCACTAATAGCCATGGCGGCGAGTGTGGCACACCCTTTATGAGCCTGTTTGGCGTCACGTAGCACATGAACTTATTACTAACTGGCAGCTGGAAAATTAATCCCCCGCATACAACCTAAAGGCACCAAGTGTGCCAGTACGAGACCGTCGTTAATGAATAAGCAAAAGAAGTGTATACTGAAGGGCTCGTTTTTTCGTGTTTTAAACAATAATAATGAGATCTAACAGACAATATTGCCAAGGAAGGTATAAGGAAATTTATTAGGCCAATTGTAACGTAAATGTGAAGAAAGAAAAGTGGGTGAAAAGATAACTTACCGTGGGCAGGATCTGAACCTGCGACCTTCGAATAACGCGTTCGATGCTCTACCACTGAGCTACCATGACAGCTATCCCCCAGCCACTTTATTGGGTATCTATGTCAATTTAAACCTGGGAGTGTCAGTCAGCGCCACTAAAAGCCATGGCGGCGAGTGTGGCCCACTTTTTATGAGTCTGTTTGGCGTCACGTAGCACGTGAACTTATTACTAACTGGCAGCTGACAAATTAGTCCCCGTATACAACCTAAAGGCACCAAGTCTGCCAGTACGAGACCCTCGGTAATGAATAAGGGAAAGAAGTGTATACTTAGGGGCTCGTTTGTTTGTGTTTTACACAATACTAATGAGATCTAACAGACAATATTACCAAGGAAGGTATAAGGGAAGTTATTAGGCCAGTTGTAATGTAAATGAGAAGAAAGAAAAGTGGGTGAAAAGAAATTTTGCCGTGGGCAAGATCCGAACCTGCAACCTTCGAGTAACCCATTCGATGCTCTACCACTGAGCTACCACGACAGCCATCCCCCCAGCCACATTATTGGTTATCTATGTCAATTTAAGCTCGGAGTGTCAGTGAGCGCCACTAATAGCCATGGCGGCGAGTGTGGCACACCCTTTATGAGCCTGTTTGGCGTCACGTAGCACATGAACTTATTACTAACTGGCAGCTGGAAAATTAATCCCCCGCATACAACCTAAAGGCACCAAGTGTGCCAGTACGAGACCGTCGTTAATAAATAAGCAAAAACAAGTGTATACTGAAGGGCTCGTTTTTTCGTGTTTTAAACAATAATAATGAGTTCTAACAGACAATATTGCGATGGAAGATATAAGAAAATTTATTAGGCCAATTGTAACGTAAATGAGAAGAAAGAAAAGTGGGTGAAAAGATAACTTGCCGTGGGCAGGATCCGAACCTGCGACCTTAGAATAACGCGTTAGGTGCTCTACCACTGAGCTGCCATGACAGCTATCCCCCCAGCCACTTTATTGGGTATCTATGTCAACTTAAAAGTGGGAGTGTCAGTCAGCGCCACTAATAGCCATGGCGGCGAGTGTGGCACAACCTTTATGAGCCTGTTTGGCGTCACGTAGCACATGAACTTATTACTAACTGGCAGCTGACAAATTAGTCCCTGTATACAACCTAAAGGCAACAAGTCTGCCAGTACGAGACCCTCCTTAATGAATAAGGCAAACAAGTGTATAATTAAGGGCTCTTTTCTGGTCTTTTACACAATAATAATGAGATCTATTATACAATAATGCCAAGGAAGGTATACGGCAAGTTATCAGGCCAATCGTAATGTATATGAAAAGAAAGAAATGTGGGTGAAAAGATAACTTGCCGTCGGCAGGATCCAAACCTGCGACCTTCGAATAACACGTTCGATGCTCTACTACTTAGCTACCACGACAGCCGACCCGCCTGCCAATTAATTGGGTATCTATGTCAATTTAAAAGTGGGAGTGTCAGTCAGCGCCACTAATAGCCATGGCGGCGAGTGTGGCACACCCTTTATGAGCCTGTTTGGCGTCATGTAGCACGTGAACTTATTACTAACTGGCAGCTGGAAAATTAATCTTCCGCATACAACCTAAAGGCACCAAGTGTGCCAGTATGAGACCGTCGTTAATGAATAAGCAAAAACAAGTGTATACTGAAGGGCTCGTTTTTTCGTGTTTCAAACAATATTAAGAGATCTAACAGACAATATTGCCAAGGAAGGTAAAAGGAAATTTATTATGCCAATTGTAACGTAAATGAGAAGAAAGAAAAGTGGGTGAAAAGATAACTTGCCGTGGGCAGGATCCGAACCTGCGACCTTCGAATAACGCGTTTGATGTTCTACCACTGAGCTACCATGACAGCTATCCCCCAGCCACTTTATTGGGTATCTATGTCAATTTAAACGTGGGAGTGTCATTCAGCGCCACTAGTAGCCATGGCGGCGAGTGTGGCACACCCTTAAAGAGCCTGTTTGGCGTCACGTAGCACGTGAGCTTATAACTAACTGGCAGCTGACAAATTATTCCCCCGTATACAACCTAAAGACACAAAGTCTGCCAGTACGAGATCCTCAGTAGTGAATAAGCGATACAAGTGTATACTTAAGGGCTCGTTTTTTCGTGTTCTACATAATATTAATGAGAAGTAACAGACCATAATGCCAAGGAAGGTATAAGGGAAGTTATTGAGCCAATCGTAATGTAAATGAGAAGAAAGAAAAGTGGGTGAAAAGATAGCTTGCCTTAGGCAAGATCCGAACCTGCGACCTTCCAATAACGCGTTCGATGCTCTACCACTGAGCTACAACGACAGCCAATCCCCCCGCCACTTCATTGGGTATCTATGGCAATTTAAACGTGGGAGTGTCAGTCAGCGGCACTAGTAGCCATGGCGGCGCGTGTGGCACACCCTTAATGAGCCTGTTTGGCGTCACGTAGCACGTGAACCTATTACTAACTGGCAGTTGACAAATTGGTCTCCCGTATACAACCTAAAGGCAGCAAGTCTGCCAGTACGAGACTCTAGTTAATGAATAAGGGAAACAAGTGTATACTTAAGGGCTCGTTTTTTCGTGTTTTACACAATAGTAATGAGATGTAACAGACCATAATGCCAAGGAAGGTTTACGGCAAGTTATTAGGCCAATTGTAATGTAAATGAGAAGAAAGAAAAGTGGGTGAAAAGATAACTTGCCGTGGGCAGGATCCAAACCTGCAACCTTCGAATAACACGTTCGATGCTCCACCACTTAGCTACCACGACAGCCATCCCGCCTGCCAATTTATTGGGTATCTATGTCAATTTAAAAGTGGGAGTGTCCGTCAGCGCCACTAGTATCCATGGCGGCGAGTGTCGCACACCCTTAATGAGCCTGTTTGACATCACGTAGCACGTGAACATAATACTAACTGGCAGGTGACAAATTAGTCCCCCGTATACAACCTGAAGGCACCAAGTCTGCCAGTACGAGACCCTCCTTGATAAATAAGAGAAACAAGTGTATACTTAAGGGCTCTTTTTTTCGTCTTTTATACAATAATAATGAGATCTATTATAGAATAATGCCAAGGAAGGTTTACGGCAAGTTATTAGGCCAATTGCAATGTAAATGAGAAGAAAGAAAAGTGGGTGAAAAGATAATTTGCCGTGGACAGGATCCAAACCTGCAACCTTCGAATAACACGTTCGATGCTCCACCACTTAGCTACCACGACAGCCATCCCGCCTGCCAATTTATTGGGTATCTATGTCAATTTAAAAGTGGGAGTGTCAGTCAGCGCCACTAATAGCCATGGCGGCGAGTGTGGCACACCCTTAATGAGCATGTTTGACGTCACATAGCACGTGAACATATTACTAACTTGCAGATGAAAAATTAGTCCCCCGTATACAACCTAAAGGCACCAAGTGTGCCAGTACGAGACCGTCGTTAATGAATAAGCAAAAACAAGTGTATACTGAAGGGCTCGTTTTTTCGTGTTTTAAACAATATTAATGAGATTGGATTGGATTGGATAAACTTTTATTTGGTAATATTAATGAGATCTAACAGACAATATTGCCAAGGAAGGTATAAGGAAATTGATTAGGCCAATTGTAACGTAAATGAGAAGAAAGAAAAGTGGGTGAAAAAATAACTTGCCGTGGGCAGGATCCAAACCTGCGACCTTCGAATAACGCGTTCGGTGCTCTACCACTGAGCTACCATGACAGCCATTCTTCCAGCCACTTCATCAATCAGCGCCACTGGTAGCCATGGCGGCGAGTGTGGCACACCAGTTAATGAGCCTGTTTGGCGTCACATAGCACGTTAACTTATTACTAACTGGCAGCTGACAAGTTACTCCCCCGTATACAACCTAAAGGCACCAAGTCTGCCAGTACGAGACCCTCGGTAATGAATAAGGTAAACAAGTGTACACCTAAGGGCTCGTTTTTTCGTGTTTTACACAATACTAATGAGATCTAACAGGCAATAATAACAAGCAAGGTATAAGAGAAGTTATTAGGTAAATAGTAATGTAAAAAAAAGAAAGAAACGTTGATGAAAAGATAACTTGCCCTGGGCAGGATCCGAACCTGCGACCTTCGAAAAACGCGTTCGATGCCCTACCACTGAGCTGCCATGACAGCTATCCTCCCAGCCACTTTATTGGGTATCTATGTCAATTTAAACGTGGTAGTGTCAGTCAGCGCCTTTAGTAGCCATGGCAGCGAGTGTGTCACACCCTTTATGAGCCTGTTTGGCGTCATGTAGCACGTGAACGTATTACTAACTGGCAGCTGACAAATTAGTTTCCGTATACAACCTGAAGGCACCAAGTCTGCCAGTACGAGACCCTCGTTAAGGAATAATGTAAACAAGGGTATACCTAAGCGCTCGCTTTTTCGTGTTTTACACAATAATAATGAAATATAACAGACAGTAACGGCAAGGAAGGTATAAGGAAAATTATTAGGCCAATCATAATGTAAATGACAAGAAAGAAAAGTTGGTGAAAAGATAACCTTCCCTGGGCAGGATCCGAACCTGCAACCCTCGAATAACGCGTTCGATGCTCTACCACTGAGCTACCACGACAGCCAACCCCCAGCCACTTCATTTGGTCTCTGTCAAATTAAACGTGGGAGTGTCAGTCAGCGCCACTAGTAGCCATGGCACGAGTTTGGCACACCCTTAATGAGCCTGTTTGGCGTCACGTAGCACGTGAGCTTATTACTAACTGCCAGCTGACAAATTAGTCCCTGTATACAACCTGAATGCACTAAGTCTGCCAGTGCGAGACCCTCCTTAATGAATAATGTAAACAAGTGTCTACCTAAGGGCTCTTTTTTTCGTCTTTTACACAATAATAATTAAATCTATTATACAACAATGCCAAGGAAGGTATAAGGGAAGTTATTAGGCCAATTGTAATGTAAATGAGAAGAAAGAAAAGTGGGTGAAAAGATAACTTGCCTTGGGCAGGATCCGAACCTGCGACCTTCGAATAACGCGTTCGATGCTCTACCACTGAGCTACCATGACAGCTATCCCCCAGCCACTTTATTGGGTATCTATGTCAATTTAAACGTGAGAGTGTCAGTAAGCGCCACTAGTAGCCATGGCGGCAAGTGTGGCGCACTTTTTATGAGTCTGTTTGGCGTCACGTAGCACGTGAACTTATTACTAACTGGCAGCTGACAAATTAGTCCCCGTATAGAACCTAAAGGCACTAAGTCTGCCAGTACGACGCCCTCGGTAATGAATAAGGGAAAGAAGTGTATACTTAAGGGCTCGTTTTTTCGTGTTTTACACAATACTAATGAGATCTAACAGACAATATTACCAAGGAAGGTGTAAGAGAAGTTTTTAGGTCAATGGTATTGTAACTGAGAAGAAAGAAAAGTGGGTGAAAAGATAACTTGCCGTGGGCAGGATCCGGAGCTGCGACCTTCGAATAACGCGTTCGATGCTCTACCACTTAGCTACCACGACAGCCATCCCCCCTGCCACTTTATTGGGTATCTATGTCAATTTAAACGTGGGAGTGTCAGTTAGCGCCACTAGTAGCCATGGCGGCGAGTCTTGCACACTCTTTATGAGCCTGTTTGGCGTCATGTAGCACGTGAACGTAGTACTAACTGGCAGCTGACAAATTAGTCTCCGTATACAACCTGAAGGTACCAAGTCTGCCAGTACGATACCCTCGTTAATGATTAAGGGAAACTAGTGTATACTTAAGGGCTCGTTTTTCGAGTTTTACACGATAATAATGACATCTAACAGACAAAATACCAAGGAAGGTATAGGAGAAGTTATTAGGCCAATTGTAATGTGAATGAGAAGAAAGAAATGTGGGTGAAAAGATAGCTTGCCTTGGGCAGGGTCCAAACCTGTGACCTTTGAATAACGCGTTCGATGCTCTACCACAGAGCTACAACGACAGTGATCGCCGCAGCCACTTTATTGGGTATCTATGTCAATTTAGACGTGGGAGTGTCAGTCAGCGCCACCAGTAGCCATGGCGTCGAGTGTGGCACACCCTTAATGAGCCTGTTTGGCGTCACGTAGCACGTGAAGGTATTACTAATAGGCAGCTGACAAATTATACTCCCGTATACAACCTTAAGGCACCAAGTCTTCCAGTACGAGACCCTCGTTCATGAATAAGGGAAACAAGTGTATACTTAAGGGTTCGTTTTTTCGTGTTTTACACAATATTAATGAGATGTGACAAACCAAAATGCCAAGGAAGATAGAAGGGCAGTTATTCGGCCAATTGTAATGTAAATGAGAAGAAAGAAAAGTGGGTGAAAAGATAGCTTGCGTTTGGCAGGATGCGAACCTGCAACCTTCGAATAACGCGTTCGATGCTCTGCCACTGAGATACAACGACAGCCATTCCCCCAGCCACTTCATCGGGTATCTATGTCAATTTAAACGTGGGAGTGTCATTCAGCGCCACTAGTAGCCATGGCGGCGAGTGTGGCACACCCTTAATGAGCCTGTTTGGCGTCACGTAGCAGGTTAACTTATTACTAACTGGAAGCTGACAAATTATTCCCCCGTATACAACCTAAAGGCACCAAGTCTGCCAGTACGAGACCCTCGGTAATGAATAAGGCAAACAAGTGTACACCTAAGGGCTCGTTTTTTTGTTTTATACAATACTAATGAGATCTAACAGGCAATAATAACAAGCAAGGTATAAGAGAAGTTATTAGGTAAATCGTAATGTAAAAAGTAGAAAGAAACGTTGGTGAAAAGATAGCTTGCCTTGGGCAGGATCCGAACCTGCGACCTTTGAATAACGCGTTCGATGCTCTACCACTGAGCTACAACGACCGCCATTCCCCCAGCCACTATATTGGGTATCTATGTCAATTCAAACGTGGGAGTGTCATTCAGCGCCACTAGTAGGCATGGCGGCGAGTGTGCCACACCCTTAATGAGCCTGTGTGGCGTCACGTAGCACGTTAACTTATTAAAAACTGGCAGCTGAAAAATAAATCCCCCGAATACAACCTAAAGGCACCAAGTGTGCCAGTACGAGACCGTCGTTAATGAATAAGGAAAAACAAGTGTATACTGAAGGGCTCGTTTTTTCTTGTTTTAAACAATATTAATGAGTTCTAATAGACAATATTGCGAAGGAAGATATAAGAAAATTTATTTGGCCAATTTTAACGTAAATGAGAAGAAAGAAAAGTGGGTGAAAAGATAACTTGCCACTGGCAGGATTCGAACCTGCGACCTTCGAATAGCGCGTTCGATGCTCTACCACTGAGCTGCCATGACAGCTATCCCCCCAGCCACTTTATTGGGTATCTATGTCAATTTAAACGTGGGGGGTCAGTCAGCGCCACTAGTAGCCATGGCGGCGAGTGTGTCACACTCTTTATGAGCCTTTTTGGCGTCATGTAGCACGTGAACGTATTACTAACTGGCAGTTGTCAAATTAGTTTCCATATACAACCTGAAGGCACCAAGTCTGCCAGTACGAGACCCTCGTTAATGAATAAGGTAAACAAGTGTACACCTAAGGGCTCGTTTTTTTGTTTTATACAATACTAATGAGATCTAACAGGCAATAATAACAAGCAAGGTATAAGAGAAGTTATTAGGTAAATCGTAATGTAAAAAGTAGAAAGAAACGTTCGTGAAAAGATAGCTTGCCTTGGGCAGGATACGAACCTGCGACCTTTGAATAACGCGTTCGATGCTCTACCACTGAGCTACAACGACCGCCATTCCCCCAGCCACTATATTGGGTATCTATGTCATTTTAAACGTGGGAGTGTCATTCAGCGCCACTAGTAGGCATGGCGGCGAGTGTGCCACACCCTTAATGAGCCTGTGTGGCGTCACGTAGCACGTTAACTTATTAAAAACTGGCAGCTGAAAAATAAATCCCCCGAATACAACCTAAAGGCACCAAGTGTGCCAGTACGAGACCGTCGTTAATGAATAAAGAAAAACAAGTGTATACTGAAGGGCTCGTTTTTTCTTGTTTTAAACAATATTAATGAGTTCTAATAGACAATATTGCGAAGGAAGATATAAGAAAATTTATTTGGCCAATTTTAACGTAAATGAGAAGAAAGAAAAGTGGGTGAAAAGATAACTTGCCACTGGCAGGATTCGAACCTGCGACCTTCGAATAGCGCGTTCGATGCTCTACCACTGAGCTGCCATGACAGCTATCCCCCCAGCCACTTTATTGGGTATCTATGTCAATTTAAACGTGGGGGGTCAGTCAGCGCCACTAGTAGCCATGGCGGCGAGTGTGTCACACTCTTTATGAGCCTTTTTGGCGTCATGTAGCACGTGAACGTATTACTAACTGACAGTTGTCAAATTAGTTTCCATATACAACCTGAAGGCACCAAGTCTGCCAGTACGAGACCCTCGTTAATGAATAAGGTAAACAAGTGTATACCTAACGGCTCGTTTTTCCGTGTTTTACACAATAATAATGAGATATAACAGACAATAACGGCAAGGAAGTTATAAGGGAAATTATTAGGCCAACCGTAATGTAAATGAGAAGAAAAAAAAGTTGGTGAAAAGATAACTTGCCCTGGGCAGGATCCAAACCTGCGACGTTCGAATAACACGTTCGATGCTCTACTACTCAGCTACCACGACAGCCATCGCGCCTGCCAATTTATTGGGTATCTATGTCAATTTAAAAGTGGGAGTGTCAGTCAGCGCCACTAATAGCCATGGCGGCGAGTGTGGCACACCCTTTATGAGCCTGTTTGGCGTCACGTAGCACATGAACTTATTACTAACTGGCAGCTGGAAAATTAATCCCCCGCATACAACCTAAAGGCACCAAGTGTGCCAGTACGAGACCGTCGTTAATGAATAAGCAAAAGAAGTGTATACTGAAGGGCTCGTTTTTTCGTGTTTTAAACAATAATAATGAGATCTAACAGACAATATTGCCAAGGAAGGTATAAGGAAATTTATTAGGCCAATTGTAACGTAAATGTGAAGAAAGAAAAGTGGGTGAAAAGATAACTTACCGTGGGCAGGATCTGAACCTGCGACCTTCGAATAACGCGTTCGATGCTCTACCACTGAGCTACCATGACAGCTATCCCCCAGCCACTTTATTGGGTATCTATGTCAATTTAAATTTGGGAGTGTCAGTCAGCGCCACTAAAAGCCATGGCGGCGAGTGTGGCACACCCTTTATGAGCCTGTTTGGCGTCACGTAGCACATGAACTTATTACTAACTGGCAGCTGGAAAATTAATCCCCCGCATACAACCTAAAGGCACCAAGTGTGCCAGTACGAGACCGTCGTTAATAAATAAGCAAAAACAAGTGTATACTGAAGGGCTCGTTTTTTCGTGTTTTAAACAATAATAATGAGTTCTAACAGACAATATTGCGATGGAAGATATAAGAAAATTTATTAGGCCAATTGTAACGTAAATGAGAAGAAAGAAAAGTGGGTGAAAAGATAACTTGCCGTGGGCAGGATCCGAACCTGCGACCTTAGAATAACGCGTTAGGTGCTCTACCACTGAGCTGCCATGACAGCTATCCCCCCAGCCACTTTATTGGGTATCTATGTCAACTTAAAAGTGGGAGTGTCAGTCAGCGCCACTAATAGCCATGGCGGCGAGTGTGGCACAACCTTTATGAGCCTGTTTGGCGTCACGTAGCACATGAACTTATTACTAACTGGCAGCTGACAAATTAGTCCCTGTATACAACCTAAAGGCAACAAGTCTGCCAGTACGAGACCCTCCTTAATGAATAAGGCAAACAAGTGTATAATTAAGGGCTCTTTTCTGGTCTTTTACACAATAATAATGAGATCTATTATACAATAATGCCAAGGAAGGTATACGGCAAGTTATCAGGCCAATCGTAATGTATATGAAAAGAAAGAAATGTGGGTGAAAAGATAACTTGCCGTCGGCAGGATCCAAACCTGCGACCTTCGAATAACACGTTCGATGCTCTACTACTTAGCTACCACGACAGCCGACCCGCCTGCCAATTAATTGGGTATCTATGTCAATTTAAAAGTGGGAGTGTCAGTCAGCGCCACTAATAGCCATGGCGGCGAGTGTGGCACACCCTTTATGAGCCTGTTTGGCGTCATGTAGCACGTGAACTTATTACTAACTGGCAGCTGGAAAATTAATCTTCCGCATACAACCTAAAGGCACCAAGTGTGCCAGTATGAGACCGTCGTTAATGAATAAGCAAAAACAAGTGTATACTGAAGGGCTCGTTTTTTCGTGTTTCAAACAATATTAAGAGATCTAACAGACAATATTGCCAAGGAAGGTAAAAGGAAATTTATTATGCCAATTGTAACGTAAATGAGAAGAAAGAAAAGTGGGTGAAAAGATAACTTGCCGTGGGCAGGATCCGAACCTGCGACCTTCGAATAACGCGTTTGATGTTCTACCACTGAGCTACCATGACAGCTATCCCCCAGCCACTTTATTGGGTATCTATGTCAATTTAAACGTGGGAGTGTCATTCAGCGCCACTAGTAGCCATGGCGGCGAGTGTGGCACACCCTTAAAGAGCCTGTTTGGCGTCACGTAGCACGTGAGCTTATAACTAACTGGCAGCTGACAAATTATTCCCCCGTATACAACCTAAAGACACAAAGTCTGCCAGTACGAGATCCTCAGTAATGAATAAGCGATACAAGTGTATACTTAAGGGCTCGTTTTTTCGTGTTCTACATAATATTAATGAGAAGTAACAGACCATAATGCCAAGGAAGGTATAAGGGAAGTTATTGAGCCAATCGTAATGTAAATGAGAAGAAAGAAAAGTGGGTGAAAAGATAGCTTGCCTTAGGCAAGATCCGAACCTGCGACCTTCCAATAACGCGTTCGATGCTCTACCACTGAGCTACAACGACAGCCAATCCCCCCGCCACTTCATTGGGTATCTATGGCAATTTAAACGTGGGAGTGTCAGTCAGCGGCACTAGTAGCCATGGCGGCGCGTGTGGCACACCCTTAATGAGCCTGTTTGGCGTCACGTAGCACGTGAACCTATTACTAACTGGCAGTTGACAAATTGGTCTCCCGTATACAACCTAAAGGCAGCAAGTCTGCCAGTACGAGACTCTAGTTAATGAATAAGGGAAACAAGTGTATACTTAAGGGCTCCTTTTTTCGTGTTTTACACAATAGTAATGAGATGTAACAGACCATAATGCCAAGGAAGGTTTACGGCAAGTTATTAGGCCAATTGTAATGTAAATGAGAAGAAAGAAAAGTGGGTGAAAAGATAACTTGCCGTGGGCAGGATCCAAACCTGCAACCTTCGAATAACACGTTCGATGCTCCACCACTTAGCTACCACGACAGCCATCCCGCCTGCCAATTTATTGGGTATCTATGTCAATTTAAAAGTGGGAGTGTCCGTCAGCGCCACTAGTATCCATGGCGGCGAGTGTCGCACACCCTTAATGAGCCTGTTTGACATCACGTAGCACGTGAACATAATACTAACTGGCAGGTGACAAATTAGTCCCCCGTATACAACCTGAAGGCACCAAGTCTGCCAGTACGAGACCCTCCTTGATAAATAAGAGAAACAAGTGTATACTTAAGGGCTCTTTTTTTCGTCTTTTATACAATAATAATGAGATCTATTATAGAATAATGCCAAGGAAGGTTTACGGCAAGTTATTAGGCCAATTGCAATGTAAATGAGAAGAAAGAAAAGTGGGTGAAAAGATAATTTGCCGTGGACAGGATCCAAACCTGCAACCTTCGAATAACACGTTCGATGCTCCACCACTTAGCTACCACGACAGCCATCCCGCCTGCCAATTTATTGGGTATCTATGTCAATTTAAAAGTGGGAGTGTCAGTCAGCGCCACTAATAGCCATGGCGGCGAGTGTGGCACACCCTTAATGAGCATGTTTGACGTCACATAGCACGTGAACATATTACTAACTTGCAGATGAAAAATTAGTCCCCCGTATACAACCTAAAGGCACCAAGTGTGCCAGTACGAGACCGTCGTTAATGAATAAGCAAAAACAAGTGTATACTGAAGGGCTCGTTTTTTCGTGTTTTAAACAATATTAATGAGATTGGATTGGATTGGATAAACTTTTATTTGGTAATATTAATGAGATCTAACAGACAATATTGCCAAGGAAGGTATAAGGAAATTGATTAGGCCAATTGTAACGTAAATGAGAAGAAAGAAAAGTGGGTGAAAAAATAACTTGCCGTGGGCAGGATCCAAACCTGCGACCTTCGAATAACGCGTTCGGTGCTCTACCACTGAGCTACCATGACAGCCATTCTTCCAGCCACTTCATCAATCAGCGCCACTGGTAGCCATGGCGGCGAGTGTGGCACACCAGTTAATGAGCCTGTTTGGCGTCACATAGCACGTTAACTTATTACTAACTGGCAGCTGACAAGTTACTCCCCCGTATACAACCTAAAGGCACCAAGTCTGCCAGTACGAGACCCTCGGTAATGAATAAGGTAAACAAGTGTACACCTAAGGGCTCGTTTTTTCGTGTTTTACACAATACTAATGAGATCTAACAGGCAATAATAACAAGCAAGGTATAAGAGAAGTTATTAGGTAAATAGTAATGTAAAAAAAAGAAAGAAACGTTGATGAAAAGATAACTTGCCCTGGGCAGGATCCGAACCTGCGACCTTCGAAAAACGCGTTCGATGCCCTACCACTGAGCTGCCATGACAGCTATCCTCCCAGCCACTTTATTGGGTATCTATGTCAATTTAAACGTGGTAGTGTCAGTCAGCGCCTTTAGTAGCCATGGCAGCGAGTGTGTCACACCCTTTATGAGCCTGTTTGGCGTCATGTAGCACGTGAACGTATTACTAACTGGCAGCTGACAAATTAGTTTCCGTATACAACCTGAAGGCACCAAGTCTGCCAGTACGAGACCCTCGTTAAGGAATAATGTAAACAAGGGTATACCTAAGGGCTCGTTTTTTCGTGTTTTACACAATAATAATGAAATATAACAGACAGTAACGGCAAGGAAGGTATAAGGGAAATTATTAGGCCAATCATAATGTAAATGACAAGAAAGAAAAGTTGGTGAAAAGATAACCTTCCCTGGGCAGGATCCGAACCTGCAACCCTCGAATAACGCGTTCGATGCTCTACCACTGAGCTACCACGACAGCCAACCCCCAGCCACTTCATTTGGTCTCTGTCAAATTAAACGTGGGAGTGTCAGTCAGCGCCACTAGTAGCCATGGCACGAGTTTGGCACACCCTTAATGAGCCTGTTTGGCGTCACGTAGCACGTGAGCTTATTACTAACTGCCAGCTGACAAATTAGTCCCTGTATACAACCTGAATGCACTAAGTCTGCCAGTGCGAGACCCTCCTTAATGAATAATGTAAACAAGTGTCTACCTAAGGGCTCTTTTTTTCGTCTTTTACACAATAATAATTAAATCTATTATACAACAATGCCAAGGAAGGTATAAGGGAAGTTATTAGGCCAATTGTAATGTAAATGAGAAGAAAGAAAAGTGGGTGAAAAGATAACTTGCCTTGGGCAGGATCCGAACCTGCGACCTTCGAATAACGCGTTCGATGCTCTACCACTGAGCTACCATGACAGCTATCCCCCAGCCACTTTATTGGGTATCTATGTCAATTTAAACGTGAGAGTGTCAGTAAGCGCCACTAGTAGCCATGGCGGCAAGTGTGGCGCACTTTTTATGAGTCTGTTTGGCGTCACGTAGCACGTGAACTTATTACTAACTGGCAGCTGACAAATTAGTCCCCGTATAGAACCTAAAGGCACTAAGTCTGCCAGTACGACGCCCTCGGTAATGAATAAGGGAAAGAAGTGTATACTTAAGGGCTCGTTTTTTCGTGTTTTACACAATACTAATGAGATCTAACAGACAATATTACCAAGGAAGGTGTAAGAGAAGTTTTTAGGTCAATGGTATTGTAACTGAGAAGAAAGAAAAGTGGGTGAAAAGATAACTTGCCGTGGGCAGGATCCGGAGCTGCGACCTTCGAATAACGCGTTCGATGCTCTACCACTTAGCTACCACGACAGCCATCCCCCCTGCCACTTTATTGGGTATCTATGTCAATTTAAACGTGGGAGTGTCAGTTAGCGCCACTAGTAGCCATGGCGGCGAGTCTTGCACACTCTTTATGAGCCTGTTTGGCGTCATGTAGCACGTGAACGTAGTACTAACTGGCAGCTGACAAATTAGTCTCCGTATACAACCTGAAGGTACCAAGTCTGCCAGTACGATACCCTCGTTAATGATTAAGGGAAACTAGTGTATACTTAAGGGCTCGTTTTTCGAGTTTTACACGATAATAATGACATCTAACAGACAAAATACCAAGGAAGGTATAGGAGAAGTTATTAGGCCAATTGTAATGTGAATGAGAAGAAAGAAATGTGGGTGAAAAGATAGCTTGCCTTGGGCAGGGTCCAAACCTGTGACCTTTGAATAACGCGTTCGATGCTCTACCACAGAGCTACAACGACAGTGATCGCCGCAGCCACTTTATTGGGTATCTATGTCAATTTAGACGTGGGAGTGTCAGTCAGCGCCACCAGTAGCCATGGCGTCGAGTGTGGCACACCCTTAATGAGCCTGTTTGGCGTCACGTAGCACGTGAAGGTATTACTAATAGGCAGCTGACAAATTATACTCCCGTATACAACCTTAAGGCAGCAAGTCTTCCAGTACGAGACCCTCGTTCATGAATAAGGGAAACAAGTGTATACTTAAGGGTTCGTTTTTTCGTGTTTTACACAATATTAATGAGATGTGACAAACCAAAATGCCAAGGAAGATAGAAGGGCAGTTATTCGGCCAATTGTAATGTAAATGAGAAGAAAGAAAAGTGGGTGAAAAGATAGCTTGCGTTTGGCAGGATGCGAACCTGCAACCTTCGAATAACGCGTTCGATGCTCTGCCACTGAGATACAACGACAGCCATTCCCCCAGCCACTTCATCGGGTATCTATGTCAATTTAAACGTGGGAGTGTCATTCAGCGCCACTAGTAGCCATGGCGGCGAGTGTGGCACACCCTTAATGAGCCTGTTTGGCGTCACGTAGCAGGTTAACTTATTACTAACTGGAAGCTGACAAATTATTCCCCCGTATACAACCTAAAGGCACCAAGTCTGCCAGTACGAGACCCTCGGTAATGAATAAGGCAAACAAGTGTACACCTAAGGGCTCGTTTTTTTGTTTTATACAATACTAATGAGATCTAACAGGCAATAATAACAAGCAAGGTATAAGAGAAGTTATTAGGTAAATCGTAATGTAAAAAGTAGAAAGAAACGTTGGTGAAAAGATAGCTTGCCTTGGGCAGGATCCGAACCTGCGACCTTTGAATAACGCGTTCGATGCTCTACCACTGAGCTACAACGACCGCCATTCCCCCAGCCACTATATTGGGTATCTATGTCAATTCAAACGTGGGAGTGTCATTCAGCGCCACTAGTAGGCATGGCGGCGAGTGTGCCACACCCTTAATGAGCCTGTGTGGCGTCACGTAGCACGTTAACTTATTAAAAACTGGCAGCTGAAAAATAAATCCCCCGAATACAACCTAAAGGCACCAAGTGTGCCAGTACGAGACCGTCGTTAATGAATAAGGAAAAACAAGTGTATACTGAAGGGCTCGTTTTTTCTTGTTTTAAACAATATTAATGAGTTCTAATAGACAATATTGCGAAGGAAGATATAAGAAAATTTATTTGGCCAATTTTAACGTAAATGAGAAGAAAGAAAAGTGGGTGAAAAGATAACTGGCCACTGGCAGGATTCGAACCTGCGACCTTCGAATAGCGCGTTCGATGCTCTACCACTGAGCTGCCATGACAGCTATCCCCCCAGCCACTTTATTGGGTATCTATGTCAATTTAAACGTGGGGGGTCAGTCAGCGCCACTAGTAGCCATGGCGGCGAGTGTGTCACACTCTTTATGAGCCTTTTTGGCGTCATGTAGCACGTGAACGTATTACTAACTGGCAGTTGTCAAATTAGTTTCCATATACAACCTGAAGGCACCAAGTCTGCCAGTACGAGACCCTCGTTAATGAATAAGGTAAACAAGTGTACACCTAAGGGCTCGTTTTTTTGTTTTATACAATACTAATGAGATCTAACAGGCAATAATAACAAGCAAGGTATAAGAGAAGTTATTAGGTAAATCGTAATGTAAAAAGTAGAAAGAAACGTTCGTGAAAAGATAGCTTGCCTTGGGCAGGATACGAACCTGCGACCTTTGAATAACGCGTTCGATGCTCTACCACTGAGCTACAACGACCGCCATTCCCCCAGCCACTATATTGGGTATCTATGTCATTTTAAACGTGGGAGTGTCATTCAGCGCCACTAGTAGGCATGGCGGCGAGTGTGCCACACCCTTAATGAGCCTGTGTGGCGTCACGTAGCACGTTAACTTATTAAAAACTGGCAGCTGAAAAATAAATCCCCCGAATACAACCTAAAGGCACCAAGTGTGCCAGTACGAGACCGTCGTTAATGAATAAAGAAAAACAAGTGTATACTGAAGGGCTCGTTTTTTCTTGTTTTAAACAATATTAATGAGTTCTAATAGACAATATTGCGAAGGAAGATATAAGAAAATTTATTTGGCCAATTTTAACGTAAATGAGAAGAAAGAAAAGTGGGTGAAAAGATAACTTGCCACTGGCAGGATTCGAACCTGCGACCTTCGAATAGCGCGTTCGATGCTCTACCACTGAGCTGCCATGACAGCTATCCCCCCAGCCACTTTATTGGGTATCTATGTCAATTTAAACGTGGGGGGTCAGTCAGCGCCACTAGTAGCCATGGCGGCGAGTGTGTCACACTCTTTATGAGCCTTTTTGGCGTCATGTAGCACGTGAACGTATTACTAACTGACAGTTGTCAAATTAGTTTCCATATACAACCTGAAGGCACCAAGTCTGCCAGTACGAGACCCTCGTTAATGAATAAGGTAAACAAGTGTATACCTAACGGCTCGTTTTTCCGTGTTTTACACAATAATAATGAGATATAACAGACAATAACGGCAAGGAAGTTATAAGGGAAATTATTAGGCCAACCGTAATGTAAATGAGAAGAAAAAAAAGTTGGTGAAAAGATAACTTGCCCTGGGCAGGATCCAAACCTGCGACGTTCGAATAACACGTTCGATGCTCTACTACTCAGCTACCACGACAGCCATCGCGCCTGCCAATTTATTGGGTATCTATGTCAATTTAAAAGTGGGAGTGTCAGTCAGCGCCACTAATAGCCATGGCGGCGAGTGTGGCACACCCTTTATGAGCCTGTTTGGCGTCACGTAGCACATGAACTTATTACTAACTGGCAGCTGGAAAATTAATCCCCCGCATACAACCTAAAGGCACCAAGTGTGCCAGTACGAGACCGTCGTTAATGAATAAGCAAAAGAAGTGTATACTGAAGGGCTCGTTTTTTCGTGTTTTAAACAATAATAATGAGATCTAACAGACAATATTGCCAAGGAAGGTATAAGGAAATTTATTAGGCCAATTGTAACGTAAATGTGAAGAAAGAAAAGTGGGTGAAAAGATAACTTACCGTGGGCAGGATCTGAACCTGCGACCTTCGAATAACGCGTTCGATGCTCTACCACTGAGCTACCATGACAGCTATCCCCCAGCCACTTTATTGGGTATCTATGTCAATTTAAATTTGGGAGTGTCAGTCAGCGCCACTAAAAGCCATGGCGGCGAGTGTGGCCCACTTTTTATGAGTCTGTTTGGCGTCACGTAGCACGTGAACTTATTACTAACTGGCAGCTGACAAATTAGTCCCCGTATACAACCTAAAGGCACCAAGTCTGCCAGTACGAGACCCTCGGTAATGAATAAGGGAAAGAAGTGTATACTTAGGGGCTCGTTTGTTTGTGTTTTACACAATACTAATGAGATCTAACAGACAATATTACCAAGGAAGGTATAAGGGAAGTTATTAGGCCAGTTGTAATGTAAATGAGAAGAAAGAAAAGTGGGTGAAAAGAAATTTTGCCGTGGGCAAGATCCGAACCTGCAACCTTCGAGTAACCCATTCGATGCTCTACCACTGAGCTACCACGACAGCCATCCCCCCAGCCACATTATTGGTTATCTATGTCAATTTAAGCTCGGAGTGTCAGTGAGCGCCACTAATAGCCATGGCGGCGAGTGTGGCACACCCTTTATGAGCCTGTTTGGCGTCACGTAGCACATGAACTTATTACTAACTGGCAGCTGGAAAATTAATCCCCCGCATACAACCTAAAGGCACCAAGTGTGCCAGTACGAGACCGTCGTTAATGAATAAGCAGAAACAAGTGTATACTGAAGGGCTCGTTTTTTCGTGTTTTAAACAATAATAATGAGTTCTAACAGACAATATTGCGAAGGAAGATATAAGAAAATTTATTAGGCCAATTGTAACGTAAATGAGAAGAAAGAAAAGTGGGTGAAAAGATAACTTGCCGTGGGCAGGATCCGAACCTGCGACCTTAGAATAACGCGTTCGGTGCTCTACCACTGAGCTGCCATGACAGCTATCCCCCCAGCCACTTTATTGGGTATCTATGTCAACTTAAAAGTGGGAGTGTCAGTCAGCGCCACTAGTAGCCATTGCGGCGAGCGTGGCACACCCTTAATGAGCCTGTTTGGCGTCACGTACACGTGAACTTATTACTAACTGGCAGCTGACGAATTAGTCCCCCTTATACAACCTAAAGGCACCAAGTCTGCCAGTACGAGACCCTCAGTAATGAATGAGGGAAACAACTGTATACTTACGGGCTCGTTTTTTCGTGTTTTACACAATAATAATGAGATCTAACAGACAATAATGCCAAGGAAGGTATAAGGGAAGTTATTAGGCCAATTTTAATGTAAATAAAAAGAAAGAAAAGTGGATGAAAAGATAGCTTGCCTTAGGCAAGATCCGAACCTGCGACCTTCCAATAACGCGTTCAATGCTCTACCACTGAGCTACAACGACAGCCAATCCCCCCGCCACTTCATTGGTTATCTATGGCAATTTAAACGTGGGAGTGTCAGTCAGCGCCACTAGTAGCCATGGCGGCGCGTGTGGCACACCCTTAATGAGCCTGTTTGGCGTCACGTAGCACGTGAACTTATTACTAACTGGCAGTTGACAAATTGGTCTCCCGTATACAACCTAAAGGCAGCAAGTCTGCCAGTACGAGACTCTAGTTAATGAATAAGGGAAACAAGTGTATACCTAAGGGCTCGTTTTTTCGTGTTTTACACAATAGTAATGAGATGTAACAGACCATAATGCCAAGGAAGGTATATGGGAAGTTATTAGGCCAATTGTATTGTAAATAGGAAAAAAGAAAAGTGGGTGAAAAGATAGCTTGCCTTGGGCAAGATCCGAACCTGCGACCTTCGAATAACGCGCTCGATGCACTACCACAGAGCTACCACGACAGCGAACGGCCCAGCCACTTCATTGGGTATCTATGTCAATTTAAACGTGGGAGTTTCGGTCAGCGCCACTAGTATCCATGGTGGCGAGTGTCGCACAGCCTTAATGAGCCTGTTTGACGTCACGTAGCACGTGAACATAATACTAACTGGCAGGTGACAAATTAGTCCCCCGTATACAACCTGAAGGCACCAAGTCTGCCAGTACGAGACCCTCAGTAATGAATGAGGGAAACAACTGTATACTTACGGGCTCGTTTTTTCGTGTTTTACACAATAATAATGAGATCTAACTGACAATAATGCCAAGGAAGGTATAAGGGAAGCTATTAGGCCAATTGTAATGTAAATGAAAAGAAAGAAAAGTGGATGAACAAATAGCTTGCTGTGGGCAGGATCCGAACCTGCGACCTCGAATAATGCGTTCCATGCTTTACCACTGAGCTACCACGACAGCCAACCCCAAGCCACTTCATTGGGTATCTATGTCAATTTAAACGTGAAAGTGTCAGTCAGCGCCACTAGTAGCCATGGCGGCGAGTGTGGCACACCCTTTATGAGCCTGTTTGGCGTCACGTAGCACGTGAGCTTATAACTAACTGGCAGCTGACAAATTATTCCCCCGTATACAACCTAAAGACACAAAGTCTGCCAGTACGAGATCCTCAGTAATGAATAAGCGATACAAGTGTATACTTAAGGGCTCGTTTTTTCGTGTTCTACATAATATTAATGAGAAGTAACAGACCATAATGCCAAGGAAGGTATAAGGGAAGTTATTGAGCCAATCGTAATGTAAATGAGAAGAAAGAAAAGTGGGTGAAAAGATAGCTTGCCTTAGGCAAGATCCGAACCTGCGACCTTCCAATAACGCGTTCGATGCTCTACCACTGAGCTACAATGACAGCCAATCCCCCCGCCACTTCATTGGGTATCTATGGCAATTTAAACGTGGGAGTGTCAGTCAGCGGCACTAGTAGCCATGGCGGCGCGTGTGGCACACCCTTAATGAGCCTGTTTGGCGTCACGTAGCACGTGAACCTATTACTAACTGGCAGTTGACAAATTGGTCTCCCGTATACAACCTAAAGGCAGCAAGTCTGCCAGTACGAGACTCTAGTTAATGAATAAGGGAAACAAGTGTATACTTAAGGGCTCGTTTTTTCGTGTTTTACACAATAGTAATGAGATGTAACAGACCATAATGCCAAGAAAGGTTTACGGCAAGTTATTAGGCCAATTGTAATGTAAATGAGAAGAAAGAAAAGTGGGTGAAAAGATAACTTGCCGTGGGCAGGATCCAAACCTGCAACCTTCGAATAACACGTTCGATGCTCCACCACTTAGCTACCACGACAGCCATCCCGCCTGCCAATTTATTGGGTATCTATGTCAATTTAAAAGTGGGAGTGTCGGTCAGCGCCACTAGTATCCATGGCGGCGAGTGTCGCACACCCTTAATGAGCCTGTTTGACATCACGTAGCACGTGAACATAATACTAACTGGCAGGTGACAAATTAGTCCCCCGTATACAACCTGAAGGCACCAAGTCTGCCAGTACGAGACCCTCCTTGATAAATAAGAGAAACAAGTGTATACTTAAGGGCTCTTTTTTTCGTCTTTTATACAATAATAATGAGATCTGTTATAGAATAATGCCAAGGAAGGTTTACGGCAAGTTATTAGGCCAATTGCAATGTAAATGAGAAGAAAGAAAAGTGGGTGAAAAGATAACTTGCCGTGGACAGGATCCAAACCTGCAACCTTCGAATAACACGTTCGATGCTCCACCACTTAGCTACCACGACAGCCATCCCGCCTGCCAATTTATTGGGTATCTATGTCAATTTAAAAGTGGGAGTGTCAGTCAGCGCCACTAATAGCCATGGCGGCGAGTGTGGCACACCCTTAATGAGCATGTTTGACGTCACATAGCACGTGAACATATTACTAACTTGCAGATGAAAAATTAGTCCCCCGTATACAACCTAAAGGCACCAAGTGTGCCAGTACGAGACCGTCGTTAATGAATAAGCAAAAACAAGTGTATACTGAAGGGCTCGTTTTTTCGTGTTTTAAACAATATTAATGAGATTGGATTGGATTGGGTAAACTTTTATTTGGTAATATTAATGAGATCTAACAGACAATATTGCCAAGGAAGGTATAAGGAAATTGATTAGGCCAATTGTAACGTAAATGAGAAGAAAGAAAAGTGGGTGAAAAGATAACTTGCCGTGGGCAGGATCCAAACCTGCGACCTTCGAATAACGCGTTCGGTGCTCTACCACTGATCTACCATGACAGCCATTCCCCCAGCCACTTCATCGGGTATCTATGTCAATTTAAACGTGGGAGTGTCATTCAGCGCCACTGGTAGCCATGGCGGCGAGTGTGGCACACCAGTTAATGAGCCTGTTTGGCGTCACATAGCACGTTAACTTATTACTAACTGGCAGCTGACAAGTTACTCCCCCGTATACAACCTAAAGGCACCAAGTCTGCCAGTACGAGACCCTCGGTAATGAATAAGGTAAACAAGTGTACACCTAAGGGCTCGTTTTTTCGTGTTTTACACAATACTAATGAGATCTAACAGGCAATAATAACAAGCAAGGTATAAGAGAAGTTATTAGGTAAATAGTAATGTAAAAAAAAGAAAGAAACGTTGATGAAAAGATAACTTGCCCTGGGCAGGATCCGAACCTGCGACCTTCGAAAAACGCGTTCGATGCTCTACCACTGAGCTACCATGACAGCTATCCCCCAGCCACTTTATTGGGTATCTATGTCAATTTAAACGTGGTAGTGTCAGTCAGCGCCTTTAGTAGCCATGGCAGCGAGTGTGTCACACCCTTTATGAGCCTGTTTGGCGTCATGTAGCACGTGAACGTATTACTAACTGGCAGCTGACAAATTAGTTTCCGTATACAACCTGAAGGCACCAAGTCTGCCAGTACGAGACCCTCGTTAAGGAATAATGTAAACAAGGGTATACCTAAGGGCTCGTTTTTTCGTGTTTTACACAATAATAATGAAATATAACAGACAGTAACGGCAAGGAAGGTATAAGGGAAATTATTAGGCCAATCATAATGTAAATGACAAGAAAGAAAAGTTGGTGAAAAGATAACCTTCCCTGGGCAGGATCCGAACCTGCAACCCTCGAATAACGCGTTCGATGCTCTACCACTGAGCTACCACGACAGCCAACCCCCAGCCACTTCATTTGGTATCTGTCAAATTAAACGTGGGAGTGTCAGTCAGCGCCACTAGTAGCCATGGCACGAGTTTGGCACACCCTTAATGAGCCTGTTTGGCGTCACGTAGCACGTGAGCTTATTACTAACTGCCAGCTGACAAATTAGTCCCTGTATACAACCTGAATGCACTAAGTCTGCCAGTGCGAGACCCTCCTTAATGAATAATGTAAACAAGTGTATACCTAAGGGCTCTTTTTTTCGTCTTTTACACAATAATAATTAAATCTATTATACAACAATGCCAAGGAAGGTATAAGGGAAGTTATTAGGCCAATTGTAATGTAAATGAGAAGAAAGAAAAGTGGGTGAAAAGATAACTTGCCTTGGGCAGGATCCGAACCTGCGACCTTCGAATAACGCGTTCGATGCTCTACCACTGAGCTACCATGACAGCTATCCCCCAGCCACTTTATTGGGTATCTATGTCAATTTAAACGTGAGAGTGTCAGTAAGCGCCACTAGTAGCCATGGCGGCAAGTGTGGCGCACTTTTTATGAGTCTGTTTGGCGTCACGTAGCACGTGAACTTATTACTAACTGGCAGCTGACAAATTAGTCCCCGTATAGAACCTAAAGGCACTAAGTCTGCCAGTACGACGCCCTCGGTAATGAATAAGGGAAAGAAGTGTATACTTAAGGGCTCGTTTTTTCGTGTTTTACACAATACTAATGAGATCTAACAGACAATATTACCAAGGAAGGTGTAAGAGAAGTTTTTAGGTCAATGGTATTGTAACTGAGAAGAAAGAAAAGTGGGTGAAAAGATAACTTGCCGTGGGCAGGATCCGGAGCTGCGACCTTCGAATAACGCGTTCGATGCTCTACCACTTAGCTACCACGACAGCCATCCCCCCTGCCACTTTATTGGGTATCTATGTCAATTTAAACGTGGGAGTGTCAGTTAGCGCCACTAGTAGCCATGGCGGCGAGTCTTGTACACTCTTTATGAGCCTGTTTGGCGTCATGTAGCACGTGAACGTAGTACTAACTGGCAGCTGACAAATTAGTCTCCGTATACAACCTGAAGGTACCAAGTCTGCCAGTACGATACCCTCGTTAATGATTAAGGGAAACTAGTGTATACTTAAGGGCTCGTTTTTCGAGTTTTACACGATAATAATGACATCTAACAGACAAAATACCAAGGAAGGTATAGGAGAAGTTATTAGGCCAATTGTAATGTAAATGAGAAGAAAGAAATGTGGGTGAAAAGATAGCTTGCCTTGGGCAGGGTCCAAACCTGTGACCTTTGAATAACGCGTTCGATGCTCTACCACAGAGCTACAACGACAGTGATCGCCGCAGCCACTTTATTGGGTATCTATGTCAATTTAGACGTGGGAGTGTCAGTCAGCGCCACCAGTAGCCATGGCGTCGAGTGTGGCACACCCTTAATGAGCCTGTTTGGCGTCACGTAGCACGTGAAGTTATTACTAATAGGCAGCTGACAAATTATACTCCCGTATACAACCTTAAGGCACCAAGTCTTCCAGTACGAGACCCTCGTTCATGAATAAGGGAAACAAGTGTATACTTAAGGGTTCGTTTTTTCGTGTTTTACACAATATTAATGAGATGTGACAAACCAAAATGCCAAGGAAGATAGAAGGGCAGTTATTCGGCCAATTGTAATGTAAATGAGAAGAAAGAAAAGTGGGTGAAAAGATAGCTTGCGTTGGGCAGGATCCGAACCTGCAACCTTTGAATAACGCGTTCGATGCTCTACCACTGAGCTACAACGACCGCCATTCCCCCAGCCACTATATTGGGTATCTATGTCAATTTAAACGTGGGAGTGTCATTCAGCGCCACTAGTAGGCATTGCGGCGAGTGTGCCACACCCTTAATGAGCCTGTGTGGCGTCACGTAGCACGTTAACTTATTAAAAACTGGCAGCTGAAAAATAAATCCCCCGAATACAACCTAAAGGCACCAAGTGTGCCAGTACGAGACCGTCGTTAATGAATAAGGAAAAACAAGTGTATACTGAAGGGCTCGTTTTTTCTTGTTTTAAACAATATTAATGAGTTCTAATAGACAATATTGCGAAGGAAGATATAAGAAAATTTATTTGGCCAATTTTAACGTAAATGAGAAGAAAGAAAAGTGGGTGAAAAGATAACTTGCCACTGGCAGGATTCGAACCTGCGACCTTCGAATAGCGCGTTCGATGCTCTACCACTGAGCTGCCATGACAGCTATCCCCCCAGCCACTTTATTGGGTATCTATGTCAATTTAAACGTGGGGGGTCAGTCAGCGCCACTAGTAGCCATGGCGGCGAGTGTGTCACACTCTTTATGAGCCTTTTTGGCGTCATGTAGCACGTGAACGTATTACTAACTGGCAGTTGTCAAATTAGTTTCCATATACAACCTGAAGGCACCAAGTCTGCCAGTACGAGACCCTCGTTAATGAATAAGGTAAACAAGTGTATACCTAACGGCTCGTTTTTCCGTGTTTCACACAATAATAATGAGATATAACAGACAATAACGGCAAGGAAGTTATAAGGGAAATTATTAGGCCAACCGTAATGTAAATGAGAAGAAAAAAAAGTTGGTGAAAAGATAACTTGCCCTGGGCAGGATCCAAACCTGCGACCTTCGAATAACACGTTCGATGCTCTACTACTCAGCTACCACGACAGCCATCGCGCCTGCCAATTTATTGGGTATCTATGTCAATTTAAAAGTGGGAGTGTCAGTCAGCGCCACTAATAGCCATGGCGGCGAGTGTGGCACACCCTTTATGAGCCTGTTTGGCGTCACGTAGCACATGAACTTATTACTAACTGGCAGCTGGAAAATTAATCCCCCGCATACAACCTAAAGGCACCAAGTGTGCCAGTACGAGACCGTCGTTAATGAATAAGCAAAAGAAGTGTATACTGAAGGGCTCGTTTTTTTCGTGTTTTAAACAATAATAATGAGATCTAACAGACAATATTGCCAAGGAAGGTATAAGGAAATTTATTAGGCCAATTGTAACGTAAATGTGAAGAAAGAAAAGTGGGTGAAAAGATAACTTACCGTGGGCAGGATCTGAACCTGCGACCTTCGAATAACGCGTTCGATGCTCTACCACTGAGCTACCATGACAGCTATCCCCCAGCCACTTTATTGGGTATCTATGTCAATTTAAACCTGGGAGTGTCAGTCAGCGCCACTAAAAGCCATGGCGGCGAGTGTGGCCCACTTTTTATGAGTATGTTTGGCGTCACGTAGCACGTGAACTTATTACTAACTGGCAGCTGACAAATTAGTCCCCGTATACAACCTAAAGGCACCAAGTCTGCCAGTACGAGACCCTCGGTAATGAATAAGGGAAAGAAGTGTATACTTAGGGGCTCGTTTGTTTGTGTTTTACACAATACTAATGAGATCTAACAGACAATATTACCAAGGAAGGTATAAGGGAAGTTATTAGGCCAGTTGTAATGTAAATGAGAAGAAAGAAAAGTGGGTGAAAAGAAATTTTGCCGTGGGCAAGATCCGAACCTGCAACCTTCGAGTAACCCATTCGATGCTCTACCACTGAGCTACCACGACAGCCATCCCCCCAGCCACATTATTGGTTATCTATGTCAATTTAAGCTCGGAGTGTCAGTGAGCGCCACTAATAGCCATGGCGGCGAGTGTGGCACACCCTTTATGAGCCTGTTTGGCGTCACGTAGCACATGAACTTATTACTAACTGGCAGCTGGAAAATTAATCCCCCGCATACAACCTAAAGGCACCAAGTGTGCCAGTACGAGACCGTCGTTAATGAATAAGCAAAAGAAGTGTATACTGAAGGGCTCGTTTTTTCGTGTTTTAAACAATAATAATGAGATCTAACAGACAATATTGCCAAGGAAGGTAAAAGGAAATTCATTAGGCCAATTGTAACGTAAATGAGAAGAAAGAAAAGTGGGTGAAAAGATAACTTGCCGTGGGCAGGATCCGAACCTGCGACCTTCGAATAACGCGTTTGATGCTCTACCACTGAGCTACCATGACAGCTATCCCCCAGCCACTTTATTGGGTATCTATGTCAATTTAAACGTGGGAGTGTCATTCAGCGCCACTAGTAGCCATGGCGGCGAGTGTGGCACACCCTTAATGAGCCTGTTTGGCGTCACGTAGCACGTGAACTTATTACTAACTGGCAGCTGACAAATTAGTCCCCGTATACAACCTAAAGGCACCAAGTCTGCCAGTACGAGGCCCTCGGTAATGAATAAGGGAAAGAAGTGTATACTTAAGGGCTCGTTTGTTTGTGTTTTTTTACACAATAATAATGAGATCTAACAGACAATATTACCAAGGAAGGTATAAGGGAAGTTATTAGGCCAGTTGTAATGTAAATGAGAAGAAAGAAAAGTGGGTGAAAAGAAATTTTGCCGTGGGCAAGATCCGAACCTGCAACCTTCGAGTAACCCATTCGATGCTCTACCACTGAGCTACCACGACAGCCATCCCCCAGCCACATTATTGGTTATCTATGTCAATTTAAGCTCGGAGTGTCAGTGAGCGCCACTAATAGCCATGGCGGCGAGTGTGGCACACCCTTTATGAGCCTGTTTGGCGTCACGTAGCACATGAACTTATTACTAACTGGCAGCTGGAAAATTAATCCCCCGCATACAACCTAAAGGCACCAAGTGTGCCAGTACGAGACCGTCGTTAATGAATAAGCAAAAACAAGTGTATACTGAAGGGCTCGTTTTTTCGTGTTTTAAACAATAACTTGAGTTCTAACAGACAATATTGCGAAGGAAGATATAAGAAAATTTATTAGGCCAATTGTTACGTAAATGAGAAGAAAGAAAAGTGGGTGAAAAGATAACTTGCCGTGGGCAGGATCCGAACCTGCGACCTTAGAATAACGCGTTCGGTGCTCTACCACTGAGCTGCCATGACAGCTATCCCCCCAGCCACTTTATTGGGTATCTATGTCAACTTAAAAGTGGGAGTGTCAGTCAGCGCCACTAATAGCCATGGCGGCGAGTGTGGCACACCCTTTATGAGCCTGTTTGGCGTCACGTAGCACATGAACTTATTACTAACTGGCAGCTGAAAAATTAGTCCCTGTATACACCCTAAAGGCAACAAGTCTGCCAGTACGAGACCCTCCTTAATGAATAAGGCAAACAAGTGTATACTTAAGGGCTTTTTTCTGGTCTTTTACACAATAATAATGAGATCTATTATACAATAATGCCAAGGAAGGTATACGGCAAGTTATTAGGCCAATTGTAATGTATATGAAAAGAAAGAAATGTGGGTGAAAAGATAACTTGCCGTCGGCAGGATCCAAACCTGCGACCTTCGAATAACACGTTCGATGTTCTACTACTTAGCTACCACGACAGCCATCCCGCCTGCCAATTTATTGGGTATCTATGTCAATTTTAAAGTGGGAGTGTCAGTCAGCGCCACTAATAGCCATGGCGGCGAGTGTGGCACACCCTTTATGAGCCTGTTTGGCGTCATGTAGCACGTGAACTTATTACTAACTGGCAGCTGGAAAATTAATCTTCCGCATACATCCTAAAGGCACCAAGTGTGCCAGTACGAGACCGTCGTTAATGAATAAGCAAAAACAAGTGTATACTGAAGGGCTCGTTTTTTCGTGTTTCAAACAATATTAATGAGATCTAACAGACAATATTGCCAAGGAAGGTATAAGGAAATTTATTAGGCCAATTGTAACGTAAATGAGAAGAAAGAAAAGTGCGTGAAAAGATAACTTGCCGTGGGCAGGATCCGAACCTGCGACCTTCGAATAACGCGTTCGATGCTCTACCACTGAGCTACCACGGCAGCCATCATGCCTGCCAATTTATTGGGTATCTATGTCAATTTAAAAGTGGGAGTGTCAGTCAGCGCCACTAATAGCCATGGCGGCGAGTGTGGCACACCTTTTATGAGCCTGTTTGGCGTCATGTAGCACGTGAACTTATTACTAACTGGCAGCTGGAAAATTAATCTTCCGCATACAACCTAAAGGCACCAAGTGTGCCAGTACGAGACCGTCGTTAATGAATAAGCGAAAACAAGTGTATACTGAAGGGCTCTTTTTTTCGTGTTTCAAACAATATTAATGAGATCTAACCGACAAAATACCAAGAAAGGTATAGGAGAAGTTATTAGGCCAATTGTAATGTAAATGAGAAGAAAGAAATGTGGGTGAAAAGATGGCTTGCCGTGTGCAGGGTCCAAACCTGTGACCTTTGAATAACACGTTCGATGCTCTACCACTGAGCTACCACGACAGCCATCCCCCCAGCCACATTATTGCTTATCTATGTCAATTTAAGCTGGGAATGTCAGTGAGCGCCACTAGTAGCCATGGCGGCGAGTGTGGCACACCCTTTATGAGCCTGTTCTGCGTCACGTAGCACGTGAACTTATTACTAACTGGCAGCTGACAAATTAGTCTTCCGCATACAACCTGAAGGTACCAAGTCTGCCAGTACGAGACTTTCGTTAATGAATAAGGGAAACGATTGTATATTTAAGGGATCGTTTTTTTCGAGTTTTACACAATAATAATGAGATCTAACAGACAAAATACCAAGGAAGGTATAAGAGACGTTATTAGGCCAATTGTAATGTAAATGAGAAGAAAGAAAAGTGGGTGAAAAGATAGCTTGCCTGGGCAGGGTCCTAACCTGTGACCTTGGAATAACGCGTTCAATGTTCTACCACAGAGCTACCACGACAGTGATCGCCCCAGCCACATTATTGGGTATCTATGTCAATTTAGACGTGGGAGTGTCAGTCAGCGCCACCAGTAGCCATGGCGTCGAGTGTGGCACACCCTTAATGAGCCTGTTTGGGGTCACGTAGCATGTAAACGTATTACTAACTGGCCGCTGACAATTTAGTCTCCTGTATACAACTTAAAGGCACCAAGTCTGCCAGTACGAGACCCTAAATAATGAATAAGGGAAACAAGTGTATACTTAAGGGCTCGTTTTTTCGTGTTTTACACAATTTTAATGAGATGTGACAAACCATAATGCCAAGGAAGGTAGAAGGGCAGTTATTAGGCCAATTGTAATGTAAATGAGAAGAAAGAAAAGTGGGTGAAAAGATAGCTTGCCTTGGGCAGGATCCGAACCTGCGACCTTCGAATAACGCGTTCGATACTCTACCACTGAGATACAACGACAGCCATTCCCCCAGCCACTTCATTGGGTATCTATGTCAATTTAAACGTGAGAGTGTCATTCAGCGCCACTAATAGCCATGGCGTCGAATGTGGCACACCCTTAATGAGCCTGTTTGGGGTCACGTAGCATGTAAAGGTATTACTACCTGGCCGCTGACAATTTAGTCTCCCGTATACAACTTAAAGGCACCAAGTCTGCCAGTACGAGACCCTCGGTAATGAATAAGGTAAACAAGTGTATACCTAAGGGCTCGTTTTTTCGTGTTTTACACAATACTAATGAGATCTAACAGGCAATAATAACAAGCTAGGTATAAGAGAAGTTATTAGGTAAATCGTAATGTAAAGAGAAGGAAGAAACGTTTGTGAAAAGATAACTTGCCCTGGGCAGGATCCGAACCTGCCACCTTCGAAAAACGCGTTCAATGCTCTACCACTAAGCTACCACGACAGCCATCCCCCAGCCAAATTATTGGGTATCTATGTCAATTTAAACGTGGGAGTGTCAGTCACCGCCACTTATAGCCATGGCGGCGAGTGTGGCACACCCTTTATGAGCCTGTTTGGCGTCACGTAGCACGTGAACTTATTACTAACTGGCAGCTGACAAATTAGTCCCCGTATACAACCTAAAGGCACTAAGTCTGCCAGTATGAGGCCCTCGGTAATGAATAAGGGAAAGAAGTGTATACTTAGGGGCTCGTTTGTTTGTGTTTTACACAATACTAATGAGATCTAACTCACAATATTACCAAGGAAGGTATAAGAGAAGTTTTTAGGTCAATGGTATTGTAAATGAGAAGAAAGAAAAGTGGGTGAAAAGATAACTTGCCTTGGGCAGGATCCGGAGCTGCGACCTTCGAATAACGCGTTCGATGCTCTACCACTGAGCTGCCATGACAGCTATCCCCCCAGCCACTTAATTGGGTATCTATGTCAATTTAAACGTGGGAGTGTCAGTCAGCGCCACAAGTAGCCATGGCGGCAAGTGTGTCACACCCTTTATGAGCCTGTTTGGCGTCATGTAGCACGTGAACGTATTACTAACTGGCAGCTGACAAATTAGTCCCTGTATACAACCTAAAGGCACCAAGTCTGCCAGTACGAAACCCTCCTTAATGAATAAGGGAACAAGTATATACGTAAGGGCTCTTTTTTGTCTTTTACACAATAATAATGAAATCTATTATACAACAATGCCAAGAAAGGTATAAGGGAAGTTATAAGGCCAATTGTAATGTAAATGAGAAGAAAGAAAAGTTCGTGAAAAGATAACTTGCTGTGGGCTTGATCTGAACCTGCGACCTTCGAATAACGCGTTCGATGCTCTACCACTGAGCTACCATGACAGCCATCCCCCAGCCACTTTATTGGGTATCTATGTCAATTTAAACGTGGGAGTGTCAGTCAGCGCCACTAGTAGCCATGGCGGCGAGTGTGCCACACCCTTAATGAGCCTGTGTGGCGTCACGTAGCATGTTAACTTATTACTGACTGGCAACTGAAAAATTAATCCCCCGTATACAACCTAAAGGCACCAAGTGTGCCAGTACGAGACCGTAATTAATGAATAGGCAAAAACAAGTGTATACTGAAGGGCTCGTTTTTTTCGTGTTTTAAACAATATTAATGAGTTCTAACAGACAATATTGCGAAGGAAGATATAAGAAAATTTATTAGGCCAATTGTAACGTAAATGAGAAGAAAGAAAAGTGGGTGAAAAGATAACTTGCCGTGGGCAGGATCCGGACCTGCGACCTTCGAATAACGCGTTCGATGCTCTACCACTTATCTACCACGACAGCCATCCCCCCTGCCACTTTATTGGGTATCTATGTCAATTTAAACGTGTGTCAGTCAGCGCCTTTAGTAGCCATGGCGGCGAGTGTTGCACACTCTTTATGAGCCTGTTTGGCGTCATGTAGCACGTGAACGTATTACTAACTGGCAGCTGACAAATTAGTCTCCGTATACAACCTGAAGGTACCAAGTCTGCCAGTACGATACCCTCGTTAATGATTAAGGGAAACTAGTGTATACTTAAGGGCTCGTTTTTCGAGTTTACACAATGATAATGACATCTAACAGACAATATACCAAGGAAGGTATAGGAGATGTTATTAGGCCAATTGTAATGTAAATGAGAAGAAAGAAATGTGGGTGAAAAGATAGCTTGCCGTGGGCAGGGTCCAAACTTTTGACCTTTGAATAACGCGTTCGATGCTCTACCACAGAGCTACAACGACAGTAATCGCCCCAGCCACTTTATTGGGTATCTATGTCAATTTAGACGTGGGAGTGTCAGTCAGCGCCACCACTAGCCATGGCGTCGAGTGTGGCACACCCTTAATGAGCCTGTTTGGCGTCACGTAGGACGTGAAGTTATTACTAATTGGCAGCTGACAAATTATACTCCCGTATACAACCTTAAGGCACCAAGTCTGCCAGTACGAGACCCTCGTTAATGAATAAGGGAAACAAGTGTATACTTAAGGGCTCGTTTTTTCGTGTTTTACACATTATTAATGAGATGTGACAAACCATAAAGCCAAGGAAGGTAGAAGGGCAGTTATTAGGCCAATTGTAATGTTAATGAGAAGAAAGAAAAGTGGGTGAAAAGATAGCTTGCGTTGGGCAGGATCCGAACCTGCGACCTTCAAATAACGCGTTCGATGCTCTACCACTGAGATACCACGACAGCCATTCCCCCAGCCACTTCATCGGGTATTTATGTCAATTTAAACGAGGGAGTGTCATTCATCGAAACTAGTAGCCATGGCGGCGAGTGCAGCACACCCTTAATGAGCCTGTTTGGCGTCACGTAGCACGTTAACTTATTGCTCACTGGCAGCTGACAAATTACTCACCCGTATACAACCTAAAGGCACCAAGTCTGCCAGTACGAGACCCTCGGTAATGAATAAGGTAAACAAGTGTACAACTAAGGGCTCGTTTTTTCGTGTTTTACACAATACTAATGAGATCTAACAGGCAATAATAACAAGCAAGGTATAAGAGAAGTTATTAGGTAAATCGTAATGTAAAAAGAAGAAAGAAACGTTGGTGAAAAGATAACTTGCCCTGTGCAGGATCCGAACCTGCGACCTTAGAAAAACGCGTTCAATGCTCTACCACTGAGCTACCACGACAGCCATCCCCCAGCCACATTATTGAGTATCTATGTCAATATAAACGTGGGAGTGTCAGTCAGCGACACTAGTAGCCATAGCGGTGAGTGTGCCACACTCTTAATGAGCCTGTGTGGTGTCACGTAGCACGTTAACTTATTACTAACTGGCAGCTGAAAAATTAATCCCTCGTGTACAACCTAAAGGCACCAAGTGTGCCAGTACGAGACCGTCGTTATTGAATAATCAAAAACAAGTGTATACTGAAGGGCTCGTTTTTTCGTGTTTTAAACAATATTAATGAGTTCTAGCAGACAATATTGCGAAGGAAGATATAAGAAAATTTATTAGGTCAATTGTAACGTAAATGAGAAGAAAGAAAAGTGGGTGAAAAGGTAACTTGCCGTGGGCAGGATCCGAACCTGCGACCTTCGAATAACGCGTTCGATGCTCTACCACTGAGCTGCCATGACAGCTATCCCCCAAGCCACTTAATTGGGTATCTATGTCAATTTAAACCTGGGAGTGTCAGTCAGCGCCACAAGTAGCCATGGCGGCAAGTGTGTCACACCCTTTATGAGCCTGTTTGGCGTCATGTAGCACGTGAACGTATTACTAAATGGCAGCTGACAAATTAGTTTCCGTATACAACCTGAAGGCACCAAGTCTGCCAGTACGAAACCCTCGTTAATGAATAAGGTAAACAAGCGTATACCTAAGGGCTCGTTTTTTCGTGTTTTACACAATAATAATGAGATATAACAGACAATAACGGCAAGGAAGGTATAAGGGAAATTATCAGGCCAATCGTAATGTAAATGAGAAGAAAGAAAAGTTGGTGAAAAGATAACTTGCCCTGGGCAGGATCCGAACCTGCAACCTTCGAATAACGCGTTCGATGCTCTACCACTGAGCTACCACGACAGCCAACCCCCAGCCACTTTATTTGGTATCTATGTCAAATTAAACGTGGGAGTGTCAATCAGCGCCACTAGTAGCCATGGCACGAGTGTGGCACACCCTTAATGAGCCTGTTTGGCGTCACGTAGCACGTGAGCTTATTACTAACTGGCAGCTGACAAATTAGTTCCTGTATACAACCTAAAGGCACCAAGTCTGCCAGTACGAAACCCTCCTTAATGAATAAGGGAACAAGTGTATACGTAAGGGCTCTTTTTTTGTCTTTTGCACAATAATAACGAAATCTATTATACAACAATGCCAAGAAAGGTATAAGGGAAGTTATTAGGCCAATTGTAATGTAAATGAGAAGAAAGAAAAGTGGGTGAAAAGATAACTTGCTGTGGGCTTGATCTGAACCTGCGACCTTCGAATAACGCGTTCGATGCTCTACCACTGAGCTACCATGACAGCCATCCCCCAGCCACTTTATTGGGTATCTATGTCAATTTAAACGTGGGAGTGTCAGTCAGCGCCACTAGTAGCCATGGCGGCGAGTGTGCCACACCCTTAATGAGCCTGTGTGGCGTCACGTAGCATGTTAACTTATTACTGAGTGGCAACTGAAAAATTAATCCCCCGTATACAACCTAAAGGCACCAAGTGTGCCAGTACGAGACCGTCATTAATGAATAGGCAAAAACAAGTGTATACTGAAGGGCTCGTTTTTTCGTGTTTTAAACAATATTAATGAGTTCTAACAGACAATATTGCGAAGGAAGATATAAGAAAATTTATTAGGCCAATTGTAACGTAAATGAGAAGAAAGAAAAGTGGGTGAAAAGATAACTTGCCGTGGGCAGGATCCGGACCTGCGACCTTCGAATAACGCGTTTGATGCTCTACCACTTATATACCACGACAGCCATCCCCCCTGCCACTTTATTGGGTATCTATGTCAATTTAAACGTGTGAGTGTCAGTCAGCGCCTTTATGAGCCATGGCGGCGAGTGTTGCACACTCTTTATGAGCCTGTTTGGCGTCATGTAGCACGTGAACGTATTACTAACTGGCAGCTGACAAATTAGTCTCCGTATACAACCTGAAGGTACCAAGTCTGACAGTACGATACCCTCGTTAATGATTAAGGGAAACTAGTGTATACTTAAGGGCTCGTTTTTCGAGTTTACACAATGATAATGACATCTAACAGACAAAATACCAAGGAAGGTATAGGAGATGTTATTAGGCCAATTGTAATGTAAATGAGAAGAAAGAAATGTGGGTGAAAAGATAGCTTGCCGTGGGCAGGGTCCAAACTTTTGACCTTTGAATAACGCGTTCGATGCTCTACCACAGAGCTACAACGACAGTAATCGCCCCAGCCACTTTATTGGGTATCTATGTCAATTTAGACGTGGGAGTGTCAGTCAGCGCCACCAGTAGCCATGGCGTCGAGTGTGGCACACCCTTAATGAGCCTGTTTGGCGTCACGTAGGACGTGAAGTTATTACTAATTGGCAGCTGACAAATTATACTCCCGTATACAACCTTAAGGCACCAAGTCTGCCAGTACGAGACCCTCGTTAATGAATAAGGGAAACAAGTGTATACTTAAGGCATGTGAATTTATTGGGTATCTATGTCAATTTAGACGTGGGAGTGTCAGTCAGCGCCACCAGTAGCCATGGCGTCGAGTGTGGCACACCCTTAATGAGCCTGTTTGGCGTCACGTAGGACGTGAATTTGTTACTAAATGGCAGCTGACAAATTAGTTTCCGTATACAACCTGAAGGCACCAAGTCTGCCAGTACGAAACCCTCGTTAATGAATAAGGTAAACAAGGGTATACCTAAGGGCTCGTTTTTTCGTGTTTTACACAATAATAATGAGATATAACAGACAATAACGGCAAGGAAGGTATAAGGGAAATTATCAGGCCAATCGTAATGTAAATGAGAAGAAAGAAAAGTTGGTGAAAAGATAACTTGCCCTGGGCAGGATCCGAACCTGCAACCTTCGAATAACGCGTTCGATGCTCTACCACTGAGCTACCACGACAGCCAACCCCCAGCCACTTTATTTGGTATCTATGTCAAATTAAACGTGGGAGTGTCAATCAGCGCCACTAGTAGCCATGGCACGAGTGTGGCACACCCTTAATGAGCCTGTTTGGCGTCACGTAGCACGTGAGCTTATTACTAACTGGCAGCTGACAAATTAGTTCCTGTATACAACCTAAAGGCACCAAGTCTGCCAGTACGAAACCCTCCTTAATGAATAAGGGAACAAGTGTATACGTAAGGGCTCTTTTTTTGTCTTTTGCACAATAATAACGAAATCTATTATACAACAATGTCAAGAAAGGTATAAGGGAAGTTATTAGGCCAATTGTAATGTAAATGAGAAGAAAGAAAAGTGGGTGAAAAGATAACTTGCTGTGGGCTTGATCTGAACCTGCGACCTTCGAATAACGCGTTCGATGCTCTACCACTGAGCTACCATGACAGCCATCCCCCAGCCACTTTATTGGGTATCTATGTCAATTTAAACGTGGGAGTGTCAGTCAGCGCCACTAGTAGCCATGGCGGCGAGTGTGCCACACCCTTAATGAGCCTGTGTGGCGTCACGTAGCATGTTAACTTATTACTGACTGGCAACTGAAAAATTAATCCCCCGAATACAACCTAAAGGCACCAAGTGTGCCAGTACGAGACCGTCAATAATGAATAGGCAAAAACAAGTGTATACTGAAGGGCTCGTTTTTTCGTGTTTTAAACAATATTAATGAGTTCTAACAGACAATATTGCGAAGGAAGATATAAGAAAATTTATTAGGCCAATTGTAACGTAAATGAGAAGAAAGAAAAGTGGGTGAAAAGATAACTTGCCGTGGGCAGGATCCGGACCTGCGACCTTCGAATAACGCGTTCGATGCTCTACCACTTATCTACCACGACAGCCATCCCCCCTGCCACTTTATTGGGTATATATGCCAATTTAAACGTGGGAGTGTCAGTCAGCGCCACTAGTATTCATGGCGGCGAGTGTTGCACACTCTTTATGAGCCTGTTTGGCGTCATGTAGCACGTGAACGTATTATTAATCGGCAGCTGACGAATCAGTCTCCCGTATACAACCTAAAGGCACCAAGTCTGCCAGTACGAGACCCTCGTTAATGAATAAGGGAAACAAGTGTATACTAAAGGGCTCGTTTTTTCGTGTTTTACACAATAATAATGACATCTAACAGACAATATTGCCAAGGAAGGTAAAAGGAAATTTATTAGGCCAATTGTAACGTAAATGAGAAGAAAGAAAAGTGGGTGAAAAGATAACTTGCCGTGGGCAGGATCCGAACCTGCGACCTTCGAATAACGCGTTTGATGCTCTACCACTGAGCTACCATGACAGCTATCCCCCAGCCACTTTATTGGGTATCTATGTCAATTTAAACGTGGGGGTGTCATTCAGCGCCACTAGTAGCCATGGAGGCGAGCGTGGCACACCCTTAATGAGCCTGTTTGGCGTCACGTAGCACGTGAACTTATTACTAACTGGCAGCTGACAAATTAGTCCCCGTATACAACCTAAAGGCACCAAGTCTGCCAGTACGAGGCCCTCGGTAATGAATAAGGGAAAGAAGTGTATACTTAGGGGCTCGTTTGTTTGTGTTTTACACAATACGAATGAGATCTAACAGACAATATTACCAAGGAAGGTATAGGGAAGTTATTAGGCCAGTTGTAATGTAAATGAGAAGAAAGAAAAGTGGGTGAAAAGAAATTTTGCCGTGGGCAAGATCCGAACCTGCAACCTTCGAGTAACCTATTCGATGCTCTACCACTGAGCTACCACGACAGCCATCCCCCAGCCACATTATTGGTTATCTATGTCAATTTAAGCTCGGAGTGTCAGTGAGCGCCACTAATAGCCATGGCGGCGAGTGTGGCACACCCTTTATGAGCCTGTTTGGCGTCACGTAGCACATGAACTTATTACTAACTGGCAGCTGGAAAATTAATCCCCCGCATACATCCTAAAGGCACCAAGTGTGCCAGTACGAAACCCTCGGTAATGAATAAGGGAAACAAGTGTACACCTAAGGGCTCAATTTTTCGTGTTTTACATAATACTAATGAGATCTGACAGACAATAATACCAAGGAAGGTATAAGGGAAGTTATTAGGCCAGTTGTAATGTAAATGAGAATAAAGAAAAGTGGGTGAAAAGAAATTTTGCCGTGGGCAAGATCCAAACGTGCGACCTTCGAATAACACGTTCGATGCTCTACCACTTAGGTACCACGACAGCCATCCGGTCTGCCACTTTATTGGGTATCTATGTCAATTTAAAAGTGGGAGTGTCAGTCAGCGCCACTAATAGCCATGGCGGCGAGTGTGGCACACCCTTTATGAGCCTGTTTGGCGTCACGTAGCACGTGAATTTATTACTAACTGGCAGCTGAAAAATTAATCCCCCGCATACAACCTAAAGGCACCAAGTGTGCCAGTACGAGACCGTCATTAATGAATAGGCAAAAACAAGTGTATACTGAAGGGCTCGTTTTTTCGTGTTTTAAACAAATAATGAGTTCTAACAGACAATATTGCGAAGGAAGATATAAGAAAATTTATTAGGCCAATTGTAACGTAAATGAGAAGAAAGAAAAGTGGGTGAAAAGATAACTTGCCGTGGGCAGGATCCGGACCTGCGACCTTCGAATAACGCGTTCGATGCTCTACCACTTATCTACCACGACAGCCATCCCCCCTGCCACTTTATTGGGTATCTATGTCAATTTAAACGTGTGAGTGTCAGTCAGCGCCTTTAGTAGCCATGGCGGCGAGTGTTGCACACTCTTTATGAGCCTGTTTGGCGTCATGTAGCACGCGAACGTATTACTAACTGGCAGCTGACAAATTAGTCTCCGTATACAACCTGAAGGTACCAAGTCTGCCAGTACGATACCCTCGTTAATGATTAAGGGAAACTAGTGTATACTTAAGGGCTCGTTTTTCGAGTTTACACAATGATAATGACATCTAACAGACAAAATACCAAGGAAGGTATAGGAGATGTTATTAGGCCAATTGTAATGTAAATGAGAAGAAAGAAATGTGGGTGAAAAGATAGCTTGCCGTGGGCAGGGTCCAAACTTTTGACCTTTGAATAACGCGTTCGATGCTCTACCACAGAGCTACAACGACAGTAATCGCCCCAGCCACTTTATTGGGTATCTATGTCAATTTAGACGTGGGAGTGTCAGTCAGCGCCACCAGTAGCCATGGCGTCGAGTGTGGCACACCCTTAATGAGCCTGTTTGGCGTCACGTAGGACGTGAAGTTATTACTAATTGGCAGCTGACAAATTATACTCCCGTATACAACCTTAAGGCACCAAGTCTGCCAGTACGAGACCCTCGTTAATGAATAAGGGAAACAAGTGTATACTTAAGGGCTCGTTTTTTCGTGTTTTACACATTATTAATGAGATGTGACAAACCATAAAGCCAAGGAAGGTAGAAGGGCAGTTATTAGGCCAATTGTAATGTTAATGAGAAGAAAGAAAAGTGGGTGAAAAGATAGCTTGCGTTGGGCAGGATCCGAACCTGCGACCTTCGAATAACGCGTTCGATGCTCTACCACTGAGATACCACGACAGCCATTCCCCCAGCCACTTCATCGGGTATTTATGTCCATTTAAACGTGGGAGTGTCATTCAGCGAAACTAGTAGCCATGGCGGCGAGTGCAGCACACCCTTAATGAGCCTGTTTGGCGTCACGTAGCACGTTAACTTATTGCTCACTGGCAGCTGACAAATTACTCACCCGTATACAACCTAAAGGCACCAAGTCTGCCAGTACGAGACCCTCGGTAATGAATAAGGTAAACAAGTGTACACCTAAGGGCTCGTTTTTTCGTGTTTTACACAATACTAATGAGATCTAACAGGCAATAATAACAAGCAAGGTATAAGAGAAGTTATTAGGTAAATCGTAATGTAAAAAGAAGAAAGAAACGTTGGTGAAAAGATAACTTGCCCTGTGCAGGATCCGAACCTGCGACCTTAGAAAAACGCGTTCAATGCTCTACCACTGAGCTACCACGACAGCCATCCCCCAGCCACATTATTGAGTATCTATGTCAATTTAAACGTGGGAGTGTCAGTCAGCGACACTAGTAGCCATAGCGGTGAGTGTGCCACACTCTTAATGAGCCTGTGTGGTGTGACGTAGCACGTTAACTTATTACTAACTGGCAGCTGAAAAATTAATCCCTCGTGTACAACCTAAAGGCACCAAGTGTGCCAGTACGAGACCGTCGTTATTGAATAATCAAAAACAAGTGTATACTGAAGGGCTCGTTTTTTCGTGTTTTAAACAATAATAATGAGTTCTAGCAGACAATATTGCGAAGGAAGATATAAGAAAATTTATTAGGTCAATTGTAACGTAAATGAGAAGAAAGAAAAGTGGGTGAAAAGGTAACTTGCCGTGGGCAGGATCCGAACCTGCGACCTTCGAATAACGCGTTCGATGCTCTACCACTGAGCTGCCATGACAGCTATCCCCCAAGCCACTTAATTGGGTATCTATGTCAATTTAAACCTGGGAGTGTCAGTCAGCGCCACAAGTAGCCATGGCGGCAAGTGTGTCACACCCTTTATGAGCCTGTTTGGCGTCATGTAGCACGTGAACGTGTTACTAAATGGCAGCTGACAAATTAGTTTCCGTATACAACCTGAAGGCACCAAGTCTGCCAGTACGAAACCCTCGTTAATGAATAAGGTAAACAAGGGTATACCTAAGGGCTCGTTTTTTCGTGTTTTACACAATAATAATGAGATATAACAGACAATAACGGCAAGGAAGGTATAAGGGAAATTATCAGGCCAATCGTAATGTAAATGAGAAGAAAGAAAAGTTGGTGAAAAGATAACTTGCCCTGGGCAGGATCCGAACCTGCAACCTTCGAATAACGCGTTCGATGCTCTACCACTGAGCTACCACGACAGCCAACCCCCAGCCACTTTATTTGGTATCTATGTCAAATTAAACGTGGGAGTGTCAATCAGCGCCACTAGTAGCCATGGCACGAGTGTGGCACACCCTTAATGAGCCTGTTTGGCGTCACGTAGCACGTGAGCTTATTACTAACTGGCAGCTGACAAATTAGTTCCTGTATACAACCTAAAGGCACCAAGTCTGCCAGTACGAAACCCTCCTTAATGAATAAGGGAACAAGTGTATACGTAAGGGCTCTTTTTTTGTCTTTTGCACAATAATAACGAAATATATTATACAACAATGCCAAGAAAGGTATAAGGGAAGTTATTAGGCCAATTGTAATGTAAATGAGAAGAAAGAAAAGTGGGTGAAAAGATAACTTGCTGTGGGCTTGATCTGAACCTGCGACCTTCGAATAACGCGTTCGATGCTCTACCACTGAGCTACCATGACAGCCATCCCCCAGCCACTTTATTGGGTATCTATGTCAATTTAAACGTGGGAGTGTCAGTCAGCGCCACTAGTAGCCATGGCGGCGAGTGTGCCACACCCTTAATGAGCCTGTGTGGCGTCACGTAGCATGTTAACTTATTACTGACTGGCAACTGAAAAATTAATCCCCCGTATACAACCTAAAGGCACCAAGTGTGCCAGTACGAGACCGTCATTAATGAATAGGCAAAAACAAGTGTATACTGAAGGGCTCGTTTTTTCGTGTTTTAAACAATATTAATGAGTTCTAACAGACAATATTGCGAAGGAAGATATAAGAAAATTTATTAGGCCAATTGTAACGTAAATGAGAAGAAAGAAAAGTGGGTGAAAAGATAACTTGGCGTGGGCAGGATCCGGACCTGCGACCTTCGAATAACGCGTTTGATGCTCTACCACTTATCTACCACGACAGCCATCCCCCCTGCCACTTTATTGGGTATATATGCCAATTTAAACGTGGGAGTGTCAGTCAGTGCCACTAGTATTCATGGCGGCGAGTGTTGCACACTCTTTATGAGCCTGTTTGGCGTCATGTAGCACGTGAACGTATTACTAATCGGCAGCTGACGAATCAGTCTCCCGTATACAACCTAAAGGCACCAAGTCTGCCAGTACGAGACCCTCGTTAATGAATAAGGGAAACAAGTGTATACTAAAGGGCTCGTTTTTTCGTGTTTTACACAATATTAATGAGTTCTAGCAGACAATATTGCGAAGGAAGATATAAGAAAATTTATTAGGTCAATTGTAACGTAAATGAGAAGAAAGAAAAGTGGGTGAAAAGGTAACTTGCCGTGGGCAGGATCCGAACCTGCGACCTTCGAATAACGCGTTCGATGCTCTACCACTGAGCTGCCATGACAGCTATCCCCCAAGCCACTTAATTGGGTATCTATGTCAATTTAAACCTGGGAGTGTCAGTCAGCGCCACAAGTAGCCATGGCGGCAAGTGTGTCACACCCTTTATGAGCCTGTTTGGCGTCATGTAGCACGTGAACGTGTTACTAAATGGCAGCTGACAAATTAGTTTCCGTATACAACCTGAAGGCACCAAGTCTGCCAGTACGAAACCCTCGTTAATGAATAAGGTAAACAAGGGTATACCTAAGGGCTCGTTTTTTCGTGTTTTACACAATACGAATGACATCTAACAGACAATATTACCAAGGAAGGTATAAGGGAAGTTATTAGGCCAGTTGTAATGTAAATGAGAAGAAAGAAAAGTGGGTGAAAAGAAATTTTGCCGTGGGCAAGATCCGAACCTGCAACCTTCGAGTAACCCATTCGATGCTCTACCACTGAGCTACCACGACAGCCATCCCCCAGCCACATTATTGGTTATCTATGTCAATTTAAGCTCGGAGTGTCAGTGAGCGCCACTAATAGCCATGGCGGCGAGTGTGGCACACCCTTTATGAGCCTGTTTGGCGTCACGTAGCACATGAACTTATTACTAACTGGCAGCTGGAAAATTAATCCCCCGCATACAACCTAAAGGCACCAAGTGTGCCAGTACGAAACCCTCGGTAATGAATAAGGGAAACAAGTGTACACCTAAGGGCTCAATTTTTCGTGTTTTACATAATACTAATGAGATCTGACAGACAATAATACCAAGGAAGGTATAAGGGAAGTTATTAGGCCAGTTGTAATGTAAATGAGAATAAAGAAAAGTGGGTGAAAAGAAATTTTGCCGTGGGCAAGATCCAAACGTGCGACCTTCGAATAACACGTTCGATGCTCTACCACTTAGGTACCACGACAGCCATCCGGTCTGCCACTTTATTGGGTATCTATGTCAATTTAAAAGTGGGAGTGTCAGTCAGCGCCACTAATAGCCATGGCGGCGAGTGTGGCACACCCTTTATGAGCCTGTTTGGCGTCACGTAGCACGTGAATTTATTACTAACTGGCAGCTGAAAAATTAATCCCCCGCATACAACCTAAAGGCACCAAGTGTGCCAGTACGAGACCGTCGTTAATGAATAAGCAAAAACAAGTGTATACTGAAGGGCTCGTTTTTTCGTGTTTTAAACAATATTAATGAGATCTAACAGACATATTGCCAAGGAAGGTATAAGGAAATTTATTAGGCCAATTGTAACGTAAATGAGAAGAAAGAAAAGTGCGTGAAAAGATAACTTGCCGTGGGCAGGATCCGAACCTGCGACCTTCGAATAACGCGTTCGATGCTCTACCACTGAGCTACCATGACAGCTATCCCCCAGCCACTTTATTGGGTATCTATGTCAATTTAAACCTGGGAGTGTCAGTCAGCGCCACAAGTAGCCATGGTGGCAAGTGTGTCACACCCTTTATGAGCCTGTTTGGCGTCATGTAGCACGTGAACGTGTTACTAAATGGCAGCTGACAAATTAGTTTCCGTATACAACCTGAAGGCACCAAGTCTGCCAGTACGAAACCCTCGTTAATGAATAAGGTAAACAAGGGTATACCTAAGGGCTCGTTTTTTCGTGTTTTACACAATAATAATGAGATATAACAGACAATAACGGCAAGGAAGGTATAAGGGAAATTATCAGGCCAATCGTAATGTAAATGAGAAGAAAGAAAAGTTGGTGAAAAGATAACTTGCCCTGGGCAGGATCCGAACCTGCAACCTTCGAATAACGCGTTCGATGCTCTACCACTGAGCTACCACGACAGCCAACCCCCAGCCACTTTATTTGGTATCTATGTCAAATTAAACGTGGGAGTGTCAATCAGCGCCACTAGTAGCCATGGCACGAGTGTGACACACCCTTAATGAGCCTGTTTGGCGTCACTTAGCACGTGAGCTTATTACTAACTGGCAGCTGACAAATTAGTTCCTGTATACAACCTAAAGGCACCAAGTCTGCCAGTACGAAACCCTCCTTAATGAATAAGGGAACAAGTGTATACGTAAGGGCTCTTTTTTTGTCTTTTGCACAACAATAACGAAATCTATTATACAACAATGCCAAGAAAGGTATAAGGGAAGTTATTAGGCCAATTGTAATGTAAATGAGAAGAAAGAAAAGTGGGTGAAAAGATAACTTGCTGTGGGCTTGATCTGAACCTGCGACCTTCGAATAACGCGTTCGATGCTCTACCACTGAGCTACCATGACAGCCATCCCCCAGCCACTTTATTGGGTATCTATGTCAATTTAAACGTGGGAGTGTCAGTCAGCGCCATTAGTAGCCATGGCGGCGAGTGTGCCACACCCTTAATGAGCCTGTGTGGCGTCACGTAGCATGTTAACTTATTACTGACTGGCAACTGAAAAATTAATCCCCCGTATACAACCTAAAGGCACCAAGTGTGCCAGTACGAGACCGTCATTAATGAATAGGCAAAAACAAGTGTATACTGAAGGGCTCGTTTTTTCGTGTTTTAAACAATATTAATGAGTTCTAACAGACAATATTGCGAAGGAAGATATAAGAAAATTTATTAGGCCAATTGTAACGTAAATGAGAAGAAAGAAAAGTGGGTGAAAAGATAACTTGGCGTGGGCAGGATCCGGACCTGCGACCTTCGAATAACGCGTTCGATGCTCTACCACTTATCTACCACGACAGCCATCCCCCCTGCCACTTTATTGGGTATATATGCCAATTTAAACGTGGGAGTGTCAGTCAGTGCCACTAGTATTCATGGCGGCGAGTGTTGCACACTCTTTATGAGCCTGTTTGGCGTCATGTAGCACGTGAACGTATTACTAATCGGCAGCTGACGAATCAGTCTCCCGTATACAACCTAAAGGCACCAAGTCTGCCAGTACGAGACCCTCGTTAATGAATAAGGGAAACAAGTGTATACTAAAGGGCTCGTTTTTTCGTGTTTTACACAGTATTAATGACATCTAACGGACAATATTGCCAAGGAAGGTAAAAGGAAATTTATTAGGCCAATTGTAACGTAAATGAGAAGAAAGAAAAGTGGGTGAAAAGATAACTTGCCGTGGGCAGGATCCGAACCTGCGACCTTCGAATAACGCGTTTGATGCTCTACCACTGAGCTACCATGACAGCTATCCCCCAGCCACTTTATTGGGTATCTATGTCAATTTAAACGTGGGAGTGTCATTCAGCGCCACTAGTAGCCATGGAGGCGAGCGTGGCACAGCCTTAATGAGCCTGTTTGGCGTCACGTAGCACGTGAACTTATTACTAACTGGCAGCTGACAAATTATTCCCCGTATACAACCTAAAGGCACCAAGTCTGCCAGTACGAGGCCCTCGGTAATGAATAAGGGAAAGAAGTGTATACTTAGGGGCTCGTTTGTTTGTGTTTTACACAATACGAATGAGATCTAACAGACAATATTACCAAGGAAGGTATAAGGGAAGTTATTAGGCCAGTTGTAATGTAAATGAGAAGAAAGAAAAGTGGGTGAAAAGAAATTTTGCCGTGGGCAAGATCCGAACCTGCAACCTTCGAGTAACCCATTCGATGCTCTACCACTGAGCTACCACGACAGCCATCCCCCAGCCACATTATTGGTTATCTATGTCAATTTAAGCTCGGAGTGTCAGTGAGCGCCACTAATAGCCATGGCGGCCAGTGTGGCACACCCTTTATGAGCCTGTTTGGCGTCACGTAGCACATGAACTTATTACTAACTGGCAGCTGGAAAATTAATCCCCCGCATACAACCTAAAGGCACCAAGTGTGCCAGTACGAAACCCTCGGTAATGAATAAGGGAAACAAGTGTACACCTAAGGGCTCAATTTTTCGTGTTTTACATAATACTAATGAGATCTGACAGACAATAATACCAAGGAAGGTATAAGGGAAGTTATTAGGCCAGTTGTAATGTAAATGAGAATAAAGAAAAGTGGGTGAAAAGAAATTTTGCCGTGGGCAAGATCCAAACGTGCGACCTTCGAATAACACGTTCGATGCTCTACCACTTAGGTACCACGACAGCCATCCGGTCTGCCACTTTATTGGGTATCTATGTCAATTTAAAAGTGGGAGTGTCAGTCAGCGCCACTAATAGCCATGGCGGCGAGTGTGGCACACCCTTTATGAGCCTGTTTGGCGTCACGTAGCACGTGAATTTATTACTAACTGGCAGCTGAAAAATAATCCCCCGCATACAACCTAAAGGCACCAAGTGTGCCAGTACGAGACCGTCGTTAATGAATAAGCAAAAACAAGTTTATACTGAAGGGCTCGTTTTTTCGTGTTTTAAACAATATTAATGAGATCTAACAGACATATTGCCAAGGAAGGTATAAGGAAATTTATTAGGCCAATTGTAACGTAAATGAGAAGAAAGAAAAGTGCGTGAAAAGATAACTTGCCGTGGGCAGGATCCGAACCTGCGACCTTCGAATAACGCGTTCGATGCTCTACCACTGAGCTACCATGACAGCTATCCCCTAGCCACTTTATTGGGTATCTATGTCAATTTAAACGTGGGAGTGTCAGTCAGCGCCACTAGTAGCCATGGCACGAGTGTGGCACACCCTTAATGAGCCTGTTTGGCGTCACGTAGCACGTTAGCTTATTACTAACTGCCAGCTGACAAATTAGTCCCTGTATACAACCTAAAGGCACCAAGTCTGCCAGTACGAGACCCTCCTTAATGAATAAGGGAAACAAGTGTATACCTAAGGGCTCTTTTTTCGTCTTTTACACAATAATAATGAAATCTATTATACAACAATGCCAAGGAAGGTATAAGGGAAGTTATTAGGCCAATTGTAATGTAAATGAGAAGAAAGAAAAGTGGGTGAAAAGATAACTTGCCGTGGGCAGGATCCGAACCTGCTACCTTCGAATAACGCGTTCGATGCTCTACCACTGAGCTACCATGACAGCTATCCCCCAGCCACATTATTGGGTATCTATGTCAATTTAAACGTGAGAGTATCAGGAAGCGCCACTAGTAGCCATGGCGGCAAGTGTGGCGCACTTTTTATGAGTCTGTTTGGCGTCACGTTGCACGTGAACTTATTACTAACTGGCAGCTGACAAATTAGTCTCCGTATACAACCTAAAGGCACTAAGTCTGCCAGTATGAGGCCCTCGGTAATGAATAAGGGAAAAAAGTGTATACTTAGGGGCTCGTTTGTTTGTGTTTTACACAATACTAATGAGATCTAACAGACAATATTACCAAGGAAGGTATAAGAGAAGTTTTTAGGTCAATGGTATTGTAAATGAGAAGAAAGAAAAGTGGGTGAAAAGATAACTTGCCTTGGGCAGGATCCGGAGCTGCGACCTTCGAATAACGCGTTCGATGCTCTACCACTGAGCTGCCATGACAGCTATCCCCCCAGCCACTTAATTGGGTATCTATGTCAATTTAAACGTGGGAGTGTCAGTCAGCGCCACAAGTAGCCTTGGCGGCAAGTGTGTCACACCCTTTATGAGCCTGTTTGGCGTCATGTAGCACGTGAACGTATTACTAACTGGCAGCTGATAAATTAGTCCCTGTATACAACCTAAAGGCACCAAGTCTGCCAGTACGAAACCCTCCTTAATGAATAAGGGAACAAGTGTATACGTAAGGGCTCTTTTTTGTCTTTTACACAATAATAATGAAATCTATTATACAACAATGCCAAGAAAGGTATAAGGGAAGTTATTAGGCCAATTGTAATGTAAATGAGAAGAAAGAAAAGTTCGTGAAAAGATAACTTGCTGTGGTCTTGATCTGAACCTGCGACCTTCGAATAACGCGTTCGATGCTCTACCACTGAGCTACCATGACAGCCATCCCCCAGCCACTTTATTGGGTATCTATGTCAATTTAGACGTGGGAGTGTCAGTCAGCGCCACCAGTAGCCATGGCGTCAAGTGTGGCACACCCTTAATGAGCCTGTTTGGCGTCACGTAGGACGTGAAGTTATTACTAATTGGCAGCTGACAAATTATACTCCCGTATACAACCTTAAGGCACCAAGTCTGCCAGTACGAGACCCTCGTTAATGAATAAGGGAAACAAGTGTATACTTAAGGGCTCGTTTTTTCGTGTTTTACACATTAATAATGAGATGTGACAAACCATAAAGCCAAGGAAGGTAGAAGGGCAGTTATTAGGCCAATTGTAATGTTAATGAGAAGAAAGAAAAGTGGGTGAAAAGATAGCTTGCGTTGGGCAGGATCCGAACCTGCGACCTTCGAATAACGCGTTCGATGCTCTACCACTGAGATACCACGACAGCCATTCCCCCAGCCACTTCATCGGGTATTTATGTCAATTTAAACGTGGGAGTGTCATTCAGCGAAACTAGTAGCCATGGCGGCGAGTGCAGCACACCCTTAATGAGCCTGTTTGGCGTCACGTAGCACGTTAACTTATTGCTCACTGGCAGCTGACAAATTACTCACCCGTATACAACCTAAAGGCACCAAGTCTGCCAGTACGAGACCCTCGGTAATGAATAAGGTAAACAAGTGTACACCTAAGGGCTCGTTTTTTCGTGTTTTACACAATACTAATGAGATCTAACAGGCAATAATAACAAGCAAGGTATAAGAGAAGTTATTAGGTAAATCGTAATGTAAAAAGAAGAAAGAAACGTTGGTGAAAAGATAACTTGCCCTGTGCAGGATCCGAACCTGCGACCTTAGAAAAACGCGTTCAATGCTCTACCACTGAGCTACCACGACAGCCATCCCCCAGCCACATTATTGAGTATCTATGTCAATTTAAACGTGGGAGTGTCAGTCAGCGACACTAGTAGCCATAGCGGTGAGTGTGCCACACTCTTAATGAGCCTGTGTGGTGTCACGTAGCACGTTAACTTATTACTAACTGGCAGCTGAAAAATTAATCCCTCGTGTACAACCTACAGGCACCAAGTGTGCCAGTACGAGACCGTCGTTATTGAATAATCAAAAACAAGTGTATACTGAAGGGCTCGTTTTTTCGTGTTTTAAACAATATGAATGAGTTCTAGCAGACAATATTGCGAAGGAAGATATAAGAAAATTTATTAGGTCAATTGTAACGTAATTGAGAAGAAAGAAAAGTGGGTGAAAAGGTAACTTGCCGTGGGCAGGATCTGAACCTGCGACCTTCGAATAACGCGTTCGATGCTCTACCACTGAGCTGCCATGACAGCTATCCCCCAAGCCACTTAATTGGGTATCTATGTCAATTTAAACCTGGGAGTGTCAGTCAGCGCCACAAGTAGCCATGGCGGCAACTGTGTCACACCCTTTATGAGCCTGTTTGGCGTCATGTAGCACGTGAACGTATTACTAAATGGCAGCTGACAAATTAGTTTCCGTATACAACCTGAAGGCACCAAGTCTGCCAGTACGAAACCCTCGTTAATGAATAAGGTAAACAAGGGTATACCTAAGGGCTCGTTTTTTCGTGTTTTACACAATAATAATGAGATATAACAGACAATAACGGCAAGGAAGGTATAAGGGAAATTATCAGGCCAATCGTAATGTAAATGAGAAGAAAGAAAAGTTGGTGAAAAGATAACTTGCCCTGGGCAGGATCCGAACCTGCAACCTTCGAATAACGCGTTCGATGCTCTACCACTGAGCTACCACGACAGCCAACCCCCAGCCACTTTATTTGGTATCTATGTCAAATTAAACGTGGGAGTGTCAATCAGCGCCACTAGTAGCCATGGCACGAGTGTGGCACACCCTTAATGAGCCTGTTTGGCGTCACGTAGCACGTGAGCTTATTACTAACTGGCAGCTGACAAATTAGTTCCTGTATACAACCTAAAGGCACCAAGTCTGCCAGTACGAAACCCTCCTTAATGAATAAGGGAACAAGTGTATACGTAAGGGCTCTTTTTTTGTCTTTTGCACAATAATAATGAAATCTATTATACAACAATGCCAAGAAAGGTATAAGGGAAGTTATTAGGCCAATTGTAATGTAAATGAGAAGAAAGAAAAGTGGGTGAAAAGATAACTTGCTGTGGGCTTGATCTGAACCTGCGACCTTCGAATAACGTAATCGATGCTCTACCACTGAGCTACCATGACAGCCATCCCCCAGCCACTTTATTGGGTATCTATGTCAATTTAAACCTGGGAGTGTCAGTCAGCGCCACTAGTAGCCATGGCGGCGAGTGTGCCACACCCTTAATGAGCCTGTGTGGCGTCACGTAGCATGTTAACTTATTACTGACTGGCAACTGAAAAATTAATCCCCGGTATACAACCTAAAGGCACCAAGTGTGCCAGTACGAGACCGTCATTATTGAATAGGCAAAAACAAGTGTATACTGAAGGGCTCGTTTTTTCGTGTTTTAAACAATATTAATGAGTTCTAACAGACAATATTGCGAAGGAAGATATAAGAAAATTTATTAGGCCAATTGTAACGTAAATGAGAAGAAAGAAAAGTGGGTGAAAAGATAACTTGCCGTGGGCAGGATCCGGACCTGCGACCTTCGAATAACGCGTTCGATGCTCTACCACTTATCTACCACGACAGCCATCCCCCCTGCCACTTTATTGGGTATATATGCCAATTTAAACGTGGGAGTGTCAGTCAGCGCCACTAGTATTCATGGCGGCGAGTGTTGCACACTCTTTATGAGCCTGTTTGGCGTCATGTAGCACGTGAACGTATTACTAATCGGCAGCTGACGAATCAGTCTCCCGTATACAACCTAAAGGCACCAAGTCTGCCAGTACGAGACCCTCGTTAATGAATAAGGGAAACAAGTGTATACTAAAGGGCTCGTTTTTTCGTGTTTTACACAATATTAATGAGATGTGACAAACCATAAAGCCAAGGAAGGTAGAAGGGCAGTTTTTAGGCCAATTGTAATGTTAATGAGAAGAAAGAAAAGTGGGTGAAAAGATAGCTTGCGTTGGGCAGGATCCGAACCTGCGACCTTCGAATAACGCGTTCGATGCTCTACCACTGAGATACCACGACAGCCATTCCCCCAGCCACTTCATCGGGTATTTATGTCAATTTAAACGTGGGAGTGTCATTCAGCGAAACTAGTAGCCATGGCGGCGAGTGCAGCACACCCTTAATGAGCCTGTTTGGCGCCACGTAGCGCGTTAACTTATTGCTCACTGGCAGCTGACAAATTACTCACCCGTATACAACCTAAAGGCACCAAGTCTGCCAGTACGAGACCCTCGGTAATGAATAAGGTAAACAAGTGTACACCTAAGGGCTCGTTTTTTCGTGTTTTACACAATACTAATGAGATCTAACAGGCAATAATAACAAGCAAGGTATAAGAGAAGTTATTAGGTAAATCGTAATGTAAAAAGAAGAAAGAAACGTTGGTGAAAAGATAACTTGCCCTGTGCAGGATCCGAACCTGCGACCTTAGAAAAACGCGTTCAATGCTCTACCACTGAGCTACCACGACAGCCATCCCCCAGCCATATTATTGAGTATCTATGTCAATTTAAACGTGGGAGTGTCAGTCAGCGACACTAGTAGCCATAGCGGTGAGTGTGCCACACTCTTAATGAGCCTGTGTGGTGTCACGTAGCACGTTAACTTATTACTAACTGGCAGCTGAAAAATTAATCCCTCGTGTACAACCTAAAGGCACCAAGTGTGCCAGTACGAGACCGTCGTTAATGAATAAGCAAAAACAAGTGTATACTGAAGGGCTCGTTTTTTCGTGTTTTAAACAATAATAATGAGTTCTAACAGACAATATTGCGAAGGAAGATATAAGAAAATTTATTAGGCCAATTGTAACGTAAATAAGAAGAAAGAAAAGTGGGTGAAAAGATAACTTGCCGTGGGCAGGATCCGAACCTGCGACCTTAGAATAACGCGTTCGGTGCTCTACCACTTATCTACCACGACAGCCATCCCCCCTGCCACTTTATTGGGTATATATGCCAATTTAAACGTGGGAGTGTCAGTCAGCGCCACTAGTATTCATGGCGGCGAGTGTTGCACACTCTTTATGAGCCTGTTTGGCGTCATGTAGCACGTGAACGTATTACTAATCGGCAGCTGACGAATCAGTCTCCCGTATACAACCTAAAGGCACCAAGTCTGCCAGTACGAGACCCTCGTTAATGAATAAGGGAAACAAGTGTATACTAAAGGGCTCGTTTTTTCGTGTTTTACACAATATTAATGAGATGTGACAAACCATAATGCCAAGGAAGGTAGGAGGGCACTTATTAGGTAAATCGTAATGTAAAGAGAAGAAAGAAACGTTTGTGAAAAGATAACTTGCCCTGGGCAGGATCCGAACCTGCGACCTTCGAATAACGCGTTCGATGCTCTACCACTGAGATACAACGACAGCCATTCCCCCAGCCACTTCATCGGGTATCTATGTCAATTTAAACGTGGGAGTGTCATTCAGCGCCACTAGTAGCCATGGCGGCGAGTGTGGCACACCATTTATGAGCCTGTTTGGCGTCATGTAGCACGTGAACGTAGTACTAACTGGCAGCTGACAAATTAGTTTCCGTATACAACCTGAAGGCACCAAGTCTGCCAGTACGAGACCCTCGTTAATGAATAAGCAAAAACAAGTGTATACTGAAGGGCTCGTTTTTTCGTGTTTCAAACAATATTAATGACATCTAACAGACAATATTGCCAAGGAAGGTAAAAGGAAATTTATTAGGCCAGTTGTAATGTAAATGAGAAGAAAGAAAAGTGGGTGAAAAGAAATTTTGCCGTGGGCAAGATACGAACCTGCAACCTTCGAGTAACCCATTCGATGCTCTACCACTGAGCTACCACGACAGCCATCCCCCAGCCACATTATTGGTTATCTATGTCAATTTAAGCTCGGAGTGTCAGTGAGCGCCACTAATAGCCATGGCGGCGAGTGTGGCACACCCTTTATGAGCCTGTTTGGCGTCACGTAGCACATGAACTTATTACTAACTGGCAGCTGGAAAATTAATCCCCCGCATACAACCGAAAGGCACCAAGTGTGCCAGTACGAGACCGTCGTTAATGAATAAGCAAAAACAAGTGTATACTGAAGGGCTCGTTTTTTCGTGTTTTAAACAATAATAATGAGTTCTAACAGACAATATTGCGAAGGAAGATATAAGAAAATTTATTAGGCCAATTGTAACGTAAATAAGAAGAAAGAAAAGTGGGTGAAAAGATAACTTGCCGTGGGCAGGATCCGAACCTGCGACCTTAGAATAACGCGTTCGGTGCTCTACCACTGAGCTGCCATGACAGCTATCCCCCCAGCCACTTTATTGGGTATCTATGTCAACTTAAATGTGGGAGTGTCAGTCAGCGCCACTAATAGCCATGGCGGCGAGTGTGGCACACCCTTTATGAGCCTGTTTGGCGTCACGTAGCACATGAACTTATTACTAACTGGCAGCTGACAAATTAGTCCCTGTATACACCCTAAAGGCAACAAGTCTGCCAGTAGGAGACCCTCCTTAATGAATAAGGCAAACAAGTGTATACTTAAGGGCTTTTTTCTGGTCTTTTACACAATAATAATGAGACCTATTATACAATAATGCCAAGGAAGGTATACGGCAAGTTATTAGGCCAATTGTAATGTATATGAAAAGAAAGAAATGTGGGTGAAAAGATAACTTGCCGTCGGCAGGATCCAAACCTGCGACCTTCGAATAACACGTTCGATGTTCTACTACTTAGCTACCACAACAGCAATCCCGCCTGCCAATTTATTGGGTATCTATGTCAATTTAAAAGTGGGAGTGTCAGTCAGCGCCACTAATAGCCATGGCGGCGAGTGTGGCACACCCTTTATGAGCCTGTTTGGCGTCATGTAGCACGTGAACTTATTACTAACTGGCAGCTGGAAAATTAATCTTCCGCATACAACCTAAAGGCACCAAGTGTGCCAGTACGAGACCGTCGTTAATGAATAAGCAAAAACAAGTGTATACTGAAGGGCTCGTTTTTTCGTGTTTCAAACAATATTAATGAGATCTAACAGACAATATTGCCAAGGAAGGTATAAGGAAATTTATTAGGCCAATTGTAACGTAAATGAGAAGAAAGAAAAGTGGGTGAAAAGATAACTTGCCGTGGGCAGGATCCGAACCGGCGACATTCGAATAACGCGTTCGATGCTCTACCACTGAGCTACCATGACAGCTATCCCCCAGCCACTTTATTGGGTATCTATGTCAACTTAAACCTGGGAGTGTCAGTCAGCGCCACTAGTAGCCATGGCGGCGAGTGTGGCCCACTTTTTATGAGTCTGTTTGGCGTCACGTAGCACGTGAACTTATTACTAACTGGCAGCTGAAAAATTAATCCCCCGCATACAACCTAAAGGCACCAAGTGTGCCAGTACGAGACCGTCGTTAATGAATAAGCAAAAACAAGTGTATACTGAAGGGCTCGTTTTTTCGTGTTTTAAACAATATTAATGAGATCTAACAGACAATATTGCCAAGGAAGGTATAAGGAAATTTATTAGGCCAATTGTAACGTAAATGAGAAGAAAGAAAAGTGCGTGAAAAGATAACTTGCCGTGGGCAGGATCCGAACCTGCGACCTTCGAATAACGCGTTCGATGCTCTACCACTGAGCTACCATGGCAGCCATCATGCCTGCCAATTTATTGGGTATCTATGTCAATTTAAAAGTGGGAGTGTCTGTCAGCGCCACTAATAGCCATGGCGGCAAGTGTGGCACACCTTTTATGAGCCTGTTCTGCGTCACGTAGCACGTGAACTTATTACTAACTGGCAGCTGACAAATTAGTCTTCCGCATACAACCTGAAGGTACCAAGTCTGCCAGTACGAGACTTTCGTTAATGAATAAGGGAAACGATTGTATATTTAAGGGATCGTTTTTTTTTCGAGTTTTACACAATAATATCGAGATCTAACAGACAAAATACCAAGGAAGGTATAAGAGAAGTTATTAGGCCAATTGTAATGTAAATGAGAAGAAAGAAAAGTGGGTGAAAAGATAGCTTGCCTGGGCAGGGTCCTAACCTGTGACCTTGGAATAACGCGTTCAATGTTCTACCACAGAGCTACCAGGACAGTGATCGCCCCAGCCACATTATTGGGTATCTATGTCAATTTAGACGTGGGAGTGTCAGTCAGCGCCACCAGTAGCCATGGCGTCGAGTGTGGCACACCCTTAATGAGCCTGTTTGGGGTCACGTAGCATGAAAAGGTATTACTAAATGGCCGCTGACAATTTAGTCTCCCGTATACAACTTAAAGGCACCAAGTCTGCCAGTACGAGACCCTCGATAATGAATAAGGGAAACAAGTGTATACTTAAGGGCTCGTTTTTTCGTGTTTTACACAATTTTAATGAGATGTGACAAACCATAATGCCAAGGAAGGTAGAAGGGCAGTTATTAGGCCAATTGTAATGTAAATGAGAAGAAAGAAAAGTGGGTGAAAAGGTAGCTTGCCTTGGGCAGGATCCGAACCTGCGACCTTCGAATAACGCGTTCGATACTCTACCACTGAGATACAACGACAGCCATTCCCCCAGCCACTTCATTGGGTATCTATGTCAATTTAAACGTGAGAGTGTCATTCAGCGCCACTAATAGCCATGGCGTCGAGTGTGGCACACCCTTAATGAGCCTGTTTGGGGTCACGTAGCTTGTAAAAGTATTACTACCTGGCCGCTGACAATTTAGTCTCCCGTATACAACTTAAAGGCACCAAGTCTGCCAGTACGAGACCCTCGGTAATGAATAAGGTAAACAAGTGTATACCTAAGGGCTCGTTTTTTCGTGTTTTACACAATACTAATGAGATCTAACAGGCAATAATAACAAGCTAGGTATAAGAGAAGTTATTAGGTAAATCGTAATGTAAAGAGAAGAAAGAAACGTTTGTGAAAAGATAACTTGCCCTGGGCAGGATCCGAACCTGCCACCTTCGAAAAACGCGTTCAATGCTCTACCACTAAGCTACCACGACAGCCATCCCCCAGCCACATTATTGGGTATCTATGTCAATTTAAACGTGGTAGTGTCAGTCACCGCCACTTATAGCCATGGCGGCGAGTGTGGCACACCCTTTATGAGCCTGTTTGGCGTCACGTAGCACGTGAACTTATTACTATCTGGAAGCTGACAAATTAGTCCCCCGTATACAACCTAAAGGCACCAAGTATGCCAGTACGAGACCCTCGGTAATGAATAAGGGAAACAAGTGTACACCTAAGGGCTCAATTTTTCGTGTTTTACATAATACTAATGAGATCTGACAGACAATAATACCAAGGAAGGTATAAGGGAAGTTATTAGGCCAGTTGTTATGTAAATGAGAATAAAGAAAAGTGGGTGAAAAGAAATTTTGCCGTGGGCAAGATCCAAACGTGCGACCTTCGAATAACACGTTCGATGCTCTACCACTTAGGTACCACGACAGCCATCCGGTCTGCCACTTTATTGGGTATCTATGTCAATTTAAAAGTGGGAGTGTCAGTCAGCGCCACTAATAGCCATGGCGGCGAGTGTGGCACACCCTTTATGAGCCTGTTGGGCGTCACGTAGCACGTGAATTTATTACTAACTGGCAGCTGAAAAATTAATCCCCCGCATACAACCTAAAGGCACCAAGTGTGCCAGTACGAGACCGTCGTTAATGAATAAGCAAAAACAAGTGTATACTGAAGGGCTCGTTTTTTCGTGTTTTAAACAATAATAATGAGATCTAACAGACATATTGCCAAGGAAGGTATAAGGAAATTTATTAGGCCAATTGTAACGTAAATGAGAAAAAAGAAAAGTGCGTGAAAAGATAACTTGCCGTGGGCAGGATCCGAACCTGCGACCTTCGAATAACGCGTTCGATGCTCTACCACTGAGCTACCATGACAGCTATCCCCTAGCCACTTTATTGGGTATCTATGTCAATTTAAACGTGGGAGTGTCAGTCAGCGCCACTTGTAGCCATGGCGGCGAGTGTGGCCCACTTTTTATGAGTCTGTTTGGCGTCACGTAACACGTGAACTTATTACTAACTGGCAGCTGACAAATTAGTCCCCGTATACAACCTAAAGGCACCAAGTCTGCCAGTACGAGGCCCTCGGTAATGAATAATGTAAACAAGGGTATACCTAAGGGCTCGCTTTTTCGTGTTTTACACAATAATAATGAGATATAACAGACAGTGACGGCAAGGAAGGTATAAGGGAAATTATTAGGCCAATTGTAATGTAAATGAGAAGAAAGAAAAGTTCGTGAAAAGATAACTTTTCCTGGGCAGGATCCGAACCTGCAACCTTCGAATAACGCGTTCGATGCTCTACCACTGAGCTACCACGACAGCCAACCACCAGCCACTTTATTTGGTATCTGTCAAATTAAACGTGGGAGTGTCAGTCAGCGCCACTAGTAGCCATGGCACGAGTGTGGCACACCCTTGATGAGCCTGTTTGGCGTCACGTAGCACGTTAGCTTATTACTAACTGCCAGCTGACAAATTAGTCCCTGTATACAACCTAAAGGCACCAAGTCTGCCAGTACGAGACCCTCCTTAATAAATAAGGGAAACAAGTGTATACCTAAGGGCTCTTTTTTTCGTCTTTTACACAGTGATAATGAAATCTATTATACAACAATGCCAAGGAAGGTATAAGGGAAGTTATTAGGCCAATTGTAATGTAAATGAGAAGAAAGAAAAGTAGGTGAAAAGATAACTTGCCGTGGGCAGGATCCGAACCTGCTACCTTCGAATAACGCGTTCGATGCTCTACCACTGAGCTACCATGACAGCTATCCCCCAGCCACATTATTGGGTATCTATGTCAATTTAAACGTGAGAGTATCAGGAAGCGCCACTAGTAGCCATGGCGGCAAGTGTGGCGCACTTTTTATGAGTCTGTTTGGCGTCACGTAGCACGTGAACTTATTACTAACTGGCAGCTGACAAATTAGTCCCCGTATACAACCTAAAGGCACTAAGTCTGCCAGTATGAGGCCCTCGGTAATGAATAAGGGAAAGAAGTGTATACTTATGGGCTTGTTTGTTTGTGTTTTACACAATACTAATGAGATCTAACAGACAATATTACCAAGGAAGGTATAAGAGAAGTTTTTAGGTCAATGGTATTGTAAATGAGAAGAAAGAAAAGTGGGTGAAAAGATAACTTGCCGTGGGCAGGATCCGGAGCTGCGACCTTCGAATAACGCGTTCGATGCTCTACCACTTAGCTACCACGACAGCCATCCCCCCATGCCACTTTATTGGGTATCTATGTCAATTTAAACGTGGGAGTGTCAGTCAGCGCCACTAGTAGCCATGGCGGCGAGTGTTGCACACTCTTTATGAGCCTGTTTGGCGTCATGTAGCACGTGAACGTATTACTAACTGGCAGCTGACAAATTAGTCTCCGTATACAACCTGAAGGTACCAAGTCCGCCAGTACGATATCCTCGTTAATGATTAAGGGAAACTAGTGTATACTTAAGGGCTCGTTTTTCGAGTTTTACACGATAATAATGACATCTAACAGACAAAATACCAAGGAAGGTATAGGAGAAATTATTAGGCCAATAGTAATGTAAATGAGAAGAAAGAAATGTGGGTGAAAAGATAGCTTGCCGTGGGCAGGGTCCAAACCTGTGACCTTTGAATAACGCGTTCGATGCTCAACCACAGAGCTACAACGACAGTGATCGCCGCAGCCACTTTATTGGGTATCTATGTAAATTTAGACGTCGGAGTGTCAGTTAGTGCCACCAGTAGCCATGGCGTCGAGTGTGGCACACCCTTAATGAGCCTGTTTGGCGTCACGTAGCACGTGAAGTTATTACTAATATGCAGCTGACAAATTATACTCCCGTATACAACCTTAAGGCACCAAGTCTGCCAGTACGAGACCCTCGTTAATGAATGAGGGAAACAAGTGTATACTTAAGGGCTCGTTTTTTCGTGTTTTACACATTAATAATGAGATGTGACAAACCATAATGCCAAGGAAGGTAGAAGGGCAGTTATTAGGCCAATTGTAATGTTAATGAGAAGAAAGAAAAGTGGGTGAAAAGATAGCTTGCGTTGGGCAGGATCCGAACCTGCGACCTTCGAATAACGCGTTCGATACTCTACCACTGAGATACAACGACAGCCATTCCCCCAGCCACTTCATTGGGTATCTATGTCAATTTAAATGTGAGAGTGTCATTCAGCGCCACAAATAGCCATGGCGTCGAGTGTGGCACACCCTTAATATTACTAACTGGCAGCTGACAAATTAGTCCCTGTATACAACCTAAAGGCATCAAGTCTGCCAGTACGAAACCCTCCTTAATGAATAAGGGAACAAGTGTATACGTAAGGGCTCTTTTTTGTCTTTTACACAATAATAATGAAATCTATTATACAACATTGCCAAGAAAGGTATAAGGGAAGTTATTAGGCCAATTGTAATGTAAATGAGAAGAAAGAAAAGTGGGTGAAAAGATAACTTGCTGTGGGCTTGATCTGAACCTGCGACCTTCGAATAACGCGTTCGATGCTCTACCACTGAGCTACCATGACAGCCATCCCCCAGCCACTTTATTGGGTATCTATGTCAATTTAAACGTGGGAGTGTCAGTCAGCGCCACTAGTAGCCATGGCGGCGAGTGTGCCACACCCTTAATGAGCCTGTGTGGCGTCACGTAGCATGTTAACTTATTACTGACTGGCAACTGAAAAATTAATCCCCCGTATACAACCTAAAGGCACCAAGTGTGCCAGTACGAGACCGTCATTAATGAATAGGCAAAAACAAGTGTATACTGAAGGGCTCGTTTTTTCGTGTTTTAAACAATATAATGAGTTCTAACAGACAATATTGCGAAGGAAGATATAAGAAAATTTATTAGGCCAATTGTAACGTAAATGAGAAAAAAGAAAAGTGGGTGAAAAGATAACTTGCCGTGGGCAAGATCCGAACCTGCAACCTTCGAGTAACCCGTTCGATGCTCTACCACTGGGCTACCACGACAGCCATCCCCCCAGCCACATTATTGGTTATCTATGTCAATTTAAGCTCGCAGTGTCAGTGAGCGCCACTAATAGCCATGGCGGCGAGTGTGGCACACCCTTGTTGAGCCTGTTTGGCGTCACGTAGCACATGAACTTATTACTAACTGGCAGCTGGAAAATTAATCCCCCGCATACAACCTAAGGGAACCAAGTGTGCCAGTACGAGACCGTCGTTAATGAATAAGCAAAAACAAGTGTATACTGAAGGGCTCGTTTTTTCGTGTTTCAAACAATATAATGAGTTCTAACAGACAATATTGTGAAGGAAGATATAAGAAAATTTATTAGGCCAATTGTAACGTAAATGAGAAGAAAGAAAAGTGGGTGAAAACATAACTTGCCGTGGGCAGGATCCGAACCTGCGCCCTTAGAATAACGCGTTCGGTGCTCTACCCCTGAGCTACCACGACAGCCATCTCCCCAGCCACATTATTGGTTATCTATGTCAATTTAAGCTGCGAGTGTCAGTGATCGCCACTAGTAGACATGGCGGCGAGTGTGGCACACCCTTTATGAGCCTGTTCTGCGTCACGTAGCACGTGAACGTATTACTAACTGGCAGCTGACAAATTAGTCTCCCGCATACAACCTGAAGGTACCAAGTCTGCCAGTACGAGACTTTCGTTAAAGAATAAGGGAAACAAGTGTATACTTAAGGGCTCGTTTTTTCGTGTTTTACACAATATTAATGAGATGTGACAAACCATAATGCCAAGGAAGGTAGAAGGACAGTTATTAGGCCAATTGTAATGTAAATGAGAAGAAAGAAAAGTGGGTGAAAAGATAGCTTGCCTTGGGCAGGATCCGAACCTGCGACCTTCGAATAACGCGTTCGATACTCTACCACTGAGATACAACGACAGCCATTCCCCCAGCCACTTCATTGGGTATCTATGTCAATTTAAACGTGGGAGTGTCATTCAGCGCCACTTATAGCCATGGCGGCGAGTGTGGCACACCCTTAATGAGCCTGTTTGGCGTCACGTAGCACGTTAACTTATTATTAACTGGCAGCTCACAAATTACTCCCCCGTATACAACCTGAAGGCACCAAGTCTGCCAGTACGAGACCCTCGGTAATGAATAAGGGAAAGAAGTGTATACTTAGGGGCTCGTTTGTTTGTGTTTTACACAATAGTAATACGATCTAACAGACAAAATTCCAAGGAAGGTATAGGAGAAGTTATTAGGCCGATTGTAATGTAAATGAGAAGAAAGAAATGTGGGTGAAAAGATAGCTTGCCGTGGGCAGGGTCCAAACTTGTGACCTTTGAATAACGCGTTCGATGCTCTACCACTGAGCTACCACGACAGCCATCCCCCCAGCCACATTATTGGTTATCTATGTCAATTTAGGCTGGGAGTGTCAGTGATCGCCAGTAGTAGCCATGGCGGCGAGTGTGGCACACCCTTTATGAGCCTGTTCTGCGTCACGTAGCACGTGAACCTATTACTAACTGGCAGCTGACAAATTAGTCTCCCGCATACAACCTGAAGGTACCAAGTCTGCCAGTACGAGACTTTCGTTAATGAATAAGGGAAACGATTGTATAATTAAGGGATCGTTTTTTTTCGAGTTCTACACAATAATAATGAGATCCAACAGAAAAAATACCAAGGTAGGTATAAGAGAAGTTATTAGGCCAATTGTAATGTAAATGAGAAGAAAGAAAAGTGGGTGAAAAGATAGCTTGCCTGGGCAGGGTCCTAACCTGTGACCTTGGAATAACGCGTTCAATGTTCTACCACAGAGCTACCACGACAGTGATCGCCCCAGCCACATTATTGGGTATCTATGTCAATTTAGACGTGGGAGTGTCAGTCAGCGCCACCAGTAGCCATGGCGTCGAGTGTGGCACACCCTTAATGAGCCTGTTTGGCGTCACGTAGCATGTAAAGGTATTACTAACTGGCCGCTGACAATTTAGTCTCCTGTATACAACTTAAAGGCACCAAGTCTGCCAGTACGAGACCCTCGTTAATGAATAAGGGAAACAAGTGTATACTTAAGGGCTCGTTTTTTCGTGTTTTACACAATAATAATGAGACGTGACAAACCATAAAGCCAAGGAAGGTAGAAGGGCAGTTATAAGGCCAATTGTAATGTAAATGAGAAGAAAGAAAAGTGGGTGAAAAGATAGCTGGCCTTGGGCAGGATCCGAACCTGCGACCTTCGAATAACGCGTTCGATACTCTACCACTGAGATACAACGACAGCCATTCCCCCAGCCACTTCATTGGGTATCTATGTCAATTTAAACGTGGGAGTGTCATTCAGCGCCACTAATAGCCATGGCGGCGAGTGTGGCACACCCTTAATGAGCCTGTTTGGCGTCACGTAGCACGTTAACTTATTATTAACTGGCAGCTCACAAATTACTCCCCCGTATACAACCTGAAGGCACCAAGTCTGCCAGTACGAGACCCTCGGTAATGAATAAGGTAAACAAGTGTATACCTAAGGGCTCGTTTTTTCGTGTTTTACACAATACTAATGAGATCTAACAGGCAATAATAACAAGCAAGTTATAAGAGAAGTTATTAGGTAAATCATAATGTAAAGAGAAGAAAGAAACGTTTGTGAAAAGATAACTTGCCCTGGGCAGGATCCGAACCTGCGACCTTCGAAAAACGCGTTCAATGCTCTACCACTAAGCTACCACGACAGCCATCCCCCAGCCACATTATTGGGTATCTATGTCAATTTAAACGTGGGAGTGTCAGTCAGCGCCACTTATAGCCATGGCGGCGAGTGTGGCACACCCTTTATGAGCCTGTTTGGCGTCACGTAGCACGTGAACTTATTACTAACTGGAAGCTGACGAATTAGTCCCCCGTATACAACCTAAAGGCACCAAGTATGCCAGCACGAGACCCTCGGTAATGAATAAGGGAAACAAGTGTACACCTAAGGGCTCAATTTTTCGTGTTTTACATAATACTAATGAGATCTGACAGACAATAATACCAAGGAAGGTATAAGGGAAGTTATTAGGCCAGTTGTAATGTACATGAGAAGAATGAAAAGTGGGTGAAAATAAATTTTGCCGTGGGCAAGATCCAAACGTGCGACCTTCGAATAACACGTTCGATGCTCTACCACTTAGGTACCGCGACAGCCATCCGGTCTGCCACTTTATTGGGTATCTATGTCAATTTAAAAGTGGGAGTGTCAGTCAGCGCCACTAATAGCCATGGCGGCGAGTGTGGCACACCCTTTATGAGCCTGTTTGGCGTCACGTAGCACGTGAATTTATTACTAACTGGCAGCTGAAAAATTAATCCCCCGCATACAACCTAAAGGCACCAAGTGTGCCAGTACGAGACCGTCGTTAATGAATAAGCAAAAACAAGTGTATACTGAAGGGCTCGTTTTTTCGTGTTTTAAACAATATTAATGAGATCTAACAGACAATATTGCCAAGGAAGGTATAAGGAAATTTATTAGGCCAATTGTAACGTAAATGAGAAGAAAGAAAAGTGGGTGAAAAGATAACTTGCCGTGGGCAGGATCCGAACCTGCGACCTTAGAATAACGCGTTCGGTGCTCTACCACTGAGCTGCCATGACAGCTATTCCCCCCGCCACTTTATTGGGTATCTATGTCAACTTAAAAGTGGGAGTGTCAGTCAGCGCCACTAATAGCCATGGCGGCGAGTGTGGCACACCCTTTATGAGCCTGTTTGGCGTCACGTAGCACATGAACTTATTACTAACTGGCAGCTGACAAATTAGTGTCTGTATACAACCTAAAGGCACCAAGTCTGCCAGTACGAGGCCCTCGGTAATGAATAATGTAAACAAGGGTATACCTAAGGGCTCGTTTTTTTGTGTTTTACACAATAATAATGAGATATAACAGACAGTAACGGCAAGGAAGGTATAAGGGAAATTTTTAGGCCAATCGTGATGTAAATGAGAAGAAAGAAAAGTTGGTGAAAAGATAACTTTCCCTGGGCAGGATCCGAACCTGCAACCTTAGAATAACGCGTTCGGTGCTCTACCACTGAGCTACCACGACCGCCAACCCCTAGCCACTTTATTTGGTATCTGTCAAATTAAACGTGGGAGTGTCAGTAAGCGCCACTAGTAGCCATGGCACGAGTGTGGCACACCCTTAATGAGCCTGTTTGGCGTCACGTAGCACGTGAGCTTATTACTAACTGCCAGCTGACAAATTAGTCCCTGTATACAACCTAAAGGCACCAAGTCTGCCAGTACGAGACCCTCGGTAATGAATAAGGTAAACAAGTGTATACCTAAGGGCTCGTTTTTTCGTGTTTTACACAATACTAATGAGATCTAACAGGCAATAATAACAAGCAAGGTATAAGAGAAGTTATTAGGTAAATCGTAATGTAAAGAGAAGAAAGAAACGTTTGTGAAAAGATAACTAGCCCTGGGCAGGATCCGAACCTGCGACCTTCAAAAAAAGCGTTCAATGCTCTACCACTAAGCTACCACGACAGCCATCCCCCAGCCACATTATTGGGTATCTATGTCAATTTAAACGTGGGAGTGTCAGTCAGCGCCACTTATAGCCATGGCGGCGAGTGTGGCACACCCTTTATGAGCCTGTTTGGCGTCACGTAGCACGTGAACTTATTACTAACTGGAAGCTGACGAATTAGTCCCCCGTATACAACCTAAAGGCACCAAGTATGCCAGCACGAGACCCTCGGTAATGAATAAGGGAAACAAGTGTACACCTAAGGGCTCAATTTTTCGTGTTTTACATAATACTAATGAGATCTGACAGACAATAATACCAAGGAAGGTATAAGGGAAGTTATTAGGCCAGTTGTAATGTACATGAGAAGAATGAAAAGTGGGTGAAAATAAATTTTGCCGTGGGCAAGATCCAAACGTGCGACCTTCGAATAACACGTTCGATGCTCTACCACTTAGGTACCGCGACAGCCATCCGGTCTGCCACTTTATTGGGTATCTATGTCAATTTAAAAGTGGGAGTGTCAGTCAGCGCCACTAATAGCCATGGCGGCGAGTGTGGCACACCCTTTATGAGCCTGTTTGGCGTCACGTAGCACGTGAATTTATTACTAACTGGCAGCTGAAAAATTAATCCCCCGCATACAACCTAAAGGCACCAAGTGTGCCAGTACGAGACCGTCGTTAATGAATAAGCAAAAACAAGTGTATACTGAAGGGCTCGTTTTTTCGTGTTTTAAACAATATTAATGAGATCTAACAGACAATATTGCCAAGGAAGGTATAAGGAAATTTATTAGGCCAATTGTAACGTAAATGAGAAGAAAGAAAAGTGGGTGAAAAGATAACTTGCCGTGGGCAGGATCCGAACCTGCGACCTTAGAATAACGCGTTCGGTGCTCTACCACTGAGCTGCCATGACAGCTATTCCCCCCGCCACTTTATTGGGTATCTATGTCAACTTAAAAGTGGGAGTGTCAGTCAGCGCCACTAATAGCCATGGCGGCGAGTGTGGCACACCCTTTATGAGCCTGTTTGGCGTCACGTAGCACATGAACTTATTACTAACTGGCAGCTGACAAATTAGTGTCTGTATACAACCTAAAGGCACCAAGTCTGCCAGTACGAGGCCCTCGGTAATGAATAATGTAAACAAGGGTATACCTAAGGGCTCGTTTTTTTGTGTTTTACACAATAATAATGAGATATAACAGACAGTAACGGCAAGGAAGGTATAAGGGAAATTTTTAGGCCAATCGTGATGTAAATGAGAAGAAAGAAAAGTTGGTGAAAAGATAACTTTCCCTGGGCAGGATCCGAACCTGCAACCTTAGAATAACGCGTTCGGTGCTCTACCACTGAGCTACCACGACCGCCAACCCCTAGCCACTTTATTTGGTATCTGTCAAATTAAACGTGGGAGTGTCAGTAAGCGCCACTAGTAGCCATGGCACGAGTGTGGCACACCCTTAATGAGCCTGTTTGGCGTCACGTAGCACGTGAGCTTATTACTAACTGCCAGCTGACAAATTAGTCCCTGTATACAACCTAAAGGCACCAAGTCTGCCAGTACGAGACCCTCGGTAATGAATAAGGTAAACAAGTGTATACCTAAGGGCTCGTTTTTTCGTGTTTTACACAATACTAATGAGATCTAACAGGCAATAATAACAAGCAAGGTATAAGAGAAGTTATTAGGTAAATCGTAATGTAAAGAGAAGAAAGAAACGTTTGTGAAAAGATAACTAGCCCTGGGCAGGATCCGAACCTGCGACCTTCAAAAAAAGCGTTCAATGCTCTACCACTAAGCTACCACGACAGCCATCCCCCAGCCACATTATTGGGTATCTATGTCAATTTAAACGTGGGAGTGTCAGTCAGCGCCACTTATAGCCATGGCGGCGAGTGTGGCACACCCTTTATGAGCCTGTTTGGCGTCACGTAGCACGTGAACATGTTACTAAGTGGTAGCTGACAAATTAGTCCCCCGTATACAACCTAAAGGCACCAAGTATGCCAGTACGAGACCCTCGGTAATGAATAAAGGAAACAAGTGTACACCTAAGGGCTCAATTTTTCGTGTTTTACATAATACTAATGAGATCTGACAGACAATAATACCAAGGAAGGTATAAGGGAAGTTATTAGGCCAGTTGTAATGTAAATGACAAGAAAGGAAAGTGGGTGAAAAGAAATTTTGCCGTGGGCAAGATCCAAACGTGCGACCTTCGAATAACACGTTCGATGCTCTACCACTTAGGTACCACGACAGCCATCCGGTCTGCCACTTTATATGGTATCTATGTCAATTTAAAAGTGGGAGTGTCAGTCAGCGCCACTAGTAGCCATGGCACGAGTGTGGCACACCCTTAATGAGCCTGTTTGGCGTCACGTAGCACGTGAGCTTATTACTAACTGCCAGCTGACAAATTAGTCCCTGTATACAACCTAAAGGCACCAAGTCTGCCAGTACGAGACCCTCCTTAATGAATAAGGGAAACAAGTGTATACCTAAGGGCTCTTTTTTTCGTCTTTTACACAATCATAATGAAATCTATTATACAACAATGCCAAGGAAGGTATAAGGAAAGTTGTTAGGCCAACTGTAATGTAAATGAGAAGAAAGAAAAGTGGGTGAAAAGATAACTTGCCGTGGGCAGGATCCGAACCTGCTACCTTCGAATAACGTGTTCGATGCTCTACCACTGAGCTACCATGACATCTATCCCCCAGCCACTTTATTGGGTATCTATGTCAATTTAAACGTGAGAGTGTCAGTAAGCGCCACTAGTAGCCATGACGGCAAGTGTGGCGCACTTTTTGTGAGTCTGTTTGGCGTCACGTAGCACGTGAACTTATTACTAACTGGCAGCTGAAAAATTAATCCCCCGCATACAACCTAAAGGCACCAAGTGTGCCAGTACGAGACCGTCGTTAATGAATAAGAAAAAACAACTGTATACTGAAGGGCTCGTTTTTTCTTGTTTTAAACAATATTAATGAGATGTGACAAACCATAATGCCAAGGAAGGTAGAAGGGCAGTTATTAGGCCAATTGTAATGTTAATGAGAAGAAAGAAAAGTGGGTGAAAAGATAGCTTGCGTTGGGCAAGATCCAAACGTGCGACCTTCGAATAACACGTTCGATGCTCTACCACTTAGGTACCACGACAGCCATCCGGTCTGCAACTTTATTGGGTATCTATGTCAATTTAAAAGTGGGAGTGTCAGTCAGCGCCACTAATAGCCATGGCGGCGAGTGTGGCACACCCTTGTTGAGCCTGTTTGGCGTCACGTAGCACATGAACTCATTACTAACTGGCAGCTGGAAAATTAATCCCCCGCATACAACCTAAGGGAACCAAGTGTGCCAGTACGAGACCGTCGTTAATGAATAAGCAAAAACAAGTGTATACTGAAGGGCTCGTTTTTTCGTGTTTCAAACAATATAATGAGTTCTAACAGACAATATTGTGAAGGAAGATATAAGAAAATTTATTAGGCCAATTGTAACGTAAATGAGAAGAAAGAAAAGTGGGTGAAAACATAACTTGCCGTGGGCAGGATCCGAACCTGCGCCCTTAGAATAACGCGTTCGGTGCTCTACCCCTGAGCTACCACGACAGCCATCTCCCCAGCCACATTATTGGTTATCTATGTCAATTTAAGCTGCGAGTGTCAGTGATCGCCACTAGTAGACATGGCGGCGAGTGTGGCACACCCTTTATGAGCCTGTTCTGCGTCACGTAGCACGTGAACGTATTACTAACTGGCAGCTGACAAATTAGTCTCCCGCATACAACCTGAAGGTACCAAGTCTGCCAGTACGAGACTTTCGTTAAAGAATAAGGGAAACAAGTGTATACTTAAGGGCTCGTTTTTTCGTGTTTTACACAATATTAATGAGATGTGACAAACCATAATGCCAAGGAAGGTAGAAGGACAGTTATTAGGCCAATTGTAATGTAAATGAGAAGAAAGAAAAGTGGGTGAAAAGATAGCTTGCCTTGGGCAGGATCCGAACCTGCGACCTTCGAATAACGCGTTCGATACTCTACCACTGAGATACAACGACAGCCATTCCCCCAGCCACTTCATTGGGTATCTATGTCAATTTAAACGTGGGAGTGTCATTCAGCGCCACTTATAGCCATGGCGGCGAGTGTGGCACACCCTTAATGAGCCTGTTTGGCGTCACGTAGCACGTTAACTTATTATTACCTGGCAGCTCACAAATTACTCCCCCGTATACAACCTGAAGGCACCAAGTCTGCCAGTACGAGACCCTCGGTAATGAATAAGGGAAAGAAGTGTATACTTAGGGGCTCGTTTGTTTGTGTTTTACACAATAGTAATAAGATCTAACAGACAAAATTCCAAGGAAGGTATAGGAGAAGTTATTAGGCCGATTGTAATGTAAATGAGAAGAAAGAAATGTGGGTGAAAAGATAGCTTGCCGTGGGCAGGGTCCAAACTTGTGACCTTTGAATAACGCGTTCGATGCTCTACCACTGAGCTACCACGACAGCCATCCCCCCAGCCACATTATTGGTTATCTATGTCAATTTAGGCTGGGAGTGTCAGTGATCGCCAGTAGTAGCCATGGCGGCGAGTGTGGCACACCCTTTATGAGCCTGTTCTGCGTCACGTAGCACGTGAACCTATTACTAACTGGCAGCTGACAAATTAGTCTCCCGCATACAACCTGAAGGTACCAAGTCTGCCAGTACGAGACTTTCGTTAATGAATAAGGGAAACAATTGTATAATTAAGGGATCGTTTTTTTTCGAGTTCTACACAATAATAATGAGATCCAACAGAAAAAATACCAAGGAAGGTATAAGAGAAGTTATTAGGCCAATTGTAATGTAAATGAGAAGAAAGAAAAGTGGGTGAAAAGATAGCTTGCCTGGGCAGGGTCCTAACCTGTGACCTTGGAATAACGCGTTCAATGTTCTACCACAGAGCTACCACGACAGTGATCGCCCCAGCCACATTATTGGGTATCTATGTCAATTTAGACGTGGGAGTGTCAGTCAGCGCCACCAGTAGCCATGGCGTCGAGTGTGGCACACCCTTAATGAGCCTGTTTGGCGTCACGTAGCATGTAAAGGTATTACTAACTGGCCGCTGACAATTTAGTCTCCTGTATACAACTTAAAGGCACCAAGTCTGCCAGTACGAGACCCTCGTTAATGAATAAGGGAAACAAGTGTATACTTAAGGGCTCGTTTTTTCGTGTTTTACACAATAATAATGAGACGTGACAAACCATAAAGCCAAGGAAGGTAGAAGGGCAGTTATAAGGCCAATTGTAATGTAAATGAGAAGAAAGAAAAGTGGGTGAAAAGATAGCTGGCCTTGGGCAGGAACCGAACCTGCGACCTTCGAATAACGCGTTCGATACTCTACCACTGAGATACAACGACAGCCATTCCCCCAGCCACTTCATTGGGTATCTATGTCAATTTAAACGTGGGAGTGTCATTCAGCGCCACTAATAGCCATGGCGGCGAGTGTGGCACACCCTTAATGAGCCTGTTTGGCGTCACGTAGCACGTTAACTTATTATTAACTGGCAGCTCACAAATTACTCCCCCGTATACAACCTGAAGGCACCAAGTCTGCCAGTACGAGACCCTCGGTAATGAATAAGGTAAACAAGTGTATACCTAAGGGCTCGTTTTTTCGTGTTTTACACAATACTAATGAGATCTAACAGGCAATAATAACAAGCAAGTTATAAGAGAAGTTATTAGGTAAATCGTAATGTAAAGAGAAGAAAGAAACGTTTGTGAAAAGATAACTTGCCCTGGGCAGGATCCGAACCTGCGACCTTCGAAAAACGCGTTCAATGCTCTACCACTAAGCTACCACGACAGCCATCCCCCAGCCACATTATTGGGTATCTATGTCAATTTAAACGTGGGAGTGTCAGTCAGCGCCACTTATAGCCATGGCGGCGAGTGTGGCACACCCTTTATGAGCCTGTTTGGCGTCACGTAGCACGTGAACTTATTACTAACTGGAAGCTGACGAATTAGTCCCCCGTATACAACCTAAAGGCACCAAGTATGCCAGCACGAGACCCTCGGTAATGAATAAGGGAAACAAGTGTACACCTAAGGGCTCAATTTTTCGTGTTTTACATAATACTAATGAGATCTGACAGACAATAATACCAAGGAAGGTATAAGGGAAGTTATTAGGCCAGTTGTAATGTACATGAGAAGAATGAAAAGTGGGTGAAAATAAATTTTGCCGTGGGCAAGATCCAAACGTGCGACCTTCGAATAACACGTTCGATGCTCTACCACTTAGGTACCGCGACAGCCATCCGGTCTGCCACTTTATTGGGTATCTATGTCAATTTAAAAGTGGGAGTGTCAGTCAGCGCCACTAATAGCCATGGCGGCGAGTGTGGCACACCCTTTATGAGCCTGTTTGGCGTCACGTAGCACGTGAATTTATTACTAACTGGCAGCTGAAAAATTAATCCCCCGCATACAACCTAAAGGCACCAAGTGTGCCAGTACGAGACCGTCGTTAATGAATAAGCAAAAACAAGTGTATACTGAAGGGCTCGTTTTTTCGTGTTTTAAACAATATTAATGAGATCTAACAGACAATATTGCCAAGGAAGGTATAAGGAAATTTATTAGGCCAATTGTAACGTAAATGAGAAGAAAGAAAAGTGGGTGAAAAGATAACTTGCCGTGGGCAGGATCCGAACCTGCGACCTTAGAATAACGCGTTCGGTGCTCTACCACTGAGCTGCCATGACAGCTATTCCCCCCGCCACTTTATTGGGTATCTATGTCAACTTAAAAGTGGGAGTGTCAGTCAGCGCCACTAATAGCCATGGCGGCGAGTGTGGCACACCCTTTATGAGCCTGTTTGGCGTCACGTAGCACATGAACTTATTACTAACTGGCAGCTGACAAATTAGTGTCTGTATACAACCTAAAGGCACCAAGTCTGCCAGTACGAGGCCCTCGGTAATGAATAATGTAAACAAGGGTATACCTAAGCGCTCGTTTTTTTGTGTTTTACACAATAATAATGAGATATAACAGACAGTAACGGCAAGGAAGGTATAAGGGAAATTTTTAGGCCAATCGTGATGTAAATGAGAAGAAAGAAAAGTTGGTGAAAAGATAACTTTCCCTGGGCAGGATCCGAACCTGCAACCTTAGAATAACGTGTTCGGTGCTCTACCACTGAGCTACCACGACCGCCAACCCCTAGCCACTTTATTTGGTATCTGTCAAATTAAACGTGGGAGTGTCAGTAAGCGCCACTAGTAGCCATGGCACGAGTGTGGCACACCCTTAATGAGCCTGTTTGGCGTCACGTAGCACGTGAGCTTATTACTAACTGCCAGCTGACAAATTAGTCCCTGTATACAACCTAAAGGCACCAAGTCTGCCAGTACGAGACCCTCGGTAATGAATAAGGTAAACAAGTGTATACCTAAGGGCTCGTTTTTTCGTGTTTTACACAATACTAATGAGATCTAACAGGCAATAATAACAAGCAAGGTATAAGAGAAGTTATTAGGTAAATCGTAATGTAAAGAGAAGAAAGAAACGTTTGTGAAAAGATAACTAGCCCTGGGCAGGATCCGAACCTGCGACCTTCGAAAAAAGCGTTCAATGCTCTACCACTAAGCTACCACGACAGCCATCCCCCAGCCACATTATTGGGTATCTATGTCAATTTAAACGTGGGAGTGTCAGTCAGCGCCACTTATAGCCATGGCGGCGAGTGTGGCACACCCTTTATGAGCCTGCTTGGCGTCACGTAGCACGTGAACATGTTACTAAGTGGTAGCTGACAAATTAGTCCCCCGTATACAACCTAAAGGCACCAAGTATGCCAGTACGAGACCCTCGGTAATGAATAAAGGAAACAAGTGTACACCTAAGGGCTCAATTTTTCGTGTTTTACATAATACTAATGAGATCTGACAGACAATAATACCAAGGAAGGTATAAGGGAAGTTATTAGGCCAGTTGTAATGTAAATGACAAGAAAGGAAAGTGGGTGAAAAGAAATTTTGCCGTGGGCAAGATCCAAACGTGCGACCTTCGAATAATACGTTCGATGCTCTACCACTTAGGTACCACGACAGCCATCCGGTCTGCCATTTTATATGGTATCTATGTCAATTTAAAAGTGGGAGTGTCAGTCAGCGCCACTAGTAGCCATGGCACGAGTGTGGCACACCCTTAATGAGCCTGTTTGGCGTCACGTAGCACGTGAGCTTATTACTAACTGCCAGCTGACAAATTAGTCCCTGTATACAACCTAAAGGCACCAAGTCTGCCAGTACGAGACCCTCCTTAATGAATAAGGGAAACAAGTGTATACCTAAGGGCTCTTTTTTTCGTCTTTTACACAATAATAATGAAATCTATTATACAACAATGCCAAGGAAGGTATAAGGAAAGTTGTTAGGCCAACTGTAATGTAAATGAGAAGAAAGAAAAGTGGGTGAAAAGATAACTTGCCGTGGGCAGGATCCGAACCTGCGACCTTCGAATAACACGTTCGATGCTCTACTACTTAGCTACCACGACAGCCATCCCGCCTGCCAATTTATTGGGTATCTATGTCAATTTAAAAGTGGGAGTGTCAGTCAGCGCCACTAATAGCCATGGCGGCGAGTGTGGCACACCCTTTATGAGCCTGCTTGGCGTCACGTAGCACATGAACTTATTTCTAACTGGCAGCTGGAAAATTAATCCCCCGCATACAACCTAAAGGCACCAAGTGTGCCAGTACGAGACCGTCGTTAATGAATAAGCAAAAAAAGTGTATACTGAAGGGCTCGTTTTTTCGTGTTTTAAACAATATTAATAGGATCTAACAGACAATATTGCCAAGGAAGGTATAAGGAAATTTATTAGGTCAATTGTAACGTAAATGTGAAGAAAGAAAAGTGGGTGAAAAGATAACTTGCCGTGGGCAGGATCCGAACCTGCGACCTTCGAATAAGGCGTTCGATACTCTACCACTGAGCTACCATGAGAGCTATCCCCCAGCCACTTTATTGGGTATCTATGTCAATTTAAACCTGGGAGTGTCAATCAGCGCCACTAGTAGCCATGGCGGCGAGTGTGGACCACTTTTTATGAGTCTGTTTGGCGTCACGTAGCACGTCAACCTATTACTAACTGGCAGCTGACAAATTACTCCCCGTATACAACCTAAAGGCACCAAATCTGCCAGTACGAGGCCCTCGGTAATGAATAAGGGAAAGAAGTGTATACTTAGGGGCTCGTTTGTTTGTGTTCTACACAATACTAATGAGATCTAACAGACAATAATACCAAGGAAGGTATAAGGGAAGTTATTAGGCCAGTTTTAATGTAAATGAGAAGAAAGAAAAGTGGGTGAAAAGAAATTTTGCCGTGGGAAAGATCCGAACCTGCAACCTTCGAGTAACCCGTTCGATGCTCTACCACTGAGCTACCATGACAGCCATCCCCCCAGCCACATTATTGGTTATCTATGTCAATTTAAGCTCGGTGTGTCAGTGAGTGCCACTAATAGCTATGGCGGCGAGTGTGGCAAACCCTTTATGAGCCTGTTTGGCGTCACGTAGCACATGAACTTATCACTAACTGGCAGCTGAAAAATTAATCCCCTGCATACAACCTAAAGGCACCAAGTGTGCCAGTACGAGACCGTCGTTAATGAATAATCAAAAACAAGTGTATACTGAAGGGCTCGTTTTTTCGTGTTTTAAACAATATTAATGAGTTCTAACAGACAATATTGCGAAGGAAGATATAAGAAAATTTATTAGGCCAATTGTAACGTAAATGAGAAGAAAGAAAAGTGGGTGAAAAGATAACTTGCCGTGGGCAGGATCCGAACCTGCGACCTTAGAATAACGCGTTCGGTGCTCTACCACTGAGCTGCCATGACAGCTATCCCCCCAGCCACTTTATTGGGTATCTATGTTAATTTAAACCTGGGAGTGTCAATCAGCGCCACTAGTAGCCATGGCGGCGAGTGTGGCCCACTTTTTATGAGTCTGTTTGGCGTCACGTAGCACGTGAACTTATTACTAACTGGCAGCTGACAAATTAGTCCCCGTATACAACCTAAAGGCACCAAGTCTGTCAGTACGAGGCCCTCGGTAATGAATAAGGGAAAGAAGTGTACACCTAAGGGCTCAATTTTTCGTGTTTTACATAATACTAATGAGATCTAACAGGCAATAATAACAAGCAAGCTATAAGAGAAGTTAGTAGGTCAATGGTAATGTAAATGAGAAGAAAGAAAAGTGGGTGAAAAGAAATTTTGCCGTGGGCAAGATCCGAACCTGCAACCTTCGAGTAACCCGTTCGATGCTCTACCACTGAGCTACCACAAAAGCCATCCCCCAGCCACATTATTGGTTATCTATGTGAATTTAAGCTGGGAGTGTCAGTGAGCGCCACTAGTAGCCATGGCAGCGAGTGTGGCACACCCTTTATGAGCCTGTTCTGCGTCACGTAGCACGTGAACTTATTACTAACTGGCAGCTGACAAATTAGTCTCCCGTTTACAACCTGAAGGTACCAAGTCTGCCAGTACAAGACCTTCGTTAATGATTAAGGGAAACGATTGTATAATTAAGGATCGTTTTTTTCGAGTTTTACACAATAATAATGAGATGTGACAAACCATAATGCCAAGGAAGGTAGAAGGGCAGTTACTAGGCCAATTGTAATGTAAATGAGAAGAAAGAGCAGTGGGTGAAAAGATAGATCTCCTGGGGCAGGATCCGAACCTGCGACCTTCGAATAACGCATTCGATTCTCTACCACTGAGATACAACAACAGCCATTCCCCCAGCCACTTCATTGGGTATCTATGTCAATTTAAACGTGGGAGTGTCATTCAGCGCCACTAGTAGCCATGGCGGCGAGTGTGGCACCCCCTAATGAGCCTGTTTGGCGTCACGTAGCACGTTAACTTATTACTAACTGGCAGCTGACAAATTAGTCTCCCGTATACAACCTAAAGGCACCAAGTATGCCAGTACGAGACCCTCGGTAATGAATAAGAGAAACAAGTGTATCCTTAAGGGCTAATTTTTTCGTGTTTTACATAATACTAATGAGATATGACAGACAATATTACCAAGGCAGGTATAAGGGAAGGTATTAGGCCAGTTGTAATGTAAATGAGAAGAAAGAAAAGTGGGTGAAAAGAAATTTTGCCGTGGGCAAGATCCGAACCTGCAACCTTCGAGTAACCCGTTCGATGCTCTACCACTGAGCTACCACAAAAGCCATCCCCCAGCCACATTATTGGTTATCTATGTCAATTTAAGCTGGGAGTGTCAGTGATCGCCACTAGTAGCCATGGCGGTGAGTGTGGCACCCCCTTTATGAGCCTGTTCTGCGTCACGTAGCACGTGAACTTATTACTAACTGGCAGCTGACAAATTAGTCTCCCGTATACAGCCTGAAGGTACCAAGTCTGCCAGTACGAGACCTTCGTTAATGAATAAAGTAAACGATTGTATATTTAAGGGATCGTTTTTTTCGAGTTTTACACAATAATAATGAGATATAACAGACAAAATACCAAGAAAGGCATAAGAGAAGTTATTAGGCCAATTGTAATGTAAATGAGAAGAAAGAGTAGTGGGTGAAAAGATAGCTTGCCGTGGGCAGGGTCCAAACCTGGGACCTTCGAATAATGCGTTCGATGTTCTACCACAGAGCTACCACGACAGTGATCGCCCAGGCCACTTTATTGGGTATCTATGTCAATTTAGACGTGGGAGTGTCAGTCAGCGCCACCAGTAGCCATGGCGTCGAGTGTGGCACACCCTTAATGAGCCTGTTTGGCGTCACGTAGCAAGTGAAGTTATTACTAACTGGCAGCTGACACATTAGTCTCCCGTATAACCCCTAAAGGCACCAAGTCTGCCAGTACGAGACACTCGTTAATGAATAAGGGAAACAAGTGTATACTTAAGGGCTCGTTTTTTCGTGTTTTACACAAAAATAATGAGATCTAAGAGGCAATAATAACAAGCAAAGTATAAGAGAAGTTATTAGGCAAATCGTAATCTAAAGAGAAGAAAGACACGTGGGTGAAAAGATAACTCGCCCTGGGCAGGATCCGAACCTGCGACCTTCGAAAAACGCGTTCAATGCTCTACCACTGAGCTACCATGAAAGCCATCCCCCAGCCACTTTATTGGGTATCTATGTCAATTGAAATGTAGGAGTGTCAGTCAGCGCCACTAATAGCCATGGCGGCGAGTGTGGCACACCCTTTATGAGCCTGTTTGGCGTCATGTTGCACGTGAACTTATTACTAACTGGCAGCTGAAAAATTAATCTCCCGTATACAACCTGAAGGCACCAAGTCTGCCAGTACGAGACTCTCGTTAATGAATAAGCGAAACAGGTGTATACTTAAGAGATCGCTTTTTTGTGTTTTAAACAATAATAATGTGATCTAACAGACAATAATGCCAAGGAAGGTGTAAGAGAAGTTATTAGGCCAAGTGTAATGTAAATGAGAAGAAAGAAAAGTGGGTGAAAAGATAACTTGCCGTGGGCAGGATCCGAACCTGCGACCTTCGAATAACGCGTTCGATGCTCTACCACAGAGCTACCAGGACAGTGATCGCCCCAGCCACTTTATTGGGTATCTATGTCAATTTAGACGTGGGAATGTCAGTCATCGCCACCAGTAGCCATGGCGTCGAGTGTGGCACCCCCTAATGAGCCTGTTTGGCGTCACGTAGCACGTTAAATTTTTACTAACTGGCAGCTGACAAATTAGTCTCCCGTATACAACCTAAAGGCACCAAGTCTGCCAGTACGAGACCCTCGTTAATGAATAAAGGAAACAAGTGTATACTTAAGGGCTCGTTATTTGTGTTTTACACAATAATAATGAGATGTGACAAACCATAATGCCAAGGAAGGTAGAAGGGCAGTTATTAGGCCAATTGTAATGTAAATGAGAAGAAAGAGCAGTGGGTGAAAAGATAGATCTCCTGGGGCAGGATCCGAACCTGCGACCTTCGAATAACGCATTCGATTCTCTACCACTGAGATACAACAACAGCCTTTCCCCCAGCCACTTCATTGGGTATCTATGTCAATTTAAACGTGGGAGTGTCATTCAGCGCCACTAGTAGCCATGGCGGCGAGTGTGGCACCCCCTAATGAGCCTGTTTGGCGTCACGTAGCACGTTAACTTATTACTAACTGGCAGCTGACAAATTACTCCCCCATATACAACCTAAAGGCACCAAGTCTGCCAGTACGAGACCCTCGTTAATGAATAAGGGAAACAAGTGTATACTTAAGGGCTCGTTTTTTCGTGTTTTACACAATAATAATGAGATCTAAGAGGCAATAATAACAAGCAAGGTATAAGAGAAGTTATTAGGCAAATCGTAATCTAAAGAGAAGAAAGACACGTGGGTGAAAAGATAACTTGCCCTGAGCAGGATCCGAACCTGCGACCTTCGAAAAATGCGTTCAATGCTCTACCACTGAGCTACCATGACAGCCATCCCCCAGCCACATTATTCGGTATCTATGTCAATTTAAACGTGGGAGTGTCAGTCAGGCCACTAATAGCCATGGCGGCGAGTGTGCCACACCCTTTATGAGCCTGTTTGCCGTCACGTAGCACGTGAGCTTATTACTAACTGGCAGCTGACAAATTAGTCTCCCGTATACAACCTAAAGGCACCAAGTATGTCAGTACGAGACCCTCGGTAATGAATAAGGGAAACAAGTGTATACCTAAGGGCTCATTTTTTGCGTTTTACAGATTACTAATGATCTGACAGACAATATTACGAAGGCAGGTATAAGGGATGGTATTAGGCCAGTTGTAATGTAAATGAGAAGAAAGAAAAGTGGGTGAAAAGAAATTTTGCCGTGGGCAAGATCCGAACCTGCAACCTTCGAGTAACCCGTTCGATGCTCTACCACTGAGCTACCACAACATCCATCCCCCCAGCCACATTATTGGTTATCTATGTCAATTTAAGCTGGGAGTGTCAGTGATCGCCACTGGTAGCCATGGCGGCGAGTGTGGCACCCCCTTTATGAGCCTGTTCTGCGTCACGTAGCACGTGAACTTATTACTAACTGGCAGCTGACAAATTAGTCTCCCGTATACAGCCTGAAGGTACCAAGTCTGCCAGTACGAGACCTTCGTTAATGAATAAAGTAAACGATTGTATATTTAAGGGATCGTTTTTTTCGAGTTTTACACAATAATAATGAGATCTAACAGACAAAATACCAAGAAAGGCATAAGAGAAGTTATTAGGCCAATTGTAATGTAAATGAGAAGAAAGAGTAGTGGGTGAAAAGATAGCTTGCCGTGGGCAGGGTCCAAACCTTTGACCTTCGAATAATGCGTTCGATGTTCTACCACTGAGCTGCCACGACAGCCATCCCCCAGCCACATTATTCAGTATCTATGTCAATTTAAACGTGGGAGTGTCAGTCAGCGCAACTAATAGCCATGGCGGCGAGTGTGGCACACCCTTTATGAGCCTGTTTGGCGTCACGTAGCACGTGAGCTTATTACTAACTGGCAGCTGACAAATTAGTCCCCCGTATACAACCTAAAGGCACCAAGTATGCCAGTACGAGACCCTCGGTAATGAATAAGGGAAACAAGTGTATACTTAATGGCTCATTTTTTGTGTTTTACATAATACTATTGAGATCTGACAGACAATATTACCAAGGCAGGTATGAGGGAAGGTATTAGGCCAGTTGTAATATAAATGAGAAGAAAGAAAAGTGGGTGAAAAGAAATTTGGCCGTGGGCAAGATCCGAACCTGCAACCTTCGAGTAACCTGTTCGACGCTCTACCACTGAGCTACCACAACAGCCATCCCCCCAGCCACATTATTGGTTATCTATGTCAATTCAAGCTGGGAGTGTCAGTGAGCGCCACTAGTAGCCATGGCGGCGAGTGTGGCACACCCTTAATGAGCCTGTTTGGCGTCACGTACACGTGAACTTACTACTAACTGGCAGCTGACGAATTAGTCCGCCGTATACAACCTAAAGGCACCAAGTCTGCCAGTAGGAGACCCTCGGTAATGAATAAGGGAAACAACTGTATACTTAAGGGCTCACTTTTTCGTGTTTTACACAATAATAATGAGTTCTAACAGACAATAATAACAAGCAAGGTATAAGAGAAGTTATTAGGTAAATTGTTATGTAAAGAGAAGAAAGAAACGTTGGTGAAAAGATAACTTGCCCTGGGCAGGATCCGAACCTGCCACCTTCGAAAAACGCGTTCAATGCTCTACCACTGAGCTACCACGACAGCCATCCCCCAGCCACATTATTGGGTATCTATGTCAATTTAAACGTGAGAGTGTCAGTGAGCGCCACTAATAGCCATGGCGGCGAGTGTGGCACACCCTTTATGAGCCTGTTTGGCGTCACGTAGCACGTGAACTTATTACTAACTGGCAGCTGAAAAATTAATCCCCCGTATACAACCTAAAGGCACCAAGTGTGCGAGTACGAGACCGTCGTTAATGAATAAGCGAAAACAAGTGTATACTGAAGGGCTCGTTTTTTCGTGTTTTAAACAAAATTATTGAGATCTAACAGACAATATTGCCAAGGAAGGTATAAGAAAAATTATTAGGCCAATTGTAACGTAAATGAGAAGAAAGAAAAGTTGCTGAAAAGATAACTTGCCGTGGGCAGGATCCGAACCTGCGACATTCGAATAACGCGTTCGATGCTCCACCACTGAGCTACCATGACAGCCATCACCCCAGCCACTTTATTGGGTGTCTATGTCAATTTAAACGTGGGTGTGTCAGTCAGCGCCACTGGTAGCCATGGCGTCGAGTGTGGCACACCCTTTATGAGCCTGTTTGGCGTCATGTAGCACGTGAACTTATTACTAAGTGGCAGCTGACAAATTAGTCCCCCGTATACAACCTGAAGGCACCAAGTCTGCCAGTACGAGACTCTCGTTAATGAATAAGCGAAACAGGTGTATACTTAAGAGATCGCTTTTTCGTGTTTTAAACAATAATATTGTGATCTAACAGACAATAATGCCAAGGAAGGTGTAAGAGAAGTTAATAGGCCAATTGTAATGTAAATGAGAAGAAAGAAAAGTGGGTGAAAAGATAACTTGCCGTGGGCAGGATCTGACCCTGCGACCCTGGAATAACGCGCTCGATGCTTTACCACTTAGCTACCACGACAGCCATCCCCCCTGCCACTTTACTGGGTATCTATGTCAATTTAAACGTGGGAGTGGCATTCAGCGCCACTAGTAGCCATCGCGGCGAGTTTGGCACACCTTTTATGAGCCTGTTTGGTGTCACGTAGCACGTAAGCTTATTACTAACTGGCAGCTGACAAATTAGTCTCCCGTATACAACCTAAAGGCACAAAGTCTGCCAGTACGAGACCCTCGGTAATGAATAAGGTAAACAAGTGTATACCTAAGGGATCGTTTTTTTGTGTTTTACACAATACTAATGGGATGTAACAGGCAATAATAACAAGCAAGGTATAAGAGAAGTTATTAGGTAAATCGTAATGTAAAGAGAAGAAAGAAACGTTGGAGAAAAGATAGCTTGCCCTGGGCAGGATCCGAACCTGTGACCTTCGAAAAACGCGTTCAATGCTCTACCACTGAGCTACCATGAAAGCCATCCCCCAGCCACTTTATTGGGTATCTATGTCAATTGAAATGTAGGAGTGTCAGTCAGCGCCACTAATAGCCATGGCGGCGAGTGTGGCACACCCTTTATGAGCCTGTTTGGCGTCATGTTGCACGTGAACTTATTACTAACTGGCAGCTGAAAAATTAATCTCCCGTATACAACCTAAAGGCACCAAGTGTGCCACTACGAGACCGTCGTTAATGAATAATCAAATCAAGTGTATACTGAAGGGCTCGTTTTTTGTGTTTTAAACAATATTAATGAGATCTAACAGACAATATTGCCAAGGAAGGTATAGGAAAATTTATTAGGCCAATTGTAACGTAAATGCGAAGAAAGAAAAGTGGGTGGAAAGATAACTTGCCGTGGGCAGGATCCAAACCTGCGACCTTCGAATAACGCGTTCGATGCTCTACCACTGAGCTACCATGACAGCTATCCCCCCAGCCACTTTATTGGGTATCTATGTCAATTTATACGTGGGAGTGTCAGTCAGCGCCACTAGTAGCCATGGCGATTGTGGCACACCCTTTATGAGCCTGTTTGGCGTCACGTAGCACGTGATCTTATTACTAACTGGCAGCGGACCAATTAGTCTGCCGTATACAACCTGAAGGCACCAAGTCTGCCAGTACGAGACTCTCGTTAATGAATAAGCGAAACAGGTGTATACTTAAGGGCTCGTTTTTTGTGTTTTACACAATAATAATGAGATGTGACAAACCATAATGGCAAGGAAGGTATAAGGGCAGTTATTAGGCCAATTGTAATGTAAATGAGAAGAAAGTAAAGTGGGTGAAAAGATAGCTTGCCTTAGGCAGGATCCGAACCTGCGACCTTCGAATAACGCGTTCGATGCTCTACCACTGAGCTACAACGACAGCCATTCCCCCAGCCACTTCATTAGGTATTTATGTCAATTTAAACGTGGGAGTGTCAGTCAGGCCACTAATAGCCATGGCGGCGAGTGTGCCACACCCTTTATGAGCCTGTTTGCCGTCACGTAGCACGTGAGCTTATTACTAACTGGCAGCTGACAAATTAGTCTCCCGTATACAACCTAAAGGCACCAAGTATGCCAGTACGAGACCCTCGGTAATGAATAAGGGAAACAAGTGTATACCTAAGGGCTCATTTTTTGCGTTTTACATATTACTAATGATCTGACAGACAATATTACGAAGGCAGGTATAAGGGATGGTATTAGGCCAGTTGTAATGTAAATGAGAAGAAAGAAAAGTGGGTGAAAAGAAATTTTGCCGTGGGCAAGATCCGAACCTGCAACCTTCGAGTAACCCGTTCGATGCTCTACCACTGAGCTACCACAACATCCATCCCCCCAGCCACATTATTGGTTATCTATGTCAATTTAAGCTGGGAGTGTCAGTGATCGCCACTGGTAGCCATGGCGGCGAGTGTGGCACCCCCTTTATGAGCCTGTTCTGCGTCACGTAGCACGTGAACTTATTACTAACTGGCAGCTGACAAATTAGTCTCCCGTATACAGCCTGAAGGTACCAAGTCTGCCAGTACGAGACCTTCGTTAATGAATAAAGTAAACGATTGTATATTTAAGGGATCGTTTTTTTCGAGTTTTACACAATAATAATGAGATCTAACAGACAAAATACCAAGAAAGGCATAAGAGAAGTTATTAGGCCAATTGTAATGTAAATGAGAAGAAAGAGTAGTGGGTGAAAAGATAGCTTGCCGTGGGCAGGGTCCAAACCTTTGACCTTCGAATAATGCGTTCGATGTTCTACCACTGAGCTACAACGACAGCCATCCCCCAGCCACATTATTCAGTATCTATGTCAATTTAAACGTGGGAGTGTCAGTCAGCGCAACTAATAGCCATGGCGGCGAGTGTGGCACACCCTTTATGAGCCTGTTTGGCGTCACGTAGCACGTGAGCTTATTACTAACTGGCAGCTGACAAATTAGTCCCCCGTATACAACCTAAAGGCACCAAGTATGCCAGTACGAGACCCTCGGTAATGAATAAGGGAAACAAGTGTATACTTAAGGGCTCATTTTTTGTGTTTTACATAATACTATTGAGATCTGACAGACAATATTACCAAGGCAGGTATGAGGGAAGGTATTAGGCCAGTTGTAATATAAATGAGAAGAAAGAAAAGTGGGTGAAAAGAAATTTGGCCGTGGGCAAGATCCGAACCTGCAACCTTCGAGTAACCTGTTCGACGCTCTACCACTGAGCTACCACAACAGCCATCCCCCCAGCCACATTATTGGTTATCTATGTCAATTCAAGCTGGGAGTGTCAGTGAGCGCCACTAGTAGCCATGGCGGCGAGTGTGGCACACCCTTAATGAGCCTGTTTGGCGTCACGTACACGTGAACTTACTACTAACTGGCAGCTGACGAATTAGTCCGCCGTATACAACCTAAAGGCACCAAGTCTGCCAGTAGGAGACCCTCGGTAATGAATAAGGGAAACAACTGTATACTTAAGGGCTCCCTTTTTCGTGTTTTACACAATAATAATGAGTTCTAACAGACAATAATAACAAGCAAGGTATAAGAGAAGTTATTAGGTAAATTGTAATGTAAAGAGAAGAAAGAAACGTTGGTGAAAAGATAACTTGCCCTGGGCAGGATCCGAACCTGCCACCTTCGAAAAACGCGTTCAATGCTCTACCACTGAGCTACCACGACAGCCATCCCCCAGCCACATTATTGGGTATCTATGTCAATTTAAACGTGAGAGTGTCAGTGAGCGCCACTAATAGCCATGGCGGCGAGTGTGGCACACCCTTTATGAGCCTGTTTGGCGTCACGTAGCACGTGAACTTATTACTAACTGGCAGCTGAAAAATTAATCCCCCGTATACAACCTAAAGGCACCAAGTGTGCGAGTACGAGACCGTCGTTAATGAATAAGCGAAAACAAGTGTATACTGAAGGGCTCGTTTTTTCGTGTTTTAAACAAAATTATTGAGATCTAACAGACAATATTGCCAAGGAGGGTATAAGAAAAATTATTAGGCCAATTGTAACGTAAATGAGAAGAAAGAAAAGTTGCTGAAAAGATAACTTGCCGTGGGCAGGATCCGAACCTGCGACATTCGAATAACGCGTTCGATGCTCCACCACTGAGCTACCATGACAGCCATCACCCCAGCCACTTTATTGGGTGTCTATGTCAATTTAAACGTGGGTGTGTCAGTCAGCGCCACTGGTAGCCATGGCGTCGAGTGTGGCACACCCTTTATGAGCCTGTTTGGCGTCATGTAGCACGTGAACTTATTACTAAGTGGCAGCTGACAAATTAGTCCCCCGTATACAACCTGAAGGCACCAAGTCTGCCAGTAGGAGACTCTCGTTAATGAATAAGCGAAACAGGTGTATACTTAAGAGATCGCTTTTTCGTGTTTTAAACAATAATATTGTGATCTAACAGACAATAATGCCAAGGAAGGTGTAAGAGAAGTTAATAGGCCAATTGTAATGTAAATGAGAAGAAAGAAAAGTGGGTGAAAAGATAACTTGCCGTGGGCAGGATCTGACCCTGCGACCCTGGAATAACGCGCTCGATGCTTTACCACTTAGCTACCACGACAGCCATCCCCCCTGCCACTTTACTGGGTATCTATGTCAATTTAAACGTGGGAGTGGCATTCAGCGCCACTAGTAGCCATCGCGGCGAGTTTGGCACACCTTTTATGAGCCTGTTTGGTGTCACGTAGCACGTAAGCTTATTACTAACTGGCAGCTGACAAATTAGTCTCCCGTATACAACCTAAAGGCACAAAGTCTGCCAGTACGAGACCCTCGGTAATGAATAAGGTAAACAAGTGTATACCTAAGGGATCGTTTTTTTGTGTTTTACACAATACTAATGGGATGTAACAGGCAATAATAACAAGCAAGGTATAAGAGAAGTTATTAGGTAAATCGTAATGTAAAGAGAAGAAAGAAATGTTGGAGAAAAGATAGCTTGCCCTGGGCAGGATCCGAACCTGTGACCTTCGAAAAACGCGTTCAATGCTCTACCACTGAGCTACCATGAAAGCCATCCCCCAGCCACTTTATTGGGTATCTATGTCAATTGAAATGTAGGAGTGTCAGTCAGCGCCACTAATAGCCATGGCGGCGAGTGTGGCACACCCTTTATGAGCCTGTTTGGCGTCATGTTGCACGTGAACTTATTACTAACTGGCAGCTGAAAAATTAATCTCCCGTATACAACCTAAAGGCACCAAGTGTGCCACTACGAGACCGTCGTTAATGAATAATCAAATCAAGTGTATACTGAAGGGCTCGTTTTTTGTGTTTTAAACAATATTAATGAGATCTAACAGAAAATATTGCCAAGGAAGGTATAGGAAAATTTATTAGGCCAATTGTAACGTAAATGCGAAGAAAGAAAAGTGGGTGGAAAGATAACTTGCCGTGGGCAGGATCCAAACCTGCGACCTTCGAATAACGCGTTCGATGCTCTACCACTGAGCTACCATGACAGCTATCCCCCCAGCCACTTTATTGGGTATCTATGTCAATTTATACGTGGGAGTGTCAGTCAGCGCCACTAGTAGCCATGGCGATTGTGGCACACCCTTTATGAGCCTGTTTGGCGTCACGTAGCACGTGATCTTATTACTAACTGGCAGCGGACCAATTAGTCTGCCGTATACAACCTGAAGGCACCAAGTCTGCCAGTACGAGACTCTCGTTAATGAATAAGCGAAACAGGTGTATACTTAAGGGCTCGTTTTTTGTGTTTTACACAATAATAATGAGATGTGACAAACCATAATGGCAAGGAAGGTATAAGGGCAGTTATTAGGCCAATTGTAATGTAAATGAGAAGAAAGTAAAGTGGGTGAAAAGATAGCTTGCCTTAGGCAGGATCCGAACCTGCGACCTTCGAATAACGCGTTCGATGCTCTACCACTGAGCTACAACGACAGCCATTCCCCCAGCCACTTCATTAGGTATTTATGTCAATTTAAACGTGGGAGTGTCGGTCAGTGCCACTAGTAGCCATGGCGGCGAGTGTGGCAAACCCTTAATAAGCCTGTTTGGCGTCACGTAGCACGTTAACTTATTACTAACTGGCAGGTGACAAAATACTCCCCCGTATACAACCCAAGGGCACCAAGTCTGCCAGTACGAGACCCTCGGTAATGAATAAGGTAAACAAGTGTATACTTAAGGGCTCGTTTTTTCATGTTTTACACAATACTAATGAGATCTAACAGGCAATAATAACAAGCAAGGTATAAGAGAAGCTATTAGGTAAATCGTAATGTAAAGAGAAGAAAGAAACGTTGGTGAAAAGAAATTTTGCCGTGGGCAAGATCCGAACCTGCAACCTTCGAGTAACCCATTCGATGCTCTACCACTGAGCTACCACGACAGCCACCCCCCCAGCCACATTATTGGTTATCTATGTCAATTTAAGCTCGGAGTGTCAATGAGCGCCACTAATAGCCATGGCGGCGAGTGTGGCACACCATTTATGAGCCTGTTTGGCGTCACGTAGCACGTTAAATTTTTACTAACTGGCAGCTGACAAATTAGTCTCCCGTATACAACCTAAAGGCACCAAGTCTGCCAGTACGAGACCCTCGTTAATGAATAAGGGAAACAAGTGTACACTTAAGGGCTCGTTTTTTGTGTTTTACACAATAATAATGAGATGTGACAAACCATAATGGCAAGGAAGGTATAAGGGCAGTTATTAGGCCAATTGTAATGTAATTGAGAAGAAAGTAAAGTGGGTGAAAAGATAGCTTGCCTTAGGCAGGATCCGAACCTGCGACCTTCGAAAAGCGCGTTCAAAGCTCTACCACTGAGCTGCCACGAAAGCCATCCCCCAGCCACATAATTGGGTATCTATGTCAATTTAAACCTGAAAGTGTCACTCAGCGCCACTTGTAGCTATGACGGCGAGTTTGGCACACCCTTTATGAGCTGATTTGGCGTCACGTAGCACGTGAACTTATTACTCACTGGCAGCTTACAAATTACTCTCCCGTATACAAACTAAAGGCCCCAAGTATGCCAGTACGAGACCCTCTTTAATGAATAAGGGAAATAAGTGTATACTTAAAGGCTCGTTTTTTCGAGTTTTACACAATATTAAGGAGATCTAACAGACAAAATATCAAGGAAGGTATAAGAGAAGTTGTTACGCCAATTGTGATGTAATTGAGAAGAAAGAAAAGTGGGTGAAAAGATAACTTGCCATGGGCAGGATCCAAACCTGCGACCTTCGAATAACACGTTCAATGATCTACCACTTAGCTACCACGACAGTGATCGCCCCAGCCACTTTATTGGGTATCTATGTCAATTTAGACGTGGGAGTGTCAGTCAGCGCCACCAGTAGCCATGGCGTCGAGTGTGCCACACCCTTAATGAGCCTGTTTGGCGTCACGTAGCACGTGATGTTATTACTAACTGGCAGCTGACAAATTAGTCTCCCGTATACAACCTAAAGGCACCAAGTCTGGCTGTTCGAGACACTCGGTAATGAATAAGGGAAACAAGTGTGTACCTAAGGGCTCGTTTTTTCGTGTTTTACACAATACTAATGAGATCTAACAGACAATACTACCAAGGAAGGTATAAGAGAAGTTATTAGGTCAATCGTAATGTAAAGTGAAGGAAAAGTTGGTGAAAAGATAACTTGCCCTGGGCAGGATCCGAACCTGCGACCTTCGAAAAGCGCGTTCAATGCTCCACCACTGAGCTACCATGAAAGCCATCCCCCAGCCACTTTATTGGGTATCTATGTCAGTTTAAACGTGGGAGTGTCAGTCAGCGCCACTAGCAGCCATGACGGCGAGTGTGGCACACCCTTTATGAGCCTGTTCGGCGTCACGTAGCACGTGAACTTATTAGTGACTGGCAGCGGACAAATTAGTCCGCCGTATACAACCTGAAGGCACCGAGTGTGCCAGTACGAGACCATCCTTAATGAATAAGGGAAACAAATGTATACTGAAGGGCTCGTTTTTTCGTCCTCTACACAATAATAATGAGATCTACCAGATAACAAGGCCAAGGAAGGTATAAGGGAAGTTATTAGGCCAATTATACTGTAAATGAGAAGAAAAAAAAGTGGGTGAAAAGATAACTTGCCGTGGGCAGGATCCGAACCTGCGACCTTCGAGTAAGGCGTTCGATGCTCTACCACTGGGCTACCACGACAGCCATCCCCCCAGCCACATTATTGGTTATCTATGTCAATTTAAGCGTGGGAGTGTCAGTGAGCGCCACTAGTAGCCATGGCGGCGAGTGTGGCACACCCTTTATGAGCCTGTTCTGCGTCACGTAGCACGTGAACTTATTACTAACTGGCAGCTGACAAATTAGTCTCCCGTATACAACCTGAAGGCACCAAGTTTGCCAGTACGAGACCTTCGTTAATGAATAAGGGAAACGATTGTATACTTAAGGGATCGTTTTTTCGAGTTTTACACAATATAATGAGATCTAACAGACAAAATACCAAGGAAGGTTTAAGAGAAGTTATTAGGCCAATTTAATGTAAATCAGAAGAAAGTAAAGTAGGTGAAAAGATAGCTTGCCGTGGGCAGGATCCGAACCTGCGACCTTCGAAAAACGCGTTCGATGCTCCACCACTGAGCTACCACGACAGCCATCTGCCAGCCACTTTATTGGGCATCTATATCAATTTAAACGTGGGTGTGTCAGTCAGCGCGACTAGTAGCCATGGCGGCGAGTGTGGCACACCCTTTATGAGTCTGTTTGGCGTCACGTAGCACGTGAGCTTATTACTAACTGGTAGCTGAAAAATTAGTCACCGTATACAACCTAAAGGCACCAAGTCTGCCAGTACGAGACCCTCGGTAATGAATAAGGGAAACAAGTGTATACATAAAGGCTCGTTTTTTCGAGTTTTACACAATATTAATGAGATCTAACAGACAACATTGACAAGGAAGGTATAAGGAAAGTTATTAGGTCAATTATAATGTAAATGAGAAAAAAAGTGGGTGAAAAGATAACTTGCCGTAGGCAGGATATGAACCTGCGACCTTCGAATAACGCGTTCGATGCTCTACAACTGGGCAACCACGACGGCAATACCCCAGCCATTTTTTGGGTATCTATGTCAATTTAAACGTGTGAGTGTCAGCCAACGCCACTAGCAGCCATGACGGCGAGTGTGGCACACCCTTTATGAGCCTGTTTGGCGTCACGTAGCACGTGAACTTATTAGTAACTGGCAGCGGACAAATTAGTCTGCCGTATACAACCTGAAGGCACCAAGTGTGCCAGTTCGTGACCCTCGTTAATGAATAAGGGAAACAAGTGTATACTTAAGAGATCGTTTTTTTGTGTTTTAAACAATAATAATGAGACCTAACAGACAATATTGCCAAGGAAGGTATAAGAAAAGTTATTAGGCCAATTGTAATGTAAATGAGAAGAAAAGTGGGGGAAAAGATAACTTACCGTGGGCAGGATCCGAACCTGCGACCTTCGAATAACGCGTTCGATGCTCTACCACTGAGATACCACGACAGCAATCCCTTCAGCCACTTTATTGGGTATCTATGTCAATTTAAACGTGGTAGCGTCAGCCAACGCCACTAGTAGCAATGAAGGCGATTGTGGCACACCCTTTATGAGCCTGTTTGGCGTCACGTAGCACGTGAACTTATTACTAACTGGCAGCTGACGAATTAGTCTCCATATACAACCTAAAGGCACCAAGTCTGCCAGCACGAGATCCTCGGTAATGAATAAGGGAAACAAGTGTTTACTTAAAGGCTCGTTTTTTTTGTGTTTTACACAATACTAATGAGATCTAACAGACAATAATGCCAAGGAAGGTTTAAGAGAAGTTATTAGGCCAATGGTTATGTAAATGAGAAGAAAGAAAAGTGGGTGAAAAGATAACTTGCCATGGGCAGAATCCAAACCTGCGACCTTCGAATAACACGTTCGATGCTCTACCACTTAGCTACTACGACAGCTATCCCGCATGCCAATTTATTGGGTATCTATGTCAATTTAAAAGTGGGAGTGTCTGTCAGCGCCTCTAATAGCCATGGCGGCGAGTGTGGCACACCCTTTATGAGCCTGTTAGGCGTCACGTAGCACGTGAGCTTATTACTAACTGGCAGCTGACAAATTAGTCCCCCGTATACAACCTAAAGGCACCAAGTATGCCAGTACGAGACCCTCGGTAATGAATAAGGGAAACAAGTGTATACTTGAGGGCTCATTTGTTCCAGTTTTACACAATAATAATGAGATCTAACAGACAATATTGCCAAGGAAGGTATAAAGAAAGTTATTAGGCCAATTGTAATGTAAATGAGAACAAAAGTGGGTGAAAAGATAATTTGCCGTAGGCAGGCTCGGAACCCGCGACCTTCGAATAACGCGTTCGATGCTCTACCACTGGGCTACCATGACAGCGATCCCCGCAGCCTCTTTATCGGGTATCTATGTCAATTTAAACGTGGGATTGTCAGTCAACGCCACTAGTAGCCATGACGGCGAGTGTGGCACACCCTTTATGAGCCTGTTTGGCGTCACGTAGCACGTGAACCTATTAGTGACTGGCAGTGGACAAATTAGTCCGCCGTATACAACCTGAAGGCACCAAGTGTGCCAGTACGAGACCATCCTTAATGAAGAAGGGAAACAAATGTATACTGAAGGGCTCGTTTTTTCGTCCTTTACACAATAATAATGAGATCTACCAGACAACAAGGCCAAGGAAGGTGTAAGGGAAGTTATTAGGCCAATTATACTGTAAATGAGAAGAAAAAAAAGTGGGTGAAAAGATAACTTGCTGTGGGCAGGATCCGAACCTGCGACCTTCGAGTAAGGTGTTCGATGCTCTACCACTGGGCTACCACGACAGCCATCCCCCCAGCCACATTATTGGTTATCTATGTCAATTTAAGCGTGGGAGTGTCAGTGAGCGCCACTAGTAGCCATGGCAGCGAGTGTGGCACACCCTTTATGAGCCTGTTCTGCGTCACGTAGCACGTGAACTTATTACTAACGTGCAGCTGACAAATTAGTCTCCCGTATACAACCTGAAGGCACCAAGTCTGCCTGTACGAGACCTTCGTTAATGAATAAGGGAAACGATTGTATACTTAAGGGATCGTTTTTTCGAGTTTTACACAATAATAATGAGATCTAACAGACAAAATACCAAGGAAGGTTTAAGAGAAGTTATTAGGCCAATTTAATGTAAATCAGAAGAAAGAAAAGTGGGTGAAAGGATAGCTTGCCGTGGGCAGGATCCGAACCTGCGACCTTCGAAAAACGCGTTCGATGCTCCACCACTGAGCTACCACGACAGCCATCTGCCAGCCACTTTATTGGGCATCTATATCAATTTAAGCATGGGAGTGTCAGTCAGCGCGACTAGTAGCCATGGCGGCGAGTGTGGCACACCCTTTATGAGTCTGTTTGGCGTCACGTAGCACGTGAGCTTATTACTAACTGGTAGCTGAAAAATTAGTCACCGTATACAACCTAAAGGCACCAAGTCTGCCAGTACGAGACCCTCGGTAATGAATAAGGGAAACTAGTGTATACTTAAGAGATCGTTTTTTTCGTGTTTTAAACATTATTATTGAGACCTAACAGACAATATTGCCAAGGAGAGAGAAAGAGAGATAAAGCTGCAAGGAAAGGCATTGCCAAGGAAGGTATAAGGAAAGTTAATAGGCGAATGGTAATGTAAATGAGAAGAAAGGTGGGTGAAAAGATGACTTGCCGTGGGCAGAATCCGAACCTGCGACCTTCGAAAAACGCGTTGATTGCTCTACCACTGAGCTACCACGACAGGCATCCCCCAGCCACATTATTGGGTATCTATGTCAATTTAAACGTGGGAGTGTCAGCCAGCGCCACTTGTAGCCATGACGGCGAGTATGGCACACCTTTTATGAGCCTGTTTGGCGTCACGTAGCACGTGAACCTATTACTCACTGGCAGCTGACAAATCACTCCCCCGTATACAACCTAAAGACACCAAGTGTGCCAGTACGAGACCCTCCTTAATGAATAAGGGAAACAAGTGTATACATAAAGGCTCGTTTTTTCGAGTTTTACACAATATTAATGAGATCTAACAGACAACATTGACAAGGAAGGTATAAGGAAAGTTATTAGGTCAATTATAATGTAAATGAGAAGAAAAGTGGGTGAAAAGATAACTTGCCGTAGGCAGGATATGAACCTGCGACCTTCGAATAACGCGTTCGATGCTCTACAACTGGGCTACCACGACGGCAATACCCCAGCCATTTTTTGAGTATCTATGTCAATTTAAACGTGTGAGTGTCAGCCAATGCCACTAGCAGCCATGACGGCGAGTGTGGCACACCTTTTATGAGCCTGTTTGGCGTCACGTAGCACGTGAACTTATTAGTAACTGGCAGCGGACAAATTAGTCTGCCGTATACAACCTGAAGGCACCAAGTGTGCCAGTACGTGACCCTCGTTAATAATTAGGGGAAACAAGTGTATACTTAAGAGATCGTTTTTTTGTGTTTTAAACAATAATAATGAGACCTAACAGACAATATTGCCAAGGAAGGTATAAGAAAAGTTATTAGGCCAATTGTAATGTAAATGAGAAGAAAAGTGGGGGAAAAGATAACTTACCGTGGGCAGGATCCGAACCTGCGACCTTCGGATAACGCGTTCGATGCTCTACCACTGAGATACCACGACAGCAATCCCTTCAGCCAATTTATTGGGTATCTATGTCAATTTAAACGTGGTAGCTTCAGCCAACGCCACTAGTAGCAATGAAGGCGATTGTGGCACACCCTTTATGAGCCTGTTTGGCGTCACGTAGCACGTGAACTTATTACTAACTGGCAGCTGACGAATTAGTCCCTATATACAACCTAAAGGCACCAAGTCTGCCAGCACGAGATCCTCGGTAATGAATAAGGGAAACAAGTGTATACTTAAAGGCTCGTTTTTTCGTGTTTTACACAATACTAATGAGATCTAACAGACAATAATGCCAAGGAAGGTTTAAGAGAAGTTATTAGGCCAATGGTTATGTAAATGAGAAGAAAGAAAAGTGGGTGAAAAGATAACTTGCCATGGGCAGGATCCAAACCTGCGACCTTCGAATACCACGTTCGATGCTCTACCACTTAGCTACCACGACAGCTATCCCGCATGCCAATTTATTGGGTATCCATGTCAATTTAAAAGTGGGAGTGTCTGTCAGCGCCTCTAATGGCCATGGCGGCGAGTGTGGCACACCCTTTATAAGCCTGTTAGGCGTCACGTAGCACGTGAGCTTATTACTAACTGGCAGCTGACAAATTAGTCCCCCGTATACAACCTAAAGGCACCAAGTATGCCAGTACGAGACCCTCGGTAATGAATAAGGGAAACAAGTGTATACTTGAGGGCTCATTTTTTCCAGTTTTACACAATAATAATGAGATGTGACAGACGAAATACCAAGGAAGGTTTAAGAGAAGTTATTAGGCCAATTGTAATGTAAATGAGAAGAAAGAAAAGTGGGTGAAAAGATAGCTTGCCGTCGGCAGGGTCCGAACCTGTGACCTTCGAATAACGCGTTCGATGCTCTACCACTGAGCTACCACGACAGCAATCCCCCAGCCACATTATTGAATATCTATGTCAATTTAAATGTGGGAGTGTCAGTCAGCGCCACTTGTAGCTATGAGGGCGAGTATGGCACACCCTTTCTGAGCCGATTTGGCGTCACGTAGCACGTGAACTTATTACTCACTGGCAGCTTACAAATTACTCCCCCGTATACAAACTAAAGGCACCAAGTATGCCAGTACGAGACCCTCTTTAATGAATAAGGGAAATAAGTGTATACTTAAAGGCTCGTTTTTTCGAGTTTTACACAATATTAATGAGATCTAACAGACAAAATATCAAGGAAGGTATAAGAGAAGTTGTTACGCCAATTGTAATGTAAATTAGAAGAAAGAAAAGTGGGTGAAAAGATAGCTTGCCCTGGGCAGGATCCGAACCTGCGACCTTCAAAAAACGCTTTCATTGCTCTACCACTGAGCTACCACGACAGCGATCGCCCCAGCCACTTTATTGGGTATCTATGTCAATTTAAACGTGGGAGTGTCAGTCAGCGCCACCAGTAGCCATGGTAGCGAGTGTGGCACACCCTTAATGAGCCTGTTTGGCGTCACGTAGCACGTGAAGTTATTACTAACTGGCAGCTGACAAATTACTCCCCCGTATACAACCTAAAGTAACCAAGTCTGCCAGTACGAGACCCTCGGTAATAAATAAGGGAAACAAGTGTATACCTAAGGGCTCGTTTTTTCGTGTTTACACAATACTAATGAGATCTAACAGACAATAATGCCAAGGAAGGTATAAGAGAAGTTATTGAGCCAATTGTGATGTAATTGAGAAGAAAGAAAAGTGGGTGAAAAGATAACTTGCCATGGGCAGGATCCAAACCTGCGACCTTCGAATAAGACGTTCAATGCTCTACCACTTAGCTACCACGACAGTGATCGCCCCAGCCACTTTATTGGGTATCTATGTCAATTTAGACGTGGGAGTGTCAGTCAGCGCCACCAGTAGCCATGGCGTCGAGTGTGGCACACCCTTAATGAGCCTGTTTGGCGTCACGTAGCACGTGAAGTTATTACTAACTGGCAGCTCACAAATTAGTCCCCCGTATACAACCTAAAGGCACCAAGTATGCCAGTACGAGACCCTCGGTATGTAATAAGGGAAACAAGTGTATACTTAAAGGCTCATTTTTTCGAGTTTTACACAATAATAATGAGATCTAACAGACAATATTGCCAAGGAAGGTATAAGGAAAGTTATTAGGCCAATTGTAATGTAAATGAGAAGAAAAGTGGGTGAAAAGATAATTTGCCATGGGCAGGATCGGAACCTGCGACCTTCGAATAACGCGTTCGATGCTCTACCACTGGGCTACCATGACAGCGATCCCCCAGCCTCTTTATTGGGTATCTATGTCAATTTAAACGTGGGATTGTCAGTCAACGCCACTAGTAGCCATGACGGCGAGTGTGTCACACCCTTTATGAGCCTGTTTGGCGTCATGTAGCACGTGAACGTATTACTAACTGGCAGCTGATAAATTAGTCCCCGTATACAACCTAAAGGCACCAAGTCTGGCTGTACGAGACACTCTGTAATGAATAAGGGAAACAAGTGTATACCTAAGGGCTCGTTTTTTCGTGTTTTACACAATACTAATGAGATCTAACAGACAATACTACCAAGGAAGGTATAAGAGAAGTTATTAGGTAAATCGTAATGTAAAGTGAAGGAAAAGTTGGTGAAAAGATAACTTGCCCTGGGCAGGATTCGAACCTGTGACCTTCGAAAAACGCGTTCAATGCTCCACCACTGAGCTACCATGAAAGCCATCCCCCAGCCACTTTATTGGGTATCTATGTCAATTTAAACGTGGGAGTGTCAGTCAGCGCCACTAGCAGCCATGGCGGCGAGTGTGGCACACCCTTTATGAGCCTGTTTGGCGTCACGTAGCACGTGAGCTTATTACTAACTGGCAGCTGACAAATTAGTCCCCCGTATACAACCTAAAGGCACCAAGTATGCCAGTACGAGACCCTCGGTATGTAATAAGGGAAACAAGTGTATACTTAAAGGCTCATTTTTTCGAGTTTTACACAATAATAATGAGATCTAACAGACAATATTGCCAAGGAAGGTATATGGAAAGTTATTAGGCCAATTGTAATGTAAATGAGAAGAAAAGTGGGTGAAAAGATAATTTGCCATGGGCAGGATCGGAACCTGCGACCTTCGAATAACGCGTTCGATGCTCTACCACTGGGCTACCATGACAGCGATCCCCCCAGCCTCTTTATTGGGTATCTATGTCAATTTAAACGTGGGATTGTCAGTCAACGCCACTAGTAGCCATGACGGCGAGTGTGGCACACCCTTTATGAGCCTGTTTGGCGTCACGTAGCACGTGAACTTATTAGTGACTGGCAGCGGACAAATTAGTCCGCCGTATACAACCTGAAGGCACCAAGTGTGCCAGTACGAGACCATCCTTAATGAATAAGGGAAACAAATGTATACTGAAGGGCTCGTTTTTTCGTCCTTTACACAATAATAATGAGATCTACCAGACAACAAGGCCAAGGAAGGTATAAGGGAAGTTATTAGGCCAATTATACTGTAAATGAGAAGAAAAAAAAGTGGGTGAAAAGATAACTTGCCGTGGGCAGGATCCGAACCTGCGACCTTCGAGTAAGGCGTTCGATGCTCTACCACTGGGCTACCACGACAGCCATCCCCCAAGCCACATTATTGGTTATCTATGTCTATTTAAGCGTGGGAGTGTCAGTGAGCGCCACTAGTAGCCATGGCGGCGAGTGTGGCACACCCTTTATGAGCCTGTTCTGCGTCACGTAGCACGTGAACTTATTACTAACTGGCAGCTGACAAATTAGTCTCCCGTATACAACCTGAAGGCACCAAGTCTGCCAGTACGAGACCTTCGTTAATGAATAAGGGAAACGATTGTATACTTAAGGGATCGTTTTTTCGAGTTTTACACAATATTAATGAGATCTAACAGACAAAATACCAAGGAAGGTTTAAGAGAAGTTATTAGGCCAATGGTTATGTAAATGAGAAGAAAGAAAAGTAGGTGAAAAGATAACTTGCCATGCGCAGGATCCAAACCTGCGACCTTCGAATACCACGTTCGATGCTCTACCACTTAGCTACCACGACAGCTATCCCGCATGCCAATTTATTGGGTATCTATGTCAATTTAAAAGTGGGAGTGTCAGTCAGCGCCACTAATAGCCATGGCGGCGAGTGTGGCACACCCTTTATGAGCCTGTTTGGCCTCACGTAGCACGTGAGCTTATTACTAACTGGCAGCTGACAAATTACTCCCCCGTATACAACCTAAAGTCACCAAGTCTGCCAGTACGAGACCCTTGGTAGTGAATAAGGGAAACAAGTGTATACTTAAAGGCTCGTTTTTTCGTGTTTTACACAATACTAATGAGATCTAACGGACAATAATGCCAAGGAAGGTTTAAGAGATGTTATTAGGCCAATTGTAATGTAAATGAGAAGAAAGAAAAGTGGGTGAAAAGATAGCTTGCCGTGCGCAGGGTCCGAACCTGCGACCTTCGAATAACGCGTTCGATGCTCTACCACTGAGCTACCACGACAGCCATGCCCCAGCCACATTATTGAATATCTATGTCAATTTAAACGTGGGAGTGTCAGTCAGCGCCACTTGTAGCTATGAGGGCGAGTATTGCACACCCTTTATGAGCCTGTTTGGCGTCACGTAGCACGTGAACTTATTACTCACTGGCAGCTGACAAATTACTCTCCCGTATACAACCTAAAGGCACCAAGTATGCCAGTACGAGACCCTCCTTAATGAATAAGGGAAACAAGTGCATACTTAAAGGCTCGTTTTTTCGAGTTTTACACAATAATAATGAGATCTAACAGACAAAATACCAAGGAAGGTTTAAGAGAAGTTATTAGGCCAATTTAATGTAAATCAGAAGAAAGAAAAGTGGGTGAAAGGATAGCTTGCCGTGGGCAGGATCCGAACCTGCGACCTTCGGAAAACGCGTTCGATGCTCCACCACTGAGCTACCACGACAGCCATCTGCCAGCCACTTTATTGGGCATCTATATCAATTTAAACGTGGGAGTGTCAGTCAGCGCGACTAGTAGCCATGGCGGCGAGTGTGGCACACCCTTTATGAGTCTGTTTGGCGTCACGTAGCACGTGAGCTTATTACTAACTGGTAGCTGAAAAATTAGTCACCCTATACAACCTAAAGGCACCAAGTCTGCCAGTACGAGACCCTCGGTAATGAATAAGGGAAACTAGTGTATACTTAAGAGATCATTTTTTTCGTGTTTTAAACATTATTAATGAGACCTAACAGACAATATTGCCAAGGAGAGAGAAAGAGAGATAAAGCTGCAAGGAAAGGCATTGCCAAGGAAGGTATAAGGAAAGTTAATAGGCTAATGGTAATGTAAATGAGAAGAAAGGTGGGTGAAAAGATGACTTGCCGTGGGCGGAATCCGAACCTGCGACCTTCGAAAAACGCGTTGAATGCTCTACCACTGAGCTACCACGACAGGCATCCCCCAGCCACATTATTGGGTATCTATGTCAATTTAAACGTGGGAGTGTCAGCCAGCGCCACTTGTAGCCATGACGGTGAGTATGGCACACCCTTTATGAGCCTGTTTGGCGTCACGTAGCACGTGAACCTATTACTCACTGGCAGCTGACAAATTACTCCCCCGTATACAACCTAAAGACACCAAGTGTGCCAGTACGAGACCCTCCTTAATGAATAAGGGAAACAAGTGTATACATAAAGGCTCGTTTTTTCGAGTTTTACACAATATTAATGAGATCTAACAGACAACATTGACAAGAAAGGTATAAGGAAAGTTATTAGGTCAATTATAATGTAAATGAGAAGAAAAGTGGGTGAAAAAACTTGCCGTGGGCAGAATCCGAACCTGCGACCTTCGAAAAACGCGTTGAATGCTCTACCACTGAGATACCACGACAGCAATCCCTTCAGCCACTTTTTTGGGTATCTATGTCAATTTAAACGTGGTAGCGTCAGCCAACGCCACTAGTAGCAATGAAGGCGATTGTGGCACACCCTTTATGAGCCTGTTTGGCGTCACGTAGCACGTGAACTTATTACTAACTGGCAGCTGACGAATTAGTCCCCCATTTACAACCTAAAGGCACCAAGTCTGCCAGCACGAGACACTCGGTAATGAATAAGGGAAACAAGTGTATACATAGGAGATCGTTTTTTCGTGTTTTAAACAATAATAATGAGATCTAACAGACAAGATTGCCAAGACAGGTGTCAATTCAATTGTCAAAAAATGTCAACCCATTAGTAACTTTCCGCTAAGTTACGTTCTCGTTCACTTTTCTTTTCACAAATTTGTTAAAGTTATTTTTGATAGCATCACCTATAGTTTGTTTGGCATCATTGTCTGCTTGTTCTCAGTATAATGTGTTCAACAAAGACAACGAACCCTTAAATTTATAGTTCTTTCCTTTACTCATGAATCTGAAACAGTGAATCTCTGTATTCTTAGCGGTGTGTGACTTGTTTTTTAGATCAGTTGCGTGTGTGTTCAAGTACATGCATTTAGGTGGGAGGGCGAACCATTGCCACCTCCTGTGACTAGGAAATTTTCTGAGAACTAACAGATGCATAATGCTGCCAAAGAGGTATAGGGATATTAGGAGTAATCGTAACGTAATTGCAATCGTATTGGATTTGCCAGTAGGCAAAAAAAAAAGGTGTCCCACACTCGCCATAATGGTAAGAAGCAGCACTGACTGACTCTTCCTTGTATAAATGCACATATATACCGTACAAAATAGAAGGGGGATCGCTGCTATGGTAGCTCAGTTGATCGAGCATCAGACATGTTATTCGAAGCTCGCAGGCTCGGTCCCTGTCCAGGGCAAGTTATCTTTTTCCTTCTACTTTTCTTTCTTCACAATTACAACACTTCTGTTTTTGCAGATTTCCTGGCGTAAAAATGTACCATATATTCTGAAGAGGCAAACGAATGTGCCAGTTTACGAGTTAGCTCTTGTAGCGGTTACAAGTAAGATATGTTTTGAAGAATAAATCATTCTGCCACTTGCCTAAATAATGGCTACAGGACATGGTGCTGGATGCACATTGTTATTTTTGAATCGAGCTATCTTTATTTCTATTTTTATGAATTACATGGGCTACACATGACGGTATCACGCACTTTAATGCCACAAAGAATATGCAGCGAACAGTTTTATAAATGCGAAATTGCATAAGGATAAGGTGAAAACTGCACCCTCAACGAGAATGTACAGGGAGCACAAGGTGCAGGCGTCGTTCTTTCTGCCCATGCTTTTCAAGTGCGAGCTATTTTCACCTCGCTCTGATCAACTAACTACATTAAGATGTGCTGTTATAGTGCATAAGGATGCTCCACGGGAAACTAGGTTTGTCTCAAACTCTGTGTGTCTTTCAACCTATATGGTGCCAGGTTCAAGAATTCATGCAGACCAGATCGTGTAAAGCAGGACACCCGTTTAACATAATAACATGGCTTAAAACATAAAGCAGTTAATGGCACCGAATATTAATTTTTATAGGAGCTGTTTTTTTTGCAATAGAAAGATTACTGGTCTGATCGTATAAACATGCAGTGAAAGAAGAGAATTTTCGGGGCTTGTTTCTTTTTGTTTGACATGGCTTTCACGAGTACATCTAGTGGTAACACAGAAATTGCTGGAAACATTTTAGGAATTTTCGTGTCTCTGACTGCTATGAGGTGTCACACAACACAGGCAGCAAACAGTGGGGGGTCAGCATAACAGCTTTATATGTTTGTGCATTACAGTTTGCTGTGAAAGCATGCATTTCATGTGCGGGTGAAATGCAGATATTTCGCACTGTTTGCCACGATGACAGTGCTGCTTTTTGAGGGTTCACTCTTCTGCGTAGGCAGCACAGAATAATGTTGGCACAGGTAATATGGATATATGCTGTAACTTTGACCACTAATCGTTTTGCATGTTAAAGCATCAAATAATTTGCAGTAAACAAACAGGCTGCATGACATACTGATTTTGAGGCTTTTTAAGTGCAATTTTAAAAGGAAATGCCACTCAAGTTGCAAAAAGAATGCAGTTCAATTCACGGATTTTGATCTCCACCTCCAATCACACATTCTGGCGACTTTTCAGTCTCTTTAATGAAGAAATCCTAATCAAAATTTTTGACTTAATGGCTTGGTACTGATGTTGAATTTTGTGCATTGCTCATGAGTAGAACGATAGATTCGTGCCATACTCTTCAGTACTGCGTGAAATCGATCAGGCAATCGTTGCATAGTTTTAGTATCCTTGGACGATCAGTGTCAGCTTAAGCTATGCCATGAAAGCGGCCCACAGCGTCCAGCTAATGTTGCTTTCGTGTGCAACTGTAGTTGTGGTTGTACCGAATGACCTTTCTTTATATACACTACATAACAAACTTGCTCCTTTAGAGTCAAGTGCATCTTCGAATCGATTGTAAATGTTTGCATATGCGAGACCTTAAGTTTTATAAGAAATTCCTCAGTGTGCCACGAGGAAATGTGCGTTCAGCAAAATTTGTCTATTATTATATACAACTCATAAAGCCTCGTCTACAACTTTGTGCTGGTTGACCTTGAGCAGAAAACGAGGAGCGGCAGCAGCCCCCAGAAAAGAGCAAGCACCCTTCAAGCTCCCCAAGCTCTCTTCGACAGGAACAGCAAAGTCACTGTTAGACATTGAAAACCACTGCAAGGAGTGACTTATCAGTACACTGTGCTACTCTTTCATCGCAGAAGACGAAGTTTCATCCAGAAGAACTTCACGCTGGGTATTGTGAGTGCTTCAGTGGTTTTGTTTTTGTCCAGCCAGCAGTGAAAAAATTATGTGTCAGATTCAGCCGGGATGGCTACAGGGAGTTGGGCAGGCATGTTTGGACATTTTTCTAGCCAAGTAGTGCCAATTTTTGCACTGGTCCTGTTGGAGTTACTGCCACGAATGACAGAAGCTTCGTCACCTCTCTAAATGTACAGATGTGTCGGGGAAGGTTAGCTGCATTAGTTTTTTCTATAACTGAGAGCTGCCAACATTCTTCATTGTACAAGAGGTTTGTTCCTCATTTATGCGTGTAAAGCCCTCCACTGAAAAAATACTACACGTCTACTTACAGAAGGCACCAAGGCCGAACTTGTAGGTTTTTTCGGCTTGTATGATAAGCAACTCATTTGGGTGTACATAAACATTTTATAAACATGTACAGCAAGAAATTTGGGTGGCTGGTCATTTTGTCGTTATGATGTTTCTCGCAATATTCTTAAGCATGTTGTGCATTACATTGTTAATCTGGTTCATGTGCATAGAAGACATTACGCAGTTTGAGGCTACTTCAAGCACTGTTTGTATAAAAAGCCAGGAAGGAAGCAATCAATAGTTTTTTAATTCAGTTGCTTAATCTGATAAATGATACATCACTAAACTTTCGTGCGTATTCATCAATGTAAGCTCGTCTTAGCGTTATCCAAAATGAAGATGCGAGTTGACAGATGAAAGCATCTAGTCGGGTAATCATGGTGAACAGTGGAAGTGCCTCAGACAGGCTGGCCGATGTTGCGATAAGAGGACCTATTTTTTAGAAGTCACCATGTCATCCTTGGCGAGTTAGTTCATAAGGGGTTAGTAATGACATCATCTTTTGATGTAGGCGTGTGTGCCGGTTGGAAATGTTTGAAAAAAACCTATAACGCAGAAGAGTGCAGCCCTTGATTCCTTTCAAGTTTGGTTGCGATGATACATAGTCTTCTGCTGTCGGAGGTTGGCGGTAAGGGAAGCAGAAAAAAGGTTAAAGAAAGAAAAGAAGAAAAAGAAGAAAGAAAAGGGAGATGCAAAGTAAAAGTAGCGTGCTATACTGCTCCTACTTTGCATCCCCCTTTTCTTCTTTTTTCTCCTTCTTTTCTTTTTTCACCTTTTTACATTTGCATTGCCCCATCTAGTGCATGAATCATTGACACACGGCTTTGCTATAGTAAAGATGCCTATGTGGTGTTGGATTGAACTGTTCATTGTACTTCATTCAGTTAATTAACGCTGATAAGTCTTGCAATAAGTGCTTCCTGTCTATCACCACACATGATCAAATGAAGAGTTTGCGCTTGGCTCTTAGTATACTGGTGTATAGCTTGTGTCTTGGACTACTCAAAATGAATGTTATTTCGCTGCTGTTTATGGTAATGAATTTATCCAACATGAATATATCTTTTCTTGTGAACTTTGTAAGACCTGCCTTTCTTTTTCTTTTCTATGCAGGCATTGTATGTAAGGAAGGCGCTAACAGAGAGGTGATAGCTTGGGATTCTGAAGAATAAATGCTGGCAGTGAGGCGATTCCACGTCAAACATCTCAGCCGTTTTGCCAACCATCCTAAATGTGTTTTGAAAAAAAAATGATTGTGCTCGTTTACTGTATTGAAAACAGCAAAATGCTAAAATATATAGCAGAAAACAAAATATTAGGACACCTTGATGCCTTCTGGACTTCCGAGGATGTCGTCTGGGTGTTGTTTGTAAAAAGTAAAAAGAAGTATTTCAAAAATACTGCCTCTTCTACACCAAATTCGGTCTAGGTATTAAGTAAAGGTGATTGAGTGTAGTGCATGAAGCTCAGTAATATTAGTGCAATTTTTTCGCCACATCAAAAGCATGAAGCAGTTCTCTTTATCTGGAAAGTTATATTATTACACTTTGTTTTAAAGAAGAAAAATAATTTTTGAAGTTTTTTAATGATGGCTGTTTTCTGCATTCGATATACGACAGCTTTCGTTCCGAAGTTCCCCATGGCTCTCAATAGGAGACTTCAAAAATAATTTTCCTCATTGAAACAAAAATTGTAATAACACTTGCTATATAACAAGAACTGTTTATTTGCTTTCAACTTACACATAAAAGTAGTTTTCAATTAGACAAACACATAGTTCAAATTGCATCTCAATGTGGACAAAAACGATTATATAGTGATATTTGTAATCTGGACCTAACAATATTTTTTTCGTGAAATATAACTTCTGAGAAGGGAGTAATTGTGGCCAAAATATTCATACAAAGTGCAGTATTCCCATACAAGAAATGCAAATGATAAACAATTGGGCTGAATTCTTCAAAGCCTATGTAGCGAAAAAATTGCACTAATGTTACTCGACTTCAATTACTTTAAAGTAGCACCTTTACTTAATGGGTAGATTAAATTTGATATGGCAAGAAAAAGCGGTACTTTTAAAGTTTTCTCAAAAATAACACCCGCACGACATTCTGCGAAATTCTAAAGGTACCCGCGTGACCACAACTTTTTTCTGTTCAAAATATTTCTGCAAATAACTATTTTCAAAAGAGTAAATTACCATTATTTTTAAAACTATATATCTGTGATGGTCGCCAGGCAGTATGGTTTGGATGTTTAGTGTAGAATAGCCCAGTGGGAAAAACAACAAATGTCTGAGCATCCTTTGACGCTCGGGCAATTTCGGAAGCATTTGTTTGTTAGCAGCGATTCAATTAAGCCCTTGTTTTCATGCTTAGGCCCAGAAACAAAACACAAGTAACCAAAGTAGTCCTAAGAGTCATGCAGTCTCGCTGTTCCAAGGCTCGTGGAGCCTAATTTAGTGCAAGCTTCACCATTTTTTAAAAACTCAGACTCAACCAACAGGTTTTGGAGGCACAGTGAATTTACAGCTAAATTATTTACACCATTTACTTAGATAAAAAGCGGCAAGTAGAGGTAAAAATACCATTTTAAAGGCAACGTAGGTAATAACAAAAAGATCTGCTTTTTTTCTTGTGCGGTGCTTTGCCTGAACGCTGTGCTTTTTGTGGTATAGTTCATTGTCGAGTGAACATAGGCGTTAAGGACTAACATTAGCCTTGTTGAGCTTGATTTCTTGGTTATAGTCATAGTAGCCATATTAAAAACTATGACTTCAAACTTGAATGTTCTTATGAAGATTTTTTTTCTTGCATAATGATATTTTAGAGTCTTAGTAAATTTTGTTATAAGAAAACGTGATGTCATAATAGGGTCACTTTTTAAAGAGTCGTTCAGTTCTATCTTACCTTTTACATTCCTAATACCGCAGTTATTTTCCATATCGTTATTTGAAATGGAATGAGCATGCAGTATGTAGTAAGGTGTAAGCACTTACAGATAGCACATGCACCCAACGTTTCTATTGGCAGTTTATTTCTGTTATTCTTGATTGATATGTGGGGTTTCACGTCCCAAAACTACTATATGATTATGAGAGACGCCGTAGTGGAGGGCTCTGGTATCTTCGACCACTCGGGGTTCTTTAACGTGTACCCAAAACTGAGCACACGTGCCTACAGCATTTCTGCCTCCATCGGAAATGCAGCCAGGATTTGATACCGTGACCTGTGGGTCAGCAGCCGAATTTCTGTTACTCTTGCTCCCCTATTTATGTGCAGTTCGGTTATAGTTTTCTGGCTTGCACAGATTTTTAATGGCACCTGCCTTATCCTGCTTGCTTTCATTACAATTTTAACCTTCATAAGTTGCATAGGTTTACCTTTCAAAATTGTTCAAGATGCCAAATTTGCGCACAAACTGTATAGTATAAAAGCAGCACATGTACATGCACACACTATTAAATATACATTGAGAGCTTTCACAGGTAGTTCCTAAAGTTTTACTGTGAAGGAAGCATTTAAATCATAATTTTTTAAACACATATCAATAGATTATCTCTACCATTGAAAATCGTGACAATAACTTAGTTATTTTCAGTGTGATAAGCATGCTGTTTTTTTTAATCTGGCAGAACTAATTTATACACTTATTTTTTCTATATTCACATATGCATAACATAAAGGATTGTGTGCCTTACATTTTCAGTTTCATTCTGTGTGTTATATTTTGTGTGCACGTGAACTAAGGTGCTGACATGTGTCTCTGACATTATTTGTGCCAATCATTTACAATTCCAGGTGCCTTGAAGGACACATAATTTCTATGGCAGTGACCTCCCAAATCTACAGTGGTGCTGGAGCCTCAAGCAGCATTTTGCCGATCTCCACAAGGCGTTCATGAGATAAACACAGCACCACACTTTCACAGTGCTATGATTATTTTAAAAATTTCGTTCCAAAATCGCTGTTACATTGTGTTTTGTGCCACCATCCTGTTGCTTAGGTAGAGCTCGTGAAATTACGGTGCAGTCACCTCATTTGTGTATTATCAACACTGCAATGTCGCTAGTCACAGTTACAGCATACAGAGAAATAAAATGTATATTGATTGTAGCAGGGCTGATGTGTATATTGATGCTTCTATGTTGTAAATAATAACTTTATAGGCTCTTTAAGTGTTGCATAGAACACTGCATTATTGTGTTGCAGTGTAACTACCATTTATGATCGCTAGCATGTTAATTTAGTAGCTTTGTATTGTATTTTAGTTAAAAGCTAATTTTGCTTCCGCAACACGACAATTGGAAAGATGCCGATGATTCAATCCCTTATCATGCATATTCAAGAAATATTGTGATTTGTACACAGTATTGCATGTACTCAAGATGTGGACGTCTATTCAATTTACACATTATATTGCTTTGTACTAGATTCAGACGTAACATGCACACGTTTCAGTAATTTCTGCATGATACGTCTTTCCATAGAATGTGGAGTCCGCATCATACGTCTCTCCATAAAATGCGAGTCCGCATCTTACGTCTTTCCATAAATTGCAGAGTCCGCATCATATGGCTTCCATATTCCAATGATTCCGTACTTGAGGTCTCCGCATCATATGGAGCATTTCAGTAGGGTTGTTGCCGGATAATAGATGTTCACAGGTGTGGAGGTGATTTAAAAGTGCTCTACGGAACACTAACAATCAAATGAAAACCGTGCGTTCTATTGCCGCAAGTGACCGTGACACAGCTAAAACACGCGGTGGTTAATCGAGGAAATTCGGACCGGACGTGGTGGATGGCCTGCGACAAATCGTACAGGAAAATCTATCCTTCACGCTGGAACAAATAAAGAGGGCTCTCAAGGATGAGATGCCTAATATTGAAGGGAGCACATCGACGATTGATCGGCTTCTCGATGGCCATGGTTATTCGGTGAAGCTTCTGACACCGAGCACTGTAGATAGAAATTGCGCCGACGTGAAACAGGTGTGGTGCTGATATGCCCAGTGGCTTCAGACCGAGGGAACTATGCTAACACGGTACTACATCAACGAGACAAACTTCAACGTATGGTGCTCGCACAGTTTCGGAAGGGCGAAACGAGGTGCTCCAGCATGCCGTTTGTCAACTAGCGTAAAGGGGGCGAATTTGAATGTTATATAGCCTGCATGTCAGCGAATGGCCTTCTGTATTGGACAATTGTAGACAAGGTTCACTGGGCTGTCTTCAACAACTTTCTCGCAGATGTTTCGAGTAAAGTTTCACAGCAGGAACCAGGAATACAGGCAGTGTTCTTGATTGACAACGCACCAGCAAACCACCGCGTCGAACAGGCTGTCCTCGCGGCGAGAGACCACACAGTCAACCACACAGGCGAGCGACCTCACCGCCATACAGCCCATTCTTCAATCCGATTGAAGAGCTTTTCTCAAACTTCAAGGCTCCTAAGCGAGCGGAGAGATGATCTCCTCACGACACTGCGAGGGATCTCCAAGAAAGAACATCGCCGTTTTCTGCTGGTTGAGGCTGCGGGGCGCTCTGTGCGGCGCATCCAGTGTGTGGACTGTGCCGCTTATGATAGGCTTAATTACACTTTTGTACAAGCTGTCCTCAACTGCCTTGAATTGTAGAACACTGCTCAGCAGCACAACTATGGGTGCGTGTTCATAAAAACTATTTTGCCTGTATAATAATAAATTTTGTTTTTCACGGACTTGCCCCGGTTCTCTTTCATCACCCATTTCATAACCGATTTAACAGGCTCGACGTTAGAGGAACAACAAATTTTTCTTGAGGTACGGTGGATGTTTTAACCGGGCATCGTCTTTGCTTCAGCATTGCGAAAACATGTCAGGTAGGTTGTAACTATAGAGACCGCCTCTATAGGCACTAAAAAACCGGGACTTAGGTGCCTTAAACAGGCGCCCAAAACACTGTTCTAGGCTTCCAAAATTGTTAATATAGGCACAATAAATTTTGACAAAACTCCAAATTTCCAACAAACAGGTGCGGGACCTGTCTCTGTGACAGGAAAGCAAGCAAAAATGCTTTAGTTTATATTGGTAAAAATGCGTAATGGTTTAGCGTAGACATGCGTTTTTCCGCGGAGTTCGCAGAATACGGTCTCTCCATTTCTAGTTCAGCATGGTCAGTTAAGTGTGCACCATCGAATAAACATCCTTCTGGGTCTCCTCCTCGGGGGGCTAGGCTGAGAAGGGCTACACATGTGCAAATAGCCAGAGCGCAAAGCGCCAGAAGGATTTTTTTTGTGTCATATTAACTTGGTCTAACCACACAGGCTAAATTTTTTTTCTGTCTGTGAACACCTTAAAGGGTCGTTACACAAATTTAGGAGTTTTCAGAAGCAAAAAGAAATGCATGCACTGGGTGCTTAAGATCTCATTTACCAAGGTTTGCAGCACTACGCGCGTCATAAAGAGGTGGTATGCCAAACTGGACATAGCTTGATCTTCATCTCATCGGCGTGCGCCCCAACAAGATGAAGGTGATAGAATGGTCCTGCATATGTTAAAGTAGTACGTGACACTGCGAGAACTATTTGAGACAACGTGTGTAATTTGTACAAACGGTTGCCTAAACAGAAGTATGAAGGTTGACAAAAATGTTCGAAGACACAGACGAAATCTATTCACCTTATTTATTTAATTTTATATCGAGAGAGATGCGAGACTAAGGTGCCTCCATTTCGCTTGCAATGTTGTTCTCGCAGTTCTCGCATTGTGTCAGTGCCAGCATTCACAACGCTGGGCGTGGTTTTGGTGCATGCATCGTCCCTTACAGAAGTTGCAGCGGTGTGACTCTGTGTATAGGGGAAAGGATACGTTATCAAAGCCAGCCTCCCCAAACGTCCGCGCAGATAGGGATCCATCCGACGAAAACTCGCAGTACAATACAAAAAACATCGAGCATGGGCTGACATGGGCATCTCATGCGAGTGTAGTCAACGCGCTCATGACATGCTCATGCCCGTCGTGTGGTGGTCCAGCTCCAAGTGGCTCTGATACCAATAGCGGGGAAGAAATTGGACTTGCGAAGTCTACATAGAGTTAGTGGCGAAGGTTTCAAGCTCACCACCTCCGATCATGCTTTTGCAACTTCTAATAATCAAATTAAAAATTCCAGTGATACAAAGCTTTTCCTTGGGCACGCAACAATTTCCACTAAGTAAAAATTCTCAGGTGACCTAGTGAAGCACCACATGAAAATGACAAATAAAACAAAAACTACATAGATATTGCTTTTTTATCTGCACTTTACTTCCCCTTATGACTCTCCACAGTTTTGCATTCATTCTTCATCTTCCTGCCGCTGTACAGAAGCATCTCCTGCTCCGTATGCATTCTAGCGGACGCTGGAGAGAGGCTGAACAGATGATGCGACATGGATGGTATACAAGTGTAGAGGCTAATAAACCTTCCTTTTGGCTAAAATGCCTTCTAGGCTTGACATTTCTAAAGCTAACTTGTGAAATAAAGTGTAGTTTGCACCCCACAGTGTCCCGAAATCTCAAGTTTGCTGGGTAACATGAATACCGGGCTCTAACGGTACTTGAAAGCAATATTTCAGGTTAAATAGCATTTATATCGGAATCGATTTTGAAAACAGGCATTTACAGGCACTTATACGAATTGAGGCAGCAACGTTCGAAATAGGCATATATAGGCACTATAAAAACACTATGAAAGCTCTTCTTGCCCTGTAAGTTGTGCTCATGTGTCAAAATGAGATGATAGGAACGCAAGAAACGAATTAGGCGTTTGCATATATTCCGGCCTGTCGTCATAACAATGTATATCTATAATAAAGAATATGACGCACGGTCTGCCTGCTCCGAAACTTGCTACGAAAAGATTTGTCAACCACCCCTTCGGCTCAACTAATATTTCATCTGGTTATCCTGTGAAACAAATCCGTTGTAATAGAGGGCAGTCCCCATACTTGACATACATATTATTGCTATTTGCAAGTGACCATTCGCTGATGCTCCATTGAATGCTGTGCCTGACTCGTGCGTCTCTATCTGCATTCTACGCCACCCCGTTTTTTATAGGTTAGTGTGCTTGGAATAAGCGTGCCTGTTTAGTGTAGAACGCCTCTCCGTTCACAGTAGTGCGGCCTGGCTGCCCTCGTTTTCAAGGCATACTTCGAAACACGAGAAGCAACAAAAAAAGCCGCCCACGTCTTCCCACACGACAGGCTGGAGTAAATGGGCCGCAGAGTGGTCAGGGTATTGGTTGTATGTTGCGTAATTTAGTATTGTTTGGAAAAAGCTTTATTGTCATTTCGGTTTTATTATTCCGATTTATTGAATGAAGGAGAAGCGTTGCCCTGGACTAGTGGTGGGACGCTGATGTTGGGTTGTACCCCACTGCTGCTTGAAGGTACTGTTGCTTCCATCGCATCTACTCGAGTCAAGAAAAGCGTCAAGTCAAGCGAAATAATCTAAAGACGACCTTGACTGAATTCGAAACGTGCGATCTAGTGCCTACATGTACCGGTTAGCCAGTGAGTGGCTGTGCAGCGCGAGCAGTCAGTTTCTTTACTTGCAGACGCTGCCTGCAACGGCCTTCTAGTTAATATTCTCTCAATGACGTTTCGTTTGATATTCATGAAGGTACGTTAGAGAGTGCTTGCGTGAGTGTTAGTCGGGATGACGTCACGTAAGTCACTAGTGATCAAGTTGGTTGACCGAGTCATACGTATGACGTTATTGCTCTCTCATATACGTTTTGTTTGATATGCAAGAAGATAGGTTAGGACAGCGCGTGCGTGTGTTATAGGCGTGATGACGTCCCATGAATCACTAGTGATCACGTCGCTAGGCCGAGTGAGAGCGTTCAGCATATTACCCTCTCAAAGACGTTTCGTTTGATATGCATGAAGGCAGGTTACAGGGTGCTTGCGTGGGTGTCAGACGTGGTGACGTCACGCGAGTCACTAGTGATCATGTCACTAGGCTGAGTGACTGCGTTCAAGTTATTACCCTTTCAAAGACGTTTTGTTTGATATGCATGAAGGCACATTAGAGAGTGCTCGCGTGGGTGATATGGGTGAGGACGTCCGCTGAGTCACTGGTGATCCGGTGGCTTCACCGAGTTTTAAGTATCTAGCTCCTGCGCTTTCAAAGACGTTTCGTTTGATATGTACGACGGAAGGTTAAGACAGTGCGTGCGTGCGTGATATACGTAAGAACGTCACCTGAGTCACTCGTGATGAGATCAATAGGTATAAAGTTATTACTGTGTGGATGGCGTTTCTTTTGATATGCATGTCGAAAATGTGAATATTGCTTACGCGGGTGATAGGCGTGATGAAGTCGCGCGAGTCACATTGTGTCACTAGTGACTCAATCATGGTTTTTTTCTTCTCAAATTCACACCGAAGCTGTTCACTCCACGCAATCACGAAAATTCTGGGTCGTGTTGAAGTCACGTTGTCATCAGGAATAAATTAGCTGGCGTCTAGATTAAATCGGCTGGCGGTTTGATTAATTTAGGTGGCACTTGGATTAAAATGAATGGCACCTGAATTAATTTGCGTGGCGGCAGGATTAAGTGCACTGGCGCCTAGAGTTATTTGGCTGGCGCTTGGATTAAATAAAGCGTTTAAACCTGTAGTTCAAAGGTTAGACAGATGGACGGACAGGTGGACGTGTGCGCGGATTGACGAACTATAGGCTCCCCGGACAGATGGGCGAACAGATGGACCAACGGATGGACATACTGATGGCGCGGTTGATCATCCATTGGGTTGTCGCATAGTTGATTACACATTGGGAAGGGGGTTGTTTTCACATATGTTCTCGTCAATTGTTGTGTTGTGTAGAGCTTTGGTTTTGGTTTTTAGGCCCTCGTGCACACCAACTAGAACGCCCCTAATAAACTTCGCCTCTAAAAGCTGGCATTGGCAGCGTTGGCCCAACAAACGCGTAAAATAAATGTGCTCGCAGCCGAAATATAACTCCAGCATTCTGCGTCGGAATCAAGTTAACTACGCAGAGTCTCGGAACTACTTCTCAAGTACAACATAATGGCCATGGTCATGAAACGTCAATTATTATTGCAGTGCTAGCTATTCGTTCTAACAAACGCTACATATGTACTCCAATCAGACAGATGTCACGTTAACTTAATGACAGTTATAGTCACTAAAGTTCCATTATCTGTCACTGTCCAGGGCCAGCATCCTCGCTGGCTCGAGAGCTGCATATCAGCTTGTCGCTTCTGGTGTTGATAATACCCCCGTTGCTGTTGGCAATGTAACGCAACAATAAACATGCGACTGTTTATTATATGTGCGTGCGTACGGCTTTTGGACATATTTTTTGGCGTCACTTTGTAATATTTCGCTCAATAGAAAATTACAACAGTGTCACCTTCCCTCCGCATGCTTCTCATAACATCAATTCCCATGGTATATGACAGATCTGCCGATATTTTCACTGCATTTACAAGCTAAGAAAGTTATTTTAACTGTATTTCTAAGCAGACGCGTGGTTGTGTGGAAGAACACCTGCTTGCCATGGAACCATTCTGGGTGCTATCCTCAGGTGAACTCAGAAATATTTACTTTTTTTCCATCGTTCTAAATTTTGTCGTTCTCAATTTCAATAACATGATCACGTTTCATTTACAACCAACGACACCAACGGTAACACTAGAATTTCTACGAAACAAGCTCTTCAACGCTGTCGCGTTGATACGTTCAACTGAACCATGCAAACCCAGAGCCATTCAAGGTAACCTAAAGTGCGTCTCAAACGAGGACTTCACGTACGGTCTCCGAAAGTTGGCTGAAAAGCTCAGTGACTTAATCAAATGCCGGGCGCTGCCTCTGGAACTGAATATACAAATCATCGCCAACAATTTATTGGCTTGAAGTGAAACAAAGTATTCACATTATCTTTGAACAAACAGTACCAAAGTTGACACCGAACAATTTTGGTCTACTCGTTTAGCTATCGCACCTAATTTATGAGTAATTGGATTGAAATAAGCTTTTATTTGGTCCTCCAAAAGACAGATCACTGTGCTGCGGACCGCTCACACATGGGGAATGAGATGCTGAGCTCTTCAACCGCCTCGCGAGCTTGGTGGACATCCCAGAGCTGATCGTCCAAGGACGAGCTGCGGATTGCCGCCTCCCATCTGGCAGAGGTGATGTTCGATAAATGAGCGAATTTGGTACACTGCCAAAGCATATGTTCTGATAAAGCTGTTTCCCCACAATGTGGGCAAGGATTATTTGCGTATAAGTCAGGGTACATGATATATATATCAAAACATTTATTTGAAAAAAAAACAAGGACAAATATATACGTGGAGCACGTGGGCGGGGCCCCTATCCCGGGGTTCCACTAGCTTTAGCGGCCCGTTGCCCCTGGTCGAGGAGCGCTAGTTGCACTCCCAGATCCTCGTTGGCGAGTAAAGTCTCCCACTCCCTACTGAAACGTTCCGTATGATGCGGAGACATCAAGTACGGAATGATTAGAATATGGAAGACGCATGATGCGGACTCCGCATTTCATGGAAAGACAAATGATGCGATCTCCGCATTTTATGGAGAGACGCATGATGCGGACTACGCAATACATGGAAAGACTTATCATGCAGAAAAACTGAATTGTGTGCATGTTACGTCCGAATCTAGTGCAAAGCAATGTATTGTGTAAATTGAATACACGTCCACATCTTGAGTAAATGAAATGCAGTGTACAAATCACAATATTTCTTAAATATGCATAATGAGGGATTGAATCATCGGCATCTTTCCAATTGTCGTGTTGCGGAAGCGAAATTAGCTTTTAACTAAAATACAATACAAAGCTACTGAATTAACATGCTAGCGATCATAAATGGTGGTTACATTGCAACACATTATTGCAGTGTTCTATGCAAGACTTAAAGAACTTATAAAGTTATTATTTACAATAGAGAAGCATTATTATACACATCAGCCCTGCTACAATCAATATATTTTTTATTTGTCTGTATGCTTCAACTGTGAATAGTGACATTGCAGTGTTGATGGTACACAAATGAGGTGACTACATCGTAATTTCACAAGCTCCACCTAAGCCACAGGATGGTGGCACAAAACACAATGTAAAAGCAATTTTGGAATGAAATCTTTAAACATAAATAATAATCATAGCACTGTGAAAGTGTTGCGCTGTGTTTATTTCATGAACGCCTTGTGGAGATGGGCGAAATGCTGCTTGAGGCTCCGGCACCACTGTATATTTGGGAGATCACTGCCATAGAACTTATGTGGCCTTCATAGGCACCTGAAAATGTAAATAATTGGCACAAATAATGTCAAAGACACGTGTTAGCACCTTAGTTCACATGCACAATAAATATAACACACAGAATGAAACTGAAAATGTAAGGCACACAATCCTTCATGTTATGCATATGTGAATAATAGAAGAAATAAGTGTATAATTTAGTTCTGCCACTATAAAGAAAACAGCATGCTTATCACAGTTAAAATAACTAGGTTGTCACGATTTTCAATGGTAGAGATAATCTATGGATATGTCCTTATAGAATTATGATTTAAATGCTTCTTGAACAGTAAAACTTTAAGAACTACCAGTGGAAGCTCTCAATGTACATTTAATAGTGTGTGCATCTACATCAGCTGCCTTTATGCTGTACAGTTTGTGCACAAAATTGGCATCTTGAACAAATTTGAGAGGTAAACCTATGGAAATTATGAAGGTTAAAATCACCATGAAAGCAAGCAGGATCAGGCAGGTGCCATTAAAAATCTGTGCAAGCCAGACAACTATAACCGAAATGCAAGGAAATATGGGAGCAAGAGCAACAGAAATTCGGCTGCTGACCTGCAGGTCGCGGTATCGAATCCCGGCTGCATTTCCGATGGAGGCAGAAATGCTGTAGGCACGTGTGCTCAGATTTGGGTGCACGTTAAAGAACCCCAAGTAGTCGAAATTTCCAGAGCCTTCCACTAAGGCGTCTCTCATAATCATATAGTGGTTTCGGGACGTGAAACCCCACATATCAATCAAGAATTACAGAAATAAACTGTCAACAGAAAAGTTGGGTGCATGTGATATCTGTAAGTGCTTACACCTTACTACATACAGCGTGCTCATTCCATTTTGAATACCGATATTGAAAATAACTGCTCTATTAGGAATGTAAAAGGTAAGGTAAAACTGAATGACTCTATAAAAAGTGACCCTATTATGACATCACATTTTCTTATAACAAAATTGACTGAGACACTGAAATATTATTATGCAAAAAAAATCTTCCAAAGAACAATCAAGTTTGAAGTCATAATTTTTATTATGGCTACTATGACTATAACCAAGAAATCGACCTCAACATGGCTAATGTTAGTTTTTAAGGCTTATGTTCACTAGACAATGTTATATACCACAAAAAGCACAGCGTTCAGGCAAAGCACCACACAAACAAAGAAAGCATACCTTTTTGTTACTACCCACAATATTTTTAAAATGGTATTTTTACCTCTACTTGCCGCTTTTTATCTAAGTAACTGGTGTGAAACAATTTAGCTGAAAATGCACTGTGCCTCCAAAACCTGTTGGCTGAATCTGAATTTTTAAAAAAATGGTGAAGTTTGCACTAAATTAGGCACCACAAGCCTTGGAAGAGCGAGACTGCATGACTCTTCGGACTATTTTGGTTACTTGTGTTTTGTTTCTGGGCCTAAGCTGGAAAACAAGGGCTTAATTTAATTGCCACTAACAAACAAATGCTTCCGAAATTGCCTGAGCGTCAAAGGATGCTCAGACATTTGTTGTTTTTCCCACTGGGCTATTCTACACCAAACATCCAAACCATACTGCCTGGCGACCATCACAGATATATAGTTTTAAAAATGATGGTAATTTACTCTTTTGAAAATAGTTATTTGCAGAATTATTTTGAAGAGAAAAAAAGTAGTGGTCACGTGGGTACCTTCAGAATTTCGCAAAATGTCGTGCGGGTGTTTTTGTGAGAAAAATTTAAAAGTACCGCTTTTTCTTGCCATATCAAATTTGATCTACATATTAAGTAAAGGTGCTTCTTTAAAGTATTTGATGCCGAGTAACATTAGCGCAATTTATCCGCTACATAGACTTTGAAGAATTCAGCCAAACTATTTATCGTTTGCATTTCTTGTATGGCAGTACTACACTTTGTATGGATATTTGAGCCACAAGTACTCACTCCACAGAAGTTATATTTCACAAAAAGTAATGTTAGGTCCAGATTACAAATATCACTATATAATCGTTTTGCGCCACATTGAGATGAAATTTGAACATTGTGTTTGTCTAATGGAAAATTACTTTTATGTGTAAGTTGAAAACAAATAAACAGTTCTTGTTATATGGCAAGTGTTATCATTACAATTTTTGTTTCAATGAGGAAAATGATTTTTGAAGTCTCCTATTGAGGGCCATGGGGAACTTCGGAACGGAAGCTGTCGTATATCAATTGCAGAAAACAGCTATCATTAGGAAACTTCAAAAATTAATTCATTCGTTAAAACAAAGTGTAATCATATAACTTGCCATATAAAGATAACTGCTTCCTTGCTTTTGATGTGGAAAAAAACACACTAATATTACTGATCTTCATGCACTACACACAATCACCATTACTCAGTGCCTAGACCAAGTTTGGTGTAGAAGAGGCAGTATTTTTGGAATACTTCTTTTTACTTTTTACAAACAACACCCAGACGACATCCTGGGAAGTCCAGAAGGCAACGAGGGGGCCTAATATTTTGTTCTCTGCGACAGATTTTAGCATTTCGCTGTTTTCAATACAGTAAATGAGCAAAGAAGAAAAGGGGGATGCAAAGTAGGAGCAGTGTAGCACACTACTTTTATCTTGCATCCCCCTTTTCTCTCTTCTTTTTCCTTCTTTTCTTTCTTTTACCTTTTTTTGCTTCTCTTAACCCCAACCTCCGACAGGAGAACACTTTGTATCATCGCAACCTAACTTGAAAGGAAGCAAGGGCTGCACTCTTCTGCGTTATAGGTTTATTTTCAGACAAACGTTTCCAACAGGCACACAGGTCTACACCAAAAGATGATGTCATTACTAACCCCATATAAACTAACACGCCAAGGATGACATGGTGACTTCTAAAAAATAGGTCCTCCTATCGCAACATCGGCCAGCCTGTCTGAGGCACTTCCACTGTTCACCATGATTACCCGACTAGATGCTTTCTTCTGTCAACTCGCATCTTCATTTTGGATAACGCTAAGACGAGCTTACATTGATGAATACGCACGAAAGTTTAGTGATGTATCATTTATCAGAATAAGCAACTGAAATAAAAAATTATTGATAGCTTGCTTTCTGGCTTTTATACTAACAGTGCTTGAAGTAGCCTGAAATTGCGTAATGCCTTCTATGCACATGAACCAGATTAACAATGTAATGCACAACATGCTTAAGAATATTGCGAGAAACATGATAACGACAAAATGACCAGCCACCCAAATTTCTTGCTGTACATGTTTATAAAATGTTCATGTACACCCAAACGAGTTGCTTATCATACAAGCCGAAAAAACCTACAAGTAGGGCCTTGATGCCTTCTGTAAGTAGACGTGTAGCATTTTTTCTGTGGAGGGCTTTACACGCATAAGTGAGGAAAAAACCTCCTGTACAATGAAGAATGTTGGCAGCTATCAGTTATAGAAAAAACTAATGCAGCTAACCTTCCCCGACACATCTGTACATTTAGAGAGGTGACGAAGCTTCTGTCATTTGTGGCAGTAACTCCAACAGGACCAGTGCGAAAATTGGCACTACTTGGCTAGACAAATGTCCAAACATGCCTGCCCGACTCCCTCTAGCCATCCCGGCTGAATCTGACACATGATTTCTTGACTGCTGGCTGGACCAAACAAAACCACCGACGCACTTACAATACACAGCGTGAAGTTCCTCTGGAGTGGTCAACTTCGTGTTCTGTGATGAAAGAGCAGCACAGTGTCTTGATAAGGCACTCCTTGCAATGGTTTTCAATGCCACACAGTGACTTTGCTCTGTTCCTGTCGAAGAGAGTTTGGGGAGCTTGGAGGGTGCTTGCTCTTTTCTGGGGGCTGCTGCCGCTCCTCGTTTTCTGCTCAAGGTCAACCGGCACAAAGTTGTAGACGAGGCTTTAAGAGTTGTGTATAATGATATACAAATTTTTGCTGAACACACATTTCCTCGTGGCACACTGCGGAACTTCTTATAAACCTTAAGGCTTCGCATATGAAAACATTTACAATCGATCCAAAGATGCACTTGACTCTAAAGGAGTAAGTTTGTTATGTAGTGTATATAAAGAAAGGTCATTCAGCACAACCACAACTACAGTTGCACACGAAAACAACATTAGCTGGACGCTTTGGGCCGCTTTAATGGCATTGCTTAAGCTGACACTGATCGTCCAACGATACTAGCAATATGCAAATATTGCCTTATCGATTTCAGGCAGTACTGAAGGGTAGGGCACGAATCTATCGTTCTACTCATGAGCAGTGCGCGAAATTCAACATCAGTACCCACCCATTCAGCTAAAAAGTTTGATTAGGATTTCATCATTAAAGAGACTGACAAGTCGCCAGAATGTGTGATTGGAGGTTGAAATCAAAAAATGTGAATTGAACTGCATTCTTTTTGCAACTTGAGTGGCATTTCCTTTTAAGATTGCACTTAAAAAGCCTAAAAATCAGTATGTCATGCAGCCTGTTTGTTTACTGCAAATTATTTGATGCTTTAACATGCAAAAAGATTAGTGGTCAAAGTTACAGCATTTATCAATATTACCTGTGCCAACATTATTCTGTGCTGCCTACGCAGAAGAGTGAACCCTCAAAAAGCAGCACTGTCATTGTGGCAAACAGTGCGAAATATCTGCATTTCACCCGCACATGAAATGCATGCTTTCACAGCAAACTGCAATGCACAAACATATAAAGCTGTTATGCTGACGTCCCACTGTTTGCTGCCTGTGTTGTGTGACACCTCATAGCAGTCAGAGACACAAAAATTCCTCAAATGTTTCCAGCAATTTCTGTGTTACCACTAGATGTACTCGTGAAAGCCATGTCAAACAAAAAGAAACAAGCCCCGAAAATTCTCTCCTTTCACTGCATGTTTATACGATCAGACCAGTAAGCTTTCTATCGCAAAAAAAACAGCTCCTATTAAAATTGATATTCGGTGCCATTAACTGCTTTATGTTTTAAGCCATGTTATTATGTTAAACGGGTGTCCTGCTTTACACGATCTGGTCTGCATGAATTCTTGAACCTGGCACCATATAGGTTGAAAGACACAGAGAGTTTCAGACAAACCTAGTTTCCCGTGGAGAATCCTTATGCACTATAACAACACGTCTCAATCTAGTTAGTTAATCAGAACGAGGTGAAAACAGCTCGCACTTGAAAAGCACGGGCAGAAGGAATGACGCCTGCACCTTGTGCTCCCTGTACATTCTCGTTGAGGGTGCAGTTTTCACCTTATCCTTATGCAACTTCACAGTTATAACATTGTTCGCTGCCTATTCTTTGTGGAATTAAAGTGTTTGATACCGTCATGAGTAGCCCATGTGATTTATAAAAATAGAATTCAAGATAGCTCGATTCAAAAATAACAAAGTGCATCCAGCACCATGTCCTGTAGCCATTCTTTAGGCAAGTGGCAGAATGATTTATTCTTAAAAACATATCTTACTTGTAACCACTACAGGAGCTAACTCATACACTGGCACATTCTGTTTGCCTCTTCAGAATATAAGGTACCTTTTTTACACCAGAAATTCTGCAAGAAAAATAGAAGTGTTGTAATTGTGAAGAAAGAAAAGTAGAAGGAAAACAGATAACCTGCCGTGGACAGGGACCGAGCCTGCGAACTTCGAATAACATGTCTGATGCTCGATCAACTGAGCTACCATGGTAGCTATCCCCCTTCCATTTTGTACGGTATATATGTGCATTTAATCATGGAAGAGTCAGTCAGCGCTGCCTGTTACCATTATGGCGAGTGTGGGACACCTTTTTTTGCCTACTGGCAATCGCATTACGATTACTTCCAATATCCCTATACTTCTTTGGCAGCATTATACATCTGTTCTCAGAAAATCTGCTAGTCACAGGAGGTGGCAATGGCTCGCCCTCCCACCCAAATGCATGTACTTGAACACACGCACAACTGATCGAAAAAAACAAGTCACACACCACTAAGATTACTGAGATTCAGTGTTTCAGATTCATGAGTGAAGGAAAGAACTGTAAATTTAAGAGTTCTTTGTCTTTGTTGAACACATTATAATGAGAACTAGCAGACAATGATGCCAAATAAACTATAGGTGATGCTATCAAAAATAACTTTAACAAATTTGTGAAAAGAAAAGTGAACGAAAACGTAACTTAGCGGAAAGTTACTAATGGGTTGACATTTTTTGACAATTGGATTGACATTACTTTTTATAACATCCCTATATTTTTCTGGGTAATGTTGTCGGGTAATTCTCATTACTGGAGTGGTGAGTAGGCTGACAAAGAAAGGATATGGCATTGATACTTCTTTTGAACACCTAATTGTTTGAGGACCTTAAAAGAGCGGAAGCTGCTTTGAGTAGACTAGAATATTTAGTTGGAGCGAAAAAAAATTGTACACTCATTTTAACCAGGCTTTCTAAAACATTTTGAGACATAAAAACGTATGCTGCCAGTAATGTTAAGTACCATTACTTTTGTCACACTATGCACTGTAGCAGGTGTAGTTAGAGTGGTGATAGTTAAGCATTAATCAAGCACACCACCAACTGCGTTCACATCTATGGTCGCGTATTTTAAAAGTAAACCTGCTGTATAGTAAACAAATTCTTAGAGCATTTATGATTTTATCCAAATCAAGTTATATCGGCTTGGTAAGCAAACCATTTGTATAAAATCAAAAGGCATAAAGTGATTCATGTGTTAAAACTATGTGAACAATTTCAGCAATGCAGGGCAATGTGACAACAGTTCTATTAAGAACCCCTCTCATTATAACATGCATGAAGAGCACCACACCAGAATATTTTCTAGTGCATGTAGTATTGAGACTTCTAGACTGTCTATTGACCTTTAAGAGGAAGGGTATCTTCTTCACGTCCAAAGGGCAACCACTTAGCCTTTTCCTGAGCTTTTCTGTGAATATTTCCTGAATTTCAGATATGATTAGGATTGATTTACAGTGAGAAGATTTTGCTTACGCATTGAAAACTAGTTCTGTATGTAACCGCAATAAAGGGTGCCAAACCACCTCCAAATATTTTTTTCAACATTTCAAGCAAATGTGTGCAACGACTTCAGAATAGTGTATTAATCAACAATGACAACTGCAGCAGCACAACTAGCTATGGGTGCCCAAAAAGTAGCTAGAAACAATACCTTTACCTCTTTGAGCCTTTTGAAAGTATTCAGCCCCTCAGTGCTCACCTTATAACATTTCTTTAAATACGTGTTTGTGTGGCCACTGTTCTTGCTCCTTGCACAGTGAGGAGGAGCACATGGCAAAAAGAGACAAGAAAGAAGCATAGCGAAAAAAAGCGAAATAAGCGAGGACTTTTTTTGTATCGTCCAATTTGTGTAACATTACTATTATTTAATTTATTTATTTAATTAGTACCCACAGTGCCCATACAGGCATTATAGTGGGGGGGGGGGTACAGAAAAGAACATGAAAATTGCAGGTTCACATAAGTTCACATAATTGCATTCACATAAGTAAAAAAGAGAAAAGAAGTAGATTTCCAAAACACAAAAACATACACAGTTGCACCGAGCACAGATGCGTCAGAAAAGTCATATGTATTAGAGAAAAAACCACAAAAAATTGATGAAAATCTCATGATAATTAAAACAAAGTGCAGAATTCGTCTAGTACAAGGGCAAATTAACACCAAAACAAAACAACATAGCTTACAACCAAGATACCGTACAGATCATGGCGACTGCCAGGCGCACACACGTAGTCTACAGGGCTTAGCGGTCCAAAGATTCAATCATTTTTATTGCAGAAAAGAACGCATCCGTTGAAGAAATTTCTACAATTGTGGGAGGAAGTCGATTCCACTGACTGATAGTTCTCGGAAAAAAAGAGTTGCTGAAGGACGATGTATTACATTTATATTCTCTTATCTTGTGTTCATGATCTTTGCGGGCTGAAATGTAGTGAGGCTGGCTTATGTATACGTCACAGGGAATTCGAGTATGAGAATAAAATATGCTGTGCAATAGCTTCAGTCGAAACGATGCCCTTCGGTGCTGCAGAGACTTCCATTTTAACTTCAGCTTAGCTTCCGTCGCACTGAATTGTCTGTCGTACATAGGTGCATTAAACACATATCTCGCCGCCATAGACTGAACTTTTTCTAATCTTTCTTTATTTGATGATGTTGCAGGGTCCCACACACAACATGCGTACTCCAGTACTGATCTCACGTATGTTTTGTATAGTACCTCTCGGGTTTGCTGTGGAAAAGCACGTGTGTTTCTTTTTAAGAATCCTAGGCTCCGACAAGCTTTATTTACAGTGTAATCCACATGCCGATTCCATGATAGAGAGGGGCAAAAGAAAACACCTAGGTATTTGTATTCGCGCACCATTTTTACCGGAGAGCTGTTTATTGTGTATTCAAATTTACCTGGGTTTCTTTTTCTGGAAAACCTCATGCATACAGTTTTCTTAAGGTTCAGTTTCATTTCCCATCGCTGGCACCACGCGTATATTGCACATAGGTCGTTTTGGATTACGGAACAGTCAGTTTCAGAGGTAATCTGACGATATAAAATGCAGTCGTATGCAAATAGCCTAATATGGGATTGTACGTTTTCGTTAATGTCATTTATATATAATAAGAAAAGTAATGGTCCCAGAACTGATCCCTGAGGTACCCCTGACGTAACACTAGTTATTTCAGACTGTTCGCCGTTTACAACTACATATTGTCGCCTCTCATGTAGATATTCAGCAATCCATGCAATAACTTGGTGATTAATATTAAAGCTGGTTAGTTTTTTCAGCAATAAGAAGTGTGATACAGTGTCGAACGCTTTTTGAAAGTCGAGGAAAATACAGTCGACCGAAAATTTGTCGTCCAGTGCTGCTGCTAAAACATGGGTGAACTCTACCAGTTGTGTGACGCATGATAGCCCCTGCCTAAATCCATGCTGGTTAGAGTTGAATAGGGAATTACTATCTATGTGCTTTACAATCGCAGTATATAAAATATGTTCAAGAATTTTACTGCACACAGAAGTGAGTGAGATAGGGCGGTAATTATTCACAGCATTGCGCGGGCCAGATTTATGTATAGGAGCAACAGACGCCATTTTCCAATCAGTTGGGAGAGAACTCTGTTTTAACGATTTTTCAAAAATAACTTTCAAGTACATAGACACTGCATGGGAAGAAGACTTCAACATAAAATTAGGCAAGCAATCAGGACCCACTGCTTTCGCACAATCTAGATCTCTAAGTAGTAATTCAATTCCACGAGCGTCAAGTACTACATCAGGCATGGATGTGGATTCGTGTACCAACAATTTCAAGTCTTTTTGGGGGTCAGTAGCGGCTGAGAACACTGACGTAAAATATAAATTGAACAACTTAGCCTTTTCTGTCGTATCGCTCACGGTAATATCACCGCTGGTCAAAGCGGGAATTGAAATGTTGTCTTTCTTGTTTCGTTTGATATACCTCCAAAGTTCTTTCGGGTTTCGCGTTATTTTACGTTCAATTGTTTTAAAGTAGGCTACTTTCATTTCGACTGTAGCATTATTTACTTCACGCGTTGCCAGCTTCAGTTTGCAAGAGTTCTCTTCCGAGGGATTTCTTTTAAATGAACGGTAAATTCTCTGCCTACGCTTGACCAAAACGTCGAGTTCTCTACAAAACCATGGTTTACTTTTATTACGCCTTCTGGTTAGCACCCATGTCGGAACAAATCGGTTTCTCAGCTCTGGAATCTTGTCTTTAAACAAATTCCACAGCTCTTCTACTGAATAATCATCGGCAAGTGTTTCGAAAACAATGAAATATGCCTCCAATGCAGTGTTGATTCCTTGGACATTAGCCTTCGCGTAATTGTACATGCACCGACTCCTTTCACTGTAAGCACTCGTATGTTTCATATTTATCTCACTTAGCACAACCTCGTGGTCACTTATCCCTGGTAATACTTCAGTGTTTTCTACCATTTCTGGCATATTTGTGAAAAATAGATCAAGGATATGACCTCCTCGAGTTGGTTTCAACACTGTCTGTTTTAAAGACAAGAGGTTCATGAAATCAGCCATTTCAGATTTAAAACTAAGAGAACTTCCAGAAGCTATTGGTTGCTCATTCCAGTCGAGATCAGGCAGGTTAAAATCCCCACCTACAACGACGTAATCAGAGGCGATTTTTGTAGCTGTAGCAGTGAATTCACTAAATTCCTTAGTTGAACCAGTTGGCGGTCGATAAAAAGAGCAGACTGATAGTGATTTGCCATTCGAGAGCTTAAGTTGACACCAAACAGCTTCACTCGTATCGTCTGTAGTGCTTATGCCTATAGACGGAATGCGCTGATCTACCAAGATAAATACACCACCTCCATGATAGTTCCTGTCTTTCCTGTAACAAGTAAAGTTATCTGGAAATACCTCGGTGTTTGCCACGTCTTCATTCAGCCATGATTCAGTACCGATAACTACACTTGGTTTGGTCATGCGCACTAAGTCATCGAATATGTCAACTTTATTTTTAATGCTCCTACAGTTTACTAACAAAAAAGAAAGTGAAGAGCATAAGAACTTAGTCGGTCACTTGCACTGCACAACCCTGCCTGAGGTATCATCGTAAGTGTACCTGATGCCGTCCATGTGAAGGGTATCGTGTTTTAGCTGTACTCGTGCGTCCCCGCTTCTATTTTCTCTAGCAAACTGCCACAAAATTCGCCTTTTCTTTCGCACTGGTTCAGAAAAGTCTTCCGACATACCGATACCTGTATCTTTCAAATTCTTGGCCTTTCCTAAAACCAGGTGCTTTTCTTTCAATGACCCGAACCTTGCGATCACGGGCCGCGTTTTTCCCTCTCGAAATTTCCCGAGCCGATGAGCTTTTTCTATCGTTTCGGGGTTAACTTGTAATTTTGTCGAGCATACTTCTTTCACAAGCGATTCAGATTGTGACCAAGATTCGCGGACACTTGTATCAGGTATGCCGTAGAATACCAAGTTATGCTGTCTACTACGATTTTCAAGATCATCAATCTTATTTTGAAGCAACTGTATCACCCCGTGCTGGGTATTACAGCGCGCAGTACACTCAGTGATAGCGGCTTCTAATTTTGACAGCACTGACATTTTTCCTTCCATTGACGACACTCGTTCACTCAAGTCATTTATAGCAGCCTTATGTTCCGCTTGGTTCGCTTCAATGGTATTAAGCTTTCGAACAATCGCGTTTTGCCCATCCAAAATTTTCTGTAGCGTCGCATCAACGACAGGGCCAGGATTCGTTTCGATATCCCCGCAGAGAATTAATAACAAAAAATAAAAGCAAAAACGACGCAGCAGCAAAATCCGACGCTTTGAGTGGTTTCCAGCATCGGAATGCACACGCACACAGTTATACAACATATGGGGTGGAACCGGCTGGATAACAAGAGCAAATTGTCTACAAAGGGAACATTCACTAACCTGCACAAGAAGCAGAACATGCGTGAACGGCACTGCCATTGCACTGCCGGTTCCACGCCCCAAAGATGCACTGCAGTCGATCGTCTTTTGTAGGGCGGTGATAGCGGTGAACCAAGGTTCGTAGACTGTTGCTGGACACATGTCGGATTCAGCTGCAGTGGGCGTCAACGGTTCCCCATTGAGCGCTTCGCAGATTTTCTCGCTGTTGCCTGTGAATCCTTCGGCGACGTCGACGATAATGCCGTAGTTGACAGCGTGGTCCGTTGAAAGCACCCCGGAACTATACGCAACCTGCACAAGAAGCAGAACATGCGTGAACGGCACTGCCATTGCACTGCCGGTTCCACGCCCCAAAGATGCACTGCAGTCGATCGTCTTTTGTAGGGCGGTGATAGCGGTGAACCAAGGTTCGTAGACTGTTGCTGGACACATGTCGGATTCAGCTGCAGTGGGCGTCAACGGTTCCCCATTGAGCGCTTCGCAGATTTTCTCGCTGTTGCCTGTGAATCCTTCGGCGACGTCGACGATAATGCCGTAGTTGACAGCGTGGTCCGTTGAAAGCACCCCGGAACTATATGCAACCTGCACAAGAAGCAGAACATGCGTGAACGGCACTGCCATTGCACTGCCGGTTCCACGCCCCATATAGAAATTTATGACACATATAGAAAAATTATCACGGTTATGCATTGCAGAGTCATACACAGCTGCAACACCACGACTAAATTTCAACCCTGTGTTCGTTTATGATCTCTTTAGAGTGGCAAGATAAAGATATCTGCATTTGTTCGACACATATTAAGATGCAGTGAAATGTTTTATGATAATCTCCTTTAGAATGCACGTCATATGGCTTCATTGTATATGTGGCCACAAGTAACTCTGGTTGCAAAGCAATATAGCACAGCCTAAACAGACGTCACTGACCACTCCAATCTAAACTTGCCTTTGCTACTTGCCCATTATCATCACAGCGAAAAATGAACAATTGAATCTGCTATAGATATGTGCAAGCTTATGCTAAGGACCAAGTATGAAGGGTGTTTTGTGAGATCAGTTATTTGTTCAAGAACACTTCCTGTCAAACACAAATACATTTCTGTCGAAGCATCAAGATTCAAATATAAAGCAAAAAAAGTGTCTCCTTAAAAATTACAGGCCAGAAGGTGCAAGATAAATATTTGGTATACTTGGGATGTAAGGCACGCACAAGAGGTGCTGCCATATTATAATTTTCCCTGTGTTGAAACCTGCTTGCTTTACTCACCCAACTCATCTGTAAAGATGCCGTGAAAACACCAAGCAGCTGATGCAGCATATTGAACACATGTCCAGGGATTCCACCATTCTATTGGGCTAAGCAGCCCTACAGCCTCCACAGTCCTGCAACCATTTGTAAGACAAATATAGTTCTACCCAAAGTTCTTGGTTTACAGACACACATGCAAGACGCATAACCACTCTATAGGAAGTTTGCACGATAATGTGCTGGGTAGCAAAACGGATGCCAATATGAAGTAGGTATCCCGGCCTGCTGCTTCTTTCTTTCCATTCTTAAACATTAATCAATCCATGGTTAATAAATGTTACCCCAATGTGAAGTGTACTGGCAGTCTGGTGAAGAATTGATATGTATTTCAAACACAATCCAATTCATGGCAAGTAAGCATGCAATAGCGTTTTGTTAGCTGTTCAAGACAACAGCATGAAGTTTGATTGATTTGTGGGGTTTAACGTCCCAAAACCACTATATGATTATGAGAGACGCCGTAGTGGAGGGCTCCGGAAATTTTGACCACCTGGGGTTCTTTAACGTGCGCCCAAATCTGAGCACACGGGCCTACAACATTTCCCCCTCCATCGGAAATGCAGCCGCCGCAGCCGGGAATCGAACCCGCGACCTGCGGGTCAGCAGCCGAGTACCTTAGCCACTAGACCACCGCGGCGGGGCAACAGCATGAAGTTTCGCTAAACCCATGTTTTCTATAAACACCGTTCAATTTGATATAAAAGTTGTGAGCATTATGTGAAAAAAAAACACGGATTCATGTTTAATCAATGATTACTTATAATGTACTGATATGAATGCAACTAACTGAATATGAAACGATAATTTTTGCTTGAGCATGTTGAGTTATCAACACTATCGCACTTGCCAGCTGCATCTTGTCCAAAACAGCGGCAAGCTAGGCTAGTTTTTGTAGGTGAGCAGTAATGAACAATGCAAAGTAACGAGAAACACCAGTAACAACAGTATGGGGCAAGCATAGACTGCCAACTGCATATTTTATTGCACAAAAGTTTGCCTGAATATTAGTCAGACAACTCGTGTAAATGAAGGTTCAGTTAGAAATGAACAAGTTACGGAACCAACAATGCCTGCTTTCTCTAACAGGACCCTCATTCACATGAAGTATGCAGTGATAGGCTCCTACCGAGGTACGTCACAGCATGATGTCACTGGCACACGTAAAAGGTGTGGCTGGAAAAACACTCCCGCTGGTGGCTGAGCCAGGCACAGTCGTGCTGTGTTTGGGGCAGGTTTTGATTTTTCAAAGCTTACACTTCACGTTACAATGTCGACACTAGCTGTAGTATGTGTCAGCAAACATCTAGCTGTGTCGTAAAATATTTGCCATGCTGTCTGTTTATCTTGAAGAAGTGAACACACGTAGTGACCTGTGTGAGGAACAGCGGCACAGTCTTCAAAATTGTGCACTGTTGATTGCGGCATGTAGAGTGCATTGAAAGGTATTAAGAATATCTGTTCAACTGGGAATACTGTGTGTGCTGTGTTCAGTGTCAATAAAAATGTGTCTTGTTTGCGAAGACGTTAGTAGTCGTGGCAGGGACCGGTCGTTGAAAAAACCCAATTCGACATTTTAGTCAAGGTAAATATGCCCTTGACGCGACCATCTGCGAGTGGGTACATCTCGGTGTTTGCGCTGTGTGCAGAAAAAAATTGCATGGTCACCGGGCTGGAAGATACCATTTGCTGAAGCTGCATGCATGAATCGCCCCTACGAGTACGCAAGCCCAATAAAGGTATAACTCGTTTTATCGAAGGCCTCATATGGCTTCATGTAATAAGCAGAGATTCTTGTTTCACATATACTCAGTACCTTTACCGCTTGATATTCATGAAGTGACAATGCACACTACAAGTTTGTGTGTTAGGTCCTAAGAGAGCAATGTAAATATGCAAATAAGTTGTAGGTGTCAGATGCAGAGATGTAACTGCACAAAAGATTATGGATATATCAGGCTACAGGTTTAGAATCGCATACATATCAGTTGTCTATCAGGAACGCCACCAATAACTTCCTTGCCAACCAGCCCTTGCCCAGAGAGAGGGAATGGCTGGCACGGTGCTCGAAGTGACGTCACACTATTTGCAAATATAGAGAGGTTTTTTACTTAGGCAAAATTTTGTACAATACATTTTTTAGATGCAAAACTGTACTCGTCCCACATTGATCATACTGATGACTTTTGTTCTTACTGTGTGCTGTGAAATACTAGGAATTTAGTCATCATGATCTTCAAAAGCTAATTTCAGTGTTCTCTCTCATATTGCTGACAACTGTGTCGTTGCGTAAATTGGGCAAAAAAGCAACACAGAAAGGCTGTCACAATAAATACACCAACATGTCTATTCTCCTGCAAACAAAAGTCGGCACTGGTCCTGTCATTACCCGTCTTCCTTCTCTCTTTGCCTTGTTTGTGCTGAAACAGCCAAACACTTGATGAGTTAGATGAGAAATATTAACACATCAAAACTATAAGTGCTTGCATCAGCAACTACACAACAGCGTGATAACCGTACCCCTGCCACACAGCAGCGAAACATATTTTCAACATGCTGGCAATGTATTATTTTATAAAAAGCAACCATGGCAGATTTCAAAATCTCCCATTGTGCATGCAAGTTTTCTTCGGTCAGGCGTACAATGTAGGTGCTGGCCGGTACATTATTAGTTACAAGCAAAGGCGTCTTGCAGGGACACTTACAGATTGCACGAACACCTCTCTCTCTATACTAGGCACACACATCATATCTTTTAACGAGCATACGCCACTGTTTAGGGGTATAATAACGCTCTACTGTGAACGTATGCTTATCAACCCACTTAGATGGTTGGCTAGGTGAATTGAGCCAAGTTACAAATAGTATCGCCCGCAAACGTGAGGAAAATGCTGCTTTGCATTAAATGGCACCGCAGGCTTCGTTTAATCAACAAAGTAGCAAGCGCCGTGTGCGTCCTCGTCACTACATTGCACTTATGAAACAATCGATCACCATACACATGCATGTTGCCGCCGTTGTCGCGAATTAGCTCCAGTAGGGCCGCGCCGATGCACCATGGCTCTGCTGGCGTTAGCTTTGTCAAAGCGGATCGGCAACCGCACTCGCAAAGGCGCGTAAGGTTGCCGTTTCACGACGCCTCGTTCGAGTGCGGCAACACACACTTGCACTGAGTGGCATACTTAGTCTACATAAAAAAGTGTCCCCCTTACCTTTAGTTTCTTTCACACTGTCCTGAAGGAAGCGACCACAGGCGTCAGCCGTCACCTCGGAGTCCTTCGAGCGCCCGCACAACCCGCCGATTCCTTGGACGACTCGCACTTGATCCGCACTCGAACAACCGCGGAAATAGGGCGCAATCTTAGCACATTACACGAATGAGGAACGGCGCTTCCTTGCGTAAATTTAACATTTCGTGCTCTCGTGTGTAGCCGCGCGAACACATGAGAGACGCACCGAAACGGCATGCCCACGGAAACAAAGAAGACAAACAACATGTGGCTTTAGCTGTGAATGAATTTGAATTGGATATCTGTGTGAGGAAAATAAAAAAAACATCTGTCGCTGCTATAAAATAAAAAATGTATGTTATCTGGCAAAATAACTTTAAAAGTGATAAACGGTAATTCAAAAAACAAGTTACAACTTATGAATATTTTCGCAGGTCTTTGTTTTGTTTTTGTTCTAGCAGACGACAGCCTCCTACTGCTTCTACGATAGACGTAGTGCAGTTTTACGTTCGGTGCGTGTCGCCGACGCAAAGCTCTATAGTAGTCATATCAGAGTTATCAATTCTCAATGAATCATAGGATGACTACAAAGCAGTACCATTTTGACATAGTGCAGTACGCAATCTTTCAAGGTATGACATTTCTTTGCTCTGAAGCAAATCGAAGCAAGCCGGCCGGCGCAATCAGCTGATGTCGCCGCTACGCGAGGCATGGTCGTGCGCAATAGCGTCGCTCCCCGCCCTTGATTTGTCATCAAGCGATACAGCTACTAAGTGGAATACAGCTAGATGCAGGAATTAATGGCGTATCACTCTAATTTCTTGTGGTGGATAACTCAATCGCAATAGAGCTCCGGGAAACAACCTTCAACTGCTCAAGCTTGTGTGTGGGTGTAAAAATACCTGTTTTCATCCGCGACGGGGCGGCAATCTATTGTTGAAAGACATGCAAAAAGCATGAGACGTATATTGAATCACAAAACATATGCACACAACACTAGATACGACCGCATATCGTACATAGATATGCCAACACATAGTGTGTAAACAGCAAATATATATATGAAACTTAAACCCGCACGCACTGTCCAGCGCAAATTGCTCAGCATTAATAGCTCACTGTAAGACATATGCTGTCTATCCTATACACTTCAGTGATCATTGTTTAGTTAAATGTGATATGGGAGAGAAAACAAAAAGTGGAACTTTCTCATGGGAGCTGTGGAAGATGAATTCCACTTAGATCACTGACGAATATTTTTTAGATCAGGTAATTAACTGTGTCAATGAAATAAAAATGGACGATGAAGTTATACTTGCAAAACAATGAGAAGAGTTCAAGCAGCGAATAAAAATAAAAGCTATTGATCGTTCTTGCGCAGTGAGTTACGAAAGGAAAAAGACAGAAAAAAACTCCGAAAGACTTTGGAAAGACTGAAAGACTTGGAGTGCAAACAACCAGAGGAATATAAAATTGACATACGCAATATTAAGCAGAAACTTGCACTGCATGACGAAGAACGCTACCACGGTGCACTCGTCAGTGCTAGGGCTGAGGGTTTAGCGGCGGGAGAGACGCCAACAAAAAGAGCGTTAGGGGTGGAGAAAACGAACGCTCGACGGAATCATATCGAAAAAATAGAGAAGGATGGTCACGACATAACTGGTATGGACAGCATTTTATCCGTATTTTCAAGTCATTTTGAAAACCTTTTTGCGTGTAGACAGGTAAACCTAGAAAGATTTAAAGAAGAATATTTAGGATGCATGCCAAAAGCGAGTGAGGAAGTGAAAAACGCTTTGGAATTATCTATATCTGCAGCTGAAGTGGAACGGGCGATTGATAAGTTAAATCCCGGAAAATCTCCAGGACCAGATGGTCTTTGTGCCAAGTGGTAAGAATGTTTTAAAAGTGAACTGTCCCCTATACTTGCAGGCGTTTTTAATGAGGAATATGAGGAAAAGAAATTACCACCATCCTTTGGTGAATCGCGTACCGTTCTCATTCCGAAAACAGACGAGGCTGAAAAGCTCAGGCAAGTCACAGCGTACAGGCCAATCGCACTGACAAACGTAGACTACAAAATATAATGAAAATTCTGGCGGCTAGACTTCATTCAGTAATAAAAAATATCGTCGGTTCACACGAAACGTGTGGAATCAAAGGTCGGTCCATAGTTACAAATGTTCATAAAATGCGATCCGTGCTCGAATGTGTTGACACCAGTCAAGCTCGTGTGGCCATACTCCAGCTGGATCTGGAGAAAGCGTTTGGTTGCGTTGCCCACGCTCTTTTGTTTGCAGTATTGAAGCACACTAATGTTGGTAAGATAATTATTGACGGAGTAGCCATGGCATATCGGAATGGTAGTACTAGACTAATTATCAACAAGACATTGCGCCCCCCATTAGAATTGAGTGCTCAGTGCGTCAAGGTTGCCCTGTTAGTCCACTGTTGTTTTGCATCTATATTGAAACTTTATGTCGGTCGATATTGCAGAATGACGTCATTAATGGGTTTACAGTACAATCTTCAGAGGTCAAACTACTCGCATACGCTGAAGATGTTGCGATTTGTAGCACTTCCTATGTCGGTATTGAAGAATCAATCAGAGTTTCTAAATCTTTCGCCGAAGTTACAGGAAGCTACATAAACTGAGGTAAATGCCTCGGCTTCTCGAATGGATATTGGCCTTCAACACCAGAATTTTTTGCAGCCATTAAATGGACAAGAACGCCAGTTAAATATCTCGAAGTTCTGCTCGAGTCATACAAAAGTACTGACGAATATTGGACACAGCAATCGAAAGAAATTAAAGAGAAAGCGAATAGGTGGAATGCAACTTATCTGTCCATGTTTGCTAGGGCTACTGCATACAACTGGTTTTTTGTGTCTAAGCTGTGGTATGTGATGCAAGTGCTGTACTGTTCCCGGGTCAATGTGCAAAAAATACATCGGGTGTTTGCAATATTTGTGTGGGGGTCTAACTGGGAAAGGTGCAGTCGCACGAATTTGTTTAGACGGCTGAAACGTGGAGGCCTTGGGCTAGGACATCTGTTTATCAAGCAGTTAGTAAATAGGCTTTTCTTTTTCCGTGAGACAAGAGATCCTTTCTTACTAACAGTGTGTCAAACAAGACTAAGTAGACTGTTGCCCGAGTTTGTTGTGAGCACCCTTGTTACCACAGGGACTGTGCAAGGATACATGAAAGAAGTAGTAGCCAGCGTGCGGTTTTTGTGTGTTCGTTTTTCAACTGACTACCTGTGGCCTGTTGGAAAGAAAAAAACTGTACAAAGATTTGTGTGACACGATGCTCCCCATTCCACTGTACAGAGCGCTATATACAGCACGCAAGGGTCAGAACGTACTTAAACGAGTTAAAAAAATGCCAGCAGCTCCAAGTGCGAAAACGTTCTTTTTCAAATTACACACTGGAACACTTCCTGTAAGAACCTTCCTAGAAGAGCATGAGTTTTATATGCCTTGGGGATCTCACTGTCTAATATGTAAGAAACTGGAAACTATCGACCACGTTTTCCTGCACTGTTGGGAAGGAGCTTATTATTGGGACGTATTACAAAGTACAATCAAAAAAGAGTTCCCGTTAGACCCTCATGGGATCAGGTATTTGGCATTAGAGAATGAGGATGGATTACCTTTCGATTTTATCATGATGACTGCCTTGCACAGTATATGGCGCTCTAGAATGGCTGGATTTCATTGTGACCCAGACAGAAGACCAGCAAGAGAGTATTTTACAGAAAGCATCTCAAGATTACTTGAGGTAGTAAGAACAGACGAATGTGTACCTTTATGGGTAGAAAGGGTAGAAGCCCTACTGGCCATGAAGGAATTCTAGGACGTGATGTGTTATAGTTATGCCTAACGGTCTTAGTTATTTTTAACTTTTTTGTATTGTTTGTAGTGAATTGTAATATATCATGCCAACCCGTTTGTGAAACGTTTACCGGAAATAAAGGAAAAAAAGCGTTAATAGCTCAGCAAGCTAACGCACTCAGTTCACGTACCCGAGCACAACTAAGTGGCGGTGGTTCGAATCCCACCGAGTCTTAAGTCTTTTTTAGTTTTTTCAATGTTTTTTATACTGCTACTTTTTCTAATGCATTAGGTACTAAAACAAAATAAAAAGCAATATTGCGTTCAAGTACGTATGTGTGACTGTGTTTTTTGCGCAACAGTTATTAGTACTTTTATTTTCATTATAACATTTTTTTACTTATTTCATAATATAAAAAAATTAAGGACTAAGGGGAACATTGGGTCTGCTTCATTGTGAAGGGACTCGAGAAGTGAGAAAACTCAAACCAAAAAATTTATTTGAGAAAAAACTGAGCATTTCACAGCCGGACCAGCTTCTTCAAGGGTAGGCCCTAGGTATGCGCGAGACTTGCTATATGACTCATCTCAAGCTGTGGCAGTCGAGAGAAGGCAATATCACCGAGCAGCAGTTCCAAAATATATTTTGATTGATGTTTTTTGATTCCTCTAAAATTAGCGCTGCACAATTGTGATTGAGCCAAACCAAGATTTGCGGGAACGAAGTCATGAGACAGAAAATGAATAATGTTTATTGTTTTAAAAATTGCCCTTAATAAAAGGAAGAGTTATGGAGTGCTACGTAACTCGCAGTTGGAATTTTATATATACATATGGATAGTTTAAAATGGACAATACTGCACACACAGACATTGGTTAAACTTCTTTGCAGCACAGTTGAACCATCTATGCAGAACTGAAGCATCAAGAGAAGCTCATGCGTCCTCACTTTATTGCGCTTTACATAGCTTGTATGCATCCATGCAGCCATGATATATTTTAAAGCATTTGTTTCACCTATAATCTTCTTATTCATTGAAACTGGCCCATAAGGTTGTGTCCTATGTAGCACTACAATTGAAGTGTAATCTGCATGGTGGTCTGAAACAATGCTTTCGGAAATCTCAAAACGACCCAGCTCTATACACGACTATCCGAGCATCAATGATAAGCACCATTATGTGTCTGTACATATCAGTTGTGCTCTCATACTTAATTATTTTTCTGACCACTCCCTCTACCCCTACCTAGTTTCTGTCGTGAAGCTGTGGCAAGTTGTGTATAGCTGTATTTATAATATAGGAGCACATTCTATCAATAAAAATTATTTTTAGGCTACATGCAATTAGTTTTCATAGATTTTCATTTCTTTTGCCAGTGCTCAGGAGGGCTAAGCTCATGGTCGGTATTTTAAAATGACATTTCTCTTTGCCAATGTTGATGATAACAGTTTCTTTTATATTGATAAGTTCATTTGCATTGAATTTAGTTCTCATTAATATTGTTTCTACCAAAAAACGAGCCCTTGAAGTTATGCTTTTTTGCTTGATTTGTTTTCGTGTGACAGCATGCAAGTAAAATGATAGTTATTGTCATTCCTTGTGAATCACACATTTTCCGTGTGACAGACTTTAGCACCTGGTCATCTGCGGAAGTTGTATTCATTCTGGAAAGGGGCGAACAGCGGTGACTGACAACACAAACTAGCCTGCGTTATTCTTTTGTACTATATATGCCACTGTGCATTCACTTAAAACTACATAGAGCTGGGATTTTCTGCTGAAAATTTGACAACAAATGTAGATTTTCCACATTTTTGCAACAATCCACATGCCTTTCATACACTATTGCACATTGTCGTAAGCACCTTAGAAAATCTGTGTATTTCCGTAAGAACTTACGTTCCGCATTTTTCTTATGAAAGCTTCTGTACACTCCATACACTTTCCTTATCCTTCTATATCTTCTATAATGAACTCTCCGTATGCTCCATAAATTTCCTTATCGTTTCATATTTTCCATAAAACTCACTCCATTCACACCATAAAACTTCCTTATCCTTCCATATACTCCATAAAAAGCCTTCCATATATGCTATACATTTTCCTTATCTTTCCGTATACTCCATAAAAACCCTTCCGTATACGCCATACAATTTCCTTATCCTTCCATATACTCCATAAGAAGCATTCCGTATATGCCATACAACTTCCGTATATTTCCATAAAACTCCATATTTTTTCCGTATGTAGCATAAAGAAATGTTACGAAGTCCATATATTTTCCGTAAAATTTCATACGGAACGTTTCAGTAGGGTTGTTCCCTTGCGGAAATTTTGCCGGCTATTTGCGGCGAGTTAATTTCGGTCGGCCTTTTCGGACAATTCCACGTTATGTGGGTGAGAGTGGGCCTGCCTCCACACCACGGACAACTATCGCTGTACATCACAGGGTGAATATCCTGCTTCAACGAAAGATTTGGATATGTGTTAGTTTGTGTACGGCGCCAGTCATAAGAATTCCGGCCGGGTAAAGCTGTGTGTGGTACACTGTACCTTCGTCGCTCAAGCCGTTGGTTTTCAAGGATATCTCGCGGTAAAAAGGGGCTGTCGTCGGAGTGGTAGGGCGCTCGGTTAATTAAAGCACGAGCTGCGCTGTCCGCTCTCTTATTGCCATCGAGTCCTGCGTGACCCGGGAACCAGATGATAGCATGGTCCTGCGTTAGGTCTGGTCCTAATGGGCGAATGGTGTTGTGTGGTAGTCTTCCCGTGAGAAAGAGTCTACATGCGACCATGAAATCGGTTAGAACAAGGGACGATCGTCTCAGAAGATCTTTTGCTTTATTAGCAAGCGCGATAGCTAAAGCCTCAGCGTTATTCGCGGACGCGGCTCGTGCCGTTACGCAAGTCATATGGCCTTGACCCGGGGCCGCTTCTACGACTGCGAGTCCGTACTTGTTCGTGCCGCATAGGGCGACATCTGTATACACCATGTCCGGATTGTTCCCAAATTGCCACTGTAACTTGCGAGCTTGTGCGCTCCTATGACCTTTGTGATATCGGGGGCTCATGTTTTTGGGGATAGGGGATACTAGAATCTTTTCACGTAGCTGTTCAGCCATCGACTCCAGTTCCTCTCCCGCATACTGACCCCGAGCTGGGTAACCTACACGGCGTGGCGATTTTCTCCCATAAGTGGTTAAGCTAAGCTTCTCTCGTTGAAAAATGAGCACCGCTGCGCGTAACTCCTCCTTATGATTGTGTATACCGAAGGATTCGAGACGCTCTGTGGACGTTCCAAGACGTAGGCCGAGAGCCGCCGTGTACGATGTTCGTATCAACGCATCTAGGGCCTTTAAATCATTTTAAGTGATCTCATGGAAAGGAAGACTATATCTTATACGACTGAGGACAAAAGCCTGAATCAGCCAGAGCGTCTCAGCTTCCTTGAAACCTTTTGGGAGATACGTGACTCTATAAATCATACGGGAGATCTGATTCACCGTTGTTCTGAGGGTTTTTATTGTGTGGTTCACTCGCTTGTTGCTTTGTAGCCACAGTCCGAGGGCTCGCATTTTCTGTACCTCGTTTATCTAGTGGTCTCCTAGAAAGAGGCTGACCGCCTTTTGAATGCGGCGGCCTCTGCCTCGGATTCTAATAAACTCACAATTATCGGGAGCACAGCTCATTCCGCTCTGATAAGTGAAGTCGTCAACAGCGGTCGCTGCGTCTTGTAGGATTTGCTCTTTTTGTCCCAAGAGAGAGAGGGAGACATAAAGATGCAAGGAAAGGCAGGGAGGTTAACCAAAAGAGCCACTGTTGGCCCATAGGGTAATTTTATCTGCATGTAACGCGTACCCTAGCCCTGAAACGCTGTCTAGACTTCTTGCTAAGGGTCTCATGCCAATGTTTAAGAGAAGAGGAGAAAGTATCGCCCCTTGTGGTGTGCCTCTATCGGGCGTAGGAAACAGATCTTAGCGTGTATTGCCTAGGCCTATTGTAGCAGTGCGAGAGGTTAGAAAAGAGCAAACGTAGTCATATATCTTTTGCCCACAACCGATGTCATTTAGCTCAGATAAGGTGAGCTCATGGGACGTAGTGTCAAATGCACTTTTCAAATCAAGAGCTACGACGGGATGTTCTGCACCAACCGTGGTATTGCAGAGTACCTCTTCCCGAAGTAGAAGGAAGACATCCTGCGTTGACAAATGTTGGCGAAATTCGAACATGCTTGTTGGGAAAAGGTTCCGATCTTCAATGTAAGTCGTGAGACGTGTGTGAATCACCTTTTCGAATAATTTGCTAAGACAGGATGTTAATGAGATTGGTCTTAGATTTTGTAGGTCGGGTGTTTTTCCTGGCTTAGGAATAAGAATTATTTTGGCTTGCTTCCAATATTGAGAAACCATGCCCTTCTCCCATACCTGCTGATTAAAATACCGAATAAGTTGTTCCAGGTGTTCATCGCTAAGATTCCGAATCATCGCGTTTGTTAGCTGGTCAGGTCCGGGGGCAGTATTGCGCTTTGCTGCTTGCGCGGCCGCGAATAGTTCTGCCTTGGTGGTTGGTGCGTCGAGCACTGCGGTTTCCTGGCGTTGGTATGCTAAAGTGCACGGGGGAGTTGTGAACGTGCCTATGTACTTGTCTCGGAGCTTAGCGAGGAGGCATCATCTGTTCCTGGGAATACCGCAGCGCGCTTCTTAAGAGTTCGGTTTGCTGCCGTTTTGGTTTTACCAGGTTCCATTAGGCTGCTCAGTATTGCCCATGTCTTGGAGGTGTGTAAGGTTCCTCGGAGTGAGTCGCGAACATTCGCCCAGCTCACCGTCTCCAACTGCTGCGCGTAAGGGTTTGCCCGCTCAGATATCTCAGCAATTCTATGGCGCAATTTTCTATTGAGCCGCTGTTGTTTCCATCGCTTGGTCAACCCTCTCCTGGATTTCCACATATGTATCAGATGGCTATCGACTACCGGGATTTCCGCTGTGAGCGCAACCCGCTGAGAAGTTGCTTTGTGAGCCTCTCGTATGTGCGTTGCCCAATCTTCAGCGCTATCCGGTAAAATCACGGGCAGTGGGACTTTACGATAAGTTACCCAATCTGTTATTACAACATGGCCATGAGACTGCCGAATTTTGGGAGAGGCAATCGACACGCTCAAAATATAATGGTCACTGCCGAGATTCTCTTCTAGGTTGGTCCAGAACACCTCGTCAACATTATTTATGAATGCAAGATCAGAAAATGTGTCTGCGCTGACGCTCTTACCCAATATTGTCGGGTGTTGCGGGAGTACGAGAAGTTGGAGCCCATGCGCGTCAACAACTCGCTTGAGTTCCCGGCCTTTAGGGGTATGTTTTCGGTACCCCCAGGTAGTGTGAGGGGCATTAAAGTCCCCGAGAAGCAGTAGTCGATCCTGGATGCTGGAATTACTCTTGGAATACCGAAAGAGTGCGTCAGAATCGGCCCTCTTTTTCTTAGGGAAGCTATACACGTTCGAAATTATGGTTTTGGCTTTGCTACGCTTGTGCGGTAGTCTACTTATGAGTTGGTGGTTAATGACGCTAGTTACCAGATAACCTATACTAGTCGTTATTTCCTTAAGAACCAACGGTGGCGACTTTAGGATAGTCTGAATTTGAAATCGTGTAGTAGCCACTCAATTTGACTAGCCTATTGCCAACCTCTTGTAGACAAATGACATCAGGTTTGACTGGCGCCGTATTAAGAAATTGTTGTAGAGTGCCCACACGATTGGGGAAGGTGCGGCGATTCCTTTGCCAAATTTCGAGCTATTCGGTGTGCGCTCGTGTTTTACTCGCCATAGATAGTGGCTATCACTGTCCGAGGTTGGTGGTTGCTTCGGACGACGAATAGACAGAGCACCCGGGCTGCTTTTAGGCCGTTTAAAAACAGTAGCCCTTATGCTGGCAATAAATTCGTCGACATAACTTTTTAGGTCCTGAAATTCGGCAAACATTTGCTGCTGGAAGCTTTCAATGTTTCGCAGTTGCTGCATTACCTGTTTTAATGTACCTTCCATAGAATTATACTCGATCGTAACCTGGCCAGATGTGCCGGTTGCTTTAGAAAGTGTTTTTTAGCTCGATTCCATACCGTGGTTAGCTTTGAGGCCAACTCTCGTTTTATTTCTGCCAAGCTCTCATGGAGGAGTTGGTTCTCTTTAATAATTTTTTGATATTCTGGATCAGCCGTTATATGAGCAGCAGGAGAAGCAACTCGTGTATAGCTCACCTCGCCATGATCGGGCGCTTGCTTGATCACTGAGCGTGGAGCCCCGGATTTAGGTGACTTGTGTGAGTGAAATTGGGGTGGAGTCTTGTGAGTAGAGTCCTTCCGGGTCCGGGATCTCGATCTAGATCTGTATCTATAGCTGAACCCTGGGCGAGTCTCTGGCGACTCCGGACAGTGGCCCAGGGCAGATTTTTCATCATATGAACTGAACCAGCGGGGGCGTTGAGGTGGCTTTGGTGAGGTGTCATCCAGAGTAGGCTGGTGCACAATAGCCCTTGAGGTTCTTTTCTGCGGAGATTTGAGTCCTTTTCTGCAACTTCGGTCGCCTGTCAAATGACCCTCGCCACAAGCTGCAGACTTCGGAGAGCACTCATGCCCGCTTTCAGGGTCCCGTTGTCCACAAACGTGACAAGATTGAGTGTCTGGCTGGGGGCAAACGTCCGAACAGTGACCAACCTAATGGAACACTTTGCACACCTGGGTGGTAACTTTGTAGGGGTAGCAACCAAGTTCTCCGCCGATGTAATAGACGTACCGAGGTGTGATCCCTCCAAAAATTGTTCTAACGGCCATCTTGGTGTTTTTAAACATCCGTGCTTGCAGAATTTCGACACCTTAGGTGCGTATGTGGAGATTGGCTTTTAGCGCTTCAGGCGTCGTGTGGAGCTCTAAGCCGTGAATGACACCCTTAGTTGTCCCTTAGCTTGTCGCTACGTAGGCAATGACTGAGTGTGGCCGGCCGTCGATCTTTAGGGTGGTAATACGCCTCATGTGGTCCGCCACTGACTGGTGCGGCGTCGAAACAATGAAGATGTTGGAACCTTACTTCACTCTGAGCAAAAATTGCTCACCAGATATTTTTTCCTTGCAAGCTTCTGTCACGGCGTCTGCCAGTAGTGGACTGGTAAAGGTCTTGACCGGTAGTCCTTGGATGGGTCACACCACTATTTTGACGTCGTCTTTGGGCAAGGGGGGTAGCCGCCTGTGGGCAGGCCTATATTTAGATTTTCTGGTTGCTTCAGCAGGGGACACTTGTTGGTGGTACGACGTCGTCGAAAAATCCATGGACTTGGCCTTCTTTTTTATCGCAAGAGCCTTCTTCTGCCGCAGAGTGAGCACCGTTTGCCAGGCTCCATCCGCTTGGTATTGGCTGTCGGTCTCGGCGTTCTTGCCGTTCGGTTCATTTAGCGTTGAGAGGCTCTTAGCTGCAGAGTCTTGAAAATCCATATTTTCAGGCTCTTGGCGTCGCGTGTCCGTCATCCGCGAGGGTCTGGGACGCGCAATAGCGTCTGAGGGTTCATTTGCAATAGCCATCGTGTACGCGCGCAACGCGCACGGTAGCGTTCATGCAGCCGCCTACATGGCGGCTATGGCGTTGTCGAGCTCGCACAATAGGCAGGTGCGTAGGCTTCTAAAATGAAAATTTCCGGGCACTTACAGCTGTGGTTGGTGTCAGTCGATGCGGAACAACTTCAGGAAGCCATGGCAATAGTGGACTTGGCTGCACACATAAATTTCCACAATACAGCCGGAAAATTCACGGAGCACTTGCGGACGCGGTTCTTTTTGCCGGCGCCACCTAGCGCCTCCTCAGGGTACATGATGTGTCACATTTTCTAAGTATGGTACATCCGCGTTTGCAAAAGCCTCAATGTAAGTGTTTGGGGCCGAGTTAGATTTTTTGTGAGGTGGAGCGAAAATCCTTCTAGACAGGTAAAAACGTTTACTGAGCTCGTTATTTGTTGTAGGAATTTTCCCGTTATCTCCTTCACCCTTAGAACGAATTCCCAGGTAGGCGCGGTTGGAAAGGTCTCGCGCCGCCACGTGTGTTGTTTCTTTGAGATTGAGAGAGGAGTCGTTGATTTGTCCAAAATGAGCTGGGAACCAACTCAGAAGATGATGCTTTATGTCCTTGCCATGTGGTATTTTCAGCGTTTTTTCAGAGACCATCCCCTTGGCGAAGACCCGTAGTGCTGCCACAAAATCACTATATAAGACTTCAATGTTATCCATCGTGAGTGTAAGGCGATGGTCACCTGTTCCACAATGATTGAGTTTTTCGTCCTGACCATAGCTGAGTTGACGACATGGCCAGCCCCATCGACCACTACTGCCACAAAAGCTTTCCAACTGACGTAGGAGGCCGCGTCAACAAATACGGCCCCTCGTACTTTGTTTGAGACATGACGAAGTATAGTCCTGGCCCTTGCTATTCTTCTTCCGATGTTGTACTTTGAATGCATGTTTCGTGGTACAGGAGATACCGTGATATTCTCCCTGATGTTGAAGTCTAATCGTCATTGGGCGTTGGTCCGGCTCCTGCAGAGTTATTCTCTCCGACCTTGTTGTAAATGACCTTGCAAACTGTGCTCTCTCTTGGCCTCCTGCTATTTCTTCGAGCTTGTTGTGAATGACAAGCCAAAGTAGACGCTCGGTGCTGGTGTGTATCGGTAGGCCCAGGACCTTCTTGATAACTTTCCTAAGAAGCACATTCAATGTCTCGGACTCTGCTCTAAACCAGCTGTGCACTGCCGCCTAAAAAAACGCATGCAACAACCGGGTGAGGTTCTCTTTGATGCAATTTCTTTTGTTGGCCACTCTGCGTATGAGGTGCACTGCACTGTCTGTTTTCCAAGTTAACTTAGCTATAGATTTGGTGTTAGCACTGGTAGACTCTATCAACATGCCAGGACTTTGATGAAGTCAACCTTCTGAATGGCATCCGCTTGATTTGCATGGAGGTGGATGTCTATCTGGTTTAACGGCTTCCATCTGCTGGGCCTTGGTCTCAGGCATGTAGTCCGATACAGTAAATGTTCTGACTTGCTCGAGGAGCACTTGAGCCCAGAAAGAAGGTACACTTCTATGGTGTCAATCACCTCTTACAGGGCACTCTCAATCTGCTCCTCACTTCCCCCTGTGCACCAGAGGTAATGTCATCTGCATAGATGCTGTGCTTCAATCCTTCGATGCTCGATAATTTCTTTGACAGTCCAATCATGGCAATGTTGAAGAGCATTGGTGAAATCACTTCTCCTTGCGGCATGCCTCTTGCTTCTAGTTCGATTGCTGAGGTATCGATATCTGCAATCCTCATGGCGGCTTTCCGATCTGTAAGAAAGGACCATATGTAGTCATAGAAGGCTTTCCTAGACCAAGCTTGGAAATTGCTTCAAGTATGATTGAGTGGTACATGATGTCAAACGCTTTCTTCTAGTTTTCTAGATGTAGGCACATAATGGCTCTAACATTTCTGGTTTGGTTGTCGATGAACTGGTGTTTGAGAAGCTTCATTGCGTCTTGTGTGGATAGCCCTTCTCTGAATCCAACCATAATGTGTGTATAGATGGTTTTATCTTCCAAGTACTTGTTTATCCTGTGCAGTATGATGTTCAGCAAACTTGCTGCTACATGACGTTAATGTTATTAACCTCATGTTGTCCAGGTGGGGAGACTTTCCTGGCTTATGAATAAGGATTGTGTTGGCCAGCTTCCCCTGCTCTGGCACCCTGCCTTCTCTCCATGCTGCATCAGTCATAACTTTCAGGGTTCCAATTATTCCGCCATCAAGGTTGCGAAGGGCCTTGTTTGAGGTACCGTCCGGGCCAGGGGCTGACCTGCCGTTGAGATCATGCAAGACTCTCCGGATCTCCTCGATGTTAAAGTAACCTTGAAGACCTGGATTGGGCGGCCCTGGTACTGTCTACTTGGTGGTTTAAATCCTGTTTTGATTGAAACGTATTTATGTTCGAGCTGCTGCACGACTTACTGTTCTGTATAGAGCCCTACCTCTTTATGCAAAATTCAAACGATAACATGCTTTTCATTTGTTTTGGTGATGTTTTCGTTGAGGAGATATATTAACATATTATATGTCTTGCCATTGCTCATATGACCACCGACAGAGTTGCAGAATTCGTCCCATTGCTGCCTACATAGTGCGTGACAATGTTCCTCGACTCATCTGTTTACCTCAGCTGTCTTATTCCTCAGTCTTCGGTTCAGGCGCTGACCCTTCCAACGGTTCAGTAGTGCTTGCTTTGCCTCATGTAGATGAGCGAGCCAGCTATTCATTCTCTCAACTAGAAAATCTGTGGTCATGGCTGAGGAGACGAATTCGATGTCCTCTTTTTTCTGTTTGACCCAATGCTCCAAGCCTAGACTGTGGCTATCTTGTTCCCTTTTCATCTTTAACTTACTAAATTTATCTTAGTCTGTGAAGTGGAATTCTTACAGCTTCTTACACTCCACGGAGAAGGTAGTAGCAAGAATACAGTGGTCACTCCCGAGATCTACAGCAAGGTTCATCTATTGCGCCTTCTTGTTGTACCTTACAAATGGAAGGTCTGGGGTAAAATCCCTGCAGCAGGATGTACCAAGTCTTGTTGGTAGGCTGCGGTCTGTGATTAGGGTGAGATCAAGTTCACTGGCACGTTGACAAAGTCAATTTTCTTTTTCAGTGTTGTAAGTGTAACCCCAATTTATGATGAGGGACGTTTAAAACACCTGATAAGATAAGTGGACATTCCCCGGCAATAGTAACAGCTTTGTTTAGAACCATCTTGAACCCTTGAGTTTGTTCCTTAGGACTGCTGTATATGTTAAGAATAAAAATTTGCTGAAGGTTGCCGGTACCCGGCACGATCTCTACCATGGCGTGTTCCAACCTGCCTGCATCTATCTTGAGGTCTTGGGTTACGTGCGTTTGTTTTTAGCATACGAAGGTGCAGACTCCCCTCCCTTTGGTATCCCCTATGAGATGCCGGAATCTGGGCAGCGTTGATTGCGCTGAAAAGGGTTCTTGCAATATTATAATATGAGGCCTTTCTTTGCTGCTCCCGATATACTGCTGTAGGGTTGCCTCCTTTTAAAGATAACCTCTACAGTTTTATTGCCACGTACGGAATGCTTCACGTAGCGCTGCCATCATGGTTATTACATGGGCCGCCAAAGCCTGATGCTGCACCTGTGAACAGGTTTTGTATCACTAGAATTGGTGGTCGAAGAGATGAGTTTGGTGCGTGAGGAGGCACTGCGGTGTTGTGCAGATATGCTTCGACCTTTGTAATGCGCAAAGTCATGCTCTTCAAGTTCCGCCACGCTTGATTGTAGCCTGCTCATCTGCTCGCTAAGATTGGCTACTACCTTGCTGAGCGTGTCAAAGACCTCCTTTATATATGACATGGTCTTCTGGTTCGCTTCCACATGTTCTACCATGAATGCCCTCTTTTTTTGTAGTTCTCGAGTACTCACGTTTTCATCCACAGGAACATCAACTGGCTGAGGCATTGGCTGTGAAGACTAAGTGCTGGTTAGCTTAGTGAAAATATTTCCTATTTCCTTTAACTCGGCTGGTAGCCTCTCATTCGATTTTATAAGCCACGCGTTTTCTTGCTCTAGCTGTGCAATTTAATCACGCTCTGGCAGCTTACCTGTCATCTTAACTCTGCCGCGTCGTTGTGCACTCGCTCAGCTTAGCTGCCTTTCGGTGCGACTGCAGGCGTCGTCCCCAGGTTGGAAGCTGTGATCTCAAATTTAACGCCAGGCAGCTGGCTATTTGGGTGCCGTCCAGGATGCTCCTTACCCAGTTAGCCACCTTGAGAAGTCGAGCGCCCACGGAATTAGGAACGGGCCTTTGGTCTAGAACCTGTTATGGAACGCGACCTCCCCCTTGAGTGGGGCTGCCTTTCCTGTTCTTGTGTAGTCTGGATTCTTTGGGTCCCGTAGGCTAGAATAAGCTGATTTTCATTAATGTCTTGACTGGATGTCATTGATACATCACGAGCTTCTGTGGCTGCTCGCGATCTTTCCCAACGTCTGAGTCTGACGACGTATGGCACTAAGAAAATATTCTTGCACTCCTTCTTTGCCGTGGGATGGTGACCATCGCACAGCCTGCATGTTAGATTGCACAGGTGCAGCTTATCTGGGTTATTGATCTCGCAGCCTCTGCAGACGGTTTCAGCTGGGTTCGGACAGTCATCATACCAATGTCCCAGCTTTTCACAGACGTAACAAATGTTGATGTTTTAGCGGTAAATGAAGCACTACAAAAGTGATGGACCATATCTCACGAGTCGCGGCACTTTTTGTGCTTCGAACGCTATGATGATTGTCCCAGTGTTCTTGATTCTCTTGGCCTGCAGCGCGAGAGGGATGTTCGCGTTCACAATCTTTCGCGTCACAATGTCCTGAATAGCGCTTACGGAGATCCCGCGAATCACTCCTTTACAAGAGCCACGGTGTTCCATGGCGTACGCGTCAACCTTGAAAACTTTGCCTCCAATGTCAATTTGCTTGACCTTGAAGTATCTTGAAACTCTGTCCTGATTCGGAGAGCTTGCCATCATACTGTTCTGCTGCAAGTCGGAACAGATGATTTTGTGCATGGCCTTCTCCTCTTTGACGCCGGCCGCCAGTACTATCGCACCTGCCACGGCTCAAGCGCCAATTCTCGAACATATTTAATTGTCCACGTGGTCGTAGCGCGATTTTGCTAAAGTCCTTGGGTAGTGGCGGCACGCCTCCAGCTCGCACAATTTTGTGCTTGGTGTCATGTTTACTACGACTGGCTTGAGCATCTCCCCCAACGCCAGCCTTGGTCGAGCCCTTAGCAGCGCGAAAGTTATCTGCGGCTAGCTTATTCCTTGAGCCTCTCACTTCGGCTTCCTTCCAACCGATGTATTCCGTACAATCCTCTGGAAAGATGTCCTCTTCATCTACTTGGTATTTCATTCTCAGTTGCTTCTCCTGGAACGCGCAGAGTGCTGAATCACGTTGGCGCCGGGCCGGCGCATCGGCGCCAAATGCCTCCTTGGTTAGGCCTAAATCTTCCGCTGGCGTTGCCGTGCAAAAATGTCCCCAAAGTGGTTTAAAAGTCCACTCACCGGCACAAAGGGGGTGTCTACTGATTTCTTGAGAACTTAGGCACACGATGTGTTTGGAAACTGGGTGGCGAATTTGTGGATTTACAAGAAAGCATTCTTGAAAACAGGGACCGTTCTTCGCGCGTCCACATTGGTCGGCCAATAGAGTGTTTCCCCTTTATGAATGACATCTCAGATCCTATCATTGAATAGTGCGACGTTTTTTCAAACCGGCACGTTGAAGTAGAAGGCTATTTTCGCCATTTCCCGGCTTTTTATATTCATGGGTGCGGCAAAAAAGAAACTCAACGAAAGCAAGAAATATTTTGAAGTTTTGACAAACTAAGTAGAACTAATGCTGAGCTTGGAAGCTGGGCTGCGATAGTATTAGGAATATGTCTTTTTTGACCGCCGAACTTCCTCTTACAATCATTCAATCCGTCCGCATAGTGTGTTTTGCAACCTACGCGATTCTCCCAGGTAATGAAGCGGCTCGTGACGCTGTGTGTATTTCTCTCTCCTGGACCATTACCTCTTTTCGCCCCACGTCTTTCTCACGCCTCTCAGCTCTTACGCATTAGCGCGTAATCCTCAATTGCTATCAAACGCCACGCTGTTTCACCAAGATCCTGCATGCACGGGGTCTTTGTATAGCGAATTAGTGACTTCTGAGACGCTTGCAGACAAACACCCGCGGCTGCCCAGCATTTCAGGACGAACGTTTACAAGCAAATATGTGACTATTAGATTACCTGATCTCCACTAACTTGGTGCCGGCGTTTACTGACAATGCCACCTGCATGGGTGGCCAATCTTTCTAACCAATTTCAGGAATTTTCGCGAAGTTGAAGTAAAACATTCATAATAAAGCTGCGAACCTCTAATGAACATGGGGGGAATATGCTTTGTCTAAATACACTATGCTGTGATAACATGCACACGTATGAGCCAAACCTTGTGCTGCACGACAAAGAATGACGGAAGCAGACAAACGAACAAGACAGGTAGGTTGACCATGAAGACATTCGGTCGGCTACCCAACACAGGGGCATTAGGGAAGGGGAAAAGAAAGATAAGATCGAAGAAACCAAAGGAAGAGAAAACGAAATAGACAGCCAGTCTAGACTGCAGAAATAGACTGCAGAAATAGACAGCAGAAATAGACAGCAGAAATAGACTGCATGCCGAAAAAAATGGGCAGATCCCAAGTACATGGGCATCGACATTATGCGAAGCACTGTGCGGAACGAACATGACTGTGTTGCAATTTTTTTATTCAGCGTCACGTCATGAAATGACGCTCAAAATATTCACAAATGTTGCACGCACAGACGTATGTTGAAGAGCTGCAGACGTTTGTATAGCCAGTTGTTTACATTTGCGCAATGATGCCAACTCGAAAATGCGTGTTAGCTACACCAGAAGATCACATGAAGCGTTGATGTTCGCGAAGATGCTGGCCTTGGGCATTAATCTACTTCAGCGCATGGCAACTAACCACAATTGACTTGCAATCAATGTTACGGCTGTATCAAAGGAATATATATGTTTATAAAATTAGGTAGGCAGCACTGCAACCACTATTGAATTTTCACGAAGATTAGGGTCTATTTGAACAGTAGTTGCGACACCTGGCGTAGCTCTGTGGTAAAATGCTTCCTCGCTACGCAGAATGCTTCGGTTTGATTCCAGGTGGGAAACGGACATTTATTATTTGCATTCATCGGGTCGACGCTTCCGATGTCGGGGATTTCTTAACGCTCGTGCGGTAAAATTGAACGTGAATGTTCTCGTCGTTCCTAGGTTGATACTGAGTGCCCATTACCTGTGGCACATACCCTCATACCACAGGCACGTACCCGCCCGTGGGCATGTGCCACTGTCTCGCGGAAAGTGTTTGACGGCGTACGCGACGCGATTGTGACATTATTCATGTCCTGACCAGCGCGTCAAATTTGTCAAATCATGCTACCCTCCCATGCCAATGTTGGTTAATGTCAAGTTAAGTAGGTGACTACGCGAGCACTTAAACGTAAGCGGCTAGATAGATAGATAGATAGATAGATAGATAGATAGATAGATAGATAGATAGATAGATAGATAGATAGATAGATAGATAGATAGATAGATACGCTCAAAGTCGCCGATGTTCGCTAAGAAATGCTTCGCATTTAAAAGCGATCAAGCACACAACTACACCCTCCTTTAAAAGAGAATATTGCCAGATGCATAGAGAAACATATGTCAAAAGTGCTGTAAACCCACTTGTAGAACTATGTGCACAGCCGATGCCACCTTTAGTACAAATTGGCAGATCCCACGTACAGTGCGAATTGGTGATATGTGAAGCACGAATGATAAATCTTGATGTATCACTTTAAAACCAGCACAGTCTCACGAGGTGCAGCTAAATGATGCCGTACATGTCTTCTGTGTCATGATTATCATGTTTGGATGTGTAGTTTATCTGTGTCGTCGATTCACGTCACGTGATATCAAATTTAGTATGTGTGGAACTGGCGAAAATGCCGCGAGCACGCTATGAGCGTTGTATGTTGTCATGTTCTTACACGACACGCATGTCAGGACTATGATGTTTGCAACAGTCACTTATTTTGTTATTCATTGACATCACATAACACAAAAATTGGTATATGTGGAGCTAGAAAAACAGCCGCGAGCGAATAATGAAGGGCCCCATTTACTCCAATGTAGCTTTGAAGCGCGCGCATGCGGGGCACAGCGACGCTACGTTAGCAAAGCGCGAGTACTCTAGTCTGACGCCAGGCGCGACGAGCATCCGTCGGCGCGGCCCGACGGCCACCGGTGCGAAATTCGTGCCGATGCGTTACCTAACAACACTGCGTCTCCCTCTGTTCGTGAGGCAGGAATCACGCCCGCGCTAAAACGCGCATTTGTCCAAGCAACGCAGCGCGGCGCACGTTTGCTAGTATATGGCAAAACCAGCGCCTGGCTTGGCAACGCAGGCGTGCGCGAAGCAATGTACGCCGGCGAGCACGCGCACCGCGTCACGTCGAATTGTAGCGACGCCTGGACGGTGGTATGTCGTCATGTTCTCTCATGACAGCAACCCATGATTATCATGTTTACACTAGTGACATACCATCGTCATCCATTGGCGTCACTTAATGCCGAATTTGGCGTAAGTGAAGCTAGTGAAACAGCTGCGAGCTCATCTTCACTGTGACATGTAGTCATGTTGTTACATGACACGCATATCGTGATTATCAAGTTTGGATGTGTCATTTATCTATGTGATTCATTCGCGTCGCGTAATACCGAGTTTGGTACATGTGGAGCTAGCTAAACGGCTGCGAGTGCATCATGAGCGTAGCATGTAGTCAAGCTGTTACATGACACACATCTCATGATTATTATGCTTGCGTGAGTCACATACCTGCGTCATCCATTCACGTACTGTAATACCACATTTCGTATATGGGACGCTAGCGAAACTCCCACCAGCGCATCATGGGCGTGTTTTTGCTATGCAATCTTGCCATACCTTACCTGTTTTGCAACATAACTTGTGAACAAAACCACCGCGAGAGCGGCAGGACCATGAATTGTAAATCATGATAGTCTTGACATACATGTCATGATTTTCATGTTTATACTAGTCAAATATGTACTTCATACAGTCATGTTATGCCATACCGAGTTTATATTGCCACGTTTCATTTCACAAGTTCTTGTTATCGTTCCGAAACACCACACGATTCTCGGCGCAAACCGCGCCTGGAGGTTTCGAGAAGGTTCCGGACTGTAGTAGATCATTTCGATAAGATCACGCCCACTGTGCGAACGGTACAGATTGTTCTGGAACCTACGCCACCGCCAGCGATAACGCTAGAACATTCGACGGCAAGGGTATAAATGCCGACGCGCTTCGCCGCTTGTCAGTTGTTGATCGAAGGACGACGCTGCGTTCGCCGCTATCAGTCCGAGACTGCTATCTGTGCAAGACTGCTGCTGTAATTAGACTTTTCCTTTACCGGGCACAGGTTCGCCCAAATAAACAGTTAAATCCCAACACGAAGTTTTCTGTCTTTGGCCACGTCACGACCCCGTGACAATATCGACACCATTATCGAAACGGCCAGGAGAACTAAAAATTGTAGGCGGCTCGATAGATAGATAGATAGATAGATAGATAGATAGATAGATAGATAGATAGATAGATAGATAGATAGAAAAGATGTGCAGATCCTGGCGGTGCCTGGCGTAGCAACGCTGGCGTGACGCGACAAAACCAAAGCTGGTGAGCACGCGCACCACGTCCCATCGAAACGTATTGACGCCTTGACTGTGGCATGTAGTCACGTTCTCAGATGACACGCATTTCATGATTATTTTATTTGCACCAGCCACATATCTTGGTCATCCATTGACGTATTGTAGTACCTAAATTGGCATATGTGAAGCTAGCAAAATGGCCACCAGCACATCACGAATGTGGCATGTTGTCATGTTGTGACATGACATGCATGTCGTGATTATCATATTATGATGTGTCATATGGCTATGTCGTCCGTTAGCGTCACGTAATACCGAATTAGGTACATGTGAAGCAAGCAAAACGGTCGCGAGCACATCATAAGCGTGGCTTGTAGTCATGGTGTTACAAGACACGCATGTCATGATTTTCATGTTAGAGTCTGTCACTTGTGTTCGCCATGCAGTGCTGCCATACCCCGCCAGTTTTGCAACATGCCAAGTGAATGAAACCACCACAAGAGCTGCACGACCATGAAATGTAAATCATGACATTCATGACATACATGCCATGATTTTCATGTCATGACTAGTAAAGAATGTTCTTAGTACAGTAATGTTAAGCCATACCAAGCTTGGTATTGATACCATTATCAAAAACCTCCTGAAAACCTCCTGTTTCTGAAAAATTCCTGAAAAGCCTCTGAAAACATCCTTTGCGCACACAGTATATAGCATTGGGGATATTGAATACCCCGTCTTACACCCTTCTTGATTGGTATTCTGTTGCTTTTTTATGAAGCACTCTGGTAGCAGTTGATTCCCTGTAGATTTCTTCCAGGATGTTTATATATGTTTCATCGACGCCCAGATTGCGCATTGTCTGCATGACTGTTGATATTTCTACTGAAACAATCGCCTTCTCGTAATCAGTGAAGGGTATGCATAGTGGTTGGCTATATTCAGAGCATTTCTCTATTACCTGATTGATACTATGAATGTGGTCGATTGTTGAGTAGCCTGTTTAAAATCCTGCTTGTTCCTTTGCTTGATTGAATTCTAAAGTTTCCTTGACTCTGTTAGCAATTACCTTTGTAAATAGCTGGTACACTACGGAGAGGTAGCTGATCGGCCTGTAATGCAAGTCGATGTCATCTTCTTTCTTAAGTTTTAAGACGATGTTGGCATTCTTCCAAGGATCTGGTACTCTCGCTGTCAGGAGACACCTCGTAAACAAGGTGGCTAGTTTTTCTAACACAATCTGTCCTCCATCTTCCAGCCGATCTGATGTTACCTGATTTTCACCAGCAGCTTTGCCTCTTTGCATGCTCTTCAAGGCTTTTCTCACTTCTTCTATCATTACTGGTAGGGTGTCATCTGGGTTACTGCTAGTTCTTGCAGTATTATGTCATGGTTGCCCAGGCTACCGTACAGATCTCTTTAAGACTCCTCCGCTATTTTAACTACCCTATCCGTATTGGTAGTTATTTTTTCTTCTTTGTCCCTTAGTGCATACATCTGATTTTTGCCTATACCAAGTTTTCTCTTCACTGCTTCGACGCTTCCTCCAATTTTTTATTCGTGGTCAATTCTCTCCATGTTATACCTTCTAACATAGGACACCTTACGCTTATTATTCAACTTCGAAAGCTGTGCCAGTTCTATTATTTTGTTGTACTTGAGACTTTCTAGCTTTGACGCTTCTTACTGAGATGATTTGTTTCCTGGGAAAGATTTCCAGTGTCCTGTCTAACTACCGTGCCTTCAACTTCAACTGCACACTTCGTAATGATACTCGTCAGATTATCTTTCATTGTGTCTACGCCAAAATTGCATGAAGACATAGATAGATACGCTCAAAGTCGCCGAAGTTCACCAAGGAATGCTTCGCATTTATTGATAGATAGATAGATAGATAGATAGATAGATAGACAGACAGACAGACAGACAGACAGACAGACAGACAGACAGACAGACAGACAGACAGGCAGACAGGCAGGCAGACTCAAAGTCGCCGAAGTTTATTAAGAAATGCTTCGCAATCAAAATTTTCAATCCTGCCCACTGCCACTCTAATGTCACTCGTTTTGCACGAGTGAGCGCGAGTACTGGAGGCTGTGAACTTATCGCCACCATCATCTCACCGTAAACATAAAGCGTTCACGCCGAATTTCACCTGCTTAACATCTTTATTCTGCCTCTAGCGACAAGAAAGGTGTTATTTTAAGGATTTTTTACGCTTGACAGCGTTTAGACGTTTATCTGTGAGGAATTTCTTCAACAAAAAAGTCAGAGCTTGTGCGCTATCGAACGTGTGGTCGATCAAGAGGAAAATTCCATGGCCTCCAAAGTGACGTATAAAGAACGTAAATTTTATTCATTTTTATTTACACACACACACACACACACACACGCACACACACACACTTCCTAGAAAATTGAGAGAAACTGATTATGCTGATGACATGTGAGTTTACCGTCCCAGAACCACCATATGAATATGAGAGACGCTATAGTGGGGGGTCATAAAGAGAAACTGATCCTACTCTTTTGTAAAGTTTCTGCAGTTTTTTTAGACTTTTGACAATCTGTCTCTAAAGGTAAGAATGTATTGAACTTTATTAAGGATCCAACGAGGAATTACTGGCCCGGGCTAGGCTTCCAGGAGCTGTCATCCACGGAGCATGGTTCGAAGTCTTCGGCAATAACCCTGGCTTGCTGGAAAGCCCAGATTTGGTCCACTACACGTGGGCTGAGAAGGGCGGCTCACTACCACTCAGCCAGTGGTCCTGGGGTACGCTCACGCTCCTCTGAGAAGTGGCGGCGAACACCACACTCACACTCGCAAAGTATATGCGCCATGTCAGCTGTCTTGTGGCCGCACCATGGACAGCTGTCTTGTGGCCGCATCGGGTAAAGGGTGAAGCGATGGACACAGTCTATGCAGGTGTCGGGGATTCTCAAAAAGTTTCGCTCTGCAGACGCCTCAGATCAGACTCCTGAGAACTTTTTAGCTGCATGTGGGGTGCTGGGTAACGTCGCCGTGTTTTTATATAATTGTTTAGGATCTCGTGCAAAGTAATCATGATGTCCTCTCAGTCTTGTAAGGCCTTGGGGTCTGTTATCGTCGTCGCAGAAATATTATGTCTTCCGACCTCGGGTGCCTCGCCATCGTCGATGTGTCGCACATCGCCGGCCCTTTCGTCTTCGTCGCGGCAGGTTAGCAGTCTCGTGACGAAGTGGGCGCGCTCGTTGTGGTTAGACGGGAGGCAAGATCTTTGGTCGCTGCCAAGCGACCAAAGATCTGACGTGCGCGGGCAAACATTTGAGAGACTTGGCAGCAATCGCACCAGACTTGAAATCTTCGGACACCGTGGGTATGTGGACTCCTTCTTTTGTCGTGACACACACGCCCATCTGACGGACCTTGGCCAAGTCTCTCGGGGGACGTCCCGGTTTTCGAGGTCTGTGGAGCAAGATCTCCGACATGTTTTGAGCGCAGACATGTCCCATGCCGTCGAGGTGATTCTCGGCTTCCCTTACCGCTCGCTGCAGCCTATCTTGCAAACTCACAGAACTCATGCTCTCTGTGGTCCATATCGTAATGTCGTCCACGTAGATTGTATGGTTGATACCTTTGATTGCATTGAGCTGCTACGGAAGACCAATCATAAAAGGTTGAACAGCATTGGAGAGAGCGCGGAGCATTGCGATGGCCCGGCACCTCCTATTTCGACCATCTTTGGTGAAAATCCGTCGATCTTGATTCGCGTTTCTCTCCCGTCAAGGAAGCTGCCAACATATCGGTGGAATCTCTCCCCTTCGTTTAGCTGACGGATCTTCTCCAGTATGGCCTGCGCCTCACAGTCTCAAAAGCAATTTTGAGATTGAGCCCGAGTATGGCGCGAAGGTGCGTGTTCGGTGCATCAACGACTTCTTTAATCTGCAGCATCGAGTCCTGTGTGGAGAGTCCTTTTCGGAACCCGATGTTGTTGGTGCCAAATGCGTTTCGCCTTTCGAGAAGCATCCCCACTCTTTTGAGACAGGCGTGCTCCATTATCATGCCGACGCAAGGTGATGATCTGAGGATCTTGTTGGTGATTTTGTCCGGGCCGGGCGCCAACTTCGTTTTGAGTAGGTGAGGAATTGCCCTGATCTTCTGCACAGAGAAGTCTGCGTCGAGCTCTTTGTTAGGTGCGCCAGTATACTCGGGGATATCTAGGCCTTCGGGACGAGTGAGGTGCGTTTGCACAATCTCGTCCGTAAGGGCCTCCGGATCGTCCTTGTATTTGTGCCGCAACTTGGCCATCTCTGTCCGAACTGCCGTCCGGGTACTGGTGGGGTCAAGCAGGTGCTTCAGGATCTTGAAGGTGTGTCCCGCGTTCATATTTCTGTCCACAGTATTGCAAACCTCTTCCCAATTTTGCTCACATAAGCGGGAACAGTGTGTGTCGATTTCGCCGTTAACTTCGGTGATTTTTTAAATGCGAAGCATTTCATAGCGAACTTCGGTGACTTTGAGCGTAACTATCTATGTATCTATCTATCTAGCCGCTTACATTTGGGGCTCTTGTGGTCACCACGTGCATTTTCTTGGCGTGAACCAAAACTAGTAGGAGAGGGTAAGATAGTTAGACGAATACGACGCGCTTGTCAAAACATGAATAATGTCCCAATCCCGTCGCGTACGTCGTCCAAAACTTCCAACCAGCCAGTGGCACATACCCACAGACGGCTATGTGCCGCTGGTATGCGGGTACGTGCCACAGTTTATTTGCACTTAGTATCTGCTCGGGAACGACGAGAACACACATGTACAGTTTTAGCGCGCGAGTGTTAAGAAATACCCGACGTCAATAGGGTCGGCCCGACGAGGCCCAGCTGGAATCGAACCCAAGTATTCTGGGTGTCAATGAAGCATTTTACCACAGACCTACGTCGGGTCTCGCAGCTACTTTTAAAATAGACGCTAATCTTCATGAAACGTTAGTAGTGGTTTCAGTGCTCCCTACTCAATTCTATAAACATTAGATATCTATTATTTTGACACAACCGTCACGTCGGATTAAGGTCAGATGTGGTTAGATATGCGCTGAATTTGATTCATGCATGTTCGCATGATTCATGCAATACGCATGTTCTAGTTGGCATCATTGCGCAAGTGCAAACAACTGGTTATATATACATCTGCAACTCTTCAACATATTGTCACGGTTATTAGCCGTAAGCTCAAAAGGAGGAAGAATCCAGCATCACGAGCGGCAGTCTCTGGTGTTTTCGAGGAAGACGACGTTGCGCGTCTGCTTTTCCGCTTTGTTTTCGTGTGCGAATAGAGCCTTGCTGTTAACGAAAAAAAGAAGCCTTGTGTCCTGTTCTTTGGACTTTTCGACAAATATGTGCGTGTCCGACATTTGTAGACTAATTTAGCGAAATTTCATGAAGTGTCGCACAATAAAAACTTGCAACACGGTCGCCTTCTTTCTTCCGCATGCTTGGCATAACGTGGATTCTCAGGTACGTGCGATCTGCCGAATTTTTTCCTTGGCTTTTTATTAAACGTTTGCTTCCTTACTCTGCGCTGCATCGGTTTTTTTGCCAGGACGAGATGCGCCAGACGGCTGTCCACTCTGGTTGAGTCGGGGCTTCAGTTCCCTTGCCGCCCGGGTCTTCCTCTTTCCTCCAGTCCGTCCATTAGATTTATTTATTGGCTTTCTCCACGTCTACTAACATTTTCTTGCACCATGACTCTTTATTTTTGATGGGGTCTTCTTTCCCGTTGTCCCTGTTTTTTCAAAATTTGTCCGAATCAACAACCCTGATTTCGCGATTTGCACTTTGTTCTGCGTTCCTGCCAACGACCAAGTTGAGGATTCCATGATTGCTTCCTAGGCCTTAAAACGTGTTTTCCCAGCTCACCACGTCCATGTTAGCGCACAACGAGAGGTCCAAGGTCGTGTCGGGGCCCACACCCTGCCCGATTCTGGTGTGTGACATTAGCTCGTTTAGCAAGGTGAGGCCGAGGTCGTCCGCTAGTTCGGCCAGCTTTCTCTCTTTAAGCGAGGCGTGGCCGCATCCTCAGTGCGTGTGCAGGGCGTTAAAGTCTCCGCAAATCAAGAGGGGTTTGGAGGTGGCTATCGCTCTCGCTTCGCAGAAGAGGCACTCAAAGTTGTGAGTGAGATTTTTCTTCGAGAAGGTGCTGTAAACGTCGAGGACGAACAGCCCAGCTGTTGTGCCCTTGCTTGGTATGATTTGTATTACAGCGTTATCGATGTCACTCGCCACGTCCAGCTCGGGTTGAACAAACACTATTTCTTTTCTTACAATAATGCCCACCGTGATGATCCGCCTCATGCTCTTTGAAAATGGACAGTGCGTGACGTACCCCAGAAGCTTGGCGTGGTCATAAGGCTCTTGTAAGGCAATCACGTGTGGAAGTTTCTTTTTAAAAAGTGTTTTCATGTACTGCATGAACGTAGCTTTTTTCTTTCCAAAGCCTCTGCAGTTCCATCGCCAGACGATGAGTCTGCCATTGTGCACGCGAGGCGTAGCCATGGTCACGCGAGGGTGTTGGAGGAGCTCGACTGACCATACAACCCTTCTGTTCCAGGGCGGGTGACAATGATTATATTGCTTCTGTAGACAATTGTCAGAACGCGAGTGACGAGAGGTGGGGCATCGACTTTTTCTGGCGGCTGCAGCTGCTCCTTCCTTCATTCTAGGTCTTCTGTTCGCTGGTTCATAGCGAGAAGTTGAGTGTTTACGGTTCTGTGTTGCGCATTCTATCCAGCGTCGGACTCGTTCAGCCTCGTGAGAAAAATTTGAAGTATGCGTTCTGCCTTATCCACACACTTGTCGGTTACTTGCTTCAGCACGTTTACTTTGTTGGCATTTCAGCTGGGTCTCTGATTCTTGCGTGTTCTCTGTGTTTTTGCCACTCTGATTTTTGCGTTCGGGCCCACTGTCGGTCCGTCTACGTCGAGGATGTCGATCTCCTCTTTCGCCGCCACACTGGTGTGCTCCATGGGCCCACGCTGGGTGGGGGCTCCTCCTGCGTGCCCCGCCTTGCGCTTGGGGATTCAGTTTTGTGTTTTTTGCAGCGCGTCGATCTCCTTCGCCGATTTTTCGTTTTGTTCTCCCACCCTGCTCAGTTCGTCTCTCAGTTCCTTGTTCTCATTGTCTAGCTTCTCTAATCACATCCCGATTGGCGAGTTCAAGGTCTTCCCTAAGTCTTCAGGAAGTGAGCTCCCTTCCGGACTGGTACCAGGTGTGACCGATTTGCCAGGTGTGACCAAGTAACCTCGCATGATACCTTGGGCTTTCCGCCACGTGGAGGCTGCCCGTTGCCCGGCGAAAAACAGGACTCGCTACTTGAGTTTCGTCCAATATGGCTCTGGCTTAAGCTGCGGTTTTTGCTTCCGCTGCGAGGCCTGTTTTTTACCGCTGACGAGGAGGATAAGGGGCCATGGCTCTGTTGCGTTGTGGGGAGCCGGACCTTAATCTCGAACGACATTTTCTTGGGTGACAGTCCGATGGGCCATGCTGCAAGAGGGCCCGGTATACTGGTTCCCCGCGCCATCTTAGGGCATGAGTGCGCCCTCTTTCTCATAATCCCCGCCATCCCTGCTTTTCGCGAGCCATATCCTTGCCTTAACCACGTACGAAACCTTGTACTTTCAATCACATGTGCCATCAGCTGTAGGGTGGGCTTTTTCGCAGATTTCGCACCTTGGTGAGGACTTGTGCGTGGTAATTGGGTTTGTCATGCCGCAAATAAGACAGAAATTGACTTCCGGACTTGAGCACACGTTGGCTCTGTGAACGAGTCTTCCGAAATCTCTACAGAAATCGAGTTGCTTCCGGTAGAGTGGGACTCTTATCACTATACTGGTAAAGTGCACCTATGTAGGGAATCTGTTCCCTTCGTAGAGGAGGATTACTGTAGTAGTGTTTCCCAGTCTCTTCGCGTAGACGAGATTGGGGTTCCTCGTAGTGATGAGTGCCCGGGAGAGTTGATATTTCGTATAATTAGGTGGCACGTCTCTTAACATTCCCTTGAACATTTTTTCCGGCGCAGAGACATGCACTGACCTTGTGTTCCTTCTCACCCACTCTAATTCAGTGAATCCTCACTAACTTGCATGCCGTCTCCTAGTCGGGCGTGCTGGCAACAAGGATGCTTTGAGTGTAGTTGGGCTGAACCATAATTGTTTCGTCCGAATTTATGCCAGCCGTTCTCATGATCGTTTCGTCTAATGCCAACCCGCACGCCGTGTGGAAGTTCAGGCCAATCCATGGCCTCATGACCACCCTAATACCTCCTTTCGGCAGCCTCGGCCCTTTACTTTTACGTATGATTTTTTTCACAATGCCTACTTTGCGGCCACGCATTTCAGTTTCATGCTGCAGGGATGGTTTGTCGTCGTGGCGAGCTTAGCGGTTTTAAATGCGAAGCATTTCTTAGCGAACCTCGGCGACTTTGCGCGTATCTATCTATCTATCTATCTATCTATCTATCTATCTATCTATCTATCTATCTATCTATCTATCTATCTATCTATCTAACCACCGACGACATTTAGCTCTCCTGGCAGTTTCGAAGATGGTATCTACACCAAACTTAGTATGGCGTAACAAGACTGTTTGAAAAACATATTTGACTAGTCATAACATAAAAATAAGTAGAAATATCAGCAGTCATGCAGAAACTGCGGAATCAGGACGTCGAGGAAGTATATATAAATATTCTGGAAGAAATTTACAGGGGATCAACCTCTACCGTAGTGCTTCATAAAAAAAGCTACAGAATACCAATCAAGAAGGGTGTAAGCCAGGGGGACACAATCTCCCCAATGCTATTTACCGCAACCTTATAGGAGGCTTTCAGAAGCGTAGAATGGGAACAGTTAGGGATAAGAGTTAATGGAGAGTACCTTAGTAACCTGCGCTTCGCCGATGAGATTGCATTGCTGAGTAACTCAGGGGACGAATTGCAACTAATGATTACGGAGTTATACAAGGCGTGCAGAAAGGTAGGTCTTGAAATTAATCTGCAGAAGACGAAAGTAATGTACAACCTCGGAAAAGAGCATCGCTTCGAGATTTGTTACAGTGCACTTCAAGTTGTAGAAGACTATGTCTACTTAGAGCAGGTAATAACCGCGGAGCCGAACCACGAGATTGAAGTAACTAGAAGATCAAGAATGGGGTGGAGCACATTTGGCAAGCCCTTTCAAATTATGACAGGTAGCTTGCCACTATCCCTCAAGAGGAAGGTATATAACAGCTGTATCTTGCCGGTACTTAGCTACGGAGCAGAAACCTGGAGACTTACAAAGCGGGTTCACCTTAAATTGAAGACGACGAAGCGAGCAATAGAAAGAAAAATGGCAGGTGAAAGCTTAAGAAACAAGAAGACAGCAGAGTGGATTAGGGAACAAACGGGGGTTAAGGATATCATAGTTGAAATCAAGAAGAGGAAATGAACATGGGCCGGGCATGTAGCACGTAGACAGGATAACTGCTGGTCATTAGGGGAACTAATTGGATTCCCAGAGAAGGAGAGCCGGTTGGGGGGAGACACAACGTTAGGTGGGCAGATGAGATTAAGAAGTTTGCGGGTATATATTGGCAGCAGCAAGCACAGGACCGGGTTAACTGGCTGAACATGGTTGAGGCCTTTGTCCTGCAGTGGACATAGTCAGGCTGATGATGATGATGATGATGATGATGATTATGATGTAATGACGAACATGCAAATCATGATATGTATGTCATGAATGCCATGGTTTACATTTCGCGGCCCTGCAGCTCTTGCGGTGGTTTCATTCACATGGCATGTTGCAAAACTGGTATGGTATGACGTGATTGCATGGCGAACACAAGTGACAGACCCTGGCATGGAAATTGTGACATGCGTTTCAGGTAACAACTTGACTACATTCCACGCTCATGATGCGCTCGTAGCCCTTTTGCTAGCATTACATATAGCAAATTTGGTATTACCGTACGTGAATGAATGACGAAGGTATGTGACTGGTGCAAAATGAAAATTGTGAGATGCGTGTCATGTAACAAAATCATTACATGCCACACTCATGATGCGCTCGCGGCCGTTTCGCTAGCGTCACATGTACCAAATTTGTTATTAAGGTACGTGAATGGATGACGAAGGTACGTGACTGGTGCAAACATGGTAATCATGCGATGCGTTTCATGTAACAACATGACTACATGCCACGCTCATGAATTTCTCGAGGCCGTTTCAATAGCCTCACATATACCAAATTTGGTATTACGGTACGTGAATGAATGACTAAGGTATGATGCTGTTGCAAACATGATAAACACGAGATGCGTTTCATGTAACAACATGACTACATGTTATGCTTATGAAGCGCTTGCGGCCGTTTCGCTAGCTTCACATGTACCAATTTCGGTTTATGCGACGCCAATGGATGACGAAGGTATGTGGATGGTGTGAACATGATAATCGTGAGATGCGTGTCATGTGAGAAGATGACTACATATTACAGTCAAGGCGCCAATATATTTCGACGTGACGCAGTGCGCGTGCTCGCCGGCGTTCATTTCGTCGCGTCATGCATACGTTTCCACGCCAGGCGCCGGTCCTACCAATACCCGCAGGCGCGCGCCGCGCTGCGTTCGTATGACGCATGCGCGTTTCAGCGCGTCCGTCGTCCCTCCGTCGCGAAAAGAGGGAGACGCAGTCTTGTCTGGGTAAGGGCCAAACCTCATAAGCGCGAAAATGCACGCTACAGCGGTGAGCGACCTGACGTAGATTGCCTTAGCGCGATAAGTTACTAGCGCAGGCAAACCTCGTTCACGCGACGGCTTCGGTGAGCGAACTCCTCTGTTGCTGGCCCGAGGCCGTCCACTCGCACCAAGAAAACCGCGTAGCGAGTGGTATGCAATTTGAAAATAAGATATATTGTTGTGTAATGGAACGGAAAGTGTTTATGAATGCCTTGCAGCACTTTTTTATATGCACGTGCGTAAACATTGCGTTATTTCTTGTTGCGCATACGTGACTCGGGAAGGGTCACGTGCACTTATGTAGTTTTTGTCTCTTTCCGGTTTTTCGCTATTGGCTGCTTGAGCCCAGCACTTCCGGGCGATGAACGACGGTTTCCAAACTGGAAAACCAAGCGATCGCGCGAAAACGAGCACGCGACACGTCGCGCGAACGCCCTGTTTTGTCACTCATAGCATCGCTTGTCACTGTCGCGTGCATCGTTTTCGCGCTTATCAGGTTTGCTCTTAACGCATCAACGCGAAACGCAGCATGTAGCATTTCGCACTGGTGGCCGTCGGGCCGCTCCGACAGACGCTGGTCGCGCCGGTCACGCCGCGCATCGGACAATAAATTGCTGGCGTTCGGCTAACGTAGCGTCGCTGTGCCCAGCGTGCGCGCACGTTAATGCTACATTAGAGTATAATGGGCACTTCATGATGCCCTCGTGGGCGTTTTGCTAGCTACACATGTATGAATGAACTGGGTATCACGTGATATGAATAAATGACGAAGGTAAACGACTCATCCAAACATGACCATCTCGACACGGATGTTATGTACAGACATTTACCTCCACCTCATAACGTTGTGCTGCTTTTCATGTGACATATCTACCTTTCGCATTCGTGCTTCGCATATCATCGATTCCTAATGTGCGTGGGATCTGCCAATTTTTTTTTCCGTCACGCAACTTCAATCTCGCCATCGGCATCTGTTTGAGCTTTAGGCATTCTTGTGACATTGTCTCTATTGTTGCGCCCATCCGAAGTGTTGTAAGACGCTGTTTCATCGACCTCCATGACTGGATCTTTTCTGTGGGGCCAGCGGTATAGCATCCGCGGGCAGTGTATGCAGCCTAGCTCGGTCGGAACGCCAGTAGGCCCAGAACACTTCACGCGGCTTGCCGATGTAAATGGGGTCGTAAAATTCCAAAAAAAATGGCAGCATATTCACGGAGTGAATGATGGAGAGTGGGGCGAAGAATTCGTCCGTCCATTCGTTTTTGCTTCCGTCCATTCGCCCGTCTGTGCGTGCGTCTGTTCGTGCGTCCGCCCTGCGTTCGTCCATGCATCCGCCTCTGCGTCCGTTAATACGTCTATCCATGCATCTATCTCTGTGTCCGTTCGTCCACCTATTCAACACTCCAAGTACCATCATATTGCATCTTTTCATCATATATTCCCCATATAAAAGCACCACCATCCAGCGGACACTCCAAGGATTAAACGAGAGGTGGCACACGCACACTTGCTTACGGTTTGCGCTTAGCGTCTACTTCCCACCTTTAACAACTCGAGGTCATGGTATATACTAGTTCACTGTATTCCTGGCACTGCGGCCCAACGCTCGCTAAACCTTTCTAAAACCAAGGAGGTTACACCCAGCGAGTATAACGTAGCAACCCTTTCTTGTCAAATAGTGCTCAATGTACATACCAAAGGCTGCTAATGGGGAATAAGAGACAGGAGAATTCGGCTTTAAGTTAACGCGCACGCTGCGAATTATTTATTGTTCAACAAAGCACAGGGGAAATATCCCACCGGCAGCACCTTGCAGGTCAAAGCATATGGCATGTTACGCTCTACTACAAGGGACGAGCGGGTGCCGCCACAGAACACCTATACACTATAATTTAAAGAAGGGAAACTGCAGTGTACCTTTGACAATGCAACGAAAATAAGGGTAGTTGTGGCGTGGTGAACTAACTTATCCAACTTAGAGACGGTGCTGGTAGGCACATTGTCATCATTGCGCTAGGGCAATATGGCGGCTGTTTCATAGTGAGTTCGGGGGGGGGTGGCGGTGCACGCCCGCAGGTTTATGGGCGTTTATGAGCTCCTATTGCGGGGTGGTATTCACGCACATGGCACCCTAACGTTACTATAAATATTTCTGCTGTGCCACCAGGTGACCGACAGGCCTCAACTGGCAAAAACCACGCTAAGCAAGTAAGCTTACATCGTTTATTGACAATCGAGAATGCAGACGTATACATGTAAACAAGGAACACTGTCTCTCTCAGAGTTGAATAATACACGAAAAAAAGGCAGATCTCACGTAGGGGGGCGCTGCAAGCGCGCAATGTTGTAGGACGTGCTGCGCTTCGGCTCCGCTGATTTTCGGCTGGAACCACAAGCAACTTCACAGTACCCCGTCAAGACCAGTATCAATCGTTTTGGCAACTCACAGGCAACACGTGGATACCAGAATCATCCAGATGGGCCGGTTTTTGACAACTTTACGGCTGATTATCACCCGACCACGTTGGCGACGCCGTTAAGCCAAGCGGCGACGCCGACGCCCGGCGGCGTAGGACCGGCTTTCCGAGGCAACATGGACGCTACTCTCATGCAGCGTGGATACGACCCGCATGCCATGACGTGGGAGACGATTAAGATTTCCAAAACGCCTAACTCTGCGTCTTAACCGAGGTTTCGGAGCCAAGCTCTCAACGACGCGGTGGAACGCCGCTCGCAAGCCAACGCCAAGAAGCCGGCGTCCGCCGCTGCTTCGGCATCCGGCACGTCAGCTGACAAGACGCAGCCTCCCGCTTCGCGCGCTGTGGGACGCAAGGGCAAGGTTCTCACCAAATGGAAGCCTCGCCCGTTTCCGAAAACCGAGTCTGGACGACTATGTAATAGTCGTAAAGCCACGAGAGTGCATCTCATTGCATGATGTTTTCTCAGAGAACTGGTACGGGACTGCGTTTAAAGCATACCTCGGTCCCAAGTGAGCTGAGACGCTGACAGTTATTCCATCGAGAGAGCAAAATTTCATCGTGATTTACACCCCGGACCCTGACACGGCGGACAAAATCATCGGGGACTTCGCGGTAAACATCGAGCACAGGCAGGTTCTGCTCAACGGGTACCTGCGACAAGATGGTAGCAATGTCTGCCACTGAGTCATCGTAGTCCGCAACTCAGATACGACGGAGACGCTCCAAGAGAGCGTAAGCTGGAGGTCAGGCACCATCGTCGAGGTGCGTAAATTTAGCACATCGAACAAGGCGCGTGTAACCTTCGCCGGCAAGGAGAAGCCACGCTTTGTTCACTACGACACAATGCTGATCCCCGTCAAACCCTACTACCGGACGATCCCGGCCTGCGGCAAGTGCGGTGTCGTCGGCCATCGGATGGACACTTGTCCCAACCCACGACCGGATACGTGTGGCCTGTGTGGACAGCAGGTTCCGCTTGTGGAGGAGGGGGTGCGGGCCCCTCATGAATGTGTACCCGTATGTTCTGTGTGCGGTGGAGCACACGCCACAAACTCTCGAGCATGTACGGCCAAGTACCGTATTTCCAAGGTGGCCGCACAACAGGGCGGAAAGTCCAAAAGGGCGTCCAAGAAACTACGCAAAGATCAGACTCTCAGTGAGCCACCACGCTGGGAAGACGCCAAGACAGAGTAGCCTGCTTCCCCTACTGGAGGAACCGAAAAGCAGCCGACGGCGCAACCATGCGGCGAAGCCGGGCCATGGGCCAACGCTGTCAAGAACGGAAACCAGGTGGGTGGTACGGGTAGAGCTGCCTCCTCATCACCCCTATCATCCCCTCTTCATCGCGTAACGCCGACCAAAATATTATTGCCAAACTTCAGGCACAAATCGAAGCGTTACAGAAAAGACTAGCGGCAGCCGAGGCCAAACAGACCCAACTAGTCTCCCCTCCTCCTCCCCCCACAGTAGAGGTAATAGAGAGTGAGACCGGGGCGGCGGCGGCAGACGCGGTTGCCGCACTCGAAGCTCGTGTGAACACCCTTGAGGTCCGTATGGACAGCCGTATAACTGTCCTCGAAACCCAAATCTCAGAGGCTGTAAATGCCGCCATTGCTAAAATGACAGAAACCATACCTACCCTGATAGCCCAACAAGTTGCGCGTTTCACCAAACGAGCCGGCCCAATTAAGGACGTGTCTGGCCGGTACCTTAAAACGCTTCGACGACAGATCGAATTTGAGGATGATGACAGCTGCTCCGCCTCCGGAATTGAGGACACCCCCCTCCCCACGAGTGCTGGCTCGGGAGCACCGCCACCGCAATCGCTCGTTAACTCCACTGACCATGGCGGGTACCCTAGAATTCGGAAGTCCCCACGATCCAATACGGCCACTCCCATCCAAATCACCCAGTGGAACTGTCGGGGCTTTAAGGCTCACAATAAGTGCGCCAACCTCCGGCTTTTCCTCGCAGCATTTCAAAACTTTCCTGCTGTATTAGCCCTCCAGGAACCAGGGAGTGCTGCCACACTCACAAACTATACTACGTTTCAGCAGGACCCTTTATCTTGTATCTGCGTGCACAAAAATTATACGGCCAACCTAGTTGATCTCGACCTTAAGCCAGCTTTCTCGTACGTGATGGTGACACTCTTTCCGCTGCGTAAACAGGACCCGCCACTGCACGTGCTAAACATTTATTGCTCACCGAAACTAAGCAACATTACATTCGCAGAACTTTTTAGCCGCGCCTTAAAGGCTGCAGGCAGGGACCCTCTAGTGATCGTGGGTGATTTTAATGCCCTCAGCAAACTCTGGGGGTATGCACGTGAAGAGAAACGTGGACGTAAATTGGCGGAACTTATGTCCACGTTGGGCCTAACTGTTCACACCGACCCTGCCTACCCAACTCGCGTGGGTAATGTCCGGACCTTACTCTCACAAAAAACATCCAGTATGCGGATTGGGTCAACACTGAACAGACCCTCGCGAGCGACCACTGCATACACAACACCACCATTCGCACCTATCCTTTGGCAAGACCCTACGGAGAGGCAAAATTACCCGATTACACGAAGTTTCGGCAAATATACGCCAATTCGACACCCATTGAGGAGCGAGGATACCATGCTTGGTGCCAGCAACTGGTTTCCTCATTACGCTCAACAGAAACACAAATTGAACTCTCCGAGGCGACTACGGCGGTGGATAACCATCTCCTTCACCTCTGGGAGGCCCGGCGCAGCCTCGTCCGCCGATGGCGCCGGCAAAAACACAACCGAAAGATCGAAATTCGCATCGCTGAGCTCACCCAGCGAGCAGCAGAGTACGCGGCCCAGCTCGCTGACTCTAACTGGGTGGACCGTTGCAACACGGCCACTCGACAAATGTCCAGCAGGAGTACCTGGTGCCTCTTCCGCGCCTTGATTGATCCGACCCAAACTCGAACAGAGACACAAAAAGATCTGCAACGAGCATTTCACAGCTTCGACGGAGACACAGCCAAATTGGCATGTAAACTCCGAGACCAATATCTATGCACACAGCAGGACTCCCGAGGGCAGGCGTACTCGTATGCAGGTACCGAGAACGCGGAGCTGGATCAACTGTTCCAGTTACACGACCTGAAGGCAGCCCTAGCAAAAATGAGGCGAGGAACGGCGCCGGGAAGGGATAAAGTTACCGTGAAATTACTTGCCAATCTTCCTGACTCGGCCTACACCATGCTGCTTGCCTACGTGAATTCCATTCGGATCGGGAAAACAAGCCTACCAATTGAGTGGAAGACCGCCCTGGTCACCTTCATACCCAAAGCGGGCAAAGCCATTAACACGGACAACCTCCGCCCCATCTCCCTTACTTCTTGTGTGGGAAAACTAATGGAGACGATGGTGCGCGACAGGTTGTCCGCGTTCCTGGAGACCAAAAATGCATTTGCAGACACCATGTTTGGGTTCCGCCCACACTGGTCCGCGCAAGATGTCTTGCTTCAGCTCGACCATGAGATCCTCAATCCAGTCGAGTATCTCCTGAATGACAAAGTTGTGCTCGCTTTGGATCTGAAGGGGGCCTTTGATAACGTGACCCACGAAATTATTCTAACACATCTCTCACAGGTGGATTGCGGCCAAAACACTTTTAACTATATTAAACAATTCCTCACTGACCGACAATCATACATTCGGATTCAGGACATTTAACACGGCCCTTACCGATTAGGCACGAGAGGGACTCCGCAGGGAGCGGTCCTCTCGCCCCTCCTATTCAATGTGGCAATGATGAGACTCCCCGCTCAGCTGGCGAAAGTCGAAGGCATACAGCATGCGCTGTACGCCGACGACATCACCATATGGGCGTCACATGGCTCGGCAGGAGACTTGGAGGCAAGCCTGCAGCAAGCGGCGGACATCGTGGATGACTATGCCTGTCGCTGCGGCCTTCAGTGCTCCCCGTCTAAATCGGAATTCGTGCACATACGCCCCTCACCAAAGTGCACCACAAAAATCGACCTCTCCCTTCCCAGCGGACCAATACCCGAACGCGATGAGATTAGAGTACTGGGGATTTTTATACACAAAAATCGCAGAGCAGACACAACACTGGCCAAATTGCGTAAAGTGGGGGCCAGGTGGGCCGGATGGTCCGCCGGGTTTCCAACAAGCGCGGGGGGTTACGATGCAAATATGCCTTGCGGCTGGCGCATGCATTCGTAACCAGCCGAGTCCTGTACTCGGCTCCATACCTCCACCTACGCAAATCCGACGAGAATGCACTCAGTCATTCTCCGCAAAATCTACAAGCGCGCCCTCGACCTTCCTGTCAGCACCTCTAACCAGCGCCTTTTGGGCTTGGGAATGGTGAACACCTTCAAGGAGCTGAGAGAGGCGCACTTGACAAACCAATATACTAGACTCTCTAAAACACCGTCGGGTCGCCGCCTCCTTGCCCGGCTACACATCAATCATTCAATACACACGGAAGAGCGCGTACGGATTCCAGAAGTTTGGCGATACTCCTTGCACATGCGCCCTCTTCCGGCTAACATGACTCGAGACGACTACAGTGGCCGACGCCTCGCGCGGGCGGAAGCCTTGGCTCGGCACTACGGCCACAAATTCGGAGTATTCTACGTGGACGCCTCCGGCCCGCACCACGGTGGTTGGTACACGGCTGCGGTCGTCCACCAAAACACCGTTGTAAACGGAATCACATTCCGTGCACATAACATTACGCACGCGGAGGAGATCGCCATCGCACTAGCCGCCGCAGATCAGGACTCGAGGGTCATCATCACCGACTCACGGGGTGCCTGTTTCAATATTGAACAGGGATACATTCCGTACCGGGCTTATAAAATTTTGCAGAACAGCAGCTACCTAGGTGCCCCCGCGCACCGAACGATCATATGGGCTCCGGCTCACACGGGCCTCGATGGTAATGAGACGGCCGATGCCGCCGCCCGCGCGCTCACTCTCCGGGCACCATTCTCGTCCCCTACCTATCCGGAACTCGACCCTAATCCCGTCTACACCTTTAAGGAGGTCACACAATTTTATCAATCCGGCCATAACGTCTATCTGAAACCCTGTAAGGGCCTCATAAAGGCGGAGGAGCGAATCCTCCTTCGCCTTTATACTAAAACACTATTGTGCCTGGCAATCATAAAACACTTTGACCCCGCTTGCACGGGGAAGTGCCCGCATTGTGAGGAAAATATCTCTGACGTTTTCCACATGGTGTGGGCATGCCGAAAAATCCCAAACCTTACCCCACTACCCAACCCTTCGCGGGAGGACTGGGAGGCAGCCCTGCTCGCTGCTCTGACCTGACAGCCCAACGGGCCCTGGTCGAGTGTGCCCGGGCCACGGCCAACGCCAATGGGCTACCGTAAGAGGGAGCTCACCTAGTGTTTGTACGGGGTGGCCCCTTAAGGATCGTTCCCACCCCTCCCTGTAAATAACATCTGTAAATAAATGTTTTTCAGCAGCAGCATTTCACGTACAGTGGCAATCGATGAGATGCGAAGCACGAATGAGGCAGGTTGAAATGGCACTTTCAAATCACCACAACGTTACGAGGTGGAGCTATATTATACCGTACATGACTTCTGTCTCATGATTATCATGTTTGGATGTGTCGTTTACCTTTGTCATATATTCAGGTCACGTGATGCCGATTTCAGTATATGTGGAGCTAGCGAAGCGGCCGCGAGCATGCTATGAGCGTGGTATGTTGTCATGTTCTGAAATGACACGCTTTTCATGATTATCATGTTTGCACCAGACATATACCTGATTGATATGTAGAGTTTAAAGTTCCAAAATCACCAATGATTATGAGAGACACCGTCGTGGACGGCTCCGCTAATTTCGACCACCTGGAGTTCTTTTCCGTGCACTCCTGCAGTCACGTTTCTTCGTCAGTCATTGACGTCACGTAACACCAAATATATGTAGAGCTAGAGAAACAGCCTCGAGTGCATCATGAAGAGCCCAATATACTCCAACGTAACGTTGACGTGCGCTCACGCTGGAGACAGTGACGCTACGTTAGCAAAACGCTAGAACTCTATAGCCTGACGCCAAACGTGAAAGGCGCGACCAGCGTCCATCGGCGCGGCCCTATGGCAACCGGCGCTAAATGCGACGGGCTACATTTCGCACCAATGCGTTACCCAGACAACACTGCGCCTCCCTGTTTTCGTGACAGAGCGACACTGGACGCGCTGAAACGCGCATGGATCAAAGGAACGCTGCATGGCTTGTGCCTTCGAGTATTTGACAGGACCGGCACCTGGCGTGACAACGCTAGCGTGACGCGACGAAATAAACGGCGGCGAGCACACGCAGCGCGTCACGTCGAAATGTATTCGCGCCTTGACCTTGGCGTGTAGTCATGTTCTCACATGACACGCATCTCATGGTCATCATGTTTGCGCCAGTCACATTCATCTATTGACGTCACGTAATACTAAATATAGGGTATGTGAAGCCAGCGTAACGGCCGCGAGCGCATCATGAGCGTAGCATGTAGTCATGTTGTTACATGACACGCATCTCATGTTTGCACCACTCACATGCCTTCGTCATCCCTTCACGTGCCATAATACTAAATTAGGTATATCTGAAGCTTGCGAAGCGAACGCGAGTGCATCATGAGCGCAGCTTGTGGTCATGTTTTGCATGACACGCATCTCATGATTATCATGTTTGCATAAGTCATATACGTTCGTCATCCATTGACGTCCCGGTATACAAAGTTTGATATATGCGAAGCTAGCAAATTTGCCCCGAGCGCATTATGAGCGTGGCATGTAGTCCTGTTATTACATGACAAGCATGTCTTTATTTTCATGTTAGGGTCTGCCGCTTGTGTTCGCCGTGCAATCATGTCATACAATACCATTTTGGCAACATGTCATGTGAACAAAACCAGCGCAAGAGCGGAAGGGCCACGAAATGTAAATCATGACATTCAAGACATACATGTCAAGATTTTGATGTTATGACTAGTCAAATATGCTCGTCTTATAGTCATATTAGGCCATACCACGTTCGGCAACGATACCATTATCAAACGGTCAGGAGAGCTAAAGGTCGTAGGTGGCAAGATAGATAGATAGATAGATAGATAAATAGATAGATAGATAGATAGATAGATAGATAGATAGATAGATAGATAGATAGATAGATAGATAGATAGATAGATAGATAAGCTCAAAGTCGCCGAAGTTCGCTTAGAAACGCTTCGCAAGTAAAAACAGTGATAGCCATCTGTTTAATGAAATTACCCGCTAAAATTGTGCAACTTTCTCTTGGCTCATTCAGTCAGACAACAATATTTACACTAGACACCCCTAGCACAGTACATCGTACGTACAGTGCTGCGCATTGACTTTCTCTCCACACATGCTCTCAAAAAGTGCAGTGTCAGTACAATTAGCCTGAGCAGTAGGATGATATTTGACAACGCATTGGGGCGCAGCACATCGCGTTGAATAAAAAGAGAAAAAAGAAATTCTCATCGGGAATCGGCCTCCTACATGACAACATGCATCTTTGCGCCACAATCAGAACCAATGGGAAGGCCAAATATTTTGATAGGGAACACTAATTACTCGTCTTACTGTCCTGTGCCAGCACCCTGTGGCAATTTCTTCTTGTTTTACTCGAAATAGTGGCTCGGGGTACGATTTGAAGACAGTGAGAAATTCAAGATCACCGTTCGCAACAGGTTTATTTACCAAGTGGTTACCTTTTTATCAGATTTACTAAAGAAACTACTGTGACGGTACTAGAAGCACTAAGAAGTGATGTAGGTTTTTGCTAAACTAAGCCCACCAATAAAAACCTTTTCTAATAAACATTTATTTGCTTGGAACCAAATGGCCCTTACTTTTTGAATGACCTTCAAAGTTTTTATGCTTTGCATTGACATATAAATAAATGAGATTTCTTTGTACAAATGGTGTATAGTCATGAAAGACAGTGCTCAATCGATGAACAACGACAGATGCTGAATTCGCATTTCTATTCTTTACTACTTTCAAACTGTCTTCCTAACTCTGATCACGGGTATCATAAAAACTAGTTTTTTTTGGCTTCATATTTTACAGCAACATCAACGAAATAGCTGTTAGTAGACATTCGAATTATCAACATGTACAAACACTGGCTAACTTTCATTATACCTACTGAGTGCACTTGATCATTGTTCTTTTTTAAAAATTACTTACCTTTAAAAATACCTTGTCTTGCGTCAGGTATTTTACATAGAACAAATATTATTACTGTAAAAAGTCGTTACTTGAACTCAGTTAAGTAAAAGCGCACAGCCCTGTGTATTTTTTATCTGGGTAAATCTCTCGACAATTTGAACACATTGGTATTTAAGCCAGCAATTGCAAATTGGGAGCCCCTTGTTTTGCGGCTCGCACACGTCTGTCCATATTGATCACAACATTTTGCCATAACAAACCAAACTAGAGGAGGAAAACAACTTAACAGCAGCATTTATCAGCAGATGAGATTTCAGATGCTGAACTGGAGCCCTTGGACAAGCTAGGAATGATGGTCATCAAATCACAGTGGAGTAAATGCAAGCGAATGCAAATTACGGATTACTTCTCATTTTGATTGCATTAACTCTGTCATGTAAACAAAAATGTTTCGAAGCACAAATATTGACATACGTTTAAACACTAAGGCTCGCTGCTTGTGTGCATGTCGATGTTTGTTTTTGGCGTATCACCAGCCTGATTACACCCACTGCAGGACAAATGCCTCTCCCACGATCAGCCAATAAACCTAGTCCTGTGCTTTTTGCGGCCACGTTATACGTACAAACTTTTTAAATATCATTGGCCCACCTAACTTTCTGTCTTCACTTTATGCGTTTTTTCTTTTCTGTGAATCCTTCACCGTTAATCCAGTCATCCTTAATGTCATCCTGAATCCAGTCGACTTTAATGACAAGCGGTTATTCTACCTGCGTACTACGTGCCCAGCCTATGTCCATTTCTTCTTGAGTTCAACTAGGATATCCTTAACATCGATGTTTTTCCTGACCGACTCTGCTCTCTTCTTGTGTCTTAAGTTACACCTATCATTTTGTTTTCCATCGCTCGCTGCATCGTCCTCAACTTAAGCTGAACCCTCTTTGTAAGTCTCCAGGTTTCTGCTTCGTTAATATGTACGGGCAAGACGTAGCTGTTATATACCATCTTATTGAGGGTTGGTGACATATTATCATTCATGATTTGAGAATGCTTGCCGAATATGATCTACCCATTCTTATTCTTCCCTATTCCTCTAGGTATTTTACTCCCATGGTTCGGCTCCGTGGTTTCTACCTCTGCAAGACATGTCTAGCTCAATGAAGGCACGAGTTCTTTGTCAGCTTTTTTTTCTTTTATAGTGCCCCTCTTAACATGCTTGTGGTATCATTAACTGTTTCAAAACTTCTATGGCTGTACCTACCACTGCCTTGCAACAGTCTTTACATTCACAGCAATCTATACACAACGTGAAAAAGAAGTGCTGCTAAATATGCACTACTACAACCCCTTTTGTTACCTAGTTATATGTGATACTTTATGCAAAGTTGGACACATAAAGCGAAGTATAGTATGTGCACCCCATGACATGCACTGTCCAAGAATTTTGAAGCCTGCAGATTTCCTGTAAACTGAGTAATTCACAAATAAGAAGCAGCAGTCTGTGCACCCGATTCAGAACAGCTTGAGCATACCATACGCTATCACTGCTTTTCAGTATACGGCTACCATTAGTCCACCTGACATATTGGTGGCGCATGGGGTTGTCACAAAGGCAACTGCAGTGCTTCATACGACTGGATGTGGGTAGCTTAGGAATATAGGTTTCTCTTTAGTCCAGTTTTCTGAGAAGAAAAAAAAATCATGAGCAGGATAAGACATAACTAGTTGAACAAATTATGTTCAATGAATAAAGTGTCTTCAACCACACCTTGCGAGGATTTTGGTCCATGAGCTTGCTTTCAGTGATTACACATTCTCCGCTGATTTGAGGTAAGTTCAGAGCGATGAGGGATCCAGGCATACACTCATATGAGCAGTTCCTTGGAAGGTGCGGTTGGGTTGGAAGAAAAAAAAGCTGTCCTAGCTAGTCTGGTAGAAGCGTGAATGGATTGGTGACGCTTGACTAAGAGGAGTGTGTATGGGAACACTGCAAATAGGAAAGGTAGTGTGGACATAACATAGTTGTTTTTGTGAATTTTTTTTTGTGAATGGCATTATAACGAATTTGTTTTAGTGACGTTCTTCAGTTGGCAAAGTTAGGTAATGCCCCAACTTGATAAACTGTATGGTTCATGCAAATGTAATATGCTTCATTGCAATCTTACAAAAATTGTACAAATGCGTATATGTACAAAAGGTTCACTTGGCTCTACTGTGTATTGAATTTATGAGCATATATTCCAGTAGACTCATTTTGAACAGAAACAGGTAGAACTTATGCTGTGATCTGTGCTACAAATTTTAGCAGCAGAGATATTTTAGGCGAAAGTGACAACAAAGTAAACACTCTCAAACATTCACAAGGTGTGCATCTCATTAGCTGTACAAGTCGAAAATAACAAAAACTGCAGCGCATGCAAAAGAAAAGGGCCATGTTCAGATGCAAAGCAGCGCAATTTCACTCACCGGCAAACACGCCCAATTGTGCAAGATTATTCTGTCTTCGTAGGCAGTCTTCGAGGCTGTGACATGGTTCACAGCCTTCAGACACGTTCGCTTCGCCGTAGCAGCCCGTATAGTCTGAGACACATTTTCGCATTTATATATCAAAGCTGAATTTTTAAAACGGAGCTTCGCAATGCCTAACGACAAAAAGTACCGCGGCTAACCGCAGACAATTTGAACAAATCAACCGACAGAAACGCAATCGATGCTGATGAGCGGCTGCTTTTCGAGCGTCAGGATAATCTCAATACCTGAACTAAATGAATCACCGCTCTTGTATTATTAGTTAATGTAAGACAAAAACTTTTATTCAATCTTTATAAAAAACGACGTACTAACTACTCTTTTAATGGTTTTTTGATACATACTGAAATAAAAATTTCAGCCGCGTTGAGCACCCCAAACAGGGAAAATGCACACTAACTTATTCAACCGCTAAAAGAGGAGTTGGTAGTACGGCTATACGTGCAATTGACGAAACTCGCCATGGTCGATTTTTTCGCCCTCTACGGCCATCGCGGCAACTTGAGAATTACCGGGGCCTGGTGCCGCTTCCAGGAGATTCGCCCCTAAAACACGGTCTTCTCGAGTCGGCAGCAAGCCCACTAGCACGCCAGTAAATTTTTCGTCACGTTTGGCAAGACCTATATCCCGACCGACGAGAGTGCAAGCGTAGGCTCGTCTGTGCAGTGAAACACACCGGTCTCAACGTAGTGACGTCAGAGGCTGCTGCAGAAGCAGTTAGCATGACTGAAACTATCTAGGTTGCATTGGCACGGCTTATTGACAGCTTGACCAGACTCCGTGAGAAGGGAGCGAAAAAAACTAATGTAGGAATAAACGTGCTTAAAATTATATCCATTTAAACACTGCCAAGGTGCATCTGTTATGGATCTTAATCCATAAGAAGACGCCAAGGACTTGAAGAGTTGTGCAACAGTCTCTGCAGAAAACAGCACTTTGCGGTAGGTCGTGAGACGCTTGTTGTTGTAAAGGAATATGTCTACTTAGGACAGGTAGTAATGGTGGAGCCGTACCATGAGATCGTAGGATCGATTCGCAAAGAACCCGGGCTCTGCCAAATTTCTCACTCACGTGGCGTCAGCACAATGAGATTACACGTCATGTCCACTCACGTCTGGGCATTGGTACTCCTCGTATTAACCCTTTTTTTGAAACCGATGTATTATACATGTGTGTTTAAAAAAAAGTGGTTAACAATTTCGAGTACTAGGTACTTTACTGTGGAAGAGCATAAAGCCATCTTGGGAGATATTAGGAAAAGATGTGTTTAGAAAATGTTTCAAACAATTAAGAGTACTTGGTACTCTACTATGGAAGAGCGTGAAGCCGTCCCGTGGGCTTCACACTTGATAAGGCCGCATCGACTCGAACATCGGTCGATGCGCATGTGTTTAGAAAAAGTACTTCACGATTTCGAGCACTAGGTGCTCTACTATGGGAGAGCTGTGTGCCGTCCTTAAATCCAAGATCTTTTAAACCTCTATTCACGTAATATTTGTGAGATCAACTTTCAGTAGACATGCCAACAATATTTTTTGTTCCATATCCAATCAGCCAAGCCTTCGTCAGGGCTACGCCAAACTTTTGCCAGTTATTGAGGTACTAAAATTATAACGCTTCAAAAAAAATAACCGCATTAGGCGCTCTGTAAGAATGCAGCCACGACACATGATTGTTATTTAAAAACAAAGGAATAGAAAAAAACATGATAAAGCAATTACTTGCAACGCCTTGTTGCTTAAATATTTTGTAAGAAATCCCCCTTCCACATCAGGTGCTGAAGACGTGTTCGTCCATTTCTCGAAGCGCTTTTCAAGAAACACAAACTTATTCTACTCTGAAATTTTGACAGAATTTGTGCCACCAAAGTTACAACAATCATGAATGTGGAGATGCTTACAAAGATGGAACAATTTGCCGTGCGAGAAAAGCCCACAAAGGCAAACACAATTTGGCCCCATATAACCATAAGTACACTTTTTGAAAGCTAACCTCCTACAATCTAACGTCATGTCTAACTTCAGGAAACACAACCAACTACAATGGTTTCACACGAATGCTGCCAGACCCTATGCACAAGGTATCTGTGCGCGCTCTTCATTCTCTCAATACATACTTTTAAGGTGTAGTCGTGAGTGACTACTTGTTGGACACCCCGACGCCAACAAAAAATTCTCTCCCAACAGATCGAACTGCCTTTTTATAAATCCGTGAAATGCATTTCTAGCCTTAGTATTCGGTAAAGCGGCTCCGCTTAACAATGATATCACGCTTTTAAAATTTGCGAGGCGAACAAAACTTCATCCACGACTAAAGTCCTCTGACACAAAAGACAAAACTCATTGCACGTAGTCAGTTGACTGGCGCGGGTCATTGCTTCCACATAACGGTTAACAGCTTCACTGAAGACTCTTACAATGCTTACAAAAAATCTAGTAGAGAAAAAACTGTATCTAAACTAACAAGCCATGGAGATGACAGAGCAACATTACTTCGAAACCACAAATAAGCAAACAAATATGCTTTTAAGCAAATTCCTGTATCCTGCGTTCTCCAGCTTACAGTTGTCCCTCACTCTTCAATCGTACCCGTGGAGGTCGTGGTATTGACGGAATTTCAGAACTTCAGAACGCCAGACACCACAACGTGCACGTCCTACAAGCTGAACAGCGCAGTCACGCCTCATTCGCGATTTCGGTGGGCTTCTGTCAGGTCGGCTGAGGGGACTCGTCAACGTGTGGGAAAGAGTGACGATGTCCTCTTTGGGCTTGGTCCCGTGTGGCGTTTAGCTACTGTGGCTTTTCTTCGAGGACCACGTCGACACTCTTATTAACGAAAAGCTCTAAATCTCCACCGCGCAATGCGTCACGAGGACTTGCGCCATGGCCTACCGTTTCGCCATCTGTACCTTACTGCACGCCACAAAGGACCTTTCTTTGAAGGGGCCGATAACCTCCTCTTCTGTCGTTCGCCCGGCTGATTGCTACCTCTTTCATCCCTTCGTGTCGTCGCTCGCGTACGCTTCCCTCTTTTACGGCGACGTTTGCGACCTACCTTTTCCTCACAGCTAGGAAGTGAGCCTCGGGTTGCGTCATCGGCGGTTGTACAGCTCAAGGGTGCTTCTGCATCACCTTTCATAGCACTTCGGCAGCTCGATTTCTTAGCACTGTTACTATTTCGATCCGATTCACTTGTGCTAAATCTGTACTCACGTGTGCCCTGAAACGAGCTGTCGATAGAACTGAAGTACCGACACCTTACACGGGAATGCATTCGCGAAAAACGCGCTTTTCTTTTTGTCTGGTGGCTCGGACGCATGCGAAGCAGTTTTGACGCTACTGCAAAGCTCTTAGGTCTGCTTGCTACGCTGACATCTTTCGAACCTTTTTTTACCCGCGTAGTGTCTTTTGTCTTTCTCGCGACTCTCTGACGTCTCTTGCGTCTGCGCCGCTTCTAGGGGCTCGTTGCTTGGTTTGCCGATTGCAACTCAAACTCGCCAACCCTCTCACAGCCTGCGTCCGCTGTAGAATCTATGCAGTGTAAATGATTAAAAAAAATCATCCCTTTTGCACTCTACACTGCCGGAAAGCTCAACACTCATAAAAACAGTGCCGCAGTTTTACTTTGAGTAATCTAGCTGGCATTGCTGGGAGCTGTCCAGTACCCCACTTTTCTCACTCTCTACTTCCGCTGCTTCTCTTGAGCTTTCTCCGGTGTCCTTGACTACTTCAGCATTGTTTGCAAGATACACCGTCGCGACAACCACAGTTGAGGCCAGTACCAGCTTTTCTACAGCTATCCTAGCTGTTTCGCTAGCATTTAACAGGCACAGCACCTCGTCACACTCCCTCTGGCCTTTGTCGGCATTTCTACTCAGCGCAGCATCTTTCGCAGCACTCAAATTTGGTTATTCATCAAACTTGCTGCTGTCTTTGAACGTGCTAGCCATCTCTAAAGCTCTGGGCTGCACCTCACTTATTTCATCATCGCACTTCTTGTGCGCTACACTTGTGGATGGCTGAATATTCTGTCTCACTGTCTCGACTTTTTGTTCCAAATGTTCAATCTCCAAGTCACGTGTTCAATTACGCTCTTTTCTATTCCTTTTTTCCTTTCTTTTCCTTCTTTTCTATTCCTTCTTTTCCTTTCTATCCCTTCTTTCGTTTCCTTCCCTTTCCTCTTCTCTGTGTCGCTTGTCCAGCCTTTTTAAAGCTTTTAACGCGTATCCAATATCCTCCTCACTAGCGTTTTGCAAAATTAGCTCTAAAATTTGTGACCTGCCCATTCCTTCCATGACCTGAATACACAGGTCTTCGCAAATATACAAAAGACCATCTTTTAGCAGTGTCTTCACCTCCTAGATGGCTGTTGTACATTGGTCCTGCATTTCACACAAACATAGGGGATCCCTGTGATTCACCGAGTGTTCAAAAGTAGGTGATCGCCCTATCTAAAACACAGTCCAGCTTCTACTAAATCCACGCAATGAAGCCAGGAAAGTTAAAGAAAAGACCAAGCACTCACCACAGCAGAGCACCACGTCGTGAGGTCCATCTCACCGCTGCCTACCAGTTGTTAAGGGTACGAAGTTTATGGTAGGAACGGCGGGCTTTTTAAAGGTAGGTGGCTTCCCGCCATCGTTCGCATAGCTGATCTTCGCCATTGAGGAGACGCGTTAAGAGTGAGGTAGAACAAAGGTTAATTTACATTACAGAAGAAAGACAGGAACTGTACAGCTGATGACCCGCACGTTTATTACTAAGTACAAAGTACAACGTACAGTAGACACAAGTAAGGGGAAGGGTTGGCAAAAAGGCAAATTAATGCCTGGCAAGGTGCCGTAACCCGCCCCAGACTATAAAGCACAAAAACAGTAATGTAGACATAATTTGAATGTTTTAACAAAGAAACAGCCTTATTTACAAATACTTTATAAGAACTTATAAAAAACGTTAGATGAATATTTTATTTAGTAGAAGACTGAGTTTATAGTAAACAAAGCAAGGAATATGTAAAGAAACCCAAAGTTATCGAATAACAAACCGAATAACAGGAATTCAGAAGATCCCACAATATGTACAACAGAGATTCAGTTCATGATACAGCTCTTGATTCCACTCGAGATTCAGCTCTACTTACAAAAATGCTTCGGCTTTTATAGCCCACCGTCACCGCTGTCTGAAGGAGGCGCTGATGACTCTTGCCACACAGCAGGGGACGAAGTCTTTGTGGTCCACCCACCAGAAAGGGTGCTGATATCGCACCACTCGGCTGGGCGATATGGTTCTAAGGTAACAGGAACGCACCACACAAAGACGCACCCGACCCACGCCATGAAGGCACCGCAGGGCGAGGAGGTAGAGCCTGAAGAAGGAAAGATTAGCTCCTCCGGGGAGATGGCCGCTAGTCCGACCGTCAGCAGCGCTCCACGCTGCTTCCAGCTTCAGGCAGTCCAAACGCTCGATTCCGGTGAACTGCTTCTTCGACGCGTTCCCACCCTTCTGGGCTGTCGGTGCATTGAGATGGCCTCGCGTAGATGACAAAAACCGAGTCAAGAGGTGGACTTAAGGAAACCGCCACAGTGGCACCGTTCCCCCGCAGTTCGAGCTTGTTCAACAAAAGGCTTGCCTCGCGAAGCTTTAGTTGAGACCTGACTGTTTCCTAGAACATCTACCAGACAGCTTCTTGCAGGCTAGGCGCCGCAGGGGTGAAAGCCCTTCGGCACCCAAGTAGACCGGCTTACGCACAATGGCACCTGCCCAGATGAATCGCCGGGCCAAACGTAACAGTGTCAACACGTCTACATGCCACACTGATAATGCGCTCGCGGCCGTTTCGCTAGCCTCACATATGCCAAATTTGGTATCGCAATGGATGACGAAGGTATGTGACTGGTGCAAACACCATAATCGTGAGATGTGTGTCATATAAGAACATGACTACATGCCACAGTCAAGGCACCAATACATTTTGACGTTACGTGGTGCGCGTGCTTGCCTGCGCTCATTTCGTCGCGTCACACCGGCGTTACCGCGCCACGCAACGGTCCTCCCATACACTCGCAGGCGCTCGCCGCACTGCGTTGCTTCGACGCATGCGCGTTTCAGCGTGTCTGGCGTCCCTCCATCCCAAAAAGGGGGAGACGCAGTGTTGTCTGGGTAACGCATCAGCACGAAAAGCAGCATGTCACATTTCGCGCCGTTTGCTAAGGTGCACGAATGCGTCTGGAGAAAACTGCAGACGCGATCTTTTCCAAACCATTATACGTTGCACAAAATATATACGGAGGAAATAAATCCGCAAGGCAAATGGTGCCAGGCTGTGGCAACATATGATCACATACTTTGAGAATGTAGCATAGTGCCTCTGCCAGTGGATATTATGCGTGATCCTTCTCTTCAGTACTGGGAGGCCGTGTTGACTAGCTCAGACCCAGTCATCCAGTTAAGTGTCGTGGAGTATTCCACACAGGTTGAAGCCAACCTTGGGTTGATGGCCATCTAACACGGAATCGTCTGCAGTTGCTTTCTGACGAAATAAAGTTTTACCATCCATCCATGTCGTCGGGCCGCGCCGATGAACGCTGGTCGCATCTGGCGTCAAACTATTGAGTGCTCACGTTTAGTTATAACGCAGCGTCGCTGTTCCCAACGTGTGCGCGCGTTAACGCTACTTAAGAGTATATTGGGCCCTTCATAATGCAGTCGCGGCCGTTTTGCTAGCTCTACATATGCCAAATTTCGTGTCACGTGACGCCAATAGATGACGACATATATAACTGGTGCAAACAGGATAATCCTAACACGCGTGTCATGTAAGAACATGACAGCATACCACGCTCATACCGTGCTTGTGGTTGTTTCGCTAGCTCCACATATACTTAATTTGGTATTACGTGACGTGAATAGATGACGAAGGTAAACGATACATCCAAACATGATAATCATCACATGAAAGTCATGTACGGCATCACTTACCTCGACCTTTTAGCGTTTGGCTGATTTTGAACTGATATACCAACATTTCCCTTTCGTGCTTCGCATATCATCGATTCCAACTGTACGTGTGATGTGCCAATATTTTTAAGCTTGTGGAACCACTTATGCACATAAGGAATCGCGGCTGAATTATTTATAGTTGTGGAGTGATTAACTTCTGTTTCTTCCTGCCCCATCTTTACTTTTTTTGTTACTTTGCCAACTCGGAGCCGGATTAATAAACGACGCAGGCGCATTAGCATGTCATTACCCAAACCTGCTGGTCATGCACACAAACAGTGCTGCGTCGTTTCGGCGTTCTCCGTAGTGTACGACTTGCTTCTGTGGAATGCATTGTTCTATGCACGCTAGTTTAGAGAGGCTGGTATGAATCATGTATTCTTACCACAGCACACAGCGTCACACGACTGGAATTGCTTTAACGGACGATGTACCAAAAAAACACTCGAAGCATTTGCAGGGCAGGCATCGCTACCATGCGAAAACGGTGAGAACACCAACGCAAACGAAACGGAGTGAGCTGGTCTCGGAGCTCCTTCGACACGAAGTTAAAAAATAAATAAACAATAACACGGACAGATTCCGTTTGTATGTTTCAATATTTACTTCAACCTCGAACTTTTAGTCAAGTAACAAATTACACAAATTATACGCGTCTCCTCGTATAATTCTTCCCATGTCGCGTACTACGGTGACGTACGAAGGCCATTTCTCGTTGTTTACATCACCTCTACCGTGTTGGGGGGAGGGGGTGCCCGCAAGATTAAGGGCAAGAGGAGCTCAGACACACACTTCACCTCTTTCCGGGGCGCGTAGCTTTGCTTATTTTGGCAGACAAGATCCTGAGCGCCCAGTGTATGCATTTCTCTTGCATGCTCAATATGCTCAAAACTGGTGAGGGGCCCTTTAAGGTGTTCACAGAGAGGATAAATTTACCCTTTCCAATAAGACCCTGTTAATACGAGGCAAAAAGACTCTCTTACGTATTAGCGCTTTGGCCATTTGCTCAAGTGCTGTCATTCGCTGCCATATCGAAAAGAAAGAGACCCAGGAACGTGTTTATTGAACGGCGGACACTTAACGCACCGTGTCGAACATTGAAAAGAGAAATCGTGTTGCGAAAACAAGGAGGAAAAATTGTATGGCTATAGACTAAACGATTAGCCCTTTTTTACTATCAAGAACTAAAGATTTGTTTTTAATGTCTTTTCGTAGACAGAGGCCCGTGATGCCTTTGTTCGAAATTTCGAATTTTCGCGAAAATTTATTGTGTTATATTTGTGATAACGGGCGACAAAAGTGTGCTTTGCCTACCTATTTTTGGCACGGAAACCAGACTCTTAATGCCTCTAAATTCGGCTTCTAGTAATGATCGTGTGGCGTTGGCCGCAGGCTGTCTAACGACTATTTCGATAACTATACTTCAAGTAGACTTCCCGTCATTGCACACAGATGAAGTGTACTAGCCTTGATAGTCGGGACATTTCGTGTACTTGCAAAGCTGCACGTTGAAATGTGGACAGAACTTAAAAATGCGTTACGCCACCGTGTGATAAACGTCAAACCTGACCTAACAACTGCATAACGCAGAAATTGTCGTTATTTTCACTGAATGTGAATTTCCCATGAAGTAAAGTACCACTAAGCACATTTGTTTATGACGCCATGCAAATGTCTCTAACATTTACTTAACAACCTAGCCATTATCTGGAGCCCCATAACCATTAGATCACCAGCATGGAAATTCCATCAATCTACAAAAGGTTTTACCGGATAAAAAATAAAAGTACCGAAGAAAGTATAATGTAGAAAGAGGAATATAGATTGAAGGAGATTCTTGCAAAGCTGCTTATCGTAGTGAACAGTTTGTGAACGGTTTATGGACTTGCGTGAGCTACTATTTGTTGTCTTAACGTTGCTTAAGCAAACATCAGGTTCACAAGACATTGAGAAAGAAACGGATAAAATATGCATGAATTCAGTTTGTTGTTGCGGTTATAATTTCGCTCAATGAAGGAAAATAGGAGGAAAAGAACGGCAGGAAGGTTATATAGCCTGTAGGCAGCTGGTTTGCTGCCCAGCGCAGGGGAGGCGGATGGAGGAGATGATGTATACAATGCGAACGAGCCCGAACCAAACGCATGCAAAATGTCTCTATGGCAAGCCTATTTACGTAGTATGGAAGACAAATAACTCCTTTCCTAAGTTTTTTTCGAGAGCATTATGTACAAATGGTAATAACTGCGAGCAGTAACTTCCAAGAATAATGCCGTATTATCTGGTGCTCTCACACGGCGAGTTTATGCCTGATATAAAGCCGAACAAGTATTCTTCAGAATATCCTGTAAACCAAAAAAATCACAAAAATAACAATCGTATGCACACGTAAAAAGGCGGTGAAAGTTGAATAGAACACTTGCGCACAGTTTCAGCCGGTTTAAAGGGAGAGTCAAGGGGCTAGGACAATGCTAGAAACGCAATGATATTGGTCTCTTAGTGTTACTCCACCAATTGTTCATATGCTGGAGATCGTATTGTATTGTCGCACACATAACTCAGACACCACAGCTCCATTCATACAAGCCTTCTCTATATTTAGTCCACGAAAACACGGCGCGGCTTCACTGGCGTGGCTACCTCGATAGTATAATCCCGTATAGTTCTCTTAAGACATTTTTGCCTGGGAGGGATATCTAGGCCAGGTGAACTATAAGGCTTTGTATCTGTGCCTCTGTCATATAATATCATAATGGTTACTAAATAATAACGGCACGCTATTTGGTAGTAGTGCGGTACTGCGTAGCAGAGAAGAAGACCAAAGAAATTATAGCGGGTGGTATTGGAAGTCTTATAGTGTTAGTGTGAACAAAACAAAATCGACGAAGAGATAACTTCCTGCTGGCAGGGAGCACACTTGAGACCTAGAAAAAACGGGTTTAAACTCTACCAATTGGTGTACCACAGTGGTCAACACATTGGCTGCTTTTCAAGGATACATGTTTGTATTTCAAACTATCAGAGTCAATGAGTGCTCCACGCATCCTAGGCGGTGAGTGTGGCATACTCATTTCGTGCCTGCTGGTAAATCAAACCACGAGACCTTTTCAGGAGCTGGCAAGTGAGCAATGATATTACGTGCACTACCTAAGGCATAACGTCTGCCAGAACGAGAACATGATTAAGGAGGAACAAAAAATAGTAAATTTTAAGGGCTCGTTTTTTTTGTTCAACACAGCATTATTGCCCCACCATGGTGATATAGTGGCTATGGTACTCGGCTGCTAATCCGCAGGTCGCGGGATCAAATCCTGGCTACGGCGGCTGCATTTCCAATGGAGGCGGAAATGTTGTAGGCCCGTGTGCTCAGATTTGGGCGCACGTTAAAGAACTCCAGGTGGTATACATTTCCGGAGCCCTCCACTACGGCGTCTCTCATAATCATATGGTGGTTCTGGGACGTTGAACCCTATATATCAATCAATCAACGAATAACAAAGCCTCACCAGAAGAAAGGAGAGAGCATCTTTTTGTGAGATATTTTGGAGCAAAGAAACAATGGGCCACTAAGCGACCCACTCGTAAAACAAGATTTTAGGCCAGCTGCGAGAGTAATTTTGGATCCGCGTCAAAGCAACCACATGGTAGGAATACAAGAGAAATTACAGAGTGCTGATGTAATCCACTTTCTGTATACACTGTCGCCTCCTGCTACTAGCACTTATAAGCACACAAAATCATGGTGTGCGAACATGCCCAATTCTACTGTCTTTTCGTAAACTAAACTGTTGCTTCGTAAAAAGATCACGTGCTTCGTGACTCCAACAGCCAAAAATAAATGTTTTACACTCGTCGCCATGTCTACTTTCTGTGCTTACTGAAACTCCCAGCTGCTAATGCAAGTGTACACCACAGTAAAGTGGATGGGGTGCTGACCACCGCTGTAGCTCAGTCAGCAAAGCATCGAATAGGTTTTCGATGGTCTCAGGTTGGGCGCCTGTCAGCAAAAAGTTATCTCATTGTCCACATTGCTTTATTCAAATTCACAATATATTAACTACAAATACCAACCCTATACGTTCTCGGCCTTCTCCGTTAGTTCTAATTGATGCATGGTATAACAAAATAAAACCTACCCTTAATAATTACCCTTTTTCGCGCAACAACAGTGAAGTGCCACATGAAACTCTAGCGCTGTAAATGGGGGGTTTAAAGTAGCTTATTTTCAATGACTTCGAAATATGGCAAGTGCCTCGAAGGTGGCCAAAGATACACTGAATATACTGAGGAGGAAAGAGAGAGTAAAGGTTCAAGGTCTATACAGAACAACATTTGGTGAGCACATAATGAATGTAAGCTTTCAAGAATAAGCCGGGCACATTATTCATCATGACGACATCATCGAAGGCTAGTACGCTAAGGGATGTCCTCAAACTCAAATATTTCATGCGTACAACAGCCATAGCCTTTTTACCTCAAAACAGTTGATTTTTCTGTGATAAAGTGTGGCTAGTGGCCGATTGACCTTAGTGATTGAAAGAATGAACCATACCTTGAATGTATTATGCACCTATTCTGGCGATTCGGCAGTTCTTTTTGGTATAAACACATATACGTTTTGTCGCAGTAGCCTTAACTGTGATTGCCAATATATTGGTGAATGTGAGAGACATCATCGAAGAGGGAGTTCTTGTAGTTAATTACTTGCAACGTTAACATTGACCTGCATTGCTTACCAGGTCTATCTCTCTGTCTTTTACTAGCACAGCAAGCACTATATATATGTAGGTCATGTGAATTTCTAAGGTAGGTTGCATATGCAAAGTGCTCACCTCGACGGTGCACATTCGTAATAGACAAGATCTTATTAGTGTTGTTACTTCGTGTTCAAATAAGCACTTGCGTAACCTTTCAGACTGCGACTCTACTATACATGAATCGGCCACTTTGCTTTTTTTGCTAAATTAAAGGAATAAATTGCCAAAGTTTTTTTTTTATGTAGACGGTAACCTTATGCAACTTGCCATTTTATGTTGTAGTTATTTTTGATGACTTATCGTTTTTATACTGCTGGTAATACATTACTTTTGGACAAGCGAAAAACACAGAATTCTAGTAGCCTTTATTTTAGCTTAGTTGGTTCATGTTTATTGGAATTATTAAGGCACAAAAGAGACAAATGAAAGAAGTCACATGAATGAACGCATAGAGGTGACCGTCTCACTTTTTGTGTTCACCTCACTTGCGCTTCATTCTCTTAGTTCGACAGGATGTAACATTACACCCATCACATGTGCCATAATATGCACGACAAAAGACTGTTTAATTCCTGGGTGTATTTGCGCCGAGACCAGGCTACAGGTGGCAGCACGCAAGGTAGTCCTCACACAAGTGTAGGTAGCTGGCTGGCGGCGCGTGTACAAATACACGCAGCGGCGCTTCGTCGCGTGTGGTCTGAGTCGATTGTCGTCAGATAAAATGCGTTGAGTACAGTTTACTGTTATTATCCACGCTCTTCTCTGCTCCATCGGTGCACGACACCTATGCCTTGTTAACATTACCCGCGGGTAAAACGCATTCTGCCTTTTCAGCGATGCTCACCCTGGGTGAGTTCTCACGCTTTCGCACTAAAGCACGCCTTTGCTTTGTTGTGTGTACATGGTTAGTTTGTGTTACGTTTGCTACGCACTGCTGTAGCATGACTGAACTACTTATTTACATCTTCGTAATCTGCATACCGCAAAAAAGACATAAAGAAAGATCGTAGAGAGGCTGCATATCTGTGCGATTCATTCAGTACCAACGTTCGCATCTTAAATGAATGATTTTTTTCCCTCTCACTCGGTTCACCATGAAATGTGGGACAGTCGATAAGTATAGTCAGGAAAGCTCAGTGGCTGACGACGCTTTGCGCTACACTGCGTTTACCACGTGTTCGCACATGTCCTTGCACCAGTAAAAATCTTATATAACAGTTTGGCAGAAAGCCTTCATCGATGGATTACGTGCATGACGGTACTACAACAAAGGCCTTGCTAATAGGACAAGTATGTTTTTGAGACAAAATATTACCCTTGCCCTCCATCTGTCCCTAACAATGTCACACAAACGCCGAAAACAATGCAAAAAACATGGAATTTTCAGTGACATCATTAGACATTGTATATAAGGCATGCCGTCTGAAATTATGTTCATCGTCTGGGCTCTTTAAAGCGTACTTAAATCTAAGCAGACTGCTGTGCATGGTAACTCTGTTTTAAGTATAGTATAAATACTGAAGTCTCACAGTTTATAGGTTGGTAATATTTCTATGTAGTGCTGTCACGGTCAGATAAACACAACTAAGGCTCCCAGCATGATCGATAAACTACAGTGCCATAGTTTTACACTCAACCACAGTGTGCAAGTGCATTGCCTAGAGCCTTTATTTTTACAACCGTGTCGTCATAACACGCTCCAATCACAAATAATTTCATAGTCCTCATATTTAGGAGGATGCCAAGAGCATTTTGCGGTGTTCTTAAAACAGAAAGCGGCACCAACTCTGAAATTGTTCTAGTAAATGATGGGTACGACGACAATAAAGAACGCTCTGGAAGAAGTTCAGTCGCCGATCTAATTACACTGCATTAGCAGCCGAGCAAGACCAAATGCTTTCGTGTGTCGTTTCAGGCATCCGTAGAAACGGTTATACTAGCGCTGACATGACCAGACGAACCACACTTTGAGAATGTGCATAACGTATGCGGACATATAACACGAAGTGGCAGCAGACAACACAAGGAGCACTCCACACTTCACCGTTTCGGCCAAATGCCACCAGACCACAACTCTGCTCCATTTCGTGGTCAATACCGAACTTTGCATGATAGGACGTTAGGGAATAAACGTCGTAAATTGGATATACACCAGAACACAGCAAGCTCACTGCTTGCTGCCATATTGAAACGCGCGTGGCGCCGTCTGTTGCACGCGCGGTGAAACAACACTCTCGACTGCCAGGCGAGCAGACACTCTGCAAATCAAACGCGAAACTTAGCAACTCGAGTCCGGCTGTAAGCATGTTTCGCGCTGTTCCTGTGCTGGAATTTTATGCTGATTTCGTGTGAAAAGTTGAGAAGACCTTCCTCGACAGTCCAGAATGTCTGCAGCAGGAGCATTGCAGACTACGGAAGCAGCTTCATCAGGTACGTATAATTGCGATTGAAGGAAGCCGAACAGAGGAAAGCATTGCTTTCAACTCAGTCGAACTGTGGCGTGCCTTGGCTGTGACAAGGCAGAATTTTTGCTGTAAGCCGGCGTCAACGTAGCGCTAGAATCTGGTTCCAACTCACGCTCATGCACCGCATGTGTATCAACTGCCAGTCCTGCCGGGCACTCGGAACATACATGCGCTGCAAAGGTGCCAGCCAGAACAAGATCTTAAGATACTGCAGCGACGCCTGCCGAAAGCACGTGTAGATTCGCCTAGTGACAGTCAAGGCATGTCGCAGTCGACCGAGTCGAAAGTCAAGCTTTCCGCGCCGTTCACGCACCGCGATAGTAGGCCGTTGCAGTTGTACTAAACATGCGCGGTGCGTTCATTCATGCGTGAGTCGTAAAACGTATATCGTATTATAGACATGCGGCCTGAGAAAGAGTACGGCAATAGTTTTGTGCCTCATACTACAGGCATACCGCAGGCAAATCATTGCTGTAATGTGAAACAGCTGGAGTCGCGCGTGAATAAACGCAATAAGTATACTTACTTGTACACTTCACCAGGCTCGTAGTTTTTCTTGCTGATTGCGTTTATATCCTAAGGTAGTTTCTCGTTGTGGACGGAAATCTGTGCAATCGCAAAACACCGCACCAGCACGATTCCCACGATGCGCTGTAAACTTCACAGGCTGTGCTCAGCAATCTCTTGCTCTTGCGCTGGTTGCTGTCGCATCAGATGACAGTGCAGGGGTACCCAGATGACATTTTATAAGTGAGCGCAGCGTGAACAGGCGCTTTTCGCATTTTAAGCACCCAAAGCCACTGCATTCTATGCTAACGAGGCGCGCCCTGGCAGTTGTAAACAATTTATGGCGTTTCTGGGAGCGAGCGTATACCGCCGCAGGCGCCTGGGCGCGAGATAGGCGTGCTCTCGTGTATAGGGTCCACCATCAGCGTGTGTAAGGTGTTTATCCTACCGAAGCAAGAAAGACAGTAAGAGACTTCGAGGAGGAGAGCTTTGGATAACTCCCTATAAGTGCCTCATTTGACACAGATATTCATCAAAAAAATAAAACCGCGTATCTCAAGTACCCTGGGAACGAATGTTATGAAAAGAATGAGTAGAAACATGGATGCTGTTATTTTTTACTGATCAAAAGCTTATAAAATGACGCTAAAAGATATACATCTCCAACTAAAGTGACCATGTGGAAATGCGATGCAGCGCCGTTTTACACTTATGTTTCCATGTGCAGTTTCTATTAGTATCTTTCCGTGCATGTTTCATTTGTGTGTCGAGGTGTGTACATGTTGTGTATCGCTTATGACACCCCACCTCATATTTGTGTTTAATACCGTGTGAGTGCCGTAAAGTGAAAACCCAGCATTGCGAGGAAGTACAAGGGTGCGTGCGTGCGCAGCATTATATACGAGCGCACAGCTGCGGCGAGGACATAAACGGGAGGGGAGAAGAAAAATGAAGGCAGCGCTCTTCAACATCCTGCACCTCACCTCTTCACCCTCACAAGAGGAGGGGGTCTTCGGCGACCATTCGCTCCCAACTGCACATGCGACAACTCTCCCCTCTCTCCTCGAGTGCGTGCGAAGCACTACCTAAAAACGTTGGTGCGAAGAAAGGGTCCTCGGACCTCCTCAGCGCGAGGAGACGTGCACGCGCAGCAAGCGTGGTCACGTTGCACACTATCCATTGAGCTGCGCCATCAGCTGCTTCGCATCTGCAACATCTACCAATTTTCCACGCACGGACATGCATGTTGAACGGTCGCAGTTATTTAGTATAATGAGTTACTTACAGTGGCGTAACGATGCGAATAGGAACATCACGATTAGCAACACAGCAAGCGGTAAGCTAATATGTTGTGATTGCACTCACGGGGGTGGTAGCCCTAGACGCTGCCACATCAATAAACTTCAGTGTAGAGCGTTTAACTACATTTAGCATTGATGCAGCGGGATGGCTGTATCATAGAAGCACATTTGTAATGTTTATAAAACTACATAGGCAGCACTGGAACCACAATTGACGTTTCACATTAGGGCCAACTTCAAAAATTGTTCCGAGACCTGGGGGTGGCTAAATGTTAAAAGATTTGATAGCCATGTAGAATGCTCGGGTTAGATTCCTGCTGGGAACATAAAATATATTCTGGACATTCGTGGGGTCGAAGCTGCGAACTTCAGCTTTTTTTCTTGACGCTATCGCGTGAAAATTAATCACATCTCTTTTCTTCATTCCTCTAGGTAGAGAGAAACTGGCACTCACCTATGCTACATACCCCCCCCCCCCCTCCAGTGGTACACGGCATGTGCCACACGTGCCTGGCGGCAAGGGTTTGACGACGTACGCGTCAATGAGGGCTATGTGCGGTAATCCTGGCCAGACGCGTAGGCAGATAGTTTTAACTCTGATCAGTTGAAGAGCTCTTTAGGCAGTAACGCTGGCGTCCGCATAGGTGTTGTCGGTTGTGAGGGAAAAATGAAGATGTTCTGTGTATTATAGGTTGGAGACAGATGCGGATAAAATAGGTAATCAACATTGCTGCGTCCGAGTGAGGTTATAACACAGGCTGCTCAATTGACAAGGAGGTATTTTGACGCCTCTGCAGTGACGCCTCTGCTGGGAAATGCACTGAAAATAACTTTCATACTTTTTTCAAAAAGACGCGTCCTGCATACAGGGTTCACAATACAACATGTAATATCACAGCAATACTGCGTGGTAAATCGTACATTACCATATACCAAAACATGGGATTATTTTAGCCGTGCAACATTGACCGAGATGTAAGGTTTTATTCTCCCTCACTTTCTTTCTCCTAGTCCCCGCGAAAGCATTTCGCGTATTTCTGTCAATGCACTCTCATTGGCATTTTGTCCCTCCGCTGGATATAGGGAATCACATTGATGATGGAAGCTATTTTCATGCAACCATTTTTTTTATGTTGCCGGTGGTTTTACACATTCCGTCTTTTGTACCCGATTCGGCAGCGTTAAGAGTCCCAACAGTTTTGCACTATGGCCGCTACAGCCTTTCGTATCAAAAGAAGGTTGCCTGTTTCTATATTAGAGATCCTCTTGTTACGATGCTTTTGAAATGCTTAAGAAACTCTTTGTTTTCTGTGGCTCTCAGCAGTCTTCTTGGCCTCATCAAGGTGTACTTTCACCTTGATTTCCATTGTGTCGCCGATAGGCAGATACGCCGGTCCACTAAAGGCGGCATACTGAGAACTGCATTCCCGAGCAATTGTAGGGGATCTCTTGTGATGCGACCATGCTGATTGTAGGCTAAATTTCCATCTTGCTTGTAGTACCGAGTACATGTTTATGTTACTGCTTAAGTCTCGTATGACCTGTTGTGCGAATTCGTTAACTCACGGGTGGTATGCGGTTGTGAATGTCAGAGTGAAGTTCTTTCCTTGTGCAATTTTGGAAGTTAGATCCTGGTTCCCGAACGCCTACCCATTGTCAGACACAATGCATTTCAGTATTTCAAACATATTTCTGTACAGTAGTGCTTTGACGGTTTGCGCATTCTCTGTTTGTGCACTGAAGCAACGTACATGAGGAACATCAACACCCATGTAAGTTAAAAATATGTTATTGTCTGTAGTCTTGTATCTCTACAGTCCCGTATTTGTAGTTCGGGGTGCATATTCAGTTTTGTTTTGCAAAATTATCTTTAAAATATTTAGTTGCGCATTTTCTAGAAGTATCTCAGTATCTGCAATTTTCGGCTTCTAGCACGTTTATTTTGATATTTGTGTTTTCGGAATATTTTTATGGGTATGTCTGCTCAGTCCTGATTTGCACGCATTGATAGTTGCTATTCAGAATATATACTGACGCGTGTCTACATGTGGACGAAAACGATGATGGGGGATTTAGTGGACACGAGGAAGAGGGCCTCTAGCTTCACTCGAGACTGAAGAAGATGATCCTGTGGCTAAGATGTTGAGAACACGCTGCTTTCGTTGCCTCAAGGTGCACCTGTGTTTTATTCGTGTTGTACCGCGACACTGGTGGAGGTGCTGGGCCGCATTCCTGTCTGATGCTCCACACGTCCGCTGGGAGGCGTTCATCGAGTCCAGAATCATTGTCACCGGTAGCAACTCCGGTGCATCGCTTCAGTCGACGGTTGCGAGGCCTTGCGCCAGAGCTCACTCACTCGCAGGAACCTCCTAGGTGCCGTACACCTCAACCAATGGCCAACGCAAGCCCGCAAGAGGCGCCCCAAGGCAGCTTTCCGACGCCCCCATCTCAGGTTACCATCTTTCAACCCCTCGTTCCTGATCGCTTTCGTGGCGGTGCCCATGAAGACGTTCACGACTGGCTTGACAACTACGAGCGTGTTGCCAAGGTCAATCAGTGGTCGGAACGGGAAAAGCTTTCTCACGGCTATTTCTACCTTGACGACGGTGCTCGTACTTGGTATGAGAATAGAGAAGGCAATTTCTCATCTTGGCCCGACTTTTGACAGAAGTTCGTCGATACCTTCGCCAATGTGGATAGAAGGGACCATGCACAGCAGTTATTGGAGATACGGGTTCAAAAACCCAACGAAACCGTTGCTATGTTCGAGGACATGACTCGTCTCTTTCATCGAGCTAACGCGCACATGACGGAAGATAAAAGGTTGAGTTACCTCATGCGCGGTGTCAAGGAACAGCTTTTCGCCGGGCTACTGCGCAACCCTCCAAGTATCGTGGCTGACTTCATTAAGGAAGCTACGGCTATCGAGCGGGCCCTTAATCAATGCTACAGGCAATATGACCGCATGTCCTGCAATGTCCCAATCAACGCTAACGCCATGGCGTCTGAGAATCAGACCTCCTTACGAGAGTTGATTAGGGAGAGGTTACGGACTCCGGTTGCTGAAAGTCCCATCGCGTCGATCGCTGAATTCGTACGCGATGAAATTCACCGAGTGTTGTCTACGACTGGTCCTGATACTCAGCAGCGTCTTTTGAACTACGCTGCCGCTCTCCGACGTCCACCACCCGCTATACCGACGCTGTACCATCAGGTGTCCATGGTCCCTTGGTCTCCGCCACAAGAGCAGACACGGCATCAACAACCCATGCTACAACCATACAACCAGCCGTCCACAGTCATCCTATGGGCAGCGACGCCAGGGAACATGCTCAGACGTCCACCGACCCGGAAAACCAATGCATGGCGCACAGTGAACAGACGTCCACTATGCTTTCACTGTGGAGGTGCAGGCCATATTGCCCGTCCTTGCTGGCATCTAGGTGATTCATGCCGTCCTCATCGACCTTGGTTTGACGGTCGACGTGCCAACGACGAATGCACACCATGCCGTGACGACACCCCTTTCTATGGAGCCCGTTCTCACTTTGAAGATGGCTGTCCCACTGCAGAGGAGGCAATGCCTACTCACCCTCCTAGTCTGGGGCGTTGATCTCGCTCTCCGTTCCCCGCGCGTTCGCCTTTGTCGCACCGCCGCACCTACGTGGACCTTAATACAAGAAGGTCACCTAGCCCGTGACGTGGAAACTGAGAGTGGCGACCTCCGAGGGCAAGGTTGCAGGCCAAAAAAGTGACGACAAGAAGCCCCCACAGCATGACGTCGTACAGCCGATAAGCCGTGAAAACAAAGAAATTGTGACTGCCAAACTTGGTGTTCTTCTTGACGACCAGAAAGTGAGAGCTTTAGTTGACACTGGTGCCGACTTCTCTATTATCAGTCAGAAACTCGCCGACAGCCTCAAAAAAGGGAAAACGCCGTGGACGGGCCCTCACATAACAACGGCAGGGGGCCGGTTACTGATGCCCTCTGGAAGATGTCCCGCAAGAATAGACATCAGAGGTTCTCCTTTCACTGCGTCGTTCGTCGTTATCGCCGCATGCTGCAGAGATGTAATTCTTGGCATGGTTTTTTACGGCTATATGACACCGTCACCAACATACCAGAGAGCTTCATTACGTTTTGCAACAGTTCGGGCTTACCCAATTCTCCAGAGGTGCGACCAAACCAACTGCGTATTATTGATGATGACGTGGTTCTCCCTCCTAGGCCATGCAAGCTTGTTTCGGTGGCCGCTGCGGCTCAATTTAACGCCGAAGGAGTTGCAGACCAAATAAGCTCGCTGCTCTTCACCCACGGTATTTCCGTCGCACGAGGTATCGTCAGAGTTGCTGCTGGACGCACGGACTTGCTGCTGAACAATTTCAGTGCTGAGCACCGGCACCTTCCTAAAGGCACGGCTGTTGCTCACTTCGACGATGTCGTAGATGCCGAAGGCTCCTTGGCGTTAGTCGATGAGTCGCTAAATCTTGATTCAGCGCCTGTTCTGGACATTAGCACTACTTTGCCGAAAGACGACCGACGCAGACTCCTTGAGCTACTGGCCAAATTTCAAGACTGCTTTTCGACAACATCGAAAGTTGGCCGCACGCCTCTAACCAGGCATCGAATAATTACCTACAAAATGGCGAGACCTATTCACCAGAACCCTTATCGCGTGGCTCCAAAAGAACGTGAAGCGATACAACAGCAGGTGGACAGGATGCTTGAAGATGACGTCATTCAGCATTCACAGAGCCCCTGGGCGTCACCTGTAGTCCTCGTTAAGAAACAGGACGGCAGTCTGCGCTTCTGTGCGGATTACCGGAAGCTAAACCAGGTGACCCAGAAAGACTTATATTCACTACCGCGTATAGACGACTCTCTCGACAGACTTCGACACGCTCGATACTTCTCTTCAATGAATTTGCGGAGTGGATATTGGCAAATCAAGGTGGACCCGAAATACGCGAAAAGACCGCTTTTGTAATACCAGATGGGTCATATGAATTTAAGATCTTGCGATTCGGTTTGTGCTCAGCGTCTGCTACCTTTCAAAGACTCATGGATACCGTGATTTCTGGGTTGAAGTGGAAAACATACTTAGTATATCTTGACGACGTCATAGTGTTCTCCACAACGATTGACGAGCACCTTGAGAGACTTGGGGTGATCTTACGAGCCATACAGTCCGCGGGCCTGACGTTGAAACCAGAAAGTGCCCCTTTTGCTACGAATAGCTGCGATTTCTTTGTCGTGTCGTCAGTTATGCAGGTGTTCATCCCGGTCCTGAAAAAATCGCAGCCATAGAGCAGTTTCCTATGCCGACCGATAAAAAGGCGTTCAGACGCTTTTTCGGCCTCTGTGCATATTATGGACAATTTATCGGAGCTTTCGCACGCATAGCATCACCGTTAACTCGCCTCACGAGAGAAGACGTCTAATTTGAGTGGAATAACAAAGAGGAAGCTGCTTTTAACGATCTTCGCCAGCGACTACAAACACCTTCAGTCCTTGCCCACTTCAACGAGAGAGTCCCCACGATGCTTCACAGTGATGCTAGCAATGTTACTCTGGCAGCTGTGCTTGTGCAGCAGCAAGAAGGCACAGAAAGAGAATCGCTTACGCAACAGAACGTTAAAACACGCTGAGGCTAATTACTCCACGACTGCGAAAGAATGTCTCGCCGTGGTATGGGCGGTTACAAAATTTTGTCCATAGTTACACGGCCGCCCCTTCAAAGTAATTAGAGACCACCACTCACTGTGTTGGTTAACAAATCTTAAACACCCTACCGGCCAATTAGCGCGTTGGAGCCTCAGGCTGCAGGAATTCGATATGGCAGTCGTACATAAGTCAGGGAAGCGGCATATGGACGCCGACTGTTTGTCCCGTTCACCCATTGAGTCGGCGACCCTACCCGAGGAGAAGAAAACATCATTTCTCGGTGTCCTCGACACGACCACCATTGCGCAGCAACAACGTGACGACGATGAGTTGCTTGGCTTAATTACCTACTTGGATGGCAGATCTCAGAAGGCGCCAAGAGTTTTTGCAAGAGTGTTGTCATCGTTTTGTTTATGGGGCGGAGTACTCTACAAAAAAATTTTTCGTCTACGGGATCTACCTATCTACTCGTCATCCCAGCAGCCCTGCGCACCGAAGTACTGAAAGCATGCCACAACGAGGTTACCTCTGGCCACTTAGGTTAAACAAGAACGTTGGCCAGGGTACAGCAAAGGTATTACTGGCCAAGACTAACCACAGCCGTGAAGAACCACGTTCGTACCTGTCTGACTGCCAGCGACGAAAATCACCACCAACTAAACCAGCTGGCCTCCTGCAACCTGTACAGGTCCCAATGACTCCATTCCACCAGATTGGCATGGGAATTTTGGGCCCACTCCCTACTTCTACTGTAGGCAACCGATGGGTTATCGTCGCGACGGATTATCTGACCCGTTATGTCGAGACAAAGGCTATCCAGAGAGGTACAGCAGCGGAGGTGGCAAGATTTTTCATCACAAATATTGGACTGGGGCATGGTGCACCAACCGTCGTAATCACAGACAGAGGAACCGCATTTACGGCAGCTCTCTTGGACCGTGTCTTGATGCTGAGTGGAACAAAGCATCATAAGACCACCTCCTACCACCCGCAAACGAACGGGCTGACAGAGCGTCTAAACAAAACCATTGAAGACATGCTTTTGGTGTACGTAGACGTTGAACACAAAAATTGGGATCAAATCTAGCCATACATAACGTTTGAATACAACACGGCCAAGCAAGAAACGACCCGCATGACACCGTTCAGCATCGTTCATGGACGGGAAGTACGAACCATGTTAGATGCAACGTTACAGCACGAAGGCGACGACATCGTCCCGGATGCCGACACGTTTAATGAACGCGGGGAAGAAGCAAGGCAACTTGCACGTTTACGGATCAGCTAGCAGCAAGAGTACAATGCAGGCCACTACAGTGCTAACAGCAGAACAGTCGTCTACCAAACTGGCGGCAAAGTATGGGTTTGGAAAACGGTACAGAAATGAGGACTTTTTGAAAAGCTCTTAAGAAGATACTTTGGAACTTACCTAGTGCTTCGAAGACTGAGTGATCTCACTTACGAAGTTGTTCCCAGTAGTTCCTATAGTTCAAGGCGTCGCCAGCACCATCCTGAACTCGTTCACGTAGTCCGCATGAAGCCTTACGCCAGTGAGTCATTGGGTGAGACTTTTCTTGAGAAAAAAAGCTTCATTACAGACTTAGCATCGGGGCGATGCTCTTTGAGAGGGAGGCAAATGACGCGTGTCTACATGTGGACGAAAACGATGATGGGGGATTTAGTGGACACGAAGTAGAGGGCCTCTAGCTTCACTCGAGACCGAAGAAGATGATCTTGTGGCTCAGATGTTTAGAACACGCTGCTTTCGTTGCCTCAAGGTGTACCTGTGTTTTATTCGCGTTGTACCGCGACAATACGCTTAATGCTTCATTGCACCAAAGCTACACACGAACGCCATCTTTGAAATTGTGGCACTGGTGAAGAATAACTTCCTCTGCTTCAATGGTATTCGATGCGACACTGACAACAAAGAAACAAACAAGGGAATTCCTACTTCTGTGTCTTCACGCATATGCACTTCGACAGAAACCAAAGCTTATTAAGCTAAGCCAATCAACCTAAAAGCCAGGGTTTCTGTTCGCACATATAGTTTTTAAAAAGTGACTTTTCTTGACTAAAATATTGTGATGCGTTCGTTCAGATGGTCATCCGTCACTCTCTTGTTTTTTCTGTGCACAGCATCCGCTAAGTATGGCAGAATTCGTTCTGTCTGAGTAGCACGCGCATTTACAGAAGCTTTCTGTCTGACATGTCCTCCCCAAAATCTCACGTCCGGGATGTTTCAAAGAAAAACTATTTATTCTTTTGTGTTGATATAGTTTTCTATTTACGCAACCAGGAGTCAAGCTTCAACTTTAAACATATTGCACTCGTCATTCGAAAGTGCGGCCAACAAGCATTCAGTGCGGTGTGCTTCAGGATAAAGGGGCCGCAGCACCACCTAGTGGTTTCCGTGCACCCGGCTCACCGGGGGGACCGCTTTCGTTCCAGTTCCCCAGTGGTTATCCAGGTGGGTTCCACGGAACCTGAGGGTTCCGCAGGCCCTTTCTTGGGGTTCGCGAGCCACTGCTACTTTTCCCTGCTTTTGCACTCACCCACTAAGCGGGCTTAGATGGCGATCGTGAGGTGTCATCAGTCTATAGAACCTTCATTATTGACGCCCGAGCGTCAATAAGTACATAGCAGTATTTTTTATTGAAAATAAAAATAAAGAAAAACTCTACGGGGGAAGGGAGCTTCCCTGGCACTTAATGCAGTTTGGCAGGGTTATCTCGCACCAAGACGCTTAAGAACCCCTGTACCAACCTTTTATAGTTCAATATAGTACGAGTGAGTGGCCAGGAAAAACGACATACAGTGCTCGTCGCCCCGTTGCCATAAAAACCTGTGCTGCCAAAATTTTATCCCGAGTGGTGGAAGGCGGCAAGGGGTGGGTCGAGGACTGGCATCATCCTAAAAATATCACAGCATATGAATGATGAAGAGTGGGCGAAGTTTCGGAGGTACATCAGTAAACCAATAATCCTCCGTGAATTTTTCCAGTAGATCATTAAAGACGTGAGAAGCACTGCACATATGTGCAACGCAATGTTATTCGTAAATGCTAGCTGGAGGTGGCTTCGGTTCTCCACTCATTCTACCTGCTTTATGGTCGGTAAAATGAAGCGAGAGTGGTTCTTGAATCGGCTGTACTGGTAAGTTTTCAAGGGTTGATTTCTCAAAAGGTGGTTGGTTGCGCGTGGTAATACGATATTCACCTAAGAGCACATCGAAACGCCATGTGTTAGGGTGCGCTCCAGCAGCAGCTCTCCGAGCTATCTGCCCCGCCGCCTTGTCTGCGTTGCTCATACTCGAAGCGCACTGACTGCCAAGCGAAAGGAAAAGTGCGTCAATGGTGAATGTACTTAAGAGGTTTAGAAAATAGCAGTTGCCTATCACACTAGGACGCATCGGCGTGAGCGCATTCATTCTTTGAGAGTGCAGATGTGCCGTCTAGTGGTCTTCTATCACACTAGAGCACGCGTCTCACACTAAAGCGAGTGCCGTCGCGTCATCTAAGGGGGGCTACAATAGACGACGAGCTAGTAGCATTCACTCCATGGAGCTTCGCCGCTAAAATGAAAACAGCACACACATGAAGGCTGCCTTGCACGAGAGTGACAGGATCGTCTTCTGCTTGGGCTGCTCTTTGGACCCTTCTAGAGTGCGTGCTTGTAGTTTTCGTCATACAACATATGTATGTTGTATGACATGTATTAAATTTGCTTGCCATACAGCCATGGTTTGGCATAGCAACTTTAGTATTGATACCATTATCGAAACTGCGAGCATAGATAAAAGTCGTAGGCGGATAGATAGATAGATAGATAGATAGATAGATAGATAGATAGATAGATAGATAGATAGACAGACAGACAGATAGATAGATAGATAGATAGATAGATAGATAGATAGATAGATAGATAGATAGATAGATAGATAGATAGATAGATAGATAGATAGATAGATAGATAGATAGATAGATAGATAGATAGATAGATAGATAGATAGATAGTATTCGCCCTCGACGCCATCGAGGGCGAAGATTATCACGAAAAGACTGCTCTACCAATAGAGATATGCCATCTTCTATCAAAGCGTCTGACCCAAAAACACCAAACTCACTGAACACGGATACTGCTAAACAGAAGAAAGGGACAGCAGTCGCCCCTTCCGAACAGTGGCCCTCACTTCCACGAAGTCAACCTACTTCCGAGTTCCATCGAATCCCGCCACCCTCGACGACCCTTCGAACTATTGATGGGACGAATGGTGATCAAGTGATAAGCTTGCTGCAATCGCTCATGAGTGCCATGCGTGTCCTGCTGAGCAACATGAAGACATCGTCTGCGCATACCGCACTGCAAGCGCTAAACACCCTGAGTCCGGTGCTTGCACAACGACCAGCGAGGCACAATCGTTTCGACTGGAAGTCAAGAATGCGTCTGTCTTTCAGTGGAACGCCAGAAGACTTAAGTAGCGCGTGTGTGATTTTAGAAAGTTTGTATTTGTCAAACGTTTCCCCATTATTGTGATTTGCGAACACAACCTGTCTGCTTCAATCAAACTGTCAGGATATGAGTGCTTTATGTCCTCCACTCACGGAGACTGCAGCAAGGTTATTGTATTCATGCGCCGTGATCTCACCTACTTTCCCCACACAATCTCGCCTTATGAAGAGAATCAATATGTGTACGTTACTGTGAAGAAGGATGAGGTTACTTTCACGATTCTCGGAGCTTACTTACCTCCATCAAGCCGCCTTGACTGCGAGAGCCTACGCGGTATTCTGACATTGACACCAAGCCCATGGGTGATCACTAGTGACTTATAAGGTACATCTTTTTCTATGGGGAAGCTCCAAGGTTGACTCTAGAGGAAAAACTTTCGTGTCATTAGTCTCGAAGAACGAACTCAGCGTTTGTAATGATAGAAGCCCTACATATTTACGCGGATCAGCCTATAGCAGCTGCTTAGACACTACATTGGTTACTCACTCGCCAAAAAAGTACACATGTTTCCGGATCTGCAAACGCGGGGCAGCAACCATATTCTAACTTACCTGCGGATAGAAAGTTTCACCAGCTCCAATTCTTGAAGAGATTTCAAATACACCGATTAGCCGAAATTCAAAATGTTAATGGAGGACTGTTGTACCGATGGCTCATCGTATAACCTAGAGAACTCTATAAAAGATGTCCTGCGGAATACCACGCATTCACTTTTGACTGGTCACAAGTGCACCGATTTTGACATCGGTTTTGAGAAACTTCGCGCAATACGTCGCCGTGCAGAACGTAGGTACCGACGGACAAAGTACATAGATGATTTGAGACTGGCTAGACGCATTCAAAGAATGCAGCAGCACATGGATTAACTGGCTTGGAGACGTTGGACATCCTTCTGCGAGTCGTTGGATCCACGAAAGCTGCAGCACTGGTATGGCAAACTGTCCGGAGTCTTAGCACAACCTTTGGTCAGCGACACCCGTTTACATCTCTGGCACTTCACCTACAATGCAGAGAAATTGACGTCACAGAATTGTTTTGTAGAAGAATTGCCGATGATTCCAATTTCACGGAATCAAGAATGGAAACACTTGACAGCCCACCGCCCTCACCTGATCCCTGTATGGAGTGCCAGCTTTCTATGGATGAGCTAGAGGCGGCACTGGCACTGCGCAGACGTTCTCAAGCACCCAGACCTGAAGGCATTACCTATCGTGCTCTTTGTAACCTTGGAGACGAACTCGGAAGGCACTCTTACGCCGATACAACGACGCCTTGCAGACTGATATGGTTCCACAAGCGTGGAAGTCATGTTGCCTCATTGCACTTCTAAAGGCTGGTAAATCTCTTTTGAATAATGCCTCATACCGCCATATTGCGCTTGCCAGTTGTGTGGGAAAAAACAATGGAACGAATGATTCTAACATCAATGTAGTGGTATTTAGAGCACTACGAAATCTTTCCACTATCCATGACCGGATTCAGACATGGCCATTCGTCAATCGACAACGTTGTTGATTTGCTGACATATGTTGAACACCAGAAAGCCTGTAAGAGACTGTGCACTGCCTGGTTTTTAAACATTAAGGGGGCTTACGACAATTTCACCTCTAAAGCCATCCTTAGTGTTTTGGAAATAGTAGGTCTTGGTGGCAAGATATATATGTGGGTGCACAGCTACTTACAGCCGTGATCATTCTACGTGATGACAAATAATAACCCAACACCTGATTATTACAGCAGCCGAGGAATTCCATAGGGCGGAGTGCTAAGCCCTGCCCTTTTCAATCTAACTCTCTTTGGACTAGTCGAGTACCTACCTAGCACATAAGCCCCGCCGCGGTGGTCTAGTGGCTAAGGTACTCGGCTGCTGACCCGCAGGTCGCGGGTTGAAATCCCGGCTTCGGCGGCTGCATTTCCGATGGAGGCGGAAATGTTGTAGGCCCGTGTGCTCAGATTTGGGTGCACGTTAAAGAACCCCAGGTGGTCGAAATTTCCGGAGTCCTCCACTACGGCGTCTCTCATAATCATATGGTGCTTTTGGGACGTTAAACCCCACAAATCAATCAATCAACCTACCTAGCACTTAAGAACTTTCTATCTACGCTCATGACATATGCATTTGGACATAAGGTGTGAGAAGGCCTCAGCTTCGCGCCTACCTTCAGAAGGCTGCTACAACGACGTCATGCTAGCTTCATAATTAAGGTCTCGAGGTGTCCCGCGAGAAATGTGCAGTGGCAGCGTTCACGAGGAAACCAATGTCTGCTTACAGCATATTGAACATGAAGAACACATATAGTTCAGCAGAATTCAAAGGCTCTTGGGAGTCACAAGGGACAGAAACCTGTCATGGATTCCACTTGTGAACTATATGAATAGGCGGCTGATCGCAACTGGCCACGTGTTCAAATTCCTTGCAGGAAAGAATTGGAGAGTGCCCACACCATTCATGCTACAACTGCACAGAGTGCTGTTTATAAAATTCTTTCGGTACCGCTTACCTGCAATATTTAACACCAGCAAGACCAATCTCCGCACAATTTAGAGCATTCAAGCCGAAGCACTTAGTACATGCCTTGGAATATCCCGCAGTGCTTCCATGGCTGAAACCATTGCCATTGCTCAAGATAACTCAATGAAGATGCATATTATTACCGAGACAATTCGCATGCAACTCAGTCATTATGCCAGGACTCCTTCCCACCACCTGGCGAGCCTCGCTGCTCAAAGGCCCCACATGACTTACGGTGCCACTGTCTGCAAGTATCGTTCATCGTTTACTGAGGCGTACACACCTGCATCAAAGCTATTGTTTCCTCCTTGGAGCTTGAGCAGGCCGCGAGGTTACTTAATAATTCCAGAATGGCGGAGAAAATGAGACTTACCGACACATGCCCTGAAACAAATTAGTCTATTCCTTTTGGAACAAGACTACCGTGACCACGTGCACATTTACACGGATGGCTCGACTACGCCGTCTAGTTCAGGTGTGGCAGTGGTTATACCATCACAAGGGGTAACTCGGCGTTTGAAGATTTCACATGCGACAACGTCAACGACGGCAGAACTCGAGGCTCTGCGCAGTGCACTGGAGCTCATCAATTCGGAAGAAAGACCAAGTGATTGGACCGTGTTTTCTGACTCGAAACCAGCGTTACAGTGCCCGCGGTCAGTTTTTCAACGTGGATGCAACGACCAATTGACCCACCAAACCGCGAAACTTCTCCACCTCTCAATACAAAAAGGCCACGACATCGTCTTTCAATAGTTACTTGGACATTGTGCTATAAGCGGAAATGATTCTGCAGATCATGCAGCTCGCACGTCACATGAAGAAACAGCGTTCCAATTCCGCTTTCAAGAGCGGACGCGGCGAGGCAGATTCGTCAATTGGCCCGCAGTCTCACACTGATTGAGTGGAACACACCTAGCATACGACGTTCAAGACTGCACGAGCTTGACACTTCACTGCAACTCCGGCCTCTACCCGGCCTACGTCAACGTGAAGCTTCGCTTCTCTATCGCCTTTGGCTTGGAGTTGCTTTCACGAAAGCTTATACCACGTTAATCGGAATGACTGACGGTGCGGCATGCGATGTTTGCGGAACCGATGAAAATATCGCACACCTGCTTTGCCACTGTCCTTGATTTGCCCCAGACAGACAAGTACTTGCCGACGCAATGCGGTGACTGGATGATCGGCCTCTTTCTGTGCAGGTGCTATTACAGCAACGGTCAAATCCCTCGACAGCCCTCAAGGCAGTGAAAGCCCTGCTGTGTTTCTTGAAAAAGACGGGTTTGTGTGAACGCCTCTGACATGTGGCGGAGTTATACATGCTGCAGTGCAATACTGTCAGTCTCTCCCTTTTCCCACTTTTTCTTCTCTTCTCTCTTTCTAAATTTTCTTGTCCCCTTCCTTGATCTCCCGGCGTAGGGAAGCCAACCGGATGTCTTTCTGGTTAACCTCCCTGCCTTCTCCCTTTTGTTGCTTCCTTCCTTCCTAAAGTGGCATATCTATCTTTCTCATTCGTGCCTCGCATATTATCAATTCCCACTGTACAAAGGATCTGTCAATTTTTTTAAAGCCTAACCCCTTATGCGCGAAAATGCAGGCGACAGCGACGAGTGAAGCTGTGCCCACCGCCTTCGCTCACGTGGTTGCTTGCATAAACAAACCCCATCCATACGCCTGTTTTGGCGAGTGATCTTCACTGTTGCTAGTATTAGGGCATCTACCCACACCAAAAGTTGCGCATTGCCAGTGGTATGCAATGAAAAACAAAATGTTTCATTGATTGGATTATGGTGTATAAAATATTGATCATTGTCGTGCAGCATTTATTTTGATCCCACCAGTACTGTCACGTGTGCCAAATTACGTAACAAACAGCGCAAAGCTTGTTGTTTTCGTCCAGGCATGTTCGGGTACAACGATGTGAACGTTCACTTGTCGCCGTTGCCCGCGTATGTTGGTCAACGTTTTAGGTGCGTGTTGATAAGCAAGTAGCAACAATGAGCAGTCCGTCACTGATGTAAACTATGTTTCTGTGCTTCACTGTAGGCTGCTTTAGCAAAGCACTTCCAGGCGATGAACAATGGTTTCCAAATCTAAAAAAAGCAAGCAAAAAACGCACAATGTATCACTTAATGAGCACCGGTCGAGGTCTGCACTTAGTCGAGTTATCAGGACCTACCGCGGCTATGATGGAATTCTTGCTGACAGAGAGCGCAGTGGACGTCCAAGAGCAACGAACACCCCAACTGATTCACTTATCTAGGCCCTTGTGGTGCTATACCCATCCATTGATTCCAAGGAAATCCGCCGTGAGCTTCATCTGGACGTCTCCCTCAGCGGTATTTGGCGGCGACTACGAGAGGCGTGGCTGTGGGGCTGCGTGGCTGCTCAGAAACCTCAGTTGATGGAGCGACAGAGGCAGCTGAGGCTCGAGTTGGTGCCTTATGTGGAGGGCTGGACGGTAGAAGAATGGGGCGAAATAATTTTCACCGACGAATCTGCCTCCTCTTCGCGATGGGATCAGCAGCGTCATGTATGGCACCCTATGAAATGCAGGTGAGATTCACCAGCAGGTTTCATTCATGGCAGTTAACAAATTGGCCATTGTTTTCGTAATCCCATTTGTCAGCTCCTCACAGTTTGGATCAAACCCTTCCGTGAACAACAACACTTATACAATTGTCATTGCTTGTTTTCTTTCGAAGCAAGATTTATATATATTTGCAGCCATACAACTAAGTATTTCATCATAATATCACGCAGGCCTTGAATCATCGCTAGGTTACCTGTCGCGACTATTCCGTAGCACCTGAACTATATACAGGACGCTCGGCAGCTTACCCGAAAGTCGCGGGTTGAATTTCGGCAGTGACAATTGCAATTTCATGAAGTTTAAATGCTAAATGCCGGTGTATAGTGCGATGTGAGTGCATGTTAAAAGAGGACCCGACTGTCAAAAGTTCCGTAGCGCTCCACGACGGCATGCATGCCCTATATTCCTACCTATATTCCTCCAAAGAAACACTAATATTTCTGATAAAAGTACCCCAAATACATTCCAGAGCACCGCCACCACGTTTTGTCCAGCGGCCGCTCTGCCGTACGTGAGTCCATGAGGAGCCACCAGCAAGAATGGACTCGGTTCACTTGTCCGAATCAATGGATCCTTTGCAGCATCAACCTATTGCAGATTGTTGCAGGAAGTGCTTGTGCCTTACTCCCTCTAGGGACCATTCGAGGATGACTGCTACCAGCTGCAGCACGACCGAAGTCCAATCCACACAGCTCACATGTTCGCAACGGTACGCGAGAACCTCGCAGTCGAATATACATGCGGGGTTTAGCCTCCCAAATCCACCATATTATTATGAAAGACGCCATATTGGAGAGCTCCGGAAATTTCGACCAGTCGGAGTTCATTAACGTGCACACAAATCTCTTCACACGGGCCTACAGCGTTCCCGCCTCCACCGAAAATGCAGCCGCCACAGCCGGGATCCACTACATGCAGGTCAGCAGCCGAGTACCTTAGCCACTAGACCACCGCAGTGGGGCGAGAACCTTGCCATCCGCACTCCTCCTTGGCCCCCCGTCGGTGCTAACCTGAACCCGATTGAAAATGTGTGAGGCATCATGAAGATGCACCTGTCTGCGCGACGGCTTTCAAGCGCGACGCCCGGAGCACTTTGGCAGGCAATAAGCTACGAGTAGGAGCACCTGCGCCTTACACTTGAGGGGCTGGTGAGGCTGCACGAGTTGATGCCGCGACGCGTCCGAGCCGTTATCACCGCCAACGGAGACCTGACACACTACTGAGGAAACGTGTGGCAAGAAACCTGGTGTTTACAACCTGACACAATTAATTTCATCGTCTTTCGGTCCTGAGCGACCAATCACGTGGTCACTTTTGCCGAGATTTTCTGCTCTCACTCTCGGCTCTGACGCATGGAAGTGCTCAGAGGTAACGGCTCAATGGGGCCCCTTTTAAAGACGATAGTCTTTCCTGGGGACCTTCGACGCAAAAATTTTGGTCTGTCTGTCTGTCTGTACCATTGTCTGTTTAACCACTCTTTACGGCCTCAGGTACTTGAAATGGCTGACCCCATCCACAGCGCCCACCAATGTTGCTCAAGGTTCAGCGTTCATACTTGTGCTATTCTCAATAAATAAGCACATATTGCGCAAGACTGGGACACCATAAAAACACGTTTATAATCTGCAAGTGCATCTTTTACTAGAAAAGGCATACAAAAGCAATTTTAAGGACCGTAGCGCTTATCACGTTGCGCTGACCATGCAACGCTTGCACGAAAAGGTGATCGTTTCCAACACTTCGCTAAGACGCGATGATGCTCGCACCTACCCGTCGCCTTGCGTTCTACACCTGATCACCTCTGAGACAGGTGCGTACACCCGTCTCATAGCCACACGCTTCGTTTTCCCAGAACAGTGCCAGGTGGCACTCATGCCTCACGTGTGACGTGCCTTGATGCGCTCGTTCGCCTCCGCTGCACGCTCGAGGCACTCTAACGCAACGCCTCTAGACTACCATTCGCCGAGTTTCTTGCGTAGAACATCAAATAAATTGTCCACTCTCTCCACACACAAGACTATCGTCTTTCGACAACATTTGCAGAATACATGCAAATACGGGGCCAATTTTTTTTTTCTTAAACAGACCAGCCGATGTTTATTCTAGTGCTGAGGGGCTAATCTGAAAGAGATAAACAATATAAAAACTCAAAGAACCGGATTATTTGAACAATGTAACGCAGTTCCTGCTTTTGCCATTTATGTGCAGGTTTTCTCGCTGCTTTCATTGTTTTTGTGGCGACTGTTCTCGCTGTAGCACGTTTCGAATAACAAAGGAAGTTCATACTCTCAAGCTTGTATAGACATAACAGCCTGATATTTTACAGGTGATACTGAGGTTTGTTTTAAAACCACTTTTTTATTCTTCGGACAGCTTCTTCTAAAATTGTAAATATGTTTTGATCTTTTAGACTAGACAGCAGCTGCATACAAGTATTATTTTAACAGCAGCTAAGTAATCTAATATTCAATGGTTTTTGTATTGTTTCAAAGATACTGTATATTTCTGTTTTAAAAGATCATATTAACTCGCCGTTGCGGTTAGACTACCTGTTACTGAAACTCCTGAAAAGCAGCTAAGTGCCACAAAAAGCAGTGCGCCACACGACAAACAAACAAAAAAACGTGGGCGGTTTGCACTAGGGGCGCAAGGCAAAGTCACAATGAAGCTAATGGTGTTGTAGCAAGTCCGACCTTAGCTGGTTCTCAATTAGGTGTTGCTAGAAGTAGCTTGCATAATTATGTGACATCAAAGTCAAGTACTTCGGGTGGGCTTCGATGTCACGCACATTATCCAGTAGTATATATAAATAATGTTCAGGGTAATTAGATTTGTATTTGAGTAAATGAAACATGCCTTGGTCAGGAGTAATCAGCACCTTGGTGAGCTTCGATTTTCTAAACTTTTGGGAATTCGACTTTAACTACGTTAATTATTTATGTTTTATTGTGATGTTGCCTAATTAAAACCTAATATAATCTAATTGGTTTGATGATGCTAAGACCAAGCAAGCCTAATCAGAGTTTTATAGTTGCCTTGGTGTTTGCCTTTTTCGCTTAGTTATGCATATTATGAAGCCTTGGTTTGGAAGACCTTAATTAGGCCCAACGAAACAGCAGCCGACAGCCACGATCCTACGCGACAACGCCGACAATGCATGAGCAACACAGGATAATAATGATAATGTTTAGATAAAGAGGCTGGGTATACTAAATGCCCACACTAATTTCCCCCCCCCCCCACCCCGTGTAAGCGGCCAGCCTGGCCGTTACAAGTCAATGGAACAAAGAACGTCGCATGAACGTCTTCATACGGGAGACAAGAACAACCTCACTGGTTCAATAACGGCGATCTGCTGGGGCTACAAGTGGCGTCACGGAATAATTCACTGGTGAAATCTCTTTGAGAACTGTGTACGACCCGATAAACCGTGGCTGAAGTTTGTCGCTCAGACCAGGTGTGCGAATAGACGTCAGGCGGAGCACTTCGTCTCCAGGTTGAAAGGATACAGCACAATGCGGTTGATCGTAAACGAGCTTTCTTTCTTGCTCTAGGGCTTCAGTTTTTATACGAGCATGTTGGAGACACTGGGCGAGTCGTAAGACGCATTATTCTTAAACGGATGGAGATGAATTCGCGTGACAAGTAAAGAAAGAGACGTGCAGGAAAGAAGTAGGGGAACTTCCGTAAACTAGGTGAAATGGTGAGTAGCCGCTTGTCCGCTGAATGGCCATATTGTAGGCGAATGTGACGAATGGTATACCTATCTCTTAGTTCTTGTGGTCCGGTTCAATATAGGCGGCTATCATGTCAGTAAGAGTGCGGTGGAATCACTCAGTGAGGTCGTTAGTCTAGGAATGATAACTAGAGGCAGTCTTGTGAGTTGTGCTGGAGGCGTGAAGAAGTTTGTTCACTAGTTGTGAAAGGAAGGTTCTTCCAAGGTCATTGAGCAATACACGGGGAGCACTATGGCGCAGTATAGTGACTCGGAGGATGAAATCGGCGATTTCAGAAGCTTAACCTGTAGTCACGGATGCCGTCTCGGCGTAGCGCGTCAAATGGTCAAAGGCTGTTGCTATCCACGGGTTTCTAGCTGCACTGACCGAAATAGGGCCATAAAGCTCGACGCCTACAACTTCGAGTGGTGTGGCAGCGCACGTAAGAGGCAGTAGTGTACCGGCGGGAGCAGATGTTAGTAGTTTTCTACTTTGGCAGGTGGTAAAGGACCCGACGAACCAAGCTACGGAAGTTTTAATGCCTGGCCAATAAAACTGACTTCGAAGGTGAGCGTAGGTTTTATGGTAACCAAGGTGACCAGCAGTCAGATCGTCATGAAGCGCTCTGAGTACTTCGGGCCAAAGCGATTGGAATAGAAGGGGAACCCAGCGCTGACCATCAGGATGGTAAATGTGGCAGTACAGCACCAAGTTGTCCATCTTAAATTGCGAGAGTTCGTGACGTAGCCTCGCATTAGGTGGACGGGAACAGCCAGCGAGGCAGCCTATAATACGCCGGCAGTGTGGGTTACGTAGCTGTCGAGAAGGAAAATCGTGGTCGTTGTCCGAAGGCAGCTGGTCTACAGAGGCGTGAGAAGGAACCGCCGTAGACGTGGACTCCAAGGGTGTGTTGTGCGAAGTCATTGCGGAAACGCCGAGTTGGGCCGCTGGTAGGCAGCAACAAAATGAGCGTCGGCGTTACTATTATTTCTGCCACACTTGTATATGATGTCAAAATCATACTCTCGGAGGCGTAGAATCCAGTGGCCGAGGCGTCCCGACAAGTTGTTGAGTGTCGAAAGTGAACATAAAGCGTGGTGGTTGGTCACAGTGATAAAATTGCAGCCGTGCATATGGGGACGAAATTTCTGCACTGACCAAACGATTGCGAGGCACTCCTGCTCGGTGATGGTGCACTTCCTCTCGACTGCGGAGAGGTCACGGCTGGCGTATGCAACGACTCGCTCTCGCAAAGAGTTGTCACGTTGCAGTAGCACGGCTCCTAAACAACGGCCGCTAGCGTCTGTGCGCAGAAAGGTCAGTGCACCATCGTAAAAATAAAACAAATTGGAAAGTACAGGGTTGGTCATGAGGGCACTCTTAACATGTCGAAAGCCGATTCACTATTCTGAGACCACTCAAAGGGCATACAGGAAGCAAGTAGCTTATGGAATGATGTGGCTATGTAGGCAAAATTTTCTATGAATCGCCGAAAGTAAGAAGTGAGACCAAGGAAGCTTCGCAAATTTTTCGGTTTGTCAGGGCGAGGAAAGCGAACCACCACAGTAATTTTACCCGGGTCTGGACAAATTTCGTCTTTGCTCACAACATGGCCGATGACCTTAATAGAACTGTTGGCGAAGTGGCACTTCTTGGTGTTAATTCAAAGACCAGCTTCCGCAAGACAAGTCCGGACCTCGTCCAAGTGTTGCAGATGTTAAGAAAACGTCGGTGAAAAGACACCAATGTCATCGAGGTAACATAGGCAATTCTTCCATTTCAAGCCATTCAGTACGGTGTCAATCATGCGGTCAAAAGTCGCGGGCGCATTGCATAGACCGAAATGCATGATATTGAATTCGTATAGGCCGTCCGGCGTTGCAAACGTAGTTTTTTTTCTTCATCATCCTAATGCATAAGGATTTGCCAATAGCCGGAATGCAAGTGGAAGCTCGAAAAGAATTCAGCACCTTGTAAGGAATCGAGGGCGTCGTCGGTGCGTGGCATGGGGTATATGTCCTTTCAAGTGAATAATGTCGAGTGCTTGGTAATCGACGCAAAATCGTACTGAAGCATCTTTTTTACGCACCATAACGATGGCAGGTGACCAAGGAATGGTTGAGGGTCCGATTTTCTCCTGTTGCAGTATATCGTGTACGTTTTCCTCAATAATTTTTCGTTCGGCTAGAGAGACGCGGTGTGGACGGCGGTGCACAATACATGTTTCGGCGGTCTTAATACGATGTGCTGTAGTGGTAGTCTGGCCTAAGGTATATGAATAGACGTCAAAAGAGTTTGCATGCTTTTCCCACAAATCAAGCAGCTGCTGCTTCTGTGAGTCTGTCAAGTCTCTGCTGATGGCTGCTGTAAATGCTGAGGAAGCAGCATCATCAGCAGAATGGCCTTTGGACGAGACAATGTTAAGACGCACGACGAACACAGGCTCCAGGTCAGCAACGCAGGCGACAGTAGTGCCCCACGGCAGTAAAGCTTTATCTGGTGTGGTGTTCGAAGCAGCGAGGACAGCTGATCCATTGTTGAAGCGAGCCACACTTGATGCGAGAGCTATGTTTTTAATAAGGCAACGGGGTGACCAAAATGTCACCAGAGTCGACGTCGTTGGACGAAACTGAGACTAATTGCTGTTTGTTTAGTGGTAGCTCGATGTCTGCAGCAGCGATGAGTCGAAGGGGTTGTTGGTTTCGTCTCTGAGCAAGCACTCTGTCTCAGTAAGATGGACGACACGTTGTGCAGAAAAAATAGCCACGGAAGCAGCGGAAAAAAGTCCCAGCCTAAAATGAGTTCGTGGGAGGACGGGGATAGCACAGCTAATTTTATATAGTGAAGAATGCCGTTGATTAGCAACGGGGCAGTACAGAGAGCGGAAGGGCGAATCATTGTTCTCTGGGCGATAACCAGTGTTTGTCCATCATAAGGAATTGTGACTTGTCAAATACAGGCACTCAAATCAACACGAATAACAGAAAACGTAGCCCCAGTATGTACCAAAGCATCAATGTCCTCGCCCTCAACTTTGCCTGAAATCATATTGTAAGGGTGCGCTGAATGAATTTGAGTTCTGTGTTGGAATTAATTTTGTCCTCAAAAAACTGCATCGTTGAGTTTTCCGGACGACGTTCAGAGGCGAGGGAGGCAGCCAGAAGCGGAGTAGAGGAGCGAAGGTAGGGTGACGGTGGACGGCGTCATGCTGATTGATGACTTTTGCGGAGTTCACCCGATGCTGGCGGAGATGGAACCCGACGTTGAGGTGACGAATAACGGCGGCTCTGGTACAAGGCCCCTCCAGTATAGTGCCGTTCACGTATGTCGTACCCTTGACGCTCGTCTTGCTGGCGCTTGCGGAAAAAGCTCAAATGTGACCGCGATAGCCACAATAGCACGTAGGGTGAGTCGGTCGCCAAGGAGGGTAGTAGCTTGCGTCAGCTGCACTGGGAGAGAGAGCAGAGAAATGGACAGATGAGGGCTCAGGCGGGGTTGGTAGAAAGCTCGCGGGAAAGCTTGTGGGAGGTGCGGCAGCAACCAACGCGTACGTTCGTGGCGGCGGCGTCGAAAGGATGGTGCCTGATGGCGCGGCGGTGCCATGCGAGAATGATGGAAGAGTGCGTGTGGCAGTGGGCTGCAGGTGGGTCATTGACGTGAGCTCCTCTCTGGTGACATTCCGCAATGACGTTGAAGCAGACTGAATAGGACACATTGAAAATAGATCAAATCCCACTGATTGTAATTCTTCACGTATAATAGCCCTTATCATGTCTCGTAGGTTTGAATCCGCCATAATACGGGCTGCGTCACTATCCGGTTGTAGGCGCATAGACTCAAGTTCTTCGAAGCGCCGACAGGTTGTCGCAATGTCAGCAACGATAGCCGGATTCTGGATTGCAAGGGTATTGGATGCGATGGGTGCAATTACCTTCAGAAGCTGGCGTACGTTGTCTGAATCTGGCATGAATGAATTGACCCGGCGGCAAAGTGAAAGCACATCCTCAATGTAGGATGTATACGAATCTCCGATGTGCTGTTTCCGAGCCGCGAGAGTTTTCTTTGCGAGAGCCAAACGAACATTTGGTGTGCCAAAGACATGTTGAAGCTGATCTTTCAAGGCTGGCCATTCTGGAATGTCAATGAGGTGGTTGAAGAACCACGTCTTCGCGACACCCGTGAAGTAGAATGAGACGTGAGCGAGTTTGCAAATTTTATCCCACCGGTTAGCCAAACCGACACGTTCGAAATCGTCGAGTCATTCCTCCACATCTTCCCCGCACATGCCAGCGAAAAGATGGGGCTTACGCTGGAGGCGGTTAATGACATGAGAAGGCCTTGGACGTGGTGGCGGAGCGGGAACGGCTGCTGCACCGACCTTAACTTGCTGCGACATATTTCCGGACACCTGGAACAAGCGGTGCCCTGAATACAGCTCCAGGAGTAGAGCGCGGTCGTGATGACTATAGGGGATTGAACAGCACCCTCCACCACATATTGGTTTCGAAGACCCTAATTAGGCCCAAGAAACCAGCAGCCGACAGCTACGATGAACTAACTAAGATGATAATCCTACATGACAACAATTAGGATACATGAGTAACACACGATAATGATGATAATGTACAGATGTAGAGGATGTGTATACTCAATGCGCACAATGTTTAGCATAAATTTGAAACATGAAATTCCAGTATAGAGTGCACTTTAGCTGGATTTCAGGCTAATATTCAGTCATAATTAGTATTTAAAATATGTACCACTAGTTAGACATAAATTATTCTAATTTGTATGAAGTCGACAAAAAGTAACTATCAACTTCCTGGCCTTGACTTCTGCGGGTCCATGGGGAAGCCGACATAGATTGATTGGCCACGTTAAGGTTTGCCTTGCATAGACCAATTTTGCACGGCTAGATTAAAGATGAGCATGAACAAGTTTGCCTAATTAGACTTGGCTATACCAAATTCGAATCATCTGAGCTCATATAAGCCTAACTTCGCTAAACTTGAAAACACCAACCTGGACTGGGCTTAACTAAACCTACTTACGCATCACTTATTTAGGTCATAACGTGCTCAAACACATTTGACTAATTTCGGCTACACTAACTTTGACTATATCAATCCCTGCAAATTTTTCTTGTTGTCGGCTATTATTTTAATATCATCTGCATCCTTCAACGCTGGCATGACTGTGCAACGTGTTTTTCTTGGTTGGCAAAAGAAAAGCTGAAGCCTAGTCGACTCCCCTCTAATTTCACTTCTGGTTTCTGCAGATGCAGCATAAATAACGAAGGTGACGAGAGACATCCCTGTCGAAGCCCTTGTTGTATTTCTATAAGTTCGGATACCTGTTCTTCCCACTTTATAACTGCCTTGTTTCTTTTATACCTATCGTTTAGAAGATTAGTTATTCCATCTTCCAAAATAGAGTGTCCGGTATTCCTCACAAGTCTTTTTGAATCAGACTATCGTAGCTCGCTTGATATCTAGAATTTGGAGCCAGAGAGCCCTGTGTTCTTTGTTCGCTATTTGAATACACTGCATCAATTGAAACAGATTGTCCTCCAACCCCCTTCGTTTAAGAAACCCATATTGTAGTTCTCCCAGCACCCTTCACTCTTCAGCCATGTCTGTAGTCTTTCCTTTACTATCTGCTCCACATGCCTGCAATCTACTGATATTACTGTTATAGAATGGTAGTTGTTTATATCAGCTCTCTCCCCTTTTCCTATATAGATCATGCTCATCCTGCATAGTCTCCACCCATTGGGGGCTTAACCGTCCAATATTGCTTCGCTCGCTGAATCTTTTATAGTTTGCCTAGAGTTTGGTCCTAGTTTGTTTGTATTGCATAATCGGGATGCTGTCAGGGCCTGTTGAAGTGCTATTAGGAACCCTTTTATCTGCCCTTTCCCACTGTCGTTCTCGCAGTGGAGCCACTGAGCTAATTGGTCCATCCTCATCTGGCACGATGCAAGCAGCGTTCTCTGGGTGTTTAAATTTTTCTGTCATCGTTGTTTTTATATATTTTATTGCCTCATCTCCTTCTAGTCCGACCCCTTGAATCGTAGTTATAAACCTCTGTTTCATGCTTGTCATATTGCTCAGAGAATCGAGATGGTTTCAAAACTTTGCAGCTGCGTTTCTATTCTTTTTGTTTACTTCCGCAATCCATTGGGCCCTCTTTCTTCGAATATTGTCACTGATCAAATCGGATGCTTCCTTTCTGCACCTCGAAAAGTTATCCCAATTTGTTTTACATCATCTTCCGGTTCAACCCTCTCTTTAGTATACCTGTGTTGTCTGGAGGCTTCCTGATATCTTAGTAAGGCTGTGTTAACTTACTCATCCCACCAGCTCTTGGCTTTGGGTCTCTTTTTCCCGGTTGATTTCACTCATACCTTAGCAAGCTCCAACTCAAACAATCGAGTTAGATTTGCGTACGCCTACTCTGTTTTAGTATCCTCGGTGATTAGTTTCTTAATCTATTTTGTTGCTATTTCTAAGGTGAGGGTGCCAGAACACCACCTAGTGGTTTCACCGCGCAAAGCCTCACTGGGGGGACTTCCTTCATATCACTGCCCTAAGGGGTTATCAAGGTGGTTCGGCGCAACCTAACGGTTTCGCAGGCCCCACCGGGGTTCTTCCTGAAAGCCTGTGATAATTTTTCTCTGGTTTCACACTCATCCAAAAACACAATTTGATGGCGATTGCTCGGTGCGATCGATCTATGAAACCTTCATTATTGACGCCCGAGCGTCACTAAGCACATCCGAGTACTTTTATTTTTATTGAAAATAAAAATGAGAGAAAGCTCGCCGGTACAAGGGGGCTTACCTAGCAATTCTCGTAGTTTAGCAGGGTTCACTGGCACCAACATGCTTGAGAACCCCTGCACTACCCTTATGTATAGTTCATTATAGAACGAGTGAGTGGTCGGGAGAACCGACATGACAAGGCTCGTCGCCCTGTTGCCATAGAAATCTGTGCTGGCAACAATATGTTCCAAGTGGCAGGAGGAGGTTGAGCTTCGGAGGTACTGCGTTAGACATCCATCCTCCATGAATTTTGCCCAGTCAATCATCAAAGACGTGAGACGCACTGTTCATGTATACAACACAATTTTATTTGTAAATGGTGGCTAGAAATGGCTTCTGTTTCCCCATTATTGTACCTTCTGTATGGTCGCTGAAGTGAAGGAAGAGGGGTTCTTGGATCAGCCGTAGTAGAAAATTTGCAAGGACATGTTTCTCAGATAGTGGTTGATTACATGTGATCATGAAGTGTGCACCTGAAAGCATATCGAGATGCTATGTGTGAGGGCGCACTGCAGCAGCCTTCCGAGCCCTTCACTCCACCGCCTTGTGTGCGTCGCTCATACTTGGAGCTCTCTGACTGCAAAGCGAAAAAGGAAGCGTGCCAAGAGCGAACGCAATTATAGCTTTGGCCCATAGCAGTCACCTATCACACTAGGGTGCAGTGGCGCGAGTGCAATCAATAATTGAGAGCGTGGTGGCATTAAGTGGTCTGATATTACACTAGAGCACGCGTCTCCTACGCATCCGAGTGGAGAGAGGGCCACCGCGACATCTGGTGAGCAATATGAGTACTAAGGGTGGCTACAATGGACGACGAACAAGTAGCCGACGCCCTAAGAAACTCCGCCTCTAAATTGAAGGCAGCAAACACATGAAGGCTCCCTTGCGGGGGCGTGACAGGATCGTCTTCTGCTTATGCTGCTCCTTCGACCCCGCTAGAGTGCTCGCGTGTAGTTCTTGCTATCTTTCTAAATACAGGAACCTTAACATGTCCACCTCTAAAAATAACTTTCCTCGGCGTCTGACGTAGAAACTCAATAGGCGCACCCATCTGTAGCTGATAAGCATGCGAGTGTGATCATCTCTTGGTAGTTTAGGTGCATAACGTGTTTTTTGAAGGCCTAACCCCACATGCGCCAAAATGCACGCCACAGTGACCCTGTATCCATCGCCTTCACTCACGCGGTCATTTGCGTAAACAAACCCCATTCACACGCCTGCTTCGGCGTGCGATCTTTACTTCTGCTGGCATGACGGCGTTTACTCGCACCAAAAGCTGCCCGTTGTCAGTGGTATGCAATGTAAAACACAATGTTTCGTTGCCTTATGGTGCATAAAATGTTGATCATCGTTGTGCAGCATTTATTTTGATCCCACCAGTGCTGTCACGTGCCGGCAAGCCACGTCAGAAACAGCGCAGGACTTGTAGTTCCTGTCCAGGCTCATTAGGGTACAATGATGTGAACGTTCACTTGTCTCCGTTGTCTGTATATGTTGGTGAACGTTTTAGGTGCGTGTTGACAAGGAAGTATACCGACAATGAGCAGTCCTTCACTGATGTAGACCATGTTTCTGTGCTTGGCTATAGGGTGCTTGAGCAAAGCACTTCCGGGCGACGGGCGACGGTTTCCAAATCTGAAAAAACAAGTGATCGTGCGAGTACACCAGGCGACACGTCGAGCGAATGTCCTGTTTCGTAGCTCATGGTGTCACTCGTCACTATTGCATGCATTTCCGTGGTCATGGGGTTTGTTTCGTCTTATTTTCCGGGAAAAAAACCATTCAGGGTAGAGATGTACAGATTCACTGTGAAAAAAAATGCATTTACATGCTCATGTCTTTACGTACGATTGCTTGATTCAAGAATCAATCATCGTGTACTAAAGGGAACATCTAATCTGTGCCAAAAATTGGAGAGCCCTCAAGCTTACTTGGTAACAAGGTATGTGAGCTCAACTTCAGACTAGACTATTCAAAAAAAAACATTACCAAATATACCGATCAAGAACTGTCAGTGCAGTGAAGTGCCTACGACTTTACATGTAGATGCGAAAGCATCTTACGCTCAGTGCAGTGTTCTTTCTGTGGCGTCCGCAACCATACTGTGCATGCGCCAACTTCCCTCTGCTCGCGTGAGCATGGGGAGGCGGGAGAGGGAGTTGCCATGAGCCCTACCCCCTCTTCGTTTGTCCTCTGCCGTTTCTCTCTAAGTCACAGCTGTGACCTCGTATGTAATTTGGCGTACACTGGCACCTGTTGCACTTTCCGCAGCGGTGCAATGCACGCTCGCGAAGTAGAACGTAAATGACAACGCCAAAACCTTTCAGACAAAAAAGAAAATTCCTTTGAATGTGTGCAACACTTAGCATTCCGAAAGGCAACGAAATCAGTGTTGCATTTTCTCATGGACAATGGTTTGATTCATCGTTTGTGATGTGAAACGTGAAACTTCACGCGTAGGCTCAAACAGTGAGTTTTCTTTCCTCCTCTCTTACTTTTTTCTCTCTCCCCCTTTGTATGCGCAGGGTAGCAACACCCTCTAAAAATTCGTCAGGCGTCTTCACATCCTCCTCTAGCCACGTGCTATATCACGCAGAAGGGCCAACGGAAAAATTGGGGCAGTTTTTCAAGGCCCCGGAAACTCTCATGTTCGAGCGATCCCCTGTAGTGGGCGAAAAAATTAACAGCGGCGCGTTTTTGCTTCAAACACCAAGAGAGGACTTACTAACCTCTCTCGCCACTCGCGCTATTGCACTTTTTTGTAGGGGCGCCTTCGTCGGGGCGAAGTTTTATTTTAAAATGATCAAATACTACATATTATCTTACCGCTACATAAAAAACAACTTGCTCGTCTAGCAAGTAGTTTTTCTTGAACATGTGCTGCGTCATCAATTTTTTTATATTATATCTATAGTTTTTGCTCCAGCTGCCTCGAGGTCAGCAGCAGCCTATTGACATCATTATCCTCACTTCAAAGCTTGCGGTGGCCAATGGTCGCGACGGCAGGTAACGGCACGCGGTACGTTCGGATGTGTCTTGGACTGTTTCGTTTCGCTGTAAATATTTCGAGCCTCTGCCGACCGACACATTCTTTCTCATTCTGTTTATTTTGACTCGTTCAAATGATTTCGCGAAGGAAATGCAAGTGACTCCCGGGGAACGAAGCGACCACTGAAGCTTTCATCGGATGAACATCCGATGCAAGCCCGGGCTGCTGAGTAGAAACCACTTCAGTTTTTTTAAAGACGGTTGTTTACGGGGCTAGTTGGATCATTTCAACATATGTATTTTTTTAGCCAATGACTGCGTAGGCGTCATACGGTGGCAGCGCATTACAATAATAAATATTAAAGCTGTTTAACGTCTCAATCTGTAGCCGGAAAAACATGCGTTACTGCGGCGTGGCTTCACGTGGAAACGAGTCCCTGACTCAATAGTAAATTCTGAAATTCTATCATTAGTCAACACTAACCAGGCTGTTGGATGAAAGAAGACAAATAAACCACTGTCGCCTTTCCTTCCCTATTGAGGAGGTGGGCTAGAGCTTGTACCACTGTGACATTACAGTGTGTATTTTCCTTTTCTTCCCTGGAAACATGTCTTTTTTGTGAAATATTGTTCTTGAGCGTGAGAGCAAACTTTTTCAACAGGTGAATGCTAAACATCACCCTAGACTGTGAATGACCCCCCTCCCCTTGTTTGTTCACATAGCTTTACTATTTATTTAAGTTCAATCATCTCGATGTCATAAAAGTCCTGTCTCTGTTGTACAATTTGCATTGTACGTCACTGCTTATGCAATAAGTTCTTTTCACTGTATATAACAGCTTGCATTGTACATACGCATTGTTCACCATTGTCCATTTTTCTATGTACACATAAGCTGCGTAATGATATATCCGGAATTCAAATTCTCTTAAACGAGTGTGCTCTCCCGCCTACGCGATTCTCCCCGGTAATCAAGCTGCTCTTGACGCTGTGCGTATTTCTCTTTCCCGGACCGTTATCTCTTGCGACCTAACGTCTCCCCCACGCACCTCAGCTCTTACGCAGCACCACGAAATTCTCAATTGCTATCGAACTGCATGCTGTTTTATTCAGATTCTGCATGCGCGGGGTCCTTGTAAAGCGGAAGAGCGACTTCTGAGATGCTAGCAGACAATCACCTTGTTATATATCGCAGCTGCCCAGCATTGCAGGATGATCGTTTACAAGCAAATATGTTACTATTAGATTACCTGAACTCCGCTAACTTGTTGCCGGCGTATACTGAGAATCCTTCCTGCATGGGCGGCCCATCTTTCCCGCCATTTTCTTGTTGTTTTGCGAAGGCGGGGTAAAACATTCATAATAAAGCGCGAACCTCGAATGAATATGGCGGGTAACTTGCAGTGTCTAAATGCACAGTGCTGTGATAACTTGCACACGTGTTAGCCAAACCTTCTGCTGCACGCCAAGGAATGACGGAAGCAGACAAACGAACAAAACAGGAAGGTTGACCATAAAGACATCCGGTCGGCTACTCAACACAGCGGCATTAGGGAAGGAGACAACAAAGATGAGATAGAGGAAACCGAAGGAAGAGAAAAAGGAATAGACAGGCAGTCAATTTACTGCGTGCCAAAAGCAATGAAGTACACTACTACACCCTCCTTTGAAAAAGAAAATTGACAGATGTAAAGACGAACATATGTGAAAAGTGCTGAAAAACCACTTGTAGAACTATATGCACGGCCGATGCCACATCTAAAAAAATTGGCAGATCCCCGAGGATATACGAAGCAGGAATGATAAATCTTGATATCTTACTTTGAAACCAGCACAGTGTTACGAGGTGGAGCTAAATGATGCCGCACATGCCTTACGTGTGATGATTATCATATTTGGATGTGTCATTTACCTTTGTCATCTATTCACGTCACGTGATACCAAATTTAGTATATGTGGAGGTAGCGAAACAGCCGCGAGCGAACGACCCAATGATGACAAAATAGTCGGCTCCAGTATCGACGATAGCGGTCACGCTGTGGCCATCGATAAGAACGTCGAGGTCGCTAGTTCGCCGTCTCGCATTACAGTTAGGGCGTGGCGTCGGGTCACGGCTGCATCGGCTTGTTCCGCTGCTTCCTTGTTGCGTCGTCAGGCCACCTTCGGTAAGTGAGCTTTCGCCGTCAGGGCTTTGCCTGTTTGGCGTTGTCTTCGGAAAGCTCCGTCGCGGCGTCGTCGTCGTCGGAGGATCTTCGGTAGTTTGTCGCACAGCAACCGCACCTCCACCGGTTGCTGCCCTTAGTTTCCCGGATACGAGCTAGGAGACCGGCCCCGCGTTGGGCCAGAGTACGGCCGGTGGTGCGGTGACGTGCGGCGGCTGGGCGACGGTGAACGCGAAGGGCTTCGTGGTGTCCACCAAGTTCCTGTCAGGTAGTCGGCGATGTCACGTGGTCGTTCTCCTGGCTGTGGACGCGGTGCATTAACGGCGAAGCCACGCAGTCCCATCTCTGGGTACTGGCAACGGTGGTATGTGTGTCCGGCCTCGCCACAGTGGTAGCAGAGCGGGCGATGGTCGGGGGTGCGCCAGACGTCAGTCTTCCTCGGTGCTCTGCGCTGGGCCGCTGGCGAACGGTATGACGTCGGTGGGGGTGGTGGCGGCGGTGGCGTCTGTCGACGGAAGTGCGATGGGACGGCGTTTTGGCGTGGACGGGGAGGAGGGTTGTGGCGCAGTGCAGCGGCGTAGCTCATAGCTTCCGGCTCCGGCAGCGGTGCGTGGGGAATTTGAAGCGATTGCCGAACTTCTTCTCGCACAATGTCGGTGATTGAAACCACTTGAGGCTGCGCCGAAGGCAACAGCTTGCGCAGCTCTTCCCACACGATCGCTCGGATCGTTTCACGCAGGTCTCCGGAGTTACTGGCTTGTGCAACAGCGCAGTCTGCAGTCAGGTGACGATTATACTGTCTGGTGCGCATGTCCAGGGTCTTTTCGATAGTGGTCGCTTCGGCTACAAATTCTTGGACGGTTTTCGGTGGGTTTCTCATCAGTCTCGCGAAGAGCTCCTCTTTGACCCCTCGCATGAGGAAACGAACTTTTTTTTCCTCAGGCGTGTCTGGGTCAGTGTGACGGAATAGTCGGGTCATTTCTTCTGTGAAAATGGCGACATTTTCATTTGGTAGCTGAACCCGGGTCTCTAATAAAGCAGCGGCCCTCTCTTTGCGAGCGACGCTCGCGAACGTTTGCAAGAATGCGCTGCAGAAAACATCCCACGTTCGGAGCGTGGACTCCCGATTTTCGAGCCAGGTCCTTGCGGTGTCTTCCAAATTGAAGAACACACGACGCAGCTTTTCGTCATGGTCCCAGTGGTTGAGGGCGGCCACACGGTCGTATGTTTCTAGCCAGGACTCCGGGTCTTCGAACGATGACCCATGGAAAATTGGTGGTTCCCTGGGTTGATGCATGAACATCGTGGGCTGGGACGCTGCGGTTGTCATTGTCGCTGCAGTCGCGGTCATGGCCTTGGTCATACGCGCCTTGTCTTGTAGAAGCCCGTACTCCGGTGGTAGCCCTTGCTGTCGGCGGCTTGTTCGCTGCTCCTGGTTGGCGTCGGTGTCTTCTCCGCGACGTGGGCTGGGTTCACGGCTTGACGGGGGCGTCCGGTACATGAACAAAGCAGCACCTCCACCAGATGTCACGGGGTCGTGACGTGGCCGAAGACAGGAGACTTCGTGTTGGGATTTAACTGTTTATTTGGGCGAACTTGTGCCCGGTAAAAGGAACGTCCAATTACAGCAGCAGTCTCGCACAGATAGCAGTCTCGGACTGATAGCGGCGAACGGAGCGTCGGCCTTCGATCAACAACTGACAAGCGGCGAAGCGCGTCTGCATTTATACTCTTGCCGTCGAATGTTCTAGCGTTATCGCTGGCGGTGGCGTAGGTTCCAGAACAATCTGTACCGTTCGCACAGTGAGCGTGATCATATCGAAATGATCTACTACAGTCCGGAACCTTCTCGAAAACTGCAGGCGTGGTTTGCGCTGAGAATCGTGTGGCTTTTTGGGACGATAACAAAAACTTGGGAAATGGAACGTGGCAATATTGTCGTTTCCGGTGTTGATTTTACCGTCGTTGCTGTTGGCATCGTTACGAAACTGTAAGCATGTGACTGTTGAACATATGTTCTGCGTACAGTGTTTGTACAGATATCTTTAGCGTCAACTTGTAGAATATCGCTCAATGAGAAATTACAAGACGTTCACCCTCCATCTGCATGGTTTGCTGAACATCGATTTTCAAGGTACGCGGGACCTGCAATTTTTATTTACTAAGTTTTTAATTCAGCGCGAGAGTGGTTACGAACACCAGTGGAAATGGCAGTGGCGGACAACTACGACACACGCGACATTTGTTGTGATCACACGACAGCTTTCGCTGTAAAACACGTGTATGCAAAAGAAAAGAAAAAATGCAAACACCGGTACGCTGTTCTGGCTACAACAGTTCAGAACAGCCGGCCGTTCACAAAACGTGCGCCTGCGCTTACGGGGCCTTTTGTAACGTCGCACACTGGGGGTGGTTCAAAATTATTTCCTGCGACAGATTTTGATTATCCTATTTGTGAAGCCCGTTGCGAAGGCATAGCCTTTGTGCAATATACTGTAGGCAGTCACGAAAGATATGTCCAATGATTTCTTCGTTGCCACAGTCGTCCCAGGCTGCAGTGTCGGCTATCCCAGTGCGGAAAGCATAGGTGTTGGTAAATAGGACGCCCAGTCGAAAAAGAAAATTAGTTGAAAAGCATATGACTGCACAAACAGATGAAATATGCCAACGGCACAGGTTTTATTTCAACGCGAATAGATTTCTGAGCTATAAGAAAATTTAGCCCAAAGCAAACTGTCATTTCACCATTTAAGTGATCACATAATGGTTTTTTTAACAATTAAAGGGGCTTTACCTTTCACAATTATGGTATCATTATGAAGGAGGCCGTGGTGGAAGGCTTCAGTGCCTTTCATCCATCTTCTGGTCTTAAATGCGTAGCGAATAATCGGACCTCAAGTATAGTCGGAATCTCACTGAAATGTGCAATTCCTGATATCGACGAGACTGCATAGTGAAAACAACTTGAGCGAGTTGGTACGAATTCATGTTAATTTTAACAGTGCACTCAGGAACGAGGACTAGAAGAAAAGTCAGGGCACAACACGAGTGTTCACTTGCAACAGAATTTTATTAGGAAAGAATATGCAAATATAAATGTGAAAAAAATGAACAGAAAACAGATAATCATATAAATCAACATGTGCGGGTTGCGCTTAGGTATTTGAATTCCGCATCACATGGCGGTATAGAAGGTAAACTGATACAAATATACCCTTTCTATCACGCTAAGTGATGCGGAATCCCAATACATAAGCGCCACCCGCAAATGTTCATTTCAATAATTATCTGTTTTCTGTTCAGTTATTCATTACCTCTCTATTTGCACGTCCTTCATTAATAATATTAAGTTCTTGTCAGCGCCCGTGTTGTACCCTTACTTTTCTTCTAGTCGTCGTTCCTAAGTGTGCTTTTCAAATCCAGATGAACAAGACAAGCCAACACAAGACACGTTAAACAGGACAAGCGCTGTGCTTCGCTTCGTTGAGAGGCCTCTGCAGGCGCAACGCTTATGCTTTCTCCGTGGGCGGCTACGCATGATTGTTCAAAATAGACAGAAAGTCCACAAATGACGCCGTCGAATATCGAAATCGCAAAAGGGTGGCTGTAAGGACAAATCGAAATTTGTGGGTCAGCAATAGCCCCATTTTCAAATGTATTTTTCTGGTCATTGTCGCCCTTCAGTCTTTTTTCGCTGTGAATCAGGCAGTCAAGTTCAAGCTTATCTTGATATCGAGCTTACACGTTGTTCAGGTGATTCAATTTAGCACGCAAAAACCTAATATTGCAATGAAGTACTCGAAGCAAATGTACCGCTTCCGAATCGTTAGTCCGCATAGTCTTTGTATTTGAAAGTTGCACTCGAAAATTTTAGTTCCGTTGAGTGCGCAGGCATGGGCCGCGTGGCCTGAAGGCACTTGTTTTCAAACTTGGGCTCCCTGGTAAAAGCCACTACCCCGGTATTATAATTTATTTAGTTTTGTTCACCATTTGCTTGGCATAGGCTAGCACACTATTAGGAAATATAGGAGTTGTGCGAGTACATGGCTGCCGTTTTTTTTTTTCGCGATTGTGCGTTTTTTTGTAAAAAGCGCCTCGCAAAATGGATGCACACCTCTTAAGCGCCTGATAAGGAAGGTGGATTTCTTACAAGGGCTTTAAACAAACACGGTGATTCAAGCAATTGCTTTATCCAGTTTTTTTGTTTCTTCGTTCCTAAATAACAGCCATGTGTCCTGGGTGCATTGTTACAGAGCACCTAATGCGTTTCATTTCCTTGAAGCGTTATAAATTTAGTCCCTTAATAACAGGCAAAAGTTTGGCGAAGCGCCAATGAAGGCTTTGCCGATTGAATATGGTACAGGATATTTTGTTGGCAGCTCTACTAAAAGTTGATCTCACATTACGTCGTTGTATTGTGAAAAATACAAGCGATGCTGTTGCTTCGGTTATTGCATCGGTTTTTTGCATAGTATATTCTTGCTGGTGTTCCAACCGCTTCATTCCGGTAGTACAATTTTGCACCAGTCTTGCGACAACCATAGCCTAATATATTTTGCTTGCAATTTCGATGCGTGTAGACATTTACGGCAAAGCACTTTTCTAAATGCTTTTGAGGTGCGTAGGCTATATACCTCAAGGTAGAACATTTCAAAACCATTGCCGAATATACCAATCAAAGAACTGTCATTGCAGTAAAAGCGCCCATGGGGGCTGCATGGTTTTATCGAGACCGTGTTCTAACATGTCTTTCAGGCTCTAAGACAACACTGCGAGAGAGGCCGGAGCAAAATGGAAACGCCGCTCTTTTTGTCGGTCAGAAGAAATGTTTGTGAAACAAAAAATATTGTTTTCTCTCCCAGTGGTAATCCCCCTAATATTGCGCTGAATAACATTCTTGTGGCAGCAGCACAGCCTCTCCTCAACAACTATACGTGTATATAATGACAGATGATTGAAGTCTACAAAAAAAATTGCAGAAACTTTGCCAATGAATAGCAGCAGATTCTGTGCATGGCACTCCACTATGGTGTCTACCGTATACATATGGTGGTTTTGTGACGTAAAACACCACATGTCATCATCATCATTAGTTTCTCTCCATTTTCTAGAAAATGTGTGTGTGTGTGTTGATGGATATGTGGGGTTTAACGTCCCGAAACCACCATATGAATATGAGAGACGCCGTAGTGGAGGGCTCCAGAAATTTCGACCACCTGGGGTTCTTTAACGTGCACCCAAATCTGAGCACATGGGCCTACAGCATTTCCACCTCCATCGGAAATGCAGCCGCCGTAGCCCGGACTCGATCCCGCGACCTGCAGGTCAGCAGCCGAGTACCTTAGCCACTAGACCACCGCGGCGGGCCTGTGTGTGTGTGTGTGTGTGTGTGTGTGTGTATGTGTGTGTGTGGGGGGGGGGGGTGTTAGGACAGCTTGGAAAGGCCCTGAGATCCGCACAGCAGGAGGTCATCTCGTAACGCCTGCAGGAATATGCACAGCGAGAGTCACCATTAACGGCCGTATTTATCCTACAGCCTTCGTAGTCCTACAGCGTTACTCGAGAGATGTCATCCTTGGCATGGACTTCTTATGCCTCCATGGTGCTGTCATCAACCTAAAAAATAAAGTCGATAACGTTATCCACAGAAGAAGCACTACCGCTGCACACGCCGTCAGGACACCCTGCCTTGAATTTTCTGGAAGAAGAAGTCACCATTCCGCCTCGCTCAAGCGTCATTATTTCGGTCGGCGCTCCTAAATCACCTGACTTGGAAGGCTTCGTTGAAGGCAGTCAGCATCTGTTGGTCACCCAAAATATTTGCGTCGCAAGAGGAATCGCAGAGCTGCGGGGAGGCAAAGCAACGGTTATGCTCACGAATTTCAGCAATGAGTACAAACATGTGAACAAAGGAACAACGGTCGCATACATCGAAGAAATTGTCGAAGCCACCAGTGCTTTCGCCCTCGCCGATTCTGCCGAACCTGCTCAGAGGAACCAAGCCCCTCCCATAGCTTTCGACGTCAATCCCAGACTTCCGAACGATAAGCAAGAACAGCTCAAGGCCCTGCTCCTGCAATACGAAGATTGCTTTTCGTTGTCATAGAAAATTCGGCAGACCCCAATCACGAAACATCGCATCATAACCGAAGAAAATGCCAGACCACTCCGCCAGAGTCCGTACAGAGTTTCGACGCGAGAACGTGAGGCCATGAAGAGACAAGTTGATGAAATGCTGCGGGATGACATTATCCAGCCGTCCAAGAGTCCATGGGCATCCCCCTAGGTGCTAGTGAAGAAAAAGGATGGGACCCTACGTTTCTGCGTCGATTATCGCCGCCTGAACAAAATCACAAGAAAGGACGTGTATCCTCTCCCACGAATAGACGACGCACATGATCGGCTCCATAACGCCAAGTACTTTTCGTCAATGGATCTCAAGACTGGCTATTGGCAAATCGAAGTCGGCGAAAGAGACCGAAAGAAGACGGCGTTTATAACACCGGACGGCCTCTTCGAGTTTAAGATGATGCCCTTCGGCCTTTGCTCAGCGCCTGCAACTTTTCAACGCGTTATGGATACAGTACTGGCAGGATTGAAGTGGCTATTAGTTACGCCAGCCGATCGCTATCCAAAGCAGAAGCAAATTATTCCACAACAGAAAAGGAATGCCTCGCCATCATCTGGGCTACGTCGAAAATTCGCCCCTACCTCTACGGCAGGCCCTTCAAAGTTGTGAGCGACCACCACGCCTTGTGTTGGCTAGCCACCTTGAAGGACCCTTCAGGTCGCCTCGCAAGATGGAGCCTGAGATTCAAGAATATGACATTACTGTCATTTACAAGTCCGGCAAAAAACACTCCGACGCCAACTGTCTCTCTCGTGCGCCTGTCGACCAACCGCTAGCCGACGACCCGGATGACGACTACTTCTTGGGAACGGTAACTACCGACGACTTCGCTGAACGACAGCGGGCCGACACGGAACTTAAGGCCCTAATAGAATACCTCGAAGGCAGGACCGCCGAAGTCCCGTAGGTATTCAAGCGCGCACTTGCGTCGTTCTTTCTACAAAACGGTCTTCTACAAAAGAAAAACTTTTTACCGCTTCGAGCTAAGTACCTCTTTGTGGTGCCTTCAGCTCTGCGACCAGAACTCCTGTAGGTCCTGCACGACGATCCGACGGCAGGGAACCTCGCTGTTTCTCGCACGCTCGCGAGGATACAAGAAAGGTACTACTGGCCACGTCTTACCACCGACGTCACTCGTTATGTGAGAACATGCCGGGACTGTCAGCGACGCAAGACACCGCCTACACGGCCAGCGGGACTTCTGCAGCCAATTGATTTACCTTGCCGACCTTTCCAGCAGATTGGTATGGACCTACTGGGGCCGTTTCTGACGTTGGCTTTCGGAAACAAGTGGATCGTGGTAGCTACCGACTACCTCACCCGCTACGCCGAGACAAAAGCCCTGCCAAAAGGCAGTGCATCCGAGGTAGCAAAGTTCTTCGTCGAAAATATCGTCCTACGTCACGGCGCCCCGGAGGTCCTTATCACCGACAGAGGAACGGCATTCACTGCCGACTTAACTCGAGCGATCTTGGCATACAGCCAAACAAACCACCGCCGGACGACAGCGTACCACCGACAGACCAACGGCCTCACTGAGCGGCTTAACAAGACGATCGCCGACATGCTGTCAATGTACGTCGATGTCGAACACAAGACGTGGGCCGCCATTCTTCCGTATGCGACCTTCACATACAACACGGCGGTGCAGGAGACGACGCAGATATCTCCATACAAATAGGTCTACGGAAGGAGCCCGGCAACGACGGTCGATGCCATGTTACCAAACGTCACCGACGAAGAAAACCTCGACGTGAGTGAGTACCTTCAACGCGCCGAAGAAGCCCGACAACTTGCGCGTCTCCGTATCAAGAATCAACAGACGACCGACAGCCACCGTTACAACCTTTGACAATGCTTCGTGGAATACCAGCCCGGTGAACGTGTTTGGGTGTGGACGCCGATACGCCAACGTGGACTAAGTGAAAAGCTTCTGCGACGGTACTTCGGACCGTACAGGGTGGTTCGACGTCTCGGCCCACTTGATTACGAGGTTGTCCCCGACGGCATCACGAACTCTCAACGACGCCGATGATTGATTGATATGTGGGGTTTAACGTCCCAAAACCACTGTATGATTATGAGAGACGCCATAGTGGAGGGCTCCGGAAATTTAGACCACCTGGGGTTCTTTAACGTGCACCCAAATCTGAGCACACGGGCCTACAACATTTCCGCCAACGACGCCGATCGCGACCTGAAGTCGTCCATGTCGCGCGCCTCAAGCCTATTCATGCGCGTTAACAAACTGAAACAGTGTTTTTTTTGTATCGTAATTCATTCATTGTACTTTCTTGCATTATTATTGTACCTTCATCTTTAGCTAAAGCATCGGGACGATGCCTTTTTTCTGAGGGGGGCAATGCCACGTTCCATTTCCCAAGTTTTTGTTATCGTCCCAAAACACCACACGATTCTCAGCGCAAACCACGCCTGCAGTTTTTGAGAAGGTTCCGGACTGTAGTAGATCATTTCGATATGATCACGTTCACTGTGCGAACGGTACAGATTGTTCTGGAACCTACGCCACCGCCAGCGATAACGCTAGAACATTCGACGGCAAGAGTATAAATGCCGACGCGCTTCGCCGCTTGTCAGTTGTTGATCGAAGGCCGACGCTCCGTTCGCCGCTATCAGTCCGAGACTGCTATCTGTGCGAGACTGCTGCAGTAATTGGACGTTCCTTTTACCAGGCACAAGTTTGCCCAAATAAACAGTTAAATTCCAACACGAAGTCTCCTGTCTTCGACCACGTCACGACCCCGTGACAATATGTAGAACTTGGTATAATAATATGTAGCGCTTGTGTCAGCGAGGATGCCACCCTAGACAATTCTAGTATTCTAATAAAATGTGTTGATGCCCATGCCAGGAATATAATTCGCATTAGGTGACACATAAACCCTTCAGTTAGAAGTGTGCACTGCGTTGACTTGCCGCTCTTCCTCATGCCATTTTTACCGGTTTTACCTTTTTGCATTACTAGTAAGCTTGTGCAACACTGATCTCTACTGATGCGCAAAAGCGAATATAAGCACCTGTAAAAGTGCTCCACGAATACGCATCACACACAATTATTTTTCACACCATGACAATTCAGCATCTATACGTGTTAACCTGGAATCCTGTTTAGCAGAAGCTGTGGACCACCTGTAGTAAGCAGGAGTAAATATTTTCGGTGAAAAACCCGGATGATGTTCGATGGTGCTTTTTTCACGGATGATGAAATGGCTCGAGCATAATCTGGTATTGTCAATATTTAATTGAGATCAGTGTGCTGACACTCCCCAACGTGGACACAAAACGTGTGCAAGAGTGCTCGAACGAACAGCTACTTTGTTTTCGCTGCAGAAGTGAGGTGACAGTCAAAAACACGAACCAAGGACATCTCCGCTAGTTTTCGCGAGCAGAACAGTAATTTGCGAATAGTCAACGTATTGCGGAGAAATTCGCTGAAAACAGCGTGGAGACAGAACCAGTGGGCGCGAGTGAAATGCTTATTGGCAAATAGTTGACGTATGCTGCAGGAATAAGCTGAGAACAACGCGAAGACAAAACCACTGGGCGTGAGCGAAACGCTAATTTGTGAACACTTGACATGAGCTGGAACAACTAGCTGAAAACAACGCACATACAGGATCAGTGGGTGCGAGAGAAACGCTAATATGCGAATACTGAACGTGTGCTGGAGCCATCGGCTGACAACAACGCGGAGACAGATGGGCGAGAAGGAAAGGCTAATTTGCGAATACTTGTCAAGTGCTGTGGACAAACAATGGACAATAGCGCGAAGGCTGGACGAGTGGGCGTGATAGCAACTCTAATTTGCAAATACTTGGCGAGTACTGAAGCAATCAGCTGATAATGATGCGGAGATAGTACCAGTGGGCGCGAGCAAAACACTCATTTGCTAGTACTTAGTATGTACTGGAGCATTTATCTCTAACAACAACGTGCAGACAGGACCAGCGGGTGCGAGAAAAACACTAATTTGCAAATGCTTGACGTGTGCTCGAGCATATAAGCTGAGAACAAAGCGAAGGAAGAACAAATGTGGGATAGTGTGCGCTAGTGCCACGCTATTTAGTGAATACTCGACGTGTTATGCGATGCACTCCAGTCAGATTTTTGCGGTTCTAAGCGCGATAAAGCATCGGTACAGATGAGCCCGTTGCAGCAGTCGTGTCGTCTTCCTGGCACGCAATAGAGAGGCACAACACGAGGACTAATAATTACAGGAAAAATTTTCCGTGCATTCCAAGCTGCACTTTGGAGCTTCTACGAAGGTACAAATATTACGAGTGACAACCACTGTCCGTGTTTTAGAGCGAGACACGCAGGATACACGCTTTTGAGCAGTTGTAACATTATCGTGTGCTTGCGAATGCTTCCTTTGTTGTTTTCTCTCCGACTTTGTTTAAAAAATTAAAACAGGCGCAATTGTAACGTTAACGTGTGCTTCACGAATGCTCCCCTTGTTATCGCTCTGACGTCGTTTGATAAACCGGCAAGGGCACACTTACTCTACGCGCCGAACAGTGGTATTCCACTTCGGTCGTCGAGTTGCTTCCCATGGTTGCGACGGGAAGCAATACATCTTGATTCCGAGGTCCTCTTCTTCGTTGTGTCATTTTGCAGCAGTATCTGCGCTTTACACAACTAACAAAGGAGCTGTCAACAGACTTCGAGGACTTCGTAGAAACCGTGCGCACCACCATGTTGTTCGCAGGGAGCAGAACGGGGAAAGGGTGCAAGCCCGCCTCGCAGAATTTAATCGTCGCTGCTCGCTGGCGCAACATATACAAGCAAACTGAATTGCCGGATGCCTTTGGAGATATGAAAAGTAAGCCAAGCAAATATTTCTGAGCAAGACAAGCCCTAAATGTACCGGCTCCTAGCTACATACTAACCCCGCCCTCCACCGGCAACCACCATTTCGCCATGTTGCCTGTGACGTTATATACTGGAAAAAGAGGAGCAGCCATCTCCTAAAAGAAGTATCAGCTGCAGCTAATCGTTCACTTTCGGTACCGAGCTGATGAAGGCTAAAGAAAATTGATTTCATGCGTAGATGAATACGGATCAGTATCATTTGCCAGAATGATATATAAAACTTTTTGCGGACAGCACCAAGAGAGTATGGAGGTATTTCGAAGTCATCATCAACAGCCTCGCGAAACTAACTGCTCGAGAAAGACTTTTCGCATGATCCACCAAACAAGCCAGTCTTGTGCTTTCTACCGCTACGTTACGTGGTTTTAATCTCTTCAGCCCATATAACTTTCTGTGTCCCCTTCGCGCATTTGCCTGCACTGGGAATCCAGTCACTTATCTTTAATGACTAGCGGTTACCCTGACTTGTGCCCGGCCCATGTCCTTTTCATCTTCTTGATTTCAGCTATGATATCAGTGACACCGGTTTGTTCCTTGACCCACTCAACTCTCTTCTTGTCTCTTAAGGTTACACCGATTTCATTGCTGTGAGTTCCTTATGCGGTGCTGCATACACTTTTCTATTGTCCCTGTCATACTGAAGAATTGCACCAAAGTTAGGGTCTAGGGGCGTTGGATCCTCTATTGCAGTGTGCAAGGAAGCTCGGTAATTTGTGAAGCCTCGAGCCGCCTCATCCGCAAACTGGTTAAACAAACAAATACACGAACTTACACAGGCTGCATGTATTCTACCCCACAGCATACAAAGATATATGTCCGTGGTGTGGGGCCACACCAACTCTGTTTCACATCACGTGGGAGTGTACGCATCACAATGAAGAGCACCACAACATGAACAACACAGAGGAACAATGGGAGGGGAGGCGCTGCTGTCCAGCTCGGCCATTGTTGATCAGCGCTGGCTGGTCCAACGGGTAGAGATGATGGCCAGGGCCAGCGGAGCCCTGGAATAGGGGCCCGACCATTTGGAATGCCCCGCGTTATGTTGAAATAAAGTTTTCTCTCTCTCTCTCTTAAGGTTACACATATCAGTTTTTTCTTTCTATCACACGCTGCGTAGTACTAAATTTAAGCTGAAACCTTTTTGTAAGCCTGCAGGTTTCTACTCTGTAGGTAAGTACCAACAAGGTGCAGCTGTTATATACCTTTCTCTTGAGGATTAGTGGCATATTACCATTCATGAGTTTGAGAATCCTTGTTGGGTGTGACTTAACCCATCCTTATTCTTCTAGTTATTTCACTCTCATGGTTTGGCTCCACAGTTACTACCTGTCAATTTCACATTATTGCGTATGAAAACTATCAGGAAAAATTTTAGACACACAGTTTACAATTAGCGTTAAAATCAGCCACAAAATAAAAAAAACCTAATATTGCAATGAGCAACATTTCTTATTTCGCACCGCCACTTCTAAATATCCTTTGCGCATAGGGAGCGCTGTTTTTAAATGAAAGTGTCTATTAAATGCACTTTAAATGTGCCCACGTAGCATACAGGAAGCTCATACAAAACCAAAATATGATCGGACATGCTCATTTGGTCTCTCGTAGAATAAGCCTGCTAAATCCACCGCGGAAAGTAATTGGCAGATCCCACGTGCAGTGAAAATCGATGATATGCGACGCACAAATGAGGAAGGTTGATATGTCACTTTAAAATCACCACAATGTTACGAGGCAGACATAAATTATGTCGTACATGACTTCCATGTCATAATTATCATGTCGGACGTGTCATTTACTCCAGTTATCTATTCAGGTCATTCGATACTAAATTCGGTTTATGTTGAGCTAGCGAAACGCCCGTCAGAATGCTATGAGCGTAGCATGTAGTCATGTTTTAATGAAACACATGTGATAATTGTTTTGTTTGGACATCGTCCATTTACGTCACGTAATAACAACTTTGGTATAAGTGAATCTAGTGAAACGAACGGCCACGAGTGCACCACAAGCGTGGTGTGTTGTCATGTTCATACATTACACGCATGCAATAATTATCATATTTGCAACAATTGTATACGATTGTCAATTATTGGTTTCACGTCACACAAAATTCGGTATATGTGAAGCTAGCGAAATGAGCGTGAGATCACTATGAGCTCAAAATGTAGCTGTCTTCTACATGACGTGCATGTTAGATTTATCATGTTTGCATGCGTCATTTACCTTAGCCGCCTACTCACGTCACGTGATACCTAATTTGGTATATGTACACTCTAAGAAAAAAAAGGTTGGTAAATTCACTAAGTACTATCCCGTTACTTGTCACAGAATTTACTAACCAGCTAGTAAATGCAGCCAGTAAAAGTAACTCTAGTGGAAAGCACTACCTTTTTGGGCTCGTAACCAACACTAGCCCAAATACTAACAGGCTGGGTAAAAGCACTACGTCCTTAAGTAGTTAAAATTACTACCTAATTAGTAAGTGAATAGTGCTTACTCGAGCGGTTAGTTCATTACTAAGCTGTTAGTAACCCTCGCAAATAGAGGTTTACGCTTATTTTGTTATATGTGCGTGTGCGTGGTCATACCATTATGATTCTATCACAAAAGTATAAGCATAAAAAACGAACTGGCATGGCCCTCGTAAATTATAATGGCTCGTAATTACGCTATGCAACTATACTGGGGTAAGTAAGTTGCACATCAACATACTTATAGAGAATTGACGACATGATCATATGATGAAATCAGATTCACATATGTATGATCATATGTGAATCTCATATGCTCATATGAACTCTAATGAGAATATCATATGCTCATGTGAGCCCATATGAGCATAATATTTTCATACTCGCATCATGATTATATGCTCATATGAGTATGAGAACTCATATGAGCGGATCATGAAAACACGGATGCAATTGCATGTGCAAGTAAATCTTCAAGCCTTGGACATAGCATACTTGTACTGCAGCAAAACAATAAAGACTATATATACCCCTGCTTTTGGACCACACACCCCGTACTGGTTAGCAGTCACAGAATTTATAAGATAGTTGTTTTTTTCTATCCATCATCATGTCCACTTTCATTTACTTATGTGTATGCCCTTACGCAGCATGAAACTTCTATACCAAGGTAGTCAATAAAACTTGAAGTTGCCTGAATTTTGATTACGATGTCACTTTTACGGCAAAATGTACTGTGGCATCTATGACCAATCTGGCAACGTAAGTGGCTTAGTTGTTACTTAGTTAAAAACACTAAAAATGGTTCCCTGGTTATTAACGGCTAAAAGAAGGCCATGAATGTAGTAAAATGCCCCGGAAACTACTAAACACAGGCGTTCATTAACTGATTACTAACTTTTTTCTAAGCGTGTAGAGCTAGCAAAATGGCCATGAGCGCGTTACGAGCGTAGCCTGTAGTCATGTTTTCCATGACATACATGTATTGATTATCATGTTTGGACATCGCCCATTCACGTCACGTAACACTAAATTCGGTATAAGTGAAGCTAGCGAAGTGCCCATGAGTGCACTATGAGCGTAGAATCCAGTCATATTTTTCATGACACGTATGCGTCATGAAAAAGATGAAGCGTCATCTTTTGACGTGTGACGTGTAATTTTAGCTTCGCCGTCCGTTCGCGTCCCGTAATACAAATTTTAGTAAATGTGAAGCTAGCAAAACTGCTGAGAGCGTATCATGTGCGTGGCATGTAGTCAAGTTCTTACATGACACGCATATCGTGATTATCATGTTCAAGTCACAAGTCACAAGAAGCACAAGTCATATACCTTCGCCCTCCTTTCACGTCCCATAATACCGAATTTCGTATTTGTGAAGCCAACGAAACGACCGCCAGCGCACCATGGGCGTGGGGTGTAGGCGTGACTTACATGACATGCTTGTCATGATTTCAACGTTAGGATCTCGCCATGCAGTGGTGTCATACCATACCAATTTTGCAATATGTCATGCGAACAAAACCACCGCAGGAGCAGGATGACCATGTAGTGTAAATTACTACATTCATGACATACATGTCATGATTTGCATGTTTTGACGTTTGTCTACTTTCGGACGGGTTCTTTCGTTCCACCTGCAAGATGGAAATTTCTACTTTCGAAGGCAGCGATGCTGAAGACACAGCACTCGCGTGCTGCTCGTTACACTTCTATGAAGTAATGAAGCTATTCGAAGCTAAATGAAGAAAAAAAGCTAATTGAGAAGCTAAAAAAAGTTGGAAGAAGAAAACATATTGTTTACGAGTTTGAATACATGAAAAGCTCGATATATCAGAAGCTACCAAGCCTCTAATCAATACAATTAAAACCAACAAGTGTACACAATTTTAAAGAGCGTCTCCAAAAGTAAATGGTGACAAGCTTCATGTGCGTAGCGTTGCATTCAATTGATTTCCGCAGTCGTAGTGAATATGTCGGCGAAATGCGGTAGGCCTATGGAGCTCGTGTAGCCAGAAAACTGATGAGGCTTACGGTGCAATAAGGTAAACCACTTTCACATACATGGTCACCACAGCGCATCAGTGCCTATATATAGTGCTCTGCTACTGACCCGAAGGACATGGGTTCGATCGCGGTCGTGGTGGTCATTTTTCGGCGGAGGCGATATCATTCCGGCCCACTTGCACCGTGTTCTTGCCCGTGTGCTGTGCAATGTTTTGTTACCGCGCCAGTTCAAATTGATCACTGGTGATCGATGTTTTGAATTGTCGATTATTGCATGTTGAATTTTATTCTAGTGCACCCCGCATTTTCAGTATTTAGTCCAGCCACACAACCTTCTGAATCTACTTGAATCCGCCTGTTTTGTCAACATAGTGTTTCCTGACACACATTTGCGCTAGTCAATGTGCGTGTGTTGTTCGGAAAATGCACTTGGCTGGCGAACTTGAACGAAGTGCATATCCCTCGTGGTTATTCTTTAGTAACATGAAAGTTCTCAATCGGAATAACATTTACATGTCAAATATCAAGTTAAGATGTCGGCTTCGCCATCTGAAAGTGTTCAGCAATAATCTTTGCCAGAAATTTTTGCTAGCTATTCAATAAAGAACTGTTGCTAGGAGCCTGAAAAATTTTATTCTACAAAAAGTATTTCCGCAGGTCTGCCGCATGTGTAAATTGTGAAGGCGACCTTTTCGGCTTGTTTCTAGCAGTGTCTTTTTTGCTTGCATCCAATATATGAGACACAGGGCCGCATCTAGTGTGACTAGACTTGTACAACGGGGACATCACGTGCGCATGAGTCCACCCCTGCGCTGCAAGAAACACGTGCGCTCACTTCTGTTTCTCAACCACACCTGAACTGATTGAGGGTGAGCTTCAGATGACAGCATCTCAGGTTCACATTTCGTGTCATTCTGGGCCTCAAGTTGTCTCCTAGCTACTGGCATTGCCCTATGTGCACAGTCTTATAGCTAACCTGCTTACGTCTGATGTACACGCGCCGCTGGGTCATGGTTTGCTGGCACCAACTGCCGAGCTTCTCGTCACGACAAGGATGCTGATTTGATTGATATGTGGGGTTTGAAGGTCCCTAAACCACCTTGTGATTATGAGAGACGCCGTAGTGGAGGACTCGGAAAATTTCGACCACCTGGGGTTCTTTAACGTGCACCCAAATCTGAGCACACGGGCCTACAACATTTCCGCCTCCATCGGAAATGCAGCCGCTGCAGCCGTGATTCGATCCCGCGACCTGCGGGTCACCAGCCGAGTACCTTAGCCACTAGACCACCGCGGCGGGGCACGACAAGAATGCCACCGTAGCGCATCTTGGCCCTGACCACGGAGCATCGCAAAACATTTTAGAACTGCGCACGATATTGTTTTTTTTTTCATATGGTGCGTGAAAACGTAAACAAATATGCTTGGATGCGTATATTGAAACGCCAACCTATGGCGAGTGAGGTAGCTCGTGGAAAGAGGGAATGATAGACAAAATTGTGAAGTTCATTCAACATCTGATTTCTAGAGGAATTATTCAGATCAGGGGAATTCATCTTCATTCAAGCACCTGCAGGCTCTTATCGCACAAAAAAAAATTTACTGAGAAAAGTGTATGAGTTAACTTGTGCTCAAGAAAAATCAAGCAATGCTTCATGGCATGGCATCAGCAAAGAAGCACCTCGATTCCGACCTTCTTTTTGTGAGTGAATAAAAGCAGTTTGTGCCACAATAATAATTTTTTATGCTTTTTCAGGGTAATTTATCACCGGAATGTAGATTCTGATTTTTCTTCGTGCTGAATATTTTATTTATGTATAATGTTTTTTGCACTATTCAGCAGCTGGCAATTAAAAATACAAACTTTGCCTATTTTTATTCATTTTAAATTATTTGGTTTTTCTACAACACACACACACACACACACACACATATATATATATATATATATATATATATATATATATATATATATATATATATATCTGTGTGTGTGTGTGTGTGTTTCAAATCGGAAAAAACGACCTTTCTGAGACACATGAAAAATAAGAACTTTTCGCGCAGTCACCAATGAGTTAAAGAACATCAGATGGTCCGAATTTTCGAAGCCCTCCACTACAGAGTCGATCATTATCATATCGTCGTCTTGTAAATTAAAAACCCAGATATTATGATTACATTCTCATACATCGCACATGGAACAGCGTGGTAAACTGGAATGGAAGACACCGAGTCTAAGCGCTCTCTGTGATTTGTTTGTGTCATTCCTTCCAGTTTTGCTCGCTCCTACGTGTGTTGAACTAGCTAACTTCCCTGTTCTCTCTCCTTCCATACTGATCCTCCTCCTCCTACGTGTGTTGAAACGAATCAACCAGTGCAGCAAAAAAATCATCATTCAGAAACACAATCGCCTATTGTAAACATGAATTTTTCGGCATTTCGCGATAGCTCCAATTCATATGCGAACCATGCAGTCGTCGCGCTTGAAAATCAAAATAAGCAGAGAATAAAGTAAAAAAAAATAGCCTCCTTTATGTATTGGTACCTCGGCCCTGCTTGTGGTCTATTTGCAGGAAATACCGCCTGGTCTCTAAACGAGCAACACACGTACATGTTGCCTGTCCTATTTCTGCTCATCCGCTGATGGAGACAGAGCCGATACCCTCTAAACGGAGACCGAAGTCAAAATAAACACTCGCTGTTACCAGCAACGCACACAACCTCATCGCGTTGCTGCGCTGCTGCCACGAAACGTTCTTACTATATTGACTCACGTGCGTGCTTGAAAAACCCTCCTTCTCGAGTAGAACTTACAAGAGCTCTACTCCTAACGCGCGTAGTGTTCACATCAGCCAAGAAAAAAAAATCGGTGCGAGCGGAGAGCAGCTCGCACGGCTGCATTTCACAAGTGAAGGGCCGTCTCGCCGTGAATCTGTGAGCGGAACTCAACCTTTTAGATGCGGAGCATCTTATACTCGCGCCTTGTAGTGCGCCGTCCGCACCGCTTCTCGAACATTCGACAGCTGACGCGCGCGCATGCGCCGTCGCGCCGTCGCCCACTCTTCCACCATCTGTGCATCCCTTCCTCCTCTACACACCGCGCGCGCTTCACTCCTCCACCATCTGTGCACCCTTCCTCCTCTACACACCGCGTTCGACATCTACGATTCTCCTGATTCTCCAGTGGACGCGCATGTGGCGTCGCGCTTCGAGAACATTCAACAGCTGACAGTGCATGCGCCGTCGTGCTGTATATATACTCAAGGTCGGCGCTCGCTCGCTCAGTTGCCGCTCGTCGGTTGGTTTGTACGGCGCGTCGACGTCCAAGGTCGCGGTGAAATGAATTCCAACGAATCCACAAACACAATGATCGACGTCCCTTCGACCAGCGCCGCCCTTTCGCATACGTGTGTACGTGTTCACTCATTTAACACCCCCTCCTACAACCACGTTAACCAATTTAGCCATCGACCCAAGTAAGTCGCAATTTAACACCCCATTTCACAACCACGTTAACCAATTTAGCCATCGACCCAAGTAAGTCGCACTTTAACACCCCGTTAACCAATTATATGGTCCGCATCCTCCTCAGTGTTCCCCCGAGGGAAGCTGCGGGCAATTTTTTTAGGTTGTAACCGAATTAGGAAAGCCTCATCGAGGTTTTTGAGTTGTGAATAAACAAAAACAAACAAAAAAACTACGCGTGACTATAAGTCTGCAACATTCTTTACAGTCAGTTACAAGTCAAGAGAAGAGGGGCTTTTAAAGACGAAAGTATTTCTTAGGAACCTTCAACGAAAAAATTTTGGTCTTTATGTATGTATGTATGTATGTATGTATGTATGTATGTATGTATGTATGTATGTATGTATGTATGTATGTATGTACATTTGTCTGTTTGTCCGCCCTAACGATACCTCAAAGCGCACCAAACGGACAACGCCATCCGCAGCGTCCACCTATATTGCTCAAAGTTTAGCGTTCATAGTGCTGCGATTGTCAATTAAAAAAGCAAATATTGCGCATACTCGAGGCGCCACAACAACGTGTCTCTGTTTTGTATGTCTGCCTTTATACTAGAAAAGGCTTACACAAATAACATTAAGGACTGTAACGTTTAACGCGCAGCGCTGACAGTTCAACGCGATGCTTGAGAAGGTGTTTTCAACTTTTTGGTGCGGTGGTGCCACCTGCCCGTCGCTTTGCATTCTACACCTTATTACCTCCGTGACTGGCGCGCATCTTTTTCCGCGGTCGCGCATGCCTTCGTTTTCGAAGACAACTGCAAGATGGCGCTCGTGCCTAACGTGCCTAGATGCGCTTGTTCGCTTCCGTTACACCCTCGAGGCACTCTAACGCAGCGCCTCCAGAATACCATACACCGATTTTCTTGCGCAGAACATCAAATAAACGTTTTGTTCACTCTTTCGAGACGCAAGACTATCGTCTTTCGACGACCTTTATAGTGTAACATGTAGATTCGGGCCAATTTTTTCTCCGTCAAGTAATCTCACTGTAGCCCAAGGTGTTGTCGCTGCGTCAACATTACGCCACAGCCGCTTGTGACACGTTGTGCGATTCCTATCTCGAGGGCGGCACGAAGGCGATCGACCAGAACCTCATAATGACAGGGGGATGCCATTGGCATTAAGGGGGTTTTTGACACAGATAAAGGATCTCTGCTCTTGACTGGCAACTGAGTATAAAAACAATGGTGCGATGTGCCCGACTCAGTAAAATCGGGATGTACTTCTTCCCTCCATAGATGACCATGAAGCGAGGGGCCCGCGCACATTCTTCGTTACCTGTGCGTTTTTATAATATAAATTGGATGTTGCTTTTTCAGAAGGCCGAAGTTAGAGGTGTTGGCTATGTTTTTTTGATGTTCCTCCTCCCAAAGCGCCCCATGTAGGGGGGTGACATTTATTGTTCGCATATGTCCACCAATGAAGTACTCACCCCGTCACTCACGCCTTACACGCGTGCCAAAACAATCTCTCATAGCTTGGTCTCTGCGCTCCTGAAAAGGTGTCTGGATGATGCATTCTCCCGTCCACGAAAACTTTTTGAAACCACGCGCCAGCCTTGTGCTGCCCAGAAATGGGCACTGACAAGGCGCAGATGTCGCCACTCCGGACTGAGCAGCGGGGGACGAGGAACATGAAGGCACCCCAGCATTGACCGGAGAGGCCACAGCATTCCTTTCTCGGTCACTGAAACACATTGTCACAACGCAGTAGTGGGTTTGTCGCATAAGGCATTGGAGGGACCAGGTCCGCATAAGGCATTTGAGGACCATAAGGCATTGGAGGGACCAGAAGACAATTAGGAAGTGTGAAGAGACTGGTTTCAAAACGCACTTTTTCACAGAATGGCGCAGGTATCAAAGTATGAGGCAAATATTTCTTACACCACTTTTCGCAAACCTTGCTTTCAGCTTTTTAAAGTGGCTTTACTACTCCTAGTGGGGTGTCACAGGTCCCGTTAATTAGGGAGGCGATCGCCGGGCTAATTCCAAGGGCAGAAGTATCAGCCCCCCGAACTGCACCACGAAAGCGCGAACAATTTAAAAGTGGTTCTATTTGGCGCGCCAGCGGACGCCGGCGGTGGTCCAAAGAACGGTTCAGAGACGAGAGCTGATAAACAAAACAAAATTATATCCTCAATTAGGGTAGATCAAACGATACACAAATATGCACACTCGACAATAGTTGAATACAATATGTCACCTATCAAACAACGTACTACACAGTACAATCAGCCACACTCGAAACAACGGACACAGACAACAATACCCACTACAAGGCAATCGCATGCATTGAACAACCAAGACACCCAAAGACTAAAGAGTTCGAAAACTTATTCAGTCCAAAGTACTTGGAACAAAAGACTGAATGATACTCTTCCGAGAATCAGTCACTAAAAGTCCAGCGCTGTTGTCGTTCCGCTGCCCCCAAAGTTTCTCTTCCAGAAAACCTCGCGTCTTCAATAGGCCGCACTCCAAACACCAACTACGCCGGTAACCAGTCGGCTTCCCACCCATTTTTATTGCAGGACGCGTCTTCGCTCTCTGACGGCAGTCTCCCTCTCTTCTGCTTGTAGCACGAGTCTTCACCCCTCAGGTAGAAATCCTCTTCATTACCTGCTTTGTCGCTAAAGACAAAACCTTCGCCGACGACACGGCGGAAACACCCTAGGTACCCTGGCACATACTTTCTTCTTCTGCCTACGCACACGGGCGCAAACTGTCTTCTTCCCCTCCTTTGTCACTGATGACAAAAGACCTCGCCGACACGGCAGAATGACCCTGCGCACACTGGCGTTAACTTCCTTCTGCTCCTGATCTTCTATCTCTGCTGGTCGGTTAAATACCTTCCATGCTAGATTGCAGAAAATTCTCATCGTTTCGTCGGCGCGATGCACAGCCAAAGCTGGGGAAAGAGCGAGACGTTTCGAGGGCCGTCCGCTACACGTGACGCAACTCTGCATCACGACGCTCCTTTCCTTCGAGAACCTTCCAGGGCTTGCCCGTGGCCGTCGATGGGAGGAGGATGGTCGGCGAGACTACGCTTCCGAGGGGCGGGGGGGGGGGGTAGAGACGGCGCGCCCGGGGAGCCCTTGGATGTTTGTTTTCTTCTTTATCGATGAACTTGGGGTGCCTCGTTGGCGCTTAGTCGCCCGATTCAGGCGGCACCATGGAGGAAGGAAAGGGTAGGAGACGCTCTGACGTCACTCTTTGTGAAGCCGCTGTGAAGCCGCTATGATGCCGGAAGTCGGCCATATCGACCAGGCAAATTTTCCTCTCTTGTTTACAAATGAATGTGAAGCAGAAGGCGAGACTTCCTCTTCGTCTCAAAAAGCACGTGGCCTGCGTGCCGCGCGTGCCCGTGCTTGCTATCCGAAACCAACGGAACGGATTTCAACACGCTGTCCTGCCGCGATACGGTTGACGAAATCTCTGCGTCTGGGTGTTGCACTCATGCACTGACGGTGTTTATGATAAACATGGCAAGTTGCACGTTAAGATTTTTTTATTTTATGTGTTCTTTGTGAAAATAAAGATGATATTTCGGGCATTGCTGCGCGACGAACCAGGCACCAAAATTTGTACAGCTTCTTTCAGATCACTTTTCTACCCTCTTGCGCTTCTTTTTGAGCTTTATGATATTTTTTGTCAGGCTGTGGGCTAGAGACAGTTTTGACGGGCGCTGCAAATTTGGAGTACGTATACGCGCCCTCGTTCCGTGGTTTCTAGTTCATACACCTGGTTGCAACCACCACCGGAGGAAAATCGCGTAGCTAACAATGCGGCACAAAGAATGGATGCTGTCGAAAACGTGCAGTACAGCACGGTTAGGTGCGAGGCCTACGAAAACGCGCACACCAGCGCTGGACCGCCGGAACGGTGCAGCACCGCTCTACATAGACAATAAGAAAACGCCGCCATTGTGCCCAGTGAATATGGCCACTGTGACGTAATTTCCGCCACATTTTTTACGCCCTGCGCTGGCTGGGCATGGCCTCTCCCACCTTTCTTTCCTCCGTGGGCGGCGCACCCTTTTTTGAGCGCTTGCTTGTGACAGGGGGTCATCCCTTCGGTCATTGCCACAGGGATGGCAAATAACTAAATAAAAGAATCAAAAAGGCTGCCATGCTAATGCCACAAGTATATAATTATTACGTAGGTTTTCTCATTATTTATTTTATGTTTTTTACTCGAATTTTTCTCAGTATTTTTGTTGTGAATCGTTCATAACATTTCAAAATAACCTGTGGGTAAATTTAATCTTTTCGTTTGCATAAAGGTTTTTTAAGCCTCCCGCCCCCTTTTTTCCTCTAAACTTCCCCAGCCATACGATGTGGCCGACCCCGCGTGGTTGGTTGAGCCACTCCTCTTGGCTTAGACCCACTAACCAACCCATTGTTGTGCCAGGCTTCATATCCGCTTCAAAATATCAGTAAACATAGGTTTTCTTGTGGTATTACTGGAGGATATGCTAAGTATTCCTGTCTGGTTACCCCGGCAAACCACCACGTAACTGCAGGGCGGTGACCGCCTCCCTTTTTCCGCAGTAGCTCAACAGGCGTCGACTGCCGCACAACAGCAACATCAGCCGCCGCAGCTGGGCCCCCTCTGGTTCTCCTGCTTCCACAAAACCGGAAACTTTGTCGGACAGTGACAAAAATAAGGTGATTGTGAATGATTGGGTGGCAATGCATGGGCGCCACAGCGAATACTATAGATAGATGCGACACCACGTTGATGCTGGCCAACGTTGTCTTTTGCCTGAGGGATACGGCACTCATCTGATACGAGGTGGAAGAGTGAGAGTTCCCTAACTGGGAGGTTATCGAGTTGTTCAGCAGGCGATTTCGGCGACATCAGGCTGCGACAAAAGACCTGAAATGCTACTTGCAGACTTCGACGAAGCCATACATTTTTTTGGATTAGCGGAGTATATATACGGTCTTTGCCGAAAGGCTGACATGAGCGAAAGTGGTAAGATCGCGCATATGTCAAAGGAAAATGCCAGCTACATCTTCAGTGTACTGATTGTTAACGCCACCGTCTAGACGCTTGTGAAGGAATGTCAGCGTATGGAGCACGCCAGAGCTTCCACATAAACCTTCCAGTTTGTTCATGTGCCTAATACTGCAGTGCCGTAGGCATGCAAAGACTCCCCCAAGTTCATGCAAGCTACACCGCGCGAAAATGTCCATCATATTGTGCGCCACGAACTCGAAGCAATGGTCTCTACAGCCGTCTCTTCCGACGTATCTCAAGCTAACGCATCCACTGTCTGCCTCATATAATGAGTTGTCTGCCAGAAAATTGTGATTTTTGGCTTTGCACCTGTTCACTCTATTCAAGCCTCCGAGATGTTTGCTGTGGTTAACCAGATCGTGGTGTACCATTGGCGCTACCGGAAACCTGGGGACTGGAGGACGACAGATGATCAACCGATATTCTTTCACTGCTCTCGCGTCAAACACCTTTGAGCGTTACTGTCGCAATCACTGATCGCCACTTCATTCTGTAACACTGGGACATGGTGTCGCTTTGAAGGCAACTCTCGCTGTTTTTTTTTCTTCTATGAGATCTCCAGCCTCCTGATGCTAACGTTCCAAGCCGCAAGTTTACCCGAGCACCATCACCCTAAGGCCGCCAATCTTCCTTGCCAATGGTTCCTTCAATCTATCCACTGCAGGACCGGGACCTTTACCTTGATAAACTAGACCATGCCACTCCCGGAGGTGACCGTGCCTCAATGACCAGTTCTGCAAGTTTTCTGTAGATGATTCCTACACGCAAAACATTTTGGGCATTTTGGTAGGCATCGTTACTATTACGGTGCTTATACACACTGATGAACAGTTTTCGTTCATGAGTGCTGCAAAAACTGCGAAAAGTGATCACTCCCCTTAATAAGTGTGTCGTAATAGTTAACGATGGGACGACATCTAGTATTCTTGACATGTGCGCCTCTCGAGTATATATTGCTGGCTGTCAGCAATACGTACGTCATTTTGTTCGCCGTGCTTGAGCAACGCTGACATGACGCGATTCTTGGTTTCAACTTTCAGCGCACTCCACCCTTGTCGACCACTCGACAAGCTTTCTTCAGCTAGAACTTAATCTTGACGCCATAGTTGATTCTGACGCTCTTAGCCACATTGTGCCATCAAGTGTCTTTATCTTCCGCCGTGATACGGGACGTACGTTTGGCTAATGTGTGATTCGCCTGTGCGCGATGGTGGATGCGTCGTTTCACCTATTGCCGATGTCGTGTTGAAGCATTCCATTGCTGTCTTGCAAACTGTGGTGGTAGTACGTCACAACCAGACCCATTTGTCTCTCTTGAACTTCAGTATATATATATATATATATATATAGGAGAATAAAAGGAGTTTGACTCACAAGTGAAAAGATTTTTTACTTGACGTTTCGACCGTGGGCCCGGCCTTCGTCAGAATGAAACAAAACACAGCAATGGTAACCACTTATATGCCAGTTGGTCACATGGATTGTAGATAGGTACAATCAATACACGTGGAAAAAATGCGTTCAAAATGTATCAACATACTGTTCGTCAGTAACATACTCGCGTAACAAGAAGATTCAACAGCAATTGACAGCTCATGTGGTGACGAAAAAAACACCGATAACAGAAGATTAACACGTGAAAAACAGCACCTACACTGTTACGGACAATTTTCAAGGATATAATAATAAAAGGTGATCAATGCGCATGACATATTACTGGCGCAAGAACGTTAAGGTGCCGGGATTTTCGTTGAGACCGAAAGCAATGGTACTGAATTTGTGGATGAGATATGATTCCCGGACTTCTCTGTCACGATGGGAGCTAAAGCCTGACTCTAGAATTGTAGCTTTTATCTTGCTGAAGGAATGACCTGGAAGCGCAACGTGTTTCGATAACGGTAAGTTAGGAAGGGAAATCGCGTGTGCTTTATGATTATTAAAACGTAGACGAAAGCTGGTCTCGGTTTGTCCAATGTATTGCATACCACATACAGAGCACTCCAGAAGATAGATTACGTTCGATGTGTAACAGCAAAAGTTACCCTTTATTTTAAGACTGAAACCGGAGGCGGTACTCTGAGCTGAAAGTGATGTTGTCATATGTGCACAAATTTTGCAGCGTGATTTATTGCATGGATGGCAACCCGAATATTGCGGTTTAGTAACTTTAGAGGATGTGACTAAGTCGTGTAAATTTTTAGAGCGTCTGTAGATTACTTTAGGTGGAATCGGGAAGATTGTTCGGAGACGTTGGCTTTGCAAGAGGATATTATGATGCTTTTGAAGAATACAGTTTACTCTAGGAGCCGAAGCTGAATGAGTGAGGACCAGGTTGGTTAGGCGTGAGGTGGCAGTCTTTTTCGGTGCCTTTAATAAGGTCTTGCGTTCGACGAGGTCAGCCTTTTTGAAAGCGTCTTCTACGAGACGGACAGGATAATTCTGTTTAACTAAAGATTCCCTCAGGGAAGTGCAGTTCTGGTGATAATCAGACTCATGTGTACAAACGCGTTTGAAACGGAGTGCCTGACTGTATGGAATGCTGGTCTTCCAGTGCTTTAAATGACTACTGTGAAAATGAAGATATTGGTGCCTGTCTGTGGGCTTCTTGAAAAGCGTGGTGCTTAGTCTGCCGTTCCGCAAAAAAACAGTAATGTCAAGAAAATCTGCGCGCTTGTCCGAGAATGAATGGGAGAATGATATGGAACTGTGAACATTGTTGAACGCTGTTATAAATGAAAGTAATGCATGCTCCCCGTGTTCCCAAATCAGGAAGATGTCGTCAATGTACCTTTTATAAAAAAGTGGCGTTAATGTTTGACTACTCAAGAATTCTTTCTCCAGCACACCCATGAAGATATTAGCGTAATTGGGGCCAATTTTAGTCCCCATGGAAGTCCCGTTCACTTGTACGAAATGGTCATCGTTGAATTCAAAGTTATTGTATTGAAGAATTAATTTCAATAATGTTGCTAATGTTGCGCCATCTATAGAATGGTCGGAGGCCGAACGCTCGTATTCCTGACGAACAGCTTCGATTCCGTCCTTGTGTGGAATGTTTGTATATAGGGAACAAACATCCAGAGTAACCAAGAGGGATCCTTCAGGAATAATTAAATCGGCAATGTCGCTCAAGAATTGGCCTGAGTCTTTGATGTAGGACGGGTAAGTTTGCGGAATATGGCTAATGAGGGTGTCAACAAAACTGGAAATCTTCTCAGTTACGGAACCGATAGCCGAAACTATTGGTCTGCCGGGGTTGCCTGTCTTATGAATTTTGGGTAGTAGATAAAACCTTCCTGCTGAAGGACTTAGCGGGAGCAAGAAAGATAGGTCCTTGACTGTTAACTTTTTATCTGCCACGAGTTGTTCTAATTCTTTTTTGATGACACATTTAAAATCGTTAGTGGGGTCCATTTCCAAGCGTCTGTAGAAGGTGTCATTTCGTAACTGTCTGTAAGCCTCTGAAATATAGTCAACTCGATTCATAAGAACAATGGCGCCTCCTTTGTCTGCTTGCTTGATGACAATGTCGGTATTGTTAGCCAAGCTCTTTATTGCCTCCTTTTCCTTAATAGAAATGTTGCTCTTAAATGGTTGTTGTTTTTGATATGCTTCGAGTAGATCTCGCTGGACCGCTTCAATGTAAAGATCTAGGCATTTCTCGCGTTGAATTGGAGGTGTCCATCGCGCTGCAAAATTTGTGCACATATGACAACATCACTTTCAGCTCAGAGTACCGCCTCCGGTTTCAGTCTTAAAATAAAGGGTAACTTTTGCTGTTACACATCGAACGTAATCTATCTTCTGGAGTGCTCTGTATGTGGTATGCAATACATTGGACAAACCGAGACCAGCTTTCGTCTACGTTTTAATAATCATAAAGCACACGCGATTTCCCTTCCTAACTTACCGTTATCGAAACACGTTGCGCTTCCAGGTCATTCCTTCAGCAAGATAAAAGCTACAATTCTAGAGTCAGGCTTTAGCTCCCATCGTGACAGAGAAGTCCGGGAATCATATCTCATCCACAAATTCAGTACCATTGCTTTCGGTCTCAACGAAAATCCCGGCACCTTAACGTTCTTGCGCCAGTAATATGTCATGCGCATTGATCACCTTTTATTATTATATCCTTGAAAATTGTCCGTAACAGTGTAGGTGCTGTTTTTCACGTGTTAATCTTCTGTTATCGGTGTTTTTTTCGTCACCACATGAGCTGTCAATTGCTGTTGAATCTTCTTGTTACGCGAGTATGTTACTGACGAACAGTATGTTGATACATTTTGAACGCATTTTTTCCACGTGTATTGATTGTACCTATCTACAATCCATGTGACCAACTGGCATATAAGTGGTTACCATTGCTGTGTTTTGTTTCATTCTGACGAAGGCCGGGCCCACGGTCGAAACGTCAAGTAAAAAATCTTTTCACTTGTGAGTCAAACTCCTTTTATTCTCCTATTATTCCCGGATCCGGCGACAAACGCTCCTCCAATATATATATATATATATATATATATATATATATATTATAAATCGTGCACGTGGTGCCCGCGTAAATGTTAAACTAGGCGTCATGTCGTAATTGCAAGAATGTGGTATCTCTGAATTGTCAGCTGATTGACGTACTCCACTCGTGAACTTGCTTTGTGCGCCTGACCTTCCATGCATTGACGTTGACAAAATCATCACCCTAGAACTCTCGCCCTCCAAAGAACAAGGCCTCCGCCGTCTCTTGACATCCTATAGAGATATATTCGATCTTGACAACCACACTTTAGGCAGACGTTGGTTGCAACCCGACATCACATCACATCACATTAACACCACATCGCATCCCATCAGATATCACATCAAGACAGGCGGTGCCACGTCACCAAACTTACCGTGTATGCGCTCCGTCATCCAGAAAGAAGTCGAAAAAAAGGCTCGATAAAGATGTCATTGAACACTCATCTACTTCGTGGGTGTCTCTATTCGTGCTTGTCAAGAACTATACTTGGAGGTTGCGTTGATTACAGACATTTAAACAAGGTGATTAGGAGGGACTTATACCCCTTACCACGAATAGATGACCTCCCTCCTTATCGGCCAGCCACGTTTCCACTTCTGAAGCTTTCTTGGATGCTGACGCTCGTCCCACGCACGTGAAAGGAGCATGTGTTCTCCTCGCCCTGTTTCCACTGTAGGTGCTGCAGATAATGAATGATCGCCCCGACAACGCTTATTTTTCGGCATGCCATGCAGAATAGATTGAATGACACCATGAAGCTCCACCACCGCGCTAAGCTGCATGCGTAGCCGAACTCAATGTGCACATGCGCTTTGGGTATACACTTTCTTGTCCGTGTCTTTTCGCGCTACGTTTACGCTGTTGTAGTTCATCCACATGGCATTCACTGGCATCGCAAGCCAGAAATGGCGTCAGACGGAACCCATGTATCCCTGTGTGCTATTTCTTTTTCTCAGGTTTCATAACAAAAGTCTTGAATTAGAGCTCTTTCAAACTGGAATCTAAACCGGCCCCTCGAAGTTGGTATGTGAGCATTTGAAGAAGAAACTATACCAGCCCTTATTCGAATACTATATTTACTTTATTTCTTAAGCACAAGCGCGTAATAAAGTAAGTATATACACGTTTGCTCATTGTATTAACACCAAGCTGGTAGACGATCGCACGCTGCAGTTTCGCAATTCAGCCTAAACGGACGGCGTGCACGGACGGTCGCTGCGACGTACACTTACAGGCACATGCCTGAGGCACAAACAAGCCGATCAACTGAATGTTCATTGGATTTAGTTGGCTTCATAAGCTTCGTGGCATCGTGGCATCGTGGCTGCGCACTTTCCTGAAGCCAATTGCCACACCAACCACAAATTTTGGCTGTAAGCACCCCAAGGCAGTGCTGGCGCCGTCTTGGGGTGCGCTTTGGCACAGGTTCCTTTTATATCAGCGTAAGAAGGCGCATCCATGTTGAATTGGTGCAAAATAGCGCGAAATGCGCAGTAAGACCAGCACTGGTGAAGCATTGAGGGTGCAGCGGTGTCGATCTTTTACCTTATTAACTCTTTTCTTCTACAATTTTATGTCATAATTAAAGCAGGAATGGCGTACCGAGGAAACGGTAAGGGGAACGTGGTGTTGAGGGAATTAAAACTACGTTAAATGTCTTTCGGTTCTGCGTATGTGTATGTGTAACACACGCACACATACAAGCATACGTGTCTACGAACATCGAGGTAAGTTCTGGTGACGTCCCTCTATGTAGCAAGATGGTTTCAAGAAACAGGAGTGCAAGAAAGAAGCTGCGTAGTTTTGTTTTCTATACGGTGTCACAACCAGGTTTTATTTTCTTTCGTTCCAACAGACAGCGCCGTAAGATGTACACAGTTGTCATGAATACAAGTTTTTAATTCGAAAATCACAGGTCATGTATTCTTTGTATAAGTTTTCCCCAATTTATTCCATCCGTGAAATGTTGGTGGTGACACTGTTCGACCTCTTTTAATGCTTGCCAAGCGACGATGGCAGCGCAAACATTTTTCTATTTGCTTCATTTTGTATGGTACAGATATATGCGTATATCGTGCGATTGTTTTTTAACTGTGCTTTGTTTTAAGCGAAATTGCCGTGACCATTCTTTTTTCGACAATGAATTATACACTTCGTCCTCCCCTTTGAAAAGAAAGATTTAAAAGCTGAATTTTTTCTACTTTTTGAGCCTTGCTAATAGAAAAAAAATTCCATAAACTTTTTTTCAGAGACCTTGTAAAGGTATATTGATATGTTGATGCCCACTACGGATGTGCTTTTCACAACCATTGAATTTGCAGAGCATAAACTTTGCGTAAACATAGGTTCATGAATTTTTCTTCATTTAACCTACATGATTATGCATGCCTATCGTGACTGGCAATCAAACATTGGACCTCAAACTTTGTAGAGCTATGGCGAAAAAGTCCTTGACTGCATTCTTAATGAAATCCTTTTCTACGATGGGCTACGACGGGTTGGTAAAATGACTACGCTCGCAATCACATGTTCTGTTGTGCCAAGCATTCCTGAGAACTTTTAGCGCACTCTTGTCCCTTCGGTCTACCTATCTCGCTGGATACCCTGTCTCCCTAGATATGGGTATCTAAACAAAAAACTTTGGGAAATACAAAGTTTTTGTTTATTTTCAACTTGTCTTTTTTGTTTCTTCTTGTTTCTTAGCCACTGTCGCTTACGAGTTCTTAGGCTACTGACCCACCCCTTTGACAAATGTCATAACATATATCTTCCTTCATCACTGCCATTACTAGTACCGCAAAACGACTACTAACGATGACAGTGGTATCTGTGAGGTTCGTTCCCATGCTTTTTACCTCTTTGGAAGATTGTGCATACAGTATACAATAAATGAATGAATAAATAAATAAATAAATAGATAAATAGATAAATAAATAAATAAATAATATTTCTCCTTTGGCCTATAAGCTATTCGTCACGCCACTTCCTCTCAACAACTAAAATGAAAAATAACCGAATTGGAAGTGTTAGATAAGGCTCTATTAAGGCGTCCTTGTTGCTCGAGAGCAATAAACCTCAAATTATTTCAAACGTTGGTCATGCATCCAGGTGTCCTTTTTTTTTACTCTCCTTACTCTGCCGTTATTTTGGATCCACAACTAATCAAACTGCTTGTCTCTATTTAATTTGTTCTTCCACAAAATACTGTTCATTGCTATAACCTTTCTTCACTCTCCGCAATAATTATTCCTCGTATTGTCATTTCAATTCCAGACTTTTTTTTAATGCCCACACACTGGCAGGGTCATGAAAAAAAAATTGCGTCTACGGGCGCATGTTTCATGTAGCCACGCATGCGTGCTTATATGCTCTTAACAACTTCCATCGACCACCCAGTGAGCAGACCACGTTACTGTAACCGTTACGTGTTACCATGTGTCTCTTTAAAATTCCCCTGAAAAAGCGCTAGCTCCACAGCGTTCGCTCGATGTTCTTGCGAGTCTCAAGATTAGCGTTTGCATGGGAGGCTCAAATATTATGTAGCAGCCGATCTGATAGTTTTAAAATGTCAATAACTTTTCGTTATAGCACTTACTCAAACATGAAGGAAACAAGGGCAAATTTTAGGGCAAATTTTTTTGTTGATTAATTGATTTGTGGGGTTTAACGTCCCAAAACCACCATTTGATTATGAGAGACGCCATAGTGGAGGACTCCGGAAATTTTGACGACCTGGGGTTCTTTAACGTGTACCCAAATCTGAGTACACGGGCCTACAACATTTCCGCCTCCATCGGAAATGCAGCCACCACAGCCGGGATTTGATCCCGCGACCTTCGGGTCAGCAGACGAGTACTTTAGCCACTAGACTACCGTGGCGGGGCAAATTTTTTTATACACAATAGTATTTAGAGCTAACAGACGGGAGACGTACACGGGATATTCTTAGAAGGCATTGTGATCGTTACGCCTGCAAGCAAAAAGAGTGTTCCACACTCGCCGCAATGACAACCAGGGGCGCTAACTGGCGCTCCCGCTTTTAATGAACATATCCCCTAGAAAAACTACGGAGGGATGATCGCCACCGTGATTCAGTAGCAAAACATCGGAAGCGTTGCCCTAAGGTCGCAGGTTCGAATCCTTCCGGTGGCAAGTTAATGTTTCGTTCAGTTTTCTTTTTTTCCCATTTACATTACAAATAAAATTACTGCTTATAATATCCCCTTAATTTCTTAAGGCATCATAGTATGTTAGTTCACAGTACTCAAACACGGTAGCAATCGTAATTGTCATGAAAGGCGCTTCAAGCATTTCTTAAAACGTGCCTTCATTCTTCGAAGAGGTCCCAGTTGTGCTGGCCATTACAGTCCCGTGTTCTTATTTTTCACAAAGCACGAATGGAGAAAAAGGCAGCACTTTCACGTATCTCTGTAGCTGCTCAAGCTTTGCGCAATACTATGAAGAATCTAATACCGGTGCCTATTTAGTGAATCTCTTGCTTATCGAATTCTGACTGATGGTGAGCGGTCAGTGCCTCTTCCACTACTCCATTTGTACAGAAGCGGTATGGCAGCACCTAAGAGGCTTTCTAGCGCTGTCGACCTCGTTGATCACTCATATTTTGTTGGCTGATTCAAAGGGCAGAGCCTGAGGAACATCAACATCACGCACAAGTACCTTTTGACGCAGCTGACAACACCGTCACCTTTGAATACTGATGAAAGAGTCACTGTCTCTTGCTCGCTATTTACAGACCGAATGATCTGACCCGTGATTTACACTCCTGTGCAAATGCACTAATAAAAGCCAAACTTGTACTGAGAAAAAAATCTGTTAGGGTACATAAGACGGCGGCCTACATTCGGTGACGTCAGCACAGTATTCACCAAGTTTTGCTATAATGACTCAGTTGGTAGCTTTTTTTGCAACCGTCTACGCACACCAGCAAGGACGAAACAACTGTCTTTAGCATCAAGTAACATTCGTAAACCACCACGCGAACGAGAGCGCATGTCCGGCACGCATTGTGTTGGTCACAGGTCGATCGGGCCCGGCACAGTTCAGTGTTTCCTCGTCGGAATGCAGCAGCACCAAGTGCGGATAGTGGTCACAGTCATTGGACGCACGAGCGCGTGAGCTAACGCACGCATACGCAGATGAACGCACATTCATGCCGCCTGGCGTACTCAACAGGGTTCGACGGATGGTCGGTCACGGCACACAATAATTGGTGCCGACCTGTAACCCGTCGGCCTGGTGCAGTAGTCCCTGCGCAGCTCTTTGAGGAGACTGCGTTTGCACTCGTTGAAGAGGCTCAGGCAGCTGCCGTTGTGCGTGGCGGCGACGTACCGGCGCGGACTGCTGGGAGTGTTGCCGTGTACACCATCGGAAAGCAGGCAGCTGACTTCCTCGTTCACGACGCCGCGTCCGCCCACCGTGGCTGGTCTCTCGTCTCGGACTGCCAGTGGTTCGGAACTACCAGTGCTCGAGGCATCGGCCAGCGATGCCGCGGAACCATCGGCGCCAGGATCGACGGGAGCTGGAGGTCCCGGCGGGTCTCCACCCTCTTTGCCAACAAGCCAGAACGTGCGCATCTCTCCCTTGCCCTGTGACGAGTACATATCCTTTGTACGCTCTTGAGGTCACCAGAAAGAGAGCGACAAAATATAAGAAAGAAAAAAGAAAACCAGGCTTGCGCGGAAACCGCAGCACAATCAGAGCGAAACCTAGAAGAGCGGCCTTTCAGAGCCTTTTCGAAACACTCATTGGGTAACTACTGCAAGCACACTGGCTTGATACCCACTAGGGCATTAATAACAAATTTTTGGAGGTATAGTTGGCCAGCATTCGCTATACTATTTTTCGTCATTTTTCTGAGAAGCATGGTACCTGCTAAACACTTGCAAGGAATATTGCGTCAATTCTTCATGCAGCAGCTGAGAACGATGAGATATTGTGGCTGAAGTGGCTTTGCACCACAGTTAATGGGAGAACAAGAACAAGCTTTTGTAATGGGTTGCAACATCGGACGGCCCTCTCGTTACGCCGTTCGCATTGTTCGATGACTGGTAGTTCTTTCGCTGGTTTAAAACTCTTTATAAGTCGTAATACGCGATTGCTTTGGCGACACCAAGCCTGCTTAAGGCAAGTTTGCCAACGAGTCACAAGCACTGGCGTAGCTCAGTGGTAGAATACTGGGCTGGTACCCACCTTACCCGGATTCTAGGCCCCTTGTGTCATTGGTGCTAGGTTTTCTATTTTTTCTACTTTCGCGCGATGTGGTTACGGGCACCGGTGGCAGCGGCAGCAATGGCGGCAGACAGCTGCGCGTGACCCGCCTTGTGATCTCCTAACAGCTTTCGCTATGAATTCTAAAGGCGCTTGCAAATAGAATTACACGAACAAAAAGGAAAACATATTAACATGAAGGTTCTGATACCAAGTCGTGCTAATTTGTTGCTGCGCAACGGAATACGAACGAATACGGGACAGGGAGAGTGCCAGCTTGCAATTTCCAAGATGACACTCTTTCCTGCACTGTGCTCTTCACATTGTGTCCAGCTGTTTTTGGTGATTTCAAACACCTAACACGAGAATATGTTTTGACAAGGTACCGAGTTATCAACAGTAGGTGAAATATGTTGCATTAAAGCGTGATAGCGCCTTTAAACGATGAAACCCGAATAACTAACTATAAAGAAAGGCTACTTTGAGTCTCACAATTGCATTTTTTGAAGCATAGGTGTGCCCAGCTTTATAGTCAAGAATTGCGCCGGTTTGAATATGTACAGTATCAATTCCTATGACAGGGAACACGGGAGCGCGTGGCCTGCGCGCGCTACGGCTGCTGGGAGCGCGTTCAAGCGGGAGCGAGAGCAACCACACTCTTTTCGCGGCATCTCGCGGCGAGCAAAACAACCATTCTTTGCTGATATATAACGGCAAGATTGCAACCTCTCCCCCTTCCAGGTGATTACCGGCTCTCGCTAATCGCTTTCAAGTGGGAGGGGAGTCGCATTGTTGCTGTTGGTTCCATATTAGCTACGAATGGTTGTTTCGCTCGCCACGAAATGACGCGAAAACAGACTGTGGTTGCTCTCGCTTCCGCTTGAACGCACTCTCAGCAGCCACTGGAGCACGCAGGCCACGCGCTCCCGTGTTCCCTTTCATAAAAACTGACACTTTACGTGCTGGTGAAAAAAGGTGAGAGAGAGAGAGAGAAAGAGAGAGTAGTGAACGTTATTAAAGCATTGGCGGAGGTAGCAGGATGCCACGCAGGGCCCTCCTGCTAGCCAACTATATGCAGTCATAACAAGTTGCGCCTAGACGCTTACGCCGGAGAATCCAACGTTTTTCACGAGGCTGTCGTCCCTGGGTGCCATCAGGTGTGTCCTTGCACGTTTGGCGAGCGAGAGATTAAAAAAATGTGGATGACGCCGGAACAGGAGCAGTACATTGCAATGACTCTCAGCTCTAACTTATCTCTTACCGATAGAGCCCATTCTTATATCAACTGCAGTATTATTCATTTTTTACGGCTCCACATGTTTCTATTATATGCTCTTTCCGAACATAACACGATGCACTCTGTCATAACACCATCGCTTGGCTGTCAGTTTGGATTGAGGGGCATACTCTCAATTTTAATTTTGGCATTTCAGAGGTGTTCTACATTTGGTGACATTTCTCCTCCAGAGTAAAAATGGAACGCATCACAGTCACGTAAAACAGTAGTATGTGCACAGAATGACGGCCAGAATATTTACTTTCTAGAAAACCAGCATGGAATGCCCTGTTTTCATGGCTGAGGAATAATGTGAAGCAAAAAGAATGTAAAAAAATAGGTGTCCCTAAAGCTTCGCTTTTAAGAGTTAAAGGCGATAGCGAGATTCTGCTAGTGCGTACTTCAAGCACTTGGTGCATGAAACCTTTTAGAACTTGGTATGCACCTTCTACGTGACATTAAGAAATGATGATGATGACGATGGGGGTAATATATAGTTTTTATTGCCGCAATGGTCATGTGATGGTCAAACAGTGACAGTACATAAGACAGAATATGTGGGCAATGGGTATGATGACTGGTTGTATAGGGGCATGAAATCCCTCACGATAACGGCTGGTAAAACACAAAAACATAAAGGTAACGAAATTCTGAGAGTGGCATAAACTGTGTCCAGTGAAAATGAGCGGCTAACAGTTCTGATAGCATTGATACCGAGAGACGATACAGCACAAATATTTTTCCGCGCCTTTGTCTACAAGGGCCACGACACAGGTACTTTGTATAGTATCTTTTGCAGTAGCAACCACTCTTCAGACAGAGGTCTGGCTAGAATTTACCGGGGCAGATGATAATAAAACTGCCAACTTCTTTTAAAAACGCCAATTACCAGTGTTGATTGAAAAGTGGATCCCTGTCGATCAACATCGAGTGAATAAGTGGTATTTACTCGCGGTATAATGATGGGAAGTGCTTTTTCTTAAAAGTGCAATCCATTGCATTGGATTAAAATGTAGAAAATAGTGAGTGGTTTACAAAATTTCGGGCACAAGAGTGAACGTGGCCTATGGGAACAGGCGCAGTGGCTTGTGTACCTTTTGTAGTGGGTTACTGGCTTTATTCACATGTTCTGACGTTCGTAGGAAATGGGCGCTTGTACTATCCATCATCACTGATTTTATGTTTTATTGTGAAGGGTGTAGGCAAAACGCGTGTATAGTAAACAATGAGTTACTTTCACTGTATTTCCAAGAAGGGGAAGATATTTTCACTGCAGTTCAAAGCAGAAGCGTGATTGTGTGGTTGGCTACCTACTAGCCACGCAAATAACCCGGGTTCATTCAATTGCTCACGTAGACGTCTAATTTTTATTGTTTGTTTTATTTGCAGCGTTCTCACTTTTTCGGTCACGCACAAATGATGATTTTTCGCTCACAATTGATAAAACCTAACGCCGATGCTTAAATTTTGCGAAGCGAACTCTTTGGAACTATCGCCTTAAAAATTGGCTTTTGAGAAGCACTGCAAGTCCAAGTGCTGTAAAAAGTATGGAAACTACATCCGAAATCCCACATTTTTTTAAAATAAGAAAGAAGTCTATCTAAAAACAATGACTGCCCGAATTCGTGAAGTGAAAAGGTATATTTATAAGAAGGAAGGAAGGAAAATGGAGGGAAAATAAAGGCAAGGAGGTTAACCAGCCTATAGGCAGCCGGTTTGCTACCCTGCGCATGGGAGAGGGATGGGGGAGATGAAAGAGAGCAGAGAGGGAAGATAGAAACAGCACATTCGGCAGCACATGCGCACACAAACGGCACATTCGGCAGCACATGCGCGCACACTCAGTCATAGTCCAGTCTTGTCTTTCGCGGTGTGTGACATTGCTGTTATAGTCGCTTGTTCAAGTCGGTGTCGCGTAGGAATTTCAACAGAGCTTTCATCGCCTTCTGTTGCAGTGTCTTCTCTTGGGCACTTGACAGAATAGTGTCCACAGACATTTGGCTGTTGTCGATGCGCGCAAAAGCAGACGCCAGTGACTGTCTCTGGATTTCATACAATGGACAGTCACACAGGATGTGGTGTAGCGTCTCTTCGCAATGACAGGCATCGCAGAGAGCGTTCTCGGCCATTCCTATGACAAAGGAGTAAGATTTTGTAAATATCACTCCTAGCCATACGCGATGAAGTAGGGTGGCTTCTCTTCGGTCGAGTCCAGTGGGCATGCGGAGAGCCATCAAAGAGGACAGGTGGTGTTGACGATTCGTATCGATGCTTGGTGGGCACCATAGTGAAAACGTGATTTCACGCGCAAGTCGTCGAAGATTACTGGCAGCATCAGTCCTAGAAAGTGGTATGGCTTCTTCTCGTGATCCTTCAAGGGCTGCCCGCGCGGCAGTATCGGCATGTTCGTTCCCTATGATGCCGCCATGATTTGGCAGCCGTTGAAGCGTCACATGATGCCCTTTCTCGAGTAAAGTGTGGAGAAGGCATCGAATTTCGAAAACAAGCTGTTCGTACGGGCCGCGACGCAGTGATGAGAGCACAGATTATAAGGCAGCTCTTGAGTCGCTGAAAATCGACCATAGTTGCGGTGGTTCCCGATTGACCACACAAAATGCAGCGCGCAAAGCAGCTAGTTCCGCTGCTGTAGATGCCGTGGAGTGGTCAGTCCTAAAGCTGATGGTAACACCTCTTGCTGGAATAACTACTGCCCCTGACGAACACTGGTGGTTCGTGGAACCATCGGTGTATACATGTATGCTGTCTGATTATTTCTCGTGCAAAAGAAGAAGAGACAGTTGTTTCAGCACGGACGACGAAAACTCAGATTTCCTCCGGATCCCTGGTACACTAAGATGCACTGTGGGTCGAATAAGACACCAAGGTGGTATGGATGGTTTAGATGCATGAGTGAAGCCCGAGGGAAGTTTATCATTGTATTTCACGATAATTTTGGCAAACGATGCTTGGCGCCTCTCTGAAGGCAACAGTGCAAGGTGATGGCCGGGGGCACGTGCGACGTGTCGCATGTCCGTTCTCAGGACTTCTACAACAATGTGAGTTTGTATCGGATAGTCACAAGCAATTGCAATTGTTGCTTCTGTTGACGTACATCTGGGCCGACCGAGGCACACTCTCAGCGCTTGGGCTTGCACTGCCTGTAAAACACGAACATTGGTCTTGCAGGTATTGCAAGCACGAGCAAGCTATATCTAAGGAAACCGAGAAACAGGGCCCTGTAGAGCTCCATCATTGCGTCTACTGACATCCCCCACGTCTTTCCTGCCAGAAACTTGAACAGTTTAGAAATAGCCGTCAGGCGCTTCTTCATATAGGTCACATGCGGACTCCAACAGAGGTCCCTATCAATAATGATGCCCAGAAACCGGTGGGTTTTGGCGTAAGAAGTCGGTCGCCCGCAGATTGAGAAGACATAAGGGGTCATTGCTTTGCGAGTGAAAGCCACCAGTGCGCATTTTTCTGGTGATATGCTGAGACCTTGTTTGAACAAGTAGTTGGCAATCATAGTTGCTGCTTTTTGAAGCCGGGAACGTATCTGAGGACGTGTGACTGCCGATGTCCAGACACAGATGTCGTCTGCGTATATTGAGATTTTAATGGTGCTTCGCAAGCATTCAGCAAGGCCAATCAGTGCAAGATTGAATAGCGTTGGGCTAAGAACTCCGCCTTGAGGAACACCCCTGGAAGTATAGCGTCGCGTCGTTGGGCCATCTTCTGTTAACACAAAGAATGATCTTGCAGCCAGGTAACTCGAAATCCACCGAAATACTCGACCACCAAGGCCAACCACCGCAAGAGCACCCAAAATGGCTTCGTGTAGTACATTATCATAAGCGCCTTTCACATCTAGAAACAAAGCTGCAGAGAGTCGCTTACGGGATCTTTCGTGCTGAACGTATGAAACTAGATCAACGACATTGTCAATAGAAGAGCGGTCGCGTCGGAAACCAGCCATTGAATTCAGATAAATCTTGTAGTATTCAAGATACCACTTCAGGCGGCCTAGTATCATCCGTTCCATTATCTTCCCTACGCAGCTGGCCAGTGCTATTGGACGGTATGAGGTTAGTTCGAGTGGGGATTTGCCCTGATTCAAGATGGGTAACAAGCGGCTTACTTTCGAGTCATCAGGAACATTGCCAACCTGCCACGAGATGTTGTAGAGGCTCAACAGCTCTCTCCTTGCACCTTCCCCAAGGTTGCACAAGGCTCGGTACGAAATACCATCTGGGCCCGGAGAAGTTGAATGCCTGCGGAGAGCTAGTGCCGCCTCGAGCTCCTCCATTGTAAACAGGAGGTCCATGTGGTAGTCACGGGAACGGGGGACGTCACCTCTCACTGGAGAATCTGGACGAGTGGCTTGGTTGGCGATCTGCGCACAGAAATCTTCTGCGACATCGATGTCTGCCTCCTTTGAAATAGTGCGAGCGCTTTTAATAGAAAGCGCTGTTCCGTAGGGTGACGCAGACCTTGCACCGTTTTCCAAATGTGTGAGAGTGGCTTGCGAGGGTCTAGTGACTGGCAAAACGTTGTCCATCGTTCCGACGCGAATCTATCCATGCGACGCCGAATCTTCTTTTGCATCCTCCTGGCTGCCCTAAGATCGTGAATTGATTTTGTACGCCGATACCGACGCTCTGCCCGGCGTCGCAGTGCTCGGAGTCGCTCCAACTCTATATCAAAGTCGTTTCGTGTGGAAGATATCGTCACCGTGCGAGTGGCGTTTTGCATTGTGCTCTTAATTGTTTCCTCTTACCCAGATCGTAGGCCATCGCTGCAAGCATCTTCCATGTCAGATTTGAAGTTGGTCCATTGGACTGCTCGAATGGTCATCCGTGGACCATAACTAGACAAGCCTTTGATGTTAAGGTAGATTGGAATGTGATCACTTCCTCGTGTCTCAACATCTGGAAACCACTTGACGTATTTTGCGAGAGAGTTGGAGACAAAAGCAAGGTCGAGACAGCTGCCGTATGTCACCCCTCGAAGAAAAGTGGGGTTGCCGTCGTTCAGGAGAGTAAGGCCATAGTTTTAGGCGATGTTTGCTAACCTGCGTCCTCTTGCATTTGTTCGCGTACTTCCCCATGCGTGATTGTGCGTATTGAAATCACCTATGAGGACCCATGGTGCAGGACACACTCTCAAAATATCCGCTAATCTCCTGGAATTGAGATTATTTGACGGCGATATATAAACGCCTATGAAAGTAAACATGAGTTGGTTCTTTTTCACAGTGATGCAGACATACTGATTGTCATCGTGAGGTGCAATTGGTTGCACAACATACGTCAGTTCACGACGAACAAAGACGATGATTTAGCTGCACGCACCGTTCGTTGAAGACATGACAGCTTCGTACCCCGATAGTCTTATTGGTTTCGACAAATTGGGTTCACAAATGACGATAATTGGAAACACGTTGGTAAACACAAACTGACGAAAATCTGAAAGGCGTTATTTTAGTCCTCTGACTTGAAGAAGTCAAGGCTGCATCCGTCATCCATTGGATGACGGATGCAGCCTTGACTTCTTTAAGAAACGTTGAGGTGTGAGTAGCCATCTTCCTAGTTGAGAGATTCAAGCACTGGGCTTAGAACGTCCAATAGTCTAAGTGCGCTTCGAGCAGATGGTGTCTTCATGTCGACTAATATCGCTCGGATGGCTTCTATAAGGGAACGCAGCACCGAGATCACTTGACGATCAGTTTTAGGCAAATCTTCCATGGTTGGAGACGGCTCTTGTGTGGCCACAACCTGCAGAAGTTCCTTGGCAGAAGAGCGCGTCGGGAGCGTGGGCCATTCCTCCAGAGAAGGAGGCTTCTCTGTTTCTTTCGTAGAAGTGGTTGGCCCTTTCGCGGCGCTACTGGATGGAACCGCTAAAGAGTGGGAAGGAGCGTCTCGGGAATGTGCCTTCTTTGAAGACTTTCGATGATGCCGACCTCGACGCCGACGCCGGACTACTTCGGCTGCCTCCCTGTGTGTTGAGTTGTCTCGGGCCATTTGTCTGAGAACCGCGCGCTCCTTTTGGATTCGAGGACAGTCTTTCGACGAGGCAGCATGAGGACCACTGCAGTTGGCGCACTTCAGAGTAGTCGCCCGACAGGCGTCTTCAGCATGAGATTCAGCGCAGCGGGGACACAGTCGTAAGTTGGGGCATACGCCCTTGACGTGTCCTAGCCTGAAGCACTGATGACAATGAAGTGGCTTTTGGATGAATGGTCGAACCGGATGTCGAAAACTTTAACGCGGGATGGTATGCAATCTCCCTTGAAAAACACTTTTACGCAGCGCGTATTTCCAAGGCGCCGCACTTGCGTAATGACAGTTCCCTCGTTTGCAGGCTTGATGAGGGTAGACAAGTCAGCATTAGGAATGGCAGTGTCGATGTCATAAATTACACCGGTAATTGATTTGTATTCCATCGGTATAAAGGGGCGCATTTTAATGCCACCTAGCTCAGTCATTTGCTGCAGCTGTCCTAGCGCACTCACATCGTGCACGTCTATGGCGAGAATGTTCTTCCTTGGGTTTACTCGTACGTCCTTAATTTGATGTGGCACCGCACATTCGAGAGCAACCGAAAGGGCTTGCCTGTTCAGGAGCCGTAGGTTGCTTGATGGATCTTCGGGCATGAAGATGATGACGGGCGGCCAGCGCGCAGGCCTTGAATGCACAGTCGCTGTGCTTGCAGGAGCTGATGCTGCTGTATTCGCCGTCCTTCTCTTTGCCCTCTTACCCCGGACAGGTATAAAGCTGCCATCGGATGTGTCGTCTTCCGACATAGAATAGAGATCGGTGTCTTCAGTGTCACTGGGAGAGCCAGCTCGCTTCCTTCTGGCTGACGAGTGTGAGGACCTGTGACCAGGCGGGCCTCTGGCATGCTCCATGTCCATCACCGCAAGACGGAGAGGCGAGGCACCTCAAAAGACCGATGATTTCACTAAAATGAAACAGAGCGCTGAAACAAGCGTTCTTCTAAAGAGACACTTCTTCTTCTTCATATTTATATGAAAAATCATTATATTATTAGGGAACACATTCATTGAAGATTCTTTGTCATCTGCACCTGCATAAAGTTGATTAGTGTTCTTTCTCTATTAATATCTTTATGAGGGCAATAAAGAGGCACAATTTTTTAACGCCAGTTACTGCCGTATCTTCTGCCTAGGCAAACTACTTAGAAAGGCGAACAGCTTGTAGGCTATAGGTAGTAACTTCAGTCAAAAAGAGAAAACCTCTAATGAGAACAGCAGATCTCTGGTGGCGTGAAACGCCCTTCTAGAGAAAATGCACAGTCATTAAAGTGGGTTCATCAGGTCACAACGGTGATCCCCTCCGCCATCAACCACGTCATCGAGGATTGTATGCCCTCTGCTTACCTTTATTGGTATGAGACCCCTCTCGACGAGGTAGTAGCCGCCAAGTTTCTCCAGTATATTCTTGCACGCTTCACTGACGTGTATCTTCAGGGCTGTGAAGTGCAGAAGGAAACAATCCAACACACGTTCAGAGACAAAACACTTGCGCTGACCTTGGCAGGTTTGCCAGTCACTTTCGCAAATATTTGATTCAGGAAAGAATTCATAAGAAAACATAGCATTGCTCTGAATTTCTCCATATCGGCAACATGGTAATTCGAACACGGTGTGAGAATATGTCAACCAGTGTTCCTATAGCAAATGGTATACACATTTTAGCACAGTTATGATTATGCACAATACTTATGTTTCATGAGATACACAGTCAGGTCCTAAAAGAAGTTAGATGAATGTGTTGTTTCTATTGATTGACATGTGGGGTTTAACGTCCCAAAACCACTATATGATTATGAGAGACGCCGTAGTGGAGGGCTCCGGAAATTTCGACCCCCTAGGGTTCTTTAACGTGCACCCAAATCTGAGCACACGGGCCTACAACATTTCCGCCTCCATCGAAAATGCAGCCGCCGCAGCCGGGAGTCGAACAAGTGACCTGCGGGTCAGCAGCCAAGTACCTTAGCCACTAGACCAATGTGTTGTTTCAAATCTGTGGTTTTAGTCAATGTTGATTGCTTATATCTTTTCCGTTTCTGTACTAACAATGTTAAAATACACGGAAGTATTTCAGTCAACTTTGCAATGTAAACAGCTTTTTGTAACAGGCCTAAATGAGTAATCACTCATTATACAAAACAAAATAAGTGAGGCAGTATAGCCTAAAGAGTGTGCTAAAAGTCCGAAATTTCCTTCTGCGATTTTCCAAAGCCCTTTCCAGTTATACGCATACTTAGGAGGACTGCTGGTACACCTAATAAAAATTGTTCGTTAGAGGGGATGAGAGAAGCTTCCGCTTTGCACCAATAGCTTGAGTGGACCAGCCTGATAGATGTGCTCACAATTTCTTGTATTCAAAACACTTCCATAGATCAATCACATTGACAGGCCGATGTGGGCCCGATAATAATGTAGTGGCACAGCTGTACATCATGACTTTGAATGACTTTATTTATGTGGGCTCCTTTGTCAGCTTTTTAGCCGCACACAGATGGCGACACATAAGTATACTTGTCACGACAGGCAGAAGTGAACGAGCGCAGACGTCGCGCCCTTCGGTGCCCCAAAAACATCAGCCCAAAGTGCACCCGCAGTTTGGCATATTCACGCACAGTTACATGTATATGATCCCAGTGAAACAGTTGCGTCAACATATGAATTCTAACGCGTAATAAAATAATATAACGTAACTGTAAAAGCCTTAGACAGATGCCTCACATATTCATTTTTTCAGCTCTGTTGAGCTTCTCTGTTTGAAAATAATATTATAACTCAACAATCCCACAACAAAAAAGCCCCGCCCGCGATGGTCCAGTGGCTAAGTGACTCGGATGCTGACCGCGGGATCGGGATCGAATCGCGGGATTGAATACCGGCTGTGGCGGCTACATTTTAGATGGAGGAAAAATGCTATAGGCCCGTGTGCTCAGATACGGGTGCACGCTAATGAACCCCAGGTGGTCAAACTTCCGGAGCCCTCCACTACAGCGTCTCTCATAATCACGTGGTGGTTTTATGACGTTATGCCCCACATGTCAATGTATCAATCCCACGACGAAAAAGATGACATTATGTAGAGTTATTTACAGGTTTCTCTTTTCACACATTTCCGAGAAAAACGTCGGTATAGCAGTTTCAGCAAGCCGTCCTCAAGTCTACGCGAGAAATCCTTCTCATACTTTTGGTTCGTTTATTTTGATAAACTGTTGAACCTTCACAGCTTTTGTCATGGCAGAAGTAGTGTCTTTTGGAATGTGCCTGTTGTACTTTTTTTCTACACCAATCTACAAATTTCTTATCATGCAAACATTTCAGGCATACGCCAGCAGATGCGGCCAAATCATTTCCAGAAATTCGGGACATCTGTACATGGCACCATTTGTCAGCGGTAGCAATGGCGTGATGAAACTGAGTAGAAAAAAAGCGACAAAATAATAACTTTTCAAACAAGCTAGTTACCGAAGTTGACTGTGGGGGCTATAAAGCAGAGACTGACTGCAACACTGCGGTGAAATTTTAGTATTACACTACAAAGCCTCTCGCTCCCCCGGACACTCGAACACCCCTCATCAAAAACTCAAGGAACGCAATTGGTAAACTTCTAAGTTCTTCGAAGTCACGCGGTTTGTAGTGCGAACTTGTAATTTTGATAGAACGGTTAATTAAGTTCTGTTGTGCACAACTTGCAGTCGTCTTTGATGCCTAGGTTATTTCGTCACACAAAAAGTTTTCGCCTCTTTCACATTCAGTTACGGCAGCCCACCACCGTCACCAACGAAAAAGGGAGCTACGAGCGAATCATGGGCATCATCGATCGTACTGGTGCGATGGCAGTAGGTGTAAACTAGCAAACCACCTTCTCCGGTAGACTCCATCCGAGAGGCTGTGTTTACAGTGTCACCGAAGAGACAGTACCTTGGCATCCTCAGCCCCACGACTCCGGCTACGCAAGGACCTGTGTAATAGGTAAACGGCATAGGCTTGAGGCAGGTCACAGAAAGAAAGCGGAAGCAGTAGCGTTGCGCTGTAGCCTATACGTGGCATTAGTATATAGGAATAAATGAAGGAAACACTGAACAGAGCCTGAATACAGTTTTTGAGACATGTAGGCCTGAGTAAAGCAGCATTGTTTCTCTGTTTCTTGCATACTGTTTTGCAGCAACATATGCTAAGGTGCGGGCACATAGTGTGGGCCGAACACGTAGTGCGTAAGCAGGATAATTACTGTTAAGTGAGGGCAACTGACTGAACTCGAAGAGAAGCAAACGCTTCAGAGGGAGACAAAGTTAAGTGGGCAGATGGTACTAAATAGGTGGCATGTGTAACGTAGGAGCAGAAAGCACAGGATCAGGTTTATTGTACGGGACACGGAAGAGGCCTTTGCCCTGCAGTTGGTGTAGTCAGGCTGATAATGATTATGACGACGACGACGACGATGATGATAATTATTAATATGTCGTCGAGTGATCATATTTTCATTAATACCGTCTGTAATACGATATTATCAGGGAAATAAGGCATAATAATGAAGACTTCCGCAGCAACACGTGCCTGCTTCATTCATTGTTTCTTTAATCTGTTCATCTTTAGGCATATGTGGTCATCCCAAAATTATTCGAGAATTGCTATCCTTCCACCAGCACGAACAAAAAGTCATCTAAGTAAAGTCGGTCAGGATGCCGCATAACGTTTTTTTTTGCACGCTTACCTATGGCCAGCTAGGATACCAAGACACTAACTCTCACTCCATGGCATCTTCTTGAGGTGCCACGTCATCAGCCGTCCCTCTTGGGTGGCGCACTACTGTAAGAGTCAGCAGACTGTCATTCTCATAATAAAGTAACCATTTATTTCTCTTCTCAATCTTTAACATATGCTGCTCATTCGAATAATATTCTTTCATTATCCTACTGGCCATTTATTAAAAACAAAATTGTGTGCTGAGTAATGAAATATCACAGAGTGAACAAAACCAATGGGAGCGGAAAGTTGGCGTGCTCTGAAGTCCAAATGAGCGCATTCGAAGGCGCTCAAGTGGTGTGAAGAAACTCTTTCGTAGTTGATCGTAAGAGCATTTTCTATGGACTGTTTCCGGGCATGATAAATGATTGTAGTGCAGGCTAAGGCCCAAGACAAAAGAAGGCACGATTGAGCAGCCGTTCCGTATAATGCAACTATGTAAACAAATCGCAATTACACCCTCATCTACCTTTTTCGGTGCCACGAATGCGTCGCATAGTGACAACATTTTGTTGCTTCAGCATCCGCTGTCACACTTCGCGCACTTTCATGTATCATCGCTCGTAAACTGAGTCCTGCAGTTCTTGATGGATGACGGTGAGCTCATGGAAATTATGCGCATGAACGGAGGCAGCAGCAGTGACCATAGTCGTGGGCACGGACCGGTGGAGGCGGTACCCGTCATAGTAACCTATGAAATGGGAGCGCAATATATGTACCCCAGACTTTGACTTGGTGTGTGCGAGGAGGGGGGGGGGGCTATGCGATGAGCCTTTGCCCCCCCCCTCCTGTTGGAGAAACCTGCGCGCGCCTATGGCATCATTTTACGTATTTTATGGAAGCTTCACTTTCTTACTGTTCTCAGAAGTAGCATATCAAAAAGTAACGCGGGAACAAGAAGGAGTGCATACACGTAGCAACACAAAACTACCACACTACGCCAGTTTGGAAACAAGTTACATACATGTACACCTAGAAAAATAATAGTCGCACTGCTATATCAGTTTGCTCAGCTTCGAACCAGGCCAAGACGCAAAGTTTGAGATCGTACTTGAAAGCACGGCTGGCAACGCTATGGTAGGTACGTGAGGGGAAGGAAAAACGACTTCGTCAAAGGAGAGTCCGAAAACTTTTTTTTTAAGTGTGAATACACTTTAAAAGCGACCCCAAACCATCCACCGCCGTCGGCGGCGTCCGCAGTCTTCTCTCTATCTTTAAAAGAAAGAGGACTTGGCGGGCCGCAGCGCGACGCTCTACCGAATAAGCCACGGACGCGACGCTGATATTGGTGTCAGTAACGCGCCTTATACCCCCTCCCCCTTCAATCGCTCCTCCGCTCTCCTCGCTCGCTGCAGCTGCGTGCGCACCCCTCTCTCGCGCGCGCCCGCCTTCTCTCTCAGTCTCCCGTCGAGAGCGGGTCGTGAGGGGGATTAAAGTTAAAATCCGTTGACATTCGCCAGTGAGTTAACGAAAACTTCCCCGTGTGATCAAATTGCGATTCCCAGGAACCAATACACCGTAAAGGCACCATAGTGTGATTAATAAATATAATAGTGCGAATTAATAAATACCCCTCATAGCATCACTCCGTGTGTTCGCACTTAACCATGTTCACCCTCGGGGAAATGCTTGGGAGATTTTTAATCCGTAGCAGACTCGAGCTTTTGTGCATCGAGTGAGAGTTGGATCGCGTAGAGGCACTTCTGAACCGGATGTCGTTTTCGAACCATTAAGCTCAGGAGAGCGCACTACACCGTCTAGAGCATGCACTAGCTCTATGACATAACGCGCCCAATATGAATAACTAGTGGGTTCTTCGGTGCCATTTGAAATCCTGCCCAAAATTTTCTTCCTGCACTAATATTTATATTGCGCAACTACACGAGTGCGAAGAAGGTAATATCAACGGGACAAGCACTGACTAGCAATGAAAAAGCTTATTAGAAAGAACGCGCAATTTTATGCGAAATGTCACGTGCACATCGACGTCTATAACCACAAAAATGGGGTTAACCAAACATATACACCACATAAAGCCATAGCCTGTTGCCAGAAAAAAGCTAATTACGATACGCCACCTGAAAATACGTCAGTTTGCTCCGCGACAAGGAAATTCAAGGATAGCTAATGCAGAGATCGTTTTTTTTTCTTACAGAGGCGGGAAGCTCGGATAATTTCTCCTGCAAGTCGGCTCTGTGTGCAGATCTGTGCAATTCGGCGTAAAAAAAAGAAAAATTGTGTGCTCGAGGGCGTTTGCCTGCGTGTCACGGTGTGCAAGTTCTCTTTTAACTGAAGATATTGTCGGAATTTGAAAAAAAGACACTGCTAGTCTTAAAAAAAAAAGTGAAGCAATTCCGCACCACTGGTGCTGATCTTCAAGAGATTGCGGAGCAAGGCAGCCTTCTTTGTTTTTCATCGGATTTATCTTTTTTCTCGTATTTTTCATTCTGTTTCTCTTGTCCAGTCTTCTCTGTCTTTTTTTTTTTGCTTTAGAGTCTGATGTTCCCTAGAAGTACGGATGCTATAGACACTGAAATATCAACTCATTCTGACCAGAATGAATGCCGATGCGCAGCTGGAGCCGTTCGCCTCGTCGGTGGCGAATCTCGAAACACCGTATTGCGGCGAGCAGGTGCAGGGCCATGGAGGCAATCTGGGCGGCGTGACGCAGTCCATTGCGTAGCGGCAGCCCGCTGACCACCATGTAAGCGTCGCCGATGGTTTCCACTTTGTACACGTCGTAGGCACCAATTATGGAATCGAAACAGGTGTACACGTCGTTGAGAAGCTCCACCACCTAGAAAACACCGAGCAATATAAAGTGAATGAGGTGTCAGTTGGCAATGCAGAGCTCAACAACATTCAAAACCACTGTGTCTGCGTAAAACCACGAATAACGTTATGTTGCCACCAGAAACAACGTCAATACTAAAGCGTACTGCGCGTCATTAATAGATGTAGAGTCAATTGCCCTCTCTCTTTATATATATATATATATATATATATATATATATATATATATATATATATATATATATATATATATATATATATATATATATATATATATTGCTACGTAGCTGACTTATCAGGGGTCAGAAGACGTCAACGAGGAAGTGGTTGGTCTGTCGGTTGTGTTGAATATAGATTTTAAATAGACACGCCTCGTGTCATTTTAACGTAACAACTTTCTGGTGGACGTGCTGGGTACTTCCCCGTCTTCATCACAAATCTCCGCAACGGCCGCATCATCATAGGTCCAACCCTGTCACAGGTTGAACAACCATCGTCTTTACCACCTGCCCCTTCCGTGACTTCTACATACGTCGTTCTACCTCGTTCTCGTGATCCCGGTCTATTTTCCGGTCAGGATGGTGTAGACGTCGACAAATGGATCAACCGGTACGAACGGGTCAGCGCAAGCTATAGGTGGGACCCGACTCTTATGCTTGCCAATGTGTTTTTTTACCTCGATGGCCCACCGCGAGTGTGGTTCGAGAGGCACGAAGCAGAGATTACGAGCTGGGACTCCTTTAAAGAGAAGATCCGCGACCTTTCTGGCGACACCGTTGGGCGGTAGATCGCAGCGCGGAATCAACTAGCGGCCCGTGCACAGACGTCGACGGAGTCGTACGTCGCGTACATTCACGACGTCATCGCCCTATGCCGCCAGATTTACGAGCACATGAGTGAGTCTGAGAAAGTGGCCCATGTGCTGAAAGGCATAGCAGACGACGCATTTGATCTTCTAGTTTACAACAACGTTGCCACCGTCGATGCCATCATTAAAGAGTGCCGGCGGTTCGAAGAAGCCAAGAGCCGCCGTATTACTCAGCGATTCACCCGGCTGCCCAACACGGCTGCCCAACACGGCCGCAACCTCATCGTCTGAAGCCGCCCGCCAGTCCCCCACGTATGACAACGTCACACGCATTGTTCGTCGGGAAATTGAAGCCGCCTGTCCGGCTCCTCTTCAGCCACCCATTTTCGTAACGCTCACCTCTGACCAACAACAGCCGTCAGTGGCGTTAATACAAACTGTGGTGAGGCAAGAGTTTGCGAACCTCGGCCTTCCATCAGTATGTCCCTTGACTCACCCTGAAGTCACGTCTTACTCCCAAGCACACGCTCGCCATTCACCTCCAACAACGCCCTTCCGTAACCCTTCGGAATGGCGAACACCCGACGACCAGCCTATTTGTTTTTCCTGCCACCAGCCTGGGCCCGTTTCTCGCTATTGCCGCCGCCGTTGGTCAAACCAACCACGTCAGACTTTCTCTACCTCGGCGGTCATGCATCCGACGACCCCTCGACGTTCAGTCGCCGCACCCTTCAATTTCTATTCGTTGTCATCTTATGAGCCTTCCACTGACGCCCCTTTGCCTGGTCGCCGCAACCCTGACGCCCCTTCGTCCGGTCGCCGCAGCTCTCGCTCCCCGTCGCCGCTACGTCGCCAATCCCGCTCTCCGCCATCTCGGCGCTTTTCCTCGCCGAGCTTCTGTGGACGACCGCAGCAGGAAAACTAGATATTGCAGCTTATAGAGGTGAAGCTGCAATACCAATGACGGCCGAAAATTCTCTACAGACGCTTCCCACGCACCACAGCCTGCTTGAAGTACAAGTCAACCATGTTCCTGTGACCGCCCTCATTGACACAGGTGCGCCCCTGTCTATTATGAGTGCTTCTCTACGCTGCCACTTACAGAAGATTATGACGCCATCTACGACGCAGGCAATACGTGTTGCCGACGGCGGTACTGTACCAGTAATCTGAATGTGCACTGCTCGTGTCAGCGTTGCCGGTCGTCACGCCGTGGTCCTTTTTGCCGTACTAGCCTGCTGCCCTCATGACCTCATACTTGGCCTTGATTTCCTTTCGGCACACTCGGCCTTAATTGATTGTTCATCTGGTACCCTCAGCCTTGATCTTCCAATCTTTGACGACTACTCTGCAAAGCCCACAAGCCGCTTGAGCCCAACCACTTTCGTTCGCCTGCCACTTCGAGCCGTCACGTACGTGTCTTTGTTATCGACCCCTCCCGTTCCTGACGGTGATTATATCGTTACGCCAATTACTGACGTTCCGCTGACGCGCAGTGTTACTGTGCCTATACCATCGCGACCATAGTGGATAACTGTGTGTTACTTCCGCTCCTTAACTTTGGTTTCACCCCTCAAGTGTTGCCCTGCCAGATGTCTCTAGCCCAGCTAACTGCCATAACAGAGGACGATGTCAGTGTTGTCGCTGTATCTGCTCTTGATCGAAGCACAGTCTCACGGTCACCCAGCTCAGACGATGGTATTTTTCGAAACATGATTGGATCGGAGCTGTCGCCTCACGAGGCTGACGCTCTCTGCCAAGATTTGGCCTCATACAGTGACATTTTCGACACCGACGATCGTCCCTTGGGCCCGACTGAAATTGTCACTCACCGAATCAACACTGGTGACTCTGCGCCCATTCACCGTCGGCCGTACCCCGTGTCAGCGTCCGAGCGAGAAGTGATTCAGAAAGAAGTGCCCAATTTGCTTACGAAAAACGTAATCCAACCATCAACTAGCCCTTGGGCATCTCCCGTGGTATTAGTAAAAAAGAAAGACGGCTCATGGCGTTTCTGCGTTGATTATCGCCACCTCAAAAAAAAATTACCAAAAAAGACGTGTACCCTCTACCACGCATTAACGATGCCCTTGATTTCCTCTATGGCGCCACCTTCTTTTCATCTCTCCACCACCGATCTGGCTACTGGCAAACTTCTGTAGATGACATGGACCGAGAAAAGACCGCCTTCGTTACCCCTGACGGTCTTTACCAATTCAAGGTAATGCCATGCAGTCTCTGCAATGCTCCAGCGACCTTCGAGAAAGTGATGGACACGCTCCTCCAAGGATTTAAATGGTCGACATGTTTGTGTTACCTGGACGACGTGGTCATTTTCTCACCTACCTTTGCAACCCACCTTGAACGCCTTTCGACCATTCTATCCATATTTCGACGGGCCGGCCAGCAGCTCAATTCCTCCAAGTTCCACTTCCTTCTTCGTCCGATTACCGTATTGGATCACCTTGTTGACGCTGCCGGCGTACGGCCAGACCCGGCGAAAGTACGCGCTGTAACAAACTTCCCAGTCCCACGCTCTGTCCAAGATGTTCGCAGTTTTGTGGGCCTCTGCTTCTACTTTCGCCGGTTCGTGAAAAACTTTGCAGCACTCGCACGGCCACTCACCGATCTTCTCAAACAAGACGTCCGATTTTGTTCGGGTCCTCCTCAAGCTCTAACGACACCCCCTATTCTTGCACATTTTGCCCCGATGCTCCTACAGAAGTGCGAACAGACGCGAGTGGTCACGGAATTGGTGCAGTTTTGGCGCAAATTCAGCGGGGCAACGACCGTGTAATCGCGTGCGCAAGCCGTCTGCTTTCTAAGTCTGAACGCAATTATTCTATAACAGAACGGCAATGTCTCGCCCTTGTTTGGGCGGTTTCGAAATTCCGTCCTTACTTTTATGGCCACCCTTTCCGTGTCATCACAGATCATCACACGCTGTGTTGGCTTTCTTCTCTGAAGGACCCCACTGGACGACTTGGTCGTTGGGCATTACGCCTACAGAAGTATTCCTACTCGGTTGCTTATAAGTCTGGACGTCTCCATCTGGACGCCGATAGCTTATCCCGCTACCCTGTTGATAAGCCCGACGAACCAGACATCGAGCCTAGCCTCAGCGTCATGTCAATGTTCCAGTTTCTTCAGATTGGTGCTGAACAACGTCGTGATGCTTCTCTGCGACAGCTTATTGACCGTCTCAAATTTGTTCCGAACGACACGTCTCTTCGCATGTACGTCCTCCTGAATGGCACGCTGTATCGTCGTAGCCTCCAGCCAGATGGCCCTGAGCTCCTTCTTGTCGTGCCGAAAAATTTGCGTTCAACCGTGCTGCACGAGCTTCACGATGAACCAACTGCTGGTCATCTGGGTGTATCTCGGACGTACGACCGCGTGCGTCGCCGCTTCTTTTGGCGCGGTCTCGCCCGGTCCGTTCGCCGTTACGTGTCTTCCTGCGATAAATGCCAACGTAGGAAGCGACCTACTGCGCCCCCGGCTGGACTTTTTCAACCGATCTCCATCCCAACCGAACCTTTCTTCCGTGTGGGTATAGATCTTCTCGGTCCTTTTCCCGAGTCGAAATCGGGCAACAAGTGGGTCGCTGTTGCTATAGACTACGCGACTAGATATGCCATCACTCGAGCGCTCCCCACCAGCACCGCTACTGACGTTGCGGACTTTTTGCTCCACGACGTCATCCTACACGATGGCGCTCCTCGCCAATTACTCACGCATCGTGGCCGCGCATTTTTGTCCCGTGTAATCGACGATCTTCTGCGCTATTCCGCGACGCACCACAAGCTGACCATTTGCTACCATCCCCAAACAAATGGCCTTACCGAACGGCTAAAACGGACCCTCATGGAGATGCTCGCGATGTATGTGTCCTCCGACCACCATGACTGGAACCTGGCGCTACCTGACGTGACCTTCGCGTACAATTCTTCGCGCCACGACACCACTGGTTATTCACCCTTTTATTTGCTTTATGGCCGTGATCCGACGTTACCACTCGACACCCTACTTCCAACCACTACAACGCCGTCAACCGAATATGCACGCGACGCTATTGCTCGTGCCGACCACGCACGTCAGATCGCCCGCTCTAGACTTTCGGCATTCGCAAGCCACCCAGAAAGCCATCTACGACAGCCGGCATGCTGACGTTCACTTCTAACTGGTTCTCTTGTTCTCCTGTGTTTAACAATTCGTCGAGTTGGCTTATCAGAGAAGTTGTTGTCTCGCTACATGGGTCTTTACGGTATCATCGGCCAGGTAACCGACGTCACCTATGAGATCATTCCTGCATCTGAGACCACAAGCCTGCCTGCAACCACACCCAGTGATGTTGTGCACGTCAGCAGGCTAAAACCTTACCGCCAGCCTACTGAAGACCGTAGTTATTGTGCACCGAGACGGCGCTGTTACCGCCGGGGGGGGGGGGTAATGCTACGTAGCTGACTTATTAGGGGTCCGAATACGACAACGAGGAAGTGGTCTGTCGGTTGTGTGTGCTGTCCTCCATCTTAGTCGACGCCATACGCATCAGTTTGAATATAGATTTTAAATAGACACGCCTCGTGTCATGTTTATGTAACAATATATATATATATATATATATATATATATATATATATATATATATATATATATAAATATATATATATATATATATATATATTAAATCTGATAAAGACATTTTCAAAACGCTGTTTGTGCCAAACTTCAATGATCTGTTAATTCAAATGGTTGTTTCAAAACATTTCTGGTCCGAAGAATTCCTGGTTCCGTATGTTACTTCTCGTTCTTTAAGGCCCAAAGTACGTTACTGGAGGCCGCGGTGTTCGACAAAGTATGGAACTAGAATACGAGCCCATTATGTACCAATCTATTTCATTGTACTTTCCCCCAGCATTTCTCGCACAAAAACAAAACACAAATTAAACTGCTACGGCGTATCTGTCTACAATTGTAATGCATGTCGTGTGTTATTTCATATACACTCATTCGCAAGCATGATGCTGCACATCCAGTGTGTTACTTTGCTTAAGAAGCATTTGCTCTAATTCTTTCTTTTTTCCTTTACACCTTTTCACTTTAAATTGCTGTAAATATTGTATAATGCTTGTAACTATTGCATATACGCCCTGTTGTTTCTTATCTTATATGCACGTTGTTTTTTGTCCTATCGTTCCTCTTAGGACATAAGATACACTCTTGTAACGCGTCCGGTTTTTTTTTTTTGCTGTCTGCCAGGCTCTGCCACTCAAGCCACCAATTGGCTTTGGCAGGCCTAGTCAAATGTACTGTTTTATTTGAAGAAGTAAAAGGTATTATATATATATATATATATATATATATATATATATATATATATATATATATATATATATATATATATATATATATATATATATATATATATAAGAGAAGGCACGAGTGCTCCCGACAATTTCTATTTTTTTAATGAACTTGCAGATAGCACACTTGAAATGGAAATTTCCTTTACTAACGTTTCGACCATGGACGGCCTTCGTCAGAGTAAGTAGGTATGATACAATGCAGCCTCTTTTATGGGCTCACGTGATGAACTCTCGGTGCAGCAGCTAGGACAATCAAAGTAATAAGTAATCTGTGAGAAAGCTTGTGTTAACATCACTGACATGAGACGGGTGCGTGAATATACAAGTTTCAAATTTCATTGCGCATCAACACGTGGGGAACAGTGTTGTTGGCAGGACATGTGAAAGAGCTTTGAAATAGAGAAACCACGGATGACTAATATACATAATATAGTACATTAAAAGATTTTACAAATCTAAGAAGTCGTGTTGTTATAGTGCAAGACAGGTTAGCTTTCCTACGTTTTCGTTGATACCTGAACGAATGGTGTTGAATTTATGAATCAAGAAGGATTCCCTAACTTCCCTATTGTGATTTGTCTTGAAAAAGGACTGAATAATGATGGCCCTAACTTTCTCGAAACCGTGACCAGGCATACTGACATAATTCGACAGTGGTAGATTGGGGAGGCTTACGGCGTGTGAACGGTGATTCTTAAAACGAATTCTGAAACTTGTCTCTGTTTGACCTATGCATTGAACTTTGCATAATGAACACTCGAGAAGATAGACGACGTTAGTGCTCTCACATGTGTAGTCCCCATTTATTTTTAATGAAAAGCTGGATGAGGTACTTGAAACTGTTTTAGATGTCGTCATGTGCGCGCACACTTTGCAACGTGGTTTGTTGCAGGGATGACAGCCTTCATGGCACAGCCTTCGTCAGAGTAAGTAGGTATGGTACAATGCAGCCGCTTTTATGGGCTCACGTGATCAACTCCGACGAAGGCTGTGCCAGGGCCGAAACGTTAGGAAAGGCAATTTCCTTTTCAACTGTGCTATCGGCAAGTTCATTCAATATATATATATATATATATATATATATATATATATATATATATATATATATATATATATATATATATATATATATATATATATATATATATATATATATATATATATATCATCAGCCTGACTACATCCACTGCAGGACAAAGGCGTCTTCCACGTTCCGCCAGTTAACCCGGTCCTGTGCTTGCTGCTGCCAATTTATACCCGCAAACTTTTTAATCTCATCTGCCCACCTAACCTTCTGTCTCCCCCTAAGCCGCTTACCTTCTCTGGGAATTCAGTTAGTTACGGAGTTAGATTACGGAGTTAGACAAGGAGAGCAGAAAGGTGGGTCTTAAAGTTAATCTGCAGGAAACGAAAGTAATGTACAACAACCTCGGAAAGGAGCAGCGCTTCGAGATAGGTAATAGTGCACTTGAAGTTGTAAAAGACTATGTCTACTTAGGGCAGGTAATAACCACAGAGCCGAACCGCGAGATTGAAGTAACTAGAAGAATAAGAATGGGGTGGAGAACATTCGGCAAGCACTCTCAAATTATGACAGGTAGATTGCCACTATCCCTCAAGAGGAAGGTATATAACAGCTGTATCTTGCCGGTACTTAGCTACGGAGCAGAAACCTGGAGACTTACAAAGAGGGTTCAGCTTAAATTGAGGACGACGCAGCAAGCAATGAAAAGAAAAATGGTAGGTGTAACCTTAAGAGACAAGAAGAGAGCAGAGTGGATTAGGGTACAAACGGGGGTTAAGGATATCATAGTTGAAATGAAGAAGAGGAAATGGACATGGGCCGGGCATGTGGCGCGTAGACAGGATAACCGCTGGTCATATATATATATATATATATATATATATATATATATATATATATATATATATATATATATATATATATATATATTTATTTATTTATTTATTTATTTATTTATTTATTTATTTATTTATATATATTCTGTGAGCAGTCACAACGTGATTTATTTGAAAAGAAGAAAACAAAAACAATAAGAACATGAGGTAGACCACTAGGGGTTTACCACATGTTCTCAATGCTTTTTCTTCTTGTTTTTTTCTTTACGCGTACCCTCTCTCCTTTAAGACTGTATAAAGCTGCGCACTAACACACTGTACCCTAATTCCTGATGAAGGCCAGACTCTGACTGAAACGTCGAAATAAACCATGGTGTGACTGCTCACGGAGGATCTACTTGACTACTCGCAAAGCTACGGCCACTCCACCACCATGCATTTATATATATATATATATATATATATGGATTTATTTACAGGGTGAGGATGAAGTTCGGCAGTCGCGGTAAAGATGGAGTCCTCAGGCCACACAAGGCAACGTCGTCTTCCTCTTCTACCTACCCGGCACATACCACAGCCCGGCTCATACCGTAGCAATCCCCGGTTCACAGACGAAGCCCGCTGGGCGAGTTTGAGTCATTGGAGGGATGAAATTTCTTGAGGCGAGCCACGTGCCCCAACTGCGTTCGATTTGACCGACGAGAAGGTGTCGTCAAGCATGCCATAACGTACGTCAAGTCAGACAAGCGATCTACAATGACGTAGGGGCCTGTGTACTGCGGTAAAAACTTCTGACATAAACCAGGTTTTCGTTGGGGGGTCCACAACTACATGAATTCACCTTTGGAGAATGAAATGGCATCATGGCGTTGATCGTACCGTTGCTTGGAGCGATCTTATGATGGCAGTGTGCGCAAGCGAGCGATTTGGCGGGCTTCTTCAGCCCGGCACAATGTTTCGGCCATGGACTCATCGGTATGGAGCTTAAATGGGAGGATTGTATCAAGGGAGCTGCGTGGTGATCGAGCGTAGAGCAGGTAGAAGGGCGTGAAGTCTGTGATCTCGTGCTTCGCTGTATTGTATGCATAAGTAATAAATGGTAAGATCTCATCCCTGTTTTTGTGATTGGATGCGACGTACATAGCGAGCATGTCAGTAAGAGTTCGATTGGTGCGTTCTACAAGACCATTCGTCTGGGGATGGTATGGTGTCGGATGTCTGAACAGAGAAATGCAGAGGCGAAGCAATTCTTCCACAGCGTCCGCGATGAATTGGCGACCACGGTCACTGATGATTACTTGAAATGGACAAAGGCGAAGAACAACGGAACGTAACAAAAAGGCAGTGACGCCATCAGCTGTAGAAGATTGTATCGCAGCGGTTTCGGCGTATCTGGTAAGGTGGTCGACGCACACTATTATCCAGCGGTTGTTGTTTGAAGATCGCGAAAATGGGCCTAATAGGTCGATGCCCACTTGCCCGAAAAGCGTAGTAGGCGGCTCTACGGGGTGAAGAAGGCCATACAGTGCACTGGTAGGTTGTTTGTGACGCTGGCAGTGCTCGCAGCTCGAGACGTATTGTTTCGTAAAATCTCGCATTCGAGGCCAGTGAAAACGCTGGTGAACTCGATGCAGGGTGCGAATGAACCCAAGGTGTCCTGACGTTGGATCATTGTGCATAGTATGGAGAATAATGTTATTATAGTGTGTTATAGTGTTATTATAGTTATTATAGAATATAATGTTATTATAGTGTCCGTATCCTTAGGGTTCTTAACCCTAAGGATACGGACACTATAATAACCCAAAAGACGCAAATGGGTCGATTGTACCCACCTCTGAATGTGCTGAGGTTTTAAACAATGTCTTTAGCGAAGTTTTTGCAGAAGAACCACCTCTTGACGAGTCCTGTTCCGTCACTCCTACTCCAATTACTTGCCCAAGCGAGCCCATTATCGTAACGGAAGTAGGTGTATCACGTGCAATTGCTAAACTTCCGCTTCGGTCCAGCCCTGGACCTGACGGCATCAGCTTAAAACTACTAAAATTAACTAGTCACGTATCATCGTTTTTATTGTCCTTAATTTTTCAGCAATCGCTTGATTCTGGGTGCGTCCCTGACGATAGTTTCGAAATCTGGTCACGTTATACCCATTTATAAATCTGGTGATCCCTCAAGTCCAAAAAACTACCGCTCGATTTCACTCATATCAGTTTGTTGTAGACTCCTCGAACATATAATATACTCCCACATAATGAGACATCTTAATACTAATAAAGTGTTATTAGAAAATCAACATGGGTTCAGGTACAAGCGGTCTTGCCAGACACGGTTATTTGAATTATCTACGGATTTACATGACTCTTTGCACAAATCGGTTTACACAGATGCTGTATTTATCGACTTTTCTAAAGCCTTCGACCGTGTTCCCCACATACGGCTCCTCCAAAAAATAAACTGCCTAAAGTTAGACATAAAAACTACCCGCTGGATTCAGGAATTTCTATCTGGTCGCTCTCAAAAAGTAAATATAAATAATAATCTCTCCAGTTCCTGTGTCGTTAGGTCAGGAGTACCTCAGGGATCAGTTTTAGGACCTTTATTATTCCTGATATATATTAATGACATTGCGAACAATATAACTTCAATAATTCGACTGTTTGCCGATGACTGTATAATTTATAGACAGATCACATGCACTGATGACGTAGCTATTTTGCAAAGCGATCTAAACACCCTGGCTAAATGGTGCCACACGTGGAAAATGGAAAATAATACAGGTAAAACGAAGGTCATGTCATTTTCTTCGAATCCAAATACTCCATTAAATCGATACATGTTATGCAGTTTAGATATTAAACGAACCTTTTTTTTTCAAGTATCTTGGCGTGATATTTACTCCTGATTTAAACTAGGCCATGCATATTGAACACGTAACAAACAAGGCACTAAAAAAACTTGGCTTTCTTAAGCGCTGTTTATATCTCGCAAACCATGAAACTAGACTTCGCGCTTACACTTCCCTCATCCGTGCAACCCTCGATTATGCTTCAATAATTTGGAACCCTCACACAGCTATACTGTCCGACTGTATTGAATCTATTCAAAACAAGGCTGCCCGCTTCATTTTGCACTCGTACTCGCCATACCAAAGTGTCTCAGCATTAAAACAGATTCTTAATCTTCCAGAACTTAACACTCGTCGTAAATTCTTCCGCTTGACCTTTTTTCACTCTCTGTATTATGGTATTACACCATTTTCATGCGCTCATATTTTTCCGGCCCATTATGTGTCCAATCGCACTGACCATGCTCGTAAAGTGTCGTCCATATTTGCAAGGACCAAAAAGTACCAAATTCCCCTTTTGTGTTATCTGTAACCGAGTGGAACGAGCTTCCCAGCGAGATTGCGATGATAAATGATCCGTCTGCATTCCAATCAGTGCTGCGTACATTTCTTGATATGTAATATGTCTACTGCTACTATATCTTACCCTGTTGTTATATCTCGTGTACCAGCGAAACGATGAAGAACTAGTACCATGCAGATTCCTGGAATTGAAATGTACTGGAGATGTGAAATGAGCCATGTGTTACATCCTTGTCGTAAAATGTACCTTTTACCTAGTTATGTCTGATCGCTGTGTGCGTTCCTTTTATATGAATTGATGTATACCTTGTTTTTAACAGTATCCCCCCCCCTCCTATGTAATGCCTCTCGAGGCCTTTAGGGTATTTAAATAAATAAATAAAACGTCGCATCGAAGACTTTGAGGTACAAGCAGTAAATAACGTGCGCCGGTTGCTGAGTAATTGGTTTTGCACAACAGTTCATCACGAATGCGAAAGCGATCACTGCCTTTGAGATTCCGAGCGTCAACAAACAAAGGGTCTAAAGATAAATCATTCAATTGTTCTCGTTTGAAGATATTGGCGCCAGGAAACGTGTGAGAGACCGCAGCAAAACAGATGTCGAGGGTATCTGCACTGTCCTCCGTCGTGGTCCTAGGCAGGCGAGTAAGACAATCAGCGTCCGAATGACGTCGTCCACTTCTGTACGAAATGCTGAAGTCAAATTCTTGAAGGCGTAAAGCCCATCGAGCAAGGCGTCTAGAAGGGTCTCGGAGGGTAACAAGCCAACATAGTGAATGATGGTCTGTCACAATCGTGAATGGACGACCGTAGAGGTAACATCGAAACTTCTGAATGGCGAATACAGCCGCTAAACATTCTTGCTCTGTCACCGTATAATTCATTTCAGCCTTGCTTAGAGATCGACTCGTATAAGCAACAAAATGCTCTGCATTATCATGGCGCTGAACAAGCACACCTCCGATGCCAATTCCACTTGCGTCACTGTGCACTTCTGTAGGAGCAGAAGAATCGAAGTGACAAAGAATAGGCTCAGATGTTAGTAGAAGTTTCAGTTCAGAAAATGCGGCATCACGATCAGGTGTCCATTCGAATGGACTGTCTTTTCGCAACAAGCTTGTCAGTGGGTGTAATACGTCCGCGAATCGGAGCACATAGTGGCGAAAGTAGGAACATAGGCCCAAGAAGCTGCGAAGTTCCTTCAGTGTCTGGGGTGGTTTGAATGTGCCGACTGCATCGATTTTGCGGAGATCCGGCCTGACACCATCTTTGTCAACTAGGTGACCGAGGACTAAAGCTTGTCGTTCACTAAACCGGCACTTCTAGAGTTTAAAATCAAGCCAGCCTTTCCGACACAGTCTAAACAAGGCTTAAACGGACGTTGTGCTCTTCAAAAGTATGCCCAAAGAAGACGACGTCATCCCGGTAGCATAAGCACACCTTCCATTTAAGACCACAAAAGACAGAGTCCATAAACCTTTCAAAAGTGGCGGGGGCGTTGCAAAGCCCAAACGGCATCACATCAAATTGATACAGTCCATCAGGCGTCACGAATGCGGTCTTCTCGTTGTCTGAAGGGTGCATAGGTGTCTGCCAATATCCTGATTGTAGGTCTATTGAAGAAAAGTACGAAGCCGAGTGTAAGCAGTCAATAACATCGTCAATCCTAGGCAGCAGGTATACATCTTTTTTGGTAACGGCGTTTAGTCTTCTGTAATCAACGCAGAACCGCCATGCACCGTCCTTCTTCTTAACCAAGATGACCGGTGCTGCCCACGGGCTACACGACTCTTCAATGACACCCTTCTTCTGCATTTCCTTAACCTGGCCGGCAATTACTTTTCTTTCTGATGACGACACTCGGTAAGGCTTTTGTCGGATCGGATGGGCAGTGCTGATGTGAATCTTATGGTGAGCGTGAGAACATGGTAAAGGTAGTGGCTTTTTCTCTTGGCAAAATTCAAACACAGAAGCATGTCGCCTCAACAGATGGCGTAACGTCTGCTGCTCTTGTGACCGCAAAGTGGCGCTAATCATGCCTAGGATCTGCGACTCGTAAGAGCAACTGCGCTTGCCAGAGACTGTACCTTTCTCGCTTTCATCGTTGTTAATGACCGCTACAGAATCTTCAGTTAAATCGTCGAAGACGCCAAGCTTCATTCCTCGAGGGAGCCGGCATTGGCGAACAGTTCAGTGCCCCCAGAAAGGTTGCTCCTTCATCTACAGATACCAAACAACGAAGGACGAGTATGCCTTTCTTAGCACATTAAACGATGGCAGGTTCAACGATGGCGTCAAAAGATGTGGCAGATTCTGGGGCGAACACCGCAACTGACCTCATTGACCATGGCGGCACTGTCAGCTCGTCGGAAACAATCAGAGCATCCTTCGCGGCCTGCGGCGCCTCATCGACGAGGGCAGGAACAATGTCACCGCTGACGGAAAGTTCACCGCTTCCACAATCGACGAAAGCACCACATCCTTGAAGAAAGTCAAGACCGAGAATCACATCGTGGGTACAACGTTTCAGCACAAGAAACTCTGTTGGGAACACCTTCCTGCCAATAAGACATTGACGGCACTAACTCCGGCAGGATGAAGTACTTCCCCACCAACACCACGAAACCTTGTTGATTCGCCCAAAGAGAACATAACTTTGCGGCCAATGCGAAATTTGAAAGCAAGACTCATAACTGATATCGTAGCACCAGTGTCCACCAAAACACTTGTACAAATGCCATCTATTTCCACACGTATCTTGTTCTTCAACATTATAACTGGCGGAGGCATCTGAGGCAAATCCTGTTGTGTGACCTCACCTCCATCGGTCGCGCTGGCTAGTTTCCCGGTGGTGGCGGTTATGACAGGCGTCGTCCCGGCGAAGGGGAACGATGCAGTCGGCCAGATGGGGGCGTCAAACTACGGTCAAAAGCGGGAGAACGGCCAGGGTGATTTCCCCGGCCGTGAGGTACTCCTAGAATAGGCGGGCCAATGACCGTTCTTGTGACCAGTGTCTGCTGGCGGAAACTCTGATGGGGAATGATATCGGGATGTCGGCTCTCTCTGTCGTCGACAGAACCGAGCTATATGCCCTGCAATACCGCAACGGTAGCACACAGGGGCTTGGCGGTATGCATTGTACTCCTGGAAGGCATTGCGCTGACGTGGTGGTGGTGCAGGTGCATCTTCCTTCGTGTCGTAATATGTGTTGGCTGACTGATGGGGGTAACTGAAGTGGTCTTCGTACCTCGACAGCGGGTAGTTATTGCGCTGTGACCTCGGTGGTGAGGGTAGCCTGTAGTTCCAGTCATCGATGCCTGCTGCGGCAATCAACACGGGAGGGCGAAACGGAGGCGGTGCGGGTGTAGCTTCGTACAGCGTCAGGCGAGCGTGTCGAGTGAGCTCTTCTCGAACAATCTGGCGTATTGTCGACGCGAGATCAAGCGGCGTGTATTCAACACTTGCCACGGTGGTTATATTCGGTAGGCGACCAAACTTAGGGGTGATACGTCGCATCTTCAGGTTCTCGAATGTGCGACAGTGGTTTATGACGTCGGTTACCATAGCAAAGCTGTCTTTGCTGATGAGGAACTGATACACGTCCTCTGCAATGCCCTTCAACAGGTGGCCAACTTCGTCTTCCTCTGATATAGAAGGGCTGACAATCTTGCAGAGCTTCAAGATTGCCTCGACATAGGTCATGCACGTCTCTCCTGCGATCTGAGCTCTCTGCAGTAACGTTTGTTCGGCCTGCTTTCTCTTAGCTACGGAGTCTCCGAAACACGCTCTTATTTCGGAAACGAAGCGATCCCATGTCGTGAGGGCATCTTCGTGGTTTTCGTACCACACGAGTGCTGTGTCCGTTAAGAAAAATACTACATTGGTCAGTTGGGTCGCCGCGTCCCACTGGTAGTATTTGCTCACCCGTTTGTAGTGTGTGAGCCAGGCGTCCACGTCCTCACCAGATTGGCCACTGATTGTGCGAGGCACTATCAGATCCTGATGCAACCAGGGACCAGCCGCACGCGAACCTGGCCCTAGCGGTGCTGCTGGGACTGGTAGAAGGTCTGCAGCTGCGGGATCCGGTTTCATTCTTCGCCGTGAGACATCTCAGCTGCCGGGGGTAACGGGGGCAGTCCATCAAGGCGGCGGCTTCGTCGCAGATCAGGCGCTTGAACCTTCGTGTTGCTTGGTTGATTACCCAGCGCCTCCATCACAAAACTGTTACGGTTGAATTAAAGGATATGTGGATTTATTTACAGGGTGCGGATGAGGTTCTGCAGTCGCGGTAAAGATGGAGTCCTCAGGCCACACCAGCCAACGTCGTCTTCCTCTTCTACCCGGCACATAGTACAGCTCGGCTCATACCGTATATATATATATATATATATATATATATATATATATATATATATATATATATATATATATATATATATATATATATATATATATATATATGTGTGTGTGTGTGTGTGTGTGTGTGTGTGTGTGTGTATGGTGTGTGTCACAGCAAATTGCCCAACACACAGGATGACCCGGACGGAAAAGAGTAGTAACTGCAACATTCTTGGCCACAGATGAGTTGATACCATGCCACAACAGAATTACCAGAAGCTGTTTTGCAATTATATAGCAATAACGTAGTTTTCCAATCACATTTAGGTGACAGCTTTACAGGTTATTGGCTTTAACAATATACTTGATGGGAGGTGTACGATTTCGGAGGGCTTAATCATTGTTACATAGCGCATGCCTCGAGACCCACCCATTAAAGTGCATCCTCACGAGTGCACCCGCACCCCAAAAACTCGGCGTGGAAGGCCAAGTGATAGTTTTACGACCGCCTTCGCACGTTGCTCACCTGCAGTGGCGATGACACTGCCGAGAGTGCTGTGAATCCAACGATGTCGCTGAAATAGATTGTCACACTGTCGAAGCTCTCGGCCTCCACTCGCTCGCCTCGCTTCAGTTGTTCTGCTACTGACCTGAGGAAGAGGGCAATGTGGAACATTGCACATGTGAACTTATCAGGGGTTTATAACAGGTAAGCTTTTCAAGCCGGTTGTAAAAAGATCGGTGTGTACAAAATACTCTGCTCAAAAACATATATAATGCTCACTTGCGACACCTCAATCTGCGATCTGACTGCCATACACTTCTGGAGGACATGCACATGTATGCAACTAAGCCATCTTTGCCGACTTCTTGCAACGAGTCTCCGGCCAGGCTGGCCACCGCGCCTCAACCATTGCATTTGTGGACTCTACCATCGATCATTATTACACTTTATACACAAAGAAAATTTTCATTTGTACGTTTGAAAGACCCAGTAATTATGCCTAAGGACAGGCTATCGCAAAAAAGTAAAAAAAACAGACGAGAACGGATATTTGACACAAACTATTAAAAGTTACTACCACTCACCGTAGCTCAACCAAAAACAAAATGGCAACAAATGGCTGGCAAACACCAAATAATGTTCCTAAAAAGCCGTAATCAGTAATTAGCAAAAACATTATAAACCTTAGAGGTTAATCAAGTGATAAACACCGCAGGCTGCACGTTCAAGTTTCTTTGAAGCATCTGTGCGGAATGCTTCAGCGGCACGTACAACAAGAGAACACTAGGAATCATGAAAAGCAGCGCTGGCTTCAAGACTTCCAAGCCATTGTAGCCCCTCGCGAATGACGATGCCCCCTTACATTTACGGTAGATGTGAACAATTGGTTTCAGCCTGTGAGTGTTTGTGGTATAACCAAAATCTCGCTGCACGGAGACAAAACCGAGACACAACCTAACACCACCTCACTAAAGCTTAGCAATTACCTGGAAGCAACCAGATTAGACTTCATTATTATCCAATTTCACTGTTCGAAGCCTTGCGGAACTTTACACAATCTTTAGCAATATTTAACGTCTCCACAATAAATTGCGCAGGAAGCTCAGCAGTTCTGGATATAAAAGATGGTAAATTATCAGAACCATTCTGTGATAGAGTTTCTTAATATCAATTAGGGGGGACTCTGGCACTGCGGTCATTCAGCGACCATCAGAATAATGGGTAGTACACGGATTTGACTAGTCTTCGTACTTGTGGCGGCGAATTGCACTTGTGGCTTCTTTTAGTACTGTGTTTTGGTTTTGTTTGAAAGGAAAGAACAAACCCTTTTGAACTTCGTGACCCCATTTGAAATAGTACGCCTTAAAGAACAACGTGGTTAGGCGAAAGCGATGAACATTTGTTGATTTTGTTTCGTGAAAAGACAGCTTCAAGCCACATGAACACACATGAAGCCAGAAGTACGAAGATTAGACAAATCCAAGTAGTACTCATCATTTCTATGCTCACTGAAGCAGCGTTCGTTGCAGCACCTATATGCACTAGCGCCATAGTTCACTCTAGTGTTTATTAAGAAAACTCCAAGGTAGCAGTGGAAATGGCAGCTTCACTAATGAGACCTAACGACGATCTGGGCCATTTGTTACACCTAATAGGTTAGACAGATTTAGTTGAGCATTTGCGGCAGCTCTGTGGACGTAGGTAGCCTGCCAGTCATTTCCACCGAGGCTTGCACGCGGTTAGCCGTTGCGGGCCCTCAAACACGGTGTGCCCTGAAATAAATCAGTCTCTTGGCGCTCTAACAGGTGAAAGGGGCGGGGGTAATATATAAATTTTCGAAAGCACAAGTTCCTATTTAGGTTTTTCTTTAATTAACGTGAGCTCAGAAATTGGAGCCATGCTTACTCGCTTTGCTTGTACAAAGAAAAAAGTTACGGCACTGCACTATTAGGAAAAAAGTGAGGGCAAACATCAAAGTAGACGTATATATGGTCACATATGTCATATGTGACATATGTGTCAACGGTGATGACATATGTCTATATGGTCACATATGTCATCACCGTTGGAGGATTCCTAATAGTCACACGCAAGAATTTCACTGCTTGAAATAAAATATATTGAGTAATATTTAAAACTGCACAAGTGGGGGATTTCCCGCCGCTGTGATACAGTGGTCAAAGTGCTCGGCACCCGAAGATCATTGGTTTCATTCCAGGCACGGCGGTAGCACATTGGAAGCGAAACGCTAGACGCCCGTCCACTGTTAGATGTCATTCGCAGATGGTCGGAATATGCGGAGCCCTCCCCTTCGCAGTCCCTCGTAATTACATCTTGGTTTCGAAACATCACATCCCAGATATTATTAGTAGAAGTGGGGCTGCTCACAATGCCCTGAAAGTCAAGTGAAACCAGCCTGTTTAGTGTCAATTGACGCTGAAGTGGAGGAAACAGAGAAAGCCAGCAGCTTCATTGCTTCTGTAGCCTTAGCACCATACGTGCGCTATATATGCCATAACTTTTTCTATTACTGATCAAAGTCATTTTCCTAACCAGATGATGCATAAGTAACAATTCACGGTGGTTCCTGACTGAATGGCCTTGTGACGTGGTGGGTTTAAAGGCGATGCTGTTATATGAAAACCCTGAAGGTAAAATAAATGAATAAATAAATGCTAGCTTATTTTTGTCATTTCCTGAATGTACACATAAGTGGCTGATGCGTTGTTAGGATTTTTTGGCAGCCTTCTGAAAATATTTGTAGCTTTTAGAAGCTGAAATAAAAACTAATATCGACCTTTCCTTGAGACTTACTTTAGCCTAGCCTAAATCCAAAGAGGTGCATTTCGACTTATTATTATTGGCTTATTTTGGAAATAAATAGAGCGCTTGTGCATGAAGATGAATAATTCGTTTCGGTGATTCTGCTTGCACCACCATCACCAGGTTCGTGTGGCGAAGACGACAAGGATGCGTACCACTGTTGCTCGACTCTCTCAAGTACTACACACATAGACGGTGGCTCGAACAGAAATTCCACATGGTAGGCTCGTGTAGCAAATGCTTACCTTTGGGGCACAATACCTGCATGGCCATATAAGATAAACTGCACGGAAAACGCTGAAAATGGTCCAACTCTTTTTCCGAAGACACCAACATTTGCGATAGATATTGAGAGGATTACACTGAAAGTGTACATCGAGACTATGTTGTCGCTCTGCCCAAACTATAAGCTTTGCATTCACCGATGTAGACATTTATATATGTATATTTATTACTTTAGCTTCTTCATTTCATATTTTCTAAGAACAAAGCGCAAAGGGCTCGCCGTCGCACCGAAGTGGTCCCAAGAGCTCCCTAGTTTACTTTTCAATCATTACTAAAAAAGAAACGCGTTTAAGAATGGTATGGCATCGGGAAGTTAGCATTTTTTTTATTTTTGTATTCACTATCAGTGGATCCCGAACTGATAATTTCACTAAACGTAATGCAACTTGTAAAAATCTTTTCCGTTGTGTAAATCAAATACATATACTCTATGTTGGTTTGTTATAGCTTACGTGTTCTTACCGACGCTTCCCCGGAGCCTCTTAGATCTATCTATCACATGCGGTGTGTTCGTTTACTTCTTTTCATGTAATTCTTAACGCGCTTACTTCTGTAAGGTGCACTCAATATTTTCTCGAAACATATTTTCCACCAGCGTGTGCTGATAACATTATTATTGTTATGTTTCAGATAGGCAGAAAAGCTTTACAGCGAGCAAGTTCAAGCATGGTCCAATCTCAGTCAATTTGTAAGCACTTGAGCTATCTAAAATACAGCATCAAAAATACCTCGGCAGCATGCGGTGGAGGAGGCGTTCAGTCTTTTTCTTTTCTTCAAGGAGTTGCATGGTGCGCTCTTGCACCAGACTCTCCAGGTTGCTTGCGTACTTCTCCATCATGGCTATCATGTTATCGAATATGTTGGGCTTACTGCAAATACGCAAACAAAAGGAAGTGATAATCACGTAGTTGCCTTAGTCTGTGTGCAGCAGGCAGTACTGGTGCATTATATCAGGCATAAATAAAAGCGGAGGTGTATTGAGAACCCGTACACTCTCAGAAAAGAAAACGTTTTGCGTGTTAATCTTTTTATTTGGGGACGACTTGCCAAGTAAATCATTTCGTTTGAAGAGACACGTTAACCTATTTGGGGCTTCTCAATACTCTCAGACGGCAATATAGTGGCCTCAAACAGCTTAAATATGTTTCTTTAAGACAAGGCATTACCATGGAAAGTATCGATTCACAAAAAAAGAAAAAGGATTTTTAACAGTGTAATACTGCTGTGATAACAGTTTTCATCCCAATCTGGGCGGTTTCGGATCAAGTTTCTTTACTCTGAGGGACCCATTTGAGCAAGCTGCTGAAGATTCCCAATCACTGCTGAGAAAACTGAATCCTATCGTGCTCAATCGCGATAAGAAATGCATCGTGTGGCAGAGGTATAATAGGACATTGATTTGATGATATCCGGGAGGTAACATGGTGCTTCATTAGGAAAACAAAATCGTCGACGGATGTTCACACAGTAAACTCGGTTAGCACCGCAAAGTGAGGATAAATGCTAGCGTGTGTACACTTACAGGCCGGCTTGCATTTGTCGCAGCTTCACATTGATGAATCGAAAGTCGGGTCTGCTGTCGGGGTTCTCGTCCCAGCACTCTTGCATGCATCGTAGCACGTAGTCGGGGCAGGAGAGGCAGTCCGTGGGTGGACGGTACGGGACGCTGTTTCGCCGCCTGACCTGCTCGATCACCTCTGCGTCGCGATGGTCAGAAGTTAGGTCATCTGGGAGGGCAGCAGCAAGGTGTAGCACGAATACCGGAGGTAACGCGCCCAATGACTCAAAGCCGAGGCCTTACCATTGCATTGCATCACAGTTGTAGCATAAGTTATACTCTAGAATCTCTAGAGTTTTCATCGGAATGAATCGTAGAAATATATCGTGCGACTGTTGCCATGCCAACATCAAAAAGACGTTCAAGGACAGAATACTGGTACTTCCATTTACCCTAGTTCATTGGCCAAAGTGCACCGGTAGGCTATAAACTTGACAATCATATTAAGTTTGAACAGCGCGAGTGAACGTGATCAGCAAACCTATTATTTCAAAACGCTCGGAAGAGCGCCTTTTCAAGTCGAGAGGGGAAGACGGAGGTATTGGGATACATCAATTAAGATTGTTTGTACATGCCAATATGGACAGTTACAACGAGTTCTGACGCAGTTAGCTGATTGGAGGTGAAACAGGCATAAGCCTTCTCAAGAAACTTCTATAGTAAAAGCTGAACAGAAATAACAAAATATACAAACGGAACAAAGATAAGTAGCAGAACTTCACTAGGCTTCCTCAAGCAACATGACTCGTAGAAAGGTAGGTGTTACTTCATCACTTGTTTTATCATCATGATAATGCTATATATTATTAATTAATAAATAAATATTATCTGTCGCTTAAAGTCACAAAACCGCGAACTCATTATGAGAGACGCTGTAGTGGAGACCTCAGGAACTATTGTTTCTGGTGTTTTTTAACGTGCACTGACATCGTACAACACATGGATTTATCATCAGAAATTTTAGGCTCATGTTTACGAATGACAACTTGACCAGTGAGACATCTCCGTGATTCTGTCACTGAAAAGAAAAAAAGCTTCGTTAGAAGCATTACCATGTCTATGCAATGGTTTTCACATTAAAGAAGTCGAAAAAACGGCGATATGGATGCGGAAAGCTGCAATATAACATGTGAAAACAAGGAAGACATATGTTTTTATGCGAAGCAGCTCTTTGAATAACAAGTGTAACGCTGTCCGTCCGTGTCTCATGCCAAGTAGGTCAAGTTGTGCCAAGTAGGTCAAGTCGTAGCTGCGCGTTGATGTCGCTCTCTCCCTCACCCGCAGCAGCTGCTCTTGGCTCTTACGCCAGTTCGCAACACACCTCTCTCGTTTCATCCTCTGCGTCACCCACGACGCTCGACCACACGTCGAGTGGTAACAATAGACAGATTTCGTTGTGCGTCCGCAGCAGCCGTACAGACGGGGCCTGCCATTGCAAACTGATAACAGGCTGCGGCCGTATGACATCCTGTGAAAGCGGCACTAAATATGTCTATTCTTTCGGCTCACTTGTCTGTGATGAAACGTACACGAAACCCAATTCACCTCCCGTGTCCTCGCATTCCATACAAACCTTTACTCGAGTAAAAGCTGCACCGAGTTTCACTTTAAATCATTATTCCAACACCCGCGTTGACGCCCGTTTCCACTTAATCAATGCCGTGCACACCACTGCTGCTTCACATACAATCAGGAGTCCCTTCAGGGAGATGGCGCATAATTTTTTAAGTTAATCGTAGAGAAGTGAGACTTAGCCTTCATTGATGCATTACTTCACAAATACATCAGTTTGTGAATTGCATGTTTTGAAGTTCTTGAAAAATTTGTAATATATTGTTTATGGTATGAGGCAAAAGTAGCAGTGATACAAATGCGTCATTTAAAAGGATCAACAAGTTAACCAAAACTAAATCAAAAGCAATAAATGAAGCAATACCATTTGTCGATGGGGCCTTGTTGCCCCAGGGCCCTTGGCGGCCGATGATCTCGTAGAGAACGATGCCGAAGGAGTAGACGTCACCTTTCTGCGTACCGCGTGCCGGTGGACTAGGTGACCGCAGAAGCTCAGGAGCACGCCACAGGAGGCCTGTGAACATTACCGCCCATGAAGAAATAGAAAAGCTGGTTGCATATGGTAAAATGATCATTACTGCTACCGAAAAGCGACGCCATTTGATGCAGTAATTTTAACCGCTACAAGCATGTTTATTAAGGACAGCCAATCGGAAGTTGTGTGGGTAAGTTTACATGATTGCGCACGAGGTGTCTAGTGAGCCATTAAGACATCGGGAGCTTCAATTTTTAGGCACACTGCAAAGAAAAAAAAAGATGATAACCTTAATTTTTGTTATGCCAGCTCTATGTCACCGATTCCCCTCTCAATCGACTACGAACTTCGTTCTGCCAAGCACCCGGCAGGAATTACGCTTGTATCTATATAACCAGTAGGTTATTTTGTGCTATCAATTTGGTGCCGCCCACAGCAGCGGTGGTTGCTCAACTGTTTCACCAATGCCGTGGGAGGTTAAGGTATTTCCAAGCATATTCGCAGAACCTATTAGACTACCTTTTGAGATGAGTACCCATAAACTACCGAGCGCCAGGATGGTGTGCTCCAATTCCCATTGAAAACAATCTGTGTGTTTCCGGTCCGCAATTCTTGAACCCGGAACTTCCCGCATTAAAAGTTGATGCTCTACCCGTGTACACAGCGTATGCGCATAAACAAGGCGTCCATCACACTCTAAAATTTCCTGCACATGTTTTGGCGGAAAGCAGCAATCGTGCAGCTAAAGTTCAATCACGTTAGCAGTGTTTCCGCGCAACCGTAGCTACTGTTACGAAGCTTTGGAGATGAAGCTTGAAGTTGTATATGTCGACAGGCGAATTCTTGCCGAAATCTTATTGAGGGTGGTTCTACCTGGGAAGGAATCGTCGAACTTTACTGTGTTAAAGAAATGCGGTTTTCTTTAATGTGGCTTGCCCCATTTCAAGAAGACGCGGTGAATCATTTGTTCGTACAATATCACGAGGTAAGTGTTCTTTTTTCAAACGTTTTCGGCGTGTTTTATGGCATTTTAGGCATGTCATGTTCTGCAATTTAGGCACGCCTAGTTGGCATGTCATTTGGGCATGTCAGATTTAGTCATGTCGTGTTGTGCAATTATGCGTGATGTACCACTACAGTATCCATATTAGAGGAAAAAGACACGCCGCTGTTTGCTGATTTATTTCGTCCACCTCTAAGAAACGTATTCGAGCCACTCTCAAGTAAGTACAAGTGTACACAGGGGTGACTTCTTGCATTTTGCCGCATGCAAGCGCGTCTCCTGTGGTTGGAACTCGAAACCGTGTCCTGGAGCTCTGCCGCACAGCACCACAGTCACTATGCTGTGTGTTGCGATTTTGGTTCAAGAATCAACAAAAACAAGAACGTCATGCGTAATATTCTCTATTTGCTTTTCTTTAGCCGGCATAATAAGTTTGCTCTCACTGCATGGGTGCTTCGAACTCATTCCCTGCCTCTATTCAATGTTTGTCTTGGCAAACATTTTGAGACAAAAACTAACTATTATGTTTTTAACGCGTTATAAGCTTCTGTTCTTCGTTCTTGTTTGTCGCTGTTGTCTTATCAGGTCACATCAGCTGCTTGATAATGCTTTTTTATATACGCGCTCTATGCCACGCTTTACGTTGTGTCTCACGCGTCACAAGTTTACCACATTTGCTTTCTTTCCTGTCCCGTTCCAGGCTATAAATGCAGAACGCTGTGAAGTTTCTTAATAACAATGATTCGAAGAGTGAGACTTGACCTCGATAAGCGTTCTCGGTGACCGCCTGTGGAGCGCATGTTTGAGCGGCGCGGAATTCGTGCAGCCCGAAGTCGGAGATTTGGAGCACCCAGCGCGAGTCCACCAGGCAGTTGGATGAACGCAGGTTGCCGTGGGACAACACCTCGCTGTCGTGGATGTAGATCATACCCTGCGAAACCAAACGACTACAGTTATGTTTAGCCTTGACAGGTGGACAATTTCAACTTGTTTCTTAATCAGAAGCGCCACAAAAGCGATATACCTAGACTCAGAACATATTTTGCAGCTGTGTTGCAAAACGCCCAAGAAATACATGTGGAAAGGACGGGCACAAACTCTCTACTTTATAACGTTACACCAAAGCAAGTTTCTATAAGCATAAACTGCATCACAGTATGCTATCGCTAAGCACACACCTTGGCACCCTTATAAACGACACACCTCCCTTGGGACTATCCTTTTTTCTAACATTATCATGAATTGGTCCCACGCAAGCCGGTTCGATGCATTGGCTAATACCAATAATATCTGGGATTTAACGTCCCCAGACCACCGTATGATTATGAGATTTGTTGATTGATGGTTTTTTTAATGGCGCAAAGACCATTTTATGGTAAAAGGTGCCAGTACATGGTGACAAGCGTGAGCAATGAATATCTTAGGTGGCTATAAAGGGGTCTGCAATTCCACGCCCTAAAGATGAGTAAAACATATAGGTACTAGAATCATGAGTGTGACATGAAATGTGTACAGGGAAAAAGAGCGGCAAAAGGTTCAAATACAATGAAATTTTGGGGAAGTGGTACAAGCACGGATGGCTTGTGAAACACACTTGTCTCCAAGAGCCATGATACAGGTGCCTTTGTGATGCAGTACTGCAGCAGCGATCTCCGTTTGGATATTGTGCTGCAGATTACCATGGTAAATCACGTGAAAGCAATCAACATCATTAAAAAAAGTGAAGAAAAACGGATCCCTACTTATGAGTATTGCTGAATGGAGTGGCATTTACACTCGGTAAGATAATGGAAAATTGTTTTTCCTAACATGATTTAGTTCACTGTAATGTAATAAATATGAGAGAGTAAGGGTTTCACCTCATTTGTCGCAACCGGACAGAAGATGGACAGAAGATCACCACCGCACAGAAGATGTGCATATGTGCTGTGTATGTCTCTTATTCGTAGCCTGCTGAGTGTTATTTGTTTCGTGCATGGCGTGACTTCGATACTGCTGGTCAACTTTCAAGGTTCGGTTTGATGACACGTGCCTTATTTACAGTTGGTGTGTCTCATAAGGTATGCCAGTATGCTCCGAGTTTTCACCCTAACAGGGGTTTTCTGTCTAGTGGAGGTACAGCTACGGAAGTATCAATAGCATTTTTGTGGACTGATGCAGCAAGCTGGTCCGCCAATATATTTCCCTGTATCTCGTAGTGCCCTGGCACACAGCACGCCACGACAGTAGGATTGTGAGAGATGTCGTAGTGAAAGGCTCCGGAATTATCTACCACCTGAGGTGCTTTGACGTCCACCTGAATCTATTCACTACGGTCTCAAACATTCTCGCCTCTTCGATGCATTAGCCTAAAGATATATACTGAAAAATATAAAACGAAAAAAATGGACTGAATTACAGGATCACAAAGAAATAAATTAAGAGTTACAAACAGAGATACTCAGTGTCATACACATTAAGCTGTATTAAAGAAGAACGTTTTTTAAAATAGTAATCAAGATGAACCGTGTAATTTATCATGTGTACATATCTTCCTAGCCTGTTATTTGCGGCGGCTTCATGCAATATGTTCTACGTATGTACAAACTAGCCCGAATAAGAGCGTCACAAGCACTCGTTCATATCGAGAGAAGTACTGCGTTTTACTGTCTTCATGTGTCACCTTTTTCTTCTTCTTCAATTTATAAAACGTTGTTTTCCAAAAGGTCTCGAAAGAACCTAAGAAAAAAAACATTTTGCCATCAAGGCATAATTGTGTGCCATTAGGCTCTGACACGTCGGCCTAACCTAATGCAGAGCATCATGCATTTCCAAATAATACAAAGCCTACCTTGGGGAGCTGAAAAATGACATCACTCTATCCCCCCTTCAAGAAAAAGTGTACGTTTTCTAGACAAACATTTTACTTTACTGTGTCATCGTGTCGCTTATAAGTAGTTTCAGTCGCTTCCTTAATTCTACTTTTTAAGGTACACTTCATTTGCGCAAACCATCACTGACTTCATTCAAATGCACTTTGTAACTTCTGTAGAAGACAAACATTTTACTTTACTGTGTCATCGTTTCGCTTATAAGTAGTTTCAGTCGTTTCCTTAATTCTACTTTTTAAGGTACACTTCATTTGCGCAAACCATCACTGACTTCATTCAAATGCACTTTGTAACTTCTGTAGAAGCTTCCATATGTTCTAATCTAATTTACCGATAGACTGTCTATTGGGGAGTAGACTGTTTATTGTGCGTCACTTACTCAACCGTAGTCTGTGTAAACAATAAGTATAAGAGAACATGCTCGTATAAATTATTAAAAAGTGTTCATATTTTTAGAAGAAATAGCATTGTTGGTATTTATTCTTCATTGAAACTATTTTTTTCAATTGTACATTGTTATCAGCTGAAGAAAACAAAGTTAGCCAGTCAACAGTAGATGCAGCAAACTACCCGTGAGTGTGCTTTGCATAGACTGTCACCATGACGTGCACTACTATGTGAAACCTTAAAGGTAGAAAATATTTTGCTACATTCATCCTGCAGTTGTAACTAGATAAGGTAAACCTTCATTTACCTTGATAAGGTCCGCCACAAGAGATGAGATGAACATACTGTCGAGGTCGAGATCGTCGTTCTTCAGCACATCCTGCAGCGTGTGAAATAACAGGCTTTCCCATGAATAACCACACAAACAAATACTAAACCACCTTCTTTCAGGCTAACAACACGTGGTCAAATTAATGATCAGACACCATACCTTGCACGCACTGTCTTTTTTAAACATTCCTTCTTTCCGTTACTAGCATCTGGTAAACCTCCCTGCCTTCCTTTTTTTTTCTCGTTTCCCCTTCTTCCCGCGAACCATTAGCGAATGTAATACCCTTCCTTGACACGCTTTCCTTGACAGTAGCATTCGTGACTTAAAGATACATGTATCTTTACGTGTAAACAACAATGTTTATATTACCATGCTAGAAGAATTAATCCCATGGTACGAGCTGTGTTGACTTCCTTTATTTTGCTTCAACTTGTTTCCAAAACTGGTGCACTTCTTAAATTTTATGTTTAATAATCCTAGCTGGTATGTTCAAATTTTCAGTAGTATTTAATTTCACTTTTTGTAAAATTTACTAATATTTTACATTATTCTACCTCTTTTCGCCTCCCCTGTCTGGTCTATGGGCTGCAGGAAACAAAATTAAAAAAAAACAAAATTTCGCAATTGGATTGTATTGCGAATGCTCTGACGTGAAGGAGAGAGCTGCGGGTTACGCATCAGTAGCAAACATGTCCACTAAACTCAAGTTCGTGTCGATTGCCTATGATCACAAGGCTGACCTGCTCTACTTTTTTATTAATTATCCTCAACATGTAATTTCGTACATGGCTTAGGCAAACCACGCAATTTTCTCCCGACTTCTATTCGCGAAAAAGGCGCTTTAATTCTTCGTTCAATATTTGTAGTTTCACACTGGATATGCCTTTGCTTAGACATGTCACCTTTCCCTTATAAATATTATTGGAACACTTAAAGAAAGCCTATGAAAATTCACACCTTGCATGTTAGGCTACGAAGGCTTTTAAACTTGAGTGTTTTGATGACGGCATTAGTAAGCATTGTATAAATAGTATGACAAATTCGGTAACATTGCAGTTGTTTTAATATCGACATATATCCTGCATTACACAACTGGAAAACTTTTTTTTTCGTTTGCGTGCCAAATAACCGAGTCACTGGGCTTATTTTTATATATGAAAGGGTTCACTGGAATGACATAATAATAAAGAGTGCATGTAGTGTGGAAAAGTGCCAAATGAGTAATAATGTACACTTTTCCAATATGTCTCTATGGCATATTGTCATTGCATAAATATACACGCGAAATACAGCACTAACAAGTACACGATAGTAACATTATGGCAACAAACTACAAGAAAAATGCTATGAAAATACACAGCTCACACTCTGAGGCACTCTATGATAGTTCCTTAAGAAAAAAATCGCCCGCAGCTTCCCTCGGGGGAACACTGAGGAGGATGCGGACCATATAATTGGTTAACGGGGTGTTAAAGTGCGACTTACTTGGGTCGATGGCTAAATTGGTTAACGTGGTTGTGAAATGGGGTGTTAAATTGCGACTTACTTGGGTCGATGGCTAAATTGGTTAACGTGGTTGTAGGAGGGGGTGTTAAATGAGTGAACACGTACACACGTATGCGAAAGGGCGGCGCTGATCGAAGGGACGTCTATCATTGTGTTTGTGGATTCGTTGGAATTCATTTCACCGCGACCTTGGACGTCGACGCGCCGTACAAACCAACCGACGAGCGGCAACTGAGCGAGCGAGCGCCGACCTTGAGTATATATACAGCACGACGGCGCATGCACTGTCAGCTGTTGAATGTTCTCGAAGCGCGACGCCACATGCGCGTCCACTGGAGAATCAGGAGAATTGTAGATGTCGAACGCGGTGTGTAGAGGAGGAAGGGTGCACAGATGGTGGAGGAGTGAAGCGCGCGTGGTGTGTAGAGGAGGAAGGGATGCACAGATGGTGGAAGAGTGGGCGACGGCGCGACGGCGCATGCGCGCGCGTCAGCTGTCGAATGTTCGAGAAGCGGTGCGGACGGCGCGGACGGCGCACTACAAGGCGCGAGTATGAGATGCTCCGCATCTAAAAAAGTCACAGTTTTGCCGCAAAGGCGAATCAATGAACACGATAGCAACAAATTGGAAGGTCAGCGCAGAATGGCAAGCAAATCAAAACATTCCCCGCGTTTCTCAGGCACAAATAACGCATGAAACGTACTCACAGGTACAGATGAACGCAAATTAGCGTCTCAGTTGTTACTTTGCTGTGTCTGGAAAGAGCACTCTTTTCGCAAACTGAGACTGTGCAACGATTGAAGTGACCTTTGTACGCCCGGTAACTACAACACAATCGTTCTGGCGAAACCCTAAGTCTAGCCGAGACGTACGATCCTCCCCACTGCAAAATAAGGGCGCAAGATCAAGCGTCCCCACCCTTATTCTCAACGCCGGCAAGTACGCGTGGGAGATGAGCGCATGCCGCTGCATCGTGACTATGTGACGACACGCGCTCATTGCGCCATCTTGCTGGTAATGCTAAAAGCACTATAGTTCCCCCGAGATGCGTGGCACCAGCGGTAAGCGTTAGATATAAATTGCTGGCCGTTTGAACGTTTAGGAACGTGCTCCTCTGTAGCTCAGTAGTTAAAGTCTCCCGCTTACGTCTCAGTGGTCCCAAGTTCGTTTCCATGGCGCTGGAGTCTTTTTTTAGAGTTTTTCTTTCTCGCGGTTTCATACATATACATACGTATACATGTTTGGCGAGTGATATCGGCGTCAAAATCTAACCGAGAGCTTCAATATATTTGCTACCGCAATAAAAAAAAAACAAGCCTGCACGAAAACCACAACACAGTCCCAGCGAAAGCTGGAAGAGTGGCAATTCTAGAGCCCATTGTACGCAAGTGCAGTCCCCACTACAATATACACTACTAAAGTACCCACTAAGATATAAATTGATGTGATGCCTGATGACAACAAAACTTGTCGATGATCTCTTTGTAATGACTTAAAAGCAATCAACGACTCACTCGTTACCAAAACTATATTACGTGACGCCTGATTATACAATTTGAGTTGGGTGTGGTTGCTACTTTTTCTGCTACCATTTTATATAACGCATGCTAACGTGGTTCCCTCCCGACATAGCGCCTGTATAGCGTATGTTTGCGGTGGGGTATTGAGTACCGGCATGGCTCTGCAGCAGAATTCTTGGCTGCCACGGAGAGGTCTCCGTCTCCGATTCGACATCTATTTCATTGTAGATATTGTCTCTTATTTCACTTTTTTTCTCATTTCGCACTATGGTGGTTACGAACACCGGCAGCGGCAGTGGCGGCGGACCATCGTACCACCCTTGTTGTGATTTTATACTAGCTTTCCTGTAAAAAAAAGAAGCGTAGCTGCACACCGCGCATTGTTATCGCAGCCATTACCGTTCTAAAGATTATGTGACCTATTGAGAAAATTGTAACTGGAGGATCCTTATCACAGGGCGTGACGTCACAGCTTCGCAATACAGTTCAAAAGACGAAGGTGCCCGTGTTTGCGATCCATGTTTCTCGTTTGGCACTACACAATGAAGTTTAGTACCCACAACAGTGTAGTGCGCTGGTATTACTACTACAGAAAGCTTCACTCGGATTGCCAAATATAGACTATTGTTCTTCTTCAGCATTGCTCTAGAAAACAGGTGACATCTTTTTCAACCCATGGGGCGTAATTAATTCATTTTCGTTTTTCGGATGTCGAACAGCAACCGATTTTGTAATAGCTTCTCATTAGCTCTTTGTCATGCAATCGTGAGTGTTTTGACGATTTCAAATAAAATGTAACAAAACACGTCTTAAGAAATCTAAACAACACGGGAGAATATTTATACCTAAATGAAAGAAAAAAAGTCACGCCTCTCCACGACGTGAGCAATGAAAACTAGGCAAAGCATGGAGTGTCGTATCAGTGATTAACCCTACATCCAAGCCTTGCCTCATATAATCTAAATTCATTGCACTTGCCAGTCATGTTAGGCAATTCAAGCGGGACTTACAATATTGCTGGAGTGAAGGATATGCCTCGGAATCAAACCCGAGAACCCTCCATCTAACATGCGGCAAGATAGCGTTTGAATATCAGTAATTTCTTGGAACATATAATCCTCGACGTGTGCCATTGTGTCATGGGATTCCTTGAGAAGCCTCAACATTTAGGCACATTTTAATAAAGATCGACTCATCAGTACACTTCTCGATAGGTTATTTTCGCGGGGAACAGTTACCTTATAATTAGCCTTTGTCTACGTTGAAGTCTATGGTAAAAACCTTTGTTGTGCTTTACCTATGTTAGAAATATAGCAACTGTTCCTTAACGTAACCACAACAGAAGACAATGCCAAGTCCTAAAGAGCTTGAGCCCTAAAAAACTAAACGTGACGTAGTCCACCCTTTTATTAATATTGCGTAGGTGTCACTCAAAATACGAAATAGTTTGCACAGTATTTTCACCGTTGGCGTTGCACAGTATACGAAATGACCACTTTACTGGGTTTCTACTTTTCATATGGTGAAACTTCGTTGTTACTAAAGTTAACGCTTGGTGATTGTTTTCAGCCTCCGCCATGCTGACAGGCTTCCCCGCAGCTAACGTTCCTCTTTCGTTAGTGTGTGTCATCATGCAGTACTTTACTGCGCGACTCCTAGATATTAACGCCATGTCTACCAAGGGTGGGGGAAAATGAATACGGTTCTTTCGCATCGGGTAAGTGACATAGATCTATGGCGTATTGGTTAGCGCCTCCAGCTTCTAGGACAAAAAAGTCGGGAGCTCGATCCAACAATCAAGTGCCCCATCCAAAGCTTTCTTTTATATGGCTATTTCTATGGGGGACCTGATTTGATTGAAATTTGGGGTTCGACATTCCAAAATCACCATATGATTATGGAGAGACGCCATAGTGGAGGGCTCCGGAAATTTCGACCACCTGGGGTTCTTGAACGTGCACGCAAATCTGAGTACACGAGCCCAAAACATTTCCGTCTGCATTGTAAATGCAGCCGCAGCAGCCGGGATTCAATCCCCCGACCTGCGGGTCAGCAGTAAGGTCCCTTGGCCACTAGACCACCGCGGTGGGGCTATTGGAGACCTATCCGAGTGCTTGCTTACCTATGTCATCAACGTCCGGCAAGTCTTTCTGCACCATGACAAAGAAATTTTTGTGTTAACGGAAATTCCGGGCCAGGCTCCCTGGAGACGGTTTAATAAAGAATCAATGGATAGAAACTCCCGAGGTGGTATACCTGTGACGCACAGGGAAAGTTTGCATCGGCACTGCTTGAGAAACCTGGCCCTAGCTCACAATAGTACCGGGAGGAGGTAGTTGAGAAGCATATAACCTGCGTGTACAAAGCGGTAGGCTAATACAATTTTAGCGTGGTGTGGCATAGTCTATATATGTCATCTTGATTAGTGCTTATTTGCATTCTCATTCAGATCATTGTCATTTCCATTTTTATTTCATCTGCCATATTTGAAAAAGGTTCCGAGCACGGAGTCCTATGAGACACCCCAAAACACCTTATTAAATCAAATACCTCAACTACTGCTCAACAAAAGCTGTGCCTTTAAACTTTGAAAGTAATAAAAAATTGTCTAAGGAATTATTAAAAATGCACTTCCCCTCTTGTACTGTGCCATTTTAAACTTTTATTAAAAATACTTTAATGATTTTTTTACTTTGATTCCGTAACCTATTGCACTTCATTTTCGAACTTTTCTTCCAGGTTTCTGTATTTTACATATTTTTCTGATCTGACAGTGGGCTAATTAGAGCAGGCTGTAACGTAAAACTTTAACATGTATCTTTCAGTTAAGCTGTCTACGTTTTGCATTTGCTTTCATGTCCCTAAATAAATGTATAAAATTTATACTTTTTTGTTTCGTTACAATTCAGGAAATGTACGGGTAGAGTAACCACAGCAACGCAGAGGTAGTCTGGCTTTAGTCTCTTCAACGTATGCAATTTTCCTGTTGTATAAAAAATTAAATGAAATCAAATATATATCGACAACTATGAATGTAAACTACTACCCACCACAACGCGCTATAAATGTTGGTATATAAAACCTGAATGTTAGTCGTCTCAACCTCGAATAAGTATCGCATTAGCCAAAAAAGATTCGGATGCAGAAAGCTTTTCGCGTAGCATTGCACACTGACCTCGAGGCTTCCCCTGGCACAGAAGAGAGTCAGTATGCAGATGTTTGGTGGGTCAACGCAAGCGCCAATGAAGGGAGTGATGTTCTCATGCCTCATCTCTCGCACCTGCATGTATAAAAACAAGTAACGTTCAAAAAAATAACAAAGAAACTTCTGGAGAGCTGAGAAATCAAGCCAACCGTACTAATTCGGCCGTAGTATAAGATTGAAAGCTGGGCGCAGTGGTGATAGTATATAATCAAACACAGAACGACGACTATGTGGACGAAGAGAAAAGAAAACAATCCTCAGCGCTGATTCGCTACTAGATGTTTATTGAAAGCAAATTAGAGAAAAGAATACTATAACCCTCACACCGATGTGACTATATATGAGCAAAAACTAATAGCAAAATCAGCAAGCCAGCTTCGATCTTGAACGTGAAACAAACAGAACCACCTACCACGTGCACTCTTAAAGACAAGAAGTATTAGGACTCTTTACTCAATAAAAAAACTGGCAGATCCCGCGTACAGTGGGAATCTATTACAAGCGAACAAGAATCAGAAATATTGATATATGTCACATTTAAATCATCACAACGTCACGAAGTGGAGGTAAATGATGCCGTCGATGACTTACGTGTCATGATTATCATGCTTGGATGTGTTGCTTAACTTTGTCATTCATTGACGTCAAGTAACACCAAGTTTGGTATATACGGAGCTAGCAAAATAGCCGCGAGCACATCATGAAGGGTCCAATATGCTCTAATGTAGCATTGACGTGCGTGCACGCTGGGCACAGCGACGCTGCGTTAGCTAAACGCGAGGACTTATAGTCTGACGCCAGGCGCGACTACCGTCCGTCGACGTGGCCCAACGGCAACCAGCGTAAAATGCAACATGCTGCATTTCGCGCCGATGCATTACCCAGACAACACTGCGTCTCCCTCTTTTCGTGACGGAGGGACGCCGGACGCGCTGACACGTGCATGCGTCAAAGCTACGCAGCGCGGCGCGCGCCTGCGAGTATATGGCAGGACCGGCGCCTGGAGTGGCAAAACACCGGCGTGACGCGAAGAAATGAACGCCAGCGAGCACGCGCTCCGCGTCACGTCGAAATGTATTGGCGCCTTGACTGTGGCATGTAGTCATGTTCTCACATAACACGCATCTCATAATTATCATGTCTGCACCAGCCACATACATTCGTCATCCATTGGCGTTACGTAATACCAAATTTGGCATATGTGAAGCTAGCGAAACGGCCGCAAACGCATCCTTAGTGTGGCATGTAGTGATGTTGTTACATGACACGCGTGTCGTGATTACCACGATTGGATGTGTCATTTTTCTATGTCGTCCATTCACGTACCGTAGTACGAAATTCGGTATAAGTGAACATAGCGAAACGGCCCCTGGCACATCATGGGCGTGGCATGTATTCATGTTATTGCATGACACGCATCTCATGATTATCATGTTTGCACCAGTCACATACCTTCGTCATGCATTCACGTAACGTAATACCGAATTTGATATATGTGACGCTAGCAAAACGTCTGCAAGCGCGTCATGAGCGTGGAACGTAGTCATGTTATTACATGAGACGCATGTCATAATTTTCATGTTAGGGTGTGTCGCTTGTGTTTGCCATGCAATCATGTCATACCATACCAGTTTTGCAACATGCCATGTGAACGAAACCACCGCAAGAGCTGCAGAACCTTAAAATAAAAATCTTGACATTTATGACATACATATCATGAATTTCATGTTATGAAAAATCAAATGTGTTCTTCATGAAGTCATGGTATGCCATACCAAGTTTGATATTGCTACCATTATCGAAACGGCCAGGAGAGCAAAAAGTCGTAGGCGGCTTGATAGATAGATAGATAGATAGATAGATAGATAGATAGATAGATAGATAGATAGATAGATAGATAGATAGATAGATAGATAGATAGATAGATAGATAGATATATAGATAGATAGATAGATAGATAGATAGATAGATAGATAGATAGATAGATAGATAGATAGATAGATAGATAGATAGATAGATAGATAGATAGATACGCTCACAGTCACTGAAGTTCGCTAAGAAATTCTTCGAATTTAAATTGCGAACGCACTATCATGTAGGGTAGTGCAACATACGCTACTATACTGCTCACCACCTTTTGTGATATCATTAACCTCAATTATTGGTCGTGTGGTTTCATCTCCATGGGCTCGCAACGCCTGAGCTTCATGAAACACAGGTGAGTAATGCATGGCACAGTGCAACGTGTTGGGACACATGTCAGTCTGACTTGCCTTGCTGAAGAAGCCTGCGGTCGAATAGTCTATTTTACCGCGAAAGCTGTTAAGAGATCGCAATTATTATTATTATTATTATTATTATTATTATTATTATTATTATTATTATTATTATTATTATTATTATTGTTGTTGTTGTTGTTGGTATAAGTTTTATTAAAGTGCCATATGTAAAGCGTCGAGAAAAAAAGCATTTTATGGTACCTCGGTTTTCTAACAGATATGGGGAATCATGAAGAAGTGTATATATTCCAAAAAAATCAATTCACTACGTGAAGAATTTTTTTCAGCGAGTTCAAAAAAGCAATCAAAGAAAATACTCGCTGAGCTGTAAAATCAAATAGTCTACTTGGATATCACGTATGCTCAGGGTTCCTCCTTTGTTCTTCTTTTTATTTGCTGCCTGTAAGAAGCAATGGTGTCAATCATTAGTCCTTTTGTTGGCAAAGAAGCAACAATGGTTTTTGATACCTTGTGTCCACATCGCTGTAACCGGCTCGGACGGGCCTAGTCGCACAAGTCCTTGGGACTTGTGACAAGCCCGTTTCTTTGTATTTCTTAAGGATGTGTACAATAAAGTATTATTATCATGATTATTATTATTATTATTATTATTTTATTAATATTATTATTAGCAGTAGTAGTAGTAGTAGTAGTAGTAGTAGTAGTAGTAGTAGTAGTAGTAGTAGTAGTAGTAGTAGTGGTATAAAGTAAGGTATTTATCTTTCATTTCGAGGTTTCTGGGCCTCAAATCTGCAAATAGGTGTATATCTGATGACTGCTGAACAATTCGAAACATACTGGTGAATGCAGTGTCTACTAATGCAAAGTTTAGTTCTTAATAAATGCCAATATTTTGACAACGTGGGCAGCAATGCAGTAACGCTACCACTAAGTTTCTGCTGTCTTTATTTGAATAGGCTATACGATCATTACAAGACTGGCAACGTATCGTAGTGTGGTGGAGCGTCAAGTCTGAGTGCTACATATGACGTTGGGGCATTGGATACTGATGTACGGGACATATTTGAGATGAATGACGCCGTCTGTAAACGACAGCTTGTGAATCATAGAGCCCATGGTAAAAAGGTTCCGTCATTTAATCGTATCTAACAGCTAACTGGTGGCCTCAGAATGTTGTAAACAAAATGAATTTCCCTTAGAGGAAATAGGTTATGATTTTTTATGCCATAAAATAAAACGAGAAGTGCTATAACCTTTCGCAAATATCGTGACCCCAATTCGCAAAAAAATAGCTCACGTGTCATTAGTGCAAAATTGTTATGCAGAACAAGCTGCTTCCTGAAAACTACAAAATGCGACTTAGTTTGACCGATATAAAAAAAAATTACGGCATATTCACGGGGTGAATGATGATGAATGGGCGAAGCTCCGGAGGGATTCATCGGTAAACTGTGAATCTTCCGTGTAATTCGCCCAGTCGATCATCATGTAAAGACGTGAGAAACGCTGTGTGTGTATATACACAAATCAACTTTTATTTGTTCTTAGACGATGGATGGCTTGCGATGTCCCTTGCCTCGCGCGCTCGCACATCGGGATTCTGTCTGCGAGCGCGCGCTGCTGGCGCCTTGCGCTCTCTCCGCTGTGCAGCCTTATCCATCCGGCGACTCCGAGCGCGCGCCAACAGCGAACGGATTGTATTACAACGCTCCCCCTAGCGTACGTCGCCGCACTAAATCGAACGATTGCCTTCAACCAATGACACGCGCCATATGTGACATCATTCCTATTTTATAAGATCTCGCGTCTTTCATCAACTACAAGTACCGCTTTCTAGTTTATAACATCTTGCATCTTTTCATCATCAGCTACAAGTACCACCATCTAGTAAACACTACAAGAACTAAACGAGAGGTGGCTACATACAGGAGACGGTACCGCCATCTAGTGAACACTGCAAGAACTAAACTAGAGGTGGCTACATACAGGGGACGGTACCGCCTTCTAGTGAACACTGCAAGAACAAAACTAGAGGTGGCTACTTACAGGCTACAGGGGACGCACAGCCCACGCCCTAAGGAGCTTCGCCCCTAAAAAAAAGTCGGAAAAGTGTGGTTCCCAATGACGTCTTTCTCTCTGATAAATCAGGACTGTCAACTGCTTTCGTATAAGCAAACCTGTATGAGTTCCTTGCGTATGCTGCGTGTTAGGTCGACACTCTTCTTGTAGACATGCTTGATGTGGACAACGTTCCCCTTGTAGAAACCGACGCGGCCGCGCCCTGCGGCCACCGTTGGAATCTCGGTATCTGGAACTGTGTTCGCTGACCAAACCCAGGGAGCGGCACTCTGCAGCCTCCTTCGCAGTTTGAGCAAATGCTGCTCGTCCGGGAACGCAAAACCAAGGCGTGTTGTCTCCAGCATGCCACGCTGTCACCAGAAACCAGAGCACAGAGGATGTGTGAACGAGTGTGTAGAGAGTTGTCAGGCTATATAAGTGCACTTTGTGGCAAATTTTCTGATCTAACTGATTTGATATGTGGTATTTAACGTCCCAAAACCACCATATAATTATGAGAGACACCGTAGTGGAAGGCTCCAGCAATTTCGACCACCTGGGGTTCTTTAACGTGCACCCGAATCTGAGCACACGGGCCTACAACATTCCCGCCTCTATCAAAAATGCAGCCGCCACAGCCGGTATTCGATCCCCCGCGACCTGCGGGTCAGCAGAGGAGTACCTTAGCCACAAGACCACCGGGGGGGGGGGGGGGGGGGGGGGTCGTACTCACTTCTTGCTAGCCTGTCTGATGCATACTAAGAAGGCGATGCATTACCGTACATGCTACTCCGAAGAAAAGATTATGATAACAAACTGCGTCTCCAATATCAATCAGTGAGCGCCCGCATGCGTTCTTATTTTGCGACTCTCCAATGACACAGCGCAAGCGTTAAGGGTTTTGCATAATATTGCAGCAATGTTGGGCGCCAAAAACCTTGCTTGACGCGTGCCACATGGGGCCCTATTCATGAGGCGTAACTCGTGACGCATTTCACTGCAGCACTAAGCTGTGCTTTAAAATTTTTGTGTTTGCTACCCACAGCACAATCAATATATTCGTAAGTAAATAAAAAATAAACGATGAAGTTGTTGTCATCCGAACTTTGCAACGGCTACCCTTTTTCACTTGATTGTTGCAAATTAGGAATCGAGAAACAAAATAGAATATATACATATATATTGTCCCATATCGGTAGGTCAAAAAGTTCCCATTTGGGCAGAACAAGAACACAGCCACTGTGCACACTTTCAACCTAATGCGCATAGTGAGCTTAATTGTGGCTTCACTTGTAATGTGAATCAGCACATCACCACCGTAATTTAGTTTATCATTGAAAAGAATGCGTTAAAAATCCAACAAAACTAAACTCGCATTATATATACGTTGCATATCAAGTAATGTTGGCTTAGATTAAAAAATAAAACAGCAAGAAATGTTCACAGAAATAAGAGAGTTCAAAAAGCAAATTTAACAATATAATATGTACAACCCCTGAGCTATCGAATTATATCAAATCCAATTTCATTTTTCATTTAGGAATACACAAATAAAGGACAGTGAAAAAATTTTGTGTTTTGAAACAGCTTCACCAGTTCATAGCCGCATACAAAAATTGCAGCAAAAAATAAATACAAAGTAAAAATTCAGATAGGCAGCAGCATTGCGGTAAACAGGAAAATATAACACATTGCGGGTAGCGCGCCACCACCACGCATACACAAGGTAGTTGTGACTTAACGGTAGATTCAAAGCAATATATTACTCTGTGTAGAAATTAAACATGATAACGCAATTGTCATCCAGAAACAAGATATAAGGCACATGATAAATACATACAAAATGCACACGTTGGAACATTTTACACTATATCGATCATAATCTCAGGAGTACCTATATGCGATAAAAGCGGAAATATATATATAGGAGTTATTTTGTGACCAAAAGGAAAAGTATATAACTGAATAATTCCTGGAGGTCGTGGTAAGAACAGATGAATAAATCAAAACCTTTCAGATCACAGTGTTTCAAAAGAGCTGGAAGAGTGCAAGATAAGCTGTATGCCTGAGCTTATGTCAACCTCCCATTTCTCTTCATGACGGGTGGGGTACCTTTGATTTCTTGCACGCAGTTTGGCTAGAATGCTTACATTTCTTATGTGCCTGAGTTTCCGATCTAAATTTCCAGCTTAATGCATAACTGTATAGCGGCTGCAGCTTAATTATTTCTTAGCTACAAGATAAGGGTCTAGAGGATGCCACAAAATGAGCAAGATATATATCAATAATACAATGAACAAGAAGGAAAATCTGGGCTATTGTTGGCGATACTTCGTTTTTTTTTTTCGATAGCTCACAGCCTAAAAAGATGAAGACGCAGACGAAGGATAAGACAAAATAAGTGTCGACTCTCAATTGAAGTTTTTAAAAAGGTCGTGTTATTTTATCTTTTGTCTTCGTCTTTCTTACGCTGTGAGTTATCAAACAAATGCCTAATATATTTTTTCTGTAGCATGTATACTTTTTCAACATTAGTAGCCGTCATCGTACCCATACCAATTGACAATAGTTTAAATGGGAGGTAAAATAATTATTTAGTAAAAGCTTAATTTTTTCTGAAGCAAATACTGAAGTCGACTAATTACACCTGTCACTTGAAATAATTTTTGCAAGACATATTCCACATGATATTCCAGGTCCTGTTCTCAGAAAAAATTGTGCCAAGACATACCTCAATTTTATGAGTACTCAAGTATTATAGCATGGTCAAATGAAATAAGTTTGTTATTAGCTCGAAATATAAACGCTTTTTTACGGTTTTTGTTAATACGCATACCATTTCCTGCTGACCGTCTGTCTAGCGTTATCATTGCTCTGATACAAGTTTTTAAAAGCTCGTAATTGGCATGACCTGAAAAGAATATGCTAGAATTATAGCAAATATGATATATTTGGCCTCGTTGGAAAGATTTATGATATGGTTAGGATATATGCTAAATAATAGTGGTCCCAATATGCTCCTTTGTGGCACTCCACATAGTACAGGGTGCATACTAGAGAAAGAGTTGTTTCAGGGTAAAACATGTCGTATACTCTATGGGTAAGCGCCCATATATGCGATAGAGCCTCGCCTCGAATATCATTGCAGTGTAAGTTTTTAGCAGTATTTTATGGTCAACTAACTCGAAGGCTTTGAAAAAGTGAACAAGAAGGCCAAGAATGAGTGCCTATAACGTTACTTTAACCTTACTTATCAGAAATTTACTGCAATTGAATAATCAAAACACCCAAGAGTCAAGCTAGAGCCAGAAAAGTGGTCAGGAGAAACAGCCACTCAGTTTCATATGGTAAACTGAAATGAATTAGCACATCAGCAATCCTCTGGGTACAACTGGTTTTCTTCAAGCAAAAAAAAATACAGTGACTATTTTCATTTTCAAATGAGAAAAAAGAATTTTGTGTTCGCTCATAAAGATGGCAGAAAACATGCGAACAAAGTAAATATTATAGCATGTCCAACAAAGAAAAAACTGTAGGTAAACCGTTAGCAATAGGATCCAATTATCACAGAAGAGGAGGAACAGGAGGGAAAGAAAATGCAGGGATGGTAACCAGTCTGGAGTGACCGGTATGCTACCCTCCACTGGGGATAGCAACGAGGGAGTTTGAAAGATCGAAAAAAGGAGTAACTGTAACTGTAAAAAATGACTCACACACTGCCTAATGGAAAGAGTGCCCTCAAATTAAGAAGGAGCGCGCGGTGCTTAAGCAAATGGTCACAGACAATTCGACCGACATGGATGCTGCCGAAACAGTCCGGCGTCGGCAGCGGTGTCGGGTCCATCGTTAGACCTCAAAGACTGCGCAAGCTCGAAACGACAGCGCCACCTCTACTGCTGCACCAATAAGTCAAACCTCATCAGGACAGACGAATTCAAAGAAGACTTCGGAGAGGACTATCTCCACAGAGTAATGGCCTATTCTTCCAAGTCAGCCGCTAACCATAGAACGTCAGCAGATCACGCCCATTCAGGGGTCTTCACCAACCGCAGATGACGCGCATAAGAAAGATGGCAAAGTCGGAACTATGCTTCGTTCTCTCACGGATGCCATCCGGAAGATCTTGTTGGAGATGGCGACAACGTCTGCTCGAAGCACTGTACTTGAATCGCTCAAGTAGAAATATGGCTAACGATCGCCATCATTTCGAAGAAGTCAAGGATGCATTATCGTAGAGATATCAATTAGTTACTATCATGTGCTAATGCTGGTGCGAATGAAGTAAGTTCCATAAAATTCAGCGTCATGCTTAAAATTTTGTTTCAATACGCGCCGGGAACTCACGTTTGTGTTCTGGAAACTAAGCTCTGAGTTGGTGCGCAACACGACCACTTCATCCATGTCCACTTTCCACAAGAGGCGGGCCAACTTGTACTCGTAATGGTAGTGCCTGCACGAAAAGGTGCATAGTAAAAGGGAACAGAACTAAAACGGCACTTTGAAAAAGGATAGCTTTAATAATGATTACACTTCCTTTCTTTAATGAAGTGCATCTATTCAATATAACTAAGACTTCTTGTACTCCTAGCTACAAACCAAATTATGCCCGAAGAGTTATTACGAATTGTAAAGCAGACAGGACCTGCAATCACGGAAAGAAGAAGGAAGTCAAAACACCAGAAACGCCTACTTACAACTCAAAGGTTAGTTTCCAGTAGTTAATTGTAGGCATTTGTGGTGTCCTTACTTACTTCTTCCTTGCGTGTTTGAACGCCCTATTTGGCGTGAAATGAATGTAGCTCTCCCATATTCTAAGCTTCATGACGAACATATATGAAATCACGCTGCAGATGAGCCTTATCTCGGCACAAGATAAGTCCTTAAACGTGCAAATGCTTTCTAGAGCACCACTTGCAGTTATGAAGCGACAGTTGGTTCTGAAGACTCTGCACTTTCTACAGTGTGATTATCGCAATAAATATCGTAGAAATACAAACAACTTTACATTTCATCTTGCATTTACATTTAAGCGACCGATGGTAACGCTGTTTCTCAAGCGTCAAGATGATGTGTTTATTTGTATTTGATAGAGGTGCAAGAAGTTTGCGTTTTATACGATCATGACATGTTCTTAATTTCCTAATATGATGCTCGCTTTTATGTGGACGGATTATTCATATATATGAACATTTCGACCCAAATCCGAATAAGAAAGGCTTAATATTTCAAAGTTTTCAAACGCGAAGTCCTTTTTAAATGATAGTGGGCTTCTAGGGATGAACACTGGTAATCACATTGGCCCTCATGGGGCAGGGTGATTGTTTGGATACTTGCAGTAAACATTGGATCTTCAACATAAAACGCACGTGTTCAAAATTGCTCTATGAATACTAAAAATTATAATAAATACTGACAACTGTGATTCATAGCAAATTATAAACAGGTTCCCTTTAAGTTATGTTGTGTACAAATGGAGACGCCAGCTTTAATGGCACGTCACGCACCACGTGTTTCGTCAAATGGCTTGAAACTTGGTATGCAAGTTTGTGCAGGCGTCCTCAGTGGAGCAGTGGTGATCATTTACCTTCATCATGCTGCGTATTGTTGCAGAGGATCAATTCTCTGGATGCACTACCATGTTTGACAATTGCTTGGTGTGACGCATTCTAAGGGCATCATGAAAAGTATGTTTATTCTTCGCTCGAAACAAATACAACCAAAAAACAATGGTGCATGCACTTTGGGCCTAATAGCGGATTTTATATGAAAATACCGAAGCTGTCTGATTTAAGAATAATTAGATAATTAGTTGAACAATCATTACATTTATTTATTAGAACTCACACAGAAAAATATTTTTCATATGATTACTTAGAATGTAATAGTGAGTGCCTTGGAATTATGCCAAGCGAGTTTTACGCGTTTCGGACACCGCATCGTAATTTGTGACTGAAGGGGGTACAGCCTTTGTACAAAGATAACCTCATTTCTGGCAAGAGCCCAATTCTTGACGATATCAGAAGAAAAGGACAAAATTTCCAAATTGAGTTTCCTGAAGCTTTCTGTAGCATTGTGAACCTAAAGACGGACGTCATTTTAATTTAACGTGTTTTCGAAGGTTGAGCAGTTCACCAGAAATAATACGTGCATTCGTTGATCCCACACTATGGATTGCTGGTGCATTTTGTCTTCTCCCCAATTTCACGCCACCGTGCTGTTTTGGTGATACACACGTTGGCCACCAAAATTGGCGTTACGAAACGTATTGACATCGCAGTAAAAACTACGATGCCAATCTTGACAAGATAATCTTGCCCGACTCTCGAGTTTTGCAAAGATAGCGCCGCAATCTAATCATACAACTGTTATAGCCTAGGGTATAACGCACATCGTATATACGGGCGACATGGAGAGTAATAGACAAACAGAGGGTTCTGTTTGTAAAGCAGTACGTTCTCTGCCATCCTTGTTAGCCGTTGCCCTGCCATAAGCTTTCATCACGGACCAGTATGCTTACCAGTGCGTTCTAAATTTAGATTCTTTCTCAACATTTCCACGGAAGCAGAGCCACAAATGGGGCATAAATTCGATGATAGGGAGCAATATACTTGCGCTAATCTGGAACGCTTTCTCGTGGTAATGCCAACACACCCCCTTCCCCTGTTTTTTTTTTTTTCAGCAGCGTCCTACTCAGTGACCATATGTTAGTTTCTCCTATTCATAGAAAACCTTATGAAGTCACTCTGTTTCCTCAGTAATTTAAATGTGTATTAACCTTACTCACGCTGTGAAGATAGACGACACTGCGAATATTCACAACTTGTATATCTTAAAAAGACTAGACACCTTATGACCACTCGTTTACCGCTTTGCAATCAGTGTCAAGTGTGCTTTATATATTATACATTTGCGTTTGTTATAAATGATACTAGGGGTAATGATATTTGTACTAATAACAATGTTAATACTGTGTGTTAAAGCTTATATAGCAAACCTAGGCACTGAAGAAAAATTAAGAATACTTTCTACAGGACTCTTGTCTGTGGACAAAGATGCAGCTGTAAATAAAAGACAACCATACATATATGCACCTAAATTGTGCAGTGACATTTTGTTCACAAGCCAAAGATGCCTATGCAATATAAGTAAAAAACATTCAAGTAAGCATAGTCTGAACAGCTTCAACAAAGCGTTATGCACGAGCTGAAAAACAACACAGAGTAAGTGTGTTGATATGTTTACACGCGGTGGTACGAGCCTCAGTGATAATTTTCCGTGCAAACAATTCTACCAATCGGCTCTTTCTCTTCGAAAAGACAAAATAAGGAAGACTAATGGTCGTTGTTGATATCTGTGTTTTTGTCGTAGGTAGGAAACATGGCGTCTGATTGTTTTTTCTTTTTTTATATACTGCCCCTGCACGGATGTGCCCATTATGTCAGCAAACCGAACACGCGATCTTAGTCTCGACAACATAAGGGTCAAGTCAGATTTTTGTCGCGGTATATAGTATGGCACACCCACCTGAAAGCGAAGACACCCAACACGAGAACCACACAGGCACAGGTGATGCAAATTACAAGGACTCGCCAATCTGGAAGAAAATATAAAAAATTGAGGTGATGAACACCTACACAAGAAAAAACCGTACATGATCAATAACAACTTGGTCTCGATCATGTAAAGCAAAGTGGGTGGATGAATTAACTAGCTCGGTTCACTTGTACATGTCTATATATATAGTCACAAAAAAATAAATTCAACTATAGAATCTACAATATGTAAAACACGCTTAGCGCGAATTGTAAGCGATAAATGTAGCTTGCAGTGTGAGTGCTCGTTACTGAGCACCATATTGTCAAAGTTTCGGAATTCCTCTCATATGGCGTGTCAAGTAAACATATAATTGTTTTCGTATATAAAACCACAGATATTATAGCACCCACATCAAGTAATAAATAAAGAAGGCGATGTGGCTTCGCTAAATATCCTGTGGTCAATGATCGTATATACCTCCTATATAATCAACGCAAGGCGGCATAATTCTGATACAAAATTTCCACTCTAGATTCTTTACCGTTAACGTTTTTTTTTTTTCAAAATAACCAAGACATTCCAAACTTGTTGAACAGTTTCAACTCAAATACCTGTGAAAATATTTAATATTCAATATTTATTATCTCGTTAGCAGGCAGGCCTACGCCTTCCGCTCATGCCAACGCCGGTGACACAAATCTACACCTGCAGTTTTTCTACAGTGCTCTCACTGCTGCTGTTTCTCACTGGCGCTATTCTCTGCGGTCGACCACCAACAGCGCCTAGAAGACGCCAAACAGCTTCGCATGATTATATTGATGGCATTGTTCCCTATCACAATCATTATGTTTGTTCACGTCCCTTTTGAATTGTGGTGGTGTCCAGTACGGCACTAGCCTGCTCGTTGCAGGATGTGTGAGCCGCCGATTACAGTCTTTGGGAGTTAGAGCAAATAGCACCAGAGACGATACTGTAAGGTAACATCATAATAAGCACCAATCTAGCATATGCTGTTTTATTACAGACGATTTCCGTATATGCGCAAGCTCTGCCCACAAGCAAACGAAAACCGCATCTTTGCAAAGACAGAATGAAGATCATCTTATCACATGGGCTGATGCTGTGCTATCAGTTCTTGTTCGTTTTTCCGTGAAGCGTTTCAGTGTATATTGCATTTGCGTGCAATAAACCAGTGGTTGTTAGTTCAGCGCCTGTGGTCTCTCTATTTTTTACCTTCCCGTTTTTAGCGCTGTTTCCTCCTGCCCCAGTGATGTACCAATCAGCCCAGTCAGGCGCACTTCTGCCTCATGGTTGTTGGAGGGCATGGTAGATAATTGATTGATTTATTGAAAATTATATTTACAGGTAGACTTTAAGGTATGCAGCTAAGCAGCGTACGTTAAAGTCTACTTATAAATATATTAATCTGTCTTAGTGCAGGCGCAAGCAAAAGTAGAACAATAAAAATACTAGCAGAGAAAGCACCTCGTGGACATAAGGGTGATGTTATAAACATTTGCTTCACTATTTCGCTCAAATCACTGCTTCAACATTTGAACAAATACAAATATCAAAGTTGCTATGAATGTCCATACGATCTTTTTTTGTGTGCGTGAAATTTCGTGTTTCAGCTGCTGCGCATGTCTCCAGAAAACACTTGTCCACTTTTTTTTGCTTTTTTTCACTCCCTCACTTGGTCGTTTTCTTCATGGCAACGGGGGTCACTATACCCTTTCGGATTATAATGGCAAATGTTGCTGTCCTGCCACAAAATACAACGGAACCTGGAAAATTGCATGGTACAAATGACAACATCTTTTGACAAGAGAGGCCATGCCAGCAGCAATTCTTTGCGGAACTCTACCACCATTCCAACGGCAATATTCCACTTCTAAAGGCTGCTATCAAGGTGACAGCGTCGGGAGTGCTTACCAATCGTATATTACCATATATTCACCTTGCTTCGAAGCGCACTTGTCGTTCTTGAAGCCACACTTGGGCTCTCCGACGGGTGGGGCACCGCCTAACCACGCAATGTCCTTGTCAAGCCGAAACACCTGCGCAATACAAATACGAAAATCGGTTGTTCATATAGTTATTCACTATATTGTGAGACTATGCTGGTTACAATAGGGAAGCTTGTGATCCGATTTGTGTTTTTCCTATGAAAGCGAGACATTATGATTATGGATGCTCTTTTGCGCATATATGTGCTTATAAGTGTACGTATAGGTTTGTGTACATCAATGTAAATAAAATGGTCATCTCAGCACACCTGCATTTCGAAGTCGGGTATTCAGACCCGACCAGGGGTGTATGCAGAATATTTTTAATTGCGAAGCGTTTCTTTGCGTACCGCAAGCACTTTTGTCATCTATCTATCTATCTATTTATCTATCTATCTATCTATCTATCTATCTATCTATCTATCTATCTATCTATCTATCTATCTATCTATCTATCTATCTATCTATCCTTCTATCTATCTATCTATCTATCTATCTATCTATCTATCTATCCTTCTATCTATCTATCTATCTATCTATCTATCTATCTATCTATCTATCTATCTATCTATCTATCTAGCCCCCTACAGCTGGGCGCTCTCGTTCTCACTCCTTAACTTACCAACTTATTGTTAAGGCAAACACACATAGGGGAGACAGGAAGTTGCGTGGAATGATGGAGAAGGACAAGAACAGCAAGAGAGAAGGCAGGGAGGTTAACCAGGCACATGCCCGGTTTGCTACCCTGCGCTGGAGAAATGAGAAGGGCATAAAGGTGAGAGAGAGAGAGAGAGAGAAAAGAGAAGAAGAAGAAGAGAAAAAAAGGATTGCCAGTCATTGGGCTGACGCGCATGCAGCGGTGGCACTACACAAATGTTAAAAGTGTTCACATAGGCCTGTAGTCCTCAAAAAGCACAAGATGGCTATGATTGCTTTTTGAGCCGACGAAAGGCGAGGACGGTGTTCTAGTAGCATCTGCATGGAGAGTGGCCGATCGTCTAATTGTCACAATGTGTCCGAAATCTTCTGTATTTCAGTGGCAAATTGAGGGCAATGGCATATGAGATGGTCAATGTCTTCTTCGGTGCAGAAGACATCGCATTCCGCATTGTCGGTTCATCCAATGAGGGTTGTATAGGCTTTTGTGAAGGCAACCCCCAACAAAAGGCGACAAAGAAGCGAAGCTTCACGTTGACGAAGTCTGGATGGAGATCGAAGTTCCAGTCGAGGGTTTATTTGGTAGAGCCTCGTATGTCTTATGCTTGGGGTGTTCCACTCCAGCAGACACAGACTACGTGCCAGGTGACGAAGTTGCTTTGCAGCGTCTGTTTTTGACAAAGGAATCGAAATGATGTGCTCAGCTTGGTGCGATGTGCTAGCCGCTTTGTCGGCGGAATCATTGCCACTGATCCCACAATGGCCAGGTAGCCACTCAAAATTGACCTCGTGGCCTGTTTCTGTGGCGTGGTGAAGAAGCTTGACAACCTCGTAAAGTAACAGTTCAAAACACCCTCGTCGAAGGACTGACTGCAAGCTCTGTAGGGCCGCTTTCGAGTCAGATAACACAGCCCATTTACTCGGTCTCTGGTATTTGATATACTCTAGGGCGCCACGCAAAGGCACAAGTTCTGCCGCCGTAGACATAGTGACGTGTGACAGCTTGATTTGCAAAGTGGTTTCTATAGCTGGAATCACCACCGCATCGCCAGAACCAGACGCTGTGGTTGAACCATCGGTGTATATGTGCACGTGGTTATTGTATTTTTCGTGAAGGAGGTGCAAGCTCAAATGTTTTATGGCTGACGAAGGCAAATTTGATTTTTTCTCTATGCCTGGAACTAAAAGACGTACTTTCGGAAGTGTCAGGTACCACGGAGGATACACCAGTTTCTCAGCAGGCGCAAAACCTGACGTAAACTACGCACGATGTGCACAGACAATTGCACTAAGTTTCGTGCGGGGCCTCTCCTTGTAGCGAGGGTTGCCAAGTGGTGGGAAAGATTCCTAGCATGTTGCCCGAGGTACGTACGCATCGTTTTAATGGTGGTGTGCGTCATGATCGAGTAGTCCTGTGCAATGGCAATTGTTTCAGCTGTCGAGGCACAGTGGGGTAAACCAAAGCATATCCTAAGCGCCTGGGCTTGAATATTTTGGATTGTGCGCAGGTTTGTTTTGCACGTGTTAGATATAACCGGAAGGCTGTACCGCAGGAATCCAATAAATAATTCACGTTGGTCTCGAATCACAAGTATACAACAACGCTATCTTCAGCTCGTTTTCGCAATGTCAGGAGCACTTCAGCAACAACTGTTGTTATGGCACGACGTAGCCGATCCTATAGTACATGGCAATAAACACTCAGAGCGTACTGGACACAACTACGCTTTAGTGGCGACAGAGAATCCGAAGAAGAACAACACGTGCATAGTGGGTCAGCCTTTTCGCTTCGTCGTCATCTTCTTTTCTTGGTCCCAGCACTTGTAGCTTTCATCTGGTCAAAATTGAGCGCTCATAACACCTTTAGATTGTTGCTTTTGAATCACCAAGGAGACAACAGGAGCATTGCCAAGTTTTAATACGCCTAATCTCGGGGCACGAGCAATAACTGATTGGATTTTGGTGATGCGGCTGTTATAGCTTCCGTTCTTCATTGACGTCGGCAGAAGTGGCTTTTCGGCTTCTACACAACTTGTTTATTTGCAACTGAAGACGCGCCTAGAGAGAGAGAGAGATAAAGATGCAAGGAAAGGCAGGGAGGTTAACCAGACGCACATCCGGTTTGCTACCCTGCACTGGGGAAGGGATAAAGGGGAGAAAAGAGGTTGCAGAAAGATGAGAAAGACGCGCCTAAGTGCTTATTTGTCCGATCACGCGGCCAAGCCGCTGCTCTCTCGGCTCGTACACGTTTTCAATGAGTGCAAATCAAAGGCGCAATGCCGGAACAATGCCTTTTTTATGCGAATGCTTTTTGTGCTTTTCGCGTTGACCACGGGTGAGATCGATACATCTGCATTATCAACGTGACTAAGCAGCTGCGAGTGGTGGATGATAAGTATATATGACATAAGCCATAAGGCATCTATCTCTCCGCAATCGCAACCCAACAGTGAATTCTACATTGTTGCAATGCTAGTCGGAGAGCGGTGGAAATCAGTCGAATATACCAGAAGTATAAGCAGTGCAAGCCGTTCCAGGTAGACTGTTCGTATAGCCAATGGCTTTCATCTACTATTATCAGTCTTTTTTTTTCAGATGCAATGAATCGCAGCACATCTGACAGCACTGTCTGCACCTGAATATCTGGACGCCTACATGTGATGGACGAATTTGTCCTGGTAAGCTAACCATCGTCTTCTTCGTACACGGTGGCTTTTTTCCGGTATGAAATAGTTTCAAGCTGTATTTCTAGGAGCCAGGCAAGCTAACTGAAAACTATTATAAAAAACAGTTGGGGTTGATGTCAGCAAAACTAGCTTTGCAGCTTTAAAAAGCACGTATACCTTGTACAGCTTTAACATAGACTCGACAGACACTCCCCAACTTTTCTGGCAAGAAACTTGAACACGTGATAAATGGCGGTCAGCCACTTTAATCACGTAGTTTACATGTGGGGTCCAAGACAGGTTTCGCTCGATTATGACTCCCACGAACATGTGGCTCCGGCTGCATGACACCAACTGCCCGTTAATTCATATATCATAAGCGGACATTGGCTTTCTGGTGAAAGCCATGAATGTACACTTTTCACTTGCGATTTCGAGCCCTTGTTTGCGTAGGTGGCACGATGTCACTGATGCTGCCTTCTGAAGTCGAGCACGAAGTTTAAATCGAGTCACACCTGATGTCCACGCACAGATGTGATCAGCATAAATGGAAAGTCGTACGTTAGAACGATGAGATAAAACATTAGCAGATCCTATGTGCTGTTAGCCGATCCTACCAGTGCTGTTAGACTAGAAGCCCGCAATAGCATTGTAGTATAGGAATAAATAAATTCATGCTTTTGTTGTGCGTCCATAGAGGGGCAAGTCACGACATCGAAAGTCGCCAGTTTGTGAGACACGTGTAATTATAGTAAGTTTGTGCATAGATGGGGCGTAACTTAGTATTCTTGTGCAGAGAATTTTGCTGAGAATTTGGTCAACGTGTGCAGAAAAAAATCCCCGAAATAGAGATTTTCATGTCTCCAAAGGGAATTCTTCGGCGTAGTACCGAACATCACTGAATTCAATTTATTCCGCACTAGTGCACATTCCAATGAAGGCGAAATGGTAGAAGCCCGTTTACTATCCTATGTCAGTGCAAGTTAAAGAACACCAGATGGTTGATTTTCGCGGACTTCTCCACTACTTAGTCTCCTAATCATCTCGATTTTTGCACGTAAAACCCGAGACGTTATTATTGTTTGTTTGTTGTCGTGTTTTCTCTTTCTTACGCACCAGTGCCACGTGGCACAATCTTTCACCCTATATATCGACCTTTAAAGAACACATGTATACCACGAACTTCAGAGAGGGATCTAGTTCTTCCCAAATAAGGTCACGCAGGAACAAGGAACTTTCAGCATACAAAATAACACCATGAAACCACATCGCAGCATCCGCACAATGTTGTAACTTACAAACTACAAAAACGAATTATAATATCCAATAATTTTAGTATTTACGTGAAATTGAAGCTACCTGACACGTAAAATATTGTAAAATGACGATGAAAAGAGATTAGCAGGAAGTGTTGTCACGCTCGTTCCTTCCTACTTGCACGGTTGCTTGTACTAACATTGCAAGACAGTGAAAGGGACTCAGGGAAAGCACTCAACAGTCTTCATCGCCCTGTGCTAAGTTTATGTTTATTTAATGGGGCGGTATAGAGAAATATTGACTCGGCTTAGATTGACTTATGCACTCTGAGAACTCGAATGTCATATATGTTTCAAAATAACTTCATTACTAGCGGAGAAAACCACGGTTGAAGCTTCATTTTTTAATGTCGCGCCAAAATCTTCATACATTACGTCAAAAATTTAAAAATGTATTTTTTGTATTTGCTTAATCGATGACTCCACGAAATTTTCCGACATTTCGGTGCTGCGTTTATGGCACCAACTGATGAAAATGTACTTAACTTTTAATCGATTAGAAGCTATGTATGACACAGTAGGCGCCTTAAAAATATGTGCTGTGATAGTGCTTGGTGGGGAGATGTCAATGTGCCGTCACCACCTGTATATTCTTTTCGACCATTCGCCAAGCGTCGTGTCACAGCTTTCGGGACTGTGATAGTGTATTTTACTTTGAACTCTTCAAATACGAACGAACGTAGCAACGCTTCTTAATAAGACGTCAAACAAAACAGCTGCAAAGCCGACATGCAAATCCAGCTGGGGAAATCATAGGCAACGTTATTTTTTGCAGTATATATGGCATAAATATGTAGGTAATAAAGTGGATGAAAACAGAATTTTCCTCCGTCAGGGACCAAACCTACACCCTTCAAACATCGCGTCCAACTCTCTGCCGATTTATCTGCCCCAAGGACCGTTCTTGCACTCACCTTAAAGGGTATAAGTGCGCATTTCAGCCTGGGAGTGTTAGTTAAACTAGCACGGCTCGAGAGCATATATATGCACAAATAATTGCCCAGATAAATGCACAGATAAATGCAGGCGTACCCTGTGGCGTAAACTGGAGGGTGATTACTGTCATAGCCAAAATGGCACGGCAACAGATGCGTTATTCAAAGGTGGCAGCTTTGGTCTCTGCTGGTGGCAAGCTGTCTTTTCGTGTACTTTTCTTTCCCATAAGTACTACAAATTACGTCTCTTATACTTTCCGTGGCTGAATTCCCGTGTGATTTGCTCTATAAGATTGTGTTTCACAAAGGAAAATAAGCTCTCAAGTTTTTTTTTTCACGAGTCTAATACTAGTTTTTTTTACAGCTATTACCATTTGTATAGCAGCCTTTCCACAGTACTGTATGTTCTGTGCTGTCTGCTTTCAAATTATGCAAAATGCGGTGACATGCATAGGAATAAAACTAGTGCATACGTACGGGCAGAGAGCTGGCGTTTTCGGCGAGAGTGAACCTTCCCACGGGCGTGAGGTGGTCATCCTCCGGCACTGAGAAACCGAGCACCGTGTAGTTGCCTTCAGCGTCGCCGTTTTCGTCGACGCGAATGTCGAAGCCGAGAGCACCTGGTTCCGCATAGACCAGAAAGAAAAGGTCAATCAAGCTAAAACTATTCCTAAACGTGAAGTCGCTAGAATGCATTAGCTGCATCAGCTTCGTAAAAAGAGTTCCTAACTTTGAAAAAAGAAAGGCTGCGAAGCTTGCAGTCATGAACGAAAGGCTTGAAAGAGTGACTTTTACGATTCTGAAGACTAATCTGTTTGCTTTTGGGTTGTTTTTGGGTATTAGCTAGGTCACCCGGCTTATAGCTTGGTTGTACGTTCTTGCTAGGCTTTAGCTACGTGATGCTATAGGTCGCTTCTACGCAAATTTTTTGCTCAGAGACGTTCCAGTTGAACCACAGATATTGAAAGGCACAACACGGTTGTCCAGGCCTCCAGAAACAGAAACTTGCGTTGAGACAGAGCACTCGTTCTTCTCTTAGATATACGGGTAAGTCGTTGTTGGCCTAGGATTTCCATCGCTTCGGCGTCTTCTAACAGCCGCCGCTGCCTTCGCAGTTTTCTTGTTTTCTCTTCCTGTGCGTACACTCGTGGTGTTATGCTCATCGCTATCGCTTCTTGTTCTTGTTCTTACAGATAACCTAGAAAACCATGGTGCTTTACTTATTGCGCAAATCTAATAAAGAATAGTTTTGCTGTGCGTGTTATCTTCCTCCTTTTTCGGTGACCAGTAGGGAGTAATGAGACCAACGTACTTCTTGTGGCGCACACCGCTTAAAACGATGAGATTTTACTGCGACCAACTCGCAAGGAACGATTTGCTAAACAGTTTCGCTGTTAAAAATGGTTAGCGAGACATGCGTGACGATTGAACAATGTTCGTACACTTTATCTAGAAAATAGCGTACCCGCCATCACTGATTATAGTGACTATGGTACTGCACTTTCGGCCCGAAGATGGCGTCATTGAAACCCGCTGAGGCGACCACATTTTGATGAAGGCAAAATGCTTTAAACCCATCTACTGAGAGTTATATGCTCGTTAAAGAACACCGGGTGGTCAAAATTTCCCGGATCCCCCACTGCGGCATCTCTCGTATTCATGGCGAGGTTTGCAGACAAAATCTTGACGGAAAAAGACAACCACACTATGCCACATTTGCTCGAATAATATTGTGAAAGTAAATGAGAGAAATGAAACCGTATAAATCTCAGTGCAAGTACAATGCAACTCATCGGGCCAACTCATAAAAGATACAGTGGTAATGCGTTTCTTTTGCCTCTATCAACTCTCCATTACAGTAACAACACAGCAAGGCCAGAGCATAGGGTTCCCGAATCTTGACTACCAGCTATGGGGCTGTCGTCGACAGCCTAACACTTTTTCACTCATTCCTTAGACGTGCGCCCATGAACCAGCTCCACGTAGTTCAACAATTTTCGCATCTTTGTCCGCGTTGTCGTTGCGCTTCTTCCTAAATTGTTCGAGTACAGTCACCAATCATCCCAGCTTTCAATCGTTACACGTTTTTTAATTGCATCTTACTTCGATATAGGCTGCCTCGTATCTTCAGCCCAATCGCAGTGCCGTTGGTGAGTGATCCGTTCTCGCGTAGCACCTGCGTTGCGGCCCTGGCCCACAGCATAACGGCGTCGTATGTCAGGCCGGCGTATATCGGGACCTGGGAGTACCAGAGGAAGATGCAATAAGTGATGTGATAATTGTACGATCACTTATCTGAGTGTTCGCAGGTGTTCCTAGCTTTGAGTTTATGGAAAGGGCTGCCACATTACCTAAGTGTTTTCGTAGTTACTATATAAGTCGTTATCTCATAGAAAAGAAATACTGGAAATAAATTGCTTGAATGTGCCTGCGTCGACCCCGCTGTTGTAGTGCAATCGTAAAACTGGTAATCGAAGATCATCGATAATTTATACGGTGCTTTATGAACGTGTGCGACTGTGAACATTCTCCATCGTATTAATTCGGAATTCGAACAGTGGGTGACGAAAGCACATACAGTAAATATTTGCTTCGTGCTGCCAAAATAGAATTGAGTTGCCCGTAAGCTTTTATGCCTTACGCTTTTTTTTTTCGTCACTTGACCATTTTCACGCTCAGTCCTTCATCATCTTTATCATTCCCGGCACTCATGATCTAGCCTTCCCGAACGCTACTTTTTTACTAGTGTTCACGACAAACTCAAACTCAAGTTGTTCAAGCCACCTCAACTCACAATTATAACCGATTTGAATAAAATTGCAGCAAGTGTTTCTGAGTATAAAAACTAAAGAAATATTCAGAACTAGCTAGGAAGTGCAATCGATCATCAGTAATGAATGACCTCTAGTTGCTATTTTTTAGTGTGCGCGCAGCGCAGCAAGCATTTTCTCATTCATATATCGGGCAGCTAATATGCGCTCGTTGCCGTGTCAAAACATATGTCGGTATTATCCCTTTCCGTACATGAGCATGTCTCATCGCACTACCTATTGAAAGTATGGTGAACAACTGCCGCTTCAGCCTATTTAGTTTGACATAACAACTACATCTGTGTATTGCAGGTACACCAAAGACCCAGACTGCAGCTATTTAACGCCGATTGACCTAAGAAACTTTGGCCGTTAATCCGTAATTGAGAATGGAATGCCAAGAGTAAGATTTTAAATGTTCATTATGTTTTGAGCTTGGATCTTTACGGAGGCGAATGCAGGTCTGAAATTGTCCGTAAACCCCAGAATTATAAACAATAGACTTGTGACGAAATATGAATTGCGATAATGTGCATATAAGGTGTTCATCTTATATAAATGAGATTAAGACACCCTAAAGTATGCATTAGCATGAAACTTGAAACTCCTCTTAGACGATGACGCATATGAGATTATACACTATTATGTAGCTAATAATTTGCATTCATTATACTAGAAAAGAGCAGAACAACTGTGAATATCAGAAATAGCCGCATATTCTGATAAGGAGATGTAAAATGTTCACTTATCTGCATTATTAGACCGAGAGAATCCCTTATAAGTGTAGTCGCCCTTGAGAATAGCTGCCGACGCAAAAAAATAATGGTAACTACAGTAATAAGCACTGCATGATATTTCTTTTTTCGCACTTACCAATCCACTCCCATTTCCTTTAATAAAATAAAATAAGTCGGTTTTATGAAGTACTTGCCTTAAATTTGAGTTCGGTGTGCATTGGTATGCAAAGTGGTTGGGTGCCGGCGTAGCTGAGCACTGCCTCCGAGAAGCGGCTATAGTGCTCGTCAGAGGGCACACGAGGCGACAGCAGAAGCACGGCTCGGAAAGGGAACGGCCGCACGATGGAAGAGTCCTCCCAGTCTGCATTCATTGCAGATGGTCATTTAGTAGTCACACAAACACCATGTATTGTACCGCCCTTCTATACTTGCCAAGCGTCTGCCTGGTACCATTTAAAGCAAGGTGAGGCATCGTATTATCGTTTATAGCTGTATTTGCTTCATCTTTGAACATTAGCGGTTATTCTGCCTACGCGCTACGTAGCTGGCGCGCGTTCATTTTTTTCTTGATTTCAACTACAATATTCGCAACCCCGGTTTGTTAAAGGTAACTGACTGGATTCCCAAAAAAGGTAAGGGGGGGGGGGCAGAAGGTTGGGTGGGTAGATGAGATTAGGAAGTTTGCCGGCATTATGTGGCCGCATCAAGCACAGGACCGAGTTGACTGGCTGAGCGTGGCCTTTGTTTCTTCTGCAGTGGGCGTAGTCAAGCAAACTATGATGAATACTAGCCCGTATAACATTAGTGAGCAATGGTAGAAATGGTTCAAAACAAGCTTTTACTGTGCGATTAGGACCAGATAAATGTAGGAACACACACATATATTCGTCCTATTGTCATCGCACAGTTAAACCTTTTTAAAACCATGATTAATCGACGAGCCTAACAACGTGCCTTGCTTCAGTGTTAAAAGGGTCTTGCGTACCACGCCAGCGTTATGTACGTCTCACTGAGTCCACGTTCATGTGTGGGCTACGTTATGTTCTATATTTCTCTCTATTACCACTCATTAAACTCTCTGTTTCAAACTCCCCCATCACTTTCCCACGTGTAGGGTAGCAAACCAACTATCCTCGACTGGTTAACCTCCCCGTCCGTAAATAAATCCCAGTGGATGGCGCATACAGCGCATCTATGAGAGCCACAGGTCCATTAGGCAGCATTTGGACGGAATGCAGAAAGCAGTGCCCCAGTTGCGATAGCTTCCGTTTGTCCATCATAGCCGTGTGCCACCACTTGACTGTGCTAGTTGAAAAGAAAAATCTGATTTTCTTTAGATTTTAGATATTGTATACACTGGACCGCTCGCGATTTTAAATCAAAATAACCATTTCGAACGACGCTTTCTCTCATGAATGAAATGCCATCACCCACGAATTCTCGACCCATTTTTTTTTTGTTCTTTGAATTCATCGTAGAGAATAAAAAAAAGTCATTACCCTAAAAGGTGCACTTTGGATCTAGGACAATCTACAGGCTGAAAAGAACGGCATAAGACGTCCGAGAGTAGAGCATGAGACCGAGCAACTTGATCAGGTGGAAGAAATAACCGATACTGCAGAGCAATCTTCATAACCACTTTGTTGGATTTATTTACAGGGAGGCAATGCTGTGCAGTGGGCATTCGTCTTGCAGCGCAATGTAATAAGAACAACTTGATGGCAAAGTGGGCGATTACGTTAAAAGGAAGGCAATCGCATGCCTCCTACACCCGACAGAACAGTGTTGATCTTTCCGAATAAGCTTGATCACCAGCGATGGCTCCACCACCGCTGTGTTTGCCATCTGCTGACGGCAGCCTCCCCTAAGCCTCCCCTAGTGTACGGCCGTGGGTAACTGGTGTGCTAGGGTGGTATACGGTGGAGACATTGCGCAAATAGCACAATTGGTTGTCACCAATGATTGATTGTTATCTAACATCAGGAAAAAATAGCCATCCCTGTTACATATGATGCCTTCTTACATATATGTGCCAACACCAAGCCAAAAAAACTAGGTGATAGTGCTGCCACACATTTCATTAAAACAAAAGCCTCTGCATTGCATTTTATCTCTGCCACAACGGCGTGGCGTTTAGGGGGCTACTGCTCGGCTGCTAACCCGAAGGTCACGGGTTCGATCCAAGCCTAGTTGGTCGCATTTCGTCAGAGGCGAACTGCTGGAGCCTCGTGCACAGTGCAACGTCAGCGTGCGTCACCTAGCCAGCCTTGAGATTTATAAAACACCAGGTATCATCAAACAATTCTAGGTAAAGAAGTGCATGGGGTTCTGCCTTAAGGAGCACAAAGTTTCACTACTACTGCGCGGTTCTAAAGAATTCACACCATATCCACGGAGTGAATGATGATGAATGGGGCGAAGCGTATGTATGTATGTATGTATGTATGTATGTATGTATGTATGTATGTATGTATGTATGTATGTATGTATGTATGTATGTATGTATGTATGTATGTCCATCAGTTCATCTGTCCGCTCATAACACACTACAGCACGCATCGGATGGATGGACCCATTCATCATCATTCACTCCGTGGATATGCTGTGAATTTCTAAATATAACAGCACCAGATATCCTCTTCAATCGTCAAATATACGAAACTCACTAACACCCTCAAGTATTGTTATTTCGAAGGACATATACACACGACACCATTTTGTGAGTGATTTCTCAAACTAACAAGAAGTGGCTACTACAACATACTACTTAAGAGGAGAAAATGATCCACACCCTAAGGAGCTTCGCCCCTAAAACATGAAGGAAGCATTGTAGGGCACCCAAATACAATTTAAGCAATCACGTGCTTATTTCAATGGTCCGCATTTGATCCTCCTTTCCGGATGTAAAGGTGGGACGTAAAAGATGGTGCCTCGGCAGTTATGTATGATGTTTATTCTGACAAAGAAAGTAGGCATAGGTAGAGACAATAAAGGTTACTCTTTTACAGCTGGCTGGCTAGAGCAAGCAATGACTGCTCGTAAAGAGAGGGAGAAACAGTACGTATATCATCGCCACCTTGCAAGTGTAATCTAACAAAGAGGAATTAAACTTAGCAGTGGGCCATCTCGGGGCGCAGGCCTGCTAGAACATTTCTGCCAAGTGGAACTGTGTAGATGCAAGAGTGCGCTTGGCTCTTCAATAGAGATATGTCTTAAAGCTTGCTCCAGTCAATGACATGTTCAATATTCAATTGGTCAGTTGGACACGTTAATTGTTGCATTGCTGTCTCTCTACCTCGATACGTAAATGTCTGGAAATGTGCTTTTCACGTTCCTCCTGCATTGTGCCGAATTTGAAGAACGCCATAAAACTGGAATTTGCAACGTGTTACACACACACACACACACACACAGTATATATATATATATATATATATATATATATATATATATATATATATATATTATGAGACCACGTCCGGTACGGCAGCAACCAGGTTATCATTTTTTAATCCAGACGCACGAGCCAGAGAGCCAGCCCGCGTGACACACGATGATGATCACTACAATGGTTTCGTCATACAGATGAAGATGAAGTACACAGTCAGCGCTCACACTATTTTCCCCCCTTCGCGAAAGAGGGCAGCAAGTTAGAAAGGGTTGGGACGCCGAATATATCGTTTCAGTCGAGAGACGTGGGCGATCTCGGTGTGGCGGCGACGACGATCAGAAGCCGCGTTGACAGGAGCAACGCGATAGTTGACTTCAGATGTTCGTTCCAGGACGGTGTATGGACCGAGATACCGGTGAAGGAATTTTTCGCAGAGCCCAGGTACACGAACAGGTGTCCACAAAAGGACTTCGTCGCCTGGGCGGAACACAACAACTCGACGCTTCGCATCAAGGTCGTTTTTTCTATTGTCCTGAATGGTAGTAGTGTTGGCACGGGCGATTTTACGGCAGCGGGCGACGCGAGCGGCGAACTCTTCCGGGAGAGATGAAGATGGATTGGAAGATGTGGACAAAAAGGCGGTGTCCAGAACAAAAGTCGGTACACGGCCATACACGAGAAAAAAAGGGCTGAAATTCGTTGTACGCTGTATGGCAGTGTTATATGCGAACGTGACAAAAGGAAGTATTGTGTCCCAGTTTTTGTGATCCGGTTGCACGTACATAGAGATCATGTCGGACAAAGTTCGGTGAAAACGCTCAGTCAGACCATTAGTTTCTGGGTGATACCCTGATGTGGTCTTGTGAATAGTGTTAGAGGCCTTTAAGACTTCAGCAAGGACATGTGAAAGAAATGTCTTGCCACGGTCACTAAGGAGCACACGCGGTGCGCCATGTCGTAAAATAATGGCGCGTAGGAAAAAATCGGCTACTTCAGAGGTAGCACCAGATGGAAGAGCTGCCGTCTCCGCGTAGCGAGTAAGGTGGTCTACGGCAGTAACAATCCAGCGGTGACCGGCTGACGTAAGCGGAAGAGGTCCGTATAAGTCTATGCCCACAAATTCAAAGGGAGTGGACGGGCACGGCAGTGGTTGCAGTGGCCCTGCGGGAAGAGACGTGGTACGTTTTCGGTGCTGGCATGACGTGCAGGAAGCGACGTACTTGGCGACAGAAGTGGAGAGGCCAGGCCAAAAGCAGCGAGTCCTGAGGCGGTCGTAGGTCTTGTGGAACCCTAAGTGGCCAGCTGTCGCATCGTCATGAAACGCTTGTAGAACTTCCAGACGAAGTGAGCGAGGAATGACGGGAACCCATTGGTTACCGAGAGGATGGTAAATTTGCCGACATAATGTTCCCTCTTGAAGCTTGAAACGGGCAAGTTGTCGTCTTAGGCGGCTGTTTGGAGCACGCGATAAGCCAGTGAGCCGATCGATGATTGTGCGGCAGTAGGTATCGGCATGTTGGAGCGAGGCGAGATCTGTGGACGAAAGAAGGTCCGCCGAGGCAACTAACTGTTTCGAAGGAGCAGCCGTCTGTTTGGTCACTTTGGCGGGCGGTGACGAACAGATGGAAGGTGACACTTCGGCGCTCTGCGAGAGCGGGCAACGGGACAAAGCGTCGGCATCTTGGTGCTCTCGGCCCGACCTATATGTGACGCTGTAGTCATACTCTTGCAATCGTAGTACCCAACGGCCAAGGCGTCCCGACAAATTTTTGAGAGACGATAACCAACACAGAGCATGATGGTCAGTCACTATTGTGAAATGCCGGCCGTATAAGTAAGGACGAAACTTTTGTATGGACCACACGATGGCGAGACATTCTTGCTCAGTGATGCTGTAGTTTCGCTCAGCATGTGACAGAGTACGGCTCGCGTAGGCCACGACTTGTTCTTCGGAAGCGTGGTTCCGCTGAAGAAGGACAGCACCGATGCCAAGTTCACTTGCGTCAGTGTGTAGCACAGTAGGTGCTGCAGGGTCGAAATGGCGAAGCACTGGCCGTGATGTGAGGCATCGCTTGAGGGTGTGAAAAGCAGCTTCGCAGTCATCCGACCAGACAAAGGGTGCGCTCGTGGTCAGAAGTTTCAGTTTTCAGTTTTCAGTTTCAGTTTTATTTCCTTAAAGGCCCCCATTCAGGGGGTGTTACATAAGGGGTGGGATTACAATTCAAAACAGCGGAGATTCAATTAACATTGCAAACAAACAGTTAAAATTGAATTAACATGGCAGATGATCGGTGAGGCGTTCCAGGAAGGTAGATGATGAGGCAATTGTGACAATGTCGTAGGGCAGGCCGTTCCAGTCTGAAGCTGCTCTGAGGAAAAACGAAGCAGCAAACGTAGTGGTGCGTGATGGCGGGCGGGCAACTTGAAGTGAATGACTGGTGCGGTGGGAAATGCGTGAGGCGGCTGTTATATAAGGGGCTTGATTGAGTGAAGAATAAAAAAACTTATGATAAAGGGTTAGGCTAGCAATGCGGCGACGATAAGAAAGGAGTGATAGGCCAGATTCATGTTTCAATGGTGAAATGCTGATGTCATATGAATATGAGGAATGGATGAAACGGGTGGCCCGATTTTGAACACCTTCCAAGGCAGTGATTAGGTATGCTTGATGGGGGCTCCAGATGGCAGATGCGTATTCTAATTTTGGTCTTATAAGCGATTTATACGCGAGTAATCTAACATGTGGTGGGGAAAGGCGAAGGTGGCGTTTAAGAAAACCCAGTGTTTTGTTCGATGCTGAAATGATGTTTGTAATATGGGCGCGCCATGATAAATTAGAACAAAGGGTGACTCCTAGATATTTATACGATTCTACTAATTCGATACATGATTTAGAAATAGAATACTGAAAGCGAGAGGGATTGTGACGACGAGAGAAGGACAAGAGTTTGCATTTAGTGGGGTTGAGGGTCATTAGCCAAATATTACACCAGTTTATTATATTGTTAAGGTTGCTCTGAAGGATGTGATGGTCATGACAATTAGTAATAGTATGATAGATTACGCAATCGTCAGCGAACATACGAATGTTACAGGAAACATGCAATGGTAAGTCATTAATATATATTAGGAATAGGAGAGGACCGAGAACAGACCCTTGTGGGACGCCTGAGGTGACTGGGAGTGGTTTAGACAGGTGGCCGTTAAAATAGACAGATTGCGAGCGGTTAGTTAGAAACTCCTCAAGCCACCTGAAAATGTTAGGATGCAAGTTTAGTTTTGAAAGTTTCAGTAACAGACGCTGGTGAGGAACCTTGTCGAAAGCTTTTGCAAAATCAAGGAATATTGAGTCGGTTTGGATATTACAGTCGAGATTAGTCTGTAGGTCATGAACGAATTGTGCTAATTGGGTTTCGCAAGAAAGGCCCTTTCGAAATCCGTGCTGTGAAGGATGAAAAAATTCGTTGGAGTCCAAAAAATTGAAGATTTGTGAGTAGATGACGTGTTCCATGATCTTACAAGGCACGCTGGTTAATGAAATGGGGCGGTAGTTCAAGGGTGAGTTTCTGTTACCTGATTTGTAGACTGGAACGACCTTGCCCGTTTTCCAATCATCCGGCATGATTCCTGAGGTGAGTGACTGTGAGAAGATAAGACATAAGTATGCTGCGCAAGTCGATTTCACATTCTTGAGGAGTTTCGAGTTGATGGAATCCATACCAGCTGATGAAGAAAGTTTTAATTTGTGGATTATAGATGAAATGCCTTCTTCGAAGAAGGTGACAGCAGGCATGAAAGTTTCTACGCTAAATGATGGCGACTGTGAGGGCATGTCAAGTTCAGTAGTGAAGACAGATGCAAATGCTTCGTTGAATATTTCTGCGCAATCATGGTCAGTCACTGTCTCGTGTGAATCATTCGTTAGTTTAATATCGGAAGGATGTGTGGGGTTTAGAACTTGCCAGAATTGCTTGGGGTTCCTGATTAAGAGATTAGGTAAGTCTATATGGTAAAACGAGTATTTGGCTTTACGAACGGATAGCAAATATGATTTTTCAGCTTCGATGTATTTTTGCCATGCAGTAGGCTTGCCGTTGCGTTTGGCGGTACGAAAAAGTCGTTTCTTTTTGTTTTCAAGTTTTTTTAAATGCCGAGAAAACCATGGTTTATTGCGGTTAGTTTGAAAAGTAATCTTCGGGATAAACATATCAGAGAGGTGATTTACTTTGTCCTTAAAGATCAACCAGTTGTCATGAACTGAGCGCGTGTGAAATGTAGATTCATACTGATTAAAAGAGTTACTGAGATCTTCAGATATTGCACTATAGTTACCCTTATCATAAAGAACAATTGTTTTATTAGTCGTCTGTTTTTTGGTCGAGGTAAATGAAAATAAAGCATGTATGACCTTGTGGTCGCTGATCTCAGGAAGGTAAGTAATAGATAATAGGTTCTCGGGGCTATTGGTTAATATCAGGTCGAGAATATTTGCTGATCCTCGTGTGACACGGGTTGGTTGGGCGACTAATTGTGTAAGGTTAAAGTTGAGACATACATCGAGGAAGTTTTTCGCCTCTGCGTGACATGATAATGTAGAAGTAACTATGTTTTGCCAGTCAATATTAGGGTAGTTAAAATCACCGAACAGAAGAATGCGAGCCTTTGGGTAAGCGGAAGTAAGTTTTTGAATGGAATTGTTCAGATGACATGGAAAATTTGGATCCGTTTGCGGGGGCCTGTAGCAGACGCCAAGTAGGACAGTTACGGTGTTAGTACGACAAATTAGCCACAGGGATTCGGTATCGGAATCGACGTTAACAACGGAGCAAGATATGCCCCGATGAACTGCGATAAGTACTCCGCCCCCCCGTGAGCCATTTCGGTCATTTCGGTACACGTGGAAGTCCTGTAAGTCAGTTAATATTTCCGCATCCGTTATATCGCTGGTAAGCCACGTTTCTGTTAATACGAGTATGTTGCTTTTTGATGACGAGATAATGTTGGATATGAGTTCACGTTTTGGAAGAAGGCTACGTATGTTAGTGAATATTACGGAAAACGAGAGAACATGACATGGGGAAGCCGTTTGGCGTTTTATTGCTCTTTGTTGGCGGGGTAACCGCTATGCAATTTCCTTAACCATGTGTGATGATGCGTCAAATATATAGCGCTTCGACCCGACGTGCAGCGTTTTGAACCGCAAGGAGAACTTGTCCGAACGTGTTTTTGCAAATGCAAGTAATTGCTTGCGCGCATATTGAACGGGGCGGGAAAAGTCCTCCCCGATGCTGTAGTTAGTGTTCTTCAGTTTCCTGCCGTTTGATAAAAGTGCATCTCTGGTTTTGTATGATAAAAATTTCACAATGTCGGGACGATTTCGGTTTAGTGAATGAATACCGAGACGATGTGCGCGTTCTATGTCGTTAGGCTGCACTGTTAGTCCAAGGTTATTGTTGCAGATATCGATTATCATTTTTTCAGATTCAGCCCACGTTTCATTCCTAGTGGGGTCAGGGATGCCGTAGAATAGAAGGTTATTCCGGCGCGACCTGTTTTCAGCGTCATCCAGGGAAGTTTCTAGCTCTTGAATTTTTTTAGTCATGTTGATTACGTTAGTCTGTGTTTTTTCGATATCATTTCTGAGGGGAAGAAGAGTTTGGTAATGTGTTTCGAGATCGCCCATTCGTTTGTTTAAGTCTGTTATTCTTTTATCCGTTGTGCTTAGTTGAGATTTCAAACTCTGAACTTCGGCAATCAGCTGGGCCTGGCCGGCACTTAGCTTTTGTAGCTCAGTAAGAATAGCAGCGTTTCCGTTAGGGCCAGGATTAGTTTCGACGTCACCCGATAAGATCAGCAACGAGTGAATTATATGAGCACACTCAACAGCAATAGTAATACAGCAGTGGGGGCTCGGGAACTGCACCAGGAAGTAATTACTCGACTTTTTAGCGAAGAGGACATACGATTTACTGACCTGCATTGCAAAGGTAAGTGGATTAGATGGCTGCATTGTGGTGCAGTCACCGAGCCCACGAAGTGGCGTCAGCGGGTGATGTTCCTTTATACTTGATGATGCTGTGGTTGATGACGATGCGGCCTTCCATAGCACGGTGATTTCCGGTGATAGTAGTTCCTCCGACGTAATATCCGGTGGGGACGAGCAGTTGGTGCGTAGTAGGCGGCAGGAGCCTGGCTCGCTTTCGGAGCCCGGCAGCACCAACATAGATGACGCCCCCGAGGATAGGCCTATCATGTTCGACAGCTGCAGGCTGGCAAACACAAGTATGGTCGTCTGCATTGCAAAGGTAAGTGGATTAGATGGCTGCATTGTGGTGCAGTCACCGAGCCCACGAAGTGGCGTCAGCGGGTGATGTTCCTTTATACTTGATGATGCTGTGGTTGATGACGATGCGGCCTTCCATAGCACGGTGATTTCCGGTGATAGTAGTTCCTCCGACGTAATATCCGGTGGGGACGAGCAGTTGGTGCGTAGTAGGCGGCAGGAGCCTGGCTCGCTTTCGGAGCCCGGCAGCACCAACATAGATGACGCCCCCGAGGATAGGCCTATCATGTTCGACAGCTGCAGGCTGGCAAACACAAGTATGGTCGTCTGCATTGCAAAGGTAAGTGGATTAGATGGCTGCATTGTGGTGCAGTCACCGAGCCCACCTGATTTCCGGTGATAGTAGTTCCTCCGACGTAATATCCGGTGGGAAGTTTGTGCAGAGGAGCCGCAATAGTAGCGAAATCACGTACAAAGCGGCGGAAGTACGACGCTAAGCCAAGGAAGCTGCGGAGGTCTTTCTGTGTGGTTGGTGTAGGAAAGTGCAGCACCGCGGCAACCTTGTCGGGATCGGGCTCAACGCCATGTTTACTGACGACGTGACCTAATACCTTGATGCTGTGACTGGCAAACCGACACTTCTTAGTGTTGAGCTGGAGACCGGCCTTAGCTAAACACGTGAGTACTTCGTCTAGCCGTTCCAGGTGCTGTGAGAAGCTCGACGAAAAAATGACAATGTCGTCCAGGTAGCAAAGGCAGGTCTTCCATTTTAATCCCCGCAGTACCGTGTCTATCATCTGTTCGAATGTGGCTGGGGCATTGCACAGGCCGAAAGGCATTACATTGAATTCAAAGAGCCCATCTGGCGTAGCAAACGCAGTCTTCTCTTTATCAGACTCGTGCATTGGAATCTGCCAATAACCGGAGCGCAAGTCAAGACTTGAAAAGTACTCGGCACCTTGTAAAGTATCAAGAGCGTCGTCAATGCGAGGCATTGGGTAGACGTCCTTACGAGTGATTTTGTTGAGTGATCTGTAATCAATGCAAAACCGTACCGAGCCATCCTTTTTTTTCACTAGTACGACAGAAGACCATGCGCTTGTCGAAGGCCTGATGACGTTGCGCGCGAGCATGTCGTTGACTTGTTCTTCTATAAGCTTGCGCTCAGAAGCCGACACATGGTGAGGGCGGCGGCGAATCACACGGGATCCGTCGGTGTCGATACGATGGGCGGTCACTGTTTTTTGACCCAGACCTTCGGAACAAACGTCGAAGCAAGTTTTGTGCTTCATTAATAACGCTAGCAAGGCATCCGTTTGCGTTGGGTTGAGATGTTCACACAAAGTGGCCTTGAGAGCAGGAAATGCATCTTCCGCTGGCATACACTTTGAGGATGACGAAGCAGATGAACCAGTGATGACACAAAGCGGTGCTTCTTCGGTAATGCTGGCAACAGTGGTCCCCTCAGGCAAAAGAAGTGGTTCTGGCGTCGTGTTGCAGGCCGTGATGCTTGCATAACCATGGGAGAACCGCACTAAACAAGATGCGATGGTGATCCATCGAAAAATGCAGCGCTGGCAAGGAGCAACCACAGCGTCACCATCTAGAATGTCACGTGACTTGATCGTAAGGACACGTTCTCGTCCGGGAGGCAGGAGGAAATCCGCAGCTGTCACAAGGTTGGGCGACGAAAGGTCGGCAGCAGAAGAAAGCTCAGTGTCCGTAATACGAATGAGGGGCCGACCACACGAAATTACAGCAGACGCCGCTGACAAGAAGTCCCAGCCTAAGATTATCTGATGAGCGCACGAAGACAGCACAGCCAATTGTATGTGATGACGGAATCCATCGATGAGAATACGAGCAGTGCACAACCCGGTCGGGCGAATCGGACTGTCATTAGCACCGCATAACATGGGACCGGCATAAGGAGTTTGCACTTTACGCAGGCGAAAACAAAATTCACGATCAATTACCAAAATTGCGGCTCCAGTGTCTATAAGGGCGTCAACAAAAACACCTTCCACAGAAACAGGCAGTAAATTAGCTGGACGAGACGGAGGAGTTGTAGCGTTCCGACGACAAGCAGTTTCCCCTCCAAAAACTGCACCTTCTAGTTTTCCGAGTCCCGAGAGATCGGAGCGGGACGCAAGGGTGATGACGTACGCCGAAACGGTGACGGAGAACGGCGGCGAAATGAACAAGACGGATGAGGCCCAGCATGAGACCGTGGAGGGGAGGGCGACTGACGGAAGGTGGATGGATACGGTGCGGGATCGTATTCATCGGGTCTCGGGGAAAAGTCTCTCTCGTAAGCTGAGTAACCACGTCGTTCATCCTGCTGACGGCGGCGGCAGAAACGGGATATATGACCCCTTATGCCACAGTAGAAGTAGATGGGGCGGGGAGGACGCCATGTAGAATAGTGGCGTGGCCTTGGCGCTTGCGTTGTCATCGCAGCCACATGGTCGCATCCGACGTCCGCAGGCACGGTTGGAACTGGTGCAGGGGCCCGCGATGCAACTTCTGCGTACGAAGGCACTGGGAAGCGCACAGGAGACGGGGCATGTGCAGCGCTTGTCATTGATGCCAGTTCGTCCTTGATTATCTCTCGCAGGTTCGGGGAAGGTGTGTGGACAGACGCAACAGTAGGGTTGCCTGGAATAAGGCCGTGAAGTTCTTCTCTGACAATTGTGCGGATAAGGGCCCGCAATTCATGCTCTTTGGTAAAGCGAGCGTCGCAGGAGGCGTGTGGAAGGCGCATGGAATGAAGCGCGTCCAGGCGTTGGCATGTAGTGATGACGTCCCGGACGGTAGTCGGATTCTGAATCACGAGAGCATTGAAGGCCACAGAGTTGATGCCTTTCAGTAGATGTCGGACGCGAACGGCCTCCGTCATGTCATTTTGTGCTCGGCGACAGAGAGCCAGAATATCTTCAATGTAGGACGTATACGATTCGTCGTCCCCTTGAATGCGGGTTGCAAGCTTCTGTTTCGCTACTACAGAACATCCTGCAGACGTGCCAAATACCTGACGGAGATGCCCCGTGAAGGCCGACCAATTGGAGAAGCCGCTCTCGTGGTTGTAATACCAGGTTTTAGCGACGCCATCGAGGTAAAAAGGAACGTAGCGCAGTTTCTGTGCCTCGTCCCAATAATTACAAACGCTGGTTCGATCATAACTGTCGAGCCATTCTTCGACGTCTTCGTTGCGAAGGCCGGAAAATACCGGAGGGTCTCGATGAGAGGTACTCACGGTGTAGTGAAGCCTAAGTGGCTGAGAAGGAGCGGTTGCAGCAGTGGGCGGGTTGGGTTCTGCCATTGCTGTTGCTTGAGGGCACAACCGTCGACCAGACCGGAGCTCCAGGGGTGACGGGTAGAGCAGGAGGACGTGGGAACCAAAGCACGCTCCACCACTTATGAGACCACGTCCGGTACGGCAGCAACCAGGTTATCCTTTTTTAATCCAGACGCACGAGCCAGAGAGCCAGCCCGCGTGACATACGATGATGATCACTACAATGGTTTGGTCATACAGATGAAGATGAAGTACATAGTCAGCGCTCACATTATATATATATATATATATATATATATATATATATATATATATATATATATATATATATATATATATATAATATTACACATGGGAAACAGGTGTATACTTAAGGGCTCGTTTTTCGTGTTTTACACAGTATTAGTGAGATCTAACAGACAATAATGCCGAAGAAGGTATAGGGGAAGTTATTAGGCCAATTGTAATGTAAATGAGAAGAAAGAAAAGTGGGCGAAAAGATAACTTCCCGTGGGCAGGATCCGAACCTGCGACCTTCGAATGACGCGTTTGATGCTCTAACACTGAGCTACCACGACAGCTATCCCCCCAGCCACTTTATTGGGTATCTATGTCAATTTAAACGTGGGAGTGGCCCTGACTGACACTCCCACGTTTAAATTGACATAGATACCCAATAAAGTGGCTGGGGGGATAGCTGTCGTGGTAGCTCAGCGGTAGAGCATCAAACGCGTTATTCGAAGGTCACAGGTTCGGATCCTGCCCACGGCAAGTTATCTTTTCAGCCACTTTTTTTTCTTCTCATTTACATTACAATTGGCCTAATAACTTCCCCTATTCCTTCCTTGGCATGATTGTATATATATATATATATATATATATATATATATATTTTTTTTTCACGTGATCACAGAACGACCACAACGTCTGTTCACAGGAGCAGCACTGGACGTCGAGCCGAACCGAACGTTAGAGCACGAGCACACACCAACCGTCCTCTTCTTCTTTCACACCATGGCACATACTCGCATTGGCATGGCTAAACCTCGTTCCATGTCTGTGGCATTACCCCCCCTTCGAAAAAAAAGTACCACCCCGATGACCAATGCCGATTAAAAGTTAAAGTAGTCGCGTACACGCACAAAGACGCGTGAAGAAGCAGTGTCATGTGGCTCGGGGGTAGTGTGGCTTCATCCGTGACACATGAACAATGTCGGGCTGCTGGGAACATCGAGATCGCTGATATGTGTCTTCAAGCAGAATTTCGTAGTTGACATGTGTGAGCGCCGTAGTACTCTATAGGGACCGAAGTAGCGGTGAAGTAACTTTTCCGAGTGGCCCCTTTTGCGAACGGGGATCCACAGCCAGACCAGATCACCGGGTTGGTAAATGACATGGCGATGACGGGAGTTGTACCTCTGCGAGTCGATTCGTTGTTGTTTTCGGATCCGCTTGAGTGCAAGCTGGCGGGCCGCGTCGGCGAGCCGGAGAAAGTCGTTCGCATCAGTAGTAATATCGGTCGTGTCAGGCAACAGCATGGCATCAAGCATCGTAATTGCTTCTCGGCCTTGAAGCAACCGGAATGGAGTGAAACCCGTAGTCTCTTGAACCGCAGTGTTGTAAGCGAACGTTACGTATGGCAAAATTGCATCCCAGTTCTTGTGATTACGGTTGACGTACATAGATAGCATGTCAGCGAGCGTCTTGTTTAATCTCTCCGTCAGACCGTTGGTTTGTGGATGGTATGCGGTTGTTTTGCGATGAGCTGTTCAACTAAGTCTCGTGACGTCTTGCATCAATTGGGCTGTAAAGGCTGTTCCACGGTCAGTGATAAGAACTGTTGGCGCTCCATGGCGGAGGACGATGTTGTTGATAAAAAAATACGCAACCTCGTTGGCGGTGCCTCGTTGTAGGTCTTTCGTTTCGCATTACCTCGTTAAATAGTCAGTAGCGACTACGATCCAGCGGTTGCCATCATGTGACTTCGGGAAGGGCCCAAGCAAGTCCATGCCGATTCGTTCAAACGGTTGTGACGGGGGTGCAACAGGCTGTAATAAACCAGCAGGGCGCACATGTGGGGCTTTACGACGCTGGCAATGATTGCATGTTTTAACGTAATGCTTGACATCCTGGGTGAGCTTTGGCCAGTAGTAGCGAGTCCTAATCCGGGCAAGGGTACGTGCGAATCCTAGGTGGCCGGAGGAAGGCTCGTCGTGGCAGGCAGATAAAATGTCAGCACGTAGCCCTGGTGGACCGACGAGGAGGTACTCAGTCGCATAAGGTTCGAAGTTCTTTTTGTAGACGATGTCGTTGCGGAGACAAAATGACCCTGAACGTGCAAATGCCGATGGTGGACTCGAGCTGCGACCTTGAAGGTATTTGATAAGTTGTTGGATCTCTGAATCATTCCACTGTTGTTGGGCCAAGTCAGATTCACTAACTGCACAAAGAAAATGGCCATCGGTATCATCGTCTCTCGATGTCGTCGCGAGTGGTGCGCGCGAAAGGCAATCAGCATCAGTGTGCCTGCGGCCCGACTTGTAGACGACTGTAACCTCAAATTCTTGAAGGCGTAAGCTCCACCTCGCGAGGCGCCCTGAAGGGTCCTTGTGATTGGCCAGCCAACAGAGGGCATGATGGTCCGTAACTACTCTGAATGGAGGGCCATACAGATACGGTCGGAACTTTGTTATCGCCCAAATAACAGCAAGACATTCCTTCTCCGTGGTCGAGTAGTTAGTTTCCGCAGATGACAAAATGCGGCTAGCATAAGCGATGGGACGTTCAGCGCCGTCTTGCCACTGGACAAGTACTGCACCAAGACCGATGTTGCTTGCGTCAGTGTGAAGTTCGGTGGTGGCATCTTCATCAAAGTGCCCTAGTAAGGGTTCACTCTGAAGGCACTGCTGAAGCTGGGAAAAAGCGGCTCTCTGCTCTGGACCCCACACAAAAGGAGTATCCTCCTTCATTAAACGGGTAAGGGGTTCAGCGATGTTGGCAAAGCTCTGGACAAAGCGCCTGTAGTAGGCGCAGAGACCCAAAAACCGGCGCAAATCCCGTTTGTTCGAAGGTGTAGGAAATGCAGCAACAGCCATGGTCTTTTCTGGGTCTGGTCTAATGCCATCGTGACTCATGAGGTGGCCGAGGAACTTTAGTTCTTCGTAGCCGAAATGACACTTCTCCGGTTTTAGAGATAGGCCTGCGGATCGAATAGCGACGAAGACGGACTGAAGTCGTTGTAAATGTTGCTCAAATGTTTTGGAAAAAACAACGACGTCGTCTAAATACACGAGGCAGGATTCCCACTTCAGACCGGACAGGACGGTGTCCATCATCTTTTGGAACGTTGCCGGTGCAGAGCACAATCCAAATGGTAACACTTTGAATTCGTAGAGGCCATCGGGAGTTATGAATGCTGTTTTTTCCCTGTCACGTTGATCGACCTCGATCTGCCAGTAGCCGCTGCGTAAATCCATTGAGGAAAAATATCGGGCATGTCGAAGTCGATCCAGTGAATCATCTATGCGTGGGAGAGGGTAGACGTCTCTGTTCGTCACTTTGTTGAGCTTCCGGTAATCGACGCAAAATCGAAGAGTGCCGTCTTTCTTTTTAACAAGTACGACGGGTGACGCCCATGGACTGTTCGAGGGTTGGATGACGTCGTCGTCGAGCATCTGTTTCACTTGAAAACGTATTGCCTCTTGTTCTTTTTGCGACACGCGGTAGGCGTGCTGTCGTACAGGCCGTTCGGTAGGGTCCGTTATAATGCGGTGCTTCACGGTTGGGGTCTGCTTGATTTTGGAGGTGGACGCAAAGCAATCACTATACGTACGTAAAATCATGCGTATCTGCTGTTGCTGCGCACAGGATAGCTGGCAATTCACGTCAACCGTACTGGCTATATCAGTGTTACCTTCGGCAGCAGTGGCAATCGGAGCGATAGTGGAACATTCTGCGTCATCGATGGCTTCAAAGTTCGCGATTGCTGTTCGCTTTGCTAAGTGTTGGTACTGGCCGCCGAAATTCGTGATCAGAAGCTGAGTCCTCCGATGTTTCAGTTTGACGATAGCACGCGCGACACAAATCTGCCGAGTCAAGAGCACCTAGATGTTAGTTTCCGTGATGCCACTACTCTTGTTGTCACAGTCGCTCTCCACCGTTACCAACATACTGGCTCGCGGCGGCAGTGCGATGGTGTCGTCAGCAATTCGAAGTGTTGTGGTCGGCGCAACTGCATCCTTCCGTAGGGCTGTATGGTCGTTAGATAACGTTATGAGCAGGTCGCGAAGGTTAATAATGGCTCCATGCTCGCGGAGAAAATCCATTTCGAGAATCAGGTTTTGGGAGCATTCGCGCAATACAACGAAGGAAACAATGTACGTCGACTCACGAATTTGGAGGCGGGCAGTGAACATTCCTAGCGGTGTCAATAGGTGACCTCCCGCAGTGCGGAGGTTCGTTCCATGTCCCCAAGGTGTCGTTACCTTTCTTAGCTGTGCAGCGAGGTCAGCGCTTATAACAGAATAATCGGCACCCGTATCTACCAGAGCGGTCAGCGGGTGGTTGTCGACAAGAACAGAGATACGAGCAGAGACCTGTTTGTCGTCGATGGCACACGTCGGTGAAAAAATGTCGTCGGATGTCGGCAGGCAAATCGGGGGAGGGTCTTGTAACGGTCGATCAACAGCGGCCTCACCCCCACAGGTCGCTGTTCTTAGTTTCCCCGGCGCGGGCTTGTGGATCTAGGTGATCTTCCTGCAAGGACGTCCGCAAAGGTTGATTGTTGGCCAGGTGACGTGGAACGCCGTGGAGATGGTGAGCGGGATTGGCGACGCGGAAGGTTTGAGGATCGTTGGCTTGCCAAGTATTCGGCGATAGCACGGGGCCGCTCACCATCTCTGGGTCGACGAGCATCCGGACGAAAGCCGGGAAGACCCATGTGCCTGTAGGCGCACTCACGGTAGATGTGACCTGGTTCACCACAGTGATAACATAGAGGCCGGTTGTCGGGAGCACGCCATACACTGGATTTCCGTGTAAAGGGTGGGTTGCCGTACTGCGGTGGTCCCGAGTAGAACGACGGTACCGTCTGCAGGGTGGACGGACGGGACGGATAGCCAACAGCCGGTGCAGGAGTACGCAGTGCTTCCGCGTACGTTAATAGCGGAGCTTCGGCTGGACGCGGGGCCGTCATGGGTTGGACTTCGGCTGCACGCAGAGTCGTCATGGGGTGCACCAGCTGCCGGACCTCTTCGCGAACGACATCCGTTAAAGCAGCAACATGGGGCGGAGAAGACACCACGTGCAGCTTTTGCAGCTCCTCGCGCACAATACTGCGCACGAGCTTCGTCAGGTCTTTTACAGTCGTGACGTCAGGTGTTTGTAGGGCCGACGACACTGACGAAAGACTGCCAGGACGTTCATACTGGTACGAACGCTGCCTTAGCATTCTCTCCATTGTCGTGGCTTCGCGAAGGAAATCCTCTACAGTGCCGGGAGGGTTCCGCACTAGTCCCGCGAACAGCTGCTCCTTCACTCCCCGCATTAGGAGGCGCACCTTCTTTTCTTCCGTCATTGAAGAGTCGGCTCGCCTGAACAGCCGCGTCATGTCCTCAACGAACATGGCAACACTCTCGTTCGGACGCTGGTTTCGGGAATTGAGGAGCCGTTCTGCCTGCTCCTTTCGGTCAGAGCTTCGGAAAGTATTTCGCAACTGGTTGCAAAACTCTGGCCAGGTTGTCATAGTGGCTTCATGGTTTTCGAACCAAGTGCGCGCAGAGTCCTTGAGATAAAAGTAGACGTACCGAAGCTTTCGCTGCTCGTTCCACTCGTTGACGCTGCCGCAACGGTTGTAGTCGTCGAGCCAGTCGTCGACGTCCTCATAAGGGTCACCGTGGAACGGCTTCGGAGTACGCGGGACGCTGAAGAACCATGGAGGAGGCAGCGTTGATGTTTCTTGGGTTTGCGTTCCCGCACTAGCCATAGTACTGCCAAGTTGAAAAAATGGTCCGAATTCAGGAGGTAGGCCTAGTTGTCGCCTGCTACGCCGTAGGTCAGCTGGTTCTTCCAAGTCGCGTCTAGTGTCGGGACCTTGCTGCTGATTGCAGTGCATACAACACTACCAAGCACCTCCACCAGAAAATGTCACGTGATAACAGAACGACCACAACGTCTGTTCACAGGAGCAGCACTGGACGTCGAGCCGAACCGAACGTTAGAGCACGAGCACACACCAACCGTCCTCTTCTTCTTTCACACCATGGCACATACTCGCATTGGCATGGCTAAACCTCGTTCCATGCCTGTGGCAATATATATATATATATATATATATATATATTCTTCGAGACATTGCAGGTCTGTGTGTGCCGAGAAACTCGTACTTGGTTACTATTGATGTCTCTTCATTGTATGCAAATATTCCTCACGATGACGGCATAGCTGCATTACAAAACATGTACACAAACCATAGACAATATAACACCCCAGATTTCTCTGCAATCGCAATTTGACGAGGATGGTCTTCGAATTAAAGTCATTCGAGTTTAACCAAGAGTATTTTCGACAAATCAGCGGGACCGCTATGGGCACCAAAATGGCACCCAATTATGCCAACACATTTATAGGAAAGTCAGAATCAGAATTTCTTGCACAAAGTTCCTTGAAACCTTTGTTATACATAAGATACATAGACGACATCTTTCTTATTTGAACCCACAGCGAGGACGAACTTCTCAGCTTTATCGACACTTACAATGCTGTACATCCGAACATACACTTCACACACACATGCTCGCAAGTAACCGTAAATTTTCTTGATGTCACCATAACGATAGAAGAGGACAAGCTCTCTACAACTCTATATCGCAAACCGACGGATCAAACAATACCTCCATTACCAAGGCGATCACCCGCGCCACTGTAAAAACAGTATCCCATACAGCCAGGCTCACCGGTTTAAGCGAATCTGCTCAAGAGACGCTGATTTTGACAGGAGCTCACAGAGGCTGAAACTTATGCTCGAGAAACAAAAATACCCCCTCATGTAATTGATGACGCTGTTCAAAAAGCGAGAAAACTGAAGCTTGATGACTTACTTATGAAGCGACCACCACAAGAAGACCCACAACGAACAAACTTCTGCTTGACTTACAGCACAAACTTCCCCAATGTAAACAAATTCCTTAAATGGCATTACAACATTTTGGAACAAAGTGAACGTCTGAAACGCGCATTCCCATCCGCTCCAGGCGTCGTTTACCGACGACCACGTAACCTCAAAGACACGCTTGTCCACTCTGAAATTAACACATCACCCCCCAATAATCCATGCCGACCTTGTTTAAAGTCACGATGTCTTGTATGTAAGGCGATGCGAGAAACACACAAAGCAACAAGCACACAATCCAAGTTTTCAATTAACATTCGAGGAAACCTAACATGGGATTCCTCTAATGTGGTACACCTACTCGAATGCAACGTGTGTAGTATGCAGTACATCGGACAAACAGAAACACCATTTAGGATTCGCTTCAATAATAACAGAGCCCATGCGAAATCAGCCCCAAATCTACCCCTATCGAAACATCTCAATCTTCCCGACCGTGCATTCGACAAACTATCAGTAACGCTCTTAGATACGGGATTTAAATCAAACCGAGAACGTGAACAACAAGAGTCATACCTTATCTACCGATGTAACACCCTCGATAGAGGAATAAATGAGAATCCTGGTACACTCGCAGCTATTAAAGCATTAGAAAGCAATGACGGCAATAATGAAAATAGTAACTGAGTTCACGGCATTGCAGCTGTGAAGGGCACTGGACAATTCAAAACGAATTCAAGTGTAACTACTCTTCCTAAGTACAGCTGTCGTTCGTTTTCTGTTTTTACTTTACTACCCAATCAATTGTGCCAAGCATGACATGCCCAAAAGCAACCCTGTGCACAGTCGGGAGGCCCCTACTGCACGCGTAATCTAGAAGCGGGCAAGGAATTCGCATTGCGCCCGCTTACCCGCCTCTGCCGCAATACGCGGCACCCCTCTTGCTACGACGAAATGTCGACGGGGCGTTGAGTAGTTAAAGGCTTAAACTTCTTAAAAAAGCTCTTTTTGCCCCACACCGAACCGCCAGAGCCAGGAGGCGCCGTCTGGTCAGGAAGAATGCGTTAGTTAAAGAAAGCATACACAGACCGCTCACATCAGAAAGGTGATAGGAAAAAAGGGGAGAGAGATGGATGGGAAAATGGAAGGAAGAGTGGAAGGGGGGCACCTGGGGGGGGAGTCCACCTTATATTCTTTTTTTCCTTTTTTCTTTCTTTCTTTTTCTTTTTTTCTTTCCGTTTCCTTTTCTTCTTTTTTTCTTTTTTTTCTTTTTTCTGTCTTTTCCCTCTTTCCCTCTGATTTGAGATTGTATAAAGCTGAGCACCAACAAACTGTACCTTCAATCCTGATGAAGGCCAGACTCTGGCCGAGAGAGAGAGAGAGAGAGATGAAGATGCAAGGAAAGGCAGGGAGGTTAACCAGACGCACATCCGGTTTGCTACCCTGCACTGGGGAAGGGATGAAGGGGAGAAAAGAGGTTGCAGAGAGATGAGAAGGTACACACAATCACGAGCACACTCGGGGAGCACACACAGTCTACAGGTGGTCGCTCAGGTTTGTTGACTTTAAGTAAAGTTGTAGTGCTTTAGTCACTTTCTGCGTAACTGAGGCAGATGCCCAAGGTCCTATTATCTTCTGCACACAAAATGGTCCGGGGTCAAGTTGATTCAAAACCATCCGGAGCTGGCATTGCTGTGTGTCGTAGCAAGCGCAGCTGCACAGGACGTGTTCGATGGTCTCTTCTGCTCCACAGTAGTCGCATGTAGGAGTGTCTGCCATACCAATGCGAAAGGAGTACACCTTTGTAAATGCAACACCCAACCAAAGGCGGCATAATAGTGTCGCATCGGAGCGGGAAAGTTGTGATGGTAGCTTCATCTTGAGCGAAGGATCCAGTTCATAAAATTGACGCCTTTGGAAGCTGGTAGACGACCAGAACGTGCGTGTGAGATCTCGAGCCAGCAGGTAAAGTTGTCTTGCTGCATCATTCCTTGATATAGGAATCGGGACTACACGGGTTCCTTCATCGGCTGAGCGGGCTGCATCATCGGCTAATTTATTTCCGGTAATACCGATATGTCCAGGCAGCCATTGATATATAATATCATGCCCTCGTGCTAGAGCTTCATGATGGCAATGTCTTATTTCTTGCACTAATTGGTCATGACTCCTCCTACGCATGGCAGACTGCAAAATCTGAAGCGCTGCCTTCGAATCACAGAATATGACCCATTTTCCTGGACGTTCTTGAACGAGATATTGTAAAGCAGTCCTTATAGCAGCAAGCTCTGATGCCGTAGATGTAGTCATATGCGACAACTTAAACTTGATTGTCATTGCTGCAGCCGGAATTACAGCGGCACCTGATGAACTGCTGGACGAGACGGACCCATCAGTGTATATCTGCGTTCGGTCAAAGTAGAACTCAAGTAGTAATAGCAGTGTTGCTTGCTTCAATGCTACTCTGGAGTGATTGCTTTTCTTTTTGATACCCGGAATTTCTAAACGTACTTGCGGCTGGTCGAGGCACCACAAAGGACATGCCATTCTCGCAGCTGGCGTATATCCTGATGAAATGCTGTTTAGGTGCTTGGCTATGACGTCTGAAAACGTAGCACGTGGTCTTTCGGAGGGTAGAAGGGCCAAGTGGTGGTCGGGGACACGGCTAGCATGTCGAATGTGCGCTCTGAGGCAATCCACAACTCTATATGTCCTGACTGGATGGCCTTTGGCAAGCATGATTGTGGCATAAGTAGAAGCGCATCGGGGCAGTCCGAGGCAGATACGCAGTGCCTGACCCTGCAAACTCTCCAATGAATGAGTATTGGATTTGCAAGTGTTAGTCAGTACCGGCAAGCTGTAGCGCAATAGACCCAGAAATAGGGCCCTGTACAGCTGTAGCATGGAGGCCACAGACGTTCCCCATGCTTTCCCGCACATGAATTTCATTATTTGCACAATAGATAGCAGTCTCTTCTTGAAATATGCACAATGCGGGCTCCACGAAAGACTTCTGTCGATTATTATGCCCAGGAAACGATGCGTCCGTGCATATTTGACACTCTGCCCATTGATGTAAACAGGGTATGGCGTCATTGGTTTGCGTGTAAACGCCATCAACGCGCACTTCACAGTTGATATAGTTAGGCCTTGTTTCTGAAGGTAGGCTGTTGTGAGGGTTGCTGCCCGCTGTATTCGTGCACGCACCTGAGGGCGAGCAACTGCAGCACTCCAGAGGCAAGTATCATCGGCGTATATGGATAGGCACACCGACTTTGGCAGTACCTTCACCAGACCAATAAGGGCAACACTGAACAATGTGGGGCTTAAATCACCTCTGAGGTACTCCGCAGTAGGTGTAATGTTCAGCAGTTGTACCCTCATATGTTTGCACAAAGAAACACCTGCCAGTTATATAATCTTTTATCCATTGAAACATTCGTCCACCAATGTCCATTGCTGCGAAAGAAGTGAGGATGGCATCGTGAGCTACATTAGCATATGCACCCTTCACGTCAAGAAAGAGTGCCACTGATATGCGCTTGCGACTTTTTTCTTGCCGAACAAATGTCAATAGGCCGAAACGTCGAAATAAACCACGTTGTGACCGCTCATGGAGGATCTACTTGACTATATATATATATATATATATATATATATATATATATTCGTATAGGAAAGAAGACGCACGTACGAAGTTATTTTATTGACGTTTCGGCTTTGGGTCCGGCCTTCATCAGAATACAGTTTATGGCACGAGTGCTGTTTATATACATGTGCATATCAGTAAGATACAAATGTCAAAACCGACATGAAAGGCTATATATGGGCATATACATATATATATGCAAGTCACACAATATAAAGAGCACCTAATCTACGAGTAAAAAGATATTGCTTCCATGCGCGAGCACGTTGTTTACAAATAAACGATGAAACGCATAAAAGATAAAGCACATAACATGAAGAGTAGTCCGACCGGTAAAAACAAGAGAAGAAAAAAACTATAAAATACTAATAAAAATGACAAAGACGTTACAAAGCTTCTACGTAATCAACGGATACAGACAATGTAGTGCGACTTGCTGAGCGAGGTTGAAAAAAGTTGGACAGGGTGATACAAGTTACGCAGATAGGCAACTAAGTTTTCCTACGTTTTCATTCAGACCAGATGCGACGGCGTTGAACTTATAGATGAGGAATGATTCACGGGCTTCTCTATCATAATTTGTGCGGAAACCAGATTCTAGTAATGTGACTTGTAGGTTTTCAAAAGAGTGGCTAGGGAGGTGCACGTGTCTTGAAATGGGCAAGTGGGGCAAGGTGTTAGCATGAGATTTATGGTTGTTAAAACGCAGTCTAAAAGGCCCTTCTGTTTGACCAATGTACTGTATTTCACATAGCGCACATTCTATCATGTATATCACGTTCTTAGAATCGCAGTCAAGATTGCCTTTGATTTTTAAGGAAAAGTTGGAAGCAGTACTGGTGACCTGTTGGCATGTGCGCATGTAAGGGCATACTTTGCGCATGTAAGGGCATATATATATATATATATATATATATATATATATATATATATATATATATGTATATATATATATTTATATTTATATATATAAGGGAAATAAGTGTATACCTAAGGGCTCGTTTTTCCGTGTTTTAACACAATAAAAATGAGATCTAACAGACAGTAATGCCAAGGAATGTACAGGGGAAGTTATTAGAAACAATGGAATGTAAATAAGAAGAAAGAAAGGTGGATGAAAAAATAACCAGCCGGGAGCAAGATATATATATATATATATATATATATATTGTAATGACGAAAACCGAAACTGGAACTCTCTCTGGCACAGACTCGCATGCTAGGAAGGAAGAGGAGGAAGACGAAGCAGAATAAGAACAGCCGGCCTGCAGCAAAGGCGTTGTGTCTTATTTCTCGTCCTTACAATGGCGCAGCCGACGAAGAAAACGGCTTACGTCTCGGTTTCGTCATCCAGAACGCCCGCCGACGTGCAGCCGCGGTAAGCGTCGCTTGAGGACGGCGTCAAGCCCTCCTCGGCAGCTGTTTACTGACACCACCGTTCGGGGACGGCGTCAAGGCCTCCTCGCCGTCACGCTTCTTCGCTGATGGGACCCGCAAGGCGTCCGTCGCGGCCAGCATCGATCCCAGCACCGACGGATGGCGTCCAGGCCTCCGTTGTGGTTCCGGGAAACTTGTCCTGGGACGCGACACGTCGCGGCAACCATGCGCACGGGCCTCTCTCACCTAGGGATGGCGTACATGCCTCCTCCATACCTGGCAACCTGTCGGCGCTTCAAGCACCCACCGTGTACGGCGTCGAGGCCTACCCGGCGGCGCAAGACCGCTTCATCTACGCCACAGTACCAGGTCACAACTCATCACACGGGTTCCGCTTGCCTGGGAACGTCGTTGACGCTTCCAGCGCCCTGGAACCCATGTCCACGAATCCGACCACAGCTGGATTTCCAAGGGACGCCGTCCACGCGTCCTTGGTCAAGAATTGTACCACCTCGAATACCGCAGTCACTGTATCCTCCGCAGAGGCGGGCCTTGGCTCTTCGTGCGGATCACACGACAGCGCAGCGGAGCTGCAGCATACCATCGCGCAACTCCGTGTCACGACCAACGCCCTCATAGCGTCGAGTTCCAAGCTATGTCCTGCCATCTTGCCAACATTGTGCGCACTCAATGCCATGTTGGCTGCGGCCGCCGCACAAAACTTCGAGGTAAGCTCGCCCGAGAACCGTCGCAATCTCCGGCGTTCTCTCGCGGAGGTATCGGAGCAAGTGAACTGCTTGGCGGGGGCACATTTCGGAGTTCTGCCCGCCGTCCCGCCATCGCCGATTTCCTTCGCGCTACCGGAATTTCGCGGCTTCCAGGACGACGCCGAGGAATGGGTGGCAACCGTCAACGCTCTCGGAACGACTGAAGAGCAGAAGTGGGACATGGCCATAGATCGCCTGCGGGATGCTGCCGCAGCATGGCACAGGTACGAAGGCGTCAGGCAGCAGTCCTGGGCAGAATGGAGTGCAGCCCTGATTGCCGCTTTCGGACGGATTTCCTGTGACTCCAGCAAGTCCAGCTCGATCTTCCCCGAGGCCGAGGATGGAGCCCAGGCAGCGCCCCGCCTCGAGGCTGCAATCGTTCGTTGCAGCTCGTCAACGGAATGCTGCCAGGAGTTCCCTGCTGCTGACCCTGACCGAAGTGGCTGGAATCCTACACTACAGGTCCCGGACTCTGCATCGGTATTCGACCTGAAAATACCCCCACCAGACCTTCGTCCGGAGATACGGCCCTCGCGCTCGTCGTCTGAGGACATCGAGGCACTCAATCCTATTGTATTAGACACAACTGAACCCTACCAGACCACGATCATGCTCAGCCACGCAGACACTCGGCTACCAAGGAACGTTTCCTTCGAGAAAGCCCAGATACCTAGCTACGCTGAGGCCACTGCCATCGAGAACTTGCCGAGGACCAGCCCTCCTGCTGTTTCCTCCCAGCATACGATGTTTGCACATGACAGTTCGCCAGAAGCCACCGGCTCGACTACGTCTGGGAGTTCTGCTGTGGTATTTATGCCCAACCATGAGCTGCGTCCCATCTCATTTCAAGAAATGGCCCAAACGTCATCATGGCTGCCTCGCAGGGCATCCCGCTGCAGTTCAGTCCACCAGCGACGGTGGGACAAACACCAGCGTTTCCAGGTTACTCTGCGACCTTGCCGGAACAGTCAGGGCCGTCCACCTGAACTGCATTCTACGAGTTGTCAGGAAACGTTGCATCATGGACGAGTTCGACCACGGCGACAAAGTCAAGCCCACCCACCAAAAACTTTACCGCCAGCTCCGCGCGCGCACAGGACCCAGTCTCCATCACGACACGGTGAACGACCCAGACGACATAGCCAGTGTCGGCCGCCGGAGCCAATTTCGACAAACTTCCAGCGTGGTCGAGACCGACCACGACGATGTAGCCAACCTCGCCCACCTGAAGCACTGTCAACTGCTGCAGCTAGCCTTACCTACCAGAACATTGTCGTTTGGCCCAACGACAATGCTAGCAGTCATGGCCGAGTGTAATGACGAAAACCGAAACTGGAACTCTCTCTGGCACAGACTCGCATGCTAGGAAGGAAGAGGAGGAAGACGAAGCAGAATAAGAACAGCCGGCCTGCAGCAAAGGCGTTGTGTCTTATTTCTCGTCCTTACAATATATATATATATATATATATATATATATATATATGTATGTATATGTATGTATATATATATATATATGACGTGATAAACTAGCGCAAAAAGGGGCTATAAACCTACGGAAAGCTGACAGACTGACAGACAACCACGAATGGCGTATCATTATTCTTGCATCGAGCGTAGGAAACGACTGTATGTATTAGTGCTTGCCAAACGACTTGAAAGGCAGTAACTTTAAGCCAATTTCCCAATGTGTGCAGGCTTTCGCACGAAACCAAGTTACCAACAGTCGCCCTATATTCACGCATTTAATGGGTATATTCAGCTTTACAAACAACAAACGCCGTAGACTGGAGGCCTTCAACTACTCAATGCTTTTATTGCTGCCTGTCTTTCTTTTGCAACTTTGTACAGCTGACAGACTTTTTGATATAAGGAAAAGTAGTCGAAAGCGTTCATATAGCGACGCCTGGAATGCAAGAAATGATGAAAAACTGCTTTGTATGCTTTGTGCCCATCCGCTTCATTGAATAAGTAGGTCGCTGAATGGCACTTTATCAATGTTTATCTTACGTTTGTAACACTCAATACACTTTAAACACAGGTCTTCGAAAAAGTATTTATTACAATCCACAAGCTACACGTGCCTTTGCTGTGTCTTTAATGTTTCGTACGGTGTTCGACCCAGTAATGGTGCGGAGCGAACCCTACAAAAATTTCTAATAAGACATTTTGTACTAATTAGCGCACTGTGCCATCACCAGTGGCGACGCATTGAAACAGAGAAGCTAGAAATAAACGTTGAAAACAACATCAAGGCACTCGTAGAGATTAAGTCAGAAAAAAAAGCCCTTAGTTGAGTGAAACTACTCGCTCACACCAATTAGTAAGGTACTGGATTAATCAAGAAGCACTTTAGTGCGTGGGGCATTCTCCTTTTTTTCTTATTTTGAAACAATTTGCCTGTGCTTCCATAATTTTTCCTTAGTGAGGATTAGCACAGGATGGTTCGATATTTTTGTATCGTGTGCTATAGTTACGCCGCGCCGTATTGAAGTTTCAAAAGTCACGAAGGAATGTCATCGCGTTATCCTATTTTTTCACTCTCTGAAATAACCTGGCTTATGCAACGAAATTGCGCGTTAGCCGATGAAGTATGTTTGGACATGCTGATTTATTTTGTTACATCAGCTACTTTTGTAATATGCAATAAAATCGATAGTTTTGGTAATAATTTCATTGCCCACTAACCGCACCTCGTGGCTGTTAATAAGTGCATGAGTAAAGAATAACTTCTTACCACCGGTGCCAGCGATAAAATAAGTGCCCAAGCACGCATGCACCTACACACACGCACATACACATGCGTGCACACACAAACAACACTCAGAAGCGCAGAGCGACAGTGACAGGGAAGCGAAAATCTGCCTGAGTATTGCGGCAAAATATTGAACAGAAAGTGCAAAGCTCAATATCCAGATCTGTGCCATGGTTATCGCTACAAAATGCAATTATCACGACATAACAATGTAGCGTACTTCTTATGTGTCTGGGTACCTTCGCACTTTGTTCTATCGAAACAGAGTCATAATTATGGGGAATCAAGTTGGCATCTTCGCACATGGAAAGCAGTGTAATGCGGAGGTTTAGCCGTGGTGGAGGAACGTTAGCGGTGAGAGGATGGGGGCTCACACCGTCACCTGAATATCCTTAATTTTGCCTGTGTATACACACACAAAATTGTGCTAACACATGTAGGAAGCATAAAGTATTGCTGAACCACGTGAGCAAAAATTTTTGCCTACACCACAGTGCAACTTTACAGCCGCTAAACCACGAAGGTGTATATGTCTGCACCAGAAATCGTACACATATATGCAACTTCTGAAGTAAAATATATTTAGAGCTTTTTTATTTGGTGGAACCTGCAAGCCTTTAATTTCTACTTTTAGAGGCTTTGATTAAGTTTAGAAATGCAATAGCAGTGTCTCCAAACCTAAAGCACGCGTTCAGACTATGATTTGCCGATTCGACATTGATTGCAGAAACATCGCTAGAACAGTGTGGTAGAACTGTTTGTGTCCTCTTGTACAGTCCAGTTCTAGTCCTATCAGTACATACCAATCAGCTCAATTTAAGGCGCTAATACAGGTGGGGTGTCACGTCATCCCGCTGACAGCGGGGGCCAGATGTAACAGAACGAGAAGCAGGTAAAGAATTATATCTGACAAAAAAGCTAGCTTACATGAAGGACTCCTGGTTCCCTACTGCAGAGACTCACTGGAACACTTGCCGAATTGCAGTTTCGTGCGGAAAATGGTGAATTTTCGCAGAGCATTTTATATTCTTCAACGTGGCCCGGGCTGTTCCTAATAGGCAATATACAATTGTCCTGGTAAAATACACGATCTGTAGGGCAATACTGGAACTTAGTACAATATATCTACACGTGTCTGCTGTACGGGTGGGTCTGTACGGGTGGGTCTGGGTGCCGTCATGCTGGGCTGTTGTCATTTGTGTGTTGCATTTTGTAGCGTGAGCTATACTGGCCTCACTGAGCCAATTTCACGTGGCACTGGTCTGCGCATGCGCAATGATACTCCGCCGCCGCCGCGCGCAGCTCGCCGCTGATGTGCGCGCAATTCGATGCGCTGCGCAGACGATCAGTGGTGCCACGCACCGGAGCCGACACCTCCCTCGCACTCAGCCGTGGCCGCGCGCGACTCACCGCCGCCTGTGTGCGCTTTCCAGAGGATAGCCGTCATAGCCTTGGTAGACACATGGGCGCCGACGCACGCGCCTTCCCTGAGCAGTCGCCATTTGACACTGTGCTGGAGCCACTTGATAGCGCCTCTGACTGGCGTTTGCCACTGTGGTATAGCCATGGAGAAAGAGAGTGCAAATGCTGCTCAACGCTGCAGTAGAGCGGAGAAGCTTAACTCATCGGATCGCGAAGTAGTTGCCCGGCAAAATAAATATACAAGTGCCACATAATACGTATACCGTGTGTGTGTCGTTGGAACAGCTGTAAGCATGATATCTGGAAAGCTAAGAATAATCAGCTGAACTTTTGCTAACGCTACGTATATCCTGGCATAGAAGAGCTAAGCCACTGCCATTTTTGAACAACTACACGAGCACTGTTACGCAAGACATTCGCGCATGAAAATTGTTGAGTTGCTGCATGTGATGTTTTATCACGTTAATATTTCAGGTCGCAATCCACAAAAAAAAAAAAACTTCAGTTTAACAGCTCAAGATGGCGGCGCCCGCATGTCTTAGGTAAAATGGTCTACAGAACAGAGAGTGCTTTGTGGTAACCAGCTTTTTTGTTTTATTGTTAGATGTGACTTTTTCGCGTATGACCCTTCCAGCTGAGATATCGCGTCTGGTATAGATGACCCCATATCTTGTAAATGTTTGTAAAAGGCACAGCGAAATGCGCTGTGCCGTATAAAGGATATGGTATTTCTTGCATGTGCCCGAATTTCTGTAACTGTTCTTTCACATGTGATTCTGCTGCGTAGAACCCACAGCAGAGTTGTGGCTTCTACGCTTGCTTCCACGTATCATTAGAAGGTAATAAATGATCATTTTTGAGTTAATATTGGTCGATTAGTACGTTCTCGAGCTTCTTTATGAAACCCACTTCGGGGTTTAGGTCATGGATCGTACGGTGCCTTGTTTAGGAAAATATATGATTTACTGAAGGAAAATGTTGAAAATGAATTGTTTAGCCAATCCACAATATTATAACTGTGCAACATAAAGAACAACAAAAAAAATTAAACAGAGAGACGCGGAAGCAAACAAATGTATTTAGCTGAAACTCCCTTAAGTGGACTATGTATCACTTTACATTCAATTCTTTTATATCCTCGTGAAATATTAGATCTTATAGAGTTTTAAATATGAGCCCCGAAATAACGTCACATTTTCGATATTTATGATTGCACAAATGTGCGATAACACATCAGTGAAATCCACTAGAAATGCTTTTAATTGATGTTGGAGCTTTAAGCCACTGTAAAAAAAAAGCTCGGTAATAATCATCTGCGATTTCATTATTCGTGTTAGAAAAAGCCTTGCTCATACAAACGTCTTCTTGATATAAGTGACGAGGCGCTCAAAACTCACATGGCGCTGGTAATGGTTTTCGTACCTAACAATAACACGGTTTTGTCACACAGAAAAATATGTGGTTCACTTAGCTTCAACGTACGGAAACGGAAATTTTCATAACACTAGTTGAATTTGGTGAAAGAAGGATGACCTTAGGGCCAAAGTTTATAAAGTTTAGCTTTTGAAGGTTCGGACTGTTCCAGCGCCATGTATTTTTAGTCCACTTTAATTTATTCGCATTTAAATAGTAATCAGTAAAATAACGCACACTCTACTTTCCAGTTCTTTCTTGTCACCTTTTTCTTCACTGTTGTTGCTAGCAAAGAAAAGTAAGCCCTTGATTTTCCTCTTCTTTTGTTCTAAATTCAGCTGGTATACTTTTTTTATTGATACTTAAGTTAACCATTACACGCCTTTCAGATCCTTGGCTAGTCTTCTTTCCGCCAAGATGCTTTTTCTTTCACCTGTTCATACACGCGTGTTCGGTATGATCGCGTATTACCTTCACATCTGGCATATTTATTATAAAACATCTTACTTTTTAAGAACAACGCGGGCGGCAAAAAATTGATTGATTGACATGTGGGGTTTAGCGTCCCAAAACCACCATATGAATATGAGAGACGCCGTAGTGGAGGGCTCCGGAAATTTCAACCACCTGGGGTTCTTTAACGTGCACCCAAATCTGAGCACACGGGCCTACAATTCCGCCTCCATCGGAAATGCAGCCGCCGCAGCCGGGATTCGAACCCGCGACCTGCAGGTCAGCAGCCGAGTACCTTAGTTACTAGACCACCACGGCGGGGTGGGCGGCAAAAAATTACTGCTGACGTATGTGGAAGTTGTTTCATTTCCAGTTAATGCGGCGACGCTATTCATGGGAAAGATATCTGCTTGCGCCATGGCATTCGGCATCAAATTTCAATAGCTAAACATCTTACTTGAATGTATTTAACAGAATTATGCATGTGCCAGAGCTTGGCATTTGCTCTGGAGCGTGTATATATTAGGGGAAACCTTGCATAAACTTCATTCGAGTCAGTACCTGCTTTTTGTGGTATGTCTTCATTAGTGCAAACGGCCACTTTCTTTTTTTTTTTCTGCCGTCGTGTGTTACCGGCAGTTCGCCTGGCTGTGCACGAAACTTTTTAAGTTGAAGGCTTGGTGCAGTTTATATTAACACGACACTTATAATAAAAGAAAACATGAAGCACATGGATATTGAAGTGACCGCTAAACTTCACTCTGTTTATTTCATGCGCATCAAGGGTTGCTTTGTACGCAGGAAAAAACGAGTCTTCTTCTGCATGTTCGTGTTGTTAACGCAGCACGCTATCAAATCTAACAGGCCTGAGGTTCTTATGCTGGGACAAGCATTCTGCGTCGTCATCTTATAAATTATTGCGTATAGTTTGAAGGCTATAGCTCATAATCATGGCCTATCTTTAGGATGTATTCAACAGCAGGGATGTATTCTGTCGGCTTCTATTTGAACTACTGTTGCTATCCAACCATGTAGAATGTTCATTTTTCGGGAAGCTGTATTTAAAATTACAAGCCAGTGGGCGCAAAAAATATTACGACAGAACGAATTTTTTATCACTGCTTCACGATGTGGACGATGTAGGTTCGGGTAAAAAAGATTTTGAAATGTTTCCTGTTACTTTTCTCGCCAGTTTAAAAGCAGACGATAAAATCTGTGGCAGACTTACACCTTGTTCGTAATTTCATTTCTGAAAATTGACTGAAACTCTTATGCTGGTTGATATAGTGCGTCGCAACGCTTCTCCTCGATTTGCCGGTGCGTTTGCTCAACTGAGACGCAGCAAGCATTATTGGAGAGCACAAAAGAAACGCATGGCTACTATTGGTTATTTGCTCTGCTGCACTGACGTGATGCAGAGTTGCAGCGAAACATGAAGCTAGGCTACTCTGAAAGTCATTCCCCCCCCCCCCTTCGAAAAATATGGCAGCATATCCACGGAGTGAATGATGGAGAGCGGGGCGAAGCATCCGTCTGTCCATTCGTTCTTGCTTCCGTCCGTCCATGCGTCCGTATGTGTGACCGTTCATGCGTCCATCCGCCCGTCCATGCGTGCGTATGTTCGTGCGTCCTCACGTCCATCCATGCGTCCGTCCTTGCGTTCGCCACGCATCTGCCCTTGTGTCCATCCATGCGTCTATCCGCCCCTGCGTCTGTTCATGCGTCCATCCATGCATCTGTCTGTGTGTCCGTTCGTCCATCCATTCCAACACTCCAAGTACCACCATCTCGCATCTTTTCATCATATATTGGATGGATGGATATGGCTGTACCCTTTAGATTGGGCGGTGGCTAGCGCCACCAAGCCGTAATACCTAATGAACCAAAAACTATATTTATTTATTTTTGGTTAAAAAAAGAGTTTGAGGATTCGTACTTTGCAGTGAAGAGTTTAATTTTCACTCGTGCCTTGACTTTAGCCACCAATCAGATAACCTTCTTCTAGTTAAGTCTACCCGCTTAAAGTTTATTTTGCCCTCCCTGTCCCTAAACCCCAGTGCTTTGAAAAACTCTGCGCCATCATCCTGAACTATAGGGTGAAGCCCTTTACAGAACATTATCAAGTGTTCGGCAGTTTCTTCTTCCTCTCCACACGCACTGTATACTGTGTCTACCCCTTCGTATTTGGCCCGATATGTCTTGGTTCGCAGTACTCCCGTTCTGGCCTCAAACAGTAGAGAACTACCCCGAGTATTATCATAGATCCTTTCCTTGGCAATTTCCTGCTTAAAAGTTCGATAGATCTCTAGTGCGGACTTCTTAATCATGCCCATTCTCCACATGTTAGTCTGCGTTTCCTTCACTTTCTTCTTAACCGATAGTTCTTTTTGGTTTGGCCACCTGCTGTTTTCTAAGTATTTACCAGTCAACTTCCTGGTTCGCTTCCTCCATTTTGTATCGACATTCTTCATGTACAAGTAGCTGAAAACCTTCCTAGCCCAACGCTCTTCGCCCATTTCTCTCAATCGCTTCTCAAATTTTATCTTGCTGCTAGCTTCCCTGCCCTCAAATGATGTCCATCCCATATCACCTTGTACCCCCTGATTTGGTGTATTCCCGTGAGCTCCTAAAGCAAGCCTACCTATTCCAGGTTGCTTAATTTCTAATCTTGCTTGAACTTCTGATCTCATGCACAAGACCGCATTGCCGAACGTCAGCCCAGGAACCATGACCCCTTTCCATATTCCTCTCACAACATCATACCTATTGTAATTCCACAGTGCCTTATTTTTCATGACTGCTGCATTCCTGTTACCTTTAGTCGTCACGTATTTTTCATGTTCCCTCAGATACTCGGTCCCATTGCTTATCCATACGCCCAGATATTTGTATTTATCTGTTATATCTAGCGTGACCTCCTGTATTCTAAGCTCACTACCTTCGTTGTCATTGAAAATCATGACTGCTGATTTTTCCTTACTGAATCTAAAATCTAACCTATCTCCCTCATTACCGCAGATGTCCATCAATCTCTGCAAATCTTCCTTGTTGTTGGCCATTAGCACTATATCATCTGCGCACATTAATGCTGGTAGTGCCTGATCAATAAGTTTTCCTTGTTTGACTAAAGAGAGGTTGAAGCCCAGTCCACTTCCCTCTAATTTTGCCTCTAATCCTTGTAGGTACATCATGAATAATAAGGGTGACAGGGGGCAACCCTGCCTAAGCCCCCGTTTTACCTCTGCAGGCTTGGATACCTGTTTTTCCCACTTTATAACTACCTTGTTACCTTTATAGATACCCTTTAAATAATTAGTGACTACAGGATCCACGCCTAGTGTGTCCAGTATTCCCCACAATTCCTCTTGAACCACGCTATCGTACGCTCCCTTGATATCCAAAAATGCTAGCCACAGAGGCCTGTGTTCCTTTTCTGCTATTTCGATGCACTGCGTCAGTGAGAACAGATTGTCTTCCAACCTCCTGTGTTTCCGAAACCCATTCTGCAGTTCCCCCAGCCCCCCCTCTTCCTCTATCCACGCCTGTAGTCTTTCCTTTATAATCTGCATCGCCAGCCTGTAGACCACTGATGTCACTGTTATAGGACGGTAGTTGTTCATGTCAGCTTTGTCCCCCTTTCCTTTAAAGATCATGCCCATCCTGCTAAGTTTCCATCCATCGGGAACTTCACCATCAAATATTATTGTGCTCCCTGCCTCTCTCAAAGCCTGCTTATACTTCGGACCTAATGTCTTTATCAGCATAATTGGAATGCCATCTGGGCCTGTTAATGTACTACTAGGAACCCTTTTCTCAGCCCTTTCCCACTCTTGTTGTGAAAATGGAGCCATTGCACCACTTGATTCGTTCTTGTCTATTGTGGTGCATAAAGTACTTCTTTGTTGAAATTTTTCTGTCACCCTTGTTCTTATATATTCAATAGCTTCGTCCCCTTCTAGCCTAGCACCTTGGGCTGTAGTTATAAAACTCTGCTCTAGGCTCGTCTCATTTCTTAGGGAGTTTAGATGGTTCCACAATTTCGCAGCTGCCTTTCTATCTTTTTTATGTACTTCTGCCAGCCACTGAGCTCCCTTCCTTCTAATCTTTTCATTGATCAGAAGGGATGCATCCCTTCTACAGCTGTATAAGAAGCCGCATAAGAAGCACCGCCATCCAGCGGACATTCTAAGGACTAAACGAGAGTTGGCACACGCACACTTTCTTACGGCTTGCGCTTCGGGTCTACTTCCCACCTTTAACCACCTCGAGTTCATGGTATATACTAATTCACTGTATTCATGGCACTGCGGCCCAACGCTCGCTAAACCTTTCTAAAACCAAGGAGGTTACGCCCAGCGAATATAACATAGCAACCCTTCCTTGTCAGACAGTGCTCAATGTACATGCCAATGGCTGCTAATGGGGAATGAGAGACAGGAGAATTCGGCATCTAGTTAACGCGCACGCTGCGAGTTTTTTTATTATTCAACAACGCACAGGAGATATCTCCCACTGGCACCACCTTGCAGGTCTAAGCGTAAGACATGTTACGTACTACGACGAGGGAGGAACGGGTGGCGCTTTGAAGAGCTTCGCCCCTAAAAAAGGAAACGTGCAGCATTTGATGACAAAAACGAATTGGCCCCGTATTTGCATGTTTAACTGCAAATGTCGTTGAATGACAATAGTCTTCCGCCTGGAGGGAGGGAATGAAACATTTATTTGATGTTCTGCGCGAGAAAGTGGGTGAATGAGATTCTGGAGGGGCTTCGTTAAAGGACCATCGATGCGCGCAGTGGGTAGGTGCCACCACCGTATCGTCTTAGCAAAGCACAGGTAACACCGCCTTTTCTTGCATAACGTTGCATTGCCAGCTTAGCGTATTAAACGCTACTGTTCTTAGAATTACTTATGTATGCATTTTATAGTATAAAAAACACGTTACCTTATATAAACGTATTGATGTTTTGCCTCAGTTATGCGCAAAGTTTGCTTTTTAATCAACACAACGTACTAGTGTGAACGAAGAAACCAGAGTATTATTGAAGGGCGCTGCAAATGTGGTTTAAGAATTTAAAGCAAACGGAGTAAAAGGATAGAAAACAAGCCGTTTCGGTGACAGGCAAGTCGGGGACTGCTATTCTGGTCATCTCATACTGTGAGCACGGCCTCATCAAGTGTGAGGCCCACGGGACGGCTTCATGCTCTCGCATAGTAGAGTACCATGTCCTTCAAATGGTAAACCACTTTTTTAAACACAAGTCGACAGACAGACCAAAATTTCAGCGTCAAAGTGTTCCAAGAAAGACTATCGTCTTCAAAATACGAGACTAATGATAAGCTCTTGTCCTCGTTCCACTTTAAGCCTGTTGTCCATAGGTGTGCCTATGGCTGTGCGTTTTTTGTTTTTCTCCTGGTTTTTAAAGTGCAGAATTTTAGGTATGCTGACGGCCCGTCAGTTATAAAGAAAAAGCTTTGCCTACTTTGGGCCTCTAAAGAAATGAGTTTCAGTTGAACACCTCTCGCTTTCCGTAAAGTATTCAACATTTAATTACTTTGCTTTGAGTAAACGCATAACATGAAAAAGGAACATTCCTGGCAAGCATGCTGTGCTCCTTCGTTCTAATATCCTTAACATATTATACAGAGGGACACTGATGCATGTCCAAAAATTGTGTTTCTCCTCCACCTCGATTGATTGATATGTGAGGTTTAACGTCCCAAAACCACCATATGATTATAAGAGACGCCGTAGTGGAGGGCTCCGAAATTTCGACCACCTGGGGTTCTTTAACGTCCACCCAAATCTGAGCTCACGGGCTTAAAACTCCTCTGCCTCTTTCTCCTTATTTTTGGCATGAGCAGATATAGATGAATGTGCTTTTAAATGTCATCAATATTTCTTAATGCAAAGAAGAGTTGCTGTCGTGCAACTGATTTTGCAAGCTCAGCAAATAATTGTTGTTTTTAGTTGTTGTGCCGTATACACTTCTCTTTCCGTTTTTTGACGCTCACGTGGTGCGCAAGAAGCATTGGTATAAGAATTATGGTAAATACTGACATCCCAGGAGGAGGACACGTACGTGAAATCCCCAAGATATTGTCAAAACGAAGAGGAGAACCTGAACTTGTATATAATTCTTTGGCGTTCAATTAAAACCAGGTTACTATAGATGTAGCGTAATTTATTGTTCTTTTTACCGTTGCACTACCGCGATGGCGCTGTTATTAAATAATTAGAAGCCGAAAAATTATTCCTACTTTCTGTGACACGTTTGTACACAAGAATTGCAGGACATGTATTGTCAACGTGACGAACACATATTTGAGAAGCCTCTGCAGTTGTCTAGTTTTTATATGGCCCTTCACTGCTGTCCCACTGGTTACGGATTTGAGTCCTGGTCAAGGCAGCTGAATTTCGTTGGAGGTAAAATGCCAGATGGTGTGTTGTCATTAGGTGCAAGTGAAAGAACACCATAAGGTCGACGTGGCAGGCGCCCTTCTAGAGAAGGTTCCTGATAATAGTATACAGTTTTAGTTGAGCACCTCCAGCACTTTTGACGACAGAGTGCGACATGGCTGGCAGCTTGCGTTTGCAGAGCCTCCGCAGACGTCTAATGGTAACTGTGTAATACTGTGGTTATGCACGTACCTCCCCTATAGTTACTATGTGTATACGAATTACATCGAATCAGTCTTAAAATGACACTTTTAGAAGAAGAAAGGCCTAAACGTTAGACTCGCACTGCTTACACTCACCTTTTTTCATGTACTGGTACTTGTTTCTCCGGTCGTACGTATCCTCCTCTTCCACGGAGACGATGACGTACTCGCCGCCCTCCAGCAGTCCCACCTGATGCATGAGGCGCACAAAATCCACGAGGACACCAGTCTCCGCTAAAAGCACGTACACTGCATACGATGAATGAAGAGTCGAAATGTGTTTCAGCTGAAGCATGAATAAGATGAAATGTTCCTGATGAAGGATTAGTTAGTTTAACATAACAACATCTTGCAGCGAAACAGCTGGTGCCAGAGCACTGAACCAAAGCAATCATTACTTCATGAGGTTGATCGAAAAAAAAATGATTTTATATCGCGGGTGATCTCCCACGATGCACACAGACCTTATTTCACACACCTAGACTATACTACAACAGCTTCCTAGAACGGATACATCGATACTACTAACCGAAATGTTCCTGCAGTCATCATGATGGAAACGTTAGCTACATTATTCTACAGTGCCTAAAGTATGCAAGTGCAAAAAAAAGGAAAACCTATACGAGCAACTAGTGAGTTTGGACAGATGCCTTCACATACAGAAATTACGTGCACTTCAGTGCCTCTTCAGCTAAATGCGTCTGTACTTACTGGGAGAGTTTTGAGGAGCACTGCAGCATATGAGCGCTTGTGGTGAACAGATATCCGTTATTATGACCAAAATGACGTGGTAGTCCGTACACTGTGGGTGCACGTGAAATGTGTGCGCGTGAACGTTCTAACAAAAGGGAATAATAGCAGGTGAACTGCCCTTTCAATATTATGTTTTCAGTTTTTTTTTTCAGTTTTTTACGCTTCTTCTTTCACTTAATTTTGGTTAAACTATTTTTCTCTAGAAAAGTCATTAGAAAGAAGTAGCCGAGGTGATATGAACGCCAAGCTTTACACAGAAAGCCAGTTCAGAGAAGGCACTGGCCAACAGACAAAAAAATGACAGCATATCCACGGAGTGAATGATGGGGAGTGGGGCGAAGCATTCGTCCGTCCATTCGTTCTTGCTTCCGTCCGTTCCTGCGTACGTCTGTGTAACCGTCCATGTGTCCATCTACCCGTCCGTGCGTGCGCCTGTTCGTGCGTCCGTTTCTGCGTTCGTCCATGCAACCGCGCCTGCGTCCGTTCATGCGTCCATCCATGCATCTGTCTGTGTGTCCGTTCGTCCATCTATTCAGCACTCCAAGTACCACCATCTCGCGTCTTTTCATCATATATTCTCCATATAGAAGCACCGCCGTCCAGCGGACATTTCAAGGACTAAACGGGAGGTGGCACATGCACACTTTTTCATGGCTTGCGCTTCGGGTTTACTTCCCACCTTTAACCACCTCGAGTTCATGGTATATACTAGTTCACTGTATTCATGGCTATGCGGCCCAACGCTCGCTAAACCTTTCTAAAACCAAGGAGGTTACACCCAGCGAGTATAACGTAGCAACCCTTTCTTGTCAGATTGTGCTCAATGTACATGCCAATAGCTGCTAATGGGGATCGCAGCGTGCGCGTTACCTAAAGGCCGAATGCTCCTGTCTCTCATTCCGCCTTAGCAGCCATTAACATGTGCATTGGGCACTATCTTTTATTGTTCAACAACGCACAGAAGAAATCTCTCACCGGAACCACCTTGGAGGTCAAAATCGTAAAGACCGCTATTTCGGGTATGTGCCACTGGTGGTTACGTACTACGAGGGACGCACAAGCCATGCCATAAGGAGCTTCGCCCCTAAAAAAAAACTGTGTGCATCAACGCTGTGTTTGCTATTTTTGAGAGTGGTTTATGAAGGCTTTAGCTATTAGTGTTAACCGTTATCCCTACGTTTTGCTAAGCTATATCATTTTGGGAAAATAGTCAGCGCATGCAACAATGACTGGTCGGTTATTGTTTTTTAATTGTCAAGCAACTTCATTCATTGAAATGCTGTAATCTACCAGTAAGGCTGACCGCTGCCTACGTATAGAACATATACACGCCTAATGCTTCGCTAACTTCTCTTTAACCCAGTTGTCTATGACGTCAACTATTTCACCAGAGCTGTGGTGCAATTTCATACACATTACAAATTCGGACGGAGGCGTTCCGTTCCATCGAGTCACTCATGATTGGCCCATTTGAGTCGTGAGGAATGCCGGGACGTTCAATGTGACGTGAGCCTAATTCAGACGGAGGCGTTCGGTTCCATCGAGTGGCACCCGACTGACCTATTTGAGCCGTGACTCGTGCCGTAGCGTTCCATGTCACGAGAGCCATGTCTGGCGTGTCTGTTTTCGTCCGTTTTCGGGACGGATATGAAGGAACGGTCGAAGAGACCATCCGAAATGAAACAGTTGGATTGAAATGGCCGTGAGGTGGCATGAATTGGATTGAAATGTAAGCGCTTCGTGCCTTTTCAGTATCCGGGTGCTTTGATATCATGGCGTCGCAGTGGGCCTCATGCACTTACGCTGTGGCTCAATCCATAGAGTTTCCAAATATCCACTATAAGGAACTCTGGCGCTAGTGTAGATGGGAGCTGCAACGCACAGCGCTTCAGCGAGCATGGGAATGATGGGTAGTACACACATTTGTCTAATCTTCGTACTTCTGGCCTGCTTTTGGCTCCGTGTGTGTTCGTGAGGCTTGAAGCTATTTTCTCATGAAACAAAAATCAGCAAGTGTACAGCGGCTGCGCTTCACCAACTAAGTCCTTTAGACTTACCTTTCCAAATCGGGTCATGAAGTTCAAAAGGGTTGAATCTTTCTTCAAGAACAAAACCAAAACACAACAATAAACGAAGCCACAAGTAAGAATACTAGGCAAATGTGCATACTACCCATCATTCCCATGGTCGCTGAACGATTGAAGCGACGGAGTTCCCTCTAGTTAATTTTAGGAAACTCTGTGGCTCAATCCGCCCTCTTTTGTCGCAGCCACCTCATCTGTCTGTTCGTGTCTGTGTTGTAGACAGACAGACAGGCAGACAGACAGACAGACAGACAGACATATGAACGGAAGGAGGGTTTACGGCTTACCGATGCCATGAAACCCTTTCCAGCTTCGTCCCACTCTTCATTCACTCCGTGGTAACTCTCTGGTACATTTTCTGTAATGAAATATATTCTACCGGTTATCGTGAATAAAATTAATCCGGATTGCGGGGTCCCGATCTATTGTTGTAAGTGTGGGGGCTTGCGCAATTTTGAACACATGCGCTTGCGCAGCACGGCATTGGCCGCTGCGGCTTCTCACGGTGATCAGTGGTGGCAGCGAATACTACACAGTGACGCATTGGCGGACCAACTCAGGGCTGTCCAGAGGGCCAGTGTGGTGGCAGAAGGGCTTGGCCTCTCTGTCCCAACGTGGGAGCAGCCAGCATCGGTCCTGGACTGATCCTCAGGACTTCAATAAATTTCTTCATAACAACACCAGCGTGTTAGGAGCGTGTTGGCGTCCTTTGCAGACACACTGAATGCGTCCATCGGAAACACGGGGTGCGTCCTACAGAGAAGCTGGACGCGTCTCAACGGCAGTAGTGCTCCCTCCTCCTTGAGTGTCTCGGCGCCTTACCACTGCCTGGATGTTCCCTGCCCGGCGTAGGCCCTTGCGAACGTTACCCAAGAGACTATTGGGACCTCTCTCGTTTTTTGGGGGGTGGGGTGGGGGGAAGGCAGTGTGTGCTTACGCCTCCATTGGCTCTTCACTTCCCCTCGTCCACGCAACCAATGCAGATCACCCACTATTTGACGTAACGAACAGAACGCCTCCGTCCGCATTAGGAACGCGTAATAAATTGCACCCCTGGAGGATACATTATGGTGCACTAAAATTGCCAAAAAGCAAACCCACTTTTCATTATTTACTGTTGTACACAAAGTGTGTGTTTCATTTGGGTTCTTGTTTGTTCGAGAAATTGCAATAGGATGATTTACGTACCGCAATAAATCATTCTGTTGGTTCCAAATGAGCGTGCATTCTTGGCCTTCCAGATTAAGCTGTAATGCCTGTTATTGAGGAAGGCATACTTGAGCCGTGCACAGTGGCCCCCATGCACGTCGAGACGTTATGCGCGTGCGCGTAACTTTTCCTAACACTTTTTGCAAATAACTTTTATCTAATAGGCAAGAGAATTTCCCTCAGAATTTCCAAACATTCGTGACCCGTAATCGGGGCTTGCAAAGAAAATATCTCAAGATTCATTTTGCTGTAGCCTCTAATATTAGCTATCAATCATGCATAAGCTCACGCTATAACAATTGTCATGTCATACCAACTAGCCCAAACCGTCACGCTTCTGATTTACCTGCTCGTTACATCTCATCTATGTCGGCGTGTTATTATTCTTTTTATTTCTTAAAATTTATTGTTCCACATGTATTTAAACAAACATTTTGTTAACAGAAATATTCAAACGTGTTGGTATTCTTTTTTTTCGATTTTGATAGCTTTTGTAGGACCAAATAACAGTACAAGAATGTAGGCAAATAATTACACGTTCGAAGGACCCGTAGTTAAAGCTGTCGGTTTGACCTCCTAACAAGAACTAGAAATTGGTTACAAGAGCCTCACCAAAGAGTAAGTCATATTTTTTATACAATTTCTAGAGCGTATGTACTACAAGGTTATCCAGCTCAAGAAGAAATGAATATGAAGATACTGATGACGCGGCCACCAAAATCTGAAAACGGGACGGCTCAGTGCTCTCCTATAGTTGATTACGAAGTATTCGAAATTGTTAAACATTTTTTTGCTAAACACTGATGATACGTGCATGCGAGCGTTACGTAAGTAGGAACGAAATTTTTCCAAAATCTAGAATTGAAGTCATGCTTACCTCTTGTGGCGGTGTGGGAATCACGGATGATGCGTCGTATCGTTCCATTGGCGTCGTCTCTGTAGTCGTTCGGCACGTAGTATGTGTGCTGCACAGTGACGTTATGATCGCGCGCCTGCGCACTCAAGACGTCCGCAATGAGCCTGTTGTCACCACGGTCGGAGACCACCAACACCACCTACGCATGACGGCACGACACCAGTCGGTATTGAGTGCATTTCAAAAGAATGTACATTGGATAAAACAGCTATAACTACGCATTAAAAACATTTGTGTTACGATCAGAATCTAAGCGATCTGCCAGCTCTGTATTAGCTAAGGTTACCCGTAGGTGGCGGGATTCTAAAATCAGCCACGGCGGACGCATATAGGTTGAGGCAATCTGCTAAAGGCCCGTGACCTTAACTTTAGTAACACGTTAATGATCCCCGGCTGGTCGAAATATCAGGAGCTGTCCTCAACGGCTTCCGTGGTAATCATAGTTTGGTTTTCAGACTTAATTCGCAAATTATAATATTAGCATATTTAGAGTGCTTTCTATTATTTCGACTATTTGTCTGACTGTGCTTGTCTCTAACGTTTAGCCATCAACTACAGCTACCAAGTAGAATAAAGGACAAAACATTTGGCTGTTGAAACAAGCTACCCGGACTGAAAATCAACCGTTCTACAAATTTATTACGGCAGTAGGTAGTAGAAATCACCGACATCGTAAAGCACACAAAAGTAGGTGATAAAAAACAATATAGAAGTATGAACTCTTGGCTGAGTTGGTAATTCGCCTTTGTCTTGTCCTACACTCTTAGTCAAATCTTAGCCAGAGAACACGCCAGTAGGCAGGAAATTAAGTAAAATTATGGCCGCTTAAAGTGAGTCCGTTACGCGGCTCCGTAGCCATGCCCCAGAGTTACCAGATCAATTAGAAGTGGCCTTCAGAATAGACGGGACAATGATTAGCCGAGATTTCAAGTCAATTTTGTCCTGGGTACGGCCTGCAGTTACGCGTGACATTTGCGTAGGCGGCCTGAACCTGACGCGGTTGCGTCAAAAAAGCATGATTTTACGCAATCGAGAGTGGTTTCTCGCCAATAATGCGGTGAATCTTATGACTCTAGGTAATGAGAAATCCATTAGTACCAAAATTATTTACAATTACGACATTAACATGCAAACCACACTCAGCACTGGAATCAATCTCGGGACATAATGCACGTGAAGCATATGTCTTATCCATTGCACCACAGCGCCACCGCATGAAGGCATGTTTTTCTACGGGTATATATCTACCAAGTCGCTTTTTGCAAACCTTCGGTGAAACCTTGAGCTTTTTTGTGCCATATCCATTTGTTTGCGCATGCATTTGATCAGCGAATAGTTTGTAGGGCTTCATGAACTCGGCTACGGCTTCAGTTCATGGTGCGCCGTTCCACAAGTATACGAATAACGTGTGTTCGTGCGTCGTTTTAGTGCCTCACCGTGAGCCGCGGATGTTTCGCTCACCGAAATTCGCGGATACCAGCGCTACGATGCTGTGTTCGACTGTCGAAGCCTGCGTATGTTTCTCGCACGTGCGTGTGCTGTGAGAAATTTGGCTGATTTTTGTGGCGAGGCACACGCCTGTCAGTGACAGCAGCCTATATTCTCAGCTGTTTGAAGATGATGCGATTTCGCACGTAAACGTTGCATGGGTATACGTTTTCTCACGTCATTTTTAATGATAATAGCTTACAACAAAGAATAATTATGCCAGCGAATAGTTTTATTAGGTTCTTATGGTTCTCTCAGGGCGTAATATTCGCCAAGTAATAGTAGCCATAATGTCCAAAAAATATTATAAAAAAGAACTATGTGTTCCCACAGAGACATCGCGCAGCTATCATGATGCTGGCCTACACAAATAATCACCGAATAGAGGCCTTTCGAAACAGAACACGCATAAACCAATATTAACGACACATTTCGGTCAAAGCAACGTATGAACATTATGCAGTCATTGATTGGCGGTTTTAAAGGTCACTGTGTCTTTTTGGAGGCGATGAAGGAATGAAGGTAGATCAATCCATTATGCGTTTTTTAGTTGCAAATACAGTTAAATTAACTCATGTCGTACATGTGTCTTCATTTTTAATCACGCCACCCTGTTTCTTACCGAAATATGAGTAATTCACAAAGTGTGCATGCATGTGTGCGCGCATGTTCATGTGTGCTTGCAGTATTTCGTCAGCACTTGCGTACACGTTAAAATATGGTGAGGGTTACAATATTGAAAGAATTACATGCTACGCGACTGAAATGATGCTCACACTTTCTCTCGACGCTGGTTATGTCGGCAAGCACGAAAAGGGATAATTATGTCGTATTCACGAAAAATCCAGCTGTCAATTGGACAGACAATTGCAATCGAGAGTTGCATGATGTTGATTAGGTTTCCGCTGTCTGACGTGTACTTGCAGACATGCGTACTGCAGACTGCCTGTCTCCAGAGCGCAGATCTAAAGAAGCGAAAAATTCGTCTCCTTGTAGGCAGTCCAAGGCATCATCAATGCGTGGCAGCGGATAGACATCCTTGCGCGTGATTCGGTTGGGACGTCGGTATAGTCCACGCAGAACCTGATGAATCCGTCCTTTTTCTTCTCCAGCACAACTGAAGAGGCCCAGAGACTGCTTAATGGTTTGATTATGCCACGTTTCAGCATATTGTCGACCTGTTCGTTGCTGACCCGGCGTTCGGCAGTTGACACACGAAATGGACGCTGTCGTAATGGTGTGTTTTGACCGGTATTTATACGGTGAACAACAGATGACACTCAACCTAAGGGAGGCTGATTGTGGTCAAAGGAGGCTCGAAAACGCTGGAGGAGCTTGATCAGCTGTTCCTGCTGCCCAGGCGTAAGGTGGCAATCAATGGACTTACGGAATACATTCGTAGGGTCATTGACGTCAGTTGCTGGTGTAATGGCACAAGTCGGTAGAAATGGCTCGTCTGTATACATCGGATCTTCGAAAATACAATATAAGGGATCGATGCTCTCCAGACACTCGCCGCGTAGCAGGATGTATGAACAAGTAAAAACATTGCACGCATAAAGTACCGCCGAATCATTGGAAAAGTTGATGACGGCAAACGGGAGGACGATCGGAGGACGAGGGTTGAGTTAGTGGCAGCAGGGGAAAACACAGGCACTAGGATGGTGGACAAAGAGGCGATGCGGATATCAGCTGAGGCAAACACTTTCGAGGGACTGTGGTGATCAATATCAAGGTACGGATTCGTCAACGTGAGTTCAGCACGAGCGCAGACGACGAGGGCCTGATGGGTAGAAAGGAAATCCTATCCTAATACGATGTCGTAAAATGAACGTGGGAAAACGACGAACTTGACGGTGTACCAAACATCTTGAATAAGAACACGTGCTGTGCACTGAGCCGTCGGTGCGATGAATCGGAAGGTGGCTGTACGCAGGAAAAGATTCGTAAGCGGCATAGTAACGTTTGTCAAATTGCGGCAGAGTTTTTCACTAATTACAAATAACGGCAGCGCCAGCGTCGACAAATGCACGTACAGCGACACCTTCTACTAGCACATCGATTTCTTTGGGCGGACAAAGAGGAGGTCTTGGAGAGTTCGACGACGACGCAGTTCTTTCTTCCGGAACTGCGGCTGTCAGTTTTCCTCCCGAGCGGGGCTCGTGTGCCGAAGCATCGGGGAGACAGGTCGGCGACGGGGCGGTAAGGACCGACGAAAGTCGAGAGAACGTCGTGGGGACAACGAGTCGGCGATAGGGGAAGATGGTCGCTGGGGATTCTGGGCAGCCTGGTAGTTTAAAGAATCCCCATGGTCCGTAGGCTGGAAGTTGCGACGGTGGCAGTAGCGTGCTATATGGCCCACAAACCCGCATGCAAAACAGATAGGTCGATTATTGAAGGTGTACCATGGGTTAACGACAGAAGATGCAGGGGCGAAGTAGGATGGGGTGCCACATATGTAGGCAGCGTCGTAGAGTAGGAGGACTCGGTGCCCCGGTATGTGCCAAAGACAGGTGGGGCTGGTGGCCTGGCAACGACGGCAGCGTAGGTCAGCGGCGTAGGGACAGATGGCGATGAAAGCAGTGCCTGTGGGACCTGTGTCTCAATGACCTGGCGTAGACAAGGGTTTAACGAGGTCAGTGGCTCGGATGCTTCGGCCTCAAAGGAAAGCTGACTCGCAAGTTCTTCACGGTTGAATTGTTTGATGTGGGGCAGTAAGGCGGTGTCATCAGCAGCGACGCCGTGCACGAGGGCGGAAACTTCAGCTGTGCCTTCAGCGGCCCTGCGCGTCGAGACACACTGCTTACGCAACTCGTCGTACTCCTGACAGAGCTGGACAACGTCGGTGACAGCCTGTGAGTTCCTAGCGACGAGCTTCTGGAAGGTATCGTCCTCAACTCCTTTCATGAAGTGCTTGATTTTGTGGTGTTTGGTTAGAGATGCATCGAGGCGCTTGCAAAGAGACAATGCATCTTTGATGTAACTTGTAAAAGTCTCGTATCTGCACTGGACTCGACTACGCAGACGCTGTTCCGCGCAAAGCCAGCGTTTGGTGGGACGACCGAAGACCGCGGTAATGGTGCTCTTGAAGGTGCACTAGTTGGTGATTTCGTCTTCGTGGTTCTTGACCCAGATGCTAGCCACATCAGCGAAGTAAAACGCACGTTCGTGAGCTGGTCGCAGGCGTTGCATTTGTGGAAGCACTTATGATTTCGTAGTCGATGAGCCAGTCTCCGACGTCATGTTCTTCATTGCCGCGCAAAATTGGTGGGCCGCGTTGCTGAGACACGCCAGTACAAAAGACTCTCGTTGGTGAGGTAGCTTGAGAAGGGCAAGGAGCAATCATGGTGAACGGTAAGGGTAGCGTCCGATTGCGAAGTTCTAGGTTTATGGGAACCCCGGCTCCTCCACCACTTAAAGTAGAGGTGTTGTACGTCGAGAAAGGTTCAGTCAGACGCAGCTTGGCGAAAGGTGCTTTATGAGGCAGGTCTTGCTGCCGGCGAGTGGCGTGTGCGAGCTACTACTACGGCCAATCTTTATAGTCTCCTTCACTGACAGCAGAACTTATGTCATTCCAATTCTCTCTCTCTCTCTCTCTCTCTCTATATATATATATATATATATATATATAAATATATATATATATATATATATATATATATATATATATATATTATCACCGACAGGAAAACTACTGGACGCGTTGAACATAACACACACTTGACCTACTAATTTACACACCCCGGTAACTAAATAGCGCATGAGCGCATGTGAGACCAATCTATCGGAGCACGCAAAACGCTTAACCGTGGCTTCTAGAAAATTCACCTCTTGAAAGCAGTGCACAATAACGCATCGTTGGCGTGAGTTTTTTCTCCATTTCTTCAGATGTAATATATCTCAAATCTCTGAATAAACCTTCGTTTCCCACAACCGACACCGTTAATAGTGTGGCGAAACACAGTATTGCAGGCGTGCTATTTAGAGTGGCTTCGCAAATTAGCCCCGTCATTTGCGTAAAACAAAGCTTTGTGTTGCCTGAGGCATTCATTAAAGCACCAGCATGTTTGGCCGGAGTATGCACTGCCATGCAATAAAGGAACGCGGTGTATCACGTATGTAGCCAAAAAACTGACTTCTACACAAAACTCGCGCTACACACAACTATAAATTATGCTTGCTGATGGGTGATTCTGCTACCAAGACCACTCAGATGTCGCGGCACCAAATACGCTATACACATTTCGTGTTTCTTCTGCTCTTCAGGTTATTGTCATTGTGGGGTAACTCTTAAACATATAGAACAGTGATAATATTTTTTTTCTTGCGAGAAGATGTAGCTGCATGTGTCTTTTCATTCTTCAGTGGAACTCTCTCCAGTTCTTCAAGCAGCACCTCGGCTACTGAACTCGTCGCATAGTCTAAAACCCAGCCGACTTCAATTTACTCGCTTCTTTGAGTTTCTGTTTCAGTTTACTATTCGTCCGAAATGCAAGGCGTCATTGTTAATTGTATGCAAAAGAGGGTCTCCAATATAGAGACAGCAGTGGCGCTTTCAGTTAGCAACAACGTTCTAATACTTAATATTACAGTGTGTTAAAATTACACAATGCAAATATAATAACTAGGAAATGTTATAATACAAAAGACGAATGCTACACCAGGAGACCACAAGAATTAGTTATGCGTTTAAACATACACACCACACACACCACAAAAACTTGATCTAAACTCTTGCTCCATAGCTGCCCATTTGGTAACAGCTGTCTTGCAGCGCATGCTCGAAGAAGACATTAGCTTTGCTCCTCATGTTATTCTCAGTAGAATGAGCTGTACGACGAAATGCCTCCTCGTACCCGGAGCTTACATTGATCATTCATTTATGTCAACATTGGACGTTATTTCCATCTTGAAGAACATAATTGAAATATTCTGTGGCAATTCATAGAAGAAGTGACGCAGCACCGTCACTAAGTATTAAAGAATATCCATACCCGCAGGCTTAGACTACTGTGGGATAGCATATTTACAATCACTGAAAAATCATCCTCGTATCTACAGACCTTCGCTGTATGTTACACTATCATGTAACATGCCAGAAAGTGTTGTGAAGAAAATGCAGGTTCACCCTGCAAGTGTACCCAACTCTACACAGACTCCATGCTTACATTTCACCGTGGAAGCCCATAAATGTAGGCCTACTGTCTTGGCCTAGCCGTTCAACAAATAAGCGTTCATTGAAAAGGGAGGCAACGCTTTCCAAGATGCTTAACCGCTGTCATCTATGAATTGCTCTGCCAGTTTACAAAAGGCCAGCCTGCTCTGTGGTGTTCTACGTCGTTGTTCTCGCGTGTTTTGTTGTGATTACAGCTCGTAGTCTGTCGACTTTAGAAATGTACCAATAGGGCCAGTTCAAGAACTTTTTATGGGTATTAATGCAGGAGCCTAGCGATAGTTCTGGAATTGCTGCTAGTGAACATCTCTGCTATTATCGGTGATCGGCAATATAGTTCAGCCCATGGTGGTGTAAGCTGTCTTTCTTACAGCATTCGACTCTGCGCCGCTGCCTGCAGGTGCTTTATGTTGCAGAATTATTTATTAATTTGATTTGCATACACAGACACAGAACACAGAGATAACAGGAAGAGAGGGAGCTGGCAACTGCCACCTGGAGGAACACAATACCTGCTCACTCTTTTGGGAGGAGGGAAAAACGGAGAAAACAAAGATTAGAGGGGGAAAAAAGGAAAGAAGATGAGGAAGAAAAATGACAAGGACTTCGAGGAGTATGAGTAAAATAAATAAATAAAAATATTAAAAACCATCTATACACGGGTGGCCAGGACCGTTTGGTTCATAAATGTAAGGAGAGCTTGGTGAGCCTAGTCGCGTCGCGAAGCACAACCACTCGAAAAGAGGGAGTCGTCTAGGGTCGCGCACCTAAGTCCTAGGAATTTATATTTCTTATTCAGCAAAGACAGCTGCGTATCAAATGTGAGACAGTGCACTACGAGATGCTCAAGTGTTTCGCAGATGCCACAAGCTGCGCAAAACGGACTGTCCACACGTCTTTGACGGTGTAATCATCGTTCACGCACCACCACAAAGCCCACTCTTAGTTTTTAAAAAGGCGCTCGGGAACGACAAGGTAAGCCATGGCCACGAACACGGGGAGGGAACGATCCATTCGCCACACGCTGGTCTGGGTGCTACTTTAGGAAGTGTCGGCGTATAAGCAGACGAGCGTTGTCCATCGTACATAGAATTCCCGGACAGTCAGAGCCATCATGGTTGCATGACAAAGCAAGGCGATCCGCTTCTTCATTACCCGCATTGCCCACGTTCGAAGGTATACCCACTGTGATGCTAGGCATACCCCATGTGACCGAATATTGTTGATGGATTCCATGATGCTGCTCAGAATAGGGCTGACGGTCTTCTTGCTGGCGAGTCTGCTAAGGGCACCACGAGACTCATTGAGGATAGCAACCTTCGATGCTGGTAACCCTTCTTGCACGTACTTAAGGGCGACATCAATCGCTACTAGCTTAGCCACCACCGACGATGAGGGGTGCGGTATGTTAAACAACCGCCTGATATTGGTTGAAGGGCAGAAGAAAGCTGCAGAAGCGCTCAGGCCATCACTGCGTACAGAAGCATCCGTAAATACTTTTGCACAGTCTTCAAAGTTTTTGAATAAGTGTTAATGGGCTAATTGGTATAGTTCCGAAACACGTTGGTCACACTTTTTGCGTATTCCTTGAATTGGCAGATGAGTAAGGAGGGCACATGAGAGGTGCTCTGTCAATGTTGGCAACTCAATGGTTTTGCCGGAATTGCGAGTGTTGTCGTGAAACAGAGCCGCCATTTTACCCATCGGAGAAAGTGGTTGCTGTAACAATCTGTTAACGAGTATCTTGCGATCTGGGGCTCGGTTCATACGCTCAATATGATGTAGTGCTCTCTGGTCAGCTTGCAGTTGCCGCTGAAACTGCAAGCAGAATACAACGTGAATACAACGAGTAATGCAGGTTTACTGAGACATGCCATCACTTGATCTTGCATTGCTCATGCGAATTTTTTGTTTACATTGGATTTTACATTTAAAGTTCTCATACTTTTCAGTTTCTCTATGCGAGAGTTTCAGAATGTATCGGACAGCTGGAGTTTCTAGTGTGATTCAATTTATATAAGCATTCCCTTACGATGACGTAGAGACCACAGTTGAGCAAGTGTCGATACTCGACCTTGGCACCGGAATGAGACATTTTAAAGACGATAGCCTATCTCGGGGTACTTTGACGGAAAAATTTTGGTCTGTATGTATGTATGTATGTATGTATGTATGTATGTATGTATGTATGTATGTATGTATGTATGTATGTATGTATGTATGTATGTATGTCTGGCGTAATGATACCCCAAACGGCCCCAAACAATACCCGAAACGGCATACCCTATCCGCAGCGCCCACCAATATTGCTCAAGTCTCAGCATTGGTACTTGTGCGATTGTAAATTATAACACAATTATTAGCATATCTGAGGCACCATAACAACACGGAAATATTTTGTATGTTTGGCTTTGCACTAGCGAAGGCATACATAAGTAATTCTAAGGACCTTAGCGTTTATCTTGCTGCGTTGACAATGCGACGTGATGCTCAAAAGTGCAAGTGTTTCCAACGCTTTGCTAAGCCTAGCTAAGACGACATGGTGGTGGCACCTGCCCGTCCCTTTGCGTTCTACAACCTATTGCCTCCAAGGCAGGCACGCACGCCTTCCTTCGTTTTCGGAGATAGCTGCCAGATAGCGCTCGTGTATAACGTGCCTCGATGCGCTCGTTCGCCTTCGCTGCACGGATCGAGACTCTCTAACGCAGCGCCTTCAGAATACAAGTCACCAATTTTCTCGCGCAGGACATCAAATAAACACTTTGTTCACTCTCTCCAGACGCAAGACAATCGTCTTTCTATGACACTTGCATTTGAACATCAAGATACTGGGCCATTTTTTTTTTTTGATTACTGGCAAATCTAGCAGAAGAACGTTTACCTGAGTCGCAAAACATTCTTGGGACTTTTTTTTCTACCTCAGATAACGTGCTGCAGTTCATTTTTAGCACAATCTGGACTTGACCCGTTCATTTTTTCTTGTGGTGGGTGGCTTAGCGAGTATTCTGTGTCTTCTTGTTGTCAATATTGTACGCATATAATTATGTATCAATGAGCGATCTTCCTAATGTAATCAGTCGCAGCATAGATGTGTCAGACGACCAACTGATATCCGGAGAAAACAAACTGCAAATACAAGTCAATATCTAAATCCGTGAATGTATTCTCCAGTTCTTGCTTCGTATCACTGTCATGGGAGCTTATCAACCAACAATTGGCGCTACTGAGTTAGAGGACGCACTCTCGATGACCGACTACTCCGGTCATATAGCACGAAAAGAGTGAAGTCTAAAAATAAATGCAAGTGTACACATATTTATGAGCACATATTCATGAGCACCCACGTTGGCGTAATTATGCCTTTGTGGTTTATAACATAGTATCTCATCAAAACATACTGGTTTCGGCATCTAGAGAACTGGCACTCGTCTCTTTATTCGTAATTCTTGTGGGGCTTCGTATATCTAGCATATTTATCTTGACATGAAACTGTTTAGTGTCGGGGTCTATCAAGACTTCAAGTCTAGTTCAAATTTTTTCAGAAGCTTTCAACAGACTGCCTTTTAAGTGGAGACGCTTCGACCTTTCACTGCAGCCGCAGTGATTCCGTTCGAGCGAAAGCTGACTCATACCGGAAAACTTTCATTTCTTTCTGGTTATATACAAGTTTATGCGCATGGTTCGAATGAAACAAATTTATCTACGGCCACCTCTGTCATCCCAGAATAAGACAGAGTCAAGATATTTAAAATGGCTTACGTGACATTGTCTACAATGAAATATAGATAAACTAATGTATATATCAATACAGCACTCACTATTAACTGATACTTTACCTAAAGGCCGTTTCACATGACACAAAATGTAGCGATTTTCAGGCTGCGAATCCGCTCGCAGCGAAAAAAAGGGCAGTTCGCTCCCGCCGCAGCGGTCCGCGGCGAGCTTCCAACATGTTGAAAATTTTTGCTCTGATCGTAGCGGCGGGAGCGAATTTAGGTCGGGACCCGTCGAAATAGGGCTGGTCTGGCAAAGCCGTCGAAATAGAGTCGACATGTTTGTTTTTATAGTGGCCGATGCTGTGCATTTTAAAATGAATTTAGACTGGAAAGTGTTTTTAACTGACGAGAGAAGATGGCCCTTCATTACCGTTCACGGAAACTTCATTATATCATAATGCACATATTATTACATTACATTCGTGTCTGTCACTAAGAGCGGTGGCAAGAACTTGCCGCTCCAGTCGCAGAGCGAAACTTTTGGTCCATGTGAAACGAAACCGCCATTAGCAACGGTTGCGAACAGAGCGATTGGAGCGAACGGAACGGTTTTTTTTTCACTGCAATCGCGGCATGTGAAACAGCCTTGACGCACCTAACGACAGGTGACACACATGGGCGCCTGAAGGACGGTGCAAAGGTGAGGGAGCATTATAACTACCTTCCTTACAATTCGGCCTAATATTTTTCTATGCATGAACATCTTGATTAATCAAGTTAGGTCCTGGTATTCAGCGTTATCATTTAATTTCGCAAGTTACGTATATCGAATTTTTTCCCCGTCATGCCAAGATAGTGAAAGAAAGGCTGCCTGCGCTGGATGACACTCCCCCCCCCCCCCTTGCTCCTTAGAGGTTGCCGTCCTGGTAAAAAACTTCTGCGAACGCCCTTGGTCATACATAAACTCATGTACAAAAATAACGATATAGGCAGGACATCGCAGAGGAATTACCAACAATTATAAGCAGGCTAAAATCATTCTTATGTCAATCACGCGTTAAATGGCGCCTGCTGAGCTAAAAAAAATGCGCTTGTTGGTTCATTGCTATAGTGTACTAAAACTGAACTTTTTCGAATAACTGTAGTGTAAGCGCATGAAGAAACAAAGGAGCACAGGAGAAGCGCTTTCTCGCAACTTGGAAATAAAAGAACATGTACGCACACAATCAATGTCAACGCATGCGTGTGAAGGCAAGAAGCACAGCCGTGACCACTCGAGAACTGTCCGTAAAAACAGAATGAATAACCATAAACTTATTATAGAAAATCAAACTCCCTATAATGCAGCAACACCAAAGGTTGGCTCATGCGCTGTTCTCTTCTTTTTCTTTTGTGAAAAGCTTCCGTGAACTCGAGAGGTAATTGATTGTTAGAAAGAAAAAAACAATTTTCATGCATATCCAACTAACCCAACTTTCGATTCTGTTGAACATTATGGTCTCACTGTTCGTCTTAGAAAGAAATGTGCAAAATGTTTCGTTGAGCTGTGCTATTGGTTCGGCCAGTACACTCATTGCAACGTTGCTTATTGCAAAGCGTGCGCTTTCGTTCTTAATACTGATATTATTGAAGCACGTAAAATGAAAATTAATTGTGTAAGCAACGTAAATACCACACACAAAATGCTCAAAATGACTAGTCTCTCACGTCTCAAGATAAAGCATTTCGCTTCGTTCGTTGATCGTGGAGATGGTAGTTGTCTGAAAATCTTGGCATCTATTCTTGTGAACCCGTTGCAGACGCGGTTTAAAATGTATTGTCGCGTGACTATTAGGTTCATGCTAGGTCACAATACCGAGGCGTGTGCTCAATAAAATGATCGACACACATGAGACGCGGGCGCACCAACTAACATCATCATTTGAACCCAAGAGGCCACGGCTAATGTATTTTGCAGCTTATCTCACATCAATTGCTGCGTGAGCTTTCTTTAAATGACGTAGCACCTACAAGTCAAAACTATTTTGTCATTCTTCTTCTTTTCATCTGAGCTCGTTCTCGAGCAGTTGTATCCCTCTTCTCGGCACAGGGCAGCTAAGCAGACATACGTCTAGATAACCTCTCTGCCTTTCCTTAATTCCCTCTCTCGAAGCCTTCACATTCTATAGCAATTTTTTTCATCTTTCAGTGTATTTCATTACTATTCACCAGGAGTCTAAAACTCACACCCGGCTCCTAGCCGCAGTCCCGAAAGTTTTGCAAAATGTTGGGATAGTAAAAAAAAGCTGAAAACAAGATTGGCGAGCATGTGTGTGTGTGTATGTGTGTGTGGGGGGGGGGGGTGAAAGGATTGTCAAATCAAAATGTCAGCTAGCATTGAACTTTGAAGGATAGCTTTTCCCATATCTCATATAAAAGTCATTTCTGAGTGATCTTGGGCGTCGAGCTTCGATAAACTTATAACTATAGACGATTTTCCGCAGCAGCGTAGGGACACCGCCATGTTTGATCACATGACCGTAACTGGCCTTCTCCCAGGCAGTTTAGCCAGCCAACACATTGGGCCAGCTAAGTGACTGTGACCGTAACTGAGGTTAGAAGCCAACTAACTGGCATCACCCACGCAGATACGACTGTCCGCTTCGATTCGAATCGTGCTTGCAACAGGGCCACTGTCATCCAAGCAATAAATACATGGAGAAACAGCTACCGCTTTGTGTCTTCTCGCGCTGGGCCGGCAGCATCAGGTGACAGTCTTTATTATGGAAATTATCTATGTTTATTCAGGCATGCTTGCTTACCATGGTTTCCAATAAATTCAGAATGCATTTTGAAAACACTGCAAAATACCAGCGAATACATTGCTCTTGAAACTTGAGGACGTAAATATAAAGGAAATAAATTCATGCGTTGGAAACTTACTGGTCACACAGCACTAATCGATGGCGTGATAGACTTGAGGGGAAAGGAGACAGCACCTATAGACATGTTGGCTTTTCCGGCACGTCCGTCTGCTTCACTCGGCTATAGCTATAGGCGTGCCTGTAGCGACTGCTTCGCACAGACCCTTTCAAAACGCTGAGCGGACGACGCGACATGGATGTTGAATCGTTTGTAGAAGGCCACGGCAGAAGGGTGGCCGTAGTTAGGTGATGGCCATGTTGATGTGGCGTCAGCTCGTTTTGAATAAACAAATGAACTGTAGAAAATCCACAGTGATTCAGTCCAGGATGCCGATCGTGAAGTATAGACTGCTTATTTCGTTGTTGTATTCCCCACAAAGTGACTGCAGAAGCTGCCCTATAAGAAATAAATGCTTCAGACCAGTCACACCAGTGTATGTTGTATGAACAATGAGATATTATTCATGATAGGCGAGATAATACAGCGATCAGAATCTATTGTTGTCGCTAACGATCTGCAAATCACAAAACTTAGGGCAAGAAGAATTTTGTGCACGACGCGCGCGCTGCTGACGAAGTGTCTATGGGCCGCATATTTGAAAGGCTGGCTGTGTACATTGAACAAACTCCTTACCTGATCCCAGCGATAGTGACGTAGCAAAGATATGACCGACTTGGAGACCTTGGACAGCGGTGGCAGAGTTCGGGCGAACGTTCCGAACGACCGGCCGGACACTCGCAAATCGGAGCAGCGCTGCGAAAAAAAATAACATCCTAATTAGAAGCAGATTTGTTATACCGCGCCTCTTGGTAAAGCGGTAAAAATAAATAAAGAAGCTTCCTTGTCCTGGGAAGCCTGTTCGTTTCGAACCGCCTTATTCATGCTTCTACAGGCACGAGTAAGCTACCTACTTAATCTGCTGGCATCATTAGAACGATTCCGCGTAAATTCTGAGTAGCGTTGCGTTATACTGCTGTCACACACAAAAAAGAACAACAACAAAGGACCAGTCTAGAAACCCATTACAGCAAGAACAAAAGCTAATCGTATATATTTGAGCAGATACAACACTATGGTTCAGCTCTCCCCTAATCCACCTTTTTTAGGAAACTAAATTCATTTATCGGATATGATCGCAACAGAAAAAAATAAAAGCGTTTCCGTGAAATGTACTAACTTTGTGCACCTATCCGCCCCAGTCTGATTATGGGAGAGAACGCACTCGTAGGCTTATTTGGTGCGTTTAGACCTTTCACAGAAAGGCAACTTTTTATACATTTTGTTTTGTATTACGTAGCTTACGTAACAGATTGTGTCTGGTTCAGTGCAGCCATAGTTGCTCTTACGCGATCGAAACTCACTCATTTAGCTAATTAAACAACTTATCTGATATTACGTGTCAGAATCAACCTTTATCATGTGTTTATGGTGATAGAAATTGTGTCGACACTTCAGGCGACTTTTCGCAGTTTTCGTTGCTATCGCCGTCACCTTCATGTTCTATACAAAGTCCAATTTGATGGCATCTCTCGCCCTTTTTATGTTATATATACCTGTAGAAAAGAGCACATGAGCGGAGAGGATGAATGAGGTTGAAGCAGGCATTTAATAAACCAGCCCATCTCCGTCAGTCCAGGAGCACCTCTATAACATTATCCTACGTTCTTATATCTGCAGTCAAATGCTCAAACACTGAATATCTGCCCTAACTTTGAACTGGCGTGCATGACGAAACCGGGGGGGGGGGGGGGGGAGGGGGATTCGAGCAACGCTCTCTTATAAATCTTCAAGCCTCTTGACATCTTCTTTTCCCCTGGTGCTATGTCACGCCAAGCGTCCGACAGCCAGGCTTTTTTTTTTCTGTTCAACAAGCCAAAAAAAAAGCGTGGCTCCGAGCTATCTCGTACAAGTATTTCATGCCAACAGTGCATTTGAAGGTGAAGAGTAGTAAATTTGCTTTATAGAGCGTGTCAATCTTCGTTAATAGGTGCAACAATGGTAATTGTCGATTGACAATGTTTTTTGTACACAATAAGAATACTTCAACATAATACGAATGAGAATACTTCAACCAGAAAGAAACATCGTTTCTCGTTAATACGCACTGAGCAGCGGGGTGCATTAGTAAATGGGCAGTGCTTAGAAGGATATTTTTCTCTCCGAGTAGTCAAAGTAATTTCTATTTTGCTTTTGCTACCACAAACTGCACCTTGTTTAATCTCGGTGTTTTGTTTTCTACATGTTAATGTGTGCAACCATCCTCCGATGCCGAGCGTTTATGTAGCGAGTTATTGTTTACAATGAAAAGGACATCCTCTTAATGCGATGCGAAAAATCACACATAAGTAGTCAGGCACAAAAAAACTGCTTTTTTTTCCTTTCCTTGCAGGTGTAGAAACCCGCGTCTGAAAGTGGCTTAACGCGTATGACTTTGGCCTTGCTTTCTTTTTTTTTCTACTTTGTGAGTATACCGCAATTCAATAATTATGAAAGAAATCGCAGGTTATATCTACGCGTAGTGTGTTTCATGCATAGCGCATTTATAACAGCCAACGTTTTTTTTTTTTTTCGCAGGCTGTTTTAAAGCTTATCAAGTGTAGTATGGTTTCTTCTTACGATAGTAAAAGTAGATGCACAACTTTTCACTTGTTACCGAGAAAGCTTTTCGGAAACATGACATTGTATTCTGCACTTATAACCGACTGTTACAACACCAGCAGAAGCGAGCGCGACGCACCGGAATACCGAAACACAGCACCCGCGAGGACACAGAGGGTTACGTCACGCAGCCATCGGAAAGGCCTTAGGACTCTGGGGGGTGTTGGTTGGAGTAAAAACTTTGAACTTTGATTCGAAGAGCGCAGTCGCCATCGCTGCCACGCACGCTATCTCGGCAGGCAACAGGGCGGATGCCTGGTGTGTACACCTATACGTGCCGTGTTCTAAATGCCTTGAAGCTGTGGAAAAATAGCACCTTTCCCCCGAGCCATCACATCCACCTTCAGAAACATTTTGTACAGGTACGCAACACCCAATGTAAAATAGTTAGCTACCAGTCTTGCTTCGTATATTCAATTGGTTGCTGTCACTTTCATTACTTCGCCTTTGAGGCGAAACTCTGACTTCATATATATGATTATTTTAAGCAGAAGTAGTTCCACATAGCAATAAACTCACCTCTTCAGTTGTCACTGAATAAATGTCCCGATTATATCATAGAATATTCCCTTGGTACAAAGATGTGGTATATTTAAAAATATTTTTTAGACTAGGGAACAATTATACGACAACTCCGAAGCACTCCTTTACGGTAGCATTGTGTATGTGTGTTTTAGCACACACGGCACCTACTGCAACTGAAATGGTCAGTAGATTTTTCTGGCTAAATGACAAAATGAGAAAAGAAAAGCTGCGCGTACAAAGCCCTTTCAAATGTGTCGACTTTAAAACAATTTTGCGGGACGACGTTAAAATCCACACTTTATGAACAAGACTAGCCTCAATACGACATCAACGGTGTATTTGTTCCACAGCAGTTAAAAAACCAAACTTTGTGGACACAAAATATTATCATCCTGACCATCGTTATTGCTGGCTTCATTACAAATATCACACTATGTTATTTTCTCTGCAAGATAAATAGCTATATCAATGCTGTCATGTTTAGTCTATTCCGATTGTTAATTATAGTATGACTGTGTATCTTCATTTTTTATATTATCTTACAGCTGCGTTGTATTCCTTGGGACATGGTTTGGGTACGGGTGACCCACACTTTGCGCCAAGACTTTCCACTTTTCTTCGACCTTAACTTTCTACTCGTTAAAAGGTGTGACTCCGTATACTATTCAGGTTTAACCGACCCATACACCCATTAGGCCTTCTTTGATGAGGCCCCACACCTACCGTAACGATGTCCTTGCATCACGAAATCAGTCCTCAACCAAACCCATATCCTGGCTTACAAATACAGAATGTGTTTTCTAAACACGGTATTCTAAAGAAAATAAAATTTAGAAGGATCCAAAGATCCTCCTATGCTAACTATAGCACACCTCCCACACCTACTGCTTTGACAAAGTGACACAGGTCCGGAACCGGTGTTTCTACCGATTCCCCTACCCATTCTCGACCTCTTTGCTGACATGCGCATGCGTATAAATAAAACCAAGCACAATATCTACACTGATTCTTGATCAGTACCAGTCTATCGTCAAATATGCTGAATTGACAATTCCCCTAAGTTCACTTACACACAAAAATACATACAAGCTGCTGAAAAGAGAACTCTCTGTGCGTGGGAACGTTCACAAGCCAGGATTTCTCTGCAAGTTCCATACGCAGCACATACTTTAACGCATAACATTCATTGATGTACACTGCAGCGCATAACGGACGCTCCTGTTTCATGTACCGTTCTAAAACACGTGAGCGTCCGCAGAACTCATTTTGTAACAGTGAAGTGGCCTGTCCACTGCGACCTCCGCCATGGCCGTCGACTTAAAATTCTGAGAACAGGCAGCGTTTATAAGAACCAGAAAATTTGTTTTCACTAAATGAAAAAGCAATTACGCACTTACGGCAATGTCCGTATTAGATTTTCACTCTTCGATCCAGCGTACGTCGTATGAACGTTAAGGGAGCAATTTTGCCCCCTGCGACGCACTTTTCACAACGTATATATGTACACAGCTCCGCGAGCGAGACAGGTTAGGCAGGGGTGATTAGATTTGCTGGCACAATGTAGATGATGAGAGAAAAAGACGAGCCACGGCAGGTTTCATGCTTTAGGTTGCCACGCATCATTAGGAACGTAATTTGCCAACGTGACAATTATATACACCTAGAAGGCAAATAAATGAAAGCGCGCCAGGACTTCATTTGAGGCAAGGGCGGCTCATTAATGCTGCTTTGAGCGCGAATTTCTTCACGAACTGGCAGCGAGTGCGCCCGGTGTGAAGGCAACGACCGCCCACCAATATCAGAAGTCCTCGCGGACAAGTTTCTTCTGATGAGGTTCCCAATTAGTGCCTATCTACCAGAATGCTTCGCGACACCTTTGACAAAGGAAGGACGTTCGACGACGACAAACTTCAGGCCTCTCCGGCCTGTGATGGCTGGTGAGAGACAGGCTCCCTGCGGTGCTGTTTCTTGATGTCGCCGGGCTGACGCGCGACGTCACCATGCTAGAAAATCGAAGTGACCAGTTTGACGCCTGCATTCATAGACGTCCCCACGAAGAGGGCACAGAGGCTGTGCCCCCACCCTTTAATAACCTAAAGCAGAGGGCGGTGAAAAGCCTGCCCTATATCGTTAGTCAGTCGAACCTGCCCCACCTTTGTATATTATTATTATTATTATTATTATTATTATTATTATTATTATTATTATTATTATTATTATTATTATTATTATTATTATTATTATTATTATTATTATATTAATATTATTATTATTATTATTATTATTATTATTATTATTATTATTATTATTATTATTATTATTATTATTATTATTATTATTATTTTGAGTGCTTTCACGATAAAATGGCATTCAAGAGTGCAGTGTATAAATACAGGAAATATACAACTAAAACAGTGCATGAATTCAGTTAACCCAACATTTTCTCACATTATAAAAAATATTGGTCACTATAATAAAACCAAGTAGAGTAAGCAGGAGTAATGAGTACAGGTAACAGATATTCGCGGCTATACAATATTAGGTAAAATTTCGCGAAAAAGTTTGCAGTCAGTGATGGTGGCGACACTTCAGGGAAGGTGATTTCAAAGCCGAGATGAACGGGGAATAAGTGACTGAAAGAAAGACTCAGCGGGCGATGATGGAACTCCTACGTTTTTACCATTATCAACACGGTTTAAAATCGATCGTAGTATGAGGTGATTATTAAGTGCTGTATGTTGAGAAATTTGAAGAAAAAGATCTTGTTCATGCAGGTTTTTCACGACAAAGCGGGCAAAAGTTCTTCATGTTGACTTCCGAGAACTCTTCGCTCCATATCTTTATACCCTTGTGGCCATGACAGTCAATTGTGGGAAGCTAGTCATCGCTTCGTATTCATATTTTCTTCAACTGTGAAGCACGTGTTTGGGATTCAACGAATACATAAGCGGAAAGGGCGCTACTATGAGATATTGTCCCCTTTAATTGGTAACCCCAAGCACGCTTATGCTTGAAATGGTGGTCCCGCATGAAGTTCGCGGCCATATTTTTATCCCCAGATTCCCGCTCTTCATTTGATCTCGCTTATCTCCACCGACGTCGAAAATAGTTCCAATGGTATTTAAAACCGAATACGTCCTGCTGGATTGAAGACTTTTCTTATTCCAACAGCAGGATGTTTTTCAACGGCTCGTAATTTTTTTTATTTCTATCCCTCTCTAGTGATTCTGGGTTCTATACTTTGGATTTATTATACTTTTTATATGGTGCCATTCTTCGAATTCGCCGCTGTTATCTTATGTTTCTCACATTTTCTCGCGCTTTACTTGAGTCCACATAACATTATAACAGCTAAAATTGCGTATTACGTTTCAACAAGTACAGCTGTCTGCTGTGTGCATTCGGTGACCACGTGCAGACTGTTGTCTACTCACGTAAGTGATCATGGGCAGGTTCCAGGCGTCAGCGACTAGCGCCTCGGCATAGCAGTTCTCGTCCGGTCCAATGAAGGCCACGACGCCGCTTTGCCACAGGGCTGTCATCTTGCGGATGGCCGATGATGTGCCCACTTGGCCCACATTCTCCGGTCGGAAGGTCACGCGATACCCCGGAAGCAAGCTGCGTTTGCAGAAAATCGGCCTTTGTGTTCATTTGTATCCCTATATACATGGCGTAACACAATGTGAACTGAAAAAAAAACCAGATAGCCACAGTGGTGGCACAACAGTTACGTTGCTGAACTGCTCACCCGAAAAACACCGGTTCGATCCCGGTTGTGGCAGTCGCATACCAATGGAGGCTGAATGCCAGGAGCCTCTGTACTTCTACTTAGGCGCTGATCAAACAAACTCAAGTGGGCGAAAACTCTGAAGCACTTCACTGAGGCATGCTACAATAACTTTTTGTGTGCTTCTTCTGCTTTTATTCCACGTCATTTGTGTGATGTACTTGAGTTTGCTTTGTAGGCCTTTGTAAATTTGATTTCACATGTTTTTTATCGCGTTACTAATATTTCATTTTGTATCTCGAATGTTCTGGATTGTTGCTGCTCGTTTTGCTTTGTATATGGCTATTATTACCACCTGCTATTCGTCTGCCAATTCTGTCTAATGGCGTCATGCAATGGTGGATTCATATTGACCCGCGACTCTGCGCAGGAGCTCTCCACTCTGGCGGAGGGCAACAGAAGGAAATCTACCGATGGAACACATGTCCTCTCTGTGAAGCAAATGGAAGGGTCAGAATGAAACGCGATGCGCGTGTCTCTCTTCTTGCTCGACTGGGCACGCTTGGCATAGCGACGCTATTCTAGCAAAACGTGAGCTCCGACACGAGGCGCACCTGACGCAACCAGCATCTGTTGGTGCGCCCAATGTTGGCAACGTTTGAAGTCACGGGGTGCTTGCGACTTCCGGTCGAATCTGGCGATTTTCGCGGAGTAGAAAAAGTTGCTCCGTGGAGTGGATCTCGCGACGGAGCTGCTCCAGATCTGCCTATGGAACGCACAGGGAGCACTCTCAACACGCCCTTGCAATACACTTGCTCCGCGTGAAGTAGTAGAGAGCATTAACGGAAGTGCTCCTAATCTGCCCATGAATGACACCATGATTCACTAGTGCTGTAACTGAGGGTCGCGTTTGCGGTACTGATGCTGTGGGACTCTCACCTGCATAAGAGTATTATGTTATTCATGTTTATTTGACTAATAAAGTGATTCTGAAACTGAATTTTCATAAAATCGGCTTTTGGTGAATTACAACCTGAGACATCGAAGTACCTAGCTGTGCGCAAAATAATGAATTCACCTGGAATAATTCATGCTCTCTAGTTAGGTTAATCTGAAGGTACTTCACTCGTAACTTCAAATTATACTCTCTAGTAATAATTGGTGACACTTCACCTGCAAAAACCACAATATGCTTACGAGTCAAGCTGTTTTGTGGGACGACACAATCATTTGAGCCACCTGACGTTATTTATAGTAGACCAGACTCGGAGTTCAAGAGTGTTTCCTATATCTCGCCTCATAGAAACGAAGCCGCCGCGGCCGGAAGTCAAACCCAAGTCCTTATGCTCAGCGGCGTTAATATCTTACCTGCTAAGCAATAGCGGTTTGTGAGAAATATGTATGTATATATTGACAGCGCATGTTGTACATTCAGTGAACGTCCCCTCAATGCCGCTTTAAACCTTGTAGCTTTCTAGTCCGTACTAAGTGACGTTTCGAATAAGAGCATTGAGGCGCTAGATAATACATAAATGACCCAATGGCATCATATAAAATGGAATTAAGAGCTTGTGTGACCGGTGTCAATGCACATCAGGCGCATCATCAGATGTTCGAAACTTCTGATGCCATCGACTATGGCATTCTTCATAAACATTTCTTGGCTAGAGGATGTAAACCCCGAAGTATTAATTATAGATGCAGGTAGGTAGGTAAGTCACAATTTTTTTGGATATAGGTAGCACACAAAATCACCTGCAACAAAATGCCTGTCACGAGCCATAAGGCAAGGCCTACACACCTGCATTCACTGCGTTCACCCTGTTGACACTGCAGGGTAGAGTAAGAAAATATAGAAAAAGCTGTTTTGTGTCTTCTCCGAAATATGGTATCCTGTACTACTGTTAGAGAAACGCAATCTATATACGGTAGTTTTGAATTTCGGACATATTCATAGCACAGCCAGCTTTCGATGGGGGTCATGTACACCCGCTGCGGTGGTAGTCGTGGTGGTTGACTGCTTACCCGCACGTCACGGAATCAAATCCTGTAGCCTTGGCGGGCGCATTTTTGGTGGAGGTGAGAATGCTAAAGGCTCTTGTACTTGGATTAAGGTGCATGTTAAAGAATCTCAAGCAGTCGAACTTCTGGAGCAATCCAATACGGCGTCTCCGTGATCGCATTGTGGTTTAGGGACGTTAAACTTGACTACTTATTATCACCCAGAGGTGGTGTGCTGCTGGACGTAATAGTGCTATTTTCTTCGCGCTTCGTAACGAAAGCTCGAAGTAACAGAAATGTAGTGCGCTGAAAAATTTAGGAAGACAGTGTTTCAACCATCCAAGAGACCGGCTCACTACGGCGAGGTAGCTGACCAATGGGTGGATGCACTTATAAAAGTTTTCTGAATTGAGCCCCTAATACAGGGCGTGCTAAGAACATCAAACTTTGTTCGCTTTCCGGTTTACTTTACTACTCAGTAGTTCAGGCGAAGTGTTCCGTATTACGATTTTTTGAGAGTGACGTGAAATTTGCTCAAGCTGTAACCGTAGGCCAGCATATGGCGCATGGTTATACGACAGTAAATTGCGAAGCAAGAGAAGCACAAGGGTGCCCATCTAGACACTTAAATCCTCATGACCATCTGAACTGAGTGAACTCATATAAAAGTAGAATTGAAAATTAATTGGTGACATAAAATATAGCGGTATTCCTTAAAGATTAACAGTTGTGTAATGAGATCATGATGACTCTACACTTAGACCGAATAATATATAGTGACAGTTTATTTAGTACAGACAGTAAAGCATTCACCACGACAACCATGAAAACTCTCATGGCTGCCTATAGGCGGCTCATCGGGAGTGGCATCAAGTTATGAAGTAACCTTTCACGTCTGCCAAAAAGAAATTATAGTAAAGTTAATTCAACAGTTCGTACCAGTGTTGCGGAGTTTCCACGCCGAAATTTGAATGATTCCGGAATTTATTCAACCTCGGTATCAAATGCGAATAAAATGGGTACAAGGCATGGCGAAACCGAATGAGAATCAAATTATGTGTCTTTTGAAGGGTATAGATTGCGAACGGAATTATGTCTTTTTTCTGAAAAGAGAGCGTAGCTTCGTCTACATGCTGTTTTTTTTTTCAAACTTCAAACATTAGCAAGTCTGATGCTTAAATACAACAATAAAGCAGTATTTTTAAAATGGCTGGGCTGATTACAAGCATGGTACACGTATACGCAACATGCCTGTTACAATTACCTCCTCATAACTTTATATACGGAAATACATAAATTTGTAATTATAGGCTGTTTTGTTCCGCAGTTTAGTTCTATTCTCCACGTAACAGCGGTTCTTATGCTATTGGCGTATGTCGTGCGGATCCATGGTGGTGGCATACATATGCCCTTCTTCCCTTAAAACTTATGATATTCTGTTCCCTCTGCTGCCTGCTATCTCAGTCGCCGTCACCGATTCGGGCACATACTCTAAAAAGCGCTTCTGTAAGTTGTGAGATGTATATTGACTTTGGCGCCATGCTTTTGTTCACTGCATGCTTTCGAATATCAGCTTGCGCATCATCGCACCTCATACCACCCCTCCTCACTTTTTTGCAATACTGCCCCTGAAACTATCAAAATGCTTTTCGAACGTTGAGAAATCACAGGAATGGAATTGAACTGTATGCTCATTAGGGGAGTGGGAATGGGCAATTTTTCTATTCCGATGAATTGAAGGGAATGGGAATGCGTCAAGTTATGAAATCTTAATAGAACAGAGTCGCCAATTTGGCAACACTAGTTCACACTGCTTTTTTTATGTTTTGTTCCTTTCCCAGTGGGTGTTTCTTGCAAGTACATTCACAAAAATAATAACTTGAGTTCTGAGTGATTCGATTATCACAGATATTTCCCCGTTTTTTTTTTTCAAATTCTTTTCAGAACGTTTTCAGCCATACTAAACGTAAGCTTATCGACTGCTATGTCGATATTTCTGAAGTACTACAGCGTTCTAACGACTCAAAACAATGGCTGCGATGACAGGCACACTTTTTCCTGATAGTCAGGAACCCACAATTTGTTTTCTTAACATCTGACGAACTTCCACATCCTGTTGTACACATTTTCGACAAGTGCAGCGCACCTATTCCTTACCTGTCATCCCTATTGATGTGGGATACGGCCAGGGGCACCGCACCGGATACCATTTTTCCGAGCATGCGGCTGTTGTTGAAGGTGCCGAGGAAAGCGATTGCCACCTCGGGCCGGTCGTCGGTCACATTCTCCTGGGACTCGGACTTGTTGCAGGGCAGAAGGAAGCCCAGACTGCTCGCCGTGCTCGTGCGCAATGCGTCGGGGCTGCTCAGCACTCCCCAAGCGAGAGAAGCAGCGGGAAGCAGCAGCGTTATCTTCACAAGCAGTAGCAGCAGCAGCACCGCTGGATGATGGTGCGCCATGCACTACAAAAAATACAATGGTATGAGTGCATCGAAAGATTATGACACCGAAAAAATCGCATACTTCTCCTCGTAAAGGAAACACTGAGCAGTGTACGCATCAGCTATTGGTTGACTGCGTGTTTTGTAAAGAGGTTCTCTTTATTTATCAGCGCAGACGTTCATAGTTGTGTTTTGTACATGATTAACTTCAAGCTACAAAGTCTACAGACCTATTGACTTTACGGACCTCAAGGGTCTGCTTGCCGGCGCTAGAGTCTCGTTTAAGCTTCACGAGCTCTCAACTTCGATTGTTTCCGGCGCTGCTGAGCTGCAGCCGCTTCGCGAGCCCTAATCTCCACCGCACTCATGCTCATGTCTCAATTCGTACTACTGCGTTTTGTCTGTGTAGAGAGACGATTGAATCCTTTACTTATACAGTGCAGTGCAGTGCCTCCAGCAGTCTCCACTCATACCAGAGCGTGGCGCTCAGCTGTGTCCCCAACTGGGAGATGGAAACAAGTGCATTTTTCTTCCTAAACAATCACTATATGTATACCAGAGCATTCACCGAAGTGGAGCGAGGTGAGCGCTCTACTAAAGATAAATCTAGTGGGTGCTCCGAGTACTAGGGGCGGTATGGCGCAATGGTGTACAGACCTCGTTCATAAGCTGTTTTGCATCTATGACTACGGCCGGACTGGAAAGGTGCGCGAGTGCTTCCGTCTTACGGCCTCCACAATTGAGCTGACCGCAATGGCAGAGCGTTTCTCCGCACTTACCGCCCCTGGTCACCGCTAAACGTTCAGCGACCCCGCCGTTGTTTAGTCCATTTCGCTTGCTGCTGCTGAGAAGGACGTGAGCAAGCACGCTCACGTCTACTTTTGCGCATCCGCTAATCGCTGTCGCGAACGCAACGACTACACGACAAAGTCGCAGGGACAACACGGCAATGCGGTGAGAAGTGAGCATACCCATTGGGGAGCCCGTAAGGGAGATTGCTAGCACGCCTTTACAGTCCGTCCGTGCGAAAAAACCGCAGGTTTCCTCAATCGTTCACCAGAAACGACGTGAAGCCAAAGTCCCCTTTTCTTTTTTTTTTCGTCTCAGTCGGTTTATATATCTTATTTTGCTCCCTTTTCGAAAACTTTCTGCACCTAACGTGTCTTGAACCCCTTCAGACTTGTATTATGATGTACAATCTACGTATCTCTCAAATTCGCATACCTGATTGCAAGCCACCGAGTATAACACATCGGGAAAGAAAACATAGAAGCATGTTATTTCATATCAATCTCACTAATTATTTCTACTTACAATGTAATTGAATACTTGATTTTTCTGTAGGTATTTATGTTCTATTTTGACATAAAATAATAAAGGCATAGACTGGAGACAAACGTAGTCTTGGTTACATTGAATTCGAGAAAAGAAAACCAATACATTGACGTTAGTTGTGGAATGCACCTCGTCAAACTATTTATCGAACACCATAGCGCCTTGACTAGATTCATTGGCTATAGTCAAACGCAGTTCTCTGAGGTTAAGTGAAGAGATGTTCACTTTTAAAAAGTTTCAACTCATTTATGAGTGATATCTATTGCCCTTTGTTGACATAAACTTGACACAACTATAGGATACACAAGTAGCACACGCAAACGTTACAACCACCGCTAAAGAAGTTACACTGCCTCCATGATCAGTCCTCTTTTAACCAAGTGAAGAAGTCTTGTGTCATCACGTGGCGTAATGTTATGTGAACTCACACTGACATCATTATGGCGTGACCAATTTTCACGTTTCATGAGGAATCGAAGGCTTTTTTCCTAATGATCTACGTTAGCTTTGTCTAATATATGCCGCCTTCGCATGATGCGATGTATACGAACAATATATTGGAACCAATATGACAATGCGTCGCGTCTTGGTCGGTTCAGTACAAACTTTCCTTAACAAACACTGGGTTGATGAAGAATTTCTTTGACTGCTTGCCTTAAACAGCTAAGAAAATAGAATTCGTGAGGGGCACGATGAAGACAGGTAATGACGCCTAAACCTTCACTGGAGCTACATTTCTTATTGAATAATTTTGGCATTTTCACATTAACATCTTCCCCTCAACTTCTATTTTGTTGTTTTTTTTTTTTGGGGGGGGGGGCACCTCGACGGTGATGCGTTGGATCCAATGCGCGTATGAGCTGTGTAGCTTGGAAAGAAGGCAATGCACAGTCTACCGTGTCACTATTCTAGAATGTTATTCTCGCACACCGCACCCAAACGCAGAAATATCAATGAAATTCAGAAAAAGTTAATTATGGAGCTCGAGTGAAGTGAAGCTTAAAAAAGTCACAACTTTTTTTGTAAATGAGTCTCTACCACGCATTGTCTTCATGTAATTTGTTTTTTTTTCTTCCATTCCCGTTTTTTGCCCACTGCTTGAAGTAATTATTATATAATGCGGGTCGGCGACCATACACGACTGCAGCTCGAAGCAACCGCTTTATTCCATAAATAGAAGCCATCGTGCATTCAGGGCTAGGTGGTCTTCAAGCGAAGGAGTTTAGAACAATGTCGCTGTTGTGGGCGTTCACCTTTTCCTACAACAAAGCAGCTAAGGGTGAAGCTTGCCGTGTGTCGTCCATAAGAAATGATTATTATGAACCGACAAGAGCTCAATCACAACCCAAACACTCGGTACAGATGGTTACTCAAAGAGTCGGAACGCGCAGCCACTAATCGGTGTTGCTCACTCTCATGTTTTTTTTTTCTTCTCCTCTTAGTAGAACAGTACACTTTGTTGGGGGATTTGCCCAATTTCTGTAGCACGCAAGCATTAGAAAAGTTTTACTGCCGACATGTCATGGTCAGAGTTTCCCTCAGGCGCAAAAAAAAGAAAAGAAAGAGCTAGGAAGACGCGGACTAAATTAACACGTCTTCAGAGTTCTCAGGCTGAATGCGAAATAAATAGGTATAGCGAGAAAGAAGAAGACGACGAGTTCTTGCTTCTGTGCGCTAGATCAAACTTCATGTTCTACCGGCGTTTCCTTGATCGTTGAAGTCATCGCTCGTTCATAATTAATCGTCGTAAGAGATTTGGTGGAGGTGTAATAGATAATCACATGAACAGGTAACTTTGTAAGCGTGACGATGCGCTGTCATATTCGAACACGAACTTTATTTTAAAATGGTCTCAACACGGGTAAGTCCCATGACTTGATTACAGAGAACTTTCCTGCATTATTAGTAATATTATAATGTAACCTTAATAAGGAAAAGAACAATTCAATTTTGGTTTCGTATTCTGAAAGAAATCACACGCTAAGTAATTTCAAAAAAAGTATTTGCATTCACCGGCCGGCTAGCGAAGCCGGCCGGTGAATGGAAAAACGCAGTTGAATTTTGTTAATTTGTTCCGGGATTCTATATGCTGCTCCAAAGCGAATCACAAAATATATAGGAAATATAGCACAACACGCTAACAGAAAAAAAGCCAGGGCACCGTTTAGAATTATAACGTAGTTGTAAGCACCAAATTGCCGAAAACACTGCTGTGGCCACAACAGCGGACAGCATGTCTGTAAAATGAGGCAAAGCTTCATAATCGAGTACTATGATCAGCTGTGTCTGGGGATTACAGAAGGTGGAAATGAAAGCTACAACTTATGAGGAAAAAGCTTCAACCTATGTGCTAGAAGCACCAAAAAAAGATATGTTGCTGAAAACTATTACGGGAAGAAAAGTTATAGACTTGTACAAGTGAAAAATAATTCTGGAGCTTTCACACAATAGCTAAAGGCAGTAGAAAATATTTTGAAATCAAGTAAGATAACTCGTAGCATCGACGAAACAATGCATGATGCTTACGATGCTTCGGCACAAATACATATTTTAAGCAGACGACGCTTCTACTAAAATGGGGAGGCTGTTAAGAGTAACTGGTTTAAAAAAAAAGCCAACATATTTTCATCTCCACCAGAGCAAGTGACGGCTAAATATGAGAGATAAAGATTTTCAAACTAGTAATATGCCAAAGAAACGCAGATGTAAGTGTCCCCAAGCGGGACAGCTTCAGGTCATTTATTTATTTCTTAAACAGCTAGTCAAACATCTCGCTAGTACTACACTACAAAGAGGGTGATCAATGTAAATCATTTTTGAATTATTACATCAAAGCAGGGTCATTGCTTTCTGCAAAAGTGAATGCATGGGATCAGAAAAATGTCGCCAGCCTAGCTGCAGTAACGTAGTTCATGTGCATAAAACAATGACAACTTATATAAAAATAAAAGCTTTTGAATATGGTTGAAGAAGTATATGCTTGTCATGTAGAAACTGGTCAGACCAAGTGACTATAAAGATGATTTAGTTGCACTTATTCAGCGCAAATAGATTTTATTACCTCAGAAGAGCCCTTTACGGACAGCTTTCTTGTCATTTCTTTTTTTGTGTGGGGGGAGGGGGGTTAGGGTTGCTCCTATTGTTGTGCAACAGGGGATTGCGACGAGATATTTTTAGGCACGAGGCATGTGTTCAAGACGAGGCCACGGATGACGGCCTTGTGGGGATATCCAAGACAAATGAGTCAAGACATGCTCACGCACGGGAATAAACGAAACGGAACAAATAAAGATGATGAACACTAAGAAAACGATAGCACAATAAATTACGAACACAGCGAACCGAAGTAGAAACGGAGAGGCACCAGTCTGTGGTATGCTTCCCTTTTTTTCTGTTCTTTCCTTTTTTGTACGATGAACTTGCATTTTTCCTAGAAAGCCAACTAGCCCAGCAGTCTGTTCTACTAAATGATGACCACAAGACGCTATTTCTTTGGCCCGTAATATTTCTGTGGTTCTCTTACGTCTTTTTTTTTAATTTGTGTAGTTGTTGTTGGCTAATACTTAGAAACAGGAGGAGGAGAAAAGAACTTTATTCAGAGTCCGGCGAGTAGATGGGGTGGGCGAATGGCCCCACCTAGGTTACGGCCAGGAGTCTTTGAATCCTTGAATGAGTAGAATTATTACTGGATGACGACCATTAAAACACAGGAAATCACGTTAAGGTACTCGCCATGCCCACGCACTATTGGTGGCGTGCCGGGGAGTCAAAGATGGCTTCGGGAGGATGATCAACCCGTGCACTCACAAGAAAAACATAGCATGCATGGACGTACGCCCCGTGCCGCTTTCACCGGATAAACTCTTGAACGTCAAATGAATGTACATCGAAACAAAGTACTTTCCCAAATGATATGAACTGCTAAATGTCCGCCACCTCATTTTTTCCCACACAGCGAAGGGGGGTAGAGACAGCTGATTGACCATGCATTGACGACGCGCTGTGTAATCCTGCGCGTGCTACACTAAACTGCGCAAACTCGAATTGACGTATGAACTGAACGGCAGTGTGAGATAATTTGTGCCGAGCCTGTCTGACGCATTCGCCGCTGTAGTGGGCCATAGCGAATAGCGCGCCGTCGCAGCTGCGCGGCGAGTGAATGTTTGACGTACAGCGATTGTTTGTTAACATATTACGCCGTATAGTCATTACTTGCGCTGTAAGCAGCATGGAGTTGTTTTTCAACAAAACATAAGCATTTAACTCCCCATTATTAGCGCTTGTGAGACGGCCATGATCAGACTCAAATAGTGTGCAATTCACTGCAGTCGAATGTTGCAGGTTAAATCAGCACGATGGCCCCAAAGATATCGAAACTAATGCATGCGTACGCTTTCCACAACGTCAAAATTCTAAACATTTGTCGAACAACAACGTAATTCGGACGATACCGACGATGGGCAGGAGAACTTAGTGGAGAGTCGGGGACAATTGTTGTAACTGCATGTTTCCTTGCTCCACTGTAATTGGGGTACATGCAATGAACAAAAAAAATCTATATTTTTATTTTGAGGTCGCTAAAGGATAGTATACACAACATGCAATCAAAGTGACTTACGAGCGTGGAAAAAACAATAATGCATGAGCGAACGTGAAGTGACACTCACTGTTCGTCAGTTAGCAGCAGATCATTCATCGTTTCTTTCACTCTCGGTGATTTCTACGTTCAGTCAAAATACCTTGACGTCAAGATAGGTTTTTGAACACCACTACTGAGAGTAGTCTGAGGAATTCTCTCCGCTGAACGACTTCGATTACACCGACAACGTGTCACTCACAACGCAGAACACTAACACGACGTGAGTCACCACGTTCTTCTGGGCTCTGAGAAAAACATGCGCAGACACCCGGCAAGAAGAGAATTGCCTAAGGCGCATGTGCTGACATCTGTCAAAGAACATAAAAATCAAGCGGCGTAGCGTTGGCCAAGGCTTGGTAGAGCAAGTTGCGAGCCTAAATACTTTCCGTATGTAATGAATGTTATGGGATTCATGCACTACAAACGCACTGACGAATGCTATACGCCGTAAGACAAGGGGAGTTTCCACTGCAATGTTCTGACGATAACAATTTACTATTCAACAATCTCGCAAAGCATATATGTGTACTCTGCGTGCTATAATATAACGCGCGAGTTGCCACATATTTTCATGAAATCTTTTAGTACCGCAAAAACTAACCGAATTTATTGCGTGTCGGACGGTCTGGTATATTCACTTATCTACGAAACATACGAAGTCGTTTGTGTTGGTTTCTTGCTGACGCGTTAACACTGAGGCTAGCGCTACCAAGCAACCTCTTGGTTGCGCCAACCTCGGTGACTTACCCCTGGTGACTTACCCCCGTATTCGCAAACACTCCTTCAGTCAAGGGCTCTCCTCGACTAGAAAAAGTTCGGGTCACCAAGTCACTGCACATTGGCAATAATCTGCACCAATTCTTGAGAAGCACAGCGTCAATTTCGGTCGAGCAGTGGCGCAATGCTCAACTCAGTCAAGGGAAGGAAGGAATTTGAATCAACGAGCGTTTCTGAGTGCGGGAATTAACCTCCAATAAACTTTTCCTTGAATTTGATGGTCTCTAAAAAACCAAGAACGTTACGCGCAGCGAGTTTAACACGGCAAACTTTTCAATTCAGATAGTGAGCAAAGTGCATGCTTCTGCTACTATTTTTTTGGTAAGCACCAAATTCGAGGCAATTTTGATTGGAGATTACGTCCCCAATACTCGTCTCTGTAAATTATTTATTCAGAAAAAAATATCTTTGTATTTATGATTAACCTGCGAGGTTTCCCTCCCCAATTCAAAAGAGTGCGCGCGTGCCGCTCCTTTATTCCGGCCGTGGAGGTAGCTACCAGCTACTACTACTACTACGTACATGGCAGACGCACAACCCACGGCTTAAGGAGCTTCACCGCTATAAACTCGTTGGAGAAGGACACACATTGAGCACTATCTGACAAGAAAACGTTGCCACGTTCAACTCGCTTGGCGTAACCTCAATGGTTTTAGCAAGGTTTAGTGAGGGTTGGGCCACAGTGCCATAAACTAGTGGCGGTGAAAGGTGGGAACTAGACACGAAGCGCAGGCCGTAAGAGAGCGCGCGCGTGCCGCACCTCTAGTCCGGCCGTGTCACATCTCGTTTAATTCTCGGAATGTCCACTGGATGGCGGTAGTTCTATATAATGAATATATGACGAAAATTTGTGACATGGTGGTACTTGGAGTGTTCACTAGATGGGCGGACGAATGGACAGACGAACGGACGGACGCACAGACATACAGATGCACGGACGCAAGGATGAACGGTTGCACGGATGGACGCATGGACAGATACACGGACGCACAGAGGGACGGTTGCACGGACGGAGACACAGAAGAACGGACGAACAGACAGATGTACGCACGGACGGTCGCACAGACGGATGCACGGACTGACGGAAGCAAGAACAAACGGATGGACCAAGGCGCGAACGGACTGACGGGCGCTTCACCCCACTCATCATTATGCGCTTCGTGGATATGCTGTGCTTTCTTTTGTCACCGCGTTTTTTACTAACACCAGCCTAAGAAGAGTACCGGCATTCTTACTGTCCTGTCATTTTCTACTGTCCGCTATGTCTAAATTTTTTTTCCTCACTCTGATTAGATGATTCGATATATAGGGTTTAACGTCCAAAAACCGCCATATCATTATGAGAGACGTCGTAGTTAGGCCGCCAAAATTTCGACCACCTGGGGCTCTTTAACGTGCACTCATATCTGAGCACACGGGCCTACAGCGTTTTCGCCTCCGTCGAAAACACAGCCGTCGCAGCCGGGAATCGATCCCACGATGTGCGGGTCAGTAGCCGAGAACCTCAGCCACTATAGACTACCGCGGCGGGGCTTCTCACTCTGGACAATGTCATTTTGGATGTTCCCATAAGGCCAACTCTCGCTTTATATAGTTTTTGAACGAGGCCTATTTCTGTGGGAGCTGTCAGCACCATTTCATTCGTAGAACACATTCCTCACTGTGGTTCTGCAGCGTGCATGTGGTAACTGGAAGGCTTCACCAAACATTCAAACCTCATTATGCACAGGGGCCAGCTATTTAGAGTACTGGTGCAATGTTTTTTTTTTCTTGAACTTCAGCTTTGGTTGGCAGCCAGTATATTATATCACCGGCTTAATTCATTCTTACGTTCACGCGCAATGGCAGCAAAGAGAAACAAAAAAAGAAGCACACTATTTCTTCAATCAACTTTTCCGTCTGCTACTTTGAATTTTCCGTTTCGAAATGCCGTTGAACAATTGCGAGAATCCTGGTGTAAAACGTGGCATTGAAATTTCGGTTTAGCGATTCAGCCCCCATCAAAAAGCAGTTCACTGTTCATGCACTTGACGCCTAGTGACAGCTACTGATGAGAATTATCAGCCCCGTAGACAAATGTCCTCACAGGCTTAACGATGTTTGTAGAAAAGTCAAAGTTCCATGGCGTTCCTACCATTCGCCTGAAGTTGTTCTTTTTTTTTCTTACCACAATGAGCCTTGGGTTCCACGAAAACCATGAAATAGCTACACCAAGAAGGAAAAGTCCGAGAAAAAAAAATCACGGACCACTTGTGAAGCTTTTGTTCCTGCGATGTTGCAATGATTTTCTTGCAATGACGGTTTGCGAAACCCCGAACTCAACACAATCTTGAACTGTTTTTTGGCCTTTGTTTTGTGCGTGCGCATCAGTGGTAATTTATGATGTCTTTCTCACCTCAGAATAGACTAAAAATTCACAATTCAGTGCTGCGGAATGCAATACGCATACATGCAAGCATTTTTACTCCAATGTTGTCTTCCACTGGAAATGCTGTACTCACTAGTTTAAGATGCTAGCTGCGTCAGTTGGAACTGTATTCTTGATGCAGTATCAGCGCTTAGCAAAGGTAGGAAAAACAGATATAGAAAAACAGTAACTATGGTTCAGCAGCTGTTTTAAAATCACCGTTTTATTGTTTATTTTTATTACTATTGTTATTAGGCGCTGCAGGTGCATCAAACTTTGCTGATGTTACACTTGATTAAGGAGGTGCGGAAGTGGTCTGTCGTGAAAAGCGGCAATTATTAGGCCCGTGTATTCGAATCGCCCTTAACAGGCGATTCCATGTCTGACGTGTGCGTTAAAGGAACCCACAACCGATATTTATGGTGCCCGTTTTCTTGAGTGCAACGGAAAGCTTACTGGTCTGAGCTTGTGATCATGGAATGGTAATGCGAAAACACCGTAGAACATTTATAACCAGAATTTCTTGGATTGCGGCAATTATACAGTCTTAAAAAGACATGCTGCAAAGAGAGGAGGTGACTGTGATAGCGATGATATGCCAGTCTAACGCCAGCAGTGATGAAAAGTGAAGACCTAAGTAAAAGCACGTAATGTTGTGTTTGTCAAGCCTGCAGTCTCGCCACGATTACTTTATTGCGTGCTAAATTATTATACAAGAGCTACAGCGATTTCCAGAGGCTTCTTATGCAAGGACTTTTGGTCGTGCACAAATTGTTTTTTTTTTACTTTAGCCAAGTCGATCTAAGCCAAGTCTTCGAAAACAAAACGCACGCCTTTACAATTGATTGATAAGTCACGCACAGTATTTCACGTGCGGCCGTAGTTGGACGGCTTCGATTAGTGAACACTGGACAACTTGTGTGATTTAGAGGACGAAGTTTTGTGGCTCGCGTGAGAGCGTAAAATTTGGGCTCCTATCGAGTATAGCACCAGAGCGAAATGTTTCGACAGTCGAGAGTGGTAGCGACCAATACGACGGACCGCCACCATCGCCACCACCAGCAGCACTCATGAAGCAATTCTCTACAGAACAGTAGGCCGACGGTGTTTCGCGCGCTGCGGCGATCGCATTCAAAAGCTCGCGCGCTTCTTGAACGCGCCCGACGCGACAGGAATCGAGCTACTCTGGAAACGCCGTGTGGCCACGCGCATGCGCAACTGCACCCGTTTCCCTGAGGAGGCCTCGAAAGCAGTGCCACTCTTGATGCTGCATACTTCTTTCACCTTGTAAGCCACAAGAAAACAAACACAAATGAACAATAACATACATCTTCGAAATTTAAGCTCTTATTCGGGTGCGCTTTAAATGATCACAGCAAAGTAATTAGTACTTCATAATAGTGTTTCATGGCTCTGGCGCTAGGGGCGCGACATACTGATTTTGGTTACTTTTGAACCGATTTAAAAATATAAATCCGACTCAGACCATGAAAAGTATGCTTTCACCGGTTACCGTAATTCACGCTTTTTTATTTTCCACCGAAATCTTATCACCCGTTCAGGCCAGTTGGCGGTCTCTTTAAGCATCGGCGATGCATCGGAACAAAGAGGCAGGATTCATGGGAAGCCACAGTTAAGCTGTTTTTTTTTCTTCTGTTTTGAAATATGCCCGTGTTTTAGTGGCAGGCTTGTGCACGAGCCCTGTAGATAAAAGGTCGAAATTTAACTATAGATTTCAAGCAAGTACGTTTCACTTTTAACTGAATAAGGGCGCGCCCACAAACGTGGAAACTAGAACAGGAAATCATACAGACCAAGAGCGCCTCTACGTGTGTCCGCGTCTGTGTGCGCGCCCTTATTCAGGTAAAAGATGAACGAATACCAACTAGCCAACTATCCGTGCTACTACGTTTCATTTCCACAGAACGTGTAATGGCGTTCTCGCACCCTAGTCCTGATTTAACCTAGAGCCTTGCCGTAAATATGACACTAACCAGGTTATTGCATTTATTAAGGTCGAAGGCTCAAAATGACCGTCGGCGTCGAGCACGAGTGACGCGAAAAATTCCCACACGATGACATCGCTGCATCGCGTCACAATGACATCACAGGTATCCGAAACTTGCAACGTCCTTATGACGTACCTGCAACGTCACGTGACGTCATGTCAGATGATGTCGTCACATGACATCGAAACTTAGCCGGCAAATCAGAGTAAGGCCAGCGCCGATTGTGGAGGTAGGGGGGAAACAGCGTGCGGCGCAAATGACTTCCGGAGGGTGGCTCTGGGGAGGACCTATTCGACTGAGAAAAAAACAAAAACCTTATCCCCGATAGGGACCGTGGGGTCATGCGGACCACGACGGTTGTGTAGCGTGAGCAGACGGTGTTTTTCAATGAAAAAACTTGCAGACGCTGCCTGCGTCGACTTAGCGAGACGCCGCGGGAGGAATGCCTAGAAAAAAAGGGAAGTGAGCGTAAATTAGCGAAAGCTCCATGCGTCGCTGTTCCGAGGCAGAAGAAAGGAGCGTAAGAGAGGAAAAAGAGCGAGTGGGACGCGCACGTGCAATGGGGTAGCAAGGACAAGCAGTTGGTAGGAGAGGGTACTCTGGCGCTGCGGTCATTCAGCGACTAGTACACGGATTTTTGTTGTCTTCGTACTTGCGGGTGGCTAATTGCACATGTGTTGCACATGTGGCTCCGCTGATTTCTGTGCTTAGGTTTAGTTTTGAAGGAAAGAAAGAACCTTTTAAGTGTGAATACACTTTATAAGTGACCCCAAACCATCCACCGCCGTCGGCGGCGTCCGCAGTCTTCTCTCTATCTTTAAAAGAAAGAGGACTTGGCGGGCCGCAGCGCGACGCTCTACCGAATAAGCCACGAACGCGACGCTGATATCGGTGTCAGTAACGCGCCTTATACCCCCTCCCCCTTCGCTCGCTCCTCCGCTCTCCTCGCTCGCTGCAGCTGCGCGCGCACCCCTCTCTCTCGCGCGCCCGCCTTCTCTCTCAGTCTCCCGTCGAGAGCGGGTCGTGCGATGGATGTCGTGGAGGCAACGCTACCATCAACAACGAATGCATACAACCGAATGCCAGCACTGCACCCGCCGTTGGAGGTGACGGTACCGCGGTGGTTTCGCCGACGTTGGAAGACAAGGCGGCGCTGCGAAGGGCTCACGAGGCCGAGTGCAAGCGGGCGAAGCGTGCAGCGGATGCCGAACTGCGCGCTCGCGAGGCCGAGGACAAGCGGGTGAAGCGTGCAGAGGATGCCGAACTTCGCGCTCGCGAGGCCGAAATGAGGCGTCAGCATCGAGCCGCGAACGCGGCCCAAGAAGCGGAACGACAACGCAAGCGTCAGGCAGAGAAGGGCGATGAGGGCCGGCGTCAAGACGCCGCTCGCAATCGTCAACGGCGAGTGGACGTTCCCGAAGCCGTTCCAGCCAGTGAACGTGCCGCGCGGGAGAGGGTGCGAGCCCTGGACTTTGCTCGTCCGGACGGGTCGTGAAGTGTAAATAAATAATACCTCGTATATAATGTATCTGTGTACAAATGCTTCAAGACAAACAACACTTAAATTCATTAATTACACTTTAATCATCATCATCAGTAATACATTTCCCAAGCATTTCCCCGAGGGTGAACATGGTTAAGTGCGAATGCACGGGGTGATGCTATGAGGGGGAGTAAAGTTAAAATCCGTTGGCATTCGCCAGTGAGTTAACGTAAACTCCTTCATGTGTTCAAATTGCGATTCCCAGGAACCATTACACCATAAAGGCACCATAGTGTGATTAATAAATATAATAGTGCGAATTAATAAATACCCCTCATAGCATCACCCTGTGCATTCGCACTTAACCATGTTCACCCTCGGGGAAATGCTTGGGAATTTTTAAGCATTGTGACGCGGTTTGAAATAGTAAACCTGAAATATTAACGCGGTGAAGTGCAACCGCTGAACTTTCGATGATTTTTGTTTCGTGATGAAACAGCTTCAAGCCACACGAACCCACACGGAGCTAGAAATACGGAGATTAGACAAATCTGTGTACTACTCATCATTCCCCCGCTCGCTGAAGTGCCATGCGTTGCAGCTACCATAGACACTAGCACCAGAGGTCCCTTTAGTGGATATATAGGAAACTCTGTGGGAGAAAACTAGAGAAAATAGCACGCTTCTGTTGATTAGAGGGAAGGAGGAGAGTTTAGTATGCGTAGTGTGAGTGTGAACGCCGTACGCGAGAGACAACCGTGAAAAGGACACACTCCGCAAATAAAAGAAGGTGGTTTTCGCTTTGCAGTCATTTTAGGTGAATGCAGAGGACACTCTGGGACTCTTGAAGGCCCGCCGCCGCACCTCAGTAGCTATGATGTTGCGGAGTCGAGCAACGAGTTCGAGAACTGGATCACGTTTAGCCTATTGCCTATCGCGTTTCTGTACAAAGAAATCGAAGTCGTACAAAACAGAAAATGATTCACAAGAGTGTAAGCTTGGACTAGTTGGTGCGTAGTCATATTTGCAAGATGTTTCAGCGCGCGAACAAAGGAAAAAGGACAGCGTAGACAGAAAGACTTTCTTTCTGTCTACCCTGTCCTTTTTCCTTTGTTCGTGCGCTGAAACATCTTGCAAAAGAGAAAAGGGTTGGATATATTGTATATTTCGATATAAAAGTGCTAAAACTTGCCCCGGTGGTGTGTTGGGTATGGCGATTGACTTGCTATCATGCCCAATATGTTTTCCTAGGTTACGCTTATGCCCTCAGTGGTTATGCTGGCCACTACGGGGTCTCAAGGCAATACGTACAGTAATGTTTGCGCCTCTTGTAATGAGTGGCCGGCTTTAAACCACGAAGTCGTTTGCATGTTCCGTACCATTATTGACGGGCAGTCAGGATCGCATTACTGGAGACTAGACGTGCAAACTCCCGTTATTGGGACGGCTCACTGCTCTCCCAAGTCGAAACCTAAGAACTCAAAACCGTTAAACGCTTTTTCTAAACACAAAGTACTTTAGGTTGTCAAAATTTACGGAGCGCTCCACCACAGCGTCTCTCATAACAATATCGTGGTTTGGATGTTGATCCCCATCAGGTGATATTATAAAAATGCGTTTAGGGATTTATCTTATTTGAACGTGAATTTAGGTGTGCAAGTTGACATTATGGTATACCTTCAAAATAATGGAAGGAAGTTGGCTTTGTAAAAATATACGGGGAAGTTTATTCCTTCTTTTGCTTTTTCGTGGTTCGCAATTTGCGGCATGGGTTACGCGCTGGGGCGAGTCGTACGTATGTTATGATTGTGAACAGCACGTGGCCATTTTCTACACAAATATCTGTGTAACCGCGCCTAAACATCTTCCTACTCCCCAGGAGCCAAAATCTTGTAGGCTGTCTTGGCTGTAATGCACGTCTTGTTTTTACAGCAGTCTGCTAGGGTATAGGCAAATTTTATTTTGAAGCGAGTTGGTGGGGGGGGTTCAATTAACATTGATGTCTAAATTTTCCATGAAGCAAAATTTATGTTTGTTGAGCATTCGCCATCTACATTTATGTAGATGAGGTTGTATCTAGTTGATGTTCTTGATGTTAGAGATGTAGATAATGTGAATATGTGCATGGTCAACATTCATGAACATCATGCTAGAGAGGAAGATAGCCGCCAAAATACCAACTACGCCTATGTTACTTGTCGTTCCTCTTGAGGTACGATAAACGTAGCTGCGAGGATCGAATTTATTCGTCCTCTCCAGTTCCGCAGAAAACAGTGGATTCTTCCATCTTACGTCAGCCAGCGCATTAGCAAAGAGAGCACAGACTCGCGGAGAAGCGAACGGCGATTGCGTAATACCTACAGAGAGGCTGACGGCGAGGAATCGAACGAGAGCACATGATGGGACCAGTAATCTCTATTACTTCCGCGCGGGGCCCTCTTAATCACACCACTTGCTCTCCAAAACTCGCGCAGGAAAGGCGAAATCTCGCAAAAAAGAAATAAAAAAGGAAATATTTAGTGAGTGAAAGCCAAATTCTTTGGAAAACGAATGCTGATTGGGCGAGTTGGTTTGTCGTACTAGAACTTGTATAGCGCGTCCCTTAAATGAGGCAGAAGACCAACCTGCCTAAAAAAGCAGTGCTCGCTCCTTTCTATTAGCTGTCTCGGCCCTTCCTTCATTCGCGTTATGCGATGCATCAGTTCACGCAGCCATAGCCGTGTCCCCTGCATTGACGTTAAAACCTGTCCTGTTCGAAGAATCATTCAATTGTTCTATATGTAGTAAGGTTTGACAGTCATATACGAAAGTACTCGTGTACTGTCCATTAGATTTGTGTTAAAGAAGCCCGGGTACTCGAAGTTTATACGGAGGGGCACACTACTTATCACGCCACGATCAGATCAACATTTGTACACTTACAGCTTAACAATGAATATTTTACTCAGTGTCACAAAATGTATAGAAATAATGATATAACATAGATTATGTGGACGTCCCGCCGTTCCGGCAAAAGAATCTCGTTGTTCTTTGTCGTTTTTTTTTGGTGTGGTAGCAGCTTCGCGCGAAGAGATTGCGCACCTCCGCTCGAGTTCATGCTCCGAATTACCGGCCACGCTATGACATTTCGATGCTTGTCGATCACTGTTGTGCCCTTACCGCTCCACAACTGGAATAATTCCGGAATCACTCCACGTTTTCGTGACTCCGGAATGGAATGGGGACAACGCATGTAAGAATGGAATGGGAATAGGATTAAGTGCCTTATGCACCGTATGCAATTTGAATGGAACTAAGTTTTTTTTGAACATAAAGCACGATCTCATCTACGCGCTGTTTTTCAAGCTTCAAGTAAGAGCCTCAAATTTAACCATAAAGCAGTATTTTTAAAATTGCTTAGCTCATAGGAAGCACGGCTCATTTGTAATCAACGCGTATGCTATAACTCTGTCGTCATATACACTGCTGCTCCGCAGTTTGTCACTTGGCTGCCCGACAATTCCCGAAGTGGGAATGAACAAATCAATGAATCAATCAATCAATCAATCAATCAATCAATCAAAGAACTTTATTTTCACCAAAAACAAAAGATTTACGGTGAAAAAAGGTGGCCGGGAAAAAAGCTGTCCAATGACAGCTTGACAAAGCCCCAGCTACCCATCGGCGGTGAAACGACAGGGTACATCACCTGGTAAAAGTGGTACAAAATGCATATTATTAGTCGCTAAACAGTTACAAATTGATATCACAGTGCATTCACTACGGGCGCAGGTGCACTACAAGGTCAAATGTACCTAATAATTATACACTTGCTAAAGATAAATAAAGAGGAAAAAAAGAAAAAAACGAAGAAAAAAACAAGGACAAAAAACAAAACAAAAAGTTTTTTTTTTTTCATTCCGAGGAATCGAACGGAACAGAATTGCACCAAGTTCCGATATCCGGAACTGCATTGGAGTAGAATGGAGGCACCCATTCCGCAACACTCATGTAGATGGAGAAAGTCTAATTGCATTTTGGTGCTCTTTATATATTCGCAAGTAGTGAAAATAATGAAGCCGTACACTCCACAGTCTTTCACATCATTGTGTTGTTGAAGAGGTTCTAAAAACCGCACAAGAGAAATAAAAAGAAAATGAATTTTTTTACGGGTAGAGCGCTTCGCTAGGCTAACTGACGTAACTTAACACGTGTGCCCTTGAAATGGCCTGCTGGCCTATATCTGAAGCGCAATACCCTAATTTCTTGCAACCGATGCATCTCAATGTGTTTGTTTCTATTGATTCTTGTCTTTACTTTCGCTTATTTTTCCAACTTTATTGCCTTGCTGAAGCATTCATACTTTAGTGGCTGTAGCCGGCTACAAAGTGCCGCATATTTTTAAAGGGTTCTAGCTGGCACACCTTTTTGCCTACTTTCCAACACAGCATATCCGTCGCAGAATTACCCCAGTGCATAAAATTTAATGTCACTACTTCATATTTGCTTCATCGCAAATACCAAAATTGTAATATAGTGGCGCGTTAGCCTTTGCACAGACCTCCGTTTTATCTACTCGCACAAGGACGCAATATAGACGTGGTGGAATTCGTAACACAACTCAACGTACGATTGCGAAACGACTCAGCAAGTGTTTTATTAATCCTGCTTTTGATCGTCTGCACGTGAACGTGAAAATCTAAGCACTTCACGAATATTGCTTTTGAGAACCCCGTAACATTTAAGCGACTTTTTTTCTTTCCTGGAACATATCTTTCATTCTGTTGATATTATATAGGTTATTTTTTATTTATTACTTAGTTCAATTACTGACAATTGTGTACATCGTGGCAGCACTGAAGGTGCACGGTAACAGTAATGGTTTTATATATTTATTTATTTATTTATTTATTTGTTTGTTTGCTCATATTTTCAATACTGCCAGTCAAACTTGAACACCAAGGCAGGTGGGCATATGGATAACAACGTGAGCATGTAACTGAATACACACATTGCAGAGTACAACTGCGGTTCATGCATAGAGTTGGTGTTATCTCTAAGACAACATTAGCATTTACAAACCAAAAATAAAATAATTATCAACTAATCCAACATAAAAAGTCATGCAAAAGTACGCAAATAATTTTGTCCTTTTTTAGCTCTTCGAAGTTATAGAAAATGAATTTATGGAGTTATACAATTCATGTTGCAATCGATTTGGCGTTGTTTTGTAATCAAAGCTTTTAATGCGTCCACTGCTGACGTCGTAGAAGCACTTGAGAATCTCATGCATTGATTGTGTGGCCTTTCATGTACTGTATTGAACTCTTGACGTAGTAGAAGCACTTGAGTATCTCATACATTGCTTGTGTGGCCTTTCATGTACTGTATTGAACTCTTGACGTAGTAGAAGCACTTGAGTATCTCATACATTGCTTGTGTGGCCTTTCATGTACTGTATTGAATACCTGATTTCACAAATGCCGCATCATCACCTCTGAGTGGTCTTTTTCCTGGAACATGAAATATATTAGGTTTGGTTGATCTTGGACAAGTTCTTTTTAATTTATTATTTTGTTTCATAAGGGTCTTTTGTGCGCAGCATGTCTGCACTGAATAAGTTGCGGAAACATTCATAGTTGCCTTACTAGGAAGTCGGCTTCTAGATGTCCTTGGGTATAGGTGGGAATATACAGCGACACGGCCTCGTATGAGAGCTCCGCACAGGATAATTTTTTCAGATGTGGAGCACCTCTGGTAAACGGGTATGTCACGCGTCAAGAGTCCGCATACGTACTACGCATGTGCCACTCTCTTCCTTCCCTCTTTCCGGCAGTTGTGCCTTACTCCCTCCACTTCTGTCCTACCCCAAAGTTTATTTAGTAACGTTGGTCCTATACCACCTGCGTGTGCTCGCTCACCCATTGCTCATGAGTAGTTCTTTATTCTCATGAGCATCCCCTCCCCTCTTTATCCTCTCCTACGCTCCCTCTCTTCTACTTCGCAAAGCCGCTGCAGGGAAGCGTCTGTTAACGTACGCTCGCTTCCCCCTCTTCTCTAGGCATTCCCCCCCCCCCCCCCCACCCTGCTGCGTTTCACAAGACCAACGCAAGCAGCGTCTGCTAGAGAGTTTCTTCATCTAAAAACAGACTGCTCGTGCTACACAAGCGCTATGCTCCGCATCACTCCATGGTCCCCTTCGGGCAGATTGAGTAATTTTAACGCGATAGCGTTAGAGAGCTCATGTCGCAGGAATTCCGCCGTCGGCATCTGCATCGTTGGTTGTCAGTAAAAATCGTCCGTGAGAGAAAATCGAGAAAGAAGCAAATAAAATAAAGAATACAATTTTCGGCCCAATTGATGATGTGTGTGTACTACCACAAAGCCACGTTGTTACTTGAAGCTGCTTTGAGGGGTAAAAAACACTATATAGATGTCAGGTATTGAAAGGAGTCTCCTTAACGCATTTTGTTCGTCACGTGTCACGACGAAAACGAGCCCATTCGGCGATTTGTAGGCGCATTTGGGAGGTCATCAAACTACGTCGAAAAAGGCAGGAATAGTGTAGCCATCGCCGCTAAAAACACAAAGGAACTTTCAAACTTCTCTAAAGAAGGACAACTATGTCCATCTAGTGCAAAAACTGGGCGACCCTTAAGCTTCGTCTTCAAGAGTTGAACGCGATGGTGAAATCTGGCCTCTACTGTGCCCGTCAACCACTAAGTGCATACTTATTAATATGTTCTGTTACACACACACACACGCACACACACACACATGCGCGCACACACGCACGCACATACGCACGCACGCACACACACAAACAAACGCACAAACGTGCATGCGTGCCGTGCGATGGATATATAGTAATGGCACAGGTTTTTGATCTATTGAACAGCAGTTTTATAACAACCTAATGAAAATATGGTACAGTTTATAGTAACGTGGCCCTGTATTATGAACTGCGCGTAGGCGTGACAGTTGTATTTGTAAATTGTCAGAGTGTGTCCTCCGTCTTACGTTAGTTATTTGGCAATTGTTCGACTTGTTATTCTTGAGGCCTCTTCAGGCTGACCGCCACAAGTATCGCTTTATGGTTGGCGAAATGGCAACTGCAGTACTTCACTTCTTCAATGGTGTCGTGAGAATGCAAAGCTGAATTTATGCAAGTGTTGTGGTTTGTTGAAGTGGCATTCCCTTCAAGGGGCATAAAGGGCCACCTCACAATGCCTCACAGATGGCCGCACATTATCTAGCGTTAGCTGTTTGCTTGATGAACGCCTCTCAAAGGCATGATATGTTTTCTGCTAGATTGACATAGTTGTCCATTCTTAGAGCTCTTTGAAAGTTTCTGTGTGTTTTTAGTGGCGATGGCTGCACTATCCTGGCACTTTTCGACGTAGTTTGATGGCCTTCCAAATGCGCCTACAAATCGCCGAATGTGGTCATTTTCGCCGTGACACCTGTAGAACAAAATGCGTTAAGGAGACTCCTTCCACTACATAACATTTATGTAGTGTTTTTTTTTTCGAAAAGCAGCTGTAAATAACATCATAGCTTTGTGTTAGGACAGCTGCTTGCCACGCGGACGGCCCGGGTAGGATGCGAATCTTGCTTTAGATCAAAAACATGTATGTACCATTCGCGCGTGTGCGCTGGTACAATCTACTGTGCCTGTGAGTGAGTGTTGATTTGATTGATTTGTGTGGTTTAACGTCCCAAAATCACCATATGATTATGAGAGACGCCGTAGTGGAGGGCTCCGAAAATTTAGACCACCTGGGGTTCTTTAACGTGCACCCAAATCTGAGCACACGGGCCTACACATGGAGGCGGCTGCATTTCCGTCTTCATCAGAAATGCAGCCGCCGCAGCCGGGATTCGATCCCGCGACCTGTGGGTCAGCAGCCGAGTACCTTAGCCACTACATCACCGTGGTGGGGTCTGTGTGTGTGTGTGTGTGTGTGTGTGTGTGTGTGCGTGCGTGCGTGCGTGCGTGCGTGTGCGTGCGTGTGTGTGTGTGTGTGTGTGCGTGTGTGTGTGTGTGTGTGTGTGTGTGTGTGTGTGTGTGTGTGTGTGTGTGTGTGTGTGTGTGTGTGATAAAACATATTAGTAAGTATGCACTTAGCGGTTGACGGGCGCACTAGAGGCCGGATTTAGCCATCGCGTTCAACTCTTGAAGGCGAAGCTTAAGGGTCCCCCAGTTTTTTTGTATAATTTTTACTTTGGTACGGAGTACTGCTTTGTCTCTAATATCTGCCCGCAGTGCCAATACAAATATCGCCACTCAATGTTGCTGTGACCTGTTTCAGTGTGCTGACAGGATAAACACCATTTTGAAAAATCTTTTAAAAAGACAGAAATTGCCTATAGGCGATAACAAACAAGTAGATTTCGCCGAGAGATTTGAAACAAGGACCTGCATTCTTTTATCGGGTAGGGAGGGGGGGAGAACAAGAAGAGAGAAGGCAGGGAGGTTAACCAGGCACATGCCCGGTTGGTTACCATATGCTAGGGAAAGGGAAAGTGGAGTATAAAGATGAGAGACAGAGAAGAGAGAAGGGAAAGAGATGAAGATTTCGGTAAATGGGCTGAAGCGTACGCAGCAGGGTGGCGGGGGGGGGGGGGGGTTGAGGCAACATAAACATAGTTGTGGGTCCACGGAAAGACAGGGGAGCATTCCTCTTAGTCGCATACAGCCCCTGCATTCATTAAATAGTGAGCTTCGCCCTCTTTGAAGGCGGACACTGTGCAAGCTTATGAAGGCAAAAGTAATAAGATTTCGTGGCCTTCAACGCTAAATTGGCACCTGATGCTGCGTCGGCTTTATTTTTTATCATGCCTCTGGCTGGAACAAGACGAACAACATAGAGCAGGAAATAACTCAAAAAGCTGCATCTTCACTTGGATCAGTCACGAGTCGTTGGTTGTTTTCAATAAAATGTCACCCCCCACATTAGCACTGTGGAACTGCGCAGAGGCCACCGGCTTCTGCAGGCTAACGTCGTGCTACGCGCAACTTTCTAAGAGCTTTTTTAACTAAACGCGGGGCTGTGTGGTTGATCACCTGCCTGCCACAAAAAGAGCCTACGTTTGTTCCTCACTCAGACCCGGAAACTTTATTATTTATTTCAATTCCTTGTTTTTTTTTTAAATTTTCAGTAAGGCACAAGATGATTTTTTGTTCGCAACCAACGACATCCACGCTGACGCTGACACCGACGCCGGAATTTCTGCGAAACGTGCTCCTGAGCGTTGTCGCGTTAAAATAAGAGAAAACGTGCCAACTAGCTCTGCCATGTCCTAACCTTGCGTGCCTTATTGCAAGCTGTGTTTCTTAATTGCAATGGCTCTGAGGTTTGGATGTGCTAACTATGTTAGAATGCAGGTCTACGATTTGTAACTGTAGAGACTCCTGAGTAGTTGTGGATACGTCAAAGAGACCATTGGCGGGTATAACACCAGTGGTCCTGAGGACGTAGCTCAGACGTGGCTAATTACAAAAACAACTCAAGCTAGCTTGTTATTTGTTAGGTAGCTTGCGAGATTTATAACGTCGTATAGAGGGCACTGAAACCCGGACAACACATGTCAAAACTTGACGCGGCTGTGCACAGCCAGATATACTATACGTTATGAGAAAAGGTGAAGTAAAGCTACACTACATCGGTAAAATATTTCTTGGTGTGTGGTTGGATAGATTGATGGATAGATGGAAACATTTATTAAGGCCAAATATAGGTCGCGTTAGTGTCCACACCCCAAGCGGGCTGCTCTCACGTTGGCACCGAAACATTTTTTCTGCTGCCTCGCGGGCGCGATGAACTGTCCATAGCTGTGCCCCTAATGTCGAGTGCGTAGAGCTGCATCTCACGTTTATTCAGTGTTTTCTTGTCACTGCGTAACGCGGGGCAAAGCCACATCAAATATTACTAGAATTTGTTGTCTCGTGGCATTTATCGAATAGTGTAGACATAAAGGAGGAGGAATAAATGAGGAAGGACAGGGAGGTTAGCCAGTTCTCAGACCGGCTGGCTACCCTGTACTGGGGAAGGGGGTAAGGGGGATAAAGGATTGTTATTTGACAGTGGGGGCGGGTAGGTTTACGTTTGTAAGAGCCTTAACGTAACGGCCTGGGCTCTGTTTAGTTTGCTGTGTCGAGAGGGGATGACCCTACGTTTCAAGTAAAGGTGCCTAGTTAGCTTGTTGAAAGAGAGGAGGTGATTTATGCAGTCCTTAGCGTCTTCTTGTCTTACAGTTGCACGGTGTAGAACTGGTAATGCAGCATTGTGTGCTGAATCGTTGAAGTTGGCGGGAGAACCATGCAATTCGCCCACGCCAGCAAGAAACCAAATATTAAAATTTGTGTGGTTAAGCTTGGCAAATTTTAGGAAACTCAGACATGGGTGCTTCTTCACACATACCGCAAAAGACCCTTAAAACATTTATAACAGTGGGGAAATTTTTAAAAATTTTTCCACTGATAACACACCTAATAAAATCGAGTTTTCTGCTTGGTTGGAAATAATACTTTTACCTATAGTGCTCGTTCTTTCTGTATGAGAGCATGCATATCAGTAACAATCATATACGTAGTTGTCTTTTGTATTCTTCTTTTCTTGTTTACTGTGTCGGACTTGTCCCTGGACTTTGTAAAACTGGTATATACTTAGCGCATTGTTCCTTACCTGCGATATTTAGGCACTGTGGACTGAGGATAATTTTCACCATAATAACATATACGAAACAGGTCGTTAGCCCACCGAGCAAGCCTGCTTCTGTGTTCTAGGTGTATTTCTTCCCGCTACGGGCCAAGCTGCGGCCAGGAGTGTTTGGAAATGAACGAGTTAAAATAACACGTACATGGAGGTTATAGTTCGAGACTTGGCTATACCACGCGAATCAGCGGGAGTCTGTGGTGCGCTCTGGTCAATCTCACCTCATTGTGGCAACTAATGCCCCTTCTAATCCGGATAAAATAAACTTGAGGCGAGCGTCTCTTCATGTTGTTATCAGCTTGTTTCGGAGCTGGCGTCCCAAGGGAAAAGAGCAAGGGGGTATAGCGAGGCGCCAGGTGCTGTTCATTTTGCCGACCGGTAGCGGAGGCGGGAAGCGGAGCTCGGTCGACGCCTTCGTGGGAATAGGCCGGCGTTGCTCGGCGCTTAGCCGCGCAGGAAACAGCTTGGTCGGTAATCCCGGTGGACGCGCGATGGGTTATCGGCTGTTTACGCTGTCGAATGCACATGAACCACTTATTCTCTGCTGTGGCCGCTATGCTCTGAGGCTCCAAGCCGTGCTCATGCACTTCTCAACACAATACCCCTTGTCTGAGATCCGGGACAACGTCTGAACGTGAATCACTATGACAGCAAGGCTTTCGCAATTTAAAGGTGATGCTCGGTCAAAGCTTGGAATTATTGTTCCGCAAGATTTCTTTTCGAAAGTTCATAGACTTGCAGGTAGCCATGATAAATTGAAGTACTGCTGACTGGGCCTGTTGATGCATGATAAAAGGGTATTGCTTTGTAGCAGCTTCATAGCAGCTAGTTTAAGCACCAAGAAAAAATGATATATTGTCAAGAAGAAAAATTGGCGGGCCCCTGCACAGTGGGAATCGATGATATGCGAGGCACAAATGAAAAGTTTTGTATGTCACTTTAAAATTAGCAGAACGTTACGAGATGGACGTAAAAGATGCCGTACAAGGCTTCCGTGTCATGATTATTATGTTTAGATGTGACGTTTACCTTCGCCTTCTATTCACGTCACGTGATACCAAATTTAGTACATGTGGAGCTGGCGAAATGGCCGCAAGCATGCTATGAGCGTGGTATGTTGTCCTGTTTTTACATGACACACGTGTCAGGATTAACATGTTTGCACAAGTCACATATTTCGTCATCGATTAACGCCACGTAACACCGAATTCGACATATGTGAAGCTAGCCAAACGGCCACGAGCGAATCATGAAGGGCCCAATATACTCCCCTGTAGCGTTGACACGCGCGCCCACTGGGCACAGCGACGCTACGTTAGCAAAACAGGACCACTCCATAGTCTGACGCCATGCAGGCGCGACCGGCACGACCATCGTTCGTCGGCGCGGCCCGATGGCAACCATCGCGAAATGCGACATGCTGTATTTCATGCCAATGCGTTACCCAGACAACACTGCGTCTCCCTCTTTTCGTGACGGAGGAATGCCGGGCGTGCTGAAACGCGCATGCGTCAGAGCAACGCAACGTGGCGCGCGCCATGCGAGTATATGGCCGTACCGGCGCCTGGCGTGGCAACGGCGGCGTTACAGAACGGAATGAACGCCGGAGAGCACGCGCACAGCATCACGTCGTAATGTATTGGTGCCTTGACTCTGCCATGCAGTCATGATCTCCCATGACACGCGTCTCATGATTATGTTTGCACCAGTCACATACTTTCGTCATTTATTGACGTCAAGTAATGCCAAATTTGGCATATGTGAAGCTAGCGAAGCGACCGTGAGTGCATCATGAGTGTGGCATGTAGTCATTTTGTTACATGACACGCATGTCGTGATTATCATGTTTAGATGTGTCATTTACCTATGTCGTTCATTCGCGTCACGTAATACCGAGTTTGGTACACGTCAAGCTATCGAAACGGCCGCGAGCGCATCATGAGCGCAGCATCTAGTCATGTTGTTACATGACACGCATCTCATGTTTATCATGTTTGCACCAGTATCATACCTTTGTCATCCATTCACATCCCGTGATAGAAAATTTGGCATAAGTGAAGCTAGCAAAACGGCCGCCAGGACATGATGAGCGTGACATGTAGTCATGTTGTTACATGACACGCATCTCATGATTATCATGTTTACACCAGTCACATACCTTCGTCATTCTTTCATGTAACGTTATACCAAATTTAGTATATGTGACGATAGCAAGATGGCCGCGAGCGCATCATGAGCGTGCCATGTTATCATGTTGTTACATGATACGCATGTCAGTATTTTCATGTTAGAGTTTGTTGCTTGCATTCGCTATGCAATCATGTCCTACCATACCAGTTTTGCAACATGCCATGTGAACGAAACCACCGCAAGAGCTGCAGGACCACGAAATGTAAATCATGAAATTCATGACATACATATCATGATTTTCCTGTTATGAGTACTCAGATATGTTTTTCATACAGTCATGCTATGCCATACCAAGTTTGGTATCGATACCATTATCGAAACGGCTAGGAGAGCTAAAAGTCGTAGGCGGCTGGATAGATAGATAGATAGATAGATAGATAGATAGATAGATAGATAGATAGATAGATAGATAGATAGATAGATAGATAGATAGATAGATAGATAGATGGATAGACAGACAGATAGACAGATAGATAGATAGATAGATAGATAGATAGATAGATAGATAGATAGATAGATAGATAGATAGATAGATAGATAGACAGATAGATAGATAGATACATGGACAGACAGATAGATAGATAGATAGATAGATAGATAGATAGATAGATAGATAGATAGATAGATAGATAGATAGATAGATAGATAGATAGATAGATAGATAGATCGATCTACACTCTCACAGTCGCCGAAGTTCGGTAAGAAATGCTTCGCATTAAAAAAAACAGACGACATTATGAGGGTAACTACCAACTCTTGTTCGCTAACTACCAACATCGTTCGAGTGCAGGAAAGCTAGCAGCAAGATGGAATTAGAGGAGAGTTGGAAAAAAATGGGAGACGAGCGTTGAGCTAGGAAAGTTTTCATCTACCTGTACGTGAAGAATGTTGATGCTGAACGGAGGAAGGAGAGAACTCGAAAGTTGTCACGCAAGTATTTAGACAAAAGTAGAACACCAAGCCAAAAGCAAACATTGGTTAAAAAGAAGGTGAAGGAAACAGAGAGGGACATGTGGAAGATGGTTATGATTACGAAATCCTCACTGAAGACCTACCGAACTTTTAAGTAGAAAATTGCATGGGAAAAGATTTACGATAACTATCGGTGTAGTTCTCAGCTGTTCGAGGCCAGAACGGGAGTATTCCGGACCAAGACGTACCGAGCACAAATAGGAGGGCACAGACACGCTATGGAGTGCGTGTGGAGAGGACGAGGAAGTGTTGAATATTTGATTATATTCTGTAAGAGTCTCCACTCTATAGTCCAAAATATTGGCATGGAATTTTTTTAAGCATTGGGTTTTAGGGATAGTGTAGGCAAAATAGACTTTAAACAGGTGCAATTAAAAAGGAGGAGGTTGACTGATTGATAGTTACAATTAAGAGGTGAGTGAAATTCAATCCTTCAACATATAGTGATAGTACTTAACTTTATGGCAAGGTGGCGTGAGCCGCCCCCCAACCTGAAGAGCACAGCCGGATACATCCATTATTCAATCCATATTAATGCCGTGACACTAAAGCGCATTATATAGCTCACCTAGTTGCACAAGTGACGCCGCACACATACCTAAAACCGTAAACGTGTGGCGCAGCACACTTTACCAAAACATTACAGCGTATCCACGGAGTAAATGGTGAGTGGGGCGAATCTGTGGAGGGTTTTATCGGTACACTGTCTGCCCATACATCCGTCCGCCCATCGTGTCTGCCTGCCTGCCTGCCTGCCTGCCTGCCTGCTTGCCTGCCTGTCTGTCTGTCTGTCTGTCTGTCTGTCTGTCTGTCTGTCTGTCTGTCTGTCTGTCTGTTTGTCTGTCTGTCTGTCTGTCTGTCTGTCTGTCTGTCTGTCTGTTTGTCTGTTTGTCTGTCTGTCTGTCTGTCTGTCTGTCTGTCCGTACCTTCTCAGTGAGTCCTTAAACTAGGTGATCTCGTAAAGTGATGTACAGACCCATGGCTTTCAAAGATTCACCCCTAAATTAATTGCGGGATCCAATCCCGGCTCTGGTGCCGGCAACTTCAATGGAGGCGCGAATGTTGAGGGCCCGTGTGCTCAGGTTTTGGGCGAACGGTAAAAAACCCCAGGTCGTCGAAGTTTTCGAAGCCCTTGATTACGGTGTCTCTCATAATCATAAGGTAGTTTAGGGATGCTAAACCCCACATATCAATCAATCAATTAAATATCTAGTTTCAAGCTGATATCAAATTAACAATGCAGCATTAACACTTCACAGCACATGCCCTCCAAAATTGAGCTCTTTTTTTAGACATGGCTACGTATGGCATACTCACGCACATCTTTGCACGTTTTGCTATAGCGTTCGCTTCAATAATTCCTCGTGTCATTTGGTTACGACTGTGGTCTAGGGGCTGTTCAAAGAATTCATGGAGTGCATCCACACGTCTTAAAATGCATAGCCAAAAAACCACTAGAAGAAATCTTGTTTTCAGGGCGAAGCTCCTCATGGTCTAACCTTGTCCTGCGTCAGGCGTAACCGACAGGAGAGATGGTCACGGATAGACAGACGGATGAACGGAAGGATGAACGGGTGGACGGATGGTTGGACAGATGCACGGACGAATGTGCGGACAGACAGACGAATGGACATAAGGACAGACAGATGGACAGACAGACGGACGTACGGACAGAAAGACAGACAGATAGACAGACAGATAGACACACACAGACAGATGGACGGGCGGATGGACGGATGGACGGGAGGCAGGCAGGCAGGCAGGCAGGCAGGCAAGCAAGCAGACAGACAGACAGACATAGGGACGCTTCGCCCCACTCATGATTATTCACTTCGTGCATAGGCTTTGAATTTTTTACAACGTAACAGTGTTCGTGCAAGTAGTCATTAACGCACCTACCAGTCTGTCTTGTATAAACCACGTCACACGACAGAGCCAACATGTACACGACAGCTAGAGTACATTCAACAAACTTTGCTACGTGCTTTTTCCACAGGGGGGTGCACCTCCTTTTTGAGGTTCATTGGCGGACATGTCGACTTAGTTTTTTCTGGAGCAGAAGACAAACACTATTTAGGGCTATCCTTTTCAGATGGTGTGAAGTTGGATGTACATATGATATGGCACTGGTTTTGCAAGCATCGGACTCACCATTGTTCAGCGGCCACACCAGAATACGCCAACCATGCAACAGACACTCAGACACCGACAGCTGCACTAACAACGAATAGTCGGCCAAAAATAATCGCTCGTATCTTGTATGGTTCACGTAAATGTGGCTTTTCTCAACCAGTATTTTTTTTTCAAATGTAAAATTTTCTGAGGTTAAGGAGCAGACATACTGACATTCTCAAATCATGTGCTGATTCAGTTTCAGTTTATTGCTTTCAGTCAGCGCCAATCCTTTTTTCTGTTGCATGGTGTTTTATTGGTGTAGTGTGGGGCTAGTGTAAGAGGGAAATTTTGAATCGAGGCAGCTTGTGCTGGCGTATAAAATGTAGAATTGGGATCTCTGTGTACACCTTTCAATATATGAGTAGCTGTCTGAATACGTTCCTTGAGCTGCTTATAGCGAGCGTAGAAACGTACCTCCAATTTTCGGGAGCAGATATGTTTATTGGTTGACTAAGCCTCTTTTTCGAAGAACTGTGGTTCAATGCCAAATTTTGATCGTTATTTTTTTTTCTCAGCATTCAATCCAACGCTCCAATCGATGTATTTTGTGTTCCCATTTTTCCGACCAAGAAACGCTGCATTTCGCAACGCTCGTGAAAGGAAGATTTGACGCTGTAATTGCGATATTCAGTTTCAAAACGGGAAAAGTTACGTGAAAAAATACGTGAAAAAAGTACGTCGCAAAAGAACGCACCTAGTCACCTGAAGCTCTTTGGGCGCCACCATAGCCCTCTCTAGGCTGCTGCTAACGCGCGTGAACTCAAGTATGCACTGCTGAGAGGCTGTGACGTCGGCTATTTTGCTTCCGTGCAAAAAGCCAGAAATTAGGGGATCGTCTTCTCCGCCAAACAGGATATACGACGGCGTTTGAACCGTCACGAGTACCATGCCCAGATTCCTCAGTCTTGCATTAGGGTCATTTAGGCAGCGTTTCCCTTGAAAACAGGAGCGTATGAGGACTCCGCATCTGCTCTTTTAGCTGGCCTGCTCTTGTTTCCGACTGGTTTTCAGGCTTGTCATCTATCTATTCATTTATATCACTCTAGCCCATTAGCTCTTATGCAGAAAAATTCAGACATTTCTCCCCTTTCATTAAGCCATCCGTTCTCACCGCGAAAGGTAAACATTGGGACAATGTTTTTCACAATTACGAGCCTGAAACAACCTTCAACAAGCGGGGCAAAAGAAAGAAAGAAAGAAAGAAAGAAAGAAACAAACAAACAAACGAAAAGCAGCGCCATAGTAGGTTTCCTTCGGTACCATTTTTAGCGGTCCTTTTCATAATTCTCGAAGAGCTCTCTGGTTACACTTCCCCAATAACCATATTCATTACACTATGTGCAAGTCGCATTTCTCGCTTATATATGCTTGTGCTACTTACTGGGGCTGTTGTAGTGCCCGAAAAGGCTGCGCTGACGGCTTAGACAGAAGTGTGCTTGCTACTAAGCACGCAGAAGGTCGATAAAAGCGCACTTAAGAGTGCCCTTTGCATCTTGGGTGCCCAGCAGTAATACCAACGAATTCATTTTGATTCAGTATCATATTGTAGTATATTACATGGCAAGCCTGCGACCTTTTAATTGTATGAAGGTGGTCCTTAAGTATAAGTCTTTTCGACTGTAGCTAGTGATGTATCAGGCATGACAAGTCATGCCTGATAAGCCCTACCTGAACAAGGGCTTCTGGTATGCTATCATGGATGGGTTGAAGAAGCACTTCAAGGGCCGACGGACACGTTTAAAATAATTGGCGTTCTGTGGCCCCATAGCGTCGCAGGAATGTCTTGGTCTTTTTCAGGCATAGCGTTGCTAAACAGCACTGTCGTTGACGCGGTCAATGTTGGCTCGGTGTGCTGCGATTCTTCGATTCGCTGTGGATAGCGCTGTGGCTATGACTGTGGTTGTGGTTGTGGCTGCGGTTCTGCTCCATCAGCCTAAACAGCCTTTACACTGCTGGAGGTACTCAGTGGAGTGTTTTACACACTGAACTCTACTTATTGTTGCACGCACGACCACAGGTTTCACCATTCAACATATTAAGTTTCTTTCACGTGTTCATCATTCTCGAATGGTTTATAAAACTGCCTCATTTCAAAAGAAACTTGTTGTCCTTTACATATTTCAGTAGTTGCGGCGGCGGCATTTGCGAGTATAACCAGGCGCCGAAAATGCTGCCCTTGAAGGTGTGCCTGACTCATGACTATTTGTGTGCTCTGATAAAGCGAATCATTTCTTTGCGTACTGCAGGCACTTTGAGCACACCCTTAACTTCGGGTAAACGAAAATTAGTATGCGAGGGTAAGATAGTTGGACGAATAGTGGTTATGACAACGATGTCAAAATCTCGTTGCGGGCGTCGTTAAACTTCTTCCGTCAGACGAGTGGCACATACCCGTGGCCGAGTATGTGCCACAGGTATGCGGGTATGTGCCATAGCTGATATGCAGTTTACGTCTAACCAGGAACGGTCAGAAGAAACGTGGGTAAGTTCAACGCATGAGTGCTAAAAAAAAAACTGGCATGAATGTCAAGGCCGCAGTAGGAATGGAACCCCTGCATTCAGCGTGACAACCAAATATACTACCACAGAGCCCCACCAGGTCTCGCAACTGCTTTGGAAACAGATATTATTGCTCAGGAAGCGTCAACTGGGGATGCAGTGCGGACTATCTTATTTTATAAACATTACAAATGTACTCCTATATTACAGCCGTCACGTCGAGTACAGGGTAACTTCAGTTAGGTGCAGTTAGGTGCCACTTTGTTTTCATGGCAGTGTTCAGACGTACAATCGTTGCTATAGCACCAGTGCTTCATATCAGCCTACGTCTTCTGGCGTTGCTAATATCCACGCTGCTGTCGGTATCGTTACTCAACTGTAAACAACTGGTTATATAAAACATATGCGGCTCTTAAACTCATGTCTGTACGTGCACCCGTACGTATATTTAGCGCTACTTCTTAAACTTTCCCTCAATAGAAATTTACAACAAATAAACCTTCCATTCACATGCTTCGAAATACATGGATTTCCAAAGGTACGTCGGATCTACCACATTTTTTTCAGTAACTTATTATGCTCTCTCTCATTGGTTTTTCAGCGATGAGACCTTCCAGGTATGAGAGCTTGATGTTTTATTAACATCACTTGTCATTGCACATCGCCAGTTCCATTGGGGCCTGAATATGGACGCATGAGAAACGCCGATGCATGTAGCTTCATGCATACATGCATGCTGCGCTGCTGAGGGAAGACCCGATTAACAGCATGAAAAAGGCGCAATAGAAAAGCAACAAACAAAAAAGACTGACAGAAGTGAATGAAAAAGATATAAAGAAAAAGAAAGCGAAGTACTAAGTCTCGCGCTATAACACACCAAGTGCTTGCTTCCATATTTCTGTTATGAAGAGCTCCCAATTTTTTTTTCTGCAAGATTGATCAATGTTCCTGCGAAGCAGCAGTACCAAAAACAGTTCTCTTAAAAAGTACTATTAACCTGCATGAGGTCAATAACGAAATATTGGTCAGTACACGAATGTCGTCTGCTGAAATCCCGACTTTTGGAGAAACAAAGAGACGTTGCGTTATATAATTGGCTGAAAAGTGCACCGTCGCCATGATACCGAAGCAATCAGATTTCTCGGCGTCAGCTTGACTTTGCTTACAAAAACTCTTTGTGCAACAGTTCGGTCTGTGGGCCGAGTGAGTGTCACTTTCTCGCTGTTAAAAGATATCATGCAAACTTTTCCCGTTTTAAAACTGAATATCGCATTTACAGCGTCAAATCTTCCTTTCACGAGCGTTGCGAAATGCAACGTTTCTTGGTCGGAAAAATGGGAACACAAAAAACATCGATTGGAGCGTCGGATTGAATGCTGAGAAGAAAAATGAACGATCAAAATTTGGCATTGAACCACAGTTCTTCGAAAAAGAGGCTTGGTCAACCAATAAACATATCCGCTTCCGAAAATTGAAGGTACGTTTTTACGCTCGCTATAAGCAGCTCAAGGAACGTATTCAGACAGCTACTTATATATTGAAAGCTATACACAGAGATCCCCATTCTACATTTTATACGCCAGTACAAGCTGCCTCGATTCAAAATTTTCCTCTTACACTAGCCCCACACTACACCAATAAAACACCTTGCAATAGAAAAAAGGATTGGCGCTGACTGAAAGCAATAAACTGAAACTGAATCGGCACATGATTTGCGAATGCCAATATGTCTGCTCCTTAACCTCAGAAAATTTTACATTTGAAAAAAAAAATACTGGTTGAGAAAAGCCACATTTACGTGAACCATACAAGATACGAGCGATGATTTTTGACCGACTATTCATTGTTAGTGCAGCTGTCGGTATCTGAGTGTCTGTTGCATGGTTGGCGTATTCTGGTGTAGCCGCTGAACAATGGTGAGCCCGATGCTTGCAAAACCAGTGCCATATCATATGTACATCCAACTTCACACCATCTGAAAAGGATAGCCCTAAATAGTGTTTGTCTTCTGCTCCAGAAAAAAACTAAGTCGACATGTCCGCCAATGAACCTCAAAAAGGAGGTGCACCCCCCTGTGGAAAAAGCACGTAGCAAAGTTTGTTGAATGTACTCTAGCTGTCGTGTACATGTTGGCTCTGTCGTGTGACGTGGTTTATGCAAGACAGACTGGTAGGTGCCTTAATGACCACTTGCACGAACACTGTTACGTTGTAAAAAATTCAAAGCCTATGCACGAAGTGAATAATCATGAGTTGGGCGAAGCGTCCTTATGTCTGTCTGTCTGTCTGTCTGTCTGTCTGCCTGCTTGCCTGCCTGCCTGCCTGCCTGCCTGCCTCCCGTCCATCCGCCCATCCATCTGTCTGTGTGTGTCTATCTGTCTGTCTATCTGTCTGTCTTTCTGTTCGTACGTCCGTCTGTCTGTCCATCGGTCTGTCCTTATGTCAATTCGTCTGTCTGTCCGTACATTCGTTCGTGCATCTGTCCAACCATCCGTCCACCCGTCCATCCTTCCGTTCATCCGTCTGTCTATCCGTGACCATCTCTCCTGCCGGTTACGCCTGACACAGGACAAGGTTAGACCATGAGGAGCTTCGCCCTGAAAACAAGATTTCTTCTAGTGGTTTCTTGGCTATGCATTCCAAGACGTGTGGATGCACTCCATGAATGCTTTGAACAGCCCCTAGACCACAGTCGTAACAAATTGACACGAGGAATTATTGAAGCGAACGCTATAGCAAAACGTGCAAAGATGGGCGTGAGTATGCCATCCGTAGCCATGTCTAAAAAAAGAGCTCAATTATGAAGGGCATGTGCTGTGAAGTGTTCATGCTGCATTGTTCATTTGATATCAGCTTGAAACTAGATATTTAATTGATTGATTGATATGTGGAGTTTAGCATCCCCAAACTACCTTATGATTATGAGAGACACCGTAGTGAAGGGCTTCGAAAATTTCGACCGCCTGGGTTTTTTTTACCGTTCGCCCAAAGCTGAGCACACGGGCCCACAACATTCGCGCCTCCATTGAAGTTGCCGCCACCAAAGCCGGGATCGGATCCCGCAAATATTTAGGGGTGAAGCTTTAAAGCCATGGGTCTGTACAACACTTTACGTGATCACCTAGTTTAAGAACTTACTGAGAAGGTGCGGACAGACAGACAGACAGACAGACAGACAGACAGACACACAGACAGACAGACAGACAGACAGACAGACAGACAGACAGACAGACAGACAGACAGACAGACAGACAGACAGACAGACACGATGGATGGACGGATGTATGGGCAGACAGTGTACCGATAAAACCCTCCAAAGATTTGCCCCACTCACCATTTACTCCGTGGATACGCTGTAATTTTTTGGTAATGTACGCTGCGCCACACGTTTACGGTTTCTTGTATGTGTGCGGCGTCACTTGTGCAACTAGGTGAGCTATATAATGCGCTTTAGTGTCGCGGCATTAATATGGATCTAATAATGGATGTATCCGGCTGTGCTCTTTAGGTCGGGTGGCGGCTCACGCCACCTTGCCATAAAGTTAAGTACTATCACTATATGTTGAAGGATTGAATTTCACTCGCCTCTTAATTGTAGCTAACAATCAGTCAACCTCCTCCTTTTTAATTGCACCTGTTTAAAGTCTTTTTTGCCTACACTATCTCTAAAACCCAATGCTTGAAAAAATTCCATGCCATTATTTTGGACTATAGAGTGGAGACTCTTACATAATATATTCAAATATTCAGCCATTTCCTCGTCCTCTCCACACGCACTCCATAGCGTGTCTATGCCCTCCTATTTGTGCTCGGTACGTCTTGGTCCGGAATACTCCTGTTCTGGCCTCGAACAGCTGAGAACTACACCGATAGTTATCGTAGATCTTTTCCCTTGCAATTTTCTACTTAAAAGTTCGGTAGGTCTTAAGTGAGGATTTCGTAATCATAACCATCTTGAACATGTCCCTCTCTGTTTCCTTCACCATCTTTTTAACCGATGTTTGCTTTTGGCTTGGTATTCTACTTTTGTCTAAATACTTGCGTGACAACTTTCGAGTTCTCTCCTTCCTCCATTCAGCATCAACCTTTTTCATGTACAGGTAGATAAAAACTTTCCTAGCTCAATGCTCGTCTCCCATTTTTCTCCAACTCTTTTCTAATTCCATCTTGCTGCTAGCTTTCCTGCACTCGAATGATGTTGGTAGTTAGCGAACAAGAGTTGGTAGTTACCCTGATAATGTCATCTGTTTTTTTTTTAAAAGCGAAGCATTTCTTACCGAACTTCGGCGACTGTGAGAGTGTAGATCTATCTATCTATCTATCTATCTATCTATCTATCTATCTATCTATCTATCTATCTATCTATCTATCTATCTATCTATCCAGCCGCCTACGACTTTTAGCTCTCCTGGCCGTTTCGATAATGGTATTGATACCAAACTTGGTATGGCATAGCATGACTGTATGAAAAATATATCTGATTTGTCATAACAGGAAAATCATGATATGTATGTCATGAATTTCATGAATTACATTTCGTGGTCCTGCAGTTCTTGCAGTGGTTTCGTTCACATGGCATGTTGCAAAACTGGTATGGTATGACATGATTGCATAGCGAACGCAAGCAACACACTCTAACATGAAAATACTGACATGCGTATCATGTAACAACATGATAACATGGCACGCTCATGATGTGCTCGCGGCCATCTCGCTATCGTCACATATACTAAATTTGGTATAACGGTACATGAAAGAATGACGAAGGTATGTGACTGGTGTAAACATGATAACCATGAGATGCGTGTCATGTAACAACATGACTACATGTCACGCTCATGATGTCCTGGCAGCCGTTTTGCTAGCTTCACTTATGCCAAATTTGGTATTACGGGATGTGACTGGATGACGAAGGTATGATACTGTTGCGAACATGATAAACATGAGATGCGTGTCATGTAAGAACAAGACTAGATGCTGCGCTCATGATGCGCTCGCGGCCGTTTCGATAGCTTGACGTGTACCAAACTCGGTATTACGTGACGCGAATGAACGACATAGGTAAATGACACATCTAAACATGATAATCACGACATGCGTGTCATGTAACAAAATGACTACATGCCACACTCATGATGAACTCACGGTCATTTCGCTAGCTTCACATATGCCAAATTTGGCATTACTTGACGTCAATAAATGACGAAAGTATGTGACTGGTGCAAACATATTCATGAGATGCGTGTCATTTGAGATCATGACTACATGGCAGAGTCAAGGCGCCAATACATTACGACGTGACGCTGTGCGCGTGCTCCCAGGCGTTCATTCCGTTCTGTAACGCCGCCGTTGCCACGCCAGGCGCCGGTATGGCCATATACTCGCATGGCGCGCGCCACGTTGCGTTGCTCTGACGCATGCGCATTTTAGCGCGCCCGGCATCCCTCCGTCACGAAAAGAGGGAGACGCAGTGTTGTCTGGGTAACGTATTGGCACGAAATACAGCATGTCGCATTTCGCGATGGTTCCCATCGGCCCGCGCCGACGAACGATGGTCGTGCCGGTCGCGCCTGCATGGCGTCAGACTATGGAGTGGTCCTGTTTTGCTAACGTAGCGTCGCTGTGCCCAGTGGGCGTGCGTGTCAACGCTATAGGGGAGTATATTGGGCCCTTCATGATTCGCTCGTGGCCGTTTGGCTAGCTCCACATATGCCGAATTCGGTGTTACGTGACGTTAATCGATGACGAAATATGTGACTGGTGCAAGCATGTTAATCCTGGCACGTGTGTCATGTAAAAACATGACAACATACCACGCTCATAGCATGCTTGCGGCCATTTTGCCAGCTCCACATATAATAAATTTGGTATCACGTGACGTGAATAGAAGACGAAGGTAAACGTCACATCTAAACATGACAATCATGACACGGAAGTCTTGTACGGCATCTTTTACGTCCATCTCGTAACGTTGTGCTAATTTTAAAGTGACATACAAAACTTTTCATTTGTGCCTCGCATATCGTCGATTCCCACTGTGCAGGGGCCTGCCAATTTTTCTTCTTGACAATATATCATTTTTTCTTGGTGCTTAAACTAGCTGCTATGAAGCTGCTATAAAGCAATACCCTTTTATCATGCATTAACAGGCCCACTCAGCAGTACTTCAATTTATCATGACTACCGGCAAGTCAATGAACTTTCGAAAAGAAATCTTGAGAAACAATAATTTCAAGCTTCGACCGAGCATCGCCTTTAAATTGCGAAAGCCTTGCTGTCATGCTGATTCACGTTCAGACGCTGTCCCGGATCTCAGACAAGGGGTATGGTGTTGAGAAGTGCATGAGCACGGCTTGGAGCCTCAGAGCATAGCGGCCGCAGCGGAGAATAAGTGGTGCGTGTGCATTCGACAGCGTAAACAGCCGATAACCCATCGCGCGTCCACCGGGATTACCGTCCAAGCTGTTTCCTGCGCGGCTAAGCGCAGAGCAACGCCGGCCTATTCCGACGAAGGCGTCGACTGAACTCCGCTTCCCGCCTCCGCTACCGGTCGGCAAAATGAACAGCACCTGGCGCCTCGCTATACCCCTTTGCTCTTTGCCCCTCGGACGCCGGCTCCGAAACAAGCTGATAACAACATGAAGAGACGCTCGCCTCAAGTTTATTTTATCCGGATTAGAAGGGGCATTAGTTGCCACAATGCGGTGAGATTGACCAGAGTGCACCACAGACTCCCGCTTATTCGCGTGGTATACCCAAGTCTCGAACTATAACCTCTATGTATGTGTTATTTTAACTCGTTCATTTCCAAACACTCCTGGCCGCAGCTTGGCCCGTAGCGGAAAGAAATGCACCTAGAACACAGGAGCAGGCTTGCTCGGTGGGCTAACGACATGTTTCGTATATGTTATTATAGTGAAAATTATCCTCAGTCAACAGTGCCTAAATATCGCAGGTAAGGAACAATGCGCTAAGTATATACCAGTTTTACAAAGTCCAGGGACAAGTCCGACACAGTAAACAAGAAAACAAGAATACCAAAGACAACTAGGTATATGATTGTTACCGATATGCATCCGCACATACAGAAAGAACGAGCACTATAGGTAAAAGTTTTATCCACAACGAAGCAGAAAACCCGATTTTATTAGGTTATCAATGGGAAAATTTTAAAAAATTTCCCCACCGTTGTACATGTTTTAAAGGTCTTTTACGGTATGTGTAAAGAAGCACCGATGTCAGGTTTTCTTAAAATTTGCCAAGCTTGACCAGACAAATTTTATTATTTGGTTTCCTGCTGGCATGGCGAATTGCATGGTTCTCCCGCCAACTTCAACGATTCAGCAGACAATGCGGCATTACCAGTTCTACACCGTGCAACTACAAGACAAGAAGACGCTAAGGTTTGGGACTGCAGAAATCACCTCCTCTCTTTCAACAAGCTAACTAAGCACCTTTACTTAAAACGCAAAGTCTTCCCCTCTCGACAAAGTAAACTAAACAGAGCCCAGGCCGTTACGTTAAGGCTCTTACAAACGTAAACCAACCCGCCCCCACTGTCAAATAACAATATTTATGCGGAGTTCTCTATGTCTACACCATTCTATAAACGGCACGAGAAAACAAATTGTAATAATATTTGATGTGGCTTTGCTATGCGTTACGCAGTGACAAGAAAACATTGAAGAACGGTGAGATGCAGCTCTACGCAGTCGACATTAGGGGCACAGCTATGGACAGTTCATCGCGCCCGCGAGGCAGCGGAAAAGCTCTTTCGGTGCCAACGTGAGAGGGGCCCGCTTGGGGCGCGGAGACTAACGCGACCTATATTTGGCCTTAATAAATGTTTCCATCCATCCATCAATCTATCACACCACACACCAATAAATAATTTGCCGATGTAGTCTAGCTTTACTTCACCTTTTCTCATAACGTATAGTATAACTGGCTGTGCACAGCCGCGTCAAGTTTTGACATGTGTTGTGGGGGTTTCACTGCCCTCTATACGACGTTATAAATCTCGCGAGCTACCTAACAAATAACAAGCTAGCTTGAATTGTTTTTGTAATTAGCCACGTCTGAGCTACGTCCTCAGGGCCACTTGTGTTATACCCGCTAATGGTCTCTTTGACGTATCCACAACTACTCAGGAGTCTGTACAGTTACAAATCGTAGACGTGCATTCTAACATAGTTAGCAAATCCAAACCTCAGAGCCATTGCAATTAAAAAACACAGCTTGCAATAAGGCACGCAAGGTTAGGTCACGGCAGAGCTAGTTGGCACGTTTTCTCTTATTTTAACGCGACAACGCTCATGAGCACGTTTCGCAGCAATTCCGGCGTCGGTGTCAGCGTCAGCGTGGATGTCGTTGGTTGCGAACAAAAAATCATCTTGTGCCTTACTGAAAATTAAGAAAAAAACAAGGAATTGAAATAAATAATAAAGTTTCCGGGTCTGAGTGAGGAACAAACATAGGCTCTTTTCGTGGCAGGCAGGTGATCAACCACACAGCCCCGCGTTTAGTTAAAAGCTCTTAGAAAGTTGCGCGTAGCGCGACGTTAGCCTGCAGAAGCCGGTGGCCTCGGCGCAGTTCCACAGTGCTAATGTGGGGGGGTGAAATTTTATTGAAAACAACCAACGACTCGTGACTGATCCAAGTGAAGATGCAGCTTTTTGAGTTATTTTCTGCTCTATGTTGTTCGTCTTGTTCCAGCCAGAGGCATGATAAAAAATAAAGCTGACGCAGCTTCAGGTGCCATTTTAGCGTTAAAGGCCACGAAATCTTATTACTTTTGCCTCCATAAGCTTGCGCAGTGTCCGCCTTCAAAAAGGGCGAAGCTCACTATTTAATCAATGCAAGGGCTTTGTGCCCCTGCTGTATGCGACTAAGAAGAATGCTCCCCTGTCTGTCCTCTTTCCGTGGACCCACAACTATGTTTGTGTTGCCTCACCCCTCCCCCCCGCCACCCCGCTGTGTACGCCTCAGCCCATTTACCGAAATCTTCATCTCTTTCCCTTCTCTCTTCTCTGTCTCTCATCTTTATACTCCACTTTCCCTTTCCCTAGCATATGGTAACCAACCGGGCATGTGCCCGGTTAACCTCCCTACCTTCTCTCTTCTTGTTCTCCCCCCCTCCCCGAGAAAAGAATGCAGGTCCTTGTTTAAAATCTCTCGGCGAAATCTACTTGTTTGTTATCACCTATAGGCAATTTCTGTCTTTTTGAAAGATTTTTCAAAATGGTGTTTATCCTGTCAGCACACTGAAACAGGTCACAGCAATATTGAATGGCAATATTTGTATTGGCACTGCGAGCAGATATTAGAGACAAAGCAGTACTCTGTACCAAAGTAAAAATTATACAAAAAACTGCGGGACCCTTAAGCTTCGCCTTCAAGAGTTGAACGCGATGGTGAAATCCGGCCTCTAGTGCGTCCGTCAACCGCTAAGTGCATACTTACTAATATGTTTTCACACACACACACACACACACACACACTCACACACACACACACACACACACACACACACACACACACACACACACACACACACACACACACACACACACGCACACACACACACACACGCACACGCACGCACGCACACACACACACACACACAGAGGCCCCACCGCGGTGGTGTAGTGGCTAAGGTACTCGGCTGCTGACCCGCTGGTCGCGGGATCGAATCCCGGCTGCGGCGGCTGCATTTCTGATGAAGGCGGAAATGCAGCCGCCTCCATGTGTAGGCCCGTGTGCTCGAATTTGGGTGCACGTTAAAGAACCCCAGGTGGTCTAAATTTTCGGAGCCCTCCACTATGGCGTCTCTCATAATCATATGGTGATTTTGGGACGTTAAACCACACAAATCAATCAAATCAACACACACTCACAGACACAGTAGATTGTACCAGCGCACACGCGCCAATGGTACATACATGTTTTTGATCTAAAGCAAGATTCGCATCCTACCCGGGCCGTCCGCGTGGCAAGCAGCTGTCCTAACACAAAGCTATGATGTTATTTTCAGCTGCTTTTTGAAAAAAAAAACACTACATAAATGGTATGTAGTGAAAGGAGTCTCCTTAACGCATTTTGTTCTACAGGTGTCACGGCAAAAATGACCACATTCGGCGATTTGTAGGCGCATTTGGAAGGCCATCAAACTACGTCGAAAAGTGCCAGGATAGTGCAGCCATCGCCACTAAAAACACACAGGAACTTTCAAAGAGCTCTAAGAATGGACAACTATGTCAATCTAGCGGAAAACATATCATGCCTTTGAAAGGCGTTCATCAAACAAACAGCTAACGCTAGATAATGTGCGGCCATCTGTGAGGCATTGTGAGGCCCTTTATGCCCCTTGAAGGGAATGCCATTTCAACAAACCACAACACTTGCATAAATTCAGCTTTTCATTCTCACGACACCATTGAAGAAGTGAAGTACTGCAGTTGCCATTTCGCCGCCCATAAGGTGATACTTACGGCGGTCAGCCTGAAGAGGCCTCAAGAAGAACAAGTCGAACAATTGCCAAATAACTAACGCAAGAGGGAGGACAGAATCTGACCATTTACAAATACAACTGCCACGCCTAAGCGCAGTTCATAATACAAGGCCACGTTACTATAAACTGTACCATATTTTCATTAGGTTGTTATAAAACTGCTGTTCAATATATCGAAAACCTGTACCATTACTATATATACATCGCACGTCGTGCGCGCGCGTTTGTGCGTTTGTGTGTGTGTGCGTGTGTGTGTGTGTGTGTGTGCGTGTGTGTGTGTGTGTGTGTGTGTGTAACAAAACATTAATAAGTATGCACTTTGTGGTTGACGGGCACACTAGAGGCTAGATTTCACTATCGCGTTCAACTCTTGAAGACGAAGCTTAAGGGTCGCCCAGTTTTTGCACTAGATGGACATAGTTGTCCTTCTTTAGAGAGGTTTGAAAGTTCCTTTGTGTTTTTAGCGGCGATGGCTACACTATTCTTGACTTTTTTGACGTAGTTTGATGACCCAAATGCGCCTACAAATCGCCGAAATGGCTCGTTTTCGTCGTGACACATGACGAACAAAATGCGTTAAGGAGACTCCTTTCAATGCATGACATTTATATAGTGTTTTTTTTTCCTCAAAGCAGCTTCAAGTAACAACGTGGCTTTGTGGTAGTACACACACATAATCAATGGGGCCAAAAATTTTATTCTTTATTTTATTTGCTTCTTTCTCAATTTTCACTCACGGACGATTTTTACTGACAACCAACGATGGAGACGCCGATGGCGGAATTCCTGCGACATCAGCTCTCTAACGCTATCGCGTTAAAATTACTCAATCTGCCCGAAGGGGACCATGGAGTGATGCAGAACATAGCGCTTGTGTAGCACGAGCAGTTTGTTTTAGGGGCGAAGCTCCTTATGGCGTGGCTTTTGCGTCTTTCGTGGTACGTAACCACCAGTGGCACATACCCGAAATAGCGGTTCTTACAATGTCTGCTGGATGGGGGCACTTGTATATGATGAATACATGATGAAAGGATGTGAGATGGCTGCGCTTGGAGTTTTCTCTAGACATATGAACGGACGAACGAACTGAGACACGCGCGGACGGACCGACAGAGGGGCGCACGGACGGATGGACAGACAGAGGGATGGCCGCAAAAGGAGATGGGCGGACAGACAGACCAATGAACAAACGGACGGATGCACCAAGGATCCCACAGATAGGCGGACGCAAGAACGAATGGACAGACAGACTGACGAACGCTGCGCCCCACCAATCATCATTCACTCCGTGGATATTCTGTGATTTTTTAGATCAAGAAACTCTCTAGCAGACGCTGCTTGCGTTGGTTTTGTGAAACGCAGCAGGGGGGGGGGGGGGGCTGGAATGCCTAGAGGAGAGGGGGAAGTTAGCGTACGTTAACAAACGCTTCCCTGCAGCGGCTTTGCGAGGCAGAAGAGAGGGAGCGTAGGAGAGGATAAAGAGGGGATGCTCACGAGTATAAAGAACTACACATGAGCAATGAGTGAGCGAGCACACGCAGGTGGTATAGGACCAACGTTACTAAATAAACCTTGAGGTAGAACAGAAATGGAGGGAGTAAGGCACAACTGATTGATTGATTGATTTGTGGGGTTTAACGTCCCAAAACCACCATATAATTATGAGAGAAGCCATAGTTGAGGGCTCCGGAAAATTCGACCTCCTGGGGTTTTTTAACGTGCACCCAAATCTGAGCACACGAGCCTACAACATTTCCGCCTCCATCGCAAATGCAGCCGCCGCAGCCGGAATGAGTAAGGCACAACTGCCGGAAAGAGGGAAGGAAGAGAGTGGCACATGCGTAGTACGTATGCGGACTCTTGACGCGTGACATACCCGTGGACCAGAGGTGCTCCGCATCTGAAAAAAATAATTCTGTGCGGAGCTCTCATACGAGGCCGTGTTGCTGTATATTCCCATCTATGCCCAAGGACATCTAGAAGCCGACTTCCTAGTAAGGAAACTATGAATGTTTCCGCAACTTATTCAGTGCAGACATGCTGCACACAAAAGACCCTTATGGGACAAAATAATAAATAAAAAGAGCTTCTCAAGATCAACCAAACTTAATATATTTCATGTTCCAGGAAAAAGACCACTCCGAGGTGATAATGCGGCGTTTGTGAAATCAGGTATTCAATATGTACATGAAAGGCCACACAATCAATGCATGAGATGCTCAAGTGCTTCTGCGACGTCAACAGTGGACGCATCAAAAGCTTTGATTACAAAACAATGCCAAATCGATTGCAACATGCATTGTATAACTCCATAAATTCATTTTCTATCTCTAAACACATAACATCGAAGAGCTAAAAAAGGACTAAATTATTGGCGTACTTTTGCATGACTTTTTATGTTGGATTAGTTGATACTTATTTTATTTTTGGTTTGTAAATACTAATGTTGTATTAGAGATAACACCAACTCTATGCATGAACCGCAGTTGTACTCTGCAATGTGTGTATTCGCTTACATGCTCACGTTGTTATCCACATGCCCACCTGCCTTAGTCTTCAAGTTTGACTGGCAGTAATGAAAATATAAGCAAACAAACAAACAAATAAATGAATAAAAAAATAAAACCATTACTGTTACCCTGCACCTTCAGTGCTGCCACGATGTACACAATTGTCAGTTATTGAACTAAATAAAAAATAAAAAATAACCTATATAATATCAACAGAATGAAAGATATGTTCCAGGAAAGAAAAAAAGCCGCTTAAATGTAATAATACGGGGTTCTCAAAAGCAATATTCCTGAAGTGCTTAGAGTTTCACGTTGACGTGCAGACGATCAAAAGCACAATCAATACAAACACTTACTGAGTCGTTTGGCAATCGTACGTTGAGTAGTGTTACGAATTCCACCACGTCTATATTGCGTCCTTGTGTGGGTAGATAAAACGGAGGTCTGTGCAAAGGCTAACGCGCCACTATATTACAATTTTGGTATTTGCGATGAAGCAAATATGAAGTACTGACCTTAAGTTTTATGCACTGGGGTAATTCCGCGACGGATATGCTGTGTTGGAAAGTAGGCAAAAAGGTGTGCCAGCTAGAATCCTTTAAAAATATGCTGCACTTTTTAGCCGGCTACAGCCACTAAAGTATGAATGCTTCAGCAAGGCAATAAAGTTGGAAAAATAAGCCAAAGTAAAGATAAGAATCAATAGATACAAACACATTGAGATACATAGGTTGCAAGAAATCAGGGCATTGCGCTTTAGGTATAGGCCAGCAGGCCATTTCAAAGGCACACGTGTCAAGTTACGTCAGTTAGCCTAGCGAAGCGCTGTACCCGTAAATAATACATTTTATTTTTATTTCTCCTGTGTGGTTTTCAGAACCTCTTCAACAACACCATTATGTGAAAGGCTGTGGAGTGTACGGCCTAATTATTTTCACTACTTGCGAATATTTAAAGTGCACCAAAATGCAATTAAACTTTCTCCATCTACATGAATGTTGCGGAATGGGTGCCTCCATTCTACTCCTATGCAGTTCCGGGGAATCGGAACTTGGTGCGATTCCGTTCCGTTCGATTCCTCGGAATGAAAAAAAAATTACTTTTTGTTTTGTTTTTTAACCTTGTTTTTGTTAGTTTTTTTCTTTTTTTTGTTATTTATCTTTAGCAAGTGTATAATTATAAGGTACATTCGACCTTGTAGTTCACCTGCACCCGTAGTGAATGCACTATGATATCAATTCGTAACTGTTTAGCGACTATTAATATGCATTTTCCCCCCACTTTTATCAGGTGCTGTACGCTGTCGTTTCGCCGCCTATGGGTGGCTGGGGCTTTGTCAAGCTGTCATTGGACAGCTTTTTTCCCGGCCACCTTTTTTCACCGTAAATGTTTTTGTTTTTGGTCAAAATACAGTTCTTTGATTGATTGATTGATTGATTGATTGATTGATTGATTTGTTCATTCCCACTTCGAGAATTGTCAGGCAGCCAAAATCCATTCCTCTAATTCCTCAACGTAGAAATGGCACCTTCATAGTTTCATTCACCTGAGAAATGATACGTAATCAAATTACTTAACAACTAAACAAGTACGCAAAAGACGTCAGCAAGGTCGATACATACTAGCTTGGTCACATACGTAGTTCCAAACGGTGGATAACAATGGCATAAAAGCGCAGTTGCGCGAAGAATAGAGACAAACTTCGGAGCAGCAGTCTATATGACGACAGAGTTATAGCTTACGCGTTGATTACAAATGAGCCGCGCTTCCTATGAGCTAAGCAATTTTAAAAATACTGCTTTATTGTTAAATTTGAGGCTCTTACTTGAAGCTTGCAAAACAGTGCGTAGATGAGATCGTGATTTATGTTAAAAAAAAAAACTTAGTTTTGTTCAAATTGCATACGGTGCATAAGGCGCTTCATCCTATTCCCATTCCATTCTTACATGCGTTGTCCCCATTCCATTCCGGGGTCACGGACACGGGGAGTGATTCCGGAATTATTCCAGTTTTGGAGTGGTAAGGGCACAACAGTGATCGACAAACATTGAAATATCATAGCGTGGCCGGTAATTCGGAGCATGAACTCGAGCGGAGGTGCCCAAACTCTTCGCGCGAAGCTGCTATCACACCAAAAAACAAAACAACAAAAAACAACGAGATGTTTTTGCCGGAACGGCGGGCCGTCCACATTATCTATGTTATATCATTATTTCTATACATTTTGTGACACTGAGTAAAATATTCATTGTTAAGCTTTAAGTGTACAAATGATGATCTGATCATGGCGCGATAAGTAGTGTGCCCCTCCGTGTAAACTTCGAGTACCCGGGCTTCTTGAACACAAATCTAATGGACAGTGCGCGAGTACTTTCGTATATGCCTGTCAAATTTTACTTTTTACAGAAGAATCGAATGATTCTTCGAGCAGGACAGGTTTTAACGTCAATGCAGGGGACACGGCTATGGCTGCATGAACTGATGCATCGCATAACGTGAATGAAGGAAGGGCCGAGACAGCTAAGAGAAAGGAGCAAGCACTGCTTTTTTAGGCAGGTTGGTCTTCTGCCTCATTTAAGCGACGCGCTATACAAGTTCTAGTACGACAAACCAACTCGCCCAATCAACATTCGTTTTCCAAAGAAGTTAGCTTTCACTCACTAAAGATTTTCTTTTTTATTTCTTTTTTGCGAGATTTGGCCTTTCCCGCGCGAGTTTTGGAGAGCAAGTGGTGTGATTAAGAGGGCCCCGCGCGGAAGTAATAGAGATCACTGGTCCCATCATGTGCTCTCATTCAATTCCTTGCCGTCGGCCTCTCTGTCCGTATTGCGCAATCACTGTTCGCTTCGCGATTCGGCGCTCTTTTTGCTAACGCGCTGGCTGACGTAAGATGGAAGAATCCGCTGTTTTCTGCAGAACTGGAGATGATCAATAAATTTGATCCTCGCAGCTACGCTTATCGTGTCTCAAGAGGAACGAGGAGTAACATAGGCGTAGTTGGTATTTGGGCGGCTATCTTCCTCTCTAGCATGATGTTCATGAATGTTGACCATGTACATATTCCCTTTATCTACATCTCTAACATCAAGAACACCATCTACATACAACCTCATCTACATCAATGTAGATGGCGAATGCTCAACAAACATAAATTTTGCTTCATAGAAAATTCAGACATCAATGATAATAGAACCCCCCCTCGCGCTTGAAATAAATTTTTGCCTATGCTCAAGAAGACTACTGTAAAAACAAGACGTGCATTACGGCCAAGGAAGCCTACAACATTTTGGCTCCTGGCGAGTAGGAAGATGTTTAGGTGCCGTTACACAGATATTTGTGTAGAAAGATGGCTATACACGTGCTGTTCACAATAATAACATTCGTATGACTCGCCCCAGCGCGTAACCCATGCCGGAAATTACAAACCACGAAAAAGCAAAAGCAAGAGTAAAATTCCTCGTATATTTTTACAAAGCCAACTTCCTTCCATTATTTTGAAGGTATACCATAATATCAACTTGCGCACCTAAATTCACGTTCAAAATAAGATAAATTCCTAAACGCATTTATATAACGTTACCTGATGGGGATCTACATCCGAACCATGATATTGTTATGAGAGACGCCATGGTGGAGCGCTCCATAAATTTTGACAACCTAGAGTACTTTGTGTTTAGAAAAAGCGTTTAACGGTTTTGAGTTTTTAGGTTTCGGCTTGGGAGAGCAGTGAGCCGTCCCAATAACGGGAGTTTGCACGTATAGTCTTCAGTAATGCGATCCTGACTGCCCGTCAACAATGGTATGAAACATGCAAACAACTTCGTGGTTTAAAGCCGGCCTCTCATTACAAGAGGCCCAAACGTTACTGTGTGTATTGCCTTGAGACCCCGCAGTGGCCAGCATAACCACTGAGGGCATAAGCGTAACCCAGGAAAACATATTGGGTATGATATCATGTCAATCGCCATACCCAACATTCCACCGGGGCAAGTTTTAGCACTTTTATATCGAAATATACAATATATCCAACCCTTTTCTCTTTTGCAAGATGTTTCAGCGCGCGAACAAAGAAAAAAGGACAGGGTAGACAGAAAGAAAGTCTTTCTGTCTACACTGTCGTTTTTCCTTTGTTCGCGCGCTGAAACATCTTGCAAATATGACTACGCACCAACTAGTCCAAGCTTCCACTCTTGCGAACCATTTTCTGTTTTGTACGACTTCGATCTGTTTGTACAGAAACGCGATAGGCAATAGGCTAAACGTGATCCAGTTCTCGAACTCGTTGCTCGACTCCGCAACATCATAGCTACTGAGGTGCGGCGGCGGGCCTTCAAGAGTCCCAGAGTGTCCTCTGAATTCACCTAAAATGACTGAAAACAAAAACCACCTTCTCTTATTTGCGGAGTGTGTCCTTTTCACGGTTGTCTCTCGCGTACGGCGTTCACACTCACACTACGCATACTAAACTCTCCTCCTTCCCTCTCTTCAACAGAAGCGTGCTATTTTCTCTAGTTTTCTCCCACAGAGTTTCCTATATATCCAGTAAAGGGAGCTCTGGTGCTAGTGTCTATGGGAGTGGCAACGCATGGCACTTCAGCGAGCGGGGGAATGATGAGTAGTACACAGATTTGTTTAATCTCCGTATTTCTAGCTCCGTGTGCGTTCGTGTGGCATGAAGCTGTTTCATCACGAAACAAAAACCATCGAAAGTTCAGCGGTTACGCTTCACCGCGTTAATCTTTCAGGTTTACTATTTCAAACCGCGTCACAATGCTTAAAAATTCCCAAGCATTTCCCCGAGGGTGAACATGGTTAAGTGCGAATGCACGGGGTGATGCTATGAGGGGTATTTATTTATTCGCACTATTATATTTATTAATCACACTATGGTGCCTTTATGGTGTAATGGTTCCTGGGAATCGCAATTTGATCACACGGGGGAGTTTACGTTAACTCACTGGCGAATGCCAACGGATTTTAACTTTACTCCCCCTCATAGCATCGCCCCGTGCAATCGCACTTAACGATGTTCACCCTCGGGGAAATGCTTGGGAGTTTTATTACTGATGATGATGATTAAAGTGTATTTAATGAATTTAAGTGTTGTTTGTCATGAAGCATTTGTACACAGATACATTATATACGAAGTATTATTTATTTACACTTCACGACGCGTCCGGACGAGCAAAGTCCAGGGCTCGCACCCTCTCCCGCGCGGCACGTTCACTGGCTCGAACGGCTTCGGGAACGTCCACTCGCCGTTGACGATTGCGAGCGGCGTCTTGACGCCGGCCTTCATCGCCCTTCTCTGCCTGACGCTTGCGTTGTCGTTCCGCTTCTTGGGCCGCGTTCGCGGCTCGATGCTGACGCCTCATTTCGGCCCCGGCACGCAGTTGGGCATCCGCTGCACGCTTCGCCCGCTTACGTTCGGTCTCACGAGGCCTTCGCAGCGCCGCCTTGTCTTCCAACGTCGGCGAAACCACCGCGGTACCGTCACCTCCAACGACGGGTGCAGTGCTGACATTCGGTTGTACTGCATTCGTTGTTGATGGTAGCGTTGCCTCCGGGACATCCATCGCACGACCCGCTCTCGACGGGAGACTAAGAGAGAAGGCGGGCGCGCGAGAGAGAGGGGTGCGCGCGCAGCTGCAGCGAGCGAGGAGAGCGGAGGAGCGAGTGAAGGGAGAGGGGGTATAAGGCGCGTTACTGACACCGATATCAGCGTCGCGTCCGTGGCTTATTCGGTAGAGCGTCGCGCTGCGGCCCGCCAAGTCCTCTTTCTTTTAAAGATAGAGAGAAGACTGCAGACGCCGCCGACGGCGGTGGATGGTTTGGGGTCGCTTATAAAGTGTATTCACACTTAAAAGGTTCTTTCTTTCCTTCAAAACTAAACCGAAGCACAGAAATCAGCGGAGCCACATGTGCAATTAGCCACCCGCAAGTACGAAAACAACAAAAAAATTGCCCGCAGCTTCCCTCGGGGGAACACTGAGGAGGATGCGGACCATATAATTGGTTAACGGGGTGTTAAAGTGCGACTTACTTGGGTCGATGGCTAAATTGGTTAACGTGGTTGTGAAATGGGGTGTTAAATTGCGACTTCATTGGGTCGATGGCTAAATTGGTTAACGTGGTTGTAGGAGGGGGTGTTAAATGAGTGAACACGTACACACGTATGCGAAAGGGCGGCGCTGGTCGAAGGGACGTCGATCATTGTGTTTGTGGATTCGTTGGAATTCATTTCACCGCGACCTTGGACGTCGACGCGCCGTACAAACCAACCGACGAGCGGCAACTGAGCGAGCGAGCGCCGACCTTGAGTATATATACAGCACGACGGCGCATGCACTGTCAGCTGTTGAATGTTCTCGAAGCGCGACGCCACATGCGCGTCCACTGGAGAATCAGGAGAATTGTAGATGTCGAACGCGGTGTGTAGAGGAGGAAGGGTGCACAGATGGTGGAGGAGTGAAGCGCGCGCGGTGTGTAGAGGAGGAAGGGATGCACAGATGGTGGAAGAGTGGGCGACGGCGCATGCGCGCGCGTCAGCTGTCGAATGTTCGAGAAGCGGTGCGGACGGCGCACTACAAGGCGCGAGTATAAGATGCTCCGCATCTAAAATCCGTGTTCTGTTCGCTGAATGACCGCAGCGCCAGAGTACCCCCTCCTACCAACTGCTTGTCCTTGCTACCCCATTGCACGTGCGCGTCCCACTCGGGTCCCTCCCCCTCGGGGCACTTCACGGCTGCCGTGATTACAGAGGGCAAACACGTAGATGGCCTCTCCTTTCGAGCAGACACAGTAACGTACGCTGAAGAGGTTGCCATAGCTTTGGACGCCTCTCACCCTGCTTCACGCACCATCCTGACGGACTCGCGCTCGGCCTGTTCTCAGTACCTTCAGGGTTCCATTGCCCCGCTGGCGGCTAGCCTACTACAGGCAGCCTCTTGGCGCTTTAACCCTCATCCCATTCGTATAGTGTGGACCCCAGGCCACTCGGGCCTGCCCGGCAACGAGGCGGCAAATGCCGCTGCCCGCGCTTCTCCTGTCCGGGCCGTTGCCCCTCCATGTCCCGAGACGGAATCTGGCAATACCAACCTGACGCGCTTTCGCGAAATTTTGGCTTATTACCGGGCTTCGCGCCGCCTCTACCCGGACCCCGCACGCGGTTTGGAGAAAGCGGACGAACGACTGCTACGCCGCCTGCAGACGAACACCTTTATCAGTCCGGCGGTCGCCAGGCACTTTTTGCCGGAAATCAATGGCACCTGCTCGACCTGTCATGTCCTCGCCGACACATATCACGTCGTAGCATCGTGCCCAGTTAATCCCGTCCCTTTCTCATCCCCTTTTCCTATCCCAACTAGAGAGGCTTGGGAGGAGCACCTGCTCGGCTGCTCTACCTTGGCTGCACAACGCTCCTTGGTGGAGCGCGCGCGGGTAGCTTCCAGCTCCACTGGCGTTCCGGAATAGGGTCTTGCCACTCTAGCACGCCGATGGGCCACGTCGGCACTCTCTAGTAGACTTTTTCTGAAATAAATGTTTTTTACCACCACCACCACCACCACCACCACCATTCGCTCTTTTTCCTCTCTTACGCTTCTTTATTCTGCCTCGCAACAGCGACGCATGGAGCTTTCGCTAATTTACGCTCACTTGCCTTTTTTTTTTTGCCTTCCTCCCGCGGCGTCTCGCTAAGTCGACGCAGGCAGCGTCTGCAAGTTTCTTCATTGAAAAACACCGTCTGCTCGCGCTACACAACCGCGGTGGTCCGCATGACCCCACGGTCCCTATCGGGGATAAGGTGTTTTGTTTTTTTCTCAGTCAAATAGGTCCTGCTAAGCCACCCTCCGGAAGTCATTTCCGCCACACGCTGTTTCCCCCCTACCTCCACAATCGGCGCGCTGGCCTTACTCTGATTGGCCGGCTAAGTTACGATGTCATGTGGTGACATCATCTGACATGACGTCACGTGACGTTGCAGGTACGTCATAAGGAAGTTGCAAGTTTCGGATACCTGTGATGTCATTGTGACGTGATGCAGCGATGTCATCGTGTGGGAATTTTTCGCGCCACTCGTGCTCGACGCCGACGGTCATTTTGAGCCTTCGACCTTAATAAATGCAATAATCTGGTTGATGTCATATTTACGGCAAGGCTCTAGGTCAAATTAGGACTAGGGTGCGAGAACGCCATTACACGCTCTGTGGAAATGAAACGTAGTATCACAAATAGTTAGCTAGTTGGTATTGGTTCATCTTTTAACTGAATAAGGGCGCGCACACAGACGCGGACACTAGTAGAGGCGCTCTTGGTCAGTGTGATTTCCTGTTCTAGTTTTCACGTTTGTGTGCGCGCCCTTATTCAGTTATAAGTGAAACGTACTTGCTTGAAATCTATAGTTAAATTTCGACCTTTTATCTACAGGGCTCGTGCACAACGAAGACACCAACATTTACAGATCAATGACAGAAGCCCACACAGATCTATAGCTTCGGTGACGCAATCGCAACGCTTATCTTTGGCAAGTGCCGTTTCTATTTCAGCAAACGGTTTGGACATAGTTATGTCAAATATAAGGACTGGCTCCGATTTTATCTTATGGCATTATTAACCTAATATGCTGTCATGATTTCAGATCCTGGCGTACGCTTGAAATGCTCCTCTTATTTTCAGATGCTTCAAGGTGTATATTCACAAAAATTCGCTCGTAATCACCTATGCTTTTGAAAGAAACATTGCTATTCGCACCACGGATTCAATTTCGTTACGATGTGTCCTAGTATTATAAAAGCTTGAGAACGATTTTCGTGCGCCTTGTGTGATGAGTATATTAGGGAGATTTAATCAATAATTACTGGTACAATACGTTATAAAACCAGGATTTGAATATGACGCACAACTAAGTGAAGGGGTGCTGATATTTAAACCACCTTCGTGTGAACTCGCACGTACATCAAAGTAGATGGGTCTCTGTCACTCTCGGCTCGACACGAAACGCAACCTCCGTGGACGCTATCGAGCCCGTGACCCTTGGTTCAGAAGATGAGTGCCGCCACTGCGGTTGGTCCAACATTGTAAGACTGGCCAGTTAGTGAGCAACCATCACCGCTACAACATAAAGGCTTGCACACGTGTACGTTAGTGTGTGTGTTGCATGTGTGTGTGCGTGTGTGCTTCTTAAGTGTAAGTCTGAAAACTATCAGGTTTATTTACCGAGTAGGCATCAGGTTCATTTGTTTTCTGATGTCAGGATAGGTTGTACTAGAGCTGTAAGACATATAGAATAGAAGACGAATACTAGAAAAATCTTCACACTGGCCCTTTTTCAAATTATTTTGCTAGTTGGCCAATCATAGAGGAAATAACTCGTCTCCACAGTTTATTTGGCTCAACTGCACGAGTACAGCAAGATGTTGCAAGAATACCTGCTTTACTAGAAAACCAGGTAAAGCTTTAACATTTCTTTTCATGACCAAGAAACTGTCAGTGCTAGTGAATGGGTTTGATGTTTCTCGATGTCTTTAGCATAGCAGATAATATATGCGCAGTCTGAGGTGACAGCCTTTACAGTCCGCGTCTCGTCGGCACATACCACTATTATACACACTTTCTGTGTGGGGCGAAGCTCCTTATGCCGTTGGTCGTGTATGGCGTTCGTAGTCGTAGTAGCCACTTCTGAGTCGGTCTGCTTCTTGAGGCAGGTAATATGAAGTGCGCTAGCCCGATGTGGGCCCCCAAAATGTGATCCTAATTCAAAATAGGCATAACTTGTGGTGTGGACCTGTATTTCAAGAATAAACGTCGATGTAATAGTTCCCTTGCGTGTCCCTTAAATGCTTTCGAGTACTTGGTACTCTACTATGGGAGAGCACCCCAAGTGACGAAAATGAAAGCACCCGCAAATCACGAAACAATACAGTCACATAAGTGTAAATATTTGTCACAAAGCGGCGTTTAAGACAGATGAATCCAACCTACAGATCAACATCTGATTCTTTGGTTTTTGATAAGAAACTTCATTGCCTTGGTGAATATTGGCGGTGGATCTGACCCCATTGCTGAGTCATCCGCAATGGTTTTGGCCATAACGACGAACCTTTAGTTCATAATATGCTTGTAGTGTTCCTACTTAAAATAACGGAACAGCATTAAAGCTTCAGTATGGAACTGGCGTCCATCTTAATCTGCTTTATTTTTCACTTCATCCTCCTCTTCTTTCCTGCCCCGGCCCTCGCGCTTCTTCATCTTCTGTCCAAAGGCTCATACCGCTTCACCCTTCCCGCTTTCTTTTAATTACCCCTCCTGGGGTAATACTTGAAGACATTCCCAATTGAAGCACATTCAACAGATCCACGTTCACCAGTGTACCAGACAGTCTTCAAAATTCCGTTCTGGGTGGCTGTCTTGGTCACAAAGTAAGGCCCATAAAATTTGGCACTGGAATCTCTTATTCCTTTTCTCACTAGTACGAGGTCGGTGACTTGAATGTCTGGCATGTCTGCTCGATGCCTCTTGTCGAAATTCTTTTTCATTCGTTTTCGGTACCTCTCCTCCTGTGATTTTTGTTGCCTCTCCTCGACAATCTTGAGGTTTTCCAAGAGTCCCAACTCACGGTCTGCCTGCAGAATAGGGGTCTCTCCTGTAGAAGCGTACTGTGGACTGCACCCCAAGCCACTGGTGTAGGATCGGTTATGATGTTTTACGGCTGCTTCTAAAGAACATTTCCATCCCCCAGGAAAACTATCGTACATCTTGATGTATTGTTTCACGTCCCGTATGGCACGTTCTGCAAGCCCATTCGCCGCAGGATGGTATGGCGCACAGAACTTGATCGATACATTGTGATCTCGAGCCCATCTTACTAGCTTTTCACTCTTGAACGCGGGGCCGTTATCGCATACGATTGTCCGCGTAGTTCTAAACATGTCCCTTTCGAGAAGGGTTATGACGCTATTTGCATCTTCTTTTCCTGCTCGTGCCGCGACCATCCTGGTGCATTCATCTATGGCCAGCAGAAAAGCTTGCGTTTTTCTGACTCCTTCCCGTTTCTTGTTAAGTTCGGCGAAATCCAGGTGAACTACTTCAAAAGGCACGTTCGAGTGGCAAGGTAGTATCATGGTGTCCGTAGGCTGTTTATACTTGACTTTGTGTACTTGACACACATGGCATGAACGAACGTACTGACTAACGTCTTTCTTCATGTGAGGCCACGTAAACCTCTTGACCAACTTGTTGTAGGTACGCCAAAAGCCGTCGTGTCCTCCAGATTCTGGGCTATCGTGGTACAAGTAAAGCACTTTGGAAACAAGAGTTGGTGGGACTTGATACCGACCTTCCGTAAAAACCAGTTGTTCTGAGCCTTCCCACAGCTTCACTTCATTGATTTCTTCAGATTTTTCTGTGTTGTTTTGTACCATCAATCTTGATAGAGCATCTGCATCGGTTAAAAGCGGTCCTGGTCGGTGCGAGATGGTAAAGTCAAATTGCTGCAAGTAATTCACCCATCTGGCGATACGCCCTTTAGTTTGGGTCATATTCAAGAGATGAGTGAGTGCCTGGTGATCGGTGAACAAAGTGAACTTCGTACCTTCCAGGTACGTGCGGAAGTAGTCAACGGCCTTCAGAACCGCCAGTGCTTCTTTTTCCGTAGTAGTGTAGTTTGTTTCAGACGGCTTGAAAGTGTAACTGTAGTAACCGACTACGTGTCGCTTTTCTCGGCCAGATGCTTCAATACATTTTTGATACAACACTGCACCAGTCCCATAATGTGAGGCGTCAGTGTTCAATTCAAAGGGTAAAGTGAAATCTGGTATACGCAGAACGGGGTCAGAAGAAATTCTGTGCACCAAGTCACGGTAGACTCTCTCACATTCGTCACTCCATTCAAAGGGAACTTCTTTCTGCGTTAAGCGCGTGAGGCATCTAGTTTTGACAGCAAAGTCCTTTATGAAAGATCGGAAATGTCCTGCCAATCCCAAAAACACACGCAGTGAATGGACGTCATATGGTTTCTTCAACTGGGAGATCTTCTCGACGGACTCTTGTTTTGTGCTTTTGGTGTTCCCATCGAAGACTCTTCCAAGAAACACCACTTTTTGTTGAAAGAATACACTCTTCTTAAAATTAACCTTGAGATGTGCCAAGCTCAAGGCGTTTAACACCTGAGACAGATGGTCCTGATGCTCAGCCTCTGTTTTGGAGAAGACTATAATGTCGTCTATGTACACATTACAAAAAACACCAAGGAATGGCTTTAGGACGTCGTTCATGATCTTCTGGAACCACGCTGGCGAGTTTTTCCAACCGAAAGGGAGCCGGTTGTATTCGTAGAGATCGAATGGCGTGATAAAAGCGGTGTACATTTTTGTTTCTTCGGTTAGTGGGATCTGCCAGAAACCTTTGCATAAATCGATGCGGGAAAAATGTCGGCAACCCCCGGTCTCATCTATAATTGTGTCGATCTTCGGCATAGGAAATGGTATGAGTTCTGTCTGACGATTGAGAACCCTGTAGTCGGTGCATAATCTGAAGGTTCCGTCTTCTTTCGGTGCGATCGTTATGGGAGAAGCGAAGGGTGATACCGAAGGTCGTATGATATCAGCATCTAGCATCTCCTGCAACTCTTTCTTGAGCCACATCTTTCGCTCCCTTGACATATTGTAAGGTGCTTTCCGGATGACGGTCTTGTCAGCGAGTTCGAAAGGAACCTTGTGGGACTTCATCGCCTGAGGATAGCTTCCTATGCATACAAGTTCAGGGTAGGTCGTTGCGATATCCGCCGCGCACTTGACAACTCGTAGATTATCTTGTCTACCTTGATTTGTCTCGTTCCTTGCTACTCCTTCTACTAGAACCACATCGTCCCAGTACACGTTGATCTTTAGTTTCTTTATATCTGGTCTTGATAGCAAAAAGTCGTACGTTACCCCCTCTATCACCAACACTTCGCTCTCTATTTGCTGACCCTGGAACTCGATGTTTACCAAGGCCCACTGATCATGCAACGTTACTTTTCCATCATAGCCTTGTACTCGTAGAATTCTTCCACTATGCAAGCGATTTGCATCCACCAGCTTGGCATTTATAATGGACACAGAAGCACCGCTGTCTACCAGAGCCATCATATGTTTGTTTCCTACTTTGACGGGAATGTGAAGTAGGCTAGAGCAACTTAAATAAACAGTCTCATTTGGAGTCATCGGGTGGGACTGATCACCCTCGTTTATTAGTTTTTTTCTGTCGAATACTCCTGAGCTTCAGTGTCGATATTATTCACTCGACCTCTTGGAACACGCCAGGGCAAGTTATCTGTGCGAGTTGCGAGGTGGCTCGGTTCTCGCTGAGCGCGGCTTGACCAGTCCGATTTACTCCGACTGAAACAGCTGCTTGACTCGGCGGTTATGCTTGTTTCCGAAGCTGATGGTATGTTCTGAAGACACGCGAGGAGGTCATCTAGAGTCTTTGGTGACAGTATTTGCACTTGCTTCAACACGTTAGTGTGCAATCCATGCATTATTAAGGCAACTACGGCCGTAGATGGAAGCAAAGGCTCCGCCAGCTTTAAAAGACGGCGTTTCTCAAAGAAGTACTCGACAAGGCAGCTTTGCTCAGACTTGAAATTAAGCGCCGTGTTCCATCTTTCTACTGGATTGCTTCGGAATGCAGTCAAAAACTTTTTCCTCCACTGGCTCCAAGAGTCGTCACTGTCTTCCAGAATGCATGTTTCATACCACTTTCGCGCAACACCTCTCAAGTAAACGCGCATGTTGGTGATTTTAGCCTCATCAGAGAGCCACTTGTTTTTTCCAGCGGCATATTCGTAGAAATCAAGCCAACTTTCTGGATTTGAAGACACACCGTCGAAAGCATCAGGTTCTACGAAATTAGGTGTCGGTCTCTCAGCATTCAGAGAGCTTATAAGAGATGTCATTATTTGGTTTTGTTGAAGCATCTGTTCCTGTTGCAGCTGAAAAGCTTTCAAAACGAGGCTCACCTCTTCCGTCGAAGATCGTGATCCTGAGTGTTTTCGACGCGCTGGTTCAAGAACTAGGTCGTTGAAGGTCGCCACACGCAAGTTCACTTTCACAGCACCTTTCCGTCGTAGTTCAGTAGTGTCTACGGCTGCCTTTTCCACAACCAGGTTTACGAGTTCTTCCGAGCTGAGCTCACGAGGTAGGTCTACCGCTGCTTCGTCTTGAACTTGGTACTTCGAAAAGATGATCTCCTCGGAGGTCTCGTCTATGAAGAACGTCACCCACATGATGGCTTCGATGGCCGGCTGCGCCAAAATAATGTAGTGTTCCTACTTAAAATAACGGAACAGCATTAAAGCTTCAGTATGGAACTGGCGTCCATCTTAATCTGCTTTATTTTTCACTTCATCCTCCTCTTCTTTCCTGCCCCGGCCCTCGCGCTTCTTCATCTTCTGTCCAAAGGCTCATACCGCTTCAATGCTTAGTACGCACCAGTGGTGAGCAGCGGTATTTACCCAAGTGTCGCTTTCACACGTTCATGATGCAAGACGATATGTTAAGCCGACAAGTTGACATTCTCGGGTGCTTTGCCTCTAATACAGGGGATGGATGGGCAGTAAAACCTTATTGAAAATTTTCGTCTTCTGAAACTTGACAGCGTTGCCTCGGGCGCCGCGAACAATTTATTGCTAAACATTGACTGCGCTGTAATAGACGAAGAGCCAAATGGTGAGCTATTCACTTAGCCATAATTGCCCAATTATAGCAACAGGGGCATCAACAAGATTGTTCTTATCACTTAAAGTCATGAGGTTCCTAGTGAATTGCGAACAGCGTCTATACTCAGCGACAACGTTTATTGGCACTGAAGGGAAAGCTACGTGGGCGGAGCTTCTGCACGTGTATCACTATGCGAAGTAGTTCTTTTGGGCATACGTCTCGTAACACAAGGAAAGTGACGAGGGCGCACCATCAGTATTTCAGGTAGACGCAGACGCCGCTTAGCGTTTGATGGCACGTAAAAAGGCGGGACTTTCTCACGTGTTAAAAAACGCAAAGTCACAACAAATAAGTTATAGTAAGGACCACTATCTTAATGTTGGGAGCTGCGTGCAGTTCCAAATAGCTCCGCGTAGAAATAAAAAAGGGGGGTGGGAGCATCTGTATTTCACGGTGAAAATAGGGGCACTGTTGCCGAATTACATTCACTGGCGGTAGGATGCCAGCAATTCGGGTCTGTAGCCTTCGCTCCAAAGCCAAGAGGAGTTGTCGCCGAGTATACGAGGTGAATATCTTCCAATGTGGCTGTTTCACTATGACGTTTGTGTGAGGTGAACGCCACCTTTTTTTACTTTTTTTGCAGTGAAAGGTATTATGACAACACAACAGGGGTCCCGTGCGACTTAGTTGTCCACCACTGCCCAAGCCGGAGTTCATAACTACTATCGCACAATATACCGTAAAATGAGTAAATAAAAACACAAACGAACCAACGGGATCCTACCCCAGGTGCCCTGCGTTCCAGTCGAACATTCACCACAGAGCTATGCCGGTACCTGGAACTCCGTTATAAACTGACCCTATAGGCAGTCTGAATTTCGAGATAGGAATTACGTTAATACGAGTAGTAAAGGATTTAAGAACAGCAAAGAAACAACCAAGAGTCAAATAATGCGCGCAAGGTGTGGATCGTTGAATGCTCCAATGCAATCATTACAGAAGTTCTAAGAATAACTCGTCGTCGTCTTCAGCCAGCCTAGAATAAAAAAAATGCACAAAATTCTTTGCAATTGTGTAGAGGGTATCACGCTTCTCCAAAAAATAGCGATGAATGGCTCAGTGAAAAGTTCCCTACTGCACAAAAATTATGATTAATTGCGTAGTGGGTTCCCTGCAAGTGTGCTTGAAGCACTTACCAAAAGAGCGTTTAAAAAGGCTGCGAAAGATGGTTCTTACATCTTTCGCTGTGACTGTGATGCACGTTTCGCACAGGCCTGGCGTTTTTTTTTTTTTGTAATCAGAGTGTCGCAACGCTTAAGTTAGCACATATTAAATAACCCCAGGTGGTCGAAATTTTCGGAACCCTCCACTAAAGCGTCTCTCATAATCACATGGTGGTTTTGGGACGTTAAACCCCACATATCAATCAATAAGTTATCACATAGCTAGAGTGCCCTGTTTCAGTAAGTGTGTGACCGGTCATGCGACTTTCGCTTCCTCAAGCCCGCTTTTCACCGAAGGACTCTTCTCACTGAAGTGAAACGTGGTTGGAACCCAGTGAAGAGCGGTTTCCATGGGCGCAATTATTATCCCAAGCCGCCTTGATTAGCGGGGAAATATTGTAGCTATTATGACTCCAATGTTTCTTATTTCTTTGATCTTCTTACTGTTGGAACAATTCTTCAATATTGTAAATGACGTAAACATTGATTTGAACGTTCAATTAAAAGTTATTGCAGCATCACTTCTTACTGAAGCCTGCAGATAACATCTCAGACTTCGTAATTGATTGGTTTCAATGAAGAGCTGTGTACAGTAGGTGTTACTTACCAATAAGAAGCAATTAGTATTCTCCGGAACAGCAGCAATTGTTTCACAATTTCGAGGCGTTCGTCCTTTAGTTGGTGCTGATATTGAGTTCAAGAACAGGCACGAGACATGGAGTATTTAGTTGTACTGGTATTATTTCCGGAATGATATTTAGTTGTTACCTCACAGCAGAGTGTACTATAAAAAGTGAATAGATAGATAGATAGATAGATAGATAGATAGATAGATAGATAGATAGATAGATAGATAGATAGATAGATAGATAGATAGATAGATAGATAGATAGATAGATAGATAGATAGATAGATAGATAGATAGATAGATAAATAGATAGACGAAATTCTTCACAGGATAAAAGAGTGATAAGTTATTACTAGGCGGCATACTGCTCTCGCCCACATTGATTGGAATGTTGGCCAACAAGTACGTCTCCTTCGAGGTTGGAAGAGACGTACCTTTGTGGGGGAGTATCGGAATAATGTAGAATTTATACAACGTCTAAGAAAGCGTGCCATCCTTGCTGACTGAAATCGAATCTGCGTTACGAAGCCAGACGTTCTCACGAAAAGACCCGCTATCAATCATGGTGCACCCCAGACTTGGCTCTCGTGCATCGATATTCATTGTTCTCCCGTCTTCTGGAACATCCCAACGCTGCCTTTTCCATCGATAGACAAAAGGTGTAACGTGGCATGTAGTGTGACGTATAGTATATACTGTATGGCTGTGTTGGTTTTATTATGCGTACGGAATTGCCCCAGCACCATGCCTGCTTACAGAGCTGTCCACCAAAAGGATGATAAATAGCGCTCTCTTATATTCTAAACATCCATGGTGCTGGCTGTGAACGTCCCATCTGCTGATGGTGCAGCGAAAATGAGCATCACGGTGCAGTGAGTGTGTTGAATATGGCCAAGAGCTGATGGAGATGGATAAGTTCCGCGCTCGCATTGTGTGTTTTCGCGCTGCTGTCTTGCCAGAAGACAAAGTATGTCAGATGCGTGAAGCAGTCGAAATTTTGTTCCTTGAAACCTTCTTGGTTTTTTTACACTGTGTTCAGGCTACCATCTCATCGGCGTCGTGTTACACTTCTGATTGCTAATACAACTGTTAACGTCTCCCTTGACATGTTGCGAAGGAAGGGCGTAATTAGCTTGGCTATCTACCTGTATACATGCTCACTTAAACAAGGCCCCGCCATGGTGGTCCAGTAGCTAAGGTACTCGGCTGCTGACCTGCAGGTCGTGGGTTCCAATCCCAACTGCGGCGGCTGCACTTCCAATGGAGGCAAAAATGTTGTAGGCCCATGTGCTCAGGTTTGGATGCACGTTGCCCCGCCGCGGTGGTCTAGTGGCTAAGGTACACGGCTGCTGACCCGCAGGTCGCGGGTTCTAATCCCGGCTGCGGCGGCTGCATTTCCGATGGAGGCGGAAATGTTGTAGGCCCATGTGCTCAGATTTGGGTGCACGTTAAAGAACCCCAGGTGGTCGAAATTTCCGTAGCCCTCCACTACGGCGTCTCTCATAATCATATGGTGGTTTTGGGACGTTAAACCCCACATATCAATCAATCATGGGTGCACGTTAAAGAACCCCATGTGGTCGAAATTTCCGGAGCACTTTACTACGGCGTCTTTCATATTCATATGGTGGTTTTGGGACGTTAAACCCCACTCGTCAACAAGAGTTCGAAGGACGATGCGTTTTTTAGCCTTACTTAATGAAAAGACAGGTCTGTTTGAACAGAGAAAACATAAGCTTTTGCACGTGTACATATTATATGCGAGAAGGTTTTTGCGTATTTTCTTATGCTTTATGTACGTACCAATGTTTTTGACAACGAGAATGCGCTGATGCCTTAGTTGCGTGACTTGAAATGCTTCAGTTGCGTTCATTGAGGGATTATATATTGTTATGCGGGTTTTGAGGTCTCAAAACTGTTACCATATGTTTATGAGAGGCGGCTTAGTGGAGGGCTCTGGAAATTTAGACCACACGGTGTTATTTAATGTGCGCACAAATCTGAGCACACGGGCCTGCAGCCTTTTTGCCTTCATTGAAAATCCAGCCACTGCAGCCAGGATTTGATCCTGCGACATGCGGGCCAGCAGCCGAGTACCTCAACCACTAGACAGATGCGACGAGGCTTCGATGGACTCGGATGCAAGTACAATGCCGTTTGTGCCTGTATATTTTTCTGTTTCTTCCATGGTGGTGTTGTCAAAGCTATTAAAACAACATGCATGTCAACCAACTCACCCAATATGCCAAGCTGCTTGAGTTTACCTGCCTGCATTTTCAACACGCCTAGTACAGTGGTACAGAATTGTTTACGCAAATTCTGGTATGCCATTGCATCAGCTTGGATAGAGATCAAATACAGAAATTGAGACAGCTATTCAAATAAAAATATGTGCCAGATCGCGCATTATGCAAGTTTACAAACGACTGTCGCACATTGCATTACAAAAAAAAAGTTGAAAACGCAGCACATTCAAACTTTGCGCTGTTTAGAAAGAAGTATACTTGTTTGTTATGAAATACACATCACGGTTCGTCATGTTTTGTCCGCATGCATGCAATGCAGAGCTGTGTGCGTATATTGCAAAAGAGCGGCCATAAAATTTTACTACTATATATATATATATATATATATATATATATATATATATATATATATATATATATATATATATATATATATATATATACAAGTGCTGCTGTAGCATTCGGAAGATACCGATCCCTGCTGGAGCACGTTATGAACGCCAAGCCTCACATTTCAAGGATTTACGCAACACTCGTTCTTCCACGCTGCCCTAACCGCCGTAATGGCAACGGCAACCTTTCATTTGTTTACCGGTGCAATATGGAAGCCACGTACTTCAACCGACTGCTGCACAACTACTGTAGGCGCTCCAAGAAAGTTTTTTTCGTCGATCATGGTCTCCACTGGCTGCCCCTGACACGTGTGTTGGCAGCTGATGGTCTTCATCTAAGCTTCGAAGGTGTTGCCATCATCGCCAGCCACATTCGCGAACTCTGCTGCAAACGTTTCCTAGGAACTACATCATCATGGCGTGACTGCCCACCTTGCGAACCCCCAGAACGATCTACGCCGACGTCCCCCAGGAGACGCCAACAAACGTCCCCTGCGGGTGCTACACACAACTCCGGTTCTTCAAGCCAAGACACAACTCGGCAAAACCGAACTGAGGCTCCCGCCACCACGGGTCATCGCTACCCTACCCGCCGGAACGCCGGTCGAGGGAGTGCCACCGACTGACGGCAGGCGCCTGCGCTTAAAGGCAATGTTTCAAGTCTTCCTTCGCGAGAGTTTTTAGAAGCTAGGAAAATTATTGAGAAAAGGGTTCGTTCCGAGCTACACGTATTCTCACTTACGAGCTACTTGAATGCTTCGGTGGTCCCGAAAGGTTTACAGATAAGATTTAAACCAGCTACTTCTGAACTTTCGGCCTCTAACAAAACCAAATGGCAAGAAGTGTTAAGTAAAGCGTCCTTAGATCTCATACCCATAATTATTGACCATTATAAATCTTGCACGCAAGACCTTCAGCATACAGAAGCTCGCCTGTTAAAGAAGCTAGCAGTGCATGAGTCTGAATGTTTAAGTGCCTATGAAGAACGTAAGAGGAACAAGTTAAACACAACTAAACAGAAGAAGTTTCTACGTGATGGTTTATGTACGCACGAACGCAAATTTGAGGTGACCAAACGCGCCGCAACACGTTCGAATGATTCGAAAGACCAGTCTTCTCAAATAGATAGCAGCGTTGTAAACCTTTCAAACATAGTTCTTTCCAACGAACAAATGGGTGCTCTGTCAAAGGGCCTCAACTTTTGCCCCGCTTCAGGTGGCTTCAACGAGTTTCAACTTCTGAAGGATCTACACAACTTTTCCCGTAATTTGCGTCTGAGAGAATACTATCATGACCGCCGAAGCCCGAATGAAACCAGACCTGCACTACCGACATATAAACAATGGACACCCCCACCACATCGCGACAGATGTCTTGACATTTACATAAACGCTGTACAACGCGACATTTTCGCTGCCTATAAGAAAACTGCGCCTTACCGCCACAATTTGTCCAAAAAAGAGAAGGTTGCTCTCGAACAGTTGTCGACAAACCATGACATCGTCATCAAACCAGCCGATAAAGGGGGGGCCATTGTAATTCTCAACGCGGTTGATTATATAAGCGAGGCCGAGAGGCAACTTTCAGATGCCACTTTTTACAAAGCTTTGCCCTCCGATCCTACCAGCGAATTTAAATCTAAGCTTAAGGACGCACTTACGTCTTTACTAGAACATGGTAAATTAGATGAAAAGACAGTCCGCTCTTTGGTACCACTCAGTCCCGTAGCGGGAAGATTTTATATGCTTCCTAAAATTCACAAGCAGAATAATCCCGGCCGCCCCATCATTTCCGGAATCGGCACCGTTACCGAAAATTTATCTCGTTACGTTGACTCCCTCATAAACAAGATTCCAGCCACATTTCCGTCATTCATCAAAGACACCAACCATTTCCTTCAAGAAATTGTAGATCTTCATGTTCCATCTGGTTCAATGTTAGTAACGCTGGACGTAGCATCACTATACACCAACATACCGCATAAAGATGGTATTTCTGCAGTAATAAAGGCCTATGAAAATTCCCCTTTAGATAAACCTATTGATAAAGAAGCGCTTGGTACTCTTTTGAAACTTATCCTTGAATTAAACAATTTTGAGTTTAACAACATTCACTATGTACAAGCCAACGGCACCTCAATGGGTACGAAAGTAGGCCCTAACTACGCTAACATTTTTATGGGCATTCTGGAATGCGAATTTTTAGGTAAAAACATGCTTCAACCTCTCTACTATAGGCGCTTCATTGACGATATTTTTCTTGTCTGGACACACGATGAAGCAGGTCTGCTTGGTTTCATTCAAAAGTTTAATAATTTCCATCCGTCTATTAAGTTCTCGCACCAATTTTCGCGCACTTCTGTAAATTTTCTCGATGTCACAGTCACCATTTCCGAAGGACAACTTGCTACGAAGCTGTTCCGCAAGCCTACTGACCGACATCAACTCCTGCATTTTCAGAGTAGCCACCCCCGGCATTGCAAAACAGGAATTCCCTATAGCCAGGCTCACCGCTTTAAACGGTTGTGCTCTGACCGTACAGATTTCATTGAAAATTGTAATAGGCTCAAAAGTTCTCTAGTAAAAAGAAAATACCCGGAAAAACTAATAGACGATGCCATAACTCGAGCTGACCAACTCAACCGCACCGAGATTCTGAAAGGAAAGGACGGGAACGATAGCTCTGCTCAAACTAACCTTGTTCTGACATTTTCATCATCAGCTCCTAAGGTATCTGCTATATTGAAACGGCACCACAACATCTTAACCGAAAGTGATAATCTCAAAAAAATTTTTCCTGTTCCGCCTCGTGTTGTTTACCGACGGTCAAAAAACCTTCACGACATGTTAACGTCATCTAAAATTGGTACCCGTAAAGAGAGTGGCTGTGCACCTTGTAACAAACCACGGTGCAAAGTGTGTGCGCACATGCAAACCACGCAAAACGCCGCGAGCACGTCTTCGGACTTTAAATTAAAGATTCGTGGTAGCTTCGACTGCGACACTTATAATGCCGTATACATGTTGGAATGTAGTGCCTGTTTGAAACAATATATTGGTCATACTGAAACTCCATTCAGAATACGCTTTAATAACCACAAATCCCATGTAAATATATTCCCTCATCTACCGCTATCACGACACGTTCGCATGCCGGGCCACTCTTTCGATCAAATGAAAGCGACCATTCTTGAATCTGGTTTCCGCTCAAACCATGATCGTGAACTCCGGGAATCATACCTGATATTCAAGTTCAATACTGTAGCAGATGGTATCAATGAGGATGCAGGCACATTGACGTGTCTTCCTTCCACGTAAGCTTATTGGTCAACAATATAACAAGTGTACGCTAGTCTGCTTCTTTATCAGAGAGTGCGCTGTGCTGATAATGTATACAGAAACAGCGATTCTTATATATATATAATAGAATTATTTATCATCGGCAACGCGTATATCTTACACGCGAACCATTATTGTAAGAAAAGAGCTTTGACATCCGTAATGTCGCGATGCACACGTGTATCCCGCAAAGCCGTATCAGCTGCCAATGACTTACAAATGGTGACATCACACAGTGCTGTATAGATATATATTTTTGATCACTGAAAACCGTTTTTGTGCTGATACAGATGAGCCTTGTTCGTTACACAAGAGCATGTGTGTTTTTTTTGGGGGGGTCTCGAATATAGACATATATAAGCGCGCGAATTTTATGCCCTGTATTCCCAGACGAAGACCGGTCCCACGGTCGAAACGTCGGACTAAACTGTGCTGAAACGTTCGTTGTGTGTGAATTACTCCTTTTTCTACATCAGAGCCTGCGTGATACTTCCTATAATCCCTATATATATATATATATATATATCTGTGTGTGTGTGTGTGTGTGTGTGTGCGTGAAGAGAGCGAAAGAGGGAGAAATAAATGTACTTCTACAGATTTTAAACACACTCCGGCGGTGAGTGGCCCAGAAGTACAAACCTTTTTTTATCATTCAATTATTACCTTGGGTGCACGCATGATTGAACACGCCCTATGGAGACCCACGCGCACAGCAATGTGTGGGGCGACGACCTCTCAAGCGCACCCTCCAGACCATTCGTACTATCTCGACACTCAAAACAAATACATGGTGAAATCACCGATTTCTAAGTGCCGCCAGTGGTAAATGATGTATATAAATAACTCGCAGTTATCAAACTGAGAAACGTACTAAAATGCGTTGCTGTGCAAGCTGGTAAATGTCTCAACATAAAGGTCGAGAGCGACAAAAAAACAGGAGGCAGAGGAAACAAGTTGACAATATAGAATGCTCTAAACTGTCTACTTGTTTCTAGTGTCTCGAACGTTTTTTTTTTTGTGCTCGATTTTTATGTTGAGAAACGTATCCTTCCTGGCCGAGGTGGTTCGCGCCACACGCTGCCATGTAACAAAAGTTTTTGTAGCTGTTTTCTTCGCCATCTCCTAACACGTGTTTTACAACGTCCTATTTGTGGCTGAATTGCATCAGTAGAGCGTAAGGGAAGAAGGCAATAAAATTGCATGCATACTCGAAGTCGCCGAACTTGGAGAAGAAATGCTCCGTCTTTTGAAAGCGGCTTTTCACTTGAAGGAACCTCTCTCTACACAACGCACACTGTTGTATGTTTAACTAAAACGAAGGCGCAAAAAGAAGAAAACAAATTGTGATATTGCCATTAGCAACATGTTGATAGGTGACCGTTAATGGGATCTGTTATTTCGTTAATTTGGTGAAACAGGCCTTAAAGGAAAGAGAGAAAGAAAGTCATGTCGGTAGCGTATCTTGCTTGATAAAACACGTACTATTAGTTCTGCTTGCATATATACTGATGTGCGGTATGTGAAATATATGCGCATATACAAGGTGTTTTGGTGCAAAAAAATTGAACTGTAAGTAAGCGCTCGTCCAAGTTGCGTGTTTTTCGTTCGTTGTTTCAGTTCCAGTGTGCCTTCCCATTTTATGAGCGATCTCACCCAGATCAAAGATTTACGGTTTCATATTGTTTGTACACATGTATACCAATCCTTTTACTTCATTATAATAACTGGGGCTTAAGGTCCCGAAACCAGATATGATTCTGGGGGACGTAGTAGTGGAGGGGTCCAGAAACTTTCGCAACCTGGTGTTCTTTACGTGCGGTGGCCTCTAAAGGGGCCTCTACTATTTTTTCATCATCAAAATGCGACCCCCGAGGCCTTCGGGTCTGCAGCCGAGCACCGTAAGAGCTGCACTACCACGGCGGATAAGCCAGCTATTCTCTCGTGCTCTCCCTGCCATTTAAATTAGTCAATCCAGCGCCGTAGCCTAGCGGTTAAGGTCAATGAGGTGCTCAGCTGCTCACCCGAAGGTCATGAGGGCGAACCCGACCATGGAAGTCGCAAATCGATGTTGAAAAAATGACGGAGGCCCGTCCACTGTGCTATGTCAGCGCAAGTTGAGAAACACCAGATGACCGAAAGTTCCAAAGCCCTCCGTTACAGCATCTCTCATATTGATATCCTGGTTTCAAAATGTAAAACACCAAATATTAATAATATAAATTGATTTGATACATGCCGAAAACGGCATTGGATGACGGGAGTGTATGGCGAGCATAAGCGGCGCCTTATAGCACGAACATCTTGCAATGAATAATATACTTACGTCATGATTTTCCTTCTCTTCTCAAGTTGTTATCCAATACCGACAGCCTTTGAGCCGCTGACCTGTTAACATTGGCATCCACAAGCAACTCCCGCAATGCCTGCATGGATCTTTGATGGAGCTGGTGTATAAGCCGGCGTTTCATGATCTTCGAAAACACTCTCTTCTTTTCTACTTCTTTACCATGTACAGAACATGACATAGGTGTAGTTCGCGCTGCACAAAATCCTCCATCAAACCTGAAAATGCATTTATACTATACATAAAACAAGGCCTATCAGACGTTTGAATGCATTTCCTATTCTTTGGTTTCTCAAAGCACAGAAAGTAAGGTTCCTCAGCACACTGTTGCTTATGCTTTGTCAAGAATACTGTGGAGGCCATATTGAAAGTGGCCGTCCCGCTGCGTTCTTTTTTGCGTTGTACTTTCTCGCTGTTGCCTTTAATCGCTTTGGACCATTCAAAATTCGCTGTCTCAGGGACAATCTGCCACTTGCATTGCTACTCCCCTGAGCCGCAAAGTTTATTCGCTGGTTCTCTTTTCTGGCTCGTCTCCACTTCTGATTTTAACGTAAAACCATCACTCAACGGAGAAGAGACACTTACAATAAACAGTGAAACGCTTGTTTTCTTTTGAGCACACGAATGCTATTCCCGCCTGCTGACGGCCATATTAGAGTCGCAAAATACGTGATAAAAAGAAAGGAGAACAGATTTCGATTTTTAAGTTACAGTTTGTTCTGTAGCACTTTCCTAAAAACCATATAGCAGCTTTATACTAGTGGTGCCAATAAGCCTCAAGAACTTGCGGAGCTGGACAGCCTTCTGTTTTGTTTCTCTTCACTCTCGTCTTTCTTTCCTCCGCTTTGTCTTTGGCTCTGCCTCATTGTACTTTTTGGTCTTCGTTTTCTAACTTTATATTAATTTTGATGCTCTTGTATCTTTCTCTCTCTTTCCATTTCTCACTTGCTTCCTTTTTTCTCTTTTTATACGTAATTTTTCTTGCTTTGCGCCAAGAGACGACTGCATACGGCAGTCCACACGCCTAAGGGGCTCCGCACCTAATATCATCAACAACGTGCTTCCAGAACAAGAGGACTAAGGCTTCTCCTAGGCGCGAGCGCGATCTTAGTATGCTACAGATGGCTAGGCTATTTGTCGCTTTTGCTTGCTCTTTGCCAACTGGTGACAGCGTACGACAGGATCCGAGAGCCTGGGTCTCTGAAATGCTCCTAACCTGAAGAAAAGAAAAATAGAGCATTGATGTTGTTCCGTTCAGAACAGTTCCGTCCCGTCTGGTTCTTAGAGTGGAGAGCCTTCGTGCATTTCTTTCAATCGCTCATGGGTCTGGCATGCAAAATTTTGGCTAGGCAACCACCGGCTGCTCGTTTTCTCATGGCACAAGTGTGGAAGTTATAAAGAGGGGTGAACACACAGAAGTGTATAAGACACTGCCCAAAGCATTTCCCGAAATTGAAACAAAATTTAAATACGGCCACTAAAGAGACAAGTGCAGTTTAAAAAAAAAATAGATACAACAGCGTGCGTAAGGCCCGCGTGCAATTCCTGCCCACTTCTAAATTGCATAACAGACGAGAAACACTTAAAAGAAAGAACTGTACTACGTATTTTGAAAACCTTATATGGTAATAAATATAAAAAACTGAGCTCTGCAAATGCTCATTATGCATCTTTTTTTATTACGTGTGATCAGCAACTATCTCACCTGATGTAAAAACCAATTTTCTGTCGATACACTGGTTGCTGTAGTTTTTATTAGGTAAGCTCAAGGTAGGAACTTGATGAAATGTTCTAGTAAGATTTTCCTGGCCAAGTAATGTAATTTCCCGTAGAGAAGGCTGTGTTTTACATCCACGTCATTTTAAATCTGAGCCCACTGCGCACTGGCGATAAATCAAGGAGCGGGCAAAAATTAATGCCGGTATGTCGAGCTGTTAGCGACTCAAAGGTGCAACGAATGCTCGATTTTACAAGCTAAGCTGTGCAAGCTAACCGTAATTTCTAAAACAGTCATCACCCTCCTCCGAAAAAATTGTCATTCGAGCAGAACAGGGCATGGAGGTTGCTTCGGAACTCACCGACAGCCGATAATCTTGGCACCTTTAAAAAATTAAGTCTCAAGGCAGGAGAACGCGTCGGCAGGCTAGAATAGAAATATGGCAGTACTTTTCAGGGATAAATTAATATACACAAGAGGCTAAAGTCTGCAACATGGTTTGCAGAGTAGCAGGAAGGCAAGTACCCTCACTCCCACTCGTAAACACACAGGGTGACAGCCTGGAAGTTCAGGTGAACTTCCTCGGCGCACACTACGAGCAGGTGGCTCGTCACACTATACCGAAGCTTTCCAAAGATATAAAGCAAGAATAGAAAAGCAGAAACTAGAACACAAGTGTACTAAATATGAGACATACAAACAACCTTTCAACTTAGCTGAGCTACACACATTACCAAGCTCCTGCAGTAATTCTGCCCCAGGCTCAGAACGTGTCATGTATGAAACGTTGAAAAACCTCCCGTTCGAAACACAAAACAACTTTATTTTCCCTATACAATGCTATCTGGCTTTTCGGCACCATCCCTACTTCCTCGAAGGAGGCCATTATCATTCTTATTTTGAAACAGGGCAAGGACCCTTCCTCAGTTTCGAGTTATAGGCCCATTGCACTTACAAGCTGCCTTAGTAAACTTTTTGAGAAGACGATAAACCACCTACTTTTACATATCCTTGACACACAATCAGCTCGACCAATTCCAGTGTTGGTTTCGTGTAGGTAGATTAACCACCAACCATTTGGTGCGTATTGAGGCAGAAATCCGAGATGCTTTCATCCACAAACAACACTTCCTTTCTGTGTTCCTCGTCATCGACAAGGCTTACGACACAACCTGGTGTTTGGCATATTTAGAGACTTGTTTCACCTGGGCGTGCGCGGTAGAATGCTTTCCATAATGGAAAGTTACTTGTCCAATCGGACATTCCGTGTTTGTGGGGGCAGTGTTCTCTCCCAAACACTTGTCCAAGAAACGGCTGTACCGTAAGGTGGTGTACTTAGTTGTACACTTTTTATTATCAAAATGAATTGCCTGCACCTTTCCATCCCCCGCAATATGTGTTATGGTAAGTATGTCAATGACGTCCAGCTTGGCTTGAAGTCATGCAACCTGGTAAGGTGTGAGCGGCAGGTTAAGCTTGTTTTAAACAAGGTCTCCAAATGGGCAGAGGAAAACGAATTCCGACTTAAGCCACAAAAAAGCACGTGTGTCTTGTTCTCCCGAAGGAGAGCCAAGCACCCAGAAGCTGACATTCAACTGAAAGGTCATGTCTGTCAATGCCGAGCATAAATTCTTAGGCCTAATCTTTGACAATAAGCCAACCTTCATACCACACATAAAGTATTCAAAAACAAAATGCGTAAAATTCATGAATGTTCTAAAATTATTGGCACGTACTAAGAGGGGTAGTGACAGGCAATGTCTTATGAATTTGTATAGAACCATCATTCGCACCCTCTTAAAATATGGGCCGTTGTTTATCAGTTTGTAAATCAAAGTGCTCTGAAGATGCCAGACCCTGTGCGCCATTCGGGCATTCGCCTTTCTACGGGTGTTTTTCGCACTAGCCCCATGGAAAGCCTGTATGTGGAATCCAATGAGTGGTCAGTCTATTTGCAGAGATTTTACATATCTTTTGTGTACTGCTTCAAAGTGAACGCAGAAGAAGAACACCCCTCTCATTTCACAAGAAATGGTCGGTCTTATTCTGCCCTGTTCCACAGCCGTCCTTCGTTGAGGCAGCCCTACTCACTTTGTGTGAGATGCTTCGCTGCAGGAACAAATGTTCCACTTCTAGATTACTGTTTGGTGGCTCCTGCTGCATATCTGCCACCGTAGCAGTGGCAGCTTATAGAGTTTGACATACTTTTTGCGGAAGTCACTAAACATGTGCTTCTTGCACACGACCGCAATTAATTTCATGGTCTCCAACACAAACACACTTGTCCCGAATTCCACACCAATACCTCAAAGACAAACACTTCTGTCTCATAAGCTGTGGTCGGCTCATCCTTTTCAGGTGCCGGTGCTCTTTATCCTAACACAAGCATCTCTACTGCAGGAGCTCATGCGATACTTCTGGCCGTAAACACATTAAAAAAACGAAACTACAAAGTGGACTAATATACACAGATTTCCTAAGCGTGTTAAAAGCCCTCTAAACCATGAAACAATACAAGAATTATGTTCTTCTGTCTCTCTACTCACTCCTATGCACAGTATACAAGCCCAAACAGCATGCCGTAGTGTGCTGGGTGCCAGGACACCACGAGATAGAAGGAAACAAATTGGCGGACCAGTTGGCTGCATCCGCCAAGCCAACCAATATTAATACAATGGCGATGTCTGCACTCGACCTGAAACCTCTCCTCAGACGAAACCTCAGGACTTTTTAGCAGCGCACAAGGGATACGCACATACGAAATAGACTACATGTTATCAAGCCGCAACTCGCTCAGTGGCCACCAGTATCGCAGTGACGCCACATACAAATTACACTAACAAGGCTAAGGATAGCACACACAAACACGACACCCTCACGCCTTTCGTATGGTGACGATCCACCATTGTGGGAGATATTTGGTGAAGCACAAACTGTGCTTCACATTTGCATTGAATGTAAGGAATTAGACACCCTTAGAAAACAATTCCTTGCAATAACCTATCGACAACATATACCACTCCATCCTGCAATGTAAATCGGTAGGGAAGCACTTTTCAAACTTGAGTCATTGCTGTCATCTTTAAAACAGGTGGAAGATTTTGAAGTGATTTACGCAGGGAATCCGTAGCACGACCTCTCAAGAGTGGTCACTGCTGTGGTTATTGCAAAAAGAAACAGAGCACATGCCTCCAGACCTTTGTATACCAGGGCGTTCAAAAGGCATTTGTGCTAATGCCAATTATCACAATAGAATCATTGTCACTATCCTTCGCCACCCATTCTCACTAGACACCTTTCACGTCACTGTCATAATTTTAATATTGCTACGTTTCATCCACCACAGTGCGTGCAATTTTAAGACCCCTATACAGCCTCCCACAATAAACATTGCTCACATCCCTTGTCTCGTGAAATGGCGCTCTTTTAACATCATATGGCTCTTGTGCCATAAAGCATCACACTTCATCATCAAACAAATTGCCGATGGTCGGCTAAAAGTAAAGAATGCAACAGCTAGCCTGATAAATAGCTCGGAAGCGCTGGTGGCGAGTCAATGAAGCCCAGTACTCTCTAACGATGGTTACCTAAAATGTGCCTTTATAGCGAGAGTAACTTATCAAACTAAAGGTTACGAAGGTTACGAAGGAGCTTATTTTCACGTTTTCGTTATTCCGTGGTGTCTAAAATTTACTGAATTCACATTTAGAGCAATGCGTACGTTACTAGCACGAAAGACACAGTGGAACCTGTTTTATGAACAGCTCTGTACCTTATGTGTGCAAAACCTCATCGCATTCCTTGCCAAAAAAAAAAAAAGAAAGGGTTAAAGCTCGGTGAAAGCGTACCGCAGCTTCGAGCGCGGGTTCTACTGACCACTTGGCGCTCGGCTGCGTTTGACGCCATGATGTCTAGACGGCGGGAAGGTGTCACCGCTGGCGCATCGCATGCACACCACGAGCATGCAGAGTGCACCGCCGAATCGCCCGGGAAGCACTCCTGAGGCACGCCGTTTCCTGGCGGGGGCTGCGAACTTAGTTTCCAATTACTTTCGTTCGGTTTGTGCGTGCACTTCGTTAAACCGGTGAGGCCGTTGAACAGCAAAGCTACGTTGAGTGTGCTGCGTGGCAGCTCCAACGAAAGATAATGTGAGTGTTGGTGTTACGTCGTTCTCATTTCACTGGATGACTCCACGGCAGGCGCCTTTTCTGCAACCACTGCTCAGCGGCTCACGAAGGAATAAGTGACTAGAGTAAGTAGCTTTTGTTTCAGATACACTTTAACGGCCCTTGAGGTCTTCTTTGTTTGAATAATTGACAAATCTGGACTTTTCTTATCTGTTAAGAGTGGCCTCGTTTATCAGTGAGCTTTACTGACCTATTGCTCGAGACACTGTGTAGAGAGATTTTCTTGTCGATTTAGCTACTCTCTATGCTAGTTTTATAGCAGTGCACTATCGCTGTTGCGTCATGTTCGGTTATGCTATCATTAAAAAGTAGGGTGATTATCCTTGTCCAAAGAAATATTGTTTTTTTTTTTCATTTGCGCTCGTGCGCAGTGGTGATTACGGGCTTTCGTGTAGTCATAACTGCACAAGCTTCCAGTGGATGGCTGCGGCATCAATATTTTAAACCAGAGTTCTAGAATTCTCTGCGTGCTTTTTGTACTTGTGGAGTGAGTTATACGCCCTAAGTTTTTGACGATAGACTTGGGGAATGAGTTAAAATACCTAATGTGTTGCGCCGCATCATTATGGTTTATGCTACACAAACAAAAGTGATTGACTGAGGGTTGAGTCCACCATATTATGGAAACGGAGGCGATAGCTGACATAATTTCACGTTTTCTTACGACACAATTCTGCCTATCTTTTATTTCATTGTGTATCCTAGGTGGTACAGAACAAGAAAGTGGAAATGAGGTGCCGGAGCAGAGCGCTCTGCCCGAGCACGCGAAATCTTGAGTATATATAGTTTAGCGCGGGTCACATTGCAGCATAAGACAATTGCCATTTGAGTCCTTGAGAAAGCACGAAGGACATTATAATGAAATACGTTTTGGATGTAGCCTATCATCTCAATTGCTGTAGACGTTTGAAAAAGGTTACATTGCAAAAAAGAAAGGGTGCACTTCTATAAATATGATTTAACCTTTTGTTTTGTAACGCTCAGAACAGTTACAAAAGTGAAGGTTGCACTGATGTAACTTCTGGGTTATAGGTGCACAACACTGTGAAAAAGTTCACCTTTGCAATACGTTACCATATTTAGAGCACACGTACGACGAGAGAGTACTTCAGGGAACGGGAAAAGCAACTACGGCGGCGAGAAGATCCCAAAGTGATGCGACGCCTACGCTGACGGCACCGTGTCCGTAGATCTATGAGAGGTTCTAATTTTTGGTTTCAGTGCGTTTCAGTTTCTGGAGTTCGCACCTCTGTGTCGTGTCTGTGACTGTCTGTGGTTTGATACAGACGCCTCTGCACAAAGATTCAACGTGAAAATAGCCTAAAGTTTCAGAGCTAAAGGCTACCAACCACTCAAAAGTAACCTTCGCCACGTAACTAATATCTAGAACCAACAAGATTTGTCTCTAGAAACACCCAGTCTGGCTACTCTAAGCATTGCAGCGCCTAGTACAAGCTTCGCCAACTCCAGTAAGCTCTAATGTATTATTATTAATCAAAAAGAAAAGACACTTCACTAACTAATGGTGTGTACTATGCGGAGGCGTATCCAAGCTGGTTAATTAGAAATAAAACGCCTGTTACGTAAATACATAAAGTGAAATGAAAGGCTTAGTGCATGTACGAGCGAGGTATGAAATGTGTACTTATTTTTAATCACCAAATACACTTACGGAAGCAATTATGAACACATTAAGTAGAACATAAAAAGTTTCATTTTCGCCACTCTCTGATGATAATGAGCACGCGTATGGGTACATTTACGTTTTATTTTAACTGAAGCACACCATCATGAAAGTTGCGTGCTGCATCCTTAGCTCGTTTGCTCAATGCTTCAGAAAATTTGGTATAGAAAACTAGCATGGCGCCCGCGTCCGCCCATGTCTTCAGTTGTTCCCGTTCCTCCTTACGCCTCCCTTTTTTGTTTTTTGCTGCAATCAAGACATGAAGGAAACACTAATAAAGGGTGGATGCTATCAGTGTTATCCTTATTTAGTGTGATCTCTTGCCTATACGAATACTAGGCCTATTTGAGTTATGTACACAGATGAGTTGAGAATGAATCATCTCAACAGCATGGGGACGAACTTGTTCCACCCAAATATCTGTTCGCAAAACGAAGTAAGAGAAAGAAAAATGGCAAATGATAAAGATATGCTTTTGAGGTCCTACTTTTAGTATTTGTTGTTGTTTCACGTCGCAAAACCCTACGTTTATGACCTACACCGTGGTGGAGTACATCGGAAATTCCCACACTGACTTCACATAATGCACGAAGCTCTAGCATTTCGGGTCCATGCTCGTTAAGAGTAAGGACCCAAATAATCACCATAGAACACCACAGAATCACTACGGAACACACCTGTCAATCAATAAAGATTACGCCTACTCAAATGACCATTATGTAAAATACATTTTGAAGTTGTCACCTATAGGCTGATTTGATCCTTGAAACATTCCCAAGGCGTTTTTTTAAGAGTTCTGTATATAATGCTCAAATTCACAGGACATTATGACGACTTACACTCCACCCCAGGGACCACTCATATGAATTCTCGGCGCAGCGTTTTCTTCACTGACATATCTGGTATTTATCGACTGCAATAGACATTCAAGCGAATGCTGTGCCCGAAGACGCACTCATAGAGATTTCATGATTAGTACTCTCCTCACAAGCATACTTGCTATTGCTTGAATTTGATATGGCTTTATGTTGAACAAAGGGCTTCGGTAACAGATAAGCAGAATCATCTAATTCAAAACTGATTTCACTCACCCAAAACGGAGACATTCAAGCCGAATGTAGTGACGAGAACGCAGAATGAATGCGACACGTCACTGAAGTCAAGATTTTCTAGTGTAGTGACAGGGCGTCTTTTTTCTGCTCTCTTGTCAGCACGATTGCCTGGACCCCCCCCCCCCCTCATTATGTGCACTCGACGAGCTCATCGATTATCCTAAACATTATCCTAAAATACCCAAGAGAATAGGAGAAAAGTTGTTTGCCCCAAGAGGTATACGCGATATAGTTTTTCTCTAGATTGACGGGCATAAGCCATTTATCTCTCGGTAGACATATTAGGCAGCTTAATGTGATATGCAATTGGGCACATGTAATTCAGTGTCTCCAGTCTTGAATTGTAATTTAGTGTCTCTAGTTTCGCATATTTATTACCTGAACAGGTAAGTATATAAAATTTGCAATTGTATATGAAATGGTATATGAATTGTATATGGTACACTCCATTGTATATGTATATGAATTGGATATGAAATTTGTATATATATATGCAAGATCCTAGAACAAGAATAGATTGCACCGCTTTTATAATTAGCACGGGTTCTCTTACTCAAATCCACATTGCTCCTGTTTAGCAGGTACACTATTGCGCTACACATAATGCCGCGGTAATAGCGCCCGTGTTCCACTCAAGCAAGCTGTGCGAAGCTTCTAACGTACGACACACATAGCAGCACATAGCTGCGCTTGTTGTGGGTCATGTGCATGTTCATAAATATTCATTGTTGCAACAATACGATTACAGCGTAAGAAGTTGGTGATAATTATACGAAATTTCGAAACACGCGCATCTGAGTTTAGCGACCTTGGTTACCTTTTCGTAACTCTATAGACTTGCATGTGGGAAACAGCAATGCCCAAACATATGTTGAGTTCTGATTAACCTACGTGCATTTCTTGCAATTTTATAATTAAGTAAATCACTTCCCCATTTGACTGACTGCTGACTCTGTGAGCGTCCCTTATTTATGTGTATATTACGCCTATTTGGAATCTCAGCGCGTGTCATAAACAAAAGCTTAATCACGGGCTTATTAGAGTGATAATGGTGTAGACCAATTCATCGCACCATTAAATTACACTAAGCATTCTCTAATTAAAAAAAAAGACTTTCGGAACAGGCAATTCCGATTAAGGGGCAGGGTGGATGAACTGTCTATGGTTCGAAATTCTGTGTCATCTAGGTGGTGTGCGCCGAACAGCTTCGCTCGTCAATCGTCTTCAGAGTCTGAAATGACACAAATCTCTTTCTATTCTCCCTTTTTCGAGCATATCTTGACACACACACACACAGGAAATGACGCAGCACTCAATGTGGTCAGTACCAAGAAGCAATACCCGTAATTCCTATTTATGACGTTCTTTCCCACAAAATAATTTGTGTTTCCGTAAGCCACATAATGTACACATCTTAGCACTATGGTTGAATCCTTGAGTCTGCACTGCAATCGTTTGGTAAAAGTACACGGTGCCTTTCAGTTAACCGCAGCCTCCTGCCGTAAAGCCTGACATGGCAGAATTTACAGTCTGCACAGGCATACTGGATATCATTTTATTATGAATGGGTGGTGGTCGAACCCTCAGGAACAACAGTGCGAACTCATAAATGTAAAATCAGTGCATATCCAGGCTTTAAAAGCACGTTTCTGGTGTAATTGTGACAATTAGGAACGGCGGCATGCAGCCCTGCAGCATGCAGAATATATAGACCTACAACCGCGTAATTTATCTTGGTACCTGTAGTACGTTAGGTATCAGCATGCCCCGTTACAGTCTTGCGGCACAGCAAATCGAACGTTACGAAAACAATGTTTCAATAAGAGTAGGTAAGGGGACCTTTCCACCGATCCTCGTTGAACTTCGTGCATGAGTGTAACTAGTTTATTTATGCGTGATAAAGCTGTGTCGTTTTTACGTATGTTTTTTTGTGCCAAAAGAGCAGTCTTTTAAAATAAAAAAAAATCCCAGCCTTGGTATCGAAAACAGCACGTTCACGTAGTAGAACAGTAAACAAACTGTTTTCATACAATGAAAACCATGGGTGTAAATTCCTGCATCGTGATTAAGTGTATAAAAGGAGGTAGTTGCCGTAGGATATCTTGCGGTATAAACAAAATGCATTATTTATAACACAATGAGCTATCAATGCAATGTGAACGCCCTAGTGTTTCATTCACTAATGTTCGCTCACAGTATTCTGCGAAATGATTGGAAACTGAATATTTAGCGTACGTGCCGCCATCAGAAATTTTTTAACCTTTATACAGCTGATGAGACTACTACAAATTTATCCTCGTTGGTTTATATGACCAACCTTCTTTAAACGTCTAGTGAACCCAAGGGTTTGCCTCTTTGAACAGCGGATGTTTGCTTTTTCGTTGGCAATGGCATCTGTGAAGCATAACTGATGTGTCTCCGTAAGGTGTTCTTGCTGTTTTTCCTACCCCGGAATAAAGAGAGAGCAGGGCAACTAGTGTGTCTCCGTACGAAGACACACTAGTTCTCTCACGAATTCGAGCTGCGAAAGGACATACATCTGCTCTTCAAGGATACAATCGATCGTTCGATCAATCAATAAATCGATCACTAAATAAATCAATTGGTCAATCAGTTAATGAATTGATAAATCAATCAATCGACTAATCAATCAATCAATCAGTTATTCAATCGCCCAGCCAATCGCACAATCAATCAATCGATCACTCAATTATTCAATGAAGTGATCACTTAATCAATCAGTCGATCGATTGATCAAACAGCCAATGAATCAATCAATCAATTAATCAATATAGTGATTTGATTGATTGATATGTGGGGTGTAACGTCCCGAAACCATCATATCAATCTGAGAGACGCTATAGTGGAGGCCACCAGAAATTTCGACAGCCTGGGGTTCTTTAACGTGCCCCCAAATTTGAACACACAGGCCTACACCATCTTCGCCTTCATCGAAAATGCAGTCGCCGAAGCCGGGATTCAATCTCACGACCTTCGGGTCAGCAGCCGAGTGCCTTATCTGCTAGACCACCACGGCGGGGCATTAATCAATTATTCAAGCAATCAATCAATCAATATTGATAAATTGATATGTGGGGTTTAACGTCCCAAAACCACCATATGATTATGAGAGACGCCGTAGTGGAGGGCTCCGGAAATTTCGACCACCTGGGGTTCTATAACGTGCACCCAAATCTGAGCACACGGGCCTACAACATTTCCGCCTCCATCGGAAATGCAGCCGCCGCAGCCGGGATTCGAACCCGTGACCTGCGGGTCAGCAGCCGAGTACCTTAGCCACTAGATCACCGCGGCGGGGCAATATTGATAAAATTATGACGGTGATTCTTAAAGCACAACACGTACGCTACACAGTGGCGGATAATTACTTCAGGAAAAAGAACACTAAGCCAAACTCGGAATAAAAGAATTTGGAGTACTCGATAAGCCAGGTTATATGAAATACATCAGAACATGCATTTTGACGTTTCTGTCTTCGTGCGTCATTTTTATTCATTTTTTATTCACGCTGCCAAGAACATATTTGGGATGTGTTACCAATTTAAAAAACCGACATTTTTTTTACCGACTTTTTCGGCCGGTAAATATGTATTAGGTCACGTTAAAGACAAGACAACGGACCTAGCATTCAGGCGGCTAACCTGCCGCTTTCTCTGAAGCAATCAAAGAGAAAATGTAGTAGTAATCATTTGCAATCTGTTGCAAACAGAAGTGCCAATAGTGCCTGGGGTGCGGCCCGACTGAGGAACGCAACCGGTTACGCATTTTCTCACCAGAACACGATTTACCACCCTGGTGCAGTACCTGGCCACTACCTCCCACACATGAGTACAACAATTAACCACCGGCCCTCACTCCCTAGCCGGTGCAAAGCAACTGACCTAGGGGGCGGTCAGGCGTGCGACGCAGTTCAGTTCGGGCTGTCACGGTGGATGGACGTGTTTTTTTAGCGTTCCGGATCGACTGCGCAGATAAGTGTTTTTGCATGTTTTGAGCTTGTCTTTATAAATATAAGGCAGCGGTTGAAATCTTCGTAGCACTTAATTTAAGGTACGGCTTTTTCGGGGACCAGTCAGTCACCAGGTATTTATTAGTGCGGGTGTGTGTGTTTGATTTTTTTTGTTTTTTTTTTTCTTTTTCACCTCCCCGTGGGGGAGGTGCGCGTACATTCAACAAGCAAATTTTTGTAGTAGAGCTTAGACTTTCTTTTTTTCGTAGTGCAGGGCTCGAGTTTAGTAATTATCGAGTATAGGGTCAATTGGTGTCAGAAAGACATGGTTAAAAAGACTGTAAAGTGTTCAGAAGTGGAGTGGGTTTGAAAGTGGACCCAAGCTTAAAGCGGATGGAGCAGAGGCTGACGCGAAGTTTAGGCAATGGAAGGTCGAGGAAAAATGGAGAAAATGATGGTTGCCCAGAGTAAACAGCTGATGAGAATCGCCGAGCTCGAGTCTGCGTTGGCGACAGAGCAAGAGAAAACCAGGGCAATGGGAGAAAGACTGAAGTCCGCTGAGGAAGCACTAGCGAAGCTGAACAAAGAAGCGGCCTACGGAGAGAACAGTAGGGAACCAGCAACCAGAACGGTGGAGAAGGAAGATCAAGCAAGTTTGGAAAAAACAGGTTCAGCCGGTTCAATTGTCGCAAGGCCCAGCTTCAGCGAGGTAGTGGTGGGGCTGGGAAGGGACAAAGCAGCCGGCATCACAGGTGCAAGTAGCCCCCAGGTGCAGGGCGCTCCAGCTGAAAAGTCACAGCTTGTGATAATCGCTGGGGACTCGAATTTAAATCGATGCACAGAATCCATCAAAGAGAGGGTAAGAGGTGACAAGAGGGTTGCAGTAGGGGCGTTCTCAGGACGCAAGCTTGAAGCAGTCATGAGGCAAGCGAGCGCAAAACTCAAAACTACAGCTGATAGACAAAACTTGGTGATAATTTCAGGCGGCTTAAACGATGTCCTAAATGAAGATACAGCAGGACTAGCAACCACACTGGCGAAAGGCGTCGATGACAGGCACACCACTTGTCCTAAGGTACAGGTAGTGATATGCACGATACCGGAGGTACCGGTGCGTGATAGCAACCTGCAAAGAGCGGTTGTCAACGCAAACCAAGAGGTATGGCGGATGAGTCGAGAGAAAGGCTTTGAGGTGGTGAAATAAACAGAGAGGTGCATAGGTGGGGTGGTTTTCAATAAGACAGAATTCACTTCGATGGGCGGCTAGGTCATGAGGTGGGTTGGCGACTTGCAGGACGCGCAGTAGCTTTTTTGCGGGGCAAGCGAGCCCTTCGGGGTGCAGGATAGCTAGTAACGAGGAAAGCAACCAGGGAGACTCTTCGACAGGTGGTATGGACAGATATGATTCCAAAGTGGCACCAACATCTAAGATAGGTAGAGTCCGGGGCATAAATCGACGTAGCCACGAGCGCCGAGCCAATTCAGACATAGGGTATATTAACATGCAGGATGGTAGGAACAGGCTGAAGTGGGAAGAGATAGAAGTACAGCTAAGGGAAGAGAGGCCGATGGTATACGGTTTTGTAGAAACACATCTCAGGTACATCGAACAACCTCCGAACAATCCGGACTACGCGTGGGAATATTGTAATAGAACAGAAGGCAGCAGAAAGTGGGGCGGTATTGAGGCATTTATTTATCAAAGTACAGACTGGCAAAGGGTCAAGCAGGAGTGCAAGGAACATTTACGGCTAAAAGGAAAAGTGGCAGGTCAAATGACACTCCTTGGTGTCGTGTACTTGTGGACGAGAGCAAAGGCCAGAGAGGAAAACCAGGCAATGGTAGAGTGTATATCAAAGGACATTCAGGAGTTAGGAAGAGAGTGCGAGATAATTATACTAGGAGACATGAATGTGCACATAGAAGATATACATGGGTATACCGATCCAACAGGTAAAATGATCATCGATATGTGTGAAAGGCTTGATTTGATCATTTGCTACAGTACCGAGAAGTGTGAAGGGCAAATAACATGGGAGGTAGGAAGGCTGCAGTCGACGATAGAATATGCACTTATGTCACATAGGATGTATGATAAGCTCAGGGGAGTGCACAGAGATGAAGGTGGCTCCAGAAGTCTGGGTAGTGATCACAAACGTATCAAGCTAAGTTTTGTAAGAGCAGTGAAAGTGGGAAGGAGACAAAATGAGCAACTACAGGAAAAATTTTTATCCAGAAAGGCAAATTGAAATAGCCACTAAACAAATTGAGAAAGTAATCACGGAGGATAATAAGCCAGTTTGGACATACACGAATCTAATTAGACTCTTTGAGCTAGAGCTTGTTAAGACGCGTGAAAAGTCACCCCCGAAAAGAAGACACAAACCCAAAAGTTGGTGAGATGAGGTAGTTAAGAGAGCCATAGCAAAACGTCAGGAAGCCTTTAGGGAACACAGACATGCTAAGCAGCAGGGTGAACCAACAGATGATATTGAAAGAAAATGGGAAACCTTTCTAAGCTGTAGGAGGAATGCATTCCTTCCGATCAATGAAAAGATTAGAAGAAAGAAAGCTCAGTGACTGGTAGAAGTACACAGAAATGTAGAAAGGCAGCTGCGAAATTTCGGAACCATCTAAACTCCCTAAGAAATGAGACGAGCCTAGAGAAGAGTTTTATAACTACAGCCCAAGGTGCTAGGCTAGAAGGGGACGAAGCTTTTGAATATATAAGAACAAGGGTGACAGAAAATTTGCAACAAAGAAGTACTTTATGCACCACAATAGACCAGGAGGAAACAAGTGGTGCAATGGCTTCATTTTCACAACGAGAGTGGGAAAGGGCTGAGAAAAGGATTCCTAGTAGTACATCAACAGGCACAGATGGCATTCAAATTATGTCGATAAAGACATTAGGTCCGAAGTCTAAGCAGGCTTTGAGAGAGGCAGTGAGCAAAATAATAATCGATGGTGAAGTTTCCGATGGATGGAAACTTAGCAGGATGAGCATGATCTATAAAAGAAAGGGGGACAAAGCTGACATAAACAACTACCGTCCTATAACAGTGACATCAGTGGTCTACAGGCTGGCGATGCAGATTATAAAGGAAAGACTGCAGTCATAGACAGAGGATGAGGGGGTGCTGGGGGAACTGCAGAATAGGTTTCGGAAACACAGGAGGTTGGAAGACAATCTGTTTTCACTGACGCAGTGCATCGAAATAGCAGAAGAGGAACACAGGCCCCTGTGGCTAGCATTTTTGGATATCAAGGGAGCGTACGATAGCGTGGTTCAAGTGAAATTGTGGGGAATACTGGACACACGAGGCGTGGAACATGTAGTCACTAATCTTTTAAAGGATATCTATAAAGGTAACAAGGTTGTTGTAATGTGGAAAAAACAGGCATCCAAGCCTGCAGAGGTAAAACGGGGGCTTAGGCAGGGGTGTCCCCTGTCACCCTTATTATTCATGATGTACCTACAAGGATTAGAGGCTAAATTAGAGGGAAGTGGACTACGCTTCAACCTCTCTTTAGTCAAACAAGGAAAACTTATTGATCAGGCACTACCAGCATTAATGTACGCAGATGATATAGTGCTAATGGCCCACAACAAGGAAGATTTGCAGAGATTGATTTACATCTGCAGTAGTGAGGGAGATAGGTTGGATTTTAGATTCAGTAAGGAAAAATCAGCAGTCATGATCTTCAATGACAACGAAGGTAGTGAGCTTAGAATACAGGAGTTCACGCTAGAGATAACAGATAAATACGAATATCTGGGCGTATGGATAAGCAATGGGACAGAGTACCTGAGGGAACACGAAATATACGTGACGACTAAAGTTAACAGGAATGCAGCAGTGATGAAAAATAGGGCACTGTGGAATACAATATTACAATATTACAATAGGTATGATGTTGTGAGAGGAATATGGAAAGGGGTCATGGTTCATGGGCTGACGTTCGGCAATGCGGTCTTGTGCATGAGATCAGAAGTTCAAGCAAGATTACAAATCAAGCAACGTGCAATAGGTAGGCTTGCTTTAGGAGCTCACGGGAATAGACCAAATCAGGGAGTACAAGGTGATATGGGATGGACGAGGGCGGGGAAGCTAGCAGCAAGATAAAATTTGAGAAGCGATTGAGAGAAATGGGGGAGGAGCATTGGGCTAGGAAGGTTTTGAGCTATTTGTATAGAAGAATGTCGATACAAAATGGAGGAAGCGAACGAGGAAATGGAGTAGTAAATACTTAGAAAACAGCAGGTGGCCAAACCAAAAAGAAGTATTGATTAAGAAGAAAGTGAAGGAAACGGAGACTAACATGTGGAGAATGGGCGTGATTAAGAAGTGCGCACTAGAGATCTATCAAACTTTTAAGCAGGAAATTGCCAAGGAAAGGATCTATGATAATACTCGGGTTAGTTCTCTACTGTTTATGGCCACGACGGGAGTACTGCGAACCAAGACATATCGGTCCAAATACGAAGGGGTAGACACAATATGCAGTGCGTGTGGAGAGGAAGAAGAAACTGCCGAACACTTGATAATGTTCTGTAAAGAGCTTCACCCTATAGTTCAGGATGATGGCGCAGAGTTTTTCAAAGCACTGGGGTTTTCAGACCGGGAGGGCAAAATAGACTTTAAGCGGGTAGACTTAACTAGAAGGAGGTTATCTGATTGGTGGCTAAAGTCAAGGCACGAGTGAAAATTAAACTCTTCACTGTAAAGTACGAATCTTCATACTCGCTTTTAAAGAAAAAAAATAAATCTAGTTTTTGGTTCATTAAGTATTACGGCTTGGTGGCGCTAGCCACCGCCTGATCTAAAGGGTACAGCCATATCCATCCATCCATCCGTCCCATCCATCCATCCATCCGTCCCATCCATCCATCCATCCATCCATCCATTCATCCATCCATCCATCCATCCATCCATCCATCCATCCATCCATCCATCCATCCATCCATCCATCCATTCATCCAGTGGAGGGTGCTAAAGATCTCAGGAAGAGAAACCACCAGTGGATTATAAACTTGACTAGGTTTAACTCTACAACAATATCTTGTGAGGCGTTTTGCTCTACTATTAGAAAAACTGGAGTGTGTTAAAGGGAAGGTGATAGAGCTCAGCGAAGTCAGGAGGATATATGAGTCTTGTACACCTTCGAAGAACGGCCACATCCTTTGCTGTCGTGGCTTAGTTGACGGAAAATAACTAGGTGTAGAGTACCTTATCGCTGAAGATATAATGGGCAACATATACTTACACTATATGGCATTAGTGAGAGTGCGGGAAATATCGTAAGTAAGCCTAATAATACAAACTGAAGGTGGTAAAGGCCTACGTGCCTACATCCAGCCATGATGATCATTCAGTTGAATGCCTCTATGAAGACATACAATCAGCAATAAGCGAGGTAAAGACACAGTATACTGTACACATGGAAAACCTTGAAGCCCTCGAAGGAACGCAAAGATGCAAAGCCGCTGGCGACGAAAAGGTAACATCAGACCTGTTGAAAGATGGTGGATATATTGCGCTTTAAAAGCTGGTCACTCTGTATGGAAGTGTCTCTTTCTGAGGAGGGTAGCACAATCTTGGAAGAATCCCAACATCAACTTAATCCATGAGAACTAAGACGACCGTAGAGTTCCATCAACCAAACGACCAAACGGAATTTCGTACAGGCTACTCAACATAAGACCATATTCATACTATCATCAGGTTATGGAGAAATGCGCGGAATACAATCAACCTTTCTACACAGACATCAGAGATTACGAGAAAGCATTTGATTCGGTCGAGATATCAGCAGCTCTGGAAGGCGTGGAATCAGGGCATCGACGAAGCATATATAAAGAAATTCACAGCGTACCACCGCCCCCATAGTCCTCAAGAAAAAAAAGTGACGGACACGAAATAAAGAAGTGTGTAAGCCAGGGAGAGACGATCTCTTCATTGCTATTCGACACCGCATGTTTACAGGAAGTAAGCAGGACCCAGGACTGGGAGGAGTTAGAGATAAAAGTTAAGGGAGAATATCTTGATAATCTGTGATTCGCTCATGACATTGCATTAATAAGTAAATCAGAGTAAATTACTGATCTCAATTACTGAAGTGACGCGGGAAACAAAACAGTAGGTCGCAAAATTAATATGCATAAAACTAAAGTAATGTTCAACATTCCTTGCCGGGAACAGTGCCTTGCGATAAGTGGCGAGACACTGGAAGTTGCAAAGGGATACTACCTAGGGCACGTAGTAACCACCGAGTCAAACCATGAAAATTAAATAGCTACAAGAATAAGAATGTGGTGGATAACATTCGTCGAGAATTCTGAAATCAGGAATGGTAATTTATTATCAATCTTCAAGAGGAAGGTAAACAATAGCTACATCTTATGGGTACTTACTTACGAATATAAATCCTGGCGGCCGGCAAAGAGGGTTGAACTCGAATTGAAGACGACGCAGCGAGCGATGAAAAGGAAAATGATAGGTGTAACCCTAGGAAACAAGAAGAGAGCAGAGTGGGTACGGCAAAAAACCGGGGTGACAGGTATCATAGTTGAAATGAAGAAGAATAAATAGACATGTACCTGGCACGTAGCACGTTATAGGCATCGTAACGGCTGGTCATTAAGAGTATCTGACTCGATTCCTAGAGAAGGCAAACGCACGAAGGGGAGACAGAATCTTTGGTGAGACGAGATCAAAGAGTTCAAAGGTATGACCGGCCAGCAAAAAGGACAGGGTCGAATATGTAGGTGGAACATGGGAGAGCACCTTGCCGTGCAGTAGGTGTAGTCAAGCCGAAGATAATGATAATGATGGTGATGATGTTGATAATCACGGCTGTCACCAATGTTTTACGAGCGTCTGTACAAGACTCTAGAGGGCTCAGAAAGACGGCTTTTATAGTATGTTGCTTTGGGTAAGGATGAGGTAATATTTGCGAAATATGTCTATAACCATGGGGGCGCACGCTGATGGTGTTAAGACCAAGTTGAATAACTGTGGCTTCTGGGTTTTTTCACTACGTCATAAACGATCCGTCCATCGCGCCCTTCCGAAAACCATTTAATTTTTAGCCTACTCTTGGGAAGTTGGGAAGACAGTAAATTCGGACGTTAGCTCAAGAGAACAAAAAGCGGAAGGTGAAGAGATATATCATGGAGGTAAGGGCAAGAAATGGCTTGGTGCATTTGCGCACGTGGCGGGGACAGCAGAACTAAGAAAAACACTTACATGCGCGATAAGAACGCCTAATGTACGCCTCATATAGCAACTGTGTTTTTAACTTACGGGAAGCTACAACAATGCCGGCGTCAAAAGAAATCGGCTACGGAGCTTTTCTCCTAAAACGCACAGATGGAAGAATTCAGGATGTGATGACCAAGAGAAAAAAAGGCGACTGTAGATTTCAATGCAGTAACTGTCGCTGTTCTGGTATAGCTTAAAGGAATGAAACAAGTAGAAGTATTAGAAAACATTGATTGTTATGTGGGGCTTAACGTCTCAAAAATCGCCATATGATTGCGAGAGACGCCGTAGTGGAGGGCTCCGGAAATTCGACCACTTGGGGTTCTTTAACGTGCACCCATATTTGAGCACCCAGGCCTGCAGCATTTTCAGTCGCATCGAAAATACTTCCAAGCAGTTCGAATTGCTAAAGGTTTAGTTTTTTTGCTGGGACATTGACGTGTCAAACTCATATTTTCAGCATATTATATAGCCTTCTCTAGAAGCAGCTACAAGGAAGCAGCGTTTGAACTTTCAGAAAGACATATAGAACTTTACCACCTAATTCGTTGTTCTGGGGGAGCCTGTTTCTTTTTGAAGGAAGGTGGTAATAGGGAGGGGCAGCGAGTTTAATATGACAGGCTGGCGCAGATTTATAGGCTCTAAGTCATACAAGCACGACCTTGTCGCTTCATTACTCGAAGACATTTTCTGACATACATGTCCAACGATATGAAAAACCTGTCAGCCTTAAAACTGCAAAAGGGTACGCTTTTGACCTGTTCTTGACGTATGTAACATAGTTCCTTCAGGATGCTGCGAACAACAATATACAGCTAAGTAATTTGAAGGATAAGTCTTACCATCCAATAAATTTTTTACGGCCCCTCGTCATAAAAATACCGTGTGTAGGGGTGCCAGTATATTAACGCAAGAGCATTAAAGAGCTCGTTTCGGAGACATTCCGGCGTCTGCGTGGGCATTAGTGGTCGTGCGCGAAAAAATCATCTTGTCCATGACCGAAAAATCAAAATGCAAATAAAATAAATAATGAAAATTTATGGCTAAGCTACAGGATAGAATCCAAGCCGTTTTCGTAGAAAGCAGGTGTTCTACCACAATATGTTATGAAATTGCGTTGTAAGAAAAACGACTATATGAATTTTAGGCAGTGGACGAAGTTTGCCTCCTTACGGCATCGTGCTTTAGGTTGCAGAAGCGTAGCATTGCGCCAGCCGCCAGTCGATGGAAACTGAGCAACGCGTGGTGAGTTTCAGAAGCCCACTCATTAAAAACTATTAGCTGAAAGGGAAAGAGAAAGCGAAAAATTTGGTGGAACAAGGAAATCCAAGAGGCGATCGAGAAGCGACACCACGACGCGCGGGATCGTGAACAGATAAAAAAAGAAAAAAAGTTAGGATAAGAGCTGAGGCATACATAATCATCATCAGCCGCAGTACCATAAACGAAGTAAACAGCTGCGTAGGTTTGCGTGCTGCCCTACAGACGCGTAGTTGGCCCTTTACTGATTCGCGAACGGAATAATGATGGTGGAGTGGGCACTTAACAATTAAACAATTCTGCTTTCGATAGGCAGCCGTTTGGTTTCTAACGAAGTGGTTGAGGTTGAGGCACGCACCGAGAACCTCCGCAGGCTAGCAGTTCAAGAGGCGAAGCTCAAACGTCCTCTAATCTTAAACCTGGCATGATATATATATATATATATATATATATATATATATATATATATATATATATATATATATATATATATGTGTGTGTGTGTGTGTGTGTGTGTGTGTGTGTGTGTGTGTGTGTGCAGTCTTTATTAAAATTCTTGTCGATAATAGCAGTGTTTATCGCTTGGCGTGCTCCTTGCAAATCCTGTTACTTTGATACATGCAAAGATTGAATGTGCATAGCTCTAGTCTTTACATTAACAGACACACGCACATTAACAAGTGATTCACAACGTCGAAGTTTTGCTAGGTCGGTGTCCTTCACAATACCAGCAGTGCTTTTGTGTTGCGCATCTCACCACTGTTGTCTTGCTAAGGTCTAAGAATGCACCGCAGCTTCAAGCGCAAGCCGCGTTTCAAATGAAACACTGCATCGAGAGTCTGTCGACATCGCTCTTACAAAACCAGTCGCATAGGACGCGTTTTAAGCCTTTGTGGTTATGTAGGACTTGTTCTGCCTGTATCACACTAGCAAAAACACCAGAATTGGCCCTGTTGCATTTTCCTGGTACTTTGGTGGAAAAAAAAAATGGCAGCATATCCACGGAGTAAATGATGGAGAGTGGGGCAAAACATTAGTCCGTTCATTCGTTCTTGCTTCCGTCCGTCTATGTGACCGTCCATGCGTCCATCCGCCCATCCGTGCGTGCATCTGTTCGTGAGTCGTTCCCTGCGTTTGTCCATGCATCCGCCCCTGCGTTCGTTCATGCGTCCATCGATGCATCTGTCTGTGTCCGTTCGCCCATCCACTCAACACTCAAAGTACCACCATCTTGCATTTTTTCATCATATATTCCCCATATAAAGGCACCACCATCCAGCGGACATTTCAAGGACTAAACGAGAGGTGGCACACACACTTTCATACGGCTTGCGCTTCTGGTCTACTTCTCACCTTTAACCACCTCGAGTTTATGGTATATACTAGTTCACTGTATCCATGGCACTGTAGCCCAACGCTCGCTAAACCTTTCTAAAACCAAGGAGGTTACGCCCAGCGAGTATAACGTAGCAACTTTTTCCTGTCAGATAGTGCTCAATGTACATTTAGTGGCTGCTAATGGGGATCGCAGCGTGCGCGTTTACTAAAAGCCGAATGCTCCTATCTCTCATTCCCCATTAGCAGCCATTGGCATGTACATTGAACACCATTTTATATTGTTCAACAATGCACAGAAGAGATTTCTCACCGGCGCTACCTTGGAGGTTGAAATGTTATACTTGTTATATACTACAACAGCTACGAGGGTGAACGGGTGCCGCTATACAGAGCTTCGCCCCTAAAAAAGAGGGCTGTAATAACTTTTACATCGACTCTGAGAAGCAAAATACAGGGTGTCTGCATTGCCAACTCACTCGACAAGGCGAATAAAGACTCATAGTACATGACCTAATTTCGTGTTTGTGGTGAGTAGCGTTCGTGACAAATATTGACTCCTCGCTACCGTGTGTTTCTGTGTGCTCCACATTCACAGGTCATTGAAGAACTCCCGTGTTTTTCCGAATAGTTGAAACTTGTTTCAGAAGTAACTATTTGCCAAGGAGTCCTCGTTTGTAGAACACCTCCAGAAGATTCCATTCATTTGGCTCTGTTTGTACTTCATATCCTTGAAGCTGTCTTTGAAGCAGCTCTCACGCTTTTGAATAATGTTGAAGAGTTTGAACAACTGAGGAACGGAGAAGTGTCATTGTGGCGATGCGAGACAAATGCTCATTACTAGCGTACTGAGTAGTCGTCGACAAGATTCTGGAATGGCATGCAAGACTCTCATTTAAAAACGTCAAGTGAATCCGACAACTGGAAAGCAGGAAAACATTTTATATGAAACCTAGAAACGATGTGGCGTAGCTAAGTACGTCGCCTAAGAGTTTCATCTTGGCAGTGTATATGACCTACTTTCTACTCAATCTTCTTTGACAGAAGAATTATTTTGCCCTTTGCTGAGTAATGTCTCTCAATATTTTATTCCCACGTCTACTTTTCATTATAGTACTGCGTAGTGACTGCAGTATTTATTTTACTGCCGAAAGTAACAAGAAGGAAAAAGAAAAGGTCAATCCCGTCACTGCAAAACTTCCGTTGCAAATATAAAAAAGTGCATGTACTGAAGGCTGCAATGATAAGCGTTTTGAAAGATCACGTGCTGCGTTAGCATAACCCCTGGCTTCATTTTGGTCACCTTCAATAATACCTTAATTTTGTGATATCTGCTTGAAACACCTAATCTTACCAAACTCAAATTACATTTTGACTTGCTCTGGGTGATTCGAACCGTTTATACAGGTTACCACTTTTATTCAACCCGCATAATTGTCTGCGTTCTCATTTCTTGTTTCCTTCTCTATACATCTAATTTTCAACTATATCATCCTACGGATGAGACGAAATAAATTTGATTGTTTGTTGTTTTTTTCAGCAGACGACAGCCACCGTACGTCAGTTGGTACGAGTATCGGTTGCTTAATCTGAAGCTTGCAGATTTGGTGCCAGCCGGAAGTAAGATGTCTTTTTGTCCTCTTTTCATTATTCACATCTATATCCAACTCGCTGCACTACACTTATATTGTACAGCTAACGTCATCTACATTTTTCTTGAATTCATTATTTACTGGTTTTTATTAAGGTAACATCTATGTAACAGAGTGCCTGCCCTCCACAATCCATCACACAATGAAATCAAGGTCTTGTTTCAACATTAAACAGAAGACAGCTTCAAGTTATTTTCTCTATAACCAGCGCTGCTATCGTATTCTCTCTGTTCACGAGTCACCAAATAAATTTCACTATGGCTGATTCCGCGGTGTTTGAGATCTTTGCTAAACTTTTATGAACTTCCTTGTTGATAAGATAGCACTGGCAGATGAGTTCTCGTAATTCGATGATAGCGTTAAGCAGTCGGTCATGAATTCATATTGTCAAATTTAACATATTACTTTCTCTGTTACTGCTCTTTGAGCCCTTTAAGCTATGACAAGCTAGTGAGTTCTTCGAGCTGTTGAAAAAAAAAAAACGTGATATTTCAGCTTTCCCATTTTTTTATTTCATCACTTACCACGTATCAGTGTTTGTTTCATTATTGTTTTCTTGCCACCCTGCACAGTAGCTCAAATGAGTCCGAATGTGGTTTAGATTCCTAAAGACGATATTCTTTCTTGCGTACTTTTACACAATTATTTTAGTCTGTCTTTCTGTCTGTCTGTCTGCACACTTCTCTGTTCATCCGCCGTAGCGATATATACCACAAACGGCACTAAATGATACCCCAAACGGCACTAAATGATACCCCAAACGTTCCACCCCATCCGCAGCGCCCACCACTATTTCTTGAGTTTCAGCGTTCATACGTGTGCGATTGTCAATTAAAAAGCAATTATAGCACGTATTCGAGGCACCATATGAACACGTCGATATTTTGTATGTGTCTCTTCATCCTAGAGAAGGCTCACTTAAGTAACTCTAAGGGCCATAGCGTTTATCACGCTGCGCTGACAGTAAAACGCGATGCTCAAAAAGGATTGTGTTTCCAACGCTTTGCTAAGACGATAATAGGGAGTTTTAGAATAGCGCACCGTGAGCCCTTGCGGTGCGGTCGCTGCTACTGCGCATGCGTCGTAACGTGAGTCGGCGTTCGCGTTCGCGTACCGCATGCAAAAAATCCGAAATTGCGTGTGGTAATAGCGGCTCGCATGTGGCCCGCAAGCGCTGGTTTCGAGGCTACTGGCGGTGATGGCGGCCCGCATGTTGCACGCAAACGCTGGTTTCGAGGCTACGGTGTCGCTGCGATCGCGCGTTGCGGATCGCAGCAGGGCAAACGCTATTCTAAAACTCATATGGCGCCCACAACGCCCGCAGTGCTTGCAAACGGTATTCTAAAACTCCCTACTGTAATGGCACCTGCTCGTCGCTTTTTGTTCTACACCTTATCGCCTCCGAGGCAGGTGTGCATCTTTCTCCGTGGACGTGCACGCCTTCCTTCGGTTTCGAAGATAACTGCCAGATGGCGCTCGTGTCCCATTTGCCTCGATGCTCTCGTTCGCCTTCGTTGCACGGATCGAGACTTTCTAACGCAGCGCCTCCAGACTATAATTCACTGACTTTCTCACGCAGAACATCAACTAAACAATTTGTTCAGTTTCTCCAGACACAAAACTATCGTCTTTCGACGACATTTGCAGTGAAACATGCAGATACGGGGCCAATTGTTAATGCTTCTTTGTTAAAGCCAGCGGAGTGTTCGCATCACCAAGCCTGACAACTCTGTGTTTACCCTAACTACGTCAATGCTGGGATGCTCACTCTTCCCACAGAGCTATTGCTTTCTACGTTACCTCAATAGTAGACTCACTTATGATCCCTACCTTTTATGCTAGCGAACAATATTTGTAGCTGCATTCCAGTGTTGTCGTTAAGTGTGAACTATTCACTTAATTCCTTTCCCGGATAGGATGTTTTGGGGTGGAGTTCATGTTCTCCCGTTTCCTGAAGAAGGTCCTAAAAAGGGATTTATGCTAGAGCATGTAGGTTGCATAGTCTTTATTTACATCTTTGATTTAGAAATGTTACAAATGTGAATTTATCTTTTTTTTTGTTCTGAAGAATTATATATATATATATATATATATATATATATATATATATATATATGAACAAAGCTTTTTTGGCTACCATAATAAAAATTATAAACTTTGAGAATAGTGCAACGTATGAAACAAAACAATCCCAATCTTTATTTGATCCTAACAGTTTCGGTTGGTGGTCCAGCCTTCTTCGGAGGATGTAAGTGAAATGAGACAAGTTCCCTCGGGTGAACTCTATATTAAGCCGCCACTTCAACATACCTAAACAGAGTAATCGCTTCTCTGCCGTTTTTGAGACTCCACCCAAGGTGATTTACCGAAGAAATAAAAGCATGAGAGACTTTCTGGTCAGGGCAAAAACACAGAAAGCCCACTGCTATCAAGGCTGTAGATCGTGCAGAAAAGCTCGTTGTAGGGTGTGCACACACATGGTGACCACAGTTACTGCCGAAGCCTTTGTCCAGACTTTGTGTATAAAATTAAAGACGACCTTAACTGTAACTCAGCCAAATGTGGTACAAAATACTCGCTGTGCGGTGTGCAAGCAGGAATACATTAGACAGACGGAAATCGCGTTCGGTCACGCTTCAACAACCACAGGGCACACGTGACGGGCCTTCCTAATTTGCCGTTCTCCAAACACATCAAATTGACTGGTCACTCTTTCAAGCGCGTAAGTGTCATACATACAAGAGAGAGAGATAGGTTTATTTGCAGAAAGGCAGAGAGGTCGACCTGAGCCATAGCTTGCTCTAGCCTGCTACTCTACACTGGAAAAGAGGAAAGGGGAAAAGAAAGAATAATTGGTGGCAATGGTGAGATAGAGAGGTGAGTATGTAGTATTCTTTCTAGCTGAGACAAACTTTATAGCCCCGCATATAGTCCAGTTGCTTCCAAAAAGGTTATAACCACTCTTATGACCACAATTGCATTGTTGGTGTCTCGTCAAGGGCCCAGCACGGTCTCATCAGTTAATGACCTACAGCGATATCGTCCAGTAGAAGAAATCAGTGTTTGTCGTTCACGTGCGTATGCTGGGCAGACACGAAATATGTGTTAAGTGTTTCTGGCACATCACAGTGTTAACAATTAGGGCCGGTGTCACTGCGACCGGTGATATGCGCATAACGTCTGGTGTACGCCACACCAAGACGAATGCGGTGAATCATACTTGTGAATTGCCGTTTCAATTTAGGGGGCGTGCGGAACCTCATTTCCGGGTCCCATTTGTGAAGTCGCTGGTGTCGCCGTTCCGGTTTGGTCCAGTGCTGAAGTGTGTAGCTGCGCATCACGCAGCGAAGCAGGGCGTTCATATCAGCTCGTGAAAACGCAATGCGTATCTGGCTTCCAGAACACATGGGAGCACGAACAACGGGAGTGATACTTCACAAAGAACTTGAGATTACTCACCCTAGAAATCAAAGAGAACCCCGGGTGACTGACTTGCCTCCGCGAAGTCTCGTAGAACACACAAAGTGAATTAATGAATTGATTTATACATGCGTGAATTCGCCCAAATAGGATAATCAACCGATCGCGTGAAAATAAACGAATTCAATGCTACGTGCATCAACCAGCGCGTGTTAGTATTATCAAAATTTTTCACGTTTTTTTCTTTAAAAATCATATTCTTTTGTTTATGCTTTTGTATGTTCATATCTTAAAGAATATCTATTCATTTATTTTGAGTATTACTGGTCATACGATTTTCTGCGGGAAAAGGGAGACGAAGGCAGGGGAGAGGGGGCACGTTTAGCTCTGTGTCATGGCAAAATGTTTTGCATAAGCTACAGCGGGTCATATGTATATTCTTGTGTTTGTTTGTGGCCCGACGCCACAGGCCAGCTGCCGAAACACGTGAACTTTAACTCAATCCATGTATGGGATGCGAGAGAGCGTCAATATTGTTCACTTTTTTCCTTGTCCACCCACTTCCGGCGGCTCTCCGTCCTTCTTTTCTTCTTCTTCTTTTTGTTGTTAATTGCTTGCCTCCTTAGTACGATTTTCTTTTGTGGCCCAAAACTATGACGGCGGACCTCTGCTACGCGTTGTGGCACATGTGCAGTTTCAGTTTTATCCTCCGAAGAAGGCAGGACCACCAGCCAAAACACTTGGAATTAAATAAATAAATAATTGTTTTATTTGCTTTGTTTTACTACTCTCAGAGTTTAATTATATATATATATATATATATATATATATATATATATATATATATATATATATATATATATGTGTGTGTGTGTGTGTGTGTGTGTGTGTGTGTGTGTGTGTGTGTGTGTGTGTGTGTACCTATATATTATAAAGTCTTGGTAGTCTTGGCTGCGTCAGCGTGTATTTAAGGGAAGACCTCGCAAAACGAACGGGCAGAGCTAGTACACAAATGATGACGATGATGGTGACCCAGAGTGGCGTAGAGGACAAAGAGACAAGCTGATGATGGTGATGATGGTGATTGTGATCATGCAGGGATGAGGACGATGTAACAAAAGCCCACAATATATATATATATATATATATATATATATATATATATATATATATATATATATATATATATATATATATTGTGCGTGCTTTTTGGGCAAGTTAGCTCATGAGTAAGACACATTCACCAGCGCACAAAAAGAGAACTTAAGAATAAACGCACACACACAACGCTAAACTCGCCATGGAGAGAGCGCAAGGCCTCTTTTATGGTATGCGCCGAAGCAACAGAAAGATAACATAATAACGAATAACAGAACGAAAAACCTGGTGAGACCTGCTTCCTAGAAGTGTGAATGTGCTACTATAAAGGCTTTTTTTTTTTTCAAATATTAAGGGAAAAAATAGACCCCAAAGCGTCTCAATAGAAAAAAAAACCGCAAAGATAGCCTGGAAATAGATTGGACCAAGATATATCATTCCTCATCAAGGTAGTCAATCTGCGTGGCGTTTAAAGAAAAATACGCAGCTTACGCGTCACTCGTATTACGTATGTAACGCGCCCATCAATGTACCACGCATTCCTTTCTTTACAACGGCAGAAGATTTGCGTTGGAATAGTCCGGGCTGCTGCCGCATTTATTTTAATGGGGATATTTAGTTGGAGGGCGCAGATTTCGGAGGGAAGCCACATGATATATAGAAGGCAATTTTGTCAATATCACCCAGTTTGGCCAATACGCTGCATTCTCCAAGAAACTGCCACGTCATAAATCCGTCTTTGCGAAATGTAGTCGTATCTCCTATGTGTTTGTTGTTGCACTCTTTCTGATGTTTTTTTTTCTTTTTCAAAACGGGTTGTCTCACCATAGACGGCAGCACAAACTGAACATCACATTTCAGAGCACAACAATGTTATGAAAACAAACACAAGACAGGATGCTACACCAGTGATCCGTAGTATAGGCAATAATAACGTTATGACTCCGAGCAAACGTTTCTCAAGTTTGGAGAGTCCTGGCTTCGCCACAAAGATATTGAGGCTCGGTGTGGCAACAAATAATTTCTTTTCTGAAAAAAATGTTTTGTTTGTGCTGCAGGCAATGTGATGGAGAACTGAAGGCCGTGGCAGAGAGCAGCAATCGCGTGATTTTAAACGCAGAGAAAAAAAAAACATGACCACTTTCTTGTAACGACTCTGATTACGACGTTGCAATTTCTCATAAAAAGGTTTGAAACAACCGCCTTGGACATAACAAGGAATATGTCGAAAAAAGCAGTCATCTTTAACTCTATCTTTTAATCGCTAAGATTATCACGGCAGCGTATACTGTTTATATCCAACATTTCTGCCGAAATACAATGTTTTAAGTGCACGGGTAATTTCTAAAGTGTCCTTGATGCAAAAAGTGGGTTACATGTGCATTGCTAAGTCGAGTATTGTGTTAAGCGACCCACAAGTTTACTACATTGATCGGCAGAACTCTTGCTCACTCTCTCTCTTTTGGCTCATTAGCCGGGGTTCTCCAATGGGGTTCATGATATTGTTTTCGGTGTTACTCGAGAGCCATTCTCGATTTAGAAAAACTAATTTTTTCATGGCGCGCCCTAGCTATAGACCCTGTGGCAGTTGCTCTTTGTGATGTTTATTATGCTTCGCCGCATAGTGTTTGTAACTTGCAGCAGAGCTGGCTTATGTTACCTCTTTCCATCGGAAGGTTGTAAAGCCTTTCTTGCAGTTTTGTACGATATATACATGCGAGCGTACTTTCTCTCCGACTAACATTTCAAACAGCAAACATAGCTAGAAACAGCTTGAATGTGGCTGCGGACCACACAACTTATTGGCAACCCACTAAGTTTGAATTGACATGTCATTTTAGTTTGACCAATCTTTGTTAGGAGAAAATACGATGCACCTATACCACGCTGCATGTTGTGTTAGCTTGTGGGCCGCAACACTATTTCCTTGCCCTGCAAGAGGTCCCACAAAAGTCCTACCGGTCCACAAGGTTTCGCCGAAACATCTGTGACTGAGAATCAGTCAGTTAGAGTGGATGTGTCATTTTGGGCACGGGTGGTTTCTCACTTAAGCTGCGTAATATTTCAATAGGTAATTCTGTTCAAAGTCACTGCATCTTGGCTGCAGTGTCTTCGTCGCCTTTGTACTATGCACTTTTTTTCTCTCTTTTTTTTTGCAAATGTGGATACGGACATGCTCATTGTGCTTCTTAAAACATTCCAACAGTTCTACAAAGCTGTTTTATGCAGAGCTTCATCATTCTTCTACGATGTACTAGATAGCTTGAACGTGACGGAGTTAGATGTAGAATCCTCAAATACTCCGAGAACCCTCATATGACGCAAAATTAGAGGAACCAAGTAAATAAAATATAGACGCATGAGTCATAAACTCCGAGTATCGTCCGTAGACAACTCGAAGCTGCTTGAAAGGAATGTTTGAATACGTGAACGCTAAATATTAGGGAAGTGCGGTGTAAGTAGTTCAGGGAATTCGTTTCACAGAGAGGATACGGTCAGTGAACTAAGCTGATCACTTAGGCCGCACCAGAGAGCATTGCGGATTAGGCTTAGCCTAATGCTCTTGGGCTTCTTCGCGGTGCCGTGACAGCTCCAGCAAAAGCACGTGCTTTATTTAATGTCGCGGAGACGGCTCGAATGCTTGTACGTAATGCGGTACCGAATGAGGAGACATACTCAGTTATATTTCACCCGCGCCGAGCTGTGACGGGCGCCAGCATGTAGTGGGCGTCTCGTAAGGATGTTACGCAAGTATAAATAGAATAAGACAGTTGCTTGCACAGGACGCTGCTCTATCTCGCTTGTTGCCAGGGCCCCGCAGCTGCACTTGTTGGCGAGTGACATTGAAAGTTTCCGCAGGGAACCAACCATGCCACTTGTGTTCTCACTGCGTTTTATTACAAGCACTTCAAGAATGAATGTGACCAACACAATGAATTCAAACGGCGCTGACACCGAATCGAGATTCACGTCAAGAATTTCTGCAGTGTCTCCATCTGCGCGAATTTCAAACAGGAGAAAATACATTATTTTTTGGATGTGCGTTATGCTTACGAGATGCCTGATATTGATGCCAAGCGTGGGGCGTCAGAATATACAGCCATGAACAAATAAAAAGAAAAGAAAGCTTACGTCATCTACCGCTAAAGGGAATCATGTGTAGATGTGAAGCAGTTGGGGGATGCTTCGCTTGAGCGCGAAATCGTGTACTTCATTGAGAGCTTGTGCTGGCGCTTATCGCGGCGCGGTGTTGCACGGGAGAGAATGAGCCGTGAGCAATCCGTCATTTTGTACAGCGAAACTACCGTGGCGCCCTATGCGGAGTATGCAGCTGCCGCACCACCTGTGGTGCGCGCCGCTGCGTAGAACAATCCTAGAGGAGCATTAGAGAAGACAGAGTGGAAGGGATGCACATGCGCAGTGAGGTTGTGGATGCCATGGGAGAGGAGAGAGGGTAAGTTTAGGAGATGAGAGAGAGGAGGAGGGAACGCGCATGCGCAGTGGGGGTGGGCTCCTTGGAACGGAGTGAGGGATGGGCACAGCCCTCACCGTAAGGCACTTCGCATCTAAAAAGAACCGCTCACTTCACGATGATATACAGGAAGAACGCCAAGCACAGGCGCTAACAAAGTACCTTTAGTTTATCATACCCCGCAGTCCTACAGTAAGTCCACACATAAAAAAGAGCGATAAAATGAGCAGGGCATAGCTTTCCTATCGGAGGTCGGATAATCGCAGTTCGCTGACTTTCATTGCTTGGATTTGTACACATGAGGCATCTCTCATTTCATTGTTTAGTTTTTGTTACTGTTAACACCTGCTGCGTACTTACCACGTCATATAAATAATAATACTTTAGTTTTAGAGTTACCTCGCGATCTTTCTGTTCTGCGTAAAATGTGCGCTGTTTTTTGCTCTTGATGCGCAAAAAGTGACCGGAATGGAAAGATGGAAAAATCCGTAAACCATCTCCCCGACGCGCACGCATGCTTACGCGGTTGTTGCCCTCTCCTGCCCCTCCTTTGTTTATGTTACGGAACAGGGTACGAAGCATGTACAAATTAGAGATAAGTAATTCTGTTGCAGCGTTAAAGACAAGTTCACTTGTGGAAACGTGAGCTTGAAAACACAACCCCAGCTTATTTTTCACTGAATGTGTTGTACAAATGCATTCTCAGCTGCGAAATTCAAAATTTAGGGAGCACGTGTTGATGACATCCTCCCACTATTCATCACTGCTCCACATGTCAACGCGTGTTCTCATGCGTACATCGCCTACCGAAATTAGAAATTGCTTTGATTCACCCGTCGTAGAAGCTTCAGGCCGGTGGTGTTTCGTTGCTGAACTTGGGGGCACATGTTCAATTTCAGGCCGCGGCAGCCGCATGTTGACAGGGGCAAAACGCAAGAATGCCCGTGTTCTCAAAAGTTTTCTGCTGGGCTACATGGTTTTCAAGCATTTCATAGAAAGACCATGAGCTGAGCACAAGTTAGAGAATAACCAACAGCGACCGTACTCAAAAAGACCTCATGGAATAGAAATTTCCGCAACAGTAAAATTCAACAAATAGACATTGTGGGTCTATCATCGGGGAACGCAATCGATCAGTAAAAATAAATACTTATGACTGAAAAGCGTTACCCGCTTTGTTAATAGGTTTTTATTCACAAAAGCCTCCTAAGCTGGACATCTTTGTAAGACAATATTTTAGCCGATTATTTGTTAATACTCATGCAATACTGCGAACGACCAGGAAGACTTAAGAGCGAGATAGCATAAGGAGCAGCGTTATACCAAAAAACACTAAATACTTATTCGACACGATAAGCGCACAGCTGATGTTCAGCATGCGAGGTGATAATGACGAAAACATTTTTATTATGAAAAACCTAAGAAAACGAGAAGGCAGGTATTTGTGGCCGAGTATACAAGGTTCTAAGACTCCTAATATTCAATAAAATGAAGGTGACTGATTGCTCAGGGCTTTTAAAAATGACGCAAACCCCCTTTTTTGCGTAGCCTTTTCTTTTGTTTCTAATAAATATTTTTTTTATAGGTAATGCCTCTTACTTCGCCCATATGGCATATTTTTCGTTTTCTTATAGTTTGTTCCTCTATTCAATAATGGAGTACCTCAAAGATCTACCATTAAGAAATTAGATCAGTGGCTGAGTTAAAGGAAGGTTTTTTATATAATGCAGGTTAAAATGAAGTGGTTTGGATAAGTCGCAAGAAGGCTTCGGTGTCGGCGATGGTAACATCAGTGAGCAATTCATTTCAGTCCGGGCTGTGCGCAGCTATAACGATTGGCGATGTGATGGTACGGGCTCATGAAGAAAATGATGTGTTAGAGTACTTACTTTTTTCTAATGTAAGCTTCAGGTCCCACAACCTTTTTTTCTTCTCATTTTCGCATATTTTTAAGCATACAACCTTTTTGGACAGAAGGCGCTTATATTTTTTATGCTTTGTGATCATATGGTGAGACCCTACGTGGTTCGTTCAGTTGAAAACATTCTTGAAACAAAATAGGTGCACTCACCTAATATATGGCTACTCATAAGCATCAGATTTTTCTGATAAGAGCCGGCAATGACGACGGTAAATGCAATAAGCATTACGTTGTCATCAGTGGCATCGTCACCAACGTATATTATACATAATGTAATGGCGCATGAAACGGACGCAAATAAAAAATCTGAAAAAAAGGACAGGCAAGCACTTTTTCTTCTTTCTTGATTCGGTCCACTTTTTGCGCAGTTACACAAAGGATCATTACCAACACGCCCAACTTGCCATTCTCCTGAAGTGTTTTATTTATTTAACAGTACCTTACAGAGCCCTCGAGGGGCATTGTGTAAGGGGGGCGGTACAGATAATAAGCTAGAAAAATATATATACATAATATGTACACATACATAGGCCAATAAGGAATATAATGGAAAATGCAGTTCAACTTATGAACATGTAAGCAAAATACATACTAAAAAAGTAACTTACAGTATGTGTTGGTGAAATACAAAAAAAACTATTATGACAGTAACTACAACCTAGTAATAGTGCAAAAACATCGGCAACAGTTCTATAAACACTGATGATTACAAAGATGCGATAGAGCAGTTTTTGGTGCATAAGTGTTTTTTAAAAGTATGATAGAACTTTGTGTGGTTTTCTTCTGACGCAAGATCATCTTGCAAATCATTCCACAAACGAATAGCTCGTGGAAAAGCCGACTGGTTGAAAGCGTTAGTATTGCCGTACATGCGTGATAAGCTAAAGGTGTTATGTAGTCTGCTCGATGTTCGATGTGCTAGATTGAGGTGAACAGATAGCATCATGCTGGTGTGAATGAGTTTGTGAAATAGTGATAAAAGTGAGATGTCGCGGCGAATTTTCAGTGGCTCGAGTGCAAGGCTATGCTTAATCTGGGTTACGCTGGACGGGTAGCTGCGATTACACGCTATGAATCGACTCGCTCTGTTCTGTATACATTCTAACTTATCTATGAGGTATTGTTGATATGGTGACCAAATGGAGGATGCGAACTACAGTTGAGGACGGATTAGAGCAAGATAAGCCAGTTTGCGCACATCGGAGGGAGCACTGTATAGATTTCGGCACAGAAAACCTAATGATCTTGATGTGTTGGCATAGATAGAAGTGATATGTGTGGACCACGAAAGTGTAGAAGTTAAGTTTATGCCTAAGTATTTGTAATGATCAGTGCATTCTACAATGCTATTATCAATTATGTATTGGCTATTAAAGTTATCACGTTTGCGACTAAAGGTGATTAGTTTGCATTTGGAAACATTAAGTGTCATCTGTCATGTTGTGCACCACTCAATTATATTCTCGAGGTCTTTTTGAAGAGTTAGATGATCGCTATTGTTGCGGATGGGACGATAGATAATGCTGTCACCGGCAAATATACGCATACATGAGGATAAGTTGTCAGGCAGGTCGTTAATGTAGATGAGGAAAAGTAAAAGACCAAGAACACAGCCCTGTGGTACACCAGAGGAAACGTAACAGAGTGATGAAGAGTGATTGTTGGCGATAGTGAATTGTTCGCGGTTAGTTAGGAAGCTTCTGGGCCATGTTAGCCTGAGGGAATGAAGTTTTAGTGATGGCACTTTTAATATCAAGCGACAATGAGCAACACGATCGAATGCCTTTGCAAAATCAAGAAATAAACAATCTGTCTGTAGATTACTGTTCATGTTAGAATGTAGGTCGGTGGTGAACTCAAACAGTTGACTCTCGCAAAAACGACCCTTTCGGAACCCGTGCTGGTTTGAGAAAAAGAAATTGTTAGATTCTAGGTGCGCGTAAATCTTATAAGCTTTGATATGCTCAAGCATCTTGCAGCATATGCACGTCAAGGAAATGGGGTGATAATTTCCAGGTGAACTTTTACTACCACTTTTATGAACTGGCACTACCTTCGCTATCTTCCAGTCAGAAGGCAACATTCCTGTAGTGAGTGACTGCCGAAAAATGTGAAACAGGATATTGCCAGACACATAAACAGTGTTCTTTAATATTTTTGAATTGATTTCGTCAATACCAGAAGATGATGACATCATCAGATTTTCAATAATTTTAACTATGCATTCAATTGTGATATCTATAGGTGACATGAATGAGTAATCGCATTCAACAATTTCTGGAAGATGAGCATGCTCTCTAGTAAACACGGATGAAAAGAATGAATTAAAGACATGAGGACGATCCGTGTCGGCAAAGGGAGTATATTGGAAAAAGGAGTACGCAAACAGAGGGATTATATTTTCTCCCACTAGCACGCAGCTTATCAACTCTCACATCATGTGATTTCACATGGTGTCTGCGGAGTACTTTTGCTATTTATTGCTTCACTTAAACTAAGTACTGGTTTTCTCTTCTAAGAGTGATATGACAATGAGGTTTTTTTTCTCTCATATTTACAGCTAGAATACCGCTCTCTACGTTTCTTCCACAAGACATCCTTGTGGTACGGTGGTCCAGGCGCTCCCATGCGCACATGCAAGCCGAGGGTTCGATACCGGCAGAGGTGTGTTTCAATGAAGACGAAACTCTTGAATGTTTTGTTCTTAGATATAGGTGTACGCTGAAGAATCCCAAGAGGTCAAAATTTCCACTACGGTGGGCCTGATATTCTGCTTTTTGCAAGCCATACCTGAAAATTTACAGCTTTTGCTCTATTATACACTCTGCCGTGTTTATTTTTTTTAATCCGTCTAGGTATGATAAACTTTTTCCATACCATCACAGGCTGCCTGGTCCTTATGTTCTCCTATAGTTTGCTTTTCATCCTTAACATACCATTTCATATGGTACAGACACATAGATAATGAAATGGACGCTTCATCAAACAGCGAACGCGAATACACCGCTAACACGCTACTTAAGCCCTGTTAACGCCGTAGCTGCTACGCAACACAGCCGAGCCCTCGAAACTTTCCACAGCGTGCTCGTTTTTAAGGTGTTAAGGCCAAATGACTCGTGCGCTTAGATTTAGTTCAGGCAACTGCAAATTGTGGAGATTAACCCAGAGACACCAAATGTATTTATATCACACTTCATAATCAGATCAGCGCCTTTGGACGTGAAATATGGCGGCCTTCGCGATAATCCGAACCCTTGCTTTAGCAAGGGTTTGAAAGCATTGCGCATGGCGGTACTTTCTCGACGAAAAGCACAGACGCATCATTGAAATGAAAAACGTTCAGTTGTAGCTTTACCGCTGCCGTCACGGCTGTCCTTGCGACGTCGTCAGGTTATTATACCGGTAGATCTGTAAGAGCTCCTGTAGCGCAAGCATGATAGCAAAAAGAAGGGCGCCGTGTGGAAGGTGTAGGCAGTGTCATGATCGTGAGAGAAGTTGCTGCGCGCATTTGCTTCAGAAGTGGACATCAGCGACAATCTCACAAAATTCACGCATTGCAATTAGTATAAGATTGGAGTAGTTCTGGTGCTTCATGTGATTGTGAGGCACGTCATATAGCAGAAACCTCATCGTGATGCAATCCCGCCCACGACGGCCAAAAAACTTAATGGTTCTTTAAGCGTGGCAGCGCACTGCCTGATCCGATACGTTAAGGCTGCGGGCTGTCTGCAATCTTTCACTTTTCCAAGACGTCGAAAACGTCGTGTCGTTTATGAATCGTGAGTAAAAGTGCGAAACGACACGGACGTAAAAGAGAACTGACAAGGACTGACAACCTTGTATGTTTACGCATACACAATATATACATGAATGAAAATCTACTAGCCCGCCAACGTGTTTTAACCGTGTCGTGCCTAGGAATTCAGTAAAAATTTACTAGCTACACTCAGTTTGCCTTGATGCATGATGGACACCTTACTATCTTTCTGGAATTGCGTGCGATAGAAAGCGATGTTCTTTGCACTGGGTTAAAGCGAATAGAGAAATGGACAACATTGAGAGAAAGATGTCCTCATATCAGCACTGTGCACGCCGCAGCACAGTGAAAGTGACGCGGGCGTTTTTAGATTTCTGCAATGTTAACTAACACTTTGCTGCTTGTTCTTTTATTTGTAATTACATCCCTTAAGTAACAGCATCCAATGGGGGTAGGGGGCTTTTACGTAGTTAAACTGAAATGAACTTAGCGACCTTCTTCAGTGATTACCTGTTGGCAAATGCTAAAGATGCATGCATGTTCCGAGCCGATAGCACATTGCTATATCTTTTTTTCATTTGCATCTATTATTCTATTTTCTATAGAACAGGGTAAGCATATAATCTTAGGCTGGTTGTCTACCCTGTCTTTTCTGCTCTTCATGTTCTTCGTCAAGCACCCGAGACTGAAATGTCGGGCGTGCTTTCTTGTTCAAATTTCTCAGAGGGATTTCACTGAGTTATCTGTGCACCGACTGCACAGCGCTATGTCCACATACTACATGTAAATGCGTTACATCATTGGACGAGCACGTTCGGAAACTTGCAGCCGTGCTGCTTTCCTCGATGGCATCACAAGTGCAGGTTAATGCCCAATCAGGGAAGGTGCCAGTATTTTTCTTTACTCTTGGCGCACTTACGACAACTAAGTTATTTCAGCAAGGCGGTAAACTTTTGCGTAGTGTTTTTTATCCTGCTTGCTCTTTGGAGGAGGAAAAGTAAGAGCCACCACTCCCTCCTCCCCCGTGCATGCCCCATGCCGGTGCTGCTCCTGTTACCGATGTGTTTAGCAACATCGTTTTCCATCGAATTTTTTCGCCGTGCATAGGTAGCAACTACTGAAGCCGTCATCCACCATGCTGTTTCCAGGACGGTCACACAGGTGGCGCCAAACCTTTCATTAGCCGACCAGCAGCGAAAATAAAACAGCTTCTCCAAACCGCAATACCGCGCAAACCGGTCGCGCACATTGCCCACTTTCACAATACAGGGGTAGAATGCGCAGTTTAGGCCTGTTTTTATTTATTTCAGGCCGACGAGGCCAACGCGTGCGCGTAAGTGACGCACATTGTCACGTGTTGTACTTTTGAACCCCGAATTCGGCATCCTGTATTTAAGTACGTACGATGAGAAACGAAACGAAAAACAACGAGGAGTGCAAGCAAGCGAGAAAGAGAGAACTGTTAGTCGGAGGGCGCGGAGAATGAAATACAAACGACTTTAACGTTTACGTCGTTCTATAACCTTCGCGCGTGGACGCATCCCTCTTCACCCAGCAGGCACGCCAAATAAACTTCCGAAAGAGCAGCTGCTATTCCATAAAGCTGCGTAATGGAGCAAGAAAGTCGTGTGTGTTTTCTTCTTTTCGAACGTCCATTTCATTTTTGTTTTCTTCAAAATGCGTGGCTGAAATTATGTCCATATGTGTAATGCGGAAAAATTCCTTTAGAGCTACCGTGGCCGACTGCGTGGTTTTCATAGAGATATCTAATAAATTGAATGGTGACGAGTAGAAGAGTATATTCTTGTAGGCTCGTTCACGCACAAAGTTTGGTCATTGTCAGTTCAACCTTACGCGCGCAAGCGCAGTCAAAATGCTAACGCAGATGGTTTCCTCTAAACCACCCACAAACAGTAAAAAAAAAATTAAGCCCATTTGATACTTCAGAACGTTTCTCATATATTTATTGCCGACGTATGAAAATACCAGTAAACAGAGATTTTTCGCTCTAGCCGAAGTTTCGACAAGTTGACTTGTATTCTTCAAGGCTTGAATGTAAGGGCGTGCTGTGGCAAGACTTGTCTTCAAGCTACACGGCTGATGAAGGCAAACTCTACCGAACACACACGCCGTGTTTACGAATGTTTTTTTTTTCGTGGCTGGCTTCCATCTTCTTTTTTCTCCCCTTTGATGCCTAGCAAGCCAGTTGTCATATATTTGTTAGGTTGTGACAAGAAAATTGTCAGTTTTAGTGCCGGGGCCTCCCCCACACGCATGGCCTTTCATTCCTTGGTACTTCCAGTCTACGCATGGCAAATACGAATGAGTGCCAGGGCAAATATACGCATGCCGCAGTATGACAAGTAAAGTGGTCAATTGGTGCACATCGATGGGGTGCGTAAAAGCGGAACCGATTGCGACAAAAGAACCGATTAGGTTTTTCTTCGTTCTCATGGAAGAAAACTCCAATATAAATTTCAGATTGAAAGGTGCGAGAAAAGACAAGGTGGCACTAGATTAAAAACAGCTGGCTTATTTGATAGGTTAGTAATTTATGCAAGCGAGATATCGTGCGTCATCAATTACAGCAGGTCATAAACTCATAAAATTACCGTATAAAATTGACACACAAGTGCGTAGACGTTTGGTCCCGTATAGAAAGGTCACATCCGTAGAATGAAGCAGTGAGGTAGCTTAGCTGACACACCCCGTTTTTTTTTCATTTTTTTTCATTGCCTCGTGGTCTCCTCTATTCTCTAGTGTCAGTCGGGATTCGTGCCATACTGCACTTGAGCGCAGCAGAGACCAGTTTAACGGCAACGGAACGGGACACTGTCAATGTGCGCCGAAGCCCCTCTCCACGAGGGTCGTCTTTCATTAGCTCAGCGCAGGAACTTCCAAGCCTCTTTAAACAATGGCGCTGTTTGCACAACGAAAGGCGGCAGCAACAGGCTATAGAGTGAACGTTTTGTATTTCATCAAAGCATCCTACCGCACAGTCATGGGCACGAGAGTAAGCATAGGTGTAGGCATTCGACCATCCGATTTCATGTTCAGAATCGCGAATACCGAAGCTACGTTCTTACTAAAACTGACTGTTAGCTGTAAGCAGAATATCTGGGGAGTGAATGACAGTGATCCTCGGTGGTAGGCTAAGACTGGATCATTTGGAAGCGGGTGGTCTTGTTAACACCAATGCAACCGGTGTTATTACACCCAGGTTGCGTTTTAGACTAAGTTGAGATCTAGGTATTAAGCCGATAACCTGAGATGCCCGATAAAATGAAAAAAATTAAACAGCGTTTTACGTCAGCGTCTCCCGTCGGTCGCATCAGCATGAGTGACGCAGATATATGGTCATCGCTTGATGACGTAATCCCATGGCGTCGTCAATAGTCCCCCTAACGCGAAGTTACCTGATGACGTTGACCCACGACATCTTTTCTCGATCGATAAAATGTGGACCGACTATGTAGGTAGTGCTAAACCAGGGGATCTGCCTTCAAACCTGAAGGTAGTGGAAAGCCACGCGGGTGCAGCAAGAAAAACGCGTGATCTGAGTGAAAAAAAGACGGTTTTTACAGTTTAGTCATTTTACGGTCAATGTAAAATGTCGTATATATATATATATATATATATATATATATATATATATATATATATATATATATATATATATATATGTGTGTGTGTGTGTGTGTGTGTGTGTGTTTCAAGTTCAAAATGGCAGTCTTTAAGTGTGCATTACTGGAGTTCATGGCAGTAGAAGAGAGAGATGATCCAATTAGGATTATGTCTTAGGCACTTAGAGAATGAAAGTATACGTGTTGGCCCGGGATATCAGCACTTGAGCATTTACGCTAAGGTGGACACGAGATGAGACATAGGAAAGCGGCCAGAACGATATGTGTTTCCTCCTCTCCGTCATACACGCGATGCATTCTCCTCGCCCTATATTTCGTGAATGCACCAGAACAATATCAGCAATAAGCGCTAAAGCCTATCAGGATTTCGGGCTTCTCGGCTGCACGCTGTTATCGCCGCTTGAGCAGTTGTACACACAGAAAAGGAAGTTAGATTGGTTGATTGTGCAAAACATTCATGCGAGGCAAAGAAGAACGGATGGCCGGCTTCATGGTAAAGCAGTGCAGGAGATGCATCACATGTCATATTTCGCGTATATGAACGAATCGAGAGCATGTACGCTGTAGACGTTACGGAAACTACTGTCTACGTCTCAGTAGTTCTGCAAGAAGGACGAGAAATTTCAAAAAATATTGCGCTCTCTCTCCCTCTTTTTGTATATATATATATATATATAAAGAAGTGTATATCTATGGGCTCGTTTTTCCGTGCTTTTACACAATATTATAGAGATCTAACAGACAATAATGCCAAGGAATGTACAGGGGAAGTTATTATAGCCAATGTAATGTAAATAAGAAGACAGAAAAGTGAGCGAAAAAATAACTTCCTGTGAGCAGGTATCGAACCTACGACCTTCGAATAACGCGTTGGATGCTCCAACCATCTACCACGGCAGCCATTCCCTCTGCCACTTTGTTGGGTTTATATTTGAATTGAAAATTGGGAGTGTCACTCAGCGCCATCTGTAGTCGCATATTATATATATATATATATATATATATATATATATTTATATATATATATATATATATATATATATATATATATATATATATATATATATATATATTCCAGCATTTAGACAGCTCTCATTTTGTGTCCTCCTGCTTCTTTTTCTTTTCGTTCCGCGTTGTATTTACGATGTTTTTTTTTTCAAATAGGCACAGCAAAACACGTGTTCAACTGGCTGCATTGCTGTACACTCAACGTTCAATTGAATCTCCGGTCCTTGGGTACGACCACACTGCTGCCATGAAAACTTGACTATCGTTACAAGCTTTGTTGGAAAACATTAGACCATCTCCCGTTAAAGGGAACCATGTGAGAATGCGAAGCAGCGGGGAGATGGTTCGCTTGAGCGGAAGATGGTGCATTTTATTCAAAGCTTGTGTTGGCGCTAGCACCAAAGCTAGTGGTGGCATTGACGCTGGCGCTCATCGCGGCGTTGCGCAGTATATAATGAGGGGTGCGCGTTCGGTCATTTCAATCTGCGGAACTACGGTGGCCTCCAGCAGAGTATGCAGCTGTCGTACTACCTGTCGAGTGGTGGTGGTGGTAGTGGTTAGAAGATGAGAAAAGGCACCTAATTTCTGCAACCCGGTCGGGAGCACGGCGCAGTGCCTCCACTGCCACTCCATATAGTAGAGGATTCTTAGAGAGAGAGAGGGGGAATTTGTGGAGAGGATAGAAAGGGGAGGAGACGTGCATGCGCACTGGGAGTGGACGCCATGAGAAGGAAGGAGGGGACAGACGCAGCCCTCGCCATAAGCTGCTTCGCATCTAAAATTAACTTGGTTTGTGATTCCAAATCTTGGGCTGTCTTCTCGACCATCTGACTTTAATTATAGTAATATATATAGCTTTACGTGCTAAAGCCATGCTTTGATTATGATGGATGCCGTACGGGCGGGCTCCGGAAATTTCGAATTTCTGGCGTTCTTTAAGGCACACTGACATCGCACAGTGCATTGGCCTTTTCAATTTATGTTCATTGAACTTCCACCACCACTTCCGGGATCAAAACCGAGACAATCGAGTCAGCAGCCGTGCACTGTAACCGCTACACCCCCGCGGGCGAAACCATCTGATTCTTTTTGCACAGCCCGTCTTGCACTGTAACTGCAGTTAAGGGCTCACCATCTCTCGCAAAGGGGAAGTAGCGCTGAAAATTTACTTGTGGTTACAATTGTAAATTTACGCGATGACCCAGCATTATCCACGTAACAAAAACTCGTTCTCTTTTCTAGTGAGGCTTGTATGACTTGATGATTTCGGTGGCGGCCACTGAATGCTTCGCGAAAAAAACCGGCGCCGATGAATCTGCAGCAAATGCGCGTCTGGAAAAGGTCCTTAGAACTAATGGCGCCTCGGTGCTGGGGGGAAGAGAGCGACTCGTGTGCTCCATGCAGCCGCCAACCCATGTGCGGAGCCGTGCCAATTTGTTGGCGTTACTTTGCAGCATCGCGTATAGATTGCAGTGTCACAAATTGGGCCAATTGATATCAGAGCTAGCCATCTGCAGCAAAGTTCACTCTTTAGCCATAACCTTACTTCAGAAACCAGTTGAAACGATGGGTGCGCAGCTTTTGCAGCATAAAGCAAGCGGTCACGGGTGAATTTATGAAGTACATCACGTATCTAGACCGTTGTGAAGTGACAGCGGCAAACTCATCTCGACGCTGCATTTCATTGGCGGAAAGCCAGCGAGAGATCCATCAATTCTCCATTGAATGCTCGTGCCATTTTTCCACCCTACCACACCCTAACGAGTGGCGTAGTTCAAGGACTCCTCAGTTTGTTAACGGGAACGTTGAGAAAGAAGCCTCGCATGCGTGAACGATTGGCTGGAGAGCATGATAATTTCAAAATGTATTCTCTTCGTACTGCCTTTGCCCATTAAAGCACTGTTCGTGCAATCGTAGCCACGCAATGCGTTTCTATTGTGCTACGTGAGGGATAAGATATCTCCCACTAAACTGCCTCTTCGCAATGTTACTCCTGCACTCACGCAATGCAGGCCCAGCAACGTCAACAAATGGGGCTTAACTACAGCACAGAAAACTGCGCGTAACTGCTACATTATCATGACATCATTACCAATTGGAACACATGCGGTTAGGTTATCATACGTTTTAATTGAGCTTATCACAGTGGCTTCTCTAACAAAGGTTAACTCAACAGTAAGTTAGTACCATGACCAGAAACAGCGCATGCAAACGTCGATGGTGATTGCCTATGCTTCCTTGTTTGCGCTGCAAGGCCTGCCGCACAAATCGCCCTTTCACAGCATTCTGTCACACGTCCGTGTTGTCGCAGTGACAACAAGAGTAATTCCGTATAATTCACATTCTTTTCCTTAGTATGAAGCTGTAGAAGAATTGTGTGAACTGCTAACTTTCCGAAACGAGTTTTATCAAACCCGTCACAGTTCGTGCGAACGCACTTGCAGAAGAGACGCGAGTGGAAACCTATCCAATAATGGTCATGGCGGTGTGGTGACTCAGTGGACAGTTGCGCTACCAATGGAAACTTCTCGCTCACAAATGAAGCCTGGAAGGTGCGCCAGTCGCTTGCGCAACTCTATGCATTTTTTACGAATAACTGATGGTTTTTTCAGGTATCTTGGACTTGTCCAGGATCACCCATTTCTGATATAAAAATGCGATCTTTTGCCGAGGTCAATGGTCATTGCACGCTGCAAGATTTTATTTCTCCTACTCAATGTAGCCTTGTATGGTTCCACACATGACCATCGCTGCTGTGTACATGTAAAGACAGAAGGTTTGCACTGTTAAGCATCCGGACGAGGATCCTTTATACGGTCGCCATCATTATCATTATCATGATCAGCCTCCACCATAGCCTCCACCATGTTCCGCCAGTTGACTTGGTCATATGCTTGCTGCTGCCACTTCATACCCGCAAGCTTGCTAATTTCTTCTGTCTTTTTAACTTTCTGTCTCCCCTTCGTGCGTATTCAGTTAGTTACCCTAATTACCAAAAGTTATCCTTCCTGTATATATATATATATATATATATATATATATATATATATATATATATATATATATATATATATATATATATATATATATATATATATATATATATATATACATATATATATATATATATATATATATATATATATATATATATATATATATATATATATATATATATATATATATATATATATATATATATATATATATATACGGTAGAAAAACAGGTTGACAAACGTGCGAAAGAACACTAGTTTTACTAACGTTTCGGCAATTGGGCCTGCCTTCGTCGGAGTGAATGGTGGAGTGAACCATTCACTCCGACGAAGGCAGGCCCACCTGCCGAAACGTTAGTAAAACTAGTGTTTTTTCGCACGTTTGTCGACCTGTTTTTCTACCGCATTTTCCACCGGATCCATTGAATTTCACCCCACCATATATATATATATATATATATATATATATATATATATATATATATATATATATATATATATATATATATATATATATATATATATATATATATATATATATATATATATATATATATATATATATATAAATATATATATATATATATATATATATATACGGGCTCCATGCTTCGCTCTTGTCCATTTCTTCTCCTTGATGTCCACTATGTTGTTTTCAACACCTGTTTGTTTTTTGATACACTCTGGTCTCTTCCGATCCCTTAGGGTTACACCTATCATTTTTTTTTATTCATTGTTCGCTGCGTCATCCTCAACTTAAGGTGAGCCCTCTTTGTAATCCTCCAGGTTTCTGCTCCGTAGGTAAGTACCTGTAAGATGCAGCTGTTATATACCTTCCTCTCTGGGGCTAGTGGTAATCAACCTTTCCTGATTTTATATCCCGTACGAGGGAGTAACTTAAAAATAAGAAACGCGGTGCGTAATGAGAAAGAAAATTATAAAGAGCTCGACTACTCACAAGGCAATCTTCCGTTGCCTTCAGTTTCCCTATGTATATGCTAGCGTCTCCAAATTTTTTTTCTTGCGGTATTTCCGCTCACACGCTGTTCATTAAGTCGGCAAAACGCGAGAATATTTTCGGCCATTTTAGTGTGAGGACTCTGCACGCTGCGGCCGTGACCGCAACGGATTTACTTGGTGACTCTGCGTGGTCGCGCTCGTTGCCGGTTCCTGAATAGGCGATACGCTGCTCCGGAAGCCAGCCGCATACGCCTAAGGCGTGCAGCGCACGCTGCTATTTCGGCACAGCGCACAACCAGTTAGCCAACGAAGGGAAAGCGCATCGGCCGCAAGCGGCGACCAGACTCAAAACAAACACTCGTCGCTACTCGACGCTACGCACGCGCAAACCCGTTCGGCGTTGCGCCGCGCTGCGTTCTTCGCGGAGCTTCAGCACGGAGGAAACAGCGTTGTCCCCGCTATTGACGGCCCTATGGAGGTACGGTGTGGTAGAGGTGTGGTTATGGGGCCCTGCTGCTGACCTGAAGCTCGCTGGTCGATTGCGGTCGTTTCAATGAAAGCTAAATTATAAGAGGTCCTTGTACTCTGTGGTTTTAGTGGACAATAAAGAATATCCAATGTCTAAAACGTCGGAAGCCTTTCGCCGCGGCGTCCCTTTTCAGAGCATAAGACCACAGATATCTTATTAGAGAATTTTTTTCGCGCACTCACGTCAGCTTTTCATTGCCGCGTAATATGCCAGACGTGAAAACAGGAAACTAGCTTTCACTTCTTGCAAACGCAAGCATAGCAGATGCCCCTTGTACCACTACGTGAAATGTGGCGCTCACAAATTGACGCAGCTTTAACGGTGTACGGGAGAAATTTTGCAACTTTTATTCTTTTTATTGAGGACGTCTATAACTCAACTAACTGCCAAGGTTTCCGATAGAAAAACAGGGACTTCGAAATGTGACTTTTGATTAGCGCTTGTGATACATTCTTGGAAAGTAGTGAAGTGGCTGTGTTGTTGCTTTGATAACCTGAATTTAAAGCAAAAGCTATCGACCATCTTTTTTACTTTTTAAAATGTTAGGTTATTTTGTTACCCAAGAAGTATAGTATTCTGTCATTGCAAATTTCATCGGATATTCCAGCAAGCAAATGTTATAGCATATATGGTTGCTTGTTTTCATCATACATCAAAAACAGACATAAATACGTATATCGTGCAAGATAAAAATTTTAAACAGTATCTTATATACGAACTATTGGTAAGGAGTGGTTACAACATTGTGCAGAAGATACCTTATGGAGTAATGTGTTTAAAAGTAGCAGCGTAGCAATGAATATTGGTGAAAGATTCAGCTACTGATCGCCTGGTTCCCTGAGTAAATCCTATACCTTGATGCTATTTCCATAGGTCAACTAAACTCCCAACGCAACTCTGCGGTTGTCACATAGGCCATTATAGTGAGACTCTAAATAATCTATTCACGTGACGTTTTCTCTCAGCTGAGTTTTGAAAGTTTCAATATGACCACATTCGCTACAAGAACTCGATACACCACGTCTTGTTCTTTTACTTAAAGATTATTGAAATATAGCATGTCTTGATTAAAATACAAAAACACAGAATAAGAGGCAACACAGAATGAAACAAAGTGAGCCAGTTAACCTCGTTTTGTATGTGCTTTCAGCACTTACCATAATATTTTCAGCTTAAATGCTTCAAGTAAAATGCTGGCCAGTCTTTTCCTTATATGTTATTGGCCTATTAGCACACGAAAATCCTCTCCAAGGTCACCACTGCCACTACTACGTGAATGGAATAGTATGGCGTGACAACTGCCGGTGTACTCCAGCCCACTGCAGCGTCTGTGTTGCGACAGTCGAGTTGCGGCAATACACGCGACGACAAATACAGCACGTAGTTCACATGAAGCTACCGATTAGGGGCTACTTTTAGGTCCATTAGCGAACACTGGAAGACAAAAAGGTTGAGTCAGGAGTGATAAAAACACACTGAGACCGATTTGCTCAGAAAGCACATGGGGGAGTTTTTGTTGCTCCTTTTCTCAGAGCCCGCAGTATACGATGTAAATTGAATCAGAGATAGACAAAAGTTCGCTCGCAGAAATATGTATTCATCTTGCTTGTTCGTCGCACAAAATGTTTGCAACGTAATTGAGCGGAGGGAACAAGCAGCTTTAAAATATGTGCAGCGGTTGGTTGGTCTCTACTCACTATAGCATTAAAGATTGAAAAAAAAAACATACAAAATACTCACCCACTTCTTTCTAGTTTTTGTGTCTTCCTTTCACCTGATATGCACTGCTGGTTTGTACAGTGTTCTTGGTATTTCTACATAGTTAATGATTGTTTTTTTTTCTTGCTCCCGTATGCGTAAACTAAAGTTTCATATTACGTAAAATGAATTTCAAATTATCTTCACAACTTGGCCGATTGGATTTACTCGTCGTCATCATTCATTACTTCGAAGTTCGCTGCTGGAACGGCGTTAATAAACTGAGAGCAGTAACACAAAACATTAAAGAAAAAAAAAGCAGCGACACCTTTCGCCAAGACAGGTAACAATAAAAATGTGCATACCAGCACCGAAGCGTTTCTCATTTCTGTATTCTGTTTTCTTTCTTTCTGTTTTGTGTATTCTGACATATTCCGCGTTTTTGCCCCGACGTGGTGGTCTAGTGGCTAAGGTACTCGGCTGCTGACCCGCAGGTCGCGGGATCAAATCCCAGGTGCGGTGGCTGCATTTCCGATGGAGGCGGAAATGTTGTAGGCCCGTGTGCTGAGATTTGGGAGCGCGTTAAAGAACCCCAGGTGGTCAAAATTTCCGGAGCCCTCCACTACGGCGTCTCTCATAATCATATGGTGGTTTTGGGACGTTGAACCACATATATCAATCATTATACTCCGTGTTTTGCAGCGGGCTAATGAACCGGCTTTTGTGAGGGTAATGTTGAAGTTCTTCAAAAAAAAAACTTGAACTACAGCTAGCGCTTGGTCATCAAAAAGTACAGCGGAAAGAACGCGCTGCAGAGAAAATCCAAGCTAAATATTGCACAGGTGCGCAGCAGTCGGAGTTCCCTGGCAAAGCGCAAAGTCGCCACTTCCTCAAGGGGTCCTGCAACACTTTTTGAACATAGTCAGAAAATACTGCGGATCGGTAGTAGAGGCTCCCGACAACACGCGAGCCAAATATTATAGCGAAGCACGCAGCCTGGAATTCACAATAAATAATCAAAATCAGGTAAAAATTCATTTTTTTTCTCTCGACAAACCACAGCGCAAGATTAGCTCGTACTAAACCCATCTATCAGCCGTTGGGTGATTTGAACATGGCGTGCTCGCTCGTTACAGAGATCACCGCGGGAGGCCGTCACTTGTCCACGCGCGCGCGCGCGATCGCACTGAGAAAGCCATGTAAAAAAAAAATAAGTGCTCAAGGTCACAAGGCGCACGTGACGCTTTTTGTTTGCCCCTCCCATTCTTCCCTGCTTAGCATTCAGCGCTTTTGTCGGGACGAGAGAAGAGAGAATGCGATTGCAGCGTGTGACAAATCTTTGTAACTCCGCTCATACTGGACGTATCCTTAAAACTTTTGCGGTGTTGAATTTGTGAGGCAATACGCTTTTCCTGTGAATTCATTTTATGGTTAGTTGAAAATGTGTTTCAGGGCCCCTCTCAGGTGCCCTCTCCTCACGCAGAGGCCCTGCTCTTATCATCTACCACAGAAGCTACGGTGCTCCCCTGCTGACCCGAAGGTTACGGATTCGATTTCGACCCCGTTGGTCGCATTTCGACGGAGGCGAAATCGGACAGACCCGTGTAATGTGCAACGTTAGTGCATGTGAAAGAACACCAGCTATGCAGGATGGCCCAAGCTTGGGGAAACTCGGGAACTTTCCGAGCTCTTCCGACACCTTCTTGTGAAGGAGCAAACAGTATAAAAAAGTCAAATACATCGCACAGCGTTTCATTGCTTAGGGTGGAACTTGGCACCATGTCAAAATTGGTCGACTATGATGGGAAGTGTTTTCAAACCACAGACATCTGTTTTTTTTTTGTTAGTCGTTCCGCTGAGTGCAGAAGCGCACTCATGCAAAAAAATAACAATATTGTGAGCGCGACAAGCGAATGACTCTTTATTCTCTTTGTAATCATCATCACCTGTACATCTTCTTCATCTAAAAATATCATCACCAGCGTGATTGAGCTCGAGCCTGGCCGAATAAACCGGTTCCTCACAAGTGGTGGACTGTGCTTTTCGTTCCCTCAAGTCCTCTCGCCCGTTCTCGCTGGAGCTCCGCTTGGGTCGTCGCATACAACGCCCTGCCATGGCGGCCCAAGAAAACCCTGGCCCATCCAACGTCGCCGTCTTACTGCAGCCACCGCCACCCGCTCCGCCCAACAACACTCGCCTGCGTGATCCACCTGTGTTTTCCGGTCTCCGAGGCGATGATGTCGAAGACTGGATCAAGAACTACGACCTCGTCAGCGATTTGAACAGGTGGGACAATCCACACAAGTTGCGCAGCGTCCCATTTTACTTGTCCGATGTTGCGAAAACTTGATTCTGGAACCACCACCCGGATCTTCCCGACTGGGACACTTTCGAGCAGCAAATTCGTTAGGTATTTGGTGCCCCTGCAGTTCGCACTGAGGCAGCAAAGAAGAAACTCGCTCAACGCACGCAGCTTCCGGGTGAATCTTACACCTCTTATATTGAGGATGTCCTTGCTCTGTGCAAGCGCGTTAACACCGGCATGTCTCAAAACGACCGAATACGCCACATTATTAAAGGCATTAACACCGTCGCCTTTAACGCCCTCGCCACGCAAAATCCTGCCACCACTCAGGACGTGATAAGCATCTGTCAGCGACTTGACGAGCTTCAGTCTCTTCGCCTTTGCTCCGATGCCACTGACGTTCGTTTGCCTGCACCCCTCGACTTGCGTGCGCTTATTCGCGACATCGTTCGTGAAGAGCTCAACGGCCGCTGCTCTTCCTGTGCTGCAGAAGTTACTTTACCTCCTGAAAAAGATAGCTTGCGAGACTTGATTAAACAAGAGATCGCCTCCGCATCGCGTGCGACGTGTTCCAACAGTCCCTGCGTGCGCCAGACGCGCACGTACGCCGAAGTTGCCGCGCTTTCTGCTGCACCCACCGTTTCTGTGCCTAAAACAGCAGACCATACGCCTGTGGCTTCGTTATCACCGCCAGTGCGTGCACCACCTTACTACGCACCTCAGCGCCCACCTCGACCAATCTGTTACTACTGCGGCTGTTGAGGACATATCGCTCGGTTTTGTCGAAGGCGCCAACAAGACGAGCAACGTGGCTACGCTCCCGAAGAACATCGAAGCTTCCGTCCGACCATGAACTACTACGGCCACCCTCCCGATCGTCCTATTAACGCTCACCGTCACCTACTTACCACACGGACATGCCTGGGAATTCCCGAACGTCTCGCCGCAGGTCGCCTTCGCCAGGTCGCCGTTCAGTGTCGCCTCTACGGCCCGCCTCCCATTCCACGAACGTCCACGTGGAAAACTCCCCAATGCAGTTTTAGGAAGGGAAACTGCATCCCTTGGACAGCTAACAATTCCTCCAGAGCAGCCATCGAATTTGATAGTAGTGTTTGTAGAAGGTGTACGTGTTGAGGCTCTTGTAGACACTGGCGCTGCCGTTTCGATTATTCGTGCTGATTTTTGTTCCCGCCTTAGAAAAGTCACCACACCTTATGGCGGCCCACCTCTACGTGCGGCGACCAACGCTCTCATTCGTCCACTTGCACAGTGTACCGTTCGTGTCTGCATAGGAGGCATTCGACATCACATTGTTTTCGCGGTATTTCGTGAGTGCACCCACGCTCTCATTCTTGGGTGGGATTTCTTGTCTTCTGCGTCCGCTTTCATATCATGTCATCAGCGCCTGCTGCATCTAAACGCCACTGACTCTTCTCCGCTTGAACAAGATGGACGCATCCGCCTTGTCACCAAGTCAGATTATGTACTTCGGCCATACATCGAAGAAATTATAAGTGTTAATTGCACCGACATTGTGGATGGCGACGTACTAATTCTCCCTTACGGTCATACCCTACGTAGGGGCATTGTGATCACACCGGGGCTTATTCGCTTGTTCGATGGGTGTACGTACCTAACCGCCACAAATCAAACGCCCGAGTGTGTACTGCTCCCCTGTGGCTCAACAGTATCTTGCGCGGTCGACAGTGAGCCTGTTGCGATTGTTACTCTTCCGAACAACAACCACAACGATGTTCCGAAGTCGCAATCATTGCCATTTAATGCCTCTGCCACACCTGTGTCGGCGACAATAAGCAATGACTTAACACCTGACCAAACTGAAGGTTTACTCGCCCTGTTAAATAGACACCGTTCTCTATTTGACGTGAACTCGCCCGCCCTACGCATGACTACCACCGCTACTCACAGCATCCAGACTGACGGCTCTCGTATTGTACATCGGCGTCCATATCGCGTGTCTCAGGCAGAACGCAAGATCATCGAGGAAAACGTCTCAGACATGCTACGATGCAACATCATACGTCCTTCCTCGAGTCCCTGGTCATCTCCAGTTGTTCTCGTTCAAAAGAAAGATGGGACAGTGCGTTTCTGCGTTGATTACCGTGCGCTAAACAAAATAACGCTCAAGAATATTTATCCCCTCTCTCGGATCGACGATGCACTGGATTCATTACAGGGCGCAGAGTATTTTTCCAGCCTCGACCTTTGTTCAGGCTACTGGCAGATACCAATGTCGGAGTCTGATAAAGAGAATACCGCCTTTTCAACACCAGATGGGTTGTACGAGTTCAATGTGATGCCTTTTGGACTCTGTAATGCGCCCGCCACCTTCGAACGCATGATAGACGGCGTATTGCGTGGTTTGAAATGGAAAACGTGTCTGTGCTATCTCGATGACATAGTAGTGTTTTCATCCACGTTCTCGCAGCATCTACAACGTCTTGACGAAGTCCTCACATGCCTTGCAAAAGCCGGTCTACAACTTAACACCAAGAAATGTACCTTTGCTAGCAAGACAATCAAGGTTCTCGGCCACCTTGTCAGCAAAGAAGGAATTCGGCCCGACCCCGAGAAGCTTGCCGCTGTCCTCGATTTTCCTCGTCCACTACGTCAGAAGGACCTGCGCAGCTTTCTTGGGTTATCTTCTTACTTCCGGCGCTTCATACGTGGTTTCGCGGAACTTGCGTCTCCGCTCCATCAACTCCTCGCAAAGAACGTACCCTTCATTTGGTCCGAAGACTGCGAAAGCGCTTTCACGGCATTGAAGCAAGCCCTCACGTCGGATCCGGTACTGTGCCACTTCGACTCCACCGCACCCACCGTCCTTCACACCGACGCAAGTAGTCATGGTCTCGGTGCGGTACTCTTGCAGCGTGACAAAAACTCACGCGAACGCGTCGTTGCTTACGCAAGTCGTGCTCTTACCGCTCCAGAAAAGAACTACACTATCACCGAGCAGGAGTGCCTTGCTGTTGTTTGGGCAGTGCAAAGATTCCGACCATATCTTCACGGCCGTCATTTTACCGTCGTGACCGACCATAACGCCCTATGCTGGCTTTCATCGCTGAAAAACTTATCGGGTCGCCTTGGTCGCTGGGCGCTTCGCTTACAGGAGTATGATTTCGATGTCGCCTACAGATCTGGGAAGAAGCATCAAGATGCTGATGCTCTATCGCGCTGTCCTTTGCCCAGCGGAAGCAATTCACCATCGATACTCCAAAACAACAGCACCTCTCCAATCGCAGCGCTAAGTTCATCACCTGCCACCCTATCCGTCCTTGTTTCACATCAACGTGTCGACCCATACTGCCGCACCATTGTTGACCGCTTGACCGGCTCTACTACTCCTCCAAACGCCAGACTCCGTCGACAACTTAAACAATTTAAGCTTGTTGGTGATGCTTTATGTCGCTACATTTACCACATCGATGGCAACAAGTGGGTACCCGTCATCCCACGTTCTCTGCAACGTGAAGTTCTGGAAGCCTTTCATGATGATCCAACCACTGCTCATCTAGGCTACCACAAGACTTACGACAAAATACGAAGTCGTTGTTTTTGGCCTGGCCTCTGTTCAGCCGTCGCTAAGTACGTCGCCTCCTGTGTCCATTGCCAACGGCGAAAACGACCGACAACTGCTCCGGCTGGCTTAATGCAACCTCTTCCTTGTCCCGCCTCACCTTTTGAAGTCGTTGGAATCGACTTGTATGGCCCTCTCCCTATATCATCCAATGGGAATCGCTGGATTGTCACGGCAGTCGACCACCTTACCCGCTACGCAGAAACAGCTTCTATACCATCTGGGACTGCCACTGAGATCGCCGATTTCTTCCTTCACCACATCTTTTTGCGTCATGGAGCTCCACGCATTCTTCTCAGTGATCGTGGGAAAGTCTTCCTATCTTCCATTGTCGAGCAAGTTTTGCGTGCCTCGAACACTGTTCACAAGACCACTTCTAGCTACCACCCGCAGACCAACGGATTGACTGAACGGTTTCATCGGACCCTATCGGACATGATCGCCATGTACATTCACCCCAACCACACGAACTGGGATGCAATTCTACCCTTCGTGACATTCGCCTATAATACGGCTGCTCAACGCACTACCGGGTTTTCTCCATTTTTTCTCGTCCATGATCGCTCGCCGAGTTTCGCTCTGGATGTCTCTTTCCTTTCGGCCCCTGCACCCTCGACGACTCCTTTCTCTGAAGAATTCCTATCTCGTCTCGCACACTGCCGTCACCAGGCCCGTGTTAACACCGGCGTCTCTCAAGACACTCGAAAATCTTGCTACGACTCGTCTCCCCGTGTTGTGAGTTTTTCTCCTGGTGACAAAGTTCTTCTATGGACTCCACTACGCGTCCCCGGCCTATGCGACAAATTCATCAGTCGCTTCATTGGGCCATACACGGTGGTCGAACAGACATCTCCTGTCAATTACCGCGTTTCTCCTCTTAGCGCTAGTCCTGATCATCGTTGCCGAGGAACAGAGATAATGCACGTGTCTCGTTTAAAGCCTTATACGCGACGCATTTCATAATACTGTCAAGCGACCAGGCGGCCGCTTTCACCGCGCGGGGGAATTAGTGTGAGCGCGACAAGCGAATGACTCTTTATTCTCTTTGTAATCATCATCACCTGTACATCTTCTTCATCTAAAAATATCATCACCAGCGTGATTGAGCTCGAGCCTGGCCGAATAAACCGGTTCCTCACAATATATCTACGAGGTGAATGATGACGAGTGGGGCAAAGATCTCCGCAGCTTGTCCTCATGATAATACGAGTGCGCGTGCGTAAGACCAAGCAGTAATTGGCAAACGTCACTGCCTCGTTCACCAACGTCTGGAAGCTCAACATCGTTCAGAAGTACGAGGCCCGAAATGAACGCAAGTATGAACGCACGGATAGACTGACGGTCATTTTGCCCTAGTCATCATCATTCACTATGTGAATATGCTGTTTCACGGTTTTTTATTGACATGCAATGCAATGTAACTGGGTACTATGAAGACACGGGACGAACGACGCACAGCTTAAGGAGCTTCGTCCCTAAAAAAGGTCAGAAACTTTCCCTGGTGATATTTTTGAAAAGCGCGAACTGTTTAACTCTCTTGTTACCATAAAAATGATCATTTTTCATATGTCTTAGGAAGATCGCTTTTTCCAGGTTGAAATGTACCCCAGCACGCTTTACAGCATACGAAATTTTGCACAATGATACGCTCCTTCTGAAAATATATGTTGCGGACAAACAAAAGTATTTTAGAATGAATAAAAATAGGGAAAGTGTGTAACTTTCGGTTGCCAGCTGGTAGACAGTGCATAAAACACAATAAATGCAAAAATATTCAAGGCAAACAAAACTTACAATAAATATTTTAAATACAAACGACCCAAGAACAATATGAAAAGTAATAAATGTTCTACGAAATGTTTAAATTTACATAGGCAAAGAAAATCGGGAACGAGGGAATACTTCGTTGGTCGTGCCAAGCGCTGAAGCATTGCTTGATTTTCTGTGAGACACAAGGAAACGTTGAATTTTCTCACTAATATTTTTTTTCTTTCTGATAACAGCCTCCAGGTACGATGATATATGGTAGCGCAGACAAAGGACACGGACAAGAGAAGGCACATTCAAGACAACACAGCGCTATTTTGAATGAGCCTTCTCTTGTCCGTGTCCTTTGTCTGCTCTACCATATACTATCATCCTACCATACCATCAAGCCCAAATGACCACCCTCATTAGCCTCCAGGTGTTCTAATATAGTTGGATGCCGGTGATATGAATAATACTTCTGTAAATCGGAGGTCTAATTAACTCTAATATTTCGTCTAGCGTCACCTCTTTTCATGAGCCAGCTCACTCTGCGTAGGTTGGCATTTTCATATGTGCGCCAAAGCATATTTCTTCAAATTTAGCACTTCATATTAAAAAAAAACAATACCGTGAGCAGTACTAAAACGTTTTGTGCTGTTCCGTATTCAGGGTCAAGCTGTGCTCACGTGGCCTTCTTGATGATGATTAGTGGAGTTTCGTGGCACAAGGGTCATGGGTGGCCAAAGAGTGACATGTGTTTGATGCGATGTAAGCAACGACCAATGATTGCGATGACATGGTGTATTGCGGCTGTATGAAGGCCTAAACTCACGTGCTCTATAAAAGCATAAAATTTGTGTATAAGGTATAAAATTGTGACAGTGATACGCTATTTCAGGTATGGATGTGGAATTATTCACAAGGGACCATGGTATCTACAAGTGAGCGATTGTAGACTAGCACAAATTCTTCCTCGGCACCTTTGAAATCAAAGAGTGAGAGGAAAGTGCTTCCCTGAGTAGCTACCGCAGAAACAAGCTCTGCGGGGAGGTTATGCTACGGATTTTTCTTGTATATGAAGCTGAAGCTTTGAATTACATCTAAAAATGCAAATAATGACTGATAAATAAAAGAGTGGTTCTTTGCGAATGAACATCCCCGGATAAAGTGGAATGTGTTCACGTAACGAAAAATGATTTTTTATTATAAAGCCAAATTCACAGCATTGGATGAGGTTGCGATTGACGGTAAGTAATTCACCACACATTTGCAATGAAAAAACCGCTGTTTCAGAAGCGAGAACTGATGGCGACCAAAATTGTGCTAATAGTTGGAAACGCCGAGCTGTATGGCGTGTTCCCGAGGTCGACGTAACTGAAAGTCTCGCCGAATTCAAAAAATTCTTGAAACAGATTTCTTTAACGCTTCAAGAAATCACCAAAGACATAGTGATTGTCAAGGCACAGAATCGTTTTATTGATTCTCGCCTAAGAGATCTTGAACGTAAGGTGGGTCTCCCGAAGTCTCTGGTACTCCCGACAGAATTATCGCAGTTAATATCAGACCCCACCACTTTGGCGGAACTTGTACAAAAGCAGATACCATGTCTCATAGCAATCCAGCTGTACGCACGGATACCGAAGCCATGATTAGTATTTAGATTTAGCCTTCTGCTAAGTCCTGATACTAATCATGGCTGCGGTATCCAACACCGGCTTTCGTGTCTGGCAATAGAACTGCTATAGATTAAAAAAAAAGAGAGAAGTCTTAGCTCAATACCGTTTACTGTGTGCATCAAAACCACAAGTAATATTGTTACAAGAGTCACTCACGTCCGGCACCACGTTTAGTGGTTACAAGTCCTTTGAACGCGTAAAGAACGGTTGCAGAGGCGTCGTTACTTTGTTCAAAAAGGGCATCGCAGTCAATAATCACAAAGACAGAGATAAGCGCTCTAATGGTGAATATGTCAGCACAGAACTCTTACCGGGAAAGCACGTGCGCAGAGAATTGCTTATCCTCAACGTATACAGTTCGCCGAAACGACGAGCCCAGCGCTTCTACGGCCTCATAGGTAAAGCAGCAAAGATGGCAACTGATGCCGGCATACCCCTCATAGAAGCTGGCGACTTTAACGCACCTCACTCTACGTGGGGCTACGATAGAGACTCACCCAAAGGAGATTCAATATGCAAGGCTATCCAGGACTTCAATCTCACTCTACTAATGAACCCGGCTTCTTCACTTGTTCAGGGAATTCGGTAACAAGACCCTCGACCCTAGATCTCTCTCTGGTTGGCTATGGCGGCAAGTCGTCATGGGAAAACAAGGAATAATATCTGGGTTCCGACCATCTCATCATTGAACTGACACTGCATGCTCAATGCAAAAGCACCAGAATACGGCGCATCGTCAAATGGGACCTCTTCCGTTCCACCAGAATTGACAAAGCACCTCCAAGTGACTATGCAGAGTAAATAGGAACCCTCTCTTCTGATGGCGCTGCCTTTACTATGGAGATAGAAACAGAAGAAAATTTTTCAACCATGGACAGCCACTTCGCGCACCATTTTAAAGCTAAAACGTCTCTCAAAATACGCTGACTAAAAACAAACTGAACAGAACACAAAGAGAACGCATTGCCGAGATCAATGGCGAAATCGGGTCATACTCAAAAGTGTTACAACAAAAACACTGGATTGAAACGTGTAACAAGGTCGGCGGTCAATTGAGGGTACGCGGCAAGTGTCACATGCGTAAACACCTTCTGAAACCTACCGTCACTCGAGCCGCTCAGAGATCGGCCATTGAGAAACTTACTCACCAGGCACTCACTTATGGTAGCGAAGATTCGATCACGCAAGATTTAGCTGAAATTCACCTCCCGCTAGATACCACCTCATCTACGGCACCACCCGGTTACACAGGAAGTGATTCCGCCAAGCTGAAGAGTGACATATCGGAATGGAAAGTCAGGTCAACAGAACCTCGGCGCCAGGCACTGATCATGTCACGAACCGCATGCTCAGGAACCTTGACGATGAATCGGTCACTTTGTCACCAATTTATTCAACAAAAATAGGAAAAATGGCTCATATGAAGATGAGTGGAAGCACGCCACAGTCATACTGATACGCAAACCTGCTAAAAAGTGCACAACAGAAAATATTAGACCAATCTCACTAACATCATGTGTCGGCAAAATTCTCGAACATGTCATAAACGATAGGGTCTCTAAGTACATAGAGCGCAATGACGTATTCCCATCTAACATGGTTGGCTATCGCTCACATTCTTCAACCTAAGACGCCATGCTTCTCATCAAATCACAGGTCGTCGACGCCTCTACCAGAGATCCAAGAGTCATTTTGGCTCTGGATCTCAAAAAGGCGTTCAATACCATACTCCATGATCACATTCTGGAAGCCATCTCTGAAATGGGCCTCGGTAGGCGTTCTTTAATTTTGTAAGGCAGTTCCTGTCAGATAGACCCGCCACTATAAAGTTAGGGGAGATGGAATCAGACAGGTTTCATCTAGGAAACAAGGGCACTCCTCAAGGATCAGTGATATCGCCCCTTCTTTTTACCATAAGTATGACGGCTCTAGCTAGGGATCTATATAACAACAATGACATCGTCTCCGCCATCTATGCTGAAGATATCACCCTTTGGTCTTGGGGTGGCTCGGTGGGCCACACCGTGAGTACGCTCCAAGAAGCTGTACGCACGGTCGAGAAACACATTTCTCGCGGGAACCTCGCGCTATCAAACAACAAGTCCGAGCTCTTTGTTTACCGACCCATTCACATGGGCAATGCCCTAATGCCCCCTGTACTAGTCCCGGAGATCGACATACACCTGTTCACGAAGAGTGGTGCAGAAATACCCCCCGAAGACACTATACACATACAAGGCGTGTTCATCTCTGAGAACGGCAGGAATACAGAAGTTGCAACAGCACACTGCTGCCACCGTTCGGCTTATTCAAAGGATCTTAGGTAGACGAGGAGGCATCAACAAGGACAACCTCCTCTGGCTATTCCATGCCTTCCTTTTGTGTCACATCAATTACATTGTCTCTATGCATGCTTGAACTACTGCCGAAAGGTCTAACTAGAAGTCTTGATTCGACAAACTGTCAAAAAGGTCTTGGGCCTCCCTTCTAGACAGAGTACTATGAAACTTCAGGCGTTGGGTGTTCATAAAAAGCTTGACGAATTAATCAAAGCGCAGGGCACTGCCCAAATTGCCAGACTTGCGTGCACTGTAGCCGACAAGGATTATATTGAGAGCAGGTATCAACTCTCCTATGACTAAAGAGAGAGCAGTTCCTTTTCCAGACACTGTAAGGTCGACAATAATCGTTCATCCACCACCCAAAACATGAATTCGGTACATAATCAGGGTAGAAAAAGAGCGAGGGCTAAAGCCCCCCTCTCATATTTAAAAAGCAGAAGCGAAAACGCGATCTTCGTAGACGCATCTCGGTCGGAACCAAATAGCTTTGTGACCGCAGTGATAGAAATGAGTGGCCGCACCGTTAAAGCCGCCTCGGTGAGGACCAAGCCTATCGGGGTAGCTGAACATGTCACTATCTCTCTAGCACTGACGACTAGAGATCAATCCGCTATTTTTTCTGATTCCATGACGGCCGTCAGGTCGTTTGACACCAACCAAATCTCTTTGGCTGCTTACAGAATTCTCATGAACGGGTATGTATTCAATGCGAAGCAGTTCTTCGTGAACTTCGGCGTCCTTGAGCGCAGCTATCTATCTATCTATCTATCTATCTATCTATCTATCTATCTATCTATCTATCTATCTATCTATCTATCTATCTATCTATCTATCTATCTATCTATCTATCTATCTATCTATCTATCTATCTATCTATCTATCTATCTATCTATCTATCTAGCCACCTACGACTTTTAGCTCTCCAGCCCGTTTCAATAATGACATCGATACCAGACTTAGTATGATATAACATGACTGTGTGAAGAATATATTTGACTAGCCATTGCATGAAAATTATGACATGTGTGTCATGAATGTCATGATTTATATTTATGGTCCTCCTGCTCTTGCGTTGGTTTTTTTCCCATGGCATATTGCAAAACTTCTCTGGTATGACATGATTGTATGGCGAACAGAACCGACAGACTTTAACATGAAAATCATGACATGCGCGTCATCTAAAATGAACACATGCCACGCTCATGATGCGCTTGCGGCTGTTTCGCTAGCGTCACATATACCAAATTTGGTATTACAGTACGCGAGTGAATAACGAAGGTACGTGTTTGGTGCAAATATGATAATTATGACATGCGTGTCATGTAACAACATGATTACATGCCACGTACATGGTGCGCTGGCGGCCGTTTTGCTAGCTTCATTTATACGAAGTTTGGGATTACGGAACGTGAATGGATGACGAAGGTGTGATACTGGTGCAAACATGATAAACGTGAGATGCGTGTCATGTAACAACATGACTACATGCTACGCACATGATGCGCTCGCGGCCGTTTCGCCAACTCCACACGTACAAGACTGGGTATTACGCGACGCGAATGGACGACATAAGTAATTGTTACATCCAAACATGATAATCACGACATGCGTGTCATGTAACAAAATGACTACTTGCTTTACTAATGACGCGCTCGCGACCGTTTAGCTAGCTTTACATATGCCAAATTTGGTATTACGGGGCGTTAATGGATGATAAAGGTGGTATACTGGTGCAAACATGATAAACATGACATGCGTGTCATGTAACAACATGACTACAATCCACAGTCTAGGCACCAATACCTTTCGACGTGATTCGGTGTGCGTGCTCACCGGTGTTCAATTCGTCGCGTCACGCCGGCGTTGCCACGCCAAGCGCCGGTCCTGCCATATACTCGCAGGCACGCCGCACTGCGTTGCTTTGACGAATGCATATTTTAGTGCGTCGAGCGTCCCTCCGTCACGAAAAGAGGGAGACGCAGTGTTCTCTGGGTAACGCATAGGCACGAAATGCAGCATGTCGCATTTCGCGCTGGTTGCCGTCGGGCCGCGCCGACGGGCGCTGGTCACGCCTTGCGTCAGACTCTAGAGTGCTAGCGTTTTGCTAACGTAGCGTCGCTGTGCCAAGCGTGCGCGCACATCTACGCTACATAGGAATATATTGCGTTCTTCATGATGTGCTCGCGGCCATTTTTCTAGCTCCACTTATACCAAATTTGGTGTTACGGGACGTCAATGAATGATGAAATATACGACTGCTGCAAACATGATAATCCTGACACGCGTGTCATGTAAGAACACAACATACCACGCTCATAGCATGCTCGCGGCCGTTTCGCTAGCTCCACATATACTAAATTTGGTATCGCGTGACGTAAATAAATGACGAAGGTAAACGACACATCCCAACATCATAACCACGACACGGAAGTCATGTACGGCATCATTTACCTCCATATCACAATGTTGTGCTGATTGTAAAGCCACATATCAACATTTCTCATTCGTGCTTTGCATATCATCGATTCCCACTGTACGTGGGATCTGCCAATTTTTTCTCCTCAAGAGTTGACGTGGTTCACCGCCGACATGGGCGCCTCCATCTCCGGCATCACCAACCGGTCGCGAGGACTGATTCGCCGCGCCGGGCTAACGAGCCTCCCTCCTACTGAGAGAAATGTTCCGGCAGATGAAGTCTGCAATGTTGCGGCAGATGAAGTCGTGCGATTCCTTGAAGAGATAACTCATGCTCCCTTAAACGAACATTCACAAATCGTTTCGTTTGTCCCACGTACTCCCTACTACAAGATAATGAAGTTAAATACACAGCTTGTTTTACGCATGCGATGTACTTATTGTTATGATTCACAGCGCATCTCTCTTTGGCTTGTTTGTTCTTCAGTGCATTATCAACCATCAGGCAAATGCGGCCTACCTTATGTTTGGCGGAAAAAAGAACGTTGACACCATACCTTGAGCCTACGTGTTTCAGGCCATGTGCCAATTTGTGTACATAAGGAAAAACTGCTCTGTTTCTTTTTCCATCAAACTTTTGTTGATCTCCTCTGTGTTTCACGAGCTTAACGCTCCGAACCATCGACTCACACACTGACGAAATCACCTTGTCAGGATACCCAGCATCTACTAAGCGTTCAACCTTGTTATGAAAAGCAGTATTCGACACGGGCACACAGGATTTCCTGAGCGACGCATTTAAAATTGTGTTTGCAATCACTCTCTTCACAATCTTAGGATGGCCAGACTTGTAGTTTAAGATAGGCTTCTCTGATCTTGGGTCATATTTCTAACACAAATGATTTTTACCAAAGGTTAGCTTTAGGTCAAGAAACTGTAGCTCGTAATCCTTACAGACTTCGTGAGTGAAGGTGAGGCCTACGCTATGTTGACTGAACAAATTGAGAATGTGATCAATGTCCTTATGATGAATGTCATTGTGCAAAATAATTACAAAATCGTCGACATAACGAAAAACAGCACTGTAGCACTTACTAAGGTGACCTTCCAGCTGCCTGTCAATGTAGCCTAAAATAATGAGTGTGACAACGCTACCTCGATCTGTCTGTCTGTCTGTCTGCCTCAGGAAAGAAACGCGGTTTAAGGATATCATAGGTGAATTCAAAAGGAAAAATCGTGTACGGTGATCATTGGTGGGGACCTGAACATCATATTTTGGTACAGATAGTGCTGTAAAGCTTGAAGTAGAACTGTTACTAAACCCCCATTTTTTTTACAATGTAACTGCTGCCCATGCACGCAATACTGAAGAGACAGGTACATTATGAAATGTATTTGTAACCAACTGCAACACACGTCACGTTAAAGCAGGCGTCATTATCTATGCTATGAGTGATCACTTGCCTGTTTACATTTCATTGTCTCAGTCCACTAGTGCAAAAAAGCAGATGAACACCTATGTGTACCAATTAACCCTGTAACTTTGTCAAATTTCCGGGATTGCTTATCGAATGTAGCCTCGTGCGATGTTTTAAAATAACACAATCTAGATGAAGCATATAAAAATTATGCGCAAATTTATGCGGATTTCTGATCAATGTTTTCCCTACAAAACATCTGAATGGTCAAAAATGGGTAAAAAGGCATGGATGAATGATGATCTGCTCAGGCAAATAAGAAAACATGATCAACTTTACAGATCGTTTGTTGAAGTAGGGTCTGCTGAATCCCTCAAAACTTATTAAACTTTCAGAAACCAGGTAAACAAAAGTATTCGCTTAACCAAATAGAGTATTGCACCTATTTGTTGAGCTCTTCTAGAGGAAATTCATAACAGCCCTGGAAAAAATTAAAATTAATATTCGGTCACTCACCTGAACCATTTACCAAACTAGTAAAGGACGGTATGGAGCAAAACGAATCGGCACTTTTTGATGCATATAATGAGTTTTTTGTCTCCGTCACTCATTCGTCACAAAGCTGTATCCCGGTGTTGCAACATCACAACGAGCACAACGTTTCTTTAAACCACCTCAGCCTGTCAGTGAGACTTAGGTAGTTTTCTTTTTCAGTAAACTGATTAACAGTTAATCCCTCGATGCATCGGGGATGCAAATGACACCCGTTAAAGACGTTATAAACAAGTTCCCACACTCTTTAGGTCACATTTTTAAATTATGCCTTACAAGCGGGGTTTTCTCACGCAAAAATGCAATGAGCGAAAATTACTGTTATTTACGATAAAGGCGACAGAAATAATTTTTCTAATTACCATCCTATTTTCATCCTACCAGTCTTTTGAAAAGGTCTAGAGAAAATAATACTTAAATGACTTGCATCCTTCGTCGACCATTATATTATTCTAAAGCTAATACAATATGGTTTCCAAAAATAAATCTACAGAATTTGCCCTTCTTGCACAAACAGAATATTTAATTTAAAAATTCGAAAATCAAAAACTCGTATTAGGCGTCTTGTTAGATTTCACAAAGACATTTTACCCTTAGCCATCATATTCTTCTGCAGAAGCTACATCACTCTGGTATTAGGGGTAATGCCCACTTCTTAATATCATCGTACCTTCAACACCACTCACAAAATGTAGGAATTAATGTACACGTTTCTGCCTCAAGGAAAGTTGATTTAGGTGTACCTCAAGGAAGAATTTTAGGCCTGTTTTTATTTCTTTTGTACATTGTGACATTGCCAGTATTGATCACACGGTAAAATACGTCACCTACGCTGATGATACGAGCATTATTTTCGCTGGTCACTCCACTCTTGAGTTAGTGGATCATATCAACGTCGCTCTTGAGTTGATTCAGCAATGGCCTCAAGATAATATAACCTGGCGTTGAATGTTGCAAAAACGAAAGTCTTAATTTTCCACCCTTGTTATAATGAATGCTTCACATTTCCGCTTTTTTATTAATGGTGCATCAGACGAATACGGCCACTCTTTTAAAACCCTAGGCATATACTTTTCTGCAGCAACGTCATGGAATGCACACGTTGATTTCCTGGTTAAAAAAGTTTCTTGTACTATAGGACTTTTGCGGCGAAGCAGCACAACGTTACGGGTAGCAGTAAATCTACTCCTCTACAACTCACTTTTCTCTTCTGCTCTCATCTATGGTGCTCTTAGGGGGGAACAACAACAAATGCGAATGTCATGAAATTATTTGTATTACAAAAACGAATGACTAGACTAAGGTGCAGGGTGCCTTATTTTGTCACATATGGCTGAATTGTTTGCCATATTACGTATTGATTGAGTTCCATCACATTTTGATTAATTATTTTATCGTTATTATAAGCAATGCACAAAAACTAAAATAATGCCTTACATAACTTAGCTAACTTTAAAATAAATATAGTAACATACAACACCCGAAACACAGAGAAATGGCAAGTGGCACGATGTCGCACAAAATATGGGAAGCAGATGGTCCGCTACCAGCTACCCTCACTGCTAAACTTGTGGCAGAGAACGAATGGCGTCGATATTGAAATGTTATTAATGAAAGAGCTCCTTGATATATGTATGTGAATAAGTCTAAATGTTATTCATACTATTAGAACCCTAATTTTACACATCCTTTTAAGGTTCGCGATGGGTTACCTTATTATGTTGTTTTTATTACTTTTTTCTCACCTAGGCAAAATAATTTCAGGCTTGGGTATTTTTTGTTCTTATAACAATGTTTCTACAATTTTCCGCTAATATGTGTCAAAAACTCTTGTGTACCTTACAATATGTTCAACGTTGTTATTTGTCCTAATCATTGCCCGCTGCTGTCCTACTAAGAGAGGCTTTCACCTCGTCAAGCTACTTATTGTAGTGACTTTTTGTGACAGCTCCTATCTTTCGTTTCTTTTCGTTCGAAAGAACAAATAAATTTGATTTGATTTTGATTTGATTTGATATGAACATGGGCTGGAGACGTAGCGCGTAGGCTTGATAAGTGCGGGCTATCAAGGTTAACTAGTAGATTCCAAAAGAAGGCAAATGCATAAGAGGAAGACAAAAAATCAGGTGGGCAGATGAGATTGAGGAGTTTGCCGGTATAGCATGGCAGCAGAAAGAGCAGGACCTGGCTGATTGGAAGAACAAGGAAGAGGCCTTTGCCCGGCAGTGGGCGTAGTCAGACTGAAGATGATCATTATCATCATGAATTTCTGATAATGAACGATTGCCTATCAAAGGGCATTGATACTGATGTATTCATCATTAGGGAAAAAAAACGGTTTGACCTCAATACGTGTTTTTTTTACCGACCAAGCTAACTGGTCGTCTTTGTTAGTTACGACCACGTGGTCACTACAGATCAAGTACATTGTCATTTGTGGGTGCCATAGGCCTAGCATGAGAAGTTTCAGAAAATCTCATGGAGCTAATGCCAAGAACATACGAAAAATACATGTTGAGATTTGTTACGTCTTGAAATCACTCATCATTCCGCGGCCAGGGCCGGGCTGCTGCCAGAGCGTAGGATAACCTTGTAACATATAGTAAAGCAAGAGGATCAAATAGGATACCGAGAGGATGAGAAAGGACAGGGTGAATAATAGGGAAAGGAGGACAAAAGATCGTAAAGTTCAGCATAAAAACGTGGAAATAAATGCAGAGCAACAGAAAGAGATAAAGAGAAAGAGGATGAAAGGGTTACGGATAGAAGTAGTGAAAAAAGGAAGATAAAAATCGGAAGACCGAGAAAGATAAGGACACAAAGATATACAAAAAACAAGAAAAATTGAAAATAAACAGAAAAAATAACAGACATACAAAAGAAACAGACAGAAGTACAAAAAGAGTAAAATGGGGGAATAGGTAAAAAGAAAGCTTCTAAAACTCCACGAAACAGCCAGAACCAGGACAAGCTTGGTGCCAGTTAGCTGTTTGTATAGCATAGCGCATCGACCGCTAGCTAGGAAATATTTTGTTAGTGTTACTAACGCCACTTTATATGAGTTTTTCGGGAACTGAGTGGCATCCACTTAGTCTCTTCAAAAGCCACGAGAACAACTTGTAATTCCATGATAAACGAGCCGTTTGTATCCTCGGTGTGGTTGTGTAGGTAATTGGTCACAATGTTTCACGTTTCAAGCTTATTGGTGATGTCTTTACATTGAGGCACTCGTTCTGAGATTGATGAAGAAATAAAATAGTGCAGGAGCATGTGTTTAACGAGGCATCGTATACTATTTACTGACTGGTTTATAGTGCTATCGCTCCTGCTCCAAAAGAAACCGATAGAGAGGTGGGACAATGTGTTCTTTCGATGTCCGGAACGACGACGATAGTTATAGCGCGAGAACAAAACGACGACACAGATGCCATACCAACTAGCCCAAGCTGCTACACTTCTAAGTCCGGAACAAAATCACAAATACCTTTCCACATTCTCGCTAACCTGCCCGAGATGAAATGCAGCTAAAACACTGGCGGCGGCTAACAAGTTCGATGGTCAAGAACCTCGCAACACGTCATATCACCCGCCGCAGACACTGTGCAATTTTTTTCTTCATTTTTGTTGTATAATGCAACGCGACGTGTATGGTGCCGCCGTGGTACGACATGATTCGCAGTGGCACACGGTTATGATTTCTTGCGTGTTGAGGCATTAGCTGTTATTTTTTCGGCGTCAATGCGGAAATGCGAATGAAACCACAGCCGTTCGCGCTCCCGAACTTTTCTCGTAGTTGGTGTGATTCGTTTTTTTTTCTTGGTGCTTCTGCGTTGCCTGTATCATTGTAAATTGATCGCTCGCTCGACGATTCATGTGTAGGAGGAGAAGGCAGATGAGTGTTTTCTATTCCTTCCTTTCGTACCACTTCTTCCCAAATAGTGCATTTTTTGTTTACTCCACACAAACTACAAAGGTACCGTACACACAACCTAACAAGAGTAAACAGGTTGAATAGAAACACCATGTTTTGCGTTTTACTTGTTTTGCTGCTGATATGTTGTACCGTGAGGGTTTACTCCTTAGTGCGCATATTGCGTTTGTTTGTGCCAACCGTGTTTATGCTCGGCGGCAACTTTCTGTGGGAGCACAGCCAAAGCTACGTGGGCTGAGCTTGTGCACATGTGTTACTAAGCCAAGTAGTTCGTTTTCGCGCAACTTTGGTTTCGGTTTTGCAAGCGCATTTATTATGTTTTTTTTGCATGAAAACTATGGAATAGCTCCTTTAGGTATTTGGGAGGAAATAAATAAAATGTTTGTTTTTTAAGGAAAAGAACACGGAGATTTTTTGGAGCATTGAGATTTGTGTAAAATAAGAAGTACGGCCGAGCAGGTACAAAGCGATTGGAACAACGCAACGATTTCCTAAATTTCAGTGCATACTTGGTTGGCATCATTTTTCGCCTTCTTTTAGAGAAGCAGGAACTTTGTGGAGATGCTCACGTTATTTTTTAGGTGGCGCGTTGGCAACGATGGTAAGCAGAAATCTTGGCACCGATCAAGCATGAGCGGGTGTCTGACGTTCGTAAATTCAAATGGGTGAGACGCAATCTTCACTCGGCCAAGAACACTGTTTTTGCACAGCCGACCGGGTAATATACATGAACGCGCCTATTACCCAGGCGAAGCGGAAGGAATGACTCCCTGCGTAAGCACCGACAGGAGTGGCGTTACGGTACGTGATTTGCAGCGTTATTGTACTGACAATATTATTCATCCAAAGCGCCGACCACGTATGCAACGCAATTTAGAAAAAGTGTGATTGGTTTAACGCATAGTTTCCAGCCGCATTTTTCCTTTCGAGCAGCTGGTGTTGCTAAAGACTCACTGGTCGCCGGTGTGACTTTCTAGGTGGCTCTTGCGATTAGAGTCCCACTTTCGCTGATGATATCACATGCACACAAATTTTTGGTGCTTGCATGTGTGGCAAAGAAAATATTTCACGACGCACCACTGTCTTCGTTTATCCCTGCTTGATGAATACAGATCACCTAATGAACAAGCACTCATGGTCGCTTCAATGTGAACTTGCTTGACGGAGGAAGGAAAGATAAGAGAGAGCGTGCCCAGCCGGCGCGCTACGTGAAAAGTGTGGAGGAAATGACATCATGGCTGCCATATTTACTGGACACAATGGCGGCGTTGTTAGAGTTACGTGGTGCGCAGTGTAGCTGGTCTAGTAGTGAGCGGACGCGGCTGGCGGCGGCATGTGTGCCTCTGCAGATCTCGTGGTGAGCCGTGGCGGACAATATCTGTGCTCTGGGGCGCGTCATTGGTTACACAGTGTTCTCCTGGCAGTTACTGCGCCCCTAGAAACGTTTACCACGGGGTCCCGACAGTGCATAGAACGAGCGCGTATACATGTGTCGGGCGGCAGATGACGCGGATGAAGCATTTGAAGCGTTCACTGAAATGGCGTTGAACATCATGACGAAGCGGAACGACGACGAACGCCTTGCAGGTCACTGACGGTTGTGCAGTGCTCCTGCTTGTCACAACGGACGAAACTGTTGTGCCCAGCAAGACGCAATGAGGACCCTGTACACATTTGTAGTTTCGTGTTCGGTTTGTGTACAGTAACAACTCTCAAGTGCGTATTAAAACACCTTTTCTGTTCCGCTTGCTATACTCGCAACCAGCTTTGTAATCTCAGTGTTAGAGAAACTGCGTTCAGCTGTCATTTGCACCGTGCTCAAAGTCACCACGGTCGCAGAATGCTGACGTCAGTGAGTTTCACGCGGAACACGGGCACAGTGGCCGGACGCTGCGTCGGACTCGTGTCGGAATGCAACTGTAGAAGGCGCATGACCGATTGTGATGTCTGTACAGTGCATGAAATAATGACGTGAGAACACTCGCCGTTGTCAGTGCATCTAGCACTCGTTCTCTTCTAAATGCTTCGTTGTCGGCAAGCTGTTACTCGCTGGTAATACTCGGACGATATGATTTCGCCGAAGGTGTTGCGCTGACCCTGATTGTTGAGGTCTGTTCGTTCTATGGGTTTTGGATTGCCATGACACGCGCGCTGTACCGCAACGGAAAGCAACATGCTGACGCTGACGCCCTGTCACGCTCACCCTTGCCTAACGACAATGCCCATGACTCAGCGTCTCACCTTGCCGTTTCTTCCATTAGCATTCATGCCGTTGCTACAGAACAGCGCGAGGATCAATGATTGCCTCACTGATAGACTTGCTGACTGATCCATCCACTCCATCCACTCGCGCGTTGCGTCGTCAAGCCCACCATTTCGCCGTTCGCGACGACCTTCTCCACCAACGCAATTACAACGGTGACGGCCGCCAGTGGTTACTAGTCATACCCCGCAATCTGCGCTCTGTCATATGCGAATTCTTTCATTCTGATTCGCAATGTGCGCACTCCGGGGTATCGAAGATTTACCAGCGCATTCGCCAACGGTACTTTTGGCGCGGCATGTACCGCTATGTGCAGAAATTCGTTCGCTCCTGCATAAAATGTCAGCGCCGCAAAACTTCAACGCACCCGTCGCCGGTAGGTCTGCAACGCGCCCAAACGGCCTTGCCCTGCCAGGCCGTTTGGGCGCGTTGGCATCGATTTGTATGGGCCACTTCCACTAACGTCGGCTGGTAACCGCTGGGCCATTGTTGCTGTGGACCACCTCACGCGATATGCCGAAACTGCCGCTCTCCCCGCGGCTACAGCGAGCGATGTGGCCTCCTTCCTGCTCCGACGATTCATACTGCGACACGGTCCACCTCAGGAACTGCTCAGTGATCGAGGCCACGTCTTCCTGCCTGAGGTCGTCGAAGCCATTCTCAAAGAGTGCAACGTTGTTCACCGCAAAACTGCTGCTTACCACCCGCAGACGAATGGCCTCACTGAACGCTTCAACCGTACGCTCGGCGACATGCTCTCCAAGTACGTCGCCGCCGATCACACAAATTGGGATTCCATTCTACCCTTTGTCACCTATGCATATAACACCGCCCCTCAGAGCACTACTGGCCTTTCACCTTTCTTTTTATTATATGGAAGGCACCCGTCGCACACCACCGACTCTATACTTCTGTACAAGCCAGATCCGTCAGAGTGGGCGCCTATTTCTGCTACCGCCAAGCTTGCTGAAGAGTGTCGAGAGCTTGCAAGGACCTTTACAGCGCATGATCAAGAGCGGCAAAAAGGCATTCGCGCTGACACCAGCACTACTGCGCCCCCGTTCTTCCCTGGAGCGCTCGTCTGGCTCTCAATCCCTACCACTTCAACTGGCCTCTCTTCAAAACTATTGCCCAAATACGAAGGCCCCTACCGTGTCGTCGAACGCACTTCCCCTGTAAATTACTTGATCGAACCCATCGAACCATCTTCGGACATGCGCCGTCGAGGGCGCGACATTGTCAACGTGGAGCGGCTCAAAGCCTACCACGACCCGCTCATAGTAACCAGCTGTTAGGTCGCCAGGCGGCTCCCTCTTCGTACCCGGGGTAGTTGTGGCGAAGCCTTCGAACAGTGGGTCGTCCTCTTGAGCGCCTTCTAGTGGGTTGCCCTTTTTTTAGCAAAAAGAAGAGCAGCTCGTGCAGAGAGTCGGTACCCGCATTGACTGTCGCTGTCAAGCATCGTCGACAAGTGTCCGCCAATAAACGTCTCAACAAGCGCTTCAAGAAATCACCAAAGACATACTGATTGTCAAGGCACAGAATCGTTTTATTGATTCTCGCCTAAGAGATCTTGAACGTAAGACGAGTCTCCCGGAGTCTCTGGTACTCCCGACAGAATTATCGCAGTTAATATCAGACCCCACCACTATGGCGGAACTTGTACAAAAGCAGATACCATGTCTCATAGCAATCCAGCTGTACGCACGGATACCGCAGCCATGATTAGTATTTAGATTTAGCCTTCTGCTAAATCTTAATACTAATCATGGCCGCGGTACCCAACACCGGCTTTCGTGTCTGGCAATAGAACTGCTATAGATTTAAAAAAAAGAGACCAGTCTTAGCTCAATATCGTTTACTGTGTGCATCAAAACCACAAGTAATATTGTTACGAGAGTCGCCCACGTCCGGCACCACGTTTAGTGGTTACGAGTCCTTTCAACGCGTAAAGAACGATGGCAGAGGCGTCATCACTTTGGTCAAAAAGGGCATCGCAGTCATTATTCACAAAGACAGAGATAAGCGCTCTAATGATGAATATGTCAGCACAGAACTCTTACCGGGAAAGCACATGCGCAGAGAATTGCTTATCCTCAACGTGTACAGTTCACCGAAACGACTAGCCCAGCGCTTCTACGGCCTCATAGGTAAAGCAGTAAAGATGGCAACTTATGCTGGCATACCCCTCATAGCAGCTGGCGACTTTAACGCGCCTCACTCTACGTGGGGCTACGATAGAGACTCACCCAAAAGAGATTCAGTATGCAAGGTGTGATGGTTAAGGACGTTCGTCACTGTGTTTGTTGATAGCGGACGAAAAAGGATTAACATCAACAATGGATGCGAACAAAAGAAGCGTTATATTATACACTAGAGAACGAAGTGGCAGGTGAAAATAAAACTATATGTCCAACCCTACACGCCACGCGTCACGCAACATGTACGAGAGTCAGACCTCTAGCATGCGGAGAGCTCGCGGCTACGCTTACTCCGAGTCCAGCGCGTAGAGTTCTCAGTTCGCAAGAGAAAAACGCTGCCTCACAGTTTGGGTCCCCGTCGTCCCGACATGATGCGATCGTCGACGTGCGCGAGGGCAAAGGTGGCACGGCTGGAGCGGCTGGAACGGCTGACGGCACACGGATGCGCTACCGTGTGCAGCGCCGTTTAGTCAGACGTCGCGGCCAGCAGTCAGGGTCGCAACTCCTGAGGTTCAGGGTCAGGCCCCGGCTCACGAGGACCACGCCCGGTAGGCCTCGCCCACGAACCTGCTCCCGGCCACTGCACCCAGGCAGGAGCCGTTCAGCAGGCCCCGTCCTTGAACCTTGTACAGGCCGACGGACTCGACCTCGACCGGACACACCGGAGCTCGACCTGGCCGACACGTACGGGTCCCACGTCCGGCTCAGGAACGCTCCCAGGAACTCGTCCTCTCGAGCGGCGCACTGCTTCGTCTGCCTTTGTGGCATCAACCCTCGAGCTCTCTTTTCCGCACGTTCCTTCTTCTTGGCCAGGGCACCGTCAGGTACCCTCGGGTGCACCCTGCAGCTCATGAGCTCGTGGCCCACGTCCGAGTCTGGCGCGTCGCTCGGCACCGCTCGGCGATCCTAGATTCAGCCAGCAACTCCCCTGGCACCTGGATCCTCGGCCACCCTGAATCCTCGCCCGGCTCCGTGGTCCTCCGTGCACACGCCCGCGTCTCGCCCGGCAGAACGTCTCGCTCGTCCCTTGCCTATGTGCGACGCTCTGGTGACACCGGCGCTTGATGGCATGGGTGCGACTACTTAGCAGTCAACCCGCATCGGAGACGCGATGCTCCATGCGGGGAATGCCCAGCCCGCCCAGCGAAGAGCGTGCGCCGAGACGCGATGCTCGACGCAACCGCGACCATTAGCCAGGTCACGTTCATCGCTGTGTTGAACGGCTGACCGCGGAGACGCCTCGCCGAGATCCGCGATGCCCTCGGCAAGGAAGAGAACAGCAGGCCAGGCCGCGCCCCGAGATGCAGTACTCGTGCCGGCAATGCCACCCCAGCTGGTGGTTGGACGGCAGCAGCGTGGACGGCCGCGTTCCCTGGCCGGAACCTGGCTCGCCTGCGTCCGACGCTTCGGCCCGCTGTCTCCCGTCTGCCGCTGCTTCGGCTCGTCCCCAGCCACAAAGCCCACTGCCACGTGATGGTCGCCCGTGGCCCAATCGTGGCACGCCACCTCTATGGGCCACCACAGGTCATCAGCTGATTCGCTGACCCTCACGCGCACATTACACGCGCCTTGCCCTGCACTTCCGTCGTTGTCGTTTTCTTCACTCATCACACAAGGCTATCCAGGACTTCAATCTCACTCTACTGATGGACCCCGGCTTCTACACTTGTTCAAGAAATTCGGTAACAGACCCTCGACCCAATATCTCTCTCTGGTTGGCTATGGCGGCAAGTCGTCATGGGGATACAAGGAAGAAGATCCGGGTTCCGACCATCTCATCATTGAAATGACACTGCATGCTCAATGCAAAAGCACCAGAATACAGCGCATCAACGAATGGGACCTCTTCCGTTCCACCAGAATTGACAAAGCACCTCCTAGTGACTATGCAGAGTGAATAGAAACCCTCTCTTCTGATGGCTCTGCCTTTACTAAGGAGACAGAAACAGAACAAAAATTTTCAACCGTGGAAAGCCACTTCGTGCACCTTTTTAAAGCTAAAATGTCTCTCAAAAAACGCTGACTAAAAACAAACTGAACAGAACACAAAGAGAATGCATTGCCAAGATCAATGGCGAAATCGCGTCATACTCAAAAGTGTTAGAACAAAAACACTGGATTGAAACGTGTGACAAGGTCGACGGTCAAATGAGGGTCCGCGGCAAGTGTCACATGCGTAAACACCTTCTGCAACCTACAGTCACTCGAGCCGCTCAGACATCGGCCATCGAGAAACTTACTCACCAGGCACTCACTTATTGTGGCAAAGATTTGATCACGCAAGATTTAGTTGAAGTTTACCTCCCGCTAGATACCACCTCATCTACGGCACCACCCGGTTACACAGGAAGTGATTCCGCCAAGCTGAAGAGCGACATTTCGGAATGAGAAGTCAGGTCAACAGAACCTCGGCGCCAGGCACTGATCACGTCGCGAACCACATGCTCAGGAACCTTGACGATGAATCAGTCACCTTTGTCACAAATTTATTCAATAAAAATGGGAAAAAATGGCTTATATGCAGATGAGTGAAAGCACGCCACAGTCATACTGATACGCAAACCTGCTAAAAAGTGCACAACAAAAAATATTAGACCGATCTCACTAACATCATGTGTCGGCAAAATTCTCAAACATGTCATAAACGATAGGGTCTCTAAGTACATAGAGCGCAATGACGTATTCCCATCTAACATGGTTGGCTATCGCCCACATTCTTCAACCTAAGACGCCATGCTTCTCATAAAATCACAGGTCGTCGACGCCTCTACAAGAGATCGAAGAGTCATTTTGGCTCTGGGTCTCAAAAAGGCGTTGAATGCCATACTCCATGATCACATTCTCGAAGCCATCTCTGAACTGGGCCTCGGTAGGCGTTTCTTTAATTTGGTAAGGCAGTTCCTGTCAGATAGACCCGCCACCATAAAGTTAGGGGAGATGGAATCAGACAGGTTTCATCTGGGAAACAAGGGCACTCCTCAAGGTGCAGTGATATCGCCCCTTCTTTTTAACATAGGGATGACGGCTCTAGCTAGGCATCTATATAACAACAATGACATCGTCTCCGCCATCTATGCCGACAATATAACCCTTTGGTCTCGGGGTGGCTCGGTGGGCCACACCGTGAGTACGCTCCAAGAAGCTGTACGCACGGTCGAGAAACACATTTCTCGCGGAAACCTCGCGCTGTCAAACAACAAGTCCGAGCTCTTTGTTTACCGACCCATTCACATGGGCAATGCCCTAATGCCCCAGGTATTAGTCCCGGAGATCGACATACACCTGTTCACGAAGAGTGGTGCGGAAATACCCCCCCAAAGACACTATACGCCTACTAGGCGTGTTCATCTCTGAGAACGGCAGGAATACAGAAGTTGCAACAGCACACTGCTGCCACCGTTCAGCTTATTCAAAGGATCTTAGGTAGACGAGGAGGCATCAACAAGGACAACCTCCTCCGGCTATTCCATGCCTTCCTTTTGTGTCACATCAATTACATTGTCTCTATGCACGCTTGAACTACTGCCGAAAAGGTCTAACTAGAAGTCTTGATTCGACAAACTGTCAAAAAGGTCTTGGGCCTCCCTTCTAGACAGAGTACTATGAAACTTGACGCGTTGGGTGTTCATAAAAAGCTTGCAAAATTAATCAAAGCGCAGGGCACTGCCCAAATTGCCAGACTTGCGTGCGCTGTAGCCGACAAGGATTATATTGAGAGCAGTTATCAACTCTCCTCTGACTAAAGAGAGAGCAGTTCCTTTTCCAGACACTGTAGGGTCGACAATAATCGTTCATCCACCACCCAAAACATGAATTCGGTACATATTCAGGGTAGAAAAAGAGCGAGGGCTAAAGCCCCCTTCTCATATTTAAAAAAGCAGAAGCGAAAACGCGATCTTCGTAGACGCATCTCGGTCGGAACCAAATAGCTTTGTGGCCACAGTGATAGAAATGAGAGGCCGCACCTTTAAAGCCGCCTCGGTGAGGACCAAGTCTATCGGGGTAGCTGAACATGTCACTATCTTTCTAGTACTGACGACTAGAGATTAATCCGCTATTTTTTCTGAGTCCATGCCGGCCGTCAGGTCGTCTGACACCAACCAAATCTCTTTGGTTGCTTACAGAATTCTCATGAACGGCTCAGTATTCAGTGCGAAGCATTTCTTCGCGAACTTCGGCGTTTTTGAGCGCATCTATCTATCTATCTATCTATCTATCTATCTATCTATCTATCTATCTATCTATCTATCTATCTATCTATCTATCTATCTATCTATCTATCTATCTATCTATCTAGTTATCTATCTATCTATCTGTCTATCTATCTATCTATCTATCCACCTACGACTTTTAGCTCTCCAGCCCGTTTCAATAATGACACCGATACCAGACTTGCTATGATATAACATGACTATGTGAAGAATAAATTTGACAAGCCCTTGCACGAAAATCATGATATGTATGTCATGAATGTCATGGTTTATATTTATGGTCCTGCAGCTCTTGCGTTGGTTTTTTCCAATGGCATATTGCAAAACTTCTCTGGTATGACATGATTGTATGGCGAACAGAAGCGACAGACTTTAACATGAAAATCATGACATGCGCGTCATCTAACATAAACACATGCCACGCTCATGATGCGCTTGCGGCCGTTTCGCTAGCGTCACATATACCAAATTTGGTATTACAGTACGTGAATGAATAACGAAGGTATGTGACTGGTGCAAATATGATAATTATGACATGCGTGTCATGTAACAACATGATTACATGCCACGTTCATGGTGCGCTGGCGGCCGTTTTGCTAGCATCATTTATACGAACTTTGGGATCACGAGACGTGAATCGATGACGAAGGTGTGATACTGGTGCAAACATGATAAACATGAGATGCGTGTCATGTAACAACATGACTACATGGTACGCACATGATGCGCTCGCGGCCGTTTCGCCAACTCCACACGTACAAGACTCGGTATTACGCGACGCGAATGGACGACATAAGTGATTGACACATCCAAACATGATAATCACAACATGCGTGTCATGTAACAAAATGACTACTTGCCATACTGATGACGCGCTCGCGAACGTTTAGCTAGCTTTACATAGGTATTACGCGGCGTTAATGGATGATAAAGGTATTTTACTGGTGCAAACATGATAAACACGAGATGCGTGTCATGTAACAAAATGACTACAATGCACAGTCTAGGCACCAATACCTTTCGACGTGATTCGGTGTGCGTGCTCGCCGGTGTTCAATTCGTCGCGTAACGCCGGCGTTGCCACGCCAAGCGCCGGTCCTGCCATATACTCGCAGGCACGCCGCACTGCGTTGCTTTGATGAATGCATGTTTTAGTGCGTCGAGCGTCCCTCCGTCACGAAAAGAGGGAGACGCAGTGTTCTCTGGGTAACGCATAGGCACGAAATGCAGCATGTCGCATTTCGCGCTGGTTGCCGTCGGGCCGCGCCGACGGGTGCCGGTCGCGCCTGGCGTCAGACTCTAGAGTGCTAGCGTTTTGCTAACGTAGCGTCGCTGTGCCAAGCGTGCGCGAACGTCTACGCTACATAGGAATATATTGGGCTCTTCATGATGTGCTCGCGGCCATTTTTCTAGCTCCACTTATATCGAATTTGGGGTCACGGGACGTCAATGAATGATGAAATATACGACTGCTGAAAACATGATAATCCTGACACGCGTGTCATGTAAGAACACAACATACCACGCTCGTAGCGTGCTCGCGGCCGTTTCGCTAGCTCCACATATACTAAATTTGGTATCGCGTGACGTCAATAAATGACGAAGGTAAACGACACATCCCAACATCATGACCACGACACGGAAGTCATGTACGGCATCATTTACCTCCACATCACAATGTTGTGCTGATTTTAAAGCCACATATCAACGATTCTCATTCGTGCTTTGCATATCATCGATTCCAACTGTACGTGGGATCTGCCAATTTTTTCTCCTCAAGAGCTCACGTGGATCACCGTCGACATAAGCGCCTCCATCTCCGGCATCACCAACCGCAACGAAATGGCTCACGCTCGGTCGCGAGGACTCATTCGCCGCGCCGGGCTAACGAGCCTACCTCCTACTGAGAGCAATGTTCTGGCAGATGAAGTCTGCAATGTTCCGGCAGATGAAGTCGCGCGATCCCTTGAAGAGATAACTCATGCTCCCTTAAACGAACATTCACAAATCGTTTCGTTTGTCCCACGTACTCCCTACCACACGATAATGGAGTTAAATACACAGCTTTTTTTACGCATGCGATGTACTTATTCTTATGACTCACAGCGCATCTCCCTTTGGCTTGTTTGTTCCTCAGCGCATTATCAACCATCGGGCAAATGCGACCTACCTTATGTTTGGCGGAAAAAAGAACGTTGACACCATACCTTGAGCCTACGTGTTTCAGCCCATGTGCCAATTTGTGTACATAAGGAAAAACTGCTCTTTTTCTTTTTCCATCAGAATTTTGTTGATCTCCTCTGTGTTTCACGAGCTTAACACTCCGAACCATCGCCTCACACACTGACGAAATCACCTTGTCAGGATACCCAGCATCTACTAAGCGTTCAACCTTGTTATGAAAAGCAGTATTCGACAAGTGCACACAGGATTTCCTGAGCGACGCATTTAAGATTGTCTTTGCAATAACTCTCTTCACAATCTTAGGATGGCCAGACTTGTAGTTTAAGATAGGCTTCGCTGATCTTGGGTCATATTTCTAACACAAATGATTTTTACTAAAAGTTAGCTTTAGGTCAAGAAACTGTAGCTTGTAATCCTTACACGCTTCGTGAGTGAAGGTGAGGCCTATACCATGTTGACTGAACAAATTGAGAATGTGATCAATGTCCTTATGGTGAATGTCATTGTGCAAAATAATTACAAAATCGTCGACGTAACGAAAAACAGCACTGCAGCACTTGCTAAGGTGACGTTCCAGCTGCCTGTCAATGTAGCCTAAAATAATGAGTGTGACAATGCTACCTCGGTCTGTCTGTCTGTCTCTCTGCCTCAGGAAAGAAACGCGGTTTAAGGATATCATAGGTGAATTCAAAAGGAAAAATCGTGTACGGTGATCATTGGTGGGGACCTGAACATTATATTTTGGTACAGATAGTGCTGTAAAGGTTGAATTAGAACAGTTACTAAACCCCCATTTTTTTACAATGTAACTGCTGCCCATGCACGCAATACTGAAAAGACAAGTACATTAATAAATGTATTTGTAACCAACTGCAACACACGTCGCGTTAAAGCAGGTGTCATTATTTATGCTATGAGTGATCACTTGCCTGTTTACATTTCATTGTCTCAGTCCACTAGTGCAAAAAAGCAGATGAACACCTATGCGTACCAATTAACCCTGTAACTTTGTCAAATTTCCGGGATTGCTTATCGAATGTAGCCTGGTGCGATATTTTAAAAGAACACAATCCAGATGAAGCATATAAAAATTATGCGCAAATTTATGCGAATTTCTCATCAATCTTTTCCCTACAGAACATCTGAATGATCAAAAATGGGTAAAAAGGCATGGATGAATGATGATCTGCTCAGGCAAATAAGAAAGCATAATCCACTTTACAGATTGTTTGTTGAAGTAGGGTCTGCTGAATCACTCAAAACTTATTAAACTTTCAGAAACCAGGTAAACAAAAGTATTCGCTTAACCAAATAGAGTATTGCACCTATTTGTTGAGCTCTTCTAGAGGAAATTCAGAACAGCTGTGGAAAAAATTAAAATTATTATTTGGTCACTCACCTGAACCATTTACCAAACTAGTAAAGGACGGTATGGAGCTAAAAGGATCGGCACTTTCTGATGCATTTAATGAGTTTTTTGTCTCCGTCACTCATTCGTCACAAAGCTGTATCCCGGCGTTGCAATATCACAACGAGCACAACGTTTCTTTACACCACCTCAGCCTGTCAGTGAGGCTTAGGTAGTTTCCTGTTTCAGTAAACTCATTAACAGTTAATCTCTCGATGCATCGAGGATGCAAATGACACCCTTTAAAGACGTTATGGACAAGATTCCACACTGTTTAGGTCACATTTTCAAAATATGCCTTACAAGCGGGGCTTTCCCACGCAAAAATGCAATGAGCGAAAATGACTGTTATTTACGATAAAGGCGACAGAAATAATTTTTGTAATTACCATCCTATTTTCATCCTACCAGTCTTTTCAAAAAGTCTAGAGAAAATAATACTTAAATGACTTGCATCCTTCGTCGACCATTATATTATTCTAATGCTAGTACAATATGGTTTCCAAAAATAAATCAACAGAATTGGCCCTTCTTGCACAAAAAGAATATTTACTTTAAAAATTCGAAAATCAAAAACTCGTATTAGGCGTTTTCTTAGATTTCACGTTTTTTAAAACCCTTAGCCATCATATTCTTCTGCAGAAGCTACATCACTCTGGTATTAGGGGTAATGCCCACTTCTTGATATCATCGTACCTTCAACACCGCTCACAAAATGTAGGAATTAATGTACACGTTTCTGCCTCAAGGAAAGTTGATTTAGGTGTACCTCAAGGAAGAATTCTAGGCCTGTTTTTATTTCTTTTGTACATTATGACATTGCCAGTATTGATCACACGGTAAAATACGTCACCTACGCTGATGATACGAGCATTATTTTCGCTGGTCACTCCACTCTTGAGTTAGTGGATCATATCAACGTCGCTCTTGAGTTGATTCAGCAATGGCCTCAAGATAATATAACCTGGCGTTGAATGTTGCAAAAACGAAAGTCTTAATTTTCCACCCTTGTTATAATGAATGCTTCACATTTCCGCTTTTTTATTAATGGTGCATCAGATGAATACGGCCACTCTTTTAAAACCCTAGGCATATACTTTTCTGCAGCAACGTCATGGAATGCACACGTTGATTTCCTGGTTAAAAAAGTTTCTTGTACTATAGGACTTTTGCGGCGAAGCAGCACAACGTTACGGGTAGCAGTAAATCTACTCCTCTACAACTCACTTTTCTCTTCTGCTCTCATCTATGGTGCTCTTAGGGGGGAACAACAACAAATGCGAATGTCATGACATTATTTGTATTACAAAAACGAATGACTCGACTAAGGTGCAGGGTGCCTTATTTTGTCACATATGGCTGAATTGTTTGCCAAATTACGTATTGATCTAGTTCCATCACATTTTTGTTAATTATTTTATCGTTATTATAAGCAATGCACAAAAACCAAAATAACGCCTTACATAACTTAGCTAACTTAAAAATAAATATAGTAACATACAACACCCGAAACACTGAGAAGTGGCAAGTGGCACAATGTCACACAAGCTCTGAGAAGCAGATGGTTGGCTACCAGCTACCATCACTGTTAAACCAGTTGCTGAGAAAAAATGGCGTCGATATTGGAATGTTATCAATGAAAGAGCTGTTTTATATATGTATGTGAGTAAGTCTAAATGGTATTCATGGTATTAGAACACTAATTTTACACAACCTTTGAAGGTTCGCGATTGGTTAGCTTATTATGTTGTTTTTTAATATTTTTTTTTCACCTAGCCAAAGTCATTTCACGCTTGGGTTTTTTTTTTCAATCTTGTACCAATGTTTCTACAGTTTTCCGCTAATATGTGTCAAAAACTTTTGTGTACCTTACCATATATTAAACGTTGTTATTTGTCCTAATCATTGCCTGTTGCTGTCCTACTAAGGAGAGCTGTCACTTCGTCAAGCTGTACTCATTGTAGTGGCTTTTTGTGACAGCTCCTATCTTTCGTTTATTTTTGTTTGAAAGAATAAATAAATTTGATTTGATATTGATTTGATTTGATATGAACAAGAGCTCGAGACATAGCGCGTAGGCTTGATAAGTGCGGGTTATCAAGGGTAACTGAGTAGATTCCAAAAAAAGCCAAATGTGTAAGAGGAAGACAAAAAATCAGGTGGGCAGATGAGATTGAGGAGTTTGCTGCTATAGCATGGCAGCAGAAAGAGCAGGACCTGGCTCATTGGAAGGACAAGGAAGAGGCCTTTGCCCGGCAATGGGCGTAGTCAGGCTGAAGATCATCATTATCATCACAAATTTCTGATAATGAACGATGTAAGGGAGCTTATTGCCTATCAAATGACATTGGTACAGATGTATTGATCATTAGGGGAAAAAAACGGTTTGACCTCATTAGGCGTTATTTTTACCGACCAAGCTAACTGGTCGTCTTCGTTAGTCACCACCACGTGGTCACTACAGATCAAGTACATTGTCATTTGTGGGTGCCATAGGCCTAGCATGAGAAGTTTCAGAAACTCTCATGGTGCTAATGCCAAGTACATACGAAAAATGCATGTTGAGATTGGTGACGTCTAGAAATCACTCATCATTCAGTGGCCAGGGCCGGGCTGCTGGCATAGCGTAGGATAACCTTGTAATATATAGTAAAGCAAGAGGATCAAATAGGATACCGAGAGGATGAGAAAGGAGAGGGTGATGAATAGAGAAAGGAGGACAAAAGATAGTAAAGTTCAGTATAAAAACGTGGAAAGAAATGCAGAGCAACAGAAAGAGATAAAGAGAAAGAGAATGAAAGGGTTACGGATAGAAGGAGAGAAAAAAAGGAAGATAAAAAATAGGAAGACGGAGAAATATAAGGGCACAAAAAGATACAAAAAACAAAAAGGAAATGGAAATAAACAGAAAAAATAACAGACATACACAAGAAACAGACAGAAGTACTAAAAAGAGTAAAATAGGGGAATAGAGAAAAAGAAAGCTCGTAAAACTCCACGAAACAGCCAGAACCAGGACAAGCTTGGTGGCAGTTAGCTGTTTGTATAGCATAGCGCATCGAGCGCTAGTGAGGAAATGTTTTGTTAGTGTTACTAACGCCACTTCATATGAGTTTTCCGGGAATTGAGTGGCATCCACTTAGCCTCTTCAAAAGCCACGAGAACAACTTGTGACTCCATGATAAACGAGCCCTTTGTATCCTCGATGTGGTTGTGTAGGTAATTAGTCACAATGTTTCATGTTTCAAGCTTATTGGTGACGTCTTTATACTGAGGCACTCGTTCTGAGATCGATGAAGAAATGAAATAGTGCAGCAGCACGTGTTTAACGAGGCATCATATACTATTTACTGACTGCTTTATAGTGCTACCACTCCTGTTTCGATGATATATACATGTTTCAAAAGAAAACAAAATCACAAATACCTTTCCACACTCTTGCTAACCAGCTCGAGATGAAAGGCAGCTAAAACACTGGCGACGGCTGACAAGTTCAATGGTCAAGAACCTCACAACACGCCATTTCACCCGCCGCAGACACTGTGCAATTTTTTTTTCTCATTTTTGTTGTATAATGCAACGCGACGTGTACAGTGCAGCCGAGGTACGACATGATTCGCAGTGGCACTCGGTTATGATTTCTTGCCTCTTGAGGCATTAGCTGTTATTTTTTTCGGCGTCAATGCGGAAATGCGAATGAAACCACAGCCGTTCGCGCTTCCGAACTTTTCTCGTAGTTGGTGTGATTTGTTTTTTTTTTCTTGGTGTTTCTGCGTTGCCTGTATCATCGTAAATTGATCGCTCGCTCGACGATTCATGCGTAGGAGGAGAAGGCAGATGTGTGTTTTTTATTCCTTCCTTTCTTACCACTTGTTCCCAAATATATAGTGTCTTTTTTTGTTTACTCCACACAAATTACAAAGGTACTGTACACACATCCTAACAAGAGTAAACAGGTTGAATAGAAACACCATGTTTTGCGTTTTACTTGTTTTGCTGCTGATTTGTTGTACCGTGAGGGTGTACTTGTTAGTGCGCATACTGCTTTTGTTTCTACCAAACATGTTTATGCTCGGCGACAACTTTCTGTGGCAGCACAGCCAAAGCTACGTAGGCTGAGCTTGTGCACATGTGTTACTACACCAAGTAGTCCGTTTGCGCTCAATTTCGATTTCGGTTTTGCAAGCGCATTTATTATGTATTTTTTTGCATGACAACTATGGAATAGGTCCTATAGGTATTTGGGAGGAAATAAATAAAATGTTTGTTTTTTAAGGAAAACAACACGAAGATTTTTTGGAGCGTTCAGATTTATTTAAAAAAAGAAGTACGACCAAGCAGGTGCAAAGCGATTGAAACAACGCAGCGATTTTCTAAATTTCAGTGCATACTTGGTCGGCATAATTTTTTTCATTCTTTTAGAGACGCAAGAACTTTCTGGAGATGCTCACGTTATTTTTTAGGTGGCACGTAGGCAACGATGGTAAGCAGAAATCTTGGCACCGATCAAGCATGAGCGGGCGTCTGACGTTCATAAATCCAAATGTGTGAAACGCAATCTTTACTCGGCCAAGAACGCTGTTTTTGCACAGCCAACCAGCTAATATACATGAACGTGTCTGTTACCCAGGAAAAGCGCAAGGAACGAATCCCTCCGTAAACGTTGACGGGTCTGGCCTTATGGTACGCGATTTGCATCATTATTGTACTGACAATATTATGCAGCCAAAGCACCGACCACGTATGCAACGCAATTTAGAAAAAGTGTGATTGGGTTTACCCACAGTTTCAAGTAGCATTTTTTTTTCAAGCAGCCGGTGTTGCTAAATACTGACTGGTCACCGGTGTCACTTTCAAGGTGGCTATAGCGATTAGAGTCCCACTTTCGCTAATGATATCATGTGCACACAAATTCTTGGCGCTTGCATGTGCGGCAAACAAAATATTTCACGACGCACCGCTGTCTTCTTTTATCCCTGCTTGATGAATACAGATCACCTAATGAACACGCAGTCATGGTCGCTTCAATGTGAACTTGCTGCAGGGAGGAAGGAAAAATAGGAGAGGGCATGCCCACCCGGCGCGCTACGTGAAAAGTGTGGAGGAAATGACATCATGGCTGCCATATTCACTAGGCACAATGGCGGCGTTGCCATAGTTACGTGTTGCGCAGTGTAGCTGGTCTAGCAGTGAGCGGCCGCGGCTGGCGGCGGCATGTGTGCCTCTGCAGATCTCGTGGTGAGCCGTGACGGACAATATCCGTGCTCTGCGCCGCGTTACTAAATGCGAAGCATTTCTTAGCAAACTTCGGCAACTTTGAGCGTGTCTATCTATCTATCTATCTATCTATCTATCTATCTATCTATCTATCTATCTATCTATCTATCTATCTATCTATCTATCTATCTATCTATCTATCTATCTATCTATCTATCTATCTATCTTTCTATCTATCTATCTATCTATCTAGCAAGCGTGTCATTTAAAAAAATGACAACATACCACACTCATAGCGTGCTCGGGGACATTTCTTAGCTCCACATATACTAAATTTGGTATCACGTGACTTGAATAGATGACGAAGGTAAACGACACATCCAAACATAATAATCATGACACGTAAATTATGTACATCAATTACCTCCACCTCGTAATATTTTGCTGATTTTGGAGTGACATATCAACCTTCCTCATTCGTGCTTCGCATATCATCGATTCCCACTGTACGTAGGATCTGCCAATTTTTGGTTACGCAGTGTTCTCCTGGCAGTTACTGTACTCTTAAGAACGTTTACGACAGGGCGCCAACAGTGCATAGAACGAGCGCGCATCTATGTGTCGGGCGGTGTATGACACGTATGAAGCATTTGAAGTGTTCTCTGAAATTGCGTTGAACACCATTACGAAGCCGAACGACGACGAACGCTTTGCAGGTCAGTGACGGTTGTGCAGTGCGCCTGCTTCTGACAACGGATGAAACTGTTGTGCTCAGCAGGACACAACGAGGACCGTGTGCGAATTGGTGGTTTCGTGTTCGGTATGTGTACAGTAACAACTTGCATGTGCGTATAAAAACACCTTTTCTTTTCCGCCTGCTATACTCAAAACCAGCTTGTAATCTCGGCGCTTGAGCAATCGCGTTCAAGGGTCACTTGCACCGTGCTCAAAGTCGCTATGGTCGCAGAATGCTGACGCCGGTGAGTTTCACGCGGAACACGGACACAGTGGCCGGGCGCTGCGTCGGCCGCGAGGTAGAATGCAACCGTAGAAGAAGGCGCCCGACCGATCATGTTGTCTGTACAGTTGCTGAATTAATGACGTGAGAACACGCGCCGTTATCAGTGCATCTAGCGCGCGTTCTCTCGTACTTGCTTCGTTGTCGTCGAGCTGTTACTCGCTGTTAATACTAGGACGATATGATTTCGCCGAAGGCGTTGCGCTGACCCTGATTGTTGAGGTCTGTTCGTTCTATGGGTTTTGCATTGCCACGACACGCGCGCTGCGCAGCGAACATGCTTTCCGAGCTGAAGAGCCAGTCGCGCCTTCTGCTTTACATTCAGATGTAAACAAGGGAAGAGAACTAGCCCAGTCAATTTGGCCCACTTCCAGCTTCACCACGGCTTCGCAACGCGTGACGTCAGGGCCTCTCCTCAGTTGTCTCCTTCCTCTATGACTTGCTGCAACCAAGCGTCGCCATCGTTGTTTAGCGGGCAGGGAAAACGTGAAATGGCACCAAAAACCTAGAAAAGTACAAGCAGCAAAAAACAAAAAACCTACACGAGTGATGGTTACTAATAATATTGCGAACAATCTTGAACATAGTATTTAACTGTCTTCTTTTTATATTTTCCATTATGCTACTCAGTGTAGAAAATATAGCGTTTGTAGACTACATGCAGAAGCGCAGTAAAAAAGGTCGTGCTTGGGCTTCGTAGCCTTGGTTGTGCTGCCACAGAAAGTTGTCGCAGAGTATAGCTCCCTTGAAAAGCTGATTGGAGAAAGCCACCAAGAACTTACCACTACAAAAGTAATATTCTATAGTAATCATAATCAGAAAAATAATAGTAAAGGTTGCGATTTCACGTCCAAAAATAGATCGTTATGAGGGATGCTGCAGTGGTGGGATGCGTTAATTATGACTACAAGGTGTTCTTTAACGTGCGCCTCAAATAAAGTACATGGGTTTCTAGCATTTGGCCTCCATCGAAGCGCGGCATCAGTACCGCTGTGATTTATAGGGTGTACCCACCCCATTTTAGGGGCGAAGCTCCTTAAAGCGACACGCGTTTGTCTCTCGTAGTAGTGCGTAACATGTGTTACGCTTCGACCTGCAAGGTGGTGCCGGTGGGAGTTTTATCCTGCGCGTTGTTGAAGAATAAAAAATTCGCAGCGTGCGCATTAACTAAAAGCCGAATTCTCCTGTCTCTCATCCCCCATTAGCAGCCATTGGCATGTACGTTGAGCGCTATCTGACAAGAAAGGGTTGCTGCGTTATATTCGCTGGGCGTAACCTCTTTGGTTTTAGAAAGGTATAGCGAGCGTTGGGACGCAGTGCCATGAATACAGTGAACTAGTATATACCATTAACTCGAGGCGCTTACAGGTGGGAAGTAGACACGAAGCGCAAGCCGTAAGAAAGTGTGCGTGTTCCAGCTCTCGTTTAGTCCTTGGAATGTCCGCTAGATGGCGGTGCTTCAATATGCGGAATATATGATGAAAAGATGCGAAACGGTGGCACTTGGAGTGTTGACTAGATGGATGAACGTACGCACAGACAGATGCATGAACGGACGCACGGATGGCTGCACGGACGAATGGACACATGGACGGACGCAGAAGCGGAAGCATGGACGAACGCAGGGATGGACGCACGAACAGACGCACGCATGGACTGGCAGATGGACGCATGGACGGTCACATGGACGGTCACACAGACGGACGCATGGACTGACGGAAGCAAGAACAAATGAACGGACGCATGCTTCGCCCCACTCTCCATCATTCACTCCGTGGATATGCTGCCATTTTATTATTTTAAAAGTGAGTTCGCCGCCGACAAGGTGAGCCATGATCTGCAGCTGCGCACGGTTATGATTTTTGGCGTGTTGTGGCATTACCTTCATTTTTTAAAATCAATTGTTACATGCAAAAGAACCGCTCTGAGCATTACCGCTCTGAGCATTACATATGTGCTGTGAACAGAGACCGCTCCGGGCAAGTGTGAAGCTCTGCAAATATGGATACTCTATTTTTATGTTAGAGTCAATTTTTCTATGGAGGAACTACAAACATTCACAATACCATGACGTTGTGCTACAATACTAATTATGGTGAGCTCAGGCAGCAGTCTGGCAAGTTTTGATGAAGTCAGTTAACAAAACTTTTGAGAAGGTCAATTGCGCTTCACAAAAACATTCTGAATGTTCGTTTGTCGTCACCAATGAAGCCATCGTGTAGAGCAACTGCAAAATATCACTATATATTTCGGGAGCATGTGACAACAAGCGCATACCTTGGTGTGGCGTAAGAGTACAGCTGGAGCCAAAATTGCATTTAAAAACAAACTCTAATTACTTTTCCTGAAAGAGCTCGCGCTTAGCACTACCTTTTCTATGCTCTTGAAGGCTTGGTTTATAGATTACCGCAAAAAAACAAAAACTTTTAGGCTCACTACACTTTTAAAGCTTTCGCTCTAGTCGCCAGCCATTATACCAATATACAATATGTTAGTTCTTAATGAGTTTATACAAGACGACGAAATCCTGCCAGTAGTGTGTATTAGTAGGCGACAACCAGCCATGACGACGCGCCAGTTGAAAACTTCTATGAAGACGTAGAACTGGCAATAAATTAGGTAGAGACACAGTATATACTACTGATGGGTGACTTCAATTCTAGGGTAAAGAAGAAGCAGGCGGGGGGCCCGGCAGTAGGAGATTACAGCATCGGTACTAATAATGCCCGAGGGGAGCCATCAGTAGCATTCGCAAAACGCAATAATTTAGGGATCTTGAATACCTTCTACCGAAAACGAGGAAACCGCAATGGGACATGGAGGAACCAGAATGGCGAAAGTAAGAACGAAATAGACTTTATACTGAGTTTAAACCCAGGCATCGTGCAGAATGTGTAAGTTCTTGGCAAGGTACGATGCAGTTAGCATAGAATAGTGCGGTCTCGAATTCGCCTAGACTGGAAGAAGAAACGACTGAAACTTATACGCAAGAAGCCAATCAATGAGCTAGCACTGCGACGGAAAGCACAGGAATTCAGAGTATCTCTTCAGAACACGTATTCGGTTCTTATTGATGAAACCAGCCTTAGCGTTGACGCAATGAATGATAATCTGACGAGAATTATTACGGAGAGTACAGTGGAAGTTGGAAGTATGGTACCTAAAAAGCACACTGGTAAGCTCCCCCAGAAGCCGAAAAACCTCCTTAACAGTGTAAAAGCATGAAAGCACCAAATACAACAAACAAAATGGAATTCGCAGAGCTTTCGAAGCTGAGTAATAAGCGTATGATATCCGATGTAAGAAGGTATAACATGAAGAAAGTCGAACAGGCTCTGAAGAACGGAGGAAGCTTGAAACCAGTGAAGAGGGAACTTGTGATAGGCAAAAATCGGATGTATGCACTAAGGGACCAGGAAGGCAAAGGAACTACCAATATGGATAGGATAGTTAAAATAGCGGAGGAGGTTTAAAGAGATCTGTACAATGGCTGTGACAACAACGACCTTAATATAAAAACTAGCAGTAACCCAGATGTCGTTCCATCAGTAATGATAGAAGAAGTCAGAAAAGCCTTGAAGGGAATGCAAAGAGGCGAAACTTCTGGTGAGGATCAGACAACACCAGGTCTGCTGAAAGATTGTGTTAGAAAAACTAGCCACCCTGTTTACGAGGTGCCTTCTGACGGGAAGAGTACCAGAATCATGGAAGAATGCTAACATCATCTTAATACATAAGAAAAGAGATGACAAGGACTTCAAGAATTTGAGGCCGATCACCTTGCTCTCCGTCGTATACAAGATATTTACAAACGTAATTGCTAACAAGATTAAAAAAACATTAGAATTCAATCAACCAAAACAACAAGCAGGATTTCGGACAGGCTACTCAACAATCGACTCTGTTCATACTATCAATCAGGTAATGAAGAAATGCTCAGTATACGGCAAACCACTATGCTTAGCCTTCATAGAATACGAGAAGGCGTTTGATTCAGTTGAAATATCTGTAGTCATGCGCACACTGCGGAATCAGGGTGTCGACGAAGCATATAAAAACATTCTGGAAGAAATCTACAGGGTATCAACTGCCACCATGAAGTTCCAAAAAGAAAGCGACAGAATACCAATCAAGAAAGGTGTAAGTCAGGGGGATACAATCTTCCCGGAGCTATTCACTGTGTGCTTACAGGAGGTATTCAGAGACCTCGAATGGGAACAGTTAGGGATAAGAGGTAATGAAAAGTACCTTAGTAACCTACGCTTCGCCGATGACATTGCGTTGCGGAGTAATTCAGGGAACCAATTGCAACTCATGATTATAGAGTTAGACAATGAGCGAAGAAAGGTATATGTCTTAGAATTAATCTGCAGAAAACGAAAGTAATGTACAACAACCTCAGAAGAGAACAGCGCATCAATATAGGTAATAGTGCACTTTAACTTGTAACAGACTAAATCTACTTAGAAGAGGTAATAACCGCGGAGCCGAAACACGAGATCAAAGTAGCTAGAAGAAGAATAATGAGGTGGAGCACACTTGGCAAGCACTTTCCAATCATGACAGGTAGATTGCCAGTATTTCTTAAGAGGAAGGTATATAACAGCTGCATCTTGCCGGTATACTTAGCTATGGAGCAGTAACCTGGAGACTTGCCAAGACGTTTCAGCTTAAATAGAGGACGGCGGAACCAGCAATGGAAAGGAAAATGGTAGGTTTAACCTTGAGAAACAAGAAGAGAGCAGAGTAGATCAGGGAACAAACCGGGGTTAAGGTTATCATGATCGAAATAAAAAAAAAGAAATGAACATGGGCCACGCATGTAGCACGCAGGCAGGATAACCGCTTGTCAATAAGGGTAACTCACTGGATTCCCAGGGAAGGCAAGTGGATTAGGGGCAGACAGAAAGCTAGGTGGGCAGATGAGATTAAGAAGTTTGCGAGTATACAGTGGCACCAGCGAGCACAGGACCGAGTTGACTGGCGTAACATGGGAGCGGCCTTTGTCCTGCAGGAGACGTAGTTCGGCTGATGATGATGATGATTAGACGGGAACAAAAGCCTGACCACTGAGGAGGATATAACGAAAACTACGCATATTCAACGCCTGTTGCCTCAGTACACTGATGAAAGCTGAACACTTTAACGCCCAATTAGTTGTTTCGGTACCGTCGGCTGACCCGCAGGACGCAGAATCGAATGCTGGCCACAGCCTTAATTTTGTTGAAGGCAAGAATGTTGTAGGCCCGTGTGATCAGATTTCAGTGGTACACGTTAAAGAACCTCAGGGGGTCAAAATTTCGGAGCCCTTCACTACGGCGTGGCGTCTTTCATAGTCATATGAAGGTTTTGGGACGTTGAACCACATATAACATTTTAAAAAATATTTTTTTGTTTTGTTTCAAGTTTCACCCTTTTAGAGGATATCGTTTGGTTGCGTGGACACCATGCGCAGTTCACCATGCGCCGTGCCAAGTTCGCAGGGGAGCTCATCTTGCATTCCGTTCGTTAAATATCTTTGTTTTTTCATGCACATGCAATTGCAGCAAAGAAACATGCATGTTACTCAGACAAAAATTAAGATGCGTTTGCACTTCAGAAATGAAAATTGGGTAGTTTTTTTTTTTTGTCTCTCACCGATGCCTTGTTATATAGCTGCCCACTTATTAGGCTCGATTGCTGGGCAGTTGGTCACAGGTTCAATCTCCACCACGGTGCTTGCCTTTGAATGCAGGCGAAACGCCAGAGGCCTACGTACTCCGCGACGTTAGGGCACGTTCAAGAATTCTAGATGGCCACTATTTCCGCAGCCCTCCACTACGTCGTCCCTTATAATCATATCTCACTTTCCGAGCGTAAAACTATAGCTGCACTTCATATAACTTCAGAGTGTTAGTTAGTGCCACCAGTAGCCATTACCGCTTATTATTAGTCATTATTAGTAGGAATCTTAGTACACGCTTATTAGTAGCCATCAGCGCCGCTTGTAGATAGTAGATTTTAGATTGTAAAAAAATTAACCACGTCTTGCCAAAAAGAAGTAGCAGTGTTGTACATGGTTATTCGACAGGTGATTCGGCGGGGGGCCCGCAGCGCTTTCGAGACGCGTGTATGTGTTGTGTGAGTGTGTGTGTGTGTGTGTTGGTGTGTGTGTGTGTGCGTGTGTTGTGTGTGTGTTTAGTGTGTGCGCGTGTGTGTGTGTTGTGTGTATTTGTGTGTGCGCTGTCTGTGTGTGTGTGCGCGTGTATTTGTGTGTGTTGTGTATGTGTATGTTTGTATGTGTGTGTCTTTTGTGCGTGTGTGTGCGTGTGTGTTTTGTGTGTGTGTGTGTTTGTGTGTGCTCGCGCGTGTGTGTTTGTGCGTGTGTGTTTGTGTGTGTGTTGTGTGCGTGCTCGTGTGTGTGTGTGTTTGTGTGTGTGTGTGTGTGTGTGTGCGCGCGTGTGTGTTTGTTTGTGTGCGTGTATGCGTGTGTGTGTGGGCGCGCGTGCGCGCGTGTGTGTTGTGTGTGTTTTGTGTGTGTGTGTGTGCGTGTGTGTGTGTAATTTGTGTGTGTGGGTGGGTTGTGTGTGTGTGTGCGTGCGCGCGTGTGTGTGTGTGCGTGTGTGTGTGCGCGCGCGTGCGTGTGTGTGTGCGCGCGCATGTGTGTGTGTGTGTTTGTGTGTGTGTGCATGTGTGTGTGTGCGCGCGCGTGTGTGTGTGTTTTGTGTGTGTGTGTGCGTGTGTGTGCGCGCGCGCGTGTGTGTTTTGTGTGTGTTGTTTGTGTGCGCGTGTGTGTTGTGTGTGTGTGTTTTGTGTGTGCGTGTGTGTGATATTTGTGTGTGTGTTTGTGTGTGATTGTGTGTGTGTGTACGTGTGTGTGTGTGTGCGTGTGTGTGTGCGCGCGCGTGCCCGTGTATGTGCGTGTGTGTTTTGTGTGTTGTGTGTGTGTGTGCGTTTGTGTGTGTGTGTGTGAGTGCGCGTGCGCGTGTGTTTTTTTTGTAGGTGTGTGTGTGTGTGTATGTGTGCGTCAGCGGAAACCAAAGGTATTGTGATAATGCAGTGAGTTACTAAAGAAAAGGCGTGGAAACAAGTATAAATGCATCGTAGTCTAAAGCCAACATTCACGGTTCTGAGCAAATAACTACACAAGGTGCCCGCGTGGTTGCGTAATTTGAAGTAATGAAAATTCACTTAAGCAACCAGAGAAGCTGTAGTGACGTCGGAATCCAACGCATCACGCCAATGGTCCACTTGAGACGTCTCCACTGAGTTATCGACCATCCGGGTCTGTCACAGCCAAACTCCTTGAGACACGCACTATATCTTCGATGCACCATTAACGGGGCAGTTCATGCGTGATATTGCAAACCTGTCAAGCAGACCCGAACAGTCTTTGCGTATGAATTTGTAAACATTGGCAGCAATAACATTAATTATAAACTCTTCTTACCGCGAGGCGGTACGACGAATCTACGCGCTTATCGTTCGAACTGAGTGTTCTGAAGTAATAGCGGCAATCGATACGGTTTCCAATTACCCAAATACAGCGAACACTTACAGCTTAATTTAGGCTATCTGAAAAAAATCGAAGCCAGCCTTGCCGAACCTATGGTGTCAAAAAGTTACTTCGCTATGGCGCACGCCTTTCACCGTCAACGTAAGCGGCGTATTCTAGATAGCGTGAAGTGAGGCGTTTGGCGAAAAAAAAGAGAAAAAGCAATGATGTGTAATTTTAGGCATGCATAATTGTGGCGTTAGGGTTCATATGCGTCCACACGGGCGACAGGTAATAGTAAGAAATTTGAGTCATCGTTCTTAATAAAATTACTTACGTTCAATCAAGTTAGGAAGCAGAGAATAAATCAAATTTTGATAAGTATAACAGACACGACACAGTTAAATTTTTTGATCACGTCAACCGTCGCGAAAATCCTTAATGAGAAATCATATTGTATTGATCAACGTATATGCTGCCGTTGTTATGTAGAAGCAATGTCATCATTGCTGAAACTCCACTTATGGCTTGAGTCAAAAAGTAAATTATTAAGGTGATAATTGCTCTTGTCATCGCCGTGGCCACAATTTGCGTCTTACAGTAGTGAACGCGGAGTAATTATGTATTTCTCATAAACGTGACGAAGTGCAACCGACTGGCGACGTCATCTCCAGGAAGTCCTTGAGAGCTATATGCGGGGGGGGGGGGGGGGGGTAAAGATCTGCGTCTATTCATTGCCAGGGGAAATAAGAAAATCAGGTCAATTGGTTTAACCATGCGTAGTATGATTTACCCTGCTATACAAAGACGGGTCGATTAGGCGAAAAGAAAGGGGGGAAAATGCGGCAGAACCCCCGTATTTTGGTAATATGCAAAGCAGGCGAAGAGAAGGTGACAGCGTTGTAACTTTTTTAATGAGAGACACGGTTTGAAACGAATAATGTAGCACGTATACACGCATATGTTGAATAGTTTTAGATGTTTATATGACCAGTTGTTTGCTCTTGCGGAACGGTGCCAACAAATACAAAAATATTAGAAACACCACAAGCGATAAGCTGATTTGAAGCGCTGCTGCTTGTGAAGATGGTAGCCCTGGACACTGCTACATAAATTAACTTCGGCTCATGGCACCGAACTACAATTGATGTTAGCCCGACATGATGGCTGTATTCTAGGGGTACATATTTCTTGTTTAAAAAACAAGATAGGTTACGCTGCAAACAAAAACGACGTTTTATGAACATTGCAATCTATCTGAAGGCGATTTCCAAGAGCTGGCGTAGCTCCGTGGTAGAATTATTAATTGCCATGCAGAATGCTGAAGTTTGATTCTCGCTGGAATCCTGACATTTATTTTTTTTGAATTCGTCGGATCAACGCTGCCAATGTCGTATTTTCTAAATGTGAAGCATTTCTTTGCGAACTTCAGTGACATTGAGCGTATATATCTATCTAACTGTTTACCTCTGGGTGCTGTCGTGGTCACCCACCTAACTTGGCATGAACCAAAGTTAGCATGGGAGGGTAAGAAGGCTTGGCGAATGTGACGCGCTGGTCAAGACATGAATAATGTCACGATTCCGTCGTGTACGTCGTCAAAAACTTCCCGTCAGACAGTGACACCTGCCCACAGGCACGTATGTGCCACTGGTATGTGGTCATGTGCCACAGGTGATTGACACTTATTATCTACCGAGGACCGACGAGAGCACACATGAACAATTTCAACACGCGAGCGTAAAGAAATGCACAACATCGGTGATGTTTACCTGATGAATGCAAAGAATAAATGTCAGCGTTCCAGCTGAAATCAAACCCAAGCATGGCAATGAAGCTTACTGCCATAGGTCTCGGAACTATACGCTAAAATACGCGAGAAATAGACGCTAATCTTCCTGAAATGTCAATAGGCGTTGCAGTGCTGCCTACCCAGTTTTTTAAACATTACATATGTACTCTTTTGATACAGCCTTCACGTCGGGTTAACGTCAATTGTGGTTAGTTCCCATCGGCACATCAGCAAAGTCCTACACATCGTTAGTTTCTACACATCGGCAAAATCTTAGGCGTTGTCTTGGCGCAGTCTTGCGTGGCAAATATGTGTCTACAACCTATTGTGAGAGGACTTAAACAGTGGCGCGATTGTGAAGTGCATAGGAGTGAGGTAAGCGGGGAGTACGTCCATCAGCTCCACATTTAACCTAATTTTTCCTGAGCCCTCATTTCAATCCCCATATTCCCACCTTTGGGAAATCTAGAATGAATTCGTAGTTGCTTGGAAAAGGAAAAAGGCACTACTTTCTGCAGCCCTTGCGGGAGCACGGCTCAGCGCCTTGTGTGGGATGGAAGAAGGGGGATATAAAAGAATATACGAAAGATATAGATGAAGAAATAGGATCGGTAAGTGACAGAAAAAGGAGGAGGTAGGAAAGTTGGGAGTCGGTCGAAGAAGTCCGAGGACGCGGCACCACATGACGAGAGCTTCGCGACGTCAGGAGGTCGCGGAGAGCAAACCAGTCGGAGGGAACTACGCTGTCGTCGGAGATGGCGGGTTCACAACCGGTCTGTTTGAAATTCTCCGAGCAATTCCCAAGGTAGCAAACAAGTTTGTTGAAGACAATAGTCTTTTTTGAAAACCGTTCGTCTGTTCATCCGTCCGTCCGTCCATCCGTTTGTCTGTTTGTCCACTCTTAACAGCATCGGGTACTTGAAACGGCCGACTCTATCTGCAGCGCCCACCTATGTTGCTCAAGCTTGAGCGTTCATGCTTGTGCAATTGTCAATTAAAAAGCAATTGCTACACATGTCTGGGGCTCCATAACAACACGTATATATCCTGCATGTACGTCTCTTACTAGAAAAGGCATCCTTAAGTTTTTAAGGACCGTAGCGCTTATCACGCTGCGCTGACCACACAACGCTTGCACGGAAAGGCGAGTGTTTCCAACGCTTTGCTAAAACGAAACGGTGGCGGCACCTACCCGTCACTTTGCGTTCTACACCTTATCACCCCTGAGATGGGTGCGCACACCTGTTTTAGAGCCACGCGCTTTTTTTTCAAAGACAAATGCCAGATGGCGCTTATGTATCACGTATGACGTGACCTGATGCGCTCGTTCGCCTCAGCGGCACGCTCGAGGCACTCTGACGCAGCGCCTCCAGAATAACATTCACCGATTTTCTCGCGCAGAACATCAATGTCTTGTTCACTCTCTCCACACGCACTGTCGTCTTTCGACGACATTAGCAGATTACATGCAGATACGGGATCAATTTTGACCAGGTTAAAATCCATGCCTTTTATTTGTCATCTATTTTTTCCTCTCCCCGAGTGAATTATTCTAGCTCTTTAATTTATATAGAACAACCGCTTTCGTTTCCGCTTGGAGTTAGGTGAGAAAATGCAACAGTCTTCAACGAAGTGAACGTGAGGCTTTTCCGCACAAGAGAAAAATTGGAATTTGCCACTCCTGTTAGATTACGTAAATTAATTAGCCCTGTGTGTTTTGTAGGCCGCATGTAGTCAAAGACTATGTTTAATTACGTGCCTTCAGAGTTTACGCTGGGATTAGTATTAAACAAAATATGAGCAAGAGTGTTGATGAGCGGTGCTGAGTAGGGAAGCATAGATGATATTTGAACGTGCTATTCTGCCCTAGCCAAAGAGATAAAAGAACAAAATGCGTGTGTGCGTAGTGTGTATGGGAATACAAGTGTGGATGTGATTGGAAGTGAGCTACGTAGTACAAGAACATTTTAAACAAGGTGCTGCTCGAAACAAACATGGACGAGAAAACAAGGACACTCAACTTGTATATGCCTCTTTTTGCGCAGCATCTTGTCTAATTATGTGAAAACAATCTGCCGAGGAGATTTTCCTAATCCGCACGTGCGTTTCTCTGCGAGGCATATTCGCCTTACTAATGGTAGTACCGGCGGGGCTTCAAGCGGAAACGAGGTCCTAGATACAAACACGTGCTGAGACTTTTCTGTTGTTTTTGTCTGTATCAAAACAGCCAAGTCAACATTTTACACATCACAGTCCAAGCAAACTGTGCTCAAACACATTCCTTTTGGTAAAAAGCTAGCTTCCATTATTAGGACTAATTGCGTAGCAGAGAAGCGCTCTTGAGGATTAGGAAAATCTCTTATTTAAGGACATGTAATGTCCCTTAGTCAAGGCATCTGGCAAAAAAGGGGAAACAAATGGAAGACCCTAAGCTTCGCCTTCAGGAGCTGAATGCGATAACGATATTCTTTTTCTAGTGTGCACATCAACCACTCATTGCATGCTTTTTATTGTATCATTTTACTCCAGAACTTTTAACCGTGGATCACAATAAGGTAATTGATGAATTTGAAAGCGGCTTGTGACTGTGAAGCTTCCAGATATGGCTGCATTCTGCGTAATGGCTAGCACGCTTTATACCACGTGCGCGTGAACTGTCCTTAAAGTAGCCCTACACCCACTACGTTGCATTCATACAAGCAGTATCGTATTTGCCTTGTGTAATGTGTGGCTGGCTTTAAGCTATGAAGTCATTGCCGTAATGACATGTTCTGACGTCTGATGCCAATCTACACTTGTACCTAGAAATGCGAAGTGCAAAAATGAGCGGAAATGTCAGAGGAAAAAAAAACCTGCTTTTGTTTCACTTTTTTTTTCAGCGCAGTTGGAAATATTAAAATTTTCCGCAGGGTGAAACGTAGATCAAAGTTTGATGAACCCTTATGGTTCGCCTTCAAGGGTTCATTTCAATCGTGATGTTCTGTTCCTAGTGCGTACTTGAAACACTTAGTGTATATAAAACCTCTTCGAACTTGCTATACACCCACTACGTGGCATTAAGAGTGCAGTAGCGAGTGGGCCTTGTGTACTGGGTAACACGCTTTTATCTATGGAGTCATTATCATAAATCGATGATGTGACGCCCGATGGCAATGTACGCGTGTGCCAAGCATTATTACGGCCATATTTCATGTTGTATTGTGAAGCATGTATAGAGGACCTGTGTGTTTTTAAAGCATGAAAATTACTTTTACTGCATATCCAAGCAGAGAAAGCCGTTTCACTGTATACTCACAAGCTGAGGCATGGCTGCGTGGTAGAAAAACCGCTTGTCACGTAAACGACCCAGCTGTCACGTAAACGACCCACCCAGACCAAGAAATTCTTGCTATTTATATAGCATTTTCATCATTCTTAATTTCTTGGTCACGCATAGACGATGATTTTTCCATCACAACCAACGACACGAACGCCGGCTCCGAAATTTTTACGAAAAGAGCTCTTTAACGTTATCGCGTTAATAAAGTTTCGGCAATACCCAGCTTGACCAAAACACAAAAATAAGGTGCTTTTAAGCCTCGCCTTTCAATTTGCTATCTCAGAAGTTCTGACCAGAAGTAAATTAGTTAACTTTCACAGAACTTTGGGAGGCGACAGTGCTGCAAGCCTGCGTTCTGAGACTTGGCTGCACGTTAAACAACCCCAGATGGTCGGAATTTCCGGAGCCCTCCACTACGGCGTCTCTCATAATCATATTGTCACGGGGTCGTGACGTGGCCGAATACAGGAGACTTCGTGTCGGGATTTACCTGTTTATTTGGGCGAACCTGTGCCCGGTAAACGGAAAGTCCAATTACAGCAGCAGTCTTGCACAAATAGCAGTCTCGGACTGATAGCAGCGAACGGAGCGTTGGCCTTGGATCAACAACAACTGGCAAGCGGCGAAGCACGTCGGCATTTATACTCTTGCCATCGAATGTTCTAGCGTTATCGCTGGCGGTGGCGTAGGTTCCAGAACAATCTGTACCGTTCGCACAGTGGGCGTGATCTTATCGAAATGATCTACTACAGTCCGGAATCTTCTGGAAAACTGCAGGCGCGGTTTGCGCTGAGAATCGTGTGGTGTTTTGGGACGATAACGACAACTTGGGAAATGGAACGTGGCATTGCCCCCCTCTGAAAAAAAGGCATCGTCCCGATGCTTTAACTAAAGATGAAGGTACAATAATAATGCAAGAAAGTACAATGAATAAACTACGATGAAACAATATTACAAAAAAACACTGTTTCAGTTTGTTAACGCGCATGAAACGGCTTGAGGCGCGCGACATGCACGACTTCAGGTCGCGATCGGCGTCGTTGAGAGTTCGTGATGCCGTCGGGGACAACCTCATAATCAAGTGGGCCGAGACGTCGAACCACCCTGTACGGTCCGAAGTAGCGTCGCAGAAGCTTTTCCCTTAGTCCACGTCGGCGTATCGGCGTCCACACCCAAACACGTTCACCGGGCTGGTATTCCACGAAACGTCGTCGAAGGTTGTAACGGTGGCTGTCTCTCGTCTGTTGATTCTTGATACGGAGACGCGCAAGTTGTCGGGCTTCTTCGGCACGTTGAAGGTACTCGCTCACATCGAGGCTTTCTTCGTCGGTGACGTTGGGTAACATGGCATCGAGCGTCGTTGCCAGGCTCCTTCAGTAGACCAATTTGTATGGAGATATCTGCGTCGTCTCCAGCACCGCCGTGTTGTATGCGAAGGTCACATACAGAAAAATGGCGTCCCACGTCTTGTGTTCGACATCGACGTACATTGACAGCGTGTCGGCGATCGTCTTGTTAAGCCGCTCGGTGAGGCCGTTGGTCTGTGGGTGGTATGCTGTCGTCCGGCGGAGGTTTGTTTGGCTGTATGCCAAGATCGCTTGAGTTAAGTCGGCAGTGAATGCCGTTCCTCTGTCGGTGATAAGCACCTCCGGAGCGCCGTGACGTAGGACGATATTTTCGACGAAGAACTTAGCTACCTCGGATGCACTGCCTTTTGGCAGGGCTTTTGTCTCGGCGTAGCGGGTGAGGTAGGTGTCGGTAGCTACCACGATCCACTTGTTTCCGAAAGCCGACGTCGGGAACGGCCCTAGTAGGTCCATACCAATCTGCTGGAAAGGTCGACAAGGTGGATCAATTGGCTGCAGAAATTCCGCTGGCCTTGTCGGCGGTGTCTTGCGTCGCTGACAGTCCCGGAATGTCCTCACATAATGAGTGACGTCGGTGGTAAGACGTGGCCAGTAGTACCTTTCTTGAATCCTCGCGAGCGTGCGAGAAACACCGAGGTGCCCTGCCATCGGATCGTCGTGCAGGGCCTGCAGGAGTTCTGGTCAATGAGCTGAAGGCACCACAAGGAGGTACTTAGCTTGAAGCGGTGAAAAGATTTTCTTTTGTAGAAGACCGTTTCATAGGAAGAACGACGCAAGTGCGCGCTTGAATACCTTCGGGACTTCGGCGGTCCTGCCTTCGAGGTATTCTATTAGGGCCTTAATTTCCGGGTCGGCCCGCTGTCGTTCAGCGAAGTCGTCTGTAGTTATCGTTCCCAAGAAGTAGTCGTCATCTGGGTCGTCGGGTAGCGGTTGGTCGACAGGCGCACGAGAGAGACAGTCGGCGTCGGAGTGTTTTTTGCCGGACTTGTAAATGACAGCAATGTCATATTCTTGAAGTCTCAGGCTCCATCGTGCGAGGCGACCTGAAGGGTCCTTCAAGGTGGCTAGCCAACACAAGGCGTGGTGGTCGCTCACAACTTTGAAGGGCCTGCCGTAGAGGTAGGGGCGAAATTTCGACGTAGCCCAGATGATGGCGAGGCAGAACTTTTCTGTTGTGGAATAATTTGCTTCTGCTTTGAATAGTGATCGGCTGGCGTAACTAATAACCCTTTCAAGTCCGTCAGCCCTCTGCACAAGAACGGCGCCAAGACCTACGCTGCTTGCGTCAGTATGTATTTCTGTCTCGGCGAATTCGTCGAAATGGGCAAGTAACGGAGGCGTCTGGAGGCGTTGTTTAAGCTCCTGGAAAGCGTGTTCCTGTGGCATTTCCCACCTGAATTCCACGTCGGGCTTGGTAAGGTTAGTGAGAGGATCGGCGATGCGGGCGAAGTTTTTCACGAACCGCCTATAATAGGCGCACAGGCCCAGAAATCGGTGCACGGCTTTCTTGTCAGTGGGCGGCGGGAAGTTGGCGATGGCGGCTGTTTTCCGCGGATCGGGACGAACTCCAGACTTGCTGATAACGTGCCCCAGAAACAAGAGCTCCTCATACGCAAATCTGCACTTTTCTGGCTTCAGTGTGAGTCCGGACGTCTTGATGGCTTGAAGTACAGCTTCAAGGCGCCGAAGATGCTCGTCAAAACTCGAGGAAAACACGACGACGTCGTCCAAGTACACAAGGCAAGTCTGCCACTTCAATCCTGCCAGTACTGTATTTATAACGCGTTGAAAAGTTGCTGGCGCTGAGCAAAGGCCGAAGGGCATCACCTTAAACTCGAAGAGGCCGGCCGGTGTTATAAATGCCGTCTTCTCTCGGTCTCTTTCGTCGACTTCGATTTGCCAATAGCCAGTCTTGAGGTCCATTGACGAAAAGTACTTGGCGTTATGGAGCCGATCAAGTGCGTCGTCTATTCGTGTGAGAGGATACACGTCCTTTCTGGTGATTTTGTTCAGGCGGCGATAATTGACGCAGAAACGTAGGGTCCCATTCTTTTTCTTCACTAATACCACGGGGGATGCCCATGGGCTTTTGGACGGCTGGATAATGTCATCCCGCAGCATTTCATCAACTTGTCTCTTCATGGCCTCACGTTCTCGCGTCGAAACCCTGTACGGACTCTGACGGAGTGGTCTGGCATTTTCTTCGGTTATGATGCGATGTTTCGTGATTGGGGTCTGCCGAATTTTCGATGACGACGAAAAGCAATCTTCGTATTGCAGGAGCAGGCCCTTGAGCTGTTCTTGCTTATCGTTCGGAAGTCTGGGATTGACGTTGAAAGCTATGGGAGGGGCTTGGTTCCTCTTAGCAGGTTCCGCTGAATCGGCGAGGGCGAAAGCACTGGTGGCTTCGACAATTTCTTCAATGTATGCGACCGTTGTTCCTTTGTTCACATGTTTGTACTCATTGCTGAAATTCGTGAGCATAACCGTTGCTTTGCCTCCCCGCAGCTCTGCAATTCCTCTTGCGACGCAAATATTTCGGGTGACCAACAGATGCTGACTGCCTTCAACGACGCCTTCCAAGTCAGGTGATTTAGGAGCGCCGACTGAAATAATGACGCTTGAGCGAGGCGGAATGGTGACTTGTTCTTCCAGCACATTCAAGGCATGGTGTCCTGACGGCGTGCGCGGCGGTAGTGCTTCTTCTGTGGATAACGTTATCGACTTTGTTTTTAGGTTGATGACAGCACCATGGCCGTTAATGGTGACTCTCGCTGTGCAGATTCCTGCAGGCGTTACGAGATGACCTCCAGCTTTGCAGATTTCAGGGCCTTTCCAAGCTGTCCTCACTTTCTTTAACTTCGTGGCGAAGGACCCACTGATGACAGAATAGTCAGCTCCAGTATCGACGAGAGCAGTCACACTGTGGCCGTCGATAAGAACGTCGAGGTCGCTAGTTCGCCGTCTCGCGTTACAGTTAGGGCGTGGCGTCGGTCACGGCTGCGTCGGCTTGTTCCGCTGCTTCCATGCTGCGTCGTCAGGCCACCTTCGGTAAGTGAGCTTTCGCCGTCAGGGCTTTGCCTGGTTGACGTTGTGTTCGGAAAACTCCGTCGCGGCGTCGTCGTCGTCGGAGGATCTTCGGTAGTTCGTCGCACAGCAACCGCACCTCCACCGGTTGCTGCCCTTAGTTTCCCGGATACGGGCTAGGAGACCGGCCCCGCGTTGGGCCGGAGTACTGCCGGGGGTGCGGTGACATGCGGCGGCTGGGTGACGGCGAACGGGAAGGACTTCGTGGTGTCCACTGAGTTCCTGTCAGGCAGTCGGCGATGTCACGTGGCCGTTCCCCTGGCTGCGGACGTGGTGCATCGACGGCGAAGCCACGCAGTCCCATCTGTCGGTACTGGCAACGGCGGTAGGTGTGCCCGGCCTCGCCACAGTGGTAGCACAGTGGGCGGTGGTCAGGGGTGCGCCAAACGTCGGTTTTCTTCGGCGCACTGCGCTGGCCCGCTGGCGAACGGTAGGTCGTCGGTGGGGGTGGTGGCGGCGGTGGTGTCTGGCGACGGAAGTGTGACGGGGCGGCGTTTCGGCGTGGACGGGGAGGAGCGTTGTGGCGCACTGCAGCGGCGTAGCTCATAGTTTCTGGCTCGGGCAGCGGTATTTGGGGAATTTGAAGCGATTGCCGAACTTCTTCTCGCACAATGTCGGCGATCGAATCCACTTGAGGTGGCGCCGAAGGCAACAGTTTGCGCAGCTCTTCCCGCACGATCGCTCGGATCGTTTCACGCAGGTTGTCGAAGTCACTGGCTTGAGCAGCAGCGCATTCTGGAGTCAGGCGACGATTATACTGTCTGGTGCGCATGTCCAGGGTTTTTTCGATGGTGGTCGCCTCGGATACAAATTCTTGGACGGTGTTCGGTGGATTCCTCATTAGTCCCGCGAAGAGCTCCTGTTTGACTCCTCGCATGAGGAAACGAACTTTCTTCTCTTCAGGCATGTCTGGGTCAGCGTGACGAAACAGGCGGGTCGTCTCCTCTGTAAAAATTGCAACCTTTTCATTTGGTAGCTGAACCCGGGTTTCTAGTAGAGCAGCGGCCCTCTCTTTGCGTGCGACGCTCGCGAACGTTTGCAGAAATGCGCCGCAGAAAACATCCCACGTTCGGAGCGTGGACTCCCGATTCTCTAGCCAGGTCCTTGCGGTGTCTTCCAGGTAGAAGTACACACGACGGAGCTTTTCTTCGTTGTCCCAGTGGTTGAGGGCGGCCCCACGGGACGCTCCGGTTGTAATAGTCGCTGCAGTAGAGGTCATGGCCTTGGCTTTCCGCGCCTTGTCTTGTAGAAGCCCGTACTCCGGTGGGAGACCTTGCTGTCGGCGGCTTGTTCGCTGCTCTGGGTTGGCGTCGGTGTCTTTGCGACGTGGGCTGGGTTCACGGCTTGACGGGGGCGTCCGGTACATGAACGAAGCAGCACCTCCACCAGATGTCATGGGGTCGTGACGTGGCCGAAGACAGGAGACTTCGTGTCGGAATTTAACTGTTTATTTGGGCGAACCTGTGCCCGGTAAACGGAAAGTCCAATTACAGCAGCAGTCTTGCACAGATAGCAGTCTCGGACTGATAGCGGCGAACGGAGCGTCGGCCTTCGATCAACAACAACTGGCAAGCGGAACCTTCTGGAAAACTGCAGTTCGGAACCTTCTGGAAAACTGCAGGCGCGGTTTGCGCTGAGAATCGTGTGGTGTTTTGGGACGATAACGAAAACTTGGAAAATAAAACGTGGCAGTATTGTGGTTTAGAGACGTTAAACTCCAATCTTTAATTAATCCATCAATCAATCAATTTGGTGAACCTATTAGGCTTTGTTTTAGCACCTCAACAGAGGAGTTCTGTAGACACTTCGGTGACAGCGGTTCTTGCTTGTTATTTCTGTAATTGATGGCATTAGCTGCTGTACTTGTCGAGCAGCAAGCCGATTGCCAAGGAATCGCGCGACTTTGAATAAGAAGTCTTTACATGATGGCGTAAACATCATTGGACAATTTCATCCTGTTCATAAAAGACCATTTAGCAATACTGAACCACTGGTGTGCAGGACCAACAGCCCTGGTATAAGCGACACATTTATATACTATATGAGCCTACGCAGAGCAGATAAAGCAGCTCTCACCTTTTCATATTCGTATCTGCTTGCGTATAAAGGATACGTTATCTCTATGCTCAGCAACGTGCAACCAAGTTTTCTTGAGCAAAGAAAAATGCCCCCCCCCCCCCCAAAAAAAACGCCTTAGACCTATTATATTGTCATATCGTGGGTACTATGGCAGAAGCTGTGACGCTCAATTAAGAGCTAACTTGTGCCAAGAAAACCACGTGAATGTACAAAAAAAAAACGTCCTGTACTCTGATAGGGGCAATGAGTATCGTGGGCCTTCGGTAATCTCATCATCATTAGAATTCGTCTTGTATTTACAGAGCAGTCATCGCATCTTCCAAAGTCATCGCTGGTGCACGGGTGAGTTCGCGAATGAACAAGAGTACGCGTACGGCACACAATCTGAATAAATAAATGTTCAGTTTCTACATGCTACAACTGCGACAATTATACGAGGTGCACGCACGCATGCAAAGCTGTGTAAATTGATCATGTGGCGTTCTTTACCGTTCAATCAAATGTACGTACTGCTCATCTAGCATTTCGTTTCCCACAATATTGGGCCGCCACCATAGAATTTGCGCGTAATCTTAGTGACACAATCTCTGGCAAAGTCCAACTTTACGGAACATTGTGGCCATTCACGCCGAGCAGTGATAAGCTTTTTTGCGACTTAGACCCAATCACAACAAATTGAAGAAAAAAGAGTGCGCAGCAGCATAGTTGCACGAAGTATCACGGAACAACGCCGATATGTCTCGATGACTTGGCCTGGCAATTAGTGAAAACAAACTGAGAGGCATAAAAATGAAAAAAAATTTATCAAAAAAATTGAAAGGCTGTTTCGTTTCAAGCATCCATGGCGAATAAGTTGAGATGCGTGATACATCTGGCACTCTGTATCCTCATAGCAACGACAATTAAACATAAAGAGTGGTCAGCTCACCTTTTAAGGTAAGATTAAGAAAAACTTCCTATGCAAAACTGCCTGAAATCGCTCTTCCGGTCGATCATAAGAAAAACGGATCGTTTTAAATAACAATGTTTCCCAAATCCCTTTTTATTGTCCTTCAGATGGGTTCTAATTATTGCCAATATTATAATGCAAACTCAATTTGTTCGTTTTACCGTGCAGTAAGCAGAATGTTGAGCTCTGTACGTAAGCATACGCCCAGAAAAATTAGATATTTGTTTCCTCTATTGACTTGGCAGAGGAGTAAACTAAAGTGGATGAATATCTGTAAATAGCAGCAAAAGTAAAGCAGACAATCAAAGCTAAATGTAAAACAGACAGCTCCCCTTGCCTGCCTTTTACAGAAGATATATTGCAGTCACGAGCCCCCCCCCCCCTTCCCCCCAAAAAAAAAGAACGTTCAGAGCACGGACGTATGAGATACAAGACCAGAGTAATTGATAACGCAGTTGTACTAACAACCACAATATATTTTCTAAAGATTTTTGAATAGAAACAGCACAAAGTATACAAGCGGCGTGGTACACCAAAATATCGTCCGATTGGTAAGCGCTTTGTTTATTGGACAGAGCATCAGTACTTGCGGTTTCATAGTTCCACGCTTGAGAGTGGCATTCGGATAGGTGTGGTCATCGCCGCACGCATTGTGTTACGGCATGCTTGCAAGTGGCTAAAGGCAAGTGGCATGGCTCCGACACAAATAAAAAGGCAATAAATCCCAAAAACTAATGACATGTAGGCAAGCCTCCGAGCGTAGTTTCTGTCAAGACTACCCGAGCTCTGTCGTGTGGCTCGGATTCACCGAAAGGAACGCGCACACCTCATCGTCTGCCCTGACTGGTGGAGTCGGGTGAAAAGAAGAATCCATTGTCACCGGAAAAGAGAATGAAATGAAGTTGATGAAGAGGAAGCAGTCTCGGAGTGTAGCCGGTGAACGTGACACCTAATGGGACGCATAAGCCGTGTGTTTTGAGACTATAAGTTGCGTGGGACGGCTTGATGCTCTCCCATAGGAGAGTACCTAGTACTTTAAATCGTTAACTACTTTCTCCAAACACACTGTCACTGCCCTTAGTTTCATTCGGGCGGCGTATTGGCACCAGTACCAGCATGAGAAACGGAGTTCAGTCAGTGAATAATGTTTCACACAATATACCTTCCGATCGCAGTATCTCGAATCTAAAGATACACGATACATTATCGAAAATAACGGAAATGCGGATGCAGATACTGGCCTTGCGACACGTATCGCAGTACAGATGCATGATACCGAAAAAGCATCTGAGATGATATCTCCCATATGTGTATCTTCTAATCTGCCCAGTCTTGGAAGTGGAGAACTACAGCGCCAAAATCAATCCTTGTTGTGACTTCGTAAAAGCTTTCAATGTAAAAGTGCAAAAAATAGCAAGAAGGGGAAGATAGAAGCTAAAGATGAAAAAAACCGTAAACATGGGTTGCGTTGAGCGCGCATTTCGGCATGCGAACTTGTCTTCCTGAAGGCAAGGCATGGAGAAGACAAGCTCGCTTGTCAAAACGTCAGTTCTGCAAAACCCATGTATACAGACTTTTTCACTGTAAAAAATGTTGCACAACCAAATGTATGTGATAGAAAAGGTCGACATTAAATATATTACTCTACAACTTGAACTAACACTTCAATCCTCGTAAATCGATACACATGGTTAGTTCTATAGATGAGCTAGGGTGTCATGAATATACAGAATTACGCTTCAGATATCAAATAACTGGTTAGTAGCCGCAGTGTTGGGACATAGGGAAGATGTGATTTTAAAACATTTTACTGCGGACCTGTCCAAAGGCGGTCCAACAACGTCGCACATTTACAAATGAATAACTGTAGCAGACCCTTCTGTTCAGCACGGATCTAAAGGAGCACCTCCGGACAATCTGACAGGTCGTCGACGCTGCCAGATCCGAAGGGCTCCGGACTACAGAGGCCACCAGATCATGAAAATTTAGCTCCATCTTCCTCCTTTTCCTCCTAGAATAATTGTGACTAAAATGGGAAGATCATTGAGCTTGCTTTTCAAGAGTAAATCACTATAGCGTAATCGAGCCTGGTGCCATCAGAAGTGGGAGACTGCTTCGGCTCTTGGTGCGTGCTTCAACCGCGAAGTCAGAAAACGAACGACTGTGCTTGTAACATTGACCGTTTCAATATATGTCTGAATGTCTGTGGCAAGCGCAACTACGCCATAACTGTTCGTTTCGTCAACCAGCGAAGGGCTGAGTACGTGTCCGCACGACGACGCGTGTTTCTACGCATCTGTTCGCTTTGTTGGTGGTTCTGCTGCTGCTGATGGTCAAGTGTGTCGGAATGCTTTTTATTGGATGTGATTTTAAAACGACTACTCTTTGCTTGATTGCCCCACCGCGGTGTTCTAGTGGCTAAGATACTCGGCTGCTGAGCCACAGGTCGCAGAATCGAATCCCGGCTGCAGCGGCTGCATTTCCATGGATGCGGAAATGTTGTAGGCCCGTGTGCTCAGGTTTGGGTGCACGTTAAAGAACACCAGGTGGTGTAAATTTCCGGAGCCCTCCACTACGGCGTCTCTCTTATCACATGGCGGTTTTGGGACGTCAAACCCTACATATCTTTGCTTGATTCACATTTGTTGACACCTGGCGCTGTTCATGGCTCCTGCCGTGCAATACACAATGTGTTAGGGACGATGTTTGTAATACATGACATTCATAAAATAGTTTTTTAAGACGATAGTCTTTCTTGGGGACCTTCGACGCAAATATTTTGGTGCGTCTGTCTGTACGTTTGTTTGTTTGTCCACCCTCAACGACATTTTGACAACTATCAATGTGCTCAACCGTTACTCGAAACGGCCGACCTTATCTCCAGCGCTTACCAATAATGCTCAAGGTTCAGCGTTGACACTTATGTTATTGTCAATTAAAAAGCAATTATTGCTCATATCTGAGGCACTATAACAACATGTCAGTATTCTGTATGTGTGTCTTTTTACTAGAAAAGGCATACATAGGTAATTTTAAGGACCGTAGCACTTATCACGCTGCCCTGACCACGCAACGCTTGCATGAAAGGGCAAGTGTTTCCAACGCTTTGCTATAAGACGACATGGTGATGGCACCATACCGTCGCCTTGCGTTCTACACGTTATCACATCAGAGACGGGTGCGCACACCGCCTGCTTCATTTTCTATGATAACTGCCAGATAGGGTTCATGTCTCGCGTGTGACCTTGATGCGCTCGTTCACCTCTGCTGCACACTCGAGGTACTCTGACGCAGCGCCTCCAGAATATTATTCACCGATTTTCTTACGTAGAACATTAAATAAACGTTTTGTTCACTCTCTCCAGAAGCAAGACTTTCGTCTTTCGACAACATTTGCAATATAACATGCAGATACGGGGCCAATTTTTGTCTCAAAGCAGCATCGACAAATGTTGTGACTCTCTTGTTGAACTCTCTGGTTCGCCACTCGGACGGTTAGGGTTCTATACTCTCATGGACCCGGAAATTTTAATTTACTTGGTATGCAATAATCTACATTTTTCGGTGAAGGACAAGATGGCAGTTTTTCGCAACCAACCAACGACGCCCACGCCGACACCGACGCCGGTGCCGAAATTTCTGCGAAACGAGCTTTTTAGCGTCGTCACATTGATATAGGTATTTAGCATTCCTCTAGGTCAGGGCTGAGGCTCATTGCATGTGCTAGTTACGTGTACTGAGAGCCTGACTAATGACTCTTCGTTTCTATGGCTAATTACGTCTACCACTTAATTCATAAGAAGGAACCAAAAAGAAATAAAACAGTCGCCATTGCCTTTTCAATAAGACGATAGAACCGCGAACGTGTCGCAAGAGGGCACTTGTGAAAGCGATTTTGCAATACTTCTCGCCTCCTCATGAACCCCGAGAAATTGACCGGTGCCTTTCGAGGCAAAAAAGAAAAAAAAGAACTCTAAGCAGAAGTGATGGGAAATAAAAGACGACAAAGGTATAGGCTACCAGGTTGGCTTGAGGCACTTTTAATATCCGGTGGAGTGCTCATAAAAGTCAAAAGCTGCCAATCAAGGCCCTACTAGGCATGCGCGATTTCTTTTTACAAAATAACCTTCAATATTTAATCGTATTTTGCACATTCTTTCGCCAACACAGTATTGTCACTCCGACAATTTTCGCAGTATAAAAAGCGTAAGTTGAGTAAAACTTCTCTTGCATTTTATCCGAACAATATTCGCCGTGACGCTAGGAAAGATAATCTCGCTTTTCTTCCTCTTCAATGCTCATTATTAATGCTGTTGCTGGTGAGGCAATCTAGGCACACAAAAAGAATACAAAGTTGACCATTTAACTGCATAATGTTGAGTGCTCGACAGGTTTAGACACGTTTAGAATGTTGAGCGCACATACATTCTTATTGTAGAGCGCGAAGGAAGTTACTGCAAAACGAAAAAGCCCATTTCTGTATTGTTTTTATATTTTCGAACGCTGTATGTTGCTGGGCAGCGAATTTGTGCAATACCAAAGGGAATCTAGCCTTAGTATAACAGTGTGTCACAAACATTTTGATTCAGCGTAGGATTTTTTATTTGATTACACTACTTAAATTGTAACCGTATTTAGACAAAAAAATTGGAGATCTGCATTGGTAAAATGACAATCTGTATGTTTTGTACATAATAATAAGGCAGGTCAAAATCTTCCAAACTGAACTAGTGCGAACATGTGCAAATTTAAATGACTTAGTGCATTTTTATTCTGCGCCTACACAATGTGTTTCTTAATATGAGTGCTTAATTCATCTGCTTTCTACAAAGTCACTCAAGGAGTTGTTTTAAGGATGTCCGCCTTCTAAAGGGCTCCTTAGCATGATGGTTAAGTTAGAGTGAATAAAAATAATTTATTGATAAACTTGATATCGATCTCACGCTTCTTCGCAATCAATGCCATGGGGTTCATTGTGGTACCTTCGCATATTACCTGCCCAGAGCCTTCGATCATGGTGAAGTGAAAACTTTTGGTCGAGGAAAACGCCAATCAAACACCCCTAAAGAGGGGTCCACCGCAAGTGCACGTGCTAACTTTCCGACCGTGGTGCGTTCGCTTCCATTGAGACGTTTTATCTCAATCTAAGTGTGCTTCTATTTCGATTACGTGAAAATTGTAAGTTATTTTCAGCATGCTAAACCTATCATATTACTACATCCTCACAGAGTGAGTCTTTCGGTTGGACAAATAAATATTCGGCTTTGTCTGGGTCTCCAGCTCCACAAAGTATGCCTTGATGATACAGCATGTATGTGTAAGGCCATTAATTGTGTGAGCGTCCACGTATGTGTGTATACGGCAGTGAGATCACAAACCTTTTGAAACATGAATAAAAGGAAAGTTCAATTCACTCTCCCATAACTTGTGAAAAGCAGTTCGGCATCACGCAGTTTATAAACCTTGAATGCATGAGCTGAAAAGCAGAGGCAGCTTTACGGTATATGCCGATCCTGACGACGGCCATCGTCATACGGCGTTTCAAGCACGAACTGGCATGTAAGTCGAATCAGATAAATCGACTCTATCGTGTTATAAGCCATCCTTTCTATACGATGAGGTGCCCCCCGGGAAGGAATACTATAGATTAGGCTGTTACTGGGTTTAATTGTATGGTGCGAGTCCTTTTGTTAGAACAGACGTTGGTCCAAAGCTACACGACGTGCTGGATAGAATGCAAAGAACTGTCTGTATTAGAAAAACTTATCCAATATCACTCATTTAAAAAGTTTAATTCCGAAAATATACGGGCTGTATAGTTCTACCTAGTTCACACTTTTTATGCAGGAGAATATTTGTATTAGATGTAATGTTCATTTTGGAAACTAACTTATTGAGAACGTAGCATCAAATAGACGGGTGTCGTCCATCATTTTATTCTCGCTTTTTCTCTTTCTCTTCTCCCCTTAATTTTACCTCTTCCTCTTCTTTAGTGCGCTCAGCGCAGGCCACTTCACTACTGCTGACTTCTTTGATTACACCTATTCGTGTATTACTGTAATACGTTCACAATGGCGGCACACACTCTTTGACCTGAGGCTCCAGTGTACGACAAGTTCTTCAATATTCCGGGCTGAGTTGCTGTCTTAGCATCTTCGATTTGTTGATAATATTTGGTATTAGAAGGTGGAGCCGTTATTCTCACGAGAACGTAAACACCAAGTTGTATGTTTTAAGTTGTAATCACAAAATCTGGCTGTTGTACTTTTCGCCAAAGTTTCGCTTCATCTGGTGCTTGTATATTTCTTGTTTTTCGGCATTTTCTTGATTTCTGCAAGTTCGAGTTTTTGGAGGCCGAACACACGATCAGCAGGAAGTATGGGCACTGCCTTTAAAAGGGCAAATTAGGAGTACAGCCTAAACACGTAGTCTGGGATCGCTCAAGATGCTGCATAGCTGCCTCAAAGCATCATTTCGAGCCACATGCAAAGTCTGGATACATCTCCTGGAACTGCTTTATGTCTCTTATGGCCCATTGTGCCAATTCCTTGGTTGCAGGGCAATAGGGAGAAAATATATAATGTTTATTCTTTGTTCATTATCCCATTTTGTTAACTTGTCAATCCAAAAGGCAGGATCATTGTCACATACCAGCCTCTTTTTGTTCTCGAAACACTCATCTTTAAGCAGTCTAATGACGCTGCAGTTCGCATCTTTTCTTCCACCTTTAATCGTAATCATCCAGGTGCATTTGTCAATGAAGAGCAGAAAGGCTTGCGTTCACCTGACTCCTTCCCCCTTCTTTCTGAACTCAGCTATGTCTAAGTGAACAACTTTCAAGGCTACTCTTGAATATTGCGGGTCTTTCGTCATATCTGTCCATTGTTTAAACTTCACTGTGTTCAGCTGGCAAGATGGCATGTGCTGATGTAATGGCATATGACGTTTTTCATTCCTGGCCATGGCAACCTAATGAATAATTTTATGTGTGCCAAAATTGGTCATGTCCACCTGACCTAGGAGTGTCGTGGTACAGATGAAGAAACCTTTAAACTGAGGTGGGTGGTACAAAATACATTACATTATTAAGCTTTCATAGATGAGCATGGTTAGTTTTTTTCTGGATTTTTACTTTGCTATTAGACAAGCAAATTAAAGAGTATGTCGGCATTGGTGAGAAGTGGGCAAGACGATGAGAAACTATGAAATCGAAATGTTGCAGATAAGTGACACATCTAGCAATGCATACTTTGAATGTGTCATATTAAACAGTTGCATCAATACTTGATGGTCTCTGAAAAACATAAGTTTGACCTCTTCAAGGTAACTTCGACAATGCTGCATGGCTTTCAAGACAGCCATCATTTCAATTTCTGTGGTGGGGTAACTGACTTCAGCTGATTTTAGTGTATAGCTGCAGTATCCAACAACGTAATGCTTTGCCTGATCAGCCTGCTTTTAGTGTTCGATAAAGTACGGCACCCGTTGCATAATGTGATGTGTCTCCCTATTCAGTATCAAAGGTAGATAGATGTGAAATGTTCACAATGAATCCGACCATATTAGTTTCACTAGCCCACAGTAGACAGCTGCCCACTCGTGGTTTCATTGGAAAGGTGTGTCTATTTAAGTTAAGCACGACACCACCTCGTTATCAATGCATTGTCTTTGATGAACGCTCTGAAGTGCCCTGCCAGACAAAAACAAAAACACGTAAACAGTGCAGATCGTACGGCTTTGTCAGCTTGGAAATTCCGTCGACATATTCTTGTTCAATACTTTTGGTATTTCCGTCGAATATCCTTCCGAGAAATACAACCTTATTCTGAAAAACAAGCACTTTTTTGAAATTTACTTTGAGTTGAGAAATGTTGAGAGCATCAAGAACTTTTGAAAGTTGACAACAAGGCTCCTGGTTAGTCTTTGAGCACACAATCATGTCATCAATGTATATGTGAAAGAATGCGCCCATATAAGGTTTCAGAATGTTCGTCCTAATAATCTGGAACAACCTAGGATAACTTTTTTTCAACCAAATTATAGGCGTTTATACTCAAACGAATCCAAGGAGGTTATGAAGGCAGTGTTATTTTTAGTTATTTTAGTCAGAGGGATCTGCCAAAATCCTTTACAGATGTCTATTTGTGAAAATCAATGGCATCCACAGTTTTATCAATGATGTCATCGATCCTTTGCATAGAGTAAGAAATCAATTCTGTTAGACGATTTAGAACTCAGTCGGCAGTGCAGAGGCGGAACGTTCCATCTTCCTTTGGAACGATTGTTATGAGAGAAGTAAATGGGAATACGGAAAGTCAGATAATGCCTGCATCCAACATTTTTTTTCAACTCCTTTTTAAGCCACACCTTTTTTTTTTCTCTCCACGTACTATAAGGAGTACTGCCTACTACCTTTTGATCAGCAAGCTCGATAGCAACAACGTGCGATTTTATTGCTGGAGGGTAGCTACCAATGCACGTAAGTTCCGGATACCTTGCTCTGATGTACTCTTGGGCGATAATTATTCCCTTTGCTTCGTATGTCTAAGGGCGAGTCTCTGTTTTTACGTTATTATTCCCCTTTAGCTTGTCGTACCAATAGACGATTGTTTGCAGCCTCTCAATGTCTGGACGCGACAAAAGAAAATCGTGGGTGGCATCTTGAAACGCCAATAATTCACTGGTAATGTAGTGCCCTTTAAACTAAGTAGTAAAAATTATCCATTCTCTGCGCATGCTCGTTGATTCATCGTACTCTTGCAAGCGCATTGCCCTACCGGTGTATATATTTTTATTGATGATGAGACAGAAGCGCCACTGTACACTGGGGCCTTCACTTTAGTGCCGTCTACCCTAATAAGGACGTACAGTAAAGTTGGTGATAAGAAAAAGTCTATATATGCGACTTTTTGCTTGGGTCTTGTAACGATGCTAATAGGTTTAAAAACTCCTGCATAGGCCCGAGAAGGGCTTTATATTGTGAAATAAATAAAAATAAAATAAATAAACGAGTTGGCCGGTCTCGAAAAGCTCCTTACCTTAATGCAGAAATGGTCCCTCTATACTGTGTAACTGATGGTCACTTCATATTCATTGGTTCTCATACTGATACACTGCATTTTCATCATACTTGTAACGACCATGTGTTTGTTAATCCAGTTGCTGCCCTTGCGAAATATATGTTTGAATTGTGGTTAGTATTGCACAAGGTCATCGAATGTTTTTAGATGATCGAGCGGTATATGGCTGCGAATGTTGATAGAAAAGCGTTGTGTCGCCAAAGCTACAACTGCACATGATGGTAAAGTCGGTTCTGCGGAGTGTAAGAGGTGACGCTTCTCAAGTAAGTAGTCAAGCAAAGCGTCGAAAGCGTATTTGAAGCGTAGTGCGATATCCCATCTTTCCACGGCGTTCTCTTTAAAAGTCACCAAAAATTACTCTTCTACCGTTCCCAACACTTTGATGCCCTATCTAAAAGTTGTACAACGTACCATTTTCTCGCGATGGCATCAAAATAACAAGGCACGTTCCCAATTTTGTGTCGTCCCCATTCGGTGTGCTTATTTCGCATACACACTCGAAAAACCACATTTAGTGCATCGAGTTTTGCCAGTCTCCTTCAAGTAGATCTGCTTCTACAGTTTTTATAGATAGTTGTTTTTGGCTGAGTGATTTGAGCAATTGTTCTTGTTATTTCCGTGCGTTGCTTCATTCACCTTTATCGCTGCTCAATAGTACTAGAAATGATGCTCACTTTACTGAAAGGCGTTTCTTGAAGGTACCACAGCGAATGAGGTACAGAGTGAGTTTGCTCAGTGTCTGGAGTTGCAGATACACTTGCACTACGATCCTGCTTGCTCTATGGCTTGTACGGCTCATTGAAGCTTCTTGCAGTAGCGCGTCGATCAGCCCGGTCGAGTTAGCTTCGCGAGAAAGGTCCACCGCTGGCTCACCGTGCACTTGGCAACACGTTAAAACAAGGAAGTCCGATGACGCCTCGCCGATGAAAAGGTTACTCTCATTTTTGTTCTTAATAGGCTTATGGCTGCACCCAAATGTAATGTTCTTGCTGGGAACCAACGCATTGGGAAGACGTAACCTTGAATAGACTGGTGCCATCCGCCATTTGTTTGTTTGTATCCTTTAATCCATGGCTCGTACCCACACTGGGGGATCGGCCAAGAGAACATATAGTCTCATATGGACGATAACTGCATTATTGCTTACAACGAAAAAAAAAGGGGGGGGGGAGTTGTATAGTGAAGACAGTATGTTAAAAAAAGAAATACACCAAACATTTAGATTGTGAGAAAAAAGAATCAACAACAAAGTAGACACTAATAGCTACAACTTGATTTTGGGAGCCGACCAGACAGCTGGTTTTGCCAAACCCGATTAATTTGGTATGTATCCGCCATTTTATTCCAACTTCTCTTTCTCTTCTTCACTTGATGATGATGATGATGATCCCACAGCCATGGCTCGTACCCACTCAGGGGGATCGGCCAAGAATCAATGACTTAATTCAGTAAGATTTTTTTTTTCAATATCGAAACCACCCACCGAGACAAAGGAAGAAAAAAGAAAAGACACCCTAGGCAGAACGAAAGGAGTGCAATAGTTGTTTGTCACTCGTTCAGATAAGACAATTATTCTATACCTTGAAGAGGAATCAGCATGGTTGAACAATGCTCTTGCGTATGTTGGAATTTTTTTGCACGAATAGTTATCACGCAATTAAAAGCCCAATTCTTTTACTTTCATTAAGGTACTTGCAAACTGCATAGAAAACATTGTCGTGGCTGAAGTCCAGGTCGTAAGCACCGAAGGAAAGTATGTTTTCTATAGTGAAATTCAGCCCCAGGCTAGCGAATGGAAGGACTAAGAGTGTTTTCTAGAGCAATTCGTATCGGCGACATGATAACAAATAATGCTCTATTGTTTCCAGTTCTGAACAAAAGTTGCATAGTGGTGATATCGCCATACCAGCCCTATGTGAATAGAAATTTAACGGGGGGACATGGCATCGAAATCTGGTTATTATGGTTTCCAACTGTCTTGTAGGACACCAATGAATTTTCCATGGAAATCTCAAGTGAGTAAATTCTGGTGCTGACAATATTGCTTCCATAGCGTCTGCACTAAGCGCAAGTTTCCTGTATCTTGTCGCAGTTATAGTGGCCATTTCGGGAAGGACTGATAGTACTGGCCCTTCGAATGCTGCTCGTGCTAGAGAGTCAGCGATTTCGTTTACTTCTAAGCCGCAATGACCTGGTACCTATACTAATATCAGTAGCCGCAGCTGAGGAGCAACTAGCATAAGGAGCGTCTTTAAGGAATTCGATTTTGTTGACGCCGTAATCGACGTACATACATACAGGGAATCCATGGTTATGATCGCGTTATCGGCCTTCAAAGGTAGCTTTCGCAGCGCTAGAACTATTGCCAACAGTTCAGCTTCAAAAACTGGGGTGAAATCCAGTAATGTTAACGAAAAAGACCAGTCAAGCGAATGGGAGTATATACCTACACCTGTCTTTTCATCCATTACTGAAGCATCTGTGGCTATAATATTATTCGTTTCCGCGTGTGCAAGATAATCCTGCAGTCGGCTATTTAAGACCCTATAGGATTATAATTTGGGCTTAGAGGGAAAAATCTCATCGAATTCTATCTTAAGAATTTGAATTTGTAACCTGCGCCGCAATCACATCTCGAATTTTTACATTTATCCTATGTAGTTGTTTCTAAACAAGAGCCATTTGAGGTGTTCAAAACCGTGGCCAGTGGGCAAGAAAAAAGGTGTCTGGGTCATTTATGAAATCATTCAGATCGTCTTGGCGCATAGCTATAAAATTTCAAACACGTCTGAACCGTTAGGATACGAAAACGGCAAGGCAATGTAGGTAATCGTGCTTCCTGATACAAAACATTGTTTGTTATCAGAATTCCTCCTCTTCAATTTCTTTTATGCACTGAGCGCAGAGCACTTAATTGGAACTCAGAATGCACTTTTGTGGTACATCAGTTTTTCCTTCACTCTACTCAGCTGAATATTTGGGGTTTCATCGCAGGCCATGCAGGTCACATTTCGATAAAAGCAAAGCACAGAAAAGCTAAAGAAGCGCACAACTGTCCTGACGTGCATTCAGTGCCAATGCAACGTTGAGCGCATGAAGGGAAACGAAGAAGACAAGAGCAGTCAGCGAGGCCATAGAGTTTCCTTATATACACTACAGAGAACACTGGTGTTAGTGTCTATGGGAGCAGCAACACACGGGGATTCAGCGAGCATGGGAATGATGGGTAGTACACACAATTGTCTAATTTTCGTATTTCTGGTCTGCTTTTGGCTCAATGTGGCTTGAAGCTGTTTTTTCACGAAACAGAAATCAACAAATATTCAGCGGTTGCGCTTCATCACACTATTCTTTTAGGCTTAGCTTTCCGAATCGGGTCACGAAGTTAAAAGGGTTGAGTCCTTCTTTCAAAAGAAAACCGAAACACAGCAATAAACGAAGCCGCACGTACGATTCGCCGCCCGCAAGTACAAAGACTAGGCAAATGTGTGTACTACCCATTCTTTCCATGATCGCTGAACGATCGCAGCGACAGAGTCCCCTATAGTTAATTTTAGGAACTTCTATGAGCCAGGCGATTCCGTGTCAGAAAACAGCGTGTCAAAGCATGTCCACCATACCAACCTAAATACAGTATAGACGTCAGTGGCGCCTGATACCGCGTTATCAAGTTGTGAAGCATTGGTCAAGTTTCCTTGCAACCTAAAGATCCTACTTTATGACCTGGCTATGTCGCATTGACCACTTAGCCATCTGCTAGAGCATCAAAAAGGTCATTTTTTAGGGTGGGCGAAATAAATTTCGGAAGTAAGTATCGAACCTTGGCCAACTCAGCTTTCGAGTTTAACAAAGTAAGAATATTGTTTTGGGTCGGCTCAGTTTTGCTTGACATTCAAGCGTGACGCCGGGCGTATGGCACCCCGCTTCAATGTCATTAAAGACAATAAATGCGTTAATACGCATTGCGCCTAGACAACTGCGGTGGGTAACGGACTGCGATGTGTCCTCGTTGCTCTCCTATAACTGTGTTTCCTCGAGGTGACAGTTCCTTCTGGCGGCGTACACTCTGGGAAGCTGGAGTGGTCACACATAAATAAACACGAGCGGCCTCGCGAGCAATGGAAGCAATATGTTGCACAGTTTTCACAGTACGATGTCTCAGCCTGTCATGGCGGCGCATCAGTTATATAGCGCAAACAAGCAGTGTGACGCTATCTTTAGGTCCGAGGCACCGCTGAGTAAAAGCCGCTAACGAGGCAGTTACTTTTATTTAGTCACTATGGTTGCTACAAGATAATTATTCGTTTTACAGAATACATAGCCCTTTGGTTGATGGAATCAGTATCATGATGTCCAACTCTGAGGCTCAGGACAGAACGTTTTGCGTGAAACAGCCTTATTGTTGAGACACGTCATTTACCTTTGCCGTCTATTCACATCACTTGAGACCAAATTTAGTATATGCGGAGCTAGCGAAATGGCCGCGAGCAAATTATGAGCATACATGTAGTCATGCTTTACATGAGATGCATATGAAGATTATCATGTTAGGACGTTTCATTTACATTATACGTCTATTCACCTCACGTGACACAGACAGACAGAAAAAGAACTTTGTTATCACGTGATACAAAATTTGGTATATGCCGAGTGAGCGAAAGGGTCGCGAGCACGCTATGAACATAGCATGTAATCACGTTTTAAATGGCAAGCATATCATGATTATATTGTTTGGATGTGCCACTTACCTTCGTCATCCATTTACGTCGGTGATACGAAATTTTATAAATGTGGAGCTAGCGAAACGGCCGCGGGCGCGCTATGAGCGTAGCATGTAGTCATGTTTTATAAGACACGCATGTGATGATTATCATGTTTACCTTCGTTTTACCTTCGTCATATTTACCTTCGTCGTACGTTGGCGTCACCTAATACCAAATTTGGTACATATGAAGCAAGTGAAATAGCCGCGAGCACATCATGAGCATGGAATGTAGTCGTGTTCTTACATGACACGCATCTCGTGATTATCATGTTAGCACCAGTCATATACCTTCGTCGTCCATTCACGTCACGTAATACCACATTTGGTATATGTGAACCCAACAAAACGGCCGTGAGCTCATCATGAGCTTGAAGTGTAGTCAAGACTTACATGACATACATGTCATAATTTCCACGTTAGGGTTTGCGACTTATCTTCGCAAGGTAGTCATGTCATACGACACCAGTTTTGCAATATGTTATGTGAACGAAACCATTGCAAGAGCAGCAAAACCATGAAATATAAATCATAACATCCACGGCATACATATCATGATTTTCATCTCATGAGTAGTCAATTAGGCTCGTCATACAATCATGTTATGCCTTAAAAATTTTGGTATCAATACCATTATCGAGACGGCTAGGAGAACTAAATGTCGTAGGCCGATAGATAGATAGATAGATAGATAGATAGATAGATAGATAGATAGATAGATAGATAGATAGATAGATAAATAGATAGATAGATAGATAGATAGATAGATAGATAGATAGATAGATAGATAGATAGATAGATAGATAGATACATAGATAGATAGATAGATAGATAGATACTGCACTAATTTGCCGAAGTTTGCCAAGAATTGTATTTTTAACGATGAAAATTTATATTGAACGTGTTTAACAAATGAAGTGTGCTAACAATCACAAGGGTAAAGAGCAAGAAAATAAAAGGTGAAATATAAAGTAAGGAACAATGAGAGTAGTAAAAACTAACTCAAGAATGTGCGCCACTTGAGCCGGTGGGAACAGGTCTAAACCAATAAGGGAAAGTGTGAAAAGGCGTTTATTTAGCTGGTGTATGGGAGAATAGCTCATCTTATACATGGTAAGGAATATCAGCTTCCTAGCGCTTTCATTATTAACGCATGATACGACCCTGAATTTTAGTTAAGAAAGGATTTGCTCACTTTTCTTTCGCGGTGTGGTCGAAAAGCAGATTCCAATATCGTTGTCGTTAATTGGTCAAGCGAATTCCCCGGTAACGTGACGTGCTCTAAAAGGGGCAGAATAAAATATGTTCTCACGTGTGACTTGTTGTTATTGAAACGTTATCTAATGGCTTTTCAGTTTGATCTATATTTCTAAATTTGCAAACTGAGCATTCCAGTAGATAGACGCACTTGCTAGTATTGCAGTCAAAGCTCCCTTTAATTTTCATTGTAAAATACAAATGTTTGCATGCAGTAGTGGAGAAAATGAAATCAACTAGCTGCGTAAGTTAAACTGCTGCAGCATTGTTATCTATCTCTATATAGGTTGCCTAAAGCCAACCCCATCGTAAATCAACCGTGCTTCATTCTGCTTTCCGTGTACTTCTCGCTTTTCGCTGTCTTCAATATATATTTTGGCTATCTTTTTCTCTGCAACGATCTAACTAAAATAGGTAAAAAATATGAATATAAGGTTTACTTTTGACTTGGTACAAATTGTTAATGAATATGCTCTTATACAGCAAACATTATTTCAATTCTAGATTTTTTTATCAGTGGCTCCATCTATGCTTAAGCTTGCTGCTCTGTGCTCCCTGAAATTTCACATCATCAGGCGTTGATACTTACGCTCTCTGTCGTTGTTTTAAAGGAGAACTGCAACGGTGTTTCATTGCCAAATTTTTCACGTGCATGTGACACACCAAAATTGAATGAGCTATCATTTGAAGTTTATTCTCTTTTGAGTAGCACCGCTGAAGTTCATTATTTGTGAAAGTGCTTAAAGGAGCTGAGAAATGAGTGCAATAAAAGTTTTGTTCCGCTAATGGCAAAAAAAGAGAAAAGAATCTCTGGATTTCTTGGGAAACGTTCCATTTGCGATGACGGCTTGAACGACTAAGAAATCAAAGACGGCACTCTAAAGACGTAGGTGTTCTCAAAGAGAAAATTTCTGAACTAGATTTCTGAATGAAAGCAAAGTATTGTATGACAAGAAACGCTAATATAGTGAGAATTGCCGCTTTTCATCTCTTTGTCTCCCGAGAAGTTCTTGAGTTGAATTTCTCTTAATACTGCGAACACTGATGTTTTTGAAATAGAAGGAGTAGAAACTAGTGATTCTTGAGGTATTTCTGATATTTTAAGCAATTATGTTATCTCTCTTTTTACGAAGGATGGCTGAGTTCAAGAAACACTTGATGTGACAAACCCACCTCTAACAGATATTGTAATAAGTGAAAAGGAATTTTCGAAATTGCTTTTGAGCCTATATGTTAAAAAGTCTTCAGGTCTTGATAGATTACCAAGTGAGTTTCTGAAACGCTATGTGCAGTGGTTTCAAAGTATGTTAAATTTATCTTTTCTAAATCTCTGCGGAATAATCAAGTTGCAGTTGACTGGAGAACTGTGAAAATGACGCCCCTACATAACAGTAGAAATCACAAATCTCTAAAGAAGTCTCGCCTAATTTAATTAAGTTTAACTTCCTGTGAACCTCTTGAGCCTATATACATAAACATATTTCTTCATCCTTAGATAAACACAATATTTGGTCATGTTCACAACACGGATTCAAGAAAGGATTTTATACCTGCACTGAGTTAACAACTACAGTGCATAATTTCGCAGAAGCAATTAATTCCGGAAAGACCTATATGAAATTTTCATAAACTTTGCTAAAGCCTTTGATATGGTCTCTAACGATTAGTTATTGTTCCAATTAAATTTAAATCTTAAAAATACAAGCTTCCAAGTTGAACATTCGCTCATCTTTCAAGTCGGAAACAGTACGTCTTCTTGGACGATTATTGTTCGCGTACAGTACCCGTTGTTTCAGGTGTCCCCCAAGGCTGAGTATTCGGGCCACTTCTATTTTTGTTATTTATCAAGTATATTTCACGTGGTATACCGGTAAATGTCAAGTTATATGCCTATGACTGCATCCTGTACACAGAGATGGAAGACCAGACAGACCAAATCCATTTGAACGATGCATTTAAAGAGGTCATTTGTAGTTGCGATAAATAGGAGATATGAGTTATTTTAATTAGAACGTTTTTGTGAAAGTTTCTTACACGCCTAACCCTCTTTAGTTCACATATTCAGGGAATATTGTTTTTCTTTGTGTGTAGAAGTATAACACCACAAGTCCCTTAGCCTTTGAATTTCGTATGACCTTAACTGGATGAGACATATTAAAACTGTTATAAAATTATGCAAGTATAAACACTGTTATATTAAAGAATCTGTCAACCTTTCCGCTTCTTCCGTTCACTTTATTGGATTGATGGCAATGGTTCAAGCTACTATAGATTAGGCATCAATAATTTTTTACCGTCACACTAAAACGAATATAAATATATGAAACATAACTCATAATAGAGCTGTTAGATATATTTATAACAGTTTTGGTCGTACTTTAATAATATGTTTATAAGCAAAAGTCAAACTCCCGACTCCAACTCAGAGAAACAAAGTATTGAGTTTGAAACATTTGTTTCTCTTAGTTATTATGACGAATACTTCATTTTTGGACTGGATATGGCACAATGAAAAAGCACGAGTTTACATTGATTCCATTCACCTCCTAATATAACAAAATGATATACTCTTTTTCCTCAGTACAATTACCGATTGGTATATTCTTAAGAACGATGTTGCTTCCCAGTCATCCTTGATTATTTTTACTACGCAGCTCCAGTAATATGTGTATGTATTCTACTACATGTAGTGGTGTTCTTCATTTGAACCACTGCACTTTTTTTACGCTAGTGGTCATCTTGAACACAGTGCTTATTTTATTTTATTATACGCCCTTACGCCTGTTTATTGCAAATATTCTTTTTTGTCTTTCTTTCTATCTTGCCAAAGCCTGTACATACAATCCGTTCTGTTTTTATTGTGTTTGAAAAGTTGTTAACTTAAGAAATACATACTCAATCTGCTAAAACCCTACTTTAGAGTTGTAGTATTGACAAAGAAATAAAAAAAATAAGCTGGTACCACTGCTTAAAGCGGTAGCCCGTATTACATTCAGGAGGGATATCCGCTAACTTGTGATGGTGCACATTGCGACGCACACCAACTAGCACAAAAGTGGCTTTTGAAAACCACCTTCAAACGATATAGACGAACGCTGCGTCAGAAAGAATGAAGCAGTGTATGTACATCTAGCAACGTAAACAATGTCGTGTGAATGACCTTGTGGTATATTGCCCCACGTGTTCTCTTGATGTGCTTGGTTTAATCCACACGGACTGCCTACAATGTTCGGCACTTAACACGCTTCAGTACTTGAGAAATTTCCCCGTTGCAGTGGATTTTCTTGTTAAAGGTCCCCTAAACGACTTCTGAAATTACGATGAATGATCGCGTTATTCTCTCCCGGCGTTTCCCGTATTTGCCGCACGATTCGTGACTTCAGATGACTCTTCACGCGACGTCAGGGTGAAATAAGCTGTGACTGGTCGATATGACAGAGACGTCTGTTGGCAACTATCGCTCACCTTGCTTTGCACTGCAATCACGCACTCGGCCTGGCTTGTCTCGCACGAATAGTGAGCACAACAAGCTGATTTCAGTTCGATTCATACATTTGCGGCTATGCGAACGCAGGTAGCCGAAAAGTGCGAAATGCCGACTGGTTCAAAATTTATTGTTAATAATCCACGTATTTTCTCAAGGAATAAGTGGCGAGGAAGAGAAAGGGATTGTAGGAAGGATAGTGAAGGCGCCACAGGAACTACGGTGGCACCTTCCGATTTGGTTTTGTTTTGGCGCCCTTTGGTATTGCGCTCAGGACGCGAACTGTCGAGTGTATTCCAGAGCTGGTGCGAGCTCCAGTGATAAGGCCGTTCTCGGAGGTTCACTGCAGAATATATAAAAAACGGCGCGATCCAGCGATGAACACTTTATCGATGACCGACTCTCTGTGACCCGATATGAGTGTACAGCATTCATCACTTGAAGTAATTTCAGTCTGCTTTACGCGGCCACATGTTCGGCCAAATAAAGTGCGTCACCTTGAAAACGCTGACTGCTCCCTTCGGTGACGTCACGACCCTGTGACAATACAGAAAAGGTTGGTTCAGGGAACGCGGGTCTGGAATGTATTGTTCACGTGTGCAATCTGGAAAGCGACAAACTCCGCGATGTTCATGACTTTTACGCGCCATTTGGCGTATCATGTCGCATAAGAACAAAAGATTACTTGGAAATTCATGATTGCCTCACCATCGGAATTCTATCTTACACAGAAAACGTTTAGTACACAGATCATTGAGCCCGCAGACAATCGCTTTGAGTGCCTTACGTAAAAGAAGCTGCATTAATTTTTTTCTTTTTTTTTGGCACTTCAGAGGGCAATATTCGTGATTCGGAAAAGTACGTTTTCAGTGTGTGCTCTTTTGTATATGTGATAATGTTGTAAAAGAAGTGAGAAAATTATGTTTCATATTATTGCACATCGGCTGTAGGCAGAACAAGTTTTATTGCGTGTTAATTGTGAGATAGATAGATAGATAGATAGATAGATAGATAGATAGATAGATAGATAGATAGATAGATAGATAGATAGATAGATAGATAGATAGATAGATAGATAGATAGATAGATAGATAGATAGATATTGCTTTATTAAAAAGACATGATATACGATAAAGCGAAAGGAGCAAATGCAGAGTTCTTGAGTTCGAGTTTTCGCGAGGCGCCTCGTGTCTGGATGATTATAAGGATGTAAAGCCAAGATATATGCCATCAGTTTATTATACCCGATTTGTTGCATAACCCTTTTCGTTGTGGCTTACAGACAGCTTAGACGGTGAGTAGGTTCTGATCGCACCGGGTAATGTATCGGAGATGGCGGATAGACCGAAGGCTTGGGTATTATTTTTTTTTATTCAGTAACCTGTTCATGCCTTCGGCCAGCGCGGAGCATCGGCCGTGCATCGGCACACACAGGCGACTGAGATGGCGAGGGCAGGTGAAAGGTGTGTTAGTATCCCGTTCATGCTGTTATCTCCAAAAGAAAATGAATTATTGGCATAGACAAGTGTTCCAAAAGAAAATGAATTATTGGCATAGACAAGTGTTTTTTTTTCTCGTTTTTTTTTCATTTTTTGCTTGCTTTTTCTTTTCCCTTCTTTATTTCTTTATATTGCGGCTTCAAGAACTGCTTATATATGTTCTGGTTCTGCAAAGAAACTTCAGTTATCAGTGAGCGCTTGTCTTGATCTCTTGCTTTCCGGTGTTTTTATGTGAGCTCTGTTTTATGAAAAACATTGATACACAGTTTTGCAGGAAGTAGGGCACGTTACTGGCCCAAAAGTCATGGGCTCGATTCCAGCCACCGTGGTTACATTTCAATGAAGGCGAAATGGCAGAGGCCCGTTTACTGCAGACTGTCAGGTTGAAAATCATCAGGTGGTCAAAATTATCTTGTCTCTCATTAACGGTGCATCTCATAATCAGCAATCTTATCTTGGTTTTAGGACGTAAAAAAAGATACTGCTAAAACCGCATCGCGAATGTTTCCGCAGTAGCCGCCAACTCACACGCTCATTGTGTGAAAAAGAAAAAAACTGTCTCGTTCGCAGATAACGACAAACTGACTTGTGATCTTACGGAAGCCTTTCATACGAAGTTGTGTGCGAAAAATGGATGAGACTACCTTCGGTGGCTCTAGCAAATAACAAATTCATTTTTTTTTCATTCTGTTTAGCCCTATCTTTGATTTTCGCGTGTCAAATTACTTTCGACGGACATGCTCTATGTTGGTTGTTGGGTACTTATACATACAGTGTAAATTAAGCACTCGCCTGTCTCTTTTTTTTTTTTTTTGCCCCTATCTTCTGATGCGTTAACAGAAAAAACCGGCAAATATGTTTAGCTTGATCACACGCGACATCGTCTCGCCTTCAAGCTTGCCCGTTCTCAACTTGCTGGGGTGTTCTTGGCTGAGGATTGAGTGGTTTTAACTTTCTGTCTTGAATGACAGCATTCCCGTGGTACTGGTACCTACAAATGGAGGCTTCATCAGACTTACAAACCCTGAGGCGGTTCAAAAGAAACTTAAGACAACTTCAAACCATTTCCAGACCATCACAGATGTGCGCCCATTTGGGCGAGGAGGTATCGTGTGTAGGTCGCCGGATCAGACCTGCATGCAGGATCTTCTCAAATGCACCTCCTTTGCTGCTACCCCGGGATGTGCTTTTATTCCACCTCACCTTGCATGTACCAAAGGCCTTATACGGGGAGTCGATTCCAAGCTGAGTCCAGCTGAGACCCTAGACAGGCTCTCTGGAGCAGGCATAATTGCAATTTACCTGTATAATCGCCTAGTCGACAAAGAGAGGGTACCAACCGAATCTGTCATCGCGACATTTGTGGGCACAAAATGCCCGTCAGAAATAAAATTATGGCCAGTGATCTTCCGAGTAGAACCCCCCGCTTTCCGTCCGATTCAGTGCAAGAACTGCTAAAGATTCGGCCACAGTGAGGGAGGATGTAAATCTAACGTTTGTTGTAGCACCTGCGGAGAGAGCCATCCTTCAAGCAAGTGTACTGCAACAGCGGAAAAGTGTTGTCTCTGTGGGGGCAGTCACTGCGCCGACAACTCTGACTGTTCCGCTTGTTCTCGGGAGGTTCAAATCCTAGAAGTTATTGACCGCCACCGCTGTTCTCGAAGGGAAGCCATTGACATAGTTAGAGACAGGGCTTTTGGATACTCTGGTATTACAGCGCGCTGCGCTTCCAGTGTGGACTCAAACCTATCGCAGGCTATTGAAACTGCTGTGGAAAAGGCAGTGAGTAAGGCAATAAATAAACTCATATCTAACCTTTCCGACTGTTTAGTGGAAATTCTTTCAAGTCAGATTGGACAAACAGTACAGATTAGTACAGAACCTCCAGTACTACACATTACCAGCGATGCACACAGCTATGCAATGTAGTGTTGGACGAACTTTCTGCATCTGCAGGCAAGGCTAAGCAGTCAGGAACACAGGTGCACTTGGACCGACATTCACCTCAGCCGAGCACAAGTACTGCTACAGATATGGAACTCGATATATGAACTAATAAACGTACCAGATCCTCTATCTTCACCGATCTCAAGTCCAAATCTAAACGGAATGAATCAGCTATTTCGCGTGAAGACGCTAACAAGGGCGTGACATGCGCCTCTGCGGTGCGCTCAACACCATAGGTCAGTTGAGGGTACTACAGTGGAACTGCCGTTCTATATTCTCCGCCTCAACCGACTTACATTACTTTTGCAATAATTTTAATCTTGATATTATAATTATACAAGAAACTTGGCTCATACCAGATAAGAATTTCCATCTTGCAGGTTTTCGTTCTTTTTGATTAGATCGCCCATCACGTGGTGGTGGTTTAATGATCCTTGTATCAAGTAAATTATGCCATAGGGCGAAAATTTCTTTCAGAATGTAAGACTTGGATTGCGAAATATTCGCATTAGACTTGTGTCTCCCTGGATACCACCCTTTTTCAATTTTAAATTGTTACTTCCCCTCCAGTGTGCAAAGCACGCGTTATCTTGACAGCGTTTTGGTAGCATGTACAAAGAAAATTGTACTCACAGGAGACTTTAATTCACATCATTTGTCTTGGGGTATAAGGACAGATTCTTGTGGCAGGCGACTGTGGGAATGGACTATTGATCACAACTTCTCCTGTCTGAATAAAGGTCATGTAACATTTGTCCGAGGTCAAACTAGCTCAGTGTTGGATTTAACGTTTTGCTCCAATGCAATCAAGGTTTTGTCAAGGGCTGTTCTGGATTCGGCAACTAACAGTGACCATCTTCCTGTAGTTTTTGACATTACTTGTCCAACAATAACTTTAGATCAGCCAAAACGCACATACATCAACCATAGCAAATTTCAAGCCTGCCTCCGTTCTGCCATTTCCAAGTTTGGAGATTGCATCTACGATTGGTTCAATGCTGGAGGGATCTAGAAAAAATTCCGAATTTTCTATTTCATCCAAAAAACGATCCTCCTCTCGTTGGTGGAACTATGAGTGTACGCGCGATTATAGAAGACGAAAAGCCGCTTGGAAAAAACTTCTTAATCAGAGCCCAACCAACTGGAAGGACTATCAATTCCTTGCTGGCGTATTTAAGCGTACAGTGAATCACGCGAAAGAAGAATATGACAGTAGACATTTTGGTTATCTTTCTAAATAAAAAAAATAAGCGTGCTTTGTTCGCTTATCTTCAGACAAGAAAAGTACTGCCAGCACCTTTAACGTAGCAGTCATGTGTCTTGACGCCGGTAGAAATGAACACCTCTCTAGAAGACATACCGCAAGGTTTAGAATGCCGCTTCACTGCTAATTGTTTGGCTACTCAGTCCGTTCTTGTAAACTTGCATGAATTTCCAGGAGTTTCTTTAGCTGAATTGAGTCAGACAGTATTATGCTTACCGAGGATGGCTCCCGGGCCAGATGGGATTACGAAGTCTATGTTGAAATGTTTACTCCAGGAATCACGTAATCTTTCGCTAGAACTAGTGAATTATTCGTTAGAAAACGCATGGATACCTCCAGAATGGAAACTTGCCAAACTTGTACTGTTGCTAAAAAATGAAAATGATGCATACACGTTGGATAACATAAGGCCAATCGCACTGACATCAAACTTAGTGAAATTGGTTGAGAGAATCATCAGTATATGAATTAATGAACTTATTACCATGAGGTCAATTCTAAGTCCCTGTCAAATTGGGCTCAGGGCTGGTTGTTCAATTTGGGATGCCCACGTTCACTTAGAAAGTCGGCTTCAATTAGCTCGGCTACATAAAAAATATGCAGCTTTAGTTACCTTATACATCGCTAAAGCATATGATACCGTGGAGCACTGTATTTTGGTAGATCGATTAGAATACCTTGATTTTCCATCATACATAGTAGTGTGGGTTCACAATTTTCTCGCAGACAGGAAATTTTATTGTTTTAAAGATGGGTTTTTAAACGTAGGCTAAGCAACCACCGTAGGCTAAGCAATTAAACGTAGGCTAAGCAATTACGTAGGCTAAGCAACTACCGCATAGGTATGAAAAGAGACACATTAATAATGATATATCACATGTATTTTCGTCCTATTTTAGAATTTGGTTGTGTACTTTTCTCTGGAGTTCCAGCTTACAAGTTGCGGCCTCTAATTCTTCTGGAAAGAGAAGCTTTGCGCTTATGCCTTGGCCTTCCCAAAACAGTTGCCAACATTGTGTTGTATCTCGAATCGAGGGTCCCTCCACTTTCTTGTAGAATTCACCTTCTGACTGTTCAGACATTCTTAAGAATTTATAAATCACCATTACGACATTCAGAAACAGCCTTTATTTCCACCCCGGAATCATTTTTTGCTGCTAGATGGCCGCGATTTCACACGCCAGAAATTATATTTGTCAAAATTTACTGGAGGCTCTAAACGTACGTATATGCGACATCATGCCGAGTCGTGATAATTCAGCCTCGGTAGAAATTCAATTCGACGACATTTTTCCTCATAATGCCAAATTACTTCCCCATAATATTTTGGATGTTTTACTAAAAGATCACCTGCGCAGTATTACAGTAAACGTTATTATTGCTACAGACGCATCGCAATACGACGAAAAGTCAGGGGTTGGTATTTTCAGCCCGATTTTAAATTGGATTTATTCCCTTCAACTACCCGATTTCATACCCGTTTTTGTGGCTGAGTTTCTGGCAGTAGTGCTCGCCTTACGCAAGTTAGATACAGCAATTCCATCAGCTGTCATAATAACAGATTCCCTATCTCTCTGTGCGGCACTTTCTGTTGGTGCTGATAATCACGTAACAAGGGCGTTCCATGCACTAGTGCATGCGCATTTGAGAAAAGTACGATTAGCTTGGGTGCCTGGACATGAAGGTTTGTTTTTAAATGAAATAGCCGATTTCTTAGCTAAGTCGTCAATCAGCGAACCAATTCTACCGCTTTGTCCATCATCCGCTTATGTGACTGCTGCTCGATTCCGCAGACGTACGCTTACGCAAGTCTTTAAAGGTTCAGCACTAACAAACTCTACAGAATATCGCCATTTATTATATCCCTGGCGAAGAGACTTTTGCCGCACTGGAAAACAAGAAGTAGCTATCACAAGGTTGCGCTGCCGGGTACCAAATCTAAATCTCTATAAACACAGGTCTGCTCAGGCACCTTCAACACTGTTCGCATTTTGTGATGAACTGGAAACAATAGACCATTTCTTTTTGACCTGCAGGTGGTTTAACACATTACGAAAAACCCTATTGGAAATACCTTTACGTGGTATTGACATGGACTTATCTCTGCCTGTCATTTTGTCTTTTGGTGCTTCCATTTCTGGTTTCTAAAAATGTTACAGTATGCGCGGCCGTCCGGGACTATATTGATCAAACTAATAGGTTGACTAATTAACCAGTTTCATTATCCTAACATGTCTACATATTTATATACGTATAAAATCAGATTATTGCTCTATTCTAAGAACAAATTTGTTTATGTAAATATTTGTATGCATTACATTAAGCACCACACTTGCCTAGGCTATCGGTAATCTTTCTGTTATACCTCCATCATTCCAAATCACAACAGTAACTTTTAAAACCACTAGATTGTTGGCCAATTCCCCACAGTGGGTATGCACCACTAACAATAGGAGAACAACAACAACACGTGACATTCAAGCCACCGGTCTGAGTTGATGTGCGCGCGTGAGGGGAGAGGGTTTCGCTTTGAGTGGAATTGTGGTACGAAAGAGGAATGTTAAGCGCTGAGCGTTGCCCCTGCGTCACGGATTTCTACACTTCCGCAACTTATTTGACGCTGCTCTACAGCGAAGCTTTGACGTATTCTCACTGGCTCGTTGTTCACATGAGCATTTCCTGTATGTGTGAAAGTGGTCGATAACGTTGCGCTGCAGGAGAATAAGTAGTCGCTTTACGCAAGTAAATTCAATCCGAGTGACAGCTAGAACAATCACTGGGTAGACATCTCTTACCCTTTACGCAACGGGAAACTACCTGGCTATTCGGGTGAAAATGGCGGCTGCGTGCAATAAAACAAGGTCCTGTTGTCTGCGCATGCTCTGTCATAGGGAGTTCTCGCGGGTTCGTAGCATCACATTCAACACGTCCCTCGGAAGTTCTTTGCGGTGCTTACCGATGAAGCAGTCCGCTGTTCAGGAGCAACTGGCACGGTACTCGGCTGCTGACCAAGAGGGTCATGGGTTCGATTCCTGCCGGGGTGGTCGCATTTCAGATGGAGGCAGAATGGTAGTGGTCCATGCGCTGTTTGACGTCAGCGAGCGTTACAACACCAGAGTGTTGAAATTTCTGGAGAACTACACTACAATGTTTCTAATAATGTTTTTCTTGTTTCGGGAAGTAAAACTCTTGATATTATTACATAGTAGACGCAGTGCGTAAAGTGGCAGGAGTCGCCCATTTCAACATGGTCTCAGCGTTCTCAAATTACTAACGCGACAGGCAATTAGCTTGAAATCTCGCCTTGAAGTAGTTGGTTTTATGCGATACTTCTATATATAGATAATACTAGTATTTGCGGACAATTCACTTAGCCCGTGTTAATGCTGGTGAAAGGATTCAAAATATTACGCTGTTGTACTGCGTAATTCACGAGCCACAGGGTTCATTGGGCAAGTGCACGTGCTTTAGTCCTGTAAAAAGGGCTTACGCTACGCTTGCATCTCAAATCTCGGCACATTCAGGCCATGACTCACTTGCTGAATGTAAATAATTGGACACATCGCATAATGTAAAAGCAGGTGCTTGCATCACGTGCTTAAGCGCGATTTGCTGTTCTTCATTTTTTTTGTATTGTGAACAAGCCTCTTTTACGAGCAGACAACACGCCATTTAATATTGTGCTCTGACTCTGGCAAGTGCACAAATTCACAATTTCTCGAAGTGAATTAACGGATCAGCAGTAGATCACAAGTGGAGAGTTCTTTTATCATTTACACGAATAAAGAGGAGTAATCGGTAGAAACTACTGCAAAGACCTTGAAGGAAGTTAAAAAAAAGTATTACCATAATTGTTATCAAGACTGCATGTACTCTAAATACAGTGCGATAGTGCTCATAGAATGATGCTGTCTTCGCATATTCATATTTTACAAGGAAAAGCTTCATGAGTATTCACATTGAAATAAAAACTAAATTTTTCACGTTTCTTTATATACACTAATAAAGTTCTACAAGAAATTAACACGTGTGCATACCCGAAGGCAGATGTGGGGTTATTAAGCTTTTGAGAAAATTTTGAACCATACAATGCACGTTTAAAGTGTGAGTTGCAGCTAAAATAAATATTCAGAGAATTTCACGTGAGTCTTTGGAATTAGTAGCCTAAATACATGTATGAGGTAAAAATACATCAAATCATTACGATTACACAACGTCCGACGCTTTACGCATGAAGAAAATAGGTTACAGGAAAAGAAAAATGTAAAATATTAGTATCGCCTTGGAACAGTAGAACTTGAAAATGCGAAGTATACGTACTTTTAAAATTGAATTCGAAGGTAAAATATACGTGGAATCGTCAATGAGTAAGGTAAAAACACCGTATACTGTACTGATGGGAGACTTCAATGCAAAAGTAGGGAAGAAACAGGCTGGAGACCAGGCAGTAGGAGATTGTGGCATCGGTTCTAGAATCGCCAGAGGAGAGCTACTAGTAGAATTCGCAGCACGCAATAATTTACGAATTTTGAATACCTTTTACCGAAAGCGAGTGACCCATAAGTGGTCATAGAGGAGCCCTAATGGCGAAAATAAGAACAAAATAGACTTTACACGGAGTGCACACCCAGACATCGTGCAGGATACGCAAGTGCGAGGAAAGGTTCGATGTAGTGACAATAGAATGGTGTGGCCCCGAATTCGCCTAGACTTGAAAAAGGAACGACAGAAACTGATATGCAAGAAGCCAATCAATAAGCTAGCCCTGAGAGGAAACGTACAGGAATTTAGAGTCTCACTTCAGAACAGGTACTCAGCTCTTATAGAAGAAAACAGCCTTAGCTTAGATACAATGAATGATAACCTCACGAGTATCATTGGGGAGTGTGCAGTTGAAGTTGGAGGTACAGTAGTTAGGACACTGGCAAGCTGTCCCAGAAAACGAAGAATCTCATAAAGAAGCGTCAAAGCATGAGAGCCTCAAGTACAACAGACAAAATAGAGTTGGTAGAGCTTTCGAAGTTGATTAATAAGCGTAAGTATCTGATGTAAGGTATATTATGAAGAGAATTGAACACGCTCTGAAGAATGGAGAAAGCGTCAAAGCAGTGAAAAGAAAACGTGGCATAGACAAAAAGCAGATATATGCACTAAAGGACCGGGCAGGCAAACTAACAACCAATATAGATAGGATGTTAAAATTAGCAGACCAGTTTTACAGAGATCTGTATAGTAGCCAGCACAACCACGACCTTAATATACGAACTAGCAGTAACCCAGATGACCCCCCCCCCCCCCCCGTAATCATAGAAGTCAGAAAATTCTTGGAGAGCATACAAAGAGGCAAATCTGCTGGTGAGGATCAAGTAACATCAGATCTGCTGAAAGATGGAGGACTGACTGTGTCAGAAAATTAGCGACCCTGTTTACGAGGTATCTCCTGACGGGAAGAGTACCAGAACCTTGGAAGAATGCTAACATCATCCTAATACATAAGAAATGAGATGGCAAGGACGTGAAGAATTACAGGCCGATCAGCTTGCTCTCAGTAGTATACAAGCTATGTACAAAGGTGATTGCTAACAGAATTAAGACAACATTAGAATTCGATCAACCTGAGGAACAAGCAGGATTTTGAACAGGCTACTCAACAATCGACCACATTCGTGCCATCAATCAGGTAAAAGAGAAATGCTCAGAATATAATCAACCACTATACCTAGCCTACAAAGAATACAAGGAGGCGTTTCACTCAGTAGAAATATCAGCAGTCATGCAGACACTGCGGAATCAGGGTGTCGATGAAGCATATATAAACATCCTTAAAGAAATTGACAGTGGATCAACTGCTACCATAGTGATTCATAAAGACAGCAGAAGAATACCAATCAAAAAGGGTGTAAGGCAGGGGGATACAATCTCCCCATGCCGTTTACCGCGTGCTTACAGAATGTTTTCAGAGGCCTAGAATGGGAACAGCTGGTTAATGGAGAGTACCTTAATAACCTGCGCTTCGCCGATGACATTGCATTGTTGAGTAGCTCAGGGGACGAACGGCAACTCATGATTACGGAGTTAGACAAGTAGAGAAGGAAAGTAGGTCTTAAAATACTTCTGCAGATAACGAAAGTAACGTACAACAACCTCAGAAGAAAACAGTGCTTCGATATAGTAATTGTGCACTTGAACTTATAAAAAACTGCCTACTTAGGACAGGTATTAACCGCGGAGCCGAACCATGAGACGGAAGTAACTAGAAGAATTAGAATGGGGTGGTGCACATTTGGCAAGGACTCTCAAATCATGACAGGTAGATTGCCGCTATCCCACAGAAGGAAGTAATAGAACAGCTGCATCTTGCCGGTACTTAGCTACGGAGCATTAACCTGGAGACTTACAAAGAGGGTTCAGCTTGAATTCGGACGATGCAGTGAACAATGGAAAGTAAAATGGTAGGTGTAATCTTAAGAGACAAGAAGAGAGCAGAGTATTTCAGGTAACAAACCGGGATTGAGGATATTATAGTTAAAATCAAGAAGAGGAAATGGACATAGGCCGGGCATGTAGCACGTAGACAGGATAACCACTGGTCATTAGGGGAATTAACTGAATTCCTAGAGAAGGCAAGCGGGTTAGGATGAGAAAGAAAGTTAGGTGGGCAGATGAGATTAAGAATTTTGCGGGTGTAAAGTAGGTGCAGCAAGCACAGCACCGAGCTGACTGGCGGAACATGAAAAAGCTCTTTGGCCTGCAGTGGGCGTAGTCAGGCTGATGATGATTGTGATAATGATGATACGTGAAAAAGCGCATGAACAGTCCAACATGCATTCATTAATCTTTATCAGATGACTTTGATTCAAACTGTTAAATTCAAAACGTGATTCGCATGTTTGACGCCATCATAGAGTACTAAAACGTCTCCACTTTGGAAATTACCTACTCAATGGCAAGCCATGCTCTCCCTCCCCCTACGCACTAATATCTCAACGCACTATCAAATATATTAGGTATACGAAAATAATAACGCACTCTAAACCAGGCTCACGCACCATTACCTTAATTTGTTTCAGTTTTTCTTTGAAAAACAGAAACCTAATAGTAGTTTTTACCCAATGGTTACAGGTTACCCGATGGTTATGCTGACTTTAGCCTTTACATTGACTACTTGTTAATCAAATGAGCTACATGGGCCATGCTTTTGTCTTCCATTGCAACCTCGCAAGCAGAGATTGGAGCTAAGTAAAACACGACTATTTCAGCAATCAGACAAGCGTGCTTTAATGCAGAATTCAGGCCCCGTGAATACTGAGGATCCCGGTTTTTTCTAACCACTCCGAAACATTTATACAAGAATGCGTATATCAATGAACCACATAAAATAACAGCCTAAATATATTTATTCATTTAAGGCCTCACAAGCCAATCGATTTATTTAATGCATTCGCACAGTGACAAGAAAAATAAACCATGTGTGACACGACAATCAAACAAATGAAAGGCTTACTGAAACAAGAGTTTTAGTTTGCTGACGAAACTGGTCGTCAAAACTAAAATACCCTAATTATTCAGATAATACGAACAAAATATTGTGTGAACTAAACGTTTCGCTTTTGCAGAGAATGCGTGATGAACGCTTCTCTTTTTTATGAAGAAAAGGATGTGTTCTCTTTCGTCAACCTTCATAGAAACACACCCGGCACCATCGCTGATGGAAGTGTTTGCAATCCATAGGGGCGCATGATATTTTGGCTAGCGGGGGGGGGGGGGGGTGCACTTGGTATTCGTGCACAAAATTAAGTTAATGTGAAGCGTAATCGCATCTCATGTCTTAATTGTTTGTTGCTTACAATTAAATACAAAAGCGCTGCGAACTATTTCAGGCTCACAGAGTGAAGTGTTTATTGTGCATATAGACATGTGCGACTTCAAAACTACTGATAGAGATGTTTTAAAACAATTTTCAATTTCTATTCGTTTTCCATATGAAATTGAGAAAGTCTTGAACAGAAAGTGGCAATCCTTTGTTGATGAAGTTTTGGGTCCTCTGTACAAGACACACCGTAAAGAGAGAAATAGTAACCACGTGTACATATAGCGATTTCATGTCGCATGAACTGTGTTGAAATCGGCACCTAAACAATGCTGTTGTGATCGCTGTCAGTTACTGCTATAATTGATGTCAGTTATAGTCTTATTCGTAAAATAAGGAAGAACAAATACTTCGCGTTTTATTTCTTTTTTTCACCAGGAAAGCACAAGTCGTCACCGTCTCGAGCGAGCACATCAACTCCTTTTCGCAAAGTCTCTGGCTTCGGGCCAGCACAATTCCTTCCGCCGAAGAAACATGCGAAAGTGAAACAAGCGGCTGTGTTTACTTTGCCGTCAAGAGCGTTGTAACATTCTCCCGCAAAACCTATTCGTACCGCGCGCTGATTGATCTAAAGAATCTTCTCCCCCGGTGAGTCTCGGCATATGTGCGCGCTTTTTAGACTCTCTGTCTTTATCGCGTGGTTTTCCAGAAACATGTATTAGGGCTTGGTATTGCCTCATAGCCGAGTGACATACGTAACACGCTGCGCTTTCTCGAGAGCGATAACTCAGTTTTTCCCCTTTGTTTTGCTGTGACTAACATGGCGTTATCAACAGCTGTCCACTTGTGTCAACGTGGCTGGTCGTTGCTATGGGTACCTCCTTTAATGGGTGTAGTCTAACCGTGTGGCTATAAGTCCCGAGCGCCGTTCGATGTCCGCAGTTCTAGCAATGCGACCGGTGCTGCATTAGTTGCCTTATATCTAGATGTCAGGGGTGAGGTAACACATGGAGCCACTCTAACATTTCATAGTTACTGGTGCGGACAACTAAGCACAGGCCGCCAAGTTTATAGAACTTATTCTAAACTAAGACGACCTAATTGCTTCTTGCCAATGAGTATCGTTCTTTTGCCCATTAAGGAGTAACGTATCCCTGATATAGCCAATATGTGCTGACACAAGCAGATGTCTTAAGATTGAGCTGTCTAATTGAAGTGATCGTAGCAACAGAAGAAGTGACCCTTGTCAACTAAATTCACAAGCAAGAAGTTATTCAAAAGAACCATTAGTGATACCGATTGACGTGATAACACTTCGATGGCATCAGCGATTATCAATCACACATGTTTCACTCACCCTGAGGCGCAGAAACTGCCAATCTGTTCAAGCGGATTTTCTTCTTGTGCTCCAACGCGTACTTCTGACGTAAGACACGGACGCATGCATCTTATTTCCAAATGCATTTCGATAAGCCACAAAAAGTTTATAGGCAGGTATTGCCGCGCGTGTTATCAGTGTTCAACCTAACACTTGAACGTGGCCTTCACCTGTATACCTTAACATACTATTCTTGTCACGAAACTGAAGAAAGCTGCAACCACTGGCAAACTCACGTTTGCTCACTGAATGGAGACGTGGTTAGTTCATAAAACGCATTAGAGTAAAGGCTTTCAGTCATTCAATCCTCCTGCGAGTTATATTGGGCGAAGGGAAATGTTGAAAGATGTGTCGCTCACCGGGATGCTCGGTCACCACGCAGGGCGGTGATAGCTTGCAGAAGCGAGGGAGAGGAGAAGCGCCGAAATGTGCCCGCTTCAGGTGGTGGTTCGGCCAGCATTGAGTACGGCGGCTCCGAGGCACTCCCGAACAACTCGCGCTCTGCCGGCGCCATCTGTCGCCGCTGGCGCCAACGACTTTTCAGGAAGAGCCCTCAACACGCGATACACTTGTTGCGTCCGACGGAGGTGCTGAAAGCAGTCGTGAACGCTCTCTTTGAGCGCATTTGTCTATTTATAGCTATAAATATCAAGCGTGTTGAAGGACGAACAACACAGGGTGGTTGAAGATGGCATTGTGTGCGATGCCGAGTGTAAATACATTAGCTTGCATGTTTTCACATTTGCCAGCATGTATGCTCTCGAAGAATATATATATTTTTTGGTAAAACAATTTATATTTGTTTTTTTTTACCAGAGTGGCGTTACTGTACCGAACTTTGTTATGCGCCTGTCGATAGAAATAGCGGCTCTTGAAACAATAGTTTTTCACCCATCATCTATGTTCATGCTAACCGACATAAAATAAACGCTTCTTCATTGATTGACTAATTTATTGATTCATTGATTGAAGACTTACAAAAATTCATCTAGCGCCGAGATTGTGTTATCTGTGAATTTGGTTATTCTAGTGAAGTAACAATCACATATGAGCAAGCTGATGGGATTCAGTGGTTTAAATGTTGCAAGAACAGCGACCACAAACGAGCAATACACCCAGCACCCGTCCTTGTGTATATATCCTGTGGGCCGTGTTCTCGCACTCTTTTTAAGTGATTATAGTGAACTGGCAATTTGAAGCATCACCAGCAGCACGAGCTATGTTCATCGCTAAGAGCTTGCTAACTAGCAACTGTAGCTTCTTTATTGACTCATTATTTAGAGAAGCACTTTTTTGTATACGTAGATAGTAGGACGCCTTCAAAACAATACTCCATGCCCAATTATTAGCACTGTACCTTTGGCCCGCCACGGTGGTCTAGTGGCTAAGGTACTCGGCGGCTGACCCGCAGGTCGTGGGATCAAATCCCGGCTGTGGCGGCTGCATTTCCGATGGAGGCGAAAGTGTTGTAGGCCCGTGTACTCAGATTTGGGTGCACGTTAAAGAACCCCAGGTGGTCAAAATTTCCGGAGCCCTCCACTACCGCGTCTCTCATAATCATATAGTGGTTTTGGGACGTTAAACCCCGCAAATCAATCAAATCAATCAATCAATCAGCAATGTACCTCTCTATTTGATATATAACAATTTTAGTGGGGCTAAAGCGTGAGCTGCAACGTGAGTAGCCAACATTTACAGAGGTGTATTAAACCACGAAAAGAAGCATACATATTAAAATCTACTGTAATAGGACTGCTTAACCAAAGCGCTTATATTCCGAAGTGAAGTTAAGACAAATACGTTGTTGTAATTGAATCCATGTTTATTATAAGCGCTACTCCACAATGTACACATTTGACGAAAAAAAAATCCTTGGGTGCTTGTGCTTTTTGATCAAACAATACCGGCAGGTTTTCCCAGAAGTGCCTTTCTAATGTGATATCTTGTTGTTCTGATGATGCATTCTTTTCTGCACTAAAAGTTCGTACCAAGCGTCCCCATGTGGAGTCACTGTTTTCCCCTGTAGAGGCTGCCGTTTAGGTCTCATCGTAGCAGAGCGGCAAAGCCAACGAGGCAGCGTGAAGGGCGAAGATCGTATACTTCGCTGAAAACAGCTACGCCCTTATAGCCAGAGTGCGATAGTAGTGTCTCTTACTCGATATAAGTCGTAGCGCTAGACAGAGCATTAGCGATGAAGCACCGGACGAGCAGAGTTGCCGCTCAAACGAAAGAAAAGCACTCCAATCAAAGACTCCAACTATCGTTAAACATCTCATGGAAGTATTCACTCGATTACATCACGAGAATAGGCCCAGCCATATTTGTTCCGGGCAGTTGCTTGAACCCTACATCTACTTGAAAAAGAGGCAGAGGCAAACAAAAGACAAGGAGGTTGACCACGTTGTACCTAGTTTGCTACCCTACACTCGGGGAAGCTTACTGTTCGTATTAACGTTGGCAAATAGGCTTGCCTGTTGCTCAATTTTAAAAATATTTGGCCGAGAACCTTATGCAACAGCTGCATATACATGTAATTGTATCATTTTGAACCTTTTTATTCAAATTGTCATCATCAAACACGTTAGTCATAAATTCTTTTCGTTTTGTTCTTGTTCAGGTTCTCTTTTGTCTGCCAGCCACTATGGCGTAGTGGCCGACATTTGAGTGGCCTTATAAAATCTTACGGAATTTTACAGTAACGGAAGTAATAGAGAAACACAGAAAGAACTTTAGGATGAAGTTTCGAAGCTCACTCAAATGTACAAATAAAAATGGTTCTGTAGTATTGTGTAATAAATTGAGTCAATGAATTCCTATTAAAACATAAACAAAATTGTGCATGTTCTTTTTCTTCTACGTACGTGTTTTATTAATATTATTATTATTAATATTATTATTAATATTAAGCAACAAGCTAACATCCCTGTATTTGTTTTCGTTTTCAGAAGATTTTGAGAGGTTCATGCTGTCACATACTGCTTTTTTCTGGAAAACCGTGCATTTGATTGCTGAAGAGGAACAATTTAGCAGATACCACGTCCCTTGAGAATAGACGTGGGGCAAAACATGCGGATGGAAAGTGACGATGTAATTTTTTTATTGCGCGACACGTCATGAAATATCGCTAAATATATGCATAAACATATTGCACACACGAAAATCTGTTGGAGAATTGCAGACTAAATTACCAGTTCTTTTCACTTGCGCAACGATGCCGACAGGAACATGAGTATCAGCAAGAGCAGAAGCGATAAGCTGATATGAAGCGCTGATGGTAGCTCTGAACACTGCTACATAAATGAACTTCAGTGAATGGCACCTAACTATGATAGACGTAAACCCAACGATACGGCTGTAATCATCATCATCATCATCATCATAATCATCATCATCATCATCATCATCAGCCTGACTACGTCCACTGTAGGACAAAGGCCTCTCACATGTTCCGCCAGTTAACCCGGTCCTGTGCTTGCTGTTGCCAATTCATACCTGCAAACTTCTTAATCTCATAAACCCACCTAACTTTCTGTCTCCTCCAACCCGCTTGCCTTCTCTGGGAATCCATTTAGTTACCCTTGATGACCAGCGGTTATCCTGTCTACGCACTACATGCCCGGCAAATGTCCATCTTTCCTCTTCTTGATTTCAACTATGATATCATTAACCCCCGTTGGTTCCCTAATTCACTCTGCTCTCTTCTTGTTTCTTAAGGTTACACTTACCAATTTTCTTTCCAAGGCTCGCTGCGTCGTCCTCAATTTAAGCTGAACCCTCTTTGTAAGTCTCCAGGTTTCTGCTCGATAGCTAAGTACCGGCAAGATACAGCTGTTATATGCCTTCCTCTTGAGGGATAGTGGCAATCTACTTGTCATAATTTGAGAGTGCTTGCCAAATGTGCTCCACCCCATTCTGTATTATAGGCGTACATATGTACGCTGTATGACGGCTGTATTATAGGAGTACATATGGAATGCTCTTAAAATTAGATAGCTAGCACTGCAACCACATGCAGTTGACGTTTCGCGAACATAATAAAGCTCTACTTCAAAAGTTGTTCCTTGACCTGGCGTGCCTCTGTGGTAGAATGCTTTATTGCCGCGCAGAATGCTTGGTTTTCATTCCTCCTAATACCCTAACATTTATTCTGTGCATTCGTCGGGTCAACGCTGCTGATGTGAGATTTTTCTTAACGTTCACACCTTAAAATTGCCCTTGTGTGTTCTCATCGTTCCTCGTAGACATCAAGTGCTAATCACCAGTGGCACATACCCGCCCATGGGTATGTGCCACAGTCTGGCTACAAGTGTTTGACGACTCACGCGGCGGGATTTTGACATCATTCATTTCCTGACCAGCGCGTGATATTTGTCAAACCCTCTAACCTATTCATAGTAACTGTGGTTTGCGCCAAGATAAAAGGGTGATCACGAGAGCAACCAGGTATAAATAGCTAGATAGATAGGCAAATACGCAGATACAGACCAAAAGTGCTTGCACTGCGCAAAAAAAGAAATGCTCCAAATTTAAAAAGCTTAGCCTTATACTATCTGCATTATAAATACATCAAAACAAAATGATTTAACAAAGAACTGTCGATGGTACAATTGGTTTTGTCTGAAAATGCTTCAGTGAAATATAAAACGAAATAAGTTTGATGAAATCGAAAAGAGTAACCCATACTCGAAGTTCACAGTTTAAAACAAATGCTCGTGTTACATTCACGACAAACGCAAACATTCTAAACGCTTTCACCAGACAGACATAAAGCCTGCAAGAAATACAGTTCACTTCTGAGTTGTTGCATGAGACATCGGACAAAAAATATCAATGTTGACATGCAAGGTACTAATCATACTGCCTGTATTAGAGCAGGAGAACGAATGTCGTTAGAATAAGCCGGTTTGATGTGTGTTTGTATTTTTGCGATACAAATGAAGTGAAATCACCGATATTTCTCATATACGACTACCGTGTTTTGTTTATTTAAATCGTCTAGTGATTTAAATTGTTATAGCTGTGTTACAATAATGTAATTATGAAGCTGAAAGGTACTAATGCTACAGAAATAAAGTTCTTTCAATCAATCAATCAGTCAATAATCATTGCTGAAGCATTCATGCTACATCAACCAAAGAGTTCAAGTGGCCGGTAAGTTTAATAATGAATAATGGACGTTGTAAGCCGGGAGTCTAAAAAATAAGTACGTGCGTACTCCCTTTTTTGGGGGGTGACAAAATCACTGTAATGTGTGGTGACGCTATGTGTAACAGTAGCCTAATGGCTTTTATACCATGCGGACAAACAGTTGTCCTATACAAACGGCGTTTCCCAATGACGATTTCCGTCCTTATCTGTTGGTGCCAGTCACCAGAGAAATAATGAGATCGTTCAAATTGAGGTGCAGCTTGTCAAAGAATAAGAATAAAACTTGTTTGAAGTTTAATTGAAACATCAAGGACTGGGACGCAAGTATCTCAATTCATTGGAAAAAGAGCATGCTTTCTCGTTTATTTGATGATGTATGGAGCGCATTTTGTTGAAAGAAGGCGGAGGTCTCACATTTTGCCGAATAATGGCCTTCGATATGCCGCTACCTCAAAAAATCACATAATGAGAATTTTTAATAGTTCTAGAAACAATTTTTTAAAGTTATGTAACACATTTAAGTAAATGCGCCAACTGTTCTTTAGTGTACTATTTCCACTTTGGAACTCAATCGAGTTAGCTCTACTTAGGTGAACTTAAGTGGACTACCTGCTCTCAATGATACTGTGATGCATGCACTGTACTGATACAGTTTATAATGTACTTTACACTGTAAATACCAACATTAGTCGAAAATTTAAAAAAAAAACAGGTATTCCTCTGCTTTGGCATTTGAAGAGCTATAAGGCAGAGGGTAAATTATCCTTGCTGACGAATTGGTGCGTTTAAAAATAACGTAAAATGTGATAATGTCTCCGCTTTTATTGTTATAGCATCGAAGAGCTCGTTACGTGAAACTCCCGGCGCCAGTGTCAGTTTCAGCGTCGACGTCATTGGTTGTGAGTGAAACTTGTTCATCCTGTTGATTGATTTGCGGGGTTTAACGTCCCAAAACCACCATATGATTATGAGAGACGCCGTAGTGGAGGGCTCCGGAAATTTCGACCACCTGGGGTTCTTTAACGTGCGCCTAAATCTGAGCACATAGGCCTACAACATTTCCGCCTCTATCGAAAATGCAGCCGCCGCAGCCGGGATTCGATCCCGCGACCTGCGGGTCAGCCACTGCGGGTACCTTACCCTTAGTCAGACCTGCAGGTACCTTAGCCACTGGGCCACCGCGGCGGGGCCATGTTCATCCTGTTCGCGACCGAAAGATGCAGAAATATGCCAAAAAAATAAAGGTTTTCGGGTCTGAGTGAAGATCAAGCTCAGGAAGTTTGTGTGAGAAGCAAGTGTTCTAACACACTGCTGCGCGTCTGCATAAAAATACATTGAGCGTCACTTCCTTTGCTTGGAAATGCAGTGAGAATAACTTGCAAGCTTTATAAACTCATGAGACTTGTAGATAGGCTTCTCAATACAACATGCATTAATACAGTAGTACCACGTGGTACAAGCATGCATCGACATATGGTGTCAAAACGTGTGATTATCATATATGACTTCTTGATTTAAAGCCGGCCATTTATAACGACAGGCACACACAATATTATGTGCGTATTACCTTAAGACCACGTAGTGGGTGCAGACTAAGTTCGAAAAAATTTCTCGTGGCTTAAAGCATATATTACCAATGCAGTCATATGCGAGCGCTTCACAGACCCAAGCCACTTTCCACTTTATCAATTCCATTGCAGTGATCCACAATTTTAACTTCTCGAGTAACAGCGTATAATAAGAAGTATACACTAATTCGTTGAAGTAGGGATGAGATCTAGCTCAAGCATTCAACTCCTAAAGAGGAAGCTTTAAGTTCCCTCAATGTTTATCTGTCCGCGACAATACACTTTCCTTTGACGAGAACTGTTACCATACCGTACGTGGGAGGCTTATGCAGTAAGTCTGAAAGTCACTCAGCTACAGTTATTATTCGAAATAAAATAAGTTCACACACCCAAAGAAGTTACGTACGGGAATTTATACCCCATGACTAAATCCGTACACACACTAGGAGTGTTTACTTAGGCTTCACTGGCCAATACATTGCTTCGTTTTAACACATTTGTGGTTACGCTGCACGTCAACCTACCCGGGGCATGCACACTACCTGATCTAACGGAGCGTTTTTTTTTATCCGCATACTTCAATCTACTCTCAAGTCCAACGACCAGGAGAGGATCGTATAGTGGGTCACTCTGGTGTATACTGTATGGCACACATGGCTGATATTGTCTAAGAAAAACAATGCATTAATGCCATATATATTTTTCTATATCCTAGGTGTTAATGTTAAAAGGAATAATTTGAATACCCACTTTCACATATATCGCTTAGTGTGCCTTTTGTACAGAGCCATTTTCGTGTACATTTTTCACTTGTCCTCGCCTTTCTTTTTGCATGTTGTTTACGCGCCATGAACGGTTGTGCGGTCGCCGAACACCCATGTGTTTATATAGAGTCGTCCGCGACCTTAATACAAACACTTCGCAGAGTGCCCTGTAACGCTTCGAATGACTCCAGCGCCACTAGCTTAAGGTTGTCTTGCCAAGATGTTGCCCATAGAAGTCAGACTGTGGAGTTTTGCGAACATGCAGCGCTACCTGTCGACGCAGTTTTGTGTAGTGCAAAGCCCGACCCCGTGCACAGTTTGCTGCGCAACCAGGTGCAACTACCACGTACGAAAGAAACATTCAGCTAAATGTTAGGTGTATTTGTGCAATGAACGCTTTGAAAAAGAGCTACTAATTTCTCTCCGCTAGTCGTAGGCGTCACTGAACCACCATAAAGTGCTTGCGGATTCACTTGTAAGAACGATGGCGGGAACAAGAGCAGAGGCAACAGCTCCGCGCTCTACAAAACCTACCCCGGTCGACGCTACTGTTGAATTGCGAATCACCACAAACGACTTCAGTTTTGCTGATTTTGCAGCTCTCAAGAAGCAGAACGGTGAGAACGCTGGATATGGGCCGTCGCGAACGTATTAAGTAAGCGAATCACTCGCGTTCTCCATAGCTGGCCGCATGAGAAAGTGTTATGATGACAGTGATATAATAAAGCGCACGATCGTTACCACGGAGAACCATAGTAACTTTGATTATGAAGTTTAACGGAGCCTCTGACTGCGGTGCGCGCTGTGCAATAGTAAACAGGTGACGCGCGCAATGAACATCGCACACGCCGCGATCACTGATAATACGAAGTGGTCGCCAGTATGCAGCGTTACGCATGTAGGGCTTTGAAGGCTTCAAGTTATTGCTTTAACTATAGGAAATATGAACACGTACGTGACACAGGTAAATCGCAAAATGATCGCGACCACAATCAGGCTTTTTCTTTCTTTCTTTCTTTCTTTCTTTCTTTCTTTCTTTCTTTCTTTCTTTCTTCTTTCTTTCTTTTTTTCTTTCTTTCTTTGTTTCCTTCCTTCCTTCTTTATTTCTTTCTTTCTTTCCTTCCTTCTTTCTTTCTTTCTTATTTGCTTTCTTTCTTTCTTTCTTTTTTTTTGCCGTTTATCTCCGCGATTGCCGGAGCTATCTGGGAGGCCTCGGTTTTGCCTTTCGTTATTCTCTGAGAAAGTGGACACGCATGTATCCCCATTTGCAGTATATAGAAACATAAGGCTTAAGTCAACTTAACACTAGCGATCTAGCAACAGTCCAACGCACAGGAAGCGAGAGATCGATAGAGAATGCAGCTGCAAAAAAAGAAAATCGTCAGGTCCATTGGTGTCAGATAACAGAAGATTTGTACCACTGATGGTAAGATAGATTACTCGTGTATGTACTTGGTCACTTTAACATCATGTGTATGCCCAAGTTTAACGAATTTGTGCCTTGAAGAATGCACATCAGAGTGCTTGCCTCAAATTCGATGTCATGCTATGCTCGCTTGCACTTGATTTGCAGCACACCGAAGTAACTGAAACATCTTTTGCGTTGTACCCGCAGTTCGCTTTGATGAGCTTCCTTCTTTTCTGAAGCGATGTTGGGTTGACGCAAGAAGTTTGCCAGGTCCTTGATTTTTAAGAAACCGTGCCTCAAGACAGACAAAACAAGGGGCATATGCGCGTTCGCTTGTGAATGGCTCTGTTTGCACTACCCATTTACGGCTGGCGCATCGATGGGGGCGCTGGTGGGAGCGTTTTTCGCAGCGCCGCCTGGGCAGAATCTGACGTCCATGCCTGCCGACATACTATCCGAGTATGTTAAGATGTTATCTCAGCGCTTCGTGATTGGCACAAGTCCAACCAGTCCTGGTCACGCTGAGGAGTGTTGGAGTTAAGTTCGCTGACGCCTGTACAATACACATGTACAGGGTACCCGGCTAACTCTAGCCGAAGAATAGCACTATGCCTAGGTTAGACGTCGGAAACAATTGGATGTGGCTGACTAATGCATACTTTGGGTGACGCTTTTTTATGCTTAGAATGATTGTTAAATTGGGCAAAATTTTTCAACACACATTTTAAGCAAGGAAGCTGGGCGGAAATTTTTGTGAGAAAGTTGTAGATCATCCGCAATATGCCCTATCAGATAACTTTTAATTTTGTACTCCTCAGAACTAGTGTTTTTACGTCTATGACAGACTTCCACAAAATACAAAATAAAATACGATGGGACATTTTTTGTGCATATGTGTGATTGCAGTTCTTTCTAACATTTGGCGTGCAAACGATATGATTTGATACCATTGGTTCATGACAGTGATAAGCAGACACTGCGGTAATCACTTGTGCCAACGCTAGCGAAACTCGTGACATCACCCAGCCGTTACCACCGTCGCGTCCCTGCAGCCTATTCTGCACCAGAATCGGTTGTTTGTTTGTCTTGATGTGATTTTTTTCTTTAGAAACGGCATATTTCAAACTTATGCGGCAGCCTCCCATGCCCCCATTCTTATATAGCAAGAGATTTTAGGCAATTCAAACATCTTCATCATCAGCCTGACTACGTCCACTGCAGGACAAAGGCCTCTCCCATGTTCCACCAGTTAACCCGGTCAGTACAGCTAGACTTCCCTCACTAGATAAGGTTCTAGCGTTAAACGTTGCCAAGTTCAGGTTCCAATGGCGGCCTGTCCGGATCCAGAGATTCTTAGCACCCTCTGCTGCGTTGCAGATCTGACCGCCGCCGTGGTCAGTTGCTTCGCAGCTGCTGGGGACTGAGGGCCGTGAGTTATTTGACGTAATCATGTGGGAGGTAGTGGCCAGATACTGCACCAGGGTGGCCAATCCTTCTCTGGTGAGGGAGTGCGTTCTCGGCGGTGTTTGCCGGTGAGGCCGCACCCCAGGCCTCTTAATGCAGTTCCATCAACACGCGGATTTTTTTTTTTTAATCCGGTTGGGAACTGCGCGGTACCGCGCAGTTCCCAACCGGATCAAACATCTTAGCTATATGTAAAAGTTACTGTTTTTTAGTTGGAATGCATTTGACGCATTCACAAAAGAATTTTTCCAGAATGGCGAAAACTAAAGAAAGCAGAGGCATAAAGCTTTCTGTCGATAAGTCTATATGTAGTCGCAGACGTCTTAGCAGTTTCATAATTGGTAAACACCAAAAATAATATCGTTGGGCTAATAAAAAATACAGCCAGCTTGTACGACATGCAAATAGCTTCCCAGAGCACACATTTTCACGAAGCATGAAAGGATACCATTCATGTCTATGGTCATTGCTCGAAGGACGATGGAACTTCGTGTAAATTCAACAAAGCCCAGTTGACTGGTGAACCATTCGTTCATAAAGAACACTTTCCATCGTCTGTTTTTGAGGAAGTTAAGTCGAATTATCTGGAAATATATCATCCAGGATTACTCGTTAAACGCCCCAAGCGAAAACTCAAAACCATAACGAGTTGTTGAATTGTCACGTGGGAGCACATTTTGAAAAAAAAAACATTTTCATCGGACAAAAAAAAACACTGCAAATATGCGCTCTTTATGGTGTTCTCATGCTTAATAATGGCAATACAGCCCGTATGAATGTGCTGAACTCTTCTGGAATTTCGCTAGGCACTGCACAGTGTAGGACCTCTGTACCCTTGAATAGGTGACCGGTAATATAGACAATCGCAGGGAACGGTGAGATACGGCGGCTTACGGTTCGACGCGCCACGCGGGTTAGCAGCGGCACACGCACATTTTTGTACCGCTCCATAGAAAAAAACACATCTACTTGCAATTTCAGCGCTTTATAAATTGGTTTTTCTGTTTTGCTTACTGTTACTGTGACGATGACAAGCTACAAAGGTCATGAACGGTAAGGTAACTTTTTTATCGCACTAAAAAGATCTGCGGAGCTTTTATGCTGCTCGGAGGTACTGTGAGTTTGGCTAGCAGATCAGTCGATACAAAAGATAGTTTTCATTGCATGATACGTTACTTTGGATTGAAAATCACAATGGTAAATATCTCAGGCGATAGGGATGACGGTAGCAGTGTGCGAAGTTCATTTCGGGATCGCTGCTTCGGCCGGCATCATCGGTCGATCGGCATTAAGCGAAGTGTATAGCGCTTATTGAGCGCGTTGAGATATCTTTTTTTTTCATACGCTTGTGCATATGCTGTGGAATTTCCCGGCATAGTACAGACACGCCAATGCCACGACCCTTTCGTCGAAGATCCATAAGGCTATGTGGAGCCCCGCTCTTGACGACCAAACCTGGGTGACCTAGCACGCCCGTGAGGCGGCGTCGAGGCAAGCCCTTGTCGTCCCCTCATAGAAGGCCTAGGCCCGGCCACCTAAACCTGCTCGTTTCTTGTAATAACGTTTATTCCTCCTCCTCCTAGCCTTCAGCGCGCTATAAGATGCATTTCTTAGTCGACGCCAGGTGCTTATTTTAACGCTGATCTTGGTCAATCTGCGTGGCATGGCGGCGCATAAACAATAGAGACAGACATAGACGGCGCCGAATAATTGAAACTCCGCGCTTGCTTAACGCACTTCTTCCTTTCGGTGCCATCCTGGCATCCAGTTTTACCGAGATAAATGCAAACTGACTCGTCCAGCACTTCGTGTAATCTTGCTCTTCAGTGACGCTTTTGCCTTTTTCGTCAATATATGGGTGCAATGGCCGGCGCTTATCGCGCATGTCAGGTAGATTTCGCCCACGCGTTCCCAAAATATATTTGCTATAGGCGCCCCTGCCTGACAATTTATTTCTCGATATATATTCGCAGAAAATTCATGCGTAAGCTTTCTATTAGTGCGAAATACATACGCACCTGTGATAAAATGGTCCTTGTACACTCTGGCATCAGAATTCGGTACCCAAAGTCTCCCTGTTGCTGTGGCTTCCTTCACAGCCGTGGTCCACCTCATTTTTCTTTCTTCATTCCATGGGAATCGATACCTGCGTTGGCCTTTCATGCTCGAGCTGGAGCAGCCCACGGCTCAACAATCGACCATGGTATATCAGGGAGAAGATAAACGGGTGACTGCGCACGCGAATGCCAAATAATCTGAGGAGCTCCGGCAGAGCGGTTCGCCGTCATGTACCTTCTTTTCGAACCGGAAGCCGGCAGCATACAGTGCATCCCACAATCCCTCGCTCCATTACTGGTCGCCTCGAGCGTCACTAATACTGTACTTACACTGCTGCATAGCAGGTGACAAATTAGGCCCTGCAATGAAGACGTTTCAACACAAAAAGAAAAAAAATGGTATTGGTGATGACTATATGGCTGGTGCCTATTTAACAGGTCCGTCAATTTACTGTTACATCGGTGTACTTTTGAAATAATGCGGATTTTCAAATGTATATGCAATTAGATGAAGAAAAAATGCTTTGATGTACTTATGTTCTTTTTTCTCATTACCGGCAGTACTCAGAATCATCATTGCCGGCCAGTATTTATATAACATAATGGGTAATAAAGTGAAGCAGAAATATTTTTATGAGAGAAAGTACACTTTTGCAACAGGACTTCTAATAGCAATTATTGTGAGATAGTTAGGTACTTCAAGTGAAAAATGTACAAAAATGATCGTTACATAGCTTTGTTCTAAATCTTCTTCCGTGAAAAGAGCAATGCCACATGATCACAATGGTAGTAAAATAATTACTTTAGCTCCTATGGTTTGGAGAAAAGGGTACATAAGCTTCGGCTAAAACGCATGACGTTTGTATAAAGCTTACCCTGTTCTCTTAGGGGGCAGTGGAGCAGGCCAAACGCCACGCTCGTTTGGATGCAGAACGCGGGGAAGCACTGTAATCACGGCGCGCATTGGCGCATGAGCGAACATGTCACGTGTTATTTTACTTTTGTATTACGTGCGCATTTTGAGTTTTTCGTTGAATTACGTCGAATAAGACTAGCAAAAGTGGCCGTGACCTAACTCATTTATGGCTGGGTGTGCGCAGCGAGAGGTGCGGTTAGTCTTACTGCTTAGCATGGTTCTCTGCACGTTTACGCTTCTCGTTGCGTGCGGATCGTTCTTCCTCCGTCTCCTCGCTTCACTCATTTATTTTTGCTAGGCAACAACTCAGTTGTAGGTGTGGCCACTGGCCACAGCAAAACGGCAAGAATACGCCTAATACAGCTCTTGCTATAAAAATAATCAGATGATAGACTTTCTTATAACATTCTAGTACGTTGCTGGTGCACTCATTGTAGTACCGCGTTCACGTAGCTCATCAACAATTTGTATGCTCAAGCCAAGTTTTCTATCTTTCAAATGAAGGTTTTCTCTCTCTCTCTTTCTCTCTCCCTTTGCCCCATTTGTTAAAGTCGTTTGGCTTGTGCAGGCCTCCCTTTTCCAACTCTTGTTAGCAGTAGAAGCCTATTTTTTTTATAATATTTCTTAAAACGTTTCCTGGCACCAATTCGTGATTAGGGTTAAGTAAAATGTAGCACACTGCGGCTATTTCCCAAGCAGGCTAAAGTGCCCTTTCACAGTGTTTTCGTGGCATCATTAAATGAAAGCAAAGATACACGGTACGCGAGATCCGGTGCGTGGTACACAAAATGACCTAGCCTTTGAAGCGTGCCCATAGGACCTTGGTTTGAACTAGAAACCAACCAAGGCACTCTGCAGTCATTCATTCCACAAACATTATTTGGGTCCTAAGGAAGTAGAGAGTCGCAGTTGCGGGCTGCGCCCACGCTGCGGCTGGAAGACCATGGTCCCCCACCCATTCATGGGCCCTTGGGACAGCCGCTTAGTTGTTTATGGCAATTGCCACATCTGAGAGCTTCCTCGCAGTCTCCTGCATGATACTCAAGTGTTCCACGAAATAGCACAAAGAATTCTTTATGCAGTTTCAGTAAAACAAATTTCATAGGCTTCATGGATATTACATGAGTCTTGTTAATTATACCTTATAGGAAAATATAGATTAGATTATTGTTGCCACCGGACTTTGCCGCCATCGGAGACCCGGGATGAAGATGCCGAGGCAGCAGGAAGGTGGAGTTAACAGAGTTATTTGCATTCTGTACAAGTGGAGAGCTGTGCCGATTGAGCTGGGTGACTCATTATAGCAGAAAGGTTTTCCCCATATCTCTAGATCAGAGAATGAGTCCAAACTGCACTGTTCAATAAAACGTCCCACAGCACTCCCGAGGGTGACTATACCGGCACCGCCACCAACACACACACGTACACACCCCAAACATATGTATGGTTCCGGCGAATCATGCTTCTAGCTAGCGGAGTGTGTCCAGGCGCCTCTGCCTGGACAACTAGCGCTGATTTGAGCGTCGGTGGCCTATCAGCCAGAAACGCACAGTGTGCGTCCCAACGTCCGTATTAGTTGAAAACTTGGTGTTGTGGCTTTTCCTGGGCACAAAGGTGCCACGTTTCGCCTTTCTGTGCAGGCCCAAGCGACAACAGGAATCCATTGAATAACTGCCACCACGCGCATCCTATTGCATGAAAAACGGCCGGGCGTTTTCGCGCTTCTCCTTAGAGCCACCAAGTGAGGCGGCTCCCTTTCTTCAGGCCCGGCGCCCGCGGCAAAAGGTTGCTCGCCGATCGCAACAATACTCAAAGAGCTGAGCCATTTGGTAAATAATCATTCAAAAATACCGTGGTGGCCAACACAGGCACATGAATGCCAGCACACCAGAAACACTGAATAAAAATCATAGCATATCCACGGAGTGCATGATGGTGAGTGGGGCGAAGCGTCCTTTCATCCTTTAGTTCTCGCTTTCGTTCGTCCGTCCGTCCATGCATCCATCTCTGCGTTTGTCCAATGCGTCTGTCTGTAGGTGTGTCCATCCATTCATCTATGCGTTCGTCCGTGCATCTGTCTCTCGGCCCGTCCTTCGTCTAGTGAACACTCCACGTACCGCCATCTCACATCTTTTCATCATTTATTCAGTATATAGAAGTACCGCCGTCCAGTGGACATTCCATGTAGTAAATGAGAGGCGGCATTTGCGCACGTTCTTACGGCCTCCGCTTCGTGTCTACTTCCCACCTTTCACCCCCTCTAGTTCATGGCTATATACTAGTTCACTATATATATGGCACTGCGGATCCATCCTCGTCAAACCTTGATAAAACGAAGGAGGTTACGCCCAGCGAGTTTAACGTGGCAACCCTTTCTGCTCAGATATTGCTCAAAGTGCATCCTCCTGATACTATTTCTTTAGTAAGCATGGCATTGAAGGCAAATTTTGTTGCAGAGTAAGCCACCAATACTCGCTTTTATAAGTTATTTTATAAGAAGCAACTATCTTTTTATTTATAATTAACATGTGCGGGTTTCCTCCTCAATCAAAAAAGGTGCACGCGTGCTGCTCCTCTGGTCCGGCTGGGGAGGTGGCTACCTACAACTACGACTGCTACTACTACTACTACTACTATTACTACTACTACTACTACTACTACTACTACTACATACATCGCGGACGCTCGAGTCACGGCATAGGAAGCTTCGCCCCCCAAATTGCCCCCACCTCGCCGAAGGGAATCGCGACGAAATACAAATGCATTTGTTTCACAGAGAGAGGGTACGGTTGCCAACAGACATTCGCCTTCACCGACTTCTGCCATCATCTTAAGGTTCGCCCAGCCAGCGAATGGGCGACAGTTAAGAGCGAGCGAACGGAAGAGTGGGGCGCCAACGTTCTCGGCTCGGCGTTGGCGTTTCACAGCGGCGTGTCGAGCACACATTTCAGGATGTTCTTGAGAGGTGCCTATCCCGCGAACAGTCGAGAGTGAGGTGCGAGTGGACGAGAAAGGGGGACGCAGGGAGGCGAGAGAGCGAACAACGAGATAATGAGGGGTGAAGCACTGCACCTACCCTCTCCTTCACTCTCTCGCATCACATGCTCCGGTGGCTAGGGGTGAGATAAGCGCGCGCGCCCGCAGCTGTTGCTATGGGAGAAGGTTATAGTGGAGAGACGACACCATTTATTTTAATAATGTCGCGCGAACAAATACAGGCACTAGAGAGCTCCACTATCACCTAAACTTTATTCAAAAGAAAGGTAGGTACATTGTATCACTTTTTCACATGACCTGGCAGGTGAAACAGTAAAAAAAAACCTACAAAGGGCTTTAAAAATCAAGGCTGAGATGAAATCCTCAAAATGCTAATGAAATGTGAAAATTCTTTTTCTGGTGACGTGATGGAGGGTACGCTTACGCATTTTTTTTACTTCTCCTAATGTGAAAGCCTCTGGTTCAATCTGGTGTTTTAATAACAAAATACCATCACGAAACAAGGGTTTGCAGCCGCATGAGCAGCAATGTTTGCGTAAGTATGAACTATTTTTGTGTCTAACAATCTTCTATGCTCTTGCAACTTGGTACTCACACATCTTCCCGTTTGGCCACGTAGATGTGAAAATGTGACCAAAGGACAATGGTATCAAATATACAGCGCCTGTTACACACTTGGCATGCGTCTGTATATGATTCACGTCGCACCCTTCTCGTTTTCAAACCTTGGCGTTTTGTGCTTTTTTTCTGTATATTCGGCTGCATAGCTTGTTTAATTTGTTAGGGATGAAATGATAGGGGCCGAAAACGCGTATCTGGCTGCGTCCACGAATACTGATTCCTCTGAATGTCCAAACATCATCTGGAAGTTTTGCGCCCTAGTATCATCTAGAAGTATTGCACCCTTCGACCGGTGTGATGATTCGGGTTTATTACTTAGATGCGGAGCATTTATTGCTTGTGTCTATGTTCCGTGGCGTCGACTTTCGTATCCGCAATCACACTACGCGTGCACAACTCCCTTCACTATCTCCAACAGTTGCGCGTTACTATATTCACTCCTCTCCTACCACTTGCTTGCCCTTCTCCTGCGTTCTCGCTTCTGCTGTCGTTGTGCATGCACTATAGGTTTCCTAATATTAACAGGAGGGGCTATGGCACTGCGATCGTTCAGCAACCATGCGAAGAATTGCTAGTACGCGTATTTACCTAGTCCTTGTAATAGCATGGCGGTTATTTGCACTGGTAGTATCGTTTCCTATTGTTCCGGTTTTGTTTCAAACACAATTATGAACCCTCTTGAACTTCGTCATCAGATTTGAAATGGTAAGCGTAAAAGAATAAGGTAGTGAAACACAACCGCTTAACATTTGTTGATTTTTGTTTCGCGAGAAAGCAGCTTCAAGACACACAAGCAAACACGGAGACAAAAGTACGAAGATTAGACAGATCCATGTACTAACCATCATTCCTATGCTTGACGAAGCTCCATGCATTGCAGCTCCCATAGACACTAGCGCCAGAGTTTCCTCTAGCGTATAATAAATGCGAAGCAGCTCTTTGACCAGCCTGTGTAACGCTGTTCCTCCATTGGCTCCGCTACCCTTGCTACAGGTGTGGGAGCGGTAACGCTCTCTAAGCGGTATGCGGTGACGTCTCTCAACTCGTTTGTCGCGCGTTCGCCGCGTGTCAGCTCTCGCTCTCTCTCTTCGCGCTCTCCACTGCTGGCAACGCTCGAGCCCACTCCTCACGTCGGTATCATATCACACGCGCCACCTCTCTCCATCCCTCGGCGAGTACAAGCCGCGAGCCGGCGGGTGTGCGCGCTGCGCCCACCTCGAAAATCTCGCTGCGCCAACAATGTGGACAGCGCGCCGGTGCTTGCCGCGGGATCCCACTGGCACGCAGGATGCCATCGTGGCTTGCTCCCCACTAGGATGCGCGTACCTTTCCGGCTGCCAACGGCGTTGCGAGGGTTAGCGAAGCCGATCACATTTGCGATTGGCAACGTCAACACCAACGAGGCACGAGCCAGGGAAGCTGAAACGCAAGCGTCGAAAGTGGAAGACCAGCGACATCGGCGAAGTTCGAGAAAAGAACACCGATCGCGTTCGACAATATGGATGGCGTGTGGGAAACACAAATGAAACGCAAGTTAAGGAAGCCGAGCGCAAGCGTCTTCAAAGTCTCTTGTCTCCCGTGTCTTTGCGTTTCAAACAAATGTTTACTTGAGTAAACGCTACACCGAGTTTCGCTTCAAACCTTTCTTCCAGCGCCCTGGTCAACGCCTGTTTCAACCGGGTCAACGCCGTGTGCACCACTGCTGCTTCGCATCACATCAGGGGTTTTGTCGGGGAGATGTTCCATAGTTTTTTAGGAGCGAAGCTACTTATAGCGGCACCCGTTCGTTCCTCGTAGTCGTAGCAGTAGTCGTAGTGTGTAACCAGTCTAACATTTTGACCTCCTAGGTTGTGCCGGTGAGAGATTTCTGCTGCGCGTTGTTGAACAATAAAAAAATTCGCAGCGTGCGAGTTAACTAAAAGCCGAATTCTCTTGTCTCTTCTTCTTCCTTAGCAGCCATTGGCATGTACAGTGAGCCCGATCTGACAAGAAGGGGTTGCTACGTTTTACTCGCTGGGCATAACCTCCTTGGTTTTAGAAAGGTTTAGCGAGCGTTGGGTCGCAGTGCCATGAACACAGTGAACTAGTACATACCATGAACTCGCGGTGGTTAAAGGTTTGACGTAGTGTTGCGCGTCGCGGCGACCGCAGTCTGCGGGTAGCGGGGCCGATCGCCGTCGCTCCGTCGAGCCAAGGACTAGGGGAGAGCTTTGAGCAAATTTAACGGGTTTATTTACATCTTTACATGGAGTTGTCGAGATGACAGAAGAGAAGAGAAGAACTAGTGGTTTCACAAACCACGAACGTGGTGGTTAAACTTTACATAGTTCAGAGCAAGGTTTAGAGCGACGTCCAGCACTCTGCCGCGTCGTTTTATGCCCTGTCGGGCTCCTCCTCTACGAGTCGACCACCAATCACGCACACACAGGTGAGGGGGGGGGGGCGAGCATGCAAGGTCCACGTGAACACTGCACTTTGGTGGCGCCAGCAGGGCTCTTCCTCGTCGTGTGTGAGCCTTTAGTCGAGAGTGCCCACAATCCTGGCCGCATACTTCAGAGGGTCCGCCGATTTGGTTCGCTCAATTAGCGGGGCGATCCGCGGCAGCCGCCGCGGTCTCCCCCAGGAAGACGCCGTCCCTGTTGTCCTCTTGGTGGCGTCGCGGCGTCTTGGCGACACTACGTCTCGTACTCCTGGGACAATGCCTGGCGGGCATAGGCAGTCAGCCGGTCGGCTACTTGACAATGGATTAAACAAGCACCGATCTTTTGAGAGGTGCCCGGTTCGTGGAATCCTCCGGGGAGAGCCCTTTGACCAGCGCCGTCGTCGTCTGCCGGTTAACGCTCCGACGATGCGTGGCTGGCCCAGGCGGGAGATAGAGTGGCGGCTCCAAACCCCTCTTAGGCGACATTCCACCCCGTTGGCGCCGCTGTCAATCAGCAGGCGACGTCTCGTGGGGCCGGCCTCTGTTGCTTCCTCCGTCCAGACGTGGCGAGACTGTCCTTTTTGCACTAATCCGGCGTGGCAAATGACTTGCTGGGTCAAGGCATAGCCCGATCGCTACAGCTCCTCCGCCGACGGGAAGATCTCGGACGTCGGGTAGTATCAGCTGCTCGACGGGAGAGATCACAGTAACCGCAGTCTCCCAACACCATTTAAACCACGAAGACCAACCGCTAGAACCAGCAAGCGCCGGCAATGAGTTTTCGGCAACCAGGCCGGTCTTTCAAATGTGCCACAATGCACCTACGCTTTTTTTTTCTTTTAAAAGGGCAACCACACTAATACTCTTGCCCATAGCTAAAAATTTCGATTACTCCAAATACCCCTTAAAATCATTACGGAAAACGTCCCTCAACGTTCCGTATAACACGACGCTCAGCTAAAGAATTCAACTGATCCCTGAGCACATAACAAAATAACAAAGGGTAATGCAATTTCGTATACTAACACGCTTATTTGCTGAATGTAGTTTCATGTCAGCTCCTGTTTTTAAAGAACGCACAAGACTTTGCTGTGCGCTCTAGCAGGACATCTTACTCTCATCCAAAGAGCGCTAGCATACCCACACGCACCTAACCATAGGCGATATCTCTCTCACCTAGGTATCCTTAAACCCTCATCTGAACGTGAATTTTCTCAAGGAACAAACGCAAGGAACAATCACACTTGAGGTACACGTCAGGAGTGCGTAACAAAACAGGCGTTAATTTTGCGCCAAAACCCCTGTACCGAATGTTTCTCCCCATGAGCATTTCGAAAATTGCTTTTGTTTAGTTTTATTCTAAAACATTCCCAAACATTGCTCATTTACTCTATTGAAGACGGCATCCGATGCCGCGCTTCACTAAAGGGCACGAAGCATAGAAACTCCTGCTCCGCTCGACCAACGTTACCACGCTTTCCAATTTAGCGGGCAAACCACACTTCATTTACGATTTTTGTTTTGTCAAAGAAAAACTAATTTCGAAGCAGTCGGTTGACCGACGCGGGTCCCTGCTTCCGCATAACGTTTAACAATTCAACTCGAAATTTTGACAAAGCTTACACGCAAACAAAATCTAGAGGGAAGAAAAAAGTGTCGAAGCAAACTAGTTGTGGAGATGACACAGGAACATCACTTTAAAACCAAATATAACCAAACAAGTAGGTTTCCAAAAAAACTCCTGTGTCGGATTCTCCAGCCTACAGCTGTCGCTCCCCCTTCAGCCGTACACGCGGCGGTCGTGGTCTTCGATTCTGAAAACGCGCGAGACAACAACGTGCACGAGCAACAAGCTGAACTGCAGCGTTCCGCCTCATTCGCGATATTGGCGGGCTTCTGTCAGTTCGGTGTAGGAGACCGGAGCGATGCGTGGGACAGAGTGGCCATGCTTTCTTTGGGCTAGCTCGCGTGTGGTGCTTAGCTATTGTGGCTTTTCCTTTTTTTCTAGGACCCCTTCTACAATCCCGTTCCCGCAAAGCTTTAAATTTCCTGCGTACATTCCGTCGCGGGAATGCGCGCTGGGGCCTACCCTTCCGCCGTTGGAACCTTACTTTAAGCCACAAAGGACCTTTCTTTGAACTGGCTGGTAACTTAATCTTGGGCCGCTCGCCCGGCTGATTGCCCCCTCTTTCACCCCTTCGCTTTGTCGCTCGCGTATGCCTCTCTCGTTTCCGGCGACGTCTGCGACCGACCTGTCCTGCACTGCTGGTGAATTCGTTGCCGGTTGAGTTATCAATGGTTTTACCGCTCAAGGGTGCCTCTGCACCACCTGCCACAGTGTTTCGGCACTTTGATTTCTTGGCTCTGTCGCCCTGTCTGGCCGATTCACCTGTGCTAACGCTGTACTCAGGTGCGCCCTGAAACGTTCTGTGGATAGAACGGAAAGACCGGCGCTCTCCACGCAATTCCATTCGCGAACCCGCTTTCCTCTTGCTTTTCGTCCGGTCGCTCGGACGCATGCAATGTAATTTTGACGCTGCTGCAAAGCTCTTATTTGCTACGCTGACAGGTTTTGCGCCTTCTTTTACACGCGTAGTACTGTTCGTCTTTCTCGCGGATTTGCGACGTCTCTTTCGTCTGCGCCGCTTTTTGCGTGTCGCTTCCGAGCCTCCCGATCGCATCTCACACTCGTGAACCTTCTCACAGCTTTCGTCAGCTGTCTCAGTCGCGCGGTCTAAATGATTTTCGCCCTGGTCATCTTTATTCTCACCCTCTAGACCGGCGGACTGGTTAACACACTCAGGAACAATGCAGCTGTTTCCCTTCGAAAAATCTTGCTCGCATTCCTGAGAGCTGTCTGCAACTGCACTGATACCCTTCTCTACGCTCGCTGCTTCTGTGCCTTCTCCGGTGTTCTTGCCTACTTCGACCTCATTTGCAAGATCCACCGTCGCGACAAACACAGTTGAGGTCTGTGCCAGATTGTCTACAGCTATTCTAGCTGTTTCGCTAACAGTTAACTGGCTAAGCACCTCGTCGCACTCGCTCTGGCCTTCGTCGGCCTCTCTACTCAGCGCAGCCTCATTCGCAGCACTCAAACTCGATTCGCCTTGAAATCCGCTGCTATGTTCACACGTGCTAGCCTTCTCTAAAGCTCTGGGCTGCACCTCGCACTTCTCGTGCTCTACACTTGCGGATGGCTGAATCTTCCACTGCGTAGCCTCGACTTTTTGTTCCGACAGTTCAATATCTAGGCTGAGTGCTCGCTCGAACTCTTCACCTTGCTCCCGTTTTTCTATCTCCCATTTACTCTCACTATTCACCTTGGTGCTATGAGAGACACGCGGACCTCTCTCAGGCTTGGTTTTAATACCAGCACACCGCCGCGCGTTCTTCAACGGAGCGTTCATGAGCTTGCACTCAATTTGCTTTCTGTCAATTCTGGTGCCGAAGCACCGCAGTAAAGCTGCCTTAGCTACATCGTACCTATTGAACTGTTCCTCGGAAAGGTATAGTAACCTACCCATCAAGCTGCACGGAAGGACACTCGATAAGGCGAGAGACCAATAGGCCTCGTCGAGCTCTAGTTCCCTGCAAACTTTCTCGTAAGAGGTTAGATAACTATCTAAATTCTCCCCCTCTTCGAATGCATGGATCCTCGAATTTACTTGAGCCAATCTAGGGTACTGTATTGATTTTTTTCTCTCTTCCTGTTTTAATTTCAGGCTTTCCTCCCACTGCTCTCTCTCTTTCTGTCGTTCCAATCTTTCTTTTTCTTCTCTTTCTTTTCTATCCCTGTTATCCTTTTCTTTTCTTTCCCGTTCCTTTTTTTCGCCTTACTCTCGTTTCCGTTCCTCCAGTTTCCGTTCCTCCAACCCTTTTAAAGCTTTTAATGCGTATCCAATATCCACCTCACTGGTGTTTTCCAAAATTAGCTCTAAGATTTCTAACATGCCCATTCTTTTCTTAATCTTAATATCAAGGTCTTCACAAATGTACAAAAGATCATCTTTTAGCAGTGTTTTCACCTCACTGGCTTTTTGCGAGATCAGCCTCACAATAGCTGTCCTGCCCATTCCTTCCTCTACTTCAATGCCTAGATGCTTACTCACAAGCAAAAGTTCATCTCTTAGCATTGCTTTCCACGACATGATTGCCGTTGTACTTTGGTCCTGCATCTCACACATAATTAGGTGATCCCTACAACTCACAAAAGGTAATCTCCCTAATCCACACACAATCCAGCTTCTAATAAACTCACACAATTATAATCAAGCCTGGAAAGTCAAAGCAAAGACCAAGCACTCACCACAGCACAGCACCATGTCGCGAAGTCCATCTCACCGCTGCCAACCAGTTGTTGCGCGTCGCGGCGACCGCAGTCTGCGGGTAGCGGGGCCGATCGCCGTCGCTCCGTCGAGCCAAGGACTAGGGGAGAGCTTTGAGCAAACTTAACGGGTTTATTTACATCTTTACATGGAGTTGTCGAGATGACAGAAGAGAAGAGAAGAACTAGTGGTTTCACAAACCACGAACGTGGTGGTTAAACTTTACATAGTTCAGAGCAAGGTTTAGAGCGACGTCCAGCACTCTGCCGCGTCGTTTTATGCCCTGTCGGGCTCCTCCTCTACGAGTCGACCACCAGTCACGCACACACAGGTGAGGGGGGGGGGGGCGAGCATGCAAGGTCCACGTGAACACTGCACTTTGGTGGCGCCAGCAGGGCTCTTCCTCGTCGTGTGTGAGCCTTTAGTCGAGAGTGCCCACAATCCTGGCCGCATACTTCAGAGGGTCCGCCGATTTGGTTCGCTCAATTAGCGGGGCGATCCGCGGCAGCCGCCGCGGTCTCCCCCAGGAAGACGCCGTCCCTGTTGTCCTCTTGGTGGCGTCGCGGCGTCTTGGCGACACTACGTCTCGTACTCCTGGGACAATGCCTGGCGGGCATAGGCAGTCAGCCGGTCGGCTACTTGACAATGGATTAAACAAGCACCGATCTTTTGAGAGGTGCCCGGTTCGTGGAATCCTCCGGGGAGAGCCCTTTGACCAGCGCCGTCGTCGTCTGCCGGTTAACGCGCCGACGATGCGTGGCTGGCCCAGGCGGGAGATAGAGTGGCGGCTCCAAACCCCTCTTAGGCGACATTCCACCCCGTTGGCGCCGCTGTCAATCAGCAGGCGACGTCTCGTGGGGCCGGCCTCTGTTGCTTCCTCCGTCCAGACGTGGCGAGACTGTCCTTTTTGCACTAATCCGGCGTGGCAAATGACTTGCTGGGTCAAGGCATAGCCCGATCGCTACAGTAGACACGAAACGCAAGCCGTAAGAAAGTGTGCGTGTGCCACCTCTCGTTTAGTCCTTGGAATCTCCGCTGGATGGCGGTGCATATGCGGAATATATGATGAAAAGATGCGAGATGGAGGTACTCTGAGTGTTGAATAGATGGACGAACGGACACACAGACAGATTCACGGTATGGACGGACGCAGGGGTGGATGCATGGACGAACGCAGGGACGGACGCATAGATGGACGTGCCGACGCATGAACAGACGCACGCACGGGCGGGCGAATGGACGCACTGACGGTCACACAGACGGACGCATGGAAGGGCGGAAGCATGAACGAATGGATGGGCGGATATTTCGCCCCACTCTCCATCATTTACTCCGTGGATATTCTGCCATTTTTTTAGGAAACTATATGGCTTGCTCTACTATCCTCCTGTGCTACCTTCTAATTCAGTGTGAATACAAAGCGGGTACGCATGCGCGCCCCCACTCCATCCTCTCCAGCGCTCCACCCATTTCTCGCCACGCAACGCCGATGCAGGAAGCGTGTGCGGTCTACTCTCTCTTCTCCGACCGTGCTCCCCCCTCTCTCTCTCTCGTCCAGGCATCTCGCGCCACGGCGTTTACACCCATCTCGTTTCCCAAAATTAACTAGAGGGCACTCTGGCGCTGCGATCGTTCAGCGACTATGGGAATGATGGGTAGTACCCACATTCGCCTAGTCTTCGTACTTGCGGGCGGCGAATCGTACTTGCGGCTTCGTTTCTTGCTGGTTACGGTTTTGTTTTGAAAGAAAAAACAAACCCTTTTGAACTTAGTGACTTGATTCGAAATGGTAAGTCTAAAAGAATAAGGTTGTGAAGCGCAAACGGTGAACATTTGTTAATTTATGTTTTCGTGAAAAAACAGCTCCAAGCCACACGAACACACAAGGAGACTGAAGCAGGCCAGACGTGCGAAAATTAGACAAATGTGTGTACTACCCATCATTTCCATGCTCGCTGAAGCGCCGTGTGTTGCAGCTCCCATAGACACTAGTGCCAGAGTTTCCTCTAGTGTATATTAAGAAAACTTATGTTTACACCCATGCGCATGCGCATACCGCCTCTTGCCTCTTTCGTACTCTCCCTCTCTTTCGCTTCGCAAAGCCGACGCAGGCAGCGTCTGCTAGCGAGTTTCATGATTTAAAAAAATTACACCATAGCCATGAAGTGAATGATGATGAGTGGGGTGAAGCGTCCATGCGTGCATCCGTTCATCCATCCGTCCGTTCCTCCACGCGTCCATCCATTCGCCCACCAAGCGCCCGGCCATGCGTCCATCCATCCGTCCGTGCGAGCGCCTGTCCGTCCATGCGTTCATCCATCCGTCCGTCCATCCATCTACTGAACAGTCCCAGTACCGCCATCTCCCATCTTTCCATCATATATTTATCATATAAAAAAAATGGCAGGTGGCACGTGCAGTGGAAATCAATTATATGTGAAGCTCAACTGAGGAAGGTTTGTTTGTCAGTTTAAAGTTAGCACAACGCTACGAGGTGGAGGTAAATTATGGCGTACATGACTACCATGTCATATCTATCATGTTTAAACGTGTCATTTACCTTCATCATCTACTCACGCCACCTGATACCAAATTGCGTAACGTGGAGGTAGCGAAACGGCCATGAGTGTGCTAGTAACGTAGCATGTAGTCCAGTTTGCATAACATGCATGTCATGATCATCAAGTTTGGACGTGTCCTATACATTCGTCATTAATTCACGTCTCGAAATACTGAATTAGGTATATGGGGAACTAGTGAAAGAGCCGCGAGCACGCTATGAGCGTAGCGTGTAGTCATAATTTACATGACACGCATACCAAGTTTATCAAGTTAGGACGTGTCATTTAACTTCGTCGTCTATTGACGTCATGAAATAACAAATTTTGTGTAGGTGAAGCAATAGAAACGACCACGAACTCATCATGAGCGTGGCGTATGGTCGTGTTGTTACATGACACGCGTCTCATGATCATCATGTTTGCACCAGCCACATACCTTCATCGTCCATTCACTTCCCGTAATCGCAAGCTTGGTATGTAAGCTAGCGAAAGGGCGGGGAGAGCATCATGAAGGTGCAAGATACTGCGATGTGACGTTGACGCCAACATGCTGGGCACAGTGACGCTATGCTAGCAAAACACGAACACTCTATAGTCTGACGCCAGACGCGACCAGCGTCTCAGAATGCACCGTTACTCGGAATGTACGTTACTCAGAATGCACTGCGTCTGCCGGCTTCGTGACGGAGAGACGCCGGGCGTGCAAACGCGCATGCGTCAAAGCAACGCAGTGCGGCACGTGCCTGCGAGTATATGCCAGGTGGTGGTGGTGGTGAAAAAAATGGCAGCATATTCACGGGGTGAATGATAGAGAGTGGGCGAAGCATCCATCCGTCCATTCGTTCTTGCGTCCATCCGTCCATGCGTCCGTCTGTGTGACCATCCGTGCGTCCATCCGCCTGTCCGTGCATGCGTCTGTTCGTGCGTCCACACGTCCATCTGTGTGTCCATCCCTGCGTTCATCCATGCATCCGCCCCTGCATTCGTCCATGCGTCCATTCGTCCGTGCAGCCATCCGTGCGTTCATCCATGCATCTGTCTGTGTGTCCGTTCATCCATTAAGTCAACAATCCCAGAATCACCATCTCGCATCTTTTCATCATATATTCCGCATATAAAAGCACCGCAGTCCAGCGGACATTCCAAGGACAAAACGAGAGGTGGCACACGTACACTTTCTCACGGCTTGCGCATCGTGTCTACTTCCCACCTTTAACCACCTTGAGTTCATGGTTTATACTAGTTCACTGTATTCATGGCACTGCGGCTCAACGCTCGCTAAACTTTTCTAAAACCAAGGAGGTTACGCCCAGCGAGTATAACCTAGCAACCCTTTCTTGTCAGATAGTGCTCAATGTACATGCCAATGGCGACTGATGGTGAATGAGAGACAGGAGAATTCGGCATTTAGTTAACGCGCACGCTGCCAATTTTTGATCGTTCAACGGCGCTCAGGAGAAATCTCCCACCGGCACCACCATGCAAGTCAAACGTAAGACTGGTTACGCACTATGACTACGATTGGAACGAACGGGTGTCGCTTGAAGGACCTTCGCTACTAAAGCATTTATTCATACTATGTACAAGTAAGAGAGATAGGGGCGGCCTTAAAGGCCGACCCTTTCTAATCTCTAGGAGGAGTCTCTAGTTCGGAAATCTTTTGGCTTCTGCGGCAGCACGGGCCCTGGCCACGAGGGATCTTTGACCCTCCAAGGCCGAGCAGCCGAGCAGGGCAGCCTATCGGCTCTATCGGGTAGGGGGTGAATGGAAAGTGATTTGGGGGGACCGCCGGGTTAGATGAATATGCCCACACCGTGTGGAAAGTATCCGCAAGCGGATGATCACAGTTGAGGCATTTCCCTGAGAAAGCCGGATTGATATGCCTAAGTATTTCTGAACACGATACTGTATTTGTGTAAAGGCGTAACAGCCAGCGCTCGTCTGCCTTATTTAGGCCGTTCGCCGGGGGCGGAAATCGGAGCTTGTTCGATCTACACATGGCTGTAATTTCGCGAAAGGAGGTGACCGGATTAGGTTCTGAATTGTCTGGCGATGGAGGACTAGGTGGTTCCCGGTAATCAAGTGCGCAGGCTGAGGCATTGACAGCTTCGTTACCAACTAGCCCTGCGTGAGCTGGCGTCCAAATCACTAAGCGTGCGCTTGGGCTGTCTAGGTAATAGCACCCCTCCAAGATTCGAGCGGCACAACTGGTGACGCGACCTATTGTAAGATTTCGACACGCACTCCGAGAATCCGTAGTGATGATCTTAGATGCGAAGTCCGCTGCGGCGAGAGCTACGGCGGCTTCCTACGCGTGAGGCAGATTGGCGCCTGGCATGGCATCGCCGGCATGACACGACGAAACGAACGCTGGAGCAGCCGCACGCCGAGTCACGTCTAACTGTATTGACATTTTGAGTGTGGCATCTAGTCATCATCTTACATGACACGCATCTCTTAACTGTTATGTTTGTACCAGTCACATACCTTCGTAATCCATTCACGTGGCGTGATTCCGAATTTGGCATATATGAATTTAATGAAACGTCCATGAGTGCATGATGAGAGTGGAGAGTAGTCAAGTTGTTAGATGACACGCATGTCATGATTATCACGTTCGGACATGTTATTTACATATGTCGTCCGTTCACGTCACGTAATACTGAATTTGGTACATGCGAATCTATTGAAATAGCCGCAAGCAGATCATAAGCGTAGCATATAGTGATGTTGTTACATGACACGCATCAGATAATTTTTTTTTTCCTCAGTCACAACCCTTCGTCGTCCATTCACGTCCCGTAAAACCAAATTTGGTGTTTGTAAATATAGTGAAACGGCTGCGAGGGCATCAATAGCGTGGCATGTAGTCATGTTGTTACATAACACGCATCGCATGGTTATCATGTTTGCACCAGTCACATACTTTTGTCATCCATTCACATCATTGATTGATTGATTTGTGGGGTTTAGCGTTCCAAAACCACCATATGACTATGAGAGACACCGTAGTGGAGGGCTCCGGAAATTTTAACCACCTGGGGTTCTTTAACGTGCACCCAAATCTCAGCACACGGGCCTACACCATTTCCGCCTCCATCGGAAATGCAGCCGCCGCTGCCGGGATTCGAACCGGCGACCTGCGGGTCAGCAGCCAAGTACCTTAGCCACTAGACCACCGCGGCGGGGCATCCATTCAGATCACGTAATGCCGAATTTGGTATATGTAAAGCTAGCGAGACGGCTGCGAGCGCATCAAGAGCGTGCCGTGTAGTCATGACTCATGACCTATATGGCATCCATGTCATGATATCCACGTTAGGGCCTGTCACTTGTGTTTGCCATGCAGTCGCGTCATACCATACAAGTTTTGCAAGATATCAAGTGAACGAAACCACCGCAAGATCAACAAAACCATGAAGTGTAAATTATGACATTCATCACATACATGTCACGATATTCATGTTGTGTCCAATCAATTACGCTTGTCATATAGTCATACTATGCCATACCAAGTTTTGGTATTGATATCATTAATGAAACGGCCAGAACTAAAAGTCGTAGGTGGCTAAATAGATACATAGATAGATAGATAGATAGATAGATAGATAGATAAATAGATAGATAGATAGATAGATAGATAGATAGATAGATAGATAGATAGATAGATAGATAGATAGATAGATAGATTGATTGATTGATTGATTGATTGATTGATGCTTCGAATCCTTCAAATTTAATACCACATTCCAAGTACTAAACGACAGGTAGCTTCTACGACTACGACAGGCGACATTCGACCCACGGCGTAGGGAGTTTCGCCCCTAAAACAGCGACTGCTCACGCGGCACAATCGTACGCTGGCCGCTCCGTATATGTAGGCACTGCATGTAGAAAAGAAAGCTGAGGAGAGGCCCTCGCAATACGAGCTGCAGAGCGAAAAGCATGGCTGGAAGTCACTTGTTTTGCAGTGGTGTTGTGGCATTAGGAGGGCACGCCAGCGTCTCGCGTCGTCTGCATCACCACTTGCACGAACACGTTGCTGATGGCCGGCTGGAGTACTTGAGTGTGCGTATTTATGCAGCTGTTGCACTGCAAACATGATGCAATGTGTCATAAGTCTACTGTGAAAGTTGGGGTTCAGGTGGTGACTTTATTTTATATCCCTTGAGATTGAAAGCGGTTGTTTACAAAGCTCGTGATCACTTCTCCGAAAATAGTTGGTGCCGCAGCTTAGCTCTTTTCTTTCGGCTCTGTGCTGTTGCAAGCCTTAGCAAAAAAAAAAAAAAACTATAATTCCAAGATGAGATCAGCAGCGTCTACGGCTCCAATTGCGAGACGCGGTGATGAGCTTCTCTCGTGTACGACAGTCACAACTATGGAAAAGCAGTACGTGGCCCACTGCTCTCACCGGAGCTTTCCGAGTCAAGAATTAGACGTGCCTGTCACAGGGGGTGAATAATTGAGGGAGTTATCGCTTCTTGTTTACATTTTACGTGTGGTAACCTCCTTTTTGGGCAAGTTTTTTTTTATACAGACACAGACGGTTGACCCGCTTTCTGTTATGAACGATATTGTTGCCCATATATTATGATACACGTAACAAAGAATGATTCAGAGGTGCTTCATATCGCTAAATAGCAAGACAAATTATCAACATTTCACTGTTACAATATTTTGTGCATCCAGAGCTTATCTTATCTTCAAAGGTAAACAGACTGTCGTGGCAATTATCCGGCCGATTCACGCCGTTGCTCCCTCACAATTAGCAGAATAAACACGAAGTGCAAAGCTGCAAGGCAGTAGCAGGTTCACAGTATGAACCGTAATGAGGCTGCGAATGGACCACAGGCACTCCGCAAGCGAGTGTCACAGCACGCCTGCTGATAATCAGCGCAAATGTTTCAATTTTCCACTGCGCCACGGTGGTCTAGTGGCTAAGGTACTTCGCTGCTGACCCGCAGGTCACCGGATCAAATCGTGGTCGTGGCGGCTTCATTTTCTAAGAAGGCCAAATGACTGAGTGCCCACTTGTCAGATCAGGGTGCACAATAAAGAACCCACGGTGGTCTGAATTTCCGGAGCCCTCCACCTCGGCGTTTTTAATATTTATATTGTGATTTGGGGATGTTAAACCCCACATAATAATCAATTATCAGTTTCTCTTTTCCAGCATGTCTAGCAGATTGTGGTGGCGGGGCCACCAGGCGCGTCTGAAATCATCTGGCCTCCTTCTCGCTGGCGCCGATGTGCATGCGCTGGCCACCATGTGCCTAACGTTGTGAAGATGAATCTACTATTTCCTACTTAAGATAGGGAAGTTTATTGCAAACTGGTAACAACAATTCAGGCAAGCACAACTGCTTCACAAATAGTTACGTAGCGCCTCTCCTCAGTTTATTTCTTCCTTCATGAGGCACTGGATCTTGACCTCCAAGGTAGTGCCGGTGGGAGATTTGGCCTGTTCGTTGTTTAACAGTAAGAAATCGTAGCGTGCGCGTTAACTGGAAGGAGACTGCAGATTTCTGCGCCCAACCGTAGTTCTCTTTCTCACAGTGCCCATTAGAAGCAATTGGTACGTTTTAGTAGGAAAAACTGCTCTATCACTGCGTGCTTTGTGCCTCCCCAGTTTTCTTTCTATTGCAACGCCACGGTCAGTGCATGCGTCAACGGCGCCGCGAGCATAAGCGTTGGCGCCCGCTGCTTCGCATATACAAATGGTTCGCTTTAGTGAGAGACAGTGTAATATTTTTTTTTCTAGTGAGGGGGGGGGGGGGTTCTTCTTTTCCTCACTGTCACGGGTACGTAGGCTCCTTCACCTTGCTGCGTGTGATAGCATATGCCCAGTTTTTCAAGAATTTGTCTGCCCATTTTTTGGTCTTAGGAAGCCATTCATACTGTGGCACTGCTGTTAGTATCACGCGCTTCTATTCGAGCGTGTTGCGCAAACCTAGTTGTAAATGATTTCACGGGGCTTGTGATTTAGTAAACATAAGGCTTGCTTACACACTGTGCTGATTAAGCAATCAAATTTTGCATTTTCGGCGATCTGCCATATCAAGTAAGAGGCAACGTACGTGATTTTACCAAAGACGAAGGTTTCCAAAAGCCTAATCGTGTTTCCTTGTTCTATACAACAAGTCTGTGATTCGCATGCTTGAGCCAACCATAGATTAGCTTACATACAAAATAAATAGAGCCTTAGCAGCTATCTTTCAAGCAATCCCACGCAAGCCAAATTGATAGGTTTGCTTGTTGGCTGGGCATGCACAGAAAAAAAAATCTGTGTCTTTCTCCTCTTGCGCCCTTGGACACCAGCTAAGTTATTATTCGGTTAAAAAAAAGTGAAGAATAAAAATTACTTGTTATATGATATTTGCAGTGTCAGTACTTCTCGTGTCGGTGTTCGCATGTCCTGTCTTTTCAACATTTTATGTCGGCGAAAGCTCAATCCTTAATGATGTACGAAACCTAGATATTACGCACAACAATGTTTTACTAATTTAGAAATTAAAACAACTGTAAGACCGGCCCTGTGCCGACATCAGGGCATTGGAGACACAACATTCATGACGTGGTAGGGCCTCAGTACAGTCAATCAGTATAGTGCTCAAGCTACACGCTACAAAAAAGAAAGAACGCTCAAGTGCATTACCATAGAGCATGTGTACCTTGAAGACACGTGTTATTGAAGAACAGAAGTGTAGATTTTGTGCCAAGTATTGCGCCATCTGAATTGCGAAACGGCTGAGTGGTACAAAACTTGCCACGCATTACTGAAGGCCCAGCCATAAAAAACACAACCGTGATTAGGCACATGATCGAGAAAGCGTGCAGTTACGTAGCCATGTGTATTGTCGTAGTGATGTGTATTGAGTACCTTGGTAAACCAGGCACTCCTTTGAAGAAGGCTTAAGAAGACAAACACTCACGTTAGGCATTCAAATGGTCAGTTAAATTGAAATTATATGTGGGCGCACTTTTTGGCTACTGTCTCACACCTGGGCAAAGACGAGCTTCCCCTTTCTTGGGGTAAAATAGTGTTTAACGTGTGCCGAACTTTTCTCGGCGCTCGTTAGTTCTACTCCACAAGGTTCTTTCTGAAGACTATCCAACGCGCAATTTGTGCAATATCTGTCATTTAAATATTATGAGAAACGGCCAAACACCAGCCGTGCACTTCCGAACTGCCGTACAACAACCTGTATGTTAGTGCATGGTGGTCAGCAGAAAAAAAAAACGGTCATATCGGCGATGCCAGACAAGAGAATAAACGGCATGCCTCAGTCGTGAACCCCGGTCATTGCAGACGAATATATACTTTACGTTTCAGCGCTCGAACAACTTCAGTACAACAACATTGGTAAAAGCCTGCGTGGCAGCGCCATAAACCTGGTCATGTGTCTCACTCTCATGCTATGGATATAAGTTGCCACTCCGACGATTCTGGAGAGACCGCAGTCGTGCCGCTTCTAGGAAGACCTCGGAACTTATAGGAGGTGCTCAGAGCGTCTTTGTCTGAACCACGTTCCACACTGATATGGCCTCCAGTCCGTGCTCGTGGCGCTGTACGGCAAATCCGGTGTCTCCGGCCGCCCACCTTTCGCAATGGGAAGCCCCTGAAAGAGCCGTGGCAGGGCTGACGCCCCCATAGTTACGGCCTTCTCTTTTGTCAAGATCGGTTTCTTTATACGTCGTCGGTGATGTTGTGAGAGACGAAGGCAGCGCATCTATTCGAGGTTCGCTTGGTGCTGCGAATGTATCGCGGGGGCGCCACGACCTGACAGCCACCGTTTTTAGATACGGTGGCGAGACACGATAACAAGCGTGACAAAGCCGCTGCAGCGCGTGGGGAAAATAGGGTGCTTGCTCGGAAAAGAGAGGGTTATGCAGAGGTGAATGCGCATCTTAGGTGCAGCTGGTTACAGCCGTTCTCGAACCCTTGCATCGAAAAGATGAAGGCTAGTGCGCTGTTAATCTTTTTTTTAGTATACGGGGCACTTCAGGGTGGCATGCTGTTATATATGCCATCATGGTCGTTCCTTGCAACGCAGCCAAAATGACATACACTATAGCTAGCTGTAGCACATGCTTGTCTTGTCTTGTCACCTAAAAGATCTTGGCTCATACCCACAAGGGGGCCACACTGTACCTTATAATAGATCTTTTTGTGCAACGTTTGCTAAAAAAGAGAGTAATTAGATAAGAACCATAATGATGTCCCTTTGGAAAAAAACGTGAAAAAGTGCAGAAGAATTTGATGAACCAGAATATACAAAACAAATTAGCAAGAATGAAGAAGGGGGACAAAGAATTAGCTATTAGCATATGCTTGCGCTGAAGTGTAGCCTTCTTGCTCGTTTTCTTCGAATGCCATGATGATGATTATAAGTGCGGAAATCACTACTATGCCATGAAAATGGGAGTGCGCAAGCCGCGTGAAATAAAATAAAAGAGGGGTCAAGGAAGAAATGAAAACCGAGAGAAAGATTTAAAAATATGAGGAAAGAAGTATAAATAAAGAGATAAATATACACAACAAACTGGAAAAGAGAACAGAAAGGAGAGAGAGGAAGTAAGACACAGAAAGCCTAGGAGAAACGAAGAAGGCTGCAGAGCACCGCATTGTGCTTCACTCTGGGAACACCACAAGGGCGAAACTGCCTTAGTTTTTTTCGGCCACCTCTTTTTCGTGCAATATTTGAGTCAATCTTGGTATATTGGCATCAAATGAAACACTTACAGTGGCAACTGTTAACAGTGGTATAGTGCGTGCACTCCAGTCATCACCACTGGCGTGCGTTCCCATCCAGTTTGAGTCCCTGTGGGTACGTGATTGCTGATTGGAGGACGTAGCGCACTATGTCGATGTGAATTCATGTGGCTCTCAGCGTCGCATTTGGTGCGGGTGGTACTCCAAGTAAGCGTTACTTCCGATCAACAGATGTGAGATGATTTCAGTGGCATAGAAAGCCACAGACATGCAGGGGGTCAAGAGCAGACGAGGAGGAGTAAGCGAAGACGAAAGACAGCGGGGCAGGTGGTATGGTGGAGTCAAGTATGGAAAAGGTAATGTTGAGCCGCGCTGATCACAAGTGGTGCGGCGCTAGTGATCACGTCCATGGTTTGCATTACTCTACACCCCGTAGTAGTGACTTCCTCTCAGTTCCGCTATCCCTTGGTGTACAAGACATTAGGTCAGTTAAACCAACGTTGGGTAACGTAGAGTAACAGCCCCGCTATACTATGCTTAAGGGTGACTATCATTCACATCACTAGAGCTACTGTATTAGAGTAGGCAACGCTTCCTCTAGAAAGGTGGCTGCGGTGTCGCTCGCTCTCTTGTTGTAGCTGTCATTTATTGAGTTCTCATGAGTTGCCGTCGAGTGGCGTCACATTCCACACTTCTCTTTCCGTAGGGGCCAGGGTCATCTTTCGTGGTGGATGGTAATGTGCGCATGCACACATGTAGGTTGCAAGCAGCCACCACAAAGATGACGAGCTACCACTTTCTTTATAAATGGCGGAGGAGCGAATGGGGAGGGCAGGCGGTTTTAGTTGCCACGACAGGCATGTTCGTAGAGGAATCATTAGAGTAAGCTTACAATCATTATCAAGCAGAAATCAAAATGCACGCCCACGCTTTCTGTTTAAAATTGAGAAAATCAGATTGAAAAAAATAACTAAGGCAGTTACGCCATGGTGGCACGAAGTCTGCGAAAACAATAAAGCCAGTATCTTTTTCCTCCTCGTTATCTTCCACTCACCCTCCTCTCCCTCATTTTCATGCTCACTTGCCTTTCTTACCCCATTTCTACATTAAACTCGACATATAACCATGCTTCTATCACTCCTTTTCTCTTCTTTTTTCTTCTCTCTATATCTCTTACTTTCTCTCTTTGTTTGTCTTTCTCACTATCATGTTGTCTATTTCTCGTACGTAGAAAATTAAGCGATGAAGTGGCGTTTAACACAAACGTTTGCGTTTAGTTCTTAAATTTTTGGGAGTAAATATGAGGCTACAACCCCCCCCCCCCCCCCGCCAGGTTGATTGGGTGGGGGACAGCAGCCGTCCTCCACTACCCGTCCACCCCACACACTTATGAGTGAAGGTTAGCTATGATGTTTAGTGATTGATAGGTGGGATTTAACGTTCCAAATCCACTATATGATTATGAGAGAGCCGTATGAGACGGCTCCGCAAATTTCGACCACCCATGGAGTTCTTTAACGAGCTCCTCAAATCTGAGCACATGTCCCTAGAGCAATTTCGCCTTCAGCGAAAATTTAGCCGCTGCAACTGGTATTCGATCCCACGACCTGAGTGTCAGCAGCCGGGTACTTTAGCCACTAGACCACCGCGGCAGGCAGCCATGGTTTTAAGCCTTGAGGAGTGCTGCTTATATATGATACCGACACACCTGTATTCAGGGTAAATGAATCGGATGGGGTGGTCATTGCAGTTTTCAGCAAATAAAACCTTTCAGACAAAAAAGAAAGTTCCTGTGGATGTGTGCAACCATGGTGCAACACTTTGCATTCCGAATGGCAACGAAATCACTGTTGCATTTTATCAAGGACAGTGGTTTGATTCATCGTTTGTGATGTGAAACGTGAAACTTCACGCGTAGGCTCAAACAGTCACTTTTTTCCTCCTCTCTTACTTTCTTTTCCTCTCCCCCTTTCCAAGCGCAGGGTAGCAACACCCTCTGAAATTTCGTCAGGCCTCTTCACATCCTCCTCTATCCGCTACGCCACCCAGAGGGGTCAACGGAAAAACTGGGGCAGATTACTGGAAAAGCGCCAGGCTACAGTATCTCCACGTCTGTTTTCGACGCACTTGCACGTACAAATCAGTGCGTGTGCGCCAAGCTGCTGTGCCTATTCTGTGGGTTGTGTTCTTCGTGGCGAGTGTTGGCGCACAATTAGGTGTTCTTCGTGTCTGTGTGAGCATTCTTTCTTTCGGCGTACACGTGTTAATGCCCGATGGGATGTTTGATTGATTGATTGATTGATTGATTGATTGATTGATATGGGGGGTTTAACGTCCCAAAACCACGATATGATTATGAGAGACACCGTAATGGAGGGCTCCGGAAATTTCGACCACCTCGGGTTTTTTAACGTGCACTATAATCTGAGCACACGGGCCTGCATTAATTCCGCCTCCAACAGAAATGCAGCCGCCGCAGCCGGGATTTGAACCCGCGACCTGTGGGTCAGCAGCCGAGTACCTTAGCCACTAGACCACCACGGCATGGCGATGTGATGTTTGGCGCGAATTGCAAGGATCGCAATGACTGCAAGTTCATGTAACATGGGCCGGTGTTTTGTTCCTGGGTGCCGCGAAAACTAGGACAATTGGCCAAAAAAGCGCCTGTATTCGTTCCCAAGTGATGACGCGTAGAAACAAGCGTGACTTCGAGCTATCCGACGGAAGGATTTCCCGCCAGCAGTGCAATCGAAGGTGAATAATTCTCACATCACTTTACCGTGTGTGTGAATCATCGCTCATGGCTGCAAGATGCCTAATTATTAAAATGGAATACTATTTTCGTACATAGTCAGAATACTTCGACACAACAATGAAGAAGCATGCATTTCTCGTCGTGAATATTCAGTGATAAGTGGGGTGCGTTTGTAAGTTAGCAGTGCAAAGAAGATACCTTTCTCACAGTATAGTTTAAATAACTTCTATTTTGCTCTTACTGCCATAAACTACGCCTTATTTGGTCTTAGTGTTTTGTTTTCTGAATGTTGATGTGTGCAACCATCCTCCGATGCCAAGCGTGTAATGTAAGAAGTTATTGCGACAATAAAAATGGCTTTCTCTTGATGTGATGCAACAAGTAAAGCAAAAGTAGTTAATTAATGTAATTTTCTTTCATTGCATATTTTGAAACACGCCTTCGAAGGTGATTTCATTTTTCCGTTTCTTTATTCTATTCTTTTATTTTAAGGAAAATCGTAGGAGTAGTACTTGCCCGGTCCATGGATAGCAGAATTTATAGTGTCACGTAAAAAAAAAAATCTGTTTGATTGCTATGCTGCGCGTATCACTGTGCCGTTTTTTTTTCTTTAGGAACGACTTCGTGCTTATACCTACCACAGTTAAACAATTGTGAAAAAAAAGCTATTCGCAGGTTATATGTATACGTGTAGTGTGTTTCATGTGTAGCGAGTTTATGACAGCCACCTTCTCTTTTTTTGCGCTCGCAGATTTGTGTGCTGCACTTCCAAGCAGAGGATTGTATAACGACGCTGTCCCATCAAGATGAACGAACAGGAATGATATTGAAAGTAAAATGGGAGAAACACAAGCTAAAGCACAATTTTGTTTACCTTCTGTCTTTCCAAACTGTCCAAAATACTTGTCCTTAAAGCCAACCCGTCGTGAATCACCAGCGAGAAAGGTCACAAGAAGGGAGAGCACTGCTTTGTAAGAAGCTATAAACAGGTCACTTAAGTCTGGAGGAACTTTAGCAAAAAAAGAAACAAGGTGTCTTCATATTTGGACTTCAAAATGAAGCTGTAAGAGATCTGCATTAATTTTTGGACAGTACCTATCAGTACCAAGTGCGTAAGGTTTCTTGTCAGCGAAAACAATCCTTCTCATTACGTTAAATGCTCATTGACTGTTGTCCCAGATCTCTCACTTTCTGTTGTTTTGAACGCAGTGCAACTCCGATCGCTTTTTTTTCGGTAGTGCTGTTTCAAGTGCTATGGTTGGGGTGGTGCAGTGACATGATTCTGGTAATGAAGCTAGTTGTGCAGAAACTGTCAGCTGGAAAGTACGCCAAGGACGTTTGCTCATGCAGTTACCAACGCGGCACCGTCGGTTCGCTGGGATTTTCTTAGCTGGAACAACAGAACGACATTTGTACATCTGAAAATGGCCACACTGCACGAACTATCTTGCGCTTAGTAGTTCTCACAGCAACCAATGTTGCCTTGAACAACGTCTTCAGGCTGTAAAAACACACAGCATGCAAGACAATGCGGATAAGAAGGCCGCAGAGTAGAATTCACCATCCCTGAAGAAAAAGTGATGTTTTAACGGAATAAAGCTTATCTTGTGTCGTATGATTTCTTCTTACGAGAGTGAATCTACATTCAGAATGCTATACTCATGCCAAAGAAAGCTTCTCAAATACATGGCGTAGTGTTTCGCATCGATCCCTGACTATTAAAACACCAGTAGAACCGAGCGCGACGCTCTGGAATACCGGGACGCAGCACCCGCAAGGGCCCACAGAATGACGTCACCCAGCCATAGGAAAGGCCTTCGAAATTTAAGGGGTGTGGAGGGTAGCATACCGGGCTCAGCCCTGGTTTTGCTCTCCGACTTTCTGCTTATTTCTCTCTCTCTCTGCATTTGAAAGCGTTCAACAGAACATGCGTTTATTTATTGCAGTATAGTGCTATACAATACGATGGAAAGGTAGGCTAGTTGCTAATTCATGATTGTTCAGCGAACTGGGAGCGCGGGGTAATCACAGACACAAAGCAAAAAGGAGGCACACAGCACGAGCCCTCAACTAACAACTGGTTCATTCTCACGTTCGAAGGACATATAAGTACGCAAAGATGCGCATGTCAACAGGAATAAGATGATTGTGTGAGCAGCAAGCGTGGTGTTGATATAGGCCCTTGTCTACGAATTATCTTAATAGTTAAACTCAGTCAAGTAGTGACAATGACGGATGGCTGATACATTGATTCTTATTTGTAGAAATGTTATACGCTTCAGAAATTTCACGCTTGGTTTCAAGCGGATACCGGAAAAGTACACTTGTTTTTTTAAATAACGGTTGCAATTTGCAGGAATTGCAATGTGAAGCTAAAACGGAAAAAGAACTACCTTTCAAGGAGCTCCAATGCTCCCTGAGGCATATATTCAAATATCGGCCGGTTTGGCCGATGTATATGCGACCGAACGTTAGCGGTATGCTATACAACACTCCTAAAAACACTTAACAAACTGTTTTGCGTGTTTCTACAAACATCCTCTGCTTTTTGACGCGCTTCACTTTTGCTATAGTTGATGCGCAGGCGCAGAATAAATAAAACGATAACGTGCACTACTGTTCAACGCTTTTACGCCTGCTAAAATTTTTTTTCTTCGCCGAGCTGACTCCTATACTTAAACACTTCCATGACATTCGCAGTCATTATTCTCACAATGAACGCCAGCTGAACAGCGCTATATTTGAGAAAGTCCGCGCACACCTGGCCTTTCTTCGCGCTTTACTTTTCGAAATAGAGATGGCAGCATCCGTCCATCGAGAAGCTTCATGTGAAGCCTGGCTCCTCATTCGCAGTGCCACTTATAATCAACAATGCTTACTTCTCCTCTAGTTAAGAGATTTAAGATATTGAAATAAGTTGCAACGAAGATTTTTCGACGAGTACAGCCCTATCTATAGCTTCAATTGACAATATAAATTCGCCGCTCTGAATAAAAATTATGGGTCTGATGAGGTGTTTGTTTAAATATGGATCTTCAGTCATGAATATGCCCTTACACCTTGCTTGATTATCTACGAAGACTTTTCCTAATACCTGATTGTTTTAATGGCACTAGCGTCAAAAAAACAGCCACAAAGAATGAAAAGCAATTTGTTTTATACAATATTTGAAACAATTTTAAACGTTTCAAAACAAAAAAAACAGGGAAAATATATTTGACCAAAACGTGGAGAACCTAACCAAAAGGAAACGATCCTGCTTTGAAAAGGATAAGATGGAATATTAAACTAAGTAAGTAAAATACAACCAGGTTAGAGGGCACTCATAAAACAGCGAAGTGTTTCGCTTACGAAGAAGCCTTCACTTTGCCAATCAATTTGCATGGTTGAATAAAGTAGTCTTTGAATGAAGTAAGGTTGATAGAAGTGGATCGAATGAAGCGGGAGGAGCGAAGGGATTAAATACTCAGTATTATGCTGAGCGGGGGCTGGTGGAGGTCGCGAGTAGTGACCCCGTCCCGTTTCCTATCTCTATAAGCCGGGCTCAGACATGAAATACTCGGCTATGAAAAGCTTCGCTGTTACAGAAAAGAAATGTGCAAAAAATACGAAGCAACACTCAGATCCCACAGACCATGAAGATCGATGGTGCACAAAGCAATCGTAGTGAAAGCTAACGTGACGTGTGTATTTTTTTGATGAGTGATACGTTATGAAATGACGCTAAATATATGTACAAATGTTTTACGTGCAGCATATATGTTCACGAGTACGATGTATTCTCTACTACTAGCGTTAACTCTTAAGTAACTACGCCAACAGCAAGCTCGGCATTCCATACGCCAGAAGCGGTAAGCTGATATGTAGTGATTGTGCTTGTAAAGATGTTCGTACAGGGTAGTGCTGCCAATATAAACTTGCATAGATGGCGCTTAACTGCCACGGATGTTCACCCGACGCGACGCATGTAACAATGGAGTACATAAGTAATGTTTATAAAGTTAGACGGCCGGGACTGCTAACCTAGTAGACGTTTCACCAGCATTACACCTGCGTATGTTTTTGTTTTTTGAGAAAAAAGTTTCGAGACTTACTCCGTATTCTAGAACACCCTTTCACTCAACGCTTCACTTTCACTTGATGGATGGATGGATGGATGGATGGATATGGCTGTACCCTTTAGATCGGGCGGTGGCTAGCGCCACCAAGCCGTAATACCTAATGAACCGAAAACTATATTTTTTTCCATTAAAAAGTGAGTTTGAGGATTCGTACTTTGCAGTGAAGAGTTTAATTTTCAATCGTGCCTTGACTTTAGCCACCAATCAGATAACCTCCTTCTAGTTAAGTCTACCCGCCTAAAGTTTATTTTGCCCTCCCGGTCCCTGAACCCCAGTGCATTGAAAAACTCTGTGCCATCATCCTGAACTATAGGGTGAAGCCCTTTACAGAACATTATCAAGTGTTCGGCAGTTTCTTCTTCCTCTCCACACGCACTGCGTACTGTGTCTACCCCTTCGTATTTGGCCCAATATGTCTTGGTTCTCAGTACTCCCGTCCTGGCCTCAAAGAGTAGAGAACTACCCGAGTATTATCATATATCCTTTCCTTGGCAATTTCCTACTTAAAAGTTCGATAGATCTCTAGTGCGGACTTCTTAATCATGCCCATTCTCCACTTGTTAGTCTCCGTTTCCTTCACGTTCTTCTTAACCGATAGTTCTTTTTGGTTTGGCAACCTGCTGTTTTCTAAGTATTTACCAGTCAACTTCCTGGTTCGCTTCCTCCATTTTGTATCGACATTCTTCATGTACAAGTAGCTGAAAACCATTCCTAGCCCAACGCTCTTCCCCCATTTCTCTTAATCGCTTCTCAAATTTTATCTTGCTGCTAGCTTCCCTGCCCTCAAATGATGTCCATCCCATATCACCTTGTACTCCCTGATTTGGTGTATTCCCGTGAGATTCTAAAGCAAGCCTACCTATTCCACGTTGCTTAATTTCTAATCTTGCTTGAACTTCTGATCTCATGCACAAGACCGCATTGCCAAACGTCAGCCCAGGAACCATGACCCCTTTCCATATTCCTCTCACAGCGTCATACCTATTGTAATTCCACAGTGCCCTATTTTTCATGACTGCTGCATTCCTGTTACCTTTAGTCGTCACGTATATTGCGCGTTCCCTCAGATACTCGGTCCCATTGCATATCCATACGCCCAGATAATTGTATTTATCTATTATCTCTAGCGTGACCTCCTGTATTCTAAGCTCACTACCTTCGTTGTCATTGAAAATTATGACTGCTGATTTTTCCTTACTGAATCTAAAATCTAACCTATCTCCCTCATTACCGCAGATGTCCATCAATCTCTGCAAACCTTCCTTGTTGTTGGCCATTAGCACTATATCATCTGCGTACATTAATGCTGGTAGTGCCTGATCAATACGTTTTCCTTGTTTTACTAAAGAGAGTTTGAAGTCCAGTGCACTTCCCTCTAATTTTGCCTCTAATCCTTGTAGGTACATCATGAATAATAAGGGTGACAGGGGGCACCCCTGCCTAAGCCCCCGTTTTACCTCTGCAGGCTTGGATACCTGTTTTTCCCACTTTATAACTACCTTGTTACCTTTATAAATACCCTTTAAAAAATTAGTGACTACATGTTCCACGCCTAGTGTGTCCAGTATTCCCCACAATTCCTCTTGAACCACGCTATCGTACGCTCCCTTGATATCCAAAAATGCTATCTACAGGGGCCTGTGTTCCTTTTCTGCTATTTCGATGCACTGCGTCAGTGAGAACAGATTGTCTTCCAACCTCCTGTGTTTCCGAAACCCATTCTGCAGTTCCTCAGCATTCCCTCATCCTCTATCCACGCCTGCAGTCTTTCTTTTATAATCTGCATCGCCAGCCTGTAGACCGCTGATGTCACTGTTATAGGACGGTAGTTGTTTATGTCAGCTTTGTCCCCCTTTCCTTTATAGATCATGCTCATTCTGCTAAGTTTCCATCCATCGGGAACATCACCATCGATTATTATTGTGCTCACTGCCTCTCACAAAGCCTGCTTAGACTTCGGACCTAATGTCTTTATAAGCCTAATTGAAATGCCATCTGGGCCTGTTGACGTAATACTAGGAACCCTTTTCTCAGCCCTTTCCCACTCTTGTTGTAAAAATGGAGCCATTGCACCACTTGATTCGTCCTTGTCTATTGTGGTGCATGAAGTACTTCTTTGTAGAAATTTTTCTGTCACCCTTGTTTTATATATTCAATAGCTTCATCCCCTTCTAGCCTAGCACCTTGGGTTGTATTTATAAAACTCTGCTCTAGGCTCGTCCCATTTCTTAGGAAGTTTAGATGGTTCCAAAGTTTCGCAGCTGCCTTTCTATCTCTTTTATGTACTTCTGCCAGCCACTGAGCTCCCTTCTTTCTAATCTTTTCATTGATCAGAAGGAATGCATTCCTTCTACAGCTTAGAAAGGTTGCCCATTTTCTTTCAACATCATCTGTCGGTTCACCCCGCTGCTTAGCATGTCTGTGTTCCCTAAAGGCTTCCTGACGTTTTGCTATGGCTCTCTTAACTTCCTCATCCCACCAACTTTTGGGTTTGTGTCTTCTTTTCCGGGGTGACTTGTCGCGCGTCTTATCAAGCTCTAGCTCAAAGAGTTTAATTAGATTCGTGTATGTCCACACTGTCTTGTTATCCTCCGTGATTACTTTCTCAATTTGTTTAGTGGCTATTTCAATTTGCCTTTCTGGATAAAAATTTTCCTGTAGTTGCTCATCTTGTCTTCTTCCCACTTTCACTGCTCTTCCAAAACTTAGCTTGATACGTTTGTGATCGCTACCCATAATTCTGGAGCCACCTTCATCTATGTGCATTCCCCTGAGCTTATCATACATCCTATGTGACATTAGTGCACAATCTATCGTCGACTGAAGCCTTCCTACCTCCAATGTTATTTGCCCTTCACACTTCTCGGTACTGTTGCAAATGATCAAATCAAGCCTTTCACACATATCCATGATAATTTCGCCTGTCGGGTCGGTATACCCATCTATATCTTCTATGTATGCATTCATGTCTCCTAGTATAATTATCTCGCACTTTCTTCCTAACTCCTGAACCTCCTTTGATATACACTCTACCATTGCCTGGTTTTCCTCTCTGGCCTTTGCTCACGTCCACAAGTACACGAAAGCAAGGAGTATCATTTGACCGGCCACTTTTCATTTTAGCCATAAATGTTCCTTGCACTCCTGCTTGACCCTTTGCCAGTCTGTACTTTTATGAATGAATGCCCCGATACCACCCCCCTTTCTGCTGCCTTCTGTTCTATTACAATATTCCAACGCGTAGTCCGGATTGTTCGGAGGTTGTTCCATGTCCCTGAGATGTGTTTCTACAAAACCGTATACCATCGGCCTCTCTTCCCTGCATGTTAATATACCCTATGTCTGAATTGGTTCGGCACTCGTGGCTACGTCTATTTATGCCCCGGACTCTACCTATCTTAGATATTGGTGCCACTTTGGAATCGTGTCTGTCCATACCACCTGTCGAAAAGTCCTCTGGTTGTTTTCCTCGTTACTAGCTATCCTGCACCCCGAAGGGCTCGCTTGCCCCCCAAATAAGCTACTGCGCGTCCTGCAAGTCGCCAACCCACCTCATGACCTAGCCACCCATCGAAGTGAATTCTGTCTCGTTGAAAACCCCCCCACCTATGCACCTCTCTGTTTATTTCCACCACCTCAATGCCTTTCTCTCGACTCATCCGCCATATCTCTTGGTTTGCGTTGACCACCGCTCTTTGCAGGTTGCTATCACGCACCGGTACCATCGGTATCGTGAATATCACTACCTGTACCTTAGAAGAAGTGGCGCGCGTGTCATCGACGCCTTTCGCCAGTGTGGCTGCTAGTCCTGCTGCATCTTCATTTAGGACATCGTTTAAGCCGCCTGAAATTATCACGAGGTTTCGTCTATCAGCTGTCGTTTTGAGCTTTGTGCTCGCTTGCCTTATGACTACTTCCAGCTTGCGTCCTGGGAACGCCCCTAGTGCAACTCTCTTGTCACCTCTTACCCTCGCTTTGATGGCTTCTCTGCATCGATTTAAATTCGAGTCCCCGGCGATTATCACATGCTGTGACTTTTCAGCTGGAGCGTTCTGCACCTGGGGGCTACTTGCACCTGTGACGCCGGCTACTTTGTTCCCTCCCTGCCCCACCACTATCTCGCTGAAGCTGGGCCTTGCGACAGTTGAACCGGCTAAACCTGTTTTTTCCAAACTTGCTTGGTTTTCCTTCTCCACTGTTCTGTTTGCCGGTTCTCTACTGTTCTCTCGGTAGGTCGCTTCATTGATGAAAGCCGATGATGATGATGAAAACCGTTGATGAAAGCCGATGGGAGCGCCATCTCTAGGCACAACAAGTCACTGCATATCAGCGATAATCTGCTTCGATTCTCTGGTAGCGCAGCGTCATTTTCAGCCGAGCTGTGGCACAGTGCACAACTCTGTGAAGTGAAGGGTGAAAGTCGAGTAGAGGAGCGTTTGTGAATACGGGGATTAGTGTGACCCTTTGGTCGAGCATACTGTTGCGAAAGACGGACCGATCCCGCCGAAGCCACCACTGTTGCGAAAGACGGCGACGCCAACACAGTCCCGGAGGCGCCACTGCTTTCAACTCCGCCGGGAAGGTCACCAGCCGTTTGGTAGCGTATGTTTATCAGCTCGCGACTGCTTCTGCGCAGAGCTGATAAGACGAGCGGACGAGACGACGGTGAGTTAAACAAGATTTATGTACAGCATATTTACAGAGGCGTTACAATTTCGGCACTGGGGCCGACAGAGACTCGAAGAGCCGAGCTCTCCCCTCTAACACATAGGTCAGCCTTTCGCCTAAGACCGCTGACTCACACACATGTCGGCACTCCGACACGGGGACTCCTCTCTCGTAGGACCTCCGATCGCGACGCGCCGCAGGGCTTCTTTTATTTACACCGGGTCCAACCAAAATGTCCAATCAGAAGCGCCGCTGGTCGTCAGGGCAGATTCCGCCAATGGGGGTCGCCGCGCCATGCGTCAGACCACCAGACACGCGGACGCCGGCTCGCTATCACGCGCGCCGCTGACTCAATGCACGTGTGCCAGGGAGGCGCCGCGCGTGTTCACTCCGTCGAGGTGATCGCGCCAGGCCGACTGCGGGCTGGCCTTGACCCAGATTGCCTTTTTCCGAGGCACGGACGTTTGACGAGGACTCGCTGGCATAACAGCACCCCCGCCGCCAGACAATGCACCGGAAAGACGAGCTGCTTCCACGGGGCTCAGATGTCAGGTGCGCTCGTTCGCCAGGTCCCTCCAGGTTCGCCTCCAGGGCCATGGGGAGACTACAGCTCCAAACTGTTCCGGGAACACATCCCATTTTTGACGACGGATCCCAGCTCCACTGGCTTGTCGCCACAACTTGCTGACCAGCTTCACTCGTCTCTTCTGACCATCTTCGGTTTCAGCACTTGTCGATGATTCTGCAACTTGCTAAGAACGGTTCGACAACAGACAACACACGACACAAGCAAGGGCCCTCGGTCACCCGACAGAACAACAGACAAAGTATAGTACAACATATACCTATCTACGTGTCTATTGGAATTTTGTTCCCTCTACACCAAGAGGCACATGTGGGACACAAGACTCTTAAAATGACAACTCAATTTTTTTTCCCACGTACAACAACGTAACGAATTAGAATACCACAAAGTTGGCCCCTTGAGATCACTCTAAACGAGAGCGCTCAGCCCAGGTCGTGATGAGGTCAAAATTTTCGCCCCGAATCGCCAGCCAGAAACCGAAAGGTTGAGAAGTTACTAGCTGGAACGCACTGCTCAATGCACCTGCATTAGCGTTTACCTTTCCTTTATTTTTTTTTTTTAGCGAACGTCAAAGTTGCGCTGTGGAGCAACATGCTCCACTTCAGTAACCGGCCACTTTTAGGCGGCGATACCTATGCGGCACCAAGAGCGGCTCACACTTTCGACGTTGCACAGGGGAACAACGATACGACTTGCTACTGATTGACTCCTCACCGCTTAGCTCGATATCGTGTTCGATCACCGTCATGTTTCCGGGGCGGTCCGAAAACACGTCTTCAAACTCGGAACCAATCTTTCTCAGGTCCTCTTTCTCAGGTCCTTCTTCACTGAAGCTAGGCTCTAGGTTTATCTGCTCCCGGATTACTTTCGATCCCCCTTCAATTACCTCACTAGAACTCAAAATCTCGGCTTCCTCTTCCTCTGAAGCACTTAAAAGTAAATTTACGACTGCTTTCAAGTTGTAAATTTTGTCCGGCCGCCTTCCTAATTTCACTTCATAATTTGTATCGCAAGGCTTCGATACTACTTTGGCGGGCCCTTCCCAATCAACATCAAGCTTGTTCCTTTTGGACGGCTGCAGCCGCATTACCTGATTATCAAATTCAAAAGCGCGCTTCTTCCCCGATTTCTCGTAGTGCTCCTTCGACAGCACTTTTGCCGCGTTTTTCTGGCTTTCCACTAGCGCTTCAATTTGGCTTTCCACTAGCGCTTCAATTTGGCTTTCCACTAGCGCTTCAATCTGGCTTTCCACTAGCGTTTCAACCTGGCTTTCCACTAGCGCTTCAATCGAGAGATCCTCACGCTGCTCTCGAATGAGCGTCTCTCGATCAACTCTCGGCAGCTCGCTCCTACTTTCCGCTACAGGCGAGAGCGTTGCAGCCCCCTCGCTCTGATTCAATGGCGCCATGTCGTCTCCCCCAACGCATACCGTGCCGGCCGCTTCCGCGACGGGCCGCTCGCGTGACTGCTCACATGACTCATGCGGAAACTTTCCTTTCTGGGGTTCCGTCGACCCGCCGACAAGGTCACCCGAGCGTTCACCGCATTGAACCAGATCAAGCTCCTGCGAAAGATTTCGCGCTTGCGATCGCGTGAGAGCCATGCACGCTAAGTTGGGGAAGAACGATTTGCCCTGCTCTTTGAGAAGCTGCTCTGAGTTGTTGGAGAAAAGATATCGAAAACGATCATTTAGCGCGGCAGACACAGCCGCTTCGGTGCGAAGCTCACCGAACGGGCCTTTAATGACAACCGTGGCGATTGGTAAGCGAACACTCTGCTCCTCGGCGACCTGCCTGATCCACGCGCATTCTCCTGTGAAGTCATCCGGAGACACCAATGAAGGATGGACAACGTCCATGGTTGCCGCTGAGTCTCTAAGTGCTCGGCACGTTTTCTCATTGACCCTAATTTCTTGGAGATACGGCTCCAACAACCGCATGTTTTTTTCTGATTCTCGGATCGTTGCGAAGGCAAACTTTTCCTGACAGTTTCTCGCGATGTGTCCTTCCTTTTTGCAGTTGTAGCAGATTAGCGGCTTCCGTTTGTTTTCCGATTCGAATGCCTGTGTGGTAGAAACCTCACTCGATTTCTCCGCTTCTGTTTGCCCTTTCCCTACACTGTCCTTCGTAAGAGACGGGTCCTTTTTGAAATTACGGTGCGGAACGGGTTTCCGTTGATCAGGTTTCCTTGAAAAGCCCTTTTTCCTTTCATCCTTTTCAACGCGCACTGCTCTGCTATGCAACTTTCGGCGAGTATAATACTCCTCAGCTAACTCTGCTGCCTTGTTTAGCTGTACTTCACCAAGTCTGTCCTGCAGCCAAAGCCTGACATTATCCTCGATGCAGTGGTAGAATTGCTCCAATGCAACGCATTCCACCACTTTATCGCGGTCGTCATAAACACCTTCGCCCTTGAGCCATTCAATTAAATCGGCTTTAAGACGAACCGCGAAGTCAACGTGTGACTCATTCCCCTTTTCAGCATACCGGAACCTTTGCCTGAAAGCCTCGGGTGACAACTTATAACGTCTCAAGAGCACTTCCTTAACCTCGTCATAGCTCTCAAACGCTTCCCTAGACAAGCAAGTTAATGCGTCGGACACTTCGCCGGGAAGAAGAGCTAACAGGTTCTGCGCCCAAAGAGACCGCTCCAAAGCGTTTCGCTCACAGACGTGTTCAAACTTGACGAGATACTTCGCCATGTCCTCGCCTACTACGAACGGTGGCAGTTGGTCCCGAATTCTAAAACCGCTGACCTGAATCGTCGGAGAAGCTAGGCTAGGTGCCTGCGAACACTGTAGGATTGCCAATTCTAGTCGTTTCAACTCTAGGCGCTCTTGTCTCTCGGCCTCCTCGCGCTCGCGCTTTGATATCCACCCAGGCCTCATCGACTTCCTCAGCCGACACTCCCTCATCCTTCATGATCTCAAGGATCGCTTGCTTTCGTCTCGCACGGCCCAAAGTAATGCCGAGTTCCTCACAAATTTCGATGAGTTCCTTCACTTTAAGGTTCTCCATCGTTCACACTAGCCTCTTGCTGTTTGCCCCTGTTAAGAATCTACTTGCCGTACCCACTATAAGCCTACTAGCAAGACGCGCAAGCAATTTTTCACACTCCCGTGTTTACCCCCTCCGCATTAACTTTGGTTTCAAAGCGCTTCGACTTGGCTTGAAACGATCAAAGCCCACTTCAATGCTTCACACAGCCCTTCTCTAAACTACTACAACCTGAGCTAGAGTAGTCTGGTGAACTGAGGGGAAAACATCAGGCACTCACCGCATCGATGTCGCTGACGCCGGCCGATCCCGCAGCTGCCAACCACTGTTGCGAAAGACGGACCGATCCCGCCGAAGCCACCACTGTTGCGAAAGACGGCGACGCCAACACGGTCCCGGAGGCGCCACTGCTTTCAACTCCGCCGGGAAGGTCACCAGCCGTTTGGTAGCGTATGTTTATCAGCTCGCGACTGCTTCTGCGCAGAGCTGATAAGACGAGCGGACGAGACGACGGTGAGTTAAACAAGGTTTATGTACAGCATATTTACAGAGGCGTTACAATTTCGGCACTGGGGCCGACAGAGACTCGAAGAGCCGAGCTCTCCCCTCTAACACATAGGTCAGCCTTTCGCCTAAGACCGCTGACTCACACACATGTCGGCACTCCGACACGGGGACTCCTCTCTCGTAGGACCTCCGATCGCGACGCGCCGCAGGGCTTCTTTTATTTACACCGGGTCCAACCAAAATGTCCAATCAGAAGCGCCGCTGGTCGTCAGGGCAGATTCCGCCAATGGGGGTCGCCGCGCCATGCGTCAGACCACCAGACACGCGGACGCCGGCTCGCTATCACGCGCGCCGCTGACTCAATGCACGTGGGCCAGGGAGGCGCCGCGCGTGTTCACTCCGTCGAGTTGATCGCGCCAGGCCGACTGCGGGCTGGCCTTGACCCAGATTGCCTTTTTCCGAGGCACGGACGTTTGACGAGGACTCGCTGGCATAACAATACCTGAGTGCGAATGGAACGCGAATGAAGAATGTTGGGGTTGGATTCCTGTGGGTATGAGAATATTTATTAATGCGATAGCGTCAAGCAGCTCGTTTCGCCGAAGTTCCGGTGTCGGCGTCATTGTTTAAGAGCGAAAAATTATCATCATATGTGTGACCTAAAATTAGAGAACGATGCAAACAAAATGATTAATATAAAGCCGCTGTGTTAGAAGGGGCACCAAACCTGGTTTCTCTGCTTGGAAAGCGGATGTTGTACCACACGGCCAAGCAACTGTTTCGAAATGGAGTGTAATTAATTAACGCACACTTTACAAACACATGCGTATTCTATAAATGCTTCACAATACATCAAAAATTTTGCAATAATAATGCATCGTACAAGCGCCCATTGCTGTCGGGCGTCAAAACATGTCATTATCATAATGACTTCATGGTCTAAAGCCGGTGACCTACTAAAATAGGCACACACGCTATATATATATATATACTGCGCCTATTTTCTTAGGTCACGTTGTCGGTGAATAGCAAGTTCAAAAAGGTTTCATGCACTATCTGTTGCAAGTACGCACTAGAAACAGGATATGAAAATGGCTTTCAAGTCCTAAAGGTGAAGCTTTAAGGTCCCCTAATTTTCTTTTCATGCCCAAGCTGCTGCTCTGGTCAACGGAGAACGCACGGCACCGGCTAATCCGCATGTTGATGGATCGAGAAGGTGGGCTTTCATGACATACACTGTGTTTCACAAACTGCACGATAAAAATAAACTTTGCAAAAAAGGTTTATTTCACCTTTCAGAACTTTTCAAACCTTATTGGCTTGTCGGGCCCGAAAAATATATTTAGGTCGTAATCGGAGGTGGTTTTCACAGTGGAGGTGGTTATTTCAGACGGCGGTGTATTAGAGCATGAAAAAAATTTAAACGTGGGAAGGGGAGGGGTATGGCTGGAGCGCAATAAATTCGTACCCTCCCCCCCTTCCGGGCCACACTGTTGGTCTGTGGTGAGAGAAAGCACTAAAAATTTTAGTGGGCTGGTGAAGCAGCTCCCTGCTCTGGCTACGCCACTGATGTGTAACTGTGCTTTTTAATGTACCACAAAGCTTTAGACAAGACAATTTACGCTACGCTGATCTACGGATGAATAATATCATTATCACTGGTTAAACCACCGTCCCTAAACCCCCATATAATTATAAAAGGCGCCGTAGTTAAGGGCTGAAAATTCCGGCCACCTGGGGCTCTTTAACGTGCACCTAATTTAAGCACATGGGTATCAACATTTCCGCCTCCATTCAAAATGCAGCTTCCGCAGCCGGGATGGATCTACGGGTGAAGAAGTAATTGCTTGAAAAGCAAGGTTCGCCATCAATCCACGATGATCATCATTACGTAATTGAGTTTGTTGACTGGGGTCCTGGCGTTACGTGGGAAACGTCTCTCAATGCTCTCGTTTCATAGTGTTACACAAGGCAAGGTAAATTAATGGGGGTTTTTATTGGGCCCTGAGCCCGCGATCACCGTATAATGATGATGATCTCCACCGCCATGGCTCGTACCCACTCAGAGGGATCGCAGTGGAGGCAACGTCGTCTTCAATCTCTACCCGCGCTTCCCTTGTATTTCCTGATAGTGATACTTCTTATCATTCCTTCGGTCTGAGACGAAGCGCGCTGGGCGAGTCATTCTTGCATCCTTCGTCTAAACGGCTTCAGGCGGGCAATATGCGTCACCTCTGTCTTGCATGAACGTCGGACACTAGTGGTGACACGTGCAATTTCATAGTTGACCTCGCTGAGACGATGAAGTATCACGAAAGGACCGGCGAAGTGTGCCAGTAGCTTTTGGCTCAAGCCACGTCTGCGTATTGAAGTCCACACCCACACTAGATCACCGGGGGCATTGGTTACATGCCTGGGTTGACTGTCGTAGCGAGTTTTGGAGGACTCTTGCGCTGCCAGTGTACGTAGGCAGGCAAGTCGACGTGTCTCTTCTGCACGACACAAAGTTTCCGCAATTGTCAAATCGTCATGGACGACAAAAAGAAAGATAGTGTCCGGCGTATGTCGAGATGAGCGAGTGTAGAGCAGGTAGAAAGGGCTGTAGCCGGTCGTTTCGTGTTTCGACGTGTTGAAGGCGTACGTGACGAATGGTAAAACTTCATCCCATTTTTTGTGGTCGGAGGTGACGTACAATGACAACATGTTGATCAACGTTCGGTTTGTGCGCTCGGTGAGGCCGTTAGTTTGTGGATGATACGCAGTTGAGTGTCGGAACTTGGAACCACACAAATGAAGCAATGATTCGACAATATCAGCGGTAAATTGTCGTCCACGGTCACTTATTATCACGCGAGGAGGTCCGTGTCGGAGGATGACTGAATTCAACAGGAACTCCGAAACCTGGACTGCCGTGGCGGCGCATAAGGCAGCCGTCTCGCAGTACCGCGTCAGGTAGTCGGCGCATACAATTATCTACCGGTTACCTTTTGAGGAGCGTGGAAATGATCCCATCAGATCAATGCCGACCATTTCAAAAGGGGAATCGAGAGGCTTTACAGCTTGCAGGTGACCAACTGGACCCGAGGAGGGCCGCTTGTGGCTCTGACACTGCGTACAGCTGGCCACGTAGTTCTCGATTGTCTTGCTAATTTTCGGCCAATAGAACCGCTCTTTCGTGCGACTAAGTGTTTGTGCGGTACCTATATGGCCATGGGTGGGGTCATCATGTGTGAGCCGCAGAACAGACGTTTGTAACAGACGTTTGTATTGCCTGGTAGTGATACTTCTTATCAATAGATTTGCATAAAAATACCATGCGCATGTATTGCGTATCTATAAAACTTGTTTTCTTGATTTTGCCATACATGAACATACATGAGTCCTTCCACCTTTCACTGCACTGTCGACAATTTCGAACTGCATCATCGCACAAAGTTGATCCGGGACATACAAGCCATTCCTTGAACGGAACGAAGTTATCAGTCATCACAGAAACAAGCAGTTCGCAGAAATTGCTAAGGATATGAACATTTCACTTGTGGGGAACACGCGTGTGAGTGTGACATCTCTGGCATTATCAATCATTGAGCTCGACCTGCTATCTCGCTGGCAATCGACAGAAGGTTGAGATGCTTTATGAATAATCGCCTACTTTATTCTTTCCTTTTTCTTACCGATGGCTCACGTATATTTATATATGGTAAACGCAGGCAATAAACAGTTCTTAGTCAGCACTTACGTCCCGTGTCTCTCGTATTCGTCCCATGGTTTATATTCGCGTTGTTCTTACCATCATGATCCGCCTGCTTGCCCAGCCAGCTTCGCTGCACAACACTGATGTTCGCTGACATTTAGTCATATAGAGCTAGTACCGTAGTAACGTTTCACTTTTTAGTCACATATTCTGGTATCCGCGGTTCAGTATTTGCTAGCGGTTGCGTTTCAGTTTTATTTGAAAGTTGATGACAAGGTACCACCATAAAAAATCTATCAGAGCTGTATTTTGTCGAAGTTGTAAGATACCTCACAGGCTTTACAGTCACTACGAGGTTCACTCGCCAGACATAAGTATTTTTTGTTCATTTCAAGTAGCCAGGCTCTTCCTCGCAATGCGGAAACAATTCTTCAGAGGTACTCGATCGGCGCTCATATTTGATGAGGAGTCTTCTCTCCCTATTGCACTAAGTGATAAAATCTGTTTTTCATACATACCTTCTGATGTCTCATAGAAGGCTTTCTCCTAATTAACACAGCGAATTTCATAATACAGCACAAATCTCTGCCCTTATCAGTGAAAGATACATGCGTCATCACATAGAAAAGACCACATTACGTGAAATCCAGAGAACAGGTCTTATAAACTTGCCAAGATGTACGTAGTTGAACATTGAAGAAAAGGTGTAAACATCATAAACGCGTCTAAGGAGAAATGCGTCGTGGATAGGCAGCTATGACGTCACAATAGAAACGAAGAGGATGATGAGGAGGAGAAGTTGAGGGCACAAAAAAAAAAACGCGATTTCTGCTGCCCTAGTTGGGAGCATCGCTCAGTGTGTCATGAGGGGAAAGAATGAATGTTTAATTATATCACGCGTAATGAGGAAACGGCAAAGTTAAGCTTTAAAACGTTGGTGGCCAAATGTCAAAAGGGTGCTGAAAAGTACCACCCGTGTTTCCTATTCATTAAAAAAACAGGTTAAAAACTTTACTTCAAAATACGGTTTGCAACTGTGCCGAGCGACAAAATACAGTAGTATTGTCTATATCTATTTGGAGTTACGATAACATTTAAACAATCGGTGCTGTGATATGCAGCTAGTGAAACGGTTCATATATTGGGTGAACTTATCTGTTTCTTTTATGTGGGACTGATGACGTTGATTTTAATTATGTTTCGTATTCATTTCGACATAAAAATAAGAAAACGGCTTTATTATTGCTATTTTTCATTAAAAAGAAACGAAAGACGTGTCTATAAAGTTAAATATTCTTCACCAAGACATATTCGCCGCCATAATTCTAGTTCAATGACACCATACTTTACGCGGATCGATTTATTCGAATATTCTTTTTTTTCTTCACACTACAACAGACTACAACAATTCTGTGTTGCCTTACACACCATTACTATTCCTTCAAGCTATATTAGCAATGTTTATTCGGTGGGTTTCTTTTTTGCATTGCCCTCCCCCAGTTTGCACCAGTGTAAGGTCTTGAGTAGTGAACAAAAAAATTCATAAATAAATATTTGGAAGTTTATTTATAACGAACAGTTTGCCATGATACAAGCGATGACAATGAAATCCTTAGAATAAGGCAGGCGTTATTTTTTTATAATACGGGCAGATATGCAAGGTCTAGTGTGTCCGATGACACACTCGGTTCGTGTAAAAGTGTGATTAAAGCAGGATGACACTAATGGTTCCAGAGCACTCAGTTTTTATTTACTACAAAAACCAATGTGGGTACAAGTAATCGGTTTACTTTCCGGCTGCCCACGGATGGTAGTAGTCATACCAATTTGTTCTTGGGCAGGTAGTTATTCCCGGGCACGCTTGAACGTTCCAGCTGCTCCAGCCAACGTGCTCACGTCTGTTGCGTGCTTTGAGCCACCTGTAGAGCGGCATGAAATATTCCAGAAGCGGCCCGGCATCCAGCTCTCTTGTCTTCCCTCTGGTTAAAATTGCCAGAACTTCTGGCCAAGGCTTTGAAGAACCCATCTCCATAACATGTCTGCGCAGAGATGTCCCCATTAACGTGTTTGCCTTCCACATTGTCGAGTTACCTCTGAGCGGCTAAATATCAAGAGCATAAACCTTATCACAACCCAAACTGTCAATTAAAAACAGAATAGAATATATTTGCAATTGCGTTCCGAGATTAACGGGTCAATGAAAGCTTCAGTTTACAGCCTAAGATGAACGTAGGGCCACTCATAGTGCGAAAAAAAACAAACATAATATTACATATAAGCACGGCAATCAGAATGTTCTTTGCTTGATTGACTTCAAATGATGCACACATGACTTTTTTTTTTTCATTGACAAGGCCAGACATATCTACACGAATAGTTCAATCAACGCTCAATGAAAGCGGCACCCTTAGACGCTGCAGTAAATAATACTGCATGTGCTAAATATTGCGATAGTCCAAAGTTTACAGAACTCGCCTAAGCTCCAGCCAACTGCTTTGCTTTTCTTTCGTTCAAGTTTTCTCTGCTCTATATCAACAGTGAAGTTGTGTAGTAAAGTATTAGTTGTGCGACGAACAATAATCGTGGCAGGGCATGCACGACAAGAATAAGCATGCGAGCCCTACCACGGTGTAAAAACGAAAACAAATTTCTTCTCCAGGAGAAACTTCGTCGGTCGTGTAAAAGCAGCAATCCCCATGAGCTCCATGACTCGGCCGGCACGTGCTCTCTAGATCTACTGGTTAGTTTTCAGCTTGAATTTCTGAACAAATGCGCAAGCGTTTCTACAATGAGATGCCAGAACTCGGATGAAAAAGGGAATGCGTTCAGAGTGAGATAAACATAGAGTTACGAGAGTGAACCGCTCGGGGCACCTGACGAAAGTGGATAACGTCACAAGCAACCCCCCTGTACTCTGTGGTTCGTGGTGGCACAGGTGTTCTCTGGTCGTGCACTTCACGCGGTCTGTTGAAACGCGAGCCGAGATGAGCAGCTCTGGGCGTGACAGTGTGCGCGACGCTGCAGTGTGTACAGGTAGAATGAAGTTAGCGCCTATGTGGAAGTTAGCAAGACGGAATCGCTGGCACTAACTCGTGGGCCCCACTCCCATGCAACCCTCCTATAGAAATGCAGAAAGAAGTAGACAGAAAAAAAGAAAAAAAAAGTCAGGAAAAGCAAAATAAAAAATAAACGTAGCAGTGAGTAAATAGAATAATATAGAGAAACAAAAATGAGATTGAAGAAAATAAACAGAGAGATAGAGAAAATTAGAAAAAAGAGCAAGCAAGAAATAGAGGGAAAACACTTAGAAAGAGCGAGAAGCAGAAAGAACCAGGTGGTCAGAAAAAGAATTATGTAAAAAGAAGCGACGATGAAGATAGATAGAGTAGACAAAGATAAAGAGGAACGAAGAAATAAAGAAATAAAAGCAAGGAAGGCCACCCAGCTCTGCTTCACCTTCAGGCTTGGCAGTACTAGTGTGAAGATGCCCTAATTATTTTACTTTTAAACACGATAGTCTTTCTTGGGGACCTTAGACGCAACAATTTTGGTATGTCTGTCTATACATTTATCTATTTGTCCGCCCATAACGCTACCTTAAATGGCACGAAACGATACCCCAAAGGGTCAAACGCATCCGCAGCGCCCACCAATATTGCTCAAGGTTCAGCGTTCATACTTGTGTGATTGTCAATTAAAAACAATATTGCGCATATCTGAGGCACCATAACAACACGTCAATATTTTGTATGTATGCCTTTTTACTAGAAAAGGCATGCGTAAGTTATTTTAAGGAGTGCAGCGTTTATCATGCTGCGATGACCATGCAACACTTGCACGAGAAGGCAACGCTTTGCTAAGACGACAAATGGTGGCACCTACCCGTCGCCTTGCGTTCTACAACTGATCACCTCCGAGGCGAACGCGCACGCTGCGCACTTCGTTTTCCAAGATGCCTGACAGATCGCGCTCATGTATCACGTGTGACGTGACTTGATGCGCTCGTACGCCTCCGCCGCACGCTCGAAACACTCTAACGCAGCGCCTCCAGAATACCATTCACCGATTTTCTTGCGCAGAACATCGAATAAACGTTTCGTTCACTCTCCCCAGACGCTAGAGTATCGTCTTTCATCAACATTTGCAGTGTAACATGCAGATACGGGGCCAATTATTTTCACAATGAAAGCTTTTATAAAATCACAACACGGGCCATCTTTGGTACCGTTATGGTCCATTGCGGCCGCCACTGACGGTTTTTCTAACCGCTACTGCTTTAAATAAGAAAACTAATGGGTACATTATGAAAAAGCGCTCGAATCTGTGTCCTTTCCGTTACAGCCCAGTGTTCTCCAAAAGAACCATGCCTGGGTTCGAAATGCTGTTGCAGGAATACCCCACACATGCGTTATGTCGGGAAGGAACACAGCGTGAACATGCGTCATATGTCGTCGAAGAAGAGTACAATAACAACCAGGCATCACAAAAAAGAAAACGAATAGCGTAGCGAGTGGGTCGCTGAATGCTTTCAAGCCATCACAATGGGATGAACAAAAATTATTCATCGTTAACAGCCACCGCATGAGCAAAGTACGCATGTCTTGCAAATGCGTATTAGGTACCTCACTTTTCCGAAGAGTGCTGAATACTGACGTAGTCAGTAATGTGTGAGCGTACTTGTATTACTACAGCCCCGAAACAGTTCACAACTGTTTCTGGAAATGCCGGTCTTCCACCTTTCACTGTCAATGTGCTGCGCTTTCTGCGCAGGCCTGGGGTTTTCTCTCGGAAGCTGAATCACCGAAAAAAAAACGCTCCCAATTCATCATGTACAATAATATTATCTCTACCAAAACGTGCTAAGAACATGCAGGCTGTCCCAGGTAACTTGAGCCAGAGTTTAAAATTATGCCGGCAGACGCAATTACAACGCGACCAAGTGCATGTTGCTCACCGTTGCCTGGAATTAGGCAGACTTTTTGTGTTCTCAAATATTGTTTATTTAGATCTGTTTTATTAGCGAACTTTTGAAGGAACAAAGATGGATAAAAAAATTCGATGTGAAAGTTGCAGGTAGGTTTGCAAAACATCCGAATAGAGAGTTTTGAAATTTTATTTTTTAAGTATTAGTGCTTTTCTGCTAATTACAAATGCCCGCAAAATACAAAAGATTATCACGTGACAAACCCGCTCGTGCGTCAGTGCGCACGACGATTCTAGTGCTCCCTAACGATCCACGTACGAACGACACGCTTCCCTCGCGCCGTTCCTTGACAGCGATAAGCAGTCACAGTGGTCATCGTTTTTGTGACCAATAGCAAAGCGTGTTCATCATAAAGCTACCACCATTGTTGCGGCCCTGCCGAGACAGCACAATGGGGAAAATGCTATGCTCGTTCGTATGTGGAATGCTAGGGAGCACTAGAGTTATTGTGCGCACTGGTGCACGAGCGGGTTTGTCACGTCGTATATCTTGTATTTCGCGGGCATTTGTAATTAGGAAAAAACACTAATACCTAATAGATAAAAAGTTCAAAACTGGCTAATAGCACATTTTGAAATCCGATGTGCAACTTTTTCATTGAAATTTTTATCCATCTTTGTTTCTTAAAAAGTTAGTTATTTAAACTAATCTAATTAAAGAATATTTGAGATCACAAAAAAATATCTGCCTCCAGGCAACAGTGGGCAACATGCATTTGGTCGCGTTGTAATTGCATGTGTCCGCATATTTTTAAACTCTGGCTAACTTTACCTAGTACACCCTGTATATATAGAACTGTTCGCCATTGAATTTCGAAAAGTGTTGCAGGCTTTATAGGGGTACTATTCAACTACAGTTGAACGTTGGTAAAACTAAATTTATTTTATATAGGAGCAAAAACAAGTGGGAAGGCTATAAAATTTCTGTGTGGTCGAAAATAACGAAATCCAACGTGTACCCTTGCTTAAAATTTTAGGTGTACTTCTCCAGGAGCACTTGAGCTGAACACCGCTTGTAAATAAAATACAAGCCAATACGTCTCGATTGATCTCTGTTTTGAACAAACTCGGGTCCCTAGTTCCTAACTGGTTGAAGCTCCAGCTATAATATTCTTTATTTCATTATCATCTACATTACTGCTTTTTAATTTATGGCATTACATCGAAAGCCAGTCTAGAAATGACTCTAAGTTCTACCAACTATAGCTGTACGCTACATAGAAAATCTGCAATCTAGGGAACACACTCCTCTAATTTTCGGCAAGCTTCGGATACTTACTCTTACTGCCTACCAAATAAACATTCTAAAACGCAGTCCATATGTCAGTAATGAAGTAGCAAACACAGTTGGCAGTTATATGGACCATTGCTACTCAAGCGACGTTCCCTACGATTGGTGCTTCGACAATTTTCAACTACCATTATTCAGAACAACCTTGGGAAGCGCACTTTATTATATCAAATGCCTTATATGTTGCACAACAGTAGCTATATGTCTATCAACTTTAACAACAAAGTATTGCTCAAAGCAGTGTGAAGATAAATTTAAGAGTTACTTCCTTACTTGTACCATGCCCTAATTATACTAGCTTTTATAAAGATACCTTTTGGTGCTTATTTTACTTTTGTATGAGTGTGTAAAAGTCGCTCATTTTCTTTTTTTTTTCAAATGTATTTCTGCATAGTACTTAGTTTTCTACCTAAAATTACTCATGATCTGAACTTTTTACTTATTTTTTATCTTGTGGTGGGCAAATTAGTGTTGACTGTGACGCGTTACTTTAAAGTGTATATTTCGACATCTGTTATATTTTTCATTTTTATTTTTATGCCGCCTACACTCCAAAAAAAAAGATACTTATCTTTTTCACCCGCTTTACCTGTGCAAACGTATGCTTGGAGAGACATTCGTCAGACAGAGGTAATCTGACTTTGTTGCCTTCAACCTAGAAAACTTTGCTTTTGTCTGCATACACAGTGAAATAAAGAGAATATTATTTATGTTAGCTTACTTAAAATGACGGATATGCCTAGTGAAAACAAGAACTGTTTCCGGATGTTTTAATTACTATATCCCTACTAGTGAAATTGAGAAATATATATCCAACTTGGTCTAAAAAATCTTTTTTTTTGCAGTAAAATCATGTCGGAATGTAAAGCGAACAAATTAGATATTTCCACACTCTGTTTTATATGTCTCATTCGTTCTAAACATTTACAAAAATTAGAAATGGCCAAGCCTACCCAAACAGTGCACCAGCTTCCTTTGAATGGTAGAAGTCGCACTGATGAAGTGGACCGACGTGATTGGCTTCATCACAGAGTGCTTTATAGAACTGGAATTGCAGGACGGTGCTCACAAAATACCTGTAAAGAGGAGGCCTTATGAGCGACATTTCTCTATTGGATTGATATAGTATATAGTTAAGAGGTATTGCTACCTTATGTAAGGCACGTCTGCTGCTATGTGGTATTTTGACGGTGGATCAAAGTCATCCCAAGATCGAGGTACTGCGGGGCAAATGCCTTGGTATTGGAGTCTGGAAGAGAAAGCTCAGCTTTGAAATTCCGGTCATGTACGCAAAGGTCAAACTGCAAAGATACCATGCCCTTTTTCTTTCGCACTAAATTACTGCAGTTTGGTGTGGGCAACCACGACCATAACTAGCATAATGAAACTTCAGACCATGCAGAAATAAGTTATTAGACATGTCGCTAATTTGGACTATTTCTCGTCAACACAACCTGTGTGTCGGGACTACGGTATTATTAAAGCGGAATATATCTATATATTTCGCGTTCTACGATCCTGCTATTTCTCGTCCATTTCATTTAAACAATTCATTAAAAACACCGCATGTCTAACTGCAAAAAATGTTTTCTTAGGAACTAGAAGCAGTGGTGTTTGGATTGTTCCGAGGTTTCGCAATGAGTACAAATATCAAACATCGCAATACAATCTACCAATGATTCTCAATAAATACAGTCACGTAAACAGTTTCTCAATAAAAGAACTACGATCCTTTTTTGCAAATATAGGTTAACGTTTTGACGTTGTAAAATGTGCTGTCTGTACGATAGTACGATTTCATTTTTCTTTCAGTGTGTGCGGTCATGCTCTACCGAACAGGTTATACGATTAAAAACATATTGCAAACATAGTGTCTGCCTAATTTTTTGTCTGACATGTGATGTAGATTGCATGATGCAGGACATACACAATGTGCAAATTTGTACACACCTTCCCCGATATTTCGTCATTAATTTTCTTACTTTTATTATTTTATTTTTGGCAATAACGGTGTTATGGTTGCTAGATTTTTCTTTTGTCTTTTTTTTGTTTTTTTTACTCGCGCTCATCTAATCTGTGCTATGCTGGTATGTTTCGTAGTAATGTATATAAATATATGTTTTCTTACACCGTGTTTGGTAGCGTAATGATAGCTTATGGTCTTTATTCTTATGCACATCTTTGTCATTGTCCCACCAGCCTTGTATAGGGTTCACTGGCCTCATGAAGCTGTCAATAAACAGCTTTTAACCAGTGAAAATCTCCAAAACTTGTTTCTTTCTGGGAAATAAAATAATTTGAATTTGAATTTGAATGTGTGATGGATTCTAATGAAGTTATTGTTGTGTTAAAATATATGCAACATTGAGCTGACGCCACCAGTTATTACAGCATGACATTGCTGGAAAAAGCACTTTTTCTCATGCACGTGCTTTATTTTGTCCCTTGGTCCCGATACGTTTCCTAGCAGGTGTAATGAAAGCCAACCGTAGGTGCCCTGGAATCAGCATAGGTTTCAATATAAGGCTCTGAGCTTCCTCTGCAGTTGCAGTGAAACTTAGTTCTATTAAAATATCAGGGAAATCACGTTCATTTGTGAGCGTACGAGCGTAGAGGCGCTACAAAACTGAAGAAAATATCTTTTATAACATGTCTTTGCTGCAGTACACAAAAGCTGCCGCTAGAATTCGTGTTGGCTCTACCTTCACGACGGCCCTTGCGAGTTTAATTAGTTTAGAATGCTGACTCACAACTAATCGCGAAGGAAATTTATTTAGAGCCTCATTAAATCTTTGACCTGGCAGGCGCCCATTGTACAGGCTATCTTGGTACTGCAATCGCTTACAGCCCTAATTATAGCACCGACGTTTGTAACATCCCCTTTTCCGCATTTAGCAAATCAGGGCTACTAAGCCGTAAGGCTATCGTTGGACTAAACTTGCTTACATCCCTAATAACAGCTCCCACTATTATGACATCATTTTGGTCTTTATTAATTCGAGGTAACCACGCCGTTTGCTTAGACATGCAACACATCAGAACGCAACTTGCACATTTACTGCTGTTCGTCTCCTCCTATAAGAACATGCGTGCCTTATCTGAGTCTTTTCCTTCAAACCAGCAATAATGCTTTTAAAAGATACCAATAAAAGCCATAGGGTTTTTTTTTGCAGACACTATTTAGAAAAGAGCATGCAGTATCTTGGCGTTATACCTTCAAATAAAGCGAAAATAAATAGTTCGGAAATTACTGTAGTCCCTGAGAAACATCTCTCAAACAGTTCTTCGGACTAGTGGTAAAAAAGGGCAAGGTACATAGCGCACAGTATCACTTGATTCTTCTGCATAGTCAAGGCGTCTTGATTTAACATCAATGTACTAGCATATGACTGCAGCTGATGTTTTTGATAAAGGCACTATAATGTTTGACGAGTCATTCGGTGTACCGTGTTCTAGGACAAACTTCGTAAGGATTCTTTTAGATGTGAAGCAGCTCTTTGGCTAGCATGTGTAACGCTGTCCATCCGCGTCTCCGTGTCAACACGCCGCACCACACTCCCCTCGTTGCAGGTGTTGGGGCGGTGCCAAGTAGGTCACTCCTTCTCTAGCAGTGCGCAGTGACGTGAATCTATCCCTCGCCTGCCATGCGTTCACCACTTTCACCTCTCTCTCACTTCCCCTTCTTCACTGCTCGCAACCACACATCGAGTGCACACTTTCGACTCGTTATTCGGCGATAAAGAGGCCACCGAAAAGCAAAGCTATCTCACTTTTCGAAACCTGCGCCCAAGCGATTTGGTCTAACCCGGCCATCGCCAGCGTTGCGAGGGTTAGCAGAGCCGATCGCATTCGCGAATAGCGATGTCTTTGCTGCAACACCGATGAGGCGCGAGCCAGAGAAGCCGAACGCAAGGGACAGCAGTGAAAGACCAACGACACCGACGAGGTGCGAGTTGAGCATGCCGATCGTGTTCGAGAATGGAGACGGCGCACGGGTAACACAGACCAGACATGAGTCAAGGAAGCTGAGCGCAAACGTCTTCAACGCCGCTGAAACACCGACGAGACGCGAGCCAAGAAAGCCGAGCGGAAGCGCCGACAGGAGAACGCCAACGTCAGCGAATCCTCGACATCGTCGTCATCGGCAACGTCACCGCCAACGTCTCAAAAATGCCTCACTCTCTCCACCGAATGGTCCACCTAATCGCAATGCGCAACGCTGCTGCTTCGCATCTCATTAGGGTTTCGTTTGGGAAGATGTCATTATTTTTCCTTGTAAATATTTCTTTTCTCAAAGTGAAGCCAGCCAAAAGCACACTGCATGAGCTTTTGAAACCTATCATTAGGCTATTTTTGTGCAAAAATGAAACATGACTGACTGCGGAATAAATAAATATACAAATATAAGCTAACTAAGTTTGATTACCCAAGCTCGCAAAAAGGGCATCTCTCAGTTTCATTTCCTGGAATGTAATAACGAGTGCTTTATAAATGAGTTGTACGAAATTTAGTCGTTCATGGAGAGTGCACCATACTTTGCTTATAAAGGAGATATATAACTTTTTCTCTAACTAGAAAACACCGTTCTCAAAAAATTGGCACATATGAACTTCATCGGTGATAGCGGTAGCCTGCCGATGAGGCGAAAAAAATTGTGACTAACCAAAAAAGCCTAACAGTCGGAAAAAGGGCTCCCACTTTTATCACGCAGAGAGCTTCGAAATTATGATAATATTAGTGTGACGTACAGAAGAGAACGTGACTTCCCAGAGTGATTAAAATTTTACAATGGGGCGCCATATGTTTCTTATGGGCACCGTTCTGTTGTCCTGGGACGTCAAACGCTTTGTAGTTTTCTACTGCAATTTACAAAAAAACCGTTTGGGTTGGTCCACGTCCCGTGTAACCGGGAATCCTTTTTGGGAACTACCTTTTTTTTTGCCAGATATGTCTTGTACCACCTGTTTCTTCTTAAAGTACAGCAGAAGGATATTGGAGCTGCCTACAGATGGTGCCACAGACACATGTGCCCAAATACTGGTATAGCACGATACCCAGCCCATCAATTTATCCTATCATGGCTGACCTCTGAAGATGTTCTTTTTTTTTTTTTTCAAGAACAATTTAGAAAACGAAACCTACAACGTTCTTCCCCATGTTATCACTTCACTGTTACGAAGGTATTGTGCTCTACGTATATTCTAAGTAATGCTTTCGTTTTTGCGCTAAATGTTCCTTTTCGTTAGACTTGTGTTTATCTTTAAATTGTGCCTTGCACGCGTACGTGTGGGTTACGCTTTGCTCCAACCGTTTTTGCCAACACGATCTGCAATAGGATGATGATAAATGAATAGATTGAAATGCTCAAACAGTATTCTGAATTCGTCTCCCTGCGACTATGAGTGACGGCCGTTATTTGTCTCGTCGATGGGCTGGTCTTTCCTTAAATTACAACAGATTGTAATTCTACATCGTTCTAGCTTTCGCTTCGTCATTTCAATTACACATCAACAAATACTATAGCATCACCCTAATGGCCAAAGGCTATCACGAATAGCGCAAATGGAGACAATTCTCTATTGTGTGATGTGCGAAAGGGAAGAAGTGTTATACACTCACAACAGCGTCCACCAGGCCTTGTTATACTGGTGAGGTGAGTAGACGCCCTTGAACACATTCCATCTCCATAGATCGTAGGCGTAGGCGGATGGAAGGAAGGCCACTTTATCTAGTGCGATGCTAAACAAGTAGTTGATGTCCGTCTCTGTGAAAGAGCACGAAGAAAAAAAAACAAATAGGCGAAAGGGCAGAGTCCTAATTTACAGCACGTGGCTTGTATATTCTGCTTGTTGTTTATATTGTTAACAATCACGCCGTATGAGCAAGAACAGCAGTTGCCATATCATCGACTATCATCAATTGTAGAACATATACAATGTATATTGTTTACTTACCGTAATCCTCCCACCTGTGCTTTAGGAGGCCGACCGCTTTCAAGTGCTTCGGCGTTGCCACAGAAAGAGAAATCGTGTCTCCAATGGCTTCGTGAAAACCTAGTGGTGTGGAAAAGAGGCATGTGATGTCACTAAGCATCAACATACACTGTTGGCGTCTCAAAAGTATTGTAAGTTTTGGTGACCGGAATGAAAAAAAATGAACAAACCTTCTTTAACTAAATTTTGCTAGCGCTCAAATCACCATCAGCCAACATACTGTGGGCATTTCTGGGCATTTCATAAAGTTCTTGCTGCAGCTCCATGGCTCGTGTACGTTGCAGATAAATATTCTTAAGAAATTGTATCAGTGCGCATCGATGCACGCCCATGCAAACAATCATTAATATATTTATAAATAAGCGACCATCTATTAACCGATTGCCTAAATCAATGAAAAACTCTATGAAACTTCAGAAGCCACAAAATGCCGAAATCTTAAACGACAGAGCAGTAAAACAGAGACAGAGAGCTGAGACATGGCACTAACTGCCATTTATTTCGGAAAAAAAATTCTTCGCAAGTACTTTACTAAGTATGCATCAACTAGCCGAACCAGCAAATATCCTGAACTGTATGAAACGTCGTGGCTGCGTTTATGAAAGTAACAAAAAAGAAAGTTTTCGTCATGCATGTGGGGCGAGTTCACCAGTGCGATAGGCATCAATTTTTATTTGTAATGGCACCATGATACGTCGTTCTCTAATTCCTAGAAATAAAACAACAAAAAGATAAAAAAGGATTGTGGATATGAAGAAACCGAATTTTCATGCATGTTTACAGAAATTTCGTTGAATCTGGTGGGGAAAAGCATATTTTGATTGAAAAAAATATATGATTACATCTGGCTGCTTTAAAGAACTTAGACTGGCCTCTCTGTTTCTATCTTTTGGCGACAGCTATTATGTGGCCACTCCAGGCGCATTGCTGCCATCGTGGTCACCCTAATTTTTAGTATAAAGTTCCAAACGGCAACACTATACTACGGCTGGTATGCCCTGTGTGGGAGGGAAAGCACACCGTTGCCATCGAAAAGCACGGCCGGCACAACTTTCGCGCTCCTCACCTAGGACCTCTCCATGCGCATTTTGCACGCCATCACCTGAAGCTCGCACGAGAGCTGCATAGAAAGGTCTCAGTGGGAGGCCGTGTGGCTCCGGCGTAAACATTGTACAGTCGACCGACCGCATGTGGTCGCTGGCATACGCGTACTCAGTATTGCTTTTAAAGGCATCAGCAAATGACTCATGCCTTCGCATGCATTGTGTTCTTATGGCAGAATTTGCGTTGAATCCATGGACAGCACGAAGGCAGCTTGGTTTGTTGCAGCAAACTTGTATTGTTACGCCAGCGTTTTGTTTTTGTTTTTTCCTGTTAAGCGACGTGTGGTTAGTGAAAATGAGGCACCTGTCTGACTTTGTTCAAACCTTTTTGGTTTGTTGCTATCTCCTTAATTCCTTTTCCCTTGCGACAAAACTGTGACATTTAGAGTACGAAGAATCATGTTACGAGTGACTTGTTTAATGATCTATTTATAGCGCAAAGAACTCGACGAGCAAGATGGCGCAAGAGCAGCATCAAACAAAACTCTCTTCGTCCTCCTCTTTCGTGCAGCCGTGTTTAGCGGCTGTTATGTATCATAACCCCGGCGGTAAAAGCACCGTCCCGGTGCTACATTTACGCAGATGATGTCTAAGGGGAGTAATAGGGCTTTAGCCGAGCCACGTGAACTGTGTCGCTCGGAGCTGACGATGACTTTGTTGGATCGGTTGGAACAAACTCGTACGTGACGTCTGTCACTAGGCGAACGATACGGTATGGTTCAGTGTAGGGCAACAACAGTTTTTCAGACAGTCCTACACGCCGAGTAGGTGACCAGAGGAGCACGAGAGAACCCGGAGCAGAGTGCACATCCCTATGGTGAGAATTGTAGAGCTGTTGTTGACGCGCCTGTGAAGCCTGTAGATGGTTACGGGTGACTTGACTTGCGTGGTTGGCGTGGGCAATGCCTTCCCCAGCATATTCAGTGGCCGCAGGTAGTAAAGTGTCTAAGGGTAGAGTTGGGTCCCGGCCATATGGTAGATAAAAGGGCGAATAGCCGGCAGTGTTGTGACGAGATGAATTGTAGGCGAACGTCACAAATGGCAAATGAATGTCCAAATCATGGTGGTCTGGCGCAACGTATTTCGCAAGCATATCGGTTAGGGTCCTGTTAAGGCGCTCCGTGAGGCCATTTGACTGGGGATGGTAGGAAGTAGTAAATTTGTGCTTGGTATCGCAAGACCACAGGATTTCATGAACGATAGCTGATAAGAACGTGCGGCCACGGTCGGTGAGAAGTTGAAGTGAGCACCTTGCATCAATATTATGTCGTACAGCAAAAAGTCCGCAACGTCGCAAGCGCAGCTGGTCGGGAGTGCTCGTGTGATTGCGTACCGCGTCGCATAGTCCGTGGCAACAGCAATCCATTTATTTCCGGCTGTGGAGAGTGGAAAAGGGCCCAACAGGTCGAGACCAACTCGAAAGAAAGGCTCGTTGGGAACATCGATCGGCTGAAGGTAGCCGGCTGGGAGGGCAGATGGCGTTTTGCGACGCTTACAGGGCTCCCAAGCGGCGACATAGCGTCGAACAGAGCGGGCAAGTCCAGGCCAAAAAAAAAAAATTGCCCGCAGCTTCCCTCGGGGGAACACTGAGGAGGATGCGGACCATATAATTGGTTAACGGGGTGTTAAAGTGCGACTTACTTGGGTCGATGGCTAAATTGGTTAACGTGGTTGTGAAATAGGGTGTTAAATTGCGACTTACTTGGGTCGATGGCTAAATTGGTTAACGTGGTTGTAGGAGGGGGTGTTAAATGAGTGAACACGTACACACGTATGCGAAAGGGCGGCGCTGGTCGAAGGGACGTCGATCATTGTGTTTGTGGATTCGTTGGAATTCATTTCACCGCGACCTTGGACGTCGACGCGCCGTACAAACCAACCGACGAGCGGCAACTGAGCGAGCGAGCGCCGACCTTGAGTATATATACAGCACGAAGGCGCATGCACTGTCAGCTGTTGAATGTTCTCGAAGCGCGACGCCACATGCGCGTCCACTGGAGAATCAGGAGAATTGTAGATGTCGAGCGCGGTGTGTAGAGGAGGAAGGGTGCACAGATGGTGGAGGAGTGAAGCGCGCGCGGTGTGTAGAGGAGGAAGGGATGCACAGATGGTGGAAGAGTGGGCGACGGCGCGACGGCGCATGCGCGCGCGTCAGCTGTCGAATGTTCGAGAAGCGGTGCGGACGGCGCACTACAAGGCGCGAGTATAAGATGCTCCGCATCTAAAACCGACATCGTACCCAATCGTATGTGCGAGAAACGCCCAAATGGCCTGTCTCGGGAGCGTCATGAAGTTGATGCATGACAGTGGAACGCAGGTGTGCTGGGATGACACGACGTAAGTCTGATCCGAAGGATTCAAGGTTACAGCGATATAGGATTTCGTCTTTCACCAAAAACATTCGTAGGGACGGGTCGCGAGGCGTTGACTCCAGTTTGTCAATGATGGCTCGTAAAGAAGCATCCCGACGTTGCTCTTCGCCAATGTTCAACAGCTGCGACACGGAAAAAACGTCCGTGATAGCGTCAGTATCGGTTGCTTCGTCAACAGAGTAGCGGGATAAACAATCTGCATCCTGATGTAATTGCCCTGTTTTTTACATTACAGAGAACGTGTACTCTTCAAGGCGTAGAGCCGAACGAGCGAGACGTCCCATGGGGTCCTTCAGGGAGGCTAGCCAGCAGAGCGCGTGATGATCCGTGACAACACGGAATGAGCGCATGTGCAGGTATGGGCGAAACTTGGCGACTGCCCATAAAAGGGCGAGGCACTCGCGCTCCGTGATGGAAGAGTTGCGCTTGGCTGGAGATAGCAGTCGACTTGCGTAGGCTATAACACGGTCGTGTCCCCGTTATTGCTGCAATAGCACAGCTCCTATGCCATGTCCACTGGCGTCCGTGTGAACCTCGGTTGGGGCTAGTGGATCAAAGTGAGCCAAGATTGGTGGCGTGGTAAGCAGTGTCGTAATTTGCGAAAACGATGACGCTTGGTTATGGCCCCAGATAAACGAGGGGTCTTTCTTCAAGAGGTCTGTAAGGGGGCGTGCAATGGTCGCAAAGTCCTTAACAAAGCGTCTGAAATATGAGCACAACCCCACAAAACTGCAGACATCCTTTGAGGTTTTTGAAACGGGAAAGTTTGTGACTGCGCCAATTTTCTCTGGGTCTAGATGCACGCCTTGGGCATCGACAAGGTGACCGAGCACGGAAATTTGACGACGAGCGAAGTGGCACTTTGAGGCGTTAAGCTGTAGTCCGGCTCGACGAAAATTGTCCAGGATAGCTGACAAACGATCAATATGCGTGTCGAATGTAGGCGAAAAGACAATAACATCGTCAAGGTAACACAAGCAGGTGGATCATTTCAACCCTTGGAACAATGAGTCCATCATTCTTTCAAATGTGGCTGGTGTATTGCAGAGACCAAAGGGCATCACCTTAAACTAATAAAAACCTACAGGTGTGATGAATGCGGTCTTCTCGTGGTCCATCTCGTCCACGGCTATCTGCCAGTACCCTGACCGAAGGTCAATAGTTGAAAAATAAGTGGCACCGTACAGGCAGTCGATGGCGTCGTCGATGCGAGGTAAAGGATAAACTTCTTTTTTGGTAATTTTGTTAAGGTGGTGGTAATCGACACAAAAGCGCCATGTTCCATCTTTCTTTTTAACAAGGACGACTGGAGAAGCCCAGGGGCTGCATGAAGGCTCGATAATGTTTTTCGCAAGCATTTTGCCGACTTCATGTTGTAATATTGCACGCTCCGACGCAGACACACGGTAGGGGCGTCGGTGAATGGGAGTTGCATGGCCAGTATTTATGCGATGGGTGACAATAGCCTTTTAGCCTAAAGAGCTGCTGGCAAAGTCGAAAATGCTACGATAGCACTCAAGAACGTGGCAACGCACTGCAGCTTCCTCAGACGTGAGGTCCGATGACACTATTTGCTCGATGTCGGCGCCCGAAGAACGTGAAGGAGTGGAACCACTGACTGAGCTGCAGCAATCGTCAACTCTGAAAGGCTGGACATGGTCATCTTGGTGAGCGGTAATTTTGACCAGGGAGATACCTTGTGGCAGAACTTGGGGGTGAGTGAAAAGTTGACCAGTGAAAGGAAGGTGCGGTTTCTCGTAATCGTCAGAATCATATGCGGCACAGCAGCCCCATGCGTAAGCATCACGGCAGGAATCGGTGCCACCATGTAACCGCCATCAGGTACAGGCGGCGTGGAGGATAAGTCGACATATGTGACACAGTTAGGAGGGAGGCGCGTAAAATCAATGCAACAGAGGCAGGTTTGCAGTGGGCTGGTCGGGTCGGTAAAAAGGGGTAAATTGAGATTGAGAGAGCCAGCTGAACAGTCTATGAGGGCAGAGTGTGTGGCTAGAAAATCCATACCGAGAATGAGTTTATGAGGGCAATGTTCGATAACGGCGAAAAGAACGACAGTGCTTCTCTCCCCAATAGACACTCGCGCTGAGCACATGCCAAGAATTGCGGCAATTCCTCCATCCGCGACTCGTACGGCTCGGTTGAGGGCGGGCGTGACAACTTTTCTAAGTCGGCGGCGAAGGTTAGCACTCATAATGGACACATGCGCGCCAGTATCTATCAATACACTGACACGAACATTGTCGACAGTGACGTCCAAAAGGTTCCGGTTCGTTGTTAACGTTGTTCGAGGATTTCTTACGAAGGTCTTCAACGCAACTCCACCTCCAGAAGCGGCACGGCCTAGTTTTCCGGTCGGAGGTGCTGCGAATAGGTCGGGGAGGCAGCATGGCGTTGTCGGGGCGACCAGAACTGACGACGAGCAGGGGACGGTGACCGGTCGTAGCGAGGTCTGCTCAGAGGTGCTGCTAGAGCGGAAAATGTGATCGGCGTTGATAGATAAAGTGATGGGGACGACTGGCGAACAGAAGTGGCGTGATACTGAGGTGCATAATGGGACGGTGGAGCACAGCGGCTGCGGCAGTGACGAGCGATATGACCAACGCGTCGACAGTTAAAACACATGGGCCGGTCATCAAGAGTGTGCCATGCGCGGATTGAGTTGTATGCGACGAGCAGAAGGGGTACGATAAAAAGGCTCAGCAGAGTATACGGTAGGGAAAAGATGTAGGCCGACATTCGATAGCTATTCACGAATGACCGCTTGTATTAAAGAGATCGTGGTCGGGGAAGGCGCAGGCGTCGGTAATGGCGTGGCTACCGGTTGTGTTGCCCCGACCTCTCAATGAATGATGCATGTAAGGTTGTCACATCGAGGGGCCTGGTGGAAGGCGTCGTCACACGAAGAAGTGGCCGCTGTGTTCCGAAGGCGCAGGATGCTTTGGGCTACGCGGCGAGCTTTAGCTTGTTCGAGACGTCGGCATTCTTTAAGGATTGTGTCGATGCTCCAGACGTTGTTCGAAAATCAGCAGGTTGAAAGCATGGTCAGCAATGCCTTTCGCGACGTGGTTAACCTTTTCGTCTTCCGACATACACTGGTCGGCCTTGGAACAAAGGGCCAAGACGTCAAGAATATAGGAGACGTACGATTCGGTAGAAGACTGGGCCCGTGTGGCAAGAGTCTTCCTCGCAGCGAGCTGACGACCAGATGAATCGCCAAACAGGTCACGTATCTTTTCTTTGAAGAGATCCCAGATCATTATGTTGGTTTCGTGGCTTTCAAACCATGTTCGGGGAGTGCCGTTCAGGTAGAAAAGCACGTTGGCGAGCATGAGCGTGGGATCCTAGCGGTGAGTAGCACTGACGCGCTCGTACCGATTTAGCCAAGTGTCAAGATCGATCGTACCATCACCGGAGATAGTTCCGGGATCCCGGAGGTGCGGGAGTGTGACGTAGGTGGTGGCTTGGACTGATGAAGGCGGCGTAGAGGAAGTACCAGCAGCCGAAGCAGTCGAAAGGTCGCCGATGGTGCGACCGCTGCGCGTCTCCATCGAGGTACGGGGGTCGTCCACCTCCGCCAATGATGTTAAGAGTAACTTGTTTAATGATCTATTTACAGCGCAAAAAACTCGACGAGCAAGATGGTGCCAGACCAGCATCAAACAAAGCTCTCTTCGTCCTCCTCTTTCGTGCAGCCGTGCTTAGCGGCTGTTATATATCAATATTATGGGAAATAATATGGAGTCTGCAGGTAAAGCACTGTACAGTTTGCGTGCGAAGCCTATGGCGTGATTGAAGTTTAACTGCTTATGGCTCTTAGCTAACGTGGACCAGTGCGGGCTAACCGCTGGCTAATGCTGATTTTAAGCCATGATAACCATGCCGGAATAAGCAGACGCGCGTGACAACGCCCAGATCAAACTTCTCTTTAGTGGCTTCAAAAACTGTGACAGTTACGTGTACAGCAACTCACGGCAAGCATTTTACTTTTTTTTTGTAACATGAGTTCGGAAGAGTTTGGTTTCTACATTCTCTCGAATGATACGAAGGCGCACTGGCGAATTTTTTCTCGTGATCACAAACCGTTTGGTTTAGCGCCTTCTCTAGGTTAACCAATCTGCGCAGTAGAAATGCCTGTTTTAATTAAGCCATATAACTCATCAGCATTCTAACTTCAGCTTTGGCATTATATGACGATTAGAGATATCAACTGTGTTGATGCATGTTTTGACGCTACACTCTTGTTCTTGGTGTACTTCAGTCGTACCGAGAGCGACAGCCTCACTGTGGTCTCAACGAAAGTATACGCCTTCAGTGGCACTTGTTACCAATAGTGTAGGATTGAGCAGAATGCATGGCTACAAGACACTTACGTTCACATGAAAATTTCATCATGCAGCCTCAGCACATACGTATACTATGCTTCCAGCATTCTTAGGAACATCATCACCTGTTCAACCGTTTCTTACACGGCGGTCAAGCTTCTTCCCGAGTGATCTATAGCTTCACTTGTTTATATCAAAGACTGTTACAGTGTGCCTAAGCTAATAACCTTTTACGGTCGTATTTGTCGGTGCTGTTGATGGTGAATTTTAAAGTCCACAAAAAAACGTAACACGAAAGTTCGCAGGGAGGAGGAATAAATGAGGAAGGACAGGGAGGTTAGCCAGAAAAGTTCGCAAGGCCTTTCCCATTTCCTAACTACCTAGTGTACCGGTCGCCAAATGATGCCCTTCTGTCGCCATGCAAAAAAAAAAGATGCTCTATGTATGTGGAGTTTAAGGTCCGACAACCACAATATGGATATGAGCGACGCCGTAGTGGAGGGTTCGGCAAATTTCGACTTCCTAGGGTTTTTTAACGTGCGCCAAAAGTGGAGAATACGGGCATACAACATCTTTGCCTCCTCCGAAAATGCAGCCTCCGCTGCCGGGATTTGATTTCACGACATGTAGGTCAGCAGCTAAGTCACTATACCACCGTGGTGGGGCTCACAAGAATAAAGTCAGTTTAGTCAAAAGAGCGAAGCAATGAATGCGATAGCAGCATATTCGAATGTTTTACGAAGCAAGGGAAGCATTTTAAGAGCAAAATAACAGTAGTAAACATGCGCTTGCTAAGTAACTGTTATGTCCGTGGTTGTGATGATTGATTTGTGGGGTTTAACGTCCCAAAACCACCATATGATTATGAGAGACGCCGTAGTGGAGGACTCCGGAAATTTTGACCACCTGGGGTTCTTTAACATGCGCCCAAATCTGAGCACACGGGCCTACGACATTTCCGCCTCCATCGGAAATGCAGCCGCCGCAGCCGGGATTTGAACCCGCAACCTGCGGGTCAGCAGCCGAGTACCTTAGCTACTAGACCACCACGGCGGGGCATGTCCGTGGTTGTCGTCGTCGCATAAACGTATTCTTGGAACGGTAGTGAAAAGGCATAGGCAAGCAAGCTTCAATGGTTAAAACTTGATTTCTTCTTATTCAGACAGAGGCGGCTGCCGAACTGTCGTGTGTAAGCGAGTGGTGTATCATTGTGTCGAGCGATAGACGGAGGAGGAGGAAGACGAGGAGTCCTAATGACTGGAGTCGTTCGCAACCGGCACCCACCGCTTCATTGTGTACCGCTCGAATGCTCGCTTGAAACGTAGGGGTGGTTTGGGACCCTACATCTCCTCCCTGCTTAGATGGTGGCTTGGAAGCGATCTGGGGGCTGCCGTTGTCGTCTTGATGCTCAGGGGGAAGAGGAACCTCGGCTCGATGGTTGTCATTTCCCTTGTGTTCAGTGTTAGTCGGCCGCGGCGCCACTTAATTCGGTGCCAGATGCCAGGCTGAGTGGGACGAAGCCGCTGTCGGGGTGCCTGCTTAAATGGAAGCTTCCCTTGACGAACTACCTGGGCGAGGTAGCTGATTAAGGCGGTGGCGTGTGGCCTTACCGCCGATGTCCGCGGGACATGACCGCAAACCTGTTTGTTTGAGCACCGTCCCTTTAACCCAGCCAGGCTCCTCAGCTAAAATGACGGGCATGGCTGGGTTGAAGTGACGGTGCTCAATTCTCCTGCTACGCACGAGCTTTTCTTCCTCGAACAATGACTTCACCGAAGGCGCCGCGACAAAAGCTGTCAGCTGGTTTTGCATTTCTCAGCCAAACATCAGTTTCGCTGGCGTTGCCCCTGTAGAGCTTTTAAGCGCGTTGATCTGTCTGAAGAGAAGGCGTGCATCGTGGCGTTGCATTGTCCCAATCTGATCTTTAGCGAGGGAGTGTTTGAGCTCTGCCACGTAGCGCTTGGCTTGCCCGTTGGTCGCCGGTTGGTATGGAGCTGACTTAATAGACGAGACGCCGTTGTCTCTATGAAACTTGAGAATCTCCGTGGACACAAATGAAGTGCTGTTGTCGAAGACAACTTTGCGCGGTAGTCCGAACGTTGCAAACAACGACCGCATAGTGTCGATAACTGCCACCGATATCGTTGTGGCCACTTGTTTTACCTCCAGCCATTTGATGTATGCGTCAAAAACTACCAGGAATGAACATCCTTCGATGGGTCCAGCAAGGTCAATATGCAGGGTGTGCCAAGTCATTTCTGGTTTTTCCAGTTTTGGTATAAGAGCTCTTGGTGAGGCTTTGTAGTTGCATTGGCAAGGCTGGAAATCGTGAACTGTTGATTCGATGGCTGGTCAATACCCGGCCACCACATGTAATTACTGGCACACTTCTTCATCGCAACAATGCCTTGATGACCTGCGTGGAAAATGATTGTTCGCAAAGTTGCATAGGAATCCCCATTCTTGATCCCAATGGGACGCAGCCGTGATGGGTGTTCAACTTCGTAGCTCGCTTGCGGTAAGCGTTGAAGTGTTCACCTTTTAGCTTATGTACGTAGCCTTCCTGTATAGCTGCGTAGACTTCCTTGAAGTCGGTGCACTTCTGCGATGATGCCGCTATCGTGTCAGCCGTTAGCAGAGGGTTCGGCAGCGTTTCGAACATAAGTATATCACCTGCTGGGGGTGGTTCGTCTATTGTGGTGTCTCGCGGTAGGCGGCTTAGCGCGTCGGCGTTCTGGTGTTTTTGCCAGTGTGTTGTAGGAGTTGATAATCGTACACCGACTTATTAATACACCATCGTGTCATCCGCGGTGACAATGTCTGCAGTATTGGTTTCTGGGGGCCCACAATATCCAATAAAGGCCGGTGATCAGTTATGAAGGTCACTTTTCTACCAATAATATATTGTCGAGAGGGGTCTGCTGGGTAGACAATGGCAAGTCCCTCTTTGTCTAGCTGGGAATAATTTCTCTCTGCCCGCCATAGGGTGCACGATGCGAAAGCGATCGGCGCTTCCCGTCCATGGTCTTCAGCTTGGGAGAGAACTGCCACCACTCCGTATAGTGATGCGTCACAGGCTAGCAGAAGAGCCTCCTTTCATCGTAATGTCGCAGAACAGTAGACTTCCGTAGCAGTTCCTTAAAGGCAAGGAACGACTCTTGTTGGCGTGGCGACCAAGTCCATTGGACTCTTTCTGCACTAACTCGTATAGATAGTTGGCCACTGTAGCTCGATGTTCTAAGAAGCGGTCGTAAAACGTTAATAGTCCTAAGAACGACTCCAATTTTTGTTTGTTAGTAGGCGATCGTGCTTCAGTGATTGCTCGCACTGTGTCTTCAGTGGGGTGAATACCCTGTGCGTCAATCTGATGTCCACGAAACTTCACTTCAGGCACCGCAAAAACGCAATTTTTCTTGCTGATGTGCAAGTTAGCTTTTGATATCTTTTCAAGAATGAGCTCCAAACGTCCTGCGTGATCTTCATTGGAGGCGCCTCCGAGAACAACATCATCTCAGAAGACGCAAACTCTAGAGATCCCGCTAAGCTCTATGAATTTCTGGAACATCGCTGGTGCGGCAGCTATGCTGAATGGTAGCCTTTTCACTTTATAGAGACCCTCACTGGTGCTCAGCGCGAGCAGTTCGGGTATTGATGGTCTCACCTTCAATTGCTAGTAGGCTTGTGTCAAATCCAAGGTGCTGAAAATTTTTCCACACCGAAGCATGCTAAGAACCTCTTCCGATGTCGGCAGTGGGTAGGATGACGCCTTTGTAGATAGATTGACGGTACTCCGGTAGTCTCCGCAGAGGCGTTGGGTACCGTTCTTCTTTCGGACGACAATGATTGGTGTAGCCCATTCTAAATGTTGCGTCAATTCGATGATCCCCTGCTCCTGCAATCGGTCAAGCTCATTCTCGAATGACGTTCGTAGAGCAAAAGGTACTCACCTAGGTTTTAAAAAATTCGGCGTTGCATCTTCTTGCAGCTTCAGTGTGTCTAAAGGCAAATGGCCTCCTGGTATTTTTCCGAAAAAAACGCGTTGTACTTTTCTTGGAGCTGCTCTACTGACGGATAGCTTGATGCATGGTTAACTCCGCCAACGGCCACTCCAAGAGAGGTGAACCAATTTCGACCTAAAAGGCTTAATCCAAAGCCCTGGACGACTAGCAATGGCAGATGGTGGGTCTGGCCGTTGTAGTAGACCTCTACGTGTGCAAAATCCAGTAGTGGAAGGGAATGTCCTTACCACGTTCTCAGCTGCGTGCCGCTTGCTGGAACGTTGGTGCGTTCTCACTCCAAGTAGCTTGAAAAGTGTCTTCACCGATGAGCGTGCATGCTGCTCTAGAATCCACCTCAAACTTGATGGGGTGATGGTGTACTACGATTTCTGTCATTATCATTGGTCTTGTGCCGAGATTTGCAACGGTGTTTAAGTCATATACAGCAGCTGACATTACTGGTGTTCTCGCTGTGCTATCTTGTGTCTGGCCCTCTTGAGTGTCGATATTGTGGTTACGTTGCACGGAACCCTTCGGCCTAGCCTGTTTGCGCTTGGTTATGCATACCTTTTTGATGTGTCCCCATTTTTGACGAGAAATGCACGTAATTGTCTGGAATCGGCATACCTGGGAATCGTGCATGTCATCGCATCGCCAACAGTGCTGTTTTTTTTGCTTTAGTGGACCGTGGTAGCAGAAAGGCTTGGCTGCTGGCTGGTGTGGTGCTCTGGCTCGACGTTCCCTCGGATGTCCCTCTGCTGGTGACCGGCGCTCTCCGCTCGCTTGGTGATATCATAGGCTTTGGAGAATGTGAGACCCGTATCTGCGAACATGCGTTGTTGTAGGCCTTCGTCACGCAGAAGACACAGAAAAAGGTCCCGGAACATAACGTCCAAGGGGAGAAAAGGGATGTTAGCAGGCGTAGTAGTCAATCTTACCTCTTGCGCAGTAGCTGAAGTTTCTATGGTTGGCATACCAAAATTGCAGTGAGCGGCGAGTTTTTTAAGAGCCGCCATGTAATCGCTCACTGTTTTGCCTTCCAGTTGATCTCGCCGTTGAAAGCGGGCTTAGCTGTAGACCTCCGATATCCTTGGATCATAGTGCTTTCGCTGCGCAGCTACAATGTCTTCGTAGTCGACGACAGTTGCTGGAGTGCGTGACTGAATCAGGGTACAGACTGTGTCATATGTCTGCTGCCCACACAGCGTTAGCAGGTTGGCTCTCTTTATTGCTGCATTAGTGACGTTGTTAGCCTCGAAGTAAATTTGCACGCGTCCAAACCACGATGACCATGATGAGCCGGTGAATTCGGGTAGCTGATTCTGGAGCCCGTGCGTAACCATGAATTGCTTGTCAAGAGCGTTGCCTCAAGCAGGTCCAAATCCACTTCCTCGTCGCCACTGTTATGTCCGAATTTGTCGTACACGTACTCCTGGAACGGTAGTGAAAAGGCATAGGGGAGTTGTAACTGTTAAAACTTGTTTTATTCCTACTCAGCTGGAAGCGGCCGCCGAACTGCCGGGGGTAAGCGAGCGGCGGATCGTTGTGTTGAGCGGGGGAAGAAGGAGGAGGAAGAGGAGGAGTCCTAATTACCGGAGTTGTTTCCAACCGATCTGCACTGCTTCATTGTGTACTGCTCGGAGGCTCGCTCGAAACCAAGGGTGGTTTGGGACACAACAGTAACCAAGTTTCTTGTGGCACGGCGACAGTAGATGACCACAACAAGGTTTGTGCGTAGTGACGTCGTTGATGAGAAGTGCCTCCAGTGGGCAGCGCATGCTGGTACTAAGGGCTATACGTCGTGTTCGCCGGTGTTAGAATTTTTGATGTGTAGAGCGCATCTGCTTGGGGACGACCGCCGCTACAGGTACATTTTTGGAACCATTTTTTCTTGTCGAGAGCGCAGCCCTAGAAGCTCTTGCGTCTGTGGGGCAAGAGCCACAAGCTGATTGTTGCATCGATAGGGCGGCAACTAGAAGCCCTCCACCCCCCCCCCCCTTTTTTTTTGCTGTTCGCTCACGAGGTAAGCACGCACCCAGAAGACCCCGGCGGAAAAGGTGATGCTCGCTCCCAAGAAAGAGGAGCCTAGCACATCTTTTCAGTGTGTGACGGCAGCGGCTGCAATGGCTAAAACCAGCCGACACTGTCCATTTAACTTCTATCGCATTACAAAAGTTTCATGAAGGGATGATTGATTATGGCACTTTATTGATGACTCGGAGATACATGACTAAATGGGCTCATGTATATCTTAATTAGGTTTGGCATGAGGTGCAAGAGCTCATTTCGCGTTGTGGGCACCATTATTACCATTACTGTGTCGCCTTTATCGTCTGCTTCCCGACGTCTAAAGCCCCTTTGGAAGGACGAATTTTGGTGCTTTGCTCCAAGGGTCTAACGCGCGCTTGCCTAGTCTCGGTGTATAAAGGGCTATTGTGAAGGGGAATATGATAAATAAAGCTGATCACAGAAACAGTTCCCTAATACTTTGGAAGATTCATTCCTGCTAAAGTGAGTTGGTGAGATATGTTCTAAAATACATGGACAATGCTAAAAAAGGCGACCATTTCCAACTAAGCATAAGTAGAGCGGCCAAGCGGCTGGAAGATGTGGCAACATTCTACGTTTGGCCAACTCTGTGCGCAGATACAGATACTGGTTAAGGTTTAAAACACACTCCAGAACTCTAGTACATACTTAAAAAAAACCCTCAGGACAGTTTTATTAAATAATTTTGTTACATATAATGCAGATCGTTGGCTCCGAGGTGCGAAAATGTTTTACCGCAAAGAAACCAACTGCTTCATGCAATCGCGTTGTTTATATCTGCCTATGGTTTTTGCTGTAATGATTGCAAAGAAAATGGCTTACCTGGATTGGCTCCTCTCCGAAAGACGATGTGCTGCTTGGAGTACTTGAGGTAGTATTCCACGTGTCCCATTTCGTGATGTGCCGTCAGGAAGTCATCCATGTTTATTTGTGTGCATTGTTTTATCCTGGAGAAGAATTGGAGATTTTGGACTGTATTAAGTACAGAACGGGTTTCACTATAAGCAATAAAGTACTCTATAAAAATTGGAAATTTTCCTGGATGCAACCTTTTCGATACGAGCATAGTGTACTATTATGCGAAGTAAGGCTAGTGGGTAACTTTTTACTACGTGATCTGGCGTAATTCTACAAAGCGCTCCCGTATACACGATAGCCGCTGCAGTAGACTAAGTAACATTCGTACAGCCTATCGCTTCAACGAGACGTGAATAGCGAACACACCGTGCGTATATAAAAGTGCGAGAACTCTGATAATTTTGTCAGGATAGCAGACGAGCGACGATGAGCAATTCTCGTTTTATTAAAGTTAACCCTCCACCTTTTTTTTTTCATTTTCCCATGCTTCCCTCCACCGTCTTGTAAGAGTTGGTTGGCGCCGGAACAACCGGTACTCCCTGAACGAATGTTTTCGAGATAGAGGGGTGTTTTACGACTTCTTCGCTTGGAAAAAGGGCGCATAGGCCCTGGCATCGAGAAAGAGGTAGATTGCTGGCCGAGTCATATAGCAACCCCCCCTGAAACTTTTTCGGCTTCCCTCCGCGCACCTTGGCTTATAGGAAAAGGAATTCGAGCTCTCTTTCAAACTACGCCACCATCAGATCCAGCCTTCACATACTTTCACGAGCAAGCAGAACATACGCTGTGAGGGCTCCTGTTATCAATTGGAATTCGTCGGAGCATGACGACGACTTTGGCCACAACGGAAAACGTACAGCTTGAGTACCCGAATATCTGCTGTCGCAAAAGAGCTAAAGCTTGTGCGCGATTATTTCGAACCCAAGCAATATCTGTCATTTATTTTGTGTAGTTTTTTCAAGTTCATAATACTTTGGGGTCCAGCTTGTCATCCCTTCATTGTCTTAAGTCTCATCACCATGCAGTCCTCAACAGAGGCGTAAAACAAGGCAAGTAAGCATAAAATAATATGACCTACAGATATGCAGAGAAGTGACCGTATTATTTTACCTCTAATTGCAAAATACAAAGAACGCTACTGAAGCATGCTGCTGATACCCGGGCCGCGTAAAAGACGGTGCTGCCATTGCCATTTCGGTAAGCAGGCAATGAATGAGGCAGTAGCAAGCGTCAACAGTATTGAAGGGTTGCCTGTGCCACGCACTTCCTCATTCACACTCCAGTGGAACGACATTGCCCCAAGATTTAGAATTGCAGCAACACCCTACTCAGAAAGAACATTAGCGCAGAATTTAAATTTTTTCTCTTAATCTGCGACAGCTGTTTTTATTCGCAGCTTCCTCTTCGGTGCACAATTTCAAAATATATAGACTGCCTGCATTGGCACATCATCTCTTTCCACACATAATGACCTCCGTCAGCTTCAAATAACATTAGCTGTGAGCGCGTTTTAATAAAACACTGTCTCATCCGGATATTTCTGTCAGATTCACTACGTGAGAAAAGTACGTGCATACCACGCGTACTCTATAAACAACAATCCCAAGCGAATGATCATCTGACGGCGCATTCGGCTGTGAGCTACTTATTCCATTTCGTTCGCAGCATGTTCTTTACGCACACATTACCACTGAAGCAGGCTTTCTGCCTGCCCCATAATAATAATAATAATAATAATAATAATAATAATAATAATAATAATAATAATAATAATAATAATAATAATAATAATAATAATAATAGGTATTATTATTATTATTATTATTATTATTATTATTATTATTATTATTATTATTATTATTATTATTATTATTATTATTATTATTATTATTATTATTATTATTATTATTATTATTATTATTATTATTAATATATGGGGGTTTAACGACCTGAAACCATAATTTGATTATAAAAAAGATGTTTTGAAGCGCTTCGGAAATTTTGACGACCTGGGGTTTTGGACCACGTGCCTAAATGTCACTACATGGGCCTCACACACTTTCGCCTCCATCGAAAATGCAGCAGCCACAGCTGGGATTCGATGAGGTGGCCTTCGTGTTTGCTTGTTCTTCAATTGATACGTTTACATTGATGGGAGCTCAGCTTGTATATTTCTTACAATATAAGCGTAAGAAGAGCCACGGCTGCTTTGGCTTCATACATCGCCAACTTTTCTAGCAAAAATATTTAGTGACAAGATTGCGAAAAAGACAGAGCCATCAGTGGAAACTTTGAGTGCTGTGCTACCTTGGAATTCGCACATATTGTATTCTTTGAAGCTATATTAACATCGTTTTACGTTTTCCATATGCAAAAGTAACAATAAAATTTTAAATAAAAAAGCAGTAAGATCGCAACCGGTAAAGTTGGTAACAGACCTGACATCGTTGTTGAGGTATAAGTCCCAGGCTGACGGATGACAAACAACTTTCCTGTCCGATGGCTTTTCCAATACCGATCGCGTCCAAAATGTGCGCGGCATTGCGGGAAGGCCCATGGACGTAAAAAACTCCTCCGCATATCGAAATATCCCATACACAGTCATGTTCTGCCGAAGAAACACGTCAGGTTACACTCCGAAAGAAACCAAAATTAACACAAGACGTAGTGGTAGTCAGTGTGCAAGTCGCAGTTAATTATGTGAAGTTTGAGCATTGGGCTATCTGATAGCACTAACACACGCTGACGTAAAGTGTCAACTACTCTTCAAGTATAGCCATCGAGCCTCGGTCTTGTCAAACTCGTTTTTAGGAGGCCGTAGTGACATCACTCTAACGCTTGGTGGCCTTTTATTACTTACAGTAATTAAGCGACTTATCTAATTGCTTGTAAAACAGTACAGAGGCAGCCCACTCTCTACAAGGTATCCTCCTGCGTGTTAACGTAGCGACAATTTACCTCCTTGCTATGATCACAGAATGCGTTGGTATTCAAAGCAAGTTGGCCGCAGTGCTTAACCCACAATAATTTTTGTTCCTTAAGTTGTTGCGTAAAGCTCAGCTTCTGGTACGAAACCAAGTGGAACAGTTTTAGCAGTCTTGAGCAGCAGTGTTGTTGTCCAAAACTTGTAAATACTACTTTTTTATTATTTAACTGCTAATCTCAATTCCACACTTTCCTGCTTTTTTTTTCCTGGCGCAACAAAACGTAAATACGCATTTTTTCAGCATACGTAGGATTCGAGGTCAGATTACAAGTACATTGTAACCGACTTGTGTTTCTCCACTGCGATGGCTGTGACAGAGAAGATGTGATTCCGAAGGGTAACAAAGTGTGTTTGTTGGCTTTATCATCATAGCATTGAATTGTGCAGATACATGATACATGAAAGGCTGAATGAACTTGGTACCCCTAACTAAGGTTCATTGCTTTGTGTCACAAGAGATCTAAAATATATTTAATAATTTCAACGGCAGTTAATCTTTTTCATGTTTTTGCCTGGGGTCTGTGAAATGAACGAGTTAATTAGCGCTAAGTTTTGACAGATTCTGTTCGTCATTCCATAGTGTGATTCCACGGTACTAGAAGCACAGGTTGAAAAAATTGTGGAGCTCCATCAGACTCTGTCATGAAATATATTTTGTGCTTAAGGCTCACTCGGTCTCATGCTCGCCAAACGTTTCCTCAATTGTACGCATTAACACTTACTTCATGAAAAAACAACTTCCTGGTACTCTATCCTGGACTCATTCAGACAGAGGCTAGCAGTTTGATCCCAATCAGAGTACGTCTACTCATGAATGAGTTTGCCGCCCTTTTCGTAGAAGGAACTTAATCAACTAGTTCATACCTGCCCTAGCATTGGTTAGATTATCTTACCATTTGCAACATGGTATCCGTGACGTTTATGGCTGGTTTATTTGGGTATGGCATAGTGATGTCCTGAATTCCTGTCCATTTTTGAGCGTGTATGTGACCTTCGAGAAAAAGCACAGATTCAGCTTCATTGCAGATGTCATTACGTGTCCTCAGCTTCTACAACCATGCGACACATTACTCCGTCTTCTGTGTGTAATGAAGGAACAGTAATGAGAGGTCACGAACTGAAGCATACCAGAGTTGATTGTGATTGTTCTCACTTTGATTCTGCCGCATAAGCGTTTTTCTGAAAATCGTTATAGTTACAATAATAGCATAGAGTTTCAAGTTACTGAACGTAATTATTCATCCAATGGAAGTCTTGTTGAAAATACTTCTAGTACAGCCACAACTATCGTGCCGGGATGGCAGCATTTACAACCACTTAGACACTTACCATTATTTATCTGAACTCTCACACTACGTTATAATAATGTCTTGCAGGCCATCAATTGCATTGAATTTCCCTCTGGAGCAGCAGTGTTTCAATATATCCTGGACTTTGATGGTTGAACGGAGAAGTACCTTTCCACAAAATAACCACTACTGCCCTTTTCCGACGTGTCTTACAGCTGTATAACAAAAACAACTGCCCAGAAGTTGTATGAGTGGCGTTATTCGCTGCCGAAAAGCCCCGCTGGAATCACGCTGAAGCGATATGTAGTTAATATGCGGAAAATGCAAGCTTCGTGGTAACTTGTTGCTGCTCAGATAGACAAACTTCCTTCTCCTTTAAAATCAAAATCACTATTTTGAACACTTCTGCATGTCTTCCTAACAAAGAATGCTATGTAACAATATATAGGTAACATTTATACTTAGACTGCTAAATTGTAAAAAGTAAGCCGCAATATAAGTGAACATGCCCTTTTCCCCAACTTTGTAGCAATATTTTGACAATGATTTGCTTAATTCGTTCCTAAAGTATTTTAATCATTTATTATAGAAACATGTAAATCAGAAAACAATAAGACATTATAGATGTAACAAATTCTGCTAATTTAAAAGAAACACAAAACATGCAGCACAAAGCACTTTTTCGCCACGGAGATAAAAAGGAAGTTCATACAAAAATGAATATACTACCACAATCATAAAAAAGCAGCACCTTCAGATCATGAGAAATTGCTCTGTAGTAACTGCCGAAACCAGTAATAAGTATACAGTACATTTCTTTCAAAATGGAAAACATACCACCCCAAGTAGCCACTCTTTCGCCGTAATATGTAAACTATTTAGCGCGACAAAGTGGGACTTCGGTGCACGAAATTTCAAGTGTCCTCTAGGTAACACGAAAAATTCACTCACGTATATATCAGGGGATGAGGGAGGGGTCCTCTCTTCATCAGGGGATAACTCATCCCCTGATGAAGGGAGGACCCCTCCCGAAACTGTTGGGAAATAAATATGTTTGTCCTTGTTGACAACGCTCCCGTTGTGCCATATCCCATACCTATATATATATATATATATATATATATATATATATATATATATATATATATATATATATATATATATATATATATATATATATATATATATATATATATATATATATATATATATGATATATGTTGTAGAGAAGAGCAAGTACTCTGGGGCAGAGGCCATTATCATCAGCGTGCAGCAGCGGCTCAATCTCGGAAATTGCGGCTGGTGCATCGCCTTCCAAGCATCAATCTTTCTGTTCAATAAATCTCCTTTATAATTGGTGGATGTGCGGGGTACCGTCCCCTATACCTTCCCGCTACCATCCTTGAACTCTCTTCTCGACGGCTATCTTCTGCTATGCCGGACGCCGATCAGCAGACGCTTCCATCTCTTCCCGCCACCTGTTCAGGCAGTGTTTCTCAGCGGGAGCCTCCAATATTCAGTGGAACAGATGACAACGACGTTGAAGAATGGCTTTCGACTTTCGAACGGGTGAGCGCTCTAAACAGATGGACGGACGCGGACAAGTTGACACGGGTGTCGTTCTACCTCGCGGGTGTAGCAAGCTTCTGGCTTATAAACCACGAGGCAGACGTCCGAACGTGGCCGCAATTTAAACCGTCGATTGTAGCAGTCTTCGATCGACTTGCCGTGCAAAAACTTCGTGCCGAGCAACGTTTACGCATACGTACACAAGAAACGGGTGAAACTTTCACTAGTTACATAGAAGACATCGTTGATTTGTGCAGACGCGTGAATGCCGCAACGACGGAAGCTGAAAAATGTAGGCACATCCTCAAAGGGATTGACGACGACGCTTTTTAAATGCGCTTGGGGAAAAGCTCGAGCACTGTTAACGACGTAATTAACCTCTGCCAAAGCTACGAGGAATTGCGGAAGCAGCGAGCTCTGACAAGACGTCCTCCAGCGCACGATTTGGCATCACTGTCTAGTGTGATCAATGTTCATGACCAAGCGTCACTAATAGCCGAAATAAAAGCATTTGTCTGCGAAGAAGTCGCACGACAGCTTTCCTTGGTGCCTTTCACACCAGAACCTACCCCAACTTTACCGTCGTCTATTCGTGGCATCATTCAAGGAGAGGTCACCGAGGCCTTACCAGCTGCTCGCGAGCCTAATCTTTAGGCTGCTCCTCTCACCTACGCCGCGGCTGCAGCCATGCCAACTCGCAAGGCGCCTGCGCCTCCATTGCAGCCTCGCGCGAGCTATCCCCCAGCTCCAGTTCACTGGACCAGCACTAACACCGCCAACCCGGGGCGCACCCTCGGCAATCGCCCGATATGTTACGCTTGCCGATACCCCGGACATGTCGCAAGGTCTTGCCGCCGCCGGACGCATATCGCCAATAAAAACGGCCGTGAGCCTTTCTTCCAGCTTGACTCAAACGCGCAATACGGTTCCTCCACTACAATGCCAGCCCGCTACCAGGACGACCACCGTCCTCGGTCAGGATGTCTTCGCTCGCCCTCTCCACGCCACCGCTCGCCTTCTCCTATGCGTCGACGGCCCGCGCATAATGGGGAGGAAAGCTAGACAACACAGTTCCTGAGGCAAGAACTGCGCAAGTTTCGGTTTGCCCAAATCCTCATTTGTCACCTACCATTGTTACTGATGTGTTCGTTGAAAATATCCCTACTGTCGCTCTTGTAAATACTGGTGCAGCTGTTTCTGTTAAAGATGCTAGATCTGCCGCTAAACTTGTAAGGTTACGACGCCTTTCTCTGGATCATCGCTTCGCACAGCCAGTGCTCAACCTGTTCAACCGAGCACAGTATGTATACAGGCTGCATGACAATTCAGGACGTTCTGTATACGATAGTGTTCATGGTTCTTTCATCGTGCTCCCATACTATTATCTTGGGATGGGACTTTTTGTCACGTCATAACGCCGTAATCGACTGTGCTAAGGCTGAGGTTGAATTTTGCTCTCTGGATGACCAAGCGTCCGTCGACACCCAGTCTGCCGCTAAACTTGTCGTTAACAATGACACCTACATCCCTCCATGCTTTTTTGTGTTCGTGCCAGTTTCATGCAGCGCCATAACCAACGGCACGGTCTTCTTCACACCATCTCCAATATTCGTCGCCCGAAGAGCCCTCCCCCTACCTTTTGCTGCTCTCGACCTTGTAGAAGGCTCAACCACATTGCCAATTTATAATCATGAGTCGTCGTCTTTATCCCTACTTTGTCCCGAATGCTTTGGTCACGTCGAGACAATCAGTTTTACCAGAATTATATCCGTCCTCGATGAGGTACCTTCTACCTCCGTCTGTGAACTGGCTGTCGTCTCAGCGGGTGACTCAATGTCCTCAATGTCGGCGAACATATTTCAACCATTCATCGCTGCAGATTTGACATCTTCGCAGCATTCGCAACTTCTCACCATTCTTGAGTGCTACCACCATTCTTTCGATGTTGAACAAACATCTCTCGGCCGTGCCTTAGCAGAACACCACATCGACATTGAGTCCCACTCACCGCTGCGACAACGACCATATCGCGTGTCCGCTACGGAACGCCGCGTCATTGCTGACCAAGTAGACGACATGCTTCGCAGAGTCGTCATTCGACCTTCACAGAGCCCATGAGCGTATCCGGTGGTCCTCGTCAAAGAAGAAAGACGGTTCTATTCGTTTCTGTGTCGATTTCCGGCGATTGAACAAGATCACGCTGAAGGATGTCTATCCACAACCGCGTATTGGCAATGCTTTGGACAGTGTACAGGGTGCCGAGTTCTTTTCCTCGTTAGACTTGCGGTCACGCTACTGGCAGGTGCCTATGGTGGAGGCCGATTGCCGCAAAACCGCTTTTGTCAAGCCAGACGGCTGTTATGAATTCACCATCATGCCTTCGGACTTTGAAATGCACCTGCAACGTTCGAACGAATGATTGACAACATCCTGCGTGGACTAATATGGAAGATATGCTTGTGTTACCTCGATGATATTGTGGTCTTTGCCCCTAACTTTGACACCCACTTACGTCGCCTTCAGCACATCCTTACTTGCTTGACTAACGCCGGTTTGCAATTAAACCTCAAAAAATGTCGATTTGCCATGCGTCAACTGAACATTTTGGGCCACGTTGTTTCTAAGAAAGGCATCTTCCCGGATCCCGAGATATTGCGAGCTGTTACGGCGTTTTCTAAACCTGCCATCATCAAAGAACTTCGAAGTTTCATTGGCTTGTGTTCATATTTCCGGCGATTCATCCGAAACTTCGCATCTATTATATCACCTCTCACGCAACTTCTCAGCAACTGTAAAGACCTTTTATCGTGGTCCCCTGCCTGCGACGAGGCTTTCACCACCTTGCAACGGCTTCTCACGACGCCACCCATTCTACGCCATTTTGATCCTGAAGCTCCAACTGAAATCCACGTTGACGCCAGTGGCGTAGGCTTGGGTGCCGTGCTTGCATAGCGTAACCCGGAGTATCAGGAATACGTCGTGGCATACGCAAGTCGCAAACTTACCAAGGCTGAGAGCAACTACAGCGTCACAGAAAAGGAGTGCTTGGCCATTGTGTGGGCCTTTGGAAAGTTTCGCCCATATATATATGGTCGTTCTTTTGACGTCGTGACCAACTCCCTGCGCTGTGCTCCTTTCGACGTTAAAACACCCATCTGGCCACCTCGCTCGCTGGGCGTTGAAAATTCAGGATTATGACATACGCGTGGTTTATCGGTTAGGATGGAAGCATGCTGATGCCGACGCCCTTTCCCGTTCCCCCCTGTCCCACAATGCCACAGCTGACTCCGCTGGCGATTCCACATTGTCATATCTTGCTTTTGACACCATTGCTATCGAACAACGCAATGACCGGTGGACTGCGTCTCTTCTCAATCATCTCTCCGACACTTCGGAACTCCCAAAGACGCGAACGCTCCGGCGCCTAGTTCCACACTTCTCGATACGTGACACGCTTCCCTATTGACGCAACTACGCACCAGAGGGACGCAAGTGGCTGCTCGTTGTTCCACGAACCCTCAAGTTGCAGATTTGTTCCTCTTTCCACGCTGACCCACAATGTGGCCACGCAGGAGTCTTCAAGACCTACGAAAGGCTTCGACATCGTTACTACTGGCGTGGTATGTATACCTTCGTCCTCAACTTCGTCCGCTCTTGTGCCAAATGTCAGCGCCGAAAACCTCCACCACACGCCTCCGCCGGTGAACTGCAGCCTTTACCATGCCCTTCCCGACCCTTCAAACGGGTCAGAATAGTTATTTATGGGCCACTTTCATTGACTCCGACTGGCAACAGGTGGATAATAGTTGCTATCGACCACCTAACGCTCTATGCTGAGACCGCTGCTCTTCAAACGGCTACAGCACAGGAGGTTGCCACTTTCCTACTGCGTCATTTTGTGTTGCGTCATGGAGGCCCTCAAGAACTCTTCAGTGACCGTGGCCGCCCCTTCTTGTCCAAGGTCATTGAAAAATTGCTCGCTGAGTGTGCTATTGTACATCTCACATGTACCATTTGCCACCCTCAAACCAATGGGGCTACCGAGCGCTTTAATCGTACTCTAGGTGACATGCTATCTATGTATGTGACATGCTATCTATGCATGCTATCTATGTATGCGACGCTGACAAGGCTCACAAGCGGCGACATAGCGTCGAACAGAGCAGGCAAGTCCAGGCCAAAAAAACCGACGTCGTACTCGATCGTACGTGCGAGAAACGCCCAAATGGCCCGTTATGGGAGCGTCATGGAGTTGATGCAGGACACAGGAACGCAGGAGCGCTGGGATGACAGGAAGTAAGTCTGATCCGAAGGAATCAAGGTTTCGGCGATATAAGATCCCGTCTTTCACCAAAAACATTCGTAGGGACGGGTCGCGTGGCGTTGACTCCAATTTGTCAATGATGGCTCGTAAAGAAGCATCCCGACGTTGCTCTTCACTAATGTTTAACAGCTGCGACACGGAAAAAACGTCCGTGATAGCGTCGGTATCGGTTGCTTCGTCAACAGGGTAGCGGGATAAACAATCGGCATCCTGATGTAATCACCCTGTTTTGTACATTACAGAGAACGTGTACTCTTGAAGGCGTAGAGCCCAACGAGCGAGACGTCCCGTGGGGTCCTTCAGGGAGGCTAGCCAGCAGAGCGCGTGATGATCCATGACAACACGGAATGAGCGCCCGTACAGCTATGGGCGAAACTTGGCGACTGCTCATACAAGGGCGAGGCACTCGCGCTCCGTGATGGAATAGTTGCGCTCGGCTGGAGATAGTAGTCGACTTGCGTAGGCTATAACACGGTCGTGTCCGCGTTGTTGCTGCAATAGCACAGCTCCTATGCCGTGTCCACTGGCGTCCGTGTGAACCTCGGTTGGGGCTAATGGATCAAAATGACTCAAGATTGGTGGCGTTGTAAGCAGTGTCGTAAGTTGCGAAAACGATGACGCTTGATCATGGCCCCAGGTAAACGAGGCGTCTTTCTTCAAGAGGTCTGTGAGTGGGCGTGCAATGGTCGCAAAGTCCTTAACAAAGCGCCTGAAATACGAGCACAACCCCACAAAACTGCGGACATCTTTTGTGGTCCTCGGAACGGGAAAGTTCGTGACTGCACGAATTTTCTCTGGGTCTGGACGCACGCCTTGGGCATCGACAAGGTGACCAAGCACGGAAATTCGGCGACGAGCGAAGTGGCACTTGGAGGCGTTAAGCTGGAGTCCGGCTCGACGAAAAACTTCCAAAATAGCTGACAAACGATCAAGATGCGAGTCGAATGTGGGCGAAAAGACAATAACATCGTCAAGATAACACAAGCAGGTGGACCATTTCAACCCTTGAAGCAATGAGTCTATCATTCTTTCAAATGTGGCTGGTGCATTGCAGAGTCCAAAGGGCATCACTTTAACTGATAAAGACCATCAGGAGTGATGAATGCGGTCTTCTCGCGGTCCATCACGTCGACGGCTATCTGCCAGTACCCTGACCGAAGGTCAATAGTTGAAAAATAGGTGGCACCGTACAGGCAGTCGAGGGCGTCGTCGATGCGAGGTAAAGGATAAACGTCTTTTTGGGTAATTTTGTTAAGGTGACGGTAATCGACACAAAAGCGCCATGTTCCATCTTTCTTTTTAACAAGGACGACTGGAGACGCCAGGGGCTGCATGAAGGCTCGATAATGTTTTTCGCAAGCATTTTGCCGACTTCATGTTGCAATATTGCACGCTCCGACGCCGACACACGGTAGGGGCGTCGGTGAATGGGGGTCGCATGGCCAGTATTTATGCGATGGGTGACAATGGTCGTTTTGCCTAAAGAGTGGCTGGCAAAGTCGAAAATGCTACGATAGCCCCCAAGAACGTGGCTAAGCGCTGAAGCTTGCTCAGACGTGAGGTCCGATGACACCATTCGCTCAATGTCGGCACCCGAAGAACGTGATGGAGTGGAACCACTGACTGAGCTGCAGCAATCGTCAACTCTGAAGGGCTCGACATGGTTATCTTGGAGAGCAGTAATTTTGGCCAGGGAGATACCCTGTGGCCGAACTTGGGTGGTGAGTGAAAAGTTGACCAGTGGAAGGAAGGTGAGGTTTCTCTTAATCGTCAGATTCATATGCGGCACAGCAACCCCATGCGTAAGCATCACTGCAGGAATCGGGGCCACCATGTAATACATGCACTTACTACATGCACTTACCGAAGTTGCGAAGAAACCATCGCGCACCTTCTGTGTGAGTAAACCTATTTCAACGCGCAAAGACATGAACTCACTGCAGCTCTGGATAGACTAGACGATCGGTCTTTGTCGAAACAAAGGATTCTGGGTCATTGGCCAAGCCCATCCTCAGCCCAGAAGGCTTTGAAAGCTTTGCTGCACTTTTTGCGGACAACTGGCCTCAGAGACAGACTTTAGTGTCTTATACTCTTTGATGTTTCCTTTCCTTTGTCGCATTTTTTTTGTAATTTCTCTCTCTCTTCGCAACATTTCTTTTTAACATCTTTCATTCCCCTAACCCCTTTCTCCAGCACAGGGTAGCCAGCCAGTCTAAGAACTGGCTAACCTCCCTGTCTTTCCGCTTAAACTTTCTTCCTCGCTTAAACCACGAGCCTGGCTGTATGGAATACTGTTTTTACAGTGGTGCGGGTGATCGCTTTCGTAATGGAGATATTGTAGTCGATCCGTTAGTTTGCGATATAGGGTTGTACAGAGCTTGTCCTCATCTATCGTTATGGTGACATCAAGAAAATTTACGGTTACTTGCGAGTATGTGTGTGTGAAATGTATGTTCGGATGTACAGCATTGTAAGTATTGATGAAGCTGAGAAGTGCGTCCTCGCTGTGGGTCCAAATAAGAAAAATGTTGTGTATGTATCTTCTGTATAACAGTAGTTTCAAGGAACTTTGCTCAAGGAATTCTGATTCTACCTTTCCCATAAATATATTGGCATAGTTGGGTGCTATTTTGGTGCCTATAGCGGTCCCGATAATTTGTCGAAAATACTCTTGGCCACGCTAGGCAACTCAACCACCATGCCTGCCTATATATATATATATATATATATATATATATATATATATATATATATATATATATATATATATATATATATATAACACAAGGGTGTATGCTTGTCCAAAACTGTTTTGTTGGGCAATGTTTAGATCAAAGATCCTTGCGTCCTGTTAAATGGATGAGTTATACTCATCCCCTGATGAAGGGAGGACCCCTCCCGAAACTGTTGGGAAATAAATATATTTATCCTTGTTGACAACGCTCCCATTGTGCCATATATATATTTGGCTGCAGACCTGCAGGTCGCGGGATCGAATCCCGGCTGTGGCGGCTGCATTTCTGATGGAGGCGGAAACGTTGTAGGCCCGTGTGCTCAGCTTTGGGTGCATGTCAAGAACCCCAGGTGGTCAAAATTTCCGGAGACCTCCCCTACGGCGTCTCTCATATACATATGGTGGTTTTGGTACGTTGAACCATACATATCTGTCAAGTGTATTTTCATGAGAACGATAACAACCAGAGCGTTTATTTCGACAGTTTCAGCCAGAGTCTGGCCTGCGTCACAAATGAGGGTACTTTTCTTCGTTCTCTAATTGATATCATGTCAAGCAAAAAAATTGAGAAAAAAGGGACAAAAAGACAACAAAGAACAGAAAGTTATCAGGTAAGAAAAAAAGGTTGAAAAAATTGTGGGGTTCTCTGCGTTCTGCGAGCGCCGTCCATTGTATATATATATATATATATATATATATATATATATATATATATATATATATATATATATATATATATATATATATAAAGGAAAGACGTTTATACCTAAGGGCTCGTTCTTACGTGTTTTGACACAATATTACCGAGTTCAAACCGACAATAATGCAAAGGCATGTATAGGGGAAGCTTTTAGAACCAATGTAATGTAAATAAGAAGAAAGAAAAGAGGGTAAAAAGGTAACTTTCCGTGAACTGGAATCCAACCTACGACCTCCGAATAACGGGTTCGATGCTCTACCACTGAGCGGTTACGGCGGTAACCCCCCCCCCCCCCCAGTCACCTTATTAGCTTTATACGTGAATTTAAACGTGAGAGTGTCAGTCAGCGCCACCTGCAGTCATGGCAGCGAGTGTGGCACACCCTTTTTATGAGCCTGTATGGCATCACGTAGCAAGTGAACTTATTACGAGCTGGCAATTGACCAATATTCCCTCGTATACAACCTAACGGCACCGGTAGCAAAACAAAAATGGGCATAGCAAAACAAAAACGAAAGCAGGACGCAGATTGCCCCAGTAGATAAGGCTTTAGTAATAGATCAAGAACATGGTAAAAAACGCATAAATGGTATCATACATTAAGAAGCACCATTCATTCGATCAAGCTTCTGCAGATAATTACCTCATGAAGCAGATACCTTTGTACGATCAAGAAAGAATTCCAGTTTCTGGGACCTAGCATGACGCTGTGGTAGGTTACCTCATGGCCACGCAGAATGCTAGGATTCGGTTTGTGCTGGGGCACTGACATTGATTCTTTGCATGCTTAACCTTTTTCTAAATGTGCAAGCGTTGAAATTGCGCTTGTTCTCGCTGTTTGTGGGCAGATATAAAATGTCTATCACCTGTGTCACATACCTGCATACCAGTGACACATACCCGCCATCGGGCATGCAGCACTGTTTTTTGGAAAGTGTTTGACGACATACCTGACGAGAAATTGACATTATTCATTACACACTGATGCATAATGAATAAATTCATATTCATGTGACATTATTCATGGCTTAATTGTCAAACCATCTTACTCTACTGTTCTAATTTTAATGTACTTTAAGATCCGGAGGTGATCATGAGAGCACCCCCAAAGGTTGATATATCAATAGATAGATAGATAGATAGATAGATAGATAGATAGATAGATACATAGATATGTGCCTAAAGGGCTTGCAGTAGGCAAAGAAGTGTTCAAGATTCTAAAAAGTAATTGTTGAATGTAAGCACCCTAAGGAAGCAACTAGAACACACAATCAAGCATTTCAATGAGACCATGTTTATTGTTTTGGTATCATTTGTTGCCCAAGTGTTCATTTAGTGAATGTAGCAAAGTTTTATAAACCAATGAAGCTTGTTCTTGGGCTAGTTGGAGAGTGTGGGAGTATCTAGCGTAAGAGATACATATGAAGCAACTTTATGACTAGCCGGTGTAACGCAGTCTTTAGGTCTACACCACGCTCCTATGGTCACAGCTGTTGGGTCGGTGTCAAGTTGGTCACGCCTTCTTTCGTAGTGCGCGCACGTTTACGTCACTTTTTTTCTAGCCTGTTATCGCTCAACGCGTGTCATCTCTCTCGCTTCACCCTTTCCACCGCTCGCAACTTTCGAGCACATATCGAGTTAACTGACTTTCTCTTCTAAGAATCGTCTACTCTACGGACCGGCGCGCACGACAGGTGCATGGTGCGACGGCTTCATACTCTGCTAGGGGTGCCATTGTAGTTCCGCGGTATAAAATCACGGAGCACGCGCACCTTCCCTCTCCTGCATAATGCCGCGAAGGGCACCAGCATCGACGCCACCGCCAGTATCAGTGTTAGCGCCACCACAAGCTCCTAATAAAATACGCCATTTCCCGCTCAAGCGAAAAATCTCTCCGCTGCTTCGCATGTGCACATGGTTTCCTTAAGTGCGAGATGTGCAATTTTTTATTAGAAACTGCCTTTCTTAGTTCAACTTACAATGAGGATTTACCCCAATTCGATTTGAACTGTTCAATAAATTGAAGACAATTAAGTTTGCTTTACGTTGCCGTAAAGTTTAGCCTAGTTTCAGTTTGTGAATTTGGCTCTTTTGGAAATTGGAAAAAAAAACGCATCTTTCTGCAGACCTCCACAATGTTGTGTGTGCATGATCATCATATTTGGGCTCTGTCAGAAAAAACATCAAAGCTATGTAGTCTTAATTGCTGTCAGTCAATGTTCCACAGTGAACAAGGCTGATTTTACTCTTTATATATTCAACATAGACTTACCAAGCAGGTGAGCAGGAATGGGACCGAACTTCGAAACTCGTTGCCAGCCGTACACGTCACGTAACTTCGAGCGCACGTAAGCGTGGAGGTGCACGTAGAGAGGCTTGATCTGTTCCCATATTTGCGCCAGTTTGTGTTCAAAGTGGTCGTCTTCGTACGAACCAATCCACGTGACACTGGCATCGTGTAAACCTGAAACAGAAGTACGGCAGCGCTCAAGATTTCCTAAATGAGATATTACTATACAGAAAATAAATATAAAAGTGTTACACCCTTATGCATCGATGAAGAAGTGCTGAACCAAGCATCAGTTACTCATTGTGGCAGGTATTGCAGTGTTCGTGAACAATCATGAGTGCTAGATCCGACCTCATGAAGATTGTTTTATCAATTGATGAGCGTAAAACTACAAAGACTTGAAACAACGGAGCCGCCATTTCAAGCGGCGCCTAGTTAATTTAGTGTAACTTGACATTAAGCTTATTACTGGCTTAGAAAGCAATAAACTGACTGGCTAACTGACTGAATAACCAAAATTGTAAATAGAAAAATTAACGAAATGTTAAAAATATAGGTCATGTAGGTACGAAGCATAGTCCTTGTGCCTGGCAAAATATAGCTAAAATAAAAGGCCTGTCTGCACGTGCTTCCGTTCTTCGTTGCATTAGAGCTCAAAAACCAGCATGCGGTATGGCTCTGATCTTTGCGTATTTCTTGCCAGAATATCGGTTCAATCCGCCGACTAGCCCCTCTAGACATGTTTAATGCGAAGTGTACGAGGATGCAAGCGGTGGAACTGCATACGCAAGGTAACTTTGTAGATGTATGTTCGTTTTCGCGTCTATCATTGACTTCGCGTGGGTATATCCGTTAAGTCGGCTCAGTGAAATTCAATGAAAGGCAGTGAGACTACCAACAAATGTATTCAAGGCTGGGTGTGAGAGGAATAGCTAGTGCATGCCTCGCAATTGTGACACATTAAAGGCAGGTGTTAGAAAAAGTTCAATGAACATGTGGCTCACCACTCAGTATGGCAGCTTCATTCTGCAGTTGAACATAACGAAGGAATTTGTGCTGCATGGGCTTTCCAGCAATTCGACGCCATTCGTTCCAATAATGAAGCAGTTCGCAGTAATCCCTCGACGTTCTCATCGTGTTTATGATTTCTAAAATGCGATTCACACAAGAGCAAAATGAGCACGCTATTATCACATAGGAGCACAACACCATGATGTGCGCCATGAAGGAATGACGACTTTTTATAGAGAAACGAAAAAGCGTGGTAAGCTTACCTGGATCCAGAGATAAATGGCATTGCTGATAAGGATAGCTGAACCGAGGACAAATTTTTGCTGAAGCATGGTGTTCCTGCATCTCGGCGATAAGCTTTGTCATCTGAAGTAAAAGAATGCGATGAAATGCTTGAGAAAGGTCATCCAGTAGGTACGTCAATATCACATTAGAAATACCATGCTGTATACGTATTTATTTGTAATTATGTTGTCCTAATAAGCTACTAACAACAAGAAAAAGCCATCCTTAGGAGTTATATTGAATTGATTATATCTGGAATTCTTCCTGGAACAAGTGTTCTGATACTTGACTTGATTTCGCAACTGGGTCATTGCATTCAGTGCCCGCATTTTCGCAAGTCTGACCATAGCCTGTCACCATGCCACCTAGCCTCGCATACCAAACAGATCGAAACCCACATTCCCTATTTCTGCTATTTTCTTTCTATTCAGCCCTTATTGTGCTATGCCAACGCCAAACTTGCCAAGCGCACCTCTTAATCTCATTAGCCCTCATTTACGTATGCATCCTTTGTGTTTAAGCTGTATCTTCGCGATGCAAGGTGTCAGTACGAGCTGGTTGGTACTATATTTAAACAGTGATTAGGACAACACATCACCTTACCGCGGTGATCACATGCTGTAGGCCTTTATCGCACACTGTCGTGTTTCAAAAATTGGCTATTCGTCACGATAAATTTTAGTTGCAAGTCAGCGTTCGCTTTAGTTGATCTCTGTCCTTTGACTTACCATCAGCTGTGATCACCCTTGAATTGCTTTTCTCACCTCTGATATTCGGAAAGAATGACCAAGGTGTACATAAACAGGCGGATATGAAACTTTGTTGATGCCTTGGCGAAGGTTGGTGCCCTTGTCCTTCTTTGTGCTCCCGTTTGTGGTTTTCTGTGTGCCTCACTGTGACCCTAAATGGCTCCCAAACAACCTTTAAAGCTACCAAAACCCGTGCGTTATTGTTAATCGGGGTTTCCCGCCCGTACGGCTCAATTCATGACGTCAGCTCCTGTGACGTCAGAATGAATTTAGCTATTAATTGGCTGTTATACGACATATATCGGTTGTGAATTGTCACATACTTTTTCCCCATGCAATCTCACGCTCATCATGCCTTGCATGGCTTGGCTATTGTGCACGATAAACTGATTTCGTTTCGTTTTCTGCGTTTGCGACAGTGCTAGAGCAGATAGCGTGTGGTCTAAAAGGGGAAAATCCTCACTGGCTCAGCGCTTGGTGCTGATATGCCACGCGTTTTATGGAATAATAGACAGCGAGGAGAAGAGAGGGCTTGTAGGAAGAATAGTGAAAGGCTAGGAATAAACTATCGTGTCTCCTTCAAAGTCGGTGTGCTTTAGGGGCCCTTTAAGAAGAAACATTTAAGGGCTTCCTTTTGTGATTAAGAGTTTATACAGCCATAAAAGATAATGAAACCAACCAAGGCATACTAAACGTTAAATGTACGGCTTTAATTGTATTGTAGTGGTCACCTTGACGTGGTTTTGAGGCTTGTCTGAAAAACACAGCTCTCATGGCGAAACGTCGGCTTTGGCGAATTTGCCTGTTCTATAATGTTTCATCGCTTCAAGCTCGCATGTTTCTCTGCACATCTGCTTTGTAAGAATTTTAGACAATTCTTGTTCCCTTCACATGAAACATTTTTTCGAATGAGAGAAAATTCAAATCAAGAAAAAAATGACATTGCTAACAAATGGTGACCTTTCAACAATGAGAAATGCAAAAAAATCATTTAAAAAAAAAACACTTGCTGCAGTGAAACTATTTTTAGACATATAAACATGGAGTTCCTTGGCGTGACATACTGATTTGTAGTCAGAAAGATGCATAGTGCATTCCAGTAATCACTGTTCTCTACTTTGGGAGAACAGTGATTTGTGGTTGCGTACGTGTACTTACCTCATCTTCCTTTTCGTGGGACAGTGCTGAAGCACCAATGCCAGCCAATTTCTCGAAAATTCTTTTTGTCAGTGGGTTTTTAAATTCCGTCCACCGGAAGTGCTCTACGTTCTTTGAAATTTGCTTCTGTAGCTTTGTCAAAGCAAGCGATGCGGCCACCTAGATAAAATAGAATATATGTTTAATACAAATGAGCAAAATGGCCCCGAACACCACTTGAGCATGTTTGAAAAAACAATTGGCCCCGTATCTGCATGTTAATCTGCAAATGTCATCAAAAGACGATTGTCCTATGTGAGGAGAGAGTGAACAAAATATTTATTTGATGTTCTGCGCAAGAACATTGGTGAATGGTATTCTGGAGTCACTGCGTTAGAGTGCCTCGAGAGTGCAGCAGAAGCGAATGAGCGCATCAGTCACGTCACACGTGATATACTAGCGCCATCTGGCAGGTGTTTTTGGAAAACGAGGCACGCGGCCCTGACACCTCAGAGGAGATAAGGTGTAGAACGCGTGCCACCACCGTGTCGTCTTAGCAAAGCGTTAGAAACACTCGCCTTTTCGTGCAAGCGTTGCATAGTACGCTCAGCGAAATAAACGCTACGGTCCCTAAAATTACTTATGTATGCCTTTTATAGTAAAATACGCACATGCAGAACATATACGTGTTGTTATGGTGCCTCAGAAATGCGCAATAATTGCTTTTTAATTGACAATTGCACAAGTAGGAACGCTCAATCTTGAACAACATTGGTGGGCGCTGCAGATAGGGTCGGCCGTTTATGGTATCAGCTGGTGCTGTTTAGAGTACCCTGTATACGTCAAGGGTGGACAGACAGACAGACAGACAGACAGACAGACAGGCAGGCAGGCAGGCAGGCAGGCAGGCAGGCAGGCAGGCAGGCAGGCAGACGGACCAAAATTTTTGCGTCGAAGGTCCCCAAGAAAGACTATCATCTTTAAAAAACGAAACTATTAGGAGCACTCAAATGCACATGCGTACGCTTTAGGAACGAAGCTGTTTAGAAAATTGCTCCTTCTGGGTCAATCACAGAAAACTGTCACCTTCACAGATGGGTATGTGCCACATAAATTGTATAAAAACCACTACGGAACACTGGTTCCATCAAAGTGAACAAGGCAGCAGTGAACGAAACAAATGGCTGCAAAATGCCCGCGGCAAGCCGAAGACTCCGAGTATGTACAACGACCGAATACAAAAGAACGGCGAGGGCAGTGGGGGGCTGCGAGAGCTCCCCCCCCCTTTAGTGATGAAAGGGGTATGCATCAACGACGACCTGTGCATAGATCTATACGGGGCCCGAACACTTGATCTCAGCGCAAGTTTCTGCCCCCGGAGTTTGGACAACCAAAATGTATCTGTGACTAGCCGAGGCTTGACTCAGACCTCTGTGTAATGAGAATCACCGCAAAAACACCGGTGCATCACCTAGCTGAGGCCTCGCAATCGCCTAGAATCAACTTAGAACCTGCATGACCTAGCCAAGGCCTATAAAGAAGCTAAAAGCAACAAGATTACTCTTCACAATCACCCAATTTGGCTGTTTAAAGCCTTGTGCGGCTTAGTGCATGCTTCACCGCCTTTTTGTTTCGATGACTTAGAGAAAATAATGCACTCTAAAACAGGGATGTGTGCATTGAAAGGGTGGGTAGTGATTGAAAGTACTAGGTATTCTACTACGGGAGAGCATAAGGCTGACTCGTGGGAATAGCGATCACAAATGTTACCCTACAAGCATGTGTTTAAAGAAATTTATTCTCACTGACAGTGAACATCAATTACAATCCAACAGGACATTGCGACAGAACACAACATCCACAGACACACCAAAAGTTGTTGCAAAAAGATATGTGTACATATGTAAACGGAACACAACATACACATCTTACCCAGCTACACAGGAATTGTTACAAGAACAATGTGTACATATGCACAATACATGGTAAAGGAAGAACACACAAATGAAATGTAGAGATCAATATGTCAGATATTTACATAGTATTTACAAGGTATTTGTATGAGTACTAAACAAAGATTAACCTACTAATACCAGGCAGGCCTGAAAACAAGCCTTACACGTCTTTCACGGATGAACACAAAACGGCAGGACCAGTGTCGAAGGAATTCCTCCTCACCTAGAAAGAAAAGTTCCTCCGACAACACAGATAGTATTTCTTTGTACAGTCGCTCCAAAATCGGAAAGAGAGCACGGCGGCGACGACCTGCTGCAACAGCTTCACAACGGTAACGCCAAAAACAGTAGGCACCAGCAACAATAAGAAGGCAAGCAAAGCGGCCTCGAAAACAACGTCCAGAAGAAACAAAGCGGTTTACTCCGAGGCCACGAAATCCTGCATGCACAGCCCTCCAGAAAACACGAGCAACGACACATTGCCTTAACACATGCTGATTTGTTTCCCGTAGGGAGCAGTTCGGACGTGTTGTTGAGTGGACCATTCTCCACCTTTCTAGGCGGTCAAGGGTAGGAAGAACGCCCCACCCAAGCCACCACATGAAGTCCCGGAAATGGCCAGGTAGAAATGATGCCGTCAGCGTGCTCCAAGACACACGACTAGAGCGGGTGCGGCGTGCAGGAGGAACTAAGGGGAGCAACAACGCGACTGTTGTGTCAACGATAGAATTGTCTAACACATCTAAATAAGGGCAAGTCGACTGGATATGTCAAAAAAACGCGACAGCTGTTTCATAAAACGAAGGAAGTACTAATGATTGTGGGCCCTGAATAATGCGCACATTAGGCAATAAATACCGAAGGTGAGTGCCTAGAAAATAATATGCCAGAGTTCGCGCGTGGGATTCCTCTCCTTGTACGAGGCGCAACAAGAAGCGCAGGGCCAATAGCCGGCAGCGTATTGATACCGAAGGGAAAACAAAACCTCCCTGAGAACGCTGCTGTCCTGACGCCGCACGAGAAACCACCTCAGTGCCGCGAGACCAAAAGAAGGAACACAAGGCAAACTGCAATGACCTCACGATGCGTAAAGACGGCTGTTCCCCGTGAGAGAGGTACCAAATGCGACCGCAGAACACAGTCTGCGCAAGGTACCTCCGCTCAAGAAGCGGGAAGTCAAATTCCCTGGCGTTCTCAACTTCTTGTTTTACTTCATCGAGGGCGTTTGACGAAACGGAGTTACAAATGCCGTAGTGATTGTATAGAATCCCTAAAATTCGAAGAGACGCAGCCGGCTGAAGAAGAGATGTGGACCTAAGTGTGGAGTTTGGATAGCCGATGAACAAAGACCGGGATTTAGAGAGGTTTAGCGCGGCACCTGAAATGTCCCCATACTGGCAGAATAAACGCAGGCTATGAGAAAGACTATCTTCATCTGAAAGGTACAGTGTTATGTCGTCGGCAAAAGCTGTGACTTTTACGGTACTGCTACCAGGAAGCGCAAGACCCCGGACATGCGAATCTGCTTCTAGAGCACACAAAAATGGCTCAAGGCTGATGACAAATAGAACAGGAGACAAGGGGCATCCTTGACAGACACGACGTGTATTAGAAAAGGCAGCACTCTCCCAACCATCTAGAACTAGTGTGCTTTTTATACCAGAGTAGGTATGTCTAATTAATTCAACAAAAGTACCAGGAAAACCAAGGACTGAGAGCACTTTAAAGATATACCTGTGCTTTAGTCGGTCAAATGCTTTCTCTTGGTCTAAAGACACAAAGAGACCGCGCGCAGATCGCGACAAAGTATAGGCTATGATATCCCGGGTGGTAAAGGACAAACTGTGTATTTCCCGTCCGGGCATAGATGAAGCCTGGTGATGACCCACCAGGGTGTTCAACAGAGCCTTCAAACGTTCAACGATTACCGTCGCGAGTATCTTATAGTCAACGTTAAGAAGCGTGATAGGCCTCCATTGTTCAGGATTAACAGAAGAAGCATCACCTTTTGGAATAAGCACAATGCGTCCATCTCGAAAACTTGATGAAAAAACACCATCCTCGAAACATCGCCGGATAACCGCGGTTAATGCAGTACCAAGCTCATTACAAAATGATAAGTTAAATTCAACTGGAAAACCGTCTGGCCCAGGGGCTGTCCCCCGTTTCATAGATTGTAGGGCTGCCTTTACCTCTTCAACTGATAGAGGGACGTGCAGAGAATCAGCAGCTTGTCAAGGAACGCGAGGCAAACCTCTAAGCATAGGCGGTATTATATCACAGTTTGTCCACATGGCTGAACATGACATCTCTTCAAAATGCGCCAAACATAGGGATCGATCATGCTTCGGAAGCGGCTGTGTACGTGATGTCTGCATGGTCGTAAAAACAAGTGATTGTGACTGCCCAAAACACGACTGCCTCGCATAGCGTAGCACCTCGGGGTGGGCACAAAGGTTGTGCCTACAACGCCATGTAGCCGCCGCCAGAGACGAGGTGGCAAACAAACGCTGGAAGCGTTCATGTAATTCATGTTGCCAAGTTCGCATCAAGGGAGACGGCGTTTCAGCGCGCAATGCGATGCGTAACTTCGCTGCAGTATCGGCCAGCTCCTCAGAAACACGACGACGAAGGGCATGTCCTTCAACTGAGCAGTGCAGGCGCCACTGCATTTTAAGCGCATCCGAATCAAATAAATCAGACGCAGCGATGACACGCGTATTGCACGGAACATATTTGAGCGAGAGCGCGCGTCCTGGAGAACGCGAACATCAAGACGCCATGGTTTCTCCGAAAAAGAAAATGGAATTTTCAGTTCTAATAGAATCGGACGATGGTCAGAGATGTACACAGGCGAAGGTAAGATGGGCGGAACACGTAAATCGGAGACAAACGTCCCTAAAGCATGTGGAATATAAGCCCGGTCGAGTCTGCTGGAGGAGTGTCCGCTGCGCCATGTCCAAACAAAAGTATTCCCGTGTATGACATTATGCGCATCCAGCAATGAAAAATGCTGTGCAAGGCGTCGCAGCTCACGTGAATTCCAAGCAGACCGACCCCAGCCAGGTACTTGTACATCGCTTCACGTATTTAGCACACAGTCAGTCTCCAATTAGAATTACATGACGACCGTCTAGGAAAAAAACATCCAGATTTCGAAAAAAAATCATTAGACTGTCCGGTTTGCGCAGGCGCATACACACATAGTACCCTCATTCGAAAAGAAAAGTAGGTACAATCTAGAGCAATAATTCTACCGACGCCGTCATACACAACGTGGTGACCTCTCAATAAAGCCCGATTAAATATAATGATGCCTACTCCCGTAAAACGAGTTGTAGCGAAAGAAAAATAGCAATCTAAGTTAAGCTTTTGTTTAAAAGCCCTAACGTCGGATAGTAAACAGAAATTAGTTTCCTGCAGGCATAAAACATCACAATTTGATGCACGGGCTACACTAATCACCTCGGCCTGCTTTTACGGACTGCGAAAACCTTTTACGTTGAAGGAAACAATATTCAATGTGGTAGCCATCGTAAACAATAAAGACAAATTTGGATACTAGACTCACAGTTCTGACAGACGCGGGAGCGTGTACCCCGCAAGCAGCTCAATCACTTCTTACGACCAGGCGACCCACCGGAAGCGCGGGGCTTTCGGGGCCGCATCGAAGTCCGCAGGGGACTTCTGTCTCTGCTGGGGGCCTCTGAGTCACTGCTGGATATTCGGTGGCGCTTGGTGCCGAGGCTCTTGAGTGAAGACGGCACAGATTCGTAAAAACTGTCCCGACTGATCTCGCTTAGAGTGCTGTCGGTGTCTATCAGCAGGGCCGTGTCGCTCCTAGTACTGCTCGTATCCTCGTTGATGGAAACCTCGTCACCTTGGGACAAAGTCTCTTCAATGATAGGAGGACTAACAGACGACTGGGCAGCCATGGGGTGAGCAACAGATATCACGTCAGCATCTGCGACGCGTTCGCCGAGTGGCGCTTCCTCTGGTGAGGGCTCAACCTGTGGTTCTTTCGGAACCACCACTGGTCGCGGGCCGCTAGATGGATCATCCGCACCTTGATGGGCTGCCTGGTCGGGGCTGGCTGGAGACGCTGTGGGCGTTTAGTGTGGCGTCTGGTGTGGCATTGTGATGCACCCAACTTCGTCCTGGCAAATATCCGGGCCTAGCGTCAATGATACGACGTCCTTATTCTTGCCTGACTGAAGTGGCAGGTAATTCTTGGAGGCCGCCTGGGAATACGACGGCCTGATGGTGCAGGTGACGGTGGCATGCGGGTCACCACAACGGCGACACGGCAGCGAGCAGCCCTTCCCGTCTTGGCCATAAATGCCGCACCTTCCACAAAACGGAGCTGTGTCATCATGCGGAAGTGCCCGCTGTCTCCACATCGACGGCACACTCGCTGGATCCCTTTATAGTCACAGGTCACTCGATGGCCAGCGACCTTGAGGTAGTTGGGCACCAGCGACGATGTCTTCATTTCCATCCGGACGAATCGCGTCCCAGTGGTCACGGTTGGGCGCGATCCCATGAGTCCTCTGCTGATGTGCAGCACCTTCCCATGGGGAGACAATAGTTGCGCGAGGGCCTCACTGGGGACGCGGCACGGCAGGAACATAGCGGTGACTTAAGTGACTTGGGGTCCCAAGGGTACGACAGCAACGCGCTCTCCTCTGATGATGAGGTGGGATGCGTCGACGATTTGAGCCAGAGCGGCCTCACTGTTAACGGTGACTTGGTAATTCCGGCCTCCAAAGTGCTGTACACAGTAGACCTCTTCGATTCCTACTATTGAAGACGTCGCGTCAACGACGTCTTCGGGACTAGTCCCCTCGGGGACCGCTACGTCGAAGGCTAGCGCCTTCCTCGGGGGCTGGCTTGCCATTACAGGCGTCCGCCAGCCCAGGGACGCCCTGAGACGCTAACGACGACAACGAGGGAACATGAGCACAGGGCGAAGCTCCTTATAACGGCACCATAATTGCATGTAAGCGGCATGTAAACGTCACCATAATTGTAGGAAGCGCTTGCAAGGGATTGGATTCGAGGGAGACGTGAGTCGGTGGTAACATTGCGAACCCATATTATTGCCCCACAATACGACAGACGTTCTAACACTTCAAGTCCACACCAAAAAGAAACTTGGACACAAAACGGAACTAATATCAAACTGAATCAACATCAGTCATTAACCTTAATCTCTTCCTAGCCAAAATAACGTTTCGGTGTCTACTGTCATGTGATCCCGCAATATTGGAACATTCTCACTGTTCTGATGCCACTTCCTGAGCTAGGACAAAGTGGTGCTGTCTCACCATCATCGTCGTCGGCAAGCATCCGCTTTACGATCTACACGTCCTCATTGCTGGGGTCCCGGTCTGATTCGTCATCTAGGACCCGCTTTTTCACACCCAACTCGCCCATGGTCTCATTGATGACGCACTGCAATGACTGGTGTGGGCCACATCTGTTCTGGATTGAAGTGGAAGAGATTTAGTCCCCCAGGAACAGTTGTGACAGGCTCCGGCAAGTTCGGGCAGCCTCGCTCGGAGCCTCCGAAGTAGGCGGCCCCTTTCCGGGCTTCTCACCCCGACATCCTTCAGAACCCGGAGGCCCTACTGCTTTGGTCGCTGTAGCAACGCTGGCCTTTCTAGACCTTCGCAGTTCTAAGCTCTAAAGCAGTGACAGCTCGTCCTTCGAGCTGTTGCATCGCGGCTTTTGTCGCGTGCCACCAGCTTTTCTCCGAGCGTACGTGAACGTGGCGCGTCAGGCACCATCGGGGGTCATCGCGCATGGTCCCAGCATTCCAGCGCCTCAAACATGCTTCGCGCCCTTTTACTCATGACAGAAGGTTGCATAATACGAGCTTGTTCTATTTTCATCCTTTTGCAGTATCAGCTGTTTCTCTAATATCAACAGTTGTCATCATTGCAGATGAAGACAGAGGTAATGGTTTTATATTAAAGTGAAAATCTTCGAGCAGTAGTACTCATCATCTCAAGACTACGCGTTGTACGAACCCACAAGCCTCAAGCATCGATACGGAATCCTTGTGATTCGTAATGCTTGTATTAAAACAGTGGCACTACCTTGGAAACCAAAATACCGAATCTTAATTCACCTAAACGCAAAGAGGGCAGAGGACATAATGAGCTTAGGTGGAGGAGTGCCAAGGGCTCGTTCTCTAGTTTAATGGAAAGAAAATAACCGTCAGACCAATTAGTAGACAAGTTTCACGTTTATTTTTCCTAGATTCTAGGAAACACGAGCACCGTCAGAAAGACAAAAATACCTCACGAACATTACAACACTTCAACAAAAATTACAACTTAAACAGTGCATAGTAATGCTATCTTGAAGTTTCCTATAGGTATACAAACATGCTTCCAAAATAAAACATTTCGCTGCAACTTACGAGAAATATATAGATCCATGTGTGTGCTGCATGTGAGTCAGTAACATTGTGTGGTGCACAATTGCGAAGCTGGGTGGACCTTCTTTTTTCTCCTATTCTCTCACTTTTCGTCTTTCTTTTTTGTCCCTTTTTTATTTCCGACGAGGCTCAGTTGATTTCCATTTTTGTTTTTTCCTTCTATTGTGTTTTCCTTCTTCCCGTGACGTCTCCCTTTCCTTTTATTGCGATAGCAATTATGTGGACACTCCCGGCTGAATTTCGCCGCCAGCGTCGGCATCGACGCCCGCGTTGCCGTCATTCACCGTATAAGACTATGTATTCTCATATATGAAAACGCAAGAACAAAAAATAATCCAGAAAAAAACTACGGTGCGTGGAATCACATGTCTGATCTCTGAATTTTGAGTGCGAGGCGTTGACCACTCAGCCACGAAGGAGCAGCCTCTTGAATGTTCTAATGGTAAGCTTTTTTTTATCTACCACTTACCACTCACAATGGGCATCTTGAGGAAACTATTACATTTTCAGCATTACAAGCGAGATGGCGCAATGAGCGGGCGTTGCCATATAGTCACGACGCGGTGGCATGCGCTCTCATTTCATACGCCTATTTCGCTCCGCGGAGAGGCGACGCTCCCGTGTGCCACCGCTTATCTCGCGCTGGGGTGAATCGTACGCCTTGGACTTTAAGTGGATTAATTGTGTTGAATTTACTGGGCGTACAAAAGGAACTGCACTCGTTGCTGTCTCCATTTGTGAAAAAAGTGCGCTTTTCAGACACAGCAAAGGAACAAATTTTATGCATATTCGCGTGCATCCATACCTGTGAGTACGTTTTTTGCGTCATTTGTGTGTGAGGAACGCGGGGCATGTTTCGATCTGCTTGCCATCTTTCGCATGACCTTCAATTGTTGTTCTGCGGTAATTTTTTCGCCTTTGTGGCAAAGCTGTGACTTTTTCATCTCTTTTATTTCGTGTCGCTATTTTTTTCTCTTTTTTTTCGGCTGTTTCCTTATATGCCTTCCTCTTCATCCGATAAAAATAGTGCTAAAGTAAATCCGAAGAACAAAGATTATTTCACTTGTGAAATTTCCAGCACTCTCATAGTAGTGCGTAGAGGTTTGATGTGTGTCAGTGTATCCCCATTCAACCTTCAGGAAAAGTATATAGCTTCCTACAGTAATCGTAACAACGCACCCTGCTGCTCATTTGACTGCCAGTGCAGGACTGTATATATCTCTTCGTTGTTGCTTTTTATTTTTCATATAGGAACAACTTAGTGCTAACGGGTAGCTGTCACCAAGTAATGATGAAAACTCTCATTTATTTTGTTATTTTATTCAAAATCAAAGTGCTATTGCACCCTGTTTCTTTCTAAACCCCCCTCCTATTCATAAAGTCTATGTTTATGCACGCACATTTAAACTTTGTTGGCAGTCAGTGTCTGTCATTGTCGCTTCAATTAGCGCTGTTTTTTATTGCGATAGCAATTATATGGACACTCTCAGCTGGATTTTGCTGCCGGTGTCGGCGTCGATGTCATACACCGTATATGTGTACGCATCTATATATATGAAAACGCAAGAAAGAAAGAAATCCAGAAAAAAACACTCCGGCACGCGTAAACGAACGTGTGACCTCTGCGTCGAGAAAGCGATGCGTTCTCTACTGCGCCACCCCGGAGCACATCCGTAGCCGTTCAAAACGGCGAGCCATTTATATCTACCACTTACCGCTGCTCACAAGCAACTGGGGGGGGGGGGGGGAATTGTTGTTTCGGCATTACCAGCAAGATGGCACAATGAGCGCACATGACAACATCACGCGGCGGCGCCCGCTCTAAAGGCTCGTTCACAACGAATGCGGGGCGGTCAAAGCGGCGAGGCGGCAACGTGAAATCGGGTAAAACCTCCTCTCCAGGTGGCAAAAGCGGAAGAAAAACCAGGCGGCAAGGGCGATTGCTCTCAGGGCAATTTTTTGCCGCCTGCCGAGGATTACTGCTTTTCCGCAGCCAATAAGAACGCCACGCAACGGAGCCGTGGTGGCGGCGCGGGTGTACGTTCAGCAGGAGCGCTGACACGTCACAGAGACACGTGCGCAAAAACGCGAGATGTGCTCCTATTCTACCGCACGACGATCCATAGAAGGTGGGCAGTCTGAACAGGTTCTAGCACTCGCCGCTTTGAAAAACCCGCTTGGCTACTTTGACGCACCGTTTTCAGTGTGAATGAGCTTTAATCTCCTACGCGTACTTTGCCCAGTTTAGAGAAGGGGAGCGATGCTCCCTCACGTGCCCTTAGCTCGCGGCAGCGAGGAGGGAAAGGTCGTACGCCTTGGCTGGCCTCGGGCTTTACCTGGAACAATTCTGCTGTAGTTACCGGGTGCAGAAACGTCACTGCAACCATTGCAGTCTCCGTTTGCGAAAGCGCGCGCTTTTGAGACACAGTAAAGGAACAAATGAGATGCCTTTTCACATGCATCCGTACCTGGGAGTACGTTTTGTGCATCATTTGTGCGTGAGGAACGCGGGGCATGTTTTGATCTGCTTTCCATTCTGCGCGTGACCTTTCAATTTGGTGCTATCGCGTTCATTGCTTCGCCTTTCCGGCAAAGCTGTGACTTTTTATTAGATGAATCCGTATGAATGGGCTCATACCCCATCACTTCCATGTATTTCTGTCTGTGCCTACTTGTTTCTCTGTTTTACTCTCTTTTCTATGATTGTTTGTCCTTTCTTTATTTTTCGCAATTTCTCTTTCATTCTCTGCGTATTGATTGTCTCGCCCATCAGAAATATTGCATACACCGTACGACAAATCCACGCACGTGTTCCGGGAGCAAAGCAGCAGATGAGTAAGCGCTCAAAAAGAGTAGGTATCGCCTCATGAGGATGTTATTCGGTGTATTCTGAACAGCACGACATTATAATAGACGCCTCCACTGCAAAAGCAATGTTTTTAAGTCGCACCTAATTAAATAACTAGGAAAGATAAGTTATGAGAGACCTTTATTATACACAAAATATTCAGTTTGTGTTATTTTTAAAGGGCAGTGCAAAATAACAGGAAAAGTTTTAAAGCATTGTGCATGGCGAGTAATGAATTTTAATTAGTTTGAAGAAGGCAAAAGAAAATGTACTAAAACTCTCTCACTGCGCTCATAAGCTACCAAATTTCAGCCATATGTTGCAGCGTTTCCAATCGCTCTTCCAGTACAACGACCACCTCGCTCACCGAGAGGCTATCTCTTTTTCCTGATAACGGTGTTTCTTTTTCGGGAGTGGCCGTGAAAAAAGATGACGCCCTGGGAAGTTGCTGCCAATAGAACAACACCCGCTCATTTCGCGCAGTTGCTCATGCCCGCTGTATCGCTCTGAACACTGTCAAGCGTGCCGCAATAACGTCGTGCATGAGCGCAACCACGTGGTTCTATTTCATATTTGCTCTCCTGGCCTTCTGTAAATGCCCGAACAAATCAAACGGGCGTTTTAGAATAGTGCACCGCGAGCCCTTGCGGTGCGGTCGATGCCACTGCGCATGCGTCGTAACGCGAGTCGGCGTTCGCGTTCGTGGACCGCACGCCGAAAATCCGTAATTGCGTGCGGTAATGGCGGCCCGCATGTGGCCCGAAAACACTGGTTTTGAGGCTACGGTGTCGCTGCGATCATGTGTTCTGGTTCGCAACAGGGCGAACGCTATTCTAAACTCTTATGGAGCCCGGTTTTTAACTCTCCCTTTTTCTTTCAACCCAATATTCCCCAACCCAAGTGTAGGCTAGCATACCGGATACTAGCATATGGTTAACCTCCCTGCCTTTCTTTTTTCTCGTCTCTCTCTCTCTTATGGAGCCCGCTTCGCCCGCAACGCCCACAGCGTTTGCAAACGGTATTCTAAAGTTCCCTAATGCGTACCTTGCACGTTTGCGCCAAAAAATGGAATTGGTTTTTTAGAGTGCCCTCTATAGCGTAAGAAAATAATTTACCCTGCAGTTAACACTTCACAATAGACCCTACTGATGTAACTAATTAAGCCCGATGTAAAAACACCCTCATTAGCGCCACATGGCGGCCACTATGAAAAACGGTTATTTGGAGATAACTTTGGAAGATGATCCTAGATTAGTGTATTTGTTGGTGGAGAAAAATATTTGGCTCTTTGGTAGATGAATATCGCATGCTCTTCGCTTGGGCTGTCGTGTGCAAATACAAGGTGCGTTCTATTTTTATTGTTCTGTTATACAGTGGGTATATGTGTCCGGAAACATTACTGTCGACCCGTCAGAAATAATCATCCACCTCACTGCTGTGCTAAAAATAAAGAGTGCTTTAATCTATCTAGGTGACAGAGTTAATTCGTACTTTGGAGATCGCCTGGGCATTGAACGCTGTGAAAAAAAGCTGTGCATCGGCGCCACGTGTTTACCTTTAGAGGTGTTTTTCATATTTAGCAGAGAACCAGTTTTTTTATCATTAAAATACGAATGCACATCATGAAAACAAAGGAAATATCTGACCTTGACATGCCTGTTGTACTCCGTGAGGTTGGTCACGTAGTTCCACTCGGCTTCCGTCACTTTGCTCATCGCTGATGTGAGTATCGAGTTCACGTAATTTGCATACGTCCATCCCTTGTGCTCGTCAAAGATGATGTTCGCAGACCCAATGGGGTGGTGTTGAGGTGCAGCCGCCAAATATAGAGCCAAGTGAACGCCGAGGAGAAACCACAAAGAGGGACCCATGTGGGGCTCAAGGAATTCTGCGGTTTCTTGAAGATGCGAATAGAAAATGTTATTGCTTCTTCTGAAAAAAGGCTTTTTTATTGCTTGCATCAAAGTCATGATTTGTGTTTGCGTCATCACACTATTTCGGCGTATTTTCTTGTGTTTAAAAGCGCACGCATTGTGCACTGCACTGCGGCTGTTTTCTCTGTGCGACAAATCGATCTATCATATGAAGCCTGCACACTACGAGACCAGGCGTCTGTTAGTTCATACTTCACAGATATTTAGTCTTTCCAAGTGTATTTCTTTACTTCAGTACTGGTTGGTGATAGAATACCTAATCAATAGAACACAGAGATCTGTTTTACAATGTTTTATTTAACACTAGGTCAATTTCGTTCCCGCAAGTTACCGATTGATTCCGTCTACTTCTAAAAGAAAACCTGCGTTTTGGTCATGGATTCCAACATTAGGTTCATTTTAGATGTTAACATCTAAAATGAACAGCTCACTAGCATGCAAAAGCTCACAAAAGCTGATGTCTAATGCACAATTTGGAAAATTATTTACTTCTTCATTGATACCGTAAAAAAAATGTCATATAACTGGTTCTTGCCTTGTGAAGTATAATAAACGTTGTATTTTAAGGGCTGGAACACTACTAAGGCATGCTTCTTAGTAGAAGTGGTCTACCCTTTAGAAATTTTTTTTGAAGAGAAGATAGGGCTGTTTCTTTCATTGGTAACGCTTGTTTTCATTACCAAGTCAAACAAAAACAACAGAGTTTATATCCTACATTCCAACTTCGCAGCAAGCGTTGCTTTGTGGTACTTGTCGTGGTTTTTTAACTTGACATTGTGCGACGACGCATTTTTAATGATAGAAAAAAGAAACTCTGTTTCGTGGGTAATGTTGGCGTGTAGAATTTTTACAATATTCTCCTACATTCGTCTCTCATAGAGGCGACAATGCATCACCCCGCCGCGGTGGTCTAGTGGCTAAGGTACTCGGCTGCTGACCCGCAGTTCGCGGGTACAATTACCGGCTTCGGTGGCTGCATTTTCGATGGAGGCGGAAATGTCATAGGCCCGTGTTCTCAGATTTCGGTGCACGTCAAAGAACCCCAGGTGGTCAAAATTTCCGGAGCCCTTCACTACGGCGTCTCTCATAGCCATATGGTGGTTTTGGGACGTTAAAACCCCAAAAATTAAAGCGAATATGCTTGCATTACTGCAATTCTTGAGTTAACTTCGCAAGAACCATCTTTGCTGGAATATTCTTCAATGCAAATCTATGACGTTAAAGGTTTTAGTGAACCCTTCGCGCTTCGCAAACATGTTAACCTACTTAGAATCTGAAGCGGCACCATGCCTCATGCAAAATTTTTTGTGCTCAGTAGATGTAGATGCGTGAGCTATGCCCTTTTGATCCAACATTATTATTATACCTAAGGTAGATTTCTGACCAATTAAGTAAAAAAGAACATTAAAATGTGTGGTCAGTTTTTAAAACTACTGCCCATTTATCTGTGCTTCGCATGTGTGTACACAGAAACAATATGATGTTGCGTTGACTCTATAAAAATGATCTCGCTATCGACTTCCCACCGCAGTTTGCTAAGCTGCGTCAAAGATGTTATAAGATGTTTTTGTAGAGTTCGATGAAATTGGTTTCCATGCTGAATCAGGCGTGTCCGATAGAATTACTTTCGCAATCACTGCGATTCCATTTGAAATCTAGCACGGAAAATTAAATTACATCATCATCATCATCACCACCATCATCATCATCCTGACTACGCTCCCTGCAGGGCGCATGCCTCTCCCATAATCCGCCAGTCAACCCAGATAGATAGATAGATAGATAGATAGATAGATAGATAGATAGATAGATAGATAGATAGATAGATAGATAGCTAGATAGATAGATAGATAGATAGATAGATAGATAGATAGATAGATAGATAGATGTGCGGTTAAATGGAATGAGGGCTGCTAAGAATAACTTATAATTTAGTAAAACGCTGAAGTACAGTCATCGAGAAGTACAAGCCACTAACGAGAAGATCTTAAAAGTTGAGAGGAAGATGAAGGCATGTAACATATTTTTAACAGGCATTGCTGCAGGAGCTAACACTCCGGGAAAGAAATTATCGTTTTCAGCACAGCAGCAGAGTTCCTTAGCAGCATGTTTCTGTTCGCTTTGCGAACCTTACTTTAATGACAGAAGCTGTGGAGGAGAACCGAGCTAAACCTAAGGAGGGACGGAGGAGGAAAGAAGGACCGTGGTGGACGTAGCCGTGATTATTGGACGGTGAGAAGAGAAAGAAGGGTAACGTTCCCAAGCACAGCATTTGGGCAACAGTGGCATAGCCGGGGAGTGGCAGATCTGATCCATGCCATCCCCCTCCCCCCTTCCCCCAAATGAGCAAGCAATTTTTTCAAAGCAAAAAATGTCCATTTTGAGGATGTTCTCGTCCCCGCCCCCCAAGCCAAAGCAACGGCAAAGAGGTGCCCCTTCCCCGGCAAGAAAGTTTGGCTATGCTCCAGCTGGGCAGGGCCCATTACACTCTCATGTGCGATAGCTGCTCTTCTAGATGTTATGCACTATTTCGCTAGTTAGAGTGATCCGGTTTTCTTGAGCGCCAGTGGATTTGTGAGTCAAGGCAAGGCATACGGCCTGTACCTTGTCGACGCTAACAGAAACTATCTATAGAACCCTGCTTTTTTTAATGCACCTTGCCTGAATTTATATTTCACTTTTGACATTACACATACCAACCGAATGCGACTTTTATTCTTTATTTGCAAGCCCTATTTTTAAGGATATTATTGCTATTCTCCGCCATTATATTTTAGGTTGGAAGTGAGTGTTCAAAACACGCGCAAACACGCTGCTAAAGAGGGCCGTTGCTGCTTTGATAAAGGCAAGTTTTCTATTGGAATTGTGCGCTGCGGTGATATAACCGGTGCTAGAATTATTTACAACAATAAGAACGGGAATTTATACGTAATAGAAACAGTTGTGTCTTTGCGAATGAGGTGATGGTCACTGCCATACAATGGAGGCAGTAGGGGTTGGACAAAAGGCACGGAGCGTGAAATGTGTCGCCACAAGTATGGCGACACGTGTGTCGTTAGGCCTCCGGTCACATTGCACTAACTAGGGATAGGTTATATAACTGCCAACCTCTAATCTTTTACGTCATGTTTTTTTTTTCAATTTATACGTGTGTTTTCTTCAATAAGCCTTCAGTTGCTAGTCAGTGCTTGTGTGTGAGCCTTCTCTGTTTCTTGTCGTTTTTTCGCGCAGTTTTGTACTTATGAATTACCAACTTCCCAGCGCTCAGTACTGTTATGAACTGTTCGCTACAATTTTGTTCGCTATTTGCTTTGTCGTAGCATTTGAGGCCTTTATTGCAGCATAACAGGCTGTCGAGCCTTCCCTTCAATAGGCGTTACATTCGGACCGCAAGGGTGCCAATACCCATATTGAGATTTGATAAAAGTGGCTAGTATTTCTCTATCTCTCAATATTCCCGTGCGTATTTCTGTTTCAAATGCGCATGAATGCCCAAAGGTATATACATTCTTTTATTCACACCAGTTCATTATTTTTCAAGGTTAAATTTAGGTTGCAGTTATTTCAATTTTCTACAGAGTAATTTGTTATGTTATATTTGTGTTTACAGCTGAAGAATTAACATAGAGAAACAATGGAGAACATGCACTTGATTCAAAGCAACAAAATACTGCCTCTAAATAGGGCTCATTTCATTTCTTTGAGTCCCAACTTTTAACACCGGTGAACGCGGGGTGCCGTTTGGCGTAGTCCATGGAAGTCGCGATATATATTTCGGATTATGACCAAGCGTGTTCACTTACCTCGTAGAAACTATGCCTTTTAGTGGGGTGTTTAAAAGCCTGCAAAAGCGCCCAAGTGCATTCCTATTTTCTTTGGACTGTGCGGCGACACTTGAAATGTTCCTTTGCAAATGGTAGCTATGCTATGACAGAGTAGCCATTGTCCGAAAACAAGCTTGAACCGCCTACAACTCACCAACTGCTGCGAGCAAACAATGAAAAGTTGGTTAACTTTTGCTTCGCACAGCAAACTGTCAGTTTAAATTGGGACGTTGGATTGTAAAACCGCAACAGAAATATAGGTGACCATAGGAATGCGAGAAGATATCTCGACCATATCCTCAATAAACTGTGTTTACAAACAATAGTTCCAACTGCTGACTAATCCCGTCACGTTATGTATTCCACGAACAAAACGCGTATAATGCATTTATCCACACCCAAGGCGTACAATGGGCTTATGCGCACGCACATGTTGAAAGGACGATTTAAAATTTGCTGATATAACAATGAGCTAAGGCTGCAGTGATACGTATCAGAAAGCCATTCTTTTTTGCTTCCATACTTTGTCGTGTGATGTCAGGACATTGCCAACGTCACCTCTGACTGTCACGCAAGAACTTGCAACAGTCTTTTCTCGAACTGCTGAGTGAACGCCTTGGCTTTTTAAACAGTAACTCATTTATTTCATACTCACGTAACTTCGACACTACAGGTGTAGTTAACGCTTGTGTTTGAGCCTCTGCTGAGTTCCCTCACCTTTGTTGGTGTCTGCGCGTCGTGCAAATTAACATTAGAGGCATGTCATCATAAAGGGAAGAAAGTTAGCAGAGCTATCTCGTATAGGTGCCGACCGAGCACCTATTAAATCATGTAGGTCAAAAGATGTTAAGGGTACATGTAACTACAACTACCCTTCTGCAAGGCAATCGCTTGTCGTGCTCTTAAAAACCAGGACGCGGCTTTGGCACTTCTTTGAGGAGGTTGTGATTTTCAGAATTCTCGTGCTGTTTAATTTGTGCGTGTCACCGTATAGAGTGTGTTACAGGCAGCTGATAGAGCACAGCCAACAAGTTTTCTATGAATAATGAAACAGAATTGAGAATTAGAAATGGAATGGAATGAAAAAGCTTTATTTTTGAGAATTAGAAATAAACTTTTAAATTCTACGACACGATTGCATATAAGTGGTATCTACATCTAATTTTGAGATCAGGCATAATTGTGGTTTTCTTGTGCCGCGTTACACACACACAAAGTTATCATCATCAACAACAAAAAAAGCTTTTCCGTCATGGCATCCAAACAGTAAACTTACAATAAAAACATGCAGTTTTGGAACAGTTATAACTAACGTGATATCAATGCGTTTTAGCACATCGTTGGGTTATCTTCTCAGGAAATAGGTGCTTACGTTCTAACTTTACTAAAAACTTTTGTTAGGATTATGAGCCTATATTAAGAGTTTATGAGTTCAAGTGTTCTAAAATAGATGTTTCCATGACTGTGCTATTGTTATTGCGTAACGTTGCATAAAAGTAGGAAAATTTTTAAAGGCTCATATATTTGAAGTCGAATCAAAGATATGGCCTTGAACGATGACACGAACTCGTATTATCCCTGAAGAAATACATTCATCACCACAGTAGGTTGACACGTGTGAAATGGCTTGCTCTGCACATACACTGCCGCTAGTAACGATGGCTATTACACGCTTGTCAAGTCGCTTTTATTTTGTTATTGCTTTGTCATTAGGTGAGGTTCTTGCTTTGATACCAGAACTTACCGTTCCACAAGGTTCTATTCAATGTCACACTGGGCACTCCTTTCTTAAGTTTCCCACAGAAACTCTCAGAAATGAGTTCTGCGGAGACCTCCAAGATGAACGAAGGTTTACGAAAGAGAAAGAAGACAACCACCCATTTGCAGAACGAAGTCGCAAGAAAATCCCTGCGCATTTCTCAGAAAGAAACACCTGTTAGTTGCTAAAAAATTAGCCCTGGTCCTGTCTTCGAACCTGGTATCAATGCTTTTCCTGAGTGGTACCTTCTTTCCCTTTCATAACTTATTTTTACTTTACTTTTACATACCTTTTACTCATGCACACAAAAGCAAATACCAAAAATGAAATTGTACTTTGAATATCTATCCCAAGGATATCGTTAATACTAATTCTAGTAGTCATGAAAAGAAGATGTGCGAAAGGAAACGATAACTGCGAACGAAAATTCGCCGATGATTACAAAATTCCTGACATATCCAGCTTTCATGGATGGATGGATGGATGGATGATGGACGTATTCGACTACGTGTGCCCTTCAGATCGGGCGGTGGTTCACGTCACCTAGGCTAAAGTTAAGTACTATCACTTTGTGTTTAAGGATTGAATTTCACTCTCGCCTCGATTGTAGCCACCAATCAGTTAGCCTCCTCCTGGTTATTTCTAACCGTTTAAAGCCTATTTTCCCTTCACTGTCCCAAAACCCCAATGCTTTTAAAGGTTCCGTGCCATTATCTTCGACTATGGGGTAGGGCCTTTACAGAACATTATAATGTTCTGCCGACTATGGGGTGGGGCCCTTACAGAACATTATAATGTTCTTCCTCTCCACACGCACTACATACCGTACATGTGCCTTCGTGTTTTGCTCAGTACGTTTTGGTACACAATACTCCCGTTCTAGCCTCGAAGAGCGAGGAACTACCACGAGCATTATCGTATATCTTTTCACTTGCAATTTCTTGCTTAAAGGAGCACTGACATCACATTTCAAGATCCAGATGTGCCCATTATTCCATGACTTCGTATGCATAGGTCTTCTTGGCCAAATTTGAATGGCTTCCGTTGCGTCGAAGTTATTTTATTTTGACGTCAAACAGCGTAGAAAAGCTAAGGAGAAAAAACGAAACGTAGACTCTCTGCGCCACGGACACTAGTGCTACGTGTTCGGTGTGATACATTCCACAAATACCATCCCGAGGGACGATACGCTAGTAATGATGACGCTGATGATGTCTGAATGTGTTTTGAGCCGACTACCAGCCATGCTCTCACTAGTGGCTCTCCTTGCTGTGTTGAAGCGTGCGTGCGATTTATTGTGTCGCATCAACTGATTTGTGTTGTGCTCCATAGCGTGTGACTATGATCATTCATAGTGACAATGCGTGCCATAATGTCGGGGAACCCTTGCGTAGTGAAAACCTGCACGCCGAGGCGCGGGAAAAGTGGAAATCGCGTGGTTCTTCATGCCTTTCCAAGCCACGAGCCTCAACGCAGCTAGTGGTTTGACTTACACGCCGCGCCGATGGACAGGACTGGACGCCTGTAGAGGACATCCGCATTTACTCCCTTCCTTTTGCCGCGAGCTGCTACAGGGTAAATTCTTCGTTGGCGAACCAGTTGGCTTTAACTGACAGTACGAGGCCTCTTTTCGAGGTCGGGGCTACTCCTACCGGTAGGTCTCCTGTGATGATTTCGTAAGCATTCCCATCTTCCACATGTCCCTCTCTGTTTCCTTCACCTTCTTCTTAATCGATGATTCCTTTTGGCTTGGTATTTTGCTGTTGTCTAAATACTTGCTTGACAACTTTCGAATTCGTTTCCTCAATTTAGTATCGACATTCTTCATGTACAAGTAACTGAAAACTTTCCTAGCTCAACGCTCCTCTCCCATTTTTCTCAATCGCTGCTCAAATTCGATTTTGCTGCTAGCTTCCATGCACTCAAACGATGTTCATCCTATGCCACCATGTACCCCCTGATTCGATCAGGTCAGTGTCTTTGATGAGTTCTGCTTGATTCATGGAAAAAGAAATGGCCACACGTTACTATGGGGAATGGCGTGAGTATTTAGAAAATTTAATTTTTTTGCGTTATGACAGGGGACAGGTTGTGCCATCTTGCGGGGTGCAGTTGAAACAAAGCGTCTGCAATCTCGAAGCCAATTGTGGGAAATTGAAAAATGGCCGTTGTTGCTGCTGTGGCTTTCGCTGCTTTCGGTCTGCAGCTACTAGCGCAGTAAAGCCGGGCAACGTTGTGTACGGCATCAGTGACATAAGTCGGTCCGGTCAGTCCGCTTCTTGAGGTGGGCAATTTCAAGTGTGCAAACCCAAAGCATAGCACTCAAACGTGATTTTATTTCAAAATGAGCCCTTTCTTGGCACAAAAGTAACACTACGAGGTTTCTGTACAGCCATTTCGACGAGCAACGTCGACCAATTAGTTGAATTCAGTGTCCCTTTAAGGAGACTATTTCCACTACATGGCATTTACGTAGTGCTTTTTCTCGAAACACCAGCAAGTAACATCGTAGCTTTCTCCTTGCAATACGAACGGCCCAGGTTCCATCCTAGTGGTACTAAAAATGTTCAGCTTTATTTTATTTGACTTTTTCTCGATTTTTCCTCCATGGAGGATTTTTCGCTCACAACCAATAGTTCAACGGTGCCGATACTGACGGCGGAATTTCCGCGACACAAACTCTCGTGCTATTGTGTTAAAATGTATATGTTAATGAGAAAATTTCTTGGCGGCCTGAATACCCCCGCTGCTAAGGCTGCTGTCCAGCTACTGAATCTGTTGGAGTCCCTTGTAATGGTTATTCAATAGATGAATTAGCGAATATGGCACCGACGTTCGAAGAACAATGCGTTCTTTGAAGAATGGTCGAAGAACGAAGACCCAGTAAATTGTTATGCAATAGAGTGCTGGAAGTCGGCATGGCCGCCCATCAGACTTCCGACAATGAGCTTTTAAATAACAATTTCCATTGCAGATATTGTTAGTTGTCTGTGAACCTAACATGGACTCGATTTCTCGCATTTCTTGATATATCGAAATATGTGCTCTCAGCGATCAACCTAAGAGCAAGGTAGTCGTTGGCACACACCGCGATCTGACTTACATACAACACGGCATCGTTCCACACACAAGTAACCAATACGTGAGCTTGATTATTACACACATTGATTGATTGATATGTTGGGTTTAACGTCCCAAAACCACCATATGATTATGAGAGACGCCGTAGTGGAGGGCTCCGGAAATTTCGACCACCTGGGGTTCTTTAACGTGCTTCAAATCTGAGCACACGGGCCTACAACATTTCCGCCTCCATCGGAAATGCAGCCGCCGCAGCCAAGATTCGAGCCCGTGACCTGCGGGTCAGCAGCTGAGTACCTTAGCCACTAGACCACCTCGGCGGGGCTCATTATTACACACAAAAGGCGGATGTTTTCAGTAAGCGGAGTTTACCTACACGCAAGTGCGAAAATCAACTGCTTCCACCTGAAGACAGTGCCGCAAGCCGTAATAAAGTCTACACATTGCGATTGTCAATTTTAGGGCGCATCATCCTCTTTGAAGCAGCTCGATAATAAAACTCAATGTCATAGATTTGGCGAACTTTGTGTTCACTAACGGTTGAGTATACAGAAGGACGGGTCACCAACATTTATTCGGGAAACTTCTTACAGCAGCTACCTTTACCTAACTTTTGTATCCAGGCGCCTTCTGTCTAGTGAACGTTGGTACACAGTTTGGAAACTCGTGGCAGCGATCACCTACCAACTTAGGTTCAGTTGAAGTGGTTCCGCCGCTAAGCTCCTCTTACATCTATCATATTAGTCATTGTTCAAAGCAGCTGTCCGGAGTGATAGTCAACACACGACCGTATGGTCTGAAAAAGATAACATCGCCGCTTCTCCACCACGCGAATGACTAGACGAATTAACCGACAAATCTAGAGATCAGCGATTGACTCCCAATATGAGATCCTTTGTTCAATTTGACAGCTCTCAGAATGACGACACTTAAAACGAAATCACCGTCAGACCTTTCGAACTGTCACCGAGCTCAACGACATGTTCTTGGGTGTCGCGACAAGCTTGACAGGCAGCGGTGGAGGATGTTCTGCTGATCTCTGAGCCCAAGGCAACCTCCGTTTAAAGTTAGCAGGTAGCACGAGGTCTGCAGGCAATTTTGCAGTAATGCATACCAACCATTCCAGACCTTGGCTCTACTTCAAGGTCGACAGAAACTGATGTAGCCGACAACTACTGCAACCTCATCGCAACCAACGCGAGTGTTATGAATAATCGAGCCTCTTAGCATCATTGTGATTCCCCCGTCGTCTGACGAGCATCTAGATATGCTTTCCACAGTGCACGAGCTTGTCACTACAATTCGTGCTTCCCGACGCTCATTGGCAGAAAGTCCTGAGGAAACCACATACGCTGCACTACGCCCCCCTAATGCAAAAGCACGGCACATCTTGCGGTCTCGTTAAAACATCTCGTGGGAGTCGTGAAATGTATCAGATAACTGGAAATGCCGTCGCATTAGTGCGGCGCCTAAACCAAGGCAGTGTCCTTGAGCGCACCTTTCCTACCGGCTGATAACCTTAAGTAGATGCGTCTCAAAAGTAATGGAAAAATGGTACTGTCAAGATAAAAATGAAATATTGAAAGCAAGAATTGGTTTGCCGAATTCGCGAACGGCTTTAGAAGAGGATGGTTTGCAGTTGATGGTGTGGTTGACATGATCTCCTATGTTGAGTAGGAAACAAGACAACGCATATTAGTGGCGACCGTCTCTCTAGACATTAAAGGTGCCTACGGTAATATACTCCGCAATGTGATCCTTGGCACACTAGAAGATTTAAACATCAGTGGATGATTATAGACCTGGATTGTTAAGTATATTAGTGGCCATACCGTTTACATTACGACAAGTGACAGAGATGCTAATTGATACAATATTCACCATGGTGTTGCCCAAGGGGGAGTTCTCAACATTCTGTTAAACGTTACAATGTTTAGACTAGCAGCAGAAAATCCCAGCACGCTAATGGTCAGCGCATATGCGGATGACATATGCATATGGACATTCAGAGCTGCACGACCACTAATACATGCCCGACTTGAACGTGCAATCGCGATCACCTACGGTATAAGCGTCTCACTTTTTCAGTCAATGTCTTCACAGTGCTTGCATTCATGCGCCAACATATGGAACAACAATACCAGCTGTAATGCGCCATAATTCCATTGGGGTAATCATAGACAGAAATATTTTGTGGTCCAGGCACGTCGCAGCACTGAAATCAAAGTTAAAAAGCTTTGTTTTTGTTCTTCGGGCTTTGGCAGGAGCAAGTTGGAGCCTATTACAATCGTCACTTCTGTTATAGAACACTCTGTAGCATATATACGGTTCAGCATGCTGGTGCTCTCAAGCACCAAACCAGGCTGTGTGCACACACTTGACAGCATTCAAGCTCAAGCATTATGGGCACGCTTCGGCTGCACGTCAACGAACTGAACCGTCGCGGAAGCTCAGGCTTGTCCAATCTGCCTGTACATGTGTTGCGAGCCATTTCGTGTGCATTTTCGCTTGTTGACCCGACACAGGGCAGCCCTCTTTCAGCATTTCCCGCCACCCACCGAGGCAGCAGTTTTTCAAGAGCAATATCACGGCGTAACAATAATCTATCATCAAGTTTTCCTTCCTTCAGTGTTTGTGGAACACCTCCATGGGTGCCACCTCAAACGACCATTAACCTTAGGATTTCTCGATTTATGAAGAAGTCCCTCGTTTATTTTCATCAACTCGCTTTAAACAACTAACCCCATATCACAATTATGCTGTGTATTTTGTGCCCATGTACACTCAAGGATCCACCACGTTTCATAACTGCGCTGAGGTCTTTGTCATTAAACAAATGATTATTGCTCAACGCTTCCCAATTGATCACAAGATCACATCAACGGCCGCCAACCTTGTTGCTATTCGGGAAGAAATGAGATTCATTTCTGGAGAGCCACTTCGAACATGGACATTATTCGGCGATGCAAAACCTGCTTTGCAAACCATTACCTGCATCATGGGACAAAGTCCATATTATACTCTGCCCAAGAAATTGCAAAAGTTCTCACTCTCTCAGCAAATTGCCACATCGTCATCTTCCTGTGGATTTCTGCGCACTGCTTTACAATGGGAAATGAAGATGCAGATGTAGCTGAAACAATCTTAACCATGGCCCCGAAGTGCGCCTTCCGTTCAGTTGTGAACGAAATGCACACTAACTAGTGGCCCTGGAGTGCGCATTCCGACCGCTCGTGAACACTGTGACATGCCAGAAGCTCTAGATCACATGTTTTCTACCTGCCCAGTTAGGCACGTGAACGAGAGCACTATGTATCATCTACTGAGGATTTGCGTGATAAGCTACTAAATGATAAGGATGTGTTGGGTCCTTCGCATGATTCCAACAGTGCAATGGTAGCCACAAGAGCGGCCATAGCTTTTTAAGAGCCACTGGACTGGATGCACATCTATAGCATTGCAGTAAACTTACGGGACTTTACATACTCATCCCCATACCTCCCCATCCTCATCCATTACTCTCTATCTTCCCCGTTCCCGTCGTCAGTGTAGAGTAGAAAGCTGAAGCATGATATTTCTCAGGCTCTGGCTTTCTATGAATGAACCTCTCTCTCTCTCACTTTGGCAGCGTTGACCCGACGACTGCAAATAATAAATGTCAGTGACTCAGCAGGAATAGAACCCAGCATTCTGCGTGGCAGTCAAGTATCCTACCACAGAGCCACGTCAGGTATCGGAACTACTTTTCAATTAGACAGTAATGCCCGTGAGCTCAATTGTGGTTGCAATGTTGGGTATACAATTTGATAAACATAACACACGCAGCCCTCTCATACACCAATTATATCAGAATAACGTCACTTGTAGTTAGGCGCCATCAGCTGAAGTTGATTTATATGTAGCAATGTTGAGGACTACCATTCTCGCACTTACCAGCGCTTCATATGACCTAACCCCTTCTGGTGTTGCCAATACAAATGTTGCTGTTGGCACCATTACGAAAGTGTGAACTGGTTATTATAAAACATGCGAGGCTGTTAAGCGTATGTCTGTGCGTTCATCTGTACTTATCGTTGGCGCTACTTCATGACTTTACCCTCCATCAAAACTTAAAACATAGTCATTTTTAAACAGCATGCTTCACAGAGCATGAATCCCCGGTATAGGTGGGATCTGCAAAATTTTGAATGTTTTCTTGAAAACAAAAATTACATTGGTATTGATGATGGCAGCTACGTCTCTTAACATGCAGAGCTTAAATATTATAAAAATGTTAATTCGAGCAGTAATTTTGGACCTGACCATGGTAGAAATACCGATCTTGATACATATTCTGACGAGCGCATAAACACATAATTGGCCTAGCGGTTCACATTAAACCACTTGTAGGTTCGCCTATATTTCTAAAGCGGAGATATAAAACTTACTGCTATAATAATGCAAAGTACAAGCAAAAAGTATGAAACAAATTTCATAAAAGTCTGGTCAGTAGTTTACTGAAAAAAGTGTGACTTACATGTCCCACTGGCTCATGTGAGTTAATTCTATTAAAAAGTGAGAAAACTTTGTCGCACAGTTTCATGAAGGCCAAGTACTCTTATAGTTATAGCACGAGAACAGGACGCCGACAAAAAGTAAAAATTACACGAGTGCTCTTTGTATTTGTCAAGAAGGACACGTCTCTTGGTCGTCATTCTGTTCTCACGCTATAACTATCGCCATTTCATACCAACTAGCCCAAACTGCCGCACTTCCAAATATCGCGATTGCATGAATGCGTAGTTGGAATGAAATGGTCAAAGCAAAAAACGCAGGAAATCGCATCTCAAGATGTGAAGAGCAAAGCTGTGGAACTACCATTTAGGCAGGAGAACACAACCTGAATTTTTGCCTTTTAGGGTCTTCATAGCACTGTGTGTGTTAATTTTCAGCTTACTTCATCGAAAGAACCCACCACATATTTAGTTTCTAGTCTATTTGGCCGTCCTTGCTTTTGCTGTTGAGATTGTTCAGTACAGACGATGTCTGTGCATATGTGCGTACTTTAGAAGGGGTATGTAATATCAAGAAAAATGTTTGCGCAACAGCGCTGAGGGATGATCGAGACAATTTTTGGAGGGGGTATAAATGATCCTGTGCAGTCATCGATTAATTTATGAACTTACAAAAACACATGATGATCGTAAAAGAAATCACCTGTCGTAATAGACAGAGAAAGCGAAATTATCCGACTTTTGAGTGGTAGGTACTATCTAGCACAAGCCGGGAAAAATTCAGATGCTATCATTAAAAAATGGCAGCATATCCAGGGAGTGAATGATGGAGAGTGGGGCGAAGTATCCGTCCGTCTATTCGTTCTTGCTTCCGTCCGTCCATGCGTCCATCTGTGTGACCGTCCGTGCGTTCATAGGCCCGTCCGTGCGTGTGTCTGTTCGTGCGTCCATACGTCCATCTGCGCGTCCGTCCCAGCGTTCGTCAATGCATCTGCACCTGCGTCTATCCATTCGTCCATCCGTCGGTGCAGCGATCCGTGAGTCCGTCCATGCATCTGTCTGTGTGTCCGTTCGTCCATCTATTCAACACTCCAAGTACCACCATCTCTCATCTTTTCATCATATATTTTGCATATAGAAGCACCGCCATCCAGCGGAAATTACAAGGACTGAACGAGAGGTGGCACACGCACACTTTCTTACGACTTGCGCTTCATGTCTACTTCCCACCTTTAACCACCTCGACTTCATGGTATATACTAGTTCACTGTATTTGTGGCACTGCGGCCCAATGCTCCCTAAACCTTTCTAAAACCAAGGAGGTTACGCCCAGCGAGTATAACGTAGCAACTCTTTCTTGTCAGATAGCGCTCAATGTACATGCCAATGACTGCTAAGGGGGAATGAGAGACAGGAGAACTCGGCTTTTGGTTAACGCGCACGCTCCGAATTTTTTATTGTTCAACAACGCACAGAAGAAATCTCTCACCGGCACCACCTCGGAGGTCAAAATGTAAGACTGGTTACACACTACGACTACTACTACGGCTACGAGGGACGAACGGGTGCCGCTATAAAGAGCTTCCGCCCTAAAAGAAATCACCACCCAGGCACCTCGTACAAATGGTTAATCATCTGAGACTTAAATATGCGGCCCCGTCGTTCAGCCGTGAGGTATACCCGACGTGGCACTGAAGCCCTTCACAATTATTGGTTACATTTGAGTGCTTCTGAATAAGTGACACACCTTTAGCTTGGGTTTAAGACAATGTTTATTTCGCATGGCGCACATCGTGTTTCTCATGATAGCAATCATGAGGAGTGAAATCAGCTGTTAAATGCGTTTCGCAATGCGTTAATCATAGTGGTTATTTTCCGACCACAGGTGGTCAGAGACGTCGCAGGCGAAGCCAAAGTGCCGCGGTAGAAACTCCCGCCGATAGCGGGCGTTTGTCCCGGCGAACGCGCTCCCGCAATCGTTACGTTCCAGCCGCAACGACGTTGCAAGCGTTTGAAATTGCTAGCTACTCGGCAGTGTTGTTTCCAGGTTCCACCCGCCCCTGGCGCTTGTGTTCCCGTTCATGATTTAGCGCTGCTTGGAAAGCTGCTGGATCACCGGTACGCAGTTGCTGCCAGCACTCAGCCTCTCGGGCCTGTTTTTGTGCCCGTACTGCACGCATCATTAATTGAGCGAATGTGAGCTCTCTCACGTTTTCACTTTCAGCACTCTTCTAGACTGACCCGTAGTATACCTACATGGAAGCTTTGAGGAGAACCCAATGCGTGCGTGTGGTTGATGCCATGGTTGCGACGGGGTGGATGACGTCACTCACAGTGCAGCCAATGGCTTGCGTGCTTGTGTATGATGCTGTGAATGACGTAACTGATAACGCATCCTATGCAGACCACACATGACACCATGGTGGACGCATTTTCGTTTCTGATCAAAAGTCAACGCCATTTTAAAAATACAGCTGGTCTTGAAGTTCCAACATTCATTTGTGAAAAAAGAAAGCAAAACAAAAGGGAGGGGCGAATGTCGAGGGTGGTTTCCCTCTATTAGGATGCCGGTGATCACCGCTCCTCGTACGGCTTAATCAAGGAGAGAGCTTCTTTGGCTCAAACAAAACGGAAAAAGAAAAAGAAAAATAGTGGCTGAAAGAAACAAATTGGCGCCAATCTATTCGTTTTTTGTATTGTTTGCGCCAAAGAAGTTTTTTTTCTTATTTTGCTATGTAGCAACTACATCCAGCACAAGTTTTATTGATTATCCAGCAGAACCCTTTGGGTCTTCTGGTTAGGTCGGGTGCGGATGGCCTCCCAAGCTTCCCCCAGCAGAGTGAGTATGAGAGGCGACTGTACCTTTACGGGCTTGTTCGAGCATTCCCGTGTTGCAGTGTCACTCTCGACTTGCATCACGGATATTGGTTTACATATGCATAGGGGCTTATATGAGGCAACCTTTCCAAATGTGGATGAATGGACGAACTTTTCTTGGTTCTTTGGAAAATGCTTTAGCACCTTGCGGGCCTCTCCCATGTCGGAACAGAAAGACCAAGTCTCTCTGCTGCGTCGCGGGCCCAATGGACTGCCCATGCATACCTGTTGTTCGAGTCCGGAGCTTGTGATAGCACTCTCCCATTCGGACGGCGTCCTGACTTCCCCACATCGTAACGCCGGGCACCACCGAGCATATGTTACAAGTTAGCTATATCGTCGCAGAAGGAACGTGTAATAGTTGGCTGTATTTTTCGATAATTTTTTTCAATAACACGGGTTTACGGTATGTCCCGACCTGAAGAAGCCTGAGTGTCAGAGCCAGAGGTCTGCCTAGTTTTCTGTGAGTAGGAGGGTATTGTTGCCGTACTAGGTAAAAGTATTTTGCTACTTCGTGATACGAGATGGGAGGGTCACGGTTCTCAAAAAATTTGAGTAGCCTTAAGCTTCGGCTTTAGGAGTTGAACGCGATATCGAAATCCAGCCCCTTGTGCACCATTCAACCGTTAAGTGCATACTTATTCATATGTTTTGTTACACACACACACACACACACACACACACACACACACACACACACACGCACACACACACGCACACACACACACAAAATATTGTACCAGCGCACACGCGAATGGTACATACAGGTTCTTGATCTAAAGCAAGATTCGCATGGCCTCCAAGATACACGTCATGCACTTGCCATTTCGCAAGCCATAAAGAGTCTCGCAATGCCTCACAGGTGGCAGCACATTATCCAGCGTTTGCTGTTTATTGTCACCTTATTGCGCACTTCTTAAAAGACGAACACATGGGATGAATGAATAGATGGACACAAGCGAAAGCTTACAACTGAGTTTATTAGACAGACACATGATGATTTTATGCAATCCTCTTTCATGGTTACGAAAAGTGTTTAAAAAAGAAACCACAAAATAATTCTACGTTATAATTGAAACGACCAGTCATGCCGAGGTAATACGCACCTATCATGCATCTTGCATTACAAGTTAAGATATATCAAATGTAACCATGCGCCTGCAAATCGCCGAATGGGCTCGTTTTTGTCGTGACACCTGTCGAACAAAATGCGTTAAGGAGACCCCTTCCACAACGTGTCATTTGTGCAGTGTTTTTTTCCGAAGCGGCTGCAAGTAACATTGTGGCTGTGTGGTAGGACGCCTGCTTGCCGGGCGAGTGGCCCGGGTTTAATCCTCAATGGGACCAAAAATTTTATTCTTCATTTTATTTGCTTCTTTCTCAATTTTTCGCTCATGGAAGATTTTTCGCTCATTACCAACGGTGCCAATGCCCCGCCGCGGTGCTCTAGTGGCTAAGGTACTCGGTTACTGACCCGCAGGTCGCGGGTTCGAATCCCGGCTGCGGCGGCTGCATTTCTGATGGAGGCGGAAATGTTGTAGGCCCGTGTGCTCAGATTTGGGTGCACGTTAAAGAACCCCAGGTGGTCTAAATTTCCGGAGCCCTCCATTACGGCGTCTCTCATAATCATATGGTGGTTTTTTAACGTTAAACCTTACATATCAATCAATCAATCAACCAACGGTGTTAATGCCGATAGCGTAATTTCTGCGACACGAGCTCTTTAACGCTATCACGTTAAAACATCAGCGCCACGCCCCCCGATAGTTGCGCAGTTTAGTAGTCCTCGCGCACCTATGTGGGCTGTCCCATTGAGATTTGGCGGGGACCCCTCAATGCGTCCCATGTGAGCTGAGAATTAAAGGGGTGTGTGTGGCTTGATGTCTCTGTTTTAGAAGAATTCACAAAGCTGGTTCCAATACTGTTACCTTGGCAAAGGCTCGGACCACCCATCTCAAGTCGGTGAAAAGTTTGACCTTCTGATATACAGCAAAGCCTACGCAATCGCCACTAGCTCTGCTGTTTCAGCCACCATCGTCCAGTTCATTGTCGAGCTGGTGATACTACCCTCGTGGTTGATGACCACTGCCGCACACACCTTCCCCCTCGGGATACCAGTCCACATCGACAAAGAAGCAGTCCCGGGCATGTTCCTGAGCCTTTTGTAGTAGCGCCGGTGCCCTGACCCGTATTTTACCCTCGTTATGCCTGGGGTCGACATTTTTTTGTGATGGGGACAACGATGAATTCTTCTCGTTGTTCACAAAGAATGCCATAGAAGCGAGACTTCATTTACATCAGTTAAATCCCCAGCTCCTATAGTATGTTTCTACCGGAACGCGTGGTGGACAGCCTGGCGAATTGCGCCCTCGAATTGCGCCCTCGAGACGGATCAGTCTGTCTGAGCGTGTGTACATGGGATGCCTGGGAGCTCTCTGGATGGCCTTTTTGATTAACGGGTTGAGCTTATCACGCTCCGGCCTTTGCCAGTTGTGCATAGCTGCAACGTATGTGAAACAGACATCACAAAGGCATGCACCAATTTGACGAGGTTATCTTCTCTAAGTCTCTGTTGCCTATCGGTAAGCCTTCCTATTATGGTATTGTCAGTTTTTCAGGCGAGACTCTTAACTGCCCGTTATTGGAGCCGTTCAGCTGCATGGTCATACCTAGAACCAACAGAGAGATCATTTCGGGAATTAAGCTGCCCTCCCTTGTCCCCAGAGTGATGTCGATATCCTCTAATGGCTTCTATCAGCTTGGTTTGGGGCCCTGAGCTTGGGCCTGTACAAAAGAAGTTCCGATTTCCACGGTAAGCCCCGAATACCCGTTTCTTTTAGGTAGTTTTCCCTTACCTAAATAGCTTCCTGTAGCACAGCGTCTATTCGTCCATCGCTGTCACCTGTACACTATATGTTAATGCCGTCAGAACAGATGGTATGATTATGCCGTCGAATTCAGAGAGTCTTTGAGACAGGCCGATCATGACGAGGTTAAAGAGGGCCGAAGATAATACTGAACCTTGTGGCATCCCTTTGAAGCTAAGCTTTTGCGGACAAGAAACAACATCGTCTATCACGAGTGTAGCCTTTCTGTCGGTCAGGAATGGTTTTGTGTAGTCGTCTGACTCAGCACAAAATGTTGGAGAACGTTGTCAAATGACCTTGCCAAGTCCAGGCCCAGTATGGCTCTTATTTCCCTTGTGTTCGCATTAATGCCTTCATCTTTGATGAACTTCATGGCATCTGGTGTCGAGAGGCCCGCGCTGAAGCCTATTATGTTGTAGGTATAAATGTCCGGTTCCTCCAGGTACCGCGTAACCCTGTTCAAAATAGCATGTTAGGTCACCTTACCTATGTATGATGTGAGGGAGATGGGCCGGAGGTTGTCGAGGCTTGGAGGTTTGCCCGATTTGGGGATGATGATGGCGGTCTTACACATTTCCAGGACACTACCATTTTTCACACTCCTTTGAGGATATCCGTCAGGTACTCCACCGACCTGTCATTCAGGTTTCTCAAAGCCTTGCTGGTGATCTTATCAGCACCCGGGACTGACCTGGCATTTAATTCATGCAATGCCTGCCTGATCTTTTCGCTTTCAATTACACCTTCCAGATTTGTGTTAGCACCCCTCCGTGGATGGGAGCTGGAGGTGGCGGGTGGGAAGCGATTGGCAGGTACTTCCCATCCAGTTATACGAGTACCTGATTGTCTGAGGAATCTTGCTTAGCTGCATAAAGTATGCGAGTCAGCATGCACCTCTGGTTCGATTTGGTATTCGAGTCATTTAACAGGTGCTCTAGGAGGTTCCAAGGGCCTGCGCAGCGCTTCTTTCCGAATGTGGATGTTAACATGAATTTGTTTAAAGGTGTAAGCTTCGTCAAGTTTAAGTGATCTGTGCGGTGGTGCATATCACTATCTGTCTTACGATGACGCTCCCGTATATCGCATGCAGTGTAAGGTGCGCGCTGATTATCAGTGTCATACTTCGCTCGGTTGCTCAAATCACGAGCGAAAGGGTGTGCCAGCACCTCACCCCCGATACCTTCATTGCCTGGACACAAGATTATAGCATGGTCCTTTATTAGTCTGCCAACAAGTTTTTTTTCAAAGCGACATTCGGTAGTCCACCACGGAGAAACATTCTGCAGGCTTTGTGCACATCAGACAAGATTAAACCGGAGGCATTCTCTGCCTTTTTAGTTTGAATCGCTAGGGCAATCGCCGCCATTTCCGACGTCACTGCACAGGTTGTTTTATTTGACGCTACGCCCTGCCGTCGCGGTCTAGTGGCTGGGGTAATCGGTTACTGACCCGCAGGTCGCGAAATTGAATCCAGGCTACAGGGGCTGCATTTTCGATTAAGGTGAAAATGCTGTTGGCCCGTGTGCTCAGATTTGGGTACACGTTAAAGAACCCCAGGTGGTCGAACCTTCTGGAGCCCTCCAACACTGCGTCTCTCATAAGGGTATGGTAGATTTCGGACGTTAAATCCCAATTATTATTATTTTATTTGACGCTGTGACACATTTAATGGTATGCAGCATTGGTTGAACCGCTACTTAACACAGCTTTCGCTTGATTTAGCGGCATCGGTGTAGACTACCTCGTGACTTTCGTCAAACTGTTTTTGAAGATCGTGAGCTTTGAAAGCGTGGCATAAAAATTTTGCTCAAGATTATGAAAATTTTGGTAAGAATTGAGTGACTGTCGTGGTGATTTCAACGCAATATGTGGGAAGAAAAATTTAGCAGAACCCACGTACCTGGGAATCGACCTTGTGCGAAGCATGCGGTGGGAAGGAGACTGTTGTATTTTTCATTAAGTGACACAGCATGAATTGACGCTAAATATATGTACAAATGTTGCACGTACAGATATAAGTTTAAGAGCGGCAGATGTTTATATAACCAGTTCTTTGCACTTGAGCAACGGTGCTAACTGGAACATGCGTATTAGCAACACCAGAACCTGATACGAAGCGCTGATGCTCGCGATGACGCTGGCCCTCAACGCTGCTACATCAACCAACTTCAGCGCATGGCAACTAAACACAATTGAAGTTTAATCGACGTGACGGCTGTATCAAAGCAGTATATAAGTAATTATCACAAAATCTGGTAGGCAGCTTTGCAACCACTTTTGACGTTTCACGAGGATTACGGTATGTCCGAAAAATAGTCCCGAGACCTGGCGTAGCACTGCGGTAGAATGCTTGACGGCCACGCACAATGCCAGGGTTCGATTCCTGGTGGGACCCTGAAATTCATTATTTGCATTATTCGGGGAGGGGGGGTCAACGCTGTCTGTGTCTGGTTTTTCTTAAAACTGACATTTATTCTATGCCTTTGTTGGGCCTACACTACCGATGTCAGGTATTGCTGAACGCACACGTGTTAAAATTGTCCATGAGTGTTCTCGTCGTTCCTGGGTAACTATTAGGTGTCAATAACCTGTGTCACATACCCACTTACCAGCGGCACATACCTGCCCGTGAGTATGTGCCACTGTCTGACGAGAAGTGTTTGACGACGTACGCGACGAGATTGTACCATTATTCATGTCTTGACCAGCGCGTGGTATTCAGCAAACCATCTTACCCTCCCATGCTAATTTTGGTCCACGCCAATTTAAGGGGGGGGGGGGGGCACGAAAGCACCCAAACGTAAGTGGCTAGATAGATAGATAGATAGATAGATAGATAGATAGATAGATAGATAGATAGATACGCTCAAAGTCACTGAAGTTCGATAAGAAATGCTTCACATTTAAAAAGTGGCGCGTATGCGTGGTGTTGTCACACAATGGGTCGACAGGCAGATGCACAAATTTATTTTGCCTTAGGTTCCAGTCTATGTCGCAATAAAATACTAAAAAACACTGACCGCGGCAACTGAAAAGTTGTATTTGCTGGGTGGCCTTGTGTTCGAGATGGTTTTGAAATTTTTTACAGATGGCGCATAAGGACGGTGCATGATGAAACGCAACATGCCTTTACTTTTATACCTCAATCACCTGAAATGCTCAAAGCAGGGTGTTATTTCAGGTGTTCGAGTTTGAACATCCATGTGAAACATCGATGCAATTTATTTAGTGGGTATTTTTATACTTTTACTTCAGCTATGCTATCGAATACTCAAATGAGGTTTTCGGCAAGAATGGGTATTAAACAGCGGATACAGAACTAATAGTGCAATAAGAAGAGTTGCGCTCGGAAGTCCTTAGAAGAAAACTTAATTCATCCTCGTGTGACAATTTTGAAAGAAGCGCTTCGTAAATATGAGCAGATGTGTATTTCCGGAATATAGCATGCACAGTGTGGATTCATTATCTTGAATATATCATCCGGCAAGCGTCAGCCTGCAAATATTAGCCATTGTTCCCTAAGCTGTTTTTGGAAGCCACGTGCCACAGGCGCGCGCTCGCATGTTTTTTCAGCTAGCACTTGTAGCTTAACAATCACGTTTCCTTCTGACGTCTTTCTAACGTTTGTGTAGGATAAAGGATACGTAGGTGCCAGCCCCTCACCTACTGCCTCTTGTGGTGAACCAGTACATTGTTTGGCGTAGACTCATAAGGGGACACAAGTGGACGCTGATAATAACTCGGACTTTCTCAATTGTTTCTAGGAAAGACTAGGTCAGCGGTAGTATTAGCGGTCATTTTACTATTTGAGCACGAGAGCACTGGGGCGCAAGGGAGGCAATTATTTCAACTGGAGTTTGATGGCGCATGCCGCAAACTCAGAGCAGAACCTTTAGGCGCTACTCTATCACTGCCTTAAATGTGATGAAAGAGCCATCATCATTGAGTATAGTTGCGGTGAGGACAGAACATGGCACCGTCTGCCGGAATCTCTCTGTGACGTGTAAACTACTTCACGTGCAACGGACTGCGCGAAGTGATTGATGCTCGTAAACCGCGGTTTTTCTCTGTTCGAAAGCGTCGACTGCACCTGCTCATCGAGAGAATGTGAATCTAACAAAAAACCGTATTCTATTCGTGTTTGTGAAAAGTAAAAAATTACACTATCTTCCCAAAGAGGACTATGGGAAACGCGGGGCATCTCAGTTGATCATCGCGAGCTGCTGATTTTTAAATGCGTATGCATTTCTTCGTCGGGATATGTCTGGCGTCAATCGGGGTCCGTCCACTGCCCTCTCCTATAGCAACAGATGCGGGCGCGTGCATCCCTGGCACCGGGAGCCCCCACCATGCTACGTTTCGGCGTCGGCAGCTGCCAGAGACCGCTGCAGGCGCGCGCGTTTATCTTCGCCCCTAGCAACCGGAGCGTGTGATGCGAGAGAATGTAGGAGAGGGCAAGTGCAGTGCTTCGCCGCTCTTTCTCTAGCCGTTCGCTCTCTCTGCTCCCTAAGCCCCACTTTCCCCCCGCCCATGCCGAGCTGAGAACACCGTTTTTTTTCTCACTTTATAGCATTTTTTAAACGTGCACGCTAGCTGCTAGAGCCGGGAACGCATATCGCGTTTCTCGCGACAGAAAAACGCCACGTGTGGCTAACGGCGCTATCGCCTGCACGGTGTAAAAAAATGGCCCCGTATCTGCACGTTACACTACAAATGTCGTCGAAAGCCTATAGTCTTACGTCTGGAGAGAGTGAAGAAACGGGTATTTGATGTTCTGAGCTAAAAAAATGGCAGCATATCCACGGAGTAAATGATGGGGAGTGGGGCGAAGAATTCGCCCGTTCATTCGTTCTTGCTTCCATCCGTTCCTGCGTACGTCTGTGTAACCGTCCATGCGTCCATCCACCCGTCCGTGCGTGCGTCTGTTCGTGCGTTCGTCCCTGCGTTCGTCGATGCATCCGCGCCTGCGTCCGTTCATGCGTCCATCCATGCATCTGTCTGTGTGTCCGTTCGTCCATCTATTCAGCACTCCAAGTACCACCATCTCGCATCTTTTCATCATATATTCTGCACATAGAAGCACCGCTATCCAGCCGACATTCCAAGGTCTAAACGAGAGGTGGCACACGCACGCTTTCTTACGGCTTGCGCTTCATGTCTACTTCCCACCTTTAACCACCTCGAGTTCATGATATATACTAGTTCACTGTATTCATGGCTATGCGGCCCAACGCTCGCTAAACCTTTCTAAAACCAAAAAGGTTACACCCAGTGAGTATAACGTAGCGACCCTTTCTAGTAAGATCGTGCTCAATGTACATGCCAATAGCTGCTAATGGGGATCGCAGCGTGCGCGTTACCTAAAGGGCGAATGTTCCTGTCTCTCATTCCCCCTTAGCAGCCATTAACATGTGCATTGAGCACTATCTTTTATTGTTCAACAACGCACAGAAGAAATCTCTCACCGGAACCACCTTGGAAGTCAAAATCGTAAGGACCGCTATTTGAAGTATGTGCCACTGATGGTTACGTACTACGAGGGACGCACAAGCCACTTCACAAGGAGCTTCACCCCTAAAAATTGGTGAATGGTATTTTGCAGGTGCTGCGTGAGAGTCTTCGAGCGTAGAGCGGAGCCGAACGAGCGCATCAAGTCACGTCACACGTGAGACATGGGTGCTATCTGGCAGTTATCTTGGAAAACGAAGTGCACGGCATGCATGCCTATGTCGGAGGTGATAAGGTTAAAAATGCAAGGCGACGAGTAGGTGACATGACCGTGCTGTCTGAGCAAAGCGTTGGAAACACTTGCCTTTTCGTGAAAGCGTTGCAATGTCAGCGTAGCGTGATAAATTGTAAGGTTATTAGAATTACTTATGTATGCTTTTTCTAGTAAAAGGACACAATACAGAATATTGACGTGTTGTTATGGTCCTCAGATATGCGCCATGTTTGCTTTTTAATTGACACTCGCACAAGTATGGATGCTGAATCTTTAGCAATCTTGGTGGGCGCTGCAGATGGGGCCAGCCGTTTGGAGTATCATTTGGTGCCGTCTAAAGTACCGTTAAGGGCGGACAAACAGACAAATGTACTGACAGACAGACATAAATTTTTGCATCAAAGGTCGCCAAGAATAACTATCGTCTTTAAAAAATATTTTCTTGTAACACTGGGTTCTCACGTACGAAAAGCCGTTATAGACGCTACGCAATGCCTGCGCATTTCCTCGCGATTCCCTTCGAGGATGTGGGGACATCTTAAGGGACGAAGCTCTTTACCACGTGCGTCAGTCATCCCCAATGTAGGTAGTACGTAGCCACTTAGTTCTAGGATTCACCACTAGGTGATACTTGTTGGTGGAATAAACCAATGAAGATGGTATAAAACAGATAGCGTTCGTGTAGTTTTCTGATGAACAAGCAAAAGAAAATTTTATACTTACGTTAGGAGGTACTTTTAAAAGTGACCCTTCTTCAGCCGTGCGTTGTGCGTCTGCGATGTATGTAGTTCCAGTAGTGGAAGTAGTAGTAGCAGTAGTAGTAGTCGTTCCAAGGACTAAACGAGAGGTTACATCCACTTGTGCAATGTCTGCAGGATGTCGGTACATCTACTCGGAGTGTTCCCTAGATGGACGGACGCACGAACGGACGAAAGCGCAGACGGACTGACGGACGCTTCACCCCACTCTTCATGATGATCAGCTGATATGCTGTGATTTTGTAGGAGGCTTTTGACAATGGTCATGCATCCGTGATATATTTAGTAGTAGTGGTAGTAGTAGTAGTAGTAGTAGCAGTAGTAGTTGTAGTAGTAGGTAGCCAACTCTTGTGTAGTTCTTGGATTACCGCTGAATGGCGGTACTTCTATATGACGAATCATGGCCGCCGAAATGGTGGGCGCGTGGCGGGTTTCTCTCCAGCCGACCAGTCGCACGGAGATGCGATGCCTCTGCAGGAAATACGCATGTGTTAGAAACCTATTGTTCTTCGAAGTTTGCAGCCTGTACAGTATGCAGGGCACGGGCGAAGAAAAAAAATGACAGCCCGATTAACAAGCGCGGTCAGAAGAGTGCCACGTACTATGCTAACGGATTACACTCGAGTAAAATGGTTGATTTTCTCATTTCATGGAACCACCCCTGCTTTTGATCCTCCCATCGAGCCGCAGAAGCAGGATGCAGGAAGGAGGATGACGGTGACCGCCATCAGTATTGAGTATGTTTACACTAAACAATAAAGCATTCTCCTCGAATGCAAGAGGTCCGTGGTTCGAATCCCAGTGCCGCGTAGCTCCCAACAGGATAAAAAAATCCGCGTGGCGATGGAACTACATTAAGAGGCCTGGGGTGCAGCCTCACCGGTGACAACCGCCAGTAACGCACTCTCTCACTAGAGAAGCCACCCTGGTGTAGTATCTGGCCTCTACCTCCCACATGCATACGTCATATAACTCACGGCCCTTAGTCCCCAGCAGCTGCGAAGCAACTGACTACGGCGGTGGCCAAATCTGCAACGCAGCAGAGGGTGCTAAGAATCTCTGGATCCGGAGAGGCCACCATTGGAACGTAAACTTGGCAACGTTTAAGGCTAGAACCTTATCTAGTGAGGTAAGTCTAGCTGTAATATTTGTAGAGCTAGAGGGTGTTAAATAGGATACAACAGGACTCAGTAAGGTTAGGAGGACAGATGAGGTTTATACGGCGCTACAGAATGGGCACGTTCTTTGCTATCGGGGCTTGGCTGACCGAACATATGTGGGAGTGGGGTTCCTTATTCACAGAAACATAGCTGGCAACATAGAGAAATACTATAGCGTTATTGAAAGGGTGGTAAATATTGCAATCAAAGTCAGTAAGAGATACAAGATGAAGACAGTACAGGCATACGTGCCTACATCAAGCCATGATGACGCTTCAGTTGAAATCTTCTATGAAGACATAGAATCGGCAATGAGTAAGGCAAAAACACATGTTATAATGATGGGAGACTTTAATGCAATGGTAGGGAAGAAGCAGGCTGGAGACCAGGCAGTGAGAGATTATGGCATCGGTACACGAAATGCCTGAGGAGAGCTACTAGTAGAATTCACAGAACGCAATAATTTACGAATTTCGAATACTTTCTACCTAAAACGAGGAAACCGTATGTGGACATGGAGGAGCCCTAATGACGAAAATAAGAATAAAATAGACTTTTTAATGAGTGCACACCCAGGCATCGTGCAGGATGTGGAAGTGGCTGGCAAGGTACGATGCAGAAACCATAGAATGGTACGGTCTCGTATTCGCCTAGAGTTGAAGAAGGAATGACAGAAACTGATACGCAAGCAGCTAATCAATGAGCTAGCACTGAGATGGAAAGTAAAGGAATTCAGAGTCTAACTTGAGAACCGGTACTCTGGTCTTGAGGAGGAAACCAGCCTTAGCGTTGACGCATTGAATGATAATCTGACGAGTATCATTACTGAGTGTGCATAAGAAGTTGGAGGTACGGTACATAGGACACTGGCAAGCTGTCCCAGGAGACGAATAACCTCACTAAAAAGCGTCAAAACATGAAAGTCTCAAGTACAAGAGACAAGATAGAGCTAGCAGAGCTTTCAAAGTTGATTAATAAGCGTAAGGTATCCGATGTAAGAAGGTATAACAAGCAGAGAATTGAACACGTTCTGAAAAACGAAGGAAGCGTCAAAGCAGTGAAGAGGAAACTTGGGATAGGCAAAAGTCGGATGTATGTAGTAACGGACAAAGAAGGCAAAATAACTAGCAATATGGATAGAATAGTTAAAATAGCGGACGAGTTTTAATGACCTGTACAGTAGCCAGGACAAACCCAACCTTAATACTATAAGAACTAGCAGTGACCCAGGTGACACTCCACCAGTAATGATAGAAGAAGTCAGAAAAGCCTTCGAGAGCATGCAAAGAGGTAAAGCTGCTGGTTGTGTAGGAACGAATACGTTGTGCAAGAACAAATATCGAAATGTTTTGCTTTTTTAAGAAGTACGCAACACGCGTTCAGTGTTTCATGTACCTGCTATGAAACACTGCGGTTTTACAAACAAGGTAACACCAGATCTGCTGAAAGTTGGAGGACACATTGTGTTAGAAAAGCTTGCCACGCTGTTTACGATGTGCCTCCTGACGGGAATAGTACCAGAGTCTTGGAAGAATGCTGACATCATCTTAGTACATAAGAAAGGAGATGACAAGGACTTGAAGAATTACAGGCCGATCAGCTTGCTCTCTGTAGTATACAAGCTAATTACAAAGGTAATTGCGTACAGAGTTAAGAAACATTAGAAATCAATCAGCCAAAGGAACAAGCAGGATTTCGAACAGGCTACTCAACAATCGACCACATTCATACTATCAGTCAGGTAATACAGAAATAGTCACAATATAGCCAACCACTCTACGTAGCCTTCATAGATTACGAGAAGGCGTTTGATTGAGTAGAAGTAGTAGAAGTCATGCCAACACTGCGGAATCAAGGCATCGATGAAGTATGTATACACACCCTGGAAGAAATGTACAACGCATCAACTGTTACCATAGAGCTTCATAAAGAAAGCTACAGAATACTAATCAAGAAAGGTGTAAGGCAGGAGGATACAAAATCCCTAATGCTATTTACCGCGTGCTTACAGGAGGTTTTCAGAGGCCTAGAACGGAAACAGTTAGGTATAAGAGTTAATGGAGAGTACGTTAGTAACCTGCGCTTCGCCGATGATATTGCATTGCTGAGTAACTCATGGGACGAATTGCAACTCATGATTACGGAGTTAGACAAGGAGAGCGGAAAGGTGGGTCCTAATATTGATCTGCAGAAAACGAAAGTAATGTACAACAACCTCAGAAAGGAGCAGCGCTTCGGGATAAGTAACAGTGCACTTCAAGTTGTAAAAGACTAAGTTTACTTAGGGCAGGTAATAACCGCGAAGCCGAACCACGAGATATAAGTAACCAGAGCAATAAGTATGAGGTGGAACACATTTGGCAAGCACTCTGAAATTATTACAGGTAGACTGCCACTATGCCTCAAGAGAAAGATATTTAAGACATATACCAGCTGCATCTTGCTGGTACTTAGCTATTGAGCAGAAACCGGGAGACATACAAAGAAGGTTCAGCTTCGATTGAGGATGACGCAGCGATCAATGGAAAGAAAAATGGTAGGTGTAACTTTAAGACACAAGAAAAGAGCAGAGCGGATGATGGAACAAACGGGGGTTAAGGATATCATAGATGAAATCAAGAAGAGTAAATGAACATGCGCCGGGAATGTAGCGCGTAGACAGGATAACCACTGGTCATTAAGGGTAACTGACTGGATTCTCGCAGAAGGCAAGCGGGTTAAAGGGAGACAGAAGTTCAAATGGAGAGATGAGATTAAGAAGTTTGCGGGTATGCATTGGGAGCAGCAAGCACAGGACCGAGTTGACTGGCGGAACATGGGTGAGGCCTTTGTCCTGCAGTGGACGTGGCCAGGCTGATGACGATGATGATGATGATGATGACACTAAACATCGCCTTTTTTGCGACAACGACCATGACTTGGTTACAGGCACGATTCAGTCACTTATGGTTGTCCATTTGCACATTGAATTTTACTGTGTTCAGTGGATACGTTGTGCAAGAACGAATATCAAAATATTTTGCTTGTTTAAAAAGTACGCAACACGCGTTCAGAGTTTCATGTACCTGCTGTGAAACACTGCGGTATTACAGAGCAGTGACAACTTACAGCTTTAAATGCGACGCATTTCTTAGCGAAATTGTGCGACTTGGAGCGTATCTATGAATCTATCTATCTATCTATCTATCTATCTATCTATCTATCTATCTATCTATCTATCTATCTATCTATCTATCTATCTATCTATCTATCTATCTATCTATCTATCTATCTATCTATCTATCTATATAGCCAACTAGGACATTTAGCTCTCCTGGCCGTTTTAAAAATGGTATCGATACCAAACTTGGTATAGCATAACATGACTGTATGAGGAGCATATTTGACTAGTCATAACACGAAAATCAAGACAAGTATGTCATGAATGTAAGGGTTTACATTTCATAGTCCTGCTGCTCTCTAGTGGTTTCTTTCACATGACACGTTGCAAAACTGGTATGGTATGACATGATTGCATGGCAAACATCAGCGACAGACACTAACATGAAAGTCATGACATGCGTGTCATGTAACAACATGACTACATGCCTCACTCGTGATGCACTCGCTGCCGTTTCGTTAGCTTCGCATATGCCAAATTTGGTATTAAGAAAAGATAGTGGATGGCGAGGGTATGTGACTGATGCAAACAATAATCATCAGTTGAGGGTCATGTAAAAACATCACTACATGCATGTCACGCTCATAATACGCTCGTGGCTGTTTTGCTAGCTTCCCATATACCAAGCTTGGTATTACGGTATGTGAATGGAAAACAAAGGTATGTGACTAGTGCAAACATGATAATCGTGAGATGTGTGTTATGTAACATCACTACATGCTACGCTCATGATGCACTCGCGGACGTTTCGCTAGCTTCATTCTTAATACGTGACGACAACGGGCGATATAAGTAAACGACATGTCCAAACATGATAATCATGACATGCGTGCAATGTAACAACATGACTACATGTCAAACTCATGATGCGCTCGTGGCCGTTTTGCTAGCCTCACATTTGCGATATTTCTTATTACGTCACGTGAATGGATGATGAACGTATTTGACTGGTGCAAACGTGATAATCATGAGATGCGTGTCATGCAAGAACAAGAATACATACCACAATCACGGTGCCAAATACACTTGGACGTGACCCGGCGTGCGTGTGCGTCGGCTTTCGTTTTTTCGCGTCAAGGCGGCAATGCTACGCCAGCGCCGATCTGCCTGTCAAATACCCGCATGTGCACGGCGCACTGCGTTGCTTTGACGCATGGGCGTTCGTGAGAGCTCGGCGTCCTTCCATCACTAGAGAGGCAGACGGAGTGCTGTCCCGGTGACTTTCACGGGCCGAAATGCAGCATGTCGCTCGCATTTCGCACCTGTTACCGTCGGGCCGTGCCGACGGACTCTGATCGCGCCTGGCGTCAGACTAAGGAGTGTTTGTGTTTTGCTAGCGTAGCGTCACATCGCCCAGCGTGCGAGCGTGTCAACGTTATGTCGAAGTATATTGGGCCCTTCATAAAGGACTCGTGGCTGTTTCGCTCGCTTCACATGTACGAAATTCGGTGTTACGTGTGGTCACTGGATTACGAAGGTATATTACTGGTATAAACATGATAATCATGACACGCGTGTCATGTGAGAACACGACAACTTGCCACGTTCATGACACGCTCGCGGCCGATTACTTCACTACACATTTACCAAATTTGGCACTACCTGACGTAATTAGACAACCAAGGTAAATGACAGGTCCAGACATGATAATCATCATATGCGTGTCATGTAAAACAGTTCTACAATTTACGCTCATAGGGTGCTCGCGACTGTATTGCTAGCTCAACATATACAAAAATTGCTATTAGGTGACGTGGCCCCGCCGCGGTGGTCTAGTGGCAAAGGAACTCCGCCGCAGCCGGGATTTGATCCCGCAGGTCGCGGGATCAAATCCCGGCTGCGGCGGCTGCGTTTCCAATGGAGGCGGAAACGTTGTAGGCCCATGTGCTCAGATTTGGGCGCATGTTAAAGAACCCCAGGTGGTCAAAATTTCCGGAGCCTTCCACTATGGCGTCTCTCATAATCGTATGGTGGTTTTGGGACGTTAAACCCTACATATCAAGCTATTAGGTGACATCAATGAACGACGAAAGTAAATGACAGGTCCAAACTTCGCCCAGCCATGGCGGTCTAGTGGATAAATAACTCGGCTGCTGACGCGCATGTCGTGGGATGAATCCCGGCAGTGGCAGCTGCGTTTTCGATGGAGGCGAAAATGCTGTAGGCCCGTGTACTCAGATTCGAGTGCACGTTAAAGAACCCCAGGTAGTCGAAATTTTCGGAGCCCTCCACTACGGTGAGTGGACGTGCGTCGTGTCAGCTCCGGTTTCAAGGAATGTTTTGCAGTGGAAGTCACCTAGAAGCCTACAAGATTTTGGTACCCGCGTATTCAGCTTGTCATCAGGAATCGCCCGGCACCAAGTTCCAGGTGGGGACTTGAATTTTGACACCTTTACCGACGCATTTTTGTCAACCACGCTGGCGAGAGAGATAGGCCTAACGCCTGCCAAGCCACCGGTAGCGCAGCTACCAGAGACGCTGCTGCCTAGGCCGGCCTAGCTCTGCGGGCACCAAGAAACGCCGGTCGGCGCGTTTGACGCGTCCGACTTTTTGAGAAGAAATGGAGGTCACTGTGGAAGGAGAACCCATTTCTCGTGAAGAATTCGAAGAAAGTACAGGATGGAGCACCGTAGGATCAAAGAAGTCGACCCACGGGCAATCACTAGAACCTGGTGCGGGTTCTCAACGAGGGAATAACAGCAGGAAACGGCGTGAGCAATGCCTGAGTCAAATAACAAGATTAAGCCGGATGCCTCCACTGCCCCGAGGTGACTACAAGATCATCATCCGACCAAAAGGCGGCTTTCGACTCACCGATCATGAAGCCGCCCGACTGGCGACTAGCATTTACCATGCCACTGAAATTCCGAGAGACGCCCAAGATGAGGACACAATATGCCCAAATTTCCAGCAAAATATCATCGTTGTGAGCACACCCATCGAGGCGCATGCTGATAGATACCAGAAAATCGCTCGCATTGTGGTCGGCAACAAGACGTACGATACCAGCGCATATGAAGCAGCACCAGATGGTACGTCAGAAAGCGCGATACGTGATATCCCGTTGGAAGGAACTGCCCGAAATATTACAGCTAATGTGATTACAACAAAGAACCCTACAGCCATCCCTGCAAAACGCCTCAGCAACACAACGACGGTGATCGTACTGTTCGCTGGTCTTTGCGTGCCAACATACGTTCGATACGGTGGGGCAATGTTGAAGTGCTCCCTTTACCGCAAACAGATAGAGACGTGTTACCAATGCGGTCACCTGGGGCACCGCGCAGATGTATGCCCAAACCCGAAAGACCACCTGTGCCGTGGCTGTGGTACGACCAACCCCCCGCAAGATCACCAATGCCAGCCCACTTGTCAACTATGCGGCGGCGACCACCAGACGGCCGAGAAGGCGTGCAGGGCACGTTACAAGACGCCGTACCTGGTGAAACGCAGGCGATGGGAGCGAGAACAACAACAATATGAAGACTACCCGACGAAGCCAACGCCTGTCGACAACAGTCTCAAGCAACGGGACACTACCTCTACCCGGAAGCCCGGAAAGAAAGCCTGGTCGAGATCTCGGTCGCGGTCTCGCCCCCGGCCCCGCTCCCGGCCCCGCTGCCGGCCCCGCTGCCGGCCCCGCTCCCGGCCCCGCTCCAGGCCTCGCTCCCGGCCCCGCTCCCGGTCCCGCTCCCGGCCCCACTCCCGGCGCCGCTCCCGGTCGCAGTCAACATCTCGGAGCCGTACACCTGGACCTGGCGCAACCTTCAAGGTGGGCTGGGTAGACGTAGTCAAGGGGGCACGCTCGGGGTCTGAGGAGGCCGCTTCTCAAGGCAAACTTGATAAATTAGAGGCTGAAATAGCACAGCTAAAGCAGATGTTAGCACAATGTAACCGGAAAATGACAGCTTTAGGAGAGGAAAACAGGACCCTCAAGGAGGAGTTACACCACTATAAAAAAACAAAACATGCTCCACCAGTAGTACCACCGCTCTCGGCTGTTACACCCAGTGAAAAAATGGAGGAAGGTACAACACCACCACCTCCCAAGCGCAGAGCCGAAACCCAGGCCAATGAATACAAACCCGCACGCGTGACACACGAGAATAAAGTCCTGAAGGAAGTTCAGCAATCAGTCAAAGAATTAAATGAGCGGATGAGCAACGCATCCCGACTGATCTCAGCCCTTACTGACCGCGTAGAGACTATAGCTAAAATTACCCAGCAACAAAACGAACACCTACAACAGCGACTCATCGCTGTGGAGGCTAGATTCACCCCTCTGCCACCTAGTGGACTGGACCCCACAGCGAATGTAAAGCAACCTTTTTCGCCGGCATTCAGTGTGATACAGCCGGCGACATTCCTACCCCCTGCAACTCATCACAGCTAGAAATCACGCCTACACAATTTGGCAATGAAATTGTAGAAGCTACGCGAATAAGCAAGCTAATCTTCACCAATACCTTTAGGGGAAAGTTAAGCCCGATATCATTTTATTGCAGGAGACACATTGTCTCGCTAAATTGGCAGGCTACCGCTCGATCAGATATGCCAACGGGTAGACGACTGTCCTTACCACCATAGTTAGACGAAACCTTACGTTCACGCAACATGACACGGAAATTACCAATATAGACATTATATTTATTGAACTCGTTCCGCAACGCAAGACACAGGAAAGTCTTTTTATACTAAACGTATAGAGCAACCCTAAACAAAAGAAGCACAGATTTCTCACACTCTTTAAACGCGCCCTCAACATCGCTGGCCAAAATCCCATCCTAATAGCGGGGGACTTCAATGCACCACACACTGCCTGGGGATAATCTTATGTGTTTTCTAAAGGTAGGGCCCTCGGGTTTGACTCGCAGCAAGAGGGATTAACTCTCATCACCAAACCTAGCACACCAACACGTGCGGGCACTAGATCCAGTAAAGACACAACGCCTGATCTGACGTTCACGAGAAACACATCAGCAGCCACCTGGAAAAATACCCTAGAGGACCTGGGTAGCGACCACTACATCATCGAGGTACATGTTCAAGGTGGCCCACGTAAACCCACGGGAAAAGAGCTAAAGTTGGTAGACTGGACCCAGTTCCGCAAATCACGTGAGAACCAGGTCCAACCCATCAGCGACATAGAGGACTGGATACACACGCTTAAACAGGATATTAATAATGCCACCCGAATAGTACCTCCCGAGGCACACCTCGAAGAGATCGATAGCCGGCTCCTCCACATGCGGGAGGCAAAGCAATCGCTCCAAAAGAGGCGGAAGACACAGAAACACAACAGAAACCTCAGGAAACGCATAGCACTCCTCAACACAGAGATAGAGATGTATGCAACACAGCTAAGCCGGCAACACTGGGATGAAACCTGCGATGCGATGGACAGGCAGCTAAGTCTTAGTAAAACTTGGCATATTCTATAGTTCCTGCTCGACCCAGAAGACAGCAAAACCGCCCAACGACCAACCATCAACAAACTAATGCATGCTTACAAGGGCACCGACGAGGAGTTTCTTAGGGAGGTAGAGCTCAAATATATCTCTCAGGATCCTACTCAGCGGCATCCAAATTATACGGGCCAGATCAACAATACTCTAGACGAAGAATTCACCGAAGCGGATATCCGTGCCGCCTTACAAAAACTTAACACCAAATCTGCACCAGGTCCGGATAACATTACGAATGAGATGATACGCAATTTGGAAGATGAGTCAATCACGCATATCAAAGACTATATTATTAACTGCTGGAACACCGGAATCTTGCCCCCGCATTGGAAAACTGCCAAGGTGATTCTGATTCCGAAACTAGGCAAACCACTGAATACTGACAATCTTAGGCCCATCTCCTTAACATCTTGCATAGGCAAATTGATAGAACACGCCTTCCTGGCTAGACTGACAAATTACCCCGAAGACAATGATTTCTTTCCCACACACAATGATTGGCTTCCGCAGGCATCTTTCAACGCAGGATGCCATGTTGCAGCTTAAGCATCACATCATAGACAGTACGGGACGCTCCACTAAGGGCATACTTGGTCTTGATCTGACGAAGGCTTTTGACTCTGTCACGCGTAGCACCATTCTAAATCAGGTCAGTACCCTAAACTTGGGGCTTCGCACGTGCAACTATATTAGGGCATTTCTTACGGGCAGACCGGCCACGATCACTGTGGGAGCACTCAGATCGTCTGAAATAACCATAGGATGTGCGGGCACCCCGCAAGATTCCGTGATATCTCCCATGTTCTTTAACCTCACCCTCATTGGTCTTCCTTCAAAAGTTCAAACCATCCAAGGACTTCATCACACCATTTACGCCAACGACATCACCCTCTGGGTGTGCGACGGCAGTGACGGTTCCATTGAACAGAGATTACAGGAGGCGATTGACACAGTCGAACGGTATTTACAAGGAACTGGACTATCCTGCTCGGCGGAGAAATCTGAGCTACTGCTATATCGCCCTACACTTAGAGGTCGGCCACCCAAACAACATCTCCAAGCGCAGGCACACGCTGATATAAAACTCACAAGCGATGGTCACGCCATACCAACCATGGACAAAATCAGAGTGCTAGGTTTGATCATAGAAAGTAAGGGTACCAACGGAGAGACAGTTCGCAACATTGAAGCCAGAGTGTCTTACACGATGCGCCTCATTAGGCGCATTACCAATAAACACAACGGCATGAAAGAGGTCAGCATCATTCGTTTTATACAAGCGTTTGTTCTAACTCACATCACCTATACGGTGGCGTGCCACCGACGGTTCACCGCGGAAAAGCCAAACTCAACAGCCTAATTAGGAAAGTTTACAAACAAGCACTAGATTTGCCTCAAAACACCAGCACCGAACTACTCCTTCAACTTGGTTTACACAATACCCTTGAGGAACTTATTGAGGCGCAACAAATCTCCCAATTCGAGCGTTTAGCCAAGACTAAGCCAGGCCGCCAGATTCTATGTAATCTCGGTATTACTTACCACACTCAACACGGAGACAAACACGACATACCACGCACTATTCGTGCTAAGCTAACAGTACCACCCATACCAAGAAACATGCACCGTGAACACAACAAGGGCAGACGTTTCAGTAGAGCCAGGACCATGTCAAAGATGTTTGGGCGCAACCATGAGGCAGTCTTTGTCGACGCAGCACGCTACCAGGAACGTCACCACTTCGTGGCTGCTGTCGTAGACCACACACAACAATGCAAAAGCAGCACGTCAATCATCACACGGAACGTAGAAACGGCAGAGGAAGTGGCTATTGCGATACCCATAGCCCACACTAACGCCTCATGCGTAATCAGCGACTCGCAGACAGCCGTTCGAAACTACGCCAGCGGCAGAATCTCCCCCGAGGCATTGCGGATTCTTAATACAGGCAAAATTCACGAGGTGGACAAATACGTACACATCTTGTGGTTCCCTGCCCACACACCACTAGGTAACGCGGAGGCCAGTTCGAATGAAGTGGCGCACAACGTGGCTCGAGGTCTTACGTTCCGAGTCACGTCAGACGAAGCGGCCACCCAAACGGACCTTTCTGCGCCGGTGTGGGAATGGAACGATCGGCTCACTAAATTTAATGACATAATTCAACACTATCGACTGCAAAGGCGGGAGTACCCTCCGCCTCACTCTGAACTAAATCGGGCCCAGTCCGTTCAGTGGCGACAGCTACAAACACGCACATACACGAACCTTGTCATCATGCACCACATATATCCTGACGTCTATAGTTCTAATCTATGCCAGTACTGTACCACCAGAGCCACTCTCGACCATATCCTATGGGAATGTCCAGCATTAGTCATAAATTCTGGGGTCGCGGCCTCCAATGAAGACCTTCGGGCGTGTTGGCGGGCTGCACTGCTCAGTTCGGGCCTGGACAAACAACTTTGGGCGATCCAGCAGGCCAAGGAAGCTGCCGAGAGACACGGTCTCTTCGTTGGCCCCTAGGTGGGAGCCCATCCCAGCAATCTGCCGGAAATTAATAAAGTCTATCTCTCTCTCTCTAGAAAGGTTTAGTGAGCGTTGGGCCACAGTGCCATGAATACAGTGAAGTAGTATATACCATGGACTCGAAGTGGTTGAAGGTGGGTAGTAGACCCGAGGCGCAAGCCATAAGAAAGTGTGCGTGCGCCACCTCTCGTTTAGTCCTTGGAACGTCCGCTTGATGGCAGTGCTTTTATATGGGGAATATATGATGAAAAGATGCGAGATGGTGGTGCTTGGAGTGTTGAATAGATGGACGAACGGAGACACAGACACACGCATCGATGGACGCATGAACGGACGCAGGGACGGACGCACGAACAGACGCACGCACGGACGGGTGGATGGACGCATGGACGGTCACACAGATGGATGCATGGACGGACGGAAGCAAGAACGAATTGGTGGACGAATGCTTCGCCCCACTCTTCATCATTCACTCCGTGGATATGCTGCCAATGCCTTTTTTTTCTCTTTTTTCAGTTGCTTGAAACCTGATTTTGTTGTTTTTTTCTCATAGTTTTTGCAGCAGCGCACAGTGTACCACTAAAAGCTGTATGAAATTGCATCTAGTTTTCGCATGAACTGAACTAACGCAATTTCCAAGTCTTTGTTGTAGAAGTGTTTCTAGTGTTTACGTATACTAATTGAATAAACCTTCCTTTATCGATGGTGATTTCCTATAATAGGGTGCAAGTTATTCTGAGAGATGAATGAATGAAAATTTTTATTTGGGTTGATAAAAAACTTTATTCTTATCCTGAGAGAGAGAATATGAATTAAGAGAAAGGCATGGGGCTCAAGCAGAATTGCATTGTACCATCCGGTTTTCTACAATGCCCTATGGGGAGGGGATTGGGGAAAAGAGATGAAAAGGACAGTGGAGGGAAAAGTAGATACACGAAAAATAAAGTAGACAAGAGAAGGGGTGCTATGGCTGTTTCAGAAGGACCAGAGAGACCGCAGAACCGATACGTCTTCGGTTTATTGTTGACAGAACAGAAAAAAAATGCAGAGCGTGACCCTGGCTACTTCTTCTTCCTCGCCTCCGAGCTCCATCTTCAATCTGTTTTCTACATCTTCCCGCTGGCCATATTCAACCGAAGCAACCTTCGAGCGAATACAACAGTTGAATCGGCCTCTTGACTAATTTTCCTTCAGGTGTACGAAGCAAGCATGTTCTCACTACTCCATCCTTACCTGGGAAAATCTTTTCGACCTTGCAGAGTTTCCACTGAGTTCTTTTTCGCGCTTCTCCAAGCAGAAGTACATCTCCTTCTTGTACATTTGTGTGACGCTCTGTTTTTCTGCTGGCACACTTAAGCTCCCTCAGGTACTCTTTTTTCCATCTGGTCCACCATGTTATCATTGCCCATTTTCTCGCACTCCAGTAATCCAGCAAACTGTATTCTCTGAGTCTGTTTTCTTCCCGCTTGTTCATTGCTTGCCTGCCTCCTATAACGTCCGCCGGTGTGATGGGTTGTGGCTCGTTAGGATCGTCATACACATATGTAAGAGGCCGGTTGTTAAGTACTCCTTCTGCTTCAACAACCACCGTCCGTAGTTCTTCTTCATCCAAAAGTCGAGCACCTATAGTTTTTGCAGTGGATATCTTAAGCTTCTGATCAGTCTTTCATAAAATCCTCCCCACCATGGAGCTAACTCTACAATAAACTTCCATTTTATTTTCAGGTTACTGGTATACTGTTGAACCCTTTCATCTTCCATCTTCAATATCTTGTTCATCTCTTTCTCAGATTTCTTGAACGCTCTTGCATTATCACTGTAAATAGTTGTACACAATCCTCTTCTAGCTACGAATCTTTGGAATGCTTGTATAAACGCTTCTGATGACATTCTCTTGACCAACTCCAGTTGTATGGCTCTTGTTACTGCACACGTAAATATCACAATGTAAAACTTTGTAACTTTTTCGCCTTTCTCCTCTCGAGCATTTAGCGGTCCAGCAAAGTCTATACCAACAGTGTCGAATGGCCTCGTCTGTGTTATCCTGTCAGCTGGTAGTGGTGAAATTTTTTGTGCCATTGGTCTAGAGTTGAGTCTCCTATATGTGATGCATTTTTCATCCCATATTTCACCATCTGTTGGGCACGCAGAATCCAAAACTTCGTTCTTAGATGTGTCAATGTTGCCGCAACGCCACCGTGCATTGATACCGTATGCGCGTTCAGAACTAGGAGTTCTGAAAAGTGACTTTCTCTTGGTAAAATAATAGGTAGCTTCTCATTAAAGCTCAAATCACTCCACTGAAGCCTCCCTTTTACTCTCAGGACACCTTCATCATCTTCGAAGATGTTCGTGCCGTACAGATTCATGTTGTCATATATTCGTGTCACTGCATTTTGTAGCGTTTTCTGCTCCTGCTTTATTAGCACGAACTCTGCCTTGTCCAATTCTTCTCCTGTCAGCGAACCTGTTTTCCTTTCTTTTCGTCGGTTTCCTATATAACGCATCACCCACACGGTAACTCGTAATGCTTTCTTGTATGATCCAAATCTGCTCACATCAATTATCATTTCTTCACCCGTGGTGGTAGCTAAGCTTGCCATGGTCTTTTCTTCGTCTTTGTTGTTATGACTGTCCGATTCTTGCGTGATGTCATAATCAGGCCTTTGTTTTTCATTCTTGATCCACGTGGGGCCTTTCCATCATAATTCACTGTCCAGCAAACGTTTCTTCTTCATCCCCCTTGTAATCAAATCCGCAGGATTTTCATCGCTTTTAACATAACCCCATTGACTCTCATTGGACTTGCTCTTAATTTCTGCTGCGCGGTTGCGAACAAACAGATCTTTCGTCTTATTTGACTTTATCCAGTATAACACAATTTGAGAGTCAGTCCAGAATTTCACACTCCTCAGTTTCCTGATGAAATTCTCAGTTATATGACTGGCCAACCTGACTGATATTGTTGCCGCCAACAACTCCAATCTTGCTAGTGTGATCTTTTTGATTGAAGCGACTCTACCCTTTGCAATGATTAAATTGGCTTCATTGCTTCCATCGTAGTATTCTATTACAATGTATGCTGCTGCTCCATACGCCATTGGACTCGCATCGGAGAACACGTGTAGAGTCGATGCTTTCACTTCAGCTTGCCTGTTGTCCTAACATCTGTTAACGGTGAAGTCATCTAAGTGCTGAAGCTCCTCCGACCAGTCCTTCCAAGCTGATCTATGCTGGCTTGGTAACGGGTCATCCCATTTCAGTTTATCCATCCAAATATTCTGCAGCAATATTTTTGCTCTGACTGAAAATGGTGTCAAAAAACCCAAAGGGTCATATAGCTTTGCCGTGTCCTGCAAAACCTGTCTTTTTGTGAGTTTTCTTATATCCTTGTCATTTCGCCATGTAGTGTCGGGAAAGCTCAACATGTCGTCTTCGAAATTCCATTTCAGTCCCAAAATCCTGATTTGTCCCTCTTTTCTTATCCCTCAATCCAGATCCTCTCCTTCTTCATCAAAGAGTTTTCTTAGCTCGGCGTCATTTGAAATCCATTTTCTTAAATTCATTCCCGCATAGCAAAAAATATCTCGTGCTTCTTTGTATATCTTTGTTGATGTCGAGTATTTGTCGGCTCCTAGTAAAACATCATCGACGTAGATTCCTTTCCGGAGTTGCACCACAACTGCAGGATATTTTTCTTCGAATTTATCCAAATGTCGATGAATCGTGGCCGCTAGAAGGAAGCTACTTGGTGTAGTTTCGAAAGTAACCCTCGTCATCCTCCATGTTTTTATCTTCCGGGTTGGCATATCTTCGCTGGGTATTCTTTCCCACCACATGAATCGCAGTGCGTCTCGGTCATTTTCATGTAGGTTTATCTGCAAGAATGCTTTTTCCACGTCGGCTGACATAGCGATCTTGTGATGTCAAAAGTTCATCAGCAAGCTTGTGACGTCGGGGTTTAGGTTTGATCCCTTTTCCAAGTTATCATTTAAGGATTCACCTGGATTCTGGCTTGACGATGCGTCAAAGACGATCCGTATTTTTGTCGTTGTTCGGTCCTTCTTAATTACTGCTTGATGCGGCATGTAGTATACAAATTTGTTCTGTATATCGGATCCAGCATCTTCTTCGACGTTTTTTGCTATTCCTTGCTCAAAGTACTCTCGAATAGCTTTGTCGTAGGCTAGGAGTTTATTTTTATCCTTGCATAATTTTTTGGTCACCTGGATAAGCCTCTTTTCTGCAATGGTGGTGTTGTCGTCCAATGTCACGTTTTCCTTCCATGGTAGCCGCACTTGGTATCTTCCTGCCTTGAACTCCATTGTTTGTCGGACGTAGTCGAGCACATGTTCATCGTTCATCTTTGTTGCTGGTTTCTCCTAGATGCCCATGTTTTCCAAGTCCCAGAATCTCTGTAGTTCGTCCGCAGTCGTGTCCGACTTGGCACTGACCTTGAGTACCGTAACCGTCGATGATTTCATCGGCACACAATGAAGTCCTACAGGACCTTGGACTGTCCATCCCAATGTTGTTTCTATTGCCATTACTTTTGGATGAATCTCGCAAATGCGACCAGTGGCGACAGTCCAGTAATAATCTGCTCCAATTAATATAGAAGTTTCCATATTTTTTTCTTGCTTTGTCCGTCTTCTGGTTGTCATCAGCCAAACGAATTCCCATCTATCTTGCTCTTTCGTGTATTGTCAACGGTGGCGATGGTAGCACGTCACAGGATATAACTTCTATCTCCAGTGCTTCAATCGTGACTGGCTCCGAGATGGGATCCTTCCTCATGCTGACCTCGATGACTTTCATGTCTAGTTCCATCTCTCCTCCTCCAAATGATCCTACGGTAATCCTTTCGGATCTTTTTACCTTGCACGCTAGTTTTCTTGCCAATCTTTTGAGGATGAATGTCCTCTGGCTCCCGTTGTCCAGCAGAATCCATGCGTAGCACCCGCTGTCTTCTCCCTCCATCCACGAAAAGGCTGTCTGCAGTAGTATGCACTTGTGTTCATCAGACTGCTGTGCGTGCATGTTGCAGGACTTTCTGGTGTCTAACCGGTCAGGTTGCGCGCTTTTACGCACTTGCTCAACATCATTACCGCTTTGCTGCTGTGCTGCCTTTCCTGCAGGCGTACGTGGTCGACACATGGATGTCGCGTGCCTTCCCTTGCATGTTTTGCAGCGTACGTTAGCGCGGCATATCATCGCCGTGTGGTGAGGTCTGGTGCATCTGAAGCACCTTCGTTCCCGTTGCAAGGCTTCTTTCTTCTGTTGCATACTAATGCTTCTTCTGCAATCTTCCGTGTAGTGTCCAGTCATCTCACAGAAGATGCATTTTTTCATCGAGGTGCTTCTAAGCGCAGATGTTCTAGTCCTTCTCACACTGTGCGGTGACTGGGTAACGTCGTATTTTTCCTCTCGAGTTTCTTCTCTGCTGCGTATATATATGTATAAAAACTCCATAATTTATTTCAAACTGCTCGTGCTGTCTCTTGACGTTGAGTCCAATTCCGTAGTTGCTGGTCTGTTGTCACCTTTCTTTCACTCCTTCATCTTCATATCAATCCTCATATCCACCGGTAGCGCAGGTTTTACAATAGGAGCTATCACAGTGGCATAACTATCCATTTCCACTCCTAACGACTGCAGTGCTCGTGTGTTCACTTGAACTTTTGGAAGAGTTTCCTCAACCCATCTACATCTTTAGGACTCTTCACTGCTTCCAAATTTGCAAACTCTGTTATGTAGTTTTCTTTTAAATTATCTTCTCGTCCGAAGGTTTCCTTCAAAAGAGCGATATCATGCTCGTATTTCTGATCAGAAAACTGCAAACCTTCTATGAGGGACGCAGCCTCCCCGCTCAGAGACGCCAGAAGGTAATTAAATTTTTGATTCTTCGGCATGTTCGCTCTGTTATGCACCGATGTCTCGAACTGATGCCAAAACCTTGGCCATGCTGCTTTTTTCCCATCAAGCTTGATCATTTCAAGGCGTGGCAACTTAACAAGCTCTTGCGTCTCCGAGATTTTGTTAGTACCTTGCACCGACATCGCCTGTTCTGTGACTACTCTCGTAGTCAGTTGCGTCGCTTGTTCTAACTCGCGTAATTGCTCCTCTATTTTTGTCGTTGCAGCGACGATCTTCATCTCATAATACAAAACTCTTTCAAATTCTGCCTCCGCGCTGTCTTCTTCAATTAACGGTTCTATCTGTTCGTTAACTTGTCTTAGCGTCTGTGACACGTTCTTCGTCTGGTTTAGAAGCGTCATAAGTTGCGCTCGATCGGCGCCTTCTTCTATCTTCTTATCGATTTCGCTCGTAAGCGTCGTCACATTTGTTCGAAGCGTCTTCCGCTTCTTCGATAGGACCTCTTTATTCATGCCTAAAACTTGTTGAAAGAGCTCTTGCCTTTTTATATGCGTCTCCAACAGTCGTCGGTCGTGGTCCTTCTCTCGACAGTTCATCCTTGAGCCAGACGCCGCTGCTTCGTTCTTCAACCCGTTGTTGCGAATGGGGTTGAAGTCTGTGCGTCTGTCTTCAGATCCTCCTGGTCACAGCACCATGTTTCAGAAGGACCAGAGAGACCGCAGAACCGATACGTCTTCGGTTTATTGTTGACAGAACAGAAAAAAAGTGCAGAGCGTGACCCTGGCTACTTCTTCTTCCTCGCCTCCGAGCTCCATCTTCAATCTGTTTTCTACAATGGCTATTCAGTCGGCCAATACCGTGCAAAAATTTCAATGAGGCCTCGACTCATTATCTGTGCAAAACCGGATCACGTCGGCATTTGAACACTGACTGACAAGATTCCGTTGTCAGGGTGGGCTAAAGCAGCAGCTAGCGGCTGTCAGTGCTCGTTGTAACAAGGGCAGTGACAGAGAACGCTCAGGCAGCTCGGAGCGTAGGGCCGATATTGGTTTTACGGCGGTCAAGCGAGGCCCAGTCGAAGCCCAGTGTTACTGGCGGTGAGTCATTATAGGATGAGCGGATGACTTTGGCTGGCAACGCTGGGTCTGTTGTGCCGTCCTCCAGCCACTTTTAGATTCTGACCGGCGATATCGGACCTAATTTGCCGCCTTCCCGCCAATATTGCCTGAGACAATGATTTTCATCGGCAAATAATGGGCCGCTTTTGCTCTTCTTCAGCCTATGTCGGCAGAGCGGATGACTGGCCGGCAACACTGGGCTGGTTTTGCCATCCTTCATCCAATATTGGATTCTCGCCGGCAGTACTGGGTCCACGGAGGAAGGAAAGGTAGGAGAGGCCCTGACGTCACTCGTTTTGAAGACGTGATGGAGCCGGAAGTCGGCCATATTGACTGGGCAAATTCTCCTCTTTTGTTTACATTCGAATGTAAAGCACAAGGGACGACTTTCTCTTCGGCTCGGAAAGCACGTGAGCTGCGCACCGCGCGTGTCCTGACGATCCGAAACTAGTGGAACGGGGCTCAACACTCTGGGCCAGCGCGACACCTTCGGGGAAATCATTTCGTACCATTATTAACAGAAAGTAACAGCTCACCGACAACGAAGCAAGTACAAAAAAACGCGCGCTAGATGCACTGACAACGGTGAGTGTTTTCACGTCTATAATTCAGCAACTGTACACACAACACGATCGGTCGTTCGCCTTCTACAGTTGCATTCCGCCACGCGGCCGACGCAGCGTCCAGTCACTGTGTCCGTGTTCCGCGTGAAACTCACCGGTGTCAGCATTCTCCGACCGTGGTGACTTTGAGCATGGTGCAAGTGACACTTGAACGCGGTTCATGTTACGTTGAGATTACATGCGATGCTTGGGGAGAGTATACGAAGCGGAAAAGAAAAAGTGTTTTAATACCCTCATGCAAGTTGTTACTGCACACACACAACATGAAACTACGTATGTGCGCATGGTCTTCATTGCGTCTTGCTGGGCTCAACAGCGTCGTTCGTTGTCACAAGCAGGCGCACTGCACAACCGTCACTGACCTGCAAGGCGTTCGTCATCGTTCCGCTTCGTCATGGTGCCCAAAGCAATTCCGCTGAACACTAATTGTTCATACGCGTCATCCGCCGCACGAAATATGGATACGCACTCGTTCTACGTACTGTTGAAGCCCCGTGATGGACAAAAAATTTGTAAACGTTGCTAAGAATACAGTAACTATCAGGAGAACATTGCGTAATCAATAACGTGGTGCAGAGCACGGATATTGTCCGCCACAGCTCAGCACGAGAACTCGGGAGACACACATGCTACCGCCAGGTGCGGCCGCTCACTGCTAGACTGTATCGTACACGTGGCGCAAGATATGTGCATGAATTGTGTAGAGATGTACCTGATACGCACGCATTCAGCGCATATAACCAGCTGACGTTCAATAAACCGGGTTTTTTTCCCCACCGGCAACCAGGCGTATAGTGTCATCGATACATGGTGTCAGAAGTGCCACGCACCCATCGACGCACACGTAGGCGCCCACGGCGCGCTCAGCAGTCGGGATGGAATTTGTTCGACCGCCGGATGCAGCACGCTTCACATGAGACATAGGCAAGAACTGGCCACTGTTCAATCAGAAATTTGAGCTCTTCTTGACGGCTACAGAACCTTCCGGACAACCACGACCAGAGCAGACGAAGACTGCGTTGCTGCTGACAACTGCAGGCGAAGAAGCCATAGAGGTATTTAATACCTTCCTTTTTTCGAAAGGCGAAAGCAACACCGATTACGCTACGGTAGTCAAAAAGTTTGACGAGTACTGTGAGAGCCAGAGCAATGAGACATATGAACACTACTTGTTCAGAAAATGAATGTAAGAGCCAGGGGAACCTTTTAAGCACTTCTTGCGAGACTTGAAGACACAAGCTCGTCTGTGTACCTTTGAAAACTTGCGTGACTCCATGATCCGCGATCAGATTGTTTTTGAAATACAAAACAAAAACTACGAGAGAATCTGCCAAGGAGCACAAATCTCACGCTACAGAAAGCGTAACAGACTTGCAAGGCAGCAGAAGCAACAGCAGCCCAGCAAAACACGTGGCTAGGGGACCATGAAGTGGATCCAATTCGGAACTTCCCAACGCCAGGAAGACAGCATCAAGAAGTGAGACAAGGAAACAGCAACGCCAGGAAGCCACCACACTACGTATGTCCCAGATGCGCGTGATCACACGCGCCAAGAAAGTGTCCTGCGTTCGGGCGTGCTTGTTACAACTGCCAGCGGAAGAACCACTTCGCAATTTCTAGCAAAGTAGGGAGTCAAGTCAACGAGCTCACTGGCGATGAAGAATGCTTTGATGTGCTGAATGTATCCTTGAGAAGCAAGGTCAGCTGCCGCGACTGGCTTGTTCGCACGAACGTTGCTCACGTATCAGTGAGCTTTAAAGCCGATACTGGCTCGCAAGCAAATATCATTCCCTTCAGTTTCGTCACCAAGATGGAGCCAAAACCACTTTTATAGTCCAACTGCTCAGTTGTACTCTCGTACAGCGGCAATTAAATCACACACTGCGGCAGAAATAACAACCGATGTGACACTGAACGGACATACCGCAGTCCTTCAATTTTTCGTCGTACGTAAAGGTCAAGCAATCTTGGGACTGCAAGCATGTGAATGTCTTCATCTGGTTTCACGCCGAGTGCACAGCGTGGAAAATAGCACAGCGGAAGGCGTAGCGGAGGATTTCTGGCGGCTTTTCTGTGGCACGGGATGCGTCAAGCACCATTAGCACATGGTACTTCGCGACGATACAGTTCCGGTGGTCCAACCAGCACGGCGGATTCCACTAGCCTTGCGAGAACCACTGCGTGAAGAACTGGAGCGTATGTAACGAGGCGGCATCATTGCAAGGGTGACAGAGCCTACGGATTGGGTGAGTCCTTTCGTGATATTACGTAAAAAGTATGGAAAGCTTCGAGTGTGCATAGATCCGAGGAAATTCAAGCAATGCATGAAAAGGGGGCACTATCAAATGCCGACGCGAGAGGACATAGAAGCGGAACTAGCCTGCGCAAAAGTGTTCAACCGGCTCGATGCTAATGCTGGTTTCCACCCGACAGGTACTATTGGATGAAGAAACTTCAAAAATTTGCACGTTTGCAACGGCTTTTGGTAGATACCGCTTCTTGAGCCTACCGTTCGGCATTTCAGCTCCAGAGGTGTTCCAAAAAGCTTTGAATGAAGTGTTTGAGAATCTGCCAGGGGTAAAGGCATACGTTGACGACGTGATGATCTGGGGCTCTTCAATGAAGGAGCATGATCAACGACACAAGTCTGCCTTGCAAGCAGCAGAACGAGCTGGACTAACTTTTGATGCGAATAAGTGTGCGGTGCGTGTAAAAGAAATAAAGTTCCTAGGTGACGTAATTAGTCATGAGGGCATCAGACCCAATCCTAATCAGGTGAAGGGCATGACTCAAATGCCAGAACCAAAAGACAAGCATGTGGTTCAAAGGATGCTGGGTGTCGCAAACTACTTCAGCAAGTTTTTGCCATCCTTGGCTCAGAAAACGGTACTGCTTCGGAGCTTATTAAAGCTCGACGCACATTTTGAATGGACTAATGACCACGCTGAAGAATGGCAGATTCTATGTGATAGCATGTGTCGCCAGCCCTTGCTATTACTTTTCGATCGAAAAAAGGAAACCAAAGTTTCATGTGATGTTTCGCAAAACGGAGTAGGTGCTGCCTTGTTAGAGTGTGAAAATGGCACGTGGAAGCCTGTGGCATACGCGTCTATATCGCTCACCGAATCTCAACAAAGGTATTCGCAAATCGAAAAGAAAGCCATGGCAATAGTGTATGGGTGCGAAAGATTCAACCATTTCACATATGGTCGTAAGATTATCGTGGAAACAGACCACCACCCACTGATAGCGATTTCACAGAAACCAATCGGAGACATGCCACGAAGGCTGCAACGCTTGTTTTTTTACGCCTGCTTCGATACCACGTGGAAGTTACGTTTATTCCACGGAAACACCTCGTGCTCACCGATATGCTTTTCCGGGCGACTGTCAACTGCAACAATTTCACCGACGACCTTGCGGAGGTACACGCCGTGAGTGTGCTTTTATTCCGTAGCAAAAACACACCTATTGATGGTCAGCTAAAAGTGTTTAACGGAGAGCTCTCACACGTGCAAGGTGTGTTGTTGAAAGGGTACAAAATAGCGATTCCTGCTAGCATGAAGCATTAAGTAATAAAAAAAATCCTCCAAGGGCATTCAGGCATCACGAAGTTCAAGTCCAGAACGCGTGATAGCGTTTTCTTGCCTGGAATGAGTCGAGACATTGAAGACTTTGTACGAAAGTGTTCAGTTTGCAGAAATTTGCCTGCAGCCAGCCCCGTGAACCATTGCAGATGCGACCGATACCTGAGCAAGCATGGAGCCGAGTAGGTATATTTTCCACTACGGCGGCAATACGTACCTATGCGTCTACGATGGATTTTCGAACTTTTCCGAAGTAGAAATGCTCAAAGATGCATCGGCTGTCACGGTTATCCAAGCAAGAAGTGCCATTTTTGCCAGATATGGTATACCAATGGAAGTGTGTTCCGACAATGGGCCACCTTTTTCGAGCAAGTCGTTTGCCGCGTTCGCGCGAAAGTATGATTTTCAGCATGTCACTTCTAGCCCTGGCTACCCACAATCGAACGGTCTAGCAGAATAGGGGTTAGAAGTAGAGAAACGGATTTTAAAGAAAACTGATGAAGCAAAACAAGACTTTCGGCTCGGTTTGCTTCCCTACAGGACAGCACCCCTGGAAGGCAGCGCGGCACCGGCGGAGCTTCTCCAGGGCAGGAAACTGAAAATAAGCATACCGGACTTCGGAGGTGATCCATGTCTCCGCATCAAGCATCGTCAGACAGACAGCCAGATGCATCCCCTGCCAGCTCTGAAGCGCAGTGATGTGGTGCGTCTAAAGAAGCATTCGTGGGACACAAAAGCGCGGGTGGTGGAGCACTGCACACAACCTAGATCTTACATTGTGGTCACAAAAGAGGGGAGGATCCTATGACTTAACAGGAGAGATTTGTTGCGAACCAGAGATTATTTTGTGCGTGATTTTTCAGATGACAACGAAGACGACATTGAAGACGAGCCACTCGACAGCAGTGGAGGTGCGTCAGCACAAGAACAGTTGATTTCAACTGGGGCATCAGTGACGAACGCTTCAACACTCCGAAGATCACAGAGGCAACGTAGACCACCAAATCGTTTAGGCTATGACAGAGACTTTGAACAAGTTCCAGAAGCGTGCTTTTTGGTGCATGCCACTAGCAGTGTACTAACACTTCACTGACAATGTACTAACCTTGCGGAAGCGGTGCGATGTTTTCTTGTTCTGTTATTGTTTTCTGAAAGAAGAAAGATGTATCGTACACGTGGCGCAAGATATGCGCATGAACTGTGTCGAGATGTACCTGATACGCACGCATTCAGCGCATATAACCAGCTGACGTTTAATAAATCGGGTTTTTTTCCCCACCGGCTACCAGGCGTATCATGTCATCGATACACTAGACCAGCTCCAATGCACAACACGTAACCATAGCAACGCCGCCATTGCGCCCAGTGAATATGGCTGCCATGATGTCATTTCCTCCACACTTTTCACACCGCACGCCGGCTGGGCATGCCCTCTCCTACCTTTCCTTCCTCCGTGACTGGGTCTAATTTGCCGTCATCCCGCCCATATTAGCTGAGCTAATGACTTCCATCCGCCGAAATTGGGCTGCTTTTGCCGTTCTTCAGCCTCAGTCGGCTGAAACAATAGCTACTAGGTCAGTCTTGCCACTCTTAAGCCGACCCAAACTGGGCTATTGGGCTATTGGCTTGAGGTTTCTAGCTTTGAGCCCCTTCTGCCGTCCGTGAGACAGTGTAGAGCTTATTGACATGCCCGTATTAAAAAAAAAAGCGTATTCTGAACTTATGACTCGAGTAACTGATGGGCACCTAACGCGCTTCACAAACAGATCCTCACTTAAAGTCATCATAAATCGGCACTTATACACCAGAAAGCTAAGTGCAAGTACTAAATACCTTAAGTACCTGAAGCACTAGTTTCGCCATTTTTAGCCAAACAATATGGCTGACACCTACGGCAGTGTCACCGATTTCACCGACTTCGGACTTTGGTGCCCATGTGGAAGAAATCACACGGAGTTGTGCAGGATTAAGCGTATCGTTACGTGGCGCCCTGATACCCAGCTCTCAGCACTTGGTAGAATCCCATCGAGGCACACAACGACGCGGCATTGCTGTCGTGTTGCCGCTTTTCCAAACTAATATTTATGCGCCTGAATATTCGGCATTTTGGAACCTGTCTGTGGTCGAGCTGATGGTTCCGCTCGAGTCTACCGGTACCAAACTTATGCTCATGGATTGGCGTATTGCTTTGACGTCGACCATCCTATGTTAGCGTTTCATTGCCGGAACATCATGCGTCCGCGCTTCTAAGTAATTTCTCATCCTTGTGGTGATCTAGCCGCCATAGCTCTTGGAGGCTGGCCCTCACTACATGAAATAAAATCGTGGCCGCGACGTTCGCACTTTCGATGGAGGAGAAAGTGAGAGCCAAGTACTCAGACTTGGGTGTACGTTGCAGAAACAATAGTGATTGAAATTTCCGGAGCCTTCTACTGCACGTCGCCTATGACGATCACATAGTTTTATTAGGCAGTCTCACCCAAAGAAGGTCATGGACGAAAGTACTCGTATCAATTATGACTAGTAGCTTTGTTCATGAGCTTCTTTTAACACCACTGCAATGACATATAGCAATCTAGAACGCACTATATAGCAATGAGAGGAAGCATTAGGCACCGCGATTCTTCTCGCGTAGCTGCAGAAAGTGGCTACATGAATATGTGTACTCGTGAAAACAAAAAATTGCGTTTACGGCGTGAGTGCTAATGCCACACTTTTGATTTGGCACTCGAAGTATCCCTTAACGAATAGCTTACATTCTCTTCTGAATATTTGCTATGACAACGAATAACGGTTATCAATAGACAGCTTTCTTACCTAAAAATACAACCTTAAAATTATGACTAGATTGCGTTAGATCACTACTTTGTCGATCACTTGTTCGATGCTACTAAATACTGGCACTTTATAAAATAAACCATCAGTTTATCGGCTAAATTCAATGTAAATATTTTAAATGCGAAACATTTCTTAGCGGACTTTGGCTTCTTTGAGCGTATCTATCTATCTATCTATCTATCTATCTATCTATCTATCTATCTATCTATCTATCTATCTATCTATCTATCTATCTATCTATCTATCTATCTATCTATCTATCTATCTATCTATCTATCTATCTATCTATCTATCTATCTATCTATCTATCTATCTATCTATCTATCTATCTATCTATCTATCTATCTATCTATCTATCTATCTATCTATCTATCTATCTATCTATCTATCTATCTATCTATCTATCTATCTATCTATCTATCTATCTATCTATCTATCTATCTATCTATCTATCTATCTATCTATCTATCTATCTATCTATCTATCTATCTATCTATCTATCTATCTATCTATCTATCTATCTATCTAGACGCTTACATTTCGGTGCTCTTGGGGTTACTCCTTTAACCTGGCGTGAACCGAAATTAGCATGGGATGATGATATGTGGGGTTTATTGTCCCAAAACCCCCGCATAATTATGAGAGATGCCGTAGTGAAGAGCTCTGGAAATTTAGGCCATTCCGGCTTCTTTAGCATGCACACCAATCTGAGCACATGGCCCTACAGCATTTTCGCTTCCATCGAAAATGCAGCCACCACAGCTGGGATTCAGTCCCGCGACCTGCGGGTCAACAGATGAGTAACTTATGCCTCTGACACACGTGCACCCTGAAGTCCTTTAGAAAAGGGGACATCTTTCGGAAAGGCATTTGGGCGCATTGACACACGACAAAGGAGTAACTCCTTTCCGGCAAAGATCCTTTTCGCAAAAGCAGATCCCGCATCTACTTTTCTGGCAGGAAGGGAGTACTCTCGCATACAGTGTGCATAATTTATCAATAGAAGAAAACGTGTTGCAACACTGCGGTGCCCTGTCAGTATTTTTTTGCACTGAGAAAATTTTTTTCATTTTCAGAAGCAGTGCGATTTGTTCAAAAGTGAAGGCCTATAGTCTGTCCATACTCTCAAACGCCTGCATTACGTCACTAGCGCGATCATATTAGGGTTGGCAGCGGCAGTTGCTGTGTCGGTGACGTAGTATCTTGTAACAGTGGTGTCGGCTCAGTCGGCGAAGAAAAAACCGCGCGTCCAGTGGACTGAAAAGAAGACCTGGACGCTGATAAAGCTATGGGAGGACCATTTGGACGCCTTGCAAAGGCAAAAGCACAGCGGTGGAGTGTACCAGGCGATGGCCGAGAGCCTCATCGACGCCGGTATTCCCCGTACACGGGCGCAAATTCACAGCGAAATTGCCTTCGCAGCGTTTAGCTCATCTTCGATGGAGCCGAGGGCGACACGAGTCAGGCCCACCACAACTGTTGCTTTATCTCTGTCTCTGCGCTGAGACATCACAGGACCACGATGAAACGAGGCACGCCGTCACTGACCCAGCTGGACGCAGTCATGTAAAAAGCACGACGAAAAACAAAAACAGCAACACACCGACTGTTCAGAGTTGCCAGACGAACTTAAGTTGCTGCTAAAAATGCAAAAAAGCGATAGAAAATTACAGGTATGCGCATTATAAGCCACCAGACAATAAAAAAACGGTTTTATGCTCCGGCGTCGCTGAATGTGATGTAAATGCGCAGATTCTTTTTAATATTTCCAATCTTGCTTCTTGCACAAGCAGCGCCATTTTTTCTGCAGCGTTCTTCTGAGGCACCACCTAAAGCAGTAGTCCGGTGCCATGTGTCATCAGCGCCACTCCTTTCTGCAAATGGTCCCCTTAGGCGACAAAAGGGGTTTACTTCAAAGTACTTTACTTTTTCCCGTGTGTCACGGGTATTAGCCACTAAAACGCCCTGGTGTTGCAATTAGCATGAGAGGGTAAGATGGCTTGAGGAAAATGACACGCTGGTCAAGACATGAATAGTGTTGCACAATCCCGTCGCGTACGTCGTTGAACTCTTCCCGCCAGACAGTGGCACATACCCACGGGTCGGTATGTGCCACTGGTATGCTGATATGTGTGACAGGTGTGACACTTAGTATCTACCTAGGAACGACAAGAACACACATGGGTTATTCAAACGCGCGAGCGTAAGAAATAGCCGACATCAGTACCGTCAACCCGACGAACGCAAAGAGCAAATGTTAGGGACCCAGCTGCAATCGAACCCAAGCATTCTGCGTGACAATGAACCATTCCACCACAGAGCTAAGCCAGGTTTTGGAACTACTTTTCAAATAGACTCTATTCTTCGTGAAACGTCAATAGTTGTTGCAGTGCTGCCTACCAATTTCATAAACACCTCATATGTACTCTTTCAATACAGCCGTCACGTTGTGTTAACGTCAATTATAGTTAGTTGCCATGTTCTGATGTTGATTTATGTAGCAGTGTCCCAGGCCAGCATCTTCGCGAGCATCTGAAGTTAATTTATGTAGAAGTGTCCAAGACCAGCATCTTCGCGAGCATCAGTGCTTCATATCAGCTCCTGGTGTTGATACGTTTCCCAGGTACCAGGGATCTGCCTAACTGTTTTTGGCGTTAGTCAGTCAGCATCGCTAATATATCACGAGCCAGAATTCACACAATCACTCCGAACAAATTTATTTTGTGGAAAATTTTATTAGTATACCAATACAGCGCAGAAAGCAACGATGAAATTGGAATTATGGCGCTATATTCATTAAATACTTTAGCTGCTGATTGTGTAGCGCTAAAGTTTCGAGATTTTTTCACACAGTGGAATGAGAAAACATATGAATAGATGTAAATCCGAAATTTGTATTTTCGACTTTTCGCTTAATATAGGAAAACTTTTATATAAAGCAACGTCTCATATACTACGTGGTTAATTTGTTGTCTGTGTGTGCAGAACGCACGTGCTGTGGTTAGGCGAAAGCAGTGCAATTGCTTTAGTGGTGTAACATAATGTTACCCTGTAAAAAACGCAAAAAAGGTTAGCAAGGCGTGTTGCTGAGTTAGTTGCTTCGTTACTTGAGGAAACTAGGTACGAATTAAGTCAAAACACTAGGGACCAAGTCAAGACAAGTATTTTTTTGTTATAATATTTTCAAATTAACTAGGTCATCCACATTTTCTGTAACCCAAGAACCTGTTTAACGGATTAGTGGATGATCACGTCGAGACGGCGTATGGGAGGCGCATGTAACGAAAGGGTGTGATAAGTGATGCACTGAAAATTTGACAAACACTCTTAACGAAATGCGTTCTTGTAGACATCTTTGTTTTTTGTTGTTGTTTTTTTTGGGGGGGTGGGGGTCACTTTGCTGGTGCTGTGACCTCCCGTATCTGTTCTCTTGTGCTTTTACTTTTTGATTTTCCGTTTTTTTTTCATTTCTCGTGACAATAAACATATGTTGATTTCCAATGGCAGATGGCGAGCTCTAGGCCAAATTGCAAATGAAGTGCACAGATCCGAGCGGGATTGCTCGCACCAAATCTGCGATTGAAACGCTTGCGTCTCCACGGGGGCTGTTGGTGAGCGGAAATCTAGCGAGGGAGCATGATAGGGTTGGAGGAAGTGCAAAGCGTTTTCCGGACATCCATCGGTGATTGGATGAAAGGCGGGTGCATATAATGCGTCACTTGAACATCCATCAGTGGTTGAATGAAAAGCCCGGCCACACAGGATTCGTCATTTGAACTTTCCTTCAAATGCGCCCAATTCGGCGGAGCATGAATTCTTGCTTGCACGGAGCAATCCATGATCTGTGGTTGCCTTAATCTGCCATTCGAACACACATTTCACGCTCCCAATTCGCCATTGAAATGTAAATGCTCCGCTCAGAGCAGAAACACTTGATCTGAATCTGCCATTGGAAGTCAACATTACCTTTTAGTCAGCGCTGTATATGTGTGCTGCTTCAAAATTTTCGTCTGGTCAAGGCGCGCTGTTTCTGTTCTTTCACAGTAGCTCCCGTCGCCCGCCCTTGTTAAGCGTCATTGACCTGAATTTCACTTGACTAAGTACTGAAGGCTAGTCTGCCTGATAAAGGCGCGAGAAGGGGGGGGGGGTTGTTGAAACGGCAGGTTTTGTCGCTCCTGCCAGCATAATTCCTCAGGAAGGGGCAGTGGTGTGAACGTGTGTGGCCTACAGTCAATATCGTGTGCGAGACGAATACGCGGCAAGATTTTGGCACTGTTTACAGCTGAGATCACTGCCGCTAGCAAACAGCGGCCCCATGCTTTCATTAATCTATATAATACTCGCTCGCTTCATGTGCCGTTGCGTGTTCACTGCGTGTTCTCCGGGACCGCCTGGACAATGAGATTTTTGTTCTCTTTCTCGCACCCTGGCTAGTGGCCATCCCTTTTAGAGCGATAGCTGTTAATGACTTGGAGAAACTAAAAACCTTTCGGCAGCGCTGTCATGTGCGATCTCCATTGGCTATGTTATGACTCATAAATTCTCGTGTAATTTGTGAATCACTGTACAGCTCTTTCAAACCACTCACTTCTTCCATTTTGGAAACTCTATCCGCTATCTTGGCGATCCAAGGGGGCTTCAACAGGACATAAATGATAGATATTACGAGCGGTCGTTTCATCCCTTCAGTTGGTTCTTCTGCAGATCCATCGCTTCATTGCAGGTGGAAATGCCCGACACCCGAGCATTTAGATTTAGTCGCACGTGCAACAAACCCATTGGGATCACAATCACCGCAGCACTTCATCGCGGCGTCTTTCATAAATATATCGTTATTTTGGGACTTTGAAACTCTGAAATTATATCCAAATCCCTATATCTTCAGTTTACCCCGCTTTTCTGCTGCTTCATTCAAGGACTTCTTTTTCTTTCTGATCCTAAGCTCACGCTGGTTCATGTACACCGCTGCTGTTCGAAGATCTAGTCCAGCGAACGTATTAATGTCATTTGCTCATGTTGGAGTTGCGCAGTGCGACATGTTTCGCATCGCATGTTTTTTTCTTCTGATAGCAAAAGTTGCATTGGGCCTCATCTTGGGCCAGGCAGTGCGTTAACAGCTTCACGTTCTCAGTCCCCTTTTGAAAAGGCGTAGTGAAAATAAACACGTGGTTGAGCGTTCATATTTTATTATTATTAGGGCCCTATTGTATTCCGTATGAAAACTACACTTGTGCGCTGTTGTACAAGAACGACTCAAAAAGGATTTGTGGATATTTTATTGCGGTTATGACGTTGACGCGCGCCGAACTGAAATCACTAAATATTTAAGAATCTATTGAGCAAACATGCACCCAATGAGATTGGTAACACTCAGCAATGACGATTGCGAGAGAAATCGTCGGCCACACTATAATATGGTAAACGCTGGAAAACAGCGTCACTTATACATGTGTGATCGTATACACTACAGTAGTCGGTGGTGCTCGTGTCAAATGAAGAATGAAGTGCATTACACGGATCGTGCGTACGATATAGTGAAATTATGATAACTGTCGAAATTCGGCCTATCAAAACTATGATATAATCACGAGGGGCTCCAAAAACTTCGACCACTAGAGTTAGTGCTCCCGCGGTTCTTTCTCTCAACTGATATAGACTGAAAATGTCATGCAACGACATGAGTGTATGACCAAAATGAATGACACGTCATGACATAGACATTACGTAATGTGTGCTATAAAGACTAGGATGTAGTCTTGGTGCTACTACTTCCTTTTCGTCAATTCTAAACTCGCCAAATTATTATCGTATCACAAAAGGCTATGAAAAAGCTAATAACGTGTCATGACATCAACACTGTAATGTGCTAGAGACATCACGCTCGATGTCCCTAGCGTGTGTGTTGAGGGTCCGGCTGTTAAGCGGTCACCAGCAGCGTTGATCACTGGTTGCGTTAGTCAGGTTGACGCTTTAAATATTGGCACACGTGCTCAAGGCGACGGATACAATTTATGTGGGAGCCACTCACAATCTTCCATCTTCTCGCACTCACGCGCGGTTCCCTTTAGCGGGGAAGATGGCGTAATTTTGTTTTTAGAAAATTTGCAAGAGCACGAAAAAAATGAAGTAACATATTCAAGCTAACAGTTCATTGTACCACGTGTTTTTGCAGATACAAAGCTTTCATTTTTATGCCACAGCAAGAGTTGTAGCATCTTGGTCATCCGGAGCCCAGTACTTGTCCTTGCGCGTGGTATAGTCGCACCCCATGAGGGTTGCCTTTTCTACTTCCACTATATATTTTGCCTCACAGCTGCCTTTCGCAACCTGAAAGGCAAAAAATTTGTAAGTGATTGTGAAGTAAAAACAACACAGGCGCGAATTTGTGCCTACGACTCACGTGATGTTTCTTATCAGAAGCGAGGCTCCTCATCTTTTGCCACAGCCGGACAAGGGCATAATTGCACAATGTTTCATCCTTCCTGCAATTCGTTTCGCCTGCAACCCAAAGCAAGAACAAACAGACATCTGTATAACGCAATGCCTTTTTCTTCATTTCGCGAATACATGGTCTGAATTACGCGACAATGCGAGCTGTTTCGCTTGTCTTTTTTTCTGTTGATCGTTTTGTTAAACAATAATGAAGATCGAGAAAAATTTGTACGCCTGATCTGATGACTTTTGAGTTGGGAGTCGCTGCACCACATTTCTGATCAACAATACAGCACAGTGTTACGATTTACAGAAGCTGGCAAGTTTTACTGGCCAGCTTTTTTTAAGCGATGCTATGTGTCTTTATAAATATTTAGTAAAGTGAAGGCCCTAATGACAAAACAAACGAGCAGCTCAAACTTCATTTCGATCATGAAACTTACACCGGCTTCTCTTTTAAAATCGCACAAGCCTCTAATGTTAGAACAATTATGTCTAAAAAGTGGTTTTTCTTCATCGAACAATGGAGGCAATTCTGTGCTGCATAGTGTTTTGGCGGTACACATCACAGTATGTTTGATGCCATGGAGCGTCGCAAGCAATAATATGACGTAAACAAAAAGACCATACGGGTAAATAAAACTCTTTTTTCTGCTCTTTTAGCACTCTTGTGGCACTGCCTTTTTTCTGCTCTTTACACTGTTTTAGGAAGTCTATTTTGCCACATGATATTTCATAAAGCAACTACGGATTTCATTGTTATTTCTGTTAAGCAATGGGCTATAGAAGTCGTGAAAGTTATGTAAACATTTAGGTGCTCGCACTGGTTTCTTAATGAACTAAAATTGAGGCAGGGAGAAGAGCTCGTTAACATTTAGCTTTAATGGCACCAAGCCTCAACACAACTTGTCGGTGCCAAGTACAGTCGGCATGTAGGTAAATACAACGTTAGAGGAAAGGAACCCTTAGGATATGAACAGATTTTATTGTTACATAGCAAGATGCCGACGCACTGATGTGGAAGAGGCAGGTACTCAAAATGTATGCCTAGATTTAGCTTAATGTTACTAACCACGGACTCGACGTACGTGATGATTCTCCGCATACGTTTACCCAGCCAAACGTTGACCTTATCAGTGAGAGTATACATCGCGAGACGAGAACATATAAGGTGTCTTGGTGTTGCTTGGTCGCTAACACTTTCGTGGCATTATGCTATACTTTCATCAATATCCACATTGACAGTGTCGGCAATATTGGCGGTCCAACAAAAAGATCAGTATTTGAGGTTGTGGAGCACAAAACGCTGCCCTCATAGCACGGCCGATAAAGACGGCATTACAAACGAGAGCGTGAAGAAGTAAGTGCGTATATGACATGCATTGTGACGAACTATGGACAAGACGTATGAAAGCATGATTTGTGGTTTTAGCGGGCATTTTAGAAAGAACTAAAATAGAACTACCCTATTAGTACGTGTAGAACAAATAGAGACACATTTGTATCGAGGACGTAGTCGGTGCAGTTAGTGTTATTTTTTGCGTGCATTCGGATTATTGCTAACCACAGAAACAAATACAAAAGCGCTGATAAATACCCTAGAAGTTAGGGTTTCGATAATTAACATTCACCGGAAAATATCGATTACTGGAAATTAATGACACATTTGCAGTTACACTGATTCCCATAAACGTGCAAGGATTTTATTGTTTTATAAGTGTGCTATCCATTCAAAAGTGGTCTTGAGAGTCTTGTGAAAAAGATACAATTACATCACGTACATTTCGGTACACAATATGCAATACGCCAAGAATTATTCTCACCTGTGACAGCGCTAATAATTACTGCGAGCACAATAGTTCCGATGAAAGCAAAGAAGCTGCTCCAGAAGAACGACAGGCGAAACATGAAGAAAGGTTCCTGTGTTCTGCACAGAGATTGAAAAAACAGCAACTTTATTACTTTTTCAGTCATCTGAGTTTTGCAATTTCGCACAGCTGGTGCTTCAGAGAAGCCATGTATTGTGCCCACAAGACACCAGGTCTTGTGAGCGTCACATCCTTGTCTTTTTCTCTTGTCCTTGTCTCCTTAACGAGCGTCACATCTGTGTCACATTCTTATTTGTTTGCGAGCATCACACTCAGTTGCGCTATCGGCACGAGAACATTTTGATTGATTGATATGTGGGGTTTAACGTCCCAAAACCACTATATGATTATGAGAGACGCCGTAGTGGAGGGCTCCGGAAATTTAGAACACCTGGGATTCTTTAACGTGCACCCAAATCTGAGCACACGGGCCTAAAACATTTCCGCCTCCATCGCAAATGCAGCCGCCGCAGCCGGGATTCGAACCCGCGACCTGCGGGTCAGCAGCCGAGTACCTTAGCCACTAGACCACCGCGGCGGGGCGACGAGAACATTTTGTATTTTCAGTAAAACTTTCAAATGTAAAAGTAATGCAGCTTCTGCTTGTCTCTTTATGAAGATGTACCTGAATAGTAAAATCTTACCGTCATTAAGGTAGTAGTGTAAAATTCTTATTATCTAGAGAGAGAGAGAGAAAGAGAGAAGAAATGTAGGAAAGGTAGGGAGGTTAACTAGACTATGCGTCCAGTTTGCTACCCTACACATGGGGAGGGGGAGAGGGGAGTAAAAAAAGAGAGAAGGATAGACACATGTCACATCACATACACAATGCCAAGTTTCACAGGCGGTCCCTCAATGAAGTTGCTGTCAAATATCTCAGGAGGGCTCGTGTGGCTTTTTATGCTGATGTGCTGCACGACCAGGCTCCTGAGATCTTTGCTTCATTAAATGACCGGTCATCGAGTCTATTCAAGGCACACTGGAGAGTCCAGCGATCTCCATCAAATTGGGCACAGTGGCACATTGGATGTTCAATAGTCTCTATACAGTTGCAGCTTTCACACATGGATGAATCTGCCAAGCCAATGCGATGGCTTAATGACTTAGTAAACGCTACCCCAGTCCACAGCCGGCACAGCATTGTAGCGTCACGTTGAGAAATCTCGGATGGCAGTTGTTTTGGAGTAATGACTTAAGATTCTTAGGGTAATGATTGGAGTTAAGGGGAGAATTCCAGTGCGCTAGCGTGGCATTATGTGCGATGTGACGAAGTTCTCTAGCTGCGTCTACTCTTTACAAGGGTATTACCAGTGTGGGCGCTCCATTGTGGGCACATCGGGCAGCGTCGTCGGCAAGGTGGTTACCACTGATGCCACAGTGGCACGGGAACCATTGTAAAACTATGTTGTGTCCTTGATCAGCGGCGCGATGACAAATTTCATTAATACGATAGACCATCTGGTGGTAGTTTCCACATTGTAGACTTCGCACGCATTAAAGGGCTGCCTTGGAGTCGCAGAAAATGACCCATCTACTAGGGGATTCTTGCGTAACAAACTCCACAGCTGCTTGAAGAACGGCGAGCTCGGATCCCATAGATGTCGTGACGTGTGGTGTCTTGAATATGACAGTGATTGATCGAGATGGTAAAACAAAGGCACCTGTTGAACTTCCCGAGACCGAACCGTCCGTGTAAACATGAATTCGGTTAGCATACGTCAAATGCAAAAGGTCCAGTGAGATCTGCTTGAGGGCTGCAGATGACAGGCTTGCCTTTTTAGATATCCCCGGCACTTCAAGATGCCCTGTGGGTCTTTTCATGCACCACTCTGGAGATAGTGGTATGGTTGTGGGCGATAATCTCCACGAAATGGAATTCTGGTTAGCTGCAACAACTTTGGAAAACGCTGCCTTTGGTCTTTCTAGTGGCAGGCTAGCAAGGTGGTGTGTAGGCACTCTGGATATTTGACGGATATGTGTCCGGAGTGTGTCGACAGTTATATATGTCGTGATCGGATAGTATTTAGCAATACCAATTGTTGCTAACGTATTAGCGCACCGAGGTAGCTCCAAGCATGTGCGGGGTACTCGGCCTTGAATGCTTTGCAGGACCCTGATGTTAGTTTTTCCAGCGTTGCATAGCACGGGCGTGCTATACCGCAAATTTCCGAAGAAGAGCGCTCTATTCAGCTGAAGCATAGATGACACTCATGTGCCCCACGTTTTACCAGCGAAAAATCTCATCACGTGTGTGATAGAGCTGAGCCTCTTCTTCAAGTGCGAGATGTCAGCACGCACGAGAGACCTCTGTTGATAATGACGCCCAGGAATCGGTGACGTCTCGTATACGAAAGGTTCACGTTGTTGATGGAAACAGGAATATGGATCATGGGCTTGTGGGTAAAAAGGACTAAGGCGCACTTCTCGGTGGAAATTGTGATGCCTCGAGCATGGAGGTATGTTGACGTTTTTCTTGCTGCTTTTTGGAGCCGTACGCGTACCTGGGGTCGTGTCACTGCTGAAGCCGAGATACATATATCATCAGCGTATGAAAAGAGATTGACTGATTGAGGTAGACTTTGTACAAGGCCAATGATCGTGAGGTTTAACAGCGTAGGGCTGAGAACCCAGCCTTGTTGAACGCCACGAGCGGTGTAAGGATCAAGGGTTCGGCCTTCCGCAGTGAGCACGAAGAAGGATCTCCTCTGTAGGGACCTCCGAATCCATCGAAACATTTCTCCACCGATTCCAATGAGGGCGTTACGTTGTCGTATGCACCTTTCACATCGAGGAACATTGCGAACGAGATGCGCTTGAGGTATTTCTGTTGTTGCACAGAGGTTACGAGGTCGATGACATGATCAATAGAAGAGCGGCCTCTTCAAAAACCAGCCATGGCCTCTGGGTAAATATTATAGCGTTCAAGGTACCACTCGAGGCGTGTCAGAACAATTCTTTCCATTATTTTCCCCACGCAGCTGGATAGCGCAATGGGTCGTTATGATGCCAGATCAAGTGGCGACTTTCCAGGTTTGAGGATTGGTACCAAGCGGCTGGATTTCCACCTTTATAGAACGACGCCATCATTCAATGACTGGTTGTAGCATTTTAGTAGCTGGTCTCGGCCGCGTCTTCCAAGATGGTATAAAACAGCGTATGTAATACCATCCGGCCCAGGTGACGATGAACGTCTGCAGGTGGCTAGAGCTGCATCCAGTTCCTCGAGTGAGAAAAGAATATTCAGTTCAAAAACTCGTGCTACAGGAACAGCCGCGAGAACTTCGTCACTCATGGTAACAACATTGCCCACAATCCTCACGCAGAAATCTTTAGCAACGTCAACCTGCAGGCGGCCTTGATGGAGAACCAATGTGCTGAATGGACGTTGTTGTGGAGTCGAGCCAAGGCCACGCACCGTCCTCCGTATATGAGACATGGGCTTGCGAGGATCGAGTGATTCACAAAATTTCTTCCACCGTTGGTCCTCCAGCTTGTCCATTCGACGTTGGATTTTCTTTTGTAGACGTCGAGCGTCTCTGAGTTCATGAATCGAATTAGTGCGCCTGTACCTCATCTCCGCCCGCCTACAAATCGTTCGTAGTTGTTCAAGTTCTATTTCAACTTCTGTGCGCTTTGATGTGTATTTAAAGGCGCACGTAACCTCTTCCATCACATTTTTCATTACCTCCTCGAGGCCGCAAGTGATATGATCGCATGCCTCTTTCACCTTTGTCTTGTACATTGTCCAATTAACCCTTCTGTTAGTTGATGAGGAGGAAGTTGCCAAACCTGTGACCTTCAGATACGTTGAAATATGATCACTGCCTTGAGTCTCAATATCAGTGAATCATCACACTTGTTGGGTGAATCGCCGTGACACCAATGCAAGATCCAAGCAACTGCTATATCTCGAACCACGCAAATACGTTGGACTGCCGTCATTCACAACGTTAAGTTCGTGGCGTGAGGCGAATTGAGCAAGTTTCCGTCCTCTGGACGGAAACTTTGTGCTTCTTCATCAATCTTTGATGGAGAAGCACAAAGCACATCAATAATCTTTGTGCTTCTCCAAAGCAAGTGATGAGCATTCCACCAAAAACAATCCCAAAAACAATCCAACGTTAAGGTGTAGCGGTCAAGATGTCATGTAGTCTTTCACCACCGAACTGACCAGATGGTGAGATGCATGCGCCGATAAGCGTGAAGGCTACCTTTTTTGCAACGCGGATGCATACGTATTGATTTCCGTTATGGGGTTGCACCAAACGTGGAATGTAGGGTAAATCTGTGCGAATATATATAATTACTTTGCTGGGCTCGCCACAAGTTGATGAAGTGAAGGCTTCGTAGCCAGGAAGCTTTATCGCTTTTAACAAGTTTGGTTCACATATTAATAATATAGGAATTCAGTTGCGGAAAACGTACTGTCGAAAACATGAGATCCGTGATTTAAGTCCTGTTTTGTCTTTGCAAAGTTGGCAAGTACTCGACTCAGGGCATCCAATACTTGCTCTGCGCATCGTGCTGTAGGCGTGTTCGTGTTGCCAATAAGCGTGCAAATGCCATTAATGAGAGACTTGATCATCGTCAAAATTTCACGGTCACGCTCTGTCGCCTCATCTTGGCGAGATGCAGAAAATGGTGCTATCGGTGCACGTTCCAGTTTTTCTGCAGGGGTTATCCGTGGAAGTGATGACCATGCTTCTTCCAGAGCCTCCTTTTAAGGGGCAGCATTCTCAGTGCACGTGTTCCTTCTGTCCGGCGGTGGTGGTTTGGCTGATTCAACGAAAGGAGACTTTACAGAAGGCTTGATACTATGGGCAGGCTTTCTAGATGAGCGTCTGCGACGAGAACGATGTCGCCTGGCGACAGCAACCGCTTCTCGATAAGTCGAACGTTTCTGCATCATTTTCTTCAAAACTAAAATCTTCTGCCTTATTTTCAGACACTCTTTTGATGTGGCGTCGTGGGGCCCTTGGCAATTCGGGCAATTCTAGGAATTAGCCTTACAGTTGTCGGCAAAGTGTGGTGCACCACAACGAGAACTTGTTGTAGGATATCCACAGACGGCGCTCACATTTCCAAATTTCTGACATTTTCGGCACTGAAGTGACTTAGGGACAATGGCCGCACAGCATGTCGGAAATGACCTACCTTAACATGTGTCGGCAGGCAATCACTCTTAAAGTCTATCTTCACACATCTCGATTTTCCTAGACGGCACGCTTGTAGTATTTGGGGCCCATCATTAGCAGGACCAATAAAAATCGGCAGATCTTCGTTAGAAATGGTCACATCAATGTCATATATGACGCCTGTAGTTGCCTGATTTCCTAGTGGAATGATAGTGTGAACATTCATGCCGCCAAGGACGGTGACTTTGCTCAGTGTATCTAACGCTGACGCTTGAGCGACGTCCACTGCTACAACATTTTACCGGGGATTTACTCTGATATTCTTAATGCTGTTCGGCAACAGTGTCTGGAGCTCTGAAGATACAGCTTGCTTGTTCAGTAGTCTCATGTTGATGGATGGTTGCGTAAGCGAGAATAGGACGGTGTACCTCGGCGAGCTTTGCTGGGCCCTCACAGCAGATGCATCCATGGATGCCCTGAGCATCCCCTGCTTTGCTTTCTGGCTCATGACCGTCACGTATTCGTCGTCGGAGCTGTCGGCGCTCTCGGCAGTATAAATGAGGGTAGCCTCGCTGTCACTGGAAAGGCAGTTTCACTTCCTTGAAGCTGCCGGCGCTGTCGCCGGCAAATCGAGTGGGCGTGCAGATGAGTCCACTTCCATCGCCGCCGAAAAGGGAACTATTTTCCCTGTATAACTGCGAAAATGTGTGAAAAGTCCGAAGATGAACGGCAAGCCCTCAGCTAAAGCAACACTTCGTCTTCGTCTTCCCTTATTATCTAGGAACGCACAACAAATATGCATAAGCGTCACTATGATTTGAGAGGTTGCAAAAATTAAAATATCTTTAGCACTGGCATACCCTGTAACGGCAAAATAGAACATGCTTTTTTATGCAATGACGTGAAGTTCACTGTTCTCTGATAACAGCGGACCCCCCCCCCCCCTCTTCCCATGAAAAGACAGCCATCATTCATTCCCACACCTGGTCCAAATTTTTAACCTCTCCAGGTGACAGGACACCTGCGATAACAGCTGCGTCATTTTATCAGAAGCAAACATAATTTTAGCGAATTCATGACCCTTTAGTGTTCGTATTACATTTTGGTTGCGCGACATATTAGCCGAAGTGATGACATTCTGGCGCCCAGCACTGTGCATATTCTAAGGTAAAATATACAAAAAGTTGCCCTAACTCCTGTGTATATATATATATATATATTTGGAAGGTCCAGACCAATATCTAAAACAATGCCACAAACCAGTACCAGCTTGTCCGATATCCTAAATATAGGTATTATGAAAAAAAAAAACATGAGCTCAACGTAAAATATGGCAACCACAATCCTGGATTGTACAGTCACACTTTCACAATATATGTCAAAAATCATGGGCACGATCAAAATCATCTCATCTGTCTGTTATACTGTCCGGTATAGCTGGAGTACAGCTATACCAGACACTTTTTTGTCAGATACCTCCGCTTCAGTGTTTCTGTTTTCTCCCGTGTTTGCACATCTGTAGAACCTGCACGGGGGGGGGGGGCAAGCTAGGGCGCTAAAACTTACCCAGGAGTACCTCGATGTAATTCATGATGGGACAATAATTCAGAGGCACGTGGTTGTCTAGATAGTGTTTATCTTCAACACGGCCAATGCGAGTATACCTGTGGTTGTTGACGAAGCATGGAGACCATCCACTGGGAGACTTTATTAACACACGACCCAATGCTACATACTCATCAGCTGTTATGTCACACCGAGATATGCTGCCTTCGAATTATGTACCACGTTTGGCATCTCAAATACCTTTCTGTGGATGATACCTAAGCCGGTCATGTGGATTTCGATCCTTTGAATAACAAAGAAGTAAAAAACACCAACTGCTGGACCTCAGTATTTTGCTTTGTCCTCAATTGGCATATGTACGTATATACGGTGCATATTTTGCTGTTGGCTTTGCCACACAGACCTCCTTAGCAACAGCTTTCACTGTACTTCACATGGTAATTACAAAAGCTTTCAATAAAGCACACCGGGTATCGTCGACTGCCGCTGAGCTGACCGGTGTCCGATAGGCTATCTACTACATGTTACAGCCTAGTGCAGTGATAGACACAATTTTGCGACGTCAAGCCACAACTACAGTCAATCAGAAACTTTATGAAGCAAGAACCCGATGTGCAACATAATGAATATGTTAAACGAAGCATCTGAATTCAGTCATCCCTTGCGTTACAATATATTCTCGGTCACTGTTGCATAGCCAAAAATGAACAAGCTGACGCAGATGCGAAAATGCACACACTAGCGGAGAAGACATATCAAATCACTTTTCCCGATATGTCATCGACTCAACGCATTGCTCTTTAACGCTATGAAAACAACTAAGACACAAATATAAAATGATCCTGATAGTCGCCACGAGCGAACTTTTAGGCTTGACTCTGGTCGTACTTTTCGTCTTCCATGCCGTCTAAGGAGAGACCAGGAAACGATACTACATATACTGTGGCTGGGTTTTGCAGGTATGCAACTATACCTTTCCAAGATTCGACAGCAGCAAAACCCTAACTGAAGTGAGTGTGACACGTCAGAGAGCATTCATCTCATTCCGCGTGTGTCTTCAATACGAGGTGGAAACAGAATAAGTAAAGCGCCTCACAAATCTACTAGACTACTGACTATTTTCAAAGGAGAAGCTATTGGTTGCTTTGAGACGGGTGAATCACTCCTAACGAAGTATAAAGGGCGTTCTCACATCCCTCAGCAAGACAGGATTAAATTCCTGTCTTCAGAGCACGTGCAAGTGTAGATAATGTAAAGACTTTTGTCCATGTCCTACCCCGCATGGAACAGTGTAGGTGTGACTCACTTTGCAATTCTACAATCACCCCACATCATGCCTGTCTCTTTTTCTTTCCCTTTTCCTCTTACCACCGCGAAAAATAGCAGGCTAGAAACCCGCTTTCTGGGGCTATCTCTTCTGCATCTTCTAATTAAACATCTTCTCCTTCTTCTAATGCACTTGCGCATAGTTGAAACAAAATTTGAACGCCTTGCTGTACACAGGGGGCACGTTCTGATAACTTGTATGAGACAAAAATAAAAAAAAACTACTTGACGTTGTTTTCTCTTTTAATACCCTTATGTTTTTGTTATGGCGATCTCAATCAACACGGTATATTGTCCCTCATAATTGCATGGCGGTTTTCGGACGTTAAACCCGACGAATTATTCTACAAGGTATGTTCTCAATTCTGACAAAAAAAAAAAACACGTCAGGGGTACTAATTGGCTTGCATTATTATACAGCCGATTCGTGAACAAAGAAAATTACTCTGGTTTCTTTCCAACCGATACACCTTGCATTCTGAATAACTTGGAGAAAGCTACTAATTCGCTGAGTTCTGATACAAGATGGCCACACTGTTGCTGCAATTTTTCACACATCCTACGTACCATGGAAATCGACGTAAGGCGAAGCATGCTGAAAGAAGATTACTGTAGTGTAGTTTTTTTTATCGGGTGAAGCATTACAAAATGACAATGAACATATGTGCAGTATATCTTACGCAGAGACTTATGTGTAATAGTCACATATGTTTTACGTAACCAGATGTTTCCAGCTGCATAATGATGGTAACGGTAACACATGTACTACCAGAACCACAAGCGGTAAGCTCATATGCCGTGCTTGGGATTGCAAGGGTGGTAAACCCGGATAATTCTTCGTAGACCATCTTCAGTGGATGTCACTTACGAATACAGTGGACGTTTACTCAACGTAAAGGCTGCATTATAGGCATGCATATGTATAGTTTACACAATTGAATAGCCAGCAATGCAACCACAAAGGACGTGTCACCAGCACTTGAGATGCAAAGGGACATTCTTGAAAGTAGTATCGAGACCTGGCGTGGCTCTACAGTGAAATATTTACTTTTCACGCAAGCTGCTTGGGTTTAATACCTGCTAACACTCTTGTGTTTATTCTTTGCCCTCACTTAGTCAACACTGCCAATGCATGTTTTCTTTAACGTTCTTCAGTTTAAATTAGCAACGTCTGTTCACTCTGTTCCTGGGTAGACAAAGTCTCCATCAACTGTGGCTCTCCCCACGTACCTCAGTACCAGGTATGCAATGAGTGTGCCATGTGAATCTGTAGGAGAGGGTTCGACGACTGCGTAGCAGAATTCTCACGTTACTCCTGCGTTGACAGGTCGGACGTATTCGTCAAATTATATTGCCCTTCCTTAATAATTTCGATATTTCCTAAATAAAGCGGTGGACACGCGATCACCCAGACGTAGGTGATTAGGTAGATATATATGCAAATGGAAACTCGCGAAGTGACTGCAGCCGGCTAAAATTGACTCACATTCCAAATATCAATGAAGGTAGCCTGTGTACTATACTCACTGTGTGTTTGGTGCAGCCGAAGTAACGTTTTGAAATAAAAACATGCTGTGGTTTCCAGGGCAGTAGTCAGTAGACACTGGAAGTCTGGGTGATCTGATTCCTGATGTGATAACTCCCGCCATGTGCCACAGCTGGTACACAACCATTAGTAGGGTCGATACGCCGGCGCCCTGTCGTTTGGTCACAACATTGAAAAGAAAAAGTTATGTCTTCTCGTTGAAGCAGGGCAGCAACACGGATATATATATATATATATATATATATATATATATATATATATATATATATATATATATATATATATATCGGGAGATCACGTCACAGTCACAAATATACTTTACATACTTACCTTTACTAGCATTATTTCAGTGCGAGCATCGCTGGGGCTCTGATGAAGAGCAACTCTCAATGTAGGTAAAATATCTGCATTGATCATTGAAAGCCTTACTACTATACTGCTGTTCTCAAAGCGCTTCGACCCAACTGGCTAGCTTTCTGTCGTTGTAAGGGAAGTTTATGTGGAATACATTATTTGTTACTGCCTTGCTCCATTAGGCCTACCTTTGCATAATAATCAAATAGTGTCACTTATTGTGGAAGTGCTACCATATTATTATGCAGCAGAAGGTATTCCTGGTGATTTGGTTTATTGAACCACCTCTGCATGATAGTATGTAAAATGCTCCCATAGTGACATGCATAAAGACAACTCGTATAATTGCTTGAACATTTCTATATCAGGCAACTGTGCGGCTACAAACGGAGACGAAGCAAAGAATACGCAACACATCACATGAGTGCTGCAGAGTTTCGTGTGATGCTTATCCCAAATTTTTACCACATTGTTCTGGGATCAGAATAACATATATACCACATACGGGCAAATGATCACATTCAGCAAGACCCCATAATGGCTGCGACCTTGAAAACCAGCCACGCGTTTTCAGATTCATATGGCGTGGGAGGAGCTTCAATGCAGAGCGATAACGCGCTGCTAATCGACCAACATCACAGGTATAATTTATTGCAATATCATTTGGACAAAGCCCTCACGTGGAAATGTGCTTCTATTGTGTTATCTCTGCATACTACTGAACACAGTGTTTCCCACTACAGATATCAATGCTTCATTACGATTCCACGATATTCTGTTCATCATTATCAGCCTGACGAGGCCACTGCAGGACAAAGGCTTTTCCAACAATACACCAATCAACCCGGCCTTGTGTTTTCTTCTGCCATGTTAAAGCTGAGAACTTTTTAATCTCACTGGTCCACCTAACTTTATCTTCCCCCTTCATGCGTTTGCCCTCTCTGGGAATCCAGTCAGTTGCCCTTAATGACCAGTGGTTATCCTGCCTACGTGCTACGTGCCCTGCCCATGTTTATTTCTTCGTCCTGATTTCAACTCATCATCATCATCCTCATCATCAGCCTGACTATGTCCACTGCAAAACAAAGGCCTGTCCCATGCAGGACAAAGGCCAATCAACTCGGTCCTGTGCTTCCTGCTGTCCATTTATGCCCGAAAACTTCTTAATCTCATCGGCCCACCTAACCTTCTGTCTCCCCCTAACCCACTTGCCTTCTGTGGGAATCTAGTTAGCTGCCCTTAATGGCCAGCGGTTAATCTTTCTAAGCGCTATATCCCCACCCTATGTCCATTTTTTCTCCTTTATTTCAGCTATTATATCCTCAACCACCGTTCGTTCCCTAATCTCCTCTGCTCTTTTTCGTCTCTTATGGTTACACCTACAATTTTTCCTTTCTATTGCTCGCTGCATAGTCCTCAATTTAAGCTGAACTATCTTTATGAGTCTCCAGATTTCTGCTCCGTAGCTAAGTACCGGCCAAACGCAGCTGTTATATACCTTCCTCTTGAGGGATAGTGGCAGTCTACCTGTCATGATTTGAGAGTGCTTTCCGAGTGTGCTCAACCCTATTTTCATTCTTCTAGTTACTTCAATCTTGTGTTTCGGCTCCGCAGTTATTACCTGTCATAAGTAGACATAGCCTATTACAACTTCAAGTGCGCTATTACATATCTCGAAGCGCTGCTCTCTTCCAAGGTTGTGGTACATTATTTTTGTTTTCTGCAGATTATTTTTGAGACTTTTCTGCTCTCCGTGTCTAACACCGAAATCGTGAGTTGCAATTCATACGCCGAGTTTCTAAGCAATGCAATGTCATCAGCGAAGCGCAGGTTACTAAGGTACTTTCTATTAACTCTTATTAGTAACTGTTTCCATTCTAGGCCTCTGAAAACCTCCTGCTAGCACGCGGTAAATAGCATTGGGGAGATTGTACCCCCTGCTTTAAACCTTTTTTGATTGGTATTCTGTTGCTTTCTTTAGGAAGCACTATGGTATAGCTGTTGATCTCCCGTAGATTTTTTTCAGGATGTTTATATATGCTTCATCGCTCTGATTCCGTGCGCCTTCATGACTGCGGATATTTATACTGTATCAAACGCCTTCTCGTAATCTATGAAGGCTAAGTATAGTGGTTGGCTGTATTCTGAGCATTTCTCTATCACCTGATTGATACTATGAATGTTGCAGATTGTTGAGTAGGCTGTTCGAAATCCTGCTTCTTCCTTTGGTTAATTGAATTCTAATGCTTTCTTAACTCTGTTAGCAATTGCCTTTCTAAATAACTTGTATACTACGGAGAGCAAGCTGATTGGCCTGTAATCGTTCACGTCCTTGTCATCACCTTTCTTATGCATTAAGACGATGTTATCATTCTTCCCAAGATTCTGGTACTCTTTCCGTCAGGAGACACAATTTGAGCAGGTTGGCTAGTTTTTTGAACACAATCTGTCATTCATCATTCACCAGATCTTGTGTTACCTTATACTCATCAGCAGCATTGCCTATTTGCATGCTCTCCAAGGCTTTTTTGAATTCTTCTATCATTACTGGTGGAGTGTATTCTGGGTTACTGCTAGTTCCTATAGTATTAGGTCGTGGTTGTCCGGGCTACTATACAGATCTCTGTAAAACTTTTCAGCTATTTTAACTATCCTATCCAAATTGGTAGTCACTTTGCCTAGCTTGTCTTTTGGTATATACACGGTGTTTGCCTATCCCATGTTTCCTCTTCACTGATTTCACGTTTCCTTCGTTCTTCATAGCGTGTTCGACTTTGTCCGTGTTATACCTTCTTACATCAGAAAACTTACGCTCAATAATCAGCTCCAAAATCTCTGCCAATTCAATTTTGTCTGTTGTATTTGATGCTTTCATTCTTTGACGCTTTTTAATGAGGCTCTTTGGCTCCTGGGACAGCTTGCCAGCGTCCCGTCCAACTACAGTACCTCCAAATTCCACTGCACACTCCGTAATAATACTGGTCAGATTATCATTCAATCCGTCAACGCTAGCGCTGGTTTCCTCGATAAGAGCCGAGTACCTGTTCTGAAGCGAGTCTCTGAATTTCCGTGCTTTCCCGCTCAGTGCTAGCTCTTTGATTGCCTTCTTGCGTATCAGCTTTTCTAATTCCTTCTTCAAGTCTAGGCGAACCTCGCCAAGCACTTCCACGTCCTGAACGATGTGTGGGTGTGCACTCAGGCTAAGACTATTTCGTTCTTATTTTCGCTATTATAGCTCCTCCATGTCCTCTTACAGTTACCTTGTTTTAGGCAGAAAGTGCTCAATATGCATCAATTATTGCGTTCTGCGAATTCTACTAATAGCTCCCGTCTGGCATTTCTAGTACTGAGGCCACAATCACCTACAACCTGGTCTCCAGCCTGCCTTTTTCTACCTTTGAATTCAAGTCTCCAATCAGTTGAGCATATTGTGTATTTACCTTACTCAGTGCCGATTCCACGTCTTCATAGAAGCTTTCAACTGACTCGTCATCATGGCTGGATACAGGCGCCTAAGCCTGTATCACCCTCATCTTGTATCTTTTGTTCCGTTTAATTACAGTACCTACCACCTTTTCATTACTGCTATAGTACTCCTCTATGTTCCGAGCTATGTTTCTGTCGATAAGGAACCCCGCTCCCAGTTCTCATCTGTCAGCCAAGTCCCAATAGCAAAAGACGTGCCCATTCTGTAGCATCGTATATGCCTCATTTGTCCTCCTAACCTCACTGAGCCCTATAACATCCCCATTAACGCCCTCTAGCTTCTTGATTAGTACAGCTAGACTTGCCTAACTAGATAACGTTGCATTAAACGTTGCGATTCCAAATATAATACCCCAAACGCCAATTTTTTTCCAGAACCCACTCTACTCTGTTCTTGTTTCTTAAGGTTAAACCTATCATTTTCTTTTCCATCGCTCACTGCGTCGTCCTGAATTTAAGCTGAACCTTCTTGTAAGCCTCCAGGTTTCTACACCGTAGCTAAGTACCGCCAAAATGCAGCTGTCATATACCTTCTTCTTGAGGGTTAGTGGTATGGTAGTGAATGGTAGATTACCATTCGTCATATCATAATAATTGCCGAATGTGATTCACCCCATCGTTATTCGTCTAGTTATTTCACTCTGGTGATTCGGCTACGTGGTTACTACCAGTCCTAAGTATACGGATTTCTTTTCAGCTGCCAGCGTCTATTCGTTTATCGCAAAGCGTTATTTTCTTGCAAGCTTGTTACAGATTACATTAGTTTTATGAGTAAAAATTTTTGGGCCTACACTTCTGCTTTCTGTGTCGAGTAACCATGACCTATAATTCGTCCCCTTATGAAGGCAATATCATCAGTGAATCGCAGGGTACTAAGATACTCTTTAGTACCCTTTAACCCAAACTCTTCCCAATCTAGGGCCGTGAAAACCTCCTGCAACTACGCGGTGAATAGCTCTGCAGAGACCGTGTCTCCCTGCCTTACACCTTTATCTTGACATTCTGTCGTTTTTTATGGAGAAATATGGTGGCTGTATAGTTCGTCGCCCGGCCACGTTGGTTTAGTGGTTAAGGTACTCAGCTTCTGAACCGGGAGTCACGGGATCAAATCCCAGCTGCAGCGACTGATTTTTTGATGGAAGCGAAAGGGCTGTAGACCCGTGTGCTCAGATTTGGGTGGAGGTTAGAGAATTCCAGGTTGTCAAAATTTCTAGAGCTCTCGACAACGGCGTCTCTCATAATCATGTGGTGAGTTTTCGACGTTAAACCCCACATATCAATCATTTATTATGATCATGTAGGGTTCCTTGATGCCCTGAGTCCACAGTGCTTGAATCACTGCTGACGTCTCGACTGAGTAAAACGCCTTCTTGTAATTCATAAAGGCTTTGTCTAGCAGCTGGTTGCATTACGAACATTTTTTTATCAGCTGATTGATAGTTTGAATATGATCTTTTGTGTAGTAGCCTGTATAAAGTCCCGCTTAGTCTTTTGGTTCATTGAACTGTAATGTTGCCCTAATTCAACTAGCTAATGTTTTAGGGGTGAAGCTCCTTATAGCGGCGCCTGTTCCCACCTCGTAGCCGGTGTAGTCTGTAACAAGTGTAACATTTTGACCTCAAAGAAAGTGCCGGCGAGAGATTTCTTCTGTGCGTTATTGAAGAATAAAAGGTAGTGCTCAATGTACATGCAATGGCTGCTAAGGGGAAATGAGAGACAGGAGCATTTGGCTCTTAGTTAACGCGCACGCTGGGATCCCCATTAGCAGCCATTGGCATGTTCATTGAGCACTATCTGACAAGAAATGGTTGCTACGATATACTCGCTGGGTATATTCTCCTTAGTTTTAGAAAGGTTTAGCGAGCGTTAAGCCGCAGTGCCATGAATAAAATGAACTAGTATATACCATGAACTCGAGGTGGTTAAAGGTGGGAAGTAGATACGAAGCGCAAGTCGTAAGAAAGTAAAAGCCCCATTCTCCTGTCTCTCATTTCCCATTAGCAGCCATTGGCATGTGCTTCGAGCACTATCTGACAGGAAAGTGTTGCTACGTTATACTCGATGGGCGTAACCTCCTTGGTTTTAGAAAAGTTTGGTGAGCGTTGGGCCGCAGTGCCATGAATACATTGAACTAGTATATACCATGAAGTTCGAGGTGGTTAAAGGTGGGAAGAAGACCCGAAGCGCAAGCCGTAAGAAAGTGTGCTTGTGCCACCTCTCATTTAGTCCGTGGAATGTCCACAGGATGGCGGTGCTTCTATATGGGGAATATATGATGAAAACATGCGAGATGGGGGTACTTGGTGTGTTGAATAAATGGATGAACGGACACACAGACAGATGCATGGACCGACGCATGAATGGACGCAGGGGTGGATGCATGGACGAACGCAGGGACGAACGCACGAACAGACGCACGCATGGACGGGCGGATGAATGCATGGACGGTCACAGAGACGGACGCATGGACGGACGGAAGCAAGAATGAATGGATGGGCGAATGCTTTGCCCCACTCTTTCTCATTCACTCCGGGGATATGCTGCCATTTCTTTGAAAATAGTTTGGAGAGAACGAACAGTACGCTGATCGGCATGCAATTTTTCGAATGTTTGACTTTTTTCTTGTTATTGATTAGGATGATGTTGACGTTCTTGCAATATTCTGGTACCCTTCCCATCAAGAGACTGCTCGTTTGTTAGGTGGTTTTTGAAACACAATTTCTGCATAGTTCTTCAAAAAGTGAGTTGTTACTTTATACTTTTCAGCGGCTTCGCTTCTTAGTGTTTGTTGTTGGGCTTTCTTTAGGTCCCATGTAGTTACTGGTAGGATGTGGAATCCTTCTGGGCTATTATTGGTGCTTACGATATCATCTTGTATGCTCGGCTTGTGTACAGCTCCATGTACAACTGCTCCGCCACCTCAACTAACCTACCCATATTGGTTATAAAATAGCCTTCGTTGCGTTTTATTGCATGCATCCAAGTTTTTCCTATGCACAAGTTTGCCTTGTTTAGGCTTCTGCCACTTTTTGCAGCCAGTTCGATTCTCTCTTTGTTATTCTTTCTTATGTTTGCTAGCTTACGCATTTTGATTATGTTCGGAAGCTCAACAGCTTAATTTTGTCGGTTGCATTTAGAGCTTTCATTATTTGTCGTCTCTGAATGAGGATTCTGGTCTCCTGAGATAGTTTTCATGTGTCTTGTCTAGTGACTGTACCTCCGGCTTCCACTGCACTCTTTGACGATGCTAGCGAGATCATCGTTAATTCTGTCAACGCTGACGCCGGTCACCTCGTTTAGAGCGACGAACCTATTCTGAAGAAAAACCCTGAATTATCTACTGTCTCTTTCACCGCCAGCTCAACATTCAGCGTATTGCGTATCCGCTCATGTCTTCACTTTTTTTAAATTTAGGCGAATGCGACCTCTTACCTCTTTTAGGTTCCGGCGCGGAATCTTGTCAACTACTTCTACATCCTGTACAATATGCGGCTGTGCACACAGATTTGGGCTCATTTCATTTCAATTTCACACAGGTAAGAAGTTAAGAAATGTAGTGGGTGCTGCTCGCGCTGTAAGGTGAGGCCTCTTGCCGTGCGTAGTCTCTTGACGAATGTATGCTGCGCGCAGCCGCATAGGCTGCTTTCCGTGCTGAAACCAAGCGGCCTTGTGTAACAATTTGCCACACCGCTACTAAATGACGTGAAGCATGAAAGTCGAGGCTTGTAGAGCAAGTTAGACACACTGTGTTCCAGTAAGAATGTTGTGCTAATGATGCTAGATGGTTTATTATAGTAGATTAGTGATTATAAAAAGAAAATAATTAATCATTTTTTAGTAGAGCTGACCCCATCAAAACTGTAGTAAGTGTACATAGTGCGATTCTGGGGAGATCAGCTCCTCTTCTCCGCTTCCCGTTGCGTTGATAAAACACTGCGGTGAAAGAGCGCATACAACGTTTGTTTAGGTTTTGACGAGTGAATTTGTGGCTGATATTCAAGGGAACCTTCCAGGTGGTCATGCATTGTTGCTAATGAGTGTAAGGCCCACAATGTTCCCTGGGCACTCTTCACTGCTTTGCCTGCGATCGTCAACGGGTAATAAGAAATGGCAGAATAGAGAAACTAATATATGTTGTAAAAATGCATGCTTCGACACAAAGTGGTTCTTTAGAGCAGCAAGCGTGAACCTCCTTAATATGGTACAACTCCCATTTCTGGCTAACGCAGCTTTTATTTGGCGAAAAAAGCTTGTAACGGGCATGACATTCGAGTTATTTTTGTGAAGGGCTAAAAGAAATAGAAATAAAACGCACCGTTTAACAATTTGACACACGCCTATTAGAATATAGAGCACCGAAAAGAATACCTTGGTGATCTTGTCTTATCAATTGTCACATTTTCTTCGAGGAGCGATGCTCCTTAGGGCGTGGATCTGTCCATCCTCTGATAGTGTATGTAGCCACCGATGGCACATACCCGAAAGAGCGGTCCTTATAATGTCCGCTGGATGGCGCCACTTCTATATGATGACTACATGATGAAAAGATGTCAGATGGCTGTACTTGGAGTGTTCACTAGATAAACAGACGGATTGATGGACATACAGATAGATGGACGAACTGATGGACGCACAGACAGACAGAGGGGTGAAGACATGCACGGACGGACGAATGAATAGAGAGACAGGCAGAAGGACGGCCGCACGAACAGATGCACGGACGGATGGATGAACCGACGGAAGAACGGACGTTCCGTCGTGGATGTTTCATCGGTGTTTCGTCGCGTATAACATACAAATTCATAAGATCACCAGCGCATCATATGTTCAATCCGTGAGTGGGTAACATCGCGCGAGCGGAGGCGATGGATGCGGCTGAAGCAGAGATGAACCAAGCCATCCCATCTCCAAGATGCATACGAGATTTACCCCCCCCCCCCCCCCACTTGCTATACCGGCCATCGAGTGCTCAAGCAGAGAAGAAATACCCCGCCCGTCTTTAACGAGCGCGAAAACACGAGTGGAAGGGGGCGGGGGGGGGGGGGTATGCGCGAAAAACGATGGTGACCTTCGATTTTACGAGCGCTGTTTTCCCTGGTTCACGCATTATTTGACTGTCACGGCAGCCGTCAGTGAGCGTCTCCTATAGCCTTCTACGTTCTACACTCAACGTGTCGAGACGGTGCGATAAGTGTGCCTCGAGTGGCCGTATTATTTAACACCAGCGTTTTGTAGAACTGCGGTTGAAGGCATTCCAAAGAGTTAGCTGCCAAGCCCACTTCTAATAACATTACAATTCGTTGCAATAGCATTTATTGCTTCGCGGTTTTCATGAAAGTCGACTTTTCTACTAACTGAATAAGTATACGTATAACATGGTACAATTGCTATGACGTCCAGTTCTTTACAATGAATGGTAACAAGATGTGCATTGCGGTACGTACCTTGCAGTGAACAAAAGGAAACAACACAGCCAAGATGCACAGTCCCACAAAAGGCGCCGTCACTGCTGTGTTGACCATTAGAAGTATCTAGAAAGCACGTTAGAGGCACAAGGTGTTAGATAATTTCACGTTAACTATACAATGTCCCCGTCACTTCTCTATAAGTCGTGAACGTGCGGAAGGCATGAGAGAACCTCGAGCATGGCTAAAATGGCGAAGGAATTCAGTGGGCTTCCTCAAGGGGAGAATTTCTCATTCCAGAGTTTTTTCTGGTACTGGCCCCGAATGAGGCACAAACGGTTTGAACAAGTCGCCGCTTTAGTTGCGTAAGCTTATGGTGTGGTTACGAGGTGCCCACTTTTTGTGAAATTAACCCCAACAGGGTGCTTGGTGACATGCTAATACACAAATAGGTTTTACTTTAGTCATCAAAGTATGCCGTCGGTGCCTACTCACTCACCTTTTAATATGACGCAGAACTTTAAGCATCCTAAGTTGAAACATTTTCCAAACGTACAAACCCAGCAATGGTGCATTCTTGGTTTCCCTCGAATCAACGCATGGCTTGTCTAAGGACTGATAGCTTTCTCAAATAAAGCAAGCAGCATTTCAACATCAATTTGAGCGCGTAATGGTCGTGGTGATAGGTTATCAAACTGTTGGATAAGCACTGGCCAAGTCAACTGCGAATTACTTGATGTGGAATGTAAGAAAGCACTAGTCATGGGTGCATAACGTGGTTGGCGCAGAAGCGCGACTGAATGCGGAATAAAGCACAAAGTATGGAGTTAAGGTGGCCGTTGTTTTCCTGTAACTGTCAATTTCATACACCACCAAATGCATGAAATACGTCATTTAAACGATCATTATTCTAGCCAGCTACGAACAGCCTCCTCTGTGACACCGCTAATAAACTGCCTCCATATTGTTTATAAAAAACGATGGTCACTTACCCGAGTTAGCGATCCCATTTTTACGACCAGTGAACTAAAAGCCGTCATTGTCACACCTAGAATAACAGCTGTAAAAATAAAAGTACCCCCGCATTATAAAAAAGCGGTGATGGGGCAATTTCTACTAAACATAAGAATTGTGGATGCTGTAATTATCTAACAGATTAGTAATGTACAAGAAATATGATTATAAAAGCTGCATCTTTTTTACAAGTAGATGTACAATAAATGTACAAAAGTCTACAATAAACCTATAATAAATGCCGCACTCAAAATTGCATAGCTCTGTGATGTTTAGGAATGCTGGCTCTCATGTTGCCCTCAGAAACCTGATGATGCAAGAACGCATTCGTTTCAACGATTAGGAATAATCTATGAAACTTTACATATATATATATATATATATATATATATATATATATATATATATATATATATATATATATGGGAAAGAAGTAAATACCTAAGGGCTCGTTTTTTCGTGTTTTGGCACAGTATTAATGAGATATAACACACAATAGTGCCAAGGAATGTATAGGGGAAGTTATTAGAACAAATGGAATGCAAATAAGAAGAAAGAAAAGTGGGTGGAAAAATAACCAGCCGTGAGCAGCCGTAACCACCCGTTTCCTGCTCATGGCTGGTTATTTTTTCACCCACTTTTCTTTCTTCTTATTTACATTTCATTTGTTCTAATAACTTCCCCTATACATTCCTTTGTCTGTTAGATCTCATATATATTGATATATATATATATATATATATATATATATATGCATGCCACAATTGAAGAACGAGCGGCTGTGGCTCATTCACGCTTAAAGTAGGAAGAAGTGAAAGACTGTTTCTCCAGTTCCGTTCAAGTTCTTGCTGTCGGCTGTTGGTCCTGTTTCGCTAACGTCATTACTGGCGGAGGTGCTGGGTACGTGTATCTTGGCTGTGCCAGCCATCTCTTCTATCACCTTGAAAACAGCTACATCTCCCAGAGCAAAAAGCAGTCGCCATCTACCTCGGTTACCGCTGAATTTGTTCCCTTGGCGACGACACACAGAAAGATGACAACTCCGATGACAAACCAGGTGATTCAAACAACGATACCCATGGTTCTCCTCTCGCGCATGTTTTTCATGCTCCACAGTCAACCAAGCCATTACATTGATGTTGTTGATTAGCTCTACTACATTGACCGCGTCGCCAGTATCAACGGAAGGGACAATCTTTGCAAGCTGCGTCGAGTTTACTTCTACCTGGAAGATTCTGTGAAGACGTGGCATGAAGAACACACGTTTTTTTTACGACATGGCAAAGAGTTAAGCCGACCGCTTCATGACGCCTACCGCAATGCCGAAAAAAAGGAGAGAGCCGAACAAGCCATATCCTGCAGGAACCAGTGGCCGAACAAACACGTTTCTATGTTTGTCGAGGACATGTTTAGGCTCTTCAGGCAGGCAGACCCTGCCATGTCGGAGGAAAAGAAGGTGCAGCATTTATTGCGTGGAGCAAAAGAGCAGCATTTTGCTGGACTCGTTCGCAATTCACCAATGACAGTCGCCGCGTTCTTCAGTGAGACAACTACAATAGAGCGCACACTGCAGCAGCGTTCGTCACAATACGAACGCCACATCCCGGCCACCGCATACTCTATCGGGTTGGACAGCAAGAGACGCACCCTCACAGACTTCATTCGATGTATCGTGTGAAACGGACTGCGACAGTTTCAGGCACTGCGATCCCATCCACCTTTTCCATTTTCTACGGATGTAATCAGACAGGAAATCATGCAAAAAGTCGCAGCACTGGCGCCAATCGCACCACCGACATCTATGGCCACAGTTTTGATATATGCGGTGGCATTGCAACATCCTGCGCCGTCACGACAAGTCCTACTGTGCGGACAATAGATCAGCATTTGCACTCTTCCCAGGACACTGCTTAAGTCCACCTTTCGACTCAATGTTTCCGATTGCACTCTCCTATCTGCCGTCTGCCTCAAGACCAAGAGCTAGCAAGGCAAAAACGTGGTGCAGCTCGCATAACCGTCCATTCTGCTATCACTGCTGTGAAGCGGGTCACGTGTACCAGAACTGTCAGTACCGCTAACTAGGTCTCCTCGGCTTTCACCCTTATGCTCGATGCCCACGCTTTGGTGAGCACCGCTATAGAATTGAAGCGTATCTGACAGGTCAGCGAAACCTTTCGACTATTCAGCCCCACCGATCGAGATCCTTATCACCTCACCGGTCTACTTTACCTAGTTTGTCCTTGTCGTTTACGCCTCTTTGAGGAGCCGGTCACCAAGTCCCCGCAAGGGAAACTAGGAATGGCGACTTCTGGCGTTGAAGCCATTGCAACTTGTAAAGATCTTCCTTCGTCGTAACAACGGGACGAATCGGTTGTTTGGTCTTCTCCGACAGCAAAAACATCATTTCTGCCAAAATCACCGCCTTCGTACTTTCTAAGGCAAAATCACCCGAAAAAGGAGTAACGGAGCTCAATAGACCGTAATCAACGGATAGACCATAGAGGAGCAACCACAGAGGAAAGCGTGTTGCGCGAAACCGCTTAGTCTCCACTGGGTTGAACCGCCCGGGCATCTCAGGCAGCGCGAAAAGCGTTGCCAAGGTGACCAACCCTCCTCCTCCACAGAACACATGTTCTTCTCCTCCTCTGCTGACTCAGTCTTTCCCCGTATTTTGCGGGCGGTGGTTGCGTTGCGTCTCGCTCGGAGTGCTCGACCAGGGCCGCCTGGATTCGACGATCTAAGAATTATGACGTGGTGCTTGTGTGTACGCCTGGATGAGTGTGGGCTGCTGCTTTCGCGTTTCGCTGCACCCATGAAGTCTGGACCAAGTCTCGACACGTCACCACGCCACGCTGTATATGTCTGGCTTCAAGATAGTCACGACCAACCCACGACAACAACAGTTGGGAGTGCCAACATGGCGGCCGAGGAAGCAGCAGGCCTATGGGATATATACTTCAGTCCGACTCAGGGCAGAAAACAGCGCTGGATTCTTTCGCAAGGAGGTTACAATACTTTATTCTTTTCTACTTGTCGCGTGTGCGATACGGATCGCGCTTGCCAACAACGGGCTTGGTCGTGTTGTATATCGCACGCACAAATTGCATCGCGAATGTCAGCTACGGCGTCTGCAGTTCGCCTGTGCTTTGCGACCGCCTGGCAATTGGCCGCCTTTGCCGTCGGCCTCCCGTGCGCTCGCTCATCACGTGCTCGCCTGTCTTCGCCACCGCGATGAGCTCCGGGCTGACGATATTGGGCTGAAACCTTGTCGCTGTGTTGGGAGTCATCTAAAACACGTTGCGGGCTCTCGTAAAGAGCTTGCTGGTAATATGTCGCGCGCTGTAACTGCACCAGCACGGGCTGGCGGGGCTTTCGCTAGCGTCGGAACTCACTGAAAATTGGTCGTCATCACAGTTGGCTTTCCCGTCAGTCGGTCGCAAGCGGCTCGGAGCCGTCCGCTGGCCGCGGCGGCGGACTCGCGTTTGCGCGCTGTACTCGCTCGAGTTTGTGGAAGAGGGCCGCATTACCGTCGATTTCTTCGACGCTAACTCTAAACCAGCTAGGCGCTTTTCGTGGTGGCGGCCAAGCGTACGCTCGCTCTCCTGTTCAAAGTTCGCTGGCGGCAAACACTCCGCGTGCAACGCCATGTTTGGTCTCGCGTTCGCTTGCTCGAGCTGAACTACGTCACTCGCTTAGGACTCGCTGACTTGTTAGCGGCACGGAGGTTCGCGCAGTTGTGGCTGCAGCCGCCGCTCTTAAGCTGTTGCACTACGGGGATCGAAATGAGTCTTTGACGATGTGTGACATCACGGTGAAATTATTAGCACGTCATATCTCACGTATGTTTTCATTTCCCCTTGCACGTATTTCTCACATGCATTTGTATTCATCATCTGTCGCATGTGACTCACTATTTCACATACTTATTGTGCAGCCGTGGGCACACACTGTGCTGAAGACTGTGTGCGCTGGCGTCTGCGATGCCTGTCATCCATCGCTTTAGTCAGAGCAGCTTCAGAAGGACTCTGCGAGATGTGAAGGTAAAGTTATTTGCGTGTCATATTTTAACACTTGTTTTTATATTAACGTTCACGTACTTGACATATGCGTGCATCTTCGTCTTATGTCACGTGTGTCTCACTATTTTTACTATATTATTGTACGTGCAGCCGTGGGAACACAACAGCCAGAAGGCTGCCTGCGGTGGCGTCTGCAATGCCTGTCATTTATCGCTTCCGTCGGAGGAGCTCCCCAAGGAGTAAACAATATTTGACAAAACTGGACTTGTACACTTCACCATGAAATCACTTAAACGATTGGAGAAACTTCATGTGTATCACTTTTGTCGTTCATTGTTGCCGTGACTGCGAAAGCAGTTACACATAGGTGGCTAACTACGTTTTCGTGTGTTCTTTTCTGAGCAATTTGTTGCTCACTGCGCAGTAAAACAGGCGAAAAAATATTAGGCCTGACAGAAAATAAACAAAAAACAATGTTTGAACTGGGGACAAAAAGTTCATCCGATTGGAGTATTTGAATAGATCAAACGTTGGTCCGGCAAGGTGCAACTGTGAGGGCTAGCGGTTGCCCAGTAAGGTGTAAATGTGGGAATTAACAGTAGCTCTATAAGGTGCAAATGTGAGAACTAAATGTTAGTCCTTTGAGCTGAAGTGCAGGACAAACTGTTACTCACTAAGGTGGAAATTTGAGGAATAAATGTTAGTCCCTTGAGCTCATCTGTAGGGACTAACTGTTAGATCTGGTGCCGTTAGTCTTTAACAGCCCCATTAGTCCCCAAAAGGACGAACCACACACCCTTTTGCCTTAGAGGGTATACAATAATGCTGTCAGAACCAACGTCGAAACCAGCGTTGACTAATCCGTCTGTCTGTCTGTCTGTCTGTCTGTCTGTCTGTCTGTCTGTCTGTCTGTCTGTCTGTCTGTCTGTCTGTCTGTCTGTCTGTCTGTCTGTTCGACGCGTGGATGGTCGGTCACACGTACGAATGCAGAAACAGACGGACGAATGGACGCACCGACGGAAGCACGGAGGGACGCATTGGCAGACGCACGGACAGACAGACGCATGGTCAGACGGATGGACACGTGAAAGGATGCATGGAGGCGCGAAAGGGCTGGTGGACGGACGGAGGGAAGGAAGGATGGACGGACGACGGATGCGCGGATAGATTGATGGACGCTTCATCATGCTCATCATCATTCACTCCGTGGATATGCTGGGGTCTTTTTAACTGAATTGAATTTTTGTTGTTTCCTCACAATAAACCATGATAGAAGAAGGAAAAATCCATTTGAATGGCTTGGGGGCGTCCATCACCAGCGTAGGAAGAAGACAGCTGCTCAGTTTCAGGCATTAACTCTTAACATTGTCACACTCACACTTTTACTGTAATATTGTAACAATTAACATAAAACATAAGCATTTTAGTTTGGTTATATATATATATATATATATATAGGCAGGCATGGTGGTTGAGTGCCCCTAGCGTTCCATATAGTCCAGTAGATCCTACGTGAGCGGTCACAACGTGGTTTAATTCGACGTTTCGGCCTAGAGTATGGCCTTCATCAGGATTAAAGATACAGTTTGTTGGTGCTCAGCTTTATACAATCTCAAATCAGAGGGCAAGGAAAGAGGAAAAAAGACAGAAAAGAAAAAAAGAAAAAAAGGAGAAAAAGAAAAAGAAAACAAAAAGAAGAAAAAAGAGAAGAAGAAGAGAAAAATAATATACGGTGGACTCCCCTTGGGCGCCCCCCTGCCACTCTTCCCTCCACTTCCCCCTTCTCCCCTTCACTTTTCTGATGTCAGTGGTCTGTGTATGTTTCCTTTGACTAACGCATTCCTCCCGATTAGACGGCGCTTCCTGGCACTGGCGGTTCGGTGTGGAGCGAAAAAAAGCTTTTTTAGGAAGTTCTAAGCCTTGAACTACTCGGCGCCCTGTCAACATTTCGTCGTGAAAAGAGGGGTGCCCCGTATTGCGGTAGAGGCTGGTAAGCCGGCGCAATGCGAATTCCTTGCCCGCTTCTGGATTACGCGTGTAGTGGGGGCCTCCCGGCTGTGCACAGGGTTGCTGTTGGGCATGTCATGCATGGCACAATTGATTGGGTAGTAAAATAAAACAGAAAACGGACGACAGCTGCACTTAGGAAGAGTAGTTACACTTGAAATTGTTTTGGGTTGTCCAGTGCCCTTCGTAGCTGCAGTGCTGCGAACTCAGTTACTATTTTCATTGTTGCCGTTATTGTTTTCTAATGCTTTAGTTGCTGCAAGTGTACCAGGATTCTCATTTATTCCTCTATCGAGGGTGTTAAATCGGTGGATAAGGTATGACTCTCGTTGTTCACGTTCACGATTTGATTTAAATCCCGTCTCTAAGAGCGTTACTGATAGTTTTCGAATGCATGGTCGGGAAGATGGAGATGTTTTGATAGAGGTAGACTTGGGGCTGATTTCGCATGCGCTCTGTGATTATTGAAGCGAATCCTAAATGGTGTTTCTGTTTGTCCGATGTTCTGCATGCCACACACGTTGCATTCGAGTAGGTATACCACATTAGAGGAATCGCATGTTAGGTTTCCTCGTATGTTAATCGAAAACTTGGATTGCGTGCTGCTTGCTTTGTCTGTTTCTCGCATCGCCTTACATACAAGACATCGTGGCTTTAAACAAGGGCGGCATGAATTATTGTGGGGTGATGTGTTAAGTTGGGAGTGGACAAGGGTGTCTTTGAGGTTACGTGGTCGTCGGTAAACGACGCCTGGAGCGGATGGGAATGCGCGTTTCAGACGTTCACTTTGTTCCAGAATGTTGTAATGTCGTTCAAAGATTTTGTTTACATTGGGGAAGTTTGTGCTGTAAGTCAAGCAGATGTTTGTTCGTTGTGGGTCTTCTCGTGGTGGTCGCTTCATAAGTAAGTCTTCACGATTTAGTTTTCTCGCTTTTTGAACAGCGTCATTAATTACATGGGGGGGGGGAGGTATTTTTGTTTCTCGAGCATAACTTTTAGCCTCTGTGAGCTCGTGTCAAAGTCAGCGTCTCTAGAGCAGATTCGCTTAAACCGGTGAGCCTGGCTGTATGGAATACTGCTTTTACGGTGGCGTGGGTGATCGCTTTGGAATTGGAGGTATTGCTGTCGATCCGTTGGTTTGCGATATAGCGTTGTAGAGAGCTTCTCTTCTTCTATCGTTATGGTAACATGAAAAAAAATTACGGTAACTTGCGAGTATGTGTGTGTGAGGTGTATGTTCGGATGTACAGCATTGTAAGTGTCGATAAAGCTGCGAAGATCGTCCTCGCTGTGGGTCCAAACAAGAAAGATGTCGTCTATGTATTTTTTGTATAACATTGGTTTCAAGGAACATTGTGCAAAAAATTCAGATTCTAGCTTTCCCATAAATATGTTGGCATAATTAGGTGCCATTTTGGTGCCCATAGCGGTCCCACTGATTTGTCGAAAATACCCTTGGTTAAACTCGAATGAATTTAATTTGAGGACCATCCTCGTCAAAGTTGCAATGGCAGAAAAATCTGGGGTGTTATATTGTCTATGGTTTGTGTACATGTTTTGTAATGCAGCTATTCCGTCATCGTGAGGAATATTTGTATATAATGAAGAGACATCAAGAGTAACCAAGTACGAGTTTTTCGGCACATTCCTTGAAACCAATGTTATAGTCACAGAGCCCATGCGAAATCAGCCCCAAGTCTACCTCTATCAAAACATCTCAATCTTTTTGACCTTGCATTCGACAAACTATCAGTAACGCTCTTAGAGACGAAATTTAAATCAAATCGCGAACGTGAACAACGAGAGTCATACCTTATCCACTGATTTAACACCCTCGATAGAGGAATAAATGGGAATCCTGGTACACTTGCAGCAATTAAAGCATTAGAAAACAATAACGGCAACAATGAAAATAGTAACTGAGTTCCCGGCACTGCAGCTGCGAAGGGCACTGGACAACCCAAAACAATTCCAAGTGTAACTACTCTTCCTAAGTGCAGCGGTCGTCTGTTTTCTGTTTTATTTTACTACCCACTCAATTGTGCCATGCATGACATGCCCAACAGCAACCCTGTGCACAGCTGGGAGGCCCCCACTACACGAGTAATCCAGAAGCAGGCAAGGAATTCGCATTGCGCCCGCTTACCAGCCTCTACCGCAATACGGGGCACCCCTCTTTTTACGACGAAATGTTGACAGGGCGCCGAGTAGTTAAAGGGTTAGAACTTCCCAATATGCCCGTTTACCGCCCTCTGCCACAATACGCGGCACCCCTCCTTCTACGACGAATTGTTTACGGGACTCCGAGTAGTTAAAGGCTTAGAACTTCCTAAAAAAGCTCTTTTTTGCCCCACACCGAACCGCCAGTGCCAGGAAGCGCCGTCTGGTCGGGAGGAATGCGTTAGTGAAAGGAAACATACACAGACCGCTGACGTCAGAAAAGTGAAGGGGGGAAGGGGGAGAGAGATGAAGGGGGAAGTGGAGGGAAGAGTGGAGGGGAAAGTGGAAGGAAGAGTGGAAGGGGGGCGCCCGAGGGGAGTCCACCGTATATTATTTTTCTCTTCTTCTTCTCTCTTTTTTTCTTTTTCTTTTCTTTTTCTTTTATTCCTTTTTTTCTTTTTTTTCTTTTCTGTCTTTTTTCCTCTTTCCTTGCCCTCTGATTTGAGATTGTATAAAGCTGAGCAGCAACAAACTGTATCTTTAATCTTGATGAAGGCTAGACTCTAGGCCGAAACGTCGAAGTAAACCACGTTGTGACCGCTCACGGAGGATCTACTGGACTATATATATATATATATATATATATATATATATATATATATATATATATATATATATATATATATATATATATGTATATTGAAGCAAAGAGCCTAAGTTAAGAACAGACCATACATATCTGAAAATTTTACGTCGTGAAGAATATCAATTTTCTTACTGATATAATCTATCATCATTCAATAAACGCCGGAGCTTGTTACGGGCTACTTGAAAGCCGTAACTAGGCCCACAGTGTTGAACATTCTTGTCTTGGTATTTTGTATGTTGTATGAGGGTCACTACTTTACTTTTCCATGAAAAGAGAACCCTGCTAATCGCATTGTATTCGGTATTCACGGAGCAATTTGTACACGTAAATGTATTGTGTTTTAAATATTTTGAGCCTTTTAAACAGCTCTTCGGAAAAATGCAAAGTTGGTACATTTGCAGTTATTCTTAAATTTTTTTTGCGTAACTAATAGCACTAAGAAATGCGATTCCTCCAAGCCAGTTGGCCGTAGTTGAAACACGAGGCAAAAAGGGCATTATAAATCAAGATCTTCCCTGGTTTCGGAATCAAATAGAAATTTCGACTCACAATACCAGTAATACCACCTAACATTTGTGATAATGTTTTCAAGTGATGATCCCACTGCATTGATTCGGAGAAATACATGCCTAGTTCCTTAATAGACTCAACCAGTTCTATCTGTGATTCACAATAAACAAGGATGTCTTTTTCAGAAACCATCGTGTCAATAGAAAGAAAAACAATGGCTTTTGTCTTTTTTCTATTCATTTGTAGCTAGTTTTTTGCTCCCCTTGTGCTTAACCCTTCTAACAAAAGAATGGCTTTGTGAAGGAGATAGTCATATCTTGGAGACAAAACAAATATGCTGGTGTCGTCAGCGTAAATTACAATTTTGATATCTGAAGAAGTGTAAACTGTATCAATTATGGCAAATTAAGAATCAAAGGTCTATGAATATTGCCCTGCAGCACTCATGAGACACGTTTCTTTTTGTCTAGTACCGTTTCATTCCCGGAGACCGAGTGACTTTTTCTGAAAGGTAGCTTTTAGTAACGTTAGATAAAACCCACGAATGCTGTAGTGATCGAGTATATGAAACAAAATTATGAGATTTGTGTAGTCAAATGCATCCGCAAAATCAACGCAAATACCAAGGACAAACATTTTTGTCAAACGTCCCAAAAGTAGTCCTTCTTGTCGCATGGGAGGCGGACCCATGGAATATGTAGCATATGATAACTAGGCCACGGGGCGATCCACAGCATTGAAGATCGCCCATGTGTCCATGTGACCATGTGCACTATATATATATATATATATATATATATATATATATATATATATATATATATATATATATATATATATATATATATATATATATATATATATATATATATATATACATTTGTCTGCAAACCCTGACGAAGTTCTGTCCACCGGTCGAAACCGTTGCTAATAAAATTAAGACAACCGCCTCGCTAAGTTGTGTTTCTTCCCAAGTGCTCAAGTACGTTTGGCTGATTGGAAAAGCTTCTTCATATGTGTATATATATATATATATATATATATATATATATATATATATATATATATATATATATATATATATATATATACATTGTGAGCATTATTCCTGCGCGTCATCTTGTCATACGTACATACTCATCATCATCAGTCTGACCTGTGTTGTGGGGCAGAGGCTCGGCAAGAAAAAGAAGTGTCTTGACGCAAAAACGTTGCCTTACAAGTGGTGGAGAGTGCTTTCCGGTCCCCTGGTCCTCTCCCTGCAGCGCTTTTTCGTTATCTTCGACTAACAACTATCCCTTTAGCTCCGGTCGGGTCACCGTTTGCGCAGCCAGCCCACGGTCATGTCGCAAGACGAGCACTACAACAACACGGCTCCATCCACCCGGCCTACACCCCTAGGCATGCCTTCATGGACTGTCACCGCCCCTCAAAAAGATCCCCCGATGTTCGCTGGCTTTCGCGGTGAAGACGTTGAAGACTGGTTGGATGAGTACGACCGTGTGAGTGCGCTTAACTATTGGCATGATTCTGTGAAGCTGTCCCGCGTGCCGTTCTATCTGAGGGGGGTCGCTAAGACATAGTTTCTCAACCATCAGCTGGATTTCCCAGACTGGCCTACCTTTAGGCAGCAGCTCCGTCAGATATTTTCCAACCCTTCTGTACGTGCCGACATCGCCAAACGGAAGGTTGCTGAACATGTCCAGCACTTCGGCGAGTCCTATACTTCGTACATTGAAGATGTCCTTGCCTTATGCCGTCGCGTCGACAGCTCGATGGCGGAACATGACCACGTTCGCCAGCTGCTCAAGGGCTTAGGCGCCGTCGCATTCAACGCTTTGGTGGCAAAGAACCCCACCAAGGTCGCGGATATCATCAGTACGTGTCTGCGACTCGACGACCTTCAACTTATACGTTTACAACCTGACACAGGAGATCTCAGGTCATCGCATGACAATGAGTTCCATGCGTTGATACGGTCGATGATTCGCGAGGAGCTGCAACTCCAAGCCACCTCGTCATCTTGTGAGCTCCGCATCAAACCTTCTCCAGGCAGCCTCCGCAACATCGTCAGGGAGGAACTGGCATCCATGACGTGTGAGCAAGTCCCGAGCTCGCATACCACTCCAAAGCTGACATACGCTCAGGTGGTTGCAGCGTCACCTTCTCAGCAATCACCGCAGTATGTGTCAACTACGCAGCCCTCCCTAAATGTCCTCGCCCCAAGGTTACCACCTCCTTCTTTCCACGCCTGGCGTCCATCTCGACCGATTTGCTGTTATTGCGGAATACGTGACCACACCTCACGGTTCTGTCGTCGACGTCAACAAGACGAAAGGCGGGGCTATGGTGACTACAAGAGGAATGAGCTTGCCCCTGCTCCACAACATCGCCACCCACATCGACTGTACCAACGCCGCTCACCATCTCCGCAGCACTTCAATGCAGCCAGTACCTTCCGCTCCTCACGCCGTCGTTCCCCGTCCACTATGCGCCGTTCCTCGTCACCACTTCGTCGGGCTACCACGGCGACTGATCATCACCCGGAAAACTAAACAGTGCAGCTTCAGGAGGGAAAACTGCATTTGGCGGACTGCATCGAATTCCTCCGGAACGTCCTTCAAATGTACTTTCAGTGTGTGTTGAGGGTATACGGACTGAAGCCTTGGTGGACACAGGTGCATCACTCTCAGTTATTAGTGTGGACTTGTGTTCCCGTTTGCGCAAAGTGAAGACACCGTATGATGACCCTTCCCTTCGCTGTGATAATGCGGTTTTCGTTCAGCCTTCTGGTATTTGCACAGCACGAGTTTTTATTGAGGGAATCCTTCACCATATACAGTTTCTCGTTCTGTCATCGTGTACTAATGCGCTCATTTTAGGGTGGGACTTTCTCTCCTCAGCTTCAGCCGTGATATCTTGCCGTCAGAGGGTCATTCGCATGTCAGATACTGCGCTTTCGTCTGATAAAGATGCTCATAGCCAGCGCTTCGTCACCGCTGATGATTGTTTTATTCTTCCAGGTAATGAGCATATTCTGACCCTGATATCAGATAAGATCAGTACTGGTGATGTGTTCCTGGCACCGTGTGAACTCTACATCTCTGGTGGGCTTACCATCACTCCTAGCCTGGTGCGCTTTCATGATGACAGAGCATTAGTTACGGCAGTTAACCCTACTTCTTTGCCTGTTGCACTGCCCCAGGGCACCAGTGTGGTTCGCTTCACAGATACCGAATTACTTTCTTTGATGCCCCTTCACGCAGACGCACCATCTTTCTCCACGAGTAATGATGACGATGCTACAACGGCTGCTTTAACAGCCACAATAAATTCCGATCTCACGTCAGCGCAAAAGAAAGAACTTTTGGATATCCTTCAAAAACACAGTGCTTCATTTGATGTCAATTCCAAGCTTTTGGGTCGCACTTCCGTCGCCGTACATCGAATTGAAACGGAGGGCAATACAATTGTACGCCGCCGCCCATATCGAGTGTCATCCGCAGAGCGGAAAATAATCGAGAACAACGTTGCTGATATGCTCAAACGAGATGTTATCCGGCCTTCGTCCAGCCCATGGTCATCACCTGTAGTGCTAGTCCAAAAGAAGGATGGTTCGGTGCGATTCTGCGTTGATTATCGAGCACTTTAAAAGATCACGCGCAAAGACGTGTACCCGTTTCACGAGTCGACGACGCACTTGACTCTCTGCAAGGCGCTGAACTTTTCTCCAGCCTCGATCTACGGTCTGGTTATAGGCAAATATCTATGCACCAAGCGGACAAAGAAAAAACTGCCTTTGCAACACCAGACGGGCTGTATGAATTCAACGTGATGCCATTCTGTTTATGTAATGCTCCTGTCACGTTCGAACGCATGATTGACACAGTTCTACGTGGTCTAAAATGGAAAGCATGTCTCAGTTATTTAGATGACATCGTCATTTTCTCCTCTTCTTTTTGTCAGCATCTTGATCATTTAGACGTAGTTTCGACGTGTATTTCGAAAGCTGGACTTCAGCTAAACACAAAGAAATGCCTCTTCGCCAACAAGAACATCAATGTGTTGGGCCACCTTGTCAGCAAAAATGGCGTTCGCCCGGATCCTGTCAAGCTTGCTGCCGTGATACGCTTCCCTCAGCGAGAAAATCAGAAACACCTACGAAGTTTCCTGGGCCTGGCATGCTACTTCCGCCGCTTCATTAGCCATTTTGCTGCCATCGCGTCGCCACTGCATAAGCTGGTGACATCCGGATCAACTTTCGTTTGGAACGACGACTGCGAGCGTGCCTTTCAAGCCCTCAAGCATGCTTTAAGATCCCACTCTGTTCTGTGTCATTTCGACGAGAACTGCATTGGTGCAGTTCTTCTACAGCGGGATGCCACTTCACGGGAAAGCGTTATTGCTTATGCTAGCCGTGCTCTTACGGCTGCTGAACAAAACTACTCCATAAATGAGCCGGAGTACCTTGCTGTCGCCTGGGCCATACAAAAATTTCGACCATATCTTTACGGACGCCACTTCACAGTTATTACAGACCATCACGCTTTGTGCTGGCTATCGTCATTGAAAAACTTGTCTGGTCGGCTTGGTCGTTGGGTGCTCCGCCTACAAGAGTACGATTTTGACGTCATCTATAAGCCTGGCAAAAGACACCAAGATGTAGATGCTCTCTCTCGCTGCCCCCTTCCACTGTCACCATCGAGCACTTCAGGTGATTGCTCGTCTGGTGGGCAAAACACTGTGTCACCCCTCACATTATCACAACTTGCGGTTATCGACACGCCAGCTTCAAATCACTACACCGAGTTCGCCACACGCCAGCGTGATGATCCCTATTGCAATAGCATTATTCAACGTTTAAATGGTATATCACCTACTCCTAATGCTAGATCGCGCCGACTACTACGGCAATTTAGGCTCGATAACAATGTGCTCCATTGTTACGTTTACACTACTGATGGACACCACTGGGTTCCAGTACTTCCGCGTTCTCTACGTCACCAAGTCTTCGAAGCCTTTCACGACAACCCATGTGCAGGCCACTTGGGATTTCACAAAACACAAAGCCGCATGAGGAAACGTTTCTTCTGGCCTGGCATCTCTACTTTTGTGGCCAAGTACGTTGCATCTTGCCATCTGTGTCAACGGCGGAAGCGACCAACTTCGTCTCGTGCTGGCCTTCTGCAACCCATTTCGTGTCCCGAGACACTTTTCGCCATCGTTGGCATAGACCTACTAGGACCTCTCCCCATCACGCCAGCAGGTAATCGTTGGATTGTGACTACTGTCGATCACCTGACACGGTACACAGAGGCTGCTGCACTACGCACAAGTTCTGCTTCAGACGTCGCAGACTTCTTTCTCAACGCCATTGTATTGCGTCACGGTGCACCTCGCGTCCTCCTAAGTGATCGCGGCAAGACGTTCCTGTCCACCATAATCGAAACCCTCCTATAACCTGTGGTACAGTACCTAAGACGACGTCAGCCTACCACCCCCAAACTATTGGGCTGACAGAGAGATTTCATCGGACACAAACAGACATGCTATCGATGTTCATCGCACCAAACCACGACAACTGGGATACGATTTTGCCTTTTGTGACGCTTGCCCATAACACCGCTGTTCAGAGAACTACTGGCTACTTGCTTTTCTACCTCGTATACGGCCGTACACCGGCATTCTCCATCTATGTCTTTTTTCTGAATGTTCCAACTGACTTCTCGGCAACCGTATCAGAGCAGTTCATCACAAGGCTCGAGGCATGTCGGCAACGGGCTCGCCTTAATATAGAAGCCAATCAGCAAGATCGCAAGCAACGCTACGACAGCTCTCATCGCGACGTCTTTTTCAGTCCGGGGGATGAAGCGTTGCTTTGGACGCCCATTCGTACTCCAGGATTGTGCCATATATTTCAGCCACGCTTCATTGGACCCTATACAATCAACGAACGAACGTCACCACTGAACTACCGTGTCACTCCCAGCGACCTTTCTTCGGATCGTCGCTGTCGTGGTTCGGAGATTGTCCACGTGTCGTGTCTGAAGCCATTCGTTCGACGTTCCGTTTCCGTCTAAGACGCGTCCGGGCTGGCCGCTCAAGCGTGGGGGGGGCGGTGGGGGGGGGGGAAATAAGTGTGAGCATTATTCATGCGCGTCATCTTGTCATATGTACATACTGATCATCATCAGTCTGACCTGTGTTGTGGGGCAGACGCTCGGCAAGAAAAATTAGTGTCTTGCAGCAAAAACGTTGCCTTACAATATATATATATATATATATATATATATATATATATATATTGATACGCAACCGCCGGCACAGCCTGTCTGGAAGAAAGAGAAAGACGACGTTGGTGGCTGGTTGTTGATGAACTGTCGCCATCTTGTTCGCCGAGCACAGTGCATCCTATTTAACTTATTAAATACGTTACCCGTAACATTATTGGTGGAGGTGGACGACTCCCGTACCTCGATGGAGACGCGCAGCGGTCGCAACACTGGGGACTCTTCGGCTACTTCAACTGCCAGTGCCTCATCCCCACCGGTCTCTCGATCCGAGTCAACAACCTATGTCACCCTGCCACCCCTGCGGGATCCTGGAACTTTCTCCGCTGACGGCACCATCGACGTTGACTCCTGGCTGCACCGGTACGAGCGAGTCAGTGCTACCCACCGCTGGGATCCGACGCTCATGCTGGCCAATGTTGTGTTCTACCTCGACGGCACGCCGCGGACATGGTTCGAAACCAACGAAGCCGAAATCACAAGTTGGGATCTTCTCAAATCGAAGATCCGTGATCTTTTCGGCGATTCATCTGGTCGTCAGCTCGCTGCCAAGAAGACTCTCGCCACTCGCGCCCAGACGTCTACTGAATCGTACGTGTCATACATTCTTGACGTCTTGGCGCTTTGTAGCAAGGTCGATCAGCGCATGTCAGAAGACGAAAAAGTTAACCATGTCCTCAAAGGGATTGCTGACGATGCCTTCAACCTGCTGGTTTTTAATAATGTCACGACCATCGACACGATCCTGACAGAATGCCGCCGTCTAGAACAGGCTAAAGCCCGCCGCGTCACCCACGGCATCACGCGCCTGCCGAACACAGCTGCTACTTCCTCGTGTGATGACTCCGTCCGCCAAGTTCCCCGATGTGACAACCTCACCCGCATCATTCGTCGTGAGGTCGAGGCAGCCCAACCAGTAGCTACTCCATTTCCAACGCCTGATCCTTCACCGACCACAATCTCACTGATACAAGCCGTCGTTCGTCAAGAATTATCGAATGTCGGCCTACACCCCATTCAACCAGTCTACTCTGCCGAGCCTTTTTATCGTCGTCCATCCGCTCCTTGATATGGTTCCAACTACTCTCGACAGCGCAATTTGTCCGAATGGCGTACACTGGACGACAAGCCCATATGCTTCAACAGCCGACGTGTTGGTCATATTGCTCGCCACTGCCGCAATCACTGGGCTCCGCCGGCACGCTATGGGCCTCCTACCCAAGCCACTTGTGACCACCAGTCGTCCTCAACATTTGATTTTGGTTCCCCTATGCCGACCACATCCTCTGATCCTGCCGCACCTCTGACGAGACCTCGCTACGCCCGCTCGCCATCCTCTGCTCGCCGTCAATCTCGTTTGCCCCCACAACGCCGTCCTGCCTCTCCGACCTATTCGCAGCGCCCCCGACCGGAAAACTAGGCAGTGCAGCTTCTGGAGGTGAAGCTGCATTGACGACGACCTCTGCAAGAAATCCTCGTGTGACATTACCGACCACCCGGAATCTGTTGAACGTTACTTTAGACAATGTACCTGTGCGCGCGTTGATCGATACTGGCGCGCATGTGTCCATAATGAGTGCTGCTCTTCGTCGCCGCCTAAAGAAAGTTGTCACACCCGCCTTGAACCGAGCCGTTCGAGTCGCCGACGGGGGAACTGCCGCGATTATCGGCATGTGCTCCGCCCGTGTGACTATCGCCGATAGAAGCACTGCTGTTCTTTTCACCGTTATAGAAAACTGTCCTCATGAAGTAATTCTAGGCATGGATTTTCTCACCGCTCACTCGGCCCTTATAGATTGTTCAGCCTGCTGTCTTGAGCTTGAAATGCCTCTACTTTCTGATCTGACCAACCCACCCCAAAGTCGCCTTTGCTGCATTGATTTCGCACGCCTTCCGCCTAACTGTGTCACACATATCGACCTCTTCTCTACACCACCTGCACCTGACGGTGAATACATGGTGGCACCAATTCATGCCGTGATGCTTACGCATGGCGTCGCTGTTCCGCACACCATTTTGACAATCGTTGAAAACCGCACATGCCTTCCTATTGTCAATTTCGCCCTCACAGCCCAAATTCTTCCACAAGGTATCTCCCTGGCCGAAATTACTGCTCTACAAGGCCATACGGTTGAACCCTTCGGAGTGGATGATTGCTGCACCTCAGACAATGAACCAACTCTATCACGTTCATCGGGCGTCGACGTTGACCACATGGTACCATCAGACCTCACTCCTGATCAAGCGGAAGCCCTTCGTCACGTCCTAGAGTCCTATAGTGACATTTTCGACTTCGCCAGCACGGCTTTAAGCCGAACGAGTGTTGTTACTCACCGCATCAATACTGGTGACGCGAGTCCCATTCGCCGACGTCCATACCGTGTTTCCGCGTCCGAGCGCACCGTCATACAACGGGAAGTCGAAAAGATGCTTGCAAAAGACATAATCGAACCCTCTTGTAGCCCCTGGGCTTCTCCTGTCGTCCTGATCAGAAAGAAGGATGGAACATGGCGCTTTTGTGTAGATTATAGGCATCTCAACAAAATTACGAAGAAAGATGTTTATCCGTTGCCTAGAATCGACGATGCCTTAGAGTGCCTTTACGGTGCTACGTATTTTTCCACTATCGACCTTCGATCTGGCCATTGGCAGATCGCTGTGGATGAGATGGACCGTGAGAAGACCGCATTCGTCACTCCTGATGGACTTTATCACTTCAAAGTTATGCCCTTTGGTCTCTGTAATGCACCGGCCACATTTGAAAGAATGATGGACTCGTTGCTCCAAGGGTTTAAATGGTCAACCTGCTTATGTTATCTAGACGACGTTATCGTTTTCTCGCCCACATTCGACTCCCATCTCAAGCGTTTATCGGCGATTCTTGAAGTTTTTCGTCGAGCCGGACTTCAACTGAACTCGTCGAAATGCCACTTTGCTCGACGTCAAATAACCGTACTTGGCCACATCGTCGATGCCGCAGGAGTCCGCCCGGATCCCGAGAAAATTCGAGCCGTCACGGACTTTCCTGTTCCGAAGTCAACAAAGGACGTTCGCAGTTTTGTGGGCTTGTGCTCCTACTTTCGACGGTTTGTTAAGGACTTCGCCATCATTGCACGCCCACTCACAAACCTCCTGAAAAAGGACACCCCGTTTTTCTGGGGCGCCGATCAAGCCTCATCTTTTTCCCAGCTCACGACGCTCCTTACAACACCGCCAATTTTAGCCCATTTCGATCCATCAGCTCCAACCGAGGTTCGCACTGACGCTAGTGGGCATGGCATCGGAGCAATGCTAATGCAACATCAACGCGGACATGACCGTGTTCTAGCATATGCAAGCCGCCTGCTATCTACAGCCGAGCGCAACTATTCAATCACGGAACGTGAGTGTCTCGCTCTCGTGTGGGCAGTCGCCAAGTTTCGCCCATACTTATACGGGCGTTCATTCCGGGTAGTTACCGACCATCACGCGCTCTGCTGGCTGGCCTCACTCAAGGATCCCACAGGACGCCTCGCTCGTTGGTCCCTACGATTACAAGAATACACGTTCACCGTAACGTACAAAACAGGGCGGTCACACCAAGATGCTGATTGCTTATCACGCTACCCTGTGGAAGAGGCTGCCCATACTGACACCTTTCCAGACCTTCTGTCTGTGATGCAGCTACTCAACCTTGGCCACGAACAACGCCTGGATGCTTCCCTGCGAACCATCATTAGCAAGCTTGAGTCAAGGCCTCCCGACGCATCTCTACAAATGTTCTTGGTAAAAGACGGCATCCTGTATCGCCGTAACCTCGATCCATATGGCCATGACTTGCTCCCCGTCATACCAGCACATCTTCGTGCGACTGTTCTCAACCAACTTCATGACGCTCCTTTGGCGGGCCACTTGGGCGTCTCTCGCACATACGACCGTGTACGTCGTCGTTTCTTTTGGCCTGGTCTTGCCCGCTCTGTTCGACACTACGTCGCCGCTTGTGAACCCTGCCAGCGCCGCAAAAAGCCATCTTCGCTACCAGCTGGATTCCTTCAGCCGATCGACATTCCCTTTGAACCTTTTTTTCGAGTTGGCCTCGACCTGCTTGGCCCATTCCCGATCTTCAGCTCAGGCAACAAATGGATCGCTTTCGCCACTGACTATGCGACACGGTACGCTATCACACGAGCACTTCCGACGAGTTGCGCAACCGATGTGGCGGACTTTCTGGTATATGATATTATTTTAGTACACGGAGCTCCACGCCAACTTCTCACTGACCGGGGCCGCACCTTCCTATCAGCTGTCGTTGAAGAAATCCTGCGCTCTTGCTCGGCCAAACACAAGTTTGCCACTTCATACCATCCGCAAACGAACGGTCTTACGGAGCGCCTCAACCGCACCATAACCGACATGCTTTCCAAATACGTAGCGGCCGACCACCAGGACTGGGACGTTCATTTGCCATTTGTGACGTTCGCATATAATTCGTCCCGTCACGACACTGCCGGCTATTCACCATTCTATCTTCTATACGGCCGAGAACCCGCCCTACCATTTGACACCTTGCTGCCCTCGGTCACGGAGTATGCCGGCGAAGCCATCGCGCGAGCCGACCACGCACGCCAACTCGCCCGCCGCCTCCTGCAGGCTTCACAGGAGCACCAAAGACAGCTCTACGATTCACATCATCGAAACGTGCACTTTTCACCGGGTTCCCTTGTCCTCCTCTGGTCCCCCACTCGGCGTGTAGGGCTTTCTGAAAAACTGCTGTCACGCTACACTGGACCATACCGCGTCGTTCGCCAGGTGTCTGACGTTACATACGAGATCGTGCCAGCCGATTCAACGTCATCATCGTCACCTTCGAGTGACATCGTGCACATAGCTCGACTCAAGCCCTATCACCCCCCTTCTACCGCATCCGAGTTGCTCAAGCACCGAGACGGTGCTTCTACCGCCGGGGGGTTATGATACGCAACCGCCGGCACAGCCTGTCTGGAAGAAAGAGAAAGACGACGTTGGTGGCTGGTTGTTGATGAACTGTCGCCATCTTGTTCGCCGAGCACAGTGCATCCTATTTAACTTATTAAATACGTTACCCGTAACAATATATATATATATATATATATATATATATATATATATATATATATATATATATATATATATATATATATATATATATATATTCTTTAGTGAGAGATGGTACGCCAAAAGAAAAAGAAAGAAATAAAGCAAAGTTAAAAAGGCAATGAGAACATGAGGTGGACTCCTCCCCGGCCACCTCCTTCCACTTTTTAGCCCTTTTTTCTTTTTTTCTCTCCTCTTCCTTGCCCCCTCTTTTTCCGACGATGACCTTTAGGATGTCCGTGGTCTGCGTATCCTACCTTCAGCTAACGTATTTTTCACGACCAGGCGGCGCCGCATGACTCTGGCGGTTCGGTAAAGGGAAAAAAGCTTTTTCAAGAAGCTTAAGCCTTTAACTACTCTGCGCCTCGTGAATGTCTCGTTGTTGAATGAGGGGTGCCGCCTATTGCTGCAGATGCTGGCAAGCGGGTGCAATGTCAAATCAGGCCTGCTCCTAGATTTACGCAGTAGAGGCGTCCTGATTGTGCACAGCGTTGCTGTTGGACATGCCTTCCTTGGCACAACTGATTGGATAGTAAGGTAGAAACAGAAACAGACAACAGCTGTACTTAGGAAGGATAGTTACACTTGGTGTTTTCAGTTGTCCAGTGCCCGTCGCAGCTGCAGTGCCGTGAACTCAGTCATTATTGTCATTATTGCCATTATTGTTTTCAAATGCTTCAATTTCTGCAAGTGTACCCGTATTCTCAATTATTCCTCTATTGAGGGTGTTAAATTGGTGGATAAGGTATGGCTCTCGTTGTTTATGTTCTTGGTTTGATTTACATCCCGTTTCTAATAGTGTTACTGATAGTTTGTCGAATGCATGGTCGTGAATGTTGAAATGTTTTGACAGAGGTAGACTAGGGGCTGATTTCGCATGGACTCTGTTATTATTGAAACGAATCCTAATTGGTGTTTCTGTTTCTCCGATGTACTGCATATTGCACACTTTGCAATCGAGTAGGTATACCACATTAGAGGAATCGCATGTTAGGTTTTCTGGTATGTTAATCGAAAACTTGCATTGTGTGCTGGTTGCTTTGTCTGTTTCTCGCATCGCTTTACATACAAGACGTCGTGACTTTAAACAAGGTTGGCATGAATTACCACAGGCGAAGTATTGATTTGAGAGTGGACAAATGTGTCTTTGAGATTGCGTGGTCTTCAGTAAACAACGCCAGGAGCGGATGGAAATGCGCATTTCATACGTTCATTTTGTTCCAGAGTGTTTTAATCTTGTTCAAGAATTTTCTTTACATTAGAGAAGTTTGTGCCATAAGTTAAGCAGAGGTTTTTTTTTGCAGAGCTAGCTTCATAAGTACGTCATCAAGCATCAGTTAACTAGCTTTTTTAACAGTGTCACTAATTACATGTGCGGGGTATTTTTGTTTATCGAGCATAAGTTTTAGCCTTTGTGAGCTCATGTCAAAATCATCGTCTCTTGAGCACATTTGTTTACACTGGTGAGCCTGGCTGCATGGAATACTGTTTTGACAGTGGCGCGGTACATCGCTTTGGTAATGGAAGTATTGTTGTCCATCCGTTGGCTTGCGATAGGGGGTTGTAGAAAGCTGCTCTTTTACTATGGTTATGGTAACACAAAAAAAATTACGGTTGCTTCCGAGGAGGCATGTGTGTGAAGTGTATGTTTGGATAGAGAGTGTTGCAAGTGTCGATAAAGCTGAAAAGTTCATCCTCGCTTTGGGTCTAAATAAGAAAGATGCCCTCGATGTATCTTCTCTATAGGAATGATTCCAAAGAACTTTGTGCAAGAAATTTGAACTGTAGCTTTCAGATAAGTATGTTGGTATAATTGGGTGCCATTTCAGTGCCCAAAGAGGCCTCGCTAACATGTCGAAAATACTCTTGGTTAAATTCAAATTAGTTTAATTCTAGAATCATCCTCGTCAAAGTTGCGATGGCAGAGAAATCTGGGATATGAGGTTGTTTGTGGTCTGTGTACATGTTTTCTAATGCAGCTATTCCGTCATCATGAGGAATATTTGTATACAACGAGGACACATCAAGAGAAACAAAGTACGAGTTTTTCGGGACACACAGACCTGCAATGTCTCTAAGAAAATGTCTGGTGTCTTTAAGTACGGCGCGAGTGGGCATAGAATGTGGCTTACTAGTTTGTCCACGTACGCTGATATGAGTTTAGTTATTGTACCTATGCCTGATGTCATTGGTCGACCTGGGTGAGCGGGTTTATGAATTTTTGGGAGGATGTAGAAGCGACCTGAACGAGGGCGTGCTGCTCGCACTAGATTGTGGTCAGTGTTGGTTATCTTCTCTCCGTCCAACAGTTTCTCTAGTACTGTTGATTCGATACGTTTGTATTCGTCTGTCGGATCAACTAGGAGGTGTTCATAAAATTTTAAGTCGTCTAGTTGGCGGTATGCTTGTTGTTAGTAGTTGGTTGTATTGAGGACTAAAATCGCTCCTCCTTTTATTTATTTATTTATTTATTTATTCATGATACCTTACAGGGCCCGATAGGGCATTGAGTAAGGGGAGCAAGTACGAAACAAAAAATATCAGAGATAAATGCATTATTAAATACAGGAAAACGAAATTGAAAAAAAAGGTACAGTGCAGTTAGGGAACTTTTTTTTCTCCCTCCTCCCTTTCCTTTTTCCTTCCCCTTTTCCCTTTCCCTTTTTTACACAAGGCAAAAAACAGCAAAAAAAAACAAAAACAAATATATATTGTTACGAATAAATATAGCAACTGGTACTATATAAACTCTTTATTGAGGGCGAACTTGTGCCCGTAAACTCGAAGCTAAAAATGGTCAGCCAAAAAAATGTCTGCGCCGCTGACTCTAACTTCGTCGGTCTCCTCTTCTGCCCCTCGAGTCTCGTGCCAGTCCCATGGCGTAGCATCGTGGCGCGTGCAGGACGGCGTTCCATGGCGCGGCTTTCTTGCTACTTGCTTGACGGCTTTTACGAACGCGAATTGTGGTACGCGTCTTCTGCGATGGTCGAGCTGTGGCATTAGTCCCCCTACTAGCACGCATCGCCCCGATGCGTAGAGCCGGCTGACAGTTTCTAAACAATAGGACTTCTCCTTGTGTTACACGACGTTGTTCAGTTCCTGTCGTAGTATGGTTTCATACGTACTACATGTACACCTTCCGGGAGATTCCTGCGTCGTGTTGTGCATACTTGACCTTCAGGGATCACTTCGTAGTTTAAGGGGCCTAGCTGACGAAGAACCCTGTAAGGGCCAAAATAGCGCCGCATAAGCTTTTCTGATAGGCCACGTGCACGTACAGGCGTCCAGACCCACACTTGGTCTCCAGGGGAGTACTGAACATCCCTTCGTCTTAGATTGTAACGGTGCGCGTCGATGTTCTGCTGTTGAATGATGCGGTTCCGTGCTAGTTGTCGTGCCTCTTCTGCCCTTTCTACATATTCGCTTATGTCAGGGTCCTCTTCATTCGTGCTGTTGACAGGCAGCATCGCGTCTAATGTCGTTATTACTGTCCGACCATAAACAAGTTGAAATGGCGTGAAGTGGGTTGTCTCTTGTACTGCGGTATTGTATGCAAATGTAGCATACGGTAATATGGTGTCCCAAGTCCGATGCTCGACGTCCACATACATTGCGATCATGTCAGCAAGCGTCCTGTTCAGCCTTTCAGTTAACCCGTTAGTTTGCGGATGGTATGCGGTAGTTCTTCTGTGGTCGGTGTGCGTTAGTTTCATGACAGACTGTACTAGCCTGGCAGTGAACGCAGTTCCTTTGTCAGTTATAAGAACTCTAGGTGCGCCATGTCGCAGCACTATCTGGGTCACAAAAAACTGAGCCACTTCATTTGCCGTTCCTTTTGTGAGAGATGACGTCTCGGCATACCGGGTCATGTAGTCGGTTGCTACAACTATCCAGCGCTTCCCAAACGATGACATAGGAAATGGTCCTAGCAAGTCCATTCCGACCTGCTCAAACGAGACTTTCGGTGGCTCTATCGGTTTCAAAAGACCTGCTGGTTTTAGGGGTGGTACTTTGCGTCTTTGGCATTCTCGACATGATGTTACGTAATGCTGTACTGAATCCATCAATTTTGGCCAGTAATATCTGCGGCGGATTTTTGCCAAAGTCCTACTAATGCCCAAGTGACCTGCCGATGGGTCATCATGACACGCTTCTAAAATTTCCGCTCGCAGTGACGATGGTATCAGCAGTAGGAACGTTTCACCGGTGTGTTGAAAGTTTCCCTTGTAGAGAACGTTGTTGCGGAGGACGTAGGAACGTAGTCCACGCATGAAAACTCGCGGTACTTCGACTTGCTGCCCCTCTAAGTATTAAATGAGCAGAAGTAATTCTGGGTCCATTCGTTGATAATGAGCCATCTCCGACACATTCACAGCTCCAAGAAATGCGGAGTCTTGTTCATGCTCAAGATGGCCACCAGGGGGCCAGGGAGTTCGGATGTGCCTCGCATCAGCTCCGCGGAAAGTTGTTTGGTCTGGTGGAAATTGTGCAGTTACAGCAAACAACTCCTATAATCTCCTGCCTGAAGTTCTCTGGACCATCTAGACCACGACTTCAGGACTGTGAGTACGTTTTGGGGCATTTTATGGCTATTTTGGTGTCGACTGCGTCTCCGCCCAGCAAAGCCTAACGCTAGCGGTGAACAAACGCGGCGGCTCGGCGGTGGCCGACGCCCCCAGCGTTCGCTTCAGAGCCCCGTTGTGGAGACGCGACGGCAACGGAGGTGACCGTGGAGGGTACTTAAATTACCCCTGAAGAATTTAGAACCGCTGACTGGATCACGAAAGTTGGAAAACATGTTAAAGAGCTGCGTGACGCCGCTAGAGGTGACAGACAGGGACGCCAAGATGGCAACGCTCGGGCAGAAAGTGGAACCGAGCCCGGCGAAGACAGGAAGAAGACGGCGGCTGCGAACGCAGCATACAAAAAGCTGGGGCACAAGATCGCGGAGCGCTCGATTGCGTCGTACCTACCACGGTTGCCGGTGAACGACTACAAGATAATCATTCGTCCGAAGTGCGGGCTGGCGCTCACAAAAATTCCGAACACCAGGCTCAGTGAGGCGGTGCGCTTGGCAGCGCAAATTCCGTGGATTAAGGGACAAGAACAGGAAGTGTTCATTGTTAACGACAAGCAAGGCACCCTGATTTTCAGCACTCCAGACATAGACACTGTCTGGAAGGTGACCAGAATTAAGTCTATCAAGATTGAAGGCAAGAGCTATGACGTCACGGCGTACCTCGCGCCGCACGAGGATAGCGGGCGGGGTGTGGTGCGCGGCATCGACCCGAGATTGTCAGTAGAGGAACTGACAGAGGCTTTCGACAACTCAAGGAACCCGCCGATACTTGGTGTTAGGAAGCTGGGGAACTCAAGTTCAGCGGTCATCATCTTCAAAAATGAGACAGTGCCCAGGTGGATGTACTGTTACGGCGTACCGCTGAAGTGCGTGCTTTATAAGAAACGATACGAGGTGTGCTACCGATGTGGCCAGCTAGGACACAGATCGGACGTGTGTATCAGCGACCATGTTCGCTGCCGGGGATGCGGAATGACAGCTCCACCCGAGGACCATGCATGTGAGCCCAAGTGTAAGCTGTGTGGCAAAGGTCATCTGACAGCAGATCGGAAATGCAAGGAAGCTTTCAGGACCCCTTATACAATAAAGAAGAGACAGTGGGAGGCCTGGCGGCGAATGGAAGGAGAAGAGCGGAAGGCGAAAGACGCCGATCCACAAACGTGCAGAATGGAAGAGATCAAAGAACGGTCCAGGAGCCGGTCGAAGCATCGAAGAGGGTCAAGAGGAAGAGCAGGTTCCTTCCCAAGACTACCGGAAAGACAAGAAGGAGATCTGCCACCACTGACTGGTCCAGTAAACGAGGGGACTTCCGGCAGTGCTGTCCTCAACAGTGGGAGACCCACGTCGCCGAACCGCAAGGTGGGTTGGGGAGATAGGGCCTCCCAGGATAAACGCGGTGAAGAAATGTTAACCATTAAGGAAGAGAATCGCATGCTTAAAGAGCAGCTAGCAATGATGAGTGGGCAAATAGAGGAGCTTCAAATAGCTATTAAGTCATCTAACACAACACCGGTTTCTCTACCACGAATGCCACAGAATCAAGATATAAAAATGCCGGAGGAGCAGAGCGCTACTCCACCTCCAGCGAAAAAGAGGGCAAAAGAAGCGGAAAAGCCCGTAATAGAGGAGAACGTAGCGACAGTGATAGACATGAAAATAGCGCAACTGGAGGCAAACATTGAAGCCAAATCTACCCAGGACGATGAATGGCGTAAGGCCTTCGAGAAACAAATGTTCGAGATGTTTCAAAATCTGAATCAGCAGTTGCATCAGCGGGATAATAAACTTACCGAGGAATTTAAAACAGAATTCGCGAAGAGGGATCGGGCGTATGAACAGCTCGCCCAAGAAGTATTAGGCAGGCCGATGAACCACCTTAGTGGCAATCATGGCTCACAGATTCAGTAAGAACACCGTTTGGCAATGGAACTGCAGAGGCTTCACGCGCAAGCGTGCGGTTCAGCAGGAATTCCTGAGGAAAGGGGATCGACCGGATGTTATAGCTTTACAGGAATGTGGGAGAAAGGCGACGTTGCCGGGTTATAAATCCTATGTAGGCGAAGGCACGAGTACGCAGGTGGCCACCCTGGTCAGGCGAAACGTTACGGCGGTGCAGCATGACATTGGTAATGCACACATCGACCATGTTCTCATAGAACTAATACCCCAAAAAAAGAAAAACGCTAGCTTGTTCGTATTAAATATATACAGCTCTCCGAGACAAAGGCGATGCGACTTTGGGGATCTCTTCGCTTCTACGCGTCGTAAAAGTAAGAACAACCCATTGCTGATCGTCGGTGACTTCAACGCTCACCACACGGCATGGGGATATAAGCAGGCTTCAATTAAGGGCAGGAAATTGTGGGATGACATGCAAACTCATAATCTGGACTTGATAACCGACCCGTTGCAGCCAACGAGGAAGGGAAATAGTGTCGCGGTTGATACCACACCCGACCTTACCCTGACGGGGAGCGGCACTAGTGCCACGTGGTGCAACACAAACGAGGACCTAGGCAGTGATCACATGATCATAGAAATAGTGGTAGAGGGAGGCCCGGCACCACCTCGGAAACGAAGGGTAGAGGCCGTAAATTGGGACTCTTTCAGGGACCTCAGGGGCGACCCGACTCCCATTTCCGACATTGCCGAGTGGTGCGATGGGGTGTTACGTACTGTTAAGGAAGCCACTGAAGTGGTGGAAACCGAGGAGGACAACGAAGTGGTAGACACGAGATTAGTAAATCTTTGGAAGAAAAAGAAAGTTTTGGAAAACCGACTCCAACAGAGGAGATGGGATCGGAGTATCAGGAAACAAATAGCAGCTTTAAACAGGCAAATTGAAGAGCACGCCATCACGCTCACGAAGCAAAGGTGGGGGAACGTCTGTCAGGAGATGGATAGAAATATAAGTACGTCCGGGACGTGGCGACTTCTTCGTCACCTTTTAGATCCGGAGAGCACGAAGACAGCGTCTAAACAACAATTGGAACGAATGGCGCACCAATTTGAAGGTACTAGGAAGGAACTCTTAGAAGAAGTTCGGAGCAGATACATTAATCCCGCCGGATCCGAACCTCTCCCAGATTACGGAGGGCGGGAAAACGCAGCCTTAGACGCCCCTATCTCCCTGGCTGAGGTGCGAGCGGAGATTAATCGGCTAAGGACTAGATCAGCGGCAGGGCCGGACAGAGTGACTAACAAAATGCTCCGTAATTTAGACGATAGGTCCATCGCTAACCTAGCAACGTACATGCAGGAGTGTTGGGAAAAAGGGACGATACCGCAGGAGTGGAAACTCGCAAATGTAATTTTCATTCCTAAACCGGGTAAAAAACTCCGTTTCGAGAATCTTAGGCCGATATCGTTAACGTCTTGCGTAGGTAAGCTCATGGAGCATGTCGTTCAGACACGGCTCAATAGGTACATGGAAGACAATGGTATGTATCCGGACACCATGATCGGTTTTCGACCCCGACTATCAGCGTGCGACGTGATGCTACAGCTCAAGTACCAAATTATAGACAAGCCAACGCGAGACACAAAAGTTATCGTGGGTTTAGATGTGGCAAAAGCATTTGACAACGTGAGGCACGTATCAATTTTGGAGAATCTGAGCGCCCTGAACGTCGGAAAGCGACTTTATGATTACGTCAAGGACTTCCTTTCGAACAGGACAGCCACTTTAAAAATCGGGGAAGAATTCATCGAGGACATTAAATTAGGCAACAGGGGGACACCTCAGGGCTCGGTGTTATCACCCACCCTTTTCAACATTGTGATGTTGAAACTGCCTGAACAGTTAAAGGATATTGAGAATTTAAATCACACCGTTTACGCGGATGACATAACATTATGGATGAACAAGGGCAGTGACGGCCAAATTGAAGGCTCTCTGCAAATCGCCATTGATAAAATCGTGGAGTACCTGGAGCCCAAAGGACTTAAATGCTCGGCTGAAAAGTCGGAAGCACTCTTCCTCATGCCCGCCGGAAAACGGCGGCTCCACAACAGGCCTGAAGTGGACATCCACTTGTACGTTAACGGCGCAGAAATCCCCGCGGTCGACAGCATCCGTGTCCTTGGACTAAGGATTCAGGCGAACCGTAAGAATTCTGAGACTCTTGCTAGGTTGGAAGCCAGTTCTAATCAGACATGTCTCATCAGACGAATAGCAAACAGGCATGCTGGGATGAAGGAGGCGAACCTTCTTAGATTAGTGCAGACCTTCATAATAAGTAGGATAGTGTACGTGGCACCTTATTTAAAATTAAACCAAGCGGAGCGGGGCAAACTCGACACCATTATCAGGAAAAGTGTGAAAGTCGCGCTCGGACTTCCCCCAAACACGTCAACTGACAGACTTATGAAGTTGGGGGTATCTAACACACTCGATGAGCTAATTGAGGCTACTGTGACTGCACAACATCAAAGACTACTCGGATCTAAAACGGGGAGAGCAATATTAAAGAGATTGGGCTATGAGCCCACGCGTGAGCAAGCGCGTTCAAAAGACATACCGATACAGACCAGGGACAAGATAAAGATACCTCCGCTACCCAGAAATATGAACCCTAACTTTCACGAAGGCAGGCGTAAAGCCAGGGCAGAGGCATTACAATCTAGGTACACTGGTCGACAGGACGTCGCGTATACAGACGCTGCGGAATATAAAAGCAAAGCGGCACACACGGCAGTGGCGGTCAGGGGAGATGGTGGCCTAATTGCGTGCTGCACAGTACTTGGTGTCGAGACTGTAGAGGCCGAGGAAGTGGCCATAGCTTTGGCCATCAGCCAAAAGGGGATCAGGGTGGTCATCAGCGACTCCAAAAACGCTGTGAGAAATTACGAATCGGGAAGGGTGACGGAGACTGCCGTCCGTATATTAAACATGGTAGGAGTACCCAAAGAACAGATTCTGTTTGTCTGGGCTCCAGCTCACCAAGGACTTAGAGGGAACGAGGAGGCTCATTCCGTCGCCCGAGGTCTCACCTACCGGTCGACCCCTGGAACCTCCCAAGTTACCGAACAAAGAAGCGAGTATATGCGCACATACCATGAAATCGTCGCACACTACAGGCTGAATCGGCAAGTATACCCAAGAGTGGACAACTCACTAAGTAAGAAAAACGAGATTTTGTGGCGAAAGTTACAGACCGGGGTTTTTCCAAATTCCGCACTTTACAGCAAGTGGCACCCCGCAGTTTTCCAGTCCCAGTGTAAATTTTGTGATGACGTAGCGAATTTGGTCCACATGGTGTGGACATGTCCAAGTCAAAACGATGGTTCTCGCACTGTAGAATCCTGGGAGGCCCTGCTCTGCAGCCCAGATCCCAACGTCCAGCGCGACATCATCAGTCAAGCCCTTGCTGCTGCCGCGTCCCAAGGGATTCCGGCCGACAGCTAGGGGCAACGGGCCATGCCTGAGCAATTGACTGACCTTTTAATAAAGTTTTCTCTCTCTCTCTTGTTCATGCTCAGGAGACGAGTTCTGGATTGGTGCTCGTGACAAGCAGTCCGCGTCATTGTGCTTGTGGCCAGACTTGTAGACTACGGTGATGTCATATTCTTGCAGACGTAGGCTCCATCTAGCAAGTCTTCCGGAAGGATCCTTGAGGTTCGCAAGCCAGCACAATGAATGATGGTCACTGATGGCTCGGAATGGTCTACCGTATAAATATGGACGGAACTTACTGATGACCCATATCACTGCAAGACATTCCTTTTCCGTAGCTGAATAATTATACTCAGCTTTCGACAGAGTGCGGCTTGCATAAGCAATAACTTTTTCTTCCCCGTTCTGCCATTGAACAAGAATAGCACCGAGGCCAACGTTGCTGGCGTCCGTATGAATGTCTGTTTTGGCATCTTCGTCAAAATGAGCAAGTATGGGAGGTGACTGCAAACGCCGTCGTAACTCAGAGAAGGCGTCTTCTTGCTCTTGGTGCCAGATGAATGGCACACCTTCCTTCGTAAGCCATGTCAGTGGTTCCGCAATCTTGGAGAAATTTTCAACAAAGCGCCTATAGTAGGCACAAAGCCCCAGGAAACGTCGCATAGCTTTCTTGTCTCTTGGCCTTGGGAAATTTTCAACCGCAGTGATCTTATCCGGATCTGGACGGACACCGTGAGAACTGACAATGTGCCCGAGGAACCGGAGCTCCCGGAACCCGAAGTGGCACTTTTCGGGTTTGATCGTAAGTGCAGCCATACGAATAGCGTCCAGTACCGTTCTCAATCTCTGTACATGCTGCTCGAACGTAGTGGAAAAAATTACTACGTCATCCAGATAGACAAGACATGACTGCCATTTGAGGCCGGAGAGCACAGTGTCCATCATCCTCTGGAAGGTAGCGGGAGCAGAACACAAACCAAATGGGAGTACTTTGAACTCGTAGAGTCCGTCGGGTGTCACAAACGCCGTCTTTTCCGATCTCGTTCGTCGACTTCTATTTGCCAGTACCCGCTCTTTAGATCCAACGATGAAAAAAAGTGAGCATTGCGCAGTTTATCCAACGTATCGTCGACTCGTGGGAGTGGGTACACGTCTCGCTTCGTGACGAGGTTGAGTTTTCTGTAATCAACACAGAACCGCATGGTGTTGTCCTTCTTCTTCACCAGTACTACCGGCGATGCCCATGGGCTTTTGGAGGGCTGTATGACATCGTCGTCGAGCATCTCGTGTACTTGCTTCTTTATCGCCTCCCTTTCTTTTGGAGCTACTCGGTATGGATGCTGACATACTGGTCTAACATGCCCTTCGATTACAATGCGGTGCTTTGTTTGCTACAGGCGTACGTCCGACTTTCGAAGAAGAAGAAAAACACTCTGCGAATTCCTTGATCAACTCCACAATCTGGTCTTTCTGCAGAGATGAAAGCTCTCGGTCAATATCTATTTTCTCGAGGACACTGTCCACTGTTGAGGGCGTTGTAGGTACTTTTTCTATGGTGCAAACATCTGAGACTTGTACGTAGTCATGAAGTGATGCTATGGCTGCTCCCTTCGCCACATGCTGTACCTCGTTGGTAAAGTTAGTCAATAGCACATCAGTATATCCGTTCCGCAGGTTCACTAGACCTCTCGCCACGCGTATTCCCTTTGTGAGCAGCAGTTCGACATTTCCATCAGCTAGTCCGGTATATTCACGAAAAACGTCGCTTTTCACAGAAACTGTCACGCTGCTACGTGGCGGAACTGTCACACCTTCATACACAATACGAAGAGACGAAACAATTGGTTGCTCCGCATGACACACGGCGACAGCGTTCTCTGTAGAGAAAGAAACTTGGGATTTCTGCAAGTCGATGATGGCACTGTTTGGTGAGGGCTGTTGTTAAGGAGGAGCTCCAGAAACTGCAACTTCCTCAAAGTCCTTCAGCGATGCCCTCAATCGCGGACGTTGTGCGTGAAGAAGTGCGGCAAGCAATTATTCAACCGCAGCCTCAGGTACCACACTACACGCAACCGGAACCTCAGCCACAGCTGTCATACGCGCAAGTCGTACGGCAAGACATGAGACGCCCGAGCTTTGCACAAGCTCCCGTTACGCCACCGACCTTTCCTCGCAGTACCCAGCACCTCCACCAGATTGTTACGAATAAATATAGCACCTGGTACTATATTTTGGTACTCTTTATTCAGGGCGAACTTGTGCCCGTAAACTCGAAGCTAAAAATGGTCAGCCAAAAAAATGTCTGCGCCGCTGACTCTAACTTCGTCGGTCTCCTCTTCTGCCCCTCGAGTCTCGTGCCAGTCCAATGGCGTAGCATCGTGGCGCGTGCAGGACGGCGTTCCATGGCGCGGCTTTCTTGCTACTTGCTTGACGGCTTTTACGAACGCGAATTGTGGTACGCGTCTTCTGCGTTGGTCGAGCTGTGGCATTATACATATATGTATATATATATATACACACATACATATGTACAGTGCAAAGCATTTTCAAACAGAGGAACAGCATTTCTTATTCCATGAAACAATTTTTCGCCAATCACACACACTCACAAAAGAAAGAATGGCAGAAGAATTCGCGAAATAAAAAGTAATGGTGACGACATGATTCTATTTCAAGAAATGCTTACGCAATTGGTCAAGAAATGCTTGATGGTTACTGATTTTACTGGTTTTATTGTTATGTCTGTCCTTGATGCTAAATTTTTTACACTAAATTTTTTTTTAAGATTTTGTTAAGTTTTCTCGCTTTCCTTTTGGTCTGTGGTATTTGTATACTATATCTTTTTGTACTGTGGTGACATAAAGGTCCAGACACTTGTCTCGATTACTGCTCGGTGTGCAATAACTCGTTTTATGACGATAAATTGTTTCGTCATTAGAACGCCTGTCCAAGAATTATTTGTGCAACCTTAAGCTTCTAGCGAAGTTGTTGAGGTCTCGGAGAAAGTGAAATTTGTCAAAAAATTTTGTGGTCCGATAGGTTTACAGTCACAGTGTCACAGGGTGTGTACATAGATGGGTACTTGTTTGTACCGTTAGTGGTTTCCTGAGTGGGGATGTTGTAGTGGTATGGAATTATCTCAGGAAACACAGGGTTGGGGACATGGTCTCTTTTGAGTTTACGATTTTTCGTAGTCGTAATGGCTTGGTATTTATTCTGCTCAAATTCTGTTAACAGGGTGATTTTCTTGTTCGATGAAGTGCTTTGATTGATTGATATGTGGGGTTTACTTTCCCAAACCAAGATATGATTATGAGAGACGCCGTAGTGGATGGCTCCGGAAATTTCGACGACCTGGGGTTCTTTGACGTGCACCCTAATCTGAGCACACGGGCATACAACATTTCCGCCTCCATCGGAAATGCAGCCGCAGCCGGGATTCGATCCCGCGTTCGATCAAATGCTATGGCAGAGAATGATGTTGGTAATAGCGACCAGTTTCCTCACCTGTTTATCACTGTGATTGATAGCAATTTCTGTTAATTCAAGAGACACCTCAAGGAGGACATTTTTTCATGTTATTTGGTCGTAATCATCTAGGTTTGTAGCGGCTGGTGTAGGGAAGAGTGGCACACCCTTGGGGGCTATTCTAGCACCAAGGTACACTTGCAATGTTGATTTATGCAGTTCATGTCTAATTCATTCGTCAGCGAGTTTTCGTACTTTAAGAAAGGTGGCACTGCAACTGAGAAGTGATGAACTGGACTTATTGTTTAGAGGTCCATCTTATTTTGGGTGCGGGAATGGCACTGATGCAGTCCGCAGATTGTAGTTACGTCTGGTAGGCCTTCGTCGTAGAAGCGGAGACTTTGGCGTTGGGCTCCCGGCGGGAACAATACGTTAGAGGAAAGGAGGATACGCAGACCGCGGACATCGTAAAGGTGATCGCCGGAAATTGAGGGGCATATGAAGGGGAGTGAAAAAGCAAAAAGGGGGGGGCAGAAAGGGGCCGCCGGGAGGGGTAGGGTCCATCTCATGTTCATTGCCTTTTTACCTTTATTTTTTCTTCTATATATATATATATATATATATATATATATATATATATATATATATATATATATATATATATATATATATATATATATTGTTACGAGGTTGGTTGCTTCTGAGCGAGATGTATTTGCAGAGTAAAAACTACAGGCAAGAGACACAATGGCTGATTGGCCCAGTCGCGCGCCTGTCAGTCGCACCTCTTCCTTTTCTTCCTCTCCGTAGCAGGACCCCCGGGCGTTGGAGCGCCGTCTCGGCGAGAGTCCGGAGAAGTGCGACAGAAGTAGGGTTTCAAGCGCGAAACATGGACAATGTCAACTAGTGACGAACTTGGTGACGTATTGGAGTGCAATGGCGCTATCTCGTAGGTTACGTCGCTAACTTGACGTAAGACTAGGTAGGGTCCGGCGTATCGGGACAAAAGTTTTTCGGAGAGACCTACACGGCGACACGGTGACCAGAGGAGCACGTGGTCACCTGGGGCAAACGTTATATTTCGATGCCGGTGGTCGTAGCGGGCTTTTTGCATATCCTGTGACCTGGTGAGGCGAGACTGGGCAACTTGACGAGCCATGTGAGCCCGATCAATGGCTTCGCGCGCGTACTCGGAAGGAGATGGCACGAGAGGCAAGGTGGTTTCAAATGGCAATATGGGGTCGCGACCATATAAAAGATAAAAAGGCGAGAATCCCGCAGTGTCATGTCGAGAGGAGTTATATGCGAAGGTCACATAGGCCAACGTTGTATCCCAGTCTCGATGATCATCGGAGACGTACATCGAAAGCATCTCTGTGAGCGTGCGGTTGAGACGTTCAGTTAGGCCATTAGTTTGTGGGTGGTAGGCGGTAGATAGCTTATGGGCTGTAGCACACGATCGAAGGAGGTCATCGACAACTTTGGACAGGAAAGAGCGGCCGCGGTCCGTAAGCAGCTGTCGGGGTGCACCATGGTGTAAGATGACGTCATGAAGAAGAAAATCCGCGACGTCAGTGGCGCAACTGGTTGGCATGGCCTTTGTTATCGCGTAACGGGTCGCATAATCTGTGGCGACGGCAATCCATTTATTTCCTAGTGTCGTCGTCGGAAAAGGGCCAAGAAGGTCGAGTCCCACGCGATGAAATGGTTCAGAGGGGACTTCAATTGGGTGAAGATATCCAGCTGGCAGCAAAGAAGGTCTTTTCCGGCGCTGGCAGAGGTCGCAAGTGGCGACATATCGACGTACGCTGCGGTACAATCCAGGCCAGAAAAATCGACGTCGCACGCGGTCGTATGTGCGGGAAACGCCGAGGTGTCCCGCTGTTGGTGCGTCGTGAAGTTGTTGAAGTATGGCAGGCCGTAGATGACGAGGGATGACAAGCAGAAGCTCAGGGCCTTCAGTGGTGACGTTGCGGCGGTAGAGGATGCCGTCATGCAGCACGAACATACGGGATTCAGCGTCATGGCTGTCAGACTGGATGGCGTCGATGATAGTGCGCAATGACTCATCCCGTCGTTGTTCGATGCGCATATCGCTGACGTCTGTAAACGCCATTACTCTGCTCTCCAGGTCAGGCGCAACGGGATCAGGAGGATCTACCGGATATCGAGAAAGACAGTCTGCGTCCTTGTGCAAACGGCCAGACTTGTAGCTGACGCTAAACGAAAATTCCTGAAGCCTCAGAGCCCAGCGAGCCAGACGTCCAGTCGGGTCCTTCAGAGAAGTCAGCCAACAGAGGGCGTGGTGGTCCGTAACGACAGTGAAAATGCGACCATATAAATATGGCCGAAACTTGGCGACGGCCCAAACTAAAGCTAGACACTCTCTCTCGGTGATGGAATAATTCATCTCCTGGGGAGAAAGCAGGCGACTGGCGTAAGCTATCACGCACTGTCTACCGTGGTGCCGCTGAGCGAGAACTGCGCCGATACCGTGGCCACTGGCGTCGGTGCGAACCTCTGTGGCAGCAGAAGGATTAAAGTGGGCAAGTATGGGGGGCGTAGTTAGGTAGCCGATGAGAGCGGCGAACGCTTGAGCCTGCTCAGGGCCCCATGAGAATGTGGTATCCTTCTTCAGCAAATCTGTCAGTGGCCGGGCAACGTCAGCGAAGTTTTTCACAAAACGGCGAAAGTAGGAACATAAGCCGACGAAGCTACGGACGTCGGATGTAGAACGGGGCACTGGAAAGCTACGGACGACGCGGATCTTTTCGGGATCTGGTTGGACACCATCGGCGTTTACAATATGGCCCAGAATGGCAATCTGACGGTGACCAAATTGACACTTCTTGGAATTGAGTTGTAGCCCAGCTGTTCTGAAGACTGCGAGAATTGCAGCGAGACGGGTCAGGTGGCTATCGAAAGTAGATGAAAAGACTATCACATCGTCTAGGTAACAAAGACAAGTAGACCACTTGTAACCACGCAGGAGAGAGTCCATCATTCGTTCGAATGTGGCAGGGGCGTTACATAGTCCAAAAGGCATGACCTTAAACTGGTATAAACCATCTGGTGTAATGAAGGCCGTCTTCTCGCGGTCCATTTCATCGACAGAAATCTGCCAGTAGCCGGACCGGAGATCTATAGACGAGAAGTATGTAGCCCCGTGTAGGCAGTCCAACGCGTCATCGATGCGTGGTAGTGGGTACACGTCTTTTCGTGTGATCTTGTTTAGGTGGCGATAGTCAACGCAGAAGCGCCAGGTACCATCTTTTTTCTTCACAAGGACGACAGGGGAGGCCCAAGGACTACTTGATGGTTCTATGACACCTTTGTTGAGCATTTTGTCCACTTCTGCTTGGATAACTCTACGCTCAGTGGGGGAGACACGATAGGGGCGTCGGCGAATAGGACTGGCGTCACCAGTATTTATACGGTGCTGAACAGTGGATGTTTGCCCTAGAGGTGTGTCGTCGAAAGAAAAAATGTCGGTATATGACGCGAGAAGGCGATGGATGTCATTGGCTTGCGCAGGGTTGAGGTCGGGTGCAATCATCTTCGAGAAACGATCTGGCCGAGAACAGGTGCTGTTCGCTACTGGAGACTGAAGTAAATCAATCTCGGTGGTGAGCGCTGCTATTTCGAATTCGTCAGCATTAGATACGCTGGCCAAGAACATGCCACGAGGAAGCACTTGAGGGCACAAGCTGAAATTGAGAAGTGGAAGCGAGGTACAATTGTCAGTAACAGTCACAAGCGTATGAGGAATGGCAATGTTGCGGCTCAAGAGGACGTCGGCGAGAGGAAGGAGGACATATTGACCATCGGGAACTTGGGGCTGTGCGGTCAAAACGACGAAGGTGGCTGCCTGAGCTGACAGCCGCACATCCTGAAGAGAGCACAGGCGCGGCGGGGCAGTGGGGGGGTCAGCGACTATCTGAGGCAACTCTAGCTGAAGAACGCCTGTAGCACAATCGATCAGAGCAGAATGATTCGACAAGAAGTCCAGGCCTAGGATAATGTCATAAGGGCAGTGGTCAATCACGGCTAAAATGACAGAAGTAGTGTGGTCCTTTATACGTAAGCGGGCAGTGCACAGACCGAGAACCATCGGCGTGCCGCCATCGGCCACACGGAGCATTTGTGCAGCCGCTGGTGTCAGAACTTTCTTTAAACGTGTGCGTAGGCTTGAACTCATGACCGAAATGCTTGCGCCGGTGTCGACAAGTGCTTGTACAGGTTCGCCGTCTACTTTAACGTCTATTACACTTCGTCTGGTGGGAACGGAAAGAGGATTTGCTGCGGAAGTCGTCAATGCAGCACCACCTCCGGGGGCTGCATTTCTCAGTTTTCCGAGACAACGCGGCCGGAAGCCACGGGGGACGAGAAGCGCCGTGGCTGCGGCGAACGGGACGATGGGCGACGTGTTTGCGGCGATCGAGACTGGTGCCCACGTGGTGAAGGCGAGCGGCTGTACCAAGTGTTCCGAGAATGGTCAATGGCATTGGGCTCTTCGGCAGGTGGAAAGGTGCGGGCGGTATCGTCGAAACGGGTCATATTGGTCGTTGCGCGATGTGCCGAGGACCATGTGTTGCGGCAGTAACGGGCAATATGTCCAACGCGGTGGCAGTTGAAACATATAGGGCGGTCATCTGCAGTTCGCCACTCAGCCGGGTTGCGAGTACGTGGAGAAGACCGTCGGTCGGAGAAGGGCATCACGAAAGGGCGTTCGCTGACTCTAGGCGCGGTGACATGGCACACGGAATGCACTCCGATGTTTTCAAGCTCCCGGCGCACGATGGCTTGAACAAGAGGAACAGTAACAGGAGTGGCATCGGTACTGCGCGAATAGAACGCCGAGGGCGCCATAGCTTCCAGTTCACGACGAACAATGCGTGTAAGGTCTCCCGGCGGCGATGCACGTTGTGGTGTTGACTGGTCCTCGCAAGTAGATGTTGCAGCGGTGTTTGGGAGTCGAGCGAATGTTTGTAGAATGCGGCGACTTTTCACTTGCTCGAACTGACGACACTCTTTGATGATCGCGTCTACGGTGGAACAGCCCTTGCACATCAGGAGATTGAACGCGTCGTCGGCAATCCCTTTCAGAACATGTCCCACCTTGTCACCTTCTGTCATGTCGCTTTCGGCCTTTCGGCAGAGGGCCAGCACGTCTTGAATGTAAGCGAGGTATGACTCCGTAGGGGATTGGGCACGGCAGGCCAATTCCTTTTTGGCGGCGATCTTCCGACTGGCGGTTTTGCCAAACACCTCCCGCATCTTTGCTTTGCATTGGTCCCAGCTTGTGAGTTCTTCTTCATTGTTCTCATACCACACCTTGGCCGTGCCTCTCAAATAGAACAGCACATTAGCCAACTGAAGTGTGGGATCCCATCTGTTCGGCACACTCACTCGTTCAAACATGGCCAGCCAATCGTCAACGTCGACGCCATCGGTTCCGCAGAATGTACCGGGATCCTTGAGAGGCGTGAAAACGTACGGTTGCGACGCCATGTTCGTCGGAGACGCTGACGTTGACGCGGAGGGCTGAGCATTGGCCATGGCTGGAAGGGCGATGCGACGTCCGCTGCGGAGCTCCGTTGCCTGATGGTTACCCAGCACCTCTCACCAATATGTTACGAGGTTGGTTGCTTCTGAGCGAGATGTATTTGCAGAGTAAAAACTACAGGCAAGAGACACAATGGCTGATTGGCCCAGTCGCGCGCCTGTCAGTCGCACCTCTTCCTTTTCTTCCTCTCCGTAGCAATATATATATATATATATATATATATATATACTCAAGAGGATATCTGACAGGTCCGAGTAATTGTCGTAATGCATGAAGTGCAAGATAGCACACAATGAAAGGGTAAATGCTTTTTACTAACGCTTCAGCCGTGGCAAGACCTTCAATTTCATCCTATATAAAGCAAGTTTCGATGGTGGCGAAACGCTGTTGGCCCGTGTTCTCAGATTTGGGTGCACATTAAAGAGCACCAAGCGGTGGAATTTTCCGGAGCTCTCCACTACGGCGCCTTTCATGAACATATGGTGGTTTCGGGACGTTAAACCGCACATATAAATCTATATATAAAGCAAGTAGAAAAACTTTTCCGAAAAGTAGCGTAATATTAGTGATGAATTCAGACATATTTGAGTTGATTGAAGTGCTAATTTTATTTCTACTTTAGCACTGCACTGAAGGGAAGACGAAGAAGTGTTTTGAATAAGAGCTACTTCTGCTAACTACGGCGTATTTCAGTGGCAATTTAAGTCTGTTGATCGGTTTTCGCTGCTCCCTTGGAGGGCATGGATGTAAACCACCCCGGGCGCCTGCCGGCACAAGCACCGTCAGTGGTGGCTGCCTCCAGGAAGCGGATTCGACTAACAAGCGACACCGACAGTGAAGATACTCATGCCTACTATCTCAGCAGTGACGACTTTTCAGATGACGGTTTCCAACCTGTGCGGAGCCGCAAACCGCAGAGGAGGAATACGAGGACATCCTCATCCTCAAGTATTCAAGCTCTAAGAGAAGCGCCGAAGTCGAACACCTATACCATCCTGTTTCTGTCTGCACTTCCTACCGTCAGCATGAAACGCCGTAACAGAAAGTCTGTGTCGAGGTCTCTGGAAGCGCTCATGCAAAATGAGATCACGGACATAAGAGTGAGAGCCAGAAAGAATCTACTGGCTGTTGACGTTTTGCACGCAAGTGCTTTTGGCGTTTAGCGCAGTGTAACAGACTTTGATGGCAATCAGGGGTGCTCTCATGTTCCCTAAGGATGTAATGTAGTAACCGGCGTGATCTACGACATAGATGTGGGTATTTCAACTAATGACTTACAATTTCTTGTTAAGTCTACAACTGATACTCCAATTGTTTATGTCACCCGGCTGGGCAAGCCTCACTGTGTGAAGATTGCGTTTAAGAGCACATGCCTCCCCTCTCATGTGAAGGTGGCGTACTTCAGACATGTTGTGAGCCTTTCATTCCAAAGCCTCTCCAGTACCGTAAATGCATAAAACTTGGACATGTGAGCAGCCTCTGCGAGAATTCGGGGGTAAGCCACTGCTGCGCCGAGCCCCATGCAGCGGATAAGTGCGTCGCTACTGTCAAGAAATGCTCGAATTGCAATGGATCTCATGAAGCCCCATCGAAGGACTGCCCGCGTATTCAGAAGGAAATTGCTATCTTGAAGGAGATGGTGCTCGATCACTCATCTCATCGAGAAGCCGCCGCTAAAGTTAGAAGGCGTCGTTCACGTCAACGTCGGTCTTCAAGGACACCCGCTACCTCCTTGGTGCGTTTGCCAGCTCTCTCATCATTACCACCTCCTTTACCTCCCAGACTACATGCTGTGGGAAAGACTGTAAAGAACAAAGTCATTGAGCATATCCTAACTGCGACAGAGTGGCCTGCACTTTAAAGGGAAGCAGCATCAAGCGAACCGAAGGAGTTTCATGACGGCCAGCCCGGGATACCGCTTCGAGATCTTTCCAACCAAGACAGGCAAGTGACTGCAATCATTCAATCATGAATTGCCACTATTCGCACGCTACTGAAGAGCATACAAACTCCGTTTGCTAAGAGTGCACTGCAAATACTGGATGCACTAAATACAGTACTTGCTAACATCGTATAGGCACAATGGCTCAACAAAATCTCAACTTCCACACTGAAGTTAAAAGTGCGTCGGTTTTTCAATGGAATTCCAGAGGCATGAAGTCCCGTATCTCGGACTTTCGCCAATTTGTTCCGGCCAATCAATTTCCTATACTTTTTGTGTGTGAACCAAACGTATCAACGCCTTATAGATTGTCCGGTTATGAAGCTTTTTGTTCAGCCACTTTCGAAGAACGAAGCAAAGTAATTGTTTACATCCGCACGGACTTGACTTATGTTTCACACCTGATAAGTTCAAATGACGACAATCAGTACGTGTGTCTTGGTGTAAATAAGGATGCTGTTTCGTTCACACTTATTGGTGCATATATATCTCCGTCATCGCGATTTGACTGCGACAAATTAAAAGACATCTTAATGAGGACTGATGGGCCTTGGATAATCACCGGTGACTTCAACGCCCCTCACATGCTTTGGGGAAGCACTAGGACGAATGCCAGGGGCAGGATTATTGTTACATTCACTTCCGACAACGACATTTCCATCATTAACGATGGTACGCCAACATATCTGCGGGGTCTCACAAACGGCAGTTGCCTTGACCTGACCTTGGTGTCATGGTGCTTCACTCACAAAGTTAAATTATTTTGAGACATTGATACTCATGGGAGTGATCGCATACCCACCTACGTGAAGATCAATGGTATAAGAAAAAATTTCTCTTGTGGTGTTCTAGTTGGCCTTGAGTGGTCAATCTTAGCATCGCGTGTTGAAGACGCTTGCCAACAAGTCCCTGCCTGCAGGCTGGAAAATACCATCGTGGAAGCTATACAAGCGTGCAAATGTAAATTATCATTCTCGTCTAGAATAACAAACTTCGACAGTGAACTGGAAAGATTACGAGCTATACGAAGGCATGCTGAACGAAGATACAGACGCACACGATCAATTTATGACCTGAGGGAAGCAAGACGGTTCGAGAAAAAGATTCAGTGACGCATTGACAAGCTGGAGAGCGAACGCTTAAAAGCATTCTGCGAATCTCTAGACCCTCATAAACCGCTGTCATATATCTGGAAAACAGTTCGTGGTCTTCGCTCTTTTCCGCAACAACGGCACCCTTTTGAAGCTTTGGCACTCCGTCATGGAAAAACAGTACTCGAGGTGGCTGAGGAAAAGGTGGCTGAGGCTGAGGTGGCTGAGGGCACAAGAGTAGCCGGGGATATTATGAGCAAAAGCATCGACGCCGTGATCGTTCCGGAGACGCGATTACCAGAAATGGACATTGCTTTCACAATGGAAGAACTGGAAGGTGCGTTAGTCGCTTCTAAGCGCACGTCATCGCCATTGCTGATGGCATTACTTATATTGCGTTGGGACATCTTAGACAAAAAGCCAGCAGAGAACTTTTACCACGCTTCAACAACTCCTGGCTCAGGGGCAGTCTTCCCCGAGAATGAAAAATAAGTCGAACAATACCACTTCTGAAATCGGGAAAATCACCATTGGACTTGACAGCGTATCGCCCTATTTCCCTCGCAAGCTGCCTCGGAAAAGTGATGGAAAGAATGATTCCAATTCGTCTCGAGTGGTACTTGGAACGATATACCAACTACCCTTCGTGCATTGCAGGCTTCCGTTGGGGCTGCTCCTCCATCGACTGTGTCCTTAACTTATCGACATTTGTTCAGCAAGAAAAAAGTCGCAAGCGCATATCAGTGGCACCCTTTCTTGACGTGAAGGGTGCATATGAATATGTAGCTCACGATGCCATCCTCACTTCTCTCGCAGCAATGGACATTGGTGGACGAATGTTTCAAAGGATAAAAGATTATGTAACTGGCAGGAGTTTCTTTGCTCAAACAGATGAGGGTAAAACTACTGTACATTACACCTTCTGCGGAGTACCTCAAGGAGGTGTTCTAAGCCCCACCTTGTTCAATGTTGCCCTCATTGGTCTGGCAGAGGTTCTGCCGAGGTTGGTGTGCCTATCCATTTACGCCGATGATATTTGCCTCTGGAGTGCTGCAGTTATTCACCCTCAGGTGCGTGCACGAATACAGCGGGCAGCAACCCTTACAACAGCCTACCTTCAGAAACAAGGCCTGACTATATCAACTGCGAAGTGCACGTTGATTGCGTTCACACGCAAATCAATGACGCCATATCCTGTCTACATCAATGGGTAGAATGTCAAATATGCACAGACGCATCGTTTCGTGGGCATAATAATCAACAGAAGTCTTTAGTGGAGCCCGCATTGTGCGTACCTGAAGAAGAGACCGCTTTCTATTGGGCATATAATGAAATTCATGTGCGGGAAAGCATAGGGAACTTCTGTGGCCTCCATGATACAGCTGTACAGGGCCCTGTTTCTTGGTATATTGCGCTACAGCTTGCCGATACTGACTAACACTTGCAAATCCAATACTCGTTCATAGGAGAGTTTGTAGGGTCAGGCGCTGCGTATCTGCCTAGGGCTGCTTCGATGTGCTTGTACTTATGCCACATTCGTGCTTGCCAAAGACCATCCGGTCAAGACATATAGAGTTGTGGATTGCCTCAGAGCACACATTCGACATGCTAGCCGTGTCCCCGACCACCACGTGGTCCTTCTACCCTCCGAAAGACCGCGTGCTACGTTTTCAGACGTCATAGCCAAGCACCTAAGCAGCATTCCATCAGGATATATGCCAGCTGCGAGAATGGCATGTCCTTCGTGGTGCCTCGACTAGCCGCAAGTACGTCTAAAATTCCGGGTATCAAAAAAAGCAATCGCTCCAGAGTAGCATTTAGACAAGCAACACTGCTATTATTATATGAGTTGTACTTGGACCGAACGCAGATGTACACTGATGCAGCTCATTCTCGTCCAGCAGCTCATTAGGTGCCGCTGTAATTGCGACAATTAAATTTAAGTTGTCGCACATGACTACGCCTACGGCATCGGAGCTTGCTGCTATAAGAGCTGCTTTCCAATATCTCGTTCAAGAGCGTCCAGAAAAATGGGTCATAATTTGTGAGTCGAAGGCAGCACTTCAGAGTTTGCAGTTTCCCATGCGTAGGAGGAATCATGAACAATTGGTACATGAAATAAGACATTGTCATCATGAAGCTCTAGAATGAGGGCATTATATTATATATCAATGGCTGCCTGAACATATCGGTATTACCGGAAATAAATTAGCCGATGATGCCACCCGCTCATCCCATGAGAGAGAGAAAAAAACATTTATTTACGCACCCAGCGTGTGGGAAGTCATCGGCCACGCAGGGCGCGGGTATTCTGAACACTATAGCTAATACTGAACACTATAGCTATCTGAACACTATAGCTAATAGAGTCCTATAGTCCCAGGGCCTAGATCTTGAGTACGGTGTGCTCCGGCCTTTGAAGGGTCCCATGTGGTCTCGATTCCTCGGTCAAGGACTGATACAGCAAGGCAACTTTAATTGCTGGCTTGAGATATTACATGTACGTTCTAATCGTCTACCAGCTTCAAAAGGTGTCACTTATATGAACTGGATACTTTACTCAAGATACAGCTACCATCACAACTTTCCCGCTCCGATGCGACACTGTTATGCCGCCTTTGGTTGGGTGTTGCATTTACGAAGGTGTCCTCCTTTCGCATTGGTATGGCAGACACCTCTACATGCGACTCCTGCGGAGCTGAAGAGACCATTGAACACGTCATGTGTAGCTGCGCTTGCTACGACACGCAGCGATGCCAGATCCGGATGGTTTTGAATCAACTTGACTCTAGACCATTCTGTGTGCAGAAGATTCGGGGACTTTGGGCATCTGCCTCAATTGCTCAGAAAGCGACTAAAACACTCCTACTTTACTTAAAGACAACAAACCTGAGCGATCACCTGTAGGCTGTTTGTGATCTCCCAAGTGTGCTTGTGATTGTGTGTACCTTTTTATCTCTCTGCAACCTCTTTTCACTCCTTCATCCCTTCCCCAGTGCAGGGTAGCAAACGAGATGTGCGTCTGGTGAACCTCCCTGCCTTTCCTCTCATCTTTATCTATCCCTCTCTCTATCACTGCACTCTGCATGTGTTAGGTTAGGAGTAGTGACTACAAGGAAGGCGTTGTCGTATATTGCCCATAAATGTATAAAGTTATTGAGGCTGTGGCAATAAACCAGCTAATTGAGTGGGATGAAAAAAGGGTTATCTCAATTTGGCATAACCCTTCTTTCATTCCACTCAATTTGGCAGCCACAAAGAATGTCACATTGGTATTTAGGGACACATTGGTTGCCAGTCGTAACATCTGCTTGCCCAGAGCTTGCTGCAATAAACACTAAAATATTCGGAAAGCGAACGATGCGCTAGAAATTTCGCCTTCATAAAAAAAACTACGCTTGTGTGCGAACCTATAAATGTGCAAAATAAGAAGGGAAGCAAAGTAAGGAAATATTTTCGAGTGCTGTGTTTCTCGTCGTGTGTTGCGTTTTCTACTTTATAGAATAAAAAATAAATACCCTAAGGCTTTTTTTTTTGGTGAGGCCACGTTCCTTCGAATGTTGATGCACTTTTTACACAACTTCATCAGATGTCGTAAGTTGATGTGCATTCCCGAAACTAGGGTAAATATTGAACGCGTGGTTAAGAACCCTCCAAATACGTAGAACAAATCTGGTGGTTTGGATGTTTTTAAACTGCGTACGTTGAAGAGTTCGAGTGTCCGTGACGTCACCGATACAATGTGGCGCAATAACATCACTGTGAGTCCAATGCCCACTTTTATTATACTTGATAAACACCTCCTTGATACAGAGATGGATGCAGGGTTTTGTTGCGCTTCTCAGTTACGAAACACAGTGTTAGAAACTCCTGATCTATCTTGTTCCTTTCAACTTCAATAGAATGATTTGTGGTGAAAGAATATATGTGTGCAAGAGTATATGCGTGCAAAATTAATAACAATCAGACCAAGATGCATGTACTCACCGGTGCAGCGTGTAATAAGCAGCACGTGCTCGTCTGCTCGTTTGTATGCGGGAGAGATAACGTCGACGTAGAGTATTGCTGCTTGAGAATTTATCGCCGAGGATATTGTGCTGGAGTGGAGGAAACAGTTGTAGTGAGGACTATTGTGCACTTTTTAGGCACAAGATGCATTCCGTTGCGCGCTCTCAATCAGTGCCCGTTTTCTATTCAGTGTTCAGTAGCCGTACCTCGCAAGAAATTGAAACAGAATAATAATACAAGGCTCACTCTCAAAGCATGACGCAAAGGGGACATGACATGTTCGGAGTGCTTATAGTACTTGGCTCTTTTTCCACAGAAATTCGAACACACTTTTTTCACGCAGCGTCTTTCTTCTTAAGCCATTGCGCATATGCAAGGGACACATACAACGAGGCACTACGTGGCGCAGTGTTGTCAATGTGTGCGCTAGACAGAAGAATGTGTTAACCGGTGGTGTCACCCTCTGTTGAAGGCTGGCAACACAATTGAGTGAAGATATAATCAGTGAGGCTGGTTGAAGTTGCTAGGTATACTTCGAATTGCTGTTTCTCAAGCGAATTAGGGTCGCAAAACTGCCTATTTCACCGATAAAGAACCCTATAGAAAACGTCTACAACATGAACCGATATTCTAAATGCTTTCTGTGAAAGCACGCTTAACTTTTTCACCAGGCACTTCAATCACAGTCGCTAGAAAATTTTCTCTCATGGCTTGCTTTTTTGAACATACCTTGTTCCTGCGCTTACTACGCCCGCCAGGTAGAGCCCTACGAATCCCGGTATATTTACAAGTTCAGTAGTAATATAGTGGGGTATAATCTGAAAAAAAAAGTAAGCGAGAACAGTTGGGTGGATATCAACTACTGATATTTAAAACAATAATGAGAAGAGAGAACAGTCAGAATAGAAGGTAACAGGTTAAAGTCCTTTTTTTGTCCACACTTTTTTCACATTTACATTACAATAACTTTTTATAACAAACCCTATACATTTGCATGCCAAATTTTTGGTTACTTCTCATTATATTGCACCTAAGAAAGAAAACGAGCCCTTTAAGATTACGCCAATTTTATTAAAGGAACAATATATGCCGTTTTTATCGTAAATTGTGGGTTCTGGTACTACAAGTGAATCGATTATTTTTTTTATGCTAGGCTTCAACATCATTGCAAGAAATTACAGAAAAAACGTATTGTACCGTACAGCTTGTATTCAACAATGTAGGCCTAGCGTAATAAATGACTAAAGTGCAAAAAAAAAAAAACGTCCAATATTGATTTTTCGAAACTTCCAACTTTTGACATCAATATGATGTGGTGAAAACCTACTTCTAGGATTGTGTAATAAACACTGGGGACCATATCTGACATAAGTAAACAACACTCAGACTGTAGTCACATCTGTCATATTATGTCGTATTTTGTAACAGCTGTATCTTCGTTTGCATAGCTAGCGACCGCGTATCTTTGCATTGATCCATTCAGTACGGTACGTTTTTTTTACGAAGCGTCAACCAACACTCTCAGTGTGCGTTGCGTTCTCGCTACAATTGTTGCAGCCTAGCAAGCTTCACCCAGTTGTCCATGTCTGGGAAGACTGGGATAAAGGAGAGACGTAACTAGCGCTGTCATCAACGCACGTAGCGTCTCATTTCTAGTACGGAAAACCAACTGCGCAGAAACGCAACTGCATGACTTTGAAGACGTGCATTAAGTCGTGAAATCGGGGAAGCGGGAAATCCCCACGAATGCAGAGTGGAAACTCACACTGCTTTGCTTGTTGGCCGTACGCAACGGTCGCATCGCTATTTGTCGTAAAAGTCGCGGGCCCGGCAACACTTTTTTCCCTAACGTTACGTTCTTAACGATAAGTACAACATGTGAACACGCTCATTACGTTCCTTGCGTTTATGCTTCCGAATTTTACCAAGAATCCGTACGTAGCGCACGTAGTCCTGAACATGACTTAACACAGACCCGCATGTAATCTTTCTCCTGTTCTGCAGGTAGTAATCGAGGGAATAATTAGAGAACTCTAACACTAATATATCGTGATGCACCCAAAATTTACTCTATGCCTTCGCACAAAACTTACACGAGGAAAAATATTACAAAAGTTTTCTTCAAAATAACCCACTTCAATACAGTTGCGAGAATGTACGTACCACTGAAGAGAAATGTCAGTATTACCTTCTTGACAGTTCAGGTATTCCAACACACACGGCATTTCAAATATGAGACATCCTATGAAAAACTTGTAATAACTACAAAAATCACTATTTTTATCTTCCTCTAACGGCTAGTGCAGCTTTTGATTCAGATGATTACCCAACTAAATGTTCATCTCACAAACTAGAATTCGGAGCACCTCTTATATAGTTTTCACTCGAGAAAAGGAGCCTGTTAAGACAAATGTAGACAAAAATTCATGTAGTGCGTCAAACGTGGCTAGCCAGATCACGTCCATGATCCGTACTTGCTTAATTTGACCTGAAAACTGTACCCACAACCTACTTAAAGAAAGTGAAACTTCGCAGCGTAAATTACTTTAGCAAAAGTGACTATTTGTCCAGCCGGTACTATATTAGTATCAGATAATATACAGGAGCTAAGGGCCACCCTATTGAGAATGAACGTAGACATGCCATGGTGGTATAGTGGCTAAGGTACTCAGCTGCTGACGCGCAGGTCGCGGAATGAAATCCCGACTGCAGCGGCTTCATTTTTGGTGGAGGTGAAAATGCTGTAGGTCCGTGTGCTCAGATTTGGGTGCACTTTGAGGAATTGGGTTTGCTCGAAATTTCTGGAACCCTCTACTACAGCACCTCTCATAATCATTTGGAAGTTTTAGGATATTAAACCCCACATACCAATTATCAATCAAGCAGAATGAACGTAGAAATGAAGGCGGTACATTTCTATATGGCACACTAAAGGCAAGTATTAGGTTGATGTTGGTGTCTGAAATAACGGTCCAGAAACCATGTAGTGCTACGTTTTTGGCAACAGAATGCTAATTTGGAGTTCAAATGACGTTTTAGTGGTCCGCATTGTTTTCGCGCAGTTCAAATCCCCACATGAAAGTGGGCCTTCTCAGGTCACTGTGGCTGTGCACAACATTGCCCGGCAAAACTGCGCGGCCGCCTACACTATAGCAGCAGCTGAGCGAAATTAGCGGGAGCCATAGCAGCAACAAGGGTCATTAAACATGTTTGTGCCATGGCTTTCGAGACGACGGGTGGACTTCGCTCAACTGGGCCATGCTATTTGTTCCCGCCTACCCAGTTTAACAAGGCGAAATTGGAACTTTTGAACGACTCAAGTCATTCACATAGCCATTCCGGCGTTTCTTTTTCCTATAAATCAAACATAAACGAACAAGCATCATTTTATTACGTATGTTTTTGTACCGAATGTTGTTTTTATTTCGGTAGGAAATATATGGACAAACTTGGCTGGATTAAGCCGCCGGTGTTGGCGTCAATGTCATGCACCATATATGTATACTGACCTATATATATATATATATATATATATATATATATATATATATATATATATATATATATATATATATATATATATATATATATATATATATATATATATATATATATATATATATATATATATATATATATATATATATATATATATATATATATATATATATATATATATATATATATATATATATATATATATATAAACATAGATTGTAGTGAAGAAGAGGAGCTTCAGCGGCATTTCTCGGCGCATCAGGGGCATCGCCATCAGCATAAGCTCGTGCTTGCTGCGCTTGGCCGGACGCTGCTGACTGCTTCGCTTTCTGCGTTCTGCGCTGCAAATAAACCCCGTTACAAGTGGTGGATTCTGCTGGGTTTCGATCACCCTGGAGCTTCGGAATCGCACTTTACCATCCATTATGCCTACCGACGCAAGCGCCGCTCCAACTCCTCCACCGGCACCGCCTACTGTTCTCTGCGCCGGTTCTCTGCGTCTGCGAGATCCCCCTGTCTTCTCAGGCACAGAAGACAAGGACGTTGACGACTGGATTTCAATGTACGAGCGAGTGAGTACTCACAACAAATGGGATGACACCGCCAAGTTGGCCTACGTCTCTTTCTACCTGTCGGACGTGGCCAAGCTGTGGTTTATAAACCACGAAGCGGAACTCCCTACATGGTCGGCCTTCAAAACGAGCCTCACACAAGTTTTCGGGTGGCCTGAGGTACGCAAACGCCGTGCGGAACAACGCTTACATACTCGGTCCCAGCAGCTTGGTGAGAATTTCACAAGCTATATTGAGGACGTTCTGGACCTTTGCAAGCGAGTGAACGAGTCAATGTCCGAAGAGCTTAAGATCAAGCATATCATGAAGGGCATTGAGGACGACGCTTTCCAAATGTTGCTTTCAAAGAGTCCTCGCACTGTCCTAGAACTGACCGAGTTATGCCAGAGTTTTGACGAGTTGCGCAGGCAACGTCTTTCCACCCGACGTCCCTCGGTGCTCGACGACTCTTCGTCCAGCCTTTCCACCCTTGGCATAGGAGAAGACCATGCCCCTCTTCTCTCCAAGATCCAAGAGTTCATCCGCGCTGAGGTCGCTCGTCAGCTCTCTTTAATGTCCTGTGTACCCGATCAACCACGCAGATCGCCGTCTACACTCCGCGACTTCATTCAAGACCAGGTCGCACAAGTTCTTCTTCCCGCCCGTGAACCTCCCCCAGTCGCCGCACCTCTCACGTACGCCGAAGCCGTTGCTCGACCTCGACAGCCTGCGTTCCAGTCAGCGCCTATGTATTCGCCGCCGCCCTTTTCGCCGCCGACCTATTCACCGCCGACCTATTCACCGCCGACCTATTCACCGCCGCCTATGCAGATACCACCTCGGCCGCAGTTTTCTGCCCCCCAGCCGCAAGTCGGAGTCTACTCCGACCAATGGCGGACCTACGACAACCGTCCCATATGTTTTTCTTGTGGTGGTGTTGGCGACGTGGCACGTTATTGTCGTCGTCGCCAGGCTGCCCAGAACATTCGACGAATGCCCTCTTTCGACCCTCAGTTTTCGTCTACGCCTTCAAGCCCTCCTTCCTCTTCCTTTCCTTCTGATCGTCCACACGGCCCGACCCGCCGCTCCCCATCTCCACGTCGACGTTCGCTTTCCCCTATGCGTCGCCGTTCCGGACCCACCGACCAGGAAAACTAACGGCCGCAGTTCCCGAGGCACGAACTGTGTCCCCGTCGCCATGCACAAGTCCTCGCCCCTGTCCAGCTAACGTCGTTGAAGTGTCAGTCGATGGTATCGTCGTCATGGCGCTTGTTGACACCGGAGCCGCTCTATCCGTCCTGTCCATGAACCTGTGCCGCAAACTCCGCAAAGTTCTGACACCATTATCCGGCCTCTCTCTTAGAACGGCCAACGCAGAAAGTGTAACACCTCTCGCAGCCTGCACCACACGAGTCGTCATCGAAGGGATTGTGTATATTGTCGAATTCGTAGTGCTGCCCTCGTGTTCCCATGACATGATACTCGGCTGGGACTTCCTTGCGAATAATAATGCCGTTATTGACTGCTGTCGCGCTGAACTTGAGCTATCTGCACTTTCTGATGTTGACGCTGTCGAAGCCTCCCTGCCGTGTTATAAACTGTTTGTTTCCGACGACACCACCGTACCACCGCGCTCTTCTCTGCTGGTGACTGTGTCGTGTGACGCTATTTCCGACGGTGATGTTGTATTTACGCCCTCTGCCCTGTTCATTCAACGGAAATGTTCTCCACTGCCCATTGCTCTCCTTACTCTCCACCATGGCGTCACGAAGATGCTCGTGTACAATACGCTAGAAGGGCCTTTACCTTTATTCTATGGTGAATGTCTCGGTCACGTGCATCCGATCGACGCCCGTCACATTTTTGACGCTCCATCTAGTTTACTTTCTACGGACCTCAGCGCACTCAATTCTGACTCTGTTGTTGACCAGTCACTCCTTGACGCTTTCCACCGCTCCATCGATGTCGCAACGTCTTCGTCAGAACGAAGCCAGTTAGTGAACTTGCTGCAAAAGTTTCGTACTTCTTTTGACAGCCACGCTTCTGGCCTCAGTCGCACATCGAACATATCTCACAAGATTGACACAGGAAGCCATACGCCTCTACGGCAGCGCCCCTACCGAGTCTCAGCGTCGGAGCGCCGTGTTATTGATGACCAGGTTGCTGACATGCTCCAGCGGGGTATTGTACAGCCTTCTAACAGTCCCTGGGCGTCACCGGTCGTTCTTGTTAAGAAGAAGGACGGCTCCATTCGGTTCTGTGTGGATTATCGACGTTTAAACAAGATCACCCGCAAGGACGTTTACCCGTTACCTCGAATAGACGACGCCCTTGACTGTTTGCAGGGAGCAGAATATTTTTCTTCGCTGGATTTACGGTCTGGATACTGGCAAGTTCCTATGGAAGCAACTGACCGACCGAAAACAGCATTTGTCACACCTGATAGTTTATACGAGTTTACCGTTATGCCTTTCGGCCTTTGTAACGCTCCAGCCACTTTTGAAAGAATGATGGACGCTATTTTACGAGGCCTCAAGTGGAACACATGTTTATGCTACCTCGATGACGTAGTTGTCTTTTCCACCGATTTCGACACCCATTTAAATCGTCTCGAGCACGTCCTCACACGTCTCACCGACGCCGGCCTTCAACTCAACCTCACGAAGTGTCGTTTTGGTGCTCGGCAGCTCACCATTCTTGGCCACGTCGTATCGCGGGACGGCATACTTCCCGACTCCGCCAAGCTTCGAGCAGTCGCCGATTTTCCGAAGCCAAAAAACTTGAAGGAACTTAGAAGCTTTGTCGGCTTGTCGTCATACTTCCGACGCTTTATTAGAAATTTTGCTTCCATATGTGCGCCCCTTACGGACCTTCTTAGCGGCGACAAGGACCTTTCCACCTGGTCACCAGCATGCGACGATGCATTCACCAAATTACGCCACCTGCTGACTTCACCACCCATCCTCCGCCACTACGATCCTGCCGCTCCCACGGAGGTTCATACTGATGCCAGCGGTGTTGGACTTGGCGCTGTGCTCGCGCAACGAAAGGCAGGGTTTGATGAATATGTCGTCGCCTACGCAAGCCGTACTTTGACGAAAGCCGAAGCTAACTACTCCGTGACCGAGAAAGAGTGTTTAGCTATTATTTGGGCCCTTGGAAAATTTCGCCCCTACCTGTATGGTCACGCATTCGACGTCGTCACTGACCACCACGCCCTTTGTTGGCTATCCACACTTAAAGACCCTTCCGGACGACTTGCTCGCTGGGCGCTCAAACTTCAGGAATACGACATCAGCGTTATTTACAGATCTGGTCGTAAGCACACGGACGCCGACGCCCTTTCTCGCTCACCCATATCGGATGAAAGTGTTTGCCTCTCTTCTCTCGAGCCTGCACTTGCGTCATCCGCCTTGCGCAACATGACGGTGGAACAACGAAAGGATCCCTGGATCAGTGGCCTCATAAGCATTCTTTCTGATCCTCTCACTCCTTCGCCGTCTCGCGCTCTCCGCCGCCAGGCTAGCAACTTTTGCCTAAGGGATGATCTTCTTTATCGACGCAACTACCTTTCTGACGGTCGCAAGTGTCTCCTTGTGATACCCCGCCATCTTCGAGCTGCCATCTGCGAAGCTTTTCACGCGGACCCACAGTGCGCCCACGCAGGCCTCTTCAAGACATACGCTAGGCTTCGACTCAGATATTATTGGCGTGGCATGTATAACTACGTGCGAAAGTTCATTCGCTCGTGTGCTCAGTGCCCACGACAAAAGTTACCTCCCGGGCAAGTCTACCCGTCACAACCTCTTCCTTGTCCTAGTCGACCTTTTGATCGCGTCGGCATTGACATTTACGGACCACTACCATCAACTCTAGCTGGTAATCGCTGGATTATTGTTGCGATAGACCATCTGACACGCTATGCCGAAACAGCCGCGCTGCCGACTGCCACAGCCCGTGACGTTGGAACGTTTCTGTTGCAACGTTTCATTCTGCGTCATGGGGCCCCTCGCGAGCTCTTAAGTGACAGAGGCCGTGCCTTCCTTTCTGACGCCTTGAAGGCATTACTCAACGAATGCCGAATCGTGCACCGCACAAGTACAGCGTACCACCCTCAAACAAATGGCATGACGGAGCGCTTCAACCGTACTCTTGGAAGTATGCTGTCGATGTACGTCGCCTCTGATCATTCAAATTGGGACCAAGTTCTCCCGTTCGTCACCTACGCGTATAATACTGCCGTACAAGCTACTACTGGGTTTTCGCCATACTTTCTTTTGTACGGACGAGAACCTTCAAATACAGTAGACACTATTCTTCCATATAAACCATATGAGTCCGAAAGTACAACTCTGTCCGAAGCTGCCCGACATGCTGAAGAATGCCGCCAGCTTGCCCGCTCTTTTTCTACCGAGGACCAGTGGCAGCAGCAATCCCGCCAGACTGGGGACCGTTCGGCTCCGAACTTTCCACCTGGTTCATTAGTATGGCTTCGGGCACCTGCTACCGCACCTGGCCGCTCCGCAAAACTTCTTCCCAAATACATCGGGCCATACCGCGTTGTAGAGCAAACGTCACTCGTCAACTATATCGTGGAGCCCATCATCCCATCCACAGACCTACGCTACCGCGGCCGCGACACTGTCCACGTCTCTCGTCTCAAGCCATACTACGACCCATTAGTCGTTTCTTCTCCCTAATCCGCCAGGATGGCGTCTTTTTGTGCGGAGGGCGATTGTAGTGAAGAAGAGGAGCTTCAGCGGCATTTCTCGGCGCATCAGGGGCATCGCCATCAGCATAAGCTCGTGCTTGCTGCGCTTGGCCGGACGCTGCTGACTGCTTCGCTGTCTGCGTTCTGCGCTGCAAATAAACCCCGTTACAATATATATATATATATATATATATATATATATATATATATATATATATATATATATACATACATATATATATATATATATATATATATATATATATGTATATATATATATATATATATATATATATACGCAAGAAAAAAATACAGAAAAAGACTCCAGCGTGCAAAACTGAACGTGGGACAACCGCGTTGTGAATGCGAAGCGTAAACCACTGAGTCACCGTTAAGTGCATCCTTGAACGATCAAACGGCAAGGTATTTATATTTACCACTTACCACTGTTGACAGGCATCTCGGAAGAGAACCCTCATGTTCTCAGCATTATCAGCAAGTTGGCGCAATGAGCGCGGCGGCTCTCACCTCTCATCCTGAACCTATTTACAGCGCAACACCAGAAAACACAGACAGTGAAGGAGCAAAAGAGAAAGAAAAGACGGCGCTCTCTTTTGCTCCTTCCCTGTCTGTGTTTTCTGGTGTTGTGTTGTAAATAATTTCACGAAGGATCCTAACCAACTTGTCCAACTCACAGTTTTTCTCATCTCTCATGCGTACTTCGGCTCACGTGGAGAATAAGGGAGTGTACGCTCCATCGTGCGCCCTTATCTTGCAGTGGGGAGGTCGGAACGCCTGGTGCGTATTCTGTTGTAGTTTCCGGGCGCACAAATGTCACTGCAATCGTTGCACATCCTCCGCTTGCGAAAAGGGCACGCTTTTCAGACAAGGCCAAGTAATAACTGAGACGCTTATTTGCGTTCTTGTGTACCTCTGAGTACGTTTCGTGTGTCAATATTGCGTGAAAAACGCGGGGCACGTTTCGGTCTGTTTGCCATTCTGCTCGTGACCTTCCAATTTGTTGCTATTGTGTTCATTGCTTTGCGCTCGCAGCAAAGCTGTGACTTTTATTTTATGGAAGCTAGTTTGATTATTAGTGATAAATTATAGTTGGATGCTGTCACGTCATCAGTACTATTTTAAAAATATCCCACCTATTTGGCCCCATCATGTCGTATATTTATCCCGATTTCCTGATAAGTTGGCTCGGGCTGTTGTTGATAAGGATAGACGTTGTCATACATTGAGATTCACTCTGAGGTAAAGTGTTATTTGCCTTCAGTGCCCCTTTAAATGATTGATATGTGGGGTTTATCGTCCCAAAACCGCTATATGATTATGAGAGACGCCGTAGGGAAGGGCTCCGGAAATTTCGACCACCTGGGGTTCTTTAACGTGCACCCAAGTCTGAGCACACGGGCCTACAACATTCCCGCCTCCATCTAAAATGCAGTCGTCGCAGCCGGGATTCAAACTCGCAACCTGCGGGTCAGCAGCCGAGTACCTTAGCCACTAGACCACCACGGCGGGGCAGTGCCCCTTTAAACGACACGACAAAATAGAATCGACGAAAATGGCTATTATGTCCGAGAAATTCCCAACTAGCCCAATCCCACCCTCTAGTTAAGAAATAAGCACAAGATCACACATGTACAAAGCATACAGGGAGTACCAGAAAAAAACAGCAATAATGTTACAATGGGCAGCAATCTTGCAGTATCGCGGCTGTATGCTAAGGGCGTGCAGACCGAACATTTGGCAGTCAGCAGCCTGGGTGAAATGTTGCGGTTGGTGGCTACTTTGCGCCAGACTGGCTACTCTTCAACACGTTTTGGTGACAAAAGTTATAGGTTAGCTCAATGCCTGCTTTTCAACTACTTTTAAGCTTCTGAAGTAGCACTTTATATAGCCATTTCTACTCAATATGTTCAGACAAATACGTTGTTTTCTTGATTTTTTATCATTTCAGACAAATCGGGCTTGTGTCCTCGACCGACGAGCTGGCTCGTCCACGCTGATCCGCCAGAATACGTAACGGTACCTTGAAATATAGAGTGGTGAAGTTAGTTGCGTGCATGGTAACAAAGTGCGTCGTGTACGCTGCTTACTCTGCCCGAAAGATACGCTGATACGACACGCGTTTCCACGACTAATTCTAGTGTGCAGCGCACGTTTTCGTGTAAGCTTGACAACAAGTGTGATCGACAAAAAAACTTAAGGTGGTGCGCTAATATTTGATGAGCATTGACTATCTGGAGCTGGCTTCGTAGTATGTCAAGGTTAATATGAAATTCGGTCTGCAGTTTTAAAGAAAGCCTAATTCAGGGTTTGACGTTTCTTTTCACTTTCTGGCTGCAGTTTTCTAATGTAAGTGCATCTGACTTCAACTCATTTTTTTTACATAAACTAAAGCTCGCACAATGAACTTATCCTGACTGAATATCGATGAGAAACTTACTTATGCCTGGAAGACCAAACAGCAAAAGCTGGAAAAAATTCCTATTTTATGGTCTTGCTCATTGAAAATGGCAAGCATTGGTTAGTGCTCAAAGCTCTATTTATCATACCGCTTGTGTTATATTCGAATGCAAAGTTGACGATCATGTTAAATGGCTTCACTACTTTTGATACTTATGGTTTTTGCCTTGCCTCTTTTTCAAGCCCTCCCAGTGGCAACTATACCGTGTGCCATCAATGCAGAAACTCAGAGCTGAAATTGTAATCTAGAAGCACGGCGGTTCGGGCTATTAGGTGTGACATGGCGATTGCGATAGCGCGAGAACAGAACGACAGCAAAGAAGCCAGAGGTTCTGTTTTCACTCTATAGCAATCGTCATGGCCGGGGCTACCTTGCCGGTCGAAACAGAATATAAATATCTAGGGGTCATTTTTTCTGCCAACCTGTCTTGGAACGCTCATATTAATTACTTAACATTAAAGGCTAGTCGAGTGCTAAATTTTTTGAGGCGCAATTTCAGACAGGCACCAACTAAGTTGAAAGATACACTATACATATCCAATGTGCGTCCCATATTAGAATATGCCTGCAGTGCCTGGGACCCCTCAACAAAATCAAATATAGAAGCCCTGGAGCGTGTACAGGCACGCGCAGCACGCTTTGTGGCAAGCAATTATAACTTCACCATAAGATCAGCTGACATTCGTTCAGGATTGCAATGGCCTCTGTTAGCTGACCGGCGAAAATACCTACGACTGTCCCTATTTTACAGCATATTCATGAACAAAACAGGCATCGACAAGGATCAGTATATAAGGCCACCTACCTATGTGTTACCCCGTACTGACCATTCTTTAAAACTGCGTGAATTCACTTCCAGGATCAACGCATTCAAATACGCCTTTTTTCCAAGAACCACGCATGAGTGGAGCGGCTTGCCAGAGGAAATTGTCTCTGCGCCTCCCTTACTTTTGTTAAAAATTTGCACAATTTTTTGTTGAACTAATCATTACTGTACATTTCTGATGCGTTCCGTACTAATTATTTTCTTTTGTTTTTATTGCCCTGTGTTACCAATAGCACTCTTCTCTTTCAACGTTTTGCTTTGTATTTGCAATTTGATGCCTTATTTATGACAGTGTTGTTTCACTTTGTAGTTTCACTTTGTTATGACTATGTTCTTTCAAACGATACAGCCTTTTATCCGCAACCATTTTTTTCGGCATATCGACTGTACTGTATTCTTTTGCTTGTTCTCCCCCCTACAATAATGCCCGTAAGGGCGATGTAGGTACATGTATAAATGTATAAATAAAATCGTCATGTCAGAACTAGTTGCGGCAGAGCGTCTCGTGACAACTGTTTTGTGTGATTAGCATTATCGCTGTCAGTTGATTGATCGATATACGAAGTTTAACGCGCCAAAACCACCATATGATTATGACAGATGCCGCAGTGGAGGACTCCGGAAATTTTTACTACCTGGGTTTCTTTAACGTACACCCAAATCTGAATACACAGGCCTACAACACTTTTATCTCGATCGGAAATGCAGCCGCCGCAGCCGAGATTTTATACCGCGACCTGCGGGCCAGCAGCCGAGTACATTCGCCACTAGACCACCGCGGCGGGGTATCGCGGTGAGCAATTTTTGTGAAAAGCGGGCCTCTGTGATATTCCGTTTTATCATCTCTGTTCCTAGGTGGGAGTGGCCCGCTGCACGCTAAACGCACGAACCAAAGAACTATAATAGAGTTATTTATACATCCATCCATCCATCGATGAAAATTCAAAAAAAAACTTTTGAAATGTTAAAACGGTTTACAAGGCTGATGTCATGGGTAAACGTCAAGGGTGTCAGTCATGCTTCCAATAACGATGGCATGTCAGTTGATGATAAACCTCATTGTGGTCAAATACTACAAAAGAAGCTGTCGATTTCGTCGTGCTTGTGTCTCTATTATGTGGGTATTTTTTACTTGCGGCAGGATGTCATACAGTACTAATTGTGGTCGTTCTGACACGATTTGAATACAAGAAAATGCTCAAAAATATTAGTCCGTTCATTAACGAAGATTTAAGCTGGGCCACTGAAGAAATGGTGGAGCTGTCGGAAGTGAATTCGGGTCAGAATTTCGACAAAAACTTGTGAATGAAAAGGGTGGATGCCAAGTCCGAGCCAAAAAAAAAAAAATTCGGGTACCCTGAAGCTTCGCCTTTAAGATTTCAACGCGATAGCGACATCCGGCCCCTAGTGCGCTTTTCAACGGCTAAGTGCATAATTATTAATATATTTTAATACATACACACACACACACGCACACAGTACATTGCACTAGCGCGCGCACGAGTGTTACATACAGGTTTTTGATCGAAAGCAAGAGTCGCATGACCTCCAAGAGACACGCCATGCGCTCGCCATCTCAGAGGCCATAAAAAGTCTCTAAAATCTCAGAGATGGCAGCACATTATCTAGGGTTTCCTGTTTGCTTGATCAACGCCTCTGGAAAGGCAACATACGTTTTCCACTAGATGGACACAGTTGTCTATTACAGAGCTGTTTGAAAATTCCTGTGTGCTTTTAGCGGCGATGGCTGCACTATCCCGGCCACTTTCAACGTAGTTTCACGCCTCTAAAATGCTCCTACAAATCGCCGAATGATCTTGTTTTCTTCATCACTCCAGTAAAAATGCGTTTAAAGGGCTATGAAACACTTTTTCAAGTAACCATGGAAATAATTCACTAGAAGAGCTTATTTTCTTACAAATTCAACGCCGCAAAAATTTTAAGAATCCGTGCACTGCGAGTGGAGTTACAAAGGTTTGTCGCATGCTGCAATTGCATTTTTCTCTTCTCTCGTCCAAACGAAAGTGCTGGAAGCTAAGCAGGAAGGGGTGGCAGAGGCAAAGAAACTACGTCACCCGCTCCTCGTGATCTTGAGCACTTTCTTTTTCTTCGAATGCGCGGTTTTTCAGCGTGATCGCGCGCACACGCGTGTACAAGTAGCCGCCTTCCGCGGCGATTTCTGTAACGAGCTTTTTCGCGCACGGACGATGTATCACTCACAACCAACAGGGCCGACACCGACGGCGGAATTTCTGCGACACGAGCTCTTTAACGCTTTCGCGTTAAAACTACTGACTGTTGAACAAAAAAAGAGGGTGCCAGGAGGCATGATGTGCTTTGCAACAAGAGTCCCACACTGACTCAAAGTTTTTTTTTTCAGAATGGTTACCGGTGTCGAAAAGGAAGAAAAAGAGAAGGAAAGCAAGAAAGGTAGGGAGGTTAATGAGACAACATTCAGTTCGCTAGCATTGAAATGGAGGATTTATTTTTTTCTCGTGTTCATTATCGGTAACTAAAAATGCGTTTATTCTTAATCAAAACAACAATAAAAAATACTAGAAAACCTCAAGTTCGCCTCTCCCCAAGAAAGCTTGTCAGGTGAAATATGAAAGAAAAAACGATCATGATTTTGTCTTTTCTGTATGAGATGGCATCCATTCAAATATTTTCCAAAGATGAGACGTGATTGATTCATGTGTTGGGTTTAAGCACGAACCCGCGGTATCATTATGAGAGATTCCGTAGTGGAGGGCTCCTGAAAGATCGACCACCTGTGGTTCCTTAACGTGCACCCAAGTGTGCACCTTAACGTGCACGGGCTTGCAGGATTTTCAGCTCCATCGAAACTGCAGCCACTGCAGCCGGGATTTGATCTCGTGACCCGTGCGTTAGTAGCCGAGTACGCAGCGGGGCGAATGAGCACACAGTTTACCATGATAATAACTGGCGCGTGACGTCCCGAAACCATGAAATTATCATTCAAGACGCTGTTGTGGATGGATGCGGAAATTGTGACCATCTAGGGTTCTTTAACAATCACCTAAAACTTACTACACGGCCCTCAAACATTTTCGCCTTCATTGAAAATGCAGCCGCTATAGCCCACTTTTGATCTCATGACCCTCGGGTTAGCAGTCGAATGCCATAAGCACTGTAGCAAGACAGACAGTTTATTAGGCTTTTTTCTTGCAGGTGTTAAAGAGATTACAGTAGAGTGTCGGGGAAAAGCGGCGTGATAGGTATCGGCCCAGTGACTGGTTTTTCAATCATGACAATTTGAGAGCTTATAAAACATGGTATATATTGTCGCAACGTGCAAAGAACAGGACAGAAGGCTTCCTTTCCACGTTAACAGAGAGGCTCTATTCAAACACAAAAAACAAAGCGCAAGAGCAAACGCACAACATCGTCTTCCTCGAAAAACGCCAGAGACTGCCGCTTGTGATGCTCGCTTCTTCCTCCTTTTGTGTTTACGGCTAATAACCGTGACATTAGGCTTCCTCTCGAGAAGGCATCGTCCCGATGCTTCATCATCATGACGGAAGGGTTTGGAGTCACTGGCAGCCCACGGGTTCATTCGGACAAATGAGGTTTCATCCGAACCACGTGCACAACTTCTGGTGCATGTCTTTGACGTCTTGAACAATGTGGACTGTCGGGAATCACCTCATAGTTAACATTACCGAGACGACGGAGGACTTTATACGGCCCAAAGTACCGTCTTAAGAGTTTCTCCTAGAGGCCACGACGGCGAACTGGAGTCTAGATGCAAACTTTAAGTCTTGGTTCATAAGAGACAGGTCAGTGACGATAATTATAGCGCCTTGTGTCATACTCCTGGCGGCGACAAACGCGTGCGCGGGCAAGTTGGCAGGCTTCTTTAGCAAGCTGAGTTATGTAGTCTGCACTTGTGTCAACGCCATCACTTTCATGAGGCAACATAGCATCAAGCATGGTTGTGACGCCACGGCTAAAGAGAAGACGGAATGGTGTCATGCGTGTTGTCTCTTGCTGTGCCGTATTGTAAGCGAAAGTGACGTAAGGCAGTATCTTGTCCCAGTTTTTATGTTTCAACTCGACGTACATGCAAAGCATATCCGCAAGTGTTTTGTTCAGCCGTTCCGTCAGACCGTTTGTTTGTGGGTGGTATGCCGTTGTGCGCTGGTGAGATGTTCCACTTAGACTTAAAGCTGTGAGTAATAGCTCGGCTGTGAACACTTTTCCTCTGTCAGTTATTTCTACAGATGGAGCGCCATGCCTCAGGACTATATTCTCAATGAAAAACTGGGCTGCTTCACTTGCTGTGCCCCGCTCCAAATACTTTGGTTTCGGCGTAGCGAGTTAGGTAGTCTGTGGCTACAATTATCCATTTGCGACTAGCATCCGAAGTTGGAAATGGTCCTAGAAGATCCATTCCGACTTCAGCGAATGGAGTTTCCGATACATCAATTGAATGGAGGAGCCCTGCTGGTTTGACGGCTGGCACTTTCCTACCTTGGCACTCAAGACAAGTATGAACGTGCTGTTGAACGGTTGCCGTCAGTTTCGGCCAGTAAAACTTCTGTCTCACTCGGCATGACGTTCGTGTGTAGCCTAATGACCGGATGTTGGTTCGTCATGGCACGCTTCTAGTACTTCTTTCCTGAGTGGTGTTGGGACAACAAGTAAGTAGGTAATGCCGCTCGAAGAAAAGTTTACCTTATAAACGACCTCGTTTCGCCAGCAAAACGATGCTACCCCTTTTGCGAAGAGCTTTGGCATAGTAGATGTGCGTCCCTCTAAGGAATCAATAAGGGTTTGCAACTCGGGATCGTCGCGTTGCTGCTGTGCGATTGTAGACGTGTTGACTACACCGACAAACGCCGCATCGTCATCATCTTCAGCATTTGCGTTTTCTAATGGGGCGCGAGAAAGGCAATCGGCGTCTGTATGTCGCTTTCAGGATTTATAAACTATAGTCATATGGAATTCTTGAAGCTTGAGGCTTCAGCGCGCCAATCGTCCTGACAGGTCCTTCTTGTTCATCAACCAACAAAGCGAGTGGTGGTCGCTGATGACTTTAAACGGACGGTACAAATATGGACGAAACTTTATGACCGCCCACACCACCGCAAGACACTCTTTTTCAGTGGTAGAATAATTCTCCTGTGTACGGGAGAGTCCGACTTGCATAAGCAATTACTCGTTCGGCGCCATCTTGCCACTGAACAAGAACAGCTCCTAAGTCGACATTGCTTGCGTCAGTGTGAACCACTGTCAGAGCGTCATCGTCCAAGTGTCCGAGAACTGGCGGGCTTTGAAGACGTTGTCGCAGCTCGTTGAACGCTTCCTGCTGCTCTTCACCCCACACAAACGTGACGTCTTCCCTGATGAGTCATGTTAAAGGTGATGCAATACGCAAAAAAAATTCCGAATTAAACGTCGGTAATAGGCGCACAGGCCTAAAAATCACCACACTGCCTTCTTGTCTGATGACGTAGGAAAACTTGCAACAGCGGCTATTTTGTCTGGGTCAGACCGTACACCTTCCCTGCTGACAAGGTGTCCCAAAAAAAGAAGCTCTTCGAAGCCAAAGTGACATTTTTCTGGCTTGAGTCTTAGTCCAGCCGATCGTATCGCTTGAAATACCGTGTGTAGACGCTTGAAGTGCTCGTCAAATGTCACTGAAAATACAAAAACATCGTCCAAATATACCAGGCACGCTTGCCACTTTAGACTTGACAAGACTGTGTCCATGAGTCGTTGAAACGTTGCCGGTGCTGAGCACAAGCCGAACGGGAGAACTTTGTACTCTTAAAGACCATCGGGTGTCACGAATGCTGTTTTTTTCTCGATCTCTTTCGTCAACTTCTATTTGCAATATCCGCTCCGTAAATCTATCGAAGAGAAATACCGGGCATGGCGAAGTCGATCGAGAGAATTGTCTATACGAGGCAGCGAGTAAACGTCCTTTTTCGTAACCTGATTGAGCTTGCGGTAATCAACGCAGAAACGTAAGGCGCCATCTCTTTTCTTCACCACTACTACAGGTGATCCCAAGGACTTTTTGACGGCTGAATAACGTCATCCTGAAGCATCTTTCGCACCTGACTTTATATGGCCTCACGTTCCCGCGGAGCTACTCGGTATGGGTGCTGCCGTATGGGTCCGGCCGTTTCATCCGTAATTATGCGATGTTTCGTCAACGGCGTTTGGCGAACTCTGTACGTCGAAGAAAAACAGTCCTGAAACTCATTAATAAGCTTCAGAAGGCTTTGCTTCTGTGGGGGCAGTAAACTTGGGCCAACGTCAATGGACAGAGGGGTGAACCTGGTGACATCGGCTTTCTCCACGGTCAAGCAGCCTGCAACATCAATGAGCTCCTTGACGTATGCGATGGCCATACTTCTTGCAAGATGTCGTCGCTCAGTACTGAAGTTCGTAACCAGAACGTGCGTGGGTCAGCGATTGAGGCCTACGACAGCTTCTGCAAGAGATTGTCCATGGCTGAATAGCAATGCTGGAATTTGTTCAGCGATGTGGTCGAAGTTGCCTGGGTGGTCGCATGTTACAGCTACGACAGCACTTGAATGCGGTGGAAGGGTCACGTGATCTTCGAAGACGCGCAGATGTTTACGCCGCTGGTCGTTACATCTCATATCTGAAACTTGATCCGGGGCCATCAAAAATGTAACTGACCTGTCTGGAATGTCTATGACGGTGCCGTATTTACAAAGGAAATACATCCCCAAGATCAGGTATTTGCAGCACTTGGACAAAATTACGAATGTGGCAACGAAAGCTGAAGCACCAATACTAATTTTGGCAGTGCACTTTCCAGTCGGCGTCATCATTTGGCTTCCGCAATTCCTACGTTAGGCCCCGTTCATGACGTTTTAACTTTTTTAAGCCAACCGGCAAGCTTTCTGCCCATGATATAGAAATCTACGCCAGTGTCTACTAGCGCTGTCACAGGGCGTCCGTCTTTGTAAACAGCTATGTCGGCGCTTACAATTTCCTGTGGGGTCGGAGGCGTTGCATGGTTCGTCGTATCGTCGTATCGTACTGGTACTGGAGGTATTGCATCATCTCGACGAGTAGCAACCTTCCCTCCAAAGGTCGCAGCTGTTAATTTCCCGATGAGGGCTTGGGGACCTGCCCCGGACAGCATCGGCGTAACTACGACGGTTTGGTGAAGAGCTCGGCGAAGGTAACGGAGAGCGGGATCGACGATGCAGAGCAGATGGCTGTCCTTGCGGGTGCGCGCTGTCACGTCGGATGTCGAAATGAGACCATGAAGAACTCGGCGCATAAGTAAGGTATCTTTGTTCATGATATGGACAGACGCAGTAAACATGTCCATCTTCTCCGCAATGGAAACACAGTGGACGGCGGTCGACGGTGCGCCACAGATCCGTCTTGCGAACGAATGGTCGACTGGTAGGCACCCTCAGTGATCAAGTTTCAAGTGTCGGCGGTGGGTAGAAAGGCGGGTAAAACGTAGTTTCTGTACATGCATTATATTGCGGAGTCGTCGTCGTTGGTCGTGGCGGTGGCGGCGGTGGGTTGAAGACTGGTGCCATCGGCGCGTTGTAAGAGTGAGCCAGTGCAGGCAAATTGTGCGGCACTGGCGATGGACGACGGGGGGCTGCCGCATAGTTAAGAGATTGCTGGGCTGGTAGTGATTCGGGCTGCGAAAATGCTTGCCTGATTTCCTGCCACACAACTTCTCCAACTGAAGCCATCGCCCGTTCTTGCAGAGTCGCAAGGAAGCTGCAGATCTCCTCACGAACAACCTCGCGAATAAGCTCACGCAGAGAACCGTCACTGCCGGCCGTCAGAGCAGAGACGCTGATGGAGGCATCGTTTGGTCGCTCGTAATAGCGACACCTTTGCTGCAGTGCTCGCTCGATAGCTGTAGCGTCTTCGGTGAATTTCACAACGGTAGTCGGTGGATTGCGGAGAAGGCTGGCAAAAAGCTGTTCTTTGACGCCTCGCATCAAATGACAGAGTTTCTTCACTTCAGGCATATCAGGGTTAGCCCATCTTGGAAAAACACTTTTTTTTCCAAGATCGGCCTAAACCCTGTTTCAGATCCTCGTAATACCTCAACCCTACCCCATGCCACTTTATTTGATTTCCAGAACAGAAAAAGACATATAAAAGTGCTAAAGTGAAAAAGTAAACAATATAGGTGCTCTCAAACACTGCAAATCATCATTTCAGAAAATTCTTTCTAAACTGGAAGAAAATACTGGACTTTGTAATCGTGTATCAAGGTTGACGCCCAGTTATGACGTCATTTATTTACCTGGTGACGCTAAAAGATGTTTTAGGAACGTCGACATAACAAAAAGCATTTTTTCATATTTTGTGAGGAGTTTTCACAACTCCATGTCCGGTCCAACAAACCTATCCTGTGATCATGCGCGAAATGTTGCAGAATCTTGTTGCACATGCAAATTCCCTGAATTCAAAAACTTTGCGAACAGGTCATTTTCTACAGGCCGGTTTAATAAAACATGAGTAGAAAAATGTTCAATAAACGAAATAAAGCATTAAAAAAAGAGGTTTGTTTTCGTCCGCAAGGTAACACGAAAACCTATAAAGAAGCACTATTCAACCTTTTTCATAAATATAACTTACTACTACAGTCACAGTGTCATTAGTTCCTCACGGTGACTTAATTCTACTTGACAACAGCCATAACAGTTTCTGTTGCATAACGCCTCTAAACATTCCCTAAGAATAACGACGAACTGCCTTGATAAAAAGCTTTACCTGATCAATGCTTTTTATCGCTCCAGAGAGTCCGGGATCACATCCCCTATACCATATGGTTATTGCGATGCCTAATAATGTGCAGGTAAGATATGGAAGAAGAAGTAAAAGGGCACCGAAGCTTACGGTTCTGAAAAGAAAAAAAAAACAAAGCTGAGAAGAAAGTTTGAGCACATATTTCGGCAGACAACTTTCCTAGCATTAGCGTCATGCTTCGAGCTGGTTGGTCCTTTGTCATTCGAGGCTAACTTTAATGGCAAGCCTAAAACATGACCTGCCTTTTATCGCATTTCTCTCTTGCTTTTGAGCCAAATGCTCGCCTCACCAAACGCGAAATTTGACCACAGTTTGTCGTTGGCAACCCCCGTCGGTGGTGTCAACAAGAATGATAGGAGAAATAATCATTATATAGAAATAGTAAAAAATAAAGAATGGTAAAGAAGGCAGTGCACTTCTGACCTTTGTTTTGGCTCTGCATCCCCAGTGCCAAGCTGCCCGCTTTTTTTTTCATAATGGTATCCCGCTGCACATCAGATGTCTTTCTTTCGGTGCACGCGTGTAAACAAAAGTTTGCTGGTATTACCATCTTTAAACTAGTCGCAATAGAACATACTACATCAAGTGTAACAAAATTGTTTCCGTGTATATTGATACTCCAATCATGTGTGGTGCACATGGCGTACTGGAAATATCAAAAACGGTACTTGACCCAAATTTAACGAAGGAATGGTTACAGCATCGAAAATAAATAACAAGCAGCAGTAAGAAATGAGGCTAAAGAATTAAAGAGGAGAAAAATGAAGGTGACCACGTGAACAAAACGCACATCCGGTTTTCAGAGTTGAAGGTAATCATGAAAAGAAGGCGCCCTGAAAGCTGCCCTCTTTTTATCACTGCCTTGAACTAAAAAAATGACAGTGAATCCCGGAAAAAGTTACCTGGCTCTTGCACAAAGCGTCCCACTTAGACGTTATTAGCAGTTGTGTATTATCTTATCTTCTATAACCACCATGTATGATCTCATTAACCCTCACCACATGTGTTCATACTTTTCCGCTGCAGTTTTTTCTCTTATGAAGAACAGTTGAGATTTCAAATTTTTTAGTTCACACAGCATTCGCAATAAACTCCTTAATTCATTTTTTTCTGGAATACCGCATAAGCCAGTATGCTCCAGTTTTACGGAAAGAAATCTGTATGATTTCATGCTATTCCCAGACAGCACATTATGGCTGGTAGTTTTTCGCGATAAAACTCCCTCATGGAGAACACTGAGGAACTAGCAAAAATGGAGTTGTTAAAACACCTATGTATTGAAATAGCATGACAAGCAATGTGGTGGGACCGGCTTGAGTGCACACACCTAATAATGTTGCCAATTTGAAGGCGGGCTCATGCCTTGGACAAAAAGAGCAACCTTTGTCTTATGAATAGAATTATCAAGAATAAGCTGGTGTCGATCACCATACACCTAAGTCAATTTATGGGCCTGTAATAAGTTAATAAGATTTTCAGGTACACCTATGAACGTTGAGTACTCATAGCCCCAGTTAGTTAAATTTGAATTTTTCAGAAATCTGACTGCGATGCTGCTTCATGCCGATGGAGTTCGACCACAAATTTAACGTGTTATGATGAAATACATAGGCATTTTAATAAAGACGTGGACGTTTGAAAGACAATACATATAACTTTAAAACTGAAGAAAAGCGTTTGTGCACCGAAATATACACGGAAAAATAAGCGTGTGTACTGTTGAAGGTCATTCAAGCATAAGTGTTCCCGTGTATGCATTGCATACAAGTGGCACCCCTTGGTATATATTGTATTTGGCAAAGTTATGGCTTTCGAAAGCCCCCATCACACATACTTGCCCAAAAATATATTCCTCCACAACTATTTTATTTGCTAACTAGAAGAATCTGGTTATGTTAAAACCAAAGTTAATATAGACTTCGACTTTGCCGATGTAGATGACCAGTATCAAGTACACGTACTTCTGAGGGCAATAAAGCCCAAATAAAACCAACTAACCTTTGAGCTTTCTTCACTGTCGGAGATGCCATTATTCGCTGGACAACCATTTGGTCAAGGCAGAGCCGATACATTCCCATTCCTGAGGCTCCCACTAAACAGGACCATACGTTTTCATCACTGGTCAGGTCAAACTTGAAGCTGAAAAAAGAACCCGTGTGGCGCCTTTAACGCTGGAACATCAGCGCAACAGATAACTTTGCGCACTCAGTAATCTTTTGGCATGACACATAGATACGCGAAGATGCTGCCTTGTCGATCATGCTCGCAACAAAGAAGCAACCGAAAGAGCTCATGTTACCACCACCAAACAAAGAGCAGGGTATTTGTTATTAGTCTCTCCATCTATCTCTGCTTGGGTACTTGCTGATTATAAGAAATGATAGTTTTTAATGTGTTTATTTAACGCATTCATTGAATAATGAACCTGTTAACTCTTTACTTCAGGCACAGCAGCGACAGGTCGAACTTGCTGCAGGAAATAATATGTTCCCTTTCTTGGAAGAGGGGAGAACGTACATGATACTTCTGTTACACGGCAATTATAATGTTATTTACACCAAATATCATTCGTTTGTAATGTCATTTGTTCCCTGTCACGCGGAAAAGTAATGCCAATCAATGAAAACGACACTTCCGGTCATATGAGTTTATGAAGCACATTCACAATCGATTGTAGGCTGAATGCGTAGTCTCGACGCCAGAAACTTTTAGGATCATGGCTGTTAACTTGTGCATGCGTAACTTTTGTCCGTTCTAAATACTTTATTCTTTACTAGATTACATTATTACTGGTTTGATGACGTAATGTCACAGGCGAAAGGGTGCTATTTTTTGTAAAGCTACCCTCCACTACGTGCAGCCGGACCCCGGCCATGCTTCATTCGTGCTGTATAATTGTTGTTGCCTGTATCCCCGGTGTCGATCGTTTGATCGCACGTGTTGTGGTGGTCACAGTCATAACTAGAGAAAATTGCTGCTACCGTCTCATTTTTGCAACCGGGCAGGTAGTCGTAACTCGCCCCCCCACGCTGCAGTTGACAATATACACACGCTGGCCGCTCATAGTGTTTGCCATGTTTGTTTAAGACTGGCCTTTGGCTTGACTTTGTTGTTGTCATGCAGCTGTATTAAGTTGCGCAAAGACAGCTGAGTTTACAATCTAGGAGCACCTTTTTATTGATAAAAACTTATTTTTCAGTTTACGCGCATAATGCATGGAAGTTTTATAATTTTTATTTCTGCCAAAGTTAGGGCTCAGGAGGGCTAAGGTCATGGTCATCGCATTAAAGTGACATTTCTTTTCTTCGTGTGAAAGCGCACAGGTAAAATGGCATTAGGTCTACATAATGCCAGTCGTTATAAATAACATTCGATTTATTGAGGAAGAAGGTGTCAGACTCATGTGAACATGAAACTAGCCCGAATAATAGCACCCGGTATGTGCTCATTCAAGAACACCTGTTTCGAAGCCAACTAGGCAGTCGGTATGACTGCTTACGGTGGTCACCTTTTAACGTGGCTTAAAAGTAAGATGACTTATTATAAAGCCATTTGCTTTTCAATTAAACGAATGTACGCTTAACTAAATGTTTTTTCTTACTATTTCAGTCCTGGTGTGACCCATCCACTTTGTGAAGTAATGCAAAACGAGAGAATGTAATATAGAGTAACAACGTACAATTACAGTAATAGATTCGTAGGTATTAAGAGAAACGTCTCTGTGTTGTTTTGTGCAGGAGCGCCAAGGTGGAAAGCTGAAAAACGCTTAAAACAATCACATATAAGCAGCAACATCAGTTCTTCTAGTGGACTCAAGTGCGCTGTTCTTTGTATACTTACTTCCCAATGTACATACCGACGTCCATATCACTCAGTGGCTGAATAGTTGAGTTTGGAGAGAAGGCATCCACCATAATTTTTGCAAACACGGCAGTTGGTGCGACCATGATAATGATGAACTGCGTGCAGTCTGTCCACACCACTCCACGAAGCCCTCCCTGTGAAACCATACACATAGTTACAGGCACTTACTATGAGAATAACTTCAATTTCAGCAGGCACATCTCATTTATTTTTATTTTATGTTGCTGAAAGCTCTAAAATGTTATAATATAGAGTACGCTGCATCGAAATAAAATAGACAATTTTATTAAAGAGTTTGTAGAGACACGATACCGAATCAGTTCGAAGTAAATTTGTAGATGACACACCATAAAATGGACTCTTGTCTTTTGCATTAAAGAAGTTAAAGAGCTGTGAAACTCTTAGCAGAGTAACTTTGATTTCTGAATATCAATTAGGAAAGTTACATCAGTCATGCTGCACCAGCGGAAAAGCATCAAGGCAAGAATACAAAAAAAAATCATTTTTGTAGTGAGCGACGTTAAGCGGAAGTGAACACGCTGGTTAAAATAATATTCATTTTTAAAAGAACTAATCCGGAATCCATGGTCAAACCAGGAAGGTTTCCCTACGGTTAGAATAGTATACCCACATTCCGGAACAGACGCACTCCCTGCTTTACCATGTGTGGTGCTAAGGAGAGAGCCGCATTTTATATTACGAGAAGCAGTCGTCCGTATGTATATGCAATGCTGTACTCCCCAACTCGGAAAAAGACCAACCAGGCCGAAGTTTATACTCCGTTAAAGCGAGAACATTGATAAATACGTGGCCAAAGGAGCATTAAAAAAAGAGTCCTTATTACCAGAAGCCATTCTGTATATCCAAAGGAGCCTGTGAGGTGGGCTGTGATAAAAACCTGTATTTATTTAGTGTTATGGCAAAAAGAAAGTTTTCGGCTCTCACTTGCCCTTCCAATGAATAATTAATTGTGCATTGCTGGTTCCTTGTTAAAATAAGTACTACGTGTGTTACTGTTATTATACTGGCATAGCTGGGATAGGGAAAATTCAGCCCGAGTCAGTTGTTTGAATGAAAGTGAGACCAAGAAACTGCGCTTCCTACTCCTTCACCAAAAATTTACAGTAAAGACGCCACGTTACGCCAGCATACCTGAAGAAATCGATATGGTTCGAAGGTTTATAAAAGTAGTCAAATAAATTTTCATCAAGAACCTTCAACGTGTTCAATAAATTTTCACTATGATAATTCTCAGCATGCCCACTGGACGACTAAGGAGTCTCTCAATGATCTCTAGCTTACCCTATCCTATTCAATGTGCTTCCCTTTTCTCTCTACGGAAGCTCTTAATTACGAACCTTATCTATCCTCTTTCTTCCTCAACTAAATTTTTCATCCCTTGCTAAGTTTCTTTATCTACCAGATGTCTGTTTTTTTAATACGTGACTAGCCTAGATCCAATCTTTTCATTTACCTCATTCACCTTGTGAATTTTGAAATACCACTTGCCAAACACCGTCGCATCACATTTAAGTCAGCCATCATTAAAGCAACAAAACTTGTGTTGAAAGAACTGTGCTGCTGTAGCAGACATTTTGACAAGAGGACTTCTCGAAAATCTTCGACAACAATCGCATTAAGAGAAAACGGACAACTGCCCTCATATACACGCGTAAAAACTAGACCCACACACGTAGGTGTAGACTTGCAGCTAGCCTTTCTTTCACACAGTCCACCTGTAAATACGCCTCACTGAAACCATCAGCACGCATGTGGTGTTTTGTAAGGTATCAACACACACACAAAAAAACCTGAGCAACCAGAAGTCGTCGCCTCTACAACGCTCATCGATAAATTTAATCTTGGTGTTTTGCGAAACCCACAAGGCTCACTGACGCATTCATTTCCCGTATTTTTAAATGAGTGCGCTTCGTAAATATCCTTTACTCCGTTTTCGTGGCTGTGGCTAAATATCTTAAAGCGATAGAAAAGAGAAACAATGACCTTGTGGAGGCTGAAAAACTGCGCTCTGGAAAATCGAATACTTTAAGCTTCACTGTCATGAGTTCATTGCTAGTGGAAAAAATCAAGACTGAAGTTTAATTTTTATATTTATGCGCGTGACGTAACCAATTTCAAAACAAAATTTCGTATTTTCACAGCATTGATGGGATGAAAATTTCCGAAACATCACATGCTAAGCCTATGGCACTCACATATTACAAAGTACCTAATTGCTATCGAGTGCAAGCTCAGTAGGACACACTAGACGGCATCGAAATTTACTACGTCAGGATGTTCGGTGGGGGAAACTCACAGTGTCGTCTTTGCCCACTTTTTTCTTTTCGCGTGTTTTGTCGGTTACTAAGCGTCATGTCGTGGTAAGAGTGGTGTTTTCGGGATTGTGAAATTGGATTTCACTAATACGCGAAAGATCGTTCTGCTCTTTAGTGTCACCTTTCAGCATCAATTTCCTCTTACACTCGGAGCAGTGGTTGAGTAGGTGGCCACTGGTATTGTTATTTATTAAAAATTCACGTTGGCGAGTTTTTAGGTTCGGAGTGAGCACACTTAAATACACCTTTGTTTTTCGCTGAAATGCAACACTTATTGCCTTCAAATAGATTTTAGAAATAGAAACACACATCGTCTCACAGGGAGCTCCAAAATATGCGTCGCAAAGTGGTTGGGGTATCGCGTGTGATTTTTGCGCAATTAGGTATCGCTTTGGAATGCTTATTGTTATTTTGTATTTATTATTCTTACTTATTGAATGAAGGAGAAGCGTTGCCTTTGACATCAAGCGAAAGCCAAGAAAATACGCCCTCGACTAAATTCCGAACGTGCGATCCATTGTATGTACATTGGGGGGCAACTGAACGAAAGTGTAGCGTGAGCAGTCGTTGAAAATGCGAATGCATTTCTCAGTCGGGCTATGTCAGGCGTCCGGCGGCGTCCACTCACTGGCAAGTGTTATCTCGGTGCTCTCACTCTTTCTTCTATAGCAACAGCTGCGGGGACGCACGCTTATTGTCTCCCTTTGCAACCGGTTTAACTGGTGCAGGTGTTGAGGGTGCAGTAGCGGAGAGTGAGCGAAGAGAAAACTGCCCTCAGACGTGCGAGGGCGTTTGAATCGCGGGAGCCCTGATGGGGCTCCCGCATGGGTGGAAAGAGTGTACGAGAGGGTAGGTGCAGTGCTTCGCCGCTTTTTCTCTCTTCAATTGCTCTCTTTCTTTCCTGCGCTCCACATTCCCGTTCACTCACACGTACGTATATATAAATGGAGTGAAGAGTGAGCCTGACTCTCGACTGTTCACTGGCTGATCAAGGTTCAAATAAATTGTTGCGGTCGAAATACTCGTCTCGTCACTAATTTACGCCTTTATAATTACTACGCCATGTACTATTGGGGCAATAAATGCATTCGCATTTCTTCACGATTCCTTTCAGGGAGATGGTCAATTTTTAAAGACGATAGCCTTTCTTTGGGTACTTCAAATCAAAAAGTTTGGTATGTCTGTCTGTCAGTACATTTGTCTGTTTTTCCTCCAAAACCGTTACAGCAACGATCAAAATGCAACCTCATCTGCAGCGCCAGCCAATAATGCTCAAGTTTCAACCTCCATGTTTGAGCGATCATCATTGAACGGCAATTATTGCGCATTTATTAGGCCCAATAGCAACACGTCAATAATAATGGCATGTCTGTTTACACTAGAGAAGGTATACATGACGATTTCTTAGGACTGTAGCGTTTATTACGTGGCGCTGACGATGTAACAATATACACAAAAACGCAAGTGTTTCCAACAATTTGCTAAGACGACATGATGGTGGCACCTAACTGTCGCTTTGCGTTCTACACCCTGTTCTCTCTGAGACAGGCGCGAACGCCATCCTTCATTTTCGAAGATAACTGCAATATAGCGCTCGTTTCTCACAAGCCTCGGTGCGCTTGTTCGCCTCCTCTGTACTGATCAAGACACTCTAACCCAGTGCCTCCAGAATACGATTCACCGATGTTCTCGCGCAGAACATCAAATAAGCGTTTTGTTCAATCTCTCCAGACGCAAGACTATTGTCTTTTGACGACATTTTTGGTGAAACATGCAGATACGGGGCTTTTTTTTACTAGCATACGCTGCCTGCGTCAGCCTTGCGAGGCAAGAGACGGGGGAAGCGACAGTTTTGCGTATGTCTTCGTAAGATGGCACAAGACGCGAGCATGCGCAGTGGGGGTATAGATACACCACCACTGCCGACGTCGAAGCGCGACATCATGCAATGAAGAAATGCTCCAAGTTTCAAAAATGCTGGATTGGAAGCTTCCGCGATGCTTTGCCAGCAATATTGAAGACTGCATTTGCCTTCCGAAAATCCCAGCAAAATGCTGTTTTCTTCTGCTGCCCACTTATACATCAAGTGGATCTGATCTGTCACTGTTGAGGCTACGTTCGTTATTACTTAAAATATAGTTGCTTTTGATGAAATTACCCCCATAGGTGAGTATCAGGGACTTTATCTCCAATAAAATTTGCCTTGAATTCGGAGCTTAAGAAAAAAAGTATAGTAACATGAGGACACACTTTACGCACTATCTCATTCAAAAGGGTTGCCTCGTTAAATTCGTTGGCCGTAAAAAAGACGCTTTTTCTATCTATCTATCTATCTATCTATCTATCTATCTATCTATCTATCTATCTATCTATCTATCTATCTATCTATCTATCTATCTATCTATCTATCTATCTATCTATCTATCTATCTATCTATCTATGACCTTCAACTCTCCTGGTCATTTCGATGATGGTATCTTTACCAGAGTTGACGCTGCATAACATGACAGCATGTCGAGCACAAGTGGCTAGTCATAACATGAAAATCACGAAATCTATGCCGAATTTATATTTCATTGTGTTGCTGCGCTTGCTGTAGTTTCGTTCACAAGGCATAATACAAAACTTGTATGGTATGACATTACTGCATGGCGAACATAAATGACACACCCAAATGGGAAATCATGACATGCATGTCAATTATTTCATGACTACACGCCACGCTCAAGGTATGGTCTCGGTCGTTTCGCTAGCTTCACATATACCAAATTTAGTATTTTGGGACATGAAAGAATAACGAAGCTTTATGGCTGGTGCAAATATGATAATTGTGAGATTTGTGTCATGTGAGAACATGACAACATAAGACGCTCGTGATGCACTCGCAGCCATTTCGCTATAGCCCTACATATGCAAAAATTTGATATGGCGTGACTTGAATGGACAATGAAGGTAAATGACATGTCCAAACATGACATCTTGGTAGGAAGCGCAGCTACTATTACACAGAACACACAACACAAGCGCTTCCTACCAAGATGAATTCATACGAACTGGCCCGATAACATTGTTTATTGGCAAACATGACAATCTTGACATGCGTGTCGTGTAAAACAGGACTACATGCTACACACATAGCGCGCTCGGGGCCGTTTTGCTAGCTTCTCCTGCACCAAGTTTGCTATTACGTGAACTGAATGAACGACCAACACAAGTTTACGATACATCATAATCGTGACATGGAAGCCATGTACGGCATACTTCATGTCCGCCTCGTAACATTGTGCTTATTTTAAAGTGACATAAATTACTTCCTCATTCGTGCTTCGCTTATCATCGATTCCCACTGTACGTGATATCTCCCAATTTTTTAAACTAGTGTTTTAGACATATACACTCTACCAAGAATTCAGCAATAACATACTGCAGCTGAACATAATGCCACAGTACACTACCTTATAATTACCAAATGTACTGATAGCAGATTAGATTTTATTAGAACCAGTGTACCAGCATCGCAAGCTATGTATATACTCTAATTAATATTACATGTACTCTGCTAGGTATGTACCATGCTTAGACATGAAGAAAGCACAGTGGGCAAGGCAACAAATGAGGGCTAACGATATCATGGTTGAAATTGAGAAGAAGAAATTAACACGGGCAGGAGGCGTAGGCTATAGGCAGGATAACCGCTAGTCATTAAGGGTAACTAACTGGATTCCAAGAGTAGGTGATTGTGTGATGGAGAGAAAGAAAGTTATGTGGGCAAATTAGATTAAGAAGTTTGCAGATATAACGGCGAAGCAGAAAACACAGGACCGCCTTGATAGGCCGAACATGGGAGAGGCCTTCACCCTGCAATGGGCGTGTTCAGGCTGATGATGGTGATGTCCAAAATACTTCAAGCGCTGTGACAAGCAGAGAATGTAGTATCACCATCGCAACACAATTATGACAAAATAGTACTAGTTTCATACCAGTGCTGTGTAGATCGTTCCAGAAAGCCCGATAGCGATGTTGCACCACAACAGGGGAGCGTTGAACACTGGAAGAGATGGTAAATATGGCGAAGCTGTCTCAGTAAGTATGCAAACAATGTGAAACTGATTACCTGCTTTTTTTTACTTTGAGGCAATTGACAGTACACGTATATTGAGTGAAATTTTTACGAACCTTTAGCTCCAACTCTGCTAGCCACAACACACTTTTACAACACACATATCTAAAGGCAACACACAAGCGTATTACTGATTATCACTCTAATTTATCAGTAATTAAGAATAATGACTTCAAAACCTGTGAACGAGTAAGTTGTGCATGTTTCAAAGTTTTAGAATTTCGGAACATTCAACATTCAGTCGAACAAGAACCGCTAATCCCAATAGATAATTAGGTTGATTGTAATGAATAACTTCACCAAAATGTGCGCCTTTTTTGCAGTGTTTACGGTGCTTCGCTACTCAACGGTAGACTGAGGGCTACATTTCGGTGGCAGTGGTGTCCTTTTCATGGACAATAATTATTAGAGGTTCATCCGATGATCTAAATATTCGAAGCCATCCATCACAGCTCACCCCATCATAACCCTTTGAGGGAACACGAGACAAATATGTCCCACGTTTGCTTCTTTAGTAAAAGCTTTCTCCGCCGCTTCATGTTGTCATCAGCTCAATACTCTTCTGTTATAGCGTATGAATAACATTTTGAAAATCACAAATTGTGTTCGGCACGATTGCGAAAGTAGATACCAGTGATATGTCCAGTGTAAATTATCTTGTGCTGTAGAACGTTTTTTTAATGCATTGACACATTGTGTGCAAGATAGCTAAAAGTCTATATTTATGGTATTTTTCTCCTTTCTGAAACTTGAAAGGAGTTGAATTTTGGGATGAATTTTAAATTTTCATCAGAATCGTAGCAATATATCAGCCAAAATTATTCTTGGAACAGTACGCACAAAAGATGAAGCAATTCCCTACTTATCCTAACTTCATACGATGCACGCACAGCTGCTTTTCCTCAATCTGAAGGACCATTTCTGTTTCTGAAAACAATGCTTTGGTACAAAGAAGGTCCTCAAGATATTTTTATCCTGTTTTACTTATATGAGGGCAGTAGAAACTATACGAAAAAGCTGGGGCTAAAATTGTGTTTCTGAAATTGAGTGCCAAAGGTAAAGAATGACAAAACTGGTGCTTTATACAGCCAGGAAGTGAAACAGAAAACAAATGCACATTGTCTATGAGAAAAACGAAAATTTCAACCCTGAATAGAGCTCACGAATTTGACTCAGCAGTTGCAAGAGCAATTACAGGTTTCAATGTATTCAGTTACATTCTGTTGATGTAGATCACCATGATTCTTGACCACAAATTTATATATGAGCAGAAATTCATGCATAACTGAGGTGTTTTTCCTTGTCTACACCAAAAAATAAACAAAAATACGTTGATGCGTTTGATAAATGCGAAGACCTCGGACAGAGCGGCTGGGCTGAACACAACTGGCCGAGGCGTAGATTGAGTACCACATCTCTAAATAAGGTATCCTGGGATTTTTCGCACAGTTGTTAAGCGTCCCTCTGTACCACTTGCATAGGGTGTTTTTATCCTAGAAATTTGGCAAAATGATTAGAGCTTGGTGCCGTAATGACACAAAGAGACAGGTATTGTTCCACTTTTAAGGGCAAAGCTCCTTAAGCCGTGGCTCATGTGTCCGCAATATATTTAGTAGTAGTAGTAGTAGTAGTAGTAGTAGTAGTAGTAGTAGTAGTAGTAGTAGTAGTAGTAGTAGTAGCAGTAATTGTAGTAGTAGGTAGCCGCCTCCATGGCCGCACTACAGGAGTGGCACGCGCGCACTCTTTTGAGTTGAGGAGAAAACCCGTGCACGTTAACCATAAAAAAATAGTTGTTTCTGATTAACTAAGCTTCAAAGACGAGTATTGTTGACTTAATTCCCAATAAATTTGCCTTGATTTTAATGCTTACTAATAAAACTAGTAACAGAACGACGCACTTCAAGCGCTATCTGGCGCGAGAAGGTTGCCACGTTAAACTCGCTGGGCGTAATAATTTTGGTTTTAGCAAGGTTTAGCAAGGTTGGACTACAGTGTCATGAACTAGCAGCGCAGAAAGGTGGGAACTTCCCACCTTTCACCGCCGCTAGTATATGGCACTGTGACCGCTGAATGGCGCTGGATGGCGGTGCTTCTACAAGATGAATATATGAATAAAACAGCAACATTGTGGTACTTTGATTGTTCACTAAATGGATGGACGGATAGACAGACGGACAAAACGGACATACGGACGGATGGACAGATGAACGGACAGACAGACAGACAGACACACAGACAGACAGACATACAGACAGACAGACAGACAGACAGACAGACAGACAGACAGACAGACAGACAGATGCATGGACACATGGGCAGAAAGACGGACGCACGGATGGACGGATAAACAGACAGACAGACAGACAGACAGACAGACAGACAGACAGACAGACAGACAGACAGATGCGCGGACACACGTGCAGAAAGACGGACGCACGGATGGAAGGCCCTATGGATGGAAAGACGCACGGATGAACGCAGGAATGGATGCACAGACGGGCGTACGAATGGACGCATGGATGGCCGCATTGAAGGACGGACGAACACATGGATGGACACAGGGATGTATGCAGGTACAGAAGGACAGACAGATGCACCGACGGAATGATGGACGCTTTACCCCACTCATCATCACGCACTCGTGGATATGCTGCATTTTTTTTTTCGAATGTACTTCATGGGTCAGTGGGACAGATACGTCCCACTTTTTTGTCGTAAAACAATGGTCATATCAGTAGCACGTATAATAGTATTGGTTCATCTCATAACTGATTAAGGACGCACGCATAGACACGAACTCCAGAACAAGGAAATGCTCACGAGATGTGTGCATTTTCTTGTGGTGTCCATGTCGGTGTGTGCACCCTTACTCAGTTAAATGATCATGGTAGTGTATTTACTGGCATTCGTATCATACTGTTTCTAGGCATAATATTTAAGTATTACACAGAAGTAATTTATGTTAACCTGTAAACGCATTGATTAAACCACAAAGGAATAATATATAGTAGCTTTGATACCCACAGCTGAACGATATTAATTACTTCCCCAATTGTCCCATCAACAATAAAGAACAGCAATGATTAGGGCGTGGACGTGATAAGAGCTTGAGGCAATGGGTGTCCCACTTTATGTCTTAAAATCTTGCGCTGTTTACGTTAGAGAAAGCGAAGCTCTTCTATCACGCATAACTAACTGCGTGATTCTCTACCAAAACATCGTGGACCATCAAAATTTCGAATTGAACACATGCCTACGAAACAGGATCTCAATTTAAGTGAGTAAAAGCTTTATTGATTATTCGCGACATTATTTATCGGGGTTAAGCCACAAGCACCCCAGTCTGAGTTAATGAATGAAGAAAATATTAGTGAATCTTTCACTAAACCCAAAGCCACGCAAGTATTAAAAAACAGAACTGGGAAATTCCGAAGACTAATCGTATTGCTTGTTGGCCGTTGCTTGGCTTTAGGTAGTTAGTCATAGGTTGCTTCTACGTTAAATCTCGGTTTAGAGAGATTCAGTTACACCACACAGAGTTACAAGAAGACACTTCGCAAATTTTTGAATTCCAGAGAGATAAACTCCCTCTGAAACCAAGCACTCGCACATCTCGTACAGTTACGGGCACGATAAGGATGTCCATCTAGACAGAAACTCCCCCTGAAATGAAACAGCTGTACCTCTAAATCTACGGGCACGTCGTCATTTTCACGTCTTTCATCGTTTCGGGGTCCCCTCGCTGCCGCCGTTGTCTTAGGTGCAAAGCGGATCTTTGACTAGCCTGTGTAACGGTGTCCCTCCATCCGCACCGCTCACCTTGCCGCAGGTGTTGGAGCGGTGCCAATTAGCTCACACCCTCTTAGCAGTGCACAGTGATGTCTCTCTTTCCCACCTGTCACGTGCTCGCCACGTGTCAGCTCTATCTCTCTGGCGGATGCTTAGCTCCACTCGTCATCAATCACGCCATGAATACGCTGTTTTTTGCCATTCTATAGCGTTGAGCTGCTTTGTTTATTAGTGGACAAGTGGTTTTAGTAGAACTAACCCATTTCTGTAATACATACTCATTGATTATTCGTGATATGATTGTTGAAAAATATCGACGAAGAAGAGTACGAAGAGGGCTGGCCTTGGGATTGAGATCACGTGCAGCAGCAACCCAATGCGGCTGCGGTGTATTATAAATAAACCACTTTTTTTGACGCAATCGGAGGTTCCATTCTCTATAAGTGGTGCCCAAAACCATCAGAACAGCAAACCATATTGATGAACCCAAGGTAATCGTTTTCCCGCTCATGGATTCGACCAAGCGACTAACAGCTGCGCAACGCGCAGACGCACCATGGAAAGTCTCCAACTGAAGCAAAATATGAGGGAGCCTAATTAACACGCATTATCAATGAGATAGAAAAAACGCTCACTCAAGAAAGCGTCACGAAGAAAGAGTTTTTCATTCTAAACGAACGCCTCAACCAGCTGCACACCGGCTCGAAGGCCACTGACTTCGACATCGTCCCTCTGCTATCAACCACGGAAGCGGAAACAGAGGTTGACCGGGTTGTGGAATACAACGATCGAGCCACGACTACGTCAGCGAAGCTGAAGGATAAGCTACGCCAACTTCATGATTCTAGGAACTATACAACAGCGTTATCGTACTGAAAGAGGAAGTGATGGACCATAAGACAAGAACAGAGAGCCAAGTGGAGTCCGAAGTAATGAAAATGATATCTGAGGGACGTAAGAGCACCTAAAACCAAAACACAGGAGCTGCTTCACTCCAAAACTCGTCCCAACAGCGGCCACAAGCCAACGAGACTTCATACTCCTCTGTGGTGTTACACAACAGTGGTTCGAACGACTCACGTGTTAATTAACTGAAGTCTACGCCTCACCCACAGTTTATTCTAGCTAATCTGAAAAGGGTACTGACGGCTTTGAAACTGCTATGGCACTTTGACACCGGCGTGTTATCTTGTATAGTGTGATAAACGCTAAGAAACTCATTCAGCAAAGGGCCGAGAAGAAACGCTTCATCCTGTCGACCACATCTCGATTACACTACTTACGTGGCAGGTTGAAGTCTTCCCCAGTTAAGAGGAACCAGAATCCCGGAAAACATAAGACTGGTGACTGGCTAACAAAACGAGCATCTACCCGAGAATGGTGGACAGGAATCGGACGGCTTGTTTGCGAAGAAATTGAGTGGTCACCACGAAGTATCTTCACCAACTCTACCAAGCATGCTACAGTTTGGTTAGACAACATGCTTCGAAAGCGGAGTGGACAATTTAAACTATCGTCTCACGGGCTGTTGAACATATGTACCAACTGAAAAAAAACCCTTTTCGAGAACTTAGGTGCATGAAGAGTTTGTTGGCAAAAAATCGACGATGAAGAGGACCAAGAGGGCTGGCCATAGGATCACGTGCAGCAGCAGCAACCCACCGAGTCGGGTGGCGGTTTGATTGAATAAGCCCCCTTTTCTACGCAGCAAGAAGCTCGATTTTTTATAATAGTATTCATATTAAAATATAAAGAGCTTCATTGTTAAGATTTGGGTGGAGTGCTGACCCAGAGGTCGCATTTTGTGCCATGAACGTGAAACGTGTACGTACAGGTAATTTTAATGGAGACATAATTTCGCACATGAGCTTAGTCGTGGGTGACAGTGTAAGAAAAACATGAACTCAAAAGAGGATCAGATTCATAGGCCATTTAGGTGGTACTGCTGGACATGCCTGGCAATATATGTAACCAGTCTGAAAGACTGTGTGCTTGGTCGACCAAATCTCGCCTGTACCTACCAGTATCTGCTTTCTCCTTCTGTTATTTTGTGGGTGGAAAAATAAGGGAATGTATAAGAGGCATGCGAAAGAAATATCAGTAATGTAGTATCATTACTTCTCAAGTGCTTTCTCTTGAAAAAGCTCGTTGGTAATACCAAAACTGAACAACTTTGCCGCTTTCGCTTTTATCTAAAAAAACTGCTTGCAGGTGCTGGTGCCATATATGAGGCTGCGAAGAAATTTTGATAAACTAACAAGCCCAAGCAAAAAATGAAACTCCAGAGCAGTACATGCACGTCACCATCGTCGACAGGCTTGCGTCAAGCTGCGAAACTCCGGATGGAGTACCAGTTTTAGAAATGAATGTTTACGGTGCTTTGTTTTGTCGCTTAAACCTTACCGAGTAATCGCGTGAGCTTTCGCTGAAGCATTGCGGTAATTATAAAGCAGATATGAGTACCGAGAAAGTATATAAAACATCTGTTGCGTTGAGTCATCACACACAAGCGCACTAAGCAAACCATTGATAGTAGTGGAAAAAGCTATGCTCTGTACGATTCTATAAGGCTAGCAGCAACAATTGAGTACTACCCCATCTATACTGAATTGCGGGAAAAGTGTCAAGAAACCAAGCATGGGCATAAATAAGGGTAATCTATCATTGCTATAGTAAGAAGCTTGAAATATAATATAAGTGTTCTCATAGTTTTCGCAGACCCAGCCAGTGCAGCTCATGTCCTTCCCGTAAAGCTGGCTTATCCTATGCATCGCAGTTACGAACATTCAATATTATAAATATTTGAAACAGATTAGGGCCGAAACTTGATTTGACGCAGCGATGCTGAAACATTTACAAGTAATTTTACAAAAAGGAGTAACTTTCTAAGGCAACCTTCTTACAGTGCGATTTAGTAAAATCGTTTTCGCCTGGCCGAAGAACCTGAAAATAATGAAACTTAATTATAATATGCTGCCTTCCTACACTATGAGAAGTTGAGGAGAAAGAAGGGTATTTAGGGAAAAACTAACCGGGAGGGGAAGTAACTAAGCTGTCTTTCAAGGGTATCTGCGAGGCTACTTCCCCACCACCTTCGTCCCGCTACTGCTCAAGGAAGACACTTTTACTTTTTGTGCAACAAGAACAATCAGTTCTTGGCTTACTTAACCAGCAGTTTGAAGTGCGCTCAGGCATGCAATCAGATGCACAATATACATGCAAGCATCACATCCGTAAATAAGTAGATTCACACTCACGACCGTTGAATCAGCAGGCGCGCGCACTAACCGCTACACCAGACAACCCCACAGCACCGTCGGGAATAAAACGAGTGGATGTAGGCACCAATAAGCCGTTTGAGCACTGCACGAAAATTCTTTTTCAACCCCCCAAAACGCACTTTATTTCCTTGTAGAAAGTGCCGTTTCCGCGTGCAGTGTGCCAGCTTTTGCACACATTTCGTTTTTTTGAGGAACAAAGCGCCCCTTTCAGGTAAACTAAGCACTTACTCTGGATAATTTTCAGAGTGTAATGACTCTTTTTGTGATGGCAGACCTCTTAAAACAATGAGCGGCTTAAATTATCATAATAATTACAGAAATGGCATTTACTGATTTCTAAACCACTTCAGTTAGGTGCTCATGTCATATAAAAAACTAGGAGCCCTTTCTGCAAAAAGAGCTTGTTGTCGCTTTGTGGTTCTCGCAGAAGCAACCACTCACAGTTACTGACAAATTATGAAATAGCACCTATTTCACCAGTGAATCTGAAATTCAAGTTAGAGTGTGAGCATCCCACTCTTCAGAGATGTCCAGAATGAGCAAACATCCTTGTACTATCAATCAGTTTATATTGCTTTGCCGTTGTGTGGGGCATTGTCTGCTTTTAAAGCACGCTTGGCCCTCGTAGGATAAAAATTGTTGAATTAACACCAAGCCGATTACTATACGGAGAAGTGAGACCATACTCATCGTTGTTAGTTGCACGAAAGGAAGCTTTGGTTTGGGTTTTACAGTCAATTTTGCTTAAAATGACATGCTCCAGAATAATTATAACAGGCCGTTTTTATCTATAATTCTAAAGAGAAGTCTTACAAAGGGAGCGCACTCAGTGATACGACCACCTGTATTCCTCAACACTCGACCAGCTGTATTTCATCGTCTATTCATCCTAAGATATTAGGAAGGCAACTGGCCAACATTCCAGTTCTCTTAATTTTGATAATTTTCGACACATTGCTTGAAACACTCATCACATCTAAACTTCTTATATGATAAAACAGAAAATTACACACACCTATTCTTTTCTCAGACATTGACTTAAGAAAAAAAAGTTTCTCGATTATTTAGATAATTTCACACTTCCTAAGTCATGGGAGGCTTATACAAAAGTCATTACCACTAGTGTTCGTGCAATAGGCAAGTGCGCTAGAAGCTATTGAAGCGGCTTAGCTCACTGTATGGGAAGTTCATGTATTCTTGATAAATACACGAGCTCAACGAAGGTCTGCATAGTTCCAGTTACCTTTTAAAACAAATATGATGTTGGCTTTGTGCTGGGACAATCCTTTGTGCAGTACTATGTGACTTCTACACCAAGTATTTTTTTTTGTCAATATGTGGGCACCTTATGATCACGTATGCCGCAAAATATGTAAGAGCAAAGTAAGCCCTCAAAAGGACTTACTTTACTCTTTTTTATGAATACAAAGTATGGTGCCACAGATGACCAGAAAAAGTATGGCTATGAGTGTCCCTCTAACTGCACTGAATAATATTACTATCGGCGCTTCTCGCGAGTGAAGATGAACTGATTTCTTCCGGATGTTCAAATTCTCGCTGCGGTAGTTTCTGGCCTAGGCATCGCAGCTCTTTGCCTCGACAGCCACTCACTTTCACGCGCCCCCAGCCAGAGGCGATGCTGTGAATGTTTGGTAATCCAGCGACCAGTCGCATGCAACGTAGCGGCGTGTTATATCAAACAGGAATATCATATGACACATTTTGAAGTGCCTTACTTTGAAGTGCGTGGATCCTCTAGACTCAAAGTGTTCCGCGAGCTTGAAAGCTGAATGAAATTTGAGTATGAATACCTGGCCTTACTCCTCAAGAATCTTTTCTGCCATTGCCTCTAGGAAAACAGTTAGGGTTATGAACATTGACTCCTATTTTCTCGCATGAATATGCCTTTCATAAAGACATGCGACTTTCTATCATTCGTGAAGAGATATCACTACAATGGCGGTTCATAACCTAATAAAGTCTCTCCGCTTTTTTTTTCCACGTCCTGTTTTTTGCAGAAGTCGACCACAACTCAGATTTCCAAGTAATTAATACATACCTTTGACCAGCATGACTGATGCTGCAAGAATAGAGATGGCACCACAACTTTGCTGAAACGAAAATTGAGCAAAATTCAGAAATGCCTCTTCGAAGCCTGGATACTGCATTATAATACAGATATGTACAATGACGTATGATGGTTATCATAGTAGCCTTCAGAAATGCACCTCTAAGTCAAGAGGTGCATTAATAAAACTTGTTTGTTTTGAGCTATTATCAACTTTTAAGTACTGTAAATGTACCACACGTCTAACGTACAGAGACCAATGTTGCCGTGCAGATTTTTCAAGAATAACCACTTATGAGAAGTTTAATATTATTAGCGTGTTCGGGTAGATTAGCTGCATTCTTGAATTACTCGAGATGACTGCACTATCGAAAAATACCGTAGAAGGGCGTCCGTTTTTCGCCCTCTTGAGGACAGCTCTTGGAAATTTTGGTATTTATTTATGGCGGCACTTCAAACATATCAACAACATAGAATGATGTGAAATTCGGCCATGTAGCCACCAGGTCAGCCACTTCGCGTGCGGCCTCTGACAAATGAAACGCTAAAAATTAGAGACAAGAACAGTTTTCGCGTGTCACAAATTCATATAACCATCTGCTTCCGGCAATTATGCTCTGTCAGACATGTTTTTGCAAGATATATGTACACACAAAAAACATCTTGGTATTTCATCTACTGGAAAAAATAAAATTGAAGAAATGCGTCTAATGATGATAATATGTGGGGTTTAAAGTCCCAAAACCACCATATGATTATGAGAGACGCCGTGGTGGAGGACTCCGGAAATTTCGACCACCTGGGGTTCTTTAACGTGCACCCAAATCTGAGCACACGGGTCTTCAGCATTTCCGCCTCCACCGGAAATGCAGCCGCCGCAGCCGGCATTCGAACCCGTGACGTGCGGGTCAGCAGCCGAGTACCTTAGCCACTACACCACCACGTAGGGGCAATATGTGCGTCTAGGCAGGACTTTTATATATTTACTACTTGATTTGCTATGATGTACATGAATGGATAAACAATGACAAAAATTATAGTTACAAAATATAAAATTTTCATACGCCACGAAATTTGTTGCAAAAGCAAAGTGGCATGAGTCTTACCGAAAGAAAAATATAGATGGCGCTTGCCGTCAGTGCAATGGCTTTGTTGAATCGTAGGCGAATATACTGCATAAAAAAGGTTATTTGTTTAGAACATTCAAAATAACAATGGCACACAGGAAGAACAGCTCACATCTCGACAACTACGTCGCTTCAGTCATGGTTGAACACAAGTCCATCCCCCAAATGCCCCTTTCAAGTGCTGTCAGATTATGCACTCGACTGACATTTCATCTTATGACTGCGTAACCAATCACATATGTGAATGTGCCGTAAATGCATCCGAATGTATCCCACAAAGAACGTTCAGTGCTAGTCATTTTATACTATAAATATTTACTTGCTGTTAATCAGTCAATTTCGTAGCTTCCATGCAGATGAGCACACCCTGTAAACCAAGTCAGCCATTTCAAGCATCACAGGTGTAGGTTACATATATCTTAAAGCACTGACATCATTGTTTCGCTGGAATACTCAAAACTTGGTTTCAAGAAAAGCAGGTTGCCTCGGGATCTAGAGAACGACTATGTAAATGATCGTGACTACATTGTCATTATTATTGTAGATGTAGATATATCAACTTTAACATGTCGTATCCCGGCATCATTTCCGGCAAGCCTTGCTGCTTTTGGAAATGTACACTACTCGTAAAAGCTGATAACGATGTCTTTCACCAGAAAACTTTACAGAACGAGATATCCCAAAGGCCACAAACTGCCTGAAAGGAAATCCACTAGAACCAATGTGCTCAGCGAAAGATAAGTTGTGCCGGCATATGTCACGTACGTTTTCAGCTTGACAATTTTGGTGAAAAAGACGGTCCTTTTGCAATGTACTAGATAGGGAGAGAGGCAAATGCCACTTGGTTTTTCACAGTGTTTTTAATGTCGGGTCATGATGTATTTTGCTGGAACAAGTAAACAGTTTACGACATGGTCTTTTAGATGCCATATAACCTTGACGCCTAACTTTTCATGAGGAGCAGTGAGACGCTACCTTACGCCGCTCGGGAGCCGATATTCAGGAGGTGATTCTGGACTGTTCTGGTGGACCAGAGCAGTCCTGCTTCAAGTAGTTTTTTCCCCCTACGTTTCATTGCCAACTTATATTGCAGGCCACATAAAGCTGTTTAAAAGGAAATGAAGTTGTCCGTTCATTTTTTTATTGAGATAGAAAAAAAACGAAGGAGTTTTGTCACCGTTACTTGGCGACGGCTACCCTTTTCCACTTATTTGGTACAATTAAATATTTAAAAAAACAATAGCATGTATACATATATACAGTCCTACATAGGTGAGAGCAAAAGTTCTCCTATATGGGCAGAACAAACACGTAGACAACACGCTCACTTTCAACTTTTGCCCGCTCAATATTAGTCCCAAATCTTCGTTTCTTCGAAGCACTGTTGCAGCACCTTTACTGCTTTGCCGTTTGCTTTGCATGGTCATGGACCTAGTATTTTATTCAACCCGAATGGTCGCGCAGGATCTAACCTATGCAGTTCTTGTTCTTGTCGTTTTTGGTGTGTGTCGTGTTTCAGGCAGTCGAGCAAGAAGTGATAGATGTTTTCGTCGGCGTGGCCGCATGAACATGCTGACGATGTTGCACGATGAATACGAAGTAGGAAGTGCTTTGTGTAAGAAGTTCCGAGTCGTAGGCGATGAATAAGTGTATCGATACGTTTTGGGAGGTCACGGTCTAATTGGTATTCAAGATTAGGATCAACAGAATATAGGATCGATTCCTTTGTATTTTCTGTGAACCAGGTAGACAGGCATATATCACGTTTTGTTGTTCTTAAATTTCTATTTACATCATATTGAAATACCGGAATGAGGCACGTTTGCGTAGAATTATGAGCGGTTTTCGCCAACTCATCCGCCATTTCATTTTCCCTAATTCCGCAATGACTTGGGACCCACTGAAATGCCACTCAATGATTCGACTTCGTAGCTTCTGAGAGCTCTTTTAGTACAGCGGATACTATATGCACATCAATGTGTCTTGAAGTGGCACTTTCCACACATGCCAGTGCTGCCAGAGAGTCTGTAATTACCACCCATTTTCTTCGTGTCGTTGAAAGTTTATTAAAGCTTATGGCTAGCAAAATCGCTACGTGCTCCGACGTTGTTAAAGAAGAAAGGTGGCCCAACCGACATGCATATTCTTCGTGCAATTCCGGACTTATGAATGCTGATGTCGCTGTCTCTTTGGTGATGGAGCCGTCAGTGTACACATGAGTGTATCCTTGGTACCTGTCAAACAAATGATGTGATGCCAGCTGCTGAGCGGCAACGGTTGGCACTTCATGTTTGCTGCGAAGTCCTTCTATTGACGTTTCAATAGTTGCTACTTCAAGCAGCCGTGGAGGGTAGTTTTGGTCCAGTGGCCAATGTGTCGACACAGGAAGCTGAGAAATGTACTGTTGGTACACATGGTGTATTTGCACTCCAGAACGGTTCATGATGTTGGATATGAGCGGATGGGAAGGGTGTTATGTGACTAGACGAAAGAGGTGCCGACATGTCTCCACATTTCTAATTACTATAAAGTTGGGTTCTCTTGCCTCTGCCAGTGTCAAAGAACTTGATGTTGCCTGTGGAACCCCCAGACATATGCGTAAGCTTCGTGCTTGTACCAGCAGAAGTCGGTGTAGCGACGTTGGTGTAGAGATCGGTGTAGAGATGTTGGGGAGAACTGGCGCAGAGTAGGCAATTTTCTGTAGGATTAGTGCACAATGGACGGGGAGGAGAGACGCTGATGTACCGCCCCATTTTGTTCCCGCGATGCAGCGTATAACATTTATGGTGCTGTTCACTTGATTTTCTAGATCCGTATCTGCATGTAATCTGCAAATGTCGTCAAAAGACGATAGTCTTTCGTGTGGAGAGAGTGACCAAAACATTTATTTGATGTTATGCGCAAGAAAATCGGTGAATGGTATTCCGGAGGCCCTGCATTAGAACGTACAGCGGGAAAACGAGCGCATCAAGTCACGTCATACGTGAGACATGAGCACCATCTGGCAGTTCTTTAAAGACGAGTCTTTCTTGGGGACCTTCGACGCAAAACTTTTAGTCTGTCTGTCTGTCTGTCTGTCTATCTGTCTGTCTGTCTGTCTTTCTGTCTGTAAATTGTCTGTTTGTCCACTTTTACCAGTATTTGGTACTTGAAACGGCCGACCCCATCCGCAGTGACCACCAATGTTGCTCAAGGTTAAGCGTTCATGCTTGTGCTATTGTCAATAAACTCCAATTATTGCTCATGTCTGGGGCACCATACCAACACGGATATATTCTGCATATCCATTTCTTACTAGAAAAAGCATACAGAGGTAATTTCAAGGACCGTAGCGCTTATCACGCGGTGCTTGTCATGCAATGCTTGCACGAAACGGGAAATGTTTCCAACGCTTTGCTAAGACCAGATGGTCGTGGCACCTACCCGTCGCCTCGTATTCTACATCTTATTACCTCTGAGGTGGGCGCGCACGGCCACGCGCTTTGTTTTCCAAAAGAAACTGCCAGATGGCACTTATGGCTCACGTGTGACATACATAACGTGATGCGCTCGTGAGCCTCCGCTGCCCGCTCGAGGCAATCTAACGCAGCGCATCCGGAATACCATTCACCGATTTTCTTACGCAGAGCATCAAATAAATGTTTTGTTCACTTTCTCCACACGCAAGACTCGCCTTTTGACGACATTTGCAGAATACATGCAGATACGGGGCCAATTTTTGGGGGGCAAAACGAAGCGCGTGGTCCTAAGACGGGCGTGCGCGCCCGTCTCAGAGGTGATAACGTGAAGAACGCAAGGCGACGGGTAAGTGCTACCACCGTGTCGTCTTAGCAAAGTGTTGGAAACAATCGCTTCTTCGAGCAAGCATTGCATGGTCAGCGCAGCTTGATAGGTGCTTATGTATACTTATGTATACCTTTTCTAGTAAAATACGCACATGCAAAATATATGCGTGTTGTTTTTGTGCCTCAGATATGCGCGATAATTGCTCTTTAATTGACAATCGCACAAGTATGAACGCTGAATCTCGAGCGACATTAGTGGGCGCTGCGGATGGGGTCGGCCGTTTGAGTTTCGGCTGGTGCTGCTTAGAGTACCCGGTGCTCGTTAAGGGTGGACAAACAGACAATTGTACAGACAAAATTTTTTGCGTCGGAGGTCCCCAAGAGAAAGACTATAGTCTTTAATATGTTCACTCATTTTATATATATATGTTCACTCAACTTTGCCATTGCTTTGTTTTTCTTTACTCCCAAAGCGGTGCTCTTGCTCTTTGTATAGAATTGTTGTGTATGTTTTATAAAGCGGTACTTAGCATGTCGCGACTACTGAAATTGACTACCTCTTTATCAGGTTTCGTACATTGGCAACGAGGACATCGTGAACATGCCCGAAGCCACGTTAGACCCTTAAAGTTGGCCCAGAATGTGTATTACTTCTCCAGGATCACTCCCACACCGTTCTCCATTATGACCCCAGGTCGCACGTCATTGTGACGGTAGCAGTGGGATAGCTTGCCCAACGTTTGTTTGCTAGCATCCGGGGCCACAGAGTCGAAGCCATAGGAATGCAAAGCGGCAATATTTTATTTTTGGAGACTTTGGGCCTTCCGTTTTGACGACAGAGTTTCTTCCAATATCATGGTCACAGACCTCAACGAAAAGCCTCATTGTAATCTTGAGGTATTTAAGCGCGAAAAATACAGGTGTAGACAGAAAACACTCGGTATAATCCCCGTTCCCGCTTGTTTTCTGTCCGTGGTCGTGCCATTTCCCGTCGTTAACCTGCTTCATATGGCTGACTATTCCCCCTGCACGACAAAGGCGTCTCTCATTTTCCGCCAGTCAACTCGGTTTTGTGCTGGCTGCTGCTACTTTATGCATGCTAACTTTCTAATCTCAGTTGGCCCCCTAAGTTTCTCTCTCCCCCTTGCCCACTTTCTCCTTCTTGAAATCTAGTCTATTATCCTTAATTAGCAGCGGTTATCTTGCAGTTGGGCTACGTGCCCTGCCGACGTCTTCTAGATTTCGGCTGTAGTGTCACCAACACTTGTTTCTTTACTGACACACTCTGCTCTCTTCTTGTCCCACAGTGTTGCACCTATCATATTCCTTGCTTTGCTCGGTGCGTCGTCATCAACTTAAGTTGGATGCTCCTTGTAATCCTCCAGGTTCACGCTACATATATGCAAGTACCGGCAAGATGCCGCAGTTATATACATCCTTTTGAGGGCTAAGGGTATTCTACCAGTCATGGTTTGAGAATACTTGCCGAGTAGTCCACCCCATTATTCTTCTAGTTACTTCAATCTCGTGGTTCAGCTCCACGAGATTATGCACACACATTGAGCATGCACAACCAAATAGTGTCGTCAGCAACCTGATAGCAAGCCTGCCATGACCAGACCTGACAAATACCACACGGCGCTCACCACACTTACGCATCGCTTACTGACATGATGCAGAATTGGCATCCAGAGCCATTAATTTCAGTATTGCATCGAACGCTTTGGTGCGTCTGTTCATAAATATTTGCCGTCCTATGAGAGGTAGGGTTTCTTGCAATTGATCTAACATTCCCCAGAGTTGCACCAAAAAAGAATTTATAACGTTTGGAGACCCCTAAGGTCCCTTGTTCACATACCTGTATGTGAACAAAAGATCCGTACGCGCCTCAAAACGTCTTGGGTTGCTCAACTTTGTCGAGCGTTTCCTTGCAATAAATGCATGGCTCTCGCCAGACAGTGTTTCGTCGAACCCTCGACAAAAGAGCTAGGCTCTTTTGCCAGATGATGCTTCGCGAGATGAGTTCATTGCCAACGCCGCTTCCAAGAGCGCGCTTGAGCGTTTATTGCTGCTATGTTCAACACTTTTATTCGACAGCACAGTGAAGTTCCGCACTTCAATATAAGCTTGCCTTGCTTGTGCCAGCGTTTTGTTTAGTGATACCGATGAGCTGCCAAACAATTTAGGTGTTAGCGCTACCAAATGCAAGTTGTCGCTGCGACATTCATCTCATCTTCAACTTTCAGCTCTAACATACTTGCAGCACTCCGCCGTTCATTTTAAACGGCAGTTCAATAGATTAGTCGGTCCCCGAAGAAGCCTTGCTGCCTTGTGACGTTTCAGTGTTTTTACAAGCCAGCGTAGATGGCGCTCAGCGAGAATTGGTAAAATATTGATGAATAAATATTGATATATAAATCCCGCATGTTTTTTCTATAGACGACGGTAGTAAAATGCATTATTTGTGGTATTTTTCATGATCTTTTTTGGCTCAATGTCGTGTTTTATTGAAGATGTGTTGAGTACATAGTTGAGTAAGTATGAGGCCTTAATTTGTGAATGATGCAGATTAGTTTCGAGTTGAAATGTCTTTTTTGTGGTGATTCCACATGGTTCATCATAATAATTGCCCGCAGCTTTGTTGCGATTCTGCACCATAGGCAGTCAGCGCCTGCTTTTGTGTGCTTCTTTTGCTCCGTCCACCATATGCGCTCTTATTTCTCTTTAAACATGTAGTGACTAACGCGTGTTGGAACGTTTATTCAGTTGAACATTTTTCTTGCGCTTTGTTTTAATTATCCTTGGACTAATTCCTAGTGCACGCTTTGCCTAGTGCATGTGTTTCATCTTCTGCTTTATTATTCTTTGCTTCATTAAGCACTAAATTTTCTTTTCAGTGCGTCACAACGATGTCGGCTGCTTGCCCTCGTGAAGTCTTTTTATATTATTAACTTTTGTAAGAAGATTATACAGGTGTCTTACTTCAAGGTCGTTGCTAAGCAACGTTTGCGGAAAATTTTAGAGTGTGCGTAGCTTGCATCGCACCAGGCTGGGCTGACTAACATAAGTCGAGTCTGGGCGAATTTCCGCTTCTATCGTAAGCTATCTGCACAGAATAGTTCGGCGGCAACTGAGTGAGGGCTGGTTTTTATTGAGAATAATCTTCTTTCTCGACATGCGGCAAATGTCAACCACAATGCTTTAAAGCCTCTATAGCGTGTGAGACACAGAAATAGCCCAAATCACACTGCTCACCACCATGCCTTGCTAAAGGTTAAACGAGCCCACAAGCAGCAAACACCTATGAAGCTTCAATATTCGAGGGAGATTTCAAAAAAAAAAAAAAACGCCCGGCCTGCGCGAAAGGCAAGCACAGTCCAAGCGCACTGAGCTAAAAGAGCGGCTTTACACAACCTTTTCTAAATACTTATTGGGTAACTGCTGCAATCACACTTGCTTGATGCCCACTTCGGCATTAATAATAAAAATCTTACGGTAGTAGGCTGGCAATCGCTCTGCTATTTATGGTCATTTTTCTGACAACCGTGGTATCCGCTAAACTCTTGCGAGAAACTTTGTGCCATTTGTTAGTACAGTGGCTGACGTCGATCAGGAATTATGCCTGAAATTAGTATTCGCCATGATTATTAGCTGAACAAAAAGCTTTTGTAATGGGTTGGCGCACTGGACGCCTTACTCGTTGCGCTATTTGCGTTGAGTGACGACTGCTTCTTGTTTCGCTGTTTTGAAAAGCTTTAGGAGTCTTATGCTGTTGCTTTATTTATGAAGCGCAATGGTAGCAGTTGATATACTGCACATTTCTTCCAGGATAATTATGTATGTTTCGTCGACGCCCTGATTCCACAGTGTCTGCATGACTGCTGATATTTCTACTGAATCAAATGCCTTCTCGTAATCTATGAAGGCTATGAATAGTGCTTGGCTATATTCTGATCATTTCTCTATTACCTGATTGATAGTATGAGTGTGGTCGATTGTTGAGTAGCCTGTTCGAAATCCTGCTTGTTCTTTTGTTCGATTGAATTTTAATGTTGTCTTAAGTTTGTTAGCAATTGCCTGTGTAAATAGCTTGTGTACTGTAAAAAGCAAGTTGATCGGCCTATAATTCTTCAAGTCCTTGTCATCTCCTTTCTTATGTATTAAGATGATGTTAGCATTCTTCCAAACAAGAAGGGTGTAACGCAGGAAATTACAATCTCCCCAATGCTATTTACCGCGTGCTTCCAGGAGGTTTTGAGAGGCCTAGAATGGAAACCGCTAGTCATAAGACTTAATGGAGAGGACGTTAATAACCTGTGCTTCGCCGATCACATTCCATTGCTGAGTAACTCAAGTACGAATTGCAACTCAAGATTACGGAGTTAAACACGGAGAGCATAAAAGTAGGTCTGAAAATAAATACGCGGAGAACTATAGTGTGCAACAGTCTCGGAAGAAAACAGCACTTTTTATAGGTGGAGAGACGATGGAAGTAGTAAAAGAATGTTTCCGTAGGACAGGAAGTAGCCACGGAGCCGAACCATGAGATTGAAGTAACTAGAAGAATGAGAATGGGGTGAAGCACATTTGGCAAGCAGTCTCAAACTATCACAGGTAGATTGCCACTATCCCTCAAGAGGAAGGTATATAACAGCTGCATCTTGCCGGTACTTAGCTACAGAGCAGGAACCTGGGTTCAAGAGACTTACAAAGAGTCTTACAAAGAGGTGTAACTTTAAGAGAGAAGAAGAGAGCAGGGTGGTTTAGGGAACAAACTGGGGTTAAGGATAAAATAGTTGAAATCAAGAAGAGGAAATGGGCATGGGCCGGGCATGTAGCGCGTAGACAGGATAACCGCTGGTGATTAGGGTAACTGACTGAATTCCTAGAGAAGGCAAGCGGGTTATAGGGAGACAGAAAGTTAGAATGGCAAATGAGATAAGGAAGTTTGCGGGTATAAATTGGCAGCAGCAAGCACAAGACCGAGTTGGCTGGCGCAACATGGGAGAGACCTTTGTCCTGCAGTGGACGTAGCCAGGCTGATGATGGTGATGGCGATGACGACGACGACGACGATGATGATGATGATAAGTCGCATTAACGCCATTGCTTTCCTCACATTAAGCCTGCCTAAGGCAAGTTAGCACGCAAGTTCGAAGCACCATCGTGGCACAGTGGTATAATACTGGGATGGCACCCAGCGGACCCTCGTTCGAGCCCAACTCTGTCATTGGTACTAGATTTTCTTTTTCTAATTTCGCGCGATGTGGTTACGGAGACCGGCGGCGGCGGTGGCCGGACGCTGCGCTTGACTCGCGTTGTGATCTCATAACAGCTTTCTTTAACAGTGGAAAACAGATCTTTAACAGTGGGAAAGAGCTAGGGTGCACCTTTCAACTTCCTCTGTTAATCATCTGCGCAAAATGCTCGAGCAGTGATTGAGCGTGGGACGCCTGATGATGATAATCACTTTCTATCAATGACACACGACAATCTTTCACCATGCCCCACCGCGGTGGTCTAGTGGCTAAGGTACTCGGCTGCTGACCCGCAGGTCGCGGGATTGAATCCCGGCTGAGACGGCTGCATTTCCGATGGGGGCGGAAATGTTGTAGGCCCGTGTTCTCATATGTGGTTGCGCGTGTAAGAACCCTAGGTGGTCGAGATTTTCGGATCCCACTACTACGGTGTCTCTCATAATCATATGGTGGTTTTGGGACGTTAAACTCCACATATATCAATCTTTGACCATAAAAGCTGTGTTGTAAATAAGAAGAAAGTGGGACACGTGCTTAATTGATGCCAGTTTTGATTAGAGTTTAGAGACTCCTGCTACAGAGCTGCGTCATATTACAGCGTGGTATTGACGCTTACGAAAACATGTAAATCACAGCACAACACAGAATCCTTTCGGTAAAAGCCGAAGGACAGCCAAGACATATGATGCTTACTTCGAGATAAAGACGTGCGAGGAGTGTCGACCCCCTGCTCTTCGAGGGGCGAAGTGCACGTGGGAGATGACAGTGCAGCCGCCGCATCGTGACGATGTTGCTTCATGTGCTCAATGCGCTATCTCGCTGGTAATACTGAAAACGCGTTAGTCTTCCTCCCCTCGAGATGCCCGTCAGCAGCGCTGCGTCGTAGGTACAGATAGCTTGCCGTTTCAACTTTTGAGAATGTGCTCCTCGGTGGCTCAGTGGTTAACGCGTCGCCCTCACGATTCAGAATACCTTAGTTCGATTTCGCGCTGGAGGCCTTCTCTGGATTTTTCTTCTTTCTTTCAAGTAAAACTATATATATATATATATATATATATATATATATATATATATATATATATATATATATATATTCATATATAGCTATACATATTTATATATATAGATACATATACATATACAGTAAGTTATGGCGATGCCGATGTCAACGCCGGCGCCTGCGGCAAAATCTAGCTGAGAGTTTCTACATAATTGCTATTGCAATAAAATAGTTTTAATGAAACCTTTTGTCATGGCAGTCTTACTGCGAATTTCGCAGGGCCGGTGGCTCTCCTCGTGGAAAACTCTTTGGTCTCGCTCGACCATGTACTGGCTCAAAAGAGGTATTTGCAGCTTGAGCTGCTTAATAAACGTGGTCACCTCGACACTGCTTTGTTCAGCAGGCTGCACCAAACAAGGATTTGATTGATAGATATGTGGGGTTTAAGGGCGCAAAACCACCATATTATTACGAGAGACGCCGTAGTGAAGGGCTCCGGAAATTTTGACCACCTCGGGTTCCTTAATGTGCGCCCAAATCTGAGCACATGAGCCTCCAGCATTTGCGCCTCTATCGAAAACGCAGCCGCCGCAGCCAGTATTCCATCCCGTGATCTGCGGGTCAGCAGCCTACTATTTTAGCCAATATAGAACTCCATGGCAGGGCACCAGACAAGGAGAGGAGCACCTGGGATTCGTATCGGGTACGTTTCCCACGGGAAAGCCTATCATTGAGTCAACACGGCACCGCACTACACTGATGACATGCACGTGTCAGACATGTTGCTTGTCCTGTGCTGTTTTGTGGCTTTATCGCATTCTGCATCTTGTAGTGCTGCTTCCTCATCGTGGGACGAAGTGGGCGCGCCTCTTCCTTCTTTCCTGGGTAGGGAAGGAAGAGGAGTTTAATCTTTTCTATTGGGCGCGGAGATGACGATTCCCTCTTCATGGGACTGTTCTTTACTACGTTGTTTTCTCTTGCAGGAAACTTCAGGAAGACAGAGGCTGTAAATAACGGGCCTCGAGACGCTCGAAGAATGGTACCATCATGCAATATCGCGCTACCTTCGTCATGCTAAAACCTGTAAATCAAGGCTCCTGTTTTCAGCTATGGCTACTGTGCTCATGTACACCCTGATACCAAGATGGCTTCTATCCTGCCCACGCTACCCAAAGTGGCAACAGCGATGTCAGCAATGGGAAGCTGTGACACCCGTTTCACTACAGTCATGAAAGCGGTGGAAGGCAGCGACACCCATTTCGTAACAGTGGTACCAAACGCGGAATGCCCAAACTGCCCTATTCACAACAGCAGCGTGATGCTCTGCGTGGATTGGAAGCAGGACAGTGGGTTGCCCAGACACCGACGGCCGAAGGCCTCGGTACGTGCAGGAGGGTGATGTGTTGCTGTGGTTTCAGGCTTTCAGCTCGTGGCAGCGATAATGTAGGAGACGGACATGTATGGCAGAAAAGAAAAGGTGACGCTATGGTGAGGGAGAAATGGCGGTGGGAAAACAAAAAGAGGCACGTGCGCCAAGGATATTTGGACGAGCCAAGTGACAGGCATTCTTGGAGTTTTTAACAAGCTTGTGGTGCGCAGCGCATGTGCCCCATGAGGTCACCAAGGAAGCAGCTCTACTCCTTGGGATACTATGAGTCGCAAGTCGGGTGGCCCTCTGGAGACATCAAGAAAAGATAAACTATGCAACCCCTATACGATCAACTTTTAGAAGTGTAGGAACTCATGTTTCCAGTTTCGATGTATGTTACTTATCCGTTATATCCAAAAAAGGCAGAAATTGAAGGAAGAAGTTTGAAGGGATGACAAATTTCTGCACTCAGGGTCCCTCAACAATCGTCGGACGTGCGGACAGAGGTATCAATACAACTGTGCCTATGTTACCCCCCCCCCCCCTCGCCTGTTTTAAACGATACAATAGCAAATACACATCATGAAGGTGACTTCTCTTAAATAGAGCCCTTATTTCGTCTGATAGAGGGCTTCAGCGGTTTTTGTTTATTTATATTTTTTATACTTATACCTACAGCGCCCTCTAGGGGCATTGTTCGAGGGGGTTTACAAATTCAAAGTACATTTAAATCAGTTGGGACAAGTTGAATTGCACGGCACTCAAAAAATAAAAACAAATCAAAAAACCTAAATCAAAGCATACAATATCATTGTGTGACCACATACTCCTTTAAAAGAGAAGGAAACGCTGTGGAAGGGGCGGTAACAATGTTTTTTGGAAGACTGTTCGGTTCGTGAATAGTTTTAGGAAAAAAAGTATTTGCATACGTTGATGTTCGGCACACATATTCACACACTTTCAAAGGATGGTCCCGTCGTGATGAGATGTATGTTGGTGGTCTGATGTATTTGTTTTTATCGATCCCTGTTTTGTCGTTTATTGGGTTGTAGAAAAGACATAGCCTGATATATTTACGCCTTCAGGAGAGTAACGGCCAACCAAGTGCACTAACAATTTCGCTAGACCTTGCGGTGAAGTCGTAATCACCCGTCAAAAACCGGGCGGCACGTTTCTGACTTCGCTCCATTGCATCAATATTTAACTTTGTGGCCGGGTCCAAGGCAGTGCAAGCAAGCATATTCTAAAATCGGACGTACATTTGACACGTACAGAACTTGTTTAAGAACAGAGGGGTGGTTCTGAAATTGCGGCGTAGGAAGTTCAGCACGCGACTGGCTTTAACTGATACCATGCGAACATGATCATTCCACGATAATGTGCTGTTGATGACAACGCCAAGATACTTGTATTCATTTACCACGGATAGTTGTATCCTGTCCATTAAGTCATTCGTGATAAAAGTAATTCATGATTCGTAAATGAAGTGATTCGTGATTCGTGTTTTTTCTTGGTAAACCTAACGACACAGCACGTTGACACGTTAAGCTGCATTTTCCACGTACTCGACCATGTTATTACTGAGTCAAGGCCCTTCTGCAGTTGTTCGGAATCTTGAGTGCACCTAATTTCACGATATATGCAGCAGTCATCTCCGTAAAACCTCACTTGACGGTCCACGCATTCAGCAAGATCATTGATATAAATCAAAAAAGAGAAGCGGCCCCAGGACGGAGCCTTGTGGCACTCCTGAAATGACGTCAACATGTGACGACGGCGCGCTATCGATGATGGTGCATTGTTTCCTGCACGAGAGATAAGCTTGTAGCCATGCCAGTGTGTTAGCAGATATATTGAGACACGATAATTTCAGTAAAAGGAGCGAGTGTGTAACAGTGTCAAAAGCCTTGCTTAAGTCGTGAGTTGAGTTTCGTGAGAACACCTGCGCATCGACAAATGAGGACGCTTACAAACTATTGTCCAAATACGAAAATCACGAAACTGGCCGTAAAAAAATGCAAAAACTTATTCTAAACGATGGGCGTTCCAGTTAAATGCTACAAACTTTTGGCTGATTGCCAGTTGCTAAATATTTGCAATTACCTTGATTGCGCAAAAAATTGGCAATATTTGCATTAATGGGCAGGCCTGCGATATATAGGTAACTCCCTATCTTGCGCTTAAGGTGCAACAAAAACAGCTTCAGAGATATTCATGACTCATGAGTCGCGTTGACTAGTCTACGGAGTATAGGCAGGCGGGAAAAGGCGTGGCGAACATGGGAGTGTGTCTGCAAACTTGAATTTTTGCCTAGGTACAAGAACGCACATCTTATAAACACGGTCTAAGGTTAGCAGCAATGTACCGTTGCTGTTGCAGCAGTACCACCTGGGAAACCTTTTTTTATGGTATGCAAGAGCGTCTTTCCCTCATTCTCATGGCGAAAACTTATAAAACTTATATTACGAGTTTTTTCTATAACGTGTAGCATATGCCATCAGAGAAAACTGCTACACGTCCTGTATTTTCTGTTTTCGGTGCATGCGAATGCACTCCAGGAGGTCTAACTTAGCCGAAGCCCTTAACATGACATGACAAGAACTTTACTTCGGTCCTGAGGGACAGATATTCAGGGGAGCCATAAGCCTCCCGTCATATCAAGTCGGTGACTTAACTACGCCATCTTACATGGCCCGGGTTGCTTTAGAATGCTAATCCACACAGAGAAAAAAAACGAACAGTGTAGACACGCCATTATGTCGATATACAGGCTGTGTCAAGAAATGCGTCCAATATTATTTAAATATGACACAAAGAAGGCATTGGCGTCCCACCTGCAGCGTTCCCTTTATTTTGGCAGAAGGCATCTTCAGACACGTAAAAAGAATATTTACAGCACTAATTATATTAAATAAAAATTTAGATTTTTAACCTGTGGAAATAGCCAATCGAATCACGTGGGTGAATATAGGAGCTTCCTACGAGTGGTCTATAGCGAATCAAAATTTTTGGAAAAGCGGCTGCTGGTAATAACCGCAGAATGATAAAATCTGGCTAACTTAGCTAGCGAACCCGAAATCGACGCACCAAACAACGCATCTACTGTTCACTTCAAAAACGGCCTCCATCAAAAGTTATTGTTTTGCTCGTGTAAACAGCTGACTGTTTATATTTTTCAAATTAAAGTCGAAATTATAGTTTCTACACATTTCAAGATGCCTTCTGCCATTGTAAAGGCAACGCCACACGTAGCACACAGACGCTTACTATCTGTAGTTTGAAATAATATTGAAAACGTGTCTTAAAATGCCCTGTGTATGACACCTGGGCCTAACACGCGCCTGAATCAGGCCCGTGCCCGACCCGAGCCCGAAGCTCATTCGCGGGTCATATACGTGCAAGGCTCCCGGTGGAATAACAGATTTGTGCAGAGATAGATTGAAACAAGACTTCAAATATTATACAAAATTTTAACAATTTATCTTTATTCAAAAATTTGCGACCAAAAAGAACTTTGGTTCATCATTGAACATGCGTGCCGCAGTGAATCTGAGGTGGCCTGGCAGGCACTCACGCACGCTAGAAAAAATACAGATGAGATCTCGATGATGCTTGAAAGTGACGTTGCAGAGAAGCACGCAATCTACAAGACTCTCTGATTAAGCATCACTGAGACAATTATCATAGAAAAGTATGTCTGGCTATATTGCAATTTGATAAAATATTTTACACCTTTGACTGTGGCAGAATTCCCTAGACATCCTACGTAGTACACATTCTCAATATATATTGCTGCGATTAAAAGTATTTATGGTATTGGAAAATAGATTCTTTAAAAGACTTAGTGTATGCTCTCATGATCCAAAAGATAATTTGACGTATAAGAAGCACACGTACTTACCTGAAATATTGACGTAATTCTTAGTCCATAGAGCAGCGGCACGACAACGTTCGTAGCGAGAGGCAAAAAAAGAAAGGACGCAAAAGATAAAAATAGAGTGTGCCAACCATACGCGTAGAAATGTGCCGGAAAGGCAACCAGTCCGGCGGACGAGTACAGCGATACCACTGATGAAGCCGCAAGGGGAAGGATACCAAGCACATGACTTCCGAGAAAAACCTCATCCTTCATTGAGCCACCTCCGGTGGAATAGGCCCTCCTCCGCAGTGAGAAATAAAGACCAACGAATAAATTCACTGCTACCAACAAGCCGAACACAGCGTATTCTAGTAGAAGCACCATTTAGAGAGCCTTACGCGTTGAGGCAGCCTTATGCGATGAGTGAGCCTTAGGCGTCTAGTGAGCCTTACGCGATGGGGGTTTGATGTATGCGATGGCACGTTTCCGCAAAGTTGCACAATTGCGGATGTGATGTGCTATGCAACACTATGGAATCCCTACACTGGCGCTTCATTATTTTAAATACGTCCGGGCATGCCCAACATCTGTTCCGAGCTGATTTTCCCAAAACTCACGGCAGTCTCTCGTATATTATCTGAGGTTAGATAATAACGAGATATATTATCGTTAGATATGTGGCTTAATGCAAATAAACTTCAAATAAACGTAAGTAAAACAAAATACTTGCTCTTTATATAAAAACAAATGAACATGGCTTGTCATCCTCAACTACAGTTTCAAAAAGTAAATATTTAACGGTCAAGCACGGCAAAATTCCTGGAAATTATATTCCATAAAAACATGTCCTGGTTACCAAATATAGATTCTCTCAAAAGTAGTATTGCGCGTGCTGTAGGTGCATTATACAGGCTGCGATATTTACTACCAGCAAGCGTGAAGCATCATATCTACGACGCACTCATATATTCCCGTTTAACGTACTGTGTACTAGTTTGGTCGACTTCAACACAGTATAATTTAGGATCACTTCAAATGCTTCAAAACCGTGCCCTACGTGGAATAGAAAATTTAGGACGTATGATGAGCACCCAAATATATTATTCCAAAAAAATAAATTATCAAAGGTGCTCAAACTCGACTCATACAAACTGTTTCTTGAAATTCTGCGGCAATTTCAAGTCTGACAAACATTCATTCCAGAGTAAGTACTGTGTGAAAACAACTGGCTACTAATTCAGAAATAGTTCTGTGTTCATACCACATAGTAGAACAAATTACGGGGAACAAAAACTCGCTGTTCGAATTTTAAACCTCCCTAAAGACTATACTATACCTTTACCATAGATGTCCTAAAGTCCGGAATTAGGAAGCAAGCCTATAAAAAACAGTAAAAGAAATATTATTTTCAGAGGACTAATGCAAACAAAAGAATACTATGGTTCTGTATGAATGTTATGTATTGTGTTGATTTTTCTTTTTCTCTTCCCACATGTGGATTGTGAGCCCTACAAGATGTTCCTAGTAAGTTTTTTTTGGGGGTAAAACTGTACTTTTGTTTTCTTCTCTTTTTTATTCCTATATGACTGTGTGAAGTTGATCACTGCTGCTGCTGCTGCTGTTGCTGCTGCTGTTGTTGTTGTTGTTGTTGTTGTTGTTGTTGCTGTTGTTGTTGTTGTTGTTGCTGTTGTTGCTGTTGTTGTTGTTGTTGTTGTATGGGTGGCATGGCCCAGACAGGCAATGTTTGCCTTTTGCCGGGTCTCTTTGGACAATTTCGCAATTCTTCTTAATAAATCAACAAAGAAAGAAAGAAAGGAAGAAAGCAAGCAAGAAAGAAACAAAGAAAGAAAAAGAGAAAGAAAGAAACAAAGAAAGAAAGAAGGAGAAAAAGAAAGAAAAAAGGGAGAAGAGAATGAAAGAAAGAAAGAAAGAAAGAAAAAAGGTGCAAAGAAATGGGAGTAAATGCTTCGTCGTTGAACTACAGACTTCCTAACAAGTTCTTCGCAGGCTAGCCCGCGTCAGCCTTGTTACAAGACCTTCGTGAGCACCTGCAGCTCACGGCTGCTAAATAAAAGATTAGGTACCTGTCTTGTTCTCATAAACTTCATATGAAATTGACCTTGGCAGCAGTTGGGCGCTTAGTTATCGTTTCGACCTTGCGGCCGTCACATTTTCCTGCGGAAAAACTAGGCCCGCATGCCTTGTCTCGTTGTTTTCCTTACGTGCTGCAGTGGCAGATTGTTGTTTTTATTTAAGTTCATCATTTTTCTTTATCTGATCAACGCTGCTGTAGCCCTGCTGCGAACTCACTTTACACTGAAGTACACCGATCAAGTGATTCACTAAACAAAGTCTTTTTTATAGTATATCGATTCCAAAGGGCAGTAACCACTTGTACTGAAGAATTTTAACCACTTTCAGTAAAGGTCGTTATGCTGTGGAGAAACAAAGCGAATTGTTTTGTTAAAACAGCATGTGATGAAATCAACCATTTACACTTTTATTTAAAAACTTGCAAAAATTTAAGAGCTAAAAGTGGGGTGCTTCATATGTGCAGTGATTAATGATGGCTAGCGTGTGCAACTGTGGGTTATATGCGCAAAAATTATATGTGGGAAGCATTTAACAAATATGAAAGGCTCCATTCTTTAGAAATCATGCGAGTAGTGGTAAAGTGTTCAATATTTCAGGATTCATGTAGAAGTTCTGTCAAATTTGATAGCTACATCTTTTTTTATTCGCGAAAAGATATCTTTATCATACGCGCGAAGTGCTGGTAATCTTCTATTTATTGCTATATTTATTCTTTTTACGAGTAAGCCACTTGCAAGTATTTCTGTGGGTTTTAAATAAATAATTAAGTTAGTCATATATCATTTTATTCCCGTACACTTTACGCAAGCATTCTCCTAAATACTCTTAGTAATGTTACTACTTTTACATATATTACCCTCTCATCTTATGTAGTGAAAAAATAGTAACATATAAGCATTACAGGTTACTGCCAAATGATTTTATTTGGGAGAAAAAGAGTGGCTATTGTTGCCATTTCGAGAATAAAATGACACAAAATAGGAAGTTGTTTTGTGCATATTCCATCACATAACGCTTGCCTCACCAAAGCGCACTTACATATTTCAAAGCTAAAACACCTTAGTTAGCTCACAGCTCCCCAAGCATACTTTTGCGGTCCTCAATCTATTTGCGTGAATTCTTGGCGTGGTCGTTTGAATTTACCTGTTGCACGTTATCGGTGCGTATGCACCCTTACCTTAGCGAAAAAAAAAGCAGACAAGCAGTCATCAATCTTGCAAACTTTTCTTCTAGCTATGTCGGTTTTCTCGAGCCCCTACAAAAATTATTCAGGGTGTAGCACATCAGCACAGAGACAGACAAGACAGACTCGCACAGACAATATCATCCCTATAGTAGGGCACTCCTGTGGTGCTTATCTGTGTTCCTTAAAATTTTGAATCATATTTGATGAGGCTTCCAACACGACTTACTCTACCGAGACGCTACCAAAGATGCGACGGATGCAATAAAAAAATTGCGTCATCACCCCGACACGGATTCCGGGATGATGTCGAGTGTAGCGGGAAGTTTGATTGGCGTTTTTAACGGCGGTGCTTTTCGGTTTGCGGTTCAGCCCTTATGGTGAACCTTGTGTGCTATTAGGTAGCTCACCTGGTTTGTTACCAAGCATCACGTGAACGTTTGTTGGGCAATCACACAATGCTCTGCTTCACCCCATGGCCACTTCTGGGTGGTGGTGTGATTTTTAATTAACGCGCGCGCTGCGAATAATAATTGTACAACAACGCTCAGGAGAAATCTCCCACGGGCACTACCTAGAAGGTTGCGCCGTCAGTGCTTATCTATACGATGTGGCCAGCGAACGATTGAGCAGCGTTTCTAGGGGCGAAGCTCCTCAAGTCGCGGGTCGTGCGTCCTCGATGTACTCACGGAGTAATAGTAGTTGTTTGTTCATAGAATGTGTGCTGAGGGACGGTACTTGTATATGATGAAAAGGCAGCCTCCATGTGCGCGCGCCTCCATGTTTTAGGGTGGTGACAACTTCGATCATGGTGGCTTACAACTGACTGAAATGGCCGCTGTACTTGACGGGCCACCATGTTAGTTCTCAGTGGCATAGAGTTCCCTAAGACTAACTAGAGGGGGCTCTGGCGCTGCGATCATTCAACGACCATGGGAATTATGGGTAGTACATGGATATTCTTATACTCTTCGTACTTGCGGGCGGCAAATTACATTCGTGGCTGGCTTCGTTTATTGCTGTGTTTCGGTTTTCTTTCAAAGAAAACATCGAACTCTTTAGAACTGCGTGACCCGATTTGAAATAGTAAGCCTAAAATGTGAAGGTGGTGAAGCGCAAGCACTGAACAATTTTTGATTTTGTTTTGTGAGAAAACAGCTCCAAGAAACATGAACACACACGGAGCCAGAAGAACCGAGATTAAACAAATCCGTGTACTACCGATCCTTCCCATGCTCGCTAATGCGCCGTGTGTTGCAGCTCGCATACACACTAGCGCCAGAGCTCCCTCTAGTGCATATTCAGGAAACTCTATGCTCAGTGGTCACTCAGTTACATTGAATGAAGCGTGGGTTTGAACGAGAAAAGGGTGGTTTTTGTCTTTGAAAAAAGGGGTTAACGATTTAGAGTACTAAGTACTCTACTATGGGAGAGCTGAAAGCCGTCCCGGATGCCACCAAACGTAGGGATTTTAGGGGCAAAGCTCCCTAAAGCAGCACCCTCGTGATGGTCATAGTGCGTAAGCAGTCTTACGCTTTGACCTGCAAGGTGGTGCCGGTGGGAGATTTCTCCTGTGCGTTGTAGAACAATAAAAAAATTCGCAGCGTGCACTTTAACTAAAAGCTGAATGCTCCTGTCTCTCATTCCCAATGAGCAGCCATTGGCATGTACATTGAGCACTTTCTCACATGAAAGGGTTGCTAGGTTATACTCACTCGGCGTAACCTCCTCGGTTTTAGAAAGGTTTAGCGAGCGTTGCGCCGCAGTGCCATGAATACAATGAACTAGTATATACCATGCACTCGATGTGGCTAAAGGTGGGAAGTGGACAAGAAGCGCATGCCATAAAAGAGTGTGCGTGTGCCACCTCTCGTTTAGTTCTTGGAATGTCCGCTAGATGGTGGTGCTTCTATATGTGGAATGTATGATGAAAAGATGCGAGATGGTGGTACTTGAAGTGTTGACTAGATAGACGATTGGACACACAGACAGATGCATGGACGGACGCGCGGATGACTGGACAGACGGATGAACAAATGAACAGACGCAGGGGCGGATGCATGGACGAACGCAGGGACGGACGCATGGATGAATGTGTGCACACACGAACAGACGCACGCACGAGAGGGCGGATGGACGCAAGCACGGTCACACAGACGGACGCATATATGATAAAAAGATGCGAGATGGTGGTACTTAGATGCTGACTAGATGGATGAACGGACAGACAGATGCATGAACGGACGCACGGATGGCTGCACGAGCGGACGGACGCATGGATGAACGCACGGATGGACGTGCCGACGCACGAACCGATGCACACGTGGCCAGGTGGATGGACGTATGCACGCTCACACAGATGGACGCATGGATGGACGGAAGCATGAACGAATGGACGGACAGATGCTTCGCCCCACTCTCCATCATTCACCCCTTGGATATGCTGCCATTTTTTATATGCGTTGGCTCAGCAAACTTTTTCTCTTGCTCTGGTTGTTGTCGCATAAGATGACAGCACAATGGTACCCAAATGACATTTAATAAGCAGGCGCAACGTGGATAGCCGCTTTTTCGCATTTTAAACTCCCATAGCCACTGCTTGCCATACTAGAGAGGCGTACCTCGGCAGTTGCAAACAATTTATGGCGTCTCGGGGAGCGAGGGTATACCGCCGTAGGCGCCTGGGTTCGAGATAGGCGTGCTCTCGTTAATAGTCTGGCGCCATGCGCGACCAGCGTCCGTCAGCGCAGCCCGACGGCAACCGGCGCGAAATGCGACATGCTGCATTCCGTGCCGATGCGTTACCCAGACAACACTGCGTCTCCCTCTTTTCGTGACCGAGGGACGCCGGACGCGCTAAAACGTGCATGCGTCAAAGCAACGCAGCGTGCGTGCGCCTGCGCGTATATGGCAGGACCAGTGCCTGCCGCGGCAACGCCGGCGTGACGCGACGAAACGAACGCCCGCGAGCACGCGCACCACGTCAGGTCGAAATGTACTGACGCCTTGAATGTGGCATGAAGTCATGTTCTCACTTGACACGCATCTCATGATTATCATGTTTGCACCAATCACATACCTTCGTCATCCATTGGCGTCACGTAATACCAAATTCGGCATATGTGAAGTTAGCGAAACGACCGTGAGCGCTTCATGAGTGTGGCGTATAGTCATGTTCTTACATGACACGCATGTCGTGATTATCGTGTTTGGATGTGTAACTTACCTATGTCATCCATTCACGTCGCATAATACCGAGTTTGGTACATGTGAAGCTAGCGAAACGGCTGCAAGCGCATCATGAGCATAACATGTAGTCATGTTGTTGCATGACACGCATCTCATGTTTATCATGTTTGCACCACTATCATACCTTCGTCAACCATTCACGCCTCGTAGTACAAATTTATTATCAAGTGAAGCTACTGAAACGGCTGCCAGCGCATAATGAGCGTGGCATGTAGTCATGTTGTTAAAAGACATGGAACTCAAGATTATCATGTTGGGGTCTGTCGCTTGTGTTCGCCATGCAATCATGTCATACCATACCAGTTTTCCCACATGCCATGTGAACGAAATCACCGCAGGAGCTGCAGGGCCATGACATGTAACTCATGGCATTCATGACATACATATCATGATTTTCATGTTCTGACTTGTCAAATACGTATTGCATACACTCATGTAATGCAATACTAAGTTTCGGATCGATACCATTATTGAAAAGGCCAGGAGAGCTAAAAGTTATAGGCGGCTAGATAGACAGATAGATACGCTCAAAGTAGCCGAAGTTCCCTAAACAATGCTTCGCATTTAATAACTACGCAGCGCTAATCTCCCGTAGGGCATACTTGAGTTATGGGCCAGCAAGCGACTTGCTTAGTGCGCAGACACTGTAACGTAGAGGACCGACAGACAGACAGAAGGGCGGACGGAAATAACAGTAAATCTGTTGCAATCTATATTAATAAAGCGAAATCCTAATTGCCATTGTTGAGCAAGTTTCGGTGTGGTTCCGCGTGTCAATGAAGGGAAGAACGAATACGCCAAGGCAAGTCGCACCAATTTTAATTGTGTTGGAACTGTGCAAGACTACAAGGGTCTCTAGGGAACGTGTTCGTCGGCTCGTCTGTCTACCTCTCCAAATGCTCTTCCTCAGCGACCGAGGTGAAAGTGCAGCAAATCGAACATCTGCGAGGAAAGGAAGACGCGAACGCGAGCGTCTGTTGGTGGTTTACGGTCCTAGCGTTTCCTGTCATGAATGCGGCGATGGCTTTGGAAACCAATGAAACACTGATAGCGAATGTATGCAGGACCGCACGTTCCACTGGTCATATAATTCAATTAGTGAACTGCGCTTCGACGACGAGGGTAAACACGCATAGGCAAGTTAACTAGCTTTCGCTTGCCCAACCCAGCGTAGCCGAACGAAGCCCGATCTATTTTTTTTTAAATGCGAAGCCTTTTTTAGCCAACGTCGGTGACTTTGAACGTATCTATCTATCTACCCTCCACAATTTTTAGCTCTCCAGGCCGATTCGATAATGGTATCGATCACAAACTTGGTATGCCATAACATGACTATATGAAGAACATGTTTGATTAGTCATAACATGAAAATCATGACATGGATGTCATGAAGGTCATGATTTACATGTCATGGTCCTGCAGCTCTTGCGGTGGTTTCGTTCACATGGCATGTTGGAAAACTGGTATGGTATGACATGATTGCATGGCGAACACAAGCGACAGACCCCAACATGATAATCTTGAGTTCCGTGTCTTGTAACAGCATGACTACATGCCACGCTCATTATGCGCTGGCAGCCGTTTCAGTAGCTTCACTTGATAATAAATTTGTACTACGAGGCGTGAATGGTTGACGAAGGTATGATAGTGGTGCAAACATGATAAACATGAGATGCGTGTCATGCAACAACATGACTACATGCTACGCTCACGATGCGCTCGCAGCAGTTTCGCTAGCTTCACATGTACCAAACTCGTATTACGTGACGTGAATGGATGACATAGGTAAATGACACATCCAAACACGATAATCACGACGTGCGTGTCATGTAAGAACATGACTACACGCCACACTCATGAAGCGCTCGCGGCCGTTTCGCTAGCTTCACATATGCCGAATTTGGTATTACGAGACGCCAATGAATGAGGAAGGTATGTGATTGGTGCAAACATGATAATCATGAGATGTGTGTCATGTGAGAACATGACTACATGCCACAGTCAAGGCGACAATACATTTGGACGTGACGTGGTGCGCGTGCTCGCCAGCGTTCATTTCGATGCGTCACGCCGGCGTAGCGACGCGAGCCGACGTCCAGCCATATAATCGCAGGTGCGCGCCGCGCTACGTCGCTTTGACGCATGCGTGTTTCAGAGCGTCTGGCGTCCCTCCGTCAGAAAAAGAGGGCGACGTAGTGTTGTCGGGCAACGTATCAGCGCGAAATGCAGCATGTCGTATTTCGCACCGGTTGCTGTAGGGCCGCGCCAACGGATGCTGGTCGCGCTGGTCGCGCCTGGCATCATACTATAGAGTGCTCGAGTTTTGCTAACGGAGCGTCGCTGTGCCCAGCGTGCGCACACGTCAGCGCTACATTGGAGTATATTGGGCCCTTCATGATGTTCGCACGATCGTTTCGCTAGCTCCACATATACCAAATCGGGTGTTACGGGACGTCAATGGATGATAAAATATATGACTGGTGCAAACATGAAATCTTGACATGCGTGTTATGTAAGAGCATGACAACCTACCACGATCATAGCGTGCTCGCGTCCGTTTCGCTAGCTCCACATATGCTCAATTTGGTATTACGTGACGTTAACAGATGACGAAGGTAAACGACACATCCAAACATCATAATCATGACACGGAAGTCATGTACCTCCACCTCGTAACGTTGTGCTGATTTAAGAATGACATAACAACCTTTGTTATACGTGCTTCGCATATCAGCGAATCCCGCTGTCCATGGGATCTGCCAGTTTTTCGTTTTTTTACTCTGCAAGTTGTCGCGTTTACTTTGCTCAAAATACTTTTCGTCGCATGACTAAGTCAACCATTTCACGAAATATGTGGAGATATACTCAACCCACTCGCAATACAATGGGTACTAAGCTCACAAACACGGGGAGAAGTAGTCGGCTCCAAGCAATCTCAATTCACTTGTGCAATCCAGTGTTCCCGTAGGATAGACAGTCTCCACATGGTTTTAGATTGCAGAACGCAGCAGCCTAGCATTTACACTCCAAAGTTTTTGTAGGTGTGCTTAGCGAGATGATAGTGCCTTAGTAGAAGCTAGGTCTACAGTGTAGCCAAAGGTAGCTCAAACTGCAGCCTGCACACCGGCGCCAACATGCAGCTAGTGCAGTGCGGCGAGACAGGAACGCCGCGCTGGCCGCGAGAAGCAACATGGCGCTCGTTGCCATGGAAACCGGGCCTGGCAACAATGTGTTTTAGTAGGCAGCGGCAAGTGGGCGGTCAAAGGCTGACACCACCCTAAATCACGCAGACCCGCGCACATGAAAGATCCCTTATGATGAATGTAAGATTAAAAGATGCGATATGTTGGTACTTGTAATGTTCATATATGGACGGCTGAATGGACGGACATATAGACAAGCGGACATACATACATACATACATACATACATACATACATACATACATACATGCATACATACATACATACATACATACATACATACATACATACATACATACATACATACATACATACATAGACACATATGGAGAGACATACGGATGGTCAGATGGACCATCCGTATGTCTCTCTTGTAGATCTTTTAAACGGTTACTGGAGGCAAGAAGACACCAGATATTAAGAAGGTAAGTACCAATTTTTATGTATTGTCTGCGCAGATAGCATTGAATCCCGCGTGAGAGCTGTCCAACGTGCACGGCAACGCCGGCGAGGCTTAAAGCCATTCGCGCCTCCGACAAACATAGTCGCACTGTCAAAAGCAAACTCTGGTCGTCTACGTCAAATCTATCAAGTGGCCGCCGTGTGCTCTGTAGCTTGTAAGCTCCGAATTGATGCTTACACTCGCTTTATATTCATGTCCTCAAGCTTCGACAGCAATGTATTCGTCCCGATTCGGCATCCTTTTTGAGAGCCATCGCCGTACCGCTAGCGTGTGCGGGTATTTAGAGACTTGTTTTAGAGAAAAGCATGCCTTCTGTAACATGCTCGCATTTCGCTTTGCAGGTCGCGAACGGAGGAACAATACGCCGAAAAAGAGCAGATACTGCAGGACCTGTCGGAATATATATAAGGTCTATAAATTATGTCCCCAAAGCCTCATATCTCTGAAATCAACTAATTGGTTCTACGATCATAGGCATGTGTACGCAATATCTCGTGACACTTGAAGTATCTCGCATTCTATAACGTGCTTGCATATTTGCAACCACTGAAAAAGAAATGGAGCACTCTTACTGCCCTGCCTGCCAACTCTATTGATTCGTATAGTAACAGCAATAAAAATCAATAGTATGCAGTGATGTCGAGCAGCAGGTGCATTATCATGTATCGACCTAACTCATTAATGAAGTTGTCAATCCATGAACTTGCATAACAACAGTGCGCATTGTTCATTTGTGGTTTTGAGTAAAAGTAAGTCTGTTATTGCTTTTACTATTTAACATTACCTAGAACATGCAAAGTAAACTTTCAAAGTGTGATTCGCATGTGAGCTCACAATATTCATTCATTACATTAGTTAGCCATTTGAACGGCTATGTATTATTGTAATACAAGAAAGTTATTCTCTACGGGGGGTTCCCAATGTTCCAGAGTTGTAATGAAATGTGCTAGTGTGCTATTATGTGGCATCTCCCTGTTTTCCATTATGCATTACAATCCGGACATGCTGCACAACTCCTGCTCTCAATGACCGCCCCGCGCAGTCCAGCTGCTGTTGAAATCACTAGAGAGCCATGCAACGAGTAGGAGGAGGAACAGCAACACCAGTAGCAGCAGCAGCAGCAGCAGCAGCAGCTGCTGCACCCACAACCGCCACCTGCAGCTAGGCAACGAGTTACTGTAACTGCGAGTAGAGGTAAATCTTGAAGGACTCTTTATTCACGTCGTAGCATGGTGCAATATTGCCACAAGGTGCAGTACAAATGGGCAACATGATGTCTCTGTAGAGTCTAGAACATTGGGCTCCCTGGTTTCATTATATGCAAGACCAACTAGCCCAATACTTTACATTCTTGCTAGAACAGTGGTAGCATGTGAACATCACGTTTAAAATGAACATTGAGTCGAGAACATTGGGCTCCCTGGTTTCACTATATGCAAGACCAACTAGCCCAATACTTTACATTCAATGCTAGAATATTGGTAGCATGCGAACATCACGTTTAAAAAGCACATGGCATGCAGGCATAGACACATGAATGTTGTTCGTTAGTGTTATTTTTAGACGAGTGTGACAACTCTGAAAAGTTACTTAGGACAACACTGTGATGCGGGTCACGGCCATGATTTACAATCTGTATGTACTACAAGCAAGGTGAAAAGAGTGATTGCTTTCTTTACCACGCATGAGTGGGAGTTTTGGATGAGGTTAGCATACGACAACTGGAAACTTTGACCCTCTCTCTACATTGTACACTTGTAAATAGCAGTAACTGAACAGTTTTTATTTTGTCATTACACGAAATGTCAGGATCCTAGCAACAGCTGCGATGTTATCAATCTTCGGGGGTCGCCCTGCTGAAGCACAAAACAGATTATCACTAAATGATGTGCGATAGCATAGATTTGAAGGCTGATAAGTTTGTGTTACGAGTCCATCAAATTAGCTTTCTATGACATGTGATACGCGTATGTGAACTGACTTACTGATTGGCCTCATTTTCCTAAATTTGTAGGAATCAGAGGCCTACAAAGCTTGGGCTTACCATTGTTGACTATGCGTAAAGCGCATGAATTAGAGACCCGGCAAAGCGAACTTGCAGTGCAAAACAGAAAATTGGACATTGAAGAGATACGACTAGCTCTGGAGGAGCGCAAGCTGGCACTTGTCAAAAAAAAAGCACGAACTTGAGGTTACAAGTCGCCAGCAGGAACGCCTGGACTTTGTGAAGCACGTGGAACAGACTTTCAATAAACTCAGCCAAGAAGTAACAGACCTAACAAGAAAAATGTCTGGAAGCAGTTGAATATAGTGGTTGCAGATCAAAGTATTGCGAGACCTGTGCACCATACAGGCAAGTATGGCAGTTTGCCAGCAATGCGCTCGCTTTGTACATCCTTGCAACATTATGGCGGAAGATCTTTTGGTTTTTTCGGAAACCTACAAAGGCAAAGAGTCCAGCAATTTTTCCGAAGCCCCATTCCACGGCCTGCCTCACGCTGCTCATTGCATGGTGAAACGCACATTGCTCCGGTGTCAACGATGCACCGCCGTAAGGTTTTAACAGAAGTGGCCGCAATGGGTAAGCAGGATCCCCGTAAAGACTGTAGTGGTGTCCCTGCACCAGCTGTTCCAGTTTAGAGTACACCTGGCTGTTGCCAAAGTTACCTGAAAAAAATTGAAATGAGATACTCTGTGAGCACCACTACGCCTGCTGTTCAAACATTGGGTGCAGGTGTGGTACAGAATATAAAAGTAGCAGCAGAATAGGCGAGATGCCCTAGCAGGCTCTCAATGCGTCTGCTTATTTTACAAAAATTTTTTGTTCTTCTTGCAAGATCGATGTTCAACAAGGAGGAAGTAGTAAAGCTATATATAAAATTTAAAATAGAGAAGCCTATTAAGGCAACACCAAAGAATACAGAAAACAGCATTGTTCACACATAAGTGAACCTAAGGCATGCCAATTCAATACAGTGGGAAGTCATTCGTAGCAGAGACAAAGCAAACTAAAATCAATGACAGCATAGCACTTATTGAAAGACGCAAGAGTATAATGAAGGTGTTCATTTCAGACATAAAGTTCACGCGTCAGCACTAACTTTTCCTTCTTCTTGAATAGCCTACTCAAGCCTTACGTAGTTCAGCTAAATTCCTGAGGCTGGCTATATTATTTCTTATTTTCGACATGAATACCACACTAAGGCAAAATTCATGAGGGTTTAGTGCTTTGGTCACTTTATAGTGACTAAATAAAGCTGCAGTCGAATCGCGCTGTGAGAATTTATATGGATGTCTGAGGTACCTTTCTTGGATTAAGTGAATGCCACTTAACCTGGTGAACTCCAATCTAACTAACAGTGATCTAATGTGAGTTTGACTGAGCTGTAAGTCAGCACCATAGTTTGTGAGGAAAGGATATATTTCAAACGAACTGTAGCCCTAAGAATTTGACCTGTTTTGATTGATACTTGGTGTACTTGACAGTCCCACGGCAAAATGAAGGAAAATGTGACTTTCAGGCATATAACTACCCTTTACTCACCAGCTTTGTGCTTGCTGCCCGGATAACATCCATCCAACTGACAAATGATACCATTTGGGCACATTATGGATTGGTACTTCAGGGCATGAAATCTTTTGTGCCCACTGAAATACAGCTGCTGTTGCCTAGTTGGTCGGCATATAGCACGCGCAGTGCCATCAATGAAGCCCCAGCAGTTGGTAAGAGGGGCTCCTTTAGAGTAAATGGCCTGAAAAACAAACGCAGAAAAGTCAACAGGTATACCACAATCTCCAATTTGCACAAATGCAGCTTCCATTCTGCTGTCATTGCTCCTTACCTTCGACAAATTCTCCAGCGTGTCGATGGTCAGCCAGCTGTGATAATTCACATCGTCCAGCAAGTGGAAAAACTTCTCATCGATGTGCCTCAAGACCTCTATCGTCAGGGACGATATTGTCGAGCTGTGTCGGCCGAAGAAGTTCTCGAGGTCTTTAAGTCGGTTCGGATAGGCCAGCCGTCGAAGAGTAATGCAGAGGGCTTCGTCTCCTGAGATCGGCACTCTCTGAGCAGTAATAACCGTTTCTGGAATGCGCAAAGCTACTCGTACCTTCACTATGTCCTCTTTCTGAAAACGAAAACAAATTCGGAACATGCCGTTGTCCATAGCGTCAATGTTGAACAGGCCACGGGAGAAAAGTAGTTCACAGAGAGTCTCGCCTAGCTTCTCTAGTGCTACTAGATCTTCTATCTGCGACCATTTGAGTTGAGAGAGAAGCAAAGGGTTATGCAATACGCTTCGCGGCATAGCACCAACCGCAACGAATTGCAAAACACTGCAACAACAGTGCCGCTAAAAACACACCCACTCGATTGCTTGGCTTGGCTTCACCTGCAACCTTTCCGCGCCGACTTTTTTATTCCAACGTAGAACAGTTCGTCATGCATTCAAACCACTGCGAACATCAATTCATGCAGAAAAAACAAAAATTTATTTCCGCTTCACACCTGCTACGTCATAAAAAATGCCTTTCGTGAGATTCTTTTCGCAGTAACGTCAATTTCATTCGGCAGGTGACGCAGCAAAGACTCTGCTCGATCGAGAGTAACTTCAACGTTGTTCAACAGATGGCGCCGCAATGCGATCCGCTAAAAGAGAGAGGCAATGCTCAGATATTACTCTTTTTTGCGTCTTGCGCTCCGCTGCCCTCTCCCCTCATCCGCTGGACCTGCTAGCCCGCTGAGCCGCTTAGCTATTACTCGCTAGTGACGCGAAACCCGATATTTTTTTGAGTTATCGAGGAAGGGTGTTGCTGTCCGCGTGGAAGCACTCGCCTTCATTTGTTCTAGCGCCAGCTTTCGTATTGCCCTGCGATGATATTGTCACAAAGCTAGAAGACATGAACACATGGATACAAGAGAGGGCGTTTTCTCTAGGCAACATTGTCAACACCATAGAACACGGACACCCAACCACTTCGCTGTCCTCCTTCGACAGGCTGGCCAATATAGCTGCCAGTCTACTTCGCATTATTTGCCCTCTATGACGAACGACTGCTGTAGTCAATTGACTATAATGTGTCATATGCCTAAGAAGAAAGATGGCCACGTCACGAAAAATTAACTACAGTGATAGTGTACATATTAAAAAAAAGTTAGAAGAGTTATCCTATGGCGAACGAGGTATGCTTTTATTTGTATCGCGTTGACTACCTGCGCATATGGACGTCGTCGGCTTAAACTGGTATCGTAGCTCCGTGGCGCCACCTCGTAAATATTGTCACTGAGACAGCGCAAAACTTCATAAAGGCCAAAGTAGCGTATAGCAATAGTTTTTCAGAGTGCCCATGATGTCGGATAGCTGTCCAAATCCATACGTATTCGCCTGATTGATCGTGGACGTTCCTTCGGCCAAGGTTGCAGCGCCGCGTGTCAGTATGCTCTTGCATGCAGGTGCAGTACAGTGTTTTCGGTCCTAGTCTCCTGGGAGCATGGCGTCTAATGGTGTTTTGATGTGACATCTATAAACAAGCTCGAATTATATTAGCATGGTGGTTTGCTGCGCAGCTGTATTGAGCAAACGTTACGTACGGCAAAATTTCATCCCACCATTTCCTGCTCTACATCACATACGTAGCATGTGAGCTAGTGTTTGTTTAACAGCTCTGTCGAGCGGTTGGTTTCAACATTTTGAACTGTGGTCGTCTGGGGGTTGGTGTGCGTCATCCTTGTCACCTGTTTCAATAACTCTGCAGTAAATGCTGCTCCGCAATCAGTGATGAGAACCATGAGGAAAAACAATGTCGTGTACGAAGAATCTGGCGAATGCAGCTCCCCGAGGCACAGCTAATTTCGCGAAGTTCAAAACGAGCCATAATTTATACAAAACAAAAGCGAAAATACAACAATAAACCAAAACTCCAGTTCTTTCAAAGACGCTAGAAAGAAGAACAGGTAGATCCATGCTTTACCCGCTACTCCTATTTAGATTGAACGGTCGCTTTTTCACAGCTACCTTTAGCAACTATTGTAGGAAGCTTCATCCCAAACAACCTGTTTTGTAAAACAGTATAGGTAATCAAATATTGGGATGAACTTCGAATCGCGTCAGCACAGGCTGTCATTGCTTCGTCATTGTGCTGTTAACGACTGGCTTAGCATAATAACAAGAGCAGGGCTGAAAAGCCACAAGCAGTAATGTGTGGTAAAATATGACGAGTCTTAAAATGATGACACTTCTGGGGCCTTCTACGCCAGAGATGAAGCGTTAAAATGGTAATGAATTCAGCTTTCTGTCAGATAATTGCAAAAGTACAATCAAAATACAGAAAATTCAGCGGGGTTGCCTTGTATCGGAAAGCCCTGGTGGTGAAGTGTTCACTTGCGCGAGCAAAATAAAGGATGATTTTAAATTGATAACGCAGCAGAAAGCCGAGCGCGATTAGTTACAGAACCAAGAAACCGTAAAAATAGTATTACTCGCAACATGCCCCCCCCCCCACCCCGACCCATTCAGAGACATCGTGCCATCATATTTTACTAGAATCAATGAAGGCGATATAGATTGATGCAATACAATATGTACTGTAGAGAGGTAAGCAAGCGTATACATTGCTTTTTAAAGGTCTTCGCCGAGGTGATTCTTGCCTTTAGAAACAACCTGACAAAATACCTAATACTATTTTGCAGGAAAGCGCAGAAGTTATATTTATTGCGAGCCTTGCCTCGGCCTCCAACTACCACATCTCCCTCATAACAGTGAATAGGCCCTCAGCCACTAGTCTTTAATGCAGCGTTAAGCACGAACGAAAATGTCCGATTCGTGCCTTTCAACTGAGCACCACCCACCAGCCGCCACTGGTGGTCGGTGCCCCTACTGTGGCTGTCAGTCTGCTTCTGTTCTGAACTGACCTGCGTGCCACGTGGTTTGCCACTAGTTTCCAAGAGGGAACATTCTCCCTCTTGGAAACTAGTGGCACCCTCTTGGAAACTAGTTTCCAAGAGGGAACATTCTCCCTCACCACGCGTGGCGTCAGCAAGCTTCCAAGTGACCCGGTTTATTTAGGCGTAGGCGTAGGGTTCATGTGTAGTCGATAGCCTTGTAAGACATCCATTTACAACTCTGCACCCTTGGATTTTACGTCTATGTTGAGGGGAACCGAAAAAATTTGGCCCGTATTCAGAAACCCACATTGACTTAAGCTCATGTTTTCATTAAGTCTCTTCACTTTCTACTTGCCTATTGAGGGCGCAAAAATGATAACAGCGTAAAACAAAACAAAAACATTGGTTTTTCATTACTAGCCTACTTTGTTCATAAAGAGCAACGAACACTTAAAACTAAAAAAAGAGAAAACTCCAGGCAAAAATAAAGTCTATCTATGAATACGGGCTTTATTTTTATTGACTGACTCCTCCGTTTCCAATCTGCCTCAAGAGATACTTACGGAGACTCAAAAAGGCACTTATCATCAAGAAAAAAAAATAAAGATAAAACATAAAGGACGTCACCGGTAACTAACTTTCTACTCAAAACATCAGTGCAAAATAGAATCGTATTAACCATACTCGCACACACATACCCTAATATAGTCGTCAGGAAACACATGATAAGCTTGACAAAAAATGATTACAAAAATGTCGCTAAATAAAAAACAATTCAAAGAAAGTAAAGTCACCACGTTCTAGTGCACCAGATATACAAATAATACACATATCATGATTTCATTCTATAGTTGTATACTTTCATAATTTTGTGCGCTACGACATCATTGCTCTGTTCAAGAACGAAGAGTCAGGAAAATCCAAGCTTACGCGTGTAGGAAACACCAGCAAATTTGGTGAAACTTTATTTTTGGCTGAACATTCATGGTCCCTAATTGTGTCGTTTATGGAGCGGCCTGTTTGGCCTGCGGGAACCAATCGGGATCTCGAACGCCTCGTGAACCGAGAAGGCGACTGCCTTGCGTGCCTTGTCCCAGAAAGGTGGGAGGGCCTTGGTGCAGTGGAACTTCATGGGCCCAGGCTAGCCAACTTGCGGGGAGCCCATAACACCAAAGGTACCTTGTACCACGTTTTTTTTTAAAGATTTTGAGCCATCTTGTGCAAGTATAACACAAGCAGGGGCTTTTCAGCAACGGCTATTTCTTACCGACCCCTTCTGTTTTCGAGAGAGATTTCTGAGTCTGCAATGATTACAGAACCAGGGTAACCAGCTTATTGCAGCCACGTGACCTCCATAATGAAACCTTCCTGCATTCTATGCGGACAAAATTTCAACAATGCTCCGTCCATGCACTTGGAAACAACGGCCGTTGTGACAAGTTTGGAATGTGTGAATCAAACCGTAGAAGTGCCTTGCGTGCACGCGGACAAATATGTCCTACACGTTTGTGTCTCCGAGAAAGGAACAGCCGGGTTTAAATATTTCAACAAAATGCCAACAGGAAGCTCATGCGTAAAAAGTACTCGCTTGGCAAGTTGTCTAAAAAGAGCGGTAATATCACTCAGAGTTAGTAGTTGTGAAAGAAGGTTTAGCTTATAAGATAAGTAAAAAGTATTACACATACTTAGAATCTTCACTTACTTGTTAATAACGTGAGCCACTTCTCTGCCAAATTCCGCTGGAAATATGCTTCATGGGAAATAGGTTATGCATGAACCTGTGTAGATCTTTTTTCTCTTAATGTATACCAGATTATCGTGACACACGAGCGTGGAGCACTGCTAAATAAATGAATATGTGGGGTTTAACGTCCCAAAACCACCATATGATTATGAGAGACGCAGTAGTGGAGGGCTCGAGAAATTTTGACCACCTGGGGTTCTCAAACTTGCACTCAAGTCTGAGCACACGGGCCTACAACATTTCTGCCTCCATCGGAAACGCAGCTGCCGCTTCTGGGATTCGATCCCGCGGCTTGTGGGTCAGCAGCCGAGCACATTAGCGACTAGACCAACGTGGCGGGGCCACACTGCTAAATCTCAAGCAACGTGATAATGTTGTCAACAAAAATTACAGTGGTGCTCTCGAAGGCAAGGAGGCCATTCCACTCAATATAGTTTCTTACACTTGAAAACTCTGCGTGGGGAACCGAGCGAAATAAATCTTCAATGTGAATACATCAACACAAAACGCATCGCCATCTTGTTTAGGCCTAGTAAGAACTGCGCGTACCATCATTTGGCTTCTCAATAAGAAAAAAATCATCCACAACAAGCGCATTAGAATGCTAACATAAAGGATTGCTTACATATTGTTGCCACGATTCCTGTTCGCTAAAAATGCACCTAGATGGCATGAGAAGTGTTTGAGTTTTTACACTGTAAAACTGAGCACTGCATGCTTTGTGGAACTGATAGCGTTTGAGAGTTTGTGAAGCCTCAGGTCTTTGCACAGCAAAATTGAATACATTCTAGTCCAGCTGTGTCTTCACTGGGCGAAGTTCTCGTCTATAGCTGGCGCTACTTTTTCACAACACGAAAAAGCCACCCTTCTTATCAGCCCGCAAAAGCTGGAGGTCATTAGTACTAATATATGTGACCACTTGACTAGTCGTATATTTGGGATGAACATTTACGCTTCACCATCTTCAGCAGGCAATCAAAACCCTCCAAAAGGCGCATTTCGTGGTCGTTCAAATCTATTCAGTTGGCTATACTCCGATTTGAGGCCAGCAGCTCGTGAACGCGGATGCCTGGTGGCACGAAATTCTTTTGACCTTTTCTTTTAGAGTCTTGGGAATTCCCTCAGGGAGGAATATGTTGCCTAAGGTGTGTAGGTAATTAGGCTGAGCAGTTTTCTTCTTCTTTTTTGGAAGGTGATGAAGCGTACGTCTCTTCCAAAATTCAGAAGTCTGGGCTATGGCTTGCTGTCTGATATTTCACCCTTAGTGATCAAACCACCCAGTATCTCACTGTAACTATTTGACAAGCAATCAGTCTTGGGGAAAGCAAACCTGACGCCACAGCTCCGATTCGCGAATCCGGCAAATCCTACTTGAAAGACACAGTGCATGGCCTAACACAACCAAGCAGAACTTGCATTTCTGAGAGCAGCACCCTATTGTTGTTGCGAAACGCCAAACATCTTGCGCGGCTCATAGAATTTGCGCGATCGGCAGCTCCATAATAGAAAGAGAACCGAATGCAGCGCCCACCATAGATGAAATGTATATAATAATAAATCTTTTTTGTCGGTACATGCTCTTTGAAATGCGAAAATACACGAACAGAACACACAGGGCGTCACGCCCAAATGGCTTCATAAAATCAGCGGCATATATAACAGCGGAAACCACGCGAGCGCGTACGTCCCCACACATGCAAACGTCACAAAAAAATGAAGACAAAAAATATCCATGAAACTAACAGTGATACGAAGAAATTAAATTGACCCTTTTGTGGAGCAACCGATGTATCACCATCACACATGTCTCGTTTCTTTTTAATGGGATATGCTTTCATGATTTCACGCGCTAAGGTATCATTACACTTTCCTAGAACGGATACACCGGAAAACCAGGCTCACACTTGCAGGAAGTGTAATGCATTAGGCTTACGCACCGAAAGTCTTTTTTTACAGAAAAAGCTGTTATCGGATCACAACTCAAGTCCCGCGCCGTGCGGTAGTTGTCCGCCCCCACCGGTGTCGGTAACCACTATCGCACGAAATAAGAAACAAAAATTCATATAAGAAAAAAGTGAAAGGACGTGGTGACATAGTGCAATTCAGCCAGGGTCCACTGCGTGGCAGCCGACTATTGTACCGCTGAGCCACGCCGGCGCTTGGGATTCGTACGATAACTGGCCTTAGGTAGGTTTGATGTCGGAAAAGGAATCGCGTTAATAATATAATAAAGAGTTTTGAAACACCAAGAAAACAACCAGGCGTCACACAATGCGAATCACGTAACGAGTGGGTCAGCCAATGATCCAACACTATACAAAAGCTTGTTTGCTTGCTTGCTTGCTTGTTCTTATATGCTTTGGCTCGTACCTACTATTAGGGGACGGTCATTGAACTGGTGGTAATTGTAATGGGTAAAACGAATTGTTAAATTTTGAACAAGTAAAAAATTATTACGGAGTCACCTCGGGAATGTAAGAGTATATAATTGTAAGGTGACTTACGAAGAAAGTAGGTAAATACATAATAATTGAAAGCAATGGCTAATGTTAATTTCAAAGTACTACAATATTATTAGGTAAAAAAGGCGAAAAAGAGAAAATTTAACAAGCAATCCTCCTTGTGTCTCTAAGAAATTCACAAATTGCTAGGCACACGCTGTTGTTGCAGTGACGCAGAGAAGATGCCCAAGGAAAAGGATATTTTCAGAATTGAGGTAACGTCTGCTTTCTGCATATAGTTTCTAAATGTTTCTTTCTGTGGCTTGTGAAACGTCGGCGAATAACATAAAAATGATCAATATTTTATGGTTTTTGACAGTAAGAGCAAAGGCGAGATAGCGCCTGACTATACCTGTATAAAAAGAAATGAAGAGGCCGAATTCGGCATCGCCATTTTGTGATGCACACTTCTAGTTTGATTGATTTGATTTGTGGGGTTTAACCTCCCAAAACCACCATATGATTATGAGAGACGCCGTAGTGGAGGGCTCCGGAAATTGGGACCGCTGGGTTCTTTAACGTGCACTCAAATCTGAAAACACGGGCCACACATCAAATTTGCGAGAGGGGCACCATTTATTATTTCAAGCAAAAGAAATATTACCGTATTGTTGAATTGGTAATCTAATTTTTATAAAATTCTGGAGTAAAGAATATTTACGAAATCGGGGTTCAGAGACAAAACTGGTATCAAGTACAAAGAACGTTGCAGGACCATCTAGAGACCACCGAGCGAGAGTGTGAGCCACTTCATTTATATACATGCCTTGGTGACCAGGCAACAACATCAATCCTACTGAACTTAAGTCATTTGGGATTGAAAAAGCGAAAGAATTCCAAGGGGAATACTTGAGTGAAGGAACTGAGGCAATCGATCTACATATGGAAAGTGAATCACTAACAACAACTGCCGAATCATTGATTGAAAGTTGTCTAAGGGCAAATTATTCTCTAAAGACTCTGCTTCAAATATAAGACTGTAATCTGAGAGACGTATTGAGAATGACCAAGAACATTTTTCTGAGAAGACGCCCATGACAGCTATCTCTTCACACATGGATGCATCTGTAGCAATAGCAGTACGAGAATTTTCAATTGAAGTAGGTAGTATTCTAATAACGCCTTTTATACATTCTTAGGTAGAATTTCGGCTTTAGAAGGGAATACCCACTTCAGGCGTATATTTGTATCGTCGTCAGCCACTGAATGCAACACAAGATTCGTTACAAAGCTTTAGCGGATACCACGCTGCTCCAAAGGATGCCGAAGGATAGCATGGTAAATGCCAGCCTACTATGCTCAAGATATGAATACTCATGGCGTAGTGGGTACCTTGCATGCGTGCTTCCAGCGTTTACCCAAATAGTGTTTACAAAAGGCTCTCCAATGCAGGTCTTCACGATTTTGCAGTGACTGTGCTGCGCCTTTTGCGCAGGCCTGGCGTTTCTTTCACAGACAGTTCATACAACAAAAAAGATTTATTATGTCTGAAGACATGTTTACATGATATTTTGCGGGGCTTTCTGGCTTACTAAAACGTGCTGCTGAGATGTATTCCAAACAGATTATTTCAATGTAGTTCACTGCTTCTCACTATCAAAATAATTTGTGTTTGGCGACAAATATGCGTTGGTAATTTCACAAGCTTGATTAATGTGTTTTGTGCATGTCTCCGCATTATCAACCTCCAAATGGTATAAATTTATTCAGTTGCCTAGTCTATGATGGGCATGGCCCTGTTAATATAACAACACTTGGTCTAAATAACTAAGTCTTTGTAACTACTGCATTGTCTTTTGTGTACATAATAAAAGAGAAGCCAAATGCCATGCAGCAAACCACATTAGACATATAAATGCGAATATTAGATTTGAAACTGAAACTATTTTTAACATAACAGAACTAATTTAGTTCCTGCCAAGAGTATTTATCACCTTGAAACTTTCTAAAAAGTCAATAGATTTCTCGCCCAACTTACTGAGAACAATTTTGCCCTGCACGTCTAACTGTCAATCGCTCACAAGGAAAGATACCAACATAAAAAATGAACGCAATAAACCTTCATTTTCCGTGACGCTAGGTTCAAACCGCAGCCCACACACTCGGAAGGAACCAGGTACTCTAGCGCCAGCACTCACCACTATTTTATACTGTTGTGTTCAGTTTTGCAAAGTGGGAATATGCGTGCGCATACTCACATTAGTGCACGCATTTGTGCAATGAGTTCAGAAATGGAAACCTTTGCACGCACCATGTCAATGGTGCGCAAAAAGCACTAAAGTAAACAATTTCTATTAAACTTTCGTTGTACGTTACAGAGTTAAAACAGTAGATCTGTACTACAAAAGATAGAATCCAGACATACTATGCACAAAAATGAGGAAAATGACCTTTCTTTTCAAAGGATTTGTGGAAATTCAACGTTTTGGACTATTATGCAATGCACTTGCTGTGTTGCCTATGCATAAACCAACAAGTGTTCAAAAAAAATGCAGACGACAGACAAAACAATTCATTGGGGAAGCAAACCGCCTACAATAAGATTCTGCACCTAGTCATCACACAGACCCATATTACAAAAATCATGCGTAGACACTTTACATCATTTAAATAATATTGATCACTTTTGGGGCCAAGAACGTTCATAAAGACTCGACAAATAATTCGGAAGTTTTCCCGTTACATAAATTACCTCAACTATTATTAATTTATTTTTCCGACTGTGTTTGTTCGCGAGACGGGGAAAATTATTTGATGCAGTAGAAGCACTTGTTCTTACCTCGAATATCGATGTAATTCTTAGTCCATGAAGCATTGGCACAATAACTTGAGTAGCCAGAGGTAAGTGTAGCAAGGTCGCATAAGATGTAATTATAGTGTGCCATCCATAGGCATAGAAGTGTGCTGGAAAGGCCACCAGTGCTGGGGACGAATAGAGTGACGCCACCGATGAAGCTGCAAGAGGAAGAATTCCGAGCGCACGACTTCCGAGAAACACTTCATCCTTCACTGTGCCACCTCTGAGGGGAAATCTACTCCTCCGTAGTGAGAAATATAGACCCAAAAATAAGTTCGCTGCTATCAAGAGTCCGAACACAGCGTATTCCAATTGTGGTGCCATCTGGATATCCTGTATTTCAAAGGTAGAAGGACGATGACCAGGGGTTTGTTCACAACCACGCGTTTCCGCTAGGTCGCACACTTAATAATTTCACGCACTATGGACTCTGGAATCCCCGCACTGGTGTTTCGTTTATTTGAAACTGTGCGGACCTGCGCAAAGTTTGTTCTGAACTATATTTTATAAAATTCTACAGCAGTGTCTCGCAAATGCTTGAGCTCAAAAGAAATAGGACAGAATGCTTCACTCAACAAGAGGCTTCCAGAAAATACTTCGCGGAATGGCGTCCGTCAGCGGTACACGAGGCCTGCATGGACGCCAGCTGCTCACGGCGGCTAAATAAATGCTATGATATCTGTTTCATTTTCAAGCTTATATGACATTGGCTCAGGCAGCAGTTCAATGGCTGACTTACTTTTAGACCTCGCGGCATCCTGACACACTTTTATGGGAACAAATGGGCCTACCTACCAGGTGTTGTTTTTCACTATCTGCGGATGTGATATCTGGTTGTTTGCTTCAGCTTTTGATATATTGCTCTTTAAAATTGTGCGCTGGTGAAACGTAGCTGCAAAGGTACCTCCCGCTCAGCCCGTCAATCAAGCGCTGTCTACTGAACTGAGTCACTTATAGAATCGAGTGGCAAGGGCAGTAGGTAGTTTTCACAAAGAAGTTTAATCAATAAAAATCACTAAGTTTTTGAGAAACAGAGTGAATCACTCGTCAAATATATATGTCATGAAAGCAAATATGTTTTTTTTAAACATTTCCAGCAAGTTTATGAGCCGGAACTTGAGTGCCTTATATAGGATTACTGCTGGCTAACCGGTGTATCTTTTGGCACGAATCGTGCACGTAAAATTTTTAGCGGAAAACTCAACGAATATAAAAACCACTGTGTACAAATTCTGCGTACACTGGTGCAGTATTGAAAATTCAAGGAATCACGTAAAAGCTTTATCAAAATCCATAACTAAATATTTTTATTTTAAGGGACACATATTTTCTGTGTAGTCTGAAGTGTTGGTAAGCTTTTACTTTAAAGAATACCTAATATTTTGTATATTCTTTTCAAATGCAAATAACACAGAATACGAATATTTTTATGAATCAGTAATCGTTAGCTAAGTTAATAATTTGTCATTGTAATGCAGAACATACTACGCAAGAATTCGACCGAATACGGTTGGTAATTTACTGTCTTAAATAGGATGAAGACCACTGGGTGGATTACTTCAGCGAAGTGCTTTTGACCCAGCTTCCATCGCAAGCATTTGGCGTCCTTTCTAAGGCTTCACTGCTTGGCAAAGCTGTGGTACACTTCCGATGGTTTGCAGTGTTGTAACCGGCGGTTACTTCAATCTCTGTTATTTTCCCAGTTTGAGCTTGTTTCGTTTTAGGTATACCTTTCTCGATGTATGTGTCATCTCCGCGCCAGAGGGTTTCCTTCTAGTCTGCCTCCACTTCTTCACAGGATATTTCACTGCATTTCTATCTGCGGAACGGAATCAAAAGCATCCGTGTGGCTGTGGTTCCAATAAGTGTGGAAGTTATTTGGATGAAGACGCCCAAAGCCATCCAGTCTGAGCTACGGATGGTGTCTCCCCATTATCTATAAATAACTGAGGTCCGTCACTTTGGACGTGGTGGCATTCTCCCAGCCATGCCTGTATAAAGAACCTTCTAAAGTGTAGCAGCGTTGCCTCATCTTCAGTGTGCTGTTACATTCCCGCTCACCTTGCTTGTTGTAAAGGCCTAGCTCAAGGATTAGATGTCCGCTTAACTCCAACAGAAACCTTGGATATTTTCTCAAAGGCAGGTGTTGTATTCCTCTATTGTTGCAACAGGCTTGTCAATAACGTGAGGGTTCCTTCCGAGCCGGTTATTGCCACAGTTACCGGTTCATCGCGTCTTTCCGAGATGAAGGCCCGGCCTTTCCTCTATTGAGTTGAAGCGCTTGCCCCGCACCCTTTTGAGTACGAAAAATGCTGCAGGTATGGACATAGCATGAACGGTTGTCACTTAAAGTCCGATGTCGCATCTGCGGGGCCGATCACAGCACTAACGACTGCGAGTCTAATAAGGAGTCGTGCTGCTCATGTCAAGACAATTGCAAAGCCTAGCACTCTGACTTTCCTGCTACATCTAAGCAACTGCAAGTTATTCAAATAATTAAAAGAAGGCGTTGCTCTCGCAGGGAAACTAGCAAAATTACTGAGCAGGACTCAAGGATATGCTGGAGTGAAAGCCCGACCACCTGTCTCCTATGGATGCGTCTATGGCTCAGTCAATTCCTTCACTCTCGTGGAGAAAGCGGTTGAAAAGACTTTTGAAACACTGCTTCTTAACAAATCTGAGACCTTGCCTCAAGTTATTTCTTGCTTCAAGTTATCTGGTATATCGGAGCAACTATTCAAAAGCTTTCAAAACCCTGTCCGCCTAAATAATTCATCACCTCGATCTCAGTCGGATGCTTTTAGTAATAAGGAGATTCGACCTACTAGCTCACAAAGAACTGAGCAGGACTCTCTGTCTGATTCCGAATCACAGGATATTCAGGATGTAGAGATGGATGCTCGAATCCTTAAACATACCAGATCCCCAAACAGCAATATACAGAATCTTCATTCAAAAACAAAGAAAAGTGTGAAGGAGCCTTTGACAAAGAATGATGTTTTAAAGAATATTGTTTTGAACCAAGCTGTTGCGGCTGCTTAGCTATCATCAAAATAGGGTGCTTTAGAGTGCTTCAATAGAACTGCCGTTCCATACTTGCCGAGATAACAGATAAAATATAGCTTACTTCTCAACAATCTCCAGATGAATAGTATTACAAGAAACTTGGTTATCATCTGAAAAAATGTCATTTACAAAATTATGAATGTTTTCGTTTGGATGCGAATACACGAGGAGGGGAGGAGTAGCGATTTGTATATCATCCGAATTTTCTCATAAAGTAAACATTGTCTTCCGGGCAATATTATGTGATTACGAAGTTCTAGTAAAGAAATTTGTACTTCCTGGTTGGGCGCCGCTTACTTTCGTGAACAGCTATTTCCAACTGGAGTAAAGGAGGAAAGCATGCTTGACTTCATTCAGAGTCGCTGCAGGCCTTCGACAATATATATGGGCAATTTTAATTCACGTTATGTAACATGGGGATTCTGTACAAACGCATCAGGCAAAAGTTTGGGGGACTGGGTTAGCAAACCTGGCTATGCATGTATAAATTCCAAGGACCCCACATTTATCTGAAGTAATGCCACATCTGGGCTACACTTGTCGCTTCCTAGCTCTAGCCTTCCGATTTCTTCTCGGGCAATAGTTGATACCGCCACTAATAGTGATGACTGCCCAATAATGATTCGCGTCAAATACTCCTTAGTCTCATTAGATCATCACACTAGATCTTTTGTAAGCCACTCGAAATTTTAAAAAATTTCACAGTCAGCTTTGGCCTCTTGCAATAAGTGTGAAACCAGCATTGAAACCATGAGTCTGTGTCCGGTACTGAAACGCTGTAAGAAAAACTCGCAATTCATCATAGACTCGGTACAAGAAAAATTTTAAGTGTCTGGTAGAATTATGACAGTGAACGTGAGTACGGCGCAGAAAAGCTGCAGGGAAAACTTGCTATTCACGAGTGCCCTACTAATTGAAGCAATTATAAGTACGTCAAAGCTATATTTAAAATAACTGTTTATAAGGTGAAATCCCAACATGAAAAAAACCGGTATGGATTTTTTAAATTGAAACAAAAATTGACTCTACAGATTTTTTAGATCTAAAAAAGCTATTCCTACATTCATAACCATAAAGTCCTTTGTCCTGACCTCCGAAGAATTGGCTGATTTATTAAATAATATTGCAGTGAGTTTACAAAACTTTTTTACGTCTCAAACACAAGTATTCTTTCTCAAGCCATCCTGTGTGGATTATTTCGCAAGAGTATTTATAGAATAACTTTATCATGTTGTCCGGTCTCTGCCCAATTCAGCTCCAGGTTCAGACGGCATTACGACATGTATGTTAAAAACGCTATTCGAGAAGTCTTTTCAGAATCTTCTTCATCTTGTTAACCATTCACTTGGGAATGGCTCGATTTTTTTCAAACTGGAAAATTGCAGAAATAATAACCTTGCTTAAAAAACAAGGTGCAGGTGCACATATTGATAACATAGGACCAATCACATTGACTTCGCTTGTATTAAATTAATTGAAATAATATTAAGCCTTAGAATCGTTGAATTTATGACCAAAAACTGTACTAAGTACATTTCAGGTAGGATTCAGACCAAGATGTTCAGTTTGAGATGCACATATAAATTTAGAAAGACGCGTTAAGCTTTCGACATAGGCTTCACTATTTAACATTAGTAACTCTAGATTTAGCTAAGGCATACGACAGTGCAGAACATGCCACCCTACTCAACACATTACAAAGCTTGAACTCCTCTCGTATATTATCGATGGGTTTACAAATTTCTATAGGGAAGTAAATTTTATTGTTGACAACGAGGTTTATCTAAAAAAATATAGTCAGTACACAGAGGTTTGTCAAGTTTCTGTCCTATATTCCGTTTTATTTTATTTTCTTATTCTGTTCAACTCTATTCCACAATAACGTTCAAGTGTATGTATGTGCAGACAACACTGCGTTCTTCACTGCTGCATGGGATATACATTATTTTCACTCTACACTACAATCATTTTTAGCAATATTAGAAGTTTGTTTTCAACAGATTACTCTAAATGTTAGCAAAAGTTCAGTGACTGTTTTTCCTTTGAATTCTCCATTTTTCCTTCAATGTCACCACGAGGTGATACCACAAAATGACTGTGTTCAATATTTAGGAGTGTTCAATGATAAAAAAATTGACTTGGCGAAACCACTCTAAACGTATTATTTCTAAGGCAACTCGTTCTATTAGAGCAATTCGGAAGCTTCGTACAGACCCCAGTGGCCTACGCAAGGATAGTCTAATTATAATGAACCGTATGTATGTTCTCCCAGTTTCCAGAATTTGGTTCCGTTTGATAATCTAGCGGGCCAGCGTATAAAAATAATCCGCTCGTTATCTTAGAACGAGAAACCCTAAGAAGTTATCTGAGGGTTCCAAAATTTACTGCGAACAGTGTATTATATCTAGAAGCCCGAATCCCCCCACCCCCTGGCTTGTAGATTCCACATGCTTACCAATAAAGCATATTTAAATATTTAGGCTCCTTCAATTAGACGTTCCCAGTTCACATTCATTTTTGATCCGAGAACATTTTTGAATGAGTTATGGTCTACAGTTTAAAGACCTCAAATTTTTTTTAAGAGCAGCTAGAACATTTAAAGGTTAGCTTAGGCAGCATTGTTTCAAATGACTCATTGGCAAAAAACAAAATTGAACTTGATTATATATTTCCTTCTATTGCCAAACTGCTACCTGACAGATATCTGAAAGGCTTATTAGAAGATTATTTACTTCATCTGTGAATTGTTAATGCTATTACTACGGATGCTTCCATGTGTGAAAAGAAAGCGGGGATTGGCATCTTTTCAGAGACATTGTTTTGGTCATTCTCAGTACGTCTCCCAGATTACACTCCTATACTTATTACAGAGCTTTGAGCACTTATTTTGGCTATTGGAAAACTTTCAGTCAATCATTCGGCAGGTTTTGTTACTGATTCATTTTCAGTAGGTATATCGATAGTCTTAGCTTCTTCATTCAAGTACTCCCTTCAGAATGCTTTCACTTGTTTAATCCCGAAACACTTAAGTACAGTGCGATTAGTGTGGGTGCCAGGTTACCGAGGGATATATATAAATGAGATGGCTTACACTCTCGCTTGGTGGTCTTTGGATGGTCTTGTAATGTCTATTGTACCTGATACAAGTTTTGTCACTGAATCCTGATTTTGCAAATATTCATTACTCCAGGATTCCGTGAAGAATAAATCACCAGTTCAAGAATACGGTCATCTTTATTTTGCTTGGAATGATAAATGAGGCCCCTCTCGCAAATTTCAGGTGTGTAATACAAAATTTCAATGCCGCATACCACCTCTTAGTTTCTATTCACACAGGTCTGGTCAGATGCCACCTCTCCTTTCCTCTTACTGTCCTGAGCCAGCAAACATCAATCATTTTTTTTTTCTTTTTTGCCAACGTTTCACAAGCTACAGGAAGAACCAATTAGAAAGTATATTCAGAAAATGAAGCATTACTCCTAATTTGGAAAACATCCTTTCTTTTGGGGCTTCTTCTCTGGGCCACAGCAACAGGAGCATCTGCGTAGCACTTTGGGAATTCCTCAGAGACGCAAGAAGGTTTACTTGTTGTGTCTCTGAGAAATTCTTTCGTTTTGTGTTGTGTCTCTGAGAAAAAAAGAAATTCTATGAGAATGTGCGTTTTTCTTTTTTTATCTAATTAAAATCTAGTTCTTTAAAAGTGCCATTCATTTGTTTCTTTCAATAAGTAGTTATTTACCTAATTTTTTTGTAAGTCTTCCTATATATATCCGCTCTTATATTTCTTAAATTACTCAATAACTATTTTTTCTTCAAAGTTTAGAAATTTGTGTTTTCTATTACAATAACCACCGGTTTAATGGGTAATCCCTCATGGTAGGTAGGAGCCAAGGCATACAGGAACAAGCAAGCAAGCAAGCTTCTACTGTAAAGCCGAATGTGAATTCGAATAGCTATAAACGCCGTCAGTTTTCCGCCAGTCACGCGATCGGACAACCTCGGGAACCTGAATCGGCAGCCTATCTCGAGAATACCCGAGTGTTTAGCGCCTGACAAAATCAAGGACGTACGAGTCAACCCCAGCGAGAATGCCTTCGCCACCGACGTACTACTCAAACCATCCATTATATCAATGATCTACACCACAGACCGAGATGTTATGAAGGTGGCACGCTCCTATTCTATGAAGCAAGAACATGGTTGTTGGTTTAGTGTACGGTGTGGACCTCACCATTTCTTCACCGATCTGCTCACGCTGATAGAGCAAGCAAGTGGTCACACCAATTGCGTTCAAACATCATGATTTGGTAAGTCGCTTTGCGTGAATATTATATCCAGACGTGGCACAGTGCGATCCTACGTGATGGTAGGGCACATGATTTCCACACGTGATTAGTCCATTTACACCGAGACAACAACGAAGCCCTAGTGTCAGAAAATGGGCGATGTAAGCGGAGTTTGACGAAACGTGGTTGTTCGCCCCCCAGTGTGCACAGCCCACAGTGCATAATCCAGCCGAGCAACTATCCTGGAATCCCTCAACTGCCACGGATTGCATGAAGTTGCACCTAGAGAGTGTCCAGCAGTGAAGAAAAAAAAGAGCATAAGGAAACAGTTGGTTAGAGATGACTCAACACACAAGGAAGATGCAATGTCATTTGGATAACCAGCACAATCTGAATCATCACCACAGAAGACCGCCTGACTTCTCTTTCCCGACAACTACCACCACTGCCTCCGCCTCAACCACCACCAACCAACGCCCTGCATTCGGGGAGCCACAAAAAAGCAGAGGGAACGGTCTTGACAGCGGAGGTCGAGTGCCCGTCCTGACCGCCACAGCGCGCACACACAGAGATGAAACAACATTCGACCAAAGCCTCCGAAGACCTGCTTGCCATCAATGTGTTTCCTTCACTGTGCAAGAACGAACGGGTGGATAACGGTGAACGTATAACGGGATAACGGATAACGGAGGAACGGGTGAACGGAAGCGTGGATCGACGAACGTACGAAAGCACGCCCGCGAAGACGGACGCTGTGCTCCACTCATCATCATTCAGTCCGTGGACATGCTGTAATTTTATTCCGATTTCTAATAGCAACATCCGTTTGTTTTAGTTCAGTTTTCTTTCAGATCACATATGCTTTGTAATTTTGCGCCTCTTAAATAGAGCTGTGATGGGGCCTAAGATTTCAACCTCCGACCATGTGCACTCGTACACAAAGCAGTTTACAGGATATGAATTTGCGAGCGCAGTACCTAGCGGTCGTTACGAATGTTAACCAGATATATTGAAAATGGTTCTTTTCTTGACCGAGGCAAGGACGCCTTTCTTAAGAGCATATGTTATGGAAGTTCGAAGAATGTCATGAAAGACTTCGTCAAAGCCTAATGATTGGAAAAGAAGACTCAGGTGTGGGAGATGCTTGCTTAGCGCTGTAAATTCTTGGCTGAATTCAAGCACACATTGTATATCTACGAACCCTCAATAAATTCGACGACCTAAATACTCGAGAAGTCTGTAGTGCATCATCATCATCATCATCATTTCTCGATCACCGCGCCACGCCTCTCACACAGCTGATGCTAGTTCGAGCTGCACGAGGATTAGAACAAGCTCACGCGCCTGGCGGTTTGGACGTGGCAGCCACCACTGCTCGGCTTTGGCAAAATCGACTTTGATAATAAAGTGGCGAAACAACGACACGACCACGTTGGCCGTCGTCACGTCTTCTTCGCTTGCTACATTGGTGACCCGGAGAACGCGCCCTTCGACGCGCAGTCGGCTGCCATGTTTCCGCGACTCTGCCCGCCAGAGCCGCCATTCTAATCGACCTACCCCAAGGTATAGTTCATGCAGCTCGACGCTGTTCTTGCGGTAAATGGCATCACGTACCAGCCGCTGATGCACGCCATTCTCTCTCGACGCCCTCCCGGTAGAGCTCCGCCATCTCGCTGCCACTTCAAGCACCAGCCCGCAGCCTAACGATGACCTCTGCACTGTGGTTCTCGCCTGTTACGGCCACACGTACCGTTCGTTTCTGTTTACCTACACCTGGCAGGTTTCCCAGGCATCGCAGAGCAAGGTACAAACCGGTCCGCAGCCCTCTAATGACCGCTACCTCAGCACCCCGGCTTCGACTACTTCCACTCCTGGTGCGGTCGCAGAAATACCCACTCCTGCACCTGACCGCGACCACGATGTAGAAGACGCCCCCACTGCGACTGACCTACCCTCCGAGAGGTACATTCCCCAGAGCCCCTGTGCGCAGCTCTGTCGCACGTGCCTGCCACCTGCACGCCTTCCGTGACATTGACGGCACGCGACACCGTGGCCTCACCCGACTCGACGGCAGCTACCTGTACGCACAGCTCGGAGTCTGGCGCAGACAACCTTCCGCCCGCTATTCAACTCCCGGTCGCGGAACCTTCACTATCGCCAGTGTCTGAAAGGGACTCTCTACCAGCCTCAACGCTCTGCGCGTCCTGCCAGCAGCGACCAGCATCACCTGCACAGTCTCCCGCAGCCGAAGTGAAAGCCACCAGCCATCAACCACGGCCAAACTTCCGAGACGCTGCGACTATGACAGGCGCTCCTGAGGACGACGTGCCTGGTCCGTCTCTGTCACAGCAGACCGCACATCTTACGCCTGCCATACAGGTACCCATCTTCCGTACCAACCTGCACACGAACCCACGTGCGCCGACTACTGAATGTGCTTCCCCAAGGCAAGGTACGCCAACTGAGCCTCCTCCAGAGTCCACATCTGCTGGATCACTTGACATGCCTCCTACTGAGTTCTTGACGGAAACCGTGGGCCAGCTGGCGTGTAACTTGAATGTAGGTACACCATTTTACAAGCCGCATACGTCATTCACCTCTACTCGACGCGTACAATGCTACTTACCCACTGCCAACGTAAGTGGTCAAGTCCACTCATATTCAAATACCGCTCAAGTCACGACGCCTGCGTACCGACATCGGCGCCAGTGCGGTGCACGCCGGCGAAAGCACCCTCTAAGCCGTTGTTTGTCGATGGGTGGTCTGCAAGACTTCACTACGCCACTTCTCATTGTTTCGCGCGCAGGGGCCAAATCAGCTTTTGAACACCTGCCCTCACCTCACCCTGAACGCACCTCTTCCTGCAATGCTCACTTGCGATACCCTGTGCGCTCCCAGCTGGCCCCAGCTGATCATCCTGTCACCCACTTGGGTTCAAAAAAAGCAACCGAACGCTGACTTCTTCGTCCACTGCGTAACTCCCAGTGTCGGCCACCACAGGCCCAATGGTTCCCGATGGTCACTACCCGTTGACAAACTGGACTTCCCACACGGACATTTTGCAGATTGTTGTTCATGTACATAGTCTCTTGCTTTTTCTTTGTTATATACACTTCAAATCGCGCAAAGCGCTAGGGGGGAGCCCTGTAATGCGTGATCATCATCATCATTTCTCGATCACCGCGCCGCGCCTCTCGCGCAGCTGATGCTAGCTCGAGCTGCGCGAGGGTTTGAACAAGCTCACGCGCCTGACAGTTTGGACGTGGCAGCCGCCACCGCTCGGCTTCGGCAAAATCGACTTTGATGAGACAACGACACGACCATGCTGGCCGCCGTCACGTCTTCCTCACTCGCTACAAGTCTGTAGCGGAAGCTGCTAAGCACCACCGCATTCTTTTCTATCCCGTCTGCAGCCGGCCGTCGACAGCGCGCCTACTCGCGGCGCCAGCTCCTCCTCCTCCGTGTTCGGGGAACAACGTGTTGTCGGGGCCGGCTCCGGGGATTAGACCGGCGGCATTCTACGTCTGCTCGCTTGGTGGCCCCCGTTTCCTCTTTCTTGTAGAAGAACGCGGGGGTGCCTCCTTCTCTCCCTCGTCGAGGGGAGCTCTCGTCACTCGCACGGAGTGGAAATAAACAGTCTTGCCTTGCAACTCCAAACCTGCTTCACGTCTCCTTTCTCGCTGCCTCCGGCAGCCGACATTCCCGGCCGCTACAAAATTGGTGACCCGAACGCTTCAACGAACACGCCGCGATGAGCTCCGAAGACAACGCTGCTGCCTCCACGCCTGCGGTCATCGCCACAGAACTGAAGCTACCAAATTTTTGGCCGAAAAATCCAAGAGTTTGGTTCAGCCAAGTGGAGGCCCGTTTTCAACTCCGGCACATCACCTCGCAGTCGACAAAATACCTTCACGTCGTCGCAGCCCTGCCCCCCGAAATCGCCGACGCTATCGACGACATTTTGGTTTCACCCCCCGCGCAAGAAGAATATGACACCCTCAAAAAGACGGTGCTGGACCGCCTCGAGGCGCCTGAAGAAAGCAGACTGCAGCAGCTCTTGTGTCGCGAAGAGCTGGGCGACCAACGACCTTCCCAACTGCTGCACCGTATGCGGCAACTACTCGGTGTGCACGCGCGTCAGGACGGCCAGCTCCCACTTCTTCGTGAACTTTTCCTGCAACGGCTCCCCCAGTCGGTGCGCGTGGTTCTCGCGGGTTCAAATGAGACGTCCCTTGATCGACTCGCGCAACTTGCCGATCGCATCACGGAATACTCAACTCCACCCTTTGCGCCCATAGCTGCTGCAAGAACACATGAGCAACCAGATCGACTGTCGCGCCTTGAGGAGAAACTGCAACACCTTACCGAGACCATGCAGAAACTTGTGCTATCTGGCACTCCCCAACAGGACGAGCAACGACGCAACCGATCCCCTTCAAGACACCCAAGCTCTTCCCAGAGAAGCCATGCACGAGATACACAGGACGGAGTTTGCTGGTACCACCGTCGTTTCGGCACGAGTGCTAGCCGCTGCACTCAACCTTGCTCGTTTCCGGGAAACGCTCCGGCCAGTCGTTAACGGCGGCTTACGACATCGGCCCTCCACCCAGCCGCCTGTTTTTCGTAGTCGACCGCGTAAGCAACTCGCGCCTGCTAGTCGACACGGGAGCCGAAATCTCTATTGTCCCGGCAACCCCCGAGGATCGCCGACGTAGCAAGAACACATCGTCGCTGCAGGCAGTGAACAACACTGCCATCGCTACGTACGGCTTCCGTTCGCTGACAATAGACGTCGGACTCAGGCGCCTGTTTCGCTGGGTCTTCGTGGTGGCGGATGTTCATTTCGCCATACTCGGAGCAGATTTTCTCAGCCACTTCAACCTGGATGTGAGCGTACGTGACCGTTGCCTCAAGGATAACAACACATCTCTCAAAGTACGTGGTTTGGAGTCAAACATCTGCTCATCTGGCATCTGCGCCTTCCAGCCAGTATCAGCCTACCACCACGTCCTGGCCGAATTCCCCTCGCTCACCAAGCCCCGCAACACGGAACAGCCGGTGAAACATAACGTGACTCACCACATCGTCACCACCGGGCCGCCAGTCACCGCCCGGCCACGACGGCTGTCCAGCAAAAGGCTTCAAGCTGCACGCAGGGAGTTCGAGCATATGCTGCAGCTGGGAATTGTTCGCCCTTCGTCTAGCAACCATTCATCGCCGCTACACATGGTGCCTAAGGACGACGATTGGCGCCCGTGTGGTGATTACAGAGCCTTGAACGCATCGACAACGCCGGACCAGTATCCTCTGCCACACATTCACGATTTCAGCGCGCGGCTGGCAGGTACGAAAATATACAGCAAGATCGACCTTGTAGCGGCATACCACCAAATCCCCGTCGAACCGCAGGACATACCAAAAACAGCCATAACAACTCCGTTCGGCCTGTTTGAGTTTGTCCGCATGCCCTACGGCTTGAAAAATGCCGCACAGACCTTTCAAAGGTTCATGGATGAGGTCACCCGGGGTCTTCCTTTCATCTTTGTCTACCTGGATGACATTTTGGTGGCCAGCAGAACGCCTGCGGAGCACGAAGAGCACCTCCGCCAGCTCTTTCAGCGTTTGGATGAGCACGGTCTGGTGTTGAAACCTCAAAAGTGCGTGTTTGGAGTAGAGGCGCTCAACTTCCTCGGCCACCACATCACTGCTGAAGGCATTATGCCATTGGAATCGAGGGTGGAATCCGTCAAGAAGTTTCCAGCTCCAACATCTTTTCGCAAGCTGAGGGAGTTCCTCGGGCTCTTAAACTTCCACCGGCGCTTCATTCCGTCTTGTGCTCGAGTGCTCCAGCCATTGACTGACCTGCTGCGCCGAGACGACCAAAAGGCACCAGAATTTTGTTGGTCTGACCAACACCAGAACGCTTTCCAGAAAGCTAAGGACGAGCTAGCCGCGGCTACCCTTCTCATTCATCCACGGCCTGAAGCTCCTACACGCCTCATGGTGGACGCTTCCTCCACATCGGTCGGAGCAGTGCTGCAGCAACAGGAGGGCGCCCAGTGGAAGCCACTGGGCTTCTTTTCGAAACGTCTGAAGCCTGCAGAAGCACGGTACAGCACTTTTGGAAGGGAGATGCTCGCAATCTATTGTTCCATTAAGCATTTCCGCTACTTCCTCGAAGGCCGTGAGTTCTACATCTTGACAGACCACAAGCCCCTCACCTACGTATTCAAAAACAACAGTTCCTCCTACTCAGAACGAGAGATCCGCCAGCTCTCATTCATCTCCGAGTTTTCTACAGACATCCGCCACGTTCCCGGGGTCGAAAACGAAGCAGCTGACGCCTTGTCTCGCGTCAATGCTTCCAGCACAGAAGTCCTGGACTTCGAAGCTATGGCCGCAGCTCAGCGGGACGACCCCGAGTTGACAAGACTGAAGGGAGGGGGATCTTCACTCGTGCTCTCGGAGGTTGCACTTCCCTACGTCCAGAGCACGATAACCTGCGATACCTCCCAGGCAGCACCACGACCTTTTGTCCCACTGAACTTTCGCCGAGTGGTATTCAACACTTTCCACTCCATCAGCCACCCAGGTGTCCGTGCCACCCAGCGGCTGATAACGCAACGCTTCGTTTGGCCCGGAGTCAACGCGGACGTGCGACGATGGGCTCGGACATGTGAAACGTGTCAGCAAGTGAAAGTGACTCGCCACAATCGGGCTGCACTACAGGAATTTCGGACTCCTGAGTCGCGGTTTGACCACGTTCACCTTGACCTCGTGGGACCACTACCGCCCTGCCAAGGATTTAGGTACCTGCTCACATGCATCGACAGGTACAGCCGGTGGCCCGAAGCTATACCAATTGCGGACATATCAGCTGAGACCGTCGCGCAGGCCTTCATTCAAACATGGGTGTCCCGCTTTGGCTGCCCCGCCCGCATAACAACTGACCGGGGACGGCAATTCCAGAGCAACCTCTTTTCCGCACTTTCAACGCTCCTCGGCACGAAGCTGCAGCATACAACCGCCTACCACCCCGCCAGCAACGGAATGGTTGAGCGCTTCCACCGGCAACTCAAAGCCGCACTGGCAGCGAAACTCGACCGCCAGCACTGGGTGCAGAAGCTCCCGCTCGTTCTTCTTGGCCTACGCTCAACTCAACGGTGAAGGAAGACCTCGGCTTCAGCGCAGCGGAAACGCTCTACGGCTCAACAGTGCGCCTCCCTGAAGAATTCTTCTCCGACCACACACCTTCCGCCCCAACAGCCTCCGATCACATCGAGAAGCTGCGCGCATGGCTCGCGCAACTCAGGCCAACAGCACCTCGCATCGCCCGCAACAGGAAAGTTTTCACTTTTCCTGACATGGACTCTGCTACTCATGTGTTCGTGCGACACGACGCAACGAAGCCGCCCCTTACTCCGCCGTACGATGGCCCATTCAAAGTTTTGGGACGTACTAACAAAACCATCGCAATCGACGTGCGGGGGAAACGAGAAGTCGTCGCCGTTGACCGCGCCAAGCCTGCTCATATTGAAGTTTCCATTCAAGCAGCCTCTCACGTACGATTTCAGTGCTAACCATTGGACTGTGACCTTCCACTATTCAGCCAGTAACTGCTGTCCTTCTTTAAAAGCTCCGCAATCTAGGGGGGGAGCCTTTGTAGCGGAAGCTGCTAAGCACCACCGCATTCTTTTCTATCCCGTCTGCAGCCGGCCGTCGTCAGCGCGCCTACTCGCGGCGCCAGCTCCTCCTCCTCCGTGTTCGGGGAACAACGTGTTGTCGGGGCCGGCTCCGGGGATTAGACCGGCGGCATTCTACGTCTGCTCGCTTGGTGGCCCCCGTTTCCTCTTTCTTGTAGAAGAACGCGGGGGTGCCTCCTTCTCTCCCTCGTCGAGGGGAGCTCTCGTCACTCGCACGGAGTGGAAATAAACAGTCTTGCCTTGCAACTCCAAACCTGCTTCACGTCTCCTTTCTCGCTGCCTCCGGCAGCCGACATTCCCGGCCGCTACAAGTCTATTCAACAACAGGTGTGATTTCAAGGCTCTTGCAAGTGTATTTAATTTTATGAAATCATGTAGGAATACAAGTTTATTCACAAGAACACAGCTTTATTTTGCAGATCGAACAGTTCAACTTTGAATTAAGGTGGTATTGATCCTTTGGATTGCTTACTGGTGTTACTTATTATCGTTATTCAATTGGACTGTTGCTGGTAATATTTTAGATATTGCCGGTGATATTATTCGTGTTATACACTGCACCATCCCATTCGCGCCAGTGAGAACCTTATGTGCACAACTATCACAGGTTACAAACACAAATTTTAAATTCGAATACATTTCTTAGTCGGGCTATGCCAGGCATCCGGCGTGGCCCGCGGCCGTGTCCCAGCGTGGTGTTATTGCTCCGTTCTCACGCCCTATCCCATAGCAACAGCTGCGGGCACACGCACTTTGCTTCGCCCCTAACCAGAGGAGCATGTGGTGCGAGAGAATGTAGGAGAAAGTAGGTGCAGTACTTCTCTGCTCCGTCTCTTTACGTTCGCTCTCTCTTCTCCCTGCTTCTCACTCCCTCGTCAGCTCGCGCCTCGCTTTCGACCGTTCGCTGGCTGGGCGCGTCTCAAGACAATACAAAAATGTCTGCTCGAGACACCGCTGTGGAACGTCTACGCCGAGCCGAGAACGCTGGGGCCCTACTCTCCCGTCCACTCGCTTCTCACTCTCGATAGTTCGCTGAATGGGCGTCTTTTAGGGCGATGGCGCAAGTCGGTGAAGGCGAATGTCTAACCGCAACGGTACTCTCTCTCTCGATGCCATGAAGTCATGTAAATTCCTCACGATTCTTTTCGGGAAGGTGGGGCATTTTTTCTCTTCGGGTAAATAAAATAGTTACTGTTTCAAACAAAAGTAATTCGTGCGCGAATTTCGCACAAGTCTCGTTAAGTTATGGTTGTCTCACAGAAGCATACAATAGCATATAATTTTTATCTCAACACCTGCATCAGGGCGTTGTCAGCTTTCCTGTATAAATCATGGACATGACTGCTTTATTCCACCTCTTCTACAAAGTGCCTGCGCATGCGCCCTGTGCTCTGCGGAGTGGTCGCAAAACGTCTCTGGCTCTTGGAGGCTTTTCTTCTGGCCATCCAGTTTCCTAAACTTTACTAAAGGAGACTGTGGCACTGCAATTGTTGAACCACAACGAGAATGATGCGTAGTACAAAATGTTGCCTACTCTGAGTGCTCACATGCTTCGAAAACTTTTGTAACTTATCTTCTTGTCGTGCTTTTTTATTCTTTTGAATGTAAAGAATGGGTCGTTATGAACTTCATGAGCTGATTTGATTCGGTGAAGATAAAAGGCGAAGGTGGTGAATTACAACTGCTGAACACATGCCTAATGTCATTTAGTGACAAAGCAGCTCCATGCGAATCCATACCGAGTAGAAAATATAGTAGACAAATGTGCGCACTACCCGTAATTCCCAAGCTCGTTCAAGCGGCATGCTCTGTAGCTCCCACGAGCACAAGCACCACTGTTCTCTCTAGTTTACTTGTAGGAATCGCTGAGGCGCTGGCGATACCGGTTGTTTTGGACCCTATGAAAACCTGCCAAAATCGGCGAAGGCAGCACTGTTAAATGGAAAAGGTGGCTTGCAAACTTTTAAAGCATTTTCCGCATCCCGCAAGTTTTCCACAAAAAAATGAACTGGTCAGCTGATTCCAAATTGAATTTACAATTTGTACAGTGAATGTATTATCTTTACGAATTATGCACAATTGGTACAAAAGGACGCAGATTTCGTGAAAAGAAACGTAATCTTGTTTAGCTATACTAATATTAGAAATAATTACACTGTGTCTAAACATTTTTTCTTGCTTAGTATGAGCTGCATAGCGGAACCTTCTGGCGAAGGGCATTGTAAGGTTGTCAGTGTTGCTGAAAGGGAAGTATGCTCACGTTATCAGGATGATCATTCATTGTGTTAGGGCGTAACCACAATTATTTTGGAGGATAGAGGTCAACTTTATTTTATGTATGTTTGCGAATTCGCTTGGTATATGTACGTATGCATATTAAAGCGAGATGAAAATATTCGGGGAGGGGAGGGGATGATTCAATCTGCAGCTCCTCTCCTTGACTACGCCCTCGTTTGACCCTGTGAGGGCACATCACTCCCACTAGTTCTCGCAGTGGCATTCCATTGTCGTGAGATGATACATTGAAAATCGTTAACTTTGATAGTGAAAGCAAGCAAGTGGGGGTGGTGCGATTTCGTAGAAAAGCCAAAGTCACTCCCGATAACTTGAAAATACGCGATTATTAGTGCCACTGTACAATCGTGGACTGCACTCGGCCACTTAGATAGCACAGCTCACTACGAGCTTGATAGTAGAAGGTTCAATTCAGACAACGAGGGCTGCTAAAATTCCTCTTCATCTTCTGCAGATATACATTTACGCATTGAGTGTCTCTATGGTTCGCTCTCACCTATATTAAACGGGATCATTATTATCTCTAGAATGCACATATGCTGGTTCGCACGCTTTATGTGGGTAAGTTAGCTTCAACTTTTTTTTGTTTTTCCGGCATCAATTGCACCTTAGGCACAGACGCAGTTGTTTCCCTCAAATAGGACCTGAAGGTATACTACACAATCTTTTTGAAGCGAAGTTTTTAAGCCAGATTGAGATATCGGGCGCTAAAATCGATGGGCGCCGCCTTTATTTCAGGTAGTAACAATGAATAATGAATTTATTGTGTTCTTTATAAATTTTTGTGTACATCTACCTTGTCGTAGAGTAAAGTACGCGACGTTTAGTGAATTTTAATCGCCGGAAACGGACAGGCAAGTAATGCAAGCCCTCGCACGCATCTATCAGTCCACGCAGCTGTCACTACGGTTCCCAGAACCAAAAACGACCGGCAGCTGAACTGAGCAGTGCTCCCGAGTGGGGTAAAGCCGCTTAACTATGGGGCACCTGTCAGCGCATTTGTCAAATAGGGAGAGCGAGAAATAAATCCGAGTTGGAGAAACGAAAATAGCCGGTTAGAAAGGAATATGCTTGGTTTATATGACTCGGTGACTTTGATGTCGCCATATTTCTTGGCATGCAGCCGCCACACGCTCGCAATCCTCTAAAAATACCACCATCAACAGTTCACAATTATTTAAATAAACTTTCTTTTCCGAAACAGACGAGTGTTTCGAGTAGAATTTCAATGTTTTCATCCTTTTTTCCAGCATTTTTTGCTCTACCTTTAACCTATGATTTGCAACAATGGTGTAGGTTTCGACATTATACAGATATATGATAGCTCTTTTGGCCATGGCATCCTATAAAAAGAACAGGAATACATTTTACTTCCAAATGTGTCCTAAAGAAGTCAGAAATTGAAAAAAGTATCCGAACTATCCTCAATACACCTACGCAAGCTTAGGTAGTAATTTTTTTCTCGTTATTCTTTATGGAACACTGCAAAACGGGAAAGAAAACGGCCAAATGCGATGACAATGACACTCGCCACAACCATAGAACAATTGGTACGTTACTGGTTAACTATTAAATCAGTAGCTATCGCATATTTTGTATTCTTTCTAGAATGTTTACCTTGCTGGTTACAAAGCAGGTTTTCCCTAACCCTAACGTATCGCTCGCCGAATTTCACAATCAGAATTCGACAATTTGACGAACTAATACGTGAATGCTGTATATTAATTTCAGAACGAAAACTTGCACTTACAGAGTTAAATAAGTATATGTACTTAAATTCACCATATTTCACTGGGCAACCATAAGTCCTGGTGTTTTGCAAGAAGAAAATGGAGCTATTTTTCTTGTATACTGATGAGATGCTCAGAAAAAAAATATTTTCGTGTCTTTGATGTTGTAGTAACTCCCAATTAACGAGAAACAAATTATCTGCTGGTTCGAAAAAATCAGGAGTGAAAGGGATATAGTAACAAAAACGTACTGACTTTAAGAGTGACTAAATGATTAATATTTCGCTGGATCAAGTGAGCATCCACGCATTTCAATTTCTGAAGGGCATGTTTTGTAGTTTTTGATTCACTGAAGACAAATTTTAAATAAAATAAAAGAATATGAATGATAAATTATCAGTTGTTTGATGCTGGAATTGGTGGCAAATATGTTTGGTGGATAGTGGGTGTGATAAAAGTAATAATGACGGTGCTGACATCTATGGTGCTCATAATAGTTGATGATAACGATAGTGGAAAGTTGGTGGCACATGGTAATGATGGTTACAAGCTTCCATTGATGGTGGTGACAGTGCTGCAGAGCCAATGGACGTGAGAGTGGAAAACGCAGGCCGATAGTAGAGATGCAACACATGTTTGGTGGTTGACTTGGTGGTGGTATGAGAGCACGGTTGTTGGTAGTGTAAGTATCGTAAAGCACATGGTCGTATGTGAAATCCTTTATTCATAATGTTTACTTCTCACTGCACAGAAAAAATTTGCCAGCATATACACGGAATGAATGATGAACAGTGGGGCGAAGCATTCGTCCGTCCATGCGTCCGTCTGTGTGACCGTCCATGCGTCCACCGCCCGTCCGCGCATGCATCTGTTCGTGCGTCGATCCCTGCTTTTGTCCATGCATCCGCCCCTGCATCCGTTCATGCATCCATCCATGCATCTGTCTGTGTGTCTGTTCACTCCTCTATTCAACACTCCAAGTTTCACCATCTCGCATCTTTTAATCACTTATTCCCCATATAGAAGCACCGCCATCCAGCGGACATTCCAAGGACTAAACGAGAGGTGGCACACGCACACTTTCTTACGGCTTGTGCTTCCGGTCTACTTCCCACCTTTAACCACCCCGATTTCATGGTATATACTAGTTCACTGTATTCATGGCACCACGGCCCAACGCTCGCTAAACCTTTCCAAAACGAAGGAGGTTACACCCAGCGAGTATAACATAGCAACCCTTTCTTGTCAGATAGTGTTCAATGTACACGCCAATGCCTTCTAATGGGGATCGCAGCGTGCGCGTTAACTAAAAGCCGAATGCTCCTATCTCTTATTCCACATTAGCACCCATTGACATGTACATTGAGCACTATTTTATATTGTTTAACAACGCACAGAATAAATCTCTCACCAGCATCACCTTGGAGGTCAGAATGTTATACTAGTTACACACTACAACGACTACGAGGAACGAACGGGTGTTGCTATAAGGAGCTTCGCCCCTAAAATATGTTTACAGTCGAAAGAAGCCAACGCCGAAGATTACGCTTTCTGGCACGCTTCTTTTATTCATGCGGCATCAATAATCACCCTCAACGTTTGTGGAGCACAACAGCCGTGAGAGTTTACATTTTGTGCACGTACTGACATCAGTTTGACATACGCGATGCGAAGCTTGGTTTTTATCTTCAGACGATTAGTGCTGTCATAGTGAACAGCGGCAGAAATTGTGTTATATCGCCATGCAGTTATCGAGAAGTACTGGACTCTGCTGTTCAATGGCTCCTTTCTAACGTGTAGACTACAGTAGAGCCACCGCTTGATATCGCCACGCTAGGAATGGTACTCTGGCAATTCTTGCGTACCTACCCCACACTTCTAGTTAACAGTAAAGATACGTGTGTCATCAAAATGCACAATCATATTTAATATACTTCCAGAAGAGCCTCAGCAACTACGACTGCTAGTATTTCATTCTACAATCTAGATTTCAACCAAGGCTTAGGCCCAGCGCACGGACCAAGCCATTCTGAGTGCCATAGGTGCTTGTGGGTTTCAGATGATTGATTGATTGAGTGATTGATTGATTGATAATCATATGGGGCTTAACGTCCCAAAACTACCGTTAGATTATGAGAGACACCGTAGTGGAGGGCTTTGAAAATTTAGACCACCTGGGTTATTTAATGTGCACCCAAATCTGAGCACAAGGGCCTACAGCATTTACGCCTCTATCGAAAATGCAGCCGCAGCAGCCGAGGTTCGATCCCCCGACCGGCGGGTCAGCAGCCGAGCACCTTTACCACTAGACCACCACGGCGGTGCTCTGGGTTTAAGGGTACACAAATACGAAGACCACGAATGATTCTACGACGCGGCTGTGCCATCGATCGTTTGATCTAAATGACGCAATTTTTGCGCGGTGTACATGCAAGAAGCGACGAGCAATAATGCGACGCATTTCCAGCAATCGTACGTTTGTGAGCAATATGAGTTCGAACACGCATATTCGTGGCAAATAGCCGCGAAACTGATATAACCTTATACGTGAAAGGCACTGCCGAAAACGGAGGCGAAAGGAGTGCGCTTTTCTGCTGACTGATGCCACTCCCGCGAAAGTGCTGCTCTGAAAGTGCAGCTGATCACGTGCCATGGGCTGTTAGCAATGGTTGCACTGAAGGAATATGCACCAACAACGAAATAAGTGAAGGTCGTGTCTGTATCAAAGAAGGCCGGCGACGTCACAGCTGGTATAACCGTATAACGTTAACTGCACAGCCTGCTGGGTTACCAGTTTTGTCTGTACGCACTTATGGGAGCTTATATCACCGCTATCAGCCCGTGACATATCCTAAAAGGTGTTTTGCAGCAACAAAACCAAGGCGAGAATGTCAACAGCTATAGCGGAAGCGCGCCGAGTTTTCCACTCTATTTCTATAAGCAGCCGCTACAAATCAAAAACAGAAGGGTTGGACGTGTTAGTGATTCATCGTTCTTCGTAAAACAGAGTACATATAAAAACACGGCACAAAAAAAGGTTAGGACAAGATATTACTACCAACTGAAATGTTATCGCAGCATCAGAGCATAAATTAGCACTCATTGAAGCACTGAAAAAAAAAGAACAGAACGAAAAAAAGCCAAGTGTCTATGCCAAAAATTCTTGCTCTTTTGCAGATAGCAGGATGAACCGAGACCTCAACAGGTAGTGGGTGCTTATTTCAATCTCTTTCTGTTCCGTGCTATTTTGAGCGCTCTGTTTCATAAAGAACCCTGCACATCAACCGATGTATGGTTGCAGGCTATTCGACGCGTGCTCGCGTGTTCGAGCTCACCGGTACTTTGACTCGTATGCCAGAATAGAGACTTCTCCATTTGTACGCTATACTGAGTCAATATAATGACAAATTCATTTCCCGCTACTGCATTTCTTTTCGGTCGAGCTTTTATGCAGGTTTAGCTAACGATATTGCTGCGCTTCCACGGCTTAACTGTACGTTAGGTGAAAAACTTAGGATTCCTCAACGCATTATACCTTCGTATTTATCGAATGAGCATAGAGGTGACATTGAGCCTTTATGCATGTCATCTTTGGGAAACAGTGAGAAGTAAATCTTAAACTTGGCAGCAATATCCGGTAAACAACACCTGCTCCTCGGTCCACTCGAGTTCTTTAGTTTTTATTTGTAACAGTAATTAGCGTAGTAGATATTGCAATGTTTTTGTTACTGGTCGAAGTTTTTTGCGTTTCATTGACATAGAAGTTTCATTGTTCGAGGTAAACAACGCGAAAAACGAAAACAGAGAAATAGACAGACACAAGACAAGCACTGCCTAGTTTTCAATACTACATCTCAATGGAAATTTCAGTAGGAGATGAAGATCACGTCAGGCATACGACAAACGCACAAAACAAAATTTAAACGGGAGGTTACTAAGTTCAGTAGCATTGCTACAAAGGTCCGAATTCAGCGCATGTGTTGTGCCCAGTACACAATGATTCCCGGTAATGATTCCAAGTATTGAAGAAAAAAAAAAGTCAGCATCGCGTAGTGGTTATAGAAAACTCGGCTCGGGAACCGGATGTGCCGCGTTCGATTTGTAATTTCATTTTTACTTAGTTCTTTATATACTGATAGTTCCTGCTCCTCCTTCTGTACAATTATTTTTGTTTCGCAGCTCAGCACGAAGCTTCTAACACTGCAGAGTCGTTAAGCACTCGGATATTCATCATCACTCATCATACGCCAGCATACACCATCTCCTACCACAATGCATGATGATAGAAGGTTGAATACACCACCCCTACGGTGAAATTCGTATGATGGAATAAGTATGGCCTCTCACAGCGTGCCAAAACAATTTTATGGCACAGCAGTCAGTTCGATCTTACGCTTTTGAGTATCCTGATTTTGTCAGGATGCAATCACCGTTCTAGCAGCCCGAGAAAATTATCTGAAAAATTGGAGAAGCTTGGGCGCTAAATAGCAGGTGTGAGCTTGCTTGTAGTTTAAGGCTGTCTTCTCATAGGCAACATTTAAGAGATTTATGTTCGTGTCATTCCTGGGTTTCTCTGCACCATGGGACTGTTGCACTTCTGTAGCTTTTGGCCCAGGTTTTCCCAGTCGCCCGTTTTGTCTGTCGTCCGTGTAGAAATGTCAAAAGCACAGTATTTTGCATTGCAGCGTGATGAGAGGTCATTATTACATTCCTAACAGAAGCTTTTGCTTTTTTATCCCTGCCATGTAGTTTAACTTCGCACTTATAAATTCCCAAAAGCGAAATTTAAATAAATACGTCAGCACTATGACGTCGACTCTGCGATAAAGCTACTCATCCATCTCTCTGAACATTTCTCGTTGTATGCAGGTCATTTTCAGTCATAAAGTACGAATGGATAATTGCTTCGACTACACTTGAACTTGGTTCATGTTTAAAAGAACGCAAAAATACCTCAAAGGCACGAAGGAGACTGAACAATGTGCTAACAGTTGAACCTTTGTTTAGAGGTGTAAAATAACATGCACTACACATTACAAAAAAGAAGATGAAACAGGCAACCGCAGAATGAGTATGTATGTAAAATAAAGGCTTTACGCAGGCTTCATCACCAGATTTAGTTGCATCAAGATATTCTACCTCGCGGCTTGACAGCGCTAACGAAGGACAGTTTATGCTAAAAACACTCGATTTCCTGTTTATTGATCTTGTTGGTGTAATGTGTGTGTATATATTGCTACGATTTGGAATAAAACTTCAGCTGCTAGTAGTACGTCGTCCTGTCTCCGTTGTGAAGGTGTGCTGTCAATCCTTCGAGCTGTCCTTCAACCATCAATAGCAGCCAAGTCACCCAACTACCCCAGCGAATTCAACTTGGGCCCACAAACTGCGAAGACAAAAGTCTGAACCATGTCTTTGGACATCTATAGTAGCATATGGCGAAACCAGCCACATTAAAAGGTATATTGTGTAATTCATCCTACCTCGAATATTGATGTAATCCTCAGTCCATAGAGCAGCGGTACGATGACTTGCGTAGCCAGAGGCAAGAATAAAAAGGGCACCAAAGCTAGAATTGATGTGTGCCAGCCGTAAGCGTAGAAGTGTGCCGGAAAAGCCACCAGTGCGGGTGATGAGTATAGAGAAGCGACCGATGAAGCCGCAAGGGGAAGGATACCGAGCACTCGATTTCCAAGAAAGACTTCATCCTTCGTGGTGCCGCCCCCGATGGAATAGTTTATCCTCCGAAATGAGAAATAGACACCCAGGGATAAGTTCACTGCTACCAAGGCTCCAAACACAGCGTATTCTACTACTAGCGCCATTTCGAACTACTCACACAATGAGTCCCTACGCAACGGGCTTGTTGTTCGTTCACGTGTGCTGCTTCGAGCTAGTTTCCGTGACACTTGTACAGCGGTGACTCTCAAACACTTCCCTTTCAAATAAATCAAACTACTGCAGGATTACAAAAAAACGCGTGCGGAACCACTGACTACGAGTATTTCGGGGAATATGTGTGTCAGTTGAACACAAGCCCTTGTTGAGGGCCAGAAACTAGTGCCTGTTAGACAGATGCAAAACTTTGCTTCTAGTAGTCGCCCCGCCGCGGTGGTCTAGTGGCTAAGGTACTCGGGTGCTGACCCGCAGGTCGCGGGTTTGATTCCCGGCTGCGGCGGCTGCATTTCCTATGGAGGCGGAAATGTTGTAGCCCCGTGAGCTCAGATTTGGGTGCACGTTAAGACCCCAGGTGGTCGAAATTTCCGGAGCTCTCCACTATGGCGTCTCTCATAATCATATGGTGGTTTTAGGACGTTAAACCCCACAAATCAATGCTTCTAGTAGTCAAAATGGAGTTATAATTGAGAGAATAGCTGTGGACCTAGTTTGCTTTTATACATACCCGTGTGCGTCTGCACCTTTTGAGAAAGAATGAGTAGCCACAGTGAGTCATTTTTGTTTAGTACCTGTGGCATGGACACCTGGCGCAGGCAGTTCACTCGATGATATTTCCGTTTAATTTTTTTCCACTGAAGCACAGCTGCGAATATGCCATAGTTACAACCTGTTCAGCTAAAAAAGAGAATCTGCACTGTGAATTTATAAGCCGGGTTCGTACATTACCGCAAAAAGAAGTATCGCACCCTCACTCTCTAAATAGTTCTTTTTTTGTTGTTGTTCGCGGGAAACCAGACAAATAATTTGCATACATCCGAAATAACGCATGGAATCTGAATATTCATGTGAACACCTAATCGTAAGTTCGCAATATTTCAGGATGTCATGTGAATGCCACACAGTTGCTGCACTCATCCACGAGAGCCACGCCAGCGGGACGCGAAACGCCTTCGCGTATGCGCAGTTCGGACTACATGAATGAACCCTGCTTGTCGTGCCCATGAGGCGTTGCGCGGTAGTGCATTCATGAGAAGAAGCATGGGTTACGCTAATAGTACTGAGTGGACGGATTGCCGTTTCTCTCCTCTAATGAAAGCGCTATTGAATAAAAGGATATCGAGTACGAGTGTTTGGTATGTCCTTTTCGCCATCTCTACGTCAAATGCACAGGATAGGCTAAATGTACTTGAACTGTGTCAACTGCCCAAAAATTTAGGCATGACCCCGAACGTCAAAAGTTGCAAGGGCATGCTTGTGCATTTCTATCTATCTATCTATCTATCTATCTATCTATCTATCTATCTATCTATCTATCTATCTATCTATCTATCTATCTATCTATCTATCTATCTATCTATCTATCTATCTATCTATCTATCTATCTATCTATCTATCTATCTGTCTGTCTATCTATCTATCTATCTATCTATCTATCTATCTATCTATCTATCTATCTATCTGTCTGTCTGTCTATCTATCTATCTATCTATCTATCTATCTATCTATCTATCTATCTATCTATCTATCTATCTATCTATCTATCTATCTGTCTGTCTATCTATGTATCTATCCTTATGAAAGTAACTGTTGATTTTTTATTGTCGAACTGTGATCTAATTATTGACTCTATTAATCATCAATGGTTCCGCAATACTCATTGACTTGCTTGAATACTTCGTTGACAATATTTCTGTTGAGCATTTACAATAAAAATGTTATTTACTCATTTTTATTGAAGTACCATTGAGGAAGTATTTCGTAAACAACATTTCTGGTCAGCACTTTGCAATAAAAATTTTATTGTTTCATTTCTATCAAAAAACATGGACAAAATATTTCTTAAACAATATTTTTGTTGAGAACTTTCCAATAAAATTTTATTGTCTTCTTTAATTCTATCAAAGAACCATGCACGAAATATTTCGTAAACAATATATCTGTTGAGCACTTTGCAATAAAGTTTATATTGTCTCATTTCTATCAAAAAACATGAACAAAATATTTCGTAAGCAATATTTCATAAAAAAAATTTAGACGCACGCCCGCTTATGTTCTCCAGTGCGCGCGCGGGAAGAGGGGGGGGGGGAATAGAAAAAGAAAACAGAGGCGAGAACCGCGGAAGCTGAGAAGTTTCGTGTTCGCAGTGCGGCCACATTATAGTGCATGCGGGACAGTTCTGAAACACTGGCCTATATGTTGGCGCTTGTGTTCTACAAGACAAATTGAACTGATGAATTTAGGAAAGCGTGGCAAGAAAGAAACAAACGGAAGGCAGCGAGACAGAGAAACATCAAAATTGAAAATCTGTTCGTTACGTTTGATTAGTGTTGCGTAATTCGATGATGTGCTTGGACATCAAGTATACAGAAGTCAGGTGCAGAAGTCAGCAGGAGAGCGTATGCCACCAATATTTGCTGGCTCTTTTGAATATTAAGTACCATTCTCATATTCCCGCATGGATTTTTGACAGTGAACCACGACCAAGACAACCAGTGTACTGCTGTGGAGATAATGTACCAGCTATAAATATCCCCGTTTCCTAAATATGAACTACATGCAGTAACAATAATGATTTTAAGGGTCGTTCTGCACCATTTCTTGACCCCATCCGCACGCGGACGTTCGCGAAAGAGATGCGCAGAAGCATTATTTATTTGGAGGGAGACCGACCTATCCATCGTTAATTTGTGTACGTCATACTAGAGCTTGGTGCGCGTTTCGGCATTCACTTGAACAGTGGTGTGATGCTGAATAAAGGTAATAGTAGCCACTTCCCATGAATAGGATCAGTTAAAGACCGAAAATGACTAAAAACCACTCTATATCACAAAATAATGTGCATAAATTCTCATTGCGGAAATAAGTAATCTTCGAAACCCTAAAAAGGTGCTGCTGTCCCAGCGTGCAGCCCGCGGCAGTTCGCGCGTACGAAATACAAATGTTAGAGTAGGCACGCTAAAATACCCGTGCAACGTTTACGTGCAAAAGTGCATTGTTTTCAAATAGCTGAGAATAGGCTGTTGGCACTGACGGGAGTGTACTTTGTGACACAAATAAGTGAAGTTGCTTACAGCACACGCACGTGCGAGAAACATACGAAGGTTTCGACAACCGAACACAGCGTCGTAGCGCTCGTATCCACGAATTTCAGTCAGCGAAACACCCGCGATTCACGGGAGAGCACTAACACGAGTCACCAATGCACGTTAATCGTTCTTGCGGAACGGTGCACCACGAACCGCAGTCGGAGCTGAAAGCAATCACCGTTGTTGTCTCGAGTTCATGAAGCCCTACAAACTATGCGCTGATCAAATGCATGCGCTAACAAATGCATATGGTACAAATAAAGTTCAAAGTTCCGCCGACGATTTGCCAAAAATCCACTTGGTATATATATATACCTCCGCAAAAAAAAAAAACCTTGGCTTCACGCAGCGGCGGTGTTTTCCAATGAGTAAAACACCTGTTTCACGTGCATGAGGTCCCAAATTCGATTCCTGTGCTCGGGTGGTCTGCAGACGTAGGCGATTGTAATAGTGAGGGTTTTCTAATTCCCTCTAATCATATCATCTACCTCAATATCGGCGAAAAGTCGCTGTCAAATGCAAAAAATAATTGTTTCTGCATAGATAAACTATTGATGGCTTTCAATTGAAAGTCATGGGCCGATTTTCAATACTGGTCGACCATTTCTTCAATGATATTTTAATTGAACTCTCATGTATTTTCAATCCTATTTGTTGGCATTTCTCAATAATTTCTCCTTGTTTTTTCAATGAGAATTTTTGTAAGGGTATATATATATTTATATATATATATATATATATATATATATATATATATATATATATATATATATATATATATATATATATATATATATATATAATATATATATATATATATATATATATATATATATATATATATATATATATATATATATATATATATATATATATATATATATATATATATATATACTGCTGCTTACGTCTGGGTGCTCTCAGGATCACCCGCTTACCTTCACATGAATTAAAATTAGTCTGTGAGAGTAGAATAGTTTGACGAATATGACGCACTGGTCAAGACACGACTAATGTCAAAATACCGCCGCGTACGTCGTCGAACACTTTCTGCCAGACAATGGCACGTACCTTCGGGTGGGTACGTGCCACTGGTACGAAGGTATGTGATGCAGGGGATTGACGCTCAGTATCTACCCAAGAATGACGAAAACACAGATGCGCGTGCACTTTCAACTCGCGAACGCTAAAAAAAGCTGACAATGGCAGGTTTTATCCGACGAATGTAAAGTATAATTGCCAGAGTCCCAACAGGAATCGAAGCACGGTATTCAGCGTGGCACTCAGGTATTATACCACAGTGCTGCGCCAGGTTTCAGAGGACGACGACGAAGTGTCTATTTCATAGAACGCTTGTACCCTTGTCTCAAATTTTCTACTTGTTTTACTGCAAACTCTGAGAGCTGCTGCTCCCTCCTTGCGAGAATGGATGAAGAAGCCTCTCAGGATTTTTGAGGTGGACAGCCGCTACGTCTGGCAGCGGCTAGGAAACGAGGGACCACCTCAAGTGGCACAAACAGCGAGGCAACGGAGCTCTGTTGCGACGGTTTCGAGTCAGCGGATGACGACTACACAGTCGTGACGAGCCGCAATGCAAAAAGAAGACTGCTACGAACATCGTCGACGACGAGTATATCAACTGTGCAGGCTACCGCGCAGCGTTGGCCACACACTATACTTGTCATGGCTGTGGACCCTTCAGCTAACCTACGGCGGCTTAACAGGCAAGTCCTCTCTGCATACCTCGAAGGACTCGCTCCAAATGAAATTAAAGACGTCCGGATCAACTCACGGAGGAATGTTCTGGCAGTTGATGTTCTACAGCGTAGTGCACTGCAAAGCCTACAGAACATCTCGGAAATCGACAGAGTCATAGTTAAATCAGTGATCCCCATTGACTGTAAGGGCAGTGTTGGCGTCATTTATGACGTGGACATTTCCATTCGCACTGACGATTTCCCAATCTTGATAAAGCCAACTACAGACGACATCCACATCAAGCACATCACAAGGCTTGGTCAGTCACGATGCCTGAAGATTGTTTTTGAGGGAGAAAGTCTTCCCCCACACGTCAAAGTTGGCCACGTTCGCCATCAGGTCCGTCCATACATACCGAAGCCCCTACAATGCTTCAGATGCTTCAAGATGGGACATGTCAAAGGAGTATGTACCAGCAGTGTCGTGTGCCCGCGGTGTGCCGAACCTCATTCAGAGGACACCTGCCACGCAACTGCGTTCAAATGCTCCAATTGCCATGGCGCTCATAAAGCGTCGTCTAAAGATTGCCCACGAGTGAGATATGAACGCGCGGTGCTGAAACGCATGGTGCACGACAATTTAACGCACAGGGAAGCCGCTGCTACTGTCAGGCGACGTCGGCGTCACCACAGAAGATCATCACGCAACGTGACATCTACCGATAGAGACCCGTAATCTCAAGCAAGAAGAACTGGTGGGAGGGCCTTGGTGCAGTGGAACTTCATGGGCCCAGGCTAGCCAACTTGCGGGGAGCCCATAACACCAAAGGTACCTTGTACCACGTTTTTTTTTAAAGATTTTGAGCCATCTTGTGCAAGTATAACACAAGCAGGGGCTTTTCAGCAACGGCTATTTCTTACCGACCCCTTCTGTTTTCGAGAGAGATTTCTGAGTCTGCAATGATTACAGAACCAGGGTAACCAGCTTATTGCAGCCACGTGACCTCCATAATGAAACCTTCCTGCATTCTATGCGGACAAAATTTCAACAATGCTCCGTCCATGCACTTGGAAACAACGGCCGTTGTGACAAGTTTGGAATGTGTGAATCAAACCGTAGAAGTGCCTTGCGTGCACGCGGACAAATATGTCCTACACGTTTGTGTCTCCGAGAAAGGAACAGCCGGGTTTAAATATTTCAACAAAATGCCAACAGGAAGCTCATGCGTAAAAAGTACTCGCTTGGCAAGTTGTCTAAAAAGAGCGGTAATATCACTCAGAGTTAGTAGTTGTGAAAGAAGGTTTAGCTTATAAGATAAGTAAAAAGTATTACACATACTTAGAATCTTCACTTACTTGTTAATAACGTGAGCCACTTCTCTGCCAAATTCCGCTGGAAATATGCTTCATGGGAAATAGGTTATGCATGAACCTGTGTAGATCTTTTTTCTCTCAATGTATACCAGATTATCGTGACACACGAGCGTGGAGCACTGCTAAATAAATGAATATGTGGGGTTTAACGTCCCAAAACCACCATATGATTATGAGAGACGCAGTAGTGGAGGGCTCGAGAAATTTTGACCACCTGGGGTTCTCAAACTTGCACTCAAGTCTGAGCACACGGGCCTACAACATTTCTGCCTCCATCGGAAACGCAGCTGCCGCTTCTGGGATTCGATCCCGCGGCTTGTGGGTCAGCAGCCGAGCACATTAGCGACTAGACCAACGTGGCGGGGCCACACTGCTAAATCTCAAGCAACGTGATAATGTTGTCAACAAAAATTACAGTGGTGCTCTCGAAGGCAAGGAGGCCATTCCACTCAATATAGTTTCTTACACTTGAAAACTCTGCGTGGGGAACCGAGCGAAATAAATCTTCAATGTGAATACATCAACACAAAACGCATCGCCATCTTGTTTAGGCCTAGTAAGAACTGCGCGTACCATCATTTGGCTTCTCAATAAGAAAAAAATCATCCACAACAAGCGCATTAGAATGCTAACATAAAGGATTGCTTACATATTGTTGCCACGATTCCTGTTCGCTAAAAATGCACCTAGATGGCATGAGAAGTGTTTGAGTTTTTACACTGTAAAACTGAGCACTGCATGCTTTGTGGAACTGATAGCGTTTGAGAGTTTGTGAAGCCTCAGGTCTTTGCACAGCAAAATTGAATACATTCTAGTCCAGCTGTGTCTTCACTGGGCGAAGTTCTCGTCTATAGCTGGCGCTACTTTTTCACAACACGAAAAAGCCACCCTTCTTATCAGCCCGCAAAAGCTGGAGGTCATTAGTACTAATATATGTGACCACTTGACTAGTCGTATATTTGGGATGAACATTTACGCTTCACCATCTTCAGCAGGCAATCAAAACCCTCCAAAAGGCGCATTTCGTGGTCGTTCAAATCTATTCAGTTGGCTATACTCCGATTTGAGGCCAGCAGCTCGTGAACGCGGATGCCTGGTGGCACGAAATTCTTTTGACCTTTTCTTTTAGAGTCTTGGGAATTCCCTCAGGGAGGAATATGTTGCCTAAGGTGTGTAGGTAATTAGGCTGAGCAGTTTTCTTCTTCTTTTTTGGAAGGTGATGAAGCGTACGTCTCTTCCAAAATTCAGAAGTCTGGGCTATGGCTTGCTGTCTGATATTTCACCCTTAGTGATCAAACCACCCAGTATCTCACTGTAACTATTTGACAAGCAATCAGTCTTGGGGAAAGCAAACCTGACGCCACAGCTCCGATTCGCGAATCCGGCAAATCCTACTTGAAAGACACAGTGCATGGCCTAACACAACCAAGCAGAACTTGCATTTCTGAGAGCAGCACCCTATTGTTGTTGCGAAACGCCAAACATCTTGCGCGGCTCATAGAATTTGCGCGATCGGCAGCTCCATAATAGAAAGAGAACCGAATGCAGCGCCCACCATAGATGAAATGTATATAATAATAAATCTTTTTTGTCGGTACATGCTCTTTGAAATGCGAAAATACACGAACAGAACACACAGGGCGTCACGCCCAAATGGCTTCATAAAATCAGCGGCATATATAACAGCGGAAACCACGCGAGCGCGTACGTCCCCACACATGCAAACGTCACAAAAAAATGAAGACAAAAAATATCCATGAAACTAACAGTGATACGAAGAAATTAAATTGACCCTTTTGTGGAGCAACCGATGTATCACCATCACACATGTCTCGTTTCTTTTTAATGGGATATGCTTTCATGATTTCACGCGCTAAGGTATCATTACACTTTCCTAGAACGGATACACCGGAAAACCAGGCTCACACTTGCAGGAAGTGTAATGCATTAGGCTTACGCACCGAAAGTCTTTTTTTACAGAAAAAGCTGTTATCGGATCACAACTCAAGTCCCGCGCCGTGCGGTAGTTGTCCGCCCCCACCGGTGTCGGTAACCACTATCGCACGAAATAAGAAACAAAAATTCATATAAGAAAAAAGTGAAAGGACGTGGTGACATAGTGCAATTCAGCCAGGGTCCACTGCGTGGCAGCCGACTATTGTACCGCTGAGCCACGCCGGCGCTTGGGATTCGTACGATAACTGGCCTTAGGTAGGTTTGATGTCGGAAAAGGAATCGCGTTAATAATATAATAAAGAGTTTTGAAACACCAAGAAAACAACCAGGCGTCACACAATGCGAATCACGTAACGAGTGGGTCAGCCAATGATCCAACACTATACAAAAGCTTGTTTGCTTGCTTGCTTGCTTGTTCTTATATGCTTTGGCTCGTACCTACTATTAGGGGACGGTCATTGAACTGGTGGTAATTGTAATGGGTAAAACGAATTGTTAAATTTTGAACAAGTAAAAAATTATTACGGAGTCACCTCGGGAATGTAAGAGTATATAATTGTAAGGTGACTTACGAAGAAAGTAGGTAAATACATAATAATTGAAAGCAATGGCTAATGTTAATTTCAAAGTACTACAATATTATTAGGTAAAAAAGGCGAAAAAGAGAAAATTTAACAAGCAATCCTCCTTGTGTCTCTAAGAAATTCACAAATTGCTAGGCACACGCTGTTGTTGCAGTGACGCAGAGAAGATGCCCAAGGAAAAGGATATTTTCAGAATTGAGGTAACGTCTGCTTTCTGCATATAGTTTCTAAATGTTTCTTTCTGTGGCTTGTGAAACGTCGGCGAATAACATAAAAATGATCAATATTTTATGGTTTTTGACAGTAAGAGCAAAGGCGAGATAGCGCCTGACTATACCTGTATAAAAAGAAATGAAGAGGCCGAATTCGGCATCGCCATTTTGTGATGCACACTTCTAGTTTGATTGATTTGATTTGTGGGGTTTAACCTCCCAAAACCACCATATGATTATGAGAGACGCCGTAGTGGAGGGCTCCGGAAATTGGGACCGCTGGGTTCTTTAACGTGCACTCAAATCTGAAAACACGGGCCACACATCAAATTTGCGAGAGGGGCACCATTTATTATTTCAAGCAAAAGAAATATTACCGTATTGTTGAATTGGTAATCTAATTTTTATAAAATTCTGGAGTAAAGAATATTTACGAAATCGGGGTTCAGAGACAAAACTGGTATCAAGTACAAAGAACGTTGCAGGACCATCTAGAGACCACCGAGCGAGAGTGTGAGCCACTTCATTTATATACATGCCTTGGTGACCAGGCAACAACATCAATCCTACTGAACTTAAGTCATTTGGGATTGAAAAAGCGAAAGAATTCCAAGGGGAATACTTGAGTGAAGGAACTGAGGCAATCGATCTACATATGGAAAGTGAATCACTAACAACAACTGCCGAATCATTGATTGAAAGTTGTCTAAGGGCAAATTATTCTCTAAAGACTCTGCTTCAAATATAAGACTGTAATCTGAGAGACGTATTGAGAATGACCAAGAACATTTTTCTGAGAAGACGCCCATGACAGCTATCTCTTCACACATGGATGCATCTGTAGCAATAGCAGTACGAGAATTTTCAATTGAAGTAGGTAGTATTCTAATAACGCCTTTTATACATTCTTAGGTAGAATTTCGGCTTTAGAAGGGAATACCCACTTCAGGCGTATATTTGTATCGTCGTCAGCCACTGAATGCAACACAAGATTCGTTACAAAGCTTTAGCGGATACCACGCTGCTCCAAAGGATGCCGAAGGATAGCATGGTAAATGCCAGCCTACTATGCTCAAGATATGAATACTCATGGCGTAGTGGGTACCTTGCATGCGTGCTTCCAGCGTTTACCCAAATAGTGTTTACAAAAGGCTCTCCAATGCAGGTCTTCACGATTTTGCAGTGACTGTGCTGCGCCTTTTGCGCAGGCCTGGCGTTTCTTTCACAGACAGTTCATACAACAAAAAAGATTTATTATGTCTGAAGACATGTTTACATGATATTTTGCGGGGCTTTCTGGCTTACTAAAACGTGCTGCTGAGATGTATTCCAAACAGATTATTTCAATGTAGTTCACTGCTTCTCACTATCAAAATAATTTGTGTTTGGCGACAAATATGCGTTGGTAATTTCACAAGCTTGATTAATGTGTTTTGTGCATGTCTCCGCATTATCAACCTCCAAATGGTATAAATTTATTCAGTTGCCTAGTCTATGATGGGCATGGCCCTGTTAATATAACAACACTTGGTCTAAATAACTAAGTCTTTGTAACTACTGCATTGTCTTTTGTGTACATAATAAAAGAGAAGCCAAATGCCATGCAGCAAACCACATTAGACATATAAATGCGAATATTAGATTTGAAACTGAAACTATTTTTAACATAACAGAACTAATTTAGTTCCTGCCAAGAGTATTTATCACCTTGAAACTTTCTAAAAAGTCAATAGATTTCTCGCCCAACTTACTGAGAACAATTTTGCCCTGCACGTCTAACTGTCAATCGCTCACAAGGAAAGATACCAACATAAAAAATGAACGCAATAAACCTTCATTTTCCGTGACGCTAGGTTCGAACCGCAGCCCACACACTCGGAAGGAACCAGGTACTCTAGCGCCAGCACTCACCACTATTTTATACTGTTGTGTTCAGTTTTGCAAAGTGGGAATATGCGTGCGCATACTCACATTAGTGCACGCATTTGTGCAATGAGTTCAGAAATGGAAACCTTTGCACGCACCATGTCAATGGTGCGCAAAAAGCACTAAAGTAAACAATTTCTATTAAACTTTCGTTGTACGTTACAGAGTTAAAACAGTAGATCTGTACTACAAAAGATAGAATCCAGACATACTATGCACAAAAATGAGGAAAATGACCTTTCTTTTCAAAGGATTTGTGGAAATTCAACGTTTTGGACTATTATGCAATGCACTTGCTGTGTTGCCTATGCATAAACCAACAAGTGTTCAAAAAAAATGCAGACGACAGACAAAACAATTCATTGGGGAAGCAAACCGCCTACAATAAGATTCTGCACCTAGTCATCACACAGACCCATATTACAAAAATCATGCGTAGACACTTTACATCATTTAAATAATATTGATCACTTTTGGGGCCAAGAACGTTCATAAAGACTCGACAAATAATTCGGAAGTTTTCCCGTTACATAAATTACCTCAACTATTATTAATTTATTTTTCCGACTGTGTTTGTTCGCGAGACGGGGAAAATTATTTGATGCAGTAGAAGCACTTGTTCTTACCTCGAATATCGATGTAATTCTTAGTCCATGAAGCATTGGCACAATAACTTGAGTAGCCAGAGGTAAGTGTAGCAAGGTCGCATAAGATGTAATTATAGTGTGCCATCCATAGGCATAGAAGTGTGCTGGAAAGGCCACCAGTGCTGGGGACGAATAGAGTGACGCCACCGATGAAGCTGCAAGAGGAAGAATTCCGAGCGCACGACTTCCGAGAAACACTTCATCCTTCACTGTGCCACCTCTGAGGGGAAATCTACTCCTCCGTAGTGAGAAATATAGACCCAAAAATAAGTTCGCTGCTATCAAGAGTCCGAACACAGCGTATTCCAATTGTGGTGCCATCTGGATATCCTGTATTTCAAAGGTAGAAGGACGATGACCAGGGGTTTGTTCACAACCACGCGTTTCCGCTAGGTCGCACACTTAATAATTTCACGCACTATGGACTCTGGAATCCCCGCACTGGTGTTTCGTTTATTTGAAACTGTGCGGACCTGCGCAAAGTTTGTTCTGAACTATATTTTATAAAATTCTACAGCAGTGTCTCGCAAATGCTTGAGCTCAAAAGAAATAGGACAGAATGCTTCACTCAACAAGAGGCTTCCAGAAAATACTTCGCGGAATGGCGTCCGTCAGCGGTACACGAGGCCTGCATGGACGCCAGCTGCTCACGGCGGCTAAATAAATGCTATGATATCTGTTTCATTTTCAAGCTTATATGACATTGGCTCAGGCAGCAGTTCAATGGCTGACTTACTTTTAGACCTCGCGGCATCCTGACACACTTTTATGGGAACAAATGGGCCTACCTACCAGGTGTTGTTTTTCACTATCTGCGGATGTGATATCTGGTTGTTTGCTTCAGCTTTTGATATATTGTTCTTTAAAATTGTGCGCTGGTGAAACGTAGCTGCAAAGGTACCTCCCGCTCAGCCCGTCAATCAAGCGCTGTCTACTGAACTGAGTCACTTATAGAATCGAGTGGCAAGGGCAGTAGGTAGTTTTCACAAAGAAGTTTAATCAATAAAAATCACTAAGTTTTTGAGAAACAGAGTGAATCACTCGTCAAATATATATGTCATGAAAGCAAATATGTTTTTTTTAAACATTTCCAGCAAGTTTATGAGCCGGAACTTGAGTGCCTTATATAGGATTACTGCTGGCTAACCGGTGTATCTTTTGGCACGAATCGTGCACGTAAAATTTTTAGCGGAAAACTCAACGAATATAAAAACCACTGTGTACAAATTCTGCGTACACTGGTGCAGTATTGAAAATTCAAGGAATCACGTAAAAGCTTTATCAAAATCCATAACTAAATATTTTTATTTTAAGGGACACATATTTTCTGTGTAGTCTGAAGTGTTGGTAAGCTTTTACTTTAAAGAATACCTAATATTTTGTATATTCTTTTCAAATGCAAATAACACAGAATACGAATATTTTTATGAATCAGTAATCGTTACCTAAGTTAATAATTTGTCATTGTAATGCAGAACATACTACGCAAGAATTCGACCGAATACGGTTGGTAATTTACTGTCTTAAATAGGATGAAGACCACTGGGTGGATTACTTCAGCGAAGTGCTTTTGACCCAGCTTCCATCGCAAGCATTTGGCGTCCTTTCTAAGGCTTCACTGCTTGGCAAAGCTGTGGTACACTTCCGATGGTTTGCAGTGTTGTAACCGGCGGTTACTTCAATCTCTGTTATTTTCCCAGTTTGAGCTTGTTTCGTTTTAGGTATACCTTTCTCGATGTATGTGTCATCTCCGCGCCAGAGGGTTTCCTTCTAGTCTGCCTCCACTTCTTCACAGGATATTTCACTGCATTTCTATCTGCGGAACGGAATCAAAAGCATCCGTGTGGCTGTGGTTCCAATAAGTGTGGAAGTTATTTGGATGAAGACGCCCAAAGCCATCCAGTCTGAGCTACGGATGGTGTCTCCCCATTATCTATAAATAACTGAGGTCCGTCACTTTGGACGTGGTGGCATTCTCCCAGCCATGCCTGTATAAAGAACCTTCTAAAGTGTAGCAGCGTTGCCTCATCTTCAGTGTGCTGTTACATTCCCGCTCACCTTGCTTGTTGTAAAGGCCTAGCTCAAGGATTAGATGTCCGCTTAACTCCAACAGAAACCTTGGATATTTTCTCAAAGGCAGGTGTTGTATTCCTCTATTGTTGCAACAGGCTTGTCAATAACGTGAGGGTTCCTTCCGAGCCGGTTATTGCCACAGTTACCGGTTCATCGCGTCTTTCCGAGATGAAGGCCCGGCCTTTCCTCTATTGAGTTGAAGCGCTTGCCCCGCACCCTTTTGAGTACGAAAAATGCTGCAGGTATGGACATAGCATGAACGGTTGTCACTTAAAGTCCGATGTCGCATCTGCGGGGCCGATCACAGCACTAACGACTGCGAGTCTAATAAGGAGTCGTGCTGCTCATGTCAAGACAATTGCAAAGCCTAGCACTCTGACTTTCCTGCTACATCTAAGCAACTGCAAGTTATTCAAATAATTAAAAGAAGGCGTTGCTCTCGCAGGGAAACTAGCAAAATTACTGAGCAGGACTCAAGGATATGCTGGAGTGAAAGCCCGACCACCTGTCTCCTATGGATGCGTCTATGGCTCAGTCAATTCCTTCACTCTCGTGGAGAAAGCGGTTGAAAAGACTTTTGAAACACTGCTTCTTAACAAATCTGAGACCTTGCCTCAAGTTATTTCTTGCTTCAAGTTATCTGGTATATCGGAGCAACTATTCAAAAGCTTTCAAAACCCTGTCCGCCTAAATAATTCATCACCTCGATCTCAGTCGGATGCTTTTAGTAATAAGGAGATTCGACCTACTAGCTCACAAAGAACTGAGCAGGACTCTCTGTCTGATTCCGAATCACAGGATATTCAGGATGTAGAGATGGATGCTCGAATCCTTAAACATACCAGATCCCCAAACAGCAATATACAGAATCTTCATTCAAAAACAAAGAAAAGTGTGAAGGAGCCTTTGACAAAGAATGATGTTTTAAAGAATATTGTTTTGAACCAAGCTGTTGCGGCTGCTTAGCTATCATCAAAATAGGGTGCTTTAGAGTGCTTCAATAGAACTGCCGTTCCATACTTGCCGAGATAACAGATAAAATATAGCTTACTTCTCAACAATCTCCAGATGAATAGTATTACAAGAAACTTGGTTATCATCTGAAAAAATGTCATTTACAAAATTATGAATGTTTTCGTTTGGATGCGAATACACGAGGAGGGGAGGAGTAGCGATTTGTATATCATCCGAATTTTCTCATAAAGTAAACATTGTCTTCCGGGCAATATTATGTGATTACGAAGTTCTAGTAAAGAAATTTGTACTTCCTGGTTGGGCGCCGCTTACTTTCGTGAACAGCTATTTCCAACTGGAGTAAAGGAGGAAAGCATGCTTGACTTCATTCAGAGTCGCTGCAGGCCTTCGACAATATATATGGGCAATTTTAATTCACGTTATGTAACATGGGGATTCTGTACAAACGCATCAGGCAAAAGTTTGGGGGACTGGGTTAGCAAACCTGGCTATGCATGTATAAATTCCAAGGACCCCACATTTATCTGAAGTAATGCCACATCTGGGCTACACTTGTCGCTTCCTAGCTCTAGCCTTCCGATTTCTTCTCGGGCAATAGTTGATACCGCCACTAATAGTGATGACTGCCCAATAATGATTCGCGTCAAATACTCCTTAGTCTCATTAGATCATCACACTAGATCTTTTGTAAGCCACTCGAAATTTTAAAAAATTTCACAGTCAGCTTTGGCCTCTTGCAATAAGTGTGAAACCAGCATTGAAACCATGAGTCTGTGTCCGGTACTGAAACGCTGTAAGAAAAACTCGCAATTCATCATAGACTCGGTACAAGAAAAATTTTAAGTGTCTGGTAGAATTATGACAGTGAACGTGAGTACGGCGCAGAAAAGCTGCAGGGAAAACTTGCTATTCACGAGTGCCCTACTAATTGAAGCAATTATAAGTACGTCAAAGCTATATTTAAAATAACTGTTTATAAGGTGAAATCCCAACATGAAAAAAACCGGTATGGATTTTTTAAATTGAAACAAAAATTGACTCTACAGATTTTTTAGATCTAAAAAAGCTATTCCTACATTCATAACCATAAAGTCCTTTGTCCTGACCTCCGAAGAATTGGCTGATTTATTAAATAATATTGCAGTGAGTTTACAAAACTTTTTTACGTCTCAAACACAAGTATTCTTTCTCAAGCCATCCTGTGTGGATTATTTCGCAAGAGTATTTATAGAATAACTTTATCATGTTGTCCGGTCTCTGCCCAATTCAGCTCCAGGTTCAGACGGCATTACGACATGTATGTTAAAAACGCTATTCGAGAAGTCTTTTCAGAATCTTCTTCATCTTGTTAACCATTCACTTGGGAATGGCTCGATTTTTTTCAAACTGGAAAATTGCAGAAATAATAACCTTGCTTAAAAAACAAGGTGCAGGTGCACATATTGATAACATAGGACCAATCACATTGACTTCGCTTGTATTAAATTAATTGAAATAATATTAAGCCTTAGAATCGTTGAATTTATGACCAAAAACTGTACTAAGTACATTTCAGGTAGGATTCAGACCAAGATGTTCAGTTTGAGATGCACATATAAATTTAGAAAGACGCGTTAAGCTTTCGACATAGGCTTCACTATTTAACATTAGTAACTCTAGATTTAGCTAAGGCATACGACAGTGCAGAACATGCCACCCTACTCAACACATTACAAAGCTTGAACTCCTCTCGTATATTATCGATGGGTTTACAAATTTCTATAGGGAAGTAAATTTTATTGTTGACAACGAGGTTTATCTAAAAAAATATAGTCAGTACACAGAGGTTTGTCAAGTTTCTGTCCTATATTCCGTTTTATTTTATTTTCTTATTCTGTTCAACTCTATTCCACAATAACGTTCAAGTGTATGTATGTGCAGACAACACTGCGTTCTTCACTGCTGCATGGGATATACATTATTTTCACTCTACACTACAATCATTTTTAGCAATATTAGAAGTTTGTTTTCAACAGATTACTCTAAATGTTAGCAAAAGTTCAGTGACTGTTTTTCCTTTGAATTCTCCATTTTTCCTTCAATGTCACCACGAGGTGATACCACAAAATGACTGTGTTCAATATTTAGGAGTGTTCAATGATAAAAAAATTGACTTGGCGAAACCACTCTAAACGTATTATTTCTAAGGCAACTCGTTCTATTAGAGCAATTCGGAAGCTTCGTACAGACCCCAGTGGCCTACGCAAGGATAGTCTAATTATAATGAACCGTATGTATGTTCTCCCAGTTTCCAGAATTTGGTTCCGTTTGATAATCTAGCGGGCCAGCGTATAAAAATAATCCGCTCGTTATCTTAGAACGAGAAACCCTAAGAAGTTATCTGAGGGTTCCAAAATTTACTGCGAACAGTGTATTATATCTAGAAGCCCGAATCCCCCCACCCCCTGGCTTGTAGATTCCACATGCTTACCAATAAAGCATATTTAAATATTTAGGCTCCTTCAATTAGACGTTCCCAGTTCACATTCATTTTTGATCCGAGAACATTTTTGAATGAGTTATGGTCTACAGTTTAAAGACCTCAAATTTTTTTTAAGAGCAGCTAGAACATTTAAAGGTTAGCTTAGGCAGCATTGTTTCAAATGACTCATTGGCAAAAAACAAAATTGAACTTGATTATATATTTCCTTCTATTGCCAAACTGCTACCTGACAGATATCTGAAAGGCTTATTAGAAGATTATTTACTTCATCTGTGAATTGTTAATGCTATTACTACGGATGCTTCCATGTGTGAAAAGAAAGCGGGGATTGGCATCTTTTCAGAGACATTGTTTTGGTCATTCTCAGTACGTCTCCCAGATTACACTCCTATACTTATTACAGAGCTTTGAGCACTTATTTTGGCTATTGGAAAACTTTCAGTCAATCATTCGGCAGGTTTTGTTACTGATTCATTTTCAGTAGGTATATCGATAGTCTTAGCTTCTTCATTCAAGTACTCCCTTCAGAATGCTTTCACTTGTTTAATCCCGAAACACTTAAGTACAGTGCGATTAGTGTGGGTGCCAGGTTACCGAGGGATATATATAAATGAGATGGCTTACACTCTCGCTTGGTGGTCTTTGGATGGTCTTGTAATGTCTATTGTACCTGATACAAGTTTTGTCACTGAATCCTGATTTTGCAAATATTCATTACTCCAGGATTCCGTGAAGAATAAATCACCAGTTCAAGAATACGGTCATCTTTATTTTGCTTGGAATGATAAATGAGGCCCCTCTCGCAAATTTCAGGTGTGTAATACAAAATTTCAATGCCGCATACCACCTCTTAGTTTCTATTCACACAGGTCTGGTCAGATGCCACCTCTCCTTTCCTCTTACTGTCCTGAGCCAGCAAACATCAATCATTTTTTTTTTCTTTTTTGCCAACGTTTCACAAGCTACAGGAAGAACCAATTAGAAAGTATATTCAGAAAATGAAGCATTACTCCTAATTTGGAAAACATCCTTTCTTTTGGGGCTTCTTCTCTGGGCCACAGCAACAGGAGCATCTGCGTAGCACTTTGGGAATTCCTCAGAGACGCAAGAAGGTTTACTTGTTGTGTCTCTGAGAAATTCTTTCGTTTTGTGTTGTGTCTCTGAGAAAAAAAGAAATTCTATGAGAATGTGCGTTTTTCTTTTTTTATCTAATTAAAATCTAGTTCTTTAAAAGTGCCATTCATTTGTTTCTTTCAATAAGTAGTTATTTACCTAATTTTTTTGTAAGTCTTCCTATATATATCCGCTCTTATATTTCTTAAATTACTCAATAACTATTTTTTCTTCAAAGTTTAGAAATTTGTGTTTTCTATTACAATAACCACCGGTTTAATGGGTAATCCCTCATGGTAGGTAGGAGCCAAGGCATACAGGAACAAGCAAGCAAGCAAGCTTCTACTGTAAAGCCGAATGTGAATTCGAATAGCTATAAACGCCGTCAGTTTTCCGCCAGTCACGCGATCGGACAACCTCGGGAACCTGAATCGGCAGCCTATCTCGAGAATACCCGAGTGTTTAGCGCCTGACAAAATCAAGGACGTACGAGTCAACCCCAGCGAGAATGCCTTCGCCACCGACGTACTACTCAAACCATCCATTATATCAATGATCTACACCACAGACCGAGATGTTATGAAGGTGGCACGCTCCTATTCTATGAAGCAAGAACATGGTTGTTGGTTTAGTGTACGGTGTGGACCTCACCATTTCTTCACCGATCTGCTCACGCTGATAGAGCAAGCAAGTGGTCACACCAATTGCGTTCAAACATCATGATTTGGTAAGTCGCTTTGCGTGAATATTATATCCAGACGTGGCACAGTGCGATCCTACGTGATGGTAGGGCACATGATTTCCACACGTGATTAGTCCATTTACACCGAGACAACAACGAAGCCCTAGTGTCAGAAAATGGGCGATGTAAGCGGAGTTTGACGAAACGTGGTTGTTCGCCCCCCAGTGTGCACAGCCCACAGTGCATAATCCAGCCGAGCAACTATCCTGGAATCCCTCAACTGCCACGGATTGCATGAAGTTGCACCTAGAGAGTGTCCAGCAGTGAAGAAAAAAAAGAGCATAAGGAAACAGTTGGTTAGAGATGACTCAACACACAAGGAAGATGCAATGTCATTTGGATAACCAGCACAATCTGAATCATCACCACAGAAGACCGCCTGACTTCTCTTTCCCGACAACTACCACCACTGCCTCCGCCTCAACCACCACCAACCAACGCCCTGCATTCGGGGAGCCACAAAAAAGCAGAGGGAACGGTCTTGACAGCGGAGGTCGAGTGCCCGTCCTGACCGCCACAGCGCGCACACACAGAGATGAAACAACATTCGACCAAAGCCTCCGAAGACCTGCTTGCCATCAATGTGTTTCCTTCACTGTGCAAGAACGAACGGGTGGATAACGGTGAACGTATAACGGGATAACGGATAACGGAGGAACGGGTGAACGGAAGCGTGGATCGACGAACGTACGAAAGCACGCCCGCGAAGACGGACGCTGTGCTCCACTCATCATCATTCAGTCCGTGGACATGCTGTAATTTTATTCCGATTTCTAATAGCAACATCCGTTTGTTTTAGTTCAGTTTTCTTTCAGATCACATATGCTTTGTAATTTTGCGCCTCTTAAATAGAGCTGTGATGGGGCCTAAGATTTCAACCTCCGACCATGTGCACTCGTACACAAAGCAGTTTACAGGATATGAATTTGCGAGCGCAGTACCTAGCGGTCGTTACGAATGTTAACCAGATATATTGAAAATGGTTCTTTTCTTGACCGAGGCAAGGACGCCTTTCTTAAGAGCATATGTTATGGAAGTTCGAAGAATGTCATGAAAGACTTCGTCAAAGCCTAATGATTGGAAAAGAAGACTCAGGTGTGGGAGATGCTTGCTTAGCGCTGTAAATTCTTGGCTGAATTCAAGCACACATTGTATATCTACGAACCCTCAATAAATTCGACGACCTAAATACTCGAGAAGTCTGTAGTGCATCATCATCATCATCATCATTTCTCGATCACCGCGCCACGCCTCTCACACAGCTGATGCTAGTTCGAGCTGCACGAGGATTAGAACAAGCTCACGCGCCTGGCGGTTTGGACGTGGCAGCCACCACTGCTCGGCTTTGGCAAAATCGACTTTGATAATAAAGTGGCGAAACAACGACACGACCACGTTGGCCGTCGTCACGTCTTCTTCGCTTGCTACATTGGTGACCCGGAGAACGCGCCCTTCGACGCGCAGTCGGCTGCCATGTTTCCGCGACTCTGCCCGCCAGAGCCGCCATTCTAATCGACCTACCCCAAGGTATAGTTCATGCAGCTCGACGCTGTTCTTGCGGTAAATGGCATCACGTACCAGCCGCTGATGCACGCCATTCTCTCTCGACGCCCTCCCGGTAGAGCTCCGCCATCTCGCTGCCACTTCAAGCACCAGCCCGCAGCCTAACGATGACCTCTGCACTGTGGTTCTCGCCTGTTACGGCCACACGTACCGTTCGTTTCTGTTTACCTACACCTGGCAGGTTTCCCAGGCATCGCAGAGCAAGGTACAAACCGGTCCGCAGCCCTCTAATGACCGCTACCTCAGCACCCCGGCTTCGACTACTTCCACTCCTGGTGCGGTCGCAGAAATACCCACTCCTGCACCTGACCGCGACCACGATGTAGAAGACGCCCCCACTGCGACTGACCTACCCTCCGAGAGGTACATTCCCCAGAGCCCCTGTGCGCAGCTCTGTCGCACGTGCCTGCCACCTGCACGCCTTCCGTGACATTGACGGCACGCGACACCGTGGCCTCACCCGACTCGACGGCAGCTACCTGTACGCACAGCTCGGAGTCGGGCGCAGACAACCTTCCGCCCGCTATTCAACTCCCGGTCGCGGAACCTTCACTATCGCCAGTGTCTGAAAGGGACTCTCTACCAGCCTCAACGCTCTGCGCGTCCTGCCAGCAGCGACCAGCATCACCTGCACAGTCTCCCGCAGCCGAAGTGAAAGCCACCAGCCATCAACCACGGCCAAACTTCCGAGACGCTGCGACTATGACAGGCGCTCCTGAGGACGACGTGCCTGGTCCGTCTCTGTCACAGCAGACCGCACATCTTACGCCTGCCATACAGGTACCCATCTTCCGTACCAACCTGCACACGAACCCACGTGCGCCGACTACTGAATGTGCTTCCCCAAGGCAAGGTACGCCAACTGAGCCTCCTCCAGAGTCCACATCTGCTGGATCACTTGACATGCCTCCTACTGAGTTCTTGACGGAAACCGTGGGCCAGCTGGCGTGTAACTTGAATGTAGGTACACCGTTTTACAAGCCGCATACGTCATTCACCTCTACTCGACGCGTACAATGCTACTTACCCACTGCCAACGTAAGTGGTCAAGTCCACTCATATTCAAATACCGCTCAAGTCACGACGCCTGCGTACCGACATCGGCGCCAGTGCGGTGCACGCCGGCGAAAGCACCCTCTAAGCCGTTGTTTGTCGATGGGTGGTCTGCAAGACTTCACTACGCCACTTCTCATTGTTTCGCGCGCAGGGGCCAAATCAGCTTTTGAACACCTGCCCTCACCTCACCCTGAACGCACCTCTTCCTGCAATGCTCACTTGCGATACCCTGTGCGCTCCCAGCTGGCCCCAGCTGATCATCCTGTCACCCACTTGGGTTCAAAAAAAGCAACCGAACGCTGACTTCTTCGTCCACTGCGTAACTCCCAGTGTCGGCCACCACAGGCCCAATGGTTCCCGATGGTCACTACCCGTTGACAAACTGGACTTCCCACACGGACATTTTGCAGATTGTTGTTCATGTACATAGTCTCTTGCTTTTTCTTTGTTATATACACTTCAAATCGCGCAAAGCGCTAGGGGGGAGCCCTGTAATGCGTGATCATCATCATCATTTCTCGATCACCGCGCCGCGCCTCTCGCGCAGCTGATGCTAGCTCGAGCTGCGCGAGGGTTTGAACAAGCTCACGCGCCTGACAGTTTGGACGTGGCAGCCGCCACCGCTCGGCTTCGGCAAAATCGACTTTGATGAGACAACGACACGACCATGCTGGCCGCCGTCACGTCTTCCTCACTCGCTACAAGTCTGTAGCGGAAGCTGCTAAGCACCACCGCATTCTTTTCTATCCCGTCTGCAGCCGGCCGTCGACAGCGCGCCTACTCGCGGCGCCAGCTCCTCCTCCTCCGTGTTCGGGGAACAACGTGTTGTCGGGGCCGGCTCCGGGGATTAGACCGGCGGCATTCTACGTCTGCTCGCTTGGTGGCCCCCGTTTCCTCTTTCTTGTAGAAGAACGCGGGGGTGCCTCCTTCTCTCCCTCGTCGAGGGGAGCTCTCGTCACTCGCACGGAGTGGAAATAAACAGTCTTGCCTTGCAACTCCAAACCTGCTTCACGTCTCCTTTCTCGCTGCCTCCGGCAGCCGACATTCCCGGCCGCTACAAAATTGGTGACCCGAACGCTTCAACGAACACGCCGCGATGAGCTCCGAAGACAACGCTGCTGCCTCCACGCCTGCGGTCATCGCCACAGAACTCAAGCTACCAAATTTTTGGCCGAAAAATCCAAGAGTTTGGTTCAGCCAAGTGGAGGCCCGTTTTCAACTCCGGCACATCACCTCGCAGTCGACAAAATACCTTCACGTCGTCGCAGCCCTGCCCCCCGAAATCGCCGACGCTATCGACGACATTTTGGTTTCACCCCCCGCGCAAGAAGAATATGACACCCTCAAAAAGACGGTGCTGGACCGCCTCGAGGCGCCTGAAGAAAGCAGACTGCAGCAGCTCTTGTGTCGCGAAGAGCTGGGCGACCAACGACCTTCCCAACTGCTGCACCGTATGCGGCAACTACTCGGTGTGCACGCGCGTCAGGACGGCCAGCTCCCACTTCTTCGTGAACTTTTCCTGCAACGGCTCCCCCAGTCGGTGCGCGTGGTTCTCGCGGGTTCAAATGAGACGTCCCTTGATCGACTCGCGCAACTTGCCGATCGCATCACGGAATACTCAACTCCACCCTTTGCGCCCATAGCTGCTGCAAGAACACATGAGCAACCAGATCGACTGTCGCGCCTTGAGGAGAAACTGCAACACCTTACCGAGACCATGCAGAAACTTGTGCTATCTGGCACTCCCCAACAGGACGAGCAACGACGCAACCGATCCCCTTCAAGACACCCAAGCTCTTCCCAGAGAAGCCATGCACGAGATACACAGGACGGAGTTTGCTGGTACCACCGTCGTTTCGGCACGAGTGCTAGCCGCTGCACTCAACCTTGCTCGTTTCCGGGAAACGCTCCGGCCAGTCGTTAACGGCGGCTTACGACATCGGCCCTCCACCCAGCCGCCTGTTTTTCGTAGTCGACCGCGTAAGCAACTCGCGCCTGCTAGTCGACACGGGAGCCGAAATCTCTATTGTCCCGGCAACCCCCGAGGATCGCCGACGTAGCAAGAACACATCGTCGCTGCAGGCAGTGAACAACACTGCCATCGCTACGTACGGCTTCCGTTCGCTGACAATAGACGTCGGACTCAGGCGCCTGTTTCGCTGGGTCTTCGTGGTGGCGGATGTTCATTTCGCCATACTCGGAGCAGATTTTCTCAGCCACTTCAACCTGGATGTGAGCGTACGTGACTGTTGCCTCAAGGATAACAACACATCTCTCAAAGTACGTGGTTTGGAGTCAAACATCTGCTCATCTGGCATCTGCGCCTTCCAGCCAGTATCAGCCTACCACCACGTCCTGGCCGAATTCCCCTCGCTCACCAAGCCCCGCAACACGGAACAGCCGGTGAAACATAACGTGACTCACCACATCGTCACCACCGGGCCGCCAGTCACCGCCCGGCCACGACGGCTGTCCAGCAAAAGGCTTCAAGCTGCACGCAGGGAGTTCGAGCATATGCTGCAGCTGGGAATTGTTCGCCCTTCGTCTAGCAACCATTCATCGCCGCTACACATGGTGCCTAAGGACGACGATTGGCGCCCGTGTGGTGATTACAGAGCCTTGAACGCATCGACAACGCCGGACCAGTATCCTCTGCCACACATTCACGATTTCAGCGCGCGGCTGGCAGGTACGAAAATATACAGCAAGATCGACCTTGTAGCGGCATACCACCAAATCCCCGTCGAACCGCAGGACATACCAAAAACAGCCATAACAACTCCGTTCGGCCTGTTTGAGTTTGTCCGCATGCCCTACGGCTTGAAAAATGCCGCACAGACCTTTCAAAGGTTCATGGATGAGGTCACCCGGGGTCTTCCTTTCATCTTTGTCTACCTGGATGACATTTTGGTGGCCAGCAGAACGCCTGCGGAGCACGAAGAGCACCTCCGCCAGCTCTTTCAGCGTTTGGATGAGCACGGTCTGGTGTTGAAACCTCAAAAGTGCGTGTTTGGAGTAGAGGCGCTCAACTTCCTCGGCCACCACATCACTGCTGAAGGCATTATGCCATTGGAATCGAGGGTGGAATCCGTCAAGAAGTTTCCAGCTCCAACATCTTTTCGCAAGCTGAGGGAGTTCCTCGGGCTCTTAAACTTCCACCGGCGCTTCATTCCGTCTTGTGCTCGAGTGCTCCAGCCATTGACTGACCTGCTGCGCCGAGACGACCAAAAGGCACCAGAATTTTGTTGGTCTGACCAACACCAGAACGCTTTCCAGAAAGCTAAGGACGAGCTAGCCGCGGCTACCCTTCTCATTCATCCACGGCCTGAAGCTCCTACACGCCTCATGGTGGACGCTTCCTCCACATCGGTCGGAGCAGTGCTGCAGCAACAGGAGGGCGCCCAGTGGAAGCCACTGGGCTTCTTTTCGAAACGTCTGAAGCCTGCAGAAGCACGGTACAGCACTTTTGGAAGGGAGATGCTCGCAATCTATTGTTCCATTAAGCATTTCCGCTACTTCCTCGAAGGCCGTGAGTTCTACATCTTGACAGACCACAAGCCCCTCACCTACGTATTCAAAAACAACAGTTCCTCCTACTCAGAACGAGAGATCCGCCAGCTCTCATTCATCTCCGAGTTTTCTACAGACATCCGCCACGTTCCCGGGGTCGAAAACGAAGCAGCTGACGCCTTGTCTCGCGTCAATGCTTCCAGCACAGAAGTCCTGGACTTCGAAGCTATGGCCGCAGCTCAGCGGGACGACCCCGAGTTGACAAGACTGAAGGGAGGGGGATCTTCACTCGTGCTCTCGGAGGTTGCACTTCCCTACGTCCAGAGCACGATAACCTGCGATACCTCCCAGGCAGCACCACGACCTTTTGTCCCACTGAACTTTCGCCGAGTGGTATTCAACACTTTCCACTCCATCAGCCACCCAGGTGTCCGTGCCACCCAGCGGCTGATAACGCAACGCTTCGTTTGGCCCGGAGTCAACGCGGACGTGCGACGATGGGCTCGGACATGTGAAACGTGTCAGCAAGTGAAAGTGACTCGCCACAATCGGGCTGCACTACAGGAATTTCGGACTCCTGAGTCGCGGTTTGACCACGTTCACCTTGACCTCGTGGGACCACTACCGCCCTGCCAAGGATTTAGGTACCTGCTCACATGCATCGACAGGTACAGCCGGTGGCCCGAAGCTATACCAATTGCGGACATATCAGCTGAGACCGTCGCGCAGGCCTTCATTCAAACATGGGTGTCCCGCTTTGGCTGCCCCGCCCGCATAACAACTGACCGGGGACGGCAATTCCAGAGCAACCTCTTTTCCGCACTTTCAACGCTCCTCGGCACGAAGCTGCAGCATACAACCGCCTACCACCCCGCCAGCAACGGAATGGTTGAGCGCTTCCACCGGCAACTCAAAGCCGCACTGGCAGCGAAACTCGACCGCCAGCACTGGGTGCAGAAGCTCCCGCTCGTTCTTCTTGGCCTACGCTCAACTCAACGGTGAAGGAAGACCTCGGCTTCAGCGCAGCGGAAACGCTCTACGGCTCAACAGTGCGCCTCCCTGAAGAATTCTTCTCCGACCACACACCTTCCGCCCCAACAGCCTCCGATCACATCGAGAAGCTGCGCGCATGGCTCGCGCAACTCAGGCCAACAGCACCTCGCATCGCCCGCAACAGGAAAGTTTTCACTTTTCCTGACATGGACTCTGCTACTCATGTGTTCGTGCGACACGACGCAACGAAGCCGCCCCTTACTCCGCCGTACGATGGCCCATTCAAAGTTTTGGGACGTACTAACAAAACCATCGCAATCGACGTGCGGGGGAAACGAGAAGTCGTCGCCGTTGACCGCGCCAAGCCTGCTCATATTGAAGTTTCCATTCAAGCAGCCTCTCACGTACGATTTCAGTGCTAACCATTGGACTGTGACCTTCCACTATTCAGCCAGTAACTGCTGTCCTTCTTTAAAAGCTCCGCAATCTAGGGGGGGGAGCCTTTGTAGCGGAAGCTGCTAAGCACCACCGCATTCTTTTCTATCCCGTCTGCAGCCGGCCGTCGTCAGCGCGCCTACTCGCGGCGCCAGCTCCTCCTCCTCCGTGTTCGGGGAACAACGTGTTGTCGGGGCCGGCTCCGGGGATTAGACCGGCGGCATTCTACGTCTGCTCGCTTGGTGGCCCCCGTTTCCTCTTTCTTGTAGAAGAACGCGGGGGTGCCTCCTTCTCTCCCTCGTCGAGGGGAGCTCTCGTCACTCGCACGGAGTGGAAATAAACAGTCTTGCCTTGCAACTCCAAACCTGCTTCACGTCTCCTTTCTCGCTGCCTCCGGCAGCCGACATTCCCGGCCGCTACAAGTCTATTCAACAACAGGTGTGATTTCAAGGCTCTTGCAAGTGTATTTAATTTTATGAAATCATGTAGGAATACAAGTTTATTCACAAGAACACAGCTTTATTTTGCAGATCGAACAGTTCAACTTTGAATTAAGGTGGTATTGATCCTTTGGATTGCTTACTGGTGTTACTTATTATCGTTATTCAATTGGACTGTTGCTGGTAATATTTTAGATATTGCCGGTGATATTATTCGTGTTATACACTGCACCATCCCATTCGCGCCAGTGAGAACCTTATGTGCACAACTATCACAGGTTACAAACACAAATTTTAAATTCGAATACATTTCTTAGTCGGGCTATGCCAGGCATCCGGCGTGGCCCGCGGCCGTGTCCCAGCGTGGTGTTATTGCTCCGTTCTCACGCCCTATCCCATAGCAACAGCTGCGGGCACACGCACTTTGCTTCGCCCCTAACCAGAGGAGCATGTGGTGCGAGAGAATGTAGGAGAAAGTAGGTGCAGTACTTCTCTGCTCCGTCTCTTTACGTTCGCTCTCTCTTCTCCCTGCTTCTCACTCCCTCGTCAGCTCGCGCCTCGCTTTCGACCGTTCGCTGGCTGGGCGCGTCTCAAGACAATACAAAAATGTCTGCTCGAGACACCGCTGTGGAACGTCTACGCCGAGCCGAGAACGCTGGGGCCCTACTCTCCCGTCCACTCGCTTCTCACTCTCGATAGTTCGCTGAATGGGCGTCTTTTAGGGCGATGGCGCAAGTCGGTGAAGGCGAATGTCTAACCGCAACGGTACTCTCTCTCTCGATGCCATGAAGTCATGTAAATTCCTCACGATTCTTTTCGGGAAGGTGGGGCATTTTTTCTCTTCGGGTAAATAAAATAGTTACTGTTTCAAACAAAAGTAATTCGTGCGCGAATTTCGCACAAGTCTCGTTAAGTTATGGTTGTCTCACAGAAGCATACAATAGCATATAATTTTTATCTCAACACCTGCATCAGGGCGTTGTCAGCTTTCCTGTATAAATCATGGACATGACTGCTTTATTCCACCTCTTCTACAAAGTGCCTGCGCATGCGCCCTGTGCTCTGCGGAGTGGTCGCAAAACGTCTCTGGCTCTTGGAGGCTTTTCTTCTGGCCATCCAGTTTCCTAAACTTTACTAAAGGAGACTGTGGCACTGCAATTGTTGAACCACAACGAGAATGATGCGTAGTACAAAATGTTGCCTACTCTGAGTGCTCACATGCTTCGAAAACTTTTGTAACTTATCTTCTTGTCGTGCTTTTTTATTCTTTTGAATGTAAAGAATGGGTCGTTATGAACTTCATGAGCTGATTTGATTCGGTGAAGATAAAAGGCGAAGGTGGTGAATTACAACTGCTGAACACATGCCTCATGTCATTTAGTGACAAAGCAGCTCCATGCGAATCCATACCGAGTAGAAAATATAGTAGACAAATGTGCGCACTACCCGTAATTCCCAAGCTCGTTCAAGCGGCATGCTCTGTAGCTCCCACGAGCACAAGCACCACTGTTCTCTCTAGTTTACTTGTAGGAATCGCTGAGGCGCTGGCGATACCGGTTGTTTTGGACCCTATGAAAACCTGCCAAAATCGGCGAAGGCAGCACTGTTAAATGGAAAAGGTGGCTTGCAAACTTTTAAAGCATTTTCCGCATCCCGCAAGTTTTCCACAAAAAAATGAACTGGTCAGCTGATTCCAAATTGAATTTACAATTTGTACAGTGAATGTATTATCTTTACGAATTATGCACAATTGGTACAAAAGGACGCAGATTTCGTGAAAAGAAACGTAATCTTGTTTAGCTATACTAATATTAGAAATAATTACACTGTGTCTAAACATTTTTTCTTGCTTAGTATGAGCTGCATAGCGGAACCTTCTGGCGAAGGGCATTGTAAGGTTGTCAGTGTTGCTGAAAGGGAAGTATGCTCACGTTATCAGGATGATCATTCATTGTGTTAGGGCGTAACCACAATTATTTTGGAGGATAGAGGTCAACTTTATTTTATGTATGTTTGCGAATTCGCTTGGTATATGTACGTATGCATATTGAAGCGAGATGAAAATATTCGGGGAGGGTGAGGGGATGATTCAATCTGCAGCTCCTCTCCTTGACTACGCCCTCGTTTGACCCTGTGAGGGCACATCACTCCCACTAGTTCTCGCAGTGGCATTCCATTGTCGTGAGATGATACATTGAAAATCGTTAACTTTGATAGTGAAAGCAAGCAAGTGGGGGTGGTGCGATTTCGTAGAAAAGCCAAAGTCACTCCCGATAACTTGAAAATACGCGATTATTAGTGCCACTGTACAATCGTGGACTGCACTCGGCCACTTAGATAGCACAGCTCACTACGAGCTTGATAGTAGAAGGTTCAATTCAGACAACGAGGGCTGCTAAAATTCCTCTTCATCTTCTGCAGATATACATTTACGCATTGAGTGTCTCTATGGTTCGCTCTCACCTATATTAAACGGGATCATTATTATCTCTAGAATGCACATATGCTGGTTCGCACGCTTTATGTGGGTAAGTTAGCTTCAACTTTTTTTTGTTTTTCCGGCATCAATTGCACCTTAGGCACAGACGCAGTTGTTTCCCTCAAATAGGACCTGAAGGTATACTACACAATCTTTTTGAAGCGAAGTTTTTAAGCCAGATTGAGATATCGGGCGCTAAAATCGATGGGCGCCGCCTTTATTTCAGGTAGTAACAATGAATAATGAATTTATTGTGTTCTTTATAAATTTTTGTGTACATCTACCTTGTCGTAGAGTAAAGTACGCGACGTTTAGTGAATTTTAATCGCCGGAAACGGACAGGCAAGTAATGCAAGCCCTCGCACGCATCTATCAGTCCACGCAGCTGTCACTACGGTTCCCAGAACCAAAAACGACCGGCAGCTGAACTGAGCAGTGCTCCCGAGTGGGGTAAAGCCGCTTAACTATGGGGCACCTGTCAGCGCATTTGTCAAATAGGGAGAGCGAGAAATAAATCCGAGTTGGAGAAACGAAAATAGCCGGTTAGAAAGGAATATGCTTGGTTTATATGACTCGGTGACTTTGATGTCGCCATATTTCTTGGCATGCAGCCGCCACACGCTCGCAATCCTCTAAAAATACCACCATCAACAGTTCACAATTATTTAAATAAACTTTCTTTTCCGAAACAGACGAGTGTTTCGAGTAGAATTTCAATGTTTTCATCCTTTTTTCCAGCATTTTTTGCTCTACCTTTAACCTATGATTTGCAACAATGGTGTAGGTTTCGACATTATACAGATATATGATAGCTCTTTTGGCCATGGCATCCTATAAAAAGAACAGGAATACATTTTACTTCCAAATGTGTCCTAAAGAAGTCAGAAATTGAAAAAAGTATCCGAACTATCCTCAATACACCTACGCAAGCTTAGGTAGTAATTTTTTTCTCGTTATTCTTTATGGAACACTGCAAAACGGGAAAGAAAACGGCCAAATGCGATGACAATGACACTCGCCACAACCATAGAACAATTGGTACGTTACTGGTTAACTATTAAATCAGTAGCTATCGCATATTTTGTATTCTTTCTAGAATGTTTACCTTGCTGGTTACAAAGCAGGTTTTCCCTAACCCTAACGTATCGCTCGCCGAATTTCACAATCAGAATTCGACAATTTGACGAACTAATACGTGAATGCTGTATATTAATTTCAGAACGAAAACTTGCACTTACAGAGTTAAATAAGTATATGTACTTAAATTCACCATATTTCACTGGGCAACCATAAGTCCTGGTGTTTTGCAAGAAGAAAATGGAGCTATTTTTCTTGTATACTGATGAGATGCTCAGAAAAAAAATATTTTCGTGTCTTTGATGTTGTAGTAACTCCCAATTAACGAGAAACAAATTATCTGCTGGTTCGAAAAAATCAGGAGTGAAAGGGATATAGTAACAAAAACGTACTGACTTTAAGAGTGACTAAATGATTAATATTTCGCTGGATCAAGTGAGCATCCACGCATTTCAATTTCTGAAGGGCATGTTTTGTAGTTTTTGATTCACTGAAGACAAATTTTAAATAAAATAAAAGAATATGAATGATAAATTATCAGTTGTTTGATGCTGGAATTGGTGGCAAATATGTTTGGTGGATAGTGGGTGTGATAAAAGTAATAATGACGGTGCTGACATCTATGGTGCTCATAATAGTTGATGATAACGATAGTGGAAAGTTGGTGGCACATGGTAATGATGGTTACAAGCTTCCATTGATGGTGGTGACAGTGCTGCAGAGCCAATGGACGTGAGAGTGGAAAACGCAGGCCGATAGTAGAGATGCAACACATGTTTGGTGGTTGACTTGGTGGTGGTATGAGAGCACGGTTGTTGGTAGTGTAAGTATCGTAAAGCACATGGTCGTATGTGAAATCCTTTATTCATAATGTTTACTTCTCACTGCACAGAAAAAATTTGCCAGCATATACACGGAATGAATGATGAACAGTGGGGCGAAGCATTCGTCCGTCCATGCGTCCGTCTGTGTGACCGTCCATGCGTCCACCGCCCGTCCGCGCATGCATCTGTTCGTGCGTCGATCCCTGCTTTTGTCCATGCATCCGCCCCTGCATCCGTTCATGCATCCATCCATGCATCTGTCTGTGTGTCTGTTCACTCCTCTATTCAACACTCCAAGTTTCACCATCTCGCATCTTTTAATCACTTATTCCCCATATAGAAGCACCGCCATCCAGCGGACATTCCAAGGACTAAACGAGAGGTGGCACACGCACACTTTCTTACGGCTTGTGCTTCCGGTCTACTTCCCACCTTTAACCACCCCGATTTCATGGTATATACTAGTTCACTGTATTCATGGCACCACGGCCCAACGCTCGCTAAACCTTTCCAAAACGAAGGAGGTTACACCCAGCGAGTATAACATAGCAACCCTTTCTTGTCAGATAGTGTTCAATGTACACGCCAATGCCTTCTAATGGGGATCGCAGCGTGCGCGTTAACTAAAAGCCGAATGCTCCTATCTCTTATTCCACATTAGCACCCATTGACATGTACATTGAGCACTATTTTATATTGTTTAACAACGCACAGAATAAATCTCTCACCAGCATCACCTTGGAGGTCAGAATGTTATACTAGTTACACACTACAACGACTACGAGGAACGAACGGGTGTTGCTATAAGGAGCTTCGCCCCTAAAATATGTTTACAGTCGAAAGAAGCCAACGCCGAAGATTACGCTTTCTGGCACGCTTCTTTTATTCATGCGGCATCAATAATCACCCTCAACGTTTGTGGAGCACAACAGCCGTGAGAGTTTACATTTTGTGCACGTACTGACATCAGTTTGACATACGCGATGCGAAGCTTGGTTTTTATCTTCAGACGATTAGTGCTGTCATAGTGAACAGCGGCAGAAATTGTGTTATATCGCCATGCAGTTATCGAGAAGTACTGGACTCTGCTGTTCAATGGCTCCTTTCTAACGTGTAGACTACAGTAGAGCCACCGCTTGATATCGCCACGCTAGGAATGGTACTCTGGCAATTCTTGCGTACCTACCCCACACTTCTAGTTAACAGTAAAGATACGTGTGTCATCAAAATGCACAATCATATTTAATATACTTCCAGAAGAGCCTCAGCAACTACGACTGCTAGTATTTCATTCTACAATCTAGATTTCAACCAAGGCTTAGGCCCAGCGCACGGACCAAGCCATTCTGAGTGCCATAGGTGCTTGTGGGTTTCAGATGATTGATTGATTGAGTGATTGATTGATTGATAATCATATGGGGCTTAACGTCCCAAAACTACCGTTAGATTATGAGAGACACCGTAGTGGAGGGCTTTGAAAATTTAGACCACCTGGGTTATTTAATGTGCACCCAAATCTGAGCACAAGGGCCTACAGCATTTACGCCTCTATCGAAAATGCAGCCGCAGCAGCCGAGGTTCGATCCCCCGACCGGCGGGTCAGCAGCCGAGCACCTTTACCACTAGACCACCACGGCGGTGCTCTGGGTTTAAGGGTACACAAATACGAAGACCACGAATGATTCTACGACGCGGCTGTGCCATCGATCGTTTGATCTAAATGACGCAATTTTTGCGCGGTGTACATGCAAGAAGCGACGAGCAATAATGCGACGCATTTCCAGCAATCGTACGTTTGTGAGCAATATGAGTTCGAACACGCATATTCGTGGCAAATAGCCGCGAAACTGATATAACCTTATACGTGAAAGGCACTGCCGAAAACGGAGGCGAAAGGAGTGCGCTTTTCTGCTGACTGATGCCACTCCCGCGAAAGTGCTGCTCTGAAAGTGCAGCTGATCACGTGCCATGGGCTGTTAGCAATGGTTGCACTGAAGGAATATGCACCAACAACGAAATAAGTGAAGGTCGTGTCTGTATCAAAGAAGGCCGGCGACGTCACAGCTGGTATAACCGTATAACGTTAACTGCACAGCCTGCTGGGTTACCAGTTTTGTCTGTACGCACTTATGGGAGCTTATATCACCGCTATCAGCCCGTGACATATCCTAAAAGGTGTTTTGCAGCAACAAAACCAAGGCGAGAATGTCAACAGCTATAGCGGAAGCGCGCCGAGTTTTCCACTCTATTTCTATAAGCAGCCGCTACAAATCAAAAACAGAAGGGTTGGACGTGTTAGTGATTCATCGTTCTTCGTAAAACAGAGTACATATAAAAACACGGCACAAAAAAAGGTTAGGACAAGATATTACTACCAACTGAAATGTTATCGCAGCATCAGAGCATAAATTAGCACTCATTGAAGCACTGAAAAAAAAAGAACAGAACGAAAAAAAGCCAAGTGTCTATGCCAAAAATTCTTGCTCTTTTGCAGATAGCAGGATGAACCGAGACCTCAACAGGTAGTGGGTGCTTATTTCAATCTCTTTCTGTTCCGTGCTATTTTGAGCGCTCTGTTTCATAAAGAACCCTGCACATCAACCGATGTATGGTTGCAGGCTATTCGACGCGTGCTCGCGTGTTCGAGCTCACCGGTACTTTGACTCGTATGCCAGAATAGAGACTTCTCCATTTGTACGCTATACTGAGTCAATATAATGACAAATTCATTTCCCGCTACTGCATTTCTTTTCGGTCGAGCTTTTATGCAGGTTTAGCTAACGATATTGCTGCGCTTCCACGGCTTAACTGTACGTTAGGTGAAAAACTTAGGATTCCTCAACGCATTATACCTTCGTATTTATCGAATGAGCATAGAGGTGACATTGAGCCTTTATGCATGTCATCTTTGGGAAACAGTGAGAAGTAAATCTTAAACTTGGCAGCAATATCCGGTAAACAACACCTGCTCCTCGGTCCACTCGAGTTCTTTAGTTTTTATTTGTAACAGTAATTAGCGTAGTAGATATTGCAATGTTTTTGTTACTGGTCGAAGTTTTTTGCGTTTCATTGACATAGAAGTTTCATTGTTCGAGGTAAACAACGCGAAAAACGAAAACAGAGAAATAGACAGACACAAGACAAGCACTGCCTAGTTTTCAATACTACATCTCAATGGAAATTTCAGTAGGAGATGAAGATCACGTCAGGCATACGACAAACGCACAAAACAAAATTTAAACGGGAGGTTACTAAGTTCAGTAGCATTGCTACAAAGGTCCGAATTCAGCGCATGTGTTGTGCCCAGTACACAATGATTCCCGGTAATGATTCCAAGTATTGAAGAAAAAAAAAAGTCAGCATCGCGTAGTGGTTATAGAAAACTCGGCTCGGGAACCGGATGTGCCGCGTTCGATTTGTAATTTCATTTTTACTTAGTTCTTTATATACTGATAGTTCCTGCTCCTCCTTCTGTACAATTATTTTTGTTTCGCAGCTCAGCACGAAGCTTCTAACACTGCAGAGTCGTTAAGCACTCGGATATTCATCATCACTCATCATACGCCAGCATACACCATCTCCTACCACAATGCATGATGATAGAAGGTTGAATACACCACCCCTACGGTGAAATTCGTATGATGGAATAAGTATGGCCTCTCACAGCGTGCCAAAACAATTTTATGGCACAGCAGTCAGTTCGATCTTACGCTTTTGAGTATCCTGATTTTGTCAGGATGCAATCACCGTTCTAGCAGCCCGAGAAAATTATCTGAAAAATTGGAGAAGCTTGGGCGCTAAATAGCAGGTGTGAGCTTGCTTGTAGTTTAAGGCTGTCTTCTCATAGGCAACATTTAAGAGATTTATGTTCGTGTCATTCCTGGGTTTCTCTGCACCATGGGACTGTTGCACTTCTGTAGCTTTTGGCCCAGGTTTTCCCAGTCGCCCGTTTTGTCTGTCGTCCGTGTAGAAATGTCAAAAGCACAGTATTTTGCATTGCAGCGTGATGAGAGGTCATTATTACATTCCTAACAGAAGCTTTTGCTTTTTTATCCCTGCCATGTAGTTTAACTTCGCACTTATAAATTCCCAAAAGCGAAATTTAAATAAATACGTCAGCACTATGACGTCGACTCTGCGATAAAGCTACTCATCCATCTCTCTGAACATTTCTCGTTGTATGCAGGTCATTTTCAGTCATAAAGTACGAATGGATAATTGCTTCGACTACACTTGAACTTGGTTCATGTTTAAAAGAACGCAAAAATACCTCAAAGGCACGAAGGAGACTGAACAATGTGCTAACAGTTGAACCTTTGTTTAGAGGTGTAAAATAACATGCACTACACATTACAAAAAAGAAGATGAAACAGGCAACCGCAGAATGAGTATGTATGTAAAATAAAGGCTTTACGCAGGCTTCATCACCAGATTTAGTTGCATCAAGATATTCTACCTCGCGGCTTGACAGCGCTAACGAAGGACAGTTTATGCTAAAAACACTCGATTTCCTGTTTATTGATCTTGTTGGTGTAATGTGTGTGTATATATTGCTACGATTTGGAATAAAACTTCAGCTGCTAGTAGTACGTCGTCCTGTCTCCGTTGTGAAGGTGTGCTGTCAATCCTTCGAGCTGTCCTTCAACCATCAATAGCAGCCAAGTCACCCAACTACCCCAGCGAATTCAACTTGGGCCCACAAACTGCGAAGACAAAAGTCTGAACCATGTCTTTGGACATCTATAGTAGCATATGGCGAAACCAGCCACATTAAAAGGTATATTGTGTAATTCATCCTACCTCGAATATTGATGTAATCCTCAGTCCATAGAGCAGCGGTACGATGACTTGCGTAGCCAGAGGCAAGAATAAAAAGGGCACCAAAGCTAGAATTGATGTGTGCCAGCCGTAAGCGTAGAAGTGTGCCGGAAAAGCCACCAGTGCGGGTGATGAGTATAGAGAAGCGACCGATGAAGCCGCAAGGGGAAGGATACCGAGCACTCGATTTCCAAGAAAGACTTCATCCTTCGTGGTGCCGCCCCCGATGGAATAGTTTATCCTCCGAAATGAGAAATAGACACCCAGGGATAAGTTCACTGCTACCAAGGCTCCAAACACAGCGTATTCTACTACTAGCGCCATTTCGAACTACTCACACAATGAGTCCCTACGCAACGGGCTTGTTGTTCGTTCACGTGTGCTGCTTCGAGCTAGTTTCCGTGACACTTGTACAGCGGTGACTCTCAAACACTTCCCTTTCAAATAAATCAAACTACTGCAGGATTACAAAAAAACGCGTGCGGAACCACTGACTACGAGTATTTCGGGGAATATGTGTGTCAGTTGAACACAAGCCCTTGTTGAGGGCCAGAAACTAGTGCCTGTTAGACAGATGCAAAACTTTGCTTCTAGTAGTCGCCCCGCCGCGGTGGTCTAGTGGCTAAGGTACTCGGGTGCTGACCCGCAGGTCGCGGGTTTGATTCCCGGCTGCGGCGGCTGCATTTCCTATGGAGGCGGAAATGTTGTAGCCCCGTGAGCTCAGATTTGGGTGCACGTTAAGACCCCAGGTGGTCGAAATTTCCGGAGCTCTCCACTATGGCGTCTCTCATAATCATATGGTGGTTTTAGGACGTTAAACCCCACAAATCAATGCTTCTAGTAGTCAAAATGGAGTTATAATTGAGAGAATAGCTGTGGACCTAGTTTGCTTTTATACATACCCGTGTGCGTCTGCACCTTTTGAGAAAGAATGAGTAGCCACAGTGAGTCATTTTTGTTTAGTACCTGTGGCATGGACACCTGGCGCAGGCAGTTCACTCGATGATATTTCCGTTTAATTTTTTTCCACTGAAGCACAGCTGCGAATATGCCATAGTTACAACCTGTTCAGCTAAAAAAGAGAATCTGCACTGTGAATTTATAAGCCGGGTTCGTACATTACCGCAAAAAGAAGTATCGCACCCTCACTCTCTAAATAGTTCTTTTTTTGTTGTTGTTCGCGGGAAACCAGACAAATAATTTGCATACATCCGAAATAACGCATGGAATCTGAATATTCATGTGAACACCTAATCGTAAGTTCGCAATATTTCAGGATGTCATGTGAATGCCACACAGTTGCTGCACTCATCCACGAGAGCCACGCCAGCGGGACGCGAAACGCCTTCGCGTATGCGCAGTTCGGACTACATGAATGAACCCTGCTTGTCGTGCCCATGAGGCGTTGCGCGGTAGTGCATTCATGAGAAGAAGCATGGGTTACGCTAATAGTACTGAGTGGACGGATTGCCGTTTCTCTCCTCTAATGAAAGCGCTATTGAATAAAAGGATATCGAGTACGAGTGTTTGGTATGTCCTTTTCGCCATCTCTACGTCAAATGCACAGGATAGGCTAAATGTACTTGAACTGTGTCAACTGCCCAAAAATTTAGGCATGACCCCGAACGTCAAAAGTTGCAAGGGCATGCTTGTGCATTTCTATCTATCTATCTATCTATCTATCTATCTATCTATCTATCTATCTATCTATCTATCTATCTATCTATCTATCTATCTATCTATCTATCTATCTATCTATCTATCTATCTATCTATCTGTCTGTCTATCTATCTATCTATCTATCTATCTATCTATCTATCTATCTATCTATCTATCTATCTATCTATCTATCTATCTGTCTGTCTGTCTATCTATCTATCTATCTATCTATCTATCTATCTATCTATCTATCTATCTGTCTGTCTATCTATGTATCTATCCTTATGAAAGTAACTGTTGATTTTTTATTGTCGAACTGTGATCTAATTATTGACTCTATTAATCATCAATGGTTCCGCAATACTCATTGACTTGCTTGAATACTTCGTTGACAATATTTCTGTTGAGCATTTACAATAAAAATGTTATTTACTCATTTTTATTGAAGTACCATTGAGGAAGTATTTCGTAAACAACATTTCTGGTCAGCACTTTGCAATAAAAATTTTATTGTTTCATTTCTATCAAAAAACATGGACAAAATATTTCTTAAACAATATTTTTGTTGAGAACTTTCCAATAAAATTTTATTGTCTTCTTTAATTCTATCAAAGAACCATGCACGAAATATTTCGTAAACAATATATCTGTTGAGCACTTTGCAATAAAGTTTATATTGTCTCATTTCTATCAAAAAACATGAACAAAATATTTCGTAAGCAATATTTCATAAAAAAAATTTAGACGCACGCCCGCTTATGTTCTCCAGTGCGCGCGCGGGAAGAGGGGGGGGGGGAATAGAAAAAGAAAACAGAGGCGAGAACCGCGGAAGCTGAGAAGTTTCGTGTTCGCAGTGCGGCCACATTATAGTGCATGCGGGACAGTTCTGAAACACTGGCCTATATGTTGGCGCTTGTGTTCTACAAGACAAATTGAACTGATGAATTTAGGAAAGCGTGGCAAGAAAGAAACAAACGGAAGGCAGCGAGACAGAGAAACATCAAAATTGAAAATCTGTTCGTTACGTTTGATTAGTGTTGCGTAATTCGATGATGTGCTTGGACATCAAGTATACAGAAGTCAGGTGCAGAAGTCAGCAGGAGAGCGTATGCCACCAATATTTGCTGGCTCTTTTGAATATTAAGTACCATTCTCATATTCCCGCATGGATTTTTGACAGTGAACCACGACCAAGACAACCAGTGTACTGCTGTGGAGATAATGTACCAGCTATAAATATCCCCGTTTCCTAAATATGAACTACATGCAGTAACAATAATGATTTTAAGGGTCGTTCTGCACCATTTCTTGACCCCATCCGCACGCGGACGTTCGCGAAAGAGATGCGCAGAAGCATTATTTATTTGGAGGGAGACCGACCTATCCATCGTTAATTTGTGTACGTCATACTAGAGCTTGGTGCGCGTTTCGGCATTCACTTGAACAGTGGTGTGATGCTGAATAAAGGTAATAGTAGCCACTTCCCATGAATAGGATCAGTTAAAGACCGAAAATGACTAAAAACCACTCTATATCACAAAATAATGTGCATAAATTCTCATTGCGGAAATAAGTAATCTTCGAAACCCTAAAAAGGTGCTGCTGTCCCAGCGTGCAGCCCGCGGCAGTTCGCGCGTACGAAATACAAATGTTAGAGTAGGCACGCTAAAATACCCGTGCAACGTTTACGTGCAAAAGTGCATTGTTTTCAAATAGCTGAGAATAGGCTGTTGGCACTGACGGGAGTGTACTTTGTGACACAAATAAGTGAAGTTGCTTACAGCACACGCACGTGCGAGAAACATACGAAGGTTTCGACAACCGAACACAGCGTCGTAGCGCTCGTATCCACGAATTTCAGTCAGCGAAACACCCGCGATTCACGGGAGAGCACTAACACGAGTCACCAATGCACGTTAATCGTTCTTGCGGAACGGTGCACCACGAACCGCAGTCGGAGCTGAAAGCAATCACCGTTGTTGTCTCGAGTTCATGAAGCCCTACAAACTATGCGCTGATCAAATGCATGCGCTAACAAATGCATATGGTACAAATAAAGTTCAAAGTTCCGCCGACGATTTGCCAAAAATCCACTTGGTATATATATATACCTCCGCAAAAAAAAAAAAAAACCTTGGCTTCACGCAGCGGCGGTGTTTTCCAATGAGTAAAACACCTGTTTCACGTGCATGAGGTCCCAAATTCGATTCCTGTGCTCGGGTGGTCTGCAGACGTAGGCGATTGTAATAGTGAGGGTTTTCTAATTCCCTCTAATCATATCATCTACCTCAATATCGGCGAAAAGTCGCTGTCAAATGCAAAAAATAATTGTTTCTGCATAGATAAACTATTGATGGCTTTCAATTGAAAGTCATGGGCCGATTTTCAATACTGGTCGACCATTTCTTCAATGATATTTTAATTGAACTCTCATGTATTTTCAATCCTATTTGTTGGCATTTCTCAATAATTTCTCCTTGTTTTTTCAATGAGAATTTTTGTAAGGGTATATATATATTTATATATATATATATATATATATATATATATATATATATATATATATATATATATATATATATATATATACTGCTGCTTACGTCTGGGTGCTCTCAGGATCACCCGCTTACCTTCACATGAATTAAAATTAGTCTGTGAGAGTAGAATAGTTTGACGAATATGACGCACTGGTCAAGACACGACTAATGTCAAAATACCGCCGCGTACGTCGTCGAACACTTTCTGCCAGACAATGGCACGTACCTTCGGGTGGGTACGTGCCACTGGTACGAAGGTATGTGATGCAGGGGATTGACGCTCAGTATCTACCCAAGAATGACGAAAACACAGATGCGCGTGCACTTTCAACTCGCGAACGCTAAAAAAAAGCTGACAATGGCAGGTTTTATCCGACGAATGTAAAGTATAATTGCCAGAGTCCCAACAGGAATCGAAGCACGGTATTCAGCGTGGCACTCAGGTATTATACCACAGTGCTGCGCCAGGTTTCAGAGGACGACGACGAAGTGTCTATTTCATAGAACGCTTGTACCCTTGTCTCAAATTTTCTACTTGTTTTACTGCAAACTCTGAGAGCTGCTGCTCCCTCCTTGCGAGAATGGATGAAGAAGCCTCTCAGGATTTTTGAGGTGGACAGCCGCTACGTCTGGCAGCGGCTAGGAAACGAGGGACCACCTCAAGTGGCACAAACAGCGAGGCAACGGAGCTCTGTTGCGACGGTTTCGAGTCAGCGGATGACTACACAGTCGTGACGAGCCGCAATGCAAAAAGAAGACTGCTACGAACATCGTCGACGACGAGTATATCAACTGTGCAGGCTACCGCGCAGCGTTGGCCACACACTATACTTGTCATGGCTGTGGACCCTTCAGCTAACCTACGGCGGCTTAACAGGCAAGTCCTCTCTGCATACCTCGAAGGACTCGCTCCAAATGAAATTAAAGACGTCCGGATCAACTCACGGAGGAATGTTCTGGCAGTTGATGTTCTACAGCGTAGTGCACTGCAAAGCCTACAGAACATCTCGGAAATCGACAGAGTCATAGTTAAATCAGTGATCCCCATTGACTGTAAGGGCAGTGTTGGCGTCATTTATGACGTGGACATTTCCATTCGCACTGACGATTTCCCAATCTTGATAAAGCCAACTACAGACGACATCCACATCAAGCACATCACAAGGCTTGGTCAGTCACGATGCCTGAAGATTGTTTTTGAGGGAGAAAGTCTTCCCCCACACGTCAAAGTTGGCCACGTTCGCCATCAGGTCCGTCCATACATACCGAAGCCCCTACAATGCTTCAGATGCTTCAAGATGGGACATGTCAAAGGAGTATGTACCAGCAGTGTCGTGTGCCCGCGGTGTGCCGAACCTCATTCAGAGGACACCTGCCACGCAACTGCGTTCAAATGCTCCAATTGCCATGGCGCTCATAAAGCGTCGTCTAAAGATTGCCCACGAGTGAGATATGAACGCGCGGTGCTGAAACGCATGGTGCACGACAATTTAACGCACAGGGAAGCCGCTGCTACTGTCAGGCGACGTCGGCGTCACCACAGAAGATCATCACGCAACGTGACATCTACCGATAGAGACCCGTAATCTCAAGCAAGAAGAACTGGCCCCCCATCGTCAAGCTCTGTGAAGACAGATACACCGAAAACAGAATCAGGGTCAACACTCCCACCACGTGAAGAATGGCCTTCATTTCCACGAACACATCCTGTTTCAGAGGTGCATCGATCCCCACCAACCTCGATGCCATCACGAACCACTGATGAAAAGACAACTGAGGATCGCCAGGTCATCAACATGTTGCAGACCCTTATGAGCGCAATGCGCATGCTCCTAAGCAACATGAACATTCCATCAGCGCACAGCGCACTGCACGTTCTGGACACTTTGAGTCCGGTGCTTGCAGCTCTAAGGTAAAACGATGGCCCGCAACATGTTATCCTTTCGAGAAGAGGTCAAGAACGCGTCTGTGCTTCAGTGGAATGCCAGAGGACTTAGGGCGTGTATGTCCGAGTTCCGGCAATATGTATTCACGAACCACTTCTCCATAATTGGGATTTGTGAGCCGAACCTGTCAGCTCAGATGAGACTGTCTGGATATGAGTGTTTTATGTCTTCTACCCATAAAGAGCGCAGCAAGGTCATTGTGTTCATACGGCACCACTTAACTTATGTTCATCTCCCTGTACCCCCTGACGAAGAAAACCAGTACTTTTCCATAACAGTAAAAAACAAGAAGACCACATTCACCATCATCGGAGCCTACTTACATCCATCAAGTCGTATAGACCGTGAGCGCTTGCGCGGAATTTCGAATTCAACTTTCCAGCCATGGGATATAACTGGTAACTTCAATGCCCACCAGTACTTATGGGGAAGCTCCAGGGTCAACACTAGAGGTAGACAGTTAGTGTCTTTCGCTTCTGAATGTGAACTTATCCTCGTGAATGACGGTAGCCCACTTATCTGCGCGGATCGGCCTATAGCAGTTGCCTGGACCTCACTTTCGTCTCACGCTCGTTCACACGCAGAGTGCACTGGTTTTCTGACTGGGAAACAAGGGGTAGTGACCACATCCCAACATACCTGAAGATTGACCGCTTTCCAAGTTTCAAGTCCTCCAGAGCCGTCCAGTGCACCGATTGGCAAAAATACAAGTTAATCATGGAAGACTATGTTGGCACCTCACCTTTCAACCTAGAGAACGCAATAAAGAGTGCCCTACAGTCAACGACGCGTTCGCTTCCGGTGAGCTCATCTCGCACTGATATGAACATTGATCTCGGGAAACTCCGAGCGATTCGTCGTCGTGCAGAACGACATTATAGACGCACGAGGTCACTTGATGATCTGAGAGTGGCCAGACGCACACAAAAGAAAATACAGCGTCACATGGACAAGTTGGACAAGCAAAGATGGGTATCTTTTTGCGAGTCTTTTGATCCCAGAAAGCCTCTGTCACTAATCTGAAGAACTGTCCGGGGTCTTCGTACAACCATTACTCAGCGCTATCCATTAAAATCTCTGGCACTTCATTTACGCTGCGAAGAGATTGATGTCGCAGATTCTTTCTGTCGAAGGATTGCCTGCGGCTGAAATTCCACTGGGACAAAGACGCCCGACTTTTCTGTATCCTCACGTGATCCCCGAATGTAGATTTCGTTTTCAATGGACGAACTAAAGGCTGCGCTTGCTTTGTGTACACGCTCTTCAGCGCCAGGACCTAACGGCATCACTTTCCGCGCTGTGTGTCACCTAGGAGATCAAGCTCGGCAGGAACTCTTGCAGCTGTACAGCGACTCCTGGCCAACTGGCATGGTTCCACAGAAATGGAAGTCAAGTCGCCTGATTCCACTTCTCAAAGCCGGCAAGTCACCCTTGGACATTTCCTCTTACCGCCCGATTGCCCTCGCGAGCTGTGTGGGAAAAGTTATGGAAAGGATGATTTTAACGCGTCTGGAATGGTACTTAGAGTTCTATGAAATATATCCAGATGCCTTGTCCGGGTTCCGACGAGACCGCTCGTCAATTGACAATGTAGTTGACTTGGTGACATATGTAGAACACCAGAAGGCCTGCAAACGGTTATCTGCTGCTCTGTTTCTTGACGTTAAAGGGGCATACGACAATGTCACCCACGAAGCCATTCTCAGCGCACTAGAAGGAGTGGGACTCGGTGGCAGGATATATACGCTGGTTCAGAGCTACCTACAGAATACATCATTTCACGTGCAGACAGAGAATGGCCCGACACCCGAGTATTACTGCAGCCGAGGAGTCCCGCAAGGCGGAGTGCTAAGCCCGACGCTGTTCAACCTAACACTCATTAAACTAGTTGGCAAGCAACCAAGCAGTGTACGACTTTCCATTTATGCTGATGACATCTGTGTGTGGACATCAGGTGTGACTCGACTTCAACTTCGCGCTCGACTTCAGAAGGCAGCATCAGTTACATCGCACCACTTACGCAAACAAGGGCTTGAAATCGCAAGTGAGAAGTGTGCAGTCATGGCTTTCACCAGAAAACCAATGTCCGCTTACGGCATATCAATTAACGGGCAGTTGGTGTCATGCAGCCGGAGTCACAGGTTCTTAGGAGTCGTAATCGACCGAAACCTGTCTTGGACACCCCACGTAAACTACGTGAAAAAGCGGCTGACTGCCATTTGTCACTTATTCAGGTTTCTTGCTGGGAAAGTTGGGGAATGTCTGTCGAGTCTATGTTACAGCTGTACAAGGTAGTATTTACTGGATTCCTGCGGTATAGCCTACCTGTTATATCTAACACGTGCAAAACGAACCTGCGCTTAATCCAAAATATTCAAGCCCAAGCGCTTAGGATATGCCTTGGTTTACCCCGCTGCGCGTCGACAGCTGAAACAATTGCCATTGCACAGGACTACTCGATCATGACGCACATCACCATTGAAACGATGCGTACGTACCTCAGGCAACATGCTAGGACTCCTTCCCACCACTTGGCAACCCTTGCTACTGAGAGGCCCCGCACGAAATTTAGTGCAATTGTCTGTGCTCATCGTGCCTCGTTTACGTCAGGTTTTACGCCTGATGAGAAACTGGTGTATACTCCGTGGTGCCTGACACTTCCACAAGTGCGTGTTTCAATTCCAGAAATACACAAAAAATTAAATTTGCCTTCATCAGCCCTAAAACAATTGAGCTTGAGCCATCTGCACGAAATGTACAACAACGACGTGCACATATACACCAATGGTTCAACCACAGCGTCTGGTTCTGGTGGTGCGGTGGTGATTTCAGCTAGAGGAATCACTCTGCGAATCAAACTGTCACATGTCACTTCGTCCACGGCGGCAGAACTTGCGGCTTTGCGTGGCGCCCTAGAGTACATCAAATCCCAAAGACCGAGTAAATGGACTGTGTTTTCCGACTCAAAACCAGCCCTACAGAGCATGCAGTCAGTCCTTCGACGAGGTTGCCATGAACAATTAACTTACGAAGTTGTCAAGCTTGTTCACCACGTCACAGAAACAGGCCACGAGGTCAAGTTTCAGTGGTTTCCTGGCCATTTTGGGATCAGTGGCAATGATTCCCCAGACAACGCGGCTCGCACATCACTCCAAGAAGAACACACCCTTCCGATTCCTTTGTCAAGGATTGACGCTGCAAAGCAACTTCGTCACCTGGCACGTAGTCTGAGTCTGCAGGAGTGGAACACCCCAAGCATAAGACATACGAGACTATACCAAATAAACCCTCGACTGGAACTTCGACCTCCATCCGGACTTTATCGAGGTGAAGCTTCACTTCTTTGTCGCCTTTGGTTGGGGGTTGCCTTCACGAAAGCATATAGAGCCCTCATCGGATTGAATAACATTGCGGAATGCGACGTCTGCTGCTCCAAAGAAGACATTGACCATCTCATATGCCATTGTCCTCGATTTGCCTCTGAAAGACAGAAGCTTTCGGACGCATTGCGACAATTGGACGATCGGCCACTCTCTGTGCAGATGCTACCGGAACACCTTCATTGCCTTTCGTCGGCTCAAAAAGCAGTCAAAGCTGTCTTGTGCTTTTTGAGGACTACAGGCCTATGTGACCACCTTTAACTTTTGTGCAGTGCCACCGCTGCATACGCGTCAGCCCAATGACTGACAATCCTTTTTTTCTCTTCTTCTTCTCTTTTCTCTCTCTCTCACCTTTATGCCCTTCTCATTCCTCCAGCCCAGGGTAGAAAACCGGGCATGTGCCCGGTTAACCTCCCTGCCTTCCCTCTTGTTGTTTATCCCCCCTAGGTTTCAGAATTACTTTTCAACTGCAACCTAATGTTCGTTCAATGTTACTTGCAGCTGTTGGGCTGGTTATCAAATTTTACAAATACTACATATGTACTCTTAAGGCAAAGCCGTCATGTCGCGTTAACCTTGATTGTAGTTATATGCCATCCGCTTAAGTTTGTTCAAGTAGCAGGGTCGAGGGCTATCATCCTCGCGAGCACCAGTGCTTCCTGTCAGGTTATGGCTTCTGGTGTTGCCAATACTCCTGTTATGTTAGCGCCGTTATGCAAGTGCGAACAGCTGGTCATAATAACATCTGTGACTGTTTAACATATGTCTGTGTGTGGAACGCGTCCTTTGATAAGATGTTGTTGAATAAAAAAGTTATAACATGGCCACCTTTCATCCGCATGCTTCGCATAACGTCGATTCCTAAAATACGTGGGATCTGCCGAATTAATTTATTTACGCACGTGTTTCTTGGTTTCACGGTCACAAGGAAGATTATTATATTTAGCTTTCAACCAAAGGTGTCCACGCTGATGCCGACGGCAGGATTTCTGTGGAACGATTTCTTGAATGCAATAACGTTATACAATGATTGATAGGGCACCTAGTTCAAGCTTTTCGGTTGCTTGTAACCTGGTCCCTATGTAATATACTTTCCGGTAAAGTCCTTTCGTTGGCCCTGGTGAGCATTTTACCGCTGTATATTCTACCTCGGAGGCTACTAGTGAGGCTCTAGCGCGATGTGTATGTGGTGCTTTGGCGGACTTAAGCAATGAAAATGTTGGTGTTCGCCATGAACCAGAACCAGTCGTCTGGCTAAAAACTTCAGCTCACAGAATCCCACAACTATATATAGGTTTACATTTCCGGGCTGTTCTCCCGTATCAGGATTGTTGTGACAACTTTAGCCTGTAGACTTGTAACACGTGTGTACGTAATATAAGATGTTTTTTGGTATTATGAACGGCATTTATTTCTACTCGGCCTGATATTGTTCTCTTTCACTTTTTTGCGGGGGGGGGGGGGGTGCAATTATACTTTTGTTTCGGCAAAGGTCAAACCATCTCATTTCATGCTTGTAAACAGTGTTTTCGACCTCATTCAAATTGCTTCGATTGTCGACTCGACTGTCGCGCTGGAAATACCGTGGCCGCAGGTCTTTTACGATAATGCCCAAAGGATAGCTGCATCTGGCAGTAGAATAGCACAGCCGGCCCCGTCGGTAAACATAGATTCAGCTATTGAGTGTGTTCGGGACGTCACCACCTGGCAAGAAATAAAAAAATCATATGAGGGCCGGTATGACACCCACTGGGCCTAAATAAACGGCCTACTCAAATACTGCGCTGGAAAAATGACGAAGTGCTCCATCTAAATCAACGTACTGTGACATAGATAGCCAGAGTTCCTGATTATGCAGGCATCAACGCCTTTTACGGTGGAGGTGACTCAGGTGATTCGACACACAGCCACACTTCTCTCTGCAGAAGAATGCTCGACCAGCCACATGTATATAGCCTAAAAACGGTAGAGTCAATGGCCTATATGTTAATCTTGTGGGTCGCCATTGAGCAGAATGTGAGAGTCTTGCACCCTTATGTAATTTTTACTTACAACTGGGTTGTAGAAAAAATCACGCCGATACTTCGACTGAGTATAGCTTCTGGAATTGATCGTGAATAACTCTTGACTACATGCTACGAAACCTCCCAGATGAAGAAGATATCGACAAGTTGCCTAACAAGTGCCAGGCAACTTGTCGGACTACGCATCAACACAAGTAGGCGACATGCTAGTTTGAAACAGCCATCGCTATAGTTTTCAGTGGAGCTCTAACAAATACCAAGCCGGCCATCAGTTGTGGGTATAGACGCCGTTAAGCCATCATGTCCTTTGGAAACTTTTCCGCCAATACTTAGGGTTCTCCCTGACACTCCGCTGTTGCACTGTGTTAAAATATGTATCCTGTCATGTGCGTTCGTACAACGCAATCACAGTTTGACACGGTGACCTTAACTATGACATGTGCTACGGCCCAAGTTAATATAGTACATCTATTTTATTGTTTATTTATTTTAATTTATTTATTTCAATACCCTCAGGGCCCGAGGGCCTTACAGAAAGGAGTGGGCTACATTTTTAAGAAGACATAATTATAAAGAGAAAAATTGGTGGTTGCATAGATCAGTGAAGGAAAACAACAAGAAATGTTGCTATATAATAACAAAAAAGAAGTATTTAGGAACTGCTAAGCTCAACAGGTTTAGTACACAAAAGGATCAAGGAAACAAAAAAAAACACTCAAGCACAAGCACGTGGCTATGAACAAAGAAGTGAAGTATTGCAACCTGACTCGCCCTCTATAACCCGCTTTTCATATTTTTTCCCCTTTATAATTTCCTTGAGAAAATCGAGACCCCGATCACTTTGTTGTATCTTGGCTGCGGTGGCTGCATTCGGATGCCGGAGAAATGCTCGAGATCATTGTAAGTAGATTTAGGTTCATGTTAAAGGAGCACTTACATCAAATTTCAAGATCGAGATGTGCCCATCCTTCGATTCCTTGGTATGTATAGATCTTCTTGGCGATATATGAATGGCATTCGTCGCGTAGAAGTAATTTTAATTCGCTGTAAAACAGGATAGAAAAGCTAAGGAGAAAAAACGAAAAATAGACTGCCCATCGACATCGACACTAGTGCTACAGGTTCGGTGTGATACATTCCACAAATACCATCCTGAGTTACGATGTCCTTGTAGCGATGACGTGTACGATCCGAGTGTTCTTATTGTGGCGTCGACTGACGCCGAAGTGCAGAAACGCAATCGCTTGTCCACGGGCAGGCTAGGGTTCAGCTAGCGCGCGCAGGTGCATTCAAGTCCGGCCGTGGCTCGTCGTGTCTGACCTACATCGCACCAATTTGAATGATTTCGTGAAATTATCAACAAAACAACACCTTTAAAGGAACGGCGAAAGAAAAGAGCATGATTAAACGTGTGCTTCTCGGTCAGCCCCTCGGGAAATCGTTGTGAGTTGCAGGTGAGTTGCAGTCGTCTAGTTCGAAGCACGGAAAAAGCGCAATGAGGGTGTCCTTTCATATAACATATGTGTTACGCATCAACATGACCACAAGCTATCAAAAGTGGAAGATCGTGTAGTCAGATATAATCGCTAACAAGTAACATGCAGGTACTGTTTAATTTTAGCTCATCTGTAGACTTTGCGTCTACGTAAAAGTGGTAATACCGTGTCAACTGCGAGAGGCTAGATAGGTGGGGCCATCTGGAGGCGCAAAAAAGAACCTGACAAACAGTAAACGTATTATATTTCTCCGCTGATGCTCATTTGCGAAAGCTATATTGCATTGACTCTCTGCGTATATTTGAATGCTTTGTGTGCCAAAACACACAATATAGCTAACTGAGACACACGAGCGAACGTGGCTGAAGCGTGCATCCTCGGGCACCGCAGCAGTACTGCTTCGATTGGCGTCCATTTCGGAATCACTGTTCTGCAAAAGATCGACCGAAGCAAAAATAATTCACGAATCGCGGGGATTCCAAGCTCCAGATCGAGCCGACACTTTGTACGGCGAGAACCGCAATGCAGGTGACAAGGCATGACGGAATGTGTCCGCCTAGAAGACGAAATTTTTGCGGAGCAGCTGAGCCTGACGTCACTTTTTTCTGTGGAGAAATGGTCAGCTGTGACGTGATCTAAAGGTGACCGTAAGGTAGTGCCACTGCTGGTGCTCCCAGCGCTAAAAATGATGGGATTGCTTGCCATTTTTGAATAGTGCTAGATCCCAGTAATATAAATCAATAAAAGTGATAGTTACTCATCCCTCAGTTGCGTTTTAGGTCGCGAATCGCTGCTACGGGGTCTATAGCTACTCGCTGACGCAAAAATCTTGGCATGAGTAAATTATGTCAGTGCTCCTTTGAAGAACACGATAAGGCCGAAGTTGGCAAGATCCAGTGCAAAGGTGTCTCTCATAATTCTAGAACTTTTATTGAACGGCAAACTACAACTATTATATAAGCGGAATCAAGACAATGTTTCCCTCATCGTTGAGTAGTGGGAGTGTCGCCGAATGCTGATTTCAATATGATCCTGTGACCTGATCACTGCCACACGGGTGACTAATGCTTGCCGCAATCGAAGCTGAAGTGTGTAAGAAACTTCACGTTTTTAGATTCTGTGATTAGTTTATGAGCCAGATGCGAGTAGTCAAATTAACGTTGGAACTTCCTTGGGTGTCATTAAAACGCCTGAAGTTGTAGCCATTCATGTAAAAAACCTGACTTCATTCGCCAATGGCAAGACAGTCGAATGTAGAGAATTCTGCTCGCAGCTATCATGGAGTTGTAAGAGCTAATGGCTTGTACAGTGAGTGTTACGTAATGTTTTCGGCAAAAGATGATCTAAGAGTCTTTCATCTTTGACAACTTAGCCTGCGGCTTGTTTGCTGTCATCATGGAACAGTATACAGGCGTAAACAGATGAAGCGCTGTCGGTACGATGGCGATGGTTCATACCCCTCGGTACCCCGGGGCCTCCTTGGGTACCACATCCATGTTTACGAACATTTTACAGCCTCGTAAGGCCTCCCTGTGTTTTGCTAGGACTGTTTTTCTTTTGCTACAGAAACACCACTCTAATTCTTTTATGAATTACACTATTACTGAATATAATAGCTTAGCGTACTTTATTCGACAGGTTTGTCATAGATATGTTGATCTTGACATGTAAATTTCCCGGCACCTTCCGTCATCACCTACTACAATTTTTTGTACAGTACAAAGCAATGTCTAATGTGTAGGGAGGAACGCAGTTTCATTTGAGTTCGGACGCCATTGAGGGCAGCAGTTAGGCCAGCTCCTATTATCAGCGCTTGACGGAGTATTACTGGGAGGAGGGCACCTGCGTGAAAAACCAAGTATTTCAGAACTGGTTAACCTTATTATCCCGTATAACTATTATTCTTTGGGCAAATATTACAAACGACAGTATTAATAAGCAGGTGAACATGAACCGCACACGATAAAATTAAAAAAATATTCTAATAATGAAGCATTACAAAACATTTCGCCTCGCTTCCGGGCTTACATGCATACTTAGCCCCAATTTGTGCGGCCGCAATCGCTTCTTTCACATTTTGAGTTGCATTCCTCGACGTACGATTCGATTGTTAGTTTGCACCATTTCATCATTCTAGATATACCTAAAGCGCACAAACACTACAGATATGCTAGTGAAACATGCCCGGCTTGCCGTCACCAAAGCATCTTTTTAATTTATTGACTCCATCATCCAGGGCGTAACATCACTTTTTACTGTTTCGCTGGCTACGGTGGCCTTCCAGACAATGAAGCCACTCATCTCGGTGCATCAGCGTACATGTTAACGAAGAAACCGTGGCCCTTCATCAGTTCCCTACGTAACATTGAGATTTAAGAAACACTGTCTTTTCTCGATTATCTAAATAAAGAAGCGTCCAGAATTGATCGTTCCCAACTAACCTGCCACTTTGTAGCAGGCAGTTCTTTGCTTATACCGCCTGTATGCTTGGAGAACATCAGCTGTACACAAAGCTTAAAACATTGTGGGTAATGCAGTCATAGACATGGTTCATGCCGTATCTGCTGCTTTGCAACATAGCAGTTTACTCCAACCAAATTTTGTGTTGCTGTTCAGCAATGAGGCCGAAATTTTGTCACATGCAGATTTTGCAAGTGAACGCACATATCGAGAAACTTCTGAGGGGCTACCAGCTGCACAAAGCTGAGCGCTATTCAGACATGACAGTAGCATCAGGACTAGTTCGCAAGTCGAAACAGCCGATTTTCAGGTACATTAAACTGCATGTTCTGTAGTTGAGCGAGCACTTCCTGGCTGATGCATTTGTGTGCCCATATTCGAAATGGCAGACAGCAGGCGAGAGCACTAGGTACTGCACCAGTTCATGCGGTCTCAGGCAGCACACATTGTCTCACCGATATTGTTCTTTCGAGAGCTATGCAACGCCTAATCTTACTCCATTCTTCGGGAAGTAAGCCATTACAAGGTGAGCCATTAATGTTCGGCATCCAAGTTGGACCACCTTACTACTTTTAAGTTTTTGCAGGCAATAATGGGCTAGCTTCGCTATCATTCCACCAATAGCGGCTGAGCCAAATGCCTTTGTCGTCAAATAATGAGCCAGCCTTGTCATTATTCAGCCTATGTGGGCTGAGCCATATGATTACGCTCGCTAATACTGGGCCTCACTTGCAGTTGCAGAGGGGTCGCTACCAGAGCCGCTGGCTCTCGACACTTGATATTCAGCACAATTTGCCGTGCTTTGAATACTGTAGAACTCAGTTCTCATTTTTTACAGGAAAAATGTGGTTCTTTGTGCCTTCCGTCTGGGCTCCGCCAGTAAAATAATATCCGATGGAAATAAGCCTTACTGAAATTACATTTATTTATCCATGTGTCAATCATACGTCCTGCGTCATCTATACGCGTTTCATGATCGGTACATCACGCGTGCGCGCTTCTGCGCAGCTTTGCGTCTGTGCTCTTTTTCTTAAATACAGCAAGCACTTGTAATGAAATTGAGTATAGGGTGCTTGAATGTTTGTCAACTAAACTCCATAAAGCTGCTAGATGAATTAGTGAGCTAGAATAAAAAATAGGTATCGTGCTAACGTGGCACCTACAATTCAGAGAGCGAGGTATCAGTGACTGAATACTTTACATTCTCATTTTAGTGTGTCGAATGACAATAATTAGCAGTACTCGCTTGTAACTTATCTTTTCTGCCCATAAAGGTAGCTTTCAGAAGGATCACTCAATCTTATTAAATGGCTTCTTTCTTCACCAGTTCAACGTTATGGACAAGATTCAAATTTTACAACACAAACCAAGAACTTCATGGGCCATTTCCAACTACATCGCTTGCGTAAAGATTTTTGCGACTGGTCGGCCAAATTCACTGATATATCCAGCATCAGGATTCACCAAAACATTTCTGCATGAGTGCTCAAAGCGGAGGAAGATTTATCTGAATACCAATTATGTGCATAAACTTAACGTGACGTCAAATTTCGAACGCTTTATCCTTTACATTTCTTCAGCCGCTGGGTTTGTGGGGTGAGTTATTATAAGCTACAATAATAGTTTCCTACCTGCGTGCGTAGACATTACGCTTGACCACAGCCCACGCGTGAGCTGCGCTCATGCGCGACAAGTGTATTCGCTCCTCTAATGTCGCATAATATTAGCTTGTGAAAGACGCAAAACCTTATTAAGACCTGTTCATAATCTAGTTTGTTTAGTACAGAAAGAGACAAAATGAAGAAACTTTTATGATTCGTTTGAATACATCCGAATGAAACGGGCCCCCAAAAATCGATGAACTAACAATACGTGTGCTTGCCACGTGTTAGTAAGTTCATATATACGGACAATCGTCTCCTTTTGCTGACATACTTATATTTCTTAAGTAATCATATGGTTGAATGATTGCTTCTCTTGTGCTCTTACGAACGACCTCATTTATTATTGAGCCCCGCCGCCGTGGTCTAGTGGCTAAGGTACTCGGCTTCTGACCCGCAGGTCGCGCGATTAAATCCCGGCTGCGGCGGCTACATTTCCGATGGAGGCGGAAATGTTGTAGGCCCGACTGCTCAGCTTTGGGTAAAGAGCCCCAGCTGGTCAAAATTTCCGGAGCCCTCCACTACGGCGTCTCTCATAATCATATGGTGTTTTTGGGACGTAAACCCCACATATCAATCAATCAATAATTTATAATTGTCAACATCGCTCATGAAAATGCAGTAAAAGTTTAAATTCGACTTTGTATAAAAACGTTCTCATGCGGCGACACGTATCGACAAGTGATCTTTCAAGGTTAACGTTGTTCTGGTAAATGTTGTTGCGGCAATAAGTTTTTACTCTGGCCAGCTAAATTCTTAAAAAAGTTTCGCTGTGTTGACATGTGTGGCGATAAGTTGAAATCATGTGCAAGACAAATTTGCTGAAAGATTCTGGCAATGCTTTAGGCAGGGATCACCGTAGCGACCAACCTGCAGGCCAGTGCTTTCATATTGGGCTCACAACTCATTCGAGGCAAAGTGTGTTTGCTTTGAAGCATCATTTTTAACACAAAAGTATTCAATGCACAGGTCCACCACGGCTCTACCGACGTATTGCCGTCATAGATATGACGTTACAAAATGTGCACCAACAGATGGTGAAGAATAAACAACTGAAAAAGTTTTGTCACTGGGAGTCAAACCTTCCAATTCACAGCGCACGCCACGAAACAACTCTTCCACACATCCTAATTTATACATAGTAATAATGGTGGTTTAATAAATGTGAAGCATTTCTTTGCGTTCTGTAGGCACTTTGAGTGTCTATATGCATATCTGTTCATATATGTAGGAACTTACATCGCGGTGCTCTCATGATTGCTTCCTGAGCTTGCAGTAAACCAAATTAGTATGGAAGAGACAAATGGTTTGATGATTACAACTCACTGGTCATAATTTGGATGATGTCACGATCCCGTCGCGTTCATTGTCAAACACTTTCCAGAAAAAAAAACATCGGTACATACCCGAGGGGGCGTGCGTGCCACTGTTATGCTGGTATGTGCCACAGGGGATAAACAGATAAAACTTACTTAAGAACGGCGAGAAGAAGCAGGGGTAGCTTAAATGCTTTATCATCAAGAAAAATTGGATATAACCAGCGTTGACCTGACGAATGCAGTGAATAAATCTCATTGTTCTCGCAAGAATCGAACTCTGGCACTCTGCATGCCAATCAAGCATTCCACCACCGAACCATGCCAGGTCCCGGAATATGGAGATCCTATAGTGTTCGCGAAACGCCAATTGTGGTTGCAGTACTGGCTTTGCAATATTATAAATATTACATATGTGCTCCTATGATAGGGCTGTCTTGTTGGGTTAACACAAATTCTAACCAGGTGTCTTGTGTCAATGTCCAGGGCTACAATTTTTGCGAGCAGTAGCGCACGATATCAGATTACTGCTATTGATGTTGCCAATATCCTTCTTGCTGCGGGCATGGTACGCACTTGTGGACAATTGATGATGTAAAACATGTGTGGCTGCTTAACATATGTCAGTACGTGCATTTAGTGCAACTTCTCAGGTTCTGCACAATCAAAACATTGAAACCCAGTCAGCCTGCACGTGCCTGGTTCGCATAAAGTCAATTTGCAACGTACGTGGGATATGCCAAATTTTTATATACATCATGTACTGTCGCCGTTACCGAGTTCACCGAGTTCAGCGTGTCGTCGTTACGGTCTGCGAAACGCCGTGATGAGCGTGTGGTGTTCTTTTAAATTCGTGTCTCCAAGCGTAGCGGGGCGCCCACCTGTCACGTAATCTGGATGACGTGTCACCCCTGTGCTGGCATTCAAGTTCCAGAAAGCACCAGGGTCACTTTGCTCGCTGTTTTAGCGACGTTTTTGGTCGGAAATTACTGCTTTGGCGCAAAGTAACTGTGGCAGTACACTCTCACCCATGTGCTTAAATTGAGGTGCAAGTAAAGAACCTCAGGTAGTAGGAATTTCCAGAGCGCCCAACTACGCCGTCCCTCATAAACATATTTGTATTTTGGGAACTTAGGTCTCACATAAAAAGCCACAGCTTTGCCGGAAAAGCGGAGGAATGAGGTAAAGGAATGAGCGTGAAAGGCGAAGGAATGGTCACGCGCAGAATGGCAAGCAGATCGAAACGTGCCCCGCGTTTCTCTCGCGTAAATGACGCACGAAACGTACTCACTGGTACAGATGAACGCGAATAAGCGTCTCAGTTGTTACTTGGCTGTGTCTGAAAAGCGCGAACAGAGGCTGTGCGAACAGAGGCTGTACAACGATCGCAGGGAACAATATGCACCCCGTAACTACAACAGAATCGTTCCAGTGCAAGCCCAACGCCAGCCAAGACGTATGATCCTCCCCACCGGGAGATAAGGGTGTGAGAGAGATCATCCACTCACCTCCTCTCCGCAAGCCAAAGTACGCGCGAGAGATGAGAGCCGCCGCACGCTCATAGCGCCATCTTTCTGACAATGCTAAAAACGCGATAGTCCCCCCCCCCCCCCTCAAGATGCCCACCAATACGTTGAAGTGGTAGATATGAATAGCTTGCCGTTTTTACATTAAAGGAGGCATAGAGTTTCCTAAAACTAACTAGAGGGGACTCTGGCGCTGCGATCGTTCAGCGACAATGGGAATGACGGGTAGTACACAGATTCGCCTAGTCTCCGTACTTGCGGGCGGCGAATAGCACTTGTGGCTTAGTTTATTGTTGTGTTTCAGTTTCGTTTTGAAGGAAAGAACAAACCTTTTTGAACATCATGTTCCGATTGAAAAGGTTGGCCCAGAGAATAAACTGCTGAAGGAGAACCGCTGAACATATCCTGATTTTTGTTTCGTGAGAAAACAGCTCCAAGCCATACGAATACACGGGGCCAGAAGCAGGCCAGAAGTAACAAGATTACACAAATCTGTGTGCTACCCATCAGTCTCATGCTCGCTGAAGCGCCGTGCGTTGCAGCTCCCATCAATACTAGAGCCACAGTTCCCTCTAGCGTATATTAGGAACTCTATGGAAGGAGGTAACCCTCGGTGGCAGCAGTTTTGCGGTGAAGAGACAGCATTACTACCATCTCAAATCCGAGAGTAGATGTACATGGCCGTAATTTCCCGTCACTTGCCCTCAATTCATCACACGACCGGAAGAAGCGGTCTGGTGGTCGCTTTATTATTATAATAGTGCCTCTTTTCAGGCGTGAGTCCTTACCATCAAAACACAAACATGGTCTCGAAAATCGCAGCAGTTGTAATGAATCGATTGCGAACAAAGACTGCATTGTCCATTCACATCAAATCAGTTGCCAGTGCCAAAGTTGAGGTCATCACTTTGGTCATGCACACTTGTTACAAAGTACAGGGGAGAATTGGCACTTGTTCTCATGTATTCATAGCATGATTGCTGTCAATACCTTCGCGCGGTCTGAGCAGACGGCCTGTCACACATGCTGCTGACAGGTCACACACACATTGCGTTTTAACCTGATTCGCAGCGAACATACGACAAAACCGAATGGGCGGAGCAGTTTGCTCACGGCATCACATGCCGAATCGCGGACATCTCCAAGAAGAGTGTTCAGTACCCGGTTTGTCATCAAAAGAACTCTAATTTTTTGGAGTCTAGGTAGACGAACTATTGCTTCCTTCACCCTAACCTAAGCAAGAGACAAACTAGGGACCGGGGTTGCCTTCAAACTAACTTTCCCGAATTCAGGCAGAATCTACGCTTTCTCTTGAAGAAAAGAATCTTCATCATTCGAAGCAACACTGCCACCTTCAGCTATAACCATAAGCAGACTAGATATGAACACTTGTTTCCTGTTTTTTTTCAATCCTGCTCTCAGGCTTCGTTCCACTTTTGCACAAGTGACTCTTTCTCGTTATCATTTACGCGCTTCATTTTTCTAGAAATTGGTGTGCTCTTTGTTTACTGCTATTTTTCTTTTTTCAAGTTAGCCTCAGAGACAGAGTGGTGATTTGCATTGTTGCCTCCTTTTGTTCAGGCATTCTTGCTCACTCTAAGTTCTGAATCACTTATTAACGAATGGTCCCCTCATGGAGGCCTCACGACACCTCTATGAGAGAATGTTGTGTCATTAAACTTCCAACATGTTCAAAGTCAAGTCGCATCAGCCACAGCCTTCTAACAACCCACCATTCTACTATCACAAGGAATGAGTCACCCAAGGCGCACCATGATCACAACGGTAAGCGGTTGCTCTTGAAGCGTAAAATTTTGGGCCATCAGTTAGGATCACCCAAACAACTTGTTTTTTTTACGCCACCAGACATCATTTCTCACAAAGTATATTTTGGTCTGTGGTCATCATTTATCCCCACACACTACTGCAATGCCGACCACGGGGCCTTATCTCTTGAAGGAAGTGGCGAATAGTAGCGGCTTTGAAGAAGCCCTCTAGTCGAAATACTGGCTCCAGAGGCACTTTTTTGTTCATATATTTCTCATCAAATGAAACGTCAACCTCACCCTTAGCGCCTGCCATATTTAAATGATGATTCAGTGTTACAAAGTGACCTAAAAGTACGGAAATATTTATAATAATATTATACTTAGACACGAATTTGGAGCACATTTGGCAAACACTCTCAAATTATGACAGGTTGATTGCCACTATTCCTCAAGAGGAAGGTATATAACAGCTGTATCTTGCCGGCACTTAGCTACGGAGCAGAAACCTGGAGACTTACAAAGAGGGTTCAGCTTAAATTGAGGACGACGCAGCGAGCAATGGAAAGAAAAAAATGGTAGGTGCAACCTTAAGAGACAAGAAGAGAGCAGAGTGGATTAGGGAACAAACGGGGGTTAAGGATGTCATAGCTGAAATTAAGAACAAACGGACATGGGCCGGGCATGTAGCGCATAGACAGGATGACCGCTGGTCATTAAGGGTAACCAACTGTATTCCCAGAGAAGTCAAGCGGGTTAGCGGGAGACAGAAGGTTAGGTGGGCAGATGAGATTAAGAAGTTTGCGGGTATAAATTGGCCGCAGCAAGCACAGGACCAGGTTAACTGGCGGAACATGGGAGAGGCCTTTGTCCTGCAGTGGACGTAGTCATGCTGCTGCTGATGATGATGATATACTTGATTGCAACCCTAGATGGAGTACAAACTTTTCTGGACAAGTTATCGCTGCTCTCTCAGAATATGTGCGCTTTAGAAAGATCACCACTTCCTAGAATGTATTCCATCTACACTCTTATGAAGCGTTTCAACTTGATAAACATCTATTTTTACGACCTAGTTCCAGCAGTACTTTGAACAATAGTTAGTTCATACTGAAATCTTCATATGCTTCTCCAGCATAAAGAAGAAAAAAGACAGAACATAGCGGTAATAAGGGTTGCAGCGCGAGCACGAATGTGCTAGAAAAAACAGACGAAAGTCGAGGTATGGAAGGCAAAGAGGACAACACGAGCGCTGACTACCAACTGAATTTTATTATTCGCATTTTATTTTGAGTTGGTAGTCAGCGCTCGTGTTGTCCTCTTTGCCTTCCATACCTCGACTTTCGTCTGTTTTTTCTAGCACATTCGTGCTCGCGCTGCAACCCTTATTATCATGAACTCAAACCAACTAGCCCAAATCGCCAGTCTTCTTCAGAACATAGCGGATTGGGCTCTATCGTGTCTCTCTTCTTTGTTTCTGCATGCACAGCAAGACTGCATTTCACGTGGTTGTAGGTCATTTTTGTATTATTTTAAGAGAACTACATTTCCCTCGGGGCACCACGTTTTTTGGCGAAGACATATTTATTACCTGCTTAACCAAGTGCATCCAATATTCGCCCCACCGCGCTTGCCTAGTGGTTAAGATACTCGGCTGCTGACCCGCAGGTCACGGGATCGAATCCCGGCGTCGCCAGTTGCATTTTCGATGGAGGCGAAAAAGCTCTAGGCCCGTGTGCGAAACTTTGATGCACGTTAAAGAACCCCAGGTGGTCGAAATCTCCGGAGCCCTTCACTACGGCATCTCTGATAACAGTAATTACAACATGGTTGCCTCATGGTCTGTGTGAAAAAAGGTATTGTCGAGGACAGTGATAAATTGGTGTTTGGAAGTTATGTTGGCATTTTAGTGAAAAGCTTCCTAAGCTACTTTGGTTTTACGTGTGCTCTACAGTTGTGTTATGTAGAAAGAGTCTGTACGTGCGAAAACTGGGTGTCTGTATCAGGTCAAGGGTAATAATACCTGTGCTAAGAAATATTTTTGGGAAAAAAGTACTGAACCCTCGAGCAATAAGTTGGCGTTACTGTGAGGCATGTTTTTGCTGTTTGTACATCGCGTCATCTTTATGAAGTCTATGATTCAGGTCCTCAGATTGTTCACGCAAAAAGGCAAAGGTCTGTGCTTTACTTCTGAAGTTGGAAGAGCGAATATCTGGCAAATTTTAAATTTTTCTTTAGAATTCCAGAGGGACCATGTTTGCTGGTCTAATTCCCCCCTTCCGAAAAACCACTTGAAAGCTATTGCTCTGCCCAATCAGAAATTGTAATTGATGGATTAGCAACGCCTTGTCTTCATTCGGCTTTAAAGAAGCCCTATCTTCACGCTATAGAAGAGAGTTTTTTACGGCAAGTTATCTGATTGGAATCAACTGGTCTCCCGCGCCTGGCCCTTGCCTTCAATTCACAGCGACTGTTCCATCGCTTGGAAAGGAATCTGCATGTTACACTGCAAATGTCGTCGAAAAACCATAGTCTTGCATTTGGAGAAATTGTGTAGAGAAGAATAAGATTATGTGCCACAGTGGGTCACGCTTTTAGCGAGAGGAGCCAAGCGCGAGTGTTTGCCCCGAGTGCTGTGACTCCAGGGTCCGTTGCTGCCGCCCGCTTTCCGCATCAACAGACCTGCTGTGCAAGTACTACTTGCGCCAATAAACTACGTTTAAGAGTGGTGGAGGTGCGAGGTAACTCAATCTGTAACTCCGCAACAGAAAACTACCTGCCATCCCAGAAATGGCTGAAGAAAACACTCAGCAAGGTACGACCCAGCCTCCGATGGTCATCGTGCCCACTGCTCTACGCGTGCGCGATCCACCTTTTTTCGACAGTACCGATGAGCAAGACGTAGAAGATTGGCTGTCGACATTTGAAAAGGTAGGCGCAAGCAACAAGTGGGACGATACATTGAAGCTGCAATATGTACACTTCTACCCGAAAGAGCTAGCGAGTCTCTGGTTTAACAACCACCACTCGGAATTCACCCCTTGGGGAGCTTTTGAGCTACGCATTACCGATGTATTCAGTCACCCCGAGGTACGCAAGCTCCATGCCGAACAGCGTCTACGGGGACGCTTACAGCTTCAGGGGGAAGGCTTCACAAGCTACATCGAGGAAGTGCTCGACTTGCGCAAGCGCCTTGACCCTTCAATGATCAAAGGAGACAAGATCAAACACATCTTGAAGGGGATAGACGACGACACCTTCGAGAAGCTGCTGGCTAAGGGCCCCCGTAGCGTTTCCAAACTCGCCACTCTTTGCCAGAGCTTCGAGGAATTGCGCAAACAACGGGTCATGACACGGCGGCCAGCGGCTACCGACGACACTCTCGCGGCATTGATCCTAGGTGGAGACCACAACACAATCATGTCGGAAATCAAACGATATGTGCGCGAGGAGGTGGCCCGACAACTTTCGTGTCTGTCGTATCAACCGGCAACGAAACCCTCTTCTGAGCGTCTCGCGCCCGCCATCAGATAGGTAATACAGGTGCAGGTCTGTGAGGCACTGCCGTCCGTCTCTCGGACAACACCTGTCACCGCGCCATTGACTTACGCTGCTGTTGCTGCTACTCCACCACGACCTCATCTTCGGCCGACTCCCCAGCCTCTACGATTACGAACGAAGACATTTCCAGCAACACAACAGCGCTGTAATGGAAACCCTTGGCGTACAATTGACAATCGTCCGATCTGTTACGCATGCGGATATTCAGGTCACGTGGCGCGCTTCTGTCGCCGGTGCTTCGCAACGGACCTGGCTGCAGCTCCGAGGTACTCTGACGACTCTTTCCCGGCCCCGTACAACGTCAACGAGATGTGCCCCGTCAATGCGACCGACAATCAGTGCAACGCGACCCGTCCCCATCTGAACTAGACCACCACCCTGCTGCCGACTACCGACCATTCGGTCCTCATCGCTCATCCTCACCACGCCACTACCGTTCTTCGTCCCCGCTGCGTCGCCGACTGAACCCCGTAGCGAAGGAAAACTGACTGCCGCAGCTCCGGAGCCACGAGCTGCGAAATCATTGCATTGTAGGAGTCCTCTCCCGTCCCCCACAAACGTTCTGGAACTGTTTGTTGAAGGTCTACGAACTCTTGCGCTTGTTGACACGGGTGCTGCCGTATCTGTGATGAGTCAAAAACTCTGCCGGTCGATACGAAAAGTAACGACGCCGCCTTCCGACGTATTGCTGAATACCACGAGCGCGCAACCTATTCGACCAGTCGGAGCATGTAGGGCGAGAGTAATCATTCAGGATGTCCTGTACCACATCGAGTTTCTCGTGTTGGCCACTTGTTACCACGACGTGACACTAGAATGGGATTTTTTGTCACGCCACCATGCCGTAATTGACTGCGCTCGCGCGCAGGTGGAATTTTTCGTGTTTTTTTGATGTGACATCTACCGACAATGAGCTCACTCACCTGGGCAAGCTTCGTGTTGCTTCCATTATAGATGTTCGCCCTTATAGTGCCATCATTGTCCCCGTAAATCGCACTGAATTTTTGGGCTGTATCGTTGTGTTCTCCCCATCTGACGTTTTTAGTCGCCACCATGGTACATCTCTGTCATACGCCGTTCTGCCACCTCACCAAGATACTTCCGGAATTGTCGTTCGCAATCCTAGCTCATGCCCTCTCACCTTAAGAGCCCACGAAACACTGGGCTATGTTCTTCCTTTTGATGACAACGTTATTGTGCCTATAGAGTCCCACGACTCTGGCCAGGAATTTCAACTGAACGCTGTTACTCCTCCTTTTACGCGGGATGACTACTCTTCGGATATCTTCGATCGTTCCATCGACAGCAAGCTTCCTCTGGATCAACGGAACCAGCTAATAACCCTTCTGCATGGATTCCGTGATTCATTTGACCTTCCTCAAAATGCACTGAATCAAACTAACACCGTCGCTCACACAGTCTACACTGGAACGCACCCTCCTTTGCGGCAACGCCCCTACCGCGTATCACCCAAGAACGAAGTGTAATTGCAGAGCACGTGAACGATATGCTTCAGCGCGGTGTCATCAAGCCATCTTCTAGCCCCTGGTCTTCAACTGTTGTACTAGTGAAGAAAAAAGACGGTTCGATTAGATTTTGTGTCGACTACCGGCGACTGAACAAAATTACACGGAAGGATGTATACCCTCTTCCCCGCATCGACGACGCTATCAATTGCCTACAAGGTGCCGAATTCTTTTCTTCCATGGACTTACGTTCAGGTTACTGGCAGGTTCCGATGGCAGAGTGTGACCGTCTCAAAACAGCGTTCGTTACGCCGGACGGCCTATACGAATTCACGGTTATGACATTCGGTCTGTGCAATGCACCTGCAACGTTTGAACGAATGATGGACAGCATTTTTCGCGGCCTTAAATGGCAGATATGCTTATGTTACCTTTATGATGTTGTCGTAGTTTCTCCTGATTTCCCTACCCACGTTGACCGTTTGCGCACAATTTTTCAGTGCCTTACTAAGGCAAACCTCCAGCTAAACCTAAAGAAGTGCCGCTTCGGGGCTCGCCAACTTACTATACTTGGTCACGGTGTGTCAAAGGATGGAAATTCCCCAACCCGGACGAACTTCGAGCCGTAGCCAACTTTCCGAAGCCGACTTCACTCAAAGAACTTAGGAGATTCATTGGCTTGTGCTCGTATTGTCGTCGTGTCGTCCACAATTTTGCATCAATAGTAGCCCCACTTACGCAACTACTGAATGATCCAGCTAATCTTTCTAACTGGACCACAGAATGTGATGAAACCTTCCTTACACTGCGCCGCCTGCTTACGTCGCCACCCATTCTACGCCATTACGACCCAATTGCCCCCACTTAAGTGCACACAGACGCCAGTGGCGTTGGTCTGGGAGCAGTACTCACGGAACAAAATCCCGGTAGTCCAGAGTACGTCGTCGCATATGCAAGCCGCGCACTCACGAAAGCCGATATGAACTACTCCGTAACTGAAAAAGAATGCCTCGCAATCGTTTGGGCGTTAAGCAAATTTCGTCTTTAGTTGTACGTACAGAGTTTCGGCGTTGTGACAGACCACCACGCACTTTGTTGGTTGGCATCGCTAAAGGATCCTTCAGGTCGCCTTAGATGTTGGGCTCTTCACCTACTTGAATTCGACATTCGTGTCGTCTACCGCTCAGAACGAAAACTCTCTGATGCGGGCGCCCTCTCACGATCACCAGTGAGGTCCAGCGCAGACCTCCATTAGGACGCCAACTTTTCCATCTTCCCATTTCCGTTTCAAGCATGTCGTCTGAACAGCGGAAGGACCCATGGATAAAATATCTCGTTAACATTCTTTCCGACTCCTCAACGTCTGCGTACCCACGCGCTCTTCGCCGCCAAGCCACCCATTTCGAGATACGGGTTTCGCAACTATACCACAGAAACTATCACGCGGATGGTCGTAAATGGTTCTTGGTTATACCGCGCCAGATGCGATCTGATGTCTGTGAGTATTTTCACGCCGAGCCACAACATGCTCACGCTGGTGTGTTAAAAACATATCACCGGAACCGCCAGCGTTACTACTGGCGTGGTATGTACACCTTTGTACAAAAATACAATCGGTCCTGTTCATTATGCCAACGACGAAAGACTGCGGCCCATTCACCCGGATTATTACAGTCTTTACCGTGTCCGGCACACCCTTTCGACCACGTTAGAATCGATCTATATGGTCCCCTTCCGTACACTGCCACTGGAAATCGATGGATCATTGTCGCTGTCGACTATCTGACGAGGTATGCTGAAACAGCTTTACTATCTACGGCTGGTGCACGTGACGTAACCAATTTCGTCTTGCGACGCTTCGTACTGCGTCATGGGCACCACGTGAACTGCTGAGTGATCGAGGGCGTGTCTTTTTATCCGAAGTTGTACAACAACTCCTTCGGGCATGCCGCACGGTGCACCGCACCTCTACAGCCTACCACCCGCTGACCAACGGTTTAACTGAGCGCTTCAACCGAACGCTAGGAGACATGCTCGCCATGTATGTCAATTCCGACCAATCGAACAGGGATGTTATTCTTCCATTTGTGACTTATGTGTACAACACCATGATGCAGTCAACACATGCTTCTCGCCTTTCTTTTATATGGGCGTGAGCCACGCTCTACCATTGACACCATTTTGCCGTATCGTCCCGATGTCTGAGAGTTCAACCCTCTCTCTGAAATTGTGAACCACGCTGAAGAGTGTCGTCAGTTGGCCCGATCATTCACCTCAGACAAGCAAGCACTCAAAAAAGACCACCACGACCGCGACCAGCAAGTCGAGCCTTTTGCCGTGGGCTCGCTCGTCTGGCTCCGGCTGCCCTTCCACTCCCCAGGTCTGTCTTCTAAGTTTGGCCCCAAGTTTCACGGTCCTTATCGCGTAGTCGAACGTCGATTTTATGTCACATACGTGATCGAGCCGGTCCCGCCATCTATAGACAGGCGACGCCTTGGTCGTGAAACTGTCCACGTGAGTCGTCTCAAGCCATACCACGACCCACTCCTACTCTCGTCACTTTGACTTGCCAGGATGGCTCGTCTTCGTCGCCGGGGTATTGTAGAGAGGAAGAAGATTATGTGCCGCAGTGGGTCACTTCTTTAGCGAGAGGAGCCACGCGTGAGCGTTTGCCCCGAGTGCCGTGATTCCTGGGTCCATTGCTGCCGCCCGCTTTCCGCATCAATAGACCTGCTGTGCAAGTACTACTTGCGCCAATAAACTCCCTTTCAAGTGAACAAAACGTTTATTTATGTTCTGCGCAAGAAAATCGTTTAATTTTTTTCTGGAAACGCTGCGTTAAGGCTGGTGCACACCGGTGACTAGCTGCGGTCGCGCGACCATTTGCGGCTGGTCGCAAACAGTCACGAACGTTCGCAAACGGTCGCAAAGCGACTGCTTTGGCTAGTCGCTTCCCGACCGATTTTTCAGTCGCGCGACTGCAGTCGCAAACGGCTGGAACCAATAAGCGATGCTCAATTTTTGTTCTTTTGTTTTTTCATTGCGCTGGCTTCCTGCCGCTAGATACAACCTAGTGCGTTCCTCTGGGTCTGTGGCACCATGGCCACCACGGAATACTTGGCTTGGAGATGGCGGGGTGCAGCAGCTCGAGCAAAGCGCCGAACTTACGTGGCGGTATGCGTAAGAAGGTAAACACCGTCAAAGTAAAGAGAAAATTAATTGTGCACTATCTTTACCCCGAATTCAGAACCGTTCTATTGTCTTGAACTTGATTTGTCACCGCCTTCAATGCAGCGCGTTTGTGCTTCATGCCTTGGCAACGTCTTAAGACATCGCGTTCGAGACGCGCTGTGCGAGAGCGTTAGACTGTGGCAAGTCAGTTTAAAATCAAGGACCGTTTCTGAATACGTACGACTCTTGAAAATACTCTTCGTCGTCTCAGCGCAGCTCGGGAGGCAGGCAGCTTGCATGGCCGGCCAACTCCCCCATGATCGAAAGGACGGTCACACCCACTACCGTTTTTTTTTGGTGCATCCGTGATACCAGCGCTGACACCATGGCACAGCGCATCAGCACCATGACAATGTCTTGTTCTTCGCTTGAATTGAATTTGACACTGTTGAGAACGCTGTGCGAGAACAGACGAAAACAATAACCGTCACAACCGTCATACCACTCGTCGCGCATTGATCATCAGCATAAGGTTGCCATTCCATTTTGCCGCACCAAATTCTTTTCAGCAGCCTTCTTACCGAAAACAGCCGCCGATTGGAACCACCTTCCCTCTTCCGTTGTATCAATAACAGACCCTTTGTTATTCAAGACTGCAATTTCTCAGCAATGCTTGTAACTATACGCAGTTTCCACTATCTATCTTTGTCTTGTATGTGCTTGAATTCTTATACATTTTTAGTTGACTTATGTTGCCTTCCTGATTTGCGCATCTGATACTTGTTTCTTTATTTTGTCTTTTTTTCTTGTGTGTTATATATGTTGTACCCACCCCCTCTGTAATGCCCTACGGGCCCTGAGGGTATTCTAATAAATAAATAAATAAATGCGGCGCGCCCGGTTTGCTCCGCTCACTCAGCTCAGTCAGCTGGCGGTGATCAGCTGATCGGCGCCGGTCCCTAGAGTTCTCGCTGATAACGAGATCCGGACGTGACTCTCAGCTTTTGCGACTTCCGGACGCTCGCATGCAGCCCCTGCCGATGTGAACATCAGTCGCTTTTTGGTCGCCAGTCGCAAATGAACGCGCGACCGCTGCTAGCCACCAGTGTGCACCAGCCTTTAGAGTGCCTCGAGCGCGCAGTGGAGGTAAACAAGCGCATTAAGTCACGTCGCACGTGATACATGAGCGCCATCTGGCAGTTATTTTGGAAAACGAAGCGTGCGCGCCCGTCTCAGAGGTGATAAGACGCAAGGCGACGGGTAGGTAATACCACCGGTTGCTCTTTGTAAAGGATTGGAAACACTTGCCTTTCGTGCAAGCGTTGCGTGTTCATCGCAGAGTGATAAATGCAAGGTCCTTAGAATTGCTTACGTATGCCTTGTCTAGTAAAATATATACATACAAAATATTTACGTGTTGCTATGGTGCCTGAGGTATGCGCAATGATTGTATTTTATTTCACAATCGCACAAGTATTAAAGCAAAACCTTGAACAATATTAGTGGGCGCTGCAGATGGGGTCGGCCGTTTGAGGTATCGGCCGGCCACTCCGGTGACATTTAAAGTGCCGTTAAGGCTGAACAAACAGAGAAATGTACAGAAATACAAATCAAATTTTTTAGGTTGAACGTCCCCAAGAAAGACTATCTCTTTAAAATAGAGCCTTGACGCAGTGGATGTGGCCTTGGGTCGGCAAAAAATGTTTGTCGTCATCTTTTACCTACACGCTGTGTCGCATGGTTTGAAGAACGTGGCCAGTCATTATGACATAAACATTGTCTCTCGTGCTTGTGAGAAGCTTGGTAGCATGTGTGCATGAAAAGTTACAAAAGAGTGCAGAAAGAGCAGGCTATTGTCAGCGCTCAAAGTCGCTTTATAAAGCACTCTAGGTGTATAACTGACTGTGCAAGCAGAATGGTAAACTTCATTTTTTTGTCATGTGGGTGCATATACTTTGGGCCGACGGGACGTTGCCTCAGCGTCCGTCTATGGGAGCATGCTAGCTATCTCAAAGGTGCACCTTCCACGCATCTTTCCCGCCATTGCCGGCAGTGTGGCTGCGCAGCTGAGTTTAAGAAAACCACGGTGTTGATGAGGCATAGAGACCAGTGCATGCATGAAATTGCTGAAGCGTATGAAATCATAAATGCAGAATTGAGGTGCGGAAACCAACCTTCGATCGCTCTCACAGGTACCGAGATTGCACATCTACAGCATACTTGATTACGTGCTTGGTGGGAGGAGTCAAGATTTTTTTATGCCCTCATGTTCGCATATATATGACACGTTTCTTCTACAAAACTTTCAATTGGTAGACAGCATTTGTGTCGTGCAACTTTCGTGTTTTTTTTTATTCTTCTTGTGCGCTGATTGCGATTATCATGTTCAAACTATCCCAATGTGCTACTTCACTTCATTTATATGTCATTTCACCAAGATTTTTCCTATATCAGTACTGATCATCGTTTGTGGTGTTTCGTGTTTTATAGTGTAAATTTACAGATTCTGACATCCTGTACAAGTACTTATTGTATTATTATTGTAATGTCCTTGTACAACATTAAAATGTTGTCTTTATTCAATTACACGCTCTTTATTAGAATTTTTTCTTGGGTAGATAGAGGTCAATATTTGCGGTGGTTGTTGTTTTAGAGTGTACGACATCTAGATTCCAACATCCTGCATTTTCGATGAAGGCGAAAATGCTGTAGGCCCGCTTGCTCAGATTTGAGCGCACGTTGAAGAACTCCAGGTGGTCGAAATTTCCGGAGCCCTCCACTTATTGTCACGGGGTCGTGACGTGGCCGAAGACAGGAGACTGCGTGTTGGGATTTTAACTGTTTATTTGGGCGAACCTGTGCCCGGTAAACGGAAAGTCCAATTACAGCAGCAGTCTCGCACAGATAGCAGTCTCGGACTGATAGCGGCGAACGGAGCGTCGGCCTTCGATCAACAACTGACAAGCGGCGAAGCGCGTCGGCATTTATACTCCCGCCGTCGAATGTTCTAGCGCTACCGCTGGCGGCGGCGTACGTTCCAGAACAATCTGTACCATTCACACAGTGGGCGTGATCTTATCGAAATGATCTACTACAGTCCGGAACCCTCTCGAAAACTGCAGGCGCGGTTTGCGCTGAGAATCGTGTGGTGTTTTGGGACGATAACAAAAGCTTGGGAAATGGAACGTGGCATTGCCCCCCTCTGAAAAAGGCATCGTCTCGATGCTTTACCTAAAGATGAAGGTACAATAATAATGCAAGAAAGTACAATGAATAAATTACAATAAAACAATAATACAAAAAAACACTGTTTCAGTTTGTTAACGCGCATGAAACGGCTTTAGGCGTGCGACATGGACGAGTTCAGGTCGCGATCGGCGTCGTTGAGAGTTCGTGATGCCGTCGGGGACAACCTCGTAATCAAGTGGGCCGAGACGTCGAACCACCCTGTACGGTCCGAAGTACCGTCGCAGAAGCTTTTCACTTAGTCCACGTCGGCGTATCGGCGTCCACACCCAAACACGTTCACCGGGCTGGTATTCCACGAAGCGTCGTCGAAGGTTGTAACGGTGGCTGTCGGTCGTCTGTTGATTCTTGATACGGAGACGCGCAAGTTGTCGGGCTTCTTCGGCGCGTTGAAGGTACTCGCTCACATCGAGGTTTTCTTCGTCGGTGACGTTGGGTAACATGGCATCGAGCGTCGTTCTCGGGCTCCTTCCGTAGACCAATTTGTATGGAGATATCTGCGTCGTCTCCTGCACCGCCGTGTTGTATGCGAAGGTCACATACGGAAGAATGGCGTCCCACGTCTTGTGTTCGACATCGACGTACATTGACAGCATATCGGCGATCGTCTTGTTAAGCCGCTCGGTGAGGCCGTTGGTCTGTGGGTGGTACGCTGTCGTCCGGCGGTGGTTTGTTTGGGTGTATGCCAAGATCGCTTGAGTTAAGTCGGCAGTGAATGCCGTTCCTCTGTCGGTGATAAGGACCTCCGGGGCGCCGTGACGTAGGACGATATTTTCGACGAAGAACTTAGCTACCTCGGATGCACTGCCTTTTGGCAGGGCTTTTGTCTCGGCGTAGCGGGTGAGGTAGTCGGTAGCTACCACGATCCACTTGTTTCCGAAAGCCGACGTCGGGAACGGCCCCAGTAGGTCCATACCAATCTGCTGGAAAGGTCGGCAAGGTGGATCTATTGGCTGCAGAAGTCCCGCTGGCCTTGTCGGCGGTGTTTTGCGTCGCTGACAGTCCCGGCATGTCCTCACATAACGAGTGACGTCAGTGGTAAGACGCGGCCAGTAGTACCTTTCTTGTATCCTCGCGAGCGTGCGAGAAACACCGAGGTGCCCTGCCGTCGGATCGTCGTGCAGGGCCTGCAGGAGTTCTGGTCGCAGAGCTGAAGGCACCACAAGGAGGTACTTAGCCCGAAGCGGTGAGAAGTTTTTCTTTTGTAGCAGACCGTTTCGTAGAAAAAACGACGCAAGTGCGCGCTTGAACACCTTCGGGACTTCGGCGGTCCTGCCTTCGAGGTATTTTATTAGGGCCTTAAGTTCCGGGTCGGCCCGCTGTCGTTCAGCGAAGTCGTCGGTAGTTATCGTTCCCAAGAAGTAGTCGTCATCCGGGTCGTCGGGTAGCGGTTGGTCGACTGGCGCACGAGAGAGACAGTCGGCGTCGGAGTGTTTTTTGCCGGACTTGTAAATGACAGTAATGTCGTATTCTTGAAGTCTCAGGCTCCATCGTGCGAGGCGACCTGAAGGGTCCTTCAAGGTGGCTAGCCAACACAAGGCGTGGTGGTCGCTCACAACTTTGAAGGGCCTGCCGTAGAGGTAGGGGCGAAATTTCGACGTAGCCCAGATGATAGCGAGGCACTCCTTTTCTGTTGTGGAATAATTTGCTTCTGCTTTGGATAGCGATCGGCTGGCGTAACTAATAACCCTTTCAAGTCCGTCAGCCCTCTGCACAAGAACGGCGCCAAGACCTACGCTGCTTGCGTCAGTATGTATTTCTGTCTCGACGAATTCGTCGAAATGGGCAAGTAACGGAGGCGTCTGGAGGCGATGTTTAAGCTCCTGGAAAGCGTGTTCCTGTGGCGTTTCCCACTTGAACTCCACGTCGGCCTTGGTAAGGTTAGTGAGAGGATCAGCGATGCGGGCGAAGTTTTTCACGAACCGCCTATAATAGGCGCACAGGCCCAGAAATCGGCGCACGGCTTTCTTGTCAGTGGGCGGCGGAAATTCGGCGATGGCGGCTGTTTTCCGTGGATCAGGACGAACTCCAGACTTGCTGATAACGTGCCCCAGAAACAAGAGCTCTTCATACGCAAATCTGCACTTTTCTGGCTTCAGTGTGAGTCCGGAAGTCTTGATGGCTTGAAGTACAGCTTCAAGGCGCCGAAGATGCTCGTCGAAACTCGAGGAAAACACGACGACGTCGTCCAAGTACACAAGGCAAGTCTGCCATTTCAATCCTGCGAGTACTGTATCCATAACGCGTTGAAAAGTTGCAGGCGCTGAGCAAAGGCCGAAGGGCATCACCTTAAACTCGAAGAGGCCGTCCGGTGTTATAAACGCCGTCTTCTCTCGGTCTCTTTCGTCGACTTCGATTTGCCAATAGCCTGTCTTGAGGTCCATTGACGAAAAGTACTTGGCGTTATGGAGCCGATCAAGTGCGTCGTCTATTCGTGGGAGAGGATACACGTCCTTTCTTGTGATTTTGTTCAGGCGGCGATAATCGACGCAGAAACGTAGGGTCCCATCCTTTTTCTTCACTAACACCACGGGGGATGCCCATGGGCTCTTGGACGGCTGGATAATGTCATCCCGCAGCATTTCATCAACTTGTCTCTTGATGGCCTCACGTTCTCGCGTCGAAACCCTGTACGGACTCTGACGGAGTGGTCTGGCATTTTCTTCGGTTATGATGCGATGTTTCGTGATTGGGGTCTGCCGAATTTTCGATGACGACGAAAAGCAATCTTCGTATTGCAGGAGCAGGGCCTTGAGCTGTTCTTGCTTATCGTTCGGAAGTCCTGGATTGATGTCGAAAGCTATGGGAGGGGCTTGGTTACTCTGAGCAGATTCCGCCAAATCGGCGAGGACGAAAGCACTGGTGGCTTCGACAATTTCTTCGATGTATGCGACCGTTGTTCCTTTGTTCACATGTTTGTATTTATTGCTGAAATTTGTGAGCATAACCGTTGCTTTGCCTCCCCGCAACTCTGCAATTCCTCTTGCGACGCAAATATTTCGGGTGACCAACAGATGCTGACTGCCTTCAACGACGCCTTCGAAGTCAGGTGATTCAGTAGCGCCGACTGAAATAATGACGCTTGAGCGAGGCGGAATGGTGACTTGTTCTTCCAGCACATTTAAGGGATGGTGTCCAGACGGCGTGCGCGGCGGTAGTGCTTCTTCTGTGGATAATGTTATCGACTTTGTTTTTAGGTTGATGACAGCACCATGGAGGCATAAGAAGTCCATGCCAAGGATGACATCTCTCGAGCAACGCTGTAGGACTACGAAGTCTGTAGGATAAATACGGCCGTTAATGGTGACTCTCGCTGTGCAGATTCCTGCAGGCGTTACGAGATGACCTCCGGCTGTGCAGATTTCAGGGCCTTTCCAAGCTGTCCTAACTTTCTTTAACTTCGCGGCGAACGACCCACTGATGACAGAATAGTCGGCTCCAGTATCGACGAGAGCGGTCACACTGTGGCCGTCGATAAGAACGTCGAGGTCGCTAGTTCGCCGTCTCGCATTACAGGTAGGGCGTGGCGTCGGGTCACAGCTGCGTCGGCTTGTTCCGCTGCTTCCATGTTGCGTCGTTAGGCCACCTTCGGTAAGTGAGCTTTCGCCGTCAGGGCTTTGCCTGGTTGGCGCTGTGTTCGGAAAGCTCCGTCGCGGCGTCGTCGTCGTCGGAGGATCTTCGGTAGTTCGTCGCACAGCAACCGCACCTCCACCGGTTGCTGCCCTTAGTTTCCCGAATACGGGCTAGGAGACCGGCCCCGCGTAGGGCCAGAGTACTGTCGGTGGTGCGGTGACGTGCGGCGGCTGGTCGACGGGGAACGCGAAGAGCTTCGTGGTGTCCACCGAGTTCCTGTCAGGTAGTCGGCGATGTCACGTGGTCGTTCTCCTGGCTTTGGACGCGGTGCATTGACGGCGAAGCCACGCAGTCCCATCTGTCGGTACTGGCAACGGCGGTATGTGTGTCCGGCCTCGCCGCAGTGGTAGCAGAGCGGGCGATGGTCAGGGGTGCGCCAGACGTCAGTCTTTCTCGGTGCACTGCGCTGGGCCGCTGGCGAACGGTATGACGTCGGTGGGGGTGGTGGCGGCGGTGGCGTCTGTCGACGGAAGTGCGACGGGGCGGCGTTTTGGCGTGGACGGGGAGGAGCGTTGTGGCGCACTGCAGCGGCGTAGCTCATAGCTTCCGGCTCGGGCAGCGGTGCATGGGGAAGTTGAAGCGATTGCCGAACTTCTTCTCGCACAATGTCGGCGATTGAATCCACTTGAGGCTGCGCCGAAGGCAACAGCTTGCGCAGCTCTTCCCGCACGATCGCTCGGATCGTTTCACGCAGGTCTCCGGAGTTACTGGCTTGAGCAGCAGCGCAGTCTGCAGTCAGGCGACGATTATACTGTCTAGTGCGCATGTCCAGTGTCTTTTCGATAGTGGTCGCTTCGGCTACAAATTCTTGGATGGTTTTCGGTGGGTTTCTCATCAGCCCCGCGAAGAGCTCCTGTTTGACCCCTCGCATGAGGAAACGAACTTTTTTCTCCTCAGGCATGTCTGGGTCAGCGTGACGGAATAGTCGGGTCATTTCTTCTGTGAAAATGGCGACATTTTTATTTGGTAGTTGAACCCGGGTGTCTAATAAAGCAGCGGCCCTCTCTTTTCGAGCGACGCTCGCGAACGTTTGCAGGAATGCGCCGCAGAAAACATCCCACGTTCGGAGCGTGGACTCCCGATTTTCGAGCCAGGTCCTTGCGGTGTTTTCTAAATAGAAGAACACACGACGCAGCTTTTCGTCATGGTCCCAGTGGTTGAGGGCGGCCACACGGTCGTATGTCTCTAGCCAGGACTCCGGGTCTTCGAACGATGACCCATGGAAAATTGGTGGTTCCCTGGGTTGATGCATGACCATCGTGGGCTGGGACGCTGCGGTTGTCATTGTCGCTGCAGTCGCGGTCATGGCCTTGGTCTTCTGCGGCTTGTCGTGTAGAAGCCCGTACTCCGGTGGTAGCCCTTGCTGTCGGCGGCTTGTTCGCTGCTCCTGGTTGGCGTCGGTGTCTTCTCCGCGACGTGGGCTGGGTTCACGGCTTGACGGGGGCGTCCGGTACATGAACGAAGCAGCACCTCCACCAGATGTCACGGGGTCGTGACGTGGCCGAAGACAGGAGACTTCGTGTTGGGATTTTAACTGTTTATTTGGGCGAACCTGTGCCCAATTACAGCAGCAGTCTCGCACAGATAGCAGTCTCGGACTGATAGCGGCGAACGGAGCGTCGGCCTTCGATCAACAACTGACAAGCGGCGAAGCGCGTCGGCATTTATACTCCCGCCGTCGAATGTTCTAGCGCTACCGCTGGCGGCGGCGTACGTTCCAGAACAATCTGTACCATTCGCACAATGGGTGTGATCTTATCGAAATGATCTACTACAGTCCGGAACCCTCTCGAAAACTGCAGGCGCGGTTTGCGCTGAGAATCGTGTGGTGTTTTGGGACGATAACAAAAGCTTGGGAAATGGAACGTGGCAATATGTCATTTCCCCAAGATTTTTCCTATATCAGTACTGATCATCGTTTGTGGTGTTTCGTGTTTTATAGTGTAAATTTACAGATTCTGATATCCTGTACAAGTACTTATTGTATTATTATTGTAATGTCCTTGTACAACATTAAAATGTTGTCTTTATTCAATTACACGCTTTTTATTAGAATTTTTTCTTGGGTAGATAAAGGTCAATATTTGCGGTGGTTGTTGTTTTAGAGTGTACGACATCTAGATTCCAACATCCTGCATTTTCGATGAAGGCGAAATTGCTGTAGGCCCGCTTGCTCAGATTTGAGTGCACGTTGAAGAACTCCAGGTGGTCGAAATTTCCGGAGCCCTCCACTCTGGCGTCTCTCGTAATAGTATAGTGGTTTTGGGACGTTAAGCTCTCCATATTATTCTTCAATCAGATTCGAACATGCTTCACAAATTGTTCTTTTATTATCAATTTCTCAAAGCTCTTCCGCCAACTTCGTCTCTGAGATCACATGGTTACTCCGATGAGGGGTAGCTCCCACGGATCACTTTGTATTTGACTCCCAGTTTTACTGTCATGAAAAAAGTGACGGTAAACGAACGCAGATGGAGCTGACAGGCGCGCGAGTATGTCAGTCAGCCACCATGAATATTTTGTTTGTTTTCACCAGTAAATATATCTTGCATTTAAGTGACCAGCCAGTATCAATACTGATGATACTTTCTTCACGTGAAGCGGTCTTTCCATCATTTCACTTCGTATGGTAAGGCACAGTGTTAAGTAGAGCTGCAATTGACATTATTATTCCCTAAAGTGGATTACAGTAAGAGTTTGTGCAGGTGCCCGTTTGCTGATCTGCAAGATTGACGGCCACCCCCCGAGAAAAATAGAACGACACAGATAATGAAGTGGTTGGAGGATACATCTCAAGTTAAGTTTCAAGGGCGCAACGTAAAAATGACAATTGGTATTCTTTGTGCATCTGTGGTCGCACTACCCAAAAACACTTAATTTTCAAAGATTTCAAGAGTACGATTTGATATTTTTTGTGAAAATATGTGTTCTGGTTGCTGATTTCGAAATGCTGAATTCGAAAATTGAGCAAATCAGAGGCATGCACAGTCAGTTTGTTAGCGTGGGTTTTAACACTTTTTTAATTTTGCTCGCAGGTCAGCACGACAGTGCAATAGATGCAATGATGCCGCATGACGTTTCAATAAATAAAACATCATGAAATGTTTGCTGACAAGATCGAGAAAAGATTTTTCGCATATATCCTATAGAGCGTGTGCATACATTCTCTTTCTAATTACCGAAAGACACTGGAACATGGCAGTTATTTCTGTTCAAAAGAAGCCCTTGCCAAAACACTACTTTGTACGCTATTCAGAAAACTCGTGCTTAAACTTTTCAAAAGGCACTACATCTAGTTTAACCTAATGGAAGCACTCAATAACAACTGTTTAGATGACTTTTCTCTTTCCCTTACTAAAGCGCACGCGTTTGACACAAGCTCCTAGCTACAAAAATTTCCTCAACTTTCCTCCTCCCGATTCTCAACAAAAAAGTTTCCGACTAGGAATGGTTATCTTTCATAACATATTCCGCCGATTCGGTAAGCTACCTGCAACATCTTCCTAGTTACATGCTCTTAATGAATTCGTATATCATATGTTGGGAAACGCTGTTAAAGAAAACTTTGCATTTTGATTAATATGTTGCCACCTTTAAATAAAAGTAACACAATAAGACAATTTGGCGCCCGTTATTATATGAACAGAAAAGAAAGAAGCATGTCACAGGGATAATTAAAGTAATATCAACAAACTCTACTGTAATGAGTTACGGTACGCTCAGGACTCACCCTTTTATTAAAACTTCCGTTGTATTAGGAGTGCACCATATGGATTGGCAAGGGTCCGAAAAGTATTTGATACTGTGCGCTTGAATGGTCTCATTGTGGTACTTGCATCCCACTAAAATGAAATGTCGTAACATTAATTTGTTTGTTAAAGCACTCATAAGGGTGAATCAATTTGAAACAAAAGTACTGACATCAGTGAAATGTAAAATGAAATAACTAATATGTATATATATATATATATATATATATATATATATATATATATATATATATATATATATATATATATATATAGAGAGAGAGAGAGAGAGAGAGAGAGAGAGAGAGATATTCGAACGCGTTATTTGAAGGTCATAGGTTTGCTTCCTGCCTACGGTAAGTTATCTTTTCATGCACTTTTCTTTCTTCACATATTTATTAGGATGCGTCTAATAACTTCACCCATACTTTCCTTGCCATTACAGCCTATCAGTTCTCATTAATATTGTGTCTCACACGGCACAACGAGCCCTTAAGTACACACTTCTTAGCCCATATATATATATATATATATATATATATATATATTCTCTGACGTTGAAAGCCGTATTGCTCTGTTTGTTTTTTATACGTACTTGACCTCCTCAACTTTAGCGCATCTCCACACGAAAGTGTCTCGTGATTACTGGTAGAACGCAACGTCTGTTCACAGAAACAGCAGCACTACACGTTTGGCCGAACCGGACACCAAGACCACAAGCACAACAACCAGTCTTGTTCTTTGTCACAAAGGCACAAACAGTGGCAGTATAAATCAATATTACAAATAAACAAACTAACACAAAGACGATAAAGGACAGACTAAGCACCACAGCATTAATGCGGTCTTGCTTCGTTTGTCTGTTTTTTGCCATCCATGATCTCGTGTGAAGGTCTCTAAGTAGCAAGCTAAAAATGAATTCCTACTGATCTCTCAACCTTTCTGTCTAAAGTTGCATTTCTGTCTCCTCGAGAGCGGTGCACCACAACCACATAAATGTCATGCACTTATGAACTAGGCTTAAAGAAGTCAAGGAGAAGTCCGCCTTTCAACGCGAAAGCGTTTTACACTTGGGGCCGCCAAGACTTCTGTGACCTATTTTCATCACCAATATGACGTCTAAAAATACACTTCATCAGAAAGCCAGGAAAAAAGTTCCAGTCAATGGGAGTCGAAGCCACGACATTTTGGCACGCGTCAACAAAGGACGGGCACGCTAACCACTGCGCTACGCTCACATACTCTGCAGCTTTACAAACGCGCATTTCATATTTACCACTACGCCTTTACAGTTCTCTTGGTAAAGTGATTGATTTGATTTATATGTCATGTAGAGTGTCCCAAACTTACCATACGATTATGAAAGAAGCCGTAGTAAAGAAATCCGGAAATATCGACTACTTAGGGTTTTTTAACGTGCACCGAAATCTGAGCACACGGGACTACAGCATTTTCGCCTCCATCTAAAATGCAGCCGCTGTAGCCGGGATTTGATCTCATGACCTTTGGGTTAGCAGCCGAGTACCTTAGCTACTAGACAACTGTGGCGGGCACTCTTGGTAAAGTGAATCGGAATGATCAGCATGGCACCCATGATCATTTTTTCAAGGCATCTTTTCTACACGTCCGTCCTATGAGATGCGTTTTCAAAAAAAAAAGTGCCCCGCCATGGTGATCTAGTGGCTAAGTTTGTCAACTACTGATTCGCAGGTCCTGGGATCGTATCCCGGCTGTGGCGACTGCATTTTCAATACAGGTGGAAAGGCTGTAGTCCCGTGTGCTCAGATTTGGGCACACGTCAAAGAATCCCACGTGGTCAAAACTTCCGGAGTCCTCCACTATGGCGTCTCTGATTTTCATATGGTGGTTTTGAGACGTTTATCTCCACAAATCTATTTAAGAGAGGTGTCATTTTGTCGATGAATCAGAAAAAGTTCAGGTGGCTTTTTTCTTCTAGCGTTAGCCTGGCTCATGCCATCTTTCCATACCAAAATAAAAACGTCATATCTATGAAGTGACGCTCAAACTCATAGCATTCTCCCATACCAAAATAAAAACATCATATTTATGAAGTGAATCATGATGAAGGAGCATGCTGAGAAAACCATGAGCTCGTATATCCACTGGATCTTCATACAAGTACGTGCCCTACGAGGGGCAGCGACGGTTTTAGGACCTTCGCGTTTGCCCTTCGAGATGCGTGAATCTTGCGTTGTGTCTATATTTTTATTTTTCATTAGCGCCTTTTTTCGCCGGTACTACTCGTAGGTTTGCGAACCAAGTATTGCAACCTTTCTGTTTTCTGTGCTGTTTGCTGTCGCTATGCTGTATTGTTGTGCCTATAACTATTTCAACCAGAATACAAATAAGTATGCTCTTTTTTAGGATATTCAAAATATGCGTAATTGCTTTCGTAAGAACAATCAGCTGCACAAACGTCGACCAAAAGAACTTACTTTCACCAAAAAGTGTTCTCTTTTGCGACGTACAGCTTTTTCTAATTGCTCGTACGAGAGCACCACCGATTGCTGTATATAATGACTTCTGCTACACCCGCCTCTACGGCACAACTAATGCTTTTAATTACTCGTCACTTCCGCATACCATGTGACTGGGAAATGATCTTCCAAACAGCATCGCCCTCCAGCGTAATAGCAATAAATTTCGCGAGCATCATCTCAACAATTTCACTGATAATGCATAGCTGGTCCACTTACTCCCGGCATTCATGTATCCCATTTTTCTTTTTATTTCACCATAACAGTGAATCTGTTGTTTGAAGCTTTGTTCAGTAATACGCTTCATTTTGATCTGTCCAACACGCTATTGCATTTCAATTTGCATGCTTTAAACTTACCTATTCATGTAGAATACATACGACTACTTGTGTACTTGGACATATTTTTCCTGTTGTTGACGTACTAAATTGTTCTTACTGACTTGTCAACCCAATTTGTTGTTACTTTGTACCGACCACCCTTACACAATGCCTCTGGAAGGTCTGTAAGGTACTTGTAAAAAATGAGTAAATAAATAAATATTTGAATGAGTAAATATTGTAAGTATTGTTCCCATTTGATGTACGTTGTTTTAAATGCGAAGCATTTCTTTGCAAACTTCAGCGACTTTGAGCGTTTCCTTTTTTCTATCTATCTATCTATCTATCTATCTATCTATCTATCTATCTATCTATCTATCTATCTATCTATCTATCTATCTATCTATCTATCTATCTATCTAGCCGCCCACGACATTTAGCTCTCCTGGCCGTTTGGATAATGGTATCATTACCAAACTTGGTGTGACACAACATGACTGTATGGAGAACCTATTTACTCATCATAACATGCAAATCCTGATATTTATGTCATGAATGTCATGATTTACGTTTCAAGTCCTGCAGCACGTGTGGTGATTTCCGTTACATGGCATGTTGGAAAATTGGTATGGTATGGCGTATTTGCATGGCAAACACAAGCGACATACCCTAACATGAAAGTCATGACATGACTGTCATGTAACAACATGACTACATGCCACGCGCATGATGCGCTCGCGCCTGTTTCACTAGCGTCACATATACCAAGTTTGATATTACATACGTGAATAGATGACAAAGTTATGTGACTGGTGCAAACATGATAGTCATTATATGCGTGTCATGTAACAACATGACTACATCCCACGCTCATGGTGCGCTGACGGCCATTTCGATAGCTTTACTTATACCGAATTTCGCATTACGGGACGTAAATGGACGACGAAGGTAGGATACAGGTGCAAACATGATAAACATGAGATGCGTGTTATGTAACAACATGACTACATGCTACGCTCATGATGCGCTCGCGGCCGTTTCGATAGCTTCACATTACCAAACTCGGTAGTACGCGACGCCAACGGACGACATAGGTAAATGACACATCCAAACATGATAATCACGACATGCGTGTCATGTGACAACATGACTACAAGCCACACTAATGATGCGCTCGTGGCCGTTTCTCTAGCTTCACATATGCCAAATTTGGTATTTCGTGACACCAATAGATGACGAAGATATGTGACTGGTGCAAACATTATAATCATGAGATGAGTGTAGTGTGAGCACATGAATACATGCCACAGTCAAGGCGCCAATACATTTCGATGTGACGGAATGCGCGTGCTCACTGGTGTTCATTTTGTAGCGTCAAGCCGGCGTTGCAACGCCATGCACTGGTTCTGCGATGTACTCGCAGGCGTGCGCCATGCTGCGTTGCTTCGACGCATGCGCGTTTAAGTGCGTCCGGCGTCCCTCCGTTACGAAAAAAAGGAGCCGCAGTGTTGTCTGCGTAACGCATCGGCGCAAAGTTCCGCATGTCGCATTGAACGCCGGTTGCCGTCAGGCTGCGCCAACGGATGCTGGTCGCGCCTGGCGTCAGACTATATAGTGCTCGCGTTTCGCTAACGTAACCTCGCTGTGCCAAGATTGCGCACGCGTCATAGCTACATCAAAGTATTTTGGCCTTTTCAAGATGCGCTCGTGGCCATTTCGCTAGCTCCACATATATCAAATTGTTTGTTAAGTGACGTCAATACATGACGAAATATTTGACTGGTGAAAACGTGATAATCCTGACACACGTGTCATGTGAGAACATGACAACATACCACGCTCATAGCGTGCTCGCTGCCGTTTTGCTAACTCCATATACACTAAATTTGGTATCACGTGACGTGAATAAATGACGAAGGTAAACGACAAATCCAAACATGATAATCATGACACCGAAGTCATGTACGGCATCATTTACCTCCGCCTCATGACGTTGTGCTGATTTTAAAGTGATATACCAACGTTTTTCATTTATCTTCGCATATCATCGATTCCCACTGTGGGTACGATTTGCCAGTTTTATTTTTTAAGCGAAGCATTTTTAGCGAAGTTCAGTGACTTTGAGCGTATCTATCTATCTATCTATCTATCTATCTATCTATCTATCTATCTATCTATCTATCTATCTATCTATCTATCTATCTAGAAGCTTATGACTTTTAGCTCTTCTGGCCATTCTGATAATGGTATCGATACTTGATATGGCACAATATGAATGTATGAAGAACTTATTTGACGTGTCATAACAAGAAAATCATGATATGTATGTCATGAATGTTATGATTTACATTTCATGGTCCTGCTGCTCTGGTGGTGGTTTCGTTGACATCTCATGTTGCAAAATTTATATGGTATGACATGATTGCATGACAAAAACAAGTGACAGACCCTAACATAAATATCATGAGATGCGTGTCATGTTACAGCATGACTACATGTCGTGCTCATGATGCGCTGGCGGCCGTTTAACTCGCTTCACTTACACCAAATTTGGTACTGCGGGACGTGAATGGATTACGAAGGTATCATACTGATGCAAACATAAAAAATGGCAGCATATCCACGGAGTGAATGATGGGGAGTGGGGCGAAGCATTCGTCCGTCCATTCGTTCTTGCCTCCGTCCATTGCTGCGTACGTCTGTGTAACCGTCCATGTGTCCATCCACGCGTCCCTGCGTGCGTCCGTTCGTGCGTCCGTCCCTGCGTTCGTCCATGCATCCGCCCCTGCGTCTGTTCATGCGTCCATCCATTCGTCTTGTGTGTTTGTGTGTCCGTTCATCCATCTATTCAGCACTCCAAGTACCACCTTCTCGCATCTTTTCATAATATATTCTCCATATAGAAGCACCGCCATCCAGCGGACAATTCAAGGACTAAACGAGAGGTGGCACATGCACACTTTCTTATGGCTTGCGCTTCGGGTTTACTTCCCACCTTTTACCACCTCGAGTTCATGGTATATACTAGTTCACTGCATTCATGGCTATGCGGCCCAACGTTCGCAAAACCTTTCTAAAACCAAGGAGGTTACACCCAGCGAGTACAACGTAGCAACCCTTTCTTGTCAGATCGTGCTCAATGTACATGCCAATAGCTGCTAATGGGGATCGCAGCATGCGCGTTACCTAAAGGCCGAATGCTCCTGTCTCTGATCCCCCCTTAACAGCCATTAAAATGTGCATTGAGCACAATCTTTTATTGTTCAACAACGCACAGAACAAATCTCTTACCGGAACCACCTTGGAGGTCAAAATCGTAAGGACCGCTATTTCGGGTATGCGCCACTGGCGGTTACGTACTACGAGGGACGCACAAGCCACGCCATAAGGAGCGAGTCGGTTGCAGCGATGGCAGGTAGCAGCACGCTCGCTGGATTCCGTGCCGACCGGTTGTGCGCCCGCGCGCCCCGCGCGCTCGCGACCTTCGGCGTCATCGTAGCTCTGGCCGACTGGGCTCGCCTCACGTCACCTCCTGTCGCCGACGACCTTCGACGACAGTGTAGCTCTGACCTACTGGACCTGCTCTACGCCATCTACAGACGCCGACAACATCTCTCGCAAGTGTACCCCGTCCTCGGACTCCAGTGACCGTGCTTCCATCTTTCCTGTCTCTCCTATCCCCTCAGTTTGTTGATGCTTCTTCTTCCTCTTTTCTACACCTTTACTTCTACTCTTTTTATCCCTCCTCACCCCCATCCCTTGTGAGCCCTGTGGCGGTGTCGCTCACTGAAGCAGACAATAACGGGGCTCACTTTTCTCTTCCTTTCTCTATCTTAAGAACCACTCGCAGCGATGGCAGGTATTTCGCACTTCCACTTGCCCCAACTGCGTCTTGGTAGAGAGCAATCGACATGCGACGTTTGAATGTGTGGTTTCGCGCCTTTTTTGGCGTGCGGTTAATGCTGGTTTTCGGGGACAGGGTGTGCGAGCTTTCGTGTCCAATGGCGGATTTCCGCGTAGCTGCTTTTCCGCTCTCTTAATAGTTGCGGGGCTGTTCAGCCTTCGGAGAAACCGATGTGAGGCCGTAGCTGCCAATTGCCGCCGGCGTGCCTTGTGGCCGATAATGGGGAAAATGAGACGAGAGATCCTCGCGTTCCTCTCCGAGGAGCTTTTCTTCCTCGGGGAGCAAGAGTTTCTGCGGCATTGGTCGTGCCCTTTCGTCAACGTGGAACACGAAAGGATACAACTCATTTTTCGACCGACTTGGTGCTAAGCAGCGCCCGTTGAGTTGTTATATATGATTTCATATGTTACAAATTGTGTTTCATTTGGATCTATTGTATCGTTATACCCTTGTACCGTGATATCACATTGAATTCTTGTGTACATGTATGTCAACATAATCATGTATATTAGAGTAAATGTCTTCACTGTAACGTAGTGATGTTAGTCATGAAATATAGATGTCCCGAAGTGTATGTGCCCTGTTACTGGAATGGTATGAAGCCTTTGTGTTCTGTACATGCTGTAAATTTATTTTTTATAAACAAGGAGCTTCGCCCCTAATAAACATGAGATGCGTGTCATGTAGCAACATGAATACACGCTACGCTCATGATGCGCTCGTGGCCGTTTCGCTAGCTTCACATGTACCAAACGCGACGCGAAAGGATGGCATTGGTAAATGACAAATACAAACATGATATTCACGACATGCGTGTCATGTAACAACATGACTACATGCCACACTCATGATACGCTCGCGGACGTTCCTCTAGGTTCACATATGCCCAATTTAGTATTACGAGACGCCAATGAATGACGAAGGTATTTGACTAGTGCAAAAATGATAGCCATGAGATGCGTGTCTTATGAGAACATGACTACATGCCACATTTAAGTTGAAAGCTCCTATGAAGAAGTGCAATCAGCAACGAGTAACCTAAAATCACAGTATACTATACTGATAGGAGACTTCAATGCAAAAGTAGAGAAGAAACAGGCTGGAGACCAGGCAGTCGGAGATTATCGCATCGGCACTAGAAACGCTTGAAGGAAGCTACTAGTAGAATTCGCAGAACGCAATAATTTACGGATTTTGAATACTTTCTATCAAAAGTGAGGGAACCCAAGTGGACATGAGGGAGCACTAATGGCGAAAATAAGAACGAAGTAGACTTTACACGGAGTGCGCACCCGAGCATCGTGCAAGATGTGGAATTGCTTGGCAAGGTATGACGCAGTGGCCATAAAATGGTGCGGTCCTGAATTCACCTATACTTGAAGAACGAACGACAGAAACTGATAATCAAGAAGCTAATCAATGAGCTAGCACTGAGAGAAAACTACATAAATTCAGAGTTTCTCTTAAGAACACGTATTCGGCTCTTATCGATCAAACCAGCCTTAGCGTTGACGCAATAAATGATAATCTGATGAGTATCATTACGTAGTGTGCAGTGGAAGCAGGAGGTACATTAGTTAGACAGGACACTGGCAAGCGGTTCCAGGAAACGACGAATCTCATTAGGAAGCGTCATAGCATGAAGGCATCAAGAACAACAGACAAAAAAAGTCGAGCATTCGAAGCTGAATAATAACTGTGAGATATCAGATGTAAGAAGATATACCATGGAGATAATTGAACACGCTCCAAAGAATGGAGGAAGCGCCAAAGCAGTGAAGAGGAAGTTTGGGATAGGCAAAATCAAATGTATGTACTGAGGGACATGGAAGGCAAAATGACTACCAATATGGATAGGATAGTTAAAATAGTGGAGGAGTTTTACAGAGATCTGTCAGTAGCAAGCACAACCACGACCTTAATATAAGGACTAGCAGTAACCCAGATGACACCTAGCTAGTACGGATAGAAGAAGTCAGAAAAGCATTAGAGAGCATGCAAAGAGGCAAAGCTGCTTGTGAGAATCAGGTAACATCGGATCTGCTGAACGATGGGGGACAAATTGTGTTAGAAAAACTACCGACCCTGTTGATGAGGTGTCTCCTGACAGGAAAAGTACCATAATCTTGGAAAAGTGCTAACATCATCCCAATACATAAGAAATGAGATTACAAGGTTTTGAAAAATCGTAGTCTGATCAGCTTGCTCTCCGTAGTACACAAGCCATTTACAAAAGTAATTTCTAACAAAATTAAGACAACATCAAAATTCAATCAACCAAAGGAACAAGCGGGATTTCGAACAGGCTACTCAACAATCGACCACATGCATACTATCAAACAGGTAATAGAGAAATGCTCAGACTATAGCTAACCCCTATACATAGCATTCATAGATTACGAAGAAGCGTTTGACTCAGTAGAAATATCAGCAGTCATGCAGACACTGTAGAATCAGGGCGTCGACGAACCATATATAAATATCCTAGAAGAAATCTACAGGGGATCAACTGCTACCATAGTTCTTCATAAAGAAAGCAACAGAATACCAATCAAGAAAGGTGTATGGAAAGGGGATACAATCTACTCAATGCTATTTACCGCGTGCTTACTGGAGGTTTTCCGTGGCCTAAAATGGGGACAGTTAGGCATAAGATGTAATGGAGAGTACCTCAGTAACCTGCGCTTCGCACACGACATTGAGTTGCTGAGTAACTCAGGGGTCGAAGTTTAACTCATGATTACAGAGTTAGACAAGGAGAGCAGAAAATCAGGTCTTAAAATAATATGCAGAAAACGAAAGTAATGAACAACACCCTCGCAGGAGAACAGCGCTTCGAGATAGGTAATAGTGCACTTGAAGTTTTAAAATACTATGTCTATTTAGGAAAGGTATAACCGCTGAGCCAAATCACGAGACTGAAGTAAAAGAAGAATAAGAATGGGCTGAAGCACATTTGGCAAGCACTCTCAAATTATGACAGGTAGAATGCGGCTATCCCTCAAGAAGAAGGTATATAACAGCTGCATCTTGCTGCTACTTAGCTACAGAGCAGAAACCTGGAGACTTACAAAGAGGGTTCAGCCTAAATTGAGGTCGACGCAGCGAGCTATACAAAGAAAATTGGTACAGGTGTAAACTTAAGAGACAAGAAGAGAGCACAATGGATCAGGGAACAAACCAGGGTTAAAGATATCATAGTGAAATCAACTGGAGGAAATGGACGTGGGCCGGGCATGCAACACGTAGACAGGATACCCGCTGCTCATTAAGGGTAACTAACTTGATTATTAGAGTAGGCAAGCGGGATAGGGGGAGACAGAAGGTTAGGTGGGCAGATCGGATTAGGAAGATTGTGGGTATAAATTGGCTGCAGCAAGCACAGGACCGAGTTCTCTGGCGGAACTTCGGAGAGGTCTATATCCTGCAGTAGACGTAGGCTGATAATGATGATGATGACAGTTCGACGTAACGCGGCGCGTGCTCACCGGTGTTTGTTTTGTCGCGTCGCGTCGGCGTTACCACGCCAGGCACTGCTCCTGCCATATACTCTCAGGCGCGCGCTGCGCTGCGTTGCTTTGACACATGAGCCTTTCAGTGCTCCTGGCGTCCCTCCCTCACAAAAAAAGAGGAAGACACAGTGTAACGCATCGGCGCGAAATGCAGCATGTCGCAATTTGCGCTGGTTGCCTTCGGGCCGTTCCGACGGACGCTGGTCGCGCCTGGCGTCAGACTATAGAAAGCTTGCGTTTTGCTACCATATCGTCGCTGTGACCAGCGTGCGCGTGCGTTAACGCTACATTGTAGTATATTGGGCCTTCATGATGTGTTCGCAGCCGTTTCGCTAGCTCACATATACCAAGTTTGGTGTTGCGTCACATCAATGAAAGACGAAATATATGACTGGTGTAAACATGATAATTCCTGACACACGTGTCATGTAAAAACATAACATTATACCACGCTCATAGTGTGCTCGCAGCTGTTTGGATAGCTTCCCATATACCAAATTTGGTGCTACGTGACGTCATTAGATGACGAAACATATGACTGGTGCAAACATGGTAATCCTCACATGCGTGTCATGCAAGAACGTGACAACATACCATGCTTATAGCGTGCTCGCGGTCGTTTTGCTAACTCCACGTATGCTAAATTGGGTATCACGTGGCGTGAATAGATGATGAAGGTAAACTACACATCTAAACATGATAATCATGACACGGGAGACATGTACGGCATCATTTGCCTCAACCCCGTAACGTTGTGCTGATTTTAAAACGACATACCAACATTTCTGATTCGTGCTTCGTATAAGATCCATTGCCACTGCATGTGATATCTGCCCTTTTTTAAAATGCGAAGCATTTTTTAGCGAACTTCAATTGCTTTTAGCGTATCATTTATCTATCTAGCCGATTACGACTTTTAGCTCTTCTGGTCGTTTGGATAATGGTATTGATACCAAACTGGGTATAGCATAACATGACTGTATAAAAACACATTTGACTAGTCGTAACATAAAATCATGACATGTATGTCATGAACGTCATGATTTACATTTCATGGTCCTGCAGTTCTAGCGGTGGTTTTGTTCACATGGCATGTTGCAAAACTGGTATGGTATGACATGATTGCATGGTGAACACAAGTAACAGACCTTAGCATGAAAATCATGGCATGCGTGTCATCCAACAACACGACCACATACCACGCTCATGATACACTCATGACTTTAGTATTATGGTACGTGAATGAATGACGAAGGTATGTGACTGGCGCAACCATGATAACATGACTACATGCCAAAGTCAAGGCACTAACACATTTCGACGTGATGTGGTCCGCGTGCTTGCCGGCGTTCATTTGGTCGCGTCACGCTGGCGTTGCCAGGCCAGTCGCCGGTCCTGGCGCGCCGCGTTGCATTGCTTTGGCGCATGCGCGCTTCAGCGCGTCCGGAGTCCCTCCGTCACGAAAACAGGGAGGCGTAGTGTTGTCTGGGTAACGCATCGGTGCGAAATGCAGCATGTCGCTTTTCGCGCCGGTGGCCGTCGGGCCGCGCCGTTGGACGGTGATCGCGCCGGTTGCGTTTGGCGTCCGACTATAAAGTGCTCGTATTTTGCAAACGTATATGTAGCGTCGCTGTGACCAGCGTGAGCGGGCTTCAGCGCTACATTGATGTAAATTGGGCCATTCATGATGTGCTCGCGTCTGTTTTGCTAGCTCCACTTATACCTACTTTGGTGTTACGTGACGTCAATGAATGACGAAATATATGGCTGGTGCAAACATTATAATCTTGACACGCGTGTCATGCAAGAACATTACAACATACTACCCTCATAGCGTTCTCGCGGCCGTTTCGCTCCACATATATTTAATTTGGTATCACGTGGCGTGAATGAATGGCGAAGGTAAACGACAAATTCAAATATGATAATCATGACACGGAAGTCATGTACGGCAACATTTACCTCCACCTCGTAAGGTTGTACTGAATTTGAAGTGACATATCAATCTTTTTCAAACATGCTTCGCATATCATCGATTCCCACTGTTCGTGATACATGCTAACTTCGGGCTGCACAAAAGTAGGAGTATATGCATGGTATTCTGCTGACACTCCATGAAATCACACGTAGGAAATTGTTATTCAGTCTGAAATGGGCAAAAGAAACTTCTTCCTAGCGCCAACACCCCAAGTAAAATGACATAACTTCTCGATCGCATTTGTCGTGTTTGTTAGGATCTGATTAATATCAATAAGAAAAAAATGTGAATGCCCAGAAATATTTAGGTGACGCTGGCGAGGGAGTCAAAGTGAAGGTCTTTTTTATATTCAGGTGAAGGGTGTATACTTCCACAAAAAAAATGACACGAGTGCAATGGGGCACTAAATGGAAGAAATAAAGCACTGCGGGGAAAATTATTCAGAAAAAAACAACACCGTCATGATAGAAAAAAATGGTCGATTTTTTATGCTACGCAGGTTGTCACGTGAAGGCAAAGTGAAGTCATTGTAATGCCACAAGTTTTGTGATACGGAACGTCATCAAGGCGTGAGCTGACGTCATCTCGTGATGAAGATTTTTGCATCCCTTGCCCTTGACAGCGCGAGACGCCTTGAACGCGAGATGCTGGCATTGATATTTCGCGCTTCATGAAGGCATCTAAGGCTTTCGTCGTGAAGGCAAACACGCCCGTTATAATTCAGAGGAGCAGCGTCAGCTAGCGAACATTGTCTTTTATTTAGTTTCTCAATTCGCTTTTGAACTTGTATGCCACGCACACATAATAAATTGGTTGCTTATTATACTCGATTTTTTGTGCATACGGGGGACGTCCAAGGGGTGTTTTCTTGATTGTGCTCGCTTGTCGGTTTATCGACTTCGCGGCGCAGGTCTGAAATCCTGGCTGTGGTAGAGAATGCTTAAAAATGAAATTTCTTTGGCTTTTTGGGGATGGTCCCGTTAATTAGGGAGGCGATCGCCGGGCTAATTCCAAGGGCCGAAGTATCGGCCCCCCGAACCGCACCACGAAAGCGTGGACAATTTAGAAGTGGTCCTTTTTGGCGCGCCAGCGGACGCCGGCTGTGGCCCAAAGAGCAAATCAGAGCCGAGAGTTGATAAACAACGAAAATTATATTCTCAATGATGGCAGATCGAAAACAATACACAAGAATTCACACTCCACAATAGTTGCATACATGATGTCACCAATCAAACAACGTACTACACAGTACAATCAGCCACACTCGAAACAACGGACACAGACAACAATACCCACTACAATGCAGTCGCATGCAATGAACAACCAAGACACTTAAAGACTAAAGAAATAGAAAATCTATTCAGTCCAAAGTTCTTGGAACAAAAGTCTGGATGATACTCTTCCGAGAATAACTCACTCCAAGTCCAGCGTTTTTGTCGTTCTGCTGCCCCTGAAGTTTCTCTTCCAGGAAACCTCACCGAAGATTCTCTTCCAGGAAACCTCACGTCTTCAATAGGCCACTCTCCAAGCTTCAACCTTCTTCGCCGGAAACACGTCGGCTTCACACAAGCAGCGGTTGCCACGCGTCTTCGCTCGATAGCGGTAAACACACACTCTTGCCTGTAGCTCGAGGCATCACCCCTCAGGTGGAAATCATCTTCTCCCGCTTTGTCTCTACGGACAAAACCTTCGCCGACTTCACGGCGGTATACCCTACGCTCTCTGGCGCTAACTTCCGTCTTCTCCTGCTCTCTCGTCTCGGCCGCTCGATTAAATACCTTCCGCGCGATATTCCAGAAGGTTCTAGTCATTTCGTCGACGCGATACGCAGCGAAGGCTGGGGAGATGGCGAGACGGTTCGAATGCCCTCCGCGTCGGATGACTCAACTCGGCATGACCACGCCTCTTTCCTTCTAGAAATTTCGAGTGCTTGCTCGGCCGCCGAAGTGGGTTGAGGAGGTTCGTCGGCGAAGCCACGCTTCCGAGGGGAGAGCGCGCCCACGGGACGCCTTGGATGTTTGTTTTTTTTTCTTTTGACCTCGCGGCGTCTCTCCCGCGCGTTATCGCAAGAATTTGGCGGCGCGCCCATTTTTAGCGCTCGTTCTGTGACACTGCCCCCCACTTTAAGAATATTATCTCTTAATATTCAAAACCACACAAACGAGCGCGAACAGTCACCACACACTCTGAAAGACTGTAACACAAACCGTCGCTCATGACACTTCACATTCACAATAGATCGCTCAATACAATCGTACATTGTAGTTCAATTCCACAACATATAAAATATAGCCACAGGTACATGACTACAACACTTCATCACACATTCCAAACAATACAAACGTACAAAGTTCTCTCATTACAACAATTGTACAATCACATCACCGTAACAAACATTTGGACTCACTCGACATACAGTTGTGACACCGGATAAGAACCACATTAACTTAACATAAAGCACTGTCAAACACATTTCAAATCGACTTCGACACCTATCCGGTGCATTTCGATAGGCGCTTGCGCCCCTGTTTGCGGTGCTCTCTCGAACTCTTCTTATTGTGTTTGCTCGTTTTGTTCCGGCGAGCCCCTCCGAACGACGGTATCTGAGGCGGCGTCTAAGCCATCGTTGTCACTTCCGACACTGCTAGCGGTTCATGACGCTCAACCTATCCTGTCCGGTTATTCACCCGCTTGTTCATGTCCCTACATTGGGCCTGGCTGGCCGACTCCGTCATCTTTACACTGTCGGTCGGTTGAGGTCGTGCTGACGTACGTCCAGCTGCCCAGCACGTGAACTCATTCAACACGATCATCTTCTCATTCACTGTCTCTTGCACCGCGGCTTCACCTTGGGCTCTAGTAAGATCCGTCATGGGCTGCTCCTTCACTGTATCTTGCGGTCACTGGGTTCGCGAGGGCTCTATCTTAGGATCTTCTCCCAAACATTCCGGATCATTCGGTCCTCGCGCCCCGTCGATGTTCCCGATGACAAGGTCGTACAGGGGGGTCATCATGCAATAGCAGTAACCTTCCCGCTGAAGTACGGGGTTTCAACCTCAATTTCTGCTTCGGGAAGCATCCGAACCGTACGGTCAATTAGGCAAACCGGTTTCGTTTTGCCTGTTAACTCACTCTCACACACCAGATTTCTCCACACGATAACAGTGGAGCTGCCGGTATCTCTAAACACCGTAATCTTTTTGTCCTCAATTTTTCCAGGCAGCGTTGGCATTCCCTTCGTAACACCGGTTGGGTGTTTTATCATTACAGCACCCACAATAGGAATTTTCTCCCCCTTTTTCAACTCTAAGAATCCGTCGGTGACGCCATTATTACCGGATTTTGGTGCCGCTTGCACACAGGATACCTGGTGAGTTTGACTCGCTCCGTTTCGACATGCGTCTGCTTTCTGCCCAGTCTGTCCACACTTAAAACATTTTACTACCGTAGGGCTCGTAAAGATCGTTCGACAGTTTTTTGCGCGATGACCCACTAGGTTACACAGGAAACATCGCGGAATGCTCTCTGGTGCACGCTTCTTTTCTTCGCGAGCCAATTTCTTTGAATCCTCGGGACAATCCTTTTTGACCTTGGCCAAATTAGTGCCACCTTGCGCTTTCAAGAAATGATCAGCTAATTCAAGCATGCGTTTAAGTGAGTCAGCCTTCCTCTCTCTCAAGTACAGCGAAAGGCTTGGGTGGCAACTAGTGAGAAATTGTTCTCTAATTAGGAGCTTCCTAAGCTCATCGTACTCCTGTGCTGTCCCTGAAAGTTCAATTCATCTGTCGAAGTAATGGCAAAGTCGGGCGGCATACTGCGTAGCCGTCTCACCATCAGCTGGCTTTCCTGTCCGAAATCTGTCCCGGAATCCTTCCACGGTAAATCTAAATCACTTCAGCAGAGCAGCTTTCACCTTTGCATAGTTGGCTGCATCGGTCAGCGTCAGCCTACCGTACACACTGAGCGCTTCACCATTCAAGCAAGTACTCAAAGCAGTTGCCGATTGATGTTCCGGCCAATTCTGGCTCCTCGCAATTGTCTCAAATCGGTGAAGGTACGCGTCAAAATCGACCTTCCTTTCATCAAACGCTACGAGCAGCTTGCTTGGATTCAAGCGGAAGCCATGGTCTTCCCGTTCACTGCTTTCAACTCTAGCTTGGACTGGAGTTTCACTTCGCTGTTGCAAACGGAGTTGCTTGAGTTTCATCTCGTGCTGCCGCTGCTGTTCCCTTTCAGCCATCTCCGCTTCTCTTTCTTCTCTCGTCCTTTCGGCTGCCAACTTTTCTCTCTCCAGCTCCAACTTCAATGGCTGCTCTCTTTCTTACTTCAGCTGTCGCTCCTGTGCCTCTCTTTCTTCTTTCAGCTGTCACTCCTTTGCTTCTCTTTCTTCTATCGCCCTTTCAGCTGCCAACCTCTCTCGTTCTAACTCAGCTGCTTTTTCCGCTTTGGCTCTTTCGACCGCCAGCCTTTCTTTTTCCAGCTCAGCTGCCTTTTCTTCTTTGGCCCTCTCTTTTTCTTCTTTTTCCTTCTGGGTGACCCACTTCCGTAGTTCGGCGCCAGAAAGACCCATCTTCTCACCAAGAGTGACTAACTTTTCGAGATTCATTTTGTCTCGCAACTCGCAAATAAAACCTTGCCGCGTGCAAAAAGTATCTGCCTAAATCAGTCTATCGCAACACTCCCCTGCACTCGTTAACGAGAACACTGAACAAGACTCAAAATCATTCCGATAGCACTATTGTCACAGAACAAGCGCTCAAAAAGGACGTGCCGCCAAATTCTCGCGACGAACCGCCGGAGTGACGCCGCGAGGTCAACGAAAAAGAAAGAAAAAGAAAACAAACATCTAAAGGCTCCCCGGGCACGCGAGGCTCTCCTCTCGGAAGTGTGGCTTCGCCGACGAAACCTCCTTACCCCAAAACGGCGGCCGAGCAAGCACTGGAAATTTCTAGATGGAAAGGGGCGTGGTCATACCGAGTTGAGTCATCAGTCGCGGAGGGCATTCGAACCGTCTCGGCCTCTTCCCAGCCTTCGCTGCGTATCGCGCCGACGAAACGACGAACACTTTCTGGAATCTCGCGCGGAAGGTATTTAATGGGGCAGCTGAGGTGAGAGATCAGGAGAAGACGGAAGTTAGCGCCAGAGCGCGTAGGGTATCCCGCCGTGAAGTCGGCGAAGGTCTTGTTTGTAGGGACAAAGCAGGAAAAGAAGAGGATTTCCACCTGACGGGTGAAGGCTCGAGCTACAGGCAAGAGTGTGTGTTTACCGCTATCGAGCGAAGACGCGTGGCAACAGCTGCGTGTGTGAAGCCGACGTGTTTCCGGCGAAGAAGTTTGAAGCTTGGAGAGTGGCCAAGTGAAGACGCGAGGTTTCCTGGAAGAGAAACTTCGGCGAGGTTTCCTGGAAGAGAAACTTCGAGGGCAGCGGAACGACGACAACGCTGGACTTTGAGTTAGTGATTCTCGGAAGAGTATCATCCAGACTTTTGTTCCAAGAACTTTGGACTGAATAGGTTTTCTATCTCTTTAGTCTTTAGGTGTCTTCGTTGTTCAATGCATGCGACTGCATTGTAGTGCGTATTGTTGTCTGTGTCCGTTGTTTCGAGTGTGGCAGAATGTAGTGTGTAGTACGTTGTTGGTTTGGTGACATATTGTACTCAACTATTGTAGAGTGTGCATACTTGTGTGTTGTTTTGATCTGCCGTTATTGAGAATATAATTTCGTTTGTTTATCAACTCTCGGCTCTGACTTGTTCTTTGGGCCACAGCCAGCATCCGCTGGCGCGCCAAAAAGGACCACTTCTAAATTGTCCACGCTTTCGTGGTGCGGTTCGGGGGGCCGATACTTCGGCCCTTGGAATTAGCCAGGCGATCGCCTCCCGAATTAACGGGACTCCTGTGGCAATTAATCCGGCGTCCGCGACACAGGACCTTTTGGTGCACAGTGTGTTCAAAGTAGTGAGAAAGAGCCTCGAGTTGTTGATAGTGCTATCGGAACGATTTTGTGTGTTGTTCAGTGTTCTCGTTAACGAGTGCAGGGGAGTGTTCCGATAGACTGATTTAGGCAGATACTTTATCACGCGGCAAGGTTTTATTTGCGAGTTGCGAGACACAATGGATCTGGAAAAGTTAGTCGCTCTTGGTGAGAAGATGGGTCTTTCTGGCGCCGAACTACGGAAGTGGGTCACCCAGAAGGAAAAAGAAGAAAAAAAAAGAGCCAAGGAAGAAAAAACAGCTGAGCTGGAACGAGAGAAGGTGGCAGCTGAAAGGACGAGAGAAGAAAGAGAAGCAAAGGAGCGACAGCTGAGAGAAAAAAGAGAAGCAAAGAGCGACAGCTGAAAGAAGAAAGAGAGGCAAAGGAGCGACAGCTGAAGGAAGAAAGAGAGCAGCAATTGAAGTTGAAGCTGGAGAGAGAGAAGTTGGCAGCCGAAAGGGCGAGAGAAGAAAGAGAAGCGGAGATGGCTGAAAGGGAACGGCAGTGGCAGCACGAGATGGAACTCGAGCGGCTCCGTTTGCAACAGCGAAGTGAAACTCCCGTCCAAGCTAGAGTTGAAAGCAGCGAACGGGAAGATCCTGGCTTCCGCCTAAACCCGAGCAAGCTGCTCGTCGCGTTTGATGAAAGGAAGGACGACCTTGACGCGTACCTTCACATATTTGAGACGATTGCGCGGAGCCAGAATTGGCCGGAACATCAATGGGCAACTGCTATGAGTACATGCTTGAGTGGTGAAGCGCTCAGTGTGTACGGCAGGCTGACGCCGACCGATGCAGCCAACTATGCGAAGGTGAAAGCTGCTTTGCTGAAGCGATTTAGATTTACTGTGGAAGGATTCCGGGACAGATTTCGGACAGGAAAGCCAGCTGATGGGGAGACGGCTACGCAGTATGCCGCCCGACTTTGCCATTATTTCGACAGATGGAATGAACCTTCAGGGACAGCGCAGGAGTACGATGAGCTTAGAGAGCTCCTAATTAGAGAGCAGTTTCTCACTAGTTCCCACCCAAGCCTGTCGCTGTACTTGAAAGAGAGGAAGGCTGACTCACTTGAAGGCATGCTCGAATTGGCTGATCAATTCTTGGAAGCGCAAGGTGGAACTAATTCGGCCAAGGTCAAGAAGGAGTGTCCTGAAGATTCGAAGAAATCGGCTCCTGAAGACAAGAAGCGTGCACCGGAGAACATTCCGCGATGTTTTCTGTGTAACCGAGTGGGTCATCGCATGAAAAAACTGTTGAACTATCTTTACGAGCCCTACGGTTGTAAAATGTTTTAAGTGTGGTCAGACTGGGCACAAAGCAGACGCATGTCGAAACGAAGCGAGTCAAACTCACCAGGTATCCTGTGTGCTAGCAGCACCGAAATCCGATAATAATGCCGTCACCGACGGATTTGTAGAGTTGAAAAATGGGGAGAAAATCCTTTTTGCGGGTGCTGTAATGACAAAAGAGCCAACCGGTGTTTCGAAGGGAATGCCAACTCTGCCTGGAAAAGTTGCGGACAAAAAGATTACGGTATTAAGAGATACCGGCAGCTCCACTGTTATCGTGCGGAAAAATTTGGTACGGAAAAGCGAGTTAACAGGCAAAATGAAACCGGTTTGCCTAATTGACTGTACGGTTTGGATGCTTTCCCGAAGCAGAAATTGAGGTTGAAACACCTTACTTCAGCGGGAGGGTTACTGCTTTATGCATAACGACACTCCTGTACGACCTTGTCATCGGGAACATCGACGGGGCGCGAGGACCGAATGATCCGGAATGTTTGGAAGAAGACCTTAAGATAGAGCCCTCGCCAACCCAGCGACCGTGAGATAGAGTGGAGGAGCCACCCGTGACGGATCTCACTAGAGCCTAAGGTGAAGCCGCGGCGCAAAAGCCAGTAAATGAGAAGATGATCGTGTTGAATGAGTTCACGGGCCGGGCAGCTGAACTTACGTCAGCTGGACCTCAACCGACCGACAGTGCAAAGCTGATGGAGTCGGCCAGCCAGGCCAAATGTTGTGAGATGAACAAGAGGATGAATAACCGGGCAGGGTCGGTTGAGCGTCATAACGCGTTAGCAGTGTCGGAAGTGACAACGATGGCTGAGACGCCACCTCAGATACCGTCGTTGGAAGGGGCTTGCTGGAATAAAACGAGCAAAAACAATAAGAAGAGATCGAGAGAGCACCGCAAGAAAGGGCGCAAGCGCCGCTCGAAATGCACAGGATAGGTGCTGAGGTCAAATCGGAATGTGTTCGGCAGGGCTGAGTGCTATATGTTGTGTTAATGTTATGTTATCCTGTGTCACAAGTGTCGAAGTGTTTGTGCTGTGACGTGACGTATAGTATTGTACAATGGTGGTAATGGAAACTTTGTACATTTGTATTGTTTCGAATATGTGATGGAGTGTTGCATTCATGTACCAGTGGCTATATTTTATGTGTTGTGGAATTGAATTACAGTGTACAATTGTATTGAGCGATCTATTGTGAATGTGAAGAGTCATCAGCGACGGATTGTGTTACAGTCTGGGAGAGTGTGTGGTGACTGTTCGCGCTCGTTTGTGTGGTTTTGAATATTGTGAGATAATATTCTTAAAGTGGGGGGCAGTGTCACAGAACGAGCCCTCAAAAAGAGCGCGCCGCCGACTTCTCGCGACGAACCGCCGGAGTGACGCCGCGAGGTCAACTAAAAAGAAAGAAAAAGAAAACAAACATCTAAAGGCTCCCCAGGCGCGCGAGGCTCTCCTCTCGGAAGCGTGGCTTCGCCGACGAACCTCTTCACCCCATAATGGCGGCCGAGCAAGCACTGGAAATTTCTAGATGGAAAGGGGCGTGGTCATACCGAGTTGAGTCATTTGTCGCGGAGGGCATTCGAACCGTCTCGGCCTCTCCCCAGCTATCGCTGCGTATCGCGCCGACGAAACGACGAGAACTTTCTGGAATCTCGCGCGGAAGGTATTTAATGGGGCAGCTGAGGTGAGAGATCAGGAGAAGACGGAAGTTAGCGCCAGAGCGCGTAGGGTATCCCGCCGTGAAGTCGGCGAAGGTCTTGTTTGTAGGGACAAAGCAGGAAAAGAAGAGGATTTCCACCTGACGGGTGAAGGCTCGAGCTACAGGCAAGAGTGTGTGTTTACCGCTATCGAGCGAAGACGCGTGGCAACAGCTGCGTGTGTGAAGCCGACGTGTTTCCGGCGAAGAAGTTTGAAGCTTGGAGAGTGGCCAAGTGAAGACGCGAGGTTTCCTGGAAGAGAAACTTCGGCGTGTTTTCTGGAAGACAAACTTCGAGGGCAGCGGAACGACAACAATGCTGGACTTTGAGCGAGTGATTCTCGGAAGAGTATCATCCAGACTTTTGTTCCAAGAACTTCACTGAATAGGTTTTCTATCTCTTTAGTCTTTAAGTGTCTTGGTTGTTCAATGCATGCGACTGCATTGTAGTGCGTATTGTTGTCTGTGTCCGTTGTTTCGAGTGTGGCAGATTGTACTGTGTAGTACGTTGTTGGTTTGGTGACATATTGTACTCAACTATTGTGGAGTGTGCATACTTGTGTGTTGTTTTGATCTGCCGTTATTGAGAATATAATTGCGTTTGTTTATCAACTCTCGGCTTTGACTTGTTCTTTGGGCCACAGCCGGCGTCCGCTGGCGCGCCAAAATTGACCACTTTTAAATTGTCCACGCTTTCGTGGTGCGGTTCGGGGGGCCGATACTTCGGCCCTTAGAATTAGCCCGGCGATCGCCTCCCTAATTAACAGAAACCCTGTGACAACTATCAACAACTCAAGGCTCTTTCTCACTTCTATGGACACACTGTACACCAAGAGGTCCTATCGCGCACGCCAGATTAATTGTCACACACAGGTCCCATTAATTAGGGAGGCGATCGTCAGGCTAATTCCAAGAGCCGAAGTATCGGCCCCCCAAACCGCACCACGAAAGCGTGGACAATTTAGAAGTGGTCCTTTTTGGTGCGCCAGCGGACGCTGGCTGTGGAACAAAGAACAAATCAGAGCCGAGAGTTGATAAACAACTAAAATTATATTCTCAATAATGGCAGATCGAAAACGATGCACAAGAATGCACACTCCACAATAGTTGCATACAATATGTCACCAATCAAACAACGTACTACACAGTACAATCAGCCACACTCGAAACAACGGACACCGACAACAATACGCACTACAATGCAGTCGCATGCATTGAACAACCAAGACACTCAAAGACTAAAGAGATAAAAAACCTATTCAGTCCAAAGTTCTTGGAACAAAAGTCTGGATGATACTCTTCTGAGAATCACTCACTCTAAGTCCAGCATTGTTGTCGTTCCGCTGCCTCTGAAGTTTCTCTTCCAGGAAACCTCGCCGAAGTTTCTCTTCCAGGAAACCTCACGTCTTCAATAGGCCACTCTCCAAGCTTCAAACTTCTTCGCCGAAAACACGTCGGCTTCACACACGCAGCAGTTGCCACGCGTCTTCGCTCGATAGCGGTAAACACACACTCTTGCCTGTAGCTCGAGGCGTCACCGCTCAGGTGGAAATCATCTTCTCCCGCTTTGTCTCTACGGACAAAGCCTTCGCCGACTTCACGGCGGTATACCCTACGCGCTCTGGCGCTAACTTCCGTCTTCTCCTGCTCTCTCGTCTCTGCCGCTCGATTAAATACCTTCCGCGCGAGATGCCAGAAGGTTCTCGTCATTTCGTCGGCGCGATACGCAGCGAAGGCTGGGAAGAGGGCGAGATGGTTCGAATGCCCTCCGCGTCGGATGACTCAACTCGGCATGACCACGCCGCTTTCCTTCTAGAAATTTCGAGTGCTTGCTTGGCCGCCGATGTGGGGTGAGGAAGTTCGTCGGCGAAGCCACGCTTCCGAGGGAAGAGCGCGCGCCCGGGGAGCCTTGGATGTTTGTTTTCTCTTTTTTTTGACCTCGCGGCGTCTCTCCCGCGCGTTATCGCAAGAATTTGGCGGCGCGCCCTATTTTAGCGCTCGTTCTCTGACACATGACTACATGCCAAAGTCAAGGCACTAACACATTTCGACGCGATGTGGTCCGCGTGCTTGCCGGCGTTCATTTGGTCGCGTCACGCTGGCGTTGCCAGGCCAGTCGCCGGTCCTGGTGCGCCGCGTTGCTTTGCTTTGGCGCATGCGCGCTTCAGCGCGTCCGGAGTCCTTCCGTCACGAAAACAGGGAGGCGTAGTTTTGTCTGGGTAACGCATCGATGCGAAATTCAGCAGGTCGCTTTTCGCGCCGGTGGCCGTAGGGCCGCGCCGTTGGACGCTTGTCGCGCCGGTCGCGTTTGGCGTCAGACTATTAAGTGCTCGCATTTTGCAAACGTATATGTAGCGTCGCTGTGACCAGCGCGAGCGGGCGTCAGTGCTACATTGAATAAATTGGGCCATTCATGATGTGCTCGCGTCTGTTTTGCTAGCTCCACTTATACCTAATTTGGTGTTACGTGACGTCAATGAATGACGAAATATATGGCTGGTGCAAACATGATAATCTTGACACGCGTGTCATGCAAGAACATTACAACATACTACCCTCATAGCGTTCTCGCAGCCGTTTCGCTCCACATATAATAAATTTGGTATCACGTGGCGTGAATGAATGACGAAGGTAAACGACAAATCTAAATATGATAATCATGACACGGAAGTCATGTCCGGCAACCTTTACCTCCACCTCGTAATGTTGTACTGAATTTGAAGTGACATATCAATCTTTTTCATACATGCTTCGCATATCATCAATTCCCACTGTTCGTGAGATATGCTAACTTCGGGTGGCACAAAAATAGGAGTCTATGCATGGTATTTTGCTGACACTCCATGAAATCACACGTAGGAAATTGTTATTCAGTCTGAAATGGGCAAAAAAAACTGCTTCCTACCGCCAACACCCCAAGTAAAATGACATAACTTCTCGATCGCATTTGTTGTGTTTGTTAGGATTTGATTATTATCAATAAGAAAAAAATGTGAATGCCCAGAAATATCTAGGTGACGCTGGCGAGGGAGTCCAAGTGAAGGTCTTTTTTATATTCAGGTGAAGGGTGTATACTTCCACAAAAAAATGACAAGAGTGCAATGGGGCACTAAATAGAAGAAATGAAGCACTGCGGGAAAAATTATTCAGAAAAAACAACACCATCCTGATAGAAAAAAATGGTCGCTTTTTTATGCTACGCAGGTTGTCACGTGACGGCTAAGTGAAGTCATTGTAATGCCGCAAGTTTTGTGATACGGAACGTCATCAAGGCGTGAGCTGACGTCATCTCATGATGAAGATTTTTGCATCCCTTGCCCTTGACAGCACGAGACGCTTTGAACGCGAGACGCCGGCATTGATATTTCGCGCTTCATGAAGGCATCTAAGGCTTTCGTCGTGAAGGCAAACACGCCCGTTATAATTCAGAGGAGCAGCGTCAGCTAGCGAACATTGTCTTTTATTTAGTTTCTCGATTCGCTTTTGAACTTGTATGCCACGCACACATAATTAATTGGTTGCTTATTATACTTGATTTTTTGTGCATACGGGTGACGTCCAAGAGGTGTTTTCTTGATTGTGCTCGCTTGTCGGTTTATCGACTTCACGGCGCAGGTCTGAAATCCTGGCTGTGGTAGTGAATGCTTAAAAATGAACTTTCTGTGGCTTTTTGGGGATATTTTTATTGATGTAAATCGAGTCCCAATTATTACACAGATGATTTTCAACCACGAAAATTCACCAGTCAATAATGACTCTCAATGTTATGAAATACTCCCGGGAAGTTCTGTAACTGATTGATTGAAACTGACTGAATCTTTAGCACTGCTTGTGTTAAACACTTGTCATTTTGCAAACAGTTATTCATCGTGCCTGGATCATTAGCTGCTTTCGGCGTATTCTTGCTATATTTCATTGAAGACAAACTTGAGCTGCATACCTTGTAACAATTTGGGAGAAAATAACCAAAAACCGAACGCAGTTCAGAGATTATTTTCCTGTCACCCTGCCGGGAAGCATAGAAAGCCCCCTCGATATCAGTTCTACATTAACGTAGAGCTGATATCACTGATTGGTTGTGGCTGCCTGCTACTTTTCAAGTCTCTATTAGTTGCCACAACAAAAACTGTGAATGACTAGAACGTAAAACATGTCGTCATCTGGAAGAAAACAAAAACACCTACCTCTGATGATTTTCTTTAACGCTGCTTTTAAGGTAGCATGTCTCATCTAGACGGCTTCTAGGAGAAGCTAATGTTTTTAAAAAAATTATTTCAGTGTTCTCCATCTTGCGATCACCCTTTCTCAAATTTTTTACGCTTCCGCGGCGTGCAAGTGATCCGAAATCACGCGCTTGAATTGATTTTGGTGCTGCGTTCGTTGGAGCTTCGTAGGAAAATGGCGCTGGGCGTAGTGCGTGCGAAAAGTGGGTGAGGAGAATCCACGAGGAAACACCCACGCGGAGGAGTGTGTTCTTAGTTTCGAAAACCAAGGGGCTTTACAACCAAGGAGGATAAAAGTGTTTACAACCGAGAAGACTGCTGCGCCTGTAGCGGAAGTGGCGAGAACTAGCGTGTCTACGATGGCGGGATGAATGGACAAGACTCGGGCATAAGGAGAAAGCTCCTAAAATTCTGCTTCTGCGTCGCATGATTGTGACTCCGCGTTCTTCACTTACACTCGTCTGCGCTCGCGCCATGAAGAATCATGGCCTGCCAACAGCATAGGCGGAATGCACGTGGCGTTTCTATCCGGTTGGGCAGTGGCGTTTAGTACCGCGAGTAGATGACGTTAGCACAAGTTCGGCGTCCATTCAGCGACGGCTTTCCTGGCTGTCACGCCGTTTTTTTTATTCGGCTCTTTCATCAAGTGCGACAGCTACTACAAGGAGCTATGAACACAATGGTTAGTTTATTCAATAATCACAGAAGTTCTTTGTTGGAATGGAAATATATCGCTAAGTGTCAACGTCGGTGCGTTTCTATAAATGGTGCTGTAGCGATCGAACACAAAAAACATTATATCACTGTACAGTTAGCATTACTCTTACCTGTACTTGTTTCTTTTTGGAAGATGCAATTACCGACCTTGTAACTGTGGCTCACTAACCTAATATTGATGAGAAAACTTTTGCAGAATGTTCAGAGCATTGTACACGTAATACCCTTCTACAGTAACACATCAGCCATCGTTAATATTATACGGTGACTCATCTTTGTGATGCGAGACGGGTACAGCAATGTACCAATTCCGTCTTGGTGTTTCTTTGTTTATATTGCTTACGCTTGCTTGAGTGCATTCCAACATTTGCACAATCATTGATTTCAAAATAAGATAAAATACAATGTTCTTCATTCTCAGCCCAATCGGTCGCAGAATAATTGCCTGAAAAAAAAGGGCACAATTATGTATATTGTGGAGTTTAAAATTTATTTTTATACGCCGATTGGCAAAATCAAGCAGTACCAGCTACTAAGCGTCTAGTTATGAATTGTAAAACGTATCTATCTATCTATCTATCTATCTATCTATCTATCTATCTATCTATCTATCTATCTATCTATCTATCCAGCTACACCTGCGCGCTCTTGGGACCGCCATTTAACTTGAAGTATACCAAAATATTATGCAAGGGTAAGATGGTTTGCTGAATATGACTCACTGGTCATGACATGAAAAACGCCAGGCCTGCGCAGAACGCGCAGCACAGTCACAACGAAAGCTGAAAAAGCGGCCTTTTAGAGTCTTTTAAAATCACTCTTTCGATAATTTATACAAGTACACTTGCTGGGTACCCACTACTCCACCTATCAGGAAGAAAGGAAAATAAATTTATTTTAGTTCTGCGTGACGCGAATCATATATTTTTGTAGTTGGCCAACAGTCACTCTGCTCGCGTTCATAATTCTTCAAAGAAGCGTTCTACTGGCTACGAACTTATGCCTGAAGTGCCCCTGCTTCTGTGCGTCCGTCCCTCCATCTGTGAGTTCGTCAGTCCATCCAACCATCCGCGTGTCCATCTGTCTGTCCGTCCGCCCATCCGTCCGTGCTTCCATCCGTCCATGCATCCGTCCGTATACGTATTCGTTTGTCCGTCCATTAGTACGTCCGTGTGTCCGTACATCCCTACTTCTGTCTGGCCGTTCGTCCATTCATCTGACTATCCGTCCGTGCGGGTGCACGCACGGATGGACGGTTGGATGGATACCTAGTCCCGCTCATCATCATTCACTCCGAGATTATGCCGCGATTTTTTAAACAAGGCTGGTTTGTCGATATGGATCCTCTGCCAATTCTGCGGGAGTATTAAAATATTGAACATTACTTTTTGTCATGTCGCAGATACACATACATCAGAAGAAGGCTACTTGTGACACCACTTTGAAAAATAGCCTTAAACTTGACTGCAGAAATTATACTAAGCTTCGGTGTTTAAGGCAAGGGACACTGCCAAAGGAATGTCTTTTATGCTGTTTGCAGTTACATTGAAGCCCCTAAATGAACATTTGATTGATTTGCGGAGTTTAACGTCTCAAAACCGCCATATAATTATGACAGACGCCATAGTGCAGGGCTCCGGAAATTTCGACCACCTAGGGTTCTTTAACGTCCACTCAAATCTGAGCACACGGGCTTACAACACTTCTGCCTCCATCGAAAATGCAGTCGCCGCAGCCGGCATTCGATCCCGCAACCTGCGGGTCCACAGCCAAGTAATTTAGCCACTGGACCACCGTGGCGGGGCGAAGCCCCAAAACGTATTTCATGGTAATCTGTTGTGCACAATATATATATGTGACGTAAGAAGGTAGCGACGGTTGGTAGAAGTAGATGAGGAAGAAGTGACAGTGAAATAAACATGGCGTATGAGCCAGGCCACGTCGCCCATTCATCATAGCGTCACACGAGTCGACAGGATGAAGACCTCCCAGCCACTTCATCAGTGTCTCATCATTGACGCAGTTCTACACAAGAAGAAGAAGAGACAGCCTGCAGGACGACGTCGCATTTCGGCTGTGAGGCTTGACTGTGAAGAAGCTGCCTGGGCTCAGGATCGGGCGGCAGTATCCTTATTGTTATTTGAGTGTTCTTTATTTTCTGGTAACTGTAATTGTCTTTCTCAGCTGAAGCGAGTCATTCCAGTTTGATGTCATTTTCTTCCCCCGGCCAAGGGCACTCCCCTTGGTTAGCTTCCACCCCCGCCAAGGATTGGCCGATAGACTATTTGTTACGCAGTGGAGCGAGAAGTGTCCCTGTGGCGCTGGTACCTACAGATGGGGGCAGTATTCCGATCAAGAACCCAAAGGCGATTCAAGTGGAGCTTCGAAAAGCCACTTCACATCCCCAGGAGATCACTGAGGTCCGCCAGTTTGGTCGCGGAGGCATCCTGTGCTGTTCCGCAGATCAGGAATGCATTCGTGAGCTCCTGCAATGTTCCGAATTCGCAGCGCATCCGGTAAGCCCATTTATTCCGGCACAACTCGCATGCTCGAAAGGATTAGTCCGCGGTGTAGACACAAGCCTGACACCTGCAGATGTGCTCGATTTGTTTTCGGTGGCGGGTGTAATTTCAGTGTACAGGTGCACCCGTACAATTGACAACATAAAATCACCAACGGAATCGGTGATAGTCACCTTTTTAGGAACAGTCCGACCTTCCGAAATTAAGGCATGGCCACTGATTTATAAGGTAGAGCCACTTTCCCCCAAACCCCTGCAGTGTTTGAAATGTTGGCAATATGGACATAGCGTCAGAGGGTGCCGATCAGTTCTTAGATGCCGTCTGTGTGGTGAAAATCATGACAGCCGCGAGTGCAGCTCTGAGAAAGAGAGGTGTTGCTTATGTAATGGGGCGCACCCTGCAGACTCCGCAGACTGTGCAGCAAAAGAAAGGGAGCTTGCCGTATTGGATATTGTAGAACGCAAGAGGTGCTCTGGGAGAGAAGCCGTTGCAGAAATGCAGGAGAGATCCAAAGGATATGCCAGTGTTGCAGCACGTAATACCACCGCCACGGATGCATCTCTCGCAACATCTATCGCAGAGGCCGTAGAAAAGGCTATGGAAAAGGCAATGGAACGCCTCGCAAACAACCTTTTTGAAAGTTTGGCACAATTGGTTTCCAATCAACTATCGCAAATTCTAGGTGTAGCATCTACGAACGATTGGGCTCCTCAGACATCATTGGTATCGCAGCGTACGGAAATAGAAAGTGCGACAACACGTCAGCGAGCGGTTTCTCCTGAGGCAGGGACTTCCAAAACAACGGAAGACGGTGATCTTACGGATGATTCGGAAGCATGTGCAGATATGGATATGGACTCTCATAAGGCTCTGAAGCGAACCCGATCTCCCCAATCAAAAAACTCTTCGCATAATTCGAAATCTAAAAAGTATCTATCCAAAAAAGAATTCTTTGAGAACATGTCTAAGAAAGACTTTTTGCGAAAAGACATTTTGGACCAAGCAGTTTCTGCGACGGTTCTGTCGTCAAAATAGGTTCACTAACCATATTACAGTGGAATTGCAGATCTATATTTTCCGCAGCCACAGACCTATCATACCTTTCTTCACAACTTTCCCCGGATATTATATCACTGCAAGAAACCTGGCTTTCAACCAGCCAGAAGTTTCACCTAAAAAATTATCGGCTATTTCGATTGGACCGACCTAGCAGAGGTGGTGGGCTTGCTGTTTTGATAGCAACTAAGTTTAGTCACAAAGCTACGATCTCTTATCGTTGTGTGACTCCCGATTGTGAAATTTTGATAGTAGACATAATATTACCAGACGCTTCTCCCTTGTCGTTTGTAAATGCGTATTTCCCAGCCGGGGTGCAAGACACACGAAGTCTAGACGATATGTTCTCTGCCTGCAGAAAGGATATATTAATCACTGGAGACTTCAATTCACATCATGTGGCCTGGGGTTTTAAAACAGATTTAAGCGGAAAACGATTGTGGGAATGGGCTATTGACAAGAATTTATCTTGTTTAAATTCGCAATCTGCTACTTTTGTCCGAGGTCTCTCTAAATCTGTAATTGACTTGACATTTTCAAGCTCATCTCTAAATATATCTTCGTGGCAAACTTTAGACTGTGCTACTAACAGTGACCACTTGCCTATTAGTTTTGTACTGAACTTTCCAAGAATACATGTCGCCGAAAAGGCCCGCTCATTCCTCAACTATAGAAAATTAGAAAAAAACTTGAGGGCTACTTTTGATCACCGCAAGGACATACAAGGTGACATTAGGGCTATGAGTCTATGTGCAGTGTTAAAAAGATCAGTAAAAGACGCAACGTTTAAATTAGACTCGGCCACAAGAGGTTCTTTTAGTCCATGGTGGACTGAAGAGTGCACGAGAAGCTATAGAAAACGGAAAGCTGCATGGAAACAACTGCTGGTCAACCAATGTCCAAAAAATTGGTGTGATTATTTATTCGCAGCAGCAGACTTCAAACGCACAGTAAGTACAGCAAAAGATGGTTATAATATGAAACGACATGAGTATCTTTCTAGGGCTAAAAACAAAAAAGCGCTCTTCAGATTTTTAAGATCTCGAAAGATGTTACCACCCGCTGAAAATATTGACTCTTCTGTTCTTTCCCCCCGTGAGCTCTCTGATTTAGTAGAAAATATTGCGGAAGGGCTTCAAGATAGATTTATGTCAACTCTACCACTGCACATTGTGAACCCAATGGCAGGCGAGGATTTCGAGGAGGTTACTTTAGATGAGCTGGCAGAGATAATAAGGCACTTATCTCCTTCGGCACCTGGACCAGACGGGATAACAAATTCAATGATAAAAGTAATATTCGAGATTTGTCCAACTGAAGTACTTAATCTGGTGAATTTTTCTTTGACAAAAGCTTGGATACCTGCGGAATGGAAGCTGTCTAGAGTGATTCCACTTCTTAAAAAGCAGGAAAAAGGATTCGCCTTGGACAATGTAAGGCCGATATCAATCACGTCAAATCTGGTTAAGCTAATTGAAACAGTTTTGAATGCCCGGATAATGAAATATATTAATAATAACGCAATATTAAACCCCAGTCAAATTGGTTTTAGATCCGGTTGCTCAATATGGTGTGCGCATGTTGACTTAGAGAGCCGAATACAACTGGCTCGGCGTCGGCGCCAATACTGTGCTTTAGTTACTTTAGATTTGGCTAAAGCGTACGATAGGGTTGAGCATTCAATTTTATTAAAACAGATGGAATATCACCACTTTCCCAACTACATCACTGCGTGGGTGTTGGGGTTTTTAAGAGGGAGAGAATATTACTGCTTTAAAGATGGGTACTCATCGAATAGATATAAGCAGACACGTGGTGTACCACAGGGGGCTGTCCTGTCGCCAGTTTTATTTAACATTTTCTTAAGCTCCATTCCATCAGCTAAGGATATTCAGTTATATGTGTACGCGGACGATATTGCTTTCTTCGCAAGTAATACCGACCTTCAATCATTATACCAGAGTCTACAAAATTATCTCAATATGATAGAAAGATGGCTTAAAAATATTCATATGACCCTGAACGTAAAGAAAAGTGTGCTCCTTGCATTCTCTTTTCTGCAGCCTATCAACATCTCGTTAATGTACTGTAATGAGCTCATTCCGCAGGCGAATTTCCTTAAATATTTGGGCATCATATATACTGACACATTAAATTGGAGAAGTCACATTGATGATGTGTACTCCAAGGCAACACGGGCCATGGGGTGGCTACGGAAGCTTGCAAACCGTAAAACGGGTTTAAGAAGAGATGTGCTAATAATGATATATAAACTTTATGTGCGGCCCATCATGGAATTCGGATGCGTGTTATTTTCTGGCAGCGCAGCCTATAGAGTGAGACCCCTAATACTGCTGGAAAGAGAAGCGTTGCGTTTGTGTCTGGGTCTACCAAAGTTTGTTGCAAACAACGTGTTGTATATGGAAGCTCGCCTACCTTCTCTGCTAAATAGGTTTAAAATTCTTACTGTGCAAGCATTCTTAAAGATATACAGTTCACACCAAAGACTCTCATTTTACGCTTTCATTCAAGAACCGACTTTATTTTTCGAAACCCATTGGTCACGACTACACACCCCGCAAATAGTATTTGCACAAGCGCTACTAAAGCAACTGAATGTAAAAATTAGACATATTCGTCCAATACACAATCTAAATTCAATGCTTAGCATACAATTCGATGATATATTTCCTCATAACGCGAAACAATTGGCATATAGGTATTTAAATGACCAGTTAGCAGATTATCTAGCCCACCTAGAGATAAGCAATATCATAGCGACTGATGTATCTGTGTCAAAAGAAAAGGCTGGGGTTGGCATCTTCTCTCCTTTTTTGGACTGGTCCTTTTCGATTCGACTCCCAGATTATACCCCGGTATTCATGGCAGAATTATTGGCCATTGTTCTTGCCCTACGCAAATTACCCTCAAGCGAATCATTAGCAGTGATCATTACAGATTCGTTATCAGTTTGTAATGCACTTTCTGCGGCAGTAAATTCAGAGCTGATGAATACGTTTCGGCATTTAGTACCGAAAAACGTAAAAAAACTGCATTTGCTATGGGTACCAGGCCACCGCGGATTATATTTGAACGAAATGGTGGACTCTTTAGCAGCAGTATCCCTGGGTGGGCCCACCATTCCAGTTTTGCCAGATACGGCTTACGTAACCGCGCTAAGGTTCCGAAATGCTTGCCTGCAATGGGGAAAAGGTAATTTGGATAACTTCAAAGATTTCGAGCATTTGAGCTATTGCTGGAATAAACAGTGGTGTTTATCTCGCCAGTTAGAGGTCACTTATACCAGATTGCGCTGTGCAGTTCCACAACTAAATTATTACCTTAATAAAGCTCAGCTCAAGGCGTCACCGCTATGTATTTGGTGCAACGAAATTGAAACAATTGAACATTTCTTTTTATTCTGTCGTCGTTATTCTTATCAGAGAAAAAGATTTTTAGTAGCCCCATTACAAAAGCTAGGAATACAAGTAAATTTACCAGTAATTTTATCACTTGGCGGAGCTTCATTTGGTTACTGCCACAGGGATGTATGCTCCGCTGTGTTTGACTACATCAACGCAACTAAAAGATTACCATGCTAGTGAACCACTACCTTTTCAGATCTTTAGTTTATAATTCATAGTAATGTCTTTCAAAAACAAAAGATGGTTTGACCGCTTGCTCAGCACACATTTTTGTTTTTTTTGGTAGTATTATTTTACGCTACTTTTTCAGATTGGCTTCATTTTTAGTTTAGTTTCATTTAAGTATCCTGCCGCCCGGTTCTTGGCCCATCCCCCTTTGTGGGTAAGCGCCATCCATCAGAGGTCATCAGCATCAGCATCAGTATGAGCCAGGCCACGTCGCCCATTCATCATAGCGTCACACGAGTCGACAGGATGAAGACCTCCCAGCCACTTCATCAGTGTCTCATCAGTGACGCAGTTCTACACAAGACGCCCTAACCGTACATCGACTACGGAATCATCTCCTAGCCACACACAGCGACCAGCACCATGACAGAATCATCCACCGACCTTCCTATCCCCAAGTACACCGGAGCAGCGGACGATGGACCTGTACAGGACTGGTTCGACCTGTTCGAGTTCCACGCTACCACTGCATCTTGGTCGGAACGGGAAATGGTTACGAACTTCAGCGACTACGTCACCGGTGAGGCATTTAAATTTTACCTCACCCACATATTCGACAACGATGAGTCTTGGCAAAAGATAAAACAAGAAATGATCGTTTGGTTTAAAAAATACGATGACTACTATGACGAAGACTTGCTTGTAACCCACCATCCACAGACAACTGCACTCAGTCGTCAATTTTACAGGCAGTCTTCAACCATTCGAACGCACAACAAGATTCGACCTCTGACAAAAGACGAAGTGGCACACGAGTTCAGTGGCAGACGACAACGCGTATTTTGGGAAAAACACAGCCATCGAGCGCACCTCCCTTCTGCACGAAAGTCGGCATTTGCGAAGTCATCGCTTCAGCATATGACCCGAGAAGTTACCCAACCAACTGATGCCGTTCACTCTTCGTCTGGTATACGTGGTCCACCACCTTGGTTTTCGTCACGTGGTTCTTCAAGCGCTCCTAACGCTCCCCACTTGCCTTGTAAGGACGCCTTGCTCATGGTAGACCCGCTGACACATGGGAAAAATACCAAACAACACCAAGATGACTCAAAGAGTGAAAATCAGTCTCACCGCATTGGAACAGCTTACTCCCCGTCTCGCAGACTTGGCCCGCATCCTGGTTTTACATCACTTCGCTCTTTCATCGCTCACAACGCTCACCTCACGCCTCACTCGCCCACTACGGTTGGGAAGGAGCTGCGGAACTCTGAATATACTCATCCAAGCCTAGGGCCAACCGTCTTCATTCAGCATCAGAACAGCTTATCTCCCAAGGTGCGGACACAGAGAAACAGTCCCAAGTAAAATCTGAACAAACCAATCCTCTCGCAGTGTCGCCATCGAGTTCCCAGTCACCTGAGAGACCAATCAACACAGGAGGCTCAGAAGGATCAACTTTCAAGCACTTCAATGTGCCAGGAACGTCCATTAAGAATGTCGTTGCAAGAGCCTCAGCAGATTTTTCTGTCAATTCTGGCACACTATCTCCATTGCCTGACACGAATCGCGGCACCCTAACAAGTATCGACTATTTACTGATCAAATCACCGTGCAAAGAAAAGCATACAAATGTTACTGAAAGATGCCCATCTGACCAACTTTCGCAAAAAGACGAGCACTTTCAGCAAAGGCAACTCCACAAATTCCAGTAACTACAACGGACACACCAACAAGGACGACGACGCAAAGCCAGCGTCTTAAAACAAATTCAAGAAGCGAGGCACCTTCACATAAGGGATCGGCGCCAGAAACGCATTTGGCACAAAAGATCAAGACTGCGCCTAAGATTACAGCTTCGAAACCTCAGGAAACACCGAACAAGACAAGAAGTCACCAGTTTCACCACGCAAGGATTCAGACACCATCCCATTAGTTCACGACAACGAGCACGCATGCAGCAAAGACAACGACGCCGAAGACTGATCTACTGCAACGCGTTCAAACAGCGTCTACTCTTCGCAATAATGCCAGCTATTTCATCAGTCTCCACGTCCAAAGCATTTTTGTGTCATCCAGGACGCAACCATCAGCCTCGCCCGCCAGATCTCTTATTGATATCACCGGACTGCCACACACTCTCCCCTCAAGTCTTAGCGACGAAGAACACAACACGTGCATTTTAAAATTTGTGAGACTACCTCTTTATTTTGACATTGGTGACTTCCAAGCCACTCCTTGTTTACTTTTTCTTGTTTGTAATTTGTAACTCTTGCCTTCTTTCGAGGGGAGGGGGAATCGTGTGACGTAAGAAGGTAGCGACGGTTGGTAGAAGTAGATGAGGAAGAAGTGCCAATGAAATAAACATGGCGTATGAGCCAGGCCACGTCGCCCATTCATCATAGCGTCATATATATATATATATATATATATATATATATATATATATATATATATATTGCAACGGGGCGCCACAAATGAACATTATAGAAAAGAGGACGATGTTTAGGGCGAGTTTGTGCAGACTGGGCTTCATATTGTATGCCTGCCTGTTTACCTAAAGTTAAGGTATTTTTCAAACGCCTTCTCCCCGTAACATTTTGGTAGAGATGCGGGTCCTCCCACAGTCAATATCCACGATAATTCTACGCAGCGGACATTCTTTGGCTGCCTGTGCGATGCCTGATCAAGACGAGAACGAGGATTCTTTGGAGACTACCCCAAGCGTGTTTCGCTCAACTACGCAGCAACCAACAGCACCGCATCCAGCCGCTACTAACTGCACTATCGTCCTCACCCAACCGCGTGACCCAGGCACCTTTTCGGGCAGTGACAGTATTGACGTAGAGGAATGACTTCAGCTCTACGAACGGTTCGATGCTCTGTACAACTGGGATCCAACGCTCATGTTGGCCAATATTATTTTCTACCTTGATGGCACAGCTAACGTTTGGTTTTCCAACCACGAGGAAGATATTTCGGGTTGGGACATCTGTAAACATAAACTCATTGATATCTTCGGCAAGCCCATAGGGCGTCTTCGTGCTGCGCAGAAAGAACTAGCGTGCCGACTCCAGTCCTGCACCAAGTCGTACATTACATACATACAACATTTGCTCGCCCTCTGCGGTAAGGTTGACGACAAGATGCCGGAATCTAAAAAGGTCGCGCACATACTCAAAGGAATCGCCGATGACGCCTTCAATCTTCTCGTGTTTCGAAACTCATCGACCGTAGATGATGTTATTATTGAATTCCGAGGCTTCGAAGACGCAAAAAGTCGCCGTATCACTCCACACTTTTCGCGTCTTCTCAACACGGCTTTAACATCTACCTGCGAGGACGCCCGTTTGCCACCAGCCCTTGCTTCTTCAAACAATATCGTGCGCATCGTGCGCCAGGAAATCGAGGCAGCACCTCTCTTTTCTGGCCAATTTCCGGTCCTCAACGACTCTCGCGCCACGATTTCTTTGATCAAAAGTGTCGTGCGCCAGGAACTGGCCAATGCCGGACTTCAGACGCTGTGCCCCGTTAACCAACCTGATCACCGACTGTCTAGTAAACATAACATGTCCCGTGGACCGAACAGCCACCCACGTTACCGGAACTCAGCAGAATGACTAACTTCCGATGACAGGCCGATCTGCTTCAACTGTGGATAAGTCAGCCATATTTCACGTCAATGCCGCACTTCCTAGGATTGGCAGCCGTGGTCACATTATGTCAACACCCGACGACCACCTGCTGATGCTCGGATGCCGATCTACGCGGAACTAGACGATGCTTTGCCATCCAGAACCGCCCAACCGAACCACTCCCCGTCGCCCTCTGGACGCATGTCTCGCTCAACTGACCGACATCACTGCGCCTCACCCTTCTACCGCCAGTCCTTGGAAAACTGATGGGCGCGGCCCCTAGAGGTGAGCCTGCTTCGACGACACGACCCGAAATTTCGCTACCCACGATACCTGGACACAACAACTTGATTAAAGTAAACGTTGACGGATCAAGAGAAAGGGTTCTGCAGGATTAGAGTAATTTGCCCTTGCTGGACACAACCATCAAAAGCGGATTATTGCCGTATGACTACTACCTTACATTGTGCCAACAGCGATGGATCGCAGGAATAGTCATCAAAAGTACGTTCGTTACATAAAAAATGCAGTGTCTTGAAAGAGAAGGTATGAAGTTTCTCAACGCACTAGTATGTGGCTGATATTGTGGGAAATAACCATGCTCGCGTCGGCAACGACCGGCTCGGGCAACTTCTGCCCTACCTGGACGAGTAGCGCCATTTCCTGCTCCGATAGACCATCAGCATTCCCTTACGTGACAGCTACCACCACTGCCACCACCACAACCACCGCTCAGTGTATCACAGTCAGAAAGCCGGGAACGTGCACAAGCTTTGAAAGTGGCGGCTGATGTGGCGTGGCCCACAGGGCCGCCATGGCGCATTGATGAAAAGCCGTGTAGAATCACCCCAGAGTGTCCACCACCGTCTGAAGTTGACTTTTGGGACGAAAGTAGATAATCCCTCGCTTTCTTATAGGTATCTCATAACTACGATGTGCACTCACCTCAACGGAATGGCTCGCTAAGTAACTATGGTTGTCACCTTGCGCTAAGTCTGCCTCTGCCTTGTTCCTGTGTTTTGAAGGCACAACCATAGTTACCTACTAAGAATGAACAAAGTTGCCCAGCACCAATGTTCATCAGCTCAGTGCGAACTGCAGGTTCTGTGTTTTTTGGAGCCAGTCCTTGAGAGCCCTTTCTGAACATCATGGGTTCCTGTCTGCTTTAGACAACCGCGTAAAGAAACTGGTCTTAAAGACAATGCAGGTGTGACTGTGTGTGCATAGTAAATGTTGGTGTGTGTTTCCACGTATCACTTCCTCTTGTTTCCTTCTCTCTCTATTCTTTCCCTCTCAATTCTTCTTTTTTCTTTAACTGAGAGATGGACTTCTTTTAAAAGTGAAGTTATGCTTATGGCAGCTCCGCCCTTTATATAGTAATGATATTTCGATATACAACTCGGTGTCTTTACTTGTCTTGATTCCCATGAACTCTGAATAGTCGTTGCTTGCAGCGTTACTTCAAATTTCGTTAAGGCATCTTTCTTGCATGTGATTGAGATTATAGTAGGTCTTTTTACCGATGTATGTACCTGAATGCAATCGGAATGTCATATATCTCTGCGCCTATGCGTCTTGGTTTCAGTGTAAAGTTTCTAAACACACAGCGGGAGGCCAACGCGACTTAATCTCTCTCATTGTAGAGTACTAAGGGCTCAAAATCGTTATCCACTTGTTCTAAACACACAGCTTGCACGGTTGCGGCAATGATATAATCTGAATATGTAAAGGCACTGAGGCTCATCAATGATATATCTATAGCGGCGCCACTTGCTTGTTCTAAATGATAAGGCAGCAACAGTGAAGGATTAACTGATTTTATTCCTGAGTTCTTTCGGACGAAGTGAGTATAAAAAATTGGCCCCATATCTGCATGCTACACAGCAAATGTCGGGAAAAATGACAGTCTTGCGTCTGCAGAGAGTGAACAAAATGTTTATTTTATGTTCTGTGCAAGAAAATCAGTGAATGGAATTCTGGAGGCACTGCGTCAGAGTGTCTCAAGCTTGCATCGGAGGTGAACGAGCGCACCAAGTCACGTCACACGTGAGACAAGAGTTCTATCTGGCAGTTATCTTGTAAAATAGAATGCGTGGCTCTGAGACGGGCGTGATAGGGTGTAGAACGCAAGGCAACGGGTAGGTGCCACCAAGGTGCCACCAGCGAGTTGGAAACACTTCCCTCTTCGTGCAAGCGTTGCACGGTCAGCGCCGCGTGATAAACGCTACGGTTCTTAGAATAACTTATGTATGCCTTTTCTAGTAAAAGACGTACTTACAGAATGTATATATGTTGTTAGAGTGCCTCAGATATGCGCGACAATTGCTTTTCATTGGACGATCACACAAGTAGTAACGCTGAATCTTGAGCAACATTGGTGGGCGCTGCGGATAGGGTCGGCCGTTTGGTTTAATCGCTCAGGCATCATTGTGCGCCCAGTACCGCTAAGAGTGGACAGACACACAAATGAACAGACCGACAGACCAAAACTTTTACGAGAAAGACTATCGTCTTAAAGAACATACTCGCTCATGTTCCATCGAGGCCTGCTTCACGTGTCGCTGTCAGTTACTTGAAAAACCAGCAGGCCTGCTCTGAACGCGCAGCACAGTCACTGGAAAAGCTGGAAAAGCGGCTTTCCTAGTTTTTTTTTTTGAGCAACTAACACAAGCCCACATGCATTGCACCCACTACGCCATAAATTATCAAAATTTTACAGCAAAAATGCTGTAGGCCCGTGTGCTCAGATTTGGGTGCACGTTAAAGAACTCCAAAGGTTCGAAACTTCCGCAGCCCTCCACTATGGCGTCTCTCATAATCAAATGGTGGTTTCGGGACGTTAAACCCCTCATATAAATCAAATCTAAAACATATTTTTACACATCTTAATGTGATTTCCTACATTATAAGAAGCCTGCACAGAATTTATCAAAGACAAAAAAGAAGTCTGTACAAGGAAGTTGGTAAGGAAGATCAATCACCGGCGCAGCTCTACGATTAGTATTGGGCTCCCACGCCGAGGACCCAGGATCAATTTTTATTCTGTCCTAGGAATTTTTATTTATTTAGTTTTTTTTTCAATTTCGGACGATTGTAGTTAAGGACACCGGTGGCGGCGGTAGACAACTACAGTGCCAGAATCGGGCCGTGTTGTTGTAGCATAGCCAATTTAGCTGTAAAGCAGAAAACTGGTTTCGTTGTCAAGCAGCATAGTGCGCACTCTGTGATCCAATTCTTCTGTACTTTGCGTACACAGAGCCATTAATAGCCTCTGAAAGTCTTTTTTCTAGGTGTTGTGTGGAGCTGCATCTAAAGACAGTCAGGGAGAGGGAACTTGGTACTTGTGTATGTGAACGACAAAAATGCCTTTGTTTCTCGGAGGAGCCATCACTTATGACACTCACGATGATGATATGCTCGCGCGTGTTAAAGAATTATAACAATATTGTTTCAAATCCCCAAGTATTCAGCATAAAATATTCCTGAGTTGCAGAACTTCTATCAAATGCAATCAGCGCAGCTGCACACCAAATACCTTTGAAATTAAAGCCGAAATAGTCAAAATTGTATTTTTGTATAGTGTTTCAATTTAGTTTAAAAATTGTTCTTATTCAGTAGCGCCTGTAACCAAGGAACTCAAAACGTAGCGATTCTAATTTCTTAACAAAAATCCTTGATCCTGCAAAAAGACCCTAAATCCCCCAAAGATATAGAAAATCTTTAGATATGGGTATAAATTCTTTGCTTTGACATCCTCCGTGTATTTCAATTAGAAAGCGGGTGTGCGCCCACAGTCGCAGGGCTAGAGCTTCGAGACGTCAATACTGCACAAGTACGGTGGCGCCATTCAGTTAAAAAAACATAAAAACGTTTTTTCGCGCCCAGTAAGTTTTATAAAGGTAACTCGTATATTTTTTGAATCTAGTCCATATAAACATCACACAATTTCTGTCCATTTATAATAAATTAGCCGGCTTCCTTATAGTTTAAATTAGAAGGTTCTGCGTATTCGCAGGCGTTATACTTAGCGCTTCTGTAAATTGTATTTACAACAGTGGCAGCTACCAACACGTCGCTGCTTGCGGGGTTACAGCTTTACCGGCCCAGCGTTCGCTCTAGAGTGTGTATATCAACTCAATGGCACACATTCTGCCGTGATACCCATCTATGATGATATCTTTTGTTCAAAACAGACGTTTCAAGTCGAGCTCGGGAATATGTGCCGTGAAATACGACTACAGTGAAAGCTCGGTGATATGACCAGAGCTCGTATGAATTTCGCAGGGATATGAACTTTTCTTTGGCCCCGGCCAAGGTCCGCTGGCCTTCAATGCAATGAAGCAAGCTTCTTTAAAGCTCATTCCTCCCGTCTCACGGTGTTTGATACGAAGACACGCTACCAGGCAGGTACAAGAAGGTGCTACCCGCACTGCGGTGTAAGGCGTGCCAAGAACGCATGGACGCGGGAACGAAAATGCGTGCCTCGCCACCTATTCGTCCAAACCTTGGTGTGAGAAAAATACATTACCGTGATTCCAGCAAACCTTCAGTGAGGCGCACTAGCCTCCTGTGACGTGCGTGCGTATCTTGGAGACCTTAATGTGCGTTCGTGTGCCTTCACGTTTGAATTACGCGTGGTCTTGGCGTCGTGCACTTATTTTAAACGCATCGAGGTGTGCTGTTGCCGTTCTGCTGAGTTTACACGTGCTTCTTATGAAAGGCGAACGTGAAACGAAAGCAGGCGAAAATGGCCCTTACGAAGGCGCTAAACCTCACAAAGTCAACATTCACAATGTTCACGCGCGCAATCGTGTGGACACTTATCTATCGCATCGAAGTCCTCTAAATAAGCACTTTTGCTGCAGTAGTACGATGTTATGCGAAAAGGCATGTTAAAATTTCTATCGCGCGGCTAGCTGTCACGGATCAGAACAGAATCAGTTCTGGTCGAAACTTCCCAGGCCACGCTTCTGTATATAATAGAAGGGATGACGGCCTGGAAACTTTTGACACCACCTACACTATATTTGGACACGCGCTCACGGACCGTTTATTCACGAGCGCAGGTATCATCGTTGACAACTAAAAATTGTGCTGGCAATCATTCAGAGCTGTCCATGACTTAGTGACGGCCCTGCAAAGCAATAATTCAATATCTGAGCCGGCATTTATTTGTAACATGCTAATTTTTCATATTTCGGCTGGATTTGAATTTGAAATGGCACGAATGTTTTTGGAAACCCCACGAGCTTCAAATGACCGATGTTGCACTGTATTAGTACCCCTCTCTCTGGGTAAGCAGTAAAAGCTCATCACTTGAGGTTCGGTCATTAAGATCTTGGTACATTTCAGGGTACCACAGCTACAAAAAATTTTTACCTCTTTATCACAGCCCAGTCGCAAGCCCTAATATGCTTTGGTTTCCGCCTGGTGTGTGTTTATTAGGCCGAAATGGTAAGCTGATCTTTGTTACTCGCAGTACAAGTTAAAGGAATTAGATTACTCGTGTATAACTTACTGTTCGTGAATTGTCTTAGTGATTCCGCACACCAATTTAAGTTACAACGTAGTAACTGGCAGGAAAACTATTCGTAAGCGATCATTTATAGCACGCGTACAAGACCAGTAGCATTTGTGACACAGCGTTATAGAGCAAGGAAAGACAAAAGCTTTTTTTTTGCCCGTTCCCGCTATGGCTAATTTAAGTTCTTGGTCTTTCGTCAGCTGCTTTTCTTCAGGTTCAAGTGAAACGAGATCATGGCTTGCCCACTACGTTTCTTCTCTCTCTTTCTTTTCATTTGATGGCAATGTCTTCGTGGTGCACTTTCTGATTCATCAAAGCAATGCCCTTAAAAGATGACCGTCAATGTGAAGTACCGGCACCATCAAAATGTATTTAACCTATCGCACCCCGTAAGGGCCATGTGCTCTATCATTTTAGAGGTGAAAATCACAGTCTCATTCTCTCCTCGGAAGGTGGAGGGATGAATATGGAAGAGGAGGATGGAGGATGAAACAAGGGACGGGGAGGTTAGCCAGTTTTAGACCAGCTGGCTACACAGGGCTGAGGAAAAGGTAAGGAGATTTGAAGATGATAGAAAATGGAGCAACAAACGGTGAAAAAAAGGAAAAAAACGCGATACAACCGGAAGTGTCTCGTCCCGTCCTACAAAAAAAAACATAACAATTTCAAAGCCATTTGGGTTGAGAATGAACTCAGCCAGTGTCCCAGAATCTTTTACTGCGATAAAGAATGATCACTAATCATCCAGCCTCTCTAGCGCATTGGTAAGCTATTGTCTTGGAGCATTGAGATGGATGTAGTCATACAAAAGATGGTTGATTGTTTCTTCGCAGCGGCAGTTCTTGCACTTTTGGGGGCTGAGTATTCTCAAAATAAAGGTGTAAGCATTTGCGGGGGCCAGGACGATCCACAGGCGGCACAAAACGTTTACTCAGCTAGAGCTATTCTAACAGACAGCTAAGGTAGGATCGGGGTGCAAGTTATTAAGGTGAGTGTTTGAGAAATATATCCAGTTTCACCGTGCCAGTGTCTGGTCACTTGGCAGAAATCAAAGCTTTGTAGCTGCGTCATTTTTTGAGAATGGTAAGGCTCTGGATTGTGCACCATCAGAGGAAGATCAAGCGGCTTCTTCTGCGTAGTCGTTGGGATATATACCACAATCACCTCTTATTCACTGGTAAGTGTGCTATGCTGTGGTTTTCTCGCTGCATAATGGTGAAGAAGCCGCACATCAGCTCGCAACCGCTCATTATCCCAATGGCAAAAGTGTGACATAACATAGTATTTTAGGAATCTACCCTTTTCCAAAGAGATCACGCAAAATAAGACAAATAACAAATACATAGCATATGCTAGTTGCCGCCTCGCTTCTCGCTTCTTTTCAGACTCATTGATGCCTATAGATTTTGTTTATGTTCGAGGTTTTCACACAAAACTGATCTTTTACTCCAAAATTCAACCCCGAGCCTGGCTGCTGGCTGAAGCTAGCATTGAAAGGTTTCCGGCTGTCATTTAGGGAGGCATCGGTATCTGAGCTGCTTTACCTAATAAAATCATCTTCCTCTCTCCCTTTGTCTCACATGGCCTTCGCTATGGTTTACGTTCTGTGGTCGTAGCACACAAATGACTCTTCGGAAGTCTTCAACATAGGTGCCCTTCTATGGTAGAGCGTGTTTCTAGTGACACTTTAACTGTTTCATGCACCCATCTTCATTTTTGGCAGCAAACAGAGCTTTATTGAAAAATGGTGAAGGTATTTGAAGGAAAGGATTTCCTTGGAAGAAACAAAAACTTCTCAATTTTAGTTCAAAAGATGCACGATAGTTTTTTCAGGTGAACACCATGCAGTTGAGGTCTACCGGTTACTTTCTTTGAGACCACCGATCTTCATTTTTATAGTCCTTAGCGATAGCGACTCATACAAAAGTTCTCCTGCACAGTCAACATAGTAGGAACAGCGTATACTTATATGTATATGGAAGTATGTCGGGTCACCGTCTAGCACGCCATGAAGGTGACGGCAGCGGAATAAAGCACACATAACATGTCGCATGGAAGCGCAAACGAAGTAGCGTCATTTCTGTTAGATTGCCGAAAGCTTCAAAATTTGCGCCATCCAAAATCTTGCAAGTGGGGATCACGTGTTTTGAAAGGAAAACAAAGTCACCGTTTCGTCTCAAGGGTGAAGCAATGAATGTTATTGCAACAACTAGGAATGTAACGCTGACAACGCCAGTACATCAAAACGTGAAGCGTGTTGCTGACGCACAAATTACGAATGAAAATAACACACACAAGAAAAGAGCTAACTCACTACGTTTACAGCTCGAGGCTTAACGCGCAGTTTAAACAAAAACGACGCACAAAACTTAGAAGCAGGTACTTATTTGAGTGCAAACTTACAATTGTTCCAATTGTAAGTTCGCTGCGTTTGAAGGGTGCGATTTTGTTGCAAACGATGAGTGTGCAGTGAGCAAATTGATCTTAGTGCTCCCAGCAACTGAACGCAATCGTTCCGATAAAACCGATAGGCGCATGACTCTCCCACACCAAGAGATAAGTGCGTAGATGAGGCCCCTTCCCTTCTGCGGTGCGAAGCTCGCGTGGGAGATGAGCGTGAATAGGCGCATCCAGGGGCTGATTATTCAGCGTTCAAAGAGTTCAAATAAACCAGACCCTCCGGTTTTAGGGCCTCCCCCAAGGGCCAGAAAGATAGTCATCTTCGTTGTTTTGTTCAAAGAAGTTTAACCCTCCTTCTGGATTCCCGTGATAGAAACAGATCCTCTATTTAAACAACCAATATAATTGCTTTTAAGAGGCGGTTCGTTACAAAACTTGCATATTCTTGAAGTCAGCTCACAGTTCGGCATTCCCTCGTAAAAAATGGCCCCACCTTGCCGAAGGGATTAGTGAGGAAATGCGAATGCACTGCGTAGTGTACTTAATGGTGTTTTGCACGTGAGAACCCAGCGTTAGAAGATTAATGTTTTCTTTTTTTTCTTACATTGTGCAGCCAATAGCGCCATTTGCTGCACGTGCCGTTTTCTGCCGCGAGAAACACGGTATGCGTTTCCAGCTCTAGTAGCTAGCGTGCACGGTTAAAAAATATTATGAAGCGAACAAAAGAAACAGCGTTCTAAACTCGCCTTTGGCAATGAGGTGGTGGCAAGTCACGTTCAACTTAAGGAGGTGGGGGCTCTGGTTGCTTGGGGCGAGGATAAGCGCGTGCACCCGCAGCTGTTGCTGACAGCTTCCGGCGCCGAAGCGTGACATGGTGGTGGCTCTGGTTACTAGGGACGCGCGCCCGCAGCTGTTGCTATGGGAGAGAGCGGTAGACGGATCCCGACGGACACCTGACATAGCCAGACAAAAAAATTCACTCTCATTTGAAACCGTTTACTGGCTCAAGGCGATGCATCGTGTAGGGGGAAGGAGCTGATCAAGTGGATGGATGCATGGAGTAGCCTGATGAGGATTTTAGCAGCTGCGGTCCAACATGCAATGTGAAGGCGCATAAATTGAACAGAAGTTCATGTTTGAAATATTGTTTGATGCGCTGTATAAAAATAACTATCTTGAAGCTGACACCTACGTATTCTATACTATGCTTTATTATATCATAAACAGCGCACCATGAAACATATGTATTTTACAGAACTTGCACAATAAACAGTACTCCGAAAACGTAATGATTTCATTCTTTGCTTCTGGCACTGCCATTCAGTTTTAATTTTTGCATGGTGGTTTTACAAAAAAAATTCAAAAGACCGTCACTTGGTAAAGCTTGTGCAAAGGAAATATCTACGACATATATCCACTACCTAGCTGATAACAGGCCTTCACCGCAATTGTTCGAGCATTGCGGTGGGGGCCTTTAACCGACCATCACCTTTGAACTTCTTTTACGCAATGTGCGGCATAGCACATGCAACCACGGGTGTCTCAGATGAACATGATGCTTCTCCGAGCCGATTGGATGCGCGCAGCTTGTTTGTAAATCTAAAAAGCGTCAAGTCTAGATGACAAGGAAGGAAGGAAGCAACAAAAAGGGAGAAGGCAAGGAGGTTAACCAGAAAGACATCCGGTTCGCTACCCTACACTGGGGGATTGAGGAAGGGGGCAAGAAAGACGAGAACGAGGGAAGAGAGGGAAAAAGGGGGTGGGGGAGAGACTGACAGTAATTTCACTGCAGCGTGTAGAACTCTACCGCATGTCAGAGGCGTTCACACCAGCCTGTCTTTCTCAGAAAACACAACAGGGCTTTCACTGCCTTGTGGGCTGTCGAGGCATGTGGACGTTGCTGTAATAGCACCTGCACAGAAAGAGGCCGATCATCCAGTCCCCGCGTCGCGTTGGCAAGTACTTGTCTATCTGAGGCAAATCGAGGATAATGGCACAGCAGGTGTTCGATATTTTCGTCGGTGCCGCAAACATCACACGCCGCACTGTCAGTAATTCCGATTAACGTGGTATAAGCTTTTGTGAAAGCAACTCCCAGCCAAAGGCGATAGAGAAGCGAAGCTTCACGTCGGTGTATGCCGGGTGGAGGCCGGAGTTGTAGTGAAGGGTCGAGCTCGTGCAGTCATGTACGTAGTATGCTTGGTGTGTTCCACTCAGTTAGTGTGAGACTGCGGGCCAGTTGACGAATCTGCCTCGCCGCATCCACTCTTGAAAGCTGTATCGGAAGGCTGTTCGCTTCTTTGTGTGACGTGCGAGCAGCATGATCTGCAGAATCATTGCCGCCTATACCACTATGCCCAGGTAACCACTGAAAGACGATGTCATGGCCTTTTTGTATTAACAGGTGGTGAAGTTTCACGGTTCGGTAGGTCAACTGGTCGTCACATCCGCGTCGGATAACTGATATCAGGCACTGTAACGCTGGTTTTGAGTCAGAAAACACAGCCCATTTACCTGGTCTTTCTTCTGAATTGATGTGTTTCGGTGCATTGCGCAGAGCCTCGAGTTCTGCCGTCGTCTAGTTGACAAAGTGGGAAAGAAAGTGGCGGGGCGACGGGGGAGGGGTCCTCCTAATTTTTTGAACTGGGCCTTCCGCACTGTTATTCCAGCCCTGGTCGCATCGCCGTGAGCTGGGCGCCGAGCTTCACGCCGAGAGCGCTCATCGCGCCATCACAACAATATTGCTGAAAAGATCCTATTTTTTTTTATGTAGTTGCCGCAAGTGCTAAGAGGTAGACATAAATAGCTTGCCGTTTTAACGTTGACAGAGGTGCTTTTTCGTGGCTAAGTGGTAAACGCCATGCACTCAGGACTGAAAGGTCGGGCATTAGACTGTGCGGGCCGGAGTCTTTCTCTGGATAATTTTTTTTTAATTTTCATAAACAGGGTGCCCCAGCTATCCCCATCAAGATTTTAAAAATGTGCTGACACACAAAATTACGACGCTACCAAACGCTTATTGCTTAGCATTGTATGAAGGTAGTTAGAGTTTTTGTTTCGGTTGTAAATTAATGTTTAAATAGATATATTTATTTACCTACCTTTCGAAAAAAAACGTTCGAGAAAAATTGTAAGAGTAAGTTGTACATCGGTTTGCAAACGTCCAACTAGACAGTTTCAAACTTTATATATGTTAGGTATTAGTGTTTTTCTGCCAACTACAAATGTCCGCGAAATGCTAAAAATGATCACGTCACTAACATGCTCGCGCGCAAGTGCGCACGATGATTCTAGTGCTCACTAACGTTCCGAGTACCAATGACAATAGCGTTTACCTTATGGTGCTGCCTCGACATGACCGCAACGATGGTGGTAGCTCAGCGATGAACACGCTTTTGTATCGGTGACAAAAGTAATAACCACTGTGACTACTTATCGCTGTCGTGAATCGGTGCGAGGGAAGCGTATTGTTCGTACGTGGAACGTTCGGGAAGTACCAGAATCATGGCACACGTAGGTGCGCCAGTGGATTTGTCACGTAGTATTTTTTTAGGGGCGAAGCTCTTCTCTGTCTAACCTTGCCGTGCATGCGGCGAAACCGCTAGAAGAAGAGACGAGAAGAAGAAAAAGTAAGTATCTCTCTAACAGTATAAAATATGGTGCTGTTTCATAGAAGTACATACAAGCTGCAGTTCAGTGATGATATTTCAGATGGCACTGTATCACTACAGTTCTATTGGCTGCTGCTTGGATCGTGCGTAGATGCTCAAGAAAGGAGTGCCTCCCTCAGTCTCCTCGATAGTCGCCGTACGAGTCGGATCGTTGGTGGGGCATGAACGAACAGAGCGGCGAGCGCGTTGAAGACGCTAGCGCTCACCTTCCTTGGCTCGCTTCTCGTTGGTCTTACCCACGTGCCGTCTGCATTCCCGAAAGCGATCGGACGCATGGACACATGCACGGATGGACGGACACATGGATGGATCGACGGATGGAGGTACGGATGGACAGACTGACAGAAAGACAGACAGACAGACAGACAGACAGACAGACAGACAGACAGACGGACAGACGGATGAACAGACACACAGATAGACAGATGGACAAAAAGACAGACAGACATGGACGGACGGACGAATGAACGTATGGATGGACAAACTAATGAACGCACGACTTGGTGCATGGAAGGACGCATGGATGAAACAGACGGACAGATACACGCATGAACGAATAATAGCACGGAAGGACGTATGGACGCTTCGCCCCACTCATCACACTTCACTTCATGGATATGCCGTGATTTTTTCATGTTTCGCGGGTATTTGTAGTTATCAGAAAAGCACTAATAATTAACAGATACATAGTTCGACACTGTCAAATCGAATGTTTTGCAAACCGATCTAAAACTTTCTCATTGTAATATTCATTTTTGTTCCTTCAAAAATTAGTAAATAAACAAATGTAACTAAAGATTACTTTAAAACACAAAAATAGTCTAACGCAAGGCGACGGTCAGCAAAATGCATTTGGTCGCGTTGTAATTGCGTCTGTCGGCATATTTTTAAACTTTGGCTAAAGACAGCTGGGACATCCTGTATATAGCAGAAACACCATATACGGACACCGAGCCATCGGGTATTGCAAAGAAAATGCTGCAGATGTAGCAGCGCGAGCGCTAATCTCCGGGTTACTTTATTCAGTGCCGATGAAGACAAACAAGGCGAGAGGGGAGGATTACTCTATCTACTGGTATGAAAGAATTTTTAATTTCTAACGAGAAAATCATCGGCACCACCTTCCCCCCTGCAATTGTGTTGAAGAAAGTCGACGAGCACATTTTGCTTCGACTCGAGACGGACACATTGCTACGCTCTGTTCTAATCAAAAATTTCAAACCTATGGTGAAAAAGCAGTGTCAGTACTGTGGGTAGGTAGCAGACATGTAGCACATTTGTTGAAGCTTTTAAAGTTGAAGTTTATTAGCATGGAATATGAATACAGATCGCTCGCAAAGCCCATATATACTCTTGATGAAAGACTAGTGTTGGGGCTTATACAAACATGTAATTGTCAATGGTGCTCGCCAGAGATATTTAAATACAACAAGAGTAACATGTGAAGTGAAGAAAAAGCGCACAAATAAGTAACAGACATGGAATATATATAGAAGAACAACGAGTCATATATATATTGTTACGACCTCAGTAGGCGTCTGGGGGTTTATTGATACACGGTTCGAGGGACGAGCCGTATCGGCGCAGGCAGATGATGATGATCTTCTTCTTCCACACCCCTTGCTTCTTTTTCCTTCTTCGTCCGGCACATACGTGGCGTAACATTTCCCCCCTCGCAGACAAAGCGCGCCGCGCGTTTCATGCAGTGTCGCGTTGACTGAAAGGCTTCAGGCGAGCGACATGCGTGACCTCTGTCTTTCTGGAACGTCTCCCGCTAGCTGTAAGACGTGCGATGCGGTAGTCGACTGCGCTCAGGCGGTCAAGGATAACAAAAGGTCCGATGTAGTGCGCGAGCAGTTTTTGGCACAAGCCACGTTTGCGTAAAGGCTTCCACACCAACACGAGATCTCCCGGAATATATGTGGCCTGCCGGTGCTTGCTGTCATAACGAACTTTCGATCTGTCTTGCGAGGCTATTGTACGTAAACGAGCAAGACGACGAGCTTCTTCGGCGAGACAAAGAGTTTCTGCTAGGGAGATTTCTGATTGGTCCCGATCAGAGAAGGAAAATATTGTATCCAGAGTATAACGGGGGGGTCGAACATAGAGGAGGAAGAACGGGCTGTAGCCGGTGGTCTCATGTTGGGAAGTATTAAACGCGTATGTGACGAACGGCAAGACATCGTCCCAGTTCTTGTGGTTCGAAGCAACGTACATAGAAAGCATATTCACCAGTGTTCGAATTGTTCGCTCGACGAGACCATTCGTCTGCGGGTGATAAGGCGTCGAGTGTCTGAGCTCTGAGCCACACATACGGAGAAGTTGTTCGACAACGTCTGCCGTGAATTGACGTCCACGGTCACTTATGATGACGCGAGGGGGCCCATGACGCAGTATGATAGAATGGAGAAGGAAGGACGACACTTGACCAGCAGTCGCGGATGGCAGGGCAGCAGTCTCGCAGTACCGAGTAAGATGGTCAGCACATACCACAATCCATCTGTTGCCTTTCGATGAACGCGGAAAAGGGCCCACCAGGTCAATGCCAATTTGTTCGAACGGAGAACTGGGAGGCGTCACAGGTTGTAGATGTCCGGCCGGAGCTGCTGAGAGAGATTTGTGCGCCTGGCATTGCGCACAACTGGCCACGTACAACTCAACTGACTGGCGCATACGTGGCCAGTAGAAGCGTTCCTGGGTACGATGAAGAGTGCGCGTCGTTCCGAGGTGACCTGAAGTGGCGTCATCATGCATGGCGTACAAAACAGATGACCGTAGTGCCTCTGGAACCACCAGCAGGAAGCGGGAACCGGTGCCGGAGATGGATTTCTTGTACAGTAGACCATCACGGACGCAAAAGCGGCTTTCCGGAGTGGATGCTTGTGCGATCACGAATAACGGATTCAAACTCACGTCCTTCCGCTGCTCAGTTTCAAAGGTGGCCTTATCCGGGAACGCTGGTGCTACGGACGCAATCAGATGATCGAAATCGTCAGCGTCGCAAACTGTAGCATCAACTGGCATCCTTGAAAGGCAGTCTGCGTCCGCGTGTTTCCTGCCGCTCTTGTACGATACCGTGAAGTTGTACTCTTGCAGCCGGAGGGCCCAGCGTGCTAGACGGCCTGACGGATCCCGAAGGTTGATAAGCCAGCACAAAGAATGATGATCCGTAACTACTTGGAAAGGACGACCGTATAGGTATGAGCGGAATCGCTGCACAGCGAAGACGAGTGCAAGGCATTCTTGTTCGGTCACAGTGTAATTGCGTTCCGGCTTACTTAAAGTACGACTGGCATATGCGATTACGTGTTCCACTTGATTACATCGCTGTATCAGGACTGCACCTATGCCAATGCCGCTTGCGTCGGTGTGAACTTCAGTCGCCGCAGAAGGATCGAAGTGCCGCAGGATAGGCTGCGACGTGAGCAAGAACTTCAGTTGGTTGAAAGAAGTTTCACAATCAGGAGTCCATTCAAAACTAGCACCTTGGCGGAGAAGACAGGTCAGTGGAAAGGCAACTTCTGCAAAGGCGGGAATAAATCGGCGAAAGTAAGAGCAGAGGCCCAAGAAGCTCCGAAGCTCCTTCACTGAGCCAGGTGGTTTAAAAGCTCTAACAGCCGCCGTCTTATTCGGGTCGGGCCTGATGCCATCCTTGTTGACGAGATGTCCCAGCACCAGTGTTTGTCGAGCTCCGAAATGACACTTCTTTGCATTAAGAACCAAGCCAGCATTTCGAATACATTTCAAAACCAGCTCTACCCTTTCGTTATGTTCACTGAATGTACGCCCGAAGATAACAACGTCGTCAAGATAACACATACAGATGTTCCACTTCAGGCCGCGCAGAATGGTGTCCATGAATCTTTCAAATGTAGCGGGCGCGTTACATAGACCAAAAGGCATCACGTTAAATTCATATAGTCCATCCGGAGTAACGAAAGCCGTCTTTTCTTTGTCCATTGAATGCACAGGTATTTGCCAATAGCCTGAGCGTAAGTCTATGGACGAAAAGTAGGATGCTGAATGGAGGCAGTCTAGAGCGTCATCAATGCGTGGGAGAGGGTAGACATCTCTCTTTGTGACGGAGTTTAGACGGCGATAGTCCACACAGAATCTCCAGGTACCATCCTTCTTTTTGACTAGAATCACGGGAGCCGCCCAAGGACTCGATGATTCTCGAATGACACCCTTCTGCAGCATATCACGCACTTGTTCATCAATTATCTTGCGCTCAGACGGCGACACTCGGTAGGGTTTCTGGCGGATGGGCTGTGCTGTTCCCGTGTTTATCCTGTGGAGAATCCGAGACGCGGGAATCGAGGGCGCATGGTCATGGGAAAAATCGAAAATCGCCACGTATTTCGACAAAACGTCCAGAAGCATGCGGCGTTTGTCAGTAGTAAGTGACTTGTCGATCATAGGTAAAAGTTTTGAATCGGCCGTAGAAGTATTGGCTGAGGCCCCACCTGGAGCATCACTGAGGACAGCCACTGCCATCGGTGAGTATGTTTTGAACTTGGCAAGCTTCAGTCCTCCTGGTAGAACCACCGACTCAGCTGAACAGTTTACCGCCCATAGTCCTGTGCGTCCTTGAACGAGTGACACTATGCAATGCGGCACCAATGTGTTCTTCTTAATGCAACTGAGATGAAAGGGCTCCACTAATGCGTCGAACGCACTGTCACTGTTTTCAATGCGTGAAGAGTATACAGGAACACAGACTGCAGAGAATGCCGGCACAATGCTATCTTCACTGACCCGGAGCGCACCGTGCTCCCTGTCTGAATTCTCTAATAGTTCTCCAGGGGCAGCATCACATATGTACACCTCTCCATTTCTACAATCAACAGTGGCGCCACACATTCGAAGGAAGTCAATCCCCAGGATTATGTCGTGTGTGCTCCTTGGAAGAATCGTAAACTCTGTGACAAACACTTGATCACCCAAGCACACTTCTGCGGTACAGACACCAATGGGACACAGCGAGTTACCACCAACGCCACAGAATGTTGTTGCCTTCTCCCACAAAAACATCACCTTTTGTCCTAAACGGTGTTTAAAAGCAGCACTCATAATCGAAACTGTAGCACCAGTATCCACCAAAGCCATCGTACACACACCATCAACAAAAACTTCTACCTTGTTCTTGAACATCAACACAGACGGGGGTATTTCGTTTTGCAGCAAGTCACCAGCGACCTCACCCCCATCGGCCGCACTGTTTAGTTTTCCTGATGTGGTGACGATGGGCGGCGCCGTGGCGATGGAGACCGGTGGGATCGAGGCGCAGGAGGTGGCGTCACACTTCGATCAGAGGCAGGGGAGTTGTTGCGCCGGTGTCCGTGCCAGAAGCTGCTGCCGGGTCTTGAGTCGGTGGGCCAGTGTCCTTGAAAAGGTGGGACAGCAGGTTTATCGGTCAAGCTTGTCCACTGATCATAGCGTGGTATGCGCGAACGATCGCAATACCTCGATATGTGACCAGTCAGACCACAGTTGTAGCACACAGGCGCAGGACGAGGTCGTCGCCGTTCTTCGAAGTGTTCACGTCTGCGAGCGTTCGCGTAAGCCCGAGATTCAATGAAATCAGTTGTCGGTGGGTGGTATGGGCGTACGGAACGGAAACGTTGAGGGTACTGTGATCGCTCGTAAAAAACCGGACTTGACTGCTGAATACGCCGAGGCCCTGCAACCTCCGTTGCGTTGACGGATGGATGTTCATAAACTGTAAGCTGTGGGGCAGTGGTGTCCTGCGGGAAATAGGATGGAGACGTGGCAGCTGCCCGTTCACGTGTCATTTCGCCATGTCTGAGTAACTCTTCCCGAACAATTTGGCGGATGGTTGCCGAAAGGTCACCAGTTGAGGCCGCTTCTATGCTGGCTACTGAGGTGACATTTGCCAGACGACCAAACTTAGGCGCTATTCTGCGCTGCTTCAGGGTTTCAAACGTGCGGCAGTGCCGTACAACGTCAGACACTGAAGTCAGGCTTTCCCTGCTAATAAGGAAGTTGTAAACATCTTCTGCAATTCCCTTCAGCAAATGCCCCACCTTGTCCTCTTCCGACATGCCGGAATCGACTTCCCTACACAGCCTCAAAATCTCTTCAGTATACACGGTGCAGGTCTCACCGGATAGCTGGGCCCTCTGTGCAAGACTCTGCTCGGCAAGCTTCTTTTTTGCAGCTGAGTTGCCGAAACACTTCTTGATTTCTTCAACAAAGCGTTCCCATGTTGTCAGAATATCTTCATGGTTCTCATACCAAACGAGGGCAACATCAGTGAGGTAGAAAACAACGCGTGACAGTTGGGAGGCAGCATCCCATTTGTTGCAGTTGCTTACTCGCTTGAAATGTTTGAGCCATGAGTCCACGTCGTCATTGGCCCTCCCGGAGAAGGTTCGTGGCTCTCTGTGATACGGCCAAGAACTGCTGGGGACTGGTTCCCGAGCTTCTGTTTCGTCAGGCATGATGGCCAAAGAAGGAGGCAGGCCGGCGAGGCGACGACTCCGGCGAAATCCGAGGGGTAGCGGTCCCGTCGTTGGTTCCTATACCCAGCACCTTCCACCACTCTGTTACGACCTCAGTAGGCGTCTGGGGGTTTATTGATACACGGTTCGAGGGACGAGCCGTATCGGCGCAGGCAGATGATGATGATCTTCTTCTTCCACACCCCTTGCTTCTTTTTCCTTCTTCGTCCGGCACATACGTGGCGTAACAATATATATATATATATATATATATATATATATATATATATATATATATATATATATATATATATATATATATATATATATACACACATATATATATATATATATATATATATATATATATATATATATATATATATATATATATATATATATATATATATATATTTATATATATATATATATATATATTTAGGGGAAAGAAGTGTATACCTAAGGGCTCGTTTTTCCGTGTTTTGTCACAATAATTAAAAGATATAACAGACAGTAATGCCAAGGAGTGTACAGGGGAAGTTATTAAAACCAATGAAATGTAACTAAGAAAGAAAAGTGGGTGAAAATATAACCAGCCGTGAGCAGGAACCAAACATAACCTGCTCACGGCTGGTTATGTTTTCACCCACTTTTCTTTCTTATTTACATTCCGTTGATTCTAATAACTTCCCCTGTCCATTCCTTGGCATTACTTTCTGTTATATCTCATAACTATATATATATTCGCGATACCACGCGAACAAAACTTAGGTACGCTTTGAGACAGCGAAAGCAGTGTGTTCTCAACAGCTGAGCCGCAAGATTGTTTTCTTTCTCGAGTAAAGACAGAGGACCACTACCTGGTGTCTGCTAAATCCTCCATCATCGTTTTCGTTCACATGCAGACACGCATCATTTGCCTCCCTCTCAAAGAGCATCGACCACATGCGAAGTCAGTAATGTAGTTTTTTTTTTAGTTTCATGCTATCACTCGCTGACGTAAGGCTTCATGCGCACTACGCAAACGAGTTCATAATTGTGTTTGCGATGCCTCGTGCTACGCAAAGTGCCGGGAATGACTTCCATAGTGACATCACTCAGTTGTATCAGCACTCGGTATGGTCCAAAATATCTTCTTAGGAGCTTTTTGGAAAGTTCTCGTTTCCGTACGGGGGTTTAAAACCATACTATCTCGTCACTTCATTAGGCGACTGTTCTGCAGTGACCATTGTTGTGGTCTTCATCGTACTCTTGCTGCTGGTGGATCCGCAAACTTGGAAGTTGCCTAGCTTCTTCCGCCCATTCCGTTAACGTGTCGGCGTCCGGTTTGATGTCGTCACCTTCGTGTGGTAACATCGCATCTAACACGATTCGTCGCTTGCCTGACTTCTTTACGACTATTATATCAAACTCTTGCAGCCAGAGACTCTAACGCGCTAATCGCCCTGTAGAGTCTTCAAGACTTGGTAACCAACATAGTGAGTGGTGGTCCCTAATTACTTTAAAGGAGCGGCCATATATATACCGGCAAAATTTTGTAACTACCCATACCACGGCGAGATATTCCTTCTCAGTCGTGGAGTAATTAGCCTCAGCACGTGTTAGCGTTCTGCTGGCATAGGCCATTACCCTTTCTGTGTCAACTTGCTGCGGCACAAGCACAGCTCCGAGACCTACATTGCTAGCATCGGTGTGAAGCATCGTAGGGGCTCTCTCGTCAAAGTGGGCAAGGAGTGGAGGTGTTTGTAGTCGCTGGCGAAGATCGTTAAAACAGCTTATTGTTCATTCCTCCACTCAAAGGTGATGTCTTCTCTGGAGAGGCGAGTTAACGGTGATGCAATGCGTGCTAAGTCCGCGATAAATTGTCTATAATATGCACAGAGGCTGAGAAAACATCTGACAGCCTTGTTATCGGTTGGCACAGGGAACTGTGCAACGGATGCGATTTTTTCAGGATCAGGACAAACACCCGCATGAGTGACGACGTGACCAAGAAATAGTAGCTCTTCGTAGCAAAAGTGGCACTTCTCAAGGTTCAACGTCAAATTCGCGGACCGTGTGGCTCGTAAGACCACTTCAAACCTTTCAAGGTGCTCGTTAAATTTGTGAAAAACACTATGACATCGTCCAGGTACACTGAGCAGGTTTTCCACTTAAACCCGGAAAGCACGGTATCCATGAGTCTTTGAAAGGTAGCAGGCGCTGAACGAAAACCGAATGGCAAGACATTAAATATATATAACCCATCTGGTGTCACAAAATCAGTCTTCTCGTGGTCTCTATGGTCCACCTCGATGTGCCAATATCCACTGCGCAAGTCCATTGAAGAGAAGTATCGAGCATGTCGAAGTCTGTCGAGAGAATCGTCTATACGAGGTAGTGGATATACGTCTTTCTTCTGTCACCATATTTAACTTTCGGTAATTCACACAGAAGCGAAGATTTCCGTCCTTTATTTAACGAGGACCACAGGCGATGCCCAAGAGGTCTGTAAAGGCTGAATGATGGCGTCTTCAAGCATTCTGTCTACCCAGTGTTGTATGTCTTCGCGTTCTTTTGGAGCCACTCGATAAGGGTCCTGGTGAATAGGTCTCCCCGTTTCCTTGGCAATTATCCGATGCTTAGTTAAAGGCGTGTGGCCCACTCTCGATGTTCTCGAAAAGCAGTCTTGGAATCCGGCCAATAAGCCAAGCAGTCTGCATCGCTCGTTTTTGGCAAAGTAATGCTAACGTCAAGAACAGGTTCTGAATCAATTTTTTGCGCCTCGTCGACTATTACAAAGCAGCCTTCAGCATCTATGGCATCGTCTAAGTAAGCGACAGCCGTGCCTTTTGGAAATTTCCAGCGCTCAGCGCTAAAGTTGGTCGACAGCAAGTCCGTCCGTCCAGCAGAAACTGTAACAATACCTCGTGCGACGGAAATACCGTGGGTGAAGAGAAGCGAGCTCATTTAGTCTGCAACTCCTTCGGCACCAAACTGGACAGCAGCGGCCACAGAAACAAGCGTGCATGACTAAGAGAGAGGATAACGTCATATTCAACAAAACGCAGTTGGTTTGTTCGCGCCTCTGAAAAAAACGGGTAAGCCCAAACTGTTGCAGAGAGTAATCAAACTCTCCGGGGTGTTGATTACGGCGCTATATTCTCGTAAAAATCATGCCAAGAATTACATCTCTGCAGCATGCGGTGATAATGACAAACGACGCAGTGAGAGAAGAACCTCTGATGTCAATTCTCCTGTACTTCTACCAGGCCCCTGCGATCTTATATGAGGGCTCGTTCACGACGTCTTCACTTTTCTGGGGCTCTCGGCGAGGTCCTCACTGATAATAGACACGTCAGCACCGGTTTCGGCTAAAGCTGTCACTTTCTGGCCGTTAAGAAGAATAGTAAGGTCGGCAGTCACAATTTCATCGCTTTCACGGCTTATCGGCTGTACAACGTCATGCAGTGGAATTTTCTCGTCATCTTCATGGCCTGTGACCTTGCCCCCTGAGGTCGCTGCCCTCAGTTTCCCTGGCGTGGGCTAGGTGACTTTCTTGTATTAAGATCCTCGTAAGTGTGGCGGTGCGACAAAGTCGAACGTGTGGGAGACGAAGAGCGGGATTGATGTTCCAGACCAGGCGTGTGAGTTGACATTGCCTCCTCTGCACTGGTACGGCCATCCTCAATGTAAGAACGGGCTTCATCAAAAGAGGTGTCGTCGTGGCGTGGAGTGTATTTGTCGTTGGCACGTCAACCGTCAAACCGAGGTCGAAGAGGACGGAATGAGTCACCTCGATGCCAGCAGTGACGGGCAGTATGGCCTGCACCTCCGCAGTGAAAGCATCGTGAAAGCCTGTCGACTGTGCGTCATGCATCTGTTCTTCTGGTCGGTGGACGTCTGATCATCTTGCCTGGTGTCGATGCCCATGGCGTGGCTGTAGACGGCTGGTTTTATGGCTGTAACCTGGGTGGTTGCTTTAGTGTCTGCTCTTGCGGCGGGGACCAAAGGGCCATTGGTGCCTGGCGGTACGGCATCGGCGTAGCGGGTGGTGGTCTTCGGAGAGCGGCAGCGTAACTCATAGGATGCTGCTCAGCATCAGGACCAGCCGTAGACAGCGCTTGCCGAAGTTCGTCACGAAAGACTTCAATGACCGACGCAATGAAAGTTTCAGCAACTCGAGTCCGGAACTTCTGCAGTTTTTCGCGAACTATCTCCCTAATCAAGTCTTGCAAGGAGCTCTGAACCTCAGACGTCATGGCGATACCATTATTGGGGACATTGTTGGACATGCGGCCATATTGGCTGCAGCATTGATGAAGGGCCCACTCAATATCCGTAGCCTCCTTATTAAAGTCAACCACGGTACTTGGAGGGCTGCGCAGTAGCCTGGCAAAAAGCTGTGTCGATAAGGTACCTCCACTTTCTAAATGCGAAGCGTTTCTTAGCGAAATTCGGTGACTGAGCGTATCTATCTATCTATCTATCTATATATATATATATCTATCTACCTATCTATCTATCTATCTATCTATCTATCTACCTATCTATCTATCTATCTATCTATCTATCTATCTATCTGTCTAGCCACCTACGACGTTTAGCTCTCCTGGCCGTTTCGATAATGGTATCAATACCAAACTTGGTATGGCATAACATGACTGTATAAGAAACAGAGTTGACTAGTCATAACATAAAAATGATGACATTCATGGCGTACATGTCATGACATGTACGTCATGAATGTCATGATTTCTATTTTATGGTCCTGCAGCTAACCGGTGGTTTCGTTCACATGGCATGTTCCAAAACTGGCATGGCATGGTATGATTGCATGGTGAACACAAGCGACAGACCCTAACATGAAAATCATGACATGCGGTTCATGTAACAACATGACTACATGCCACGCTCATGATGCGCTCGCGGCCGATTCGCTAGCTTCACTTACACGAAATTTGGTATACGGGACGTGAATGACTGAAGAAGGTATGATAGTGGTGCATACATGATAAACATCAGATGCGTGTCATGTAAAAACATGACTACATGCAACACTCAGGATGCGCTGGCGGCCGTTTCCCTATAGGTTGACATGTACCAAACTCGGTATGACGTGACGCGAACGGAAGTCATAGGTAAATGACACATCCAAACATGATAACACAACCTGCGTGTCATGTAACAACTTGACTACTTGTCACACAGATGATGCGCTGTGCTCAGATTCGGGTGCAACCTCAAGAGCCCTAGGTGGTCGAAATTTCTGGAGCCCTGCACTACGGCGTCTCTCATAGTGATATGGTGGTTTTGGGACGTTAAACCCCACAAATCAATTAATCAACACTTATGATGCGCTCGCGGCAGTTTCGCTAGCTGCACATAAGCCAAATATGGTATTACGTGACAACAATGAATGACCAAGGTATGTGATTGGTGCAAGCATGATAATCATGAGATGCGTGTCATGTGAGAACTTGACTACAAGCCACAGTCAAAACGCCAATAAATTGTGACGTGACGCGGTGTGGGTGCTCGCCCGCGTTGCCACGCCAGGCGCCGGTCCTGCCATATACTCGCAGGCACACGCCGCGGTGCGTTGCTTTGACGCATGCGCATTTCAGCGCGTCCGGCGTCCCTCCGTCACGAAAAGATACGCTCGAACCACCCCAAGAGCTGCAGGAGCATGAAATATAAATCATGACTTTCATGACATAGATTTCATGATTTTCATGTTATGACTAGTCATGTATGTTCTCCATACAGTCATGTTAAGTCATACCAAGTTTTGTAACGATACCATCATCGAAACGGCCAGGAGAGCTAAAAGTTGTAGGTGGCTAGATAGATAGATAGATAGATAGATAGATAGATAGATAGATAGATAGATAGATAGATAGATAGATAGATAGATAGATAGATAGATAGATAGATAGATAGATAGATAGATAGATAGATAGATAGATAGATAGATAGATAGATAGATAGATAGATAGATAGATACGCTCAAAGTCGCCGAAGTTCGCTAAGAAATGCTTCGCATATAAAATTCAGTATGCTAGCTTCATTTCGGCGCGAGGAAAATTATCTCAAATGGCTCGTTTTTACACACGTCTAATAGGTTCTAGGCAAGTAACACATATCTATACCCATGAATCAATGCCGTATGTAAGGTGAGACTGAAAACATGAAACGTACAAGATGTGGAGCATGTTCGAAAATCATCTCAAGCCTGATACAGTGTGAAACAAGTAAATGACAACTTCGAACAAAGACCTTAGACGTGATTCTGCCACTTAAGATGGTGATAAGGAATAGCACCAAGATAAGTATACGACTCATTGCGTTCGAGTGGACGTTGATTCATATGCAGTGAAATACAGTCATCACAAATATTTTTGAACCAGAGTAGAAAACGGTATCTGGTTTTTGTAATATTAATGTGAAATAATTGGCAACAAACCATTCGGAAATATTAGCAACCTCGATTTGGTCTTTTCCTGTAGGTTCCTGATGCTGGTACGCGTAATTATCAAAACAATGTCGTCTGCGTACATTTTTATATCAGCGAAACCTAAAATTTTGGCCAATTAGCTTATATAAATTGTGAAAAACTCCAACTGAGGTACTCAAGCCTGCGGTATTCCTGCTGTAAGACGTTGTGAGGATGAGGTTACAATATTTGTTTTAACAATTTGTTGTCAATTATGAATATAGCTGCAAAAAAAAATTAAATTTGTTGTTACAAAAGCCATACGCACTTACCTTATTGAGCAATAGTTCATGATTAGTGGTGTCGGAAGCCTTTTTTGAATCAAGAAAGATGACTAACACTAGTTGGTTATTGTGAAGAACGGTATTTATTGTCTTGAAAGATCTGTGGTGGATGTCGACTGTTTAGGTCGAAAATCATGCTGTTGTGGACAAAATACATGATGTTATTCTGAAAGAGAATGAATATCTTTAGAAAGAAGATCTTCAATGATAGAATTGACGACACTAAGAACAGATATTGGGCGATAGCATGATGGGGCAGGTTTATCTTTGTCTTTGAACATTGAAGTCACTTTAGCAGTTTTTAACGTAGATGGATAGATTCCCGTGTGCAATGAATGGTTGAATAGGTAGAGTAACACGGTACCGCTCCGTCAATATTGTCTTTGACGAACTTCACTGTTATCCTATCAGATCCTGCAGCTTTTGCAAGTTTTAGTTTGTTCACAGTAGAATTTACTTCCAGCCGATTATTGTCATGCATTACAAAGGAATGAACAATAGGAGCTATGAAGTGGGCCGGCACGTCGTAGTCGGGAAGTACTTTTGCGAACTTAGGATTTGTGTTTGTGAATTATGTGTTGAAGTTTTCAACTGTGCTTGTCGTCATATTATCGGGAAGAATGTGCTGCTGGCTAGACTGGTGAATAACCTCGTTTTCGCTTTGCCAGATGCTCTTGGAATCGCCTGCTGCACATGTGACCAGAGTAGTATTCTTTTTTTTTTTTGCGCGCACAGCACAGATGCTCAGATACAGCACAGATTACGGTTTTTTTATACTCACTTAGGTATTAGCCATTGCATTTGTCCCGAGTTGATTTATGGTACCACTTGTCTATCGCCTTAAGTAGGTCAAGTATATTGTTAGTCATCCACGCGGAAACGGGCTTCTTGTAAAAGCACTTTGACAATTCACGCTGGAAATATTTTTTCTTATGTCTTTTAGGTGATCATACTCGGGGACAACTTTATGTGGCAATGAAGGAAAGGCAACGAAGCCAGAGTGGGCATGTGCCACTGCTGTAAAATGTATTGCCACGAATGCGGCCGTGTTTTCCGCGTGAAAGTAATAAAAAAGAACAACATTATTTTCTACTTGATGCTGTTAAAGAGACGCTGAACGCACCGAGGAGATACAATTATTTGTTGTTGCTTTCTGAAGAGTCATTTCGCTTTCTTGCGCGCTTGAAAAGGTTGCACGTCTTACGTGCACTCCACAGTCAAAATGGTACCTTCGTCTTTGGGTGAGCGCTGCAGCTATTCCGAAGAGTTGCCGATAGAGCTTGTGTCGAATTCATTTCACAAATACTTAAGGAAGCAGGTGTTTTAAATAGTGTGCGGTGGAAATACATGAACGCAGCCATCATTAGAAACGTGAGTCGAACCGGCCTATTTCACGATGGAGAACAGAAACAGAGCTTCGCCCACGTAACCTTCCCTTCATTGCCACAGAAAGTTGTCCCCAAGTATAATTACACTTGAGGATTCTATGCTCTCGTCATCTCAATAAAATTTCTGTATGACATGCCAACAAGAGGCTTCGGGCATTACTGTAATCAATCTTCATGAATATTTTCCTAATATCAGATTTTTCACCTAAAGTGATTGCTACATTGAGAAATATTGGTAAATGGTGAGAAATAGTTTGTAGAAGTAATCAGGCGCCTACACTAGTCGGTTTATTTGTCAAAACTTGATAAATTATAGTTGCTGCAGAAAAGTTACTCAAGCTGGCTCAGTGATGACATTAGCGAAATTGGAAGACTGTAGTCAGTCACAATACTGTCTGTTCCTGGAAAATATACTGTCGATATTAGTGCCACGTACGATTACAACAGGCATGTTGTTGCTTGAGGGTGTAAAAATTAATTCCTCAAGTTTATCCAAGAAGTAAAGTATGATTTAACTTGGTGGTCTGTCAACCACCCCTTTTGCGAGTGAGTTTTCAAATCGAAAAAATGGTCATTCAGCGTGTGGTAGTTTAACTATGACAGACGAAATAATAAAAAATTTTAGATTGTACCGTTTAAAAAAACACCACCAGCTCAAGATTCTGAACAGAGTGATTGCGATGCTGTTATGTACCAAGAATAAGCACTTTTTTCTTCTTTTATGGGTAAATTTCTGTAGCAGCAACGATGTCGCATGTCTGTTCATGTTGCAAGATTATGACAACAGCAGGTTGAGATTTTCATTATGCGATTTGCATAGCTGTAAGACAGAGTTAAATCACGGTCAGTATTGAATGCATGGTCTTTAGCCATGGTTAAGAAAATACAAGTTTTCCCGGCTCACGTCAAACTATTTTAGCCATGTCTTATTCACACGTCACCGGTAATACCCTCGTATTTTCAGCTTTTTCTTATGCGTTTTTTGCCGTCAGAAACTTAGGCAATCTTTCAATTGTTTTCCCTCTTCACCTGTATGGCTTTCTCAAGTAGTATCTTGTTTTTTCTGCAGAGATTCTGGTTTATAGAAACAGGATTCTTTTTCTCCAAACTAACAATAGAAGCATTGAGTCTATTTTTTTCGCGGCTTGCAAAAATAGAAAAAAAACTGTCGCGTGCAGATCAGGACACAAATCTTAGTACAACATTTCCAGGGCCACTTCCTTTCGTCGGCATCCTGAGGAAAACATCAATTTCACTCTTAGAATGCTCTACTTGTCGGAACTTAGCGACTGTTTGGATTGTCCTATAGAGATCCTCATTCGGCGCAGCGAGCACACCTTTCAGTTCAAGGTTATTCTTCCTCCCATATAGCTTTAGTTAAATAAACTTTTTTCTCTTCCTTCAGTTGTTTATTCGGTTTCAGGTTTTCCCATTGAACGTTGTGAGCATGAATTTTAACTTCATTTACTTCCGAGCAAACTGCCTTAACTTCCGATTCAAACTTCTCGACTGTCGTTAATGAAGTCCTGACAGATGTCAGCTAGGCTTTTACTGCCAAGTTCAACGAAGCGCCTTTATTTCATTCTCGAGATCATGCACTGCTGTCGTCAACTTTGCAGTTATTTCACTCATTACATTAACCATTTCCTTGATGCTTTTAGGCGCTCTTTCTCTTAGTGTGTTTCTATTGAACGTTATGAGCATAATTTTTTACTTCGTTTACTTCCGAGCAAAATGCCTTCACTTTCGATTCGAGCCCCTCGACTCTCGGTAATGAAGTGCTGACAGATGTCAGCTCAGTTTTTACTAACAAGTTCGACGGAACGCCTTTATTTCACTCTTGAAATCGTGCACTGCTGTCGTCAACTTACCAGTTATTTCACTCATTACTTTTAGCAGTTCCTTGATGCTTTTAGGCACTCTTTCTTCTAGTGTTTTTTGCGAAATCTGTCACTGCGTCCATGGTATGCGCATTCATAGTATATTATTAGCTACAAACACAGCGTTCAACTCAATAGAAAGTAATCTACAGTTGAGGGGACCAGCAGCCGCGAATACCAAGCACTCAGTTCGTAAAGAGTGCGTAAACTCGGAACAAAGGCCCACCTCCAGCACAAGGAACGAGCATGAGCATAGGAAGCGCACTCGGCCGCTGGCACTACTCTGTAAAGTTGGTCATCTTGAGGTTCCTTTCACAGGATCTACGGGAGTGTTTCCCACGCGCAGAGACAGGACATGTAGTGGAACACCTCAGCTTGCAAAGAATCCAGATGCTACGTCAGTTCCTACTGTTGTTGATCAATGAGGTCACTTGTCCGATGATAACAGCGTACTTGTAGGGGAGGATGTGCGAAACGCGAAGCTAGCGGAGGTTTGGAAACTGTTTGAGCCACTTTAGCAGTTTTGAAACTGTTAGTAGTGGGTAATACTGGGTACGGAAAAAAATTCTTCAAAGTGACAAAACCGCGTACGCATCGCGTAGTGCAGCGAACTGCGCTTCAGCTCCTCGCACAGCTTGCTTCCTGGAAAGCGATAAACTGTAGGAGCCATTGTGTGAGCCTGCCAAAGTAACGCAATCAATACTACTCAACCTAACACCAAGCCAGAGAACTGAAAAGTTGCCCTGCTCGGCTGCTAAGGCCTTCAAGACCAGCAGGTCCTGGTCCAGAAAACCAGGACGGTGACTTCAACCGATGGGGTCCTGGAATAAAGGCTCCAGCTAGTCTGTAGGAACCTCTAAAGAGGCGATACAAATTCCTCTTGTAATGAAATGTTTTACACCATCACCACCTTACGCTTCAGTTATGCTAAACCACCAAGCCCCGTCTGCCATTCTCACATCTAAAGTTAAGCACACTGGATTCACTACATTTCGTACGCATCAAAATACACCTGCAATATGCGGAAACTGAACTGGGTATCTCGATCCTAGCTGCACAGCACCCCAGCCTGTTAAGTGATCGTTGTGCTTTGCTTGCAAGGCCAATATAAACGACCAGTGCAAAAACGCAGCTTAAATCGGTTTACATTGAACGGCGCCTACAAGTGTGAGCAGTGTAACGCTTGCTCTGATTATTAGGGAGAAAAGAACTGAGGAGACTATCTTAAAAGTTAGCGATAATAGCTAATTTAGAGTATCTTAGTAACCTGTCTTTCGCTGATGACATTGCCTTGATGAGTAGCACAGGGGACGAATTATAGCTCATGATTACAGAACTGTAAACCGAAAACAAAAAAGCAGGTCTGAAAACTATAGCGTGCAACAGTCTCGGAAGAAGACAGCACTTTGTCATGGGCGGAGAGACGCTGGAAGTTCTAAAGAAGTATGTTTTTTGGGGACAAAAAGTAGCCGAAAAGCCGAACCATGAGAGTGAATTATCTAGAAGAATAAAGATGGGGTAGATCACTTTCAGCAAGCATTCTCAAATCATGAATGGTAATCTGCCACATACCCTCAAGAGGAAGGTATACAACAGCTGCATCTTGCCAGCACTTACATACGGAGCACAAACCTGGAGGCTTACAAAGAATGTTCAGCTTGAATTGGGGACAACGCAGCGTGCAATGGAAAGGAAAATGATAGGTGTAGCTTTAAGAGACAAGAAGTGAGCAGAGTGAGTCGGGGAACAAAGCGCGTTGAAAGAGTTGGAACCAAGAAGAAGAAATGAATATCAAGAAGAAATGGACAAAAAGCCACAAGAAACACATTTTTCGTGTGCGATTATGCTGGCGCAGCCCGTACCAGGTACCGTAGAATTGCCCTCTCCACAATAGGGCAGCGGACAGCACCTCACAATCTTAAGGAGCCTCTATCACTGCTTGTGGATCAAAAAACAACCTTGTTATTTGTCCGGCGGCTGTGCGTATACGTTCAATCTTGTGTTGCCCCAATTTTAGAAATAAGGCAATCACTTTTGAATGTTTAACGTGATAGCATTCAATAGCTCTTTTCACTGAAATTCTGGTGTTGGCTTCGGTGCCGACGTTGTTTTTTGAGTGAATATTCATTTTGGCTGTGGCAATATTTGGAGAGATATTCAAATCAGATTAATATAAAATCATCATCACCCCATAAAGAAGACCATGAGTAGCATGCCAAGCAGCGCATGGCTCAAGTTCCGTTCATCAGGGGCGCCTTGTCTGATGTGAACGCGTCTTCGCAAGTGGAGCAAACAACTGTAGTTTCATCTGCAGTTACGCATCCTGAACTCTTCCAGAAGCATGCCACGCTGCTTCATCGCCATGCTACGTGAGATTATGGGTTCATCGCACATCCATGGAATCTCGTTCGACAACGTCATCACATGATTGCTGACAGAGTGCAAAAGAGAGAGACCACAGCGTCTTACGCAGCACCTGACACGGGCTTGAATGCGCTAGCGCGTGAGCGAGTTCTGGTAGTGCTTGGGCCAGCTGTTGCACATGCGCAGTAAGGCTGGTTACGCCGCGCACCACCGGATTGAACTCCACCATAAGCGGCTTCGCATCTAAAAACCTCAGGGTCTGAGTAAGAATCGGACCCAGGGCGTCTACAAGAAAAGCAAGTGTTCTAGCACACAACCACAATATTTGTTTTTTTTTTCTTTCATTCATCGAATCATTACTTGCAATTGTTGTGAAATGCGCGCAAAAGAATTCGTCACAATTAATTTGTTTTGCAATACACAAAACGCGAATTTCGCCAAACAGTGCGAGGTATTTTAAAAGTCAGGCAAACACACGCAGGTGTTCAGAACATTGAGCTACCCCGGAATGTGGTCAACTGTTTCATCAACGTTAGGCAAATGAGCAGTTTCTTCTCAGAAAATATGCCTGGTTGATCGTGATGGCTTGGTGCATCTGTCAATCATGCGACTTTTCTACATCAAATAAAGTCCTAGTAATATGAACAGATCATGTGGCATATTATAATGAGATCTTTTTGAAAGGGAGCAACCTAGTATGTTGTTTTGTGACAGAAACTTTTTCATTCTTTTTAACTGCCCCCAAAATGTCTGATGCCAATGAGTGAAACAATGCTCTTTTGTTTCAGTTTGGTTCAGGGTCTGCAATTTGCAATCCAAGACACATATGTTGATTTTTCATTAAACCATGTCTCTTCACTGGGAGAGTGAAGTTGTGTAGCCTAAAGAAAAACATTTTGGTTACCCGTGCTAAACGCATTCTATTTATACGCAATAATTCATCACCACCAGATGAAAGCGAATATGACAGTTGATGAACAGGTTCAGAAAAAAAAAGTTGTTTACAAATGCTGCAATCAGCGTTGTTCTGTCATTATTATATGCCTAGGAAAAAAAAGCCTTGCTTTATTTTTTCAACTACTTTCTAAAAAAACTCTTTATGAATGACATGTAGTGAAAGTGGTCTCCTTTACGACTAAGATGGTGCATAGCAGAAGCGTAGAATCGTGGCAGCCATGAAAAGCCGAGATGAAAATGGAGCAACCACTGTGTTTATTGTTTATTGCTGAGGGATGGCATTCGCGAAATGTAAATCATTTCACATTGGAATGGCTCACGTCTTGCCAAATATCTATAAAAACGTTTGAAGCTATGCGAAATGCTGGCAACCCTCTCCAAAGGAAAATTGAGAGGGCATACGCTTCTGGGGGTGCATCCACTTTGGCGGCGCTTTGATTTCATGCGTTTAGACCTCCTTCAGCTTCTTCCGCAATATCAGGGTTTGAAGCTTATCTTCACGTGTAATAACTAGTAAAGAACGTGGCTTTACGCTGCTCTTTTACAAGGCAAAACAGCTGAAACAGATGCAGAAAGATAGGTTTCTGCGTGTGTCTTATGGTGGTTGCCCTCTGCGCAGAAGTATAGAGCAAGGCAGGCTGTTTTAGAGCTCTTTCTTGTGCCCTGGTGAGGCTGTTCGGCGCACACCGTCTCATACCACCGTCTGCATACCACCGAGGAAGCAATGACCTTGTCGAGCCTTTTCATGGAATAATGAAGGTGTCACCGACTGCCCAGCTCTTTGGGCAGCGGCGCTGCCCAAGGTGACAAAGACTGCCACTAATCTTACTTGAGCTTCGAAAAACTTTCGAGGGAGGGGGGGGGGGGGAGGGGGCACGCTACGGTTCACCAACCATAGCCATATTTAAGTCAAGCAACACAGACGCGCTATGCGCCATAATTTTTAGGCTCTGAGGAAGTTACTCTGTTGGCTGCATCGCAGCACTAAGAAAGGCTACATTTCCGGCTCCAACAGCTTCCACTCCATGTTCCTCACGTACAACTTGTATTTACCTTCAGTTCCCTCACGCCCGCGCCCATCTACCTGTGACCCGAGCATACGAAGCCATGGTTGACTCCGTCCTACGAGAGCCCCTTCCAAGGGCTTTAGTGTTCAGAGAACTGAAAAAAAAAGCAGAGGCTCTGTTTTCCACGGGGTGGAACCAGAGTATCTTTCACATTATTCTTTGCGTTACTATCTTCATTGATCTCTGAGTGTCCAGCATACTTGAGGCCAAGTGCTTCTGACGCCATTAAAGACTTCTAATTCTTGTTTACAAAAATAGGCACCTACTGATAGAGCTTTGTCCTTTAGCAATTTACGAAAAATTCTTCCCGTGTAGTAAAGAGCCCTCGCCCCTCGCCTTAAGGTCATTATTCCTTGCTCTTTCTCGGCACCGAGGTTCCTACATTGACAATAAGCTGCTTATACGATCATTAAGCAGACGTGTTCGCCCTTTCGAACAAGTGCCAGGCTACTCTTCGTTCTCAAATTGTCAACGCGTGTACAACTTTCCGCTGCTAAACCAAGCTTCGAACAACCTGGTGTGTACATGAATGAACCTGCGTGTTGTCCAATAGTCTATACTTAATTTATTAAGTAGGGCTTAACATCCCATAATCAGCATATGATTATTAGAGACGCCTCAGCGGAGGGCTCCGAAAATTTCGACCACACGAGGTTCTTTAACGTGTACCCAGATATGAGCACCCGGGCCCACAACATTTTCGGCTCCATCAAAAATGTAACCGCCGCAGCCGGAACTTGATGCCGTGACCTGTGGGTCAAAATAGCCTATACAGAATAATAGGAACACGTGATGTGTGTAAACAAACATAAAAATGGTACACTTGTTTTGTTAGGTGAATTGAAAAATTCACCTGACAACTCACATTTTTGCTATTACTGGCAAGTTTTTTTGTGTTTGCTCTCTCCTATTCAATAAATGATATTTTATTGCCCATCGCACTTGCACTAGCCTAATATAATTCTATGGCAATGATCAAAAAGCCATTTGTAGGAAAGAAGGAGAGGAGCCTTTTCCAACGGAACCGGTTATAGTGAACAACAAGGGTAATACACACGTAGAGTAAAAATGGGCTTAAAGAAGCATAAATATTGAAAACACTTTCTTACAACTGAACGAAAACCTTTTTTTTTCATATCATTACAGTGAACCTTGTGCGTAACGTTGATTGCTGCGAAGAAGTTTAAATTTCTGAAAAATATGATGCGGATGATGAAGTTAAAATGGAAGCACTGCGTTGTTTCTCGACATTAAATCAAGATAACTGTAATACATAGAGCATGCATTATTGCACAGCTCGGTAGAGCGTTAGCAGCGCCTGTAAACAGCTCCTGACTTTTTGAATGTGCAAACGAAGCCTAAAACCGATATTCGAGCCTGTTGTCAGGGGGAGCGGGAAATTACAGGAAAGATCAGATGGCGCACTTGCCGAATATACACGCACCTGTTCTCGAGGAGAACACATGTGGTCTCTATTTGGGCTTACTTCCCGTACTTCAAACACGCTGCGCATAGCCTTCTACGCGAACGTGAAAGTCGTTATCTCGTTGGAAAAGCCGCTTTCAGACTAAATATTGACACGCGCACAATATTCTTCCATTTTTGCCGGTTATCGCCGGATACCCGATAACATATGTTATCGCTCCGCAAGAGCCTTTCCGGAGTGTATCGGTGCCTTCTCGAATGTTATCGAGAGTTCTGACCCGTGTCAAAGGATTGATGTTGTGCAATTTCGAACGCGTGCGGTAATTGGGGAGCGCGCTGGAAGATACCGCCACTCGCGTGTATATTGCAAATGCGCTAGTGGTGAAGTTCCCATTTTCGACGGCAGACGCTGGCGCCGGCCGCTATTCTTTCACTGTGAGTGTTGTTTGCTCTGCTAGGCATGGGTGCTTTTATTGAAGAGTGTGATGACTGCAACAATTTGGATATCGTACTTTTCGTCGTCTCAGCCTCTGAGACGAGAAAAAATTTTCTTCTGATAATGCCTGTGGCGTAGGCGGAGAAACCATGGTATAAAGACAAGTTATATAATTCCTACCCACGTTGGATCAAGATAACTGTCTTAATGTTGCAAATACTTCGCAATATTGGGTTTAAATTGAGTGAGAACCTAAATGCAGAGATTGCATGGAGTGATATTTATTCTAAAATGGGGAGGCTGTGTGCCGAAATTTGTGTGATTTGTCAGCTCTCCTAACCCCCCCCCCCCCCTTCCCTGATCAGGCTGCCTTATCTTCGCAGTGTTCACATAACAGCTTCGTATTCGAAACCTTCACCAGCACTGCAGAATAATTGGTGCATTGCAAGGCATCTATGGCCATTCACACTTCATGCAATCCCCAACAGTGCTATAATATTTAATTGCGATCTGCAGGGTTGTGCACCCCGCCATGCTCGCGCGTCCATGCAGCAACGTTCGCTGGTCCATATTTTGCAAGAACGTATGGTGTATAGGCAGAATAAGTGAAAAACTTGTGGACCAAAACATGTATAGAGAGCATGAAATGTAAGACTTTCGCGACAGCTTAGGTCATCGTAGCGACTTTGTAGGGCATGCCCGTAAGTATGCTTTGTCCTACGGCCATCCGAAATTCGGAATGCCTCCATTTTGGTAACATCACGACACTCTCTAAGCAGCTTTAAGTACCAGCACTTAAAGGTACAGGGGGCTTGCCTCTACTGCATGACGTCATCCGTCACGCCTCAACTCAGCATGACGGTGACAAAAGTTTTATTGGAAATGCTTGTATACCGTATTTACTCGATTCTACCACGCCCTCGATTGTAACGCTCACCCGATTTCCACCGCGAAAAAAAAAAAAAACGTAAGACATTAATTGCAACGCGCTCCCGTTTCTCTCGCTGGCCCGCACGATCACACCACTCGAAAAAACGACTCCTTTCGGGAGCGTCTTCCATTTAAATAGGTACGGGCGAAGCTTGTGCCCGTTCTGGTGAAGAGAAAGGAAGATTTCTCTAAATTGGCTTGAAAAATCAGAATCGTTCATAACTTTACTTTTTAGGAATCATGTTCATTTTACCATCAGATCTACATAAATACATTGGAGACAACTATATGCCTGGCATAAAAATTTTTCAGCTAAACTGTCAGTCCGCGAGAAACAAATATGCATCGCTAAATTCCTTGTTTTCAGAGCTTCATTTCCGCTTTGACATCATCATGCTGACTGAAACTTGGTACACAAATGATGATAACCCATTTTCTATGCCTGGTTATAATGTTTTCTGTGTTAATCGCACGCACAGTAGAGGGGGTGGTGTCTGCTTACTTGTAAAAGAAACCTTTGATTGTCAACTCTTAACAGAATTTTGTTAATCAGAGCCTGATTGTGAAATGCTGACAGCTGTCCTAAGCAATTACGTCATCTCAGTTATGTACCGTCCTCCATCTGGAAGTATAACAACTTTCACGGCTCGTTTGGAGAGCCTATTTCACCACGCTATGCTCAATAACCATGTAACTGTTTGCGGCGGCGATATTAATATTGACATGCTGTCTAATGGAACTTCACAGCATGAGATGACGTGTTTGTTTGATAGCTTTGGATTGGCTAACATGATTAATATGCCAACAAGAGTTACTGCCTGTTCATCTACATTAATTGATGTCTTTCTCACGAGCATTAGTTCTGAGGATACTAAAGCTGGGACCATTTCATGCGGCATTAGCGATCACCTTCCCATATTTTTAGCTATTAGGCAACGAATAAAAAAGAAACGACTTTCCATACCAGTGCGTTCTATAACATCCAAAAATCTTGAAAATTTTCGTCAGGAACTAATTAATACATCCTGGAACGATGTTCTCGCAAATGACAACCCGAACATTGCTGTCAATACATTCATAGAAAAATTCAAGGAGGTATATGACCATAACTTCCCTCGAATTACCCACCGCCCATCTAAAAAAATTAGGAAGCCATGGATCACACGGAACCTGTTGCATCAAATCAATGAAAAGAATGTAATGTATAATGCATTTCTCGTCTCTCGTGACCCACAGCTACTTAGTACCTTCAAAAAATTTCGTAATCGTCTAAATAAGGACATCCAAAAGGCTAGACAAAACTACTTTCATAACATTTTTATGCAATCAGCTGGAAATTCTGCTTCCACTTGGAAAAACATCAATAAAGTGTTAGGAACACCCACCTCAAATAGCGTAATTACGGAAATTACAATTAATGGTTGTGTTATTAATGGTAGTAACTTATCCAATACATTTAACGATTATCTAGTAAACTTAGCTTTTCCAGAAACATCTCTTGATGCGACATCATACATTTCCAATAAATGCTCAAGTACTATGTTTGTAAGACCTACATGTGAAAGCGAGGTATATAAAACAATCATGCGGCTTAGAAATAGTAACTGCTGTGATTGTTTTGATTTTCAAATCAAACCAATTAAACACACCGCCGAAATAATTGCCCAACCATTTTCTGAAATCATTACCCTTTGTTTGGGAAAAGGAATTTTTCCTGCAATACTTCAAACTGCTAAAGTGTGCATCTTGTACAAAAAGGGAGATAAGAATAATTTAGCAAACTATAGACCCATCTCAATTTTGCCAGTATTCTCTAAAATAATAGAAAAAATTCTTCACTCCCAGCTGGCAGAATTCATTAACAAACATAATATGTTATGTGACGCACAATACGGTTTCAGGAAACATAGATCGACTGAGCTTGCCCTCCTTGATCAGAAAGAGTTCATTCTAAATAGCATAGAATGTAAACAACTAGTACTCGGTGTCTTTATCGATTTCAGTAAGGCCTTCGACTCTCTGAATAGACTATTACTTTTACGTAAGCTGGATTTATACGGTGTACGAGGTGTTGCTTTAGACTTGCTCGACTCATATCTAAGCGAAAGGAAACAATACGTGTGCATAAACAATTTTTCTTCGGTGACTAAACCAAATTCTCTTGGAGTGCCTCAGGGCAGTATTTTAGGTCCATTCCTGTTTAATTTGTATATAAATGATATTGTAAACATAGACCCTTCAGCAAAATTCGTTATTTATGCGGACGATACAAGCGTATTTTTTGCACATAACGATACTGACCAGTTGATTCAAAAAGGAAATAATATATTAGAGAAGATATATAAGTGGGCATGTTCCAATGGACTATTAATAAATGCGGAAAAAACCAAAGCGGTTATATTTCGAGCAAAAGGCAAGCAGGTACAAGTAAGTTCTCCGCTCTATCTTAATAACAGTCTGATTGAAATAGTTGACAATGTCAAAACATTAGGTATCGTATCTTCAAACAACATGCTATGGGATGCACAAGTAGAGCAGGTGGCAACAAAAACGGCACGTGTACTTGGTATAATTTATCGCAACAATTATCTACTTCCATTAAAAACAATACTTATTATTTATCATTCCTTATTTATGTCCTATGTAAACTATTGCTTTATAGTATGGGGTGACACAACACAAACAAATATTGAGAAGCTTACTAGACTTCAAACTAGATTTCTGAAAATTATTGCTAAGAAAGAACCATATCAATCAGTTATGTACATGCAACAAAAATATAAACTAATCAGTTTTCAAAATCTTTACAGTTACAACATTTGTAGGACTATAAAAAAAGAGCTGAAGCAAAAAACTGTACTATCTGACTTAGCCAACCTGCAACCTTCGGAAAATAAATACGATACCCGTAAGCATAACCTCTGGTTAATACCATGATCACGCACAAAGTATGGTGACCAAATGGTACGCAGTGTTATTCCCAGAATGTTGAATTATTTAAGCAGCAAGGACGTAAATATAGAAACCATGACCACAAAAAATATTGCATCTCTGTTCTTATAAATTGTATTATGATGAAATCTACCCTTTTGTATCCGTTTGACCTCTTATGTATTTTTCAACACATGTATACACAGCCTCTTCAAGCTACTGATGTTTTGTTCTTCTATTCGTAGGAACTGTTGTATCCTGTTTACGTTCAGATTATGTAATTATTTTATTCCCAATAGCATGGGAATTTCTGTACATTATGCTTTTGTTCTCATTTGTATGCCACTGCTTGTGACCCATTTATTTTTAGGTAGCGGGAGCTAGTCAAGCTGTTTTAGTGCAGCTTTTACTCCCGCCATCCTTCATGTTGTACCAGACATGAAAATAAAGATTCAATTCAATTCAATTCAATTCAATCTGACGTGTAACAGATCATTGCCGTCACTGAAGCTTTACCGTGGACCGATGTCAGCACGCGAACTTGCTCCACCCCCTTCTTCTTGACGGTTGTGGTGCCAGGCATGTCGAAGTAAAGAGGCGTCTGATCGGCATTCCCGATTTGCCCCAGCAGGTAGCCGTTGTTGCGCCGCAAGTTTAGGACAAACCTCTGAAAACTGTGAAGCTTTTCATCCATCATACTCCTCCGCAAAACTTTTCGCATATGCATGTTCCCCTTCGGAGGAAAAAGCCTTTCCTCTTCATAAAGTTACTTAGCCAGCACCTGCTCGCTTTAAACTGGCTCCGCATTAGACCTTTTTCTAAGACTAATTACATAGCCCGCACTTGGAGCAGTTCTGTCGTCACGGGCCGCTGTGTGGCTCGCTGCTCAGGCACATACTCGCCAAGCAGCTCTTTAATTTGCGGAAACCGACCCTGCTGTGGTCCACAGAAGCCTTTGCGTGAAGTTTTGCTGTCAACAATCTTCTGCTTTTGTTTCCGCCGGTCCCGCACGCACGTTTCGGGAACTCCGAACGACCGCGATGCGGCCCGATTTCCGTCCGTTTCTGCACACGCGATGACTTTTTTTTTTTTAAAGCGGCATCGTGGTGCACTCGAGTTTTGGGAGTTGTCCCTTCCACGCCATCGATTATAATGCACTACTAGATGACGAACTCCTCAGCACACGTACGAAGTGCCGCACATGAGAAACACATAGGCAGAAATGGCCGGCGCGCCATGCCGACGCACGTAGGGGGCGGCCATTTTGGATTTGCCGATGGCAATAGATTGACCGTAATTTTTTTGTTCGTACTCGATTCTAACACGCATGCGAATTATGAACTCGCTTAACCGGAAAAAAGTTGCGCGTCAGATTCGAGTAATTACGGTATAGTAGATACGATTCCTCACATATATTAATAGTCCGAATAAATGATCTGCGACTCGTGCAGAGACTATTACAGAGCGTTTTATTCTCACGTCTGCGCGATAAAATTGCGCGAGTTTTATGTGTTGTCTTAGCCACTATTGTTGTCACGCTTATCGAGATTTAGCTTATTATTAACCCGTATGAGTGCGTGAGTTTGACGGGACCCAGTTTCGTGTGAACGAAACACGATGATGGAAAGAAAGTACACCAACTAAATAAAATAATTAAAGAAATGACGTTCCGGCTACGAGACAAACAGCCAATCGAAATGACGGAAACTTTCGCTCATCCTATGCGCGGTGCCTGCATCCCGCTGAAACGTAACTCACAGCAATGATAAAATCAGAAGAACAATCATCGTAGCTTGCTATATGATGTCTCGAAAGTCCGGCGCATGTGTTATAGCACCTTCGATAGCACTTTCGGGTAGACAAGTGCCCCACCGCGGTGGTCTAGTGGCTAAGGTACTCGGCTGCTGACCCGCAGGTCGCGGGATCGAATTCCGGCTATGGTGGCTGCATTTCCGATGGAGGCGGAAATGTTGTAGGCCCTTGTGCTCAGATTTGGATGCACGTTAAAGAACGCCAGGTGGTCGAAATTTATGGAGCCCTTCACTACGGCGTCTCTCATAATCATCGCGTGGTTTTGGGACTTTAAACCCCACAAATCAATCAAATCGAATAGACAAGTGGTATGTTTACAGAAACAGATAAAATGAAAAAAAAAGGTTTGATAAAAGCACGTGTATTACGGCAACGATAGCACCCCGATAGGATCATGCGCTGGGGCTTGCAGTGCCCACCCCTTTGTATGTTACTCCACATTTTTTTGCTATTTATTGCAACAAACTTCAGTTGTTAGAGGCGCTTTCCTTGCGCCAGTCCAGTTTTCCGTCCTCTACTTTGCAGCGCAGCGTTTTCCTGCAGAAACCAATATAATGAACCCATATGTTTATTTTTTTTAATATCTAGACATTCTCGGCATCCTCATCTCTATATATAGCATATGATTCCTGGCATTAGGTTTACGTAAGAAGCGTTCATTGATGCACCGAAAAGACATGACCTTTTCGTCCTGGGTCGCGTTGCGGCATCCTACAGGAGAACGTACCGTGGGCTCGGAAATCACAGCTGTACAATCGGGGTGAACAGTTTTACCGAATGCGCTTTCCTGTCACTCATGACACGCCTTCATGAATCCATAATTGCTTCTCTGATTCACCTGCTACAACTGCAGCTGTTAAAACAGTCAGCCGCATTCGTGCAGCTAACATATCATACAACGAAAAGGAGTGGAATAAGTCTCTGTTTCAAGAGAGGCAGTGGAGGCTGCAACGTGCCGCTTTGATGTTCGACTCAAGCGCGACGCGGTTCCTGGGAAGCTCTCTGACGCTTTAATTGCGTGGAATCGATAAAATTGACAACGCTCACCGTCCGGGTGCAACAAGGTAGGTAGGCTTTGCTTAACGGTCGTAGATAGCTATGATAAACTATTGTCCGGCCTACTCTGTAAACAATAGTAGAGGTATCTTGACGTCAACTCATACACCCAATTCTGTGTCAGGCGACTGCGCGCTCAGAATATGTAGTGGTTTCAAGGGCACAATCAGCTTTCTAAATAAAAAGTATTTACACTTTGTAGAGAAATTTTAAATATATTTGAGCACTCAAAGCTACTGATTGTTGGTGTCTTATTCCGAATTTGAGTGATGTGACCGATAGTCTGTCATGGTGGTGTAGCAGTTGTGCTGCTGGGCTGCTCGTCTTAAGGTAGTGTTTTCGATCGCGGCCACACTGGTTACATTACGATGGAGCTGAAATGCTTGAAGCCAGTGCACTATACGATGGCAGTGCACGTTCATCAACAGCAGTTGGTTGAAATTTTTTGAGCCTTGAAGGGTTAATAATAATAATAATAATAATAATAATAATAATAATAATAATAATAATAATAATAATAATAATAATAATAATAATAATAATAATAATATTATTATTATTATTATTATTATTATTATTATTATTATTATTATTATTATTATTATTATTATTATTATTATTATTATTATTATTATTATTATTATTATTATTATTATTATTATTATTATTATTATTATTAACATCCCAAACCCCCGATATCAATACGAGAGACGCCGTAGTTGAAGAGTCCGGAAATTTCAACCACCTTCAACTGCGGTGTGGCTCACATATTGGTTTTGAAACAGCAAACCTCAGATGGTAATGTGATTGATAACGCCTTTTCCCAGACGTTCCACCTGTTCTCTGAAATACTAGCGAACGAAGGTAATGGTAATGAATTTTCTTATTTTGCAAATGCTCACGAACGACTTGCATATTTCTGGACGTGTACGTTATACTGCGATCTTTGCCAAATCTCACGCGTAGAACTTGTTAGAATAAACACAGTATTGATGGACAGATTATAGTCCGCTATTGTACAGTATACTGATGGCATGTCGGCCGCTGGGGTTACATAGCCACACATTTCGTTCCCATTGCTTATGTGTAGAAAGCTTTGTGAATCTATGCTATATATATAGTAGTAAAATGAAATAGTACTCATTCGATGCATACATGAAGGTAATCAAAATAGCAACCACAGAACAAATAAGTCTATGGCATGCGGCTTAGTTTTCGGTTTGTAACATCTGCTTGACATTCTTCGTGACTGCAAAGCGTTCTTTTTTTCATGTCGCAGTTGGCTCACTCTAAATGCGTTAGAAATGTAAACATTCAACCTTTCATTCTCAGAGCTTCTCTCTGAGCGAGATGATGCGCTGTTGTGCTTTATCAGAATGGTTAAAATCCAAGCCATGGGAAGATCATTAGTGAGGTAAAGCGCATGACCCACTGTGCATAACTCGTACCAAATGGCTATACTTGTGCGAGAACCCGCCTGAACGCTGCGTGTGATGACTCCCTCTCTGCTCTCCGTCTTTCATCTCCCCCATCCCCCTCCCAGGCGTAGGGTAGCGAACCAGCTACGTATAGGCTGGATAACCTCCCTGCCGTTCTTTTCTTCCTATTTTCCTTCCTTCTTTGGTCCAATGTGAAAGTTAAGTCTGAGTGAAGAAAACTCTAGCGAAGAAAAGAAGAAAACGTATTGTCAAATATTTTTAGTTTTCCGCAAATGCAAACAAACCACTTGCCTATTTTCCGACATGCATACGTTTCACTGCCAAGGTTGACAAATCTCACGCTTAAAACTTAGTTTCGTTTTTTTAACACTACATAGTGTAGTTAGAGTGCGAACGCACAATCAATGCTCCATAAGCAAGAATATGCGAGAAACCTCTGCGAGCATACACAAAGGGAATACTACGTTCTTTTTTGTTTCACGTATGAATGATAAAACTCAGCCAACTCTGCATGATATGTCAGAACATAATTTTGGTGTTGACACTACGCAGAAATGTTAAAATCCGTCACCTGCCTCATAAACAAAAAAAAATGTCTCTGTGAAGATTTCACTGTAAACACTTCCGCGGGAAATAAACGTGCCCGATTGGAAAAATTCTGATAAAAAACGATACAGTGTATATGACACGTTTTTCATCGAGCACTTCTTGGAAGTTATTGTGGCCGAGAACACGAAATATCAAATGTTTTAAAAGTTTTTTACCTGGAGATGTGTAAATAATAAATGTAACGCTTTTTCGGTGAAAACCGGAGCTACGCTGCAGTGCCACGCTGACTAAAATTAATGAGGCAAGTAAAAATCAATATCGTCAGAGTAGAAGCACGTATGAGATTTTGAATTGGGTTACTCATTTTGTGTTTGTAGTATTTATAGGTCCGCAAAATTTATTTATTTGGTCTGCCTACGCGGACACACAAGGACACATGAAATAGAAAGAGAGCAAGCTTGGCCACTGACAGAGCACCACGTCTGTTTACTCAAGAGAAACAGAAAAAGACATGCAAACTCGAATGTCCAGTATTCAGAAAAACACTCTTGAGAAAAAAGAAAGTCTTATGCATGTATGATGGTCTAAAAAACACGTGATCTGCGGCTTCATACGGATTGAAGTCTTGTGAGATTGCTAAATAATACCGACACTACTATACTCACACTAGCTGCAGAGACGAAAGTGGTCTGAAGCATGTCATTTCGTAAGGATCCCCCATGAACTTACCACGAGTTCAAACATCGCCATGGAACGGAAGCTTTATATTAACTGTCGGTGTCCAGGTTTTTAGTCATCGTCAATATCAGTATAAATATGTTTATTGCTTAAGCTGGCAAACATACTTATACTGATCACAACAACATCCACGTGTGCCGTAGTTGCCTGCCGCCGCCATGCACTGGTTTTTGTAACCACCATCATGCCAAATAAGAAAGAATACTAACTAAAGGACAAACATCACTGACACAATAAGAATCTAACCCGGGTCCCCTGCGCGTCATTCAAGCATTCCAGCACTGAGCCACACCGATGCTGGAAACTTCATTGCAAAAAGACCATAGGAAGGCAGGTTTCATATCGGGAAATTGTTCGCGTTGATGCGAGCAATAAAGCGTTTCAGAAATTTAAAAAAAAGCGTCACAAAATGTGAATTGCGCCACGAGTGCTTTGTCGAATGCATGAACCCATTACAAAGTTCTTAAACACAGTTCTTACGCGTTGTGAGCAACAGATTTTAAAAATTCACAATTCTTTTTTTGCAAGTGTGGATACCACGCTTTTCCGAAGAATGGGATGACATAGTGAACGCCTCCTTACAACACAAAAACTATAATTTATGGCTTTGTGGGTGCCTTGCAAGTGTGCTTGCAGTGACCCAAGTGTGTTCTAAGAGGCTATAAAAGCACTCTTCTACCTTTCACTGCGACTTGGCTGCGCGTTTTGTGCAGGCCTGGTGTCTTTTTTTTAAAACCTGGAATCCAAATATCTACATAAACATGTGACAAAAAAAGCATTCTTTGAAAACAATATGTTAGGTGGCATATTGTTCCACCCCCCCCCCCCCGTCTTTGTCTTTTTCACTGCTCCGGGTCCTATGCCAGCTCACTTTCGCGACTTGAGCCCGCTAGGTGAAGGCTGTTTCAAACCAATGGCCTTGATGATTATGCACAAAAGAACAACGGTACATGTTAGAGCACAGTTCCAGCATGTTATTATAATAGCAACAAAATGAAATGTTTGCGAGACAATAAATATAACCATGTAAACGTTCGAGCTTTCACATATCTTTACGTCGTGTGTGGGCAAGGTGGCTTAGCACGTCGTCCTCAATAGGGGTGGTCGATACCTGAAAGATAACGACTGCCTGCCGCACCACCTGATTGGCTTCCCACCAAGATTATCCACTCAAGACGCCATGTTACTCGTAAAGAATCGATTTCTAGATCGCGAAAACACTCGGGACACTCGTGCGATACTCGGTCTCGATTTAGAAAAGCCATTTGATACACACAACGCACTATTGATACACACAACGCACTATTTTCACACCGCTCATGCCACCGCGGTCGAGAAAGCTGCTTTTCGTGCCGACGCGCCTTTGCTGCTATATGGTTCTCATGTGCACAGCTATCTGGTGCATCTGAATTCTTTGACGTATACAGCTCCACCTGATGTCGCTTTGCCCAGAGTCTCAAAAGAGCGAGGTCCGGTTGAGGTTGTTCTTCGTCAAGGGTTGTCTCGACCGTGTAACTGCAGAGCAGCTCTTGCAAAGCGGGAAGAATTTCTGTGGGCTCTGAGGAAACTTTATCAAGTGACGATTCCCGAAATTTATCCCAATGCGTGATCACTACACGTCGTCGAATTTACCTTATGCATGTTTTTTGTAAATCAATAATTATTGGCCTATGATCACTACCCAAGGTATCCGACTCCACTCGCCATTGCGGCGTCCCAGGACCGAACCACCAAGTGAAATCTGGAGCGTGCGTTTCCAATGTTGTACGTACAGAGCAGGTAGAGATGGCATGATGGTTAAACGGAGTAAATGTGGCATTAGTCATGATGTTTTTAACCTGGCATCCTCGTTGGGAGTTGTACTTGTATCCCCTATCTGTATGTAGTGCTTGAAATCTCCACTTATAAGGATGGGAATCCCCGGAAACGTAGAACGCAGATGTGCTATCCATCCGAAGTTAAGACGTGTACGCTGTGGTCTAGCATAAAAAGACATTAGTATGACACGAGTCCTCAATGGTCGTGTCAAAACAGCGACAACCTTTCGATTTTCACTGCACCATGGTGCCATAGTAATCATTGTATGAGGAATACGTGATGACACATACACTGCGGCTTTTTCCAGAGTTGACCCCATAGTCATAGCACGCCTATCTGTAATGAACGGGTTATGATACCCATTAAAATTGTAGAGGGAGCACAGCTTATTATTCTCTCGAATAATTAGTGCCCATACATGTAGTTTGTTGTATTCAAGCTTGGTTTTAATTTCCCCTAACTTGGAGCTTAAGCCTCGACAATTGCATGGAAGGATTCCGTCACGAGCTGCTGCAGAGAGATAGCCATGATGCAAGCAGTCCTGTATGAGTGCCGTCAATTAAGCAATATGATCCAAAACTGCTGTTCAAGCTCGTTGGTTGACCCTTAGTGTCGTGTAGGCTGCAGGCGTAACTGGGGAAAGCATACTCAGTAATTCATTGCATGTAGTTTCTGTGTTCTGGCGCTTCAGAATGACGAAGTCTTTATGTTTGCGTAACCTCTCAATTTCTTTGGCTAATGCTTCTATCCGAGCGTCAATATCATCATGGCCATCATTCAATTCAAGCAGTGGTTCAGCTAGCTTTGGTTTCATTGTCTAGGTCTGTCTGCCTTGTTGAACCACTGAAGAGTACAGTTGGGTTTTGGAGCCCTGTGTGTCTTCTGCTGTGAGTGCCTCCGGCTCTTTAGTAAGAACTTCGAAGCGATTGTTAGTTCTTACTATATTGTGTTTTGGTGTAGCCTTTCGTAATCTCGCGGCGGCCCTCTGTTTAGTCGGATAGTTTATGCTTGTCATGTCGTGCTCATCAGATTTACATAGGCCGCATCGATATCGTGGTTGGCCCTCAGGTGTGAGCCCTTCTGGGTCAATAGTACGCTGTGGGCAAAATGCCTGCTTGTGTCCCCGTTGAAAGCAACGGTAACAGAAAATTGCCCGAGGAAGGTACACAGATTGGGGCGCAACAAACACCCATACTAGTAAAATTTGTCAGGAATACATTGGGGGCCCTGCACCATTACTAAGCAAGTACGACTTTCACCCATGAATCTGGACGCAAGAGCCTTGTGCGTCGGGGAGCACGATTTGCGACATATCTTAGGAGAGTCTTCACGGTCAATGCCATAGACCACACTCTTTTGTATGTTAGGGCTCATGCAAAGTTGCGCTGCATAGGCACCTCTTGATCTTCTGACAGCGGTATAGATGCTAAAGGGCATAGTTTCTGCATATCGTTGAGAGATGCTAGGTGCACAGTAATTGTGTTCGCCGATCTGTATGATGCAAACCCTTTGTATCCCTTTGTTTCAAGGGCATGGTCAATGAACCTTTGAACACGTTTGGTGGGCACTGAAGTTATGTCGTAGCACGAGAGAGGGCGTATGTGAACTTGATAGGATTGGGAACGGGTGGGCGTTGGGTAAGACTGAGACGCGGAGAGCGTGGAGGCATTATCAGGGGTGGCCCTAACTTTTTTAGGTGGTTGCTCCGATGCGATGGTATTATGTTGATGCACAATGATAGGAGCACCTCGCTTTGCTGGAATCATGGGACCGCCGGCAGACTGCACGTCCGTGGGGTTTCCACTATCCACCAACGCGGCCTCCCGTTGGTTCGTACTCTCATCACGAAGTGCCCAGTGCTTGGTCCTTGCACCTTCAATCCACGGAAGTGGTCATGCGCGATCGTCCAGTAGACGGCTTAGATGAAACGCCCACATCTGCACTCGTCAATCTTGAAAGCAATCGCCTACCTCAGTCTGGGGCTTCGATTCTACTACTTTATCCGCTCCTTTCTCACTCGACGCAGTGCCATCCTCTGTGTAGACCTAGTGCCAAAAAAAGTGGAGCTCGGACAGCGGGGCACTTCTGAGGGATCCGTCCTGTTGCCGATGCTCTTCAATCTGAGATGATCGGGCATCTCGAATGACTATCGAAAATATACGGGCTAAACCACACCATCTATGCGGGCAATGTAACCATGTGGAGCACAACAGGGTCGGATGGCTTCACTGAGTGCGCTCTAGAAGAGACCATCAGAACCACTGAGTCCTACCTCAACCACACCGGTCTCAGGGGCTCATCCGCGACGTCGGAGTTAATATATTTGCTCAAACGGCGGAGTTCCATGCCCAAAGGGTGAAAACCTCTGGCGGAACGCAATATTAACCTCCCCACCAGAGATGGTCGTATAGTTCCCAGGGTAGACACCATCAAGGTCCTTGGTATTATAATCGAGTCCCGTGGAACCAATACCAAAACAGTACGCACGCTCAGGACTAAGACTGGGAACGCCATGCGACTCGTACGTATAATAGCAAACCGGCTCCGTGGCCTCAAAGAGGACAACCTGCTGCGTCTTATACAGGCGTTTGTTTTGTGTCCCTTTACCTATGTATACCTCGCCGCTATACGCAAATGGCTACGTGAGGAGCACGATCAACTCAATGCCCTTATTTTCAAGGTGGTGAAACGAGCCCTTGACCTCCCTATCACAACTTCAATGCACAAATTCCTCAAGCTTGGCGTACATAACATGCTACAAGATATCGCCGAAGCTCAGGAACGCGTGAAATTTACCCGACTCACGACCACCAAGGTGGGCTGCCATATTCTGCACGAGCTCGGCCTCTTCTCCTGGACGGCCAGAGATCCCCCAAAGTTGACTTTAAATCCCCGTAAAATGCGCGACCTTATCCCGATCGCTCTCATTCCGCGAAATGTTCACCCCGAATACAAAACAGGCAGGCGCCTTGCGCGGGTGACCACCATTCTATAGACATGGAAGCGGACAATGTCTCGTTCGTAGACGCACGCCACTGCCTAACACAATCACTGGGCCTTTGTCGTGGTCGTTGTATCATCCGCGCAGCAGATTCCTAACTGTGCCACAATCCTCACCCAAAACCCCGAAGTAGCGGAGCGAGTAGCTATAGCTATAGGTAAGCTCGACAGCAAACGGGAAGTCGTCTACAGCGACTGCAGACCGGCCATCAGAGCCTTCGAACGCGGAGTCATCTCCGACCAGCCGTTACGTTTCCTGCGCAGCGTGGACCCAAGTGCCCTGAAGCACCATGCCGTGATCTTGTTCCTCGCCCACCTCGGCCAGGTGCCGGGGGCCCTATCCAACCTCAACAAGATCGCCCATGATGTAGCGCGTGCACTTACTGACCGCGTCACACAGGGCAACCCCATCTCGCTGAGATAGAAACCAATCGGGATGCACCCATTACGCACAACGACATAACAAAGCACTGTTACCTTAAGCGCCGCATTTTTCCACCTCCACATCCGAAGCTTAACAGACCGCAAGCGCTAACTCTACGCCCATTACAGACTCCCACGTACTCAAACCTTGCCACGCTTCACGTTTATCATCCCGATGCATACCCCAGCGACACATGCCCCTCATGTGGACACGCGGCGACACTCGCACATATGCTCTGGGAGTGTAAAAGCTCCTTCTTACTCTACCTCGAACAAGTGGGAGAGCTTCCTTGGGAGCCCACTTCTCGCCGACCAGCAAGGCGCCGTCCAGCAGACCCACGAAGCGGCTACCAGTTACTAGCTGTCGGTCCCTACGTAGGAGACACCCGCTACGTGCTAAGTCCGTCCTGCAGGACTAAAATAATGTTTTTGTTTTCATTCATTCGTTTATTTTCACATTTTGGCCTTCACTACACCTTTACTTTTTCTCTCTCAAATAATTTGAAGCCTTACGTATTTTATTGTCTAATTCTAATAGCGGAGTCGGATCAAGTTTTTCTGTTCCTTCTGGGGAAAGCGTGTTCCAGTGACAAAGTGAGGGCGGGAGTCAAGTGTTTGAATGAGAGTATGAGTGGGTTCAGTGCGGGAGTAACTCCGAGGGGCAAAAAAAATTGATCCACCGAAATCGGTATAGAGGACCGGAACTCGGCGTGCCGTATACCTGTCACGGTGACGGGTTGTTTGACCGCTCTGCCAATGACCCCGAATACATTGGTTTGCTTGGGGATGCTGTCATTGTCACGTGTTTTGGCAGTAATTGTTGACGACATGACTGACTGGGCAAATCAATTTATTGCGGAGTGACATCGAACGACCGCATACGAGTTCAACATAATTCGGCAGTGGAATTAGCGAAATGGAAAAGAACAAGCAAGGTATTCTGAAAAACTCGAGGACTTCAGCTCATACCTTGCTCCCCATACTTGCCCCAGCAGCTCTGGTTCTGCTCCAATCGCGGATTCGGAGGCGTTGCTCTACGCCAGAGTACAGTGCTCACTGGCAGAGTCCATCGACCGCTCCGACTGCCCCATGGTAAGGCGGCAGACGGCTCGGTACGAGGTTAATTTGCTCTGCTCGATGAAGAGAGATCATGTATGGAGGGATCTCTCGCTATTGAACCAGTGTATAGTTCTGCGCCTTGTAGCAATAATTAGTTTCTTTCCTAAAATGAAAGCACGCATGTGACGTCTATCGTTTGTTTCTATCTTTATTTACGTCCACACTCCTTTGAAAGCACACGAATCATCTCTTTAAATATTTTTAAACTGAACAACTGCTGTGAGTGAGTGCTCGCTTATTCATTTCTTTTTTCCTGTATTAAGCAGCCTTGACCTTTCTTCGCTGTTCTTATTTTTTAAAACAAAATAAAGCCTTTTAAGGAAATAAGTGCGTGTGCATAAAAATTCCCAGCCAGCATTCACTCTATATCTTTTAACTTAACGCTTCGCTATACCCTCTCTTAGGTATAAACAACTGAAATCTCCAAAATGTTAATGACCGAAGCGTCTTCGGCCTTAGGGAACCACGTGTGTGTTATAACTCCGCTGATGCCATCCTGACGTTCGGTATACTAGTCGCGAAGCAACCGCGAGGTACTATATGCAATGGCATGAAGTGCAATATATGCGGAGCTAATATTTCTCGGACACTGCAAGACCGACAGAAGGTGTACGTTTTGTCTAAGAGGCACAACAAAATTTAAACTAAGCATATGGGCATGCTTCCAGTAGTCGGGTTGATTTGTAGAATGCATAAACTAGCGTAGTTGCAAAAACCATCGCGACCCGAAATTTCTCTTACGGGCTCTTTTTATTGCACGGAAGAATCACTTGCAAACAACTTTTCTCCAATAAATTGACCAATATATTTGTTTTGCATATAACGATTGGTTAGTTATCTAAAATGTGAATTGAGGCATTTCCGCAGCTTTTGTGAAATGTTGTTGTGAAGGGTACGTGAATGTAAGGCATTAGTACATGAACGAGCAATAGCGAAAAACCGCTAATATTTATGTAATCAACAGCGCTGCTTCAACAACCTATCTTCATAACAGGTGGCTGGAATATTTGACGCGGGATTCAACTCGAAGTGGGGAAGCACACGTGTCACTGGACTACGCGCTTAATAGGATGTTTTTTGAATTGACATCTGTTTCGAAAAAAAATATATTTTACTGCATAGCTTGGCCAGCTGCGTATATATTGACCGCGTATGACGCAACGTCATTACAGTTGTGTATCATCGGTCTTCGAACTCCCCCATGCATCGACTCCCTCAGATTTACCAGCTTCCGATTGAGCTATGACTGAAACTATATAAGTGAGTCCGGCGGACTTATAATTCTTTAATTTATAATAACCCGCACTTTAGGAAATCATGCAGACTACCATGACCCATACTGCAATGACAGGAGGATCTTAGAGGTGTACGCCTTTGTGCTACTCTGCTGCAGTTAAACAGCTGCCAGCGTCCAGCGTTCCCCCTTGGACTCACTCCATAACAAGTGTATCGTTAAGCAGTGGCGTCTCTTACAACTGCTTTGAATTTGCCGTGCTGTTTTGGTAAATGCTACTAAGGTACTCCTAAAGCCCTGATAGGTACGAATGCCTCCATAAGAGCGTTTTCTGTTAAACTTTAAAACAGTATCTTCAGTACGTGAAATGCCGGCTGCACTCGTTTATATATACTTCCAAATTAATAGTGAACGCATCAGTAATATAAAATGTATGTGAGTAAGGTTTGTAGCTTAATTAAGATAAGTCGCTTCTTCATTTGGGTAAAATATGTAAATGCCTTCCAGCTGAGAGGTTTTTTTTAAGAAAGCGATTAGACAGATCATAGGTGGCGGTTCATTGGTACGATTCCTACGTTCAGCGCTGTATATAAAATCCGGGCGAAAACAGGTCAAGTGTGAGAAGAAGAGAAAAAAAAAACCGTGGATGTGAATGCTCGCAATATGCAAAACTCTGCAAAGCACGGTATCACAGCAACGCTTTGGATACGCATGCGCGCTGGAGAGAAACCAGGTTGATTGAGGAGAATCGTTCCTTACGGGCATTAAATGCAATAGAACGCGACGCGGAAAGCTTGTGCGAAGAAGGCAGTCACTGCTCTGAAAAAGTCTATTGACGAACAGTGGCTGTCTGCTGTGCCACATTTTTTGGCTCACGGGACGGCTTTATGCTCTCCCATAGTAGAGTATTAGGTACTCCGAATCGTTAACAACTTTTTCTGAACAACCATCAGCGTAATCCGGCTCTCCATTCTCTCTGCTTATTTTCTTGCGAAGTGTCGTGTAGGAATTATCTGCCGTCGTACGGCGACTGTATCCTAGTGAATGTAGCGGTCATTTCATGTGACTCTAAATGATTGCGGATATCTAGTGTTGCACATATTACAAGCTTTGTAGCACATGCATCAAAGGGTAATATAAATTTTCATTGTTTTAGTCATTCGTAACTTTGCCAGCATATTTCTCAACTGCGCAAGGATGACAGGACGAAAAAGAGCAACGTAGACAAACACACGAGGCTTCTACGTTACTACGTTCTCTGACGTTTCCGCGCCTTCGTGCCCTCTTTATTCGCTCAGTTATCAATTTGCTGAAACGAACCACTAAGGTCGAACACATGCATCGTTTCAGTAACTTCATCTACTGGTGTAGAAGCCAACATCACCAACATCCTTGCCCTTGAAGAGGATAAAAAAGCAGCTGGTAGAAAGACCTCTCGGATGGCCCTGCTTTGGCTGCTGTTGTACCTGGTGCTGATTGTGTTGGCCCTGACAGCGTCCGTGAAGATCTACAGCTTGGTCACCGTGGGAAGATGCACATCGACGCGGGACATCTCCGGAAAGACTGTGATCATCACAGGAGCTAGCAGGGGTGAGCATGTGTTCATGTTCTTCTCAGTAGATATTGATTTGATTGATGGATATAGGGAGTTGAACATCCAAAAACCACTATATAAATATAAGAGACGCCATAGTGAAGGGCTCCAGGAATATATATCGCCTGGGGTTCTTTAACAAGCATTCAAATCAGAGCATACAAGCCTACAGCATTTTCGCCTCCGTAGAAAACGCAGTCGCCACAGACTGGATTCAATCCCTCGATCAGCAGGTCAGCAGCCGAGTACCTTAGCCATTAGACCACCGTGGTGTGGTTTATCAGCAGATATGCAAGGTTAATTGTTTTGCTTTGAAACCAGCGTGCAGTGCAACTACAACTGAAGTAGCACCAACCTTACATCCGCATAGTTCTTTTTTTTTTCAAAGTAGTTGCAATACGTGGCATTGACCTGCTGGAAAATACGCAAATGCCACGCAAAACGTTTTGGTTCAAGTCCTTCTCAGATCCTTGTTTTTTATATTTGCATTCGTAGGGTCTGCGCTGCCAAGGTCATTGTCTCTTAACGGTCCCCCACGCAAGTTGTGGTACTAATGTCTGTCCTAGTCATTCCGAGATAAATACAAACACTCAATTACATGTGACGCCAACCTACGTAGAGTGGTTCTTGGTACACGGATGTGTGCCACAGAGTATTCACAGTTCATATCTACACCTAGAGGAAAGGGTTTGACGGCGTACGCTACAAGATGTTAACTGTCCCAAACTGTGACTTGGCATGAATGCCCCACTTTGATCGAAAAAGCTTGCTTTCAAATTTCCCGTTGGGAGCGCTGGTAGAAGCATGAGCACGGCACCATTCGTGCTCGGCCGCTCTGATTGACGTAATCCTGACGTATTAGCCCCCACAGTTAGAGTGGTGGCACCTGGTGGGAAGCCTGGATGACGTCACGGCAAGGACTCTTCGACGCCCGCCGCTGCGCGCATACATAACATGCGCTCACATTGCACGCTGTTCCGTTGTTCGTGATCATTTCTCGCTTGACTCAAGCTTCAGATGAATGACGAAAGCAGAATTGCTGATGTTCCTAGTAAAACGAAAGAAAAAGTTTGTTCAGTACAATCGCCAATGGTTACGGTGCTCCACCATACTCACTTCAATCAGGTTTGTGTATGCCGCGCTGAAACTCGAGGATGGGTTTGATTCTCGACTGCTGCAGTCGCATTTCGACGGCAGTGAAGAGCAAGAGCATGCCAGGTGGTCAAAATCATACTACAGCGTGTGTCATATTCAAGTCGCAGTTTTTACAAGTAAGGTAGCATATTTACATTACTATATACTTGCTTCCTTCACGAGCGCTTTCTTTCAAAGATATGTTCTCACTTCGCCAAGACTTGTATGGGACATATGCGTCTATCTGGTGAAGGACTGTTTTTTTTTTGCCTGTGTGCCAAGCTTCACACGCATTTGCAAAAGCCGATGCACTATCGAGGCTCGCAACATATCTTCAATGCGCTTGGCCGTGAACACTACCTCAACTGTTATATTTATTTATTATGTATATACTCTTTCGCTCCTTGTGTATTTTGATTCCACGCTTTTCTAGAAGTGATTTCAGGGCTTCATCTCACTTAAAACTAGTTGAGGTTCTTGCGCCGACATCATGCAGCATCGTAGCAACAGCGCTGCGGCTGTTACGCTAGTAAGTATACTGGTTTAAATAGCCCACTCGTGTATGAATTTTCCTCGCAATTGATAATCTCCAAGTTCCATGAACCTGCACGTGGATATAACGTGAGAAATCAGACACTGATTCAATGAGGCGAAGAACGTTTAATTATCACGCGGTTTACATGAATGAGAGCGTCATCGAAACCGTGCACAATGCTCGCTGTGACCTTCAGGCATTTGCTTTGCGAAGAATTGCTATTAATAGCGTTCCCATGCGAATCAAACATTACCACTTGTGACCAGGTGTTTGATTTGACCAGCAGTTCCTGCATATTTGAATATGAGGCCACATAAGTGCAAGTGACTAACTGTTTAGAAGAAATATTTACGTTATTAAAGTACAGATAACATGTCAGCATTTCACTGAGCATTTAAATGGACCGTACTACTTTGTTCAACATCACTTTTGATATACCTAAAGATATTTTCTTCGCGATTTCATCTAACGTCTCTTTTAGCAGAAATTCCTTTTTTGTCAAATAACCCGAATAATATGAATAAAAACAACTATGTACTTAGTGAATTTGAAGCACCATAAGTTTATTTATAATTCTTCGGAACACATGTTTTAACTCCAGAGTGTACGCCAAGTTCCACAGAAATTTAGAATTATGAGCGTAGAGCTTTAAAGGACCGCTTTCTTGGCGTAAGCAGTGAAAGCAACGAATGTCTTGCTGTCATGCCCCACCATTTTCACAATGAATCTTCCGTTTCGAGGAAAGCTTGCCCATCAGATTATCGCAAATTTCGGCAGGTCACTTAACTTTCGCTAGCAGCGTGAACAGTCATCCTCTACCTTGGTAGACTTGCATCGCAACGTTGAGCAATTATCCCCACCGTATTGCGGGCGCGTGGCGGCCACACACACACACACACACACAAAAAAAAAAGGAGCCGCACGCAGTAGCCACTCTCAGCAAAACCCGCGACGAGGTGGTCGAGCAATTCCGGCTACATAGAGCAGTGGCGCTGTTATGCTGGTTTAAGAGACTTTTATTTCCGGATATATCTTACATTGAGTATGTGCACTCAGATAAAAGGCGCTGTTATCATCAAGAGAATTCTATTTCTGGAAAAATCATACATACACAGAAGACATTTATGTGTTACATTTTTCGTTCTCCCGACACGCTAATATATGCTAATATTCATTCAAATGCACAACAGGAGTGTTTGTACCTGTAAACAGAAATTCTAACGTGCATAAAGAAAACTATGCTGGTTTAAGAGAATTTTATTTCCCAATATATCTTACACAGCTTATGTGCACACAGAAAAATGGACAATGGTGATCAATGCATATGTACCATGCAAACTGTTATATACTGCGAAAAGAGCTTACAGCGTATGCAGTGACGTACGATGCAAAAATTGTACAACAAAGACAGGACATTCATGACAACGAGATGATTAAACTTAAATAAACAGTAAGGCTATCTGAACAAACAAGGGGGGGGGGGTCGTTCACAGTGTAGGGTGATGTTTTGCATTCACCTGTGAAGACAGTTTGCTCTCGCGCTCAAGAACAATATTGCACAAAAACGACATGTTTCTAAGGAAGAAAGAAAAATACACACCCTAATGTCACAGTGGTGCAAGCTCTGGCCCACCTCCTCAATAGGGGAGGAAAGGCATGGACACTCTGTTGTTTTTTACCATAATGAGTCGCGTAGACCAGCGTCGGAGGAAAGCCTCTTATCCTAGCATGACTAGCTTTGCGTTGAGGTGCATAAGCATTACCTTTTTTAGCCGATGTAGCAGAGGAAACAAGGCTCTCTGAGGGCGTCCCCTCAGGCGGGCCAGTCCCCTCCGCTTCCATAAGACGAAGGCTCCGATAGCCATTATGAGTTGGACGAAGTTATCCCTGTGGCTAAACTTCCACTGCATACTGGACGACGTCAAATAGTTACCTTTTTTCACCCTTCACTTAGCAAACACACGTGCGTAAACTTCCTCTTAGAGATACATGTCTGTGTTGCTGGATTTAAGACAGAAATTTGAACATATCAGTAAATTTTGTTAGGAGTTGTGACTCAAATGATTATCCAGTATGCAATCGTCTGGGTAGTAACGGACAACCTTTATCCCATGATAAGCGTACAAGCTCATTTCCTAAACGTGGCTTCTGCTTGAAGCTTACGAGTCACCTACAATTGTTAAACGGCTGATGGCGAAAATGTTGCAAAAATGGCCGGAGTTTCACGTCCCAAATTGATGGTCCGATGATGAAGGACTCCACAATGAGATAAATTCGAAAATTTTGACCAGTTGGAGTTCTTTGACGTGCCCCTAAGCATATGTGCGTCTCGCGGATTTCGCCTCCACTGAAATGCGCCTGCGCAGCCGTGATTCGCTCCCCCACCTTTCGGTTTAGCTTGCAATCAAACACCATGACCACTGAACCACCTCGGCATGTGCATGATTAAGCGAGGATCATGCGCGTAGATGCGATCATTCGCGTCCATAGCACAGAGGGCAGCCTCGCTGAACGAGTGCTGCAGGCATTTAGGAACAACATGCGATCCCTCGGCAGTGAAATATCGTTTCAGAAGCACCCACCCCATTCCTGTATTCTCTTTCAGGGGCGAAGCTCTTTAAAGCGGCACCCGTTCGTCCCTCGTAGTCGTAGTCGTAGTGTGTAACCAGTCTTACCTTTTGACCTGCACGGTGGTGCCGGTGGGGATTTCTCCTGTGCGTTGTTGAACAATAAAAAATTCGCAGCGTGCGCGTTAACCTAAAGCTGCATTCTCCTATCTCTCATTTCCCATTCGCAGACATCGGCATCTGCATTGAGCACATTCTGGCAAGAACGGGTTGCTACACTATACTGGCTGGGCGTAACCTCCTTGGTTTTAGAAAGGTTTAGCGAGTGTTGAGCTGCAGTGCCGTTAATACAGTGAACTAGTATATAGCATGAACTCGAGTTGGTTAGAGGTGGGAAGTAAACACGTGGCGCAAGCCGTAAGAAAGTGTGCGTGTGCCTCCTCTCGTTCAGTTCTTGGAATGTCCGCTGGATTGTGGCGCTTCTATATGAGGAATACATGATGAAAAGATGCGAGATAGTGGTACTTTGAGTGTCTAATAGGTGGACGAACGACAACACAGACAGATGCATGGATGGACGCACGGATGGCTGTACGGACGGATGGACGCATGGACAGACGCAGGAGTGGATGCACGAATGAAAGCAGGGATGGACGCACAGACGAACACGCGGACGCACGAACAGACGCACGCACGGACAGGCGGATGGACGCACGGGCGGCCACGCAGACGCACGCATGGATGGACGGAAGCAAGAACGAATGGATGGACGGATGCTTCGCCCCACTCTCCATCAAATTGCTTGGTCTAACTGTATCACAAGCATTCCGTCTGTTCTTTTAGCGGGACGGCTCAGTGCTCTCCCATGGTTGAGTACGAAGTACTCGAATTCGTGAAAGATTATTTTCTAAACACAAAGGTTTTTCTCTAGGTATTATTCTATGAAACTCTATATGGTATATATAGATACTTTCAAGGTTTAGAAACACAGCCCCTTCACGACTTCCTGTTTTGTGCACCGATGTGTTTCAATAGCATTGATGGATCACAAAAACTTTAAAAAATAGCCCACTTATTTTCCACAGCCTTCTTTACCTTATTTGGCAAAATCTATTCAAATAAATGATCTTTGAGCTACATAAAAATGGTGAAACATTCTCTCGTGCATTACGCCCATTTCCTTTAAGTGAAAAACAAAAGAGAGATATTCCTTACGCTTGAAGAAAGTATAAACCCAGGTGGCCGAAATTTCTGGAGCCTACCACTACGGAGTCTCTTATAATCAAATGTTGGTTGTTTTGGGACGTTAAACACCACAAATCAATCGAAAAAAAATTGAAAACGTGCTTTCAGTTTCGATGTTAGTATCCGGTAAATGAGGTGACACAGCTTCTAGGGGTGGCCTTTTGCGTGTTTGGATGTACCTTTTGTCTTGTCGTCGGTATATTTACACTAAAACGACACAAACAATCCGCCGATGGTCTATGGAAGACTCCTTCGGTGCCTTGTCGTGCTCACTGCCTTTCGTCGGGCAATTCTGTAGTCACACTGGAGGCACACGCAGCGACACCCACAAAACTTGCACACCTGCACCTCCTTTTCAGCCATGCTCCCTGCTCCGCCATATTCCTTCTCCGGCTATGCGGAGCAGCCCCGGCATAATCCATGGCGTCGAGGGACGCGCGTGCGGATACACAAGAGGGAAGCGAAGAAAATACTTCCATGGGGTGCGCAAAAGGCCTATTCACATGCTGTGGAAGCCTCTGAGGGGGCATTCTTATCTCCCCTAAGTTTCCTCTGTCATGATCGTTTGAAGAAAGGACATGGGCAAATTTTCGCTCAGCCGCAAATCACCCGATGACACGCCGATAACAGGACTGCCGATGTGTTTTGCGGGTATTTTCAGTCTGTCATTTCGTTACACTAAGACGACATGCTGTCTTTTGAGGCGTCGTCCTCGTCGTCTGCCTAGTGTGACTATGGGGTCTTGCGACCTCGTCAGCGTGAGACTCGTCGCAGGTGGTCTGCGTCTGCCTCATGTCTTCGTCGGGGTCGTGTCAGTGTCGTGCTGCTCGAGTGTGAACGTGCCTTTACAGCAGTGTTTTGCAGAGTTACGTAAGGTCGGATGCTAGCTTTGCTTCGCAAAAACGTTCGAATAAGTTGTTATCGCATCCATTGCATTGCCCCTTTTTGGCGCTACTGTGGCTTTTTTGGCCGCGTATTCTACATCTTGTGTGCCACAGTCCAGGAACCAGTCACGGAATCTGATATTGACACCTGTCATAGGATGGGCATATCTAAGGAAGGAACTATATAGGAGCATTGTTGTACGTTTTGTGCGACGCGACAAGCAGAATGCCGTTCTCATGAAAGCTAGAAAAGTGAGGCCCTCGGCTAGAAAAATTGGTCTCAAGAGCTCAGCACAAATCTTTGTAAATGAAAACTTAACCCGTCAGGGTAAACAGTTGCTTGGTGCTGCAGTGGCAAAAAAACGAGAAGTTGGTTGGCGATTCGTCTGGACGCAAGGAGGGAAAATCTTCGCGCGAAAATCGGAGACAGCGGAGAGACTCGGAGTCTGTTGTCGGGAATATATAGATAAGATGCATTAGTGAATGAACTCTGAGTACTTGGGCTGTTTTAATTACCCCAGGATGGCCAATGTTTCAGATTGTCAAGATTATGACAAAGATAATCTCTTGTGCATCTTCAAAGTGTTGTCTGAACAGTTTGCTGCATTTCATCTAAATGCTCGCAGCATTAGAAACAAAACGGATGACATCAGCCTGTTCCTTAACCGATTCGAGAGTAAATTTCATGTTTTGTGTTTTACGGAATCTTGGCTGACTCCGAAAGATTGCCCACCACAGTTCGCGAGTTATGTTCATAATGGCATTGTTCGTTCTTTGAATCGGGGTGGTGGGATCAGTATGTATGTTAAAGATACCCTCATTCATGACGTTATCGACGACTTTACCTGTATCACGCCTCATATAGAGTTTCTTACAATGTGTGTGCAAAATGTAATAGTTGCAGCTGTTTACTGACCTCCCACTGGGTATAAGTGCGAATTTTTGTTTTTATAGAAGAGCTTCTGCGCAAACTCTATGTGATGCGTAGTCCATTCCTTATCATGGGTGATGTAAATGTTGACATGCTCAGTGGGGATGCATCATGTGAGCAGCTGAAAGCTATTCTAGACTCGTTTGCCTGTTCCAATGTCATCACACAACCTACACGTCTTACCACCCACAAAGCCACTTTGCTCGATGTAAGTATCACAAACGCCCCCAGTCAAACTTGCACCAGTGGTATATTATCACTTTATGTGAGCAATCACCTGCCTATCTTCACATTTTTGGCGCTTGATAGTGACAGGCTCGACTCAAGCGAAAAGCCGTGTTATCGTAGAATGAACTCGGATCAGCTTAACGAATTTTATCATGCGCTGGAAACCACACAGTGGAACTTCGTTTACGCAGAAAAAGACCCTGATAAAGCATACAGTCTTTTCAATGAGGCACTTAAGGTTATCTATTACCGACACTTCCCACTTATTCCATTCCGCAGGAAGAAAAAAATTCGCTAGCCTTGGGTTAGTCGATGTTTGTACAAAAGAATAAAACATAAAAACAGAATGTGTCATGCATTTGTACGGACACGTGACGCGGCTCTTCTTAGCGAATTTAAAAGATACCGCAATAAGTTAAACGCCGATTTGAAAAAGGATAAGACATGCCTCTATCAAACGCTTTTTGCTACTATACCTAATGAACCCAGAAAGCTGTGGGACGAAGTAAATAATTTATCAAACAACTCGAAAGTAAAACGTCGTATTAACATTGAAGGTTTTGCCCATGGGAAAATTGAATCGGAAGCACTCACAGAAAGGAATGAATGCTTTACGAATGTGGGTGAATTTCAAACAAATCTCAGTTCTGAAAGTTGTCATGTTACTACACATAAACGCAAAAGGTTGCTACACTAAATTAGTTTATTCCCTACAAGTCCACAAGAGGAAGAAAAATTAGTGGGAAACATTAGAAACAATGTTTTGGCAGGAATTGATGAGCTGAGTGCATTACCCATTAAATACGTTGCAGCTATTATATCTTCACCATTAACACATATTATTAACAAAATGCTTGAAACTGGAATCTTCCCCTCAGATCTGAAGCTTGCTCGTATATGCCCGATACATAGGGCAGGTGCTGTTGGGGATATAAGTAATTACAGACCCATTTTGGTGCTACCTGTGTTATCTAAAGTATTTGAAAATGTCATCAACACGCGTCTTGTTAATTTCAAAAATGAACACCAAATCATAAACAATGCACAATACGGTTTCCAGAAAAAGAAAAGCACTGAGCTCGCTTTGTTACATGTAAAGGATAAAATACTACATGACATTGAAAACAAACTCTACAGTGTAGGTCTTTTCATTGATCTAAGGAAAGCGTTCGATTGCGTTAATCACGACATTCTGCTACTGAAACTTAATGACTATGGCATTCGCGGCTTCGCCCTAGATCTTTTAAAAAATTATTTTTCTTGCAGAAAGCAGTGTGTCAAAATTTGAGATGTTACCTCCCCTACAACCACGATAACACAAGGAGTGCCCCAGGGGTCGATTCTGGGACCCTTGTTATTTATATTGTACGTTAATGACTTATTAAATATTTGTAACTCTCCCAAGTTAGTAATGTACGCTGACGACACCAACGTCTTTTTTTCAGCGCACACAGTTACTCAGCTTCAGAAAGTGATAAACGAATATCTTGTTCAGTTGGATGGTTGGCTTTACGCTAATAAACTATCCATAAATAAAAAGAAATCTAATTACGTCCTCTTTAAGCCCGTTAATAATCCCTGTGACACAGAGCTTACGCTAACGTATCAGGGCACCGTCTTAGAGCACGTAAAATGTCAGAAATTTTCAGGCGTGTGGTTTGAAGAAAGCATATCGTGGAATACACACATCAATAAACTCACTTCAGAGCTAAGCAGAGCCGGTATAATATTTAAACTATCCAAGTTAATTCCTTTACATCTAAAAAGGCGATATATTACGCGCATTTCTACTCCCGCTTATCTTATTGCACACTTGTTTGGGGTACCACAACAACTACTGATTACTACAAACTGGAAACAATGCAAACGAAAGTGCTCAGACTTTTCGAGAACTATATTGGTGAGCCAAAAGACTTACTTACAAATCCTTTATTTGTTAAGTATAATTTGCTTAAAGCAACCAAATTATAGGATTATAAACTCTTCCTGCACATACAGAAATATGATCTGATAGATATTGCACATGCAACATCAAGACGTTATCCACTACGTAATACACAAACACCAATACCAAGAACACGTACGAACTACGGAAGGTCAGCCCTCAGCTATCAGATACCTGCACTAATAAATCGTGTATCTTCACAAATAAACTTTGATATCCCATTCTACAGATTTAAAAAAACAAATAAGACACTTCCTATTAAATGACTGTGCAGCCGTTACAGCATAACCTCATTAACTGTCACTGCACCACTGTTCTTGCATTGCATTTTTTATACGTTCAAACGTTTGCATTTTCGGTATGTGCAGTTATCCTAGTTATATGGGTGCATTTTAATTTCTGATGCATTTCCCTGTTACATTTATTTCGCTGTATCTGTGCATTTTTGTTGTACCTCCTTATATTTACTTTGCTATGTACCGATGCTATTATATCTTGTCAATTTGTATAAGTTGTATCATGTCGTGTTAGTTATACTTTTTATTCGCTGCTGCCTGTACGGTCCCCCAGGTCCCTTCAAGCTGTTTTTCAACAGCTTTTTTGCCTGGGGAACCGCCAACTTTTTGTGTTGGAAATAAACCCAAACCCCATTTCTCGTCATTGTCATTGCTCTACTCTCATAGGACCAAGCATCCCATCACGATGCGTCTTTCCTTCTCCGGTATTATGCACCGTACTTTTTTTTGCGCATCCTATGGCTTTATCCAATCTAGCGGCGTAAGCGTAGCCGGCGCGGCAGAAATCACTTGCGTGAGGTGTCTCCTTCATTGGGCGTGGCTTAACCATAGACTCCGTGTCTGTCGCTACCATGCATCCCATGCCTTAAAGGGCCACTCACCAAGCTCCCGAAATACAAAAAAGGACGCAATATGCTTTCCTGATATTTGTCGTGCTTCTTGGCGCACTACTGTGACGTAGACAGTAGTAGCCGTGAGGTCTACAGCGTACACGCTCTTGAATCGTTGATATACGCGAAATATCACATGCGATTAGTCTCCCTCACTACTTTGCCATGCAGCTGCCCATCCGTTCTTCTTTGTGTCGCATGAATATTGTGCACAATCAATCGATCAAATTTCATTTTTTTTTTTAGTTTACAACCACGCAACAGCCTGCAGCCGAGATGTGCGAAATGCTGATAGGCTCGAGCGCTTAGTGCTGATATTGTTCACGCGCATTCAAGAACGAAGAGGCGAAGAGGATGCTTCGTGTATATGAAGGAGAGGAGAAAATCACACCCTCGTCTTTGAACGCGGGGTGATGAGTGGCCTTTTAAACCTGGCCTATCAAGAAACGTGCATGCTTTAAGGCGGCTTAAAGTGTATCGCTTAAAGAAAGCGCGCAGCACAGTCACAGCGAAACTGAAAGAGTCACTTTTCTGCAGCCCCACCCCCTTTTTTTTAACCCTCGTGGGACAACTACTACAAGCAGACTTTCATGGTACCCACTATGATATAAATAATTGTAATTTTTGTGTAGGGGGGAAGCGTCCATCATGTCATTATGTGTCAATCTTCGGAAAAAAAAGTGGTACCATCTAACCACTTGTAAGTATTTATGTTCAATTTATGGCTTAATGACTCAATCGCTGCGCCATTCGCATTGTGTGTGGCCTGGTAGTTACTTTAACGTTTGAAAACACCTTATTACAGGTGTTAACGTGACTCCTTACACGACATGAAGCCTGCATGGGACTAGCTTGCAATGAAGTTGGAAGCACGCGCACTGCTTAGTCATAAAGAAAAAAAACGGGCACAGCTCAGTGGTGGAGCACTGGATTGCCACTCAGAGGGCCCAAGTTCGATTCGCATTCCGTCCATGATATTTATTATTATTCTTTATATTTATCGCCATAGTGGTTACGACCCCACCTATGGTGGCAGTGGACACTTACAGGGCCAGAATCGGCTATTATTGTGATATCACAACGCTTTCTGTCACGTTGTGTACAAATGTAAACGTCAACATTGATGACACACCACGCATTGCGAGTTTTAGCAAATGGCTTGAAACTTGGTGTGCATATTCCTGCAGACCTTATGAATGGGCAACTGGAGATAATTCATCTTCGATAAGCTGCATATTGGTGCAGAGCATCACTTGGCTGGATACACTAAGATGTCGGACGATTGTTCCGCATGTCGTGTACCAGGACCAGCGAAAAGACTTCTCTTTTTCGCTCCAAATGAACACACCAACAAAACAAATTGTGCATGTATTCCAGGCCTAATAGTTTATTTTTTATGCAACTATGGAAGCTGACTGTTTGCGGAATAATAAAATATCATTTTCACGCTAATTAACCCTATTATTTGAATCTCAAACAAAACAAAACATTGCGTCATTTTCTTTCTTTGAATGTAAAACTGAATGCTCCCGAATCATCATACAAACTTGACGCATCTCCAGATAATGCATCATAATGCGTGACTGAAGCACGGGCACAGCTTCTCATAAGGGTGATTCAACGCAATATCGAACAATGCGTGGCCGCTCAAATTTTTGAAAATATTTCAAAGTTTTATATAATGTACTATGAGGAGAGGAAAGAGATGTTTAATTGGCTTTGTCTGAAGAAAAATTTGAAGCATAGTAGATCAATATTGACGAAAATTTGGAGTGCCAAGCTTACCTGCTGTGGTGTTTTTTACCGGATTTGGTGAGAAACACTCAAAATATACTAAAGTTGTGTACCTCAAAAGTATTTAACAAAACGTTTGTATGTTTTTGCTTGCGTTCTATTGAAACTCACCGAAGACAAGGAGATGAAAAAGAAGACAAGGGGGCATGGAAGAGCGCGCGCGTTAATGAGCAAAAAAGAAAGAATATTGTTACTTTTTGTTCGCGTTAAACGCTGTCTACGCTTGTCTCGTCTCGTTTCTGTTACGTGGTGTCTTGGCCAGAATGGCGGCTTTTCTTCTCCCCACTGGCCACTGAATAACAGGTCGAAGGACAGGCCTGCGAGGACGCATGAAGAGGATTCCCAGTGCGACCCAACGGCAGCGATACGGGACATCGCCATCTGAGGGAGCGGCACAGACACGGAGGACGACACAGCTATCGATGAAGATTCGCCGCTGAAATATGTCAGAGACCAGCCGTTTCCTCAATTTTTCAAAAACAACAGAGAAGTAATTTCAAAAAAAAAAAGAAAAGTGCTGAAAACGCAAATAACCCGCCTAGTAAACGAAGCAGAGAATAAGCTTCCGGAGAATGAAGACCTAAGGCAATATCACTGCGAGCCAGCCAGTTCAGAAGCATTGCCGACATGTTAAAGAAAGTTTACAAATGGATGGAACAGTTCATAACGCCAGAAACAGCCGAAGCCAAGTCTTCGAGGACAGTTGAGTACGAGCTAAAGACAATTAGCACTCTGCATGACATCAATGCTTACTTTCGCGGACAAGAACATCGCGAGCTAGTGAGGGAACAATCAACTTCCAATGACAATGCCAGCCAAGCGCCGCAAAGGTGAAATTGATGAAGTTTGATGGCTACAGAAGGAAGTGGCAGATATTCTGGCATCAGTTCAAAGTGGCTGTTAACGCGAGAACAGAATTAAAAGAGAACTGAAAGTTCACGTACCTTCTATCACTACTAACCGGGAGAGCGGCACCTACTGTTAAGGGACTTCAATATTCAGAGTGCAAGTTTGGAAAGCTATCGACATGCTCAAGCAACGATACGAGAAAGACTAAGCGCTTGTAAAAATGCACATGAAAGAGCTAACTAACCTGAGTACAGTCGCAAGCTGCAGTGACTATGAAGGATTGAGAAAACTGTCAGACGAGGTACAAATGCACACACGTGGGCTTAATTCCTTAGGCGTGAAAATCGAGTCCTATGCATCGATGCTACTACCAGTATTGAAAAGATCTTTACGTGCGGAGCTGCACATGGGGCTCCAACTGAAACAAAAAGAATTGGCCGGTAGGTCTTCAGATCGAGATCAGAATGCAACTAAACATCATGAAGAAACTTTGAAGCGTTCAATGAAATATATGGAATGCTTAGTTGACGGCAGAGAGTAATTGGTAGATTGGAAGGAAAGCCACGGCAACAAATTTGACAGCAGGCAACAGAAAAAAAATGGTTATTTTTCCGAGCACTGCGGCAAAGTTTTGCATATTCTGTAAGACTGATACCCACTATTCTAATGACTGTAGAGAGAATATGCCATATGAACAAAAGAAAATGAAGCTAAAAGCGTGCGACTAACATATACACGTCAATGCCGGCCATGATCGATGCAGAGAAATATGGCACCTACCTAAGATTGCACAGATTAACAGCTTGGGTTCTAAGATACATACAGATTATAAGAAAGAAGCGAATATTCAGCTATGTAAGTTTTGAGGAACTGAAAAATGCAGAGACGGCGATAATAAAACTAGAGCAACAAAAGATACGGCAACATATTATACTCAACAAGAGCAATACGACTAAGACAACAAGGATGTTTTTTTGTGGTAGGGAAGTCTTTGAAGATGAGCAAGGGCTAATAAGGCACAAGGGTCGTCTGTCTCAAAGTGGACTGTCATACAACGAAAAACATCCATTTGTGCTATCTAAGTGGCAGCCCCTACAAAGCTGCTAGTAGGACATGTGCATCAACTCGCGTTACATGAAGAAGTCAGTACAACACTGTCACAGCTTAGAACGAAGTATTGGATAATCGAAGGAAGGCAGCTGCTGAAGAAGGTTATTCATGGTTGTTCAAAGTGTCAGCGATTTGACGCTAAACCAGTTAAGCAAGACACAGCACCACTGCCTGCTGACAGAGTAAACCACCAACAACCAGTTGAAGTAACTGGTGTAAATTTTGTAAGCCCGATGCTTGTAAAAGACGCCGGGAAAGGCATGACAAAACTGTACATCGCAGTATTCGTGTGTGACCACAACAAGAGCTGTAAATCTCGAAGTTGTCAACAACTGCAAAATGGAAGCATCCTTACATGCATTCAGAAAATTTACAGCGAGAAGGGGCTTATGTCGCACAATATATAATGACGACGCAAAGACATTCAAAAAATGTAACAGAGAAATCAATCATATATTGGAGGAATTACAAGAAGGATTTTCTAAAAGAGCTAACCAAGGAGATCAATAAATAGAAGTTCATCGCCGAACAAGCGCCTTGGTGGGGAGGCTAATATGAAAGGATAATACGAAGCAAGAAATAATCAGTGGGGAAATTAATCGGAAAGAGATTGCTAACTAGGGAAGAGCTGGAAACAATAACCTGTGAAGTTGAAGTGGTGCTTAACAACAGGCCGTTGACTTAAGTATTTATACAGCGAACCGGATGAACCACTACGTATTGTGCCGGCTCACATAATAGGTCAAAAAATATAGACTTCAAGGTAATGATGAAGATAAACGCAAAGTCAAAATTGAAGAAATCTGGAGAAAGCGGCAAAACGTCATGAAAGATTGGTGGGAAAGATGGAACAAGGAATACCTGAAAGAATTGAGACAGCAAGCTTACGCAAGTAAACAAGAAACGGGAGTGAACCGAGGAGACATTGTATTCCTTGGTTTACGCACTTCTCGTTCACTTTGAAACCTGGCTAAAGTCATGGAAGTTTATTCTGGAGTAAATTCTTGCTTTTCATTTGCATTGAACGCCGTCCACGCTTGATTCGCCTTGTTTCTGCGACAAGTTTATTTATTTATCGCTTTCTTGCGCGGAGTGCTGATTACTATAAAATACCTGAAAATCAACCCAGAATATCTTTTCTTGCCCACTTTGCACGTCTCCATTTCAATAAGGGCGTAGGACAGTGTGGCAAGAACTCTGGATTACGTTCTAAGCAAGCTCATTTTAAAAAGTGCTAAAGCTTCTATAAAGTACGCTTTCCAATAAAGAGATACAGTAGCGTTACCCTTAAGAAAAGAAAATACTACGAAAAATTCGAACGATGGCTAAAAATATTTTAAGTTTATCTTAAAGTTTACCCACCTATTCTCCTGCAGAGGAGCTTCCGCAATAAATAAAATATGTTGCATAGTTTGGTTTTACTTGCAGTTACGGCCCATCGAGTAAGGCCCTTGCGCGAAGATAGGTAATTGTAAATCGAACTTTTTGTCCGCAAACCACATGGAATGCAGGCCAATACTTAAGTTTCTTGAAAGACAAGCAGCACTAAAATATATCTAGGCTGCATTGACGATGCCAATTTTGAAAAGAATTGTTCACGGGAGCGGCCATGAAGGCGGGATTACCGAGCAAGCAAGCAGGCGCAGTCCAGCGGGTTCCGGTGCAAAGAGGGCCCGTCGAATAAAGCCCTTGCGAAAAACTGAGCACACCATGTAGGTCTGAAGAATGTATGACATTTTGATCGCGCACGGCTTTTCAATTTAGCATGATACTGTATCGGGTAACTACGTGTCACCGCTGCAAATCAGTTGTGAGAGACATGGTAGGGAAGGATTGGAATAGAGTATTGTACGCGTGGTTCCTTGAGGCACTGCGGCATCAAAGTGTGGCGTATAAGCTGTTAACTCTGCGAAAATATTGTTTCGTTGCATTAGCTTCTTGTGCATCAAACGGTTGTCTGCACAATAACTCCACTTAGAGCTATACTTTGCCGCCATGAGACGCACGGGAGGCCGACTGAAGCGCAAGCACTCTGGGAGTCCACTGAGGTGTGAGTAGAGGACTGTGCACTCGGCTAGTACGCGTCGTCTGCTTCTGTCATCTGAGATGGGCAGGCGCATCTGGTTATTTAGAGTTTTGCGTTTGTTCTCTTTTGACTTGGCTGCTAGAGTGGCACCTTTACGCTAGCGCAGTCACTAGTATAATACTTGGTAAAATTTGACATCCCGAAACCACCTTATTAATATGAGCGACGCCGTAGTGGAGGGCTCGGAAAATTTTGGGCCACCTGAGGTTCACTAACATGCACCCAAATGTAGGCACATGGGCCTAAAGCACCATCGCCTCGATCGAAAACTCGACCACCGCGACCGGCATTCCATCCCGTGCCCTGCGGGTTAGCATCTTAGTGCGTTAGCCACCAGAACAAACAAAAAGCGCAAATAACTTATACTACGTCCATACTTCTTTCTTAGCCGTGTTTACTAGGTGCGCACGGCTGCGATGCGAGCAAAGGGCGAATAAATTTCCGTCACTCCGAGGCACTTGCTTTAAAGCTACCTCCAGCGGTATAGCAATCTATTCGTTTGAGGACACGCAAACGAGCCCTCTCCGCAGCGGAACACGCCGGACTGTCCGCTCTTGCTTGCTCGGTAATCCCGCACTCATGGCCGCTCCCTTGATCAAATCATTTCAAAAATGGCATCCTCAGTGCAGCCGACAGCTATTTCACTGATTGTTGCTTTCTAAGGTACCTATAGGTGTAGGCCTGCGTTCCATAAACTTAGCGGGTGCGAAGTTCGATCTACAATTGCCTATACATGCGCAAGGGCCTTATTTAATCGGCCGTACCTACATGTGAAACCAAATTGTGCAACATGTTTTTATTGATTACAAAGCTCATGTGCAGGATCGTAAGCGCAGAAAGTTGAAGAATTGTCAAAAAGGTTTTTTTTGCTCGTCACAATTTTCTATTGAACGCTGCGTTCTTGAAGCTAGAGCTATTGTAACTCTTCATTGAAAAATATTAATAATATAGGCTCTAAAGGTTTATAAGTAAGCATGCTGAGAACTTAATCCAGAATTTCGGCTGGTCTGTTATGCGCTTATTTTGAAATATAGACCCGCAAAATAGGCAGGACGACACTTTCTTGATCAATTTCAATTATTTTTACAAAAATACCTACACTATTCAGAGAATCAAAACGTACTCGAACTCAACCCACAATGTGCCTATTATTTGCTAAACAAATTTAAGGTATTCAGTTTTAACACATTTGGTTTAACTCATCACCAAAGTGGCAAAAACAGCAAATCAGCTAAGCATGGCTCTCCAGTTCTTCGTCATTATGAATGCACTGTGCTTCGAAAAATAATTTTTTTTCATCAAACCCAATTACATATATTATTTTCCAATCATCAGGCGGCATTACAAAAAATATTGGAATAAATTTAAGAGGTCGACCTGTCATTCTTCGTTCAGTCATACGTGGAATAACTGTTTTCGATGTAATATAAAAATTCTCGGCCAATATATCCGTACAGATGCTTAGCCAGTGAACCAGTGTGGTCCTGGCGCTTATCGCTGGATTACTACAGAAGCATCAGCTATGTTTTTCTTTATCATATATTTATTACGACCGCAAAGGAACTTGGTTGGTCTCTTACGCTAATGACAATATTTCGATTGGACCAGCGCTGACTACTTTGATTTACCCAAGTTCTTGCGGTGCATATGCGCAAGGAGCTCTTGCGCACGTTAGAGGTACAGATTTTCGTTTCGCCAAGGCATAGACATCCTGGCTGTAATACCACTGCAACGTCAAAGTGTAAGCTGGAAAAAGCCTTCAGAGAGCCTCTTGGAATTCTTAGAGTGATTACTGCTATTGTAAATGCTAGGTATCTCTTAAGTCTTATTCATAATGATTTTAAGGAGTAGGGAAGTAGAAGGATGCCCATTTGGGTGAGGTGGCGATAAAAAATTCCACGCATCTCCACGAAGGTTGTTATGACAAGTGGATGAATCACTGGCGATCGTTCTTACCGTAAATCACCCATTTCATTGCGCAATCACGCACGTGTATCAGTGACAACGTGTGCGCAGAGTATGTAAAACGTGTTTTTTTTTTTGAGGGGGTGGGATTGATCCGCCCCTTCCGGTACCCTCCACTCCAAGGTAGCAGTTTGGTGTGGGCGTTGCTCTTTTTCCGCTGCTTCCAGAGCCATCGCCTCCAGGGTAGTTTGTTGACGGTGTCTGCATTGGCGTTCACGGGCAAGAGCACATTCACGTTCGTTTTCATCTATGGCAGAAAGAGAATGTATGGTGTGGATCGCGCTTATTCTTCATCGCCATCTGAATGACGTAGAGTGGGTATGATAGCGTCTAGTACATCGTCATCAGTGTCATCATCATCCTGCCTAAGCCTACGCCGCTAATGAACGTACGAGAATATTGAAGGAGCAGCTGGCTGTTGCGCTCAGATTACCTGCAAGAGGTGAACAGTGACGTGCATCAGCCCAAACAATGGCAATCACTTGGTTTTCAGAATACACTCCTGTGTCGCATGTGTGTACATTGCAGTGTTTTACCCGCCACGGTAGTCTAGTAGTTATGGTGTTGGACTGCACACCCGTAGGTCACGGGATAATTTCTTGGCACTAGTACTTAAGAAAATGAAACACGATTATTACAACTCTTGTGAAGGAAACATGAATTCTTGTCGAAGTACAGGAATCGGCAAGGAGACTGCCCGTGAGCTGTGCCGGCGCAAGGCTCGCGTTATCCTGGCCTGCAGAGACGTCAATAAGGCTCGTGCAACTGCAGAGGAGATCGGGCGTGACACCGGCGTGCGACCATTGTGTATGCGCCTGGACCTCTGCTCCTTCGCCTCCATCAGGCAGTTCGCGTCCCAGGTGGTCGCTCAGGAGGAGCACCTCGACGTGCTGATCAACAATGCCGGCGTATTGTGTGAGTGCACAACGTTCTAATCGTTCCCCATACCTCTCCATGAGTTGTTCTTAGTATAGAAAAAAGTAATAATTGGTATTATGAAAATTTGGAACATACAATTATGAAAATACATAGATATTTGGAGTTAAACGTCTCAAAACCACCATATGATAATGAGAAACGCCGTAGTGTAGGGCTCGGAAATAGCGGCCATCTGGGATTCTTCGACGTGCACCCAAATCTGAGAACACGGGCCTACAGTATTTCCACCTCCATCAAACATTCAAGCGCCGCAGCCGGAATCCGATCCTGTGACCTGCAGGTTAGAAGCCGGGTACCTGAAACCATTGCGGCGGGGCTACATTGTGAAAAAAACTTCTCTTTATACATGTATAGGCGTTTACTATCGACATTATATCAATTGGTATCAGTCCTTAGTCCTAAAATTTGTATTCCTTTAATTAGTGTGACAATCCAGGATTTACGAATAGTTCGAACTATACAGACTGGTCCAGCCATCTCTCGCCACAGTTATATATGTGCCGCCAAACACTCTCACGATGCGACAACAGTCATGTTGACGACGATTGCAAGAAGGAAGTCACACTACGTTTTTTCTTCCTAAATAATGCAATTTATGCACCAAATTTTTGAATCAACAAACGTTGGTAAAACTTCGAGTGACTAAACTAAACATCGGCTTGCAAAACGTCCGATCAGACAGCTTTTAGCATTGTTTACATAATTGTTTTTCTGCTAACTACAAAGCCAGCAAATGAAAAAAAAAGCCAGTCACGTGTTTAACTTCAAATTTCGAGTAAAGATGATAGTGTTTGGTCTGAAAAGAGAAAATATATTATAAGACGGAAATTCAAACAAGTCATAATCATCATGAAAAAGCCTGGTTTCGGTGATGCATACGAATGAAATCGGCATCAAAAGGGAAGTAAGAAGCAAGTGATGTTATTGCAATTACGCCAAAGGCTTCTCGCGTTTGAGTGATGTAGGCAGGGATTGTTATAATCTATCAAAGATCGAACATCTATGGGTGGCAGTGAAGCCATGTTTCCCTTTTTATGTGGCATTTCATCAACACAGTCGAAAAGAAAAAAAAAGTTCTTCGGGAACATGCGCAGACTTGATTCAGCTTGAATGCGGAAAAACCTGCTGTCACTCGTCTTTCTTGCCTTTATCTGGCAGTTTTCTGTCCAGAGAAAAGACCACCTCTTTTCTTTCTTCAGCGCAAGGACTTTTGAAAACAGCTTATTGTTCTCGAGGGTCAAGTGATCATTTGCATACACAGCCCGATCAGTCGCTCCACTAAAGCCAATCTGGGATGTGTGAAGCTGTGCTTTGCGTGCCTTTTTAACAAACTCATTTTTCTTCTCACGAAACACGAAACGTGCAATTATATTTTTCACCAGATTTTGCAGCAACACAATGAACACAATCAATTTCATCAGCCGAGACAGGGCAATTTATTGCCTGACCAAATAGCTTGAGAAACGCAGTGCATTCTCCTCCTTGAGTACTCGGGGAACCCTTTATTTTGACGTTGTTTATCCTGGAACACTGATCAAGATCTGCCAGCTTTCTTCTTAGGGTTTCATTTTCATCCCCAAGGGCTATTTTCGTGGCAATGAGCTCCTCCTGTATCGCGCGCATTGCATCTTATTCCTTATTTAGAAATTCCACTGTCTCACAAAGTGAACCTCGTTCCTCGATAGAGTTGCTTTTGATTTTTTCTAGGAGCCTTCCTGGTAAGTCAGTCACAAGCTCCTTCAACTTATTTTCCAACTTCATCTCGAGTCATTCCACCCTCTTCATGAGGTCACTATTTCACGGCAATTTTAGATCACGGCAAGACAAAATAAACAAAACGCTCAATGGCTCAGCAGCAGTCACGCTGTAGCTATAACAGAAGCTAATAAAAATGTAGCGCAACCAACCTGAGGATACATGAAGAGGCGCTTACATGATGTCGACTTAGCCACGAACTGCTGGCGAATGTGGCGGCAGTGCTGTCGAGCGCTGTTTTTTATAGCCTTTGTGAAGCGGTGACAGATGACTGCGCAGGTCCAGAGTTCCACCAACGGAATCCTATCAATTGATTGGAGAACCTTTCCATCCACGTGGAAAACTGATACGGAGACAGTCTACATGACAACATGCGGATAAAAGAAGAGGCACTTAGATGATGTTGACTTAGCCACTGACTGCTGCTGAATGTCCATAATCTGCTGACGAGACCATAATCTATAGAATGCAGAGCCACCTGAGGTGGCGGTACCATACGGTCTTAGCAAAGCGTAAAAAACACCAGCCTATTAGATGCGAAGCAGTTTATTGAATGACCTGTGTAACGCCTTACGTACGTGCGTTCATGCGGTCGCGCCGAAACGCGTTTCTCTCGTGGCAGGTGTTGGAGCGTTGCAGAGTAGCTGTGGTCACAGCTGCGCGTTGACGTCATGCTCCCCTCGTACGCTTCCTGGTGAAAGTCAATCTTCCTCTCGCCCGCAGCACACTCGCCAAAGCACCCGCAGTTGCCGGCTCCTCAGCCTGCTCGTAACACATCATCTCGCTTCACCCTCTTCATCACCCGCAACGCTCGACCGCAAGTCGAATGGAAGTGCTCTTTGGGCTCATTTATCTAAAATGAAATTTACACGAAACCCAACCCAACTCCTATGTCTCTGTGTTTCAAACGAAAGTTTACTCGAGTAAACGTTACACCGAGTCTCTGTTCAAACCGTCCTTCCAGCCCTCGCATCGACACTCGTTTCAAACATCGGGCGCACCACTGCTGCTTTGCACCCCGTCAGGATTCTCTTCGGAAAAGTGATCCATAATTTTTTCGTGCATAGCGTCTCATGCTCAGCACAACGTAATAGTAATCACTGCGGTCGTAAAAAGTGTGTACGCATTTATGCCTTTTCTAGACCTCCAAATATCGACATGATTATAACGCGCCCGATGTGTGCGTAATGTTTGCTTCTTGATCGACAATGTGCACAAGTGTGAACGTAGAAACCAGATCAAGATTGGTGGGCGTTGAGGAAGTGGTTTAACTTTGGCCTAATAGTTTTGTTGTTTCGGTTGACATACACACAAGCAAAATACAAACAGACAGACCGAAATGTCTGCGTTTAGGTATGCCAAGAAATAGTATCGTTTTTAATATCGTCTTTAAAACCCTAGCAATTGTTCCGTGTACGAACACAACTGATGAGTAAAGGCTCTTAGAAATGGGACACGTACTACTAAGAGCCTGACATGGCTGCTTGCTTTCATGCGGCGTTTGCTGCACTCGGTGGCGGGAACGACAAATCAAGCGAGTGCGCGGCACAGCGGGAGCCATATTTCATCGTGTCTGCGCCCCTCACTCACAGGGATGCGCTCATGTAGTTTCGGTCGGCACACTTACCCGGCGTAGAACGCTGTGACGGTGACGACGGTGACAGTTACGGCAGAGAGGTGGGCATGAGAAGCATCGCTCCTTAAAAAAATGGCCCCGTATGTGGCTGTTAACCTGCAAATGTCATCGAAAAAGGATAGTTTTGCGTGTGGAGAGAATGAACAAAACATTTATTTGATGTTCTGGGCAAGAAAATCGGTGACTGGTATTTTGTAGGCGCTGCGTTAGAGTGTCTCGAGCGTGCAGTGGAGGTGAACGAGCGCATCCAGTCATGTCAAACGCGAGACATGAGCGCTATCTGGCAGTTTTCTTGAAAAACGAAGTGAGCGGCTCTGAGATGGGCATCCAGACTCTCCAGTGTGCCTTAATGAAGTTGGATGATCGACCCTTTACTCTGGAAATCTTGGGAGCGTGGCCTTCAATTACTTCAGCCCAGAAAGCCACACGAGCTCTTCTAACTTTCTTGAGGGCAACATCACTCAGCGACCACTTGTGAAACCTGAACTGTGTGTGCGGTGTGTGTGTTATGTACAATTTGTATCTCCTCTCTTCTTTTCTCCCTCATTCCTCTCTATCTTGTGCAGGGTAGCACACTGGACGTAGTCTAGTTAACCTCCCTACTTTTATGATATTTTTCTTCTCTCTCTCTCTAAATCACGCTGTGGACGAAATGCGTGTTGTGGTTTTTGTGTTACCACCCGTCACTGATATTCGTCATAAACTCCTCTGACCCAATACTGATTTGGTGACTACCAAGCTAACCGAGCGGCTGCGAGCCCTGTTGCTGGTTTACTAGAGGGTTATCAATATCCTTACTTCACTTATGTATCTGCACCACACAGGCGCAGAAAGCTGAATGAAAAAAGGGGGAGTGACCGTAACTTAGAATAATATATATACGAATTGATGTGGTACTGCTTCAACGTCTACGCATATTACTACTGGATCTTCACCCAAACGGAGACCGTAAACCGGAGGTACGGGGAGCACTCGTCCTGTCTGTTATTCCTCGTACGTCTCATCTAGGTTCCACTGTATTTACCTTTCACCATGGGGAACGAATTGTACTATTGAAATTGCTACTTTCAATAGTCAATCGTACATCATCCCGAAGAACAGAATGATCAACATTGTCCAAGGGCATAGGCACCCTACGCCGCGTCTGAATATTTTTGTGGGAGTTGGTATTTACGCCAACGATGCGCTGCCCTACATCATGGTTGATTTTCTCAAAAGGGATGTGAAGGACTTTCAGGTGTGTGGGGAACACATACCACTGCTTTTATTATAAACGCGTTAATGAGAAAACGAAGGACCGAGCTATGGTCACACTAATTACGCAAGATTCATCACGAGCAGAGAGTGAACCTTCGTACCCGTCCAAAAATTTAATGTTTTAACATACGAAACTGTATGATCTTGTGCTATTAGACTCAAAGTCTGAATGATAAGTCACTCAGAAAACTTCGCAATTCTTGTGGGCTATTTTGATAAATAACGAAAATTGTTCAATATTTTGAACAGAAACATGCAACGGTGATAAAAGAATTTTCGATATTCAGATATTTTTTTCTAAACCATCTTACGCTAAGCGAAGCATAGCATTTTCCACGTTACGCTGTGAACGTAGAATCCTGGTATAGAATAAAAAAATTGTTCCCTACAAAGTTTTTATAGGTGTTCTCCGAAATGTTTTGAAAATATTCATTTCAGAAGTTCACTCAATCAAGGATATGCAATCCAAAACGAAGCACATCGAGCTTGTTCATCACGAATGAGAAAATTACATATAACGTAACATTCAATGAGAGCTTGTGAATTCAAAAAAATTTGTTTAGCTTTTTTAACCACAGCATGGACGATTTCAGCTTATGCGCAGCTTTTTATAGCTTGGTTTGTCAAAATGAAAATTTCAACCAATTTCTGACACGTGCAATGATCATAAAATGTGCTAATGTGCAGCTCCACCGAGCAGAACGGAGACAGAAGATGGATACGAGATTACATTCCAGACAAATTATCTGGGTCACTTCTTGCTGACAAACCTCCTTCTCGGTATGTATTGACATGAGAACAGCGTCTTTTTCTTTTCTTTTGAGGAAGCGAACACACGTAACTGGAGCTAAAAATACAATTTTCTCCTCCTACTATGTTACCCTTTAACAACATCAAACAATTTATGGCGCGAGAAGACGCAGGATAGGAGCAAATAAAAAAAAGTCAAGTACCAACGCCACCTCTATGCTTCCGCATCAGTCTCTCTGACGCCGATGGTCATGATTGTGTCTAGAAGTATGTATATAGGTAATAGGCGTTAAAAACAAAGTACGTCGTCGTCTCAGGTGGGAAGAAGCTTACCATACAATGTTTCATGAAATGCTGTTTAGCCAATATCACCAAAAGGCGACAAAAAGAATTGAAAGAAGAGACGTTGTGCTGACATATACATGCAGAGGTCTCACCATTTTGTTTGTGACAAGAGAGTTACATTTCCTTTTCACTTTCTTGTCTCTTAATCAAATATGCGGTGACAAAATAATGGTTTTTAGAGCTTTCAAAGTAGTAATATTATACTAAAAATACTAAATTTTTCATTTAAGCCCTTTGAAGTTGTAATGTGCTGTATCGCGCAAGGTTTTTACGTTGCACAATTTGTTTTTGTGCTTTTGCACCAAGAAAGTTCTGCAGATGACAACACTGTATCCATAATTTTCAAGGTCTTCTGAAGAAGAGTTCACCGAGCCGCATCATCAACGTGGGCTCTATTGCTCACTGGTTCGCTGCGTTTGATGCTGACGTCGGCTTCCAAAAATACCAGCAAAACCTCGTATACCCCTGCACTAAGCTCTACATGACGCTCTTTACGATGGAACTTGCGCGCAGACTGGCTGATACCGGTAAGACCACAGAGCCACTTAAGAAAGGCACTTGCTGCAACGTGACCACCATGCTACATTGTATGCGGCTCCATGCTCAGCTTTGAATATTTCAGCATGAGGTTTGGCCCAAAATTGTGGACGCCAACTTCAAAAGGGCGTCACACGCAGCCTTTTTTTTTTCAAATGGCTTGGACGCTCGGTGTGCCCATTTCTGCGGGCTTCCTGAATGAACAGCTAGCTGTCATTCATTTCATTGTGCTGCGTATTATTTCATAGAATCACTGAATCACTTTGCTGGAGACACTACCATGTTTGACAATTGTTCGACGTGCCGCGATCCAAGACCAACGTGAAAAGTATTTTTCCCGGCTTGAAATAAATAGAACCAAAAACAAAAAACTGTGCATGTATTTCGTGGCTAACAGTTCATTTTTTATGCACGTACTGAGGTTGACTAGTGGAAAAATAATGAGATAAGTAGTTGCACACTCATTAGGGTAATGAGCGAAATTACGCATTCATTCATTTTCTTTTTTTTTGATGTAATACTGAATGCCTTGGAATTATGCCACGTGAATTTCAGGCATTTCTGACAATTAAATCGTAATGCGTTCTGAAGGGGTTATGTATGTCAAGCTACACAAGGTGGGCTTTACTACTTCAAGTCATGAGCAAGGGGATAGCGAAGCCAGTGTTTTAAACGTGGCCCTAGTGAACTAAAGTTACCCTCTTGGGTAAGGCTTCTTGTATGAGTGTAAAAGAGTGCGGAAATGTGTTAAACAATTAGAAAATCATTTCATACAGAGGAGAGTATGTTCAAGACTGCCCGGCTAATGCTGACTAAAAGTACTTGATACTATTTAAACAAAAATTGATTGATTGACGGAATTTACCGCGGCCACTCCCAGCCATTAATTGTCAAGAAGTTGAACCACTTTAAATCAACAAAACCTTCACACATCTGAAGGTGAAATTCTACTCGGAAACACCACATAGTACAAAAAGTTTGCGAGTAAGAGTTGTCAGAAAAAGTTTCATATAGGAAATTCAAGAATACTAATTGTGGCATTTTACATCGCGGAAATGGTCTGCACATTTTTCATCCTATAATGATAGCAACCATTATATATAAATTCAAATTTGAATGATTCGTAGCCGGCAGTTTGCACGGACATGTTTTAGTTAAGAATATGATGGCGCCCAAATAATTCATGGTTTTCTTTTTCCTTCCCCAATCGCTTAAAGTACTGAAATATAAGTTTTTCTTGGTGTTACTCGTAAGCTGGTAACTATTTAGTAAATATATTGCAGCGTAATTTACACGGAATGCAATATACAAGAAAAATATTTATGTAGTGCACACGCTAAAAGCAACCATAATTTATGACCCAGTGTTCCTCTTACTTTACGTTTCATTGAATATATTGAATGGTGCCTTCTCATTAGGAAGCGCTTCTATTCACATTGAATTGTACCAGGTCTCGACAGTAGGTTAAGGATTGGTCTTTCTCGCGAAATATTCTAAGACGACATTGCAACAGTTGGTGGTACCTACACTTTTTCTACCGCCGGCAAGCAAATGTGTGCGAATATTTGGCACGTAAGGCTTTCATTACGAATGCATCTCGCGTCCTATACAACCGCAAATACATTTTGTATCCTACGCATTATAGTTCTTTGATTTTATTACTACACCTAATAGCTTTATTGTTCCGATTTTTTTCTGAATGCCACACATTTCTTAGCAAACTTCGGCGACCTTGAGCGTATTTATCTATCTATCTATCTATCTATCTATCTATCTATCTATCTATCTATCTATCTATCTATCTATCTATCTATCTATCTATCTATCTATCTATCTATCTATCTATCTATCTATCTATCCACTTACGTTTGGGTGCTCCCGTGGTCACTCCCTTAACTTAGCGTACACTAAAATTAGCATGGGAGGGTAAGATGGTTTGATGGATATGACGCCCTGGTCAAGACATGAATAATGTAACCATCTCGTTGAACACGTCGTCGAACACTTCCCGCCAGACAGTGCCACATACACACGGGAGGGTATGTGCCGCTAGTATGCGGGTAGGTGCCACAGGCGATTAACACTTCGTATCTACTCAGGAACGACGAGAATACACGTGGGCAATTTAAACGCACGTGCGCTAATGAATACCCGACATCGGTAGCATC